>NC_059167.1:32044218-35043649 GCF_019923935.1 Bubalus bubalis
TCCCCTATCATGAAAAGGACATCTTTTTTGGGTGTTAGTTCTAGAAGGTCTTGTAGGTCTTCACAGAACAGTTCAACTTCAGCCCCTTCAGCTTTACTGTTTGGGGCATAGACTTGGATTACTGTGATATTGAATGGTTTGCCTTGGAAACAAGCAGAGATAATTCTGTAATTTTTTTAGATTGCACCCAAGTACTGCATTTTGGACTCTTATTGACTATGAGGGCTACTCCATTTCTTCTAAGGGATTCTTGACCACAGTAGTAGATATAATGGTCATCAGAGTTAAATTCACCCATTCCAGTCCATTTTCGGAGAAGGCAATGGCACCCCAGTCCAGTACTCTTGCCTGGAAAATCCCATGGATGGAGGAGCCTGGTAGGCTGTAGTCCATGGGGTCGCTAAGAGTCGGACACGACTGAGCGACTTCCCTTTCACTTTTCACTTTCATGCACTGGAGAAGGAAATGGCAACCCACTCCAGTGTTCTTGCCTGGAGAATCCCAGAAATGGGGGAGCCTGGTGCGCTTCCGTCTATGGGGTCACACAGAGTCAGACACGACTGAAGCGACTTAGCAGCAGCAGCAGCAGCAGCAGTCCATTTTAGTTCGCTGATTCCTAAAATGTTCATTCTTGCTATTTGACCACTTCCAATTTACCTTGATTCATGGCCCTAACATTCCAGGTTCCTATGCAATATTGCTTTTTACAGCACTGGACTTGACTTCCATCACCAGTCACATCCACAACTGGGCATTGTTTTCGCTTTGGTTTCATGTCTTCATTCTTTCTGGAGTTATTTCTCCACTCTTCTCCAGTAGCATATGGGCACCTACTGACCTGGGGAGTTCATCTTTTAGTTCATACCCTTTTGCCTTTCATACTGTCATGGCGTTCTCAAGGCAAGAATGCTGAAGTGGTTTGCCATTCCTTTCTCCAGTGGAACAGATTTTGTCAGAACTCTCCACCATGACCCATCCTTCTTGGGTGGCCCTACATGGCATGGCTCATAGTTTCATTGAGTTAGACAAGGCTGTGGTCCATGTGATCAGTTTGATTAGTTTTCCGTGACTGTGGTTTTCGTTCTTTCTGCCCTTTGAGGGATAAGGATAAGAGGCTTATGGAAGCTTCCTGATGGGAAAGACTAACTTTGGGGAAACTGGGTCTTTTTCTGATGGGTGGGCCCATGCTGGGTAAATCTTTAAACCAATTTTCTGTTGATGGGTGGGGCTGTGTTCTCTCCCTGTTGTTTGACCTGAAACCAAACTATGGTGGAGGTAATGAAGAAAATGGCAACCTCCTTCAAAAGGTCCCATGAACACACTGCCATACGCAGTACCCCTGACCCTGCAGCAGGGCATCACTGACTCATGCTTTCACCAGGGACTCCTGTACACTCACAGGGAAGTCTGGGTCAGTTTCTTGTGGGGTCACTGTTCCTTTCTCCTGTGTCCTGGTGTGTACAGGGATGTTTGTGTCCTCCACGAGTCTGTTTCCCCAGTCCCATGTAAGTTTTGGAGACTCGATGGTGGTGTTAATGGTGACCTCCTCCAAGAGGGCTTATGCAACAACCAGGTCTGCTGCATCCAGAGCCCCTGCCCCTGTGCAGGCCACTGCTGATCCATACCTCTGCAGGAAACACTCAAACACTCAAAGGCAGGTCTGGCTCAGTCTCTGTGGGGTCTCTTGGTGCACACAAGGTTTTGTTTGAGCCCTTTGAGCATCTCTGGCAGGTATGGGGTTTGATTCTAAATGTGATTGTGCCCCTCCTACCATCTTGCTGGGGCTTCTCCTTTGCCCTTGGACGTGGGGTATCTTTTTTTGATGGGATCCAACATTCTCTTTTGATTGTTGTTCAGCAGCGAGTTGTAAATTTGGAGTTCTCACAGGAGATGGGTGCATGTCCTTCTACTCTGCCATCTTGTAGGTTTATCAAACCAGTCAATCCTAAAGGAAATCAGTCCTGAATATTCGTTGAAAGGGCTGATGCTGAAGCTGAAACTCCAATACTTTGGCCACCTGATGCGAAGAACTGACTCATTGGAAAAGACCCTGATACTGGGAAAGATTGAAGGCAGGAGGAGAAGGGGACGACAGCAGATAAGAAGGTTGGATGGCATTACCTAGTCGATGCACATGAGTTTGAGCAAGCTCTGGGAGTTGGTGATGGACAGGAACCCTGGCATGCTGCAGTCCGTGGAGTGGCTAAGAGTCAGACACAACTGAGTGACTGAACTGAATTTTTGGTGTTTGTAACTGAGGAAGTTGTATAATTCAGCTCTTTGTGGGAATGACCGAGAGAACTTTATTTTTCATAGGAATTTCTTTTGATTCATAACAGAATCCCAGCTACAGAACCTCTGCAACAGGGTCACCTGGGTTCTGGAGTCACATAGTTGTGGGGTGAAGTTCATCTCTGCCATGACTCATTAAGTGACCTTGAGAAATTACCAACCTCCCTGAACCTGTATCTCAACTGTAAAATGGGGATAGTAATAGTCCTATTTCACAGGGTGGTCTGAAGATGAAATAATGACTTGTTGCAAGTAAAGGATATTCCCTAGCATCTAACCAGTACTCAAGAAATGTTAGCCACAGTTACTGTTATTCATTTTCCAAGTAACAGAGCTCCATATAGAAGATACCAAAAAACATTCAAAACAAAGTTTTTTTCATTAGTTTTTGATATTTAAAATTTTTCAGATGTTTTAGTTATTTAAAAAATTTTAATATTTGTATACATTATCATTTTGTGACTGTAAATACATCTCCAAATTACTTATTTAAACTTATTTTAAAGAGGACCAGAGATACTAAGTGATGAAATCTGTTATTTTGGTACTACTCATGTAGTACCAAACTTGGTCTCCAGATGTCAGTATGAACTCAACTGATTGAGGTAGTTATTCTCAAAGAGGATGGTTACAAATAATATTGCAAATATACAATAACCATTCTTCAATTTTAGAAGTAGAATGGACAGATCAGCTTCTTTGAATTCAGAATACACTGTAATTAAAATACGCATCAAGTGCATGAATCTGAAAGTACTATTATAAGAAAGTTGGACAGGGCTCAGACAGAAAAGAATCCAACTGCAATGCAGACCTGGGTTCGATCCCTGGGTCGGGAAGATTCCCTGGAGGAGGAATCCAGTATTCTTTCCTGGAGAATCCCATGGACAGAGGAGCGTGACAGGCTATAGGCCCTGGGGTCGCAAAGAGTCGGACACGACTGAAGCGACTTGGCACAGATGCATGTACTAAGGGATGGGCTCTTTGCCCATAGGAAGTAGCAGCTACTACAACCCTAAAGGAAGCTGAAAAATAAATGTTAGGCCAGCCAGTCACTAAATGGACTTCACACCAGGGTCAGGCTTTAGTAAGTTCTAAGGAAACAGAATGGCTATCTTCTCGAAGGTTGATTCAAGTTCAGGTTATGCTTTTAGAAAACCCAGTAGTTACTATAAAGCCTGTCACACACTAAATTCTTCCACTCTGCTACCCACAGAAATGAAGCCCCTGGCATGTGACTGTACAGAAATCATATATGCTATCTAGTCCAGTAGTCCTGATCTGGAAAGTGAGCTTTTCCCAAATGCCAGAGAGAAATGGTTCACAGCCTGGAGCAGTTTTATCAGAGAAGAGGAGAGGTCGGCAGGATACACAGTAACCTCACAAGCCTATGTCATAGAAACAAGAAGTCTCCCCCCAGGGACTTTTGCCCAAAGGGCAAAGCTGATGGCCTTCACCCACGCCTTAAAAATCAGGACAGGGAAGATCTTAAATGTTTACACAAGACTTCCAGCAGGCGTATGCCATTCTACACACACATGGGGCTATTTGAAAGAAAAGAGATAAGTTTACTATAGAGAATAAACAGATGAAACCCGGTTTAAGCATACTGATGCTCTTAGAAGCAGTACAGCTCCAAAAACCTGTTTTTGTAATGGCAGTGATTCATTACAGGGGTCACCAAAAGGGGGATGGGGAAGTAAGAAAGGGAAACAACAGGCTTCCCAGGTGGCGCTGCTGCTGCTGCTGCTGCTAAGTAGCTTCAGTCGTGTCTGACTCTGTGCGACCCCATAGACAGCAGCCCACCAGGCTCCCCCGACCCTGGGATTCTCCAGGCAAGAACACTGGAGTGGGGTGCCATTTCCTTCTCCAATGCATGAAAGTGAAAAGTGGAAGTGAAATCACGCAGTCGTGTACGACTCTTCACGACCCCATGGACTGCAGCCTACCAGGCTCCTCCGACCATGGGATTTTCCAGGCAAGAGTACTGGAGTGGGGTGCCATTGCCTTCTCCGCCCAGGTGGCGCTAGTAGTAAAGAACCCGCTTGCAAATGCAGAAAGGGAAACAAGGTGTACAAAACTGCCAAAAAGGTGGCCCTAGAACTAGGAACTTGGCCACTACTACTCACACCTCGAAAGCCAGATCCATCCAATTATTCCCCAGTCCACATAAAGGAAGGATTAGACAAAGCCCAAAGAGGGGGCTTCTGCAGAGACTGAGGAGGTCAGATGTGGCTAGTTAATGAACGTGGGGAATATTGATCTCCCCAAACTGCAGTTTGTCAAGCTATCAGGGAGGCTCATCAAGGAGCTCACCATAGGAGGGAAGCCCTATGTAACTGGTTAGTTGAGGTCATGGTAACTCCTGACATGAAAAGTACAGTCAGATAGTTGAGACTTGCCCCATCTACACAATGAACAACCCCAACACCAGACCCACCGTAGGCCCTCAGAGAATTCTCATTCAGACCAGAGGGACATACGCTGGGGAAGACTGGTGGATTGATTTCACATGCCAAAGATACCAGGCAATTTCAGTTATCTCTTGGTACTAGTAGACAAATTTGAGTGGACAGAAGCATTCCCTGCTAGAACTGGAGTGGCAGCTGAAGTGGCTAAGGTTTTACTAAGACATATTTCCCAGTCTGGGGTTCCCAGGATCCCTACAAGCAGGAGTGGTCCAGCATTGGTGTCTCAAGTCAAAAGGGGATAATGAGTGCCCTGAGCATAAAATGGACTTGGTGCTCAGCCTGGAGACCCTAGCCACTGGGGAAAGTAGAGAGATCCAGTCAGACCTTGAAATGGGCCATCACCAAGCAATGTCAGGACACTCAATAAAATTGAATTCAGTTGCTTCCCATTGCCCTGTTCTGCATGTAGTTAGCCCCAAGGGATAAGTGCAGCGCACTTGAACTCCTTATGGTAGACCCATTCCCTAAGCCTGAGAAAAAGAACACTTTAATCCCCTTGAAACAGAACAACTCAAATATGCCCTTCAGTTAGAAGCAACCACGAAAGCCCTCATGGAATATGGTAACCAGGTATGGCCCACACCCTCTGACCTGGCCATGCACCCATTCCGGCCACGAGACTGGGTGAACCTGAAAACCTGGAAAACCAGCAGCCCACGAGATCCGCTCACTCCTAAGAGGCTGAACCCTACTTGGTGACCCCAACCACCTGTTCTACCCTGGAGTTGCAGGGGTCACTCTGTGGGTACAACATACTTGAGTGAAGAGACCCCCGAGCCCCAACCCCCAGAAAGACAACCTGGGGCAACCCCTCCCAACCCACCCCCACCGACTACTGGTGTGAATTTCTCTCTGACCTGAAACTTCTCTTCTGAAAACAACAAAAATGTGACCAGGGCCACTGAGGCCAGGGCAGTGATCCTCGACAGCAGGGCACACTGGTGCCTTCAGGCAAAAGATGCCTTCATTTTTAGGAGGAATTTGACAACGTGACCATTATTTTCTTGCTAATACATGGGCCAAGCATCTAAACTTGTCTGGTGTCCTTCGTCTTCAAAAAGTTAACCATTGATGGTCACTCAGGGATAAAACAGCTTGGGCTGAGGCCTGGTGACCATCACATACATCTAAAGGCAGCTGGGGAGAAGCTCTGCTCCTCTGGTTGGGGTTCTGACGTCGCCCAAATGCAGCAGGAAGTCAGACCTGCGCCCCGCAGCACCCTCAAGAATGAGGAGCAGGACAAGAGGCAGAGGAGGGACTTCTCACCAGCAAAGCCCATTAACAATTTCTCAGAAAGTAGAGAGTCTGGAAAATAAAATGAAATCTAACCTTTTTTTCCTTTTTCCTTGGTGTTACCTCTAGTTTCACTTGCTCATGGGGTGCTGTGTGTGCACAGGCCTCGTACCTGGCCCTTCAGACCAGAGCTCTTGCTGTGAACTGGCTCTGCTCCTGGGCAAGAACTAAAGCTCTGTGCACCACACTGCGAGCTGGAGCCTGGACAGCACAGCCGTGCTCACCTGTGGGAACTCCGCCCCCTTCGCCTGCTGATGAGACCCCTCAGAAGCCGCCCCTCCCACCACCAGGGCGAGCACATGCTCTAGGGAATAAAACTTTCTTTTGCTTCCGAACCGAACTCCCCAAGGAGAAATGCTAGGCTGGCTGGGCATTACTCGTCAGTCACAGATCCGTGAATAGGTAGGTCTGGGGACACCTACCACCACTGCTTTCCATTCTGAGAAGCTAAATATACAGACAGTGACCAAATCACTTAGGGCAATAGAACTCTGACCCACAACCTCTGCAGCAACCAGCCCAGAGTAGTCAGGCTTTGACCAATGACTGCTAACTACCCTAATGTTCCACCTACTTTCAACTCAGGATCAATCAGAGTAAACCAAACATGTTCTCCCCAAAGCAATCACAGGAGATGCCTTGCTTCTAATTAGGCTGCCTCCACCTCTCATGCCTACAGTCTTCAATCAGAGCACACCTGAAGTCTTCACCTCTTTTTTTCAGTGTAAAGCTTCTCCATTTCACTTGCCTGCCTTTGAGACTCTGCCAAGCACAAGTAATGCTGGATGAGTCCCTTGCTCCAGTAAACTCTAGATAAACCACTCTTGCTCGTTCTGTCGTTGTGTTATTTGCTCAGTCTTTGTGACCCCATGGACTGTAGCCCACCAGGCTCCTCTGTCCATGGAATTCTTCAGGCAAGAATACTGGAGTGGATTGCTGTTCCCTTCACCAGGGGATCTTCCCAACCCAGGGATAGAACCTGGGTCTCCCACATTGCAGACAGATTCTTTACCGTCTGAGCCACTAGGGGAGCATCCCTGTTTGTTCTGAGTGGTCTTCATTTATTTCCACAATTCTTATTGGTTAGGCAAGAGATTGATTTTTTGAGTAGAAACAAACAAGCGTGTTTAGGTGCCAGGCATTCTGGCAGCCATTAAGGAGCTGTCTGGAAAACACAGCAGCCCAGCCCCTGGGGGATGCTGTGGAAAGTTGCAGCCCCTCCCAAAGATGCAGGGGAGGGATGGAAGAGGGAAGCTCTGGTGGAAGAGGAGATCCTTTATTCCCTCTCATCTTGGTATCCATGCTACCTGGGCATCTGTTCCCTGGCTCACTACCAGACAAATTTGCTTGTTGTACCATAATCGCATTCTTGTTATGACCAAGTAGGCAGGAGAACAATAGGCCTTTATAAACGTTTCTGAAACCAGAAGACAGAAGTTTGTTGTCCTCTCTCCCTCTATATCTTATCTGTAAAAACCTTCCAAAACAAAAAGGAGAGGGCTGCAGGGCTCCTCTCTGTCCTTTCAGCCCCCAATCCTGGGAATCTGCTTGAGCAACGAGGCCTCCCGTGGGCATCTGGTCAGATCTGACGCATGTGCCTCAGTCCACTTGGCTGCTATAACAAAATACCACGGATGTGGAGAGGCAGGTTTATAAACAAAACACCAGAGATTTATTTCTCACAATTCTGGAGGCTGGAAGGCTGAGCCAGGGTGGCAGCATGGTCAGGTGAGGGCCTTCTTCCTGATTTGTAGCCGGCACCTTCTTGCTGTGTCCTCATAAGGCCGAAGTATTCCTGACCCTTTTGAATTGCTGCCCAACAAGGCTTCTCCTGGCTAGCGTTACTCAAGCCAATAGAATAAGACCAGATTTGGTTTCAGAAGTAAAGGAAAGCTTCTTGGATCAAAGAATGGAGAGGTGCCAGATTGTAGAAAGGGAAGCCCACTTTCAGAGCACAGGCTCAGCGGCTCAGCTCCAGTACACAGGCCCATCTGGACGTACCATGGGCAGGGCTGCTTGATAGGGATCTGGCAGTGGGGAGGGGAAGGGGCGGAGTTCTCCTGGGGTCTGCACAGCTGTGCTGCTCAGGCTCCAGCTTGAAGTGCCCAGAGCAGCGCATCTGTCTGCACACTGCCCATGGAGTTAAGGTGTTGGTGCAGCCGTTTTGTGCTAGGAACTCTGGTCTGAAGTGCTAGGTGCAAGGCCTCTGCACGCAGCACCCTGTAGGGACATGAAACTAGACTAAGCACAAAAGAAGAGGTTAGAGCTTATCCCCTACATTACATTTTATTTTCCCCAGGGTTCCCAGTGGGTTCCCAGAATCCCAGAAGGGGCTGAGGTTCTCTTTTATAAGAGCACTAATCCCAAAGTAATCACCTCCTCAAGGCCTCCCTTACTAATACCCTCACCTTTGGAAGATAGGAACTTCAACATATGAATTTGGGGGAGGGCACAAATATTCAGACCACAGTATCATGATTACAAAGGTCATGGTTTTTAAGCAAGGCCAACGACCATGGTTGTGATACTGCACCAAGCCCTAAATAGAACATTAGGCACAATGTGGGCCAAGAAACCCAAATAAAATCTTACTGAACTCTGGAGCATTTGGGATACCCACTGGTAGCTCAGCTGGTAAAGAATCCGCCTGCAGTAGGAGACCCTGGTTCAATTCTTGGGTTGGGAAGTTCCCCTGCAGAAGGGATAGGCTACCCACTCCAGTATTCTTGGGCTTCCCTGGGGCTCAGATGGTAAAGACTCTGCCTGCAGTGTGAGAGACCTGGGTTTGATCCCTGGGTTGGAAAGATCCACTGGAGGAGGGCATGGCAACCCACTCCAGTATTCTTGCCTGGATAATCCCATGGACAGAGGCGCTTTGCGGGCTGCATTCTATAGGGTCACAAAGAGTTGGACAAGACTGAGCAACTAAACACAACACTGCCTCTTTCATCATCAGTCATTCCTTTGGGGTGGCAGAAGTGGACTGACTCTAATCTAAGTTCTCTTCTGGGCAAAAGGAACCCAGATTCCAGTAGAGGGGCTTCTGAGACCTATATGAGAACCAGCCTTGCAGGAAGCACAGGAGGCCTTGAGGAGTTTCCTCAAGCAATTCTGAAATGCAGTTTTCAGTCATTCTGTTTTTGACTCAGAGGACTTGTAGGCTCAGAGGACTTGTAGCCATAGGACTAAGATGAATAGCTCTAATCTCTAAATATGGTTGAATTTCCTTCTTCCCAGGACCTCTGTCCAGTGTCTTTGGGGTGGCTTTCTCTTCCTCTTCGGATGATTTCCAAATGTCTTCTATCCTTAAACTTGCTCTGGCTCTTCTAAGAATTTTTATAGGTCCAACATTCATCTTTACATTAGATTTTTTATGTCTTTGACCCACAAAGTCAGGGATGGATGCCCTGGAAAATATGATCCATAGCCAGAAACTAATTTTCCCAAGAGCTTCTGTGTTCCCTGCAGAGCAAGCTGTCTGTGAACAGCTACACTCTCACTATGCTTATTTTATTTCACTTTTGATTCAGAGTCTTAAAGTCATCATCTTTGCTCCCACGCATCAAGTTCAATAGTGTGTCAGGTAGGTCTGCATCTTTTTGATTAGCCTCTATAACAACATACTGTACAATGAGGAACCTAATATTAACTGCATCACCCCAATCACTGCCTTCCATTCAGCTTCATGGTTGTCACCCTTCATTATATAAATAGAGAATCTAGTTCTTTTGTAGCAGTGTCAGGGTCAACTCTAAGGGAGCAAAATTCCCTTTCCCTAAAAGACCACTTTTGTTATCTGTATGAGATTCCTCCCTCCCCAAATTCTCAGGGGGGTGTCTGAGCAATTAGAGCATTCCATGGAAATTTGTATAAGGCCAACTTCTCTCCTAGGGTGCCAACTGGTAGGGTAGCAGTTTTAAATAATTTATACCTTATCTGGAGGGACCATGTCAGCTACCTAGTGGTAGGTTCATACATTCCATTAGAGAGTAAGGAGCAACTTAGTTGCACAGAAATAAACACCCTGAATTTTGACTTGGTTTGCTGTCCTTTCTCTGTTATGCCACTGTCAACATTTAGTACTTTATCCTCCATAAAAGTGTCACACATCGCCACCTCTGCCAAAGGAACCAACCTCCCAGTTAAAGAAATAAATCAATGGACTCACTTCTATAGGATGAGCTTATATCTCACATATCCTAGTCAAGAGCAGCTGATCTGTTGAATGTGTGACCGCACACGTACCTGAAGATTCTAGCTGGAAACAGGTATTTTCCAAAGTTGTCCTGTCAATGCAATGTGTGTTCTGAACTCAAAACCTAATGCTCATTAAAAAACAATCCAATTAACAATGAGCATAAGACCTAGACCTTTTTCCAAAGAAGACATAATAGGCACATAAAAAGATGCTCAACGTCATTAAGCATCAGAGAAATGCAAACTAAAACCACAAGGTATCACCTCACGCCTGTCAGAATGGCTATCATAAAAAAAAAAAACCCACAGATAACAAATGTTGGAGAAGAGGAAACCCTCGCAAAATGACAGTGAGAATGTAAATTGGAGCAGCCACTATTGAAAACAGTATGAAGGCTTATCAGAAAACTGAAAATAGAATTATCCTATGACCCAGCAATTCTCCTGAGCATATATCCCCCAAAAGCCAAAAACACTGATTCAAAAAGATACAGGCACCCCAGCAGCATTGTTTACAGTTGCCAAGTATGGAAGAACCTAAGTGTCCATAACAAGACTAATGGGTAAAGATGTGCTCTTTCTCTCTCTCTTTGCTGCTAAGTCACTTCAGTCGTGTCCGACTCTGTGCGACCCCATAGACGGCAGCCCACCAGGCTCCCCCGTCCCTGGGATTCTCCAGGCAAGAACACTGGAGTGGGTTGCCATTTCCTTCTCCAATGCATGAAAGTGAAAAGTGAAAGTGAAGTCGCTCAGTCGAGTCCGACTCTTAGCGTCCCCATGGACTGCAGCCCAACAGGCTCCTCTGTCCATGGGATTTTCCAGGCAAGAGCATTGGAGTGGGGTGCTATTGCCTTCTCCATCTCTCTCTTTATATATATATATATTTTATACTATACATATATTTTACTACCCAGTCATAAAAATGAATGAAATTTTTCCATTTACAATATGTATGGACTTGGAGGGTATTATGCTAAGTGAGATTAAGTAGATAGACACATATAATGGAATCTAAAAATGACAACAAACTAGTGAATGTATTAATAACAAAAAAAGGAATTCACAGATATAGAGAACAAAGTAATGGTGACTAGTGGTTACCAGTATTGGGAACAAACTAGTGGTTACTAATGGGGAGAGGGAAGGTGAAAGGGGCCAGATATAGCTAAGGGATTAGGACTAGAGGTTACTAATGGGGAGAAGGAAGGTGGAAGGGGCCAGATATGGCTAAGGGATTAGGAAGTACAAGCTATTATGTATAAAATAAGTAGGCTACAAGGATATATTGTACAACACAAGGAATATGGCCAATATTTTATAACAGCTATAAATGGAATATAACCTTTACAATTGTGAATTATTATATTGTACACCTAAAACTTGGGCTTTCCCAGTGGCTCAGCAGTAAAGAATCCGCTTGCAGTGCAGGGAACATAGGAGATGTGAGTTCGATCCCTGGATTAGGAAGATCCCTGGAGAAGGGAATGGCAACCTACTCCAGTATTCTTGCCTGGAGAATCCCAAGGACACAGGTCTACAGTCCATAGGGGTCACAAAGAGCTGGACACGACTGAGGTGACTTAGCATGCATGCATACACATCTGAAACTTATTCTCAGCCAACTCACGCATTTTTCCCTTTTCACTCAGTACCTGCTATCTATGTCTGCACTGATATCTATATCTATATTCATATCTATGTCTATATAGAGATGATTCATACTTTGTTTTTTTACAAAAGGTCATAATAAGCAATATTTTATGATGTCAGTCTAAATTTCTTTTGTTTTCCATAAAAAGATATCGCTATAATATATAGATCTTACCTTTGAACAAAATAAATCTCTCAAGCCATTCTTTTGGGTTAATGTACTTTTTGTTTGATGGGGCTAAAAGATGCATAAAATATTAAAAAACTCTGGGTTGATAATTAGAAATAATGTATACAAGAATCAGAACCCAATGAAAATAGCTTATATACATGCACATTTTGTACATGCCCCACTTCTTTTATTAAAATACATGGTAGAAAAAGAAAGGAAACACAACTTTTAGAATAAGCCTCTACTGTATACAAATGCAACTTGAATCCAAACATGGGATGAGACTGGTATAGGGAAGGATTTAGTTGAGATGTGTATTACATTTTAAAATCATTTTTTAATGACAATACAAAATTAAAATCAATAAATTTCAGTGTGGAAATGGAACTCACACAAGAGATTTATGCAGAAACACCTGATTGTTTTTCTTTTCCTCCTTCCTATTCTGATACTTTTGAAAGGGCTCTGCGGAAATTCTCTGCAGTTCAGTTGGAGGAAAGCAGTATACCAAGAAAATTGCTATCCAGAGCTTGACAACTCCTTTTCTTCTTCGACTTCTGTTTCAGATGTGTCTTTATTAAGTCTTGATCCCATTTCTTGAAAAAAGCTGGCTATCAAATTAAATAGAAGAGCAATCCAGGCAAGACCATAAAGATTCCAAATTAATAACAAGATTGAATAAGTGATGTCCTGATTGTCTTTTGTAGGATTTGAAACTAAAGACAGGAAGCAAATGACATGCAAATAATCAGATGATGTTTTTCCCCATAACATTTTCTTTCATTCATTAATACCTAGGAAAATGCCTTCTTTTAGAATCTGATCCTGAGAACAAATTAGAAATTAAAATAAAGCATATCTAAAATTATCACTTCTTTCAAGGAAAGCGTATAATTTAAATTTCAAATATTGAGATTCTATTCATTTTTAGAACACAGCTGGAGGCTGAAAAATTCTCTTTCCCTTTGAATGTTATCCTTTTTAAATACCATAGTAAGTGTAATATTTTACAGTGAGGTAATTTATCATTGCTACAGGTAGGAAACTTTTAAAATGAGAGAAGGAAAAGATAAATATATTACACAAAATAATTTAAAATAGGGTTCAGATTTTGTTAACAAAGATACAGTGTGTTTCCTTGTACCAGGTGTCTGTATTTCTGAGTTTAAAATTCTATGAATTAACTGCCTTTGTCATTAGAAATCTTGAGATAACTCTTTTAAGAAGGAAAAGAAAATCACTAATGATTAGAATCATCCTAATACTGTAGTACTATAACTTTTACACTCCTTTCATGTCTTGTCATTTATTTGTCATGATTGCAATCTACTTGTATGAAGAGGTACCGCTGAAAGAGCACAAACATTGCAATCAAAAAGAGGTAAGCGGAGACAAATAACATAATAAACACATTGTGATTTATCACAAGAATGCCATTTAACTGTGCTTATTAGAGCATGAAATAACAAAAAATATATAACATTACCAGACACTAAATGATTTGATATTTATCTAATGATTTGATATTTATCTAAATATAAATTAACCAGCAAACATTTTTGAAGCATAACAATCAGAAAATAAACTGAATAAGTGTAATTGAAGGGCTATACTCACTTTGGGTTTAAGATGACATTTGGTTAACTGTCTCTGATGCAGCTTCTTCCAAAACTGCCTCCCAAAATACATGAGTATACGCACACACACACACCCCAATAAAAGCAAAATATCTAAGATGAGATTCTAGTCTACTGACATAAACTGACTGTGCATTTTACTATAAAAATCAAAGTATGCATGGAACGTCTGTATTAGCATGTAGAAAAACACAAGAGATGCTCATATCCATACTAACACTGAAAAAAAAAAAAACTAGATGCACTACAAAATCATAGTTTTATTACAAAAAGAGAGAGCGAGCTGAGGACATGAAAAAGACTCCTAACTAACTAAATTTTTCAAAGTGACAAGTTCTTCCTAGGACAGAGGAAGCCATATTTATGGCTTACTACCTGTAGAGTGATGATTACCATGGGTGTCCCAAGTGTAAGACAGGTTGTCCAGTGAAGTGGGCAGGGGAATTGAGTGACCCCGCCTACAGCACACTGGGCCTTCACTGAGCGAAGGCAGCAGCTGGCAAAGGGGAGAAGCTAGGGACTGATAGAACACCCAAATAGCCATAACCAGGCTGTAGACTAGTGGGAGATCTCCCATGATTATCTACAGTTTCACTGGTGGTACTCAGCTCCTAAGCCTTGCTGAAGGGTATAACTTCACTTAGTCCTCAAAATATTCCAAGTCAGTGATGGGTTCAATTTAACTAAACCAGCAACAAAGCCCAGACCCAGAGTCAATAGCTTCACCCTATCCCCACACTGCCAGCCTATACTAGTAACTTGGAAAACTCAAATTATTTTATATCCAGTTGTTTCAAAAATAGCTCAGATGAGCAGATTTTTAACCATTTAGAGCCTGCCTGCTTTGCACATGCTATGAAATTGTGCCTAACATCTTGGAACCATGGATAAGATAAACCCTAGAGCTGTCAAAGACTCCAGGCCATTGCTGCTCTTCGGAGCTCTCTGACCCAGAGACTCCTTATCAGGTTGCTGACAGATACCCCCTAGATCCCAAAGCCCCTCTGATTCTCCTCTGCCTCCAAAAGTTCTCTAACCCTCCTCTCCTTCTGGGGAGTGTCCCCCATGCTGTAACCTCTGTATGGTCTCATGCTGTGAGGTAATTATCCCACATGCAAACATGTCAAAGTGTGACTCAAATAAAACTCATTCATTCTTCTGCAACCTTATGGTCATATCCTTTTCCTTAATCAGCTCTGAGATCTCCTGAACTCACTACAGGAAATTGATTGTAAGGGATCATAAGCGTACTTTTGAAGTGGTGGCATGTAATCAAGTCTAACTTTATTTTTGGTATTTGACTGCTGACAGTTTCCAACCAAGTCTCATCCCTCCTTTCCCCGTCTCATTCCAGAAAACCTACAAGGAAGCTCACACACTCCCTCCCTCTGTGACTGTGGGAAATTCAACCATACAAGTTCTGGTTCAATAATGGGAGCTGTCATACCTTTCCCATAGCCTAATCACAATGGAAGTCAAAGCCAGTCACTCCTCTGGCTCCTTAAGAAATTTTCAGGCCTGCTTGAATGCCACCCTGCCCTACAAATCATTCTACACCACTACTACACACACACACTCTTGGTGTGTGTGTGTCTATGTGTGAGTGAGAGAGAGAGAGAGAGAGACCATCTCAACATCCAAGCCAATTTTGGTTGCAGTCTATCCTGCCTCTGTAGGTTGGTCACAACATGGACATATTCTGCTTTTGAGTGCTTGCACTGAGACAAACATTAATCAAATCTCATCAAAGTGAATACTTATGATCCATGTATTACACTATGAATAAAGTTAATCTCAGTTTCAAAAGAGCACTTATTTATAAAATCCCATTTATGGTACTGGCAGTCAAGGATATTTGGACAAACTTTCCTTGCAGAAAACAAATAAACACATTTGATTAAATGCTTTAAAATTATGTTAAAGTCATCAGAAAACATAAACATTTGGGAAACTACTAGACCAAGAGTATCTAAGCCCCTTTTTTCCTTAAAGGTGTCTTCCTATTCTAAAACACTATGACATTGGTTTTGATAGCCTTCTGCGGTGTGGTGAAAGTAATGTAAAACAATCTCCAGTATGAAACACTCCTCATATTAAGCTGGGATTCCAATAGGCTGTAACTTTGGAGAATATTTAACTCAGAAATTGTCTCACCAGACATGCAAAAAATTTTTAGAAAGCATGGCTAGGTGTAAATAAACAGGAAAAAATTGTACTATAATCTTAGCAGTTTCTGATATCATGTTATCTGAATTCTATGCTTTTTAAAAAATTTCATGGACTTCTCTGGTGGTCCAGTGATTAAGATTACACTACCAATGCAGGGGGCATGAGTTCAATGCCTGGTCAGGGAACTAAGATCCTGCATGCCACCTGGCGTAGCCAAAAAATTTTTTTTTTGCTTACTTGACATCATTAGTATACATAATTTTGTATCATTTTATGTGGTTTAATATTATCAAGTTTCCCTAAGTCATGAGATGCTCTTCGTAACTTGAAATGTCATGCTTTCAAAAATGTCTTCAATGAGCAATGGAAGCTTCTTTCGTTAAAAATATTTTCAATTTTAATTATCATTCCTCTTACTAATAACAGAATGTGATTTTTAAAAAGATGAGTAGTAAGTTTCACAATAAAAGAAGAAATTTTCTACTGTTAAAGTGGAAGCAAATTTCAATAAGAATGCCAAGGAAGTAGTATCTCTACTTTGGGAATCCAGAAAAATGTAACAGAGACTCTTTGGAGTGATATTTAAATATGGTTCTTAGACTTTTAGGTATGTATTTTCAAAATATATTTATTAATATGAAATTATCCATCTAAATATTGAATATTAATTATCTAATTTTAGTCCTATTTAGATTAAAAATAAATATAATAAGGACACTGTTATTTCTGGGTAGGATGGAGTGGCTTGTGATTGAAGAATCTTCCAGCCAAGAACAACCAGAAAAATCAGATAAATTGAAAGAAAAACAGAACAAAATCATGTTTAAAGGCACAAGAGATCTGCTAAAGCAATCAAGAGTGGAAGGACTAAGATTCCAGGTGGGAGAGACAGACATAAAGTCTTTAGCTGCTTTCTCCCTTGAGTTTGTTGTTGTGGCTCTTTTCACAGAGTCTGGGCATAGACAAAAGGCTGTGCATCTGGGCTAAGCAGAAGGGCACTCTGAGGAGCAGAGAAAATGACAGGGCTTCTGGTGGTCCTTCTGGGTTGGATTGACACAATTAGAGACCTGAAGGATTTAAAACCTATAGCTTGTTCCCCCCTTCAATAAACTGCCAAATTCTGAAGGCACATGAAGTTGAAGGTTAAAAAAGGAAAGCTGAAAACTTTTTAAAAAGGAGAGTTTCCAATAGATTCAAGTGCAAGAAAACAAAGAAATGACTTCAAGAGCAAACTTAGAGTGTGGTCTTGTGAATATACCAGGCTTTCATCATTTGAAGTTTGTAAAGAACTATAATTTAGGAACAAGAAGAAACCAAAGGGAAATTAAGGCTTTACCAAATCTGTAGTCTAGTCTCAAATCATACCATTCCCTGACCAGATTACATATTCAGTTACTCTCTCCACACTCCTATATCTCTATAAGCCTAGCAGAGGAAAGAGTAAAACATCTCTGGAGGAAGATGACATTCCCTGGAGTATCTATACCTTTTAAAATACACAACATCAAGCATGCAATCCCAAATTATCAGGCATGCCAAGAAACAGAACCACATGACTAAAAATCAAAGGGAAGAACTATAAAAGAAACCCACAGATGTTCCCAATATGGAAATAAGTGAATAAGAACTTTAAAATAACTAAGAATATTATGCTTTTCAAAATATGATATGGAAAAATAAGTGAAAATACGAAGGATTTCAGCAGACAATTGGAATCTACCAAAAAGGGGTGATTAAATGGACATTTTAGAGCTTAAAATATGATATTAAAGTTAGTGAAAGTGAAAGTCACTCAGTCGTGTTTGACTCTGTGACCCTATGGACTATACAGTCTATGGAATTCTCCAGGCCAGAATACTGGAGTGGGTAGCCTTTCCCTTCTCCAGGAGATCTTCCCAACCTAAGAATAGAACCCAGGTTTCCCACAGTGCAGGCAATTTCCTGATAGGGGATTCTATGATAGCTCAGTTGGTAAAGAATCCATCTGCAATGCAGGAGACCCCAGTTTGATCTCTGGGTTGGGAAGATCCACTGGAGAAGGGAAAGGCTACCCACTTGAGGATTCTTGGGCTTCCCTTGTGGCTCAACTGGTAAAGAATATTAAAGTTAAAAACTCACTAAATGGATTAGAAAACACACTACATACAGCAGAAATTAGAATTAGTAAACTAGAAGATGGGTTCATAAGAAATATACTCAGTGAAATTCAAAAAAAAAGAAAATACAGAAAATCATTAGAACATTTGAAACCAAGTAAGGAGGTCTTACATCCATGTAATTGGAGTCCCAGAAGTAGAAGAGAAAATAAGGAATAATTCATATTTGAACAGATAGTAGCTGAGATTTTTTTCAAGACACTTGAAGGATTTCAATTCACTTTAATAATTTCTGTGATCCCCAAGCAAAATCAATACAAAGCAAACCACACTGAAGTAGATAATAGTTAAATTGCTGAAAAAGTTTAAAAACAAGTGGAGCAGGGTTTGAGGGGAGTGCAGGGGGAAGTTTCCTTACCTCAAAAGACCAACAATAAAACTTACAGCTGACTTATCATTAAAAATGATGGAGGCCAGAGACAATGGAATAGCATCTTTAAAGTACTGTAAGAAATCAACTACCAATTTAGAATTCTGTACCCTCCATAACATAGGAGTTATTTTATTCTTGATTCACAGGTATTAAAAAATTCCTAGTGTCTATATGATTCTATCCCTCTTCATTTTTCACCTTTATCTTAGGGAGAAATTTAAAATACATTTGGAAAAGTTACCTACAAAGTATAGGATATTTTATCATTTAAGTCTAGTGTTTAGAAACACTAGACTAAGAAACTAAGTCTAGTGTTTAGAAACACAAAAAGCATATGCCTTTTGTTTTCCACATGTGATCAAGCAGAGATATTTAGTTTAAGAGGAATTGCTCTATATCTTATTCCCATAGTCAGTGATAACTGTGGGGGTGAGGAGACAGGGAGGTGAAGGAAGTAGTTTGCATTTAAAAGGGCTTGACCTTTATCTTATCTCTCAAAGAAATCTTCTAATACTTCCATTTGATTCTTTATTTTACATCCTGCTTCAATCTGTTGCTCTGATAGCAAATCTAATTTCAGGATTATTAAGACTCACCTACTGTATAGTCTCCAAAACCAATAGCACTTATGGTGTTGAATGAATAATAAATTCCTTCAATGTAACTCCAATTCTCTAATGACATGAAAAGAAATGGTGGTAATACAAGGAAAAAAAATGATCCGGTTGCAGCAAAAAAGAAGTTCTTCCAGAGATAAACATTTTTCTAAAATATATTAGAGAAAAAGATACAATGTTAGCAGTTATATCATAAACAAGCAACGTTAAAAAAACTATTGTGTGCTCCAGTAGTTCAGTTTTTTATCTACTCCTTCATTTCTCAAAGATTTGGAACCCAATAAAAAGATCATTCTTATGAATAATCCTGTCCCTGGGAGTATGTCCAGGCTCTACTGCTCTACCTCCTGTCATCAATTGTCCTGCCATCTTGCTTTCTCACTTTCCTATTATCTACATCTAGACGATGATTTAAGATTCATTTCCTTGTGACACATTACCTCCAAAGCCTTCTAAGATTACTCTTGCCTAGATACCAGGCTACAGTTCCTTCTTGCTCTGGGCTCTGCCCACATAGCTCCAGTTTAGCTCAGATTCCCCATCTGGACACAGCTCCAAGCCTTCTGACCTGCTTGCAAAATAAGGTAAATGAGATAGTTGTGGCCCACAGCATGTTGGATCCTAATTCCCCCACCAGGGATCAAATCCACAGCCTCTACACTGGAAGGCAGATTCTTAACCATCTGACCATCAGGAAAGTCCCCCATGTACAAGTCTTTGTAGACATATGCTTTTGTTTGAGTAAATACCAAACTATTTACTATTTCACTAACAGTGAAATAACAATCATAAATCTGATGTATGTTTAGTTTTTTAGGACATTGCTAAAAATTGGTTTTCAAGATGATTGTATCATTTAAGAGTCCTACTGACAGTGTATGAGAGTTCCAGCTCCTCCATATTCTTACCAACACTTGGTGTGATCATTCTTTTTATTTTGAGTCATTATATTAGACATATATTGGTTTCTCATTGTGGTATTACTTTGCAATCTCCTAATAAGTAATACTTAGTATATTTTAATCTTCTTTTTGGAGAAGGAAATGGCAACCCACTCCAGTGTTCTTGCCTGGAGAATCCCAGGGACGGCAGAGCCTGGTGGGCTGCCGTCCCTGGGGTCGCACAGAATCGGACACGACTGAAGCGACTTAGCAGCAGCAGCAGCAGCAGCATATATCTTTACTGGTAAAGGGTGTGCTTAAACCTTTTGCCCATTAAAAATATTGAGTTATCTTATTTTTGAGTTTTAAGAGTTATAAATATTCTGGATACAAGTCTTTTTATAGGATATATAATTAGCATATATTTTCTCCCAGTCTGTAGCTCATCTTTACACTCTTTTAACTAATTCAAGAGTAGAACTTTCAAATATTTAAATCTTGGTGAAGTATTAGTTAGGCTTTAGGTCAGTGTTTCTCCAACTTTAGCATTCATCTTAATCTCTTGCAGGGCTTGTTAAAATAGACTAATGAGCCCCCATCCACAGAGTTCCTGATTCAGTACTCAGGGATGGGGGCTGAGAATTTGTATTCTTAATGATTCCCAGGTAACATTGATGCTGCTATTCCTTGAACCATACTTTCAGAACTGATGGTCTAGATCAATTTATCAACTTTGATACTGACATTTTATACCTAATAATTCTTTGTTGTGAATGCCTGTCTTATGCATTGTAGGAGGTTTAGGAGCATTACTGGCTTCTACACACTGGATGCCAGTAGCATTCTCTTCCTGAGGTTTGTACAACCCAATATGCATCTCAGATCACAGCAGTTGCTCAGTCGTGTCTGACTCTTTGCGACCCCATGAATCACAGCACGCCAGGCCTCCCTGTCCATCACCAACCCCTGGAATTCACTCAGACTCACGTCCATCGAGTCAGTGATGCCATCCAGCCATCTCATCCTCTGTCGTCCCCTTCTCCTCCTGCCCCCAATCCCTCCCAGCATCAGAGTGTTTTCCAATGAGTCAACTCTTCCCATGAGGTGGCCAAAGTACTGCAGTTTCAGCTTTAGCATCATTCCTTCCAAAGAAATCCCAGGGCTGATCTCCTTCAGAATGGACTGGTTGGATCTCCTTGCAGTCCAAGGGACTCTCAAGAGTCTTCTCCAACACCACAATTCAAAAGCATCAATTCTTCGGCGCTCAGCCTTCTTCACAGTCCAACTCTCACATCCATACATGACCACAGGAAAAACCATAGCCTTGACTAGATGAACCTTTGTTGGCAAAGTAATGCCTCTGCTTTTGAATATGCTATCTAGGTTGGTCATAACTTTCCTTCCAAGGAGTAAGCCTCTTTTAATTTTATGGCTGCAGTCACCATCTGCAGTGATTTTGGAGCCCAGAAAAGTAAAGTCTGATGCTGTTTCCACTGTTTCCCCATCTATTTCCCATGAAGTGATGGGACCGGATGCCATGATCTTCCTTTTCTGAATGTTGAGCTTTAAGCCCACTTTTTCACTCTCCACTTTCACTTTCATCAAGAGGCTTTTGAGTTCCTCTTCACTTTCTGCCGTAAGGGTGGTGTCATCTGCATATCTGAGGTTATTGAGATTTCTCCCGGCCATCTTGATTCCAGCTTGTGTTTCTTCCAGTCCAGAGTTTCTTATGATGTACTCTGAATATAAGTTAAATAAACAGGGTGACAATATACAGCCTAGACGTACTCCTTTTCCTATTTGGAACCAGTCTGTTGTTCCATGTCCAGTTCTAACTGTTGCTTCCTGACCTGCATACAAATTTCTCAAGAGGCAGATCAGGTGGTCTGGTATTCCCATCTCTTTCAGAATTTTCCACAGTTTATTGTGATCCACACAGTCAAAGACTTTGGCATAGTCAATAAAGCAGAAATAGATGTTTTTCTGGAACTCTCTTGCTTTTCCCATGATCCAGCGGATGTTGGCAATTTGATCTCTGGTTCCTCTGCCTTTTCTAAAACCAGCTTAAACATCAGAAAGTTCACGGTTCATGTATTGCTGAAGCCTGGCTTGGAGAATTTTGAGCATTACTTTACTAGCGTGTGAGATGACTGCAATTGTGCGGTAGTTTGAGCATTCTTTGGCATTGCCTTTCTTTGGGATTGGAATGAAAACTGACCTTTTCCAGTCCTGTGGCCACTGCTGAGTTTTCCAAATTTGCTGGCATATTGAGTGCAGCATTTTCCCAGCATCATCTTTCAGGATTTGGAATAGCTCAACTGGAATTCTATCACCTCCACTAGCTTTGTTCGTAGTGATGCTTTCTAAGGCCCACTTGACTTCACATTCCAGGATGTCTGGCTCTAGGTCAGTGATCACACCATCGTGATTATCTGGGTCGTGAAGATCTTTTTTGTACAGTTCTTCTGTGTATTCTTGCCACCTCTTCTTAATATCATCTGCTTCTATTAGGTCCATACCATTTCTGTCCTTTATTGTGCCCATCTTTGCATGAAATGTTCCCTTGGTATCTCTAATTTTCTTGAGATCTCTAGTCTTTCCTATTCAGTTGTTTTCCTCTATTTCTTTGCATTGATCGCTGAAGAAGGCTTTCTTATCTCTTCTTGCTATTCTTTGGAACTCTGCATTCAGATGTTTAAATCTTTCCTTTTCTCCTTTGCTTTTCACTTCTCTTCTTTTCACAGCTATTTGTAAGGCCTCCTCAGACAGCCATTTTGCTTTTTTGCATTTCTTTTCCATGAGGATAGTCTTGATCCCTGTCTCCTGTACAATGTCATGAACCCCATTCCATAGTTCATCAGGCACTCTATCTATCAGATCTAGGCCCTTAAATCTGTTTCTCACTTCCACTGTATAATCATAAGGGATTTGATTTAGGTCATATCTGAATGGTCTAGTGGTTTTCCCTACTTTCTTCAATTTCAGTCTGAATTTGGCAATAAAGAGTTCATGGTCTGAGCCACAGTCAGCTCCTGGTCTTGTTTTTGCTGACTGTATAGAGCTTCTCCATCTTTGGCTGCAAAGAATATAATCAATCTGATTTCGGTGTTGACCATCTGGTGATGTCCATGTATAGAGTCTTCTCTTGTGTTGTTGGAAGAGGGTGTTTGTTATGACCAGTGCATTTTCTTGGCAAAACTCTATTAGTCTTTGCCCTGCTTCATTCCGTATTCCAAGGCCAAATTTGCCTGTTACTCCAGGTGTTTCTTGACTTCCTACTTTTGCATTCCAGTCCCCTATAATGAAAAGGACATCTTTTTTGGGTGTTAGTTCTAAAAGGTCTTGTAGGTCTTCATAGAACTGTTCAACTTCAGCTTCTTCAGTGTTACTGGTTGGGGCACAGACTTGGATTACTGTGATATTGAATGGTTTGCCTTGGAAACGAACAGAGATCATTCTGTCGTTTTTGAGATTGCATCCAGGTACTGCATTTTGGACTCTTTTGTTGACCATCATGGCCACTCCTGCCCGCAGTAGTAGATATAATGGTCACCTGAGTTAAATTCACCCATTCCAGTCCATTTCATTTCGCTGATTCCTAGAATGTTGACATTCACTCTTGCCATCTCTTGTTTGACCACTTCCAATTTGCCTTGATTCATGGACCTGACATTCCAGGTTCCTATGCAATATTGCTCTTTACAGCATCGGACCTTGCTTCTATCACCAGTCACATCTACAGCTGGGTATTCTTTTTGCTTTGGCTCCATCCCTTCATTCTGTCTGGAGTTATTTCTCCACTGATCTCCAGTAGCATATTGGGCACCTACTGACCTGGGGAGTTTCTCTTTCAGTATCCTATCATTTTGCCTTTTCATACTGTTCATGGGGTTCTCAAGGCAAGAATACTGAAGTGGTTTGCCATTCCCTTCTCCAGTGGACCACATTCTGTCAGATCTCTCCACCATGACCCACCCGTCTTAGGTTGCCCCACGGGCATGGCTTAGTTTCATTGAGTTAGACAAGGCTGTGGTCCTAGTGTGATTAGATTGACTAGTTTTCTATGAGTATGGTTTCAGTGTGTTTGCCCTCTGATGCCCTCTTGCAACACCTACAGTCTTACTTGGGTTTCTCTTACCTTGGGCATGGGGTATCTCTTCACGGCTGCTCTAGCAGGAGATACCCCTCGTCCAATATGCATCTAGACATTGCCAAATGTCCTTTTTGAAGGCAAAATCACTCCAGTTGAGAAACATTGGTCTAAATCCATTGTTCTCAACCTAGTTGCACATTGAAATCACTTAGGGAGTTTTAAAAACCATTGAGAGCCCCATCCTCAAAGATTCAGACCAAATTGGTCTGGAGTGGGGTCTGGGCACCAGGATCCAAGTGATTCTAATGTGCAACTGAGGTTGAGAACCACAGGACTGAACTCTAATTAGAACAGAAGAACAGATCCTACTGTAACCAGAGACCTCCAGAGAGAATACAAAGAAATCACAAGAATGTGGCACCCTACTGTGAAGGGCTCTGCCCCAGAGTAAATACCAGTTGATCACACCAACCACTCGTAGGATTCTCTCTCACCTGGCCCACTTTCTCCCATGGGCTCCTTGAAGGAGACCCCTTTTTTATGTTCCCTCACAGAAAATAAAAGAAAAATAGATTCTTGAAGAATGTCTACAACTCACTTTTGTAATAAATTCTCTATAATTTTAATAAAGAACTACATTTCTAATTTTTAAAGAAGGGTAAAACCTGTGCTAATTACTCAATTGGGTCACTACCCATGACTCAACATGATATGTGGACAAGACCTTGGTCCAAACGCCCCTAGGGGCTAGTGTCAGCACTGCTCCTAATTCTCTGGGTTCTTGGCAAGTCACACAGCCTTTAAGAAATGTTCTCCTGTTCTACAAAATAAATGAGTTGGCCGACTGACTTAGGAGAACAAATACCTATGAGAATTGTTTATATACAATTCACCGCTGCTCAACTTCTAAATTAAATGATTAGAGGCAAAATATCTAAAAGGAAATAGATGGTCCCTTGAACAATGGCTTTTCTCACGTCTGTTTTAGAACACAGATGACTTGCTTTTTCTGCTCATATAATTCAATGTGAATTCAGTAAGTATAAAGTGTTATATGTCTAGTCAACCTAAAGTTGTGAATCCACACAATTAAAAAAAAAAAAACACAGAACTTTTCTACCAAATGTATGTGTGTAATTGTGTGGAAGGAGAAAGAAAATTTACCTCATTTAATCCCTTATGTTGAAGGTATATTCCAAATTTTTCAAATGGCAGATAAACTAATATAAAAATATATTTAAATAACATGATAGTTAGAGGGATTCCAATTGTAGCAAAGACAATACAGAACATCTGTCCACCAGAAGTTTTAGGAAAAATTGTTCCATAACCTGTTAAGAGGAGGAAAAAAAATGCAACACCCCTCAATACAGCAACTTAGTACAATCTGACATTTGACATTGGTCTTTGAGAGCAGATTTTCAGTTGCTGGTATTCTAAGAGCCCTAGTGCATATGGTTCTTGCCAAAAATAAAAAATAAAAATATAATGAGTCAGCTGATCTTATCCTAAGAAAATGATCAAAAAATGTGAGTTAAAAAGTTCTTTTACAGAATCACTATTTCAAATTTTGAAAAACTGTAAACAGCATAAACAAACAATTAAAGAGACTGGTCATGCATGATATGGTACATAATAAAATACTGCAATATCATTAAGAATTACATTGAAATATATATGACATAGAAAATGCTAATGACATATTGGTCTGACAAAGCAGTCTAAAACTATATACTAACATATATATCAAGAACTTTCTATGACTAAAACTTAAACAGTTATTGTGTGTAGAGCAGTGAGATGTTAATTGTTTAAAAATCAAATTTTTCAGATTTTCTACATTCTACTCCTGCAATTACACAAGAGCATGTACTTTTAATCGAATGATTTTAAGAATGCATGCTATAGTTCCTAGAGGAAATCAACCCTAAATATTCATTGGAAGGACTGATGCTGAAGGTGAAGCTCCAATACGCTGGCCACCTGATGTGAAGAGCTGACTGACTGGAAAAGACCCTGATGCTGGGAAAGATTGAAGGCAGGAGGAGAAGGGGATGACAGAGGACGAGATGGTTGGATGGCATCACTGACTTGATGGACATGAGTTTGAGCAAACTCAGGGAGATAGTGAAGTTCAGGGAAGCCTGGCATGCTGCAGTCCATTGGGTGGCAAAGAGTTGGACATAACTGAAGAAACTTTGCACACACAGCACATATGGTTATATAACCATGTGTTGATTTATCAATTTTATATTTTTGATATGAGAGAGAGGAATTTCAGCTCCTATAACCACTTTCTTCTTCATCTTTTCCATGTCTGACATTTATATTGCCCCACTATTCTCCTGTATTTGCCTTTGTATTTTAAACAATATTCTTAAACCTGTGTTTAAATGTTTATAAATTCTTGATTCCTGATACTATATGATAAGAGTATTATATCCTTTATTATTTTCCTCCTCTTTCCTCCTCTTCATCATTCTTTTTTATATCATTTATGTGATAACATTTATACTCTGCTCTGCAACTACAAGACTTCTTATTTTAAGAAATTTTTTTATTCACTCAATTCTATTTTGCCCAAGAGTTGGTAATGCAGCTTTTTGGGAAATAGCAGAAGAGAACAAGTCTCTTTTGACTTATTTGGGAACAATTTTCTATATTTGAAATACTTTTCGTAAGGGGAAATGAAATGAAATGAAATGAAGGGGAAATGAAATGGAGTAAGGGGACAGCTTTTCTTATGCTCCATACTTCCTGGTTTAAAGAAAATAGTCTAAAGCCAAGATTTTAATGGATCCAAAGTGTAGAGAAGAAAAATTGTCCTTTTCGCAGAGAGCCAAGAATATTGCCAGCTTCTTTTGTCTTAGCAGATCTTGTTCTGAATGGGCTAATGCCCCTTAAACAAATCACTTTATTTCACTAAATTTAAGACATCATATAAATGTGTAGGCGGTACCTCATGCAAAACATTTATAAAATATTCAGCATTCTAACTGGAAACAAAAAGCACAAACCTACCTATTGTGGATAGGATGATTATACAAGTTATAAAAGAGTTTGTAAAAGTCCAAAAGAAAACAGTAGTCCTATTTCCTGTGGGAGGTATTCCTGACAATATCAAAGACGTCATCATCTACAGATTGAAACAAAACAAGATAAAATCAAAGTTTGGGTTACGTAAATTATATTTCTTCAAGTAGAACATGAAATAAAATGAGTTCCATTTAGTCGGATTAAAACCAAAACCCATCTAATTGGATCAAACTGAAATTTTTCCTTAAGATCAAGTGAAATAGAAATGCTTATGATAAAAACTTATAAGGGAGAACCTTATTTGTTTTAGCGGTGTCCACCCCTTTGGAAGTTGTATATGGGGTAGATATATGACTATAACAGTATTTTTTAAGGAAATTTGTGACATTGTGTACAGATTTAGCATACTGACTAATTATTTTCAAACAATTAGCAAATACGAGTTGAAGATAGTTGCAGGGAGACTTCTCATTTAGGCAAATGGAAACCATGAGATATATGAGGAAAATGATGTAAGAATACAGTAATTGCATCATATCATGAGAAAATAAGAAAGAAGTTAATGAGAGGGCCTTCAATTTCTGCAAAGTCGAAAATACATAGAATTCTTTTGATGAAAGAACCTCAGCTAAAAACTTCACAGTCTACACAGTAATAGTAATAATCTGCTCAAGATACTGATGTCTTTATTCCCTGAACATCCCCCCCCACCTTGCCCCAAGAAACTTCAAATACAGAGTCAGGAGGAAAAGAATATGGGAATGGAAAGTGGTATAATGGGCAGAATAAATTAAAAGATATTCTTCTATGTTTCTTGATTCTTTACAGAATTCTGGAATTAATCTGACACAAATACATCAAAACCATACATGAAAGCACAGGGATAAGAAAGGAAGGGGAAGGAAGGGAGGAAACTACTATATAGAGTTCCTATAAAATGTAGAATCCCCAATTCTAAATAAAACATTTATCAAATTCAGCAGAGTTATAAAATATTATGACTAAAGTAATACAATGTTTGTAGGAAATATAACAAAAATAATAAAGATGTAAATTCATATATTGATCACTTCAATAAATATGAAAACAGATAAAATGAAATAATTTTAGGGAAATATTTTATAAGTTATAAATAGGAACAAAATATTTTAATTTTATATAGAAAAACCATAATAAACACCAGAAGCTTCAAGTTTAATAGTGAAACAGCTGAGGGATTCTAATTAAAGTCAAAAGCAAGATAGGAATACTACAATAGTCACAGAAAAATCTTGCAACAGAATGAAAATCCTAAAGACTTCAAATATTGAGTCACTGGATACATAATATAAAATTTGTTTAAAATGTTCATAAACCATATACAATTTAAAAGGATAAAGAAAACGTCTAGAAACAAAAAATAAAACCATTAAAATTTAAAAGTCAGGTAAAGTGGAGTCAAAGAGAAAATAAGTAAATGAAAGATATATCTTAATGAATTAATCAAAATACACCAAAAAGGTTAACATAGTGGAGAAGAGCAAAAGGAATGGTTAAGAGATACAGAAGATATAAATAATAAAAGATCAACCATATTTCTCATTTTAAAGGAATTAATAGCCCAGTATTTCCTAGAATTGATATGAGAAATAAATACAAAGATTCAGAAAGCAAACCCCGAGGAAAATAAAAAGTCACATCTGCCTATGGCTGATTCATGTTGAGGTTAGACAGAAAACAACAACTTCTGTGAAGCAATTATCCTTCAATTAAAAAATAAATGAAAAAAGAGTCATATCTAGACTGCTGAATTAAAAGAGTAAAATAAATGAGATGAAGAGAAGATAATAAAATCACAGAAGGCCTTGGATACCAGAGAGAAAAGGTAAATTATGTACAAAGGGAGGCAATTAGACTGATAGAAGACTTCTTAGAGGTAGTAGAAGGAAGCCACAATATAGTGGAATAATTTTTTATTATTTTTTTTCCATATTCTAAAAGAAAATAATTGTCAGTCCAATAGTGAATACCATATCTTTCAAGAAAGAAGAGGAACATATTTTTGGAATATGTTCTAAAGCCAAGCAAAAAAAGAAGAGTGTTTTCAGAAGCAGACAGTCATGAGATAAATTTATCGCAGATATATTTTGCAAGAAAGAAAATTATCTCCAAGAGATAATTTGAAATGACACAAAGAAAGAATAAAGAAATAAATAAAATGTGGGCAAATAAAAACAAAGGCTAAACACACAATAATATAATACTATATAGAGGAGTTTTAAAAATGAGATTGAATAGAAACACTCTTGGATGACATGTTAAATGAGGACAAGGTGGTGTAATTAAAGGTAAAATACTTCAAGACACAGATTGCTGCTTCCATCATGGTGGAGTAACACAGTCCAAAACTATCCTCTCACAGTAAACAACTATAAAACTGGAAAAAAATATGGAAAAAAAAAAAAAAAAAAACTGTTTCTAGACATTGGATAAGAGAAAGTGCAGAACTGTAATTACTGAGAGAAGGAAAACAAATGAGGTGAGTACTGTCATTGCCCAGACTGGCAATTTCTGGGAGTTTCTAGACTGCTGTATAGGACGAAGGACCCCCAAAGAGAGCACAGGGATTTTGCGGAGCTGAGGAAACAGAGATTGGAAGTCAATAAAGCTGTTCAGTTCAGTTCAGTCATTCAGTCGTGTCCGACTCTTTGCGACCACATGCATTGCAGTATGCCGGGACTCCCTGTCCATTGCCAACTTCCGGAGTTTACCCAAATCCATGTCCATTGAGTTGGTGATGCCATCTAAACATCTCATCCTCTGTTGTCCCCTTCTCCCCCTGCCTTCAATCTCTCCCAGCATCAGGTTCTTTTCTAATGAGTCAGTTCTTCCCATCAGGTGGCCAAAGTATTGGAGTTTCAGCATCAACATCAGTCCTTCCAATGAACACCCAGGACTGATCTCCTTTAGGATGGACTGCTTGGATCTCCTTGCAGTCCAAGGGACTCTCAAGAGTCTTCTCCAACACCACAGTTCAAAAGCATCAATTCTTTGGCGCTCAGCCTTCTTCACAGTCCAACTCTCACATCCATACATGACCACAGGAAAAACCATAGCCTCGACTAGATGGACCTTTGTTGACAAAGTAATGTCTCTGCTTTTGAATATGCTGTCTAGGTTGATCATAACTTTCTTTCCAAGGAGTAAGCGTCTTTTAATTTCATGGCTGCAATCACCATCTGCAGTGATTTTGGAGCCCAGAAAAATAAAGTCTGACACTGTTTCCACTGTTTCCCCATCTATTTCCCATGAAGTGATGGGACCGGATGCCATGATCTTCGTTTTCTGAATGTTGAGCTTTAAGTCAACTTTTTCACTCAACTCTTTCACTTTCATCAAGAGGCTCTTTAGTTCTTCTTCATTTTCTGCCATAAGGGTGGTGTCATCTGCATATCTGAGGTTATTGATATTTCTCCCAGCAATCTTGATTCCAGCTTGTGTTTCTTCCAGTCCAGAGTTTCTCATGATGTACTCTGCATAGAAGTTAAATAAGCAGGGTGACAATATACAGCCTTGACGTACTCCTTTTCCTATTTGGAACCAGTCTGTTGTTCCATGTCCAGTTCTAACTGTTGCTTCCTGACCTGCATACAGGTTTCTCAAGAGGCAGGTCAGGTGGTCTGGTATTCCCATCTCTTTCAGAATTTCCCACAGTTTATTGTGATCCACACAGTCAAAGGCTTTGGCATAGTCAATAAAGCAGAAATAGATGTGCTTCTGGAACTCTCTTGCTTTTTCGATGATCAAGCAGATGTGGGCAATTTGATCTCTGGTTCCTCTGCCTTTTCTAAATCCAGCTTGAACTTCTGGAAGTTCATAGTTCACGTATTGCTGAAGCCTGGTTTGGAGAATTTTGAGCGTTACTTCACTAGCGTGTGAGATGAGTGCAATTGTGCGGTAGTTTGAGCATTCTTTGGCATTGCCTTTCTTTGGGATTGGAATGAAAACCGACCTGTTCCAGTCCTGTGGCCACTGCTGAGTTTTCCAAATTTGCTGGCATATTGAGTGCTACACTTTCACAGCATTATCTTTTAGGATTTGAAATAGCTCAACTGGAATTCCATCACCTCCACTAGCTTTGTTCGTAGTGATGCTTTCTAAGGCCCACTTGACTTCACATTCCAGGATGTCTAGCTCTAGTTGAGTGATCACACCATCGTGATTATCTGGGTCGTGATCTTTTTTGTATAGTTCTTCTGTGTATTCTTGCCACCTCTTCTTAATATCTTCTGCTTCCATTAGGTCCATACCATTTCTGTCCTTTATTGTGCCCATCTTTTCATGAAATGTTCCTTTGGTATCTCTAATTATTTTGAAGAGATCTCTAGTCTTTCCCATTCTATTATTTTCCTCTATTTCTTTGTACTGATCACTAAGGAAGGCTTTCTTATCTCTCCTTGCTATTCTTTGGAACTCTGCATTTGAACTCTGCATTCAAATGGGTATATCTTTCCTTTTCTCCTTTGCTTTTAACTTCTCTTCTTTTCACAGCTATTTGTAAGGCCTCCTCAGACAGCCATTTTGCTTTTTGGCATTTCTTTTTCTCGGGGATTGTCTTGATCCCTGTCTTCTGTATAATGTCATGAACCTCCACTCATAGTTTATCAGGCACTCTGTCTACCAGATCTAGTCCCTTAAATCTATTTCTCACTTCCACTGTATAATCATAAGGGATTTGATTCAGGGGTTATACCTGAATGGTCTAGAGGTTTTCTCCACTTTCTTCAATTTTAGCCTGAATTTGGCAATAAGGAGTTCATGATCTGAGCCATAGTCAGCTTCAGTCTTGTTTTTGCTGACTGTATAGAGCCTCTCCATCTTTGGCTGCAAAGAATATAATCACTCTGATTTTGGTGGCTATAATAAAATAATCAATAAAGCTGAGGTGGCTACAATTTGTGGGCAGTGTTCCACAGAGGACAAAGCTACCCAGGGAAAGAATGATAGAAATCTGCATAGAGGTATCTTTGAGTCTTTGGCTTAATGACATTCTGCACATGGAAAGAGTAAAAGTTTATGAGGCTGGTGAAAAACAATTACCTGAGTGTGGCAGAGAGTCACTCCAAGTGGCCCCCATGGTCTGGAGTTCATGCACTGGTGTGACTCCTCTCTGAGTGTGGGTGGGGCCTGTGACTTATCTCCAGCCACATAGGTGGCTATAGTATATCAAAGGTGACAGGATGTACATGCCTCCAATGTATGTGATTAGGTTATATAAGACTCAGTGCTGATCTTGCTAGAGTCTCTTTCTCCCTTGCTGGCTCTGAAGAAGGAGGTGGCCATGCTATATCCTATGAAAATGGCCAGGTGCCAGAAACATGAATGTAGTCTCTGGCCAACAGCCAGTGTAAAACTGAGGTCCTTGGTCTAACACCCCAAAGGAACTGAATGCTGCTAGAAAGCCAAATGAGTCTGCAAACCAATTTTCCCTCAGTTGAGCCTCAAATGAGACCAGACTCCTGTGACACCTTGATTGCAATCTTGTAAAGAACCCAGCTAAGCTGTGCTCAGACTCCCAGCCTATAGAAACTGAGAAAATAAATGTTTTAAGCTACTACGTTTGTGGAATGCTGTTATGGAGCAACAACTAACTAATATATTGGGAGAAAAATAATAACTGTGGCCTGTAAGCTGAACAATTCCTGCAGCTCACACCAGGCTAGAAACTATTTGAGAGAGCAGAGGCCCCATTATATGTTCATGACATCCAGTGGAGAACCCAGAAAGGTCATAACTGAGAAGCACAGCAGAATCAGCTCTAGCAAAAGGGCTACTTTAAGCCTGGAAGGAGTTTAAAATGGATCTTAGGATGATTAAAGTAATGTTTAAGTAACTTACTTAATTGCCTGTCAGAGAACATCGAAGGAATTTAAAGGAACACAATTAAACAAAACACCATCAAATAATTCATAATATCCATTATTCAATTTTTAAAAATTAACAGACATATAAAGAATCAAGAAAACGTAACCCATTACCAGGAGACAAATCAGTCAAGAAAAACAAACTCATAAATAACAATTCCATCAAAAGGATGAAGTTAGCAGAATATGATCTTAAAAGGGCTATTAAAAATATGTTCAAAGATGTAAGGAAGCATTAACATAATGAAGAGAGAAATGGAATGTATAAGACATAAGAAAGTAGAAATGCTAGAAATGAAAAATACAATATCCAAAAAGGAATAGATGAGATTATCAACAGAAGAAAATATTAACAAACTTAATGATACAGCAGTAGATAATATCCAGACTGAACCACATAGAGGGAAAAAAATGAAAAAAAAAATCAGATATCAAGTGTGTGTATTGGGAAAAAGGAGCCAGAGAAAGGGCAGAATAATGCCTGAAAAATTTCAAAGGATGAAAATGGGACACACAGAGTTACAAGAAACTCAATGAACCATAAGCAGGATAAACACATATACACATGAAACATAAGCATCATAATCACATTACTAGAAACCAGTGATCTAAAATGTAACCAGAGGGGAGAAAAAGACACAGTATGTAAACAGCAACAAACCTAAGAATAACAGCAGTTCCCATCATAAGCAATGCAAACCAGAGCCCACGGAACAACATTTTTAAAGTGCCAGACTAGATCTATATATCCAATGAGAATGTCCTTTTAGAAAGGCAAAACAAGAAGAAAAAAGAGAGAGAGAGAAAAAGGAAAAACAAATTTTTTCAGACACAATCTGAGAGGATTCATCACTAGATTTTTGTGGTTCTTCCTACGCTGAGCACTTTTGGATTGTATCCTCTGCATTTTGAACACTAACTAATCTACAAGACTCTGAGTCTTATTTAAATCCTACAGAGACTTATTTTCAGTTTAGAGGCAATTTCTCTGTTTAGGCTTCCTTGATCACCCAGCAGGTAAAGAATCTGCCTGCAATGCAGGAGTCACAGGAGACACAGGTTCGATCCCAGGGTTGGGAAATACCCTGCAGAAGGAAATGGCAACCCACTCTAGTATTCTTGCCTGGAAAATCCCATGGACAGAAGAGTCTGGTAGGCTATAGCCCATGGGGTTGCAGAGTCAGACATGACTGAGTGACTTACACCTTCACTTTCTCTGTGTAGATTCAGACCGCAAATTCTAACTCACATTCTGTGAAATGTGGTTCCAGTGTCTGTTCAGCTCTCCTAGCCTCTGCAGTACCATTTGGGACCTGTCCCACAGTCCATCACTCAGAAGTCGGTCTGGGACTTAGATTCAGGTCTACCCACTAGCTCAGTTCTCCAAGTCTTTGGTATGAAAGTTAGGATCAGATCCATGGATCAGTAGGTCAGGGGTGAGCTCAGGAGATTGTAAACAATTTTATAGGGTCACTTCCCCAAACTGCTCCCTGTCTGTGGTCTCATTTTCTTGGGGGCTCCCCTTTTCAGTCTTCTAGAGGGAAAACAACCACTACTTCCTTGATTGTGCTGCATCTGGGGCCAAGTGGTAGGAGAAGAAAGATGGGGAAAAAATGAAAGGGTTTGGCCCTAACTTTGAAACTACAGCTTCAGGGAACAGAGCTGAGTTTCCCCTCCCTCAGAGTTGTGTGGGTTCCTATGCTTCCACGGCTGCTGTCTTCTCTGCTGCCACCCCCACAGGATTGCTGGTGAACTGGGGTAAAAGAGGACAAAGAAAAGGAACAAAAGGGAGGGTTTCCACACTCTCTCTGAGCAAGATGAGTTCCCTTTCCTGCTTCTGGAGCCAGAACTAGCGGATGTCTCCCAGGGTCTTCTAACTGTTATGCCTAAGTTTCCAGCTACATTAAGGCCAGGCTGGGGGATACCAGAGAAAAGTGTGTGTGTGTGTGTGTGTGTGAGTGAGTCACTCAGTTGTGTCCGACTCTGAGACTCCATGGACTGTAGCCCACCAGGCTCCTCTGTCTAAGGGATTCTCCAGGCAAGAGTATTGGATTGGGTTGCCATTTCCTTCTCCAACCAGAAAAGTATAACAGTGCTTAACTGGCCACCTGTTCAGTACTTCAAACCATGAAGTTCTTCCTTACATTGCTGCAATATTTACTTTTCAGGTTCCTCAAATACCTGATCCACATATTCTTTCCAGCTTTGTAGTTACATTCAGTGGGAGAGAAAAAATGGAGTGTGCTTACCCCACATTACCCATATCTGGTCAGTTGGCTTTGGACAAAGTTGCCATGGTAATTCCATGAAAAAAAAAAAGATGCTCTTTTCAACAAATGATTCTGAAATAACTGAAGATCTATATTAAAAATAACAACAAATCTTGATGCTTACTTATTTCATCAAAATTTACTTGAAATGTATCAAATAAATATAAAAGCAAAACTAGAAAATGTCTAGAGATCTTTGCGACTTTGGTTTGGCAGAAGATGTCTTAGGACACAAAAAGTAAAAGCCCCAAAAATTTATAGACTAGAATTTATAGGAAACAAAATTCTCTTCAAGAGAAACTGAATAAAATGAGAATCAATCCACCATCAAGGAGAAAGTACTGGCAACACATATGAGTGACAAAGTACTTTTCTCCAGAATACATGAAAAATAATTATAACCACATTAAGTAGATAAATGAAAAAATATGCAAATATTTGAACAGATAATTCACAATAGATAATACAAAGATATCCAATAAACTCATAAAAATGCTCAACATGATTAGTCATCAGAAGAACACAAGTAGACTGGCTAAAATAAAAACACCTTACAACATCCAATTCCGGCAGGGATGTATAGCAGCTAGAACTCTAACATAGTTGATGGGTTTGTAAAATGATATAACCACTCTGGAGAACTCTATTGGGTAGTTTCTTATAGAGTTATACAGATTTACTAGTTCTCATAGCAATTCCACTTCTAGGCATTTACCAAAACAAAGTAAAAACATGTTTCCCCACAAAGCACATATTTGTAGCAATTTCACTTACGATAGATTTAAACCTGAAAGCAACTCAAAGCTCATCAATGTGAATAGATAAGCCAATTTTGGTATAGATATACCATAGAATACTATTCAGCAATGAAAAGAATTTACCTAGTGATAAATGAAACAACAGAACTGCATGTCAAAAACATCATGCTAAGTGGAAGATGCCACTCACAAAAGACTACATATTATATGATTCCAAATACTAACTGATTCTGTGTTTGATAATGTTCAATATTATCGCATAATAATTCTCCCCAAATTCAAAGAAAATTCAATCAAAACCTCAGCAGAGTATATTATGAAACATGACAATCTGATCTTGAAATTCATACAAAAGGATAGGAAAGTTCATTTCAGGATTTATTGCAATGGTATTGTCACTCAGACAAAATGGAACAGAATCAAAAACCCAGAAACAAATTTATGGACATAAGAGAACCTGCAATATGATAGAGATAACACTAAAAATTAATAGGAAAACAAAAATCAATAAATAAATTGTTCTGGAACAATGGGCTGTCTATATAGAAAAAAATATATAAAATTAGAATTTACTTTACAGGGACACATAAGTTGCACACAGGGACACACGTGTGTGCACACACACACACACACACACAATCCAAGATGAAATGATATTTTTTGGTAAAAAAGCAAATTTGAAAAATGTCTAGAAGTAAGTTTAAGAAAATATCTCTATGACCTCAAAGATGGGAATGACTGGCAAAAGTTGTATAAACCCTAAAGGAAAAGAATAATAACAATGACTACATTAAAATTAACTTTTCTCAACTACAAAAGATATTACAGGGGAATATTTAAGGACAATATGTCCAGAGCTTAGAGCATGGCAATATTTGGGAAAAGTGGAAGGGAAATAAGCCAATTTTCCTGCCAGATTCTTATCTCCTTTGCAGGACATATTTCTGAACTTCATATGGAATAATGAAAAAGATCACTTCAATCAGAACGGTTTCAGCTTTTATCCTCACCTAGCAGTTGGGCTGTAATTTGTCCCTCCTGTCACTTTTACCTCCTTCTACCTCGTTATCATCTGCTGCCTTCCTTTTTCTTCCAAGTCTGCATGACTTCCTTATGTTCCTCCTGCCTGTTCCATAGCTAACCTGAAATATCCTGCTTGGTAAACGAATTTAGTCCCAATGAAGCAAAGTATTTCATAGAATTTTCACACTGAAGGCTTCTCTGCATAGGTAGCAGTAGTATGTTTCTGAAAATACACACTTCTTTATTTCTTACCTGCACAAATCTTCTTACATCTTCCTTAGTCATATTGGAACGATTTTTTAGAAAATCAGCTTTTGCCTTAACCACCAAATGTCGCTGCTGTACCTCAAAGTCTCTCTCCAAGGCTCCAAACATGAATGCCCCAAACATGATGTATGATATATAGACAAGCAGGATGACGCCCTTCCGGACTCTGGTGCCTGTCTCATCTTTATATAGTGGAACCAAAGAGAAATCAGAAGACTGTAATGTAGACTATAATGTCCTTTCAAAAATACCCAATACAGTACAGCAACCCCAAATTCCCAGATACAGAATATGAACTATTTTTTCTTAACCCACTTTTAAAGAACAAACTATACAATTTCCTAAATAGTCAGAGAAGTAGAAAAATAATTCCACTTCTCTCCTAACTATAAACTTGCTTCTTATTATTACTATTATTTTTTAAAGAGAAATGTGCTATTTGGGGAGATAGGGAAATGTTGCAAGGGCAAAGTTAGCCAAACGATTTAGTCATTCACTCAATTTTCTTAGCACAAATTTTATTGCTGAATTACACTTTGGAGTACCTTCAGTGAATATTTTTAAGAGTACAATGTTAACACTTTAACAAGCTGATAAAAACGAGTTAATTAGGCCATTTACACCCTCCAGTTACTAGCGGTATGAATTTAGGCCAGTCAGGTGTCTAGCTGTGTTTCAGATTCTTCATCTACCTTTTATAAAAGGAAGATAATAAGAGCTACTTGATAAGGTTGTTACACAGATTAAATGAGTTATATATTTAAATACTTAGAATGAGGCCTAGCAAACAGGAAACGCCCCAAAATCCTAGCCAGTAGTCAAAGAAGCAGTCAGTTTGCAGCAGCAGCAGTGATCACAGCAGCAGTACACAGCGGAGGATGAGCAGCTCTTCTCTCCCCCTGGTCCTCTCTGCCTTTGTCCAATAAGCATGGGGCAGAAACAAAGAGCACGGCAGCTGGCATGATGCGAGAGACTCTTAGCCGGATGATGTCAGATTCTAAGAAAGGTGAAGTCCTGTGTGTTTCACAGGACTCTGGGACAATGCTTGAAGAAGGCATCTAACTAAGGCGGCAGCACTCTGCACTTGAACCTGCCTTCTCACAGCCTCTTCTACTTAAGGGCACAAGGCAAATCTCTGCAGCACAGACCCTCATCGCTTGGGTGAACTTTCCCAATGGGAAATAAAAAAATGAAAGCACATGGTTATAGGTTTTGTATGTAACATTCTGAACTATAAGAAACAGTTACAAGAACAAGCACATTTTGAAGTCAACAGGGTTAAAGTATCTAAAATCCACCTTAATGAAATACTATACAATCCAATATGTCATAGTCACAGTTGATAATGTACATTTCCAGTGTTAAATTATAAATTTAATCATACTACATGTAAATAATTCAGAATAACAATAGAACAGTCCCACCTAAGGAACCATTTTACTTTGAATTTGTAGCAGGATAATAATATGCTTTTATTATCTTCTAGATCTGATCTGATTCCCATGTTTAAACTAGCAATAAATATCATAACTTAAAAAAAAAAAAACATATCTGAGCTAAACCTCCATAGAGTCTTTCTTAGGTTTCCCTGGCTTCAATAAAACACTGAATAGGGAGCAATCAAACCATTATATTGTATGCCTAAAAACAATACAATGTTCTATGTCGATTATATCTTAATTAAAAATACTTTCAGCAACCATTTGTTAGTTGTGCATTAAAATACATCCGATCTGGTCACATTTTACAAAAAGGTCTTCTTTGATATGTTGGGGTAAGACCTTACACTTGGAAGATTTTAAATTTCTCACAAACACGCCAACATTTGGGGGTACATTTTGCAGTCATACCACCAAGCCAAGACTGCTCTCCACCATCGCTGTCACCAAAGACCAGACCCCACTCAAGGAAGCCATTCTGAAGCAATCCTACCTCTTAAACAAAGGCTTTGGAAATCAAGACTGCAGGAGAGTTGCCTGGAAAGGGACATTTTGAGCCTGTCTAAATGATCTCATCACCATCCCAAGTTCCATCTGGAACCTTGGGGGTGGCTAGTTCTACACCCAATTATCTCCACATTATTACCACATCTCTCAGTGTGTATGACTCAGTCATTCTGCACCCAAACCCCTCCAACCTGCTACCTTTCTGCTGTGATATCCTTCAGTTTCACCTTCCTGTTCTATCAGTCTCCTGCTGATCCCTTTCCTGGCAATGACGTGACTCCCAGCCTGTGGTCAGTGGACTTCTTTATGTTTGCTGTTTCAGTTCATCTGCCCCTTCAGTTTACTTGCCGCTTCAGCTCTTGTCCCTTCTGACTCATGCTTAATACTACATGAGGCCTCTATGACTTATCTATGTTCATCCCACACTTCTCCACTTGCCAAAATGCTCCTTTGCCATCCAGACTTGATACCTGACATCAACTGTGAGTCCCTCTCTGGTTCTCTCTAATCAGAAACATGACCGACATCAAAGAACATTTCTAGCCACATCTTAAATAGAAGATCTCTGTTGTTAATTCAGTTACAGTATTTATTTGTACTATATTCAAGCACAATCCCCTCAGTTCAGTTCATTTCACTCTCTCAGTCATGTCTGACTCTTTGCAACCCCATGAATCACAGCACGACAGGCCTCCCTGTCTATCACCAACTCCTGGAGTTCACTCAAACTCATGTCCATAGAGTCAGTGATGCCATCCAGCCATCTCATCCTCTGTCATCCCCTTCTCCTCCTGCCCTCAATCCCTCCCAGCATCAGAGTCTTTTCCAATGAGTCAACTCTTCGCATGAGGTGGCCAAAGTATTGGAGTTTCAGCTTCAGCATCAGTCCTTCCAAAGAACATCCAGGACTGATCTCCTTTAGAATGGACTGGTTGGATCTCCTTGCAGTCCAAGGGACTCTCAAGAGTCTTCTCCAACACCACAGTTCAAAAGCATCAATTCTTCGGCATTCAGCTTTCTTCACAGTCCAACTCTCACATCCATACATGACCACTGGAAAAACCATAGCCTTGACTAGATGGAGCTTTGTTGGCAAAGTAATATCTCTGCTTTTTAATATGCTATCTAGGTTGGTTATAACTTTCCTTCCAAGGAGTAAGCGTCTTTTAATGTCATGGCTGCAATCACCATCTGCAGTGATTTTGGAGCCCCCCAAAAATAGGGAGATATAAACAGATTCTATGTTATTTGAGTTGTTATATCTCCTTTGAACACCTAACAGGGTTTTACCTTCTCAATAAATGCTTCTTGGATGCAACTGAATAATTTCCACATAACTTGTATTGTTGACAAACTATATTTTCCCCTCTAGACTATAATGTTGGAGAAAGAAATGGCAACCCACTCCAGTGTTCTTGCCTGGAGAATCCCAGGGATGGGGGAGCCTGGTGGGCTGCCGTCTCTGGGGTTGCACAGAGTCGGACACGACTGAAGCAACTTAGCAGCAGCAGTAGCAGCAGATTATAATGTCCAGAGATGATAAAATCTCCTACAAAAATCATAGGTTTCAGAGTTCTGTGGCATTGGGTTTGAGTCCTGGATCAGACACTATCTAATATGTGACCTTGGATAGCTAACCTTATTTCTTATTTGTAATGTAGATTTCATCATCTCCTTGCATTGTTATCATTTTGGATTTGAATTCCTGTGTAGATTGTCTGACACTAGATGAATTCTCAATAAACAGTATAACTTTGACAACTAGTTGTAATCATTGTATTTAGGCTGAACGAATCTTCATGGCATATTTTATGGTGATTTCTCTCTAGTGTTCCTTTTTAAAAAAATGTTTGTTGAATGAATGGAAAATGTGGCAATGAACAAACGGAAACTTGGCAAGAACAAATTCCTGGGAATTAGTCTGTCAGAAGCATGAATGGGTCATTTCCTCTTCTCCTCAATCCCAAGGAACCAAATGGGATTCTTCCTTGGCCACCATGAACTAGGAATGAGAAAGCTGTTTTGAGTGTATGAACCAAGAATGTGGCCCCCCAAAAGTGAAGGAAACATTGGTGCTGTCCCAAGTTTTTGTAAATGTGAGTGACTATACTTGGACCACCCGTAGGGCTGTCCCACATTGTAGAAGGAGGCCACAGTGTCCCTATATTCACACAACTGCCCTAGTGCCACATGCCCGACCCTGGTGGAGCAGAGCAATTCAGTGTTTGTTGAGCTGGGGTGTAACCTGCATTGCAGTACCAGGCTACCTGAGCTAAGATGAGTCAGTTTGTTGCACATGGAGGCTCCCAGATGCTTTGTATGCTAAGCAGCAAGTTGGAACACTAGGAAAGGAAAATAACAAGGTTATGCTTTTTACTCCAAAATAGTAGCAAGAAGAGGAAGAAGGGGAGACGAAAAGGAAGCTTTGTTAGGTGCCTCCTATGTACCAGCTACTGTCCTAAACACTTAATCATGAGAGAACCACTCTGAGTTCATCCTACAAAGCAATTATTTTAAATTCTACTCTTCTGCAGATGAAGAACGCAGGCCTAGAAAAATTTTAAAAATTGTCCAAGATCACAGAACTATTGTGACCTTTATTGAGATTCAAACCAGTGTCTAATTAGCCCCAAACTTATTCATGCTTTTCCCTGCTATTCATTAATTTTTTAGAAAATATTAATTTGGCACTTATTTATTCTATGTTAAAAACTGATATATCACTGTAAATATAACAGCAGACAAAATATACAAAAATTCTTGCTCTTATAGAGCTTACTTTCTAGTGGGGAATTCAAATAATAAACAAATGAATAAGATAAAGAATGTTAGGTGATGGTGAATGCTCTGGAAGAGAGTAGAACCAAGAAGGGAGATGGGGCTGCAATTTTAAATGGAGCAATTAGGGAATACCTCATTGACAAGATAAAAGTTGGGCCAAGACATAAAGGATTAAGGGAGGGAGCTATGGGAATCCAGGGGTAAGTTTTCCAGGCAGAGGCAATGTCAAATGCAAAGGCCCTGTGGCTGGAATACTTTTAATTCACTTTAACCTGTGTGAGGAACAAGGGAGTTAGAGTAGTTGGAGCAGTTTTACTGGTGGAAGAGTGAGACGCCTAAAAATCAGGGTCCCACTATAGCAGAGACAGCATGGACACTGTGGATCAAAAACATCATGTGGAGCATACAGGATCTGCAGAAGAAATTCATAACAGAAATAAATGCACAGCAAATGTGTGCTATTTACCTCCAAAGAGTGAACTGGGGGTAGGAAAAAAGGATAGGGTAGAATTTATACTTTTCATTTAATACACTTCTCTACTTATTTTTAAACCAAACATGCTATTCAATTTTAAAATCTAATTAAATGAATTAATATTCTATAAATGTGCTTAAGTATTAATACATGCAAAAGAATGTTTATAGCTTTTCTGTTCCTAAACAACCAATAGGGAGCTGCTTTTAAATACTGGGCTATCTATATAAGGATATATAGAGATACTTATAGAGTAGATCTACATACTGACTTAGAAAGAGGTCTAAGATTTAGGACTCAAAGCACTGGAATATGAAATGTACCTTATGGACATAATTGAATACATGTGCTCATTTATTTATATGCTGTTGTACAAAGTTCCTCTAAATAATTGTTTATACAGTAATAGCAAAAAAAAAAAAATGGAAACTATCTGTTTACAATTATGGAACTGAAAAAAATTATGGTACATTCAAATACTAAACTTAGTCATTTAAAATTATTACATATTTCTATATTTAGTATTAAAATACATGCTATGTATATTTAAAATTAATTTTAGAAAGCAAGCTTTTAAACTTTAAATTGCAGATGTGGAATGATCTCATTTTTTTTTTTTTTTTTTGGTAAAAGATTCTAGAAAGTAATTCCATGAAAGGAGGGATTTATTGTTTTCAGTGCTTTATTTCCTGAAAAACACCTGGTTCCTAGGGCATGGCCCACACACTGTTGATGTCTGTTGAATATTAAAACAATGAATAAAAGTGTATATCCACATGCAAAAAACAAAACCCAAAGGACCAATTACAATATGTTAATAGAATTTATATTTAGGCATACCATTTAAATGGTTTTTATTTTTCCTGATACTTATCTGTATTTCCTAGTTTTTAACAAAAATAATAGTTTCACTCAATGCTTATTTAAAGTATTAAAAGTTTCAGAACATTTCAAGGCTAAGAGTTCAGAAAATATCTGTTTTCAGGAATGAATATAACTAATCATTACCTAGCTGAGGACTCAGGGTTGAAGTGCAGGCAGTCAGACAATCAGTTTTTACTGGGTGGAAATGGTAGTTCTTGCAGGAGGCTGATAAGAGAGACTGAACAAATCAATGTGAACAGAGCTAAAGTCTAAAGAGTTTGGAGAGGGGAGCTGCTGTATCCTAGAAGGTAAAGATCCCTAATCACTAGGGAATTTGACTTGTACCAACTCATGATTTATTTTTGGGTTGCTCCTCTTGAGATTTGGGTAGCTGCTCTTGTGGACTACACAGTTCAGATTCCCCAGGAGTGTGTGTTGTGATTTGCATGTGATTCAGTCAATTACACATTTTCTCTTGAAAATAGTGCCTTCATTAAAAGTAAGAACAAATATGGACTTGTAGCTCTGCCTGAGCAGGACTAAGACAGAAGTTTTGCATTTCCATTGGGGCCAGGAAGGAAGAACAGTTGGAGTTGGGCCAAAGCTAGTTGGCAGTTTCTTTCTTTGATAGAAGGTTAAAAGGAAAAGTTTGGAGATGCTTACGGAGAAGGCCCTACCCCAGTACTCTTGCCTGGAAAATCCCATGGATGGAGGAGCCTGGTAGGCTGTAGTCCATGGGGTCGCAAAGATTCGGACACAACTGAGCGACTTCACTTTCACTTTTCACTTTCATGCACTGGAGAAGGAAATGGCAAACCACTCCAGTGTTCTTGCCTGGAGAATCCCAGGAATAGGGGAGCCTGGTGGGCTGCCATCTATGGGGTCGCACAGAGTCGGACACAATTGAAGTGACTTAGCAGCAGCATCTTCAGCATGAGGCTACAGAGACACCCTTTCTAACATTTTAGAATTGTGTAAGAAATTTAAGATACTTACTGGCCTTCTATATCTACCACAACCTAAAGAGCTATAAATTAAAGTCAGAGAAACCCCAAGCTTTTTGAAGCTGTTTCTTCTACTTTTGTTTTCATCTTGTTTTAAGTATGTGCATTTAATTGAATTTATTATATCACTATATTTGATCTTTTTTCTTCTGTTACTTCCTTTTATTCCTTACTCATGTACATGCTGGTAGTGTTTATTTTTCCCATTATCTTTTAGCTTTTATTGCCTTATTTACCTATCATACTTACTCTCTATATTGCCGGGGTCCAGCCCCGGCTGATCCAGGGTATTCGAAGCGGGGACGGCGTCGGCGAGGATCAGGATACAATAGCTTCAATTAGATATTAATTAGAGATGTAAAGAGTAATAGAATGAGGATAGCTCAGTAGGAAAATTCAGTGGAGAAAAGAGGCTGAGTAGCTTGGTTTACGCAGGAGACCAATAAAACTTTAAGACAAGAAGTTTGCACCACTTACGTAGGCCGCAGGCGTCCTTCCATTCTCCCGAAGGAGAGGAGACACTGAGGAGAGGAGACACTGAGGCCTCCACCAATACAATTTCTAATCAATCTTTTAACTACTCAAAGGAATCTGTGTTTAGACAGTTTAGAACATCTCCTGCCTCTCACAGTTGGGAGGCTCTGAACAATCACATGTGGCTGGAAAAACCTATTCAGGCAGGCTAGAGGATTTCCAAAGGAGTTTGTAGGTTGAACACTGTCACACCCAGGAATTATTAACTGGAGCTGTAAGCTAACTCTTTTTTCAGAGAGAGGTAGTGGGGGACAGCTCCCTGTAAAGTCAGAGGTGTAGGTGAAAGCACAAAGCAGAAAGTAGGCAGACTCTGGTTTTGGGGGTAGATGCTCGAGAATTTCCAGGGGGACTCCTGAGGCTCGATCCTGCCTTTGCGTATGCCGAGCCTCCTTCCTCATGACCTTTGCCACGGGAGGAGTTCCTCACGCTGGCTCCTGGCAGTGATAGACTTCCAGTTGAGCTATTCCAGATCCTGAAAGATTATGCTGTGAAGGTGCTGCACTCAATATGCAATATGCACTCAATATTCAATATGCCGGCTCCCGGCACTATATGATCTTATTTTTAAAAATATTTTAACCTATCATATCATCTTAACACATCCCCTTGGATAATTTTATTCTTCTACTTTGTAAAAAGTAATCACCACATCCCATTTTATCAGCATGCTGTATGGTCACATTTCTCTTAAAAGTTTTCATTAAATCACTTGAATCTCACTTAGGCCTTCTCTCCGGTGATACCCAAAGTGACAGGAACGCTTTATCTCATCCAGGAGGTCAATTCCCCACCCTCACCCTGACTCATTGCTGTATTCACCCTGGGTACTCCCTGCCAATCTGGCTAGGATTCCCAGTTTACAATGTTACAGCTCTTTGAATACATACTTGTGCCACCCGAAGGAACAGGTCAAGTTCTACTATTTACTCCATCATCCAGAAGCACTTGTGCAGACAGCATTCACTGCCTAACAAAGGCCATTCCCCTTTCCCCACTCTCTTGCTGTTATACAGACCTGACCAATAAAGACAAATGGGAACTATATCCAGAGTAAGAAGAAGTGCCTATGGGGGAACAATTTTTCATATATGGTGAATGTTATTAAGTCTACATGTGATTCCTGGAACTCCTGCAGCCCTCATGAGACAATGAGGGGAGATACTGTCAACAAACTGAGAGTATTTGTGAACGGAAGATAGGAAAATACCAGAATTCATCACTGCATTAGGTTAATGAACCAAACCTGGAACCACTTTGCCTCTAGACTTCATCTGGAAGATAATAAGTATCCTTATTATTTAAGTTCATTTTAGTCAAGTATTGTGCCACTTATAGCCCAAAGCCTCTTAACAGACATACTGGCCTTCTGTGAGGGTCCACCGGTGCAGGCGTCACCATGCGGATCTCATCTCTTTTCTACTCTCACAGTGATTGTCTTTTTCAGACATCAATTGCATTTCACTGTTACTTAATTAAAGCCACCACAGTCCTCCCCAACAGTTTCATGAATCATTGGTAGAAGGAGTCAGATTCTTCTTCACCTCCCACCAAATGTTTGGGTTCCTTATGCAAATTTGCCTACAAATTCCTAAGCAACTGTCAAGTTCATTATATCAGATTTTTCTTACAGAATAATATTGTAAAGTCTTCACTATACACCTGCTATATAATAACTTTCTTCATAGAAACAAATTATGTTCATGCAAAGAACTGGAAAATGACAGAAAAAAGTTTTTAAAGAAAATTTCAATCTACTAACCAGAAATATGTTAGTGTTTTGGTGTATTTCTTTTGAATCTTATACAATTGAGGTCATACTGCATGTGTAATTTGGTAACCTGGCTTACTCACTTAATATACTGTTTCTAATCTTGGATTACTATTCTTCAAAAGCAGGATGTTTAAAGGTTTGAAAATATCTATCATGGGGAAGTACCAAAATGTATTTAATCATTCCATTATAGAGAAAGAAACTACAAAACATAATGTTAAAGGTATGGATTTTAGGTAAAAAAAATCTCAATTCTACTTTTTATTGAACAAATTGATTAACTTCTTGTAGCTTTGGTTTCCTTATATATAAAATAGGTACAATAATAATAGCAATCTCCTAGGCTTATTGTAAGAAAGTATAAAAGCTTAAAACAGGATCTGGCACAAAGTTAATACTCAATAAAAGCTTATTATTATGATTAAATTATTGGGTTATTTTTAATTTTTCTCAAATATACATAAAGAACTCATGACCATCAATGGCCATAAATTAATTTTTGCATCTTGATTATTTGGGAGAATTATTTCCTAGGAAGGGAATTCTGGTTAATGCCTATTTGGTTTTGATACTTTATCAGAGTTTTATAAAAATAAGAAAGTAGGGAATTCAGACCTCCAGAGACAACAGTGAGAAGAATATATACATTTGCTGAACTCAATAAGTATTTTCCATTTTAGTTAGTTTTCCAGTAACCCTTCTAATATCACAGGGTAGATGAACCCATCTTCTCCAAAGTTAAGCCTTTTGTCCTAAATTGCAGCAATCCAGTCCATTCACAGGGCACTAAAATAACAACAGATCTATTCTGCAGACTACTCAGCTGACCTAGAGGATGGTATCATCTTTTACAGTTATGAAGTCTCATTTTCCTTTTTGAAAAGAAATGTGATTTAAACAAAAATCTAGGTTTTTTTCCAACATATAATTTCTGACAACTCATGGGAGTACAAAGAATGAGTAAAGTACAAAGAGTCCTTTCTGAAAGAAGCCTCATTGTAGACTCCAAGTATAATTTTAATTAAGTAGTATAATTAACTACTTAATTGCCTAATTATGTTGTTTCATCAACCAGTTATCAATTTCCTCTGATACATTTTCACTCATCCTATGTTGTGCTTGCCACCATTTCAAAGAAAGGCCACAGCATCTGTCCTGAACTCTTAGTTACTAGGCTTAGAATTCTCTATCCATCATGGCAGACGAAGAGAACGTAATGAAAGGACGAAGGCATCTTCTGTTTTTAATCCCGCTCAGAAAATCCTTTCACTGGACTTACTTGTCCTACTTATTCTTTGAATCTTTAAATTGAATGTAAAAGTTCTTTTGGATTAGATTATATACGAGTCATTAAGAAAGAGTTCACTGGGTCACCGCAGTTTGAAGTCCGAATTCTGTGGAAGATTCTTACCTTTAAACAGATAAGAATCCTTTCCCAGCATGTTTGCGGGTCAGGAATAGAGACACAGAGGTGGAGAACAAGCCTTGTGGACATAGACGGGAAAGCAGAGAGTGGGATGCACTGAGAGAGTGGCACTGACATACCTACACTATCCTGTGTAAAGCGGACAGTGGGAGGCTGCTGGACGGCACACGGCACAAGGAGCTCAGCTCTGCCCTGTGATGCCCCAGAGGGGTGGGATGGGCTGGGAGCCGGAGGGACGCTCAAGAAGAGGGGATGCATGTATACATGTAGGTGATTCACTTTGTGGTACAGCAGAAACTATCACAATATTGCAAAGAAATTATATTCCAATAAAAAGTAAAAATAAAATAAAACCATGGGGGAAAAAAAGAAATTCAACAAACCAAAAAAACCATTTGTTGTTCATTAAGGGATGCTACAGGATTACATGATGTCTTTGCTGCCCTCCAGTGGCTGTCTTGGATCCTAACAACTTGTACTGCCTTTTGTCTAGCAGCCTGGTCTCACCCTCTGTCTTCTGCTTTCTCTGCTTTTTCAGTTCAGTTCTTTTCAGTGGCTGAGTCGTGTCCGACTCTTTGCAAACCCATGGACTGCAGCACTCCCTGTTAGGCTCCCCTGTCCGGCTCCCCTGTCTTCTCCAACACCACACTTCAAAAGCATCAGTTCTTCAGCACTCAACTTTCTTTATGGCCCAACTCTCACATCCATACATGACTACTGGAAAAACCATAACTTTGACTAGACGGACCTTTGTCAGCAAAGTAATGTCTCTGCTTTTTGACCATTAGACCAACCTAATGTCTAGGTTGGTCATAGCTTTTCTTCCAAGGAGCAAGCGTCTTTTAATTTCATGGCTGTAGTCACCAACTGCAGTGATTTTGGAGCTGAAGAAAATAAAGTCTGTCACTGTTTCCATTGTTTCCCCATCTATTTGCCATGACATGAGACAAGATGCTATGATCTTAGTTTTTGAATGTTGAGCTTTAAGCCAGCTTTTTCACTTTCTTCTTTCACTTTTCATCAAGAGGCTCTTTAGTTCTTCTTTGCTTCTTTCTACAATAAGGGTGGTTTCATCTGCATATCTGAGGTTATTGATATTTCTCCCGGCAATCTTGATTCTCTGCACTTTAGCATCCTTGTTCTCATCTTCAATATCTGAAAGAACTGAGCCCCTCAATGACTCATCCAGATTCATGGCTCCGTTTTGACCCCAGATCACCATGTTATCCTCTGCTAGACTCTGTCTCCCTTTTGGCATTGGTTCTCCTGTGTGTGGCTGAACACTCCCTTCCTCTTGGACTAAGAAGGTACATTGTCAGTAACGGTGCATTCAGTTAAGTGGTCCTTTGTTTAAAAATTACACTGATGTATAGAACAGTCTTATGGACTCTGTGGGAGAGGGAGAGGGTAGGAAGATTTGGGAGAATGGCATTAAAACATGTAAAATATCATGTATGAAACGAGTTGCCAGTCCAGGTTTGATGCATGATACTGGATGCTTGGGGCTGGTGCACTGGGATGACCCAGAGGGATGGTATGGGGAGGGAGGAGGGAGGAGGGTTCAGGATGGGGAACACATGTATACCTGTGGCGGATTCATTTTGATATTTGGCAAAACTAATACAATTATGTAAAGTTTAAAAATAAAATAAAATTAAAAAAAATTATATTCTTAATTCTTACCTATACTATGGCCCTTCATCAGCCAGATGAGCAGGCTGGGCATTTCTGTTAGCAAAGCTTGGCTTTTTAGCAAAGCTGAGCATTTTATAGGCATTTCTAGGTATACTCATTCTAGGGAACCCCTTTTCCTATGTTTTTGTCTCTCCTCACTATTCTTTTCGTGGTTCAGAGAGCCTCACAAAGATTTTATCTCCAGTGCAAGGTAGATTTCTAATTCAGAATCATTTGCCAAAATGAAATGCCTGTTGCACTTTATGGGAAATTAATCATTTAGCTTTTCCTGGCACTTTCTCAAGTTTTTGGAAAAGATTTCCTCTCTTCTCCCAATGGAAACAGAACTTTAAAAAGTAAAATTTACCTTCAGAATGGGAGAAAATAGTGGCAAAGGAAACAAATGACAAAGAATTAATTTCCAAAATATTCAAGCAGCTCATACAACTCAATACCAGAAAAGCAAACAACCAAATCAAAAAGTGGGAAAGAGACCTGAAGAGACATTTCTCCAAAGAAGACATATAGATGGCTAACGAGCACACGAAAAGATGCTCAACATCACTTATTATTAGAGACATGCAAATCAAAACTACAATGAGATACTACCTCACACCAGTTAGAATGGCCAACATCAAAAAGCCTACAAACAATAAATGCTGAGAGGGTGTAGAGAACCAACCACCAACATTGCACTGTTGGCGGCAATGTAAACTGATGCAGCCTTTGTGGAAGACAGCATGGAGATTCTTCGAAAAGCTAGGACCAAAACCACCATATGAGCCAGCAATCCCACTTCTAGGCATATGCCCTGTGGAAACCAAAATTGAAAAAGACAAATGTACCCCAGTGTTCATCACAGCACTATTTACAATAGCTAGAACATGGAAGCAACCTGAATGGATAAACATGTTGTGGTATGTGTGTGTGTGTATATATATATACACACATACATACATACACAATGGAATACTATTCAGCCATAAAAAGGGATGAATTTGAATCCATTCTAATGTGGTGGATGAAACTAGAGCTTATATACAGAGTGAAGTAAGTCAGAAAGAAAAATATAAATATTGTATACTGACACACATATATGGAATATAAAGAGATGGCACAGGTGAATTTATTTTCAGGGCAGCGATGGAGAAACAAACATAGAGAACAGACCTATGGACATGGGGGGAGGAGATGTATGGAGTAAGTAACATAGAAATTTACAATAGCATATGTTAAATAGAGAGCCAATGGGAATTTTCTGTATGACTCAGGGAACTCAAACAGGGGCACTGTGACAGGCTAAAGGGTGTGATGGGGAAGGAGATGGGAGGGAGGTCCAGGAGGGAGGGGACACGGGTGTACCTATGGCTGATTCTTGTTGATATATAACAGAAAACCATAAAATTCTGTAAAGCAATTACCCTTCAATTAAAAAAAAGTAAAATTTAAAACTATTTACAACTGAAAATGCTTAATTTCATTAAAAGATAAAACTAACATTAAAAGTGAGCTAATAAATGGAGTGACATCAAGATATCGTGTTAAGAACAGTTACTTAATGCACTGTCTCTCAGCTAAACACACTAGTACTAAAAACACAGGTGAACAATGCAAGCTACTGGATAAATGGCACTGTACAGTGATCTAGTGATTAAAATGAGTATTCTCTATCTCTGTGAGCAGGTCACTTGACTCATCACTGCCTCAGTTTACTCATCTTTAAAATGGAGGTAAGAATACATACTTTTCTGGATTGTTATAACAAACCAATGTGTTATTTTTACAACATTGAAATCAAGATACAAATATAAAGCACTATTATTTGTATTCTATCTTCTTTTAGAATAAAATTAAAAGGAAAACAACATTAACACAGCCAACCAACAAAGATGCTTTCAAATGGGTCCTTTATAAATATTAAGCACATATAAGCATCTGGGAACTGATAAGTCATAAAAATAAATTTTATTCTTAAGATAGCTTCCCCTATTTATCTGTCATAAATATGAGAACATTTGTACTGTATACAATGGATGATTTATTCCATTAAATCAAAACAAACCTTCAAATACAGAAAGATATTAGGTTGAAATTCATAAAGCAATGATTTTGGACTTTTAGGGAGAAAACAGGACAATGCCTTTTTAGATATCATCACAAGTGACTCTGGCCAGTCTCTGAGTCCAGTTGATTTTAAGGCACAAGACTGACCGTAAGCAGTCAAAACAGTCACCTTTCTAGAGAGAACATGGCCTAAAATGGAAGAGCCTCATTCTGGAATCAAGGAACTCCTCTACACAACCTGGAAAGAGCGCTCAGGAAAGGCTACCCACTGAGGCACTGCTCTCTGCAGCCCTGTGAGCTAGCTTCACCCTGGGGCCAGCGTGTTTTGTCAGCCTTCATTCCGCACAGCTGGTGACTTTTGCTTTCTCCCTTGGGTCTTACGAAGTCTTAACTGTCATGTTAAGAGTTAGATTCCATAATGGTTTGATTTAAATACTACAGTTATTTTTGGCACAGTAGCCTACGCCAGATCATTTTTTGTGAAAAAGCAGAACCCCCTTTAAAACTAGTCCTCACATGGAATTCCAATTTGTGAAAAAAAATTCGAAGAGAAGCTATTCCAGCTGAAATAGGAGTTGGGGAAATGTCCAGATCTCTTTGAGAGCTCCTTTAGCCCACCCTCCAATCTTCTGATAAAGGCTCCCAGGCCACCTTCATGGATCTTTAAGGCTCTAGAAAATAAAGTGTAAAAACAATGGCCTATGCCAATCTGACAATTGGCTTTCTAAGTTAAAAACTAGGATAAACTGAATCAGGCGCTAGAGAGGAGAATGCCTGAGAAGAGGAACAGGGAAATGTTTAGAGTAATAATGATGCTCTGTAACTTGACAAAGGTGTGAGTTTTACAGGTGTAAGCATGTGTCACAACCAGACTGTACCCTTAGGATCTGTGATCTCACCATACATGCCTCCATAAAATACCTGAAGGCTAGACCAGGTTGAATCTGATAAATAGATTAATACCCAGATAAATATTGATTCACATTCACTTAACTAAAAAGATGCCCTGCAATTTCAATGGGTTTCATATGTAAACATCAGGCTCATGTTTACGGAGCACCGTCTACTTTGGGCCAGTTAATACTGTAATTCCAAATCAAATAACACAGCCCAGTGGCATCAGCTCAATGGTTGCAATATGTGCTGCTGTTGAATCTGTAGTCCTAATTTATCTTTGATCAAGATAAAAATGATGTAACTACCCTTATTAAATTGATTAAGACTTTGTATCACAATTATGGCTAGGACTAATATTGTAGTATTATTCCTAGAAAAAATTATTCCATAAAAACATCCTAGTTTCAGGTCAAATTGAAATGTTAATTCTCAAGTGATACTAAGAGTTACAAAAGAGTCTTATTCCAAAACAGTCGTTCTTGTACATTTACGTTCTTAGACACATTTGTGAATCTGCTGAGATATAAACCTTCTCCTTCAGATATAAGCACATGGACACACATGCACATATATACAGGAACTCGCACATGCGCATGCACACACACACACACACACACACACACACACACCCAAATATTGGATACATTCCAGAAACTTACTTTCCCTGAAGCCTATCCATGAATTTCAGGTAAAAAATCCATTCGCTGAATATTTCTCAGCCTCAGAAAGATGTGAAAATAATCCCAATAGTGTGGTCTTAGAGTAACCAAGGGGGCAAGGTCAAGATGGCAGAGTAGAAGGATGTGCACTCATCTTTTTCTGTGAGAACACCAAAGTCACAACTAGCTGCTGAATAACCATTGACAGGAGGACACTGGAACCCAGCAAAAAAAGATATCCCATGTCCAAGGACAAAGGCGAAGCTGTAACTAGATAGTAGGAAGGGTGCAAAAATCAGACTTAAAATTAAATCCCACTCCCAGCAGGTGGGTGACCCACAAACTGGAGAACAATAATACCAAAGAAGTTCTCATACTCTTGCAAAGGCTCTAGGCCCCCATCAGGCTTCCCAACCCGGGGATCTGGCAAAGGGACTTGGAATCCCCAGGGAAACTGACTTTGTAGGACAGCAGGGTTTGATTACAGAACTTCCACAGGCCTGGGGGAAACAGAGACTATTGGAGGGCAAAACCAAAATGTTGTGTGCACCAGAACCCAGGGGAAAGGAGCAGTGACCCACAAGAGACTGAGCCAGACCTGCCTGTGAGTGTTTGAAGGTCTCCTGCAGAGGCGTGGGTTGGCATAAGTCCTCTTGGAGGTCGCCAGTAGCCCTACCATAGAGCCTGCAGACTCTAAAACTGGGTTGCCTCAGGCCAAATAACTAATGGAGGGGTTAGGGGAGGGAGCGGGGAGCACAGGCCTACTCATCAGCAGACAGTTGGATTAAAGATTTACTGAGCAGGGCTCTGCCCACTAAAGCAAGACTCAGTTTTCCTCACTGCCAGTCCTTCCCATCAGGACGCTTGCACAAGACTCTTATCCTCAATCATCAGAAAGCAGACAGAAGAAGCAAGAACTAGAATCCCTCAGCCTCCAGAATGAAAACCACAATCACAGAAAACTAACCAAAATGATCACATGGATCACAGCCTTGTGTAACACAATGAAGCTATGAGCCATGGCCTGCAGGCCCACCCAAGACAGACAAGTCATGTTGGAGAGTTCTGTCAAAACATGGTCCAATGGAGAAGGGAATGGCAAATCACATCAGTATTCTTGCCTCAAGAACCCCATGAACAGTATGAAAAGGCAAAAAGATGTGACACCAGAAGATAAGCCCCCCAGGTCGGTAGGTGTCTAATATGCTACTGGGGAAGAGTGGAGAAATAGCTGGGTCAAAGTGGAAATGATGTTTAACTGTGGATGTGTCTGGTGGTGAACATAAAGTCCAGTGCTGTAAAGAACTTTATTGCACAGGAGCCTGGAATGTTAGGTCCAAGAACCAAGGTAGTAAATTGGACGAGGTCAAGCAGGAGATGCCAAGAGTTAACATTGATATTTTAGAAATCAATGAACTAAAATTGATGAGAATGGGCAAATTTAATTCAGATGACCATTATATCTACTACTATGGGCAAGAACCCCTTCAGTTCAGTTCAGTCGCTCAGTCGTGTCCGACTCTTTGCAACCCCATGAATCGCAGCACGCCAGGTCTCCCTGTCCATCAACAACTCCTGGAGTTCACTCAAACTCATGTCCATTGAGTCCGTGATGCCATCCATCCATCTCATCCTCTGTCGTCCCCTTCTCCTCCTGCCCCCAATCCCTCCCAGCATCAGGGTCTTTTCCAATGAGTCAACTCTTTGCATGAGGTGGCCAAAGGAGAAATCAAATGTTATTCCCTGAAATTTAGTTTCAGAGAAAAGCAAGGAGAGATAGGAAAGCCTTCTTAAGTGAACAATGCAAAGAAATAGAGGAAAATAATAGAATGGGAAAGACTAGAGATCTATTCAGGAAAATTGGAGATACCAAGGGAATATATCATACAAAGATGGGCACAACAAAGGGACAGAAATGGCAAGGACTTAACAGAAGCAGAAGAGATAAGGAATAGGTGGAAAGAACACACAAAAGAACTATACAAAAAAGTTTAATGACCTGGATAACCATGATGGTGTGGTCACTCACCAAGAGCCAGACATCTTAGAATGTGAAGTCAAGTGGACCTTAGGAAGCATCACTATGAACAAAGCTAGTGGAGGTGGTGGAATTTGATGAATTTGAACTATTTCAAATCCTAAAAAAAAAAATGATGCTGTGAAAGTGCTGCACTCCATACACCAGCAAATTTGGGAAACTCAGCAATGGCCACAGGACTGGAAAAGGTCAGTTTTCATCCCAATCCCAAAGAAAGACAATGCCAAAGAACGTTCAAACTACTGTACAATTGCACTCATTTCACATGCTAGCAAGGTAATGCTCAAAATCCTTCAAGCTAGTCTTCAACAGTATGTGACCCGAGAACTTCCAGATGTTGTTGTTGTTGTTCAGTTGCTCAGTTGTGTCCAACTCTTTGTGATGCCATGGACTGCATCATGCCAGGCTTCACTATCATTCACTATCTCCTGAAGTTTGCTCAAACTCATGTCCATTGATATACAAGCTGGAGTTAGAAAAGGCAGAAGAACCAGAGATCAAATTGCCAACACCCATTGGATCACAGAGAAAGCAAGAGAATTTCAGAAAAACATCTACTTTTGCTTCATTGACTATGCTATAAAGCCTTTGACTGTGTGGATCACAACAAACTGTAGAAAATTCTTAAAGAGATGGGAATACCAGACCACCTACCTGTCTCATGAGAAACCTGTTTGCAGGACAAGAAGCAACAGTTAGAACCGGACACGGAACAATGGACTGGCTCAAAACTGGGAAAGGAGTACGTCAGGCTGTCTATTGTCACCCTGTTTATTTAACTTACATGCAGAGTGAACCATGCAAAATGCCAGGGTGGATGAAGCACAACCTGAAATCAAGGATGGTGAGAGAAATATCAATAACCTCAGATAAGCATATGATATCACTCTAATGGCAGAAAGCAAAGAGGAACTAGAGAGTCTCTTGAAGGTGAAAGAGGAGAGTGAAAAAGCTGGCTTAAAACTCAACATTCAAAAAACTAAGATAGCATCCAGTCCCATCTCTTCAAGGCAAATAGATGGGAAAACAATGGAAACAGTAAGAGACTTTATTTTCATGGGCTCCAAAATCACTGCAGATGGTGACCACAGGCATGAAATTAAAAGACTGCTCTTTGGAAGAAAAGCTATGACCAACATAGACAGTGTATTTAAAAGCAGAGACATCACTTTGATGACAAAGGTCTGTATGGTCAAGGCTATAGTTTTTCCAGTAGTCATGTATGAATGTGAGAGTTGAACCATAAGGAAGGCTGAGCACTGAAGAATTGATGCTTTCAAAATATGGTACTGGAGAAGACTCTTGAGAGTCCTTGGACAGGATGGAGATCAAACCAGGCCATCCTAAAGGAAATCAGTCCTAAATAATCATTGGAAGGACTGATGCTGAGGCTGAAGCTCCAATAATTTGGCCACCTGATGCAAAGGACTAATTCATTGGAAAAGACCCTGATGCTGGGAAACAGAGGGCAAGAGGAGAAGGAGGCTACAGAGGATGAGACTGTTGGATGGCATCACTGTCTCAGTGAACATGAGTTTGAGCAAACTGTGGGAGACAGTGAAGGACAGGGATGCCTGGCTTTCTATAGTCTTTTGGATCGCAAAGAGTTGAACCTGAGTTGGCCCCTGAACAACAAGAAAAGCCAAAAAGTAGTCCAGGGCAGTGATTCGCTGCTCTCTTCTTTAGTAGTTTTTCTTTTTCTGTTGAGAAATTTATTTTCTCCAAATTGGCTCATTTCTATTAAAAGAATATCTAAGATGCATTCAGCACTGTTTGATTTTCAGAGCACTGGCATATGATGCCATATGACTTACTTTGGGGCTTTTGCATAATATATATCAGTTGAATTAAATTTTAAACTCATGTGATCTCCCAACAATTCTAGAAAGTTTCAACTTCATTAATGGATGGGAAACTTCAAATACAGAGATATCCATGATGAGTTGGCTAGTCAGCGTGGGAATGAAAAAGACTCAGAATCATTGTTCTGGTGTCAGTCCCTTTTCTTTGGGCTACGTTGCCAACCAATGTTTTAAACAAATAATCAGCAACACCAATAGTAAAGTGCTTATTATTTGTTTACCAGTTCTAAGCATTAAGCTAAAATTCGCCAAAAAAGAGAAAAACACATTCACTTTGAACCATGAATTTCAAACCAGAATTTTAAATGTGAATTTACTCTGAATGATGATTTTAAAAAATAATATGAACATATTCTTCATCATCTGGTGATTGTCCTAACACTGAGTACTGCTACTTCATTTTAGTGTTCAAGCTTGCATTAATGCCTGCCTTTGAGAAAGCCAAATAATTCCGTGGCATCCCACAGTGAAAGAAGTTTCTGGCAGTTCAAATAGAGAAATGAAATGACAGATCTGTGTTCACAGAGCTCAGAGTAGTTTGAGAAATCTGCTCAATAAATGCTTGTTGTTAACTAAATACTTAGTTTTGAAAATAATATTTAACTTTTCTTCCAGAATACTAATTTTGCAAGAGATGTTATAATAAGTATAAAGAAACTGTTTCCACTTCCAGAAACAAATGGATCAAATTCCCATTTATTGAAGATTTTAATTCCCTAAAAATATTAACCTTAGTGCTAATCTTTAGCAATTAATTAAGACTGGCATGTAAGAATTTCTTGCTGGAAAATTTTTGATAAATTATGAGGTCTGACTAACCTGAACTATCAAACAAATCCTTGGAATTTTAATTTTCATTTAAAATTTAAATTTTAAATTTCATCTTGTACAGAATATTTATGCAAGTAAATCTCTTCTGCATTGGAAACAGTGAAGCCAAAATGCTGAAAGTTATGGAGGCTGACATGAAGCCTCATTGTGTTAATTTAAATTCAACATCAGTGATTTACTGTTGGCAAACGACATTATCTGTCATGTTAAATGAATACTGTTAACTAACACAGTGTTTTTATTTGATTTGTGTATTCGTCTTGATTTTTAAATATTTATGATTGAATAAGGCCTGCAAGTGTGAACAACTTATTTCTAGATTCAGGCTTATATGTTTGAATAATATCATAATAAAATTTTAAATCCATATTGTGGAGGTCTATGAGCATATATTTCCCTTAAAAGGGATCTATATGTTACTCAAGTCTGAGAAATGCTGGTCCAGATTAGCATTGACTAATTTATCAGTATTCTTGAGATGCATTTTTGCCACTTAATTGTCCAACTTTTTGGGCTTATTTACATGGTTGTCATGACAAAATTTGTCAAATACCTTGATGAAGTCAGTACATTTTTGGAGCCTTTTTAACATTTTTCAGTTCTGTTCAGTTCAGTCGCTCAGTCGTGTCTGACTCTTTGCGACCCCATGAATCGCAGCACGCCAGGCCTCCCTGTCCATCACAAACTCCTGGAGTTCACTCAAACTCATGTCCATCGAGTCGGTGATGCCATCCAGCCATCTCCTCCTCTGTTGTCCCCTTCTCCTCCTCCCCCCAATCCATTGACATTTTTGGTATCTTTTAAACATTTTTGACATTCCCATGGTCCATTCATTTAATGATTCAATAATCAAAGTAATGAATTTTGGAATAAAATTTTGGGATCACTTCATCTATCTGGAGACTCAGTGAAAGCTCTATTTGTTCTATGTGATCCACTCTGAAGCCCATTCTTCACTGAGAGAAAACTGAAGCCAAAAGATTTAAGTAGCTTTGGTATTACATGGTAAGCTTGGGGACTATAGGAGCATAGTACGCCACTTTGGATAAGTAAGGGCTAGTAGGAAGAGCGGAGAAGGCAATGGTACCCCACTCCAGTACTCTTGCCTGGAAAATCCATGGACGGAGGAGCCTGGTAGGCTGCAGTCCATGGGGTCGCTAAGAATCAGACACGACTGAGCGACTTCACTTTCACTTTTTATTTTCATGCATTGGAGAAGGAAATGGCAACCCACTCCACTATTCTTGCCTGGAGAATCCCAGGGACAGAGGAGCCTAATGGGCTGCCGTCTATGGGGTCACACAGAGTTGGACACAACTGAAGTGACTTAGCAGCAGCAGCAGCAGCAGCAGGAAGAGAGAAGATTCAGACATTAGGGTGCAGTTTCCATCTCTCAAGAACCTTGCTTCTTTTGTTCATCTTTCTGTTTTGAGCATCAAGCTTGGAACTCAGCATATAGTTTGCTTTTAATAACTATTTAGCAAGTGAATGAATGAGTAAATGAGTGTAAGCCTTGAAACATGGCCTATTCTACTGATTAAACAGACACCTGAAGAATTTCTTCTCAATTCAGAAACACAGCTGATTTTCAAAAAAATCCCAAGTTACTTCATTTGTGTAGTCTCCAAATTCAGCACCTTTGCTCCTTGTGGTCATTCTAACTTTTAAAAAACTCAAATAGAAGGCTCTCCTCACATGTTTCTCAATCTTGGAGTGGGAGGAGACGCAAGATTTCTAGGGACTAGGGGTTGTCACCCCTTCTCTTCCGGGAGATTAAGGAGAGAAGACTCCAGCTGTCCAAACAGTGGAGGCAGAGACCTCTCCTTTATCTCAAGAACTAGAAGAATTCCTCTTTACTCTGCTCAGAAGTCTAGAAGTTCAATATGAATACAAAACAAGATTTTTAAAAAATCAGCTTCAGGAAATTTCTATAGTTACAGTCATTATACTGTTCACTCAAACACTCTGCTTTAACAAAATACTCCTCAGTCACGGCTCAGCAACCTATATCCATCTTACTTTTGCCTTTGCTTGGGAGGAAGACCTAAACAGACATTTCTCCAAAGAAGACACACAGATGACCAACAAACACAGGAAAAGATGCTCATTAATAGAGAAATGCAAATCAAAACTATAATGAGGTGTCACCTCACACCAGGTAGAATGGCAGTCATCAAAAAATCTACAAACAAAAAATGCTGGAGAGGGTGTGGAAAAAAGGAACCCTCTTGCACTTTGGTGGGAGAATACTATGGAGAACAGTATGGAGATTCCTTAAAAAACTAGGAATAAAAATACATATGACCCAGCAATCCCAGTACTGGGCATATACCCTGAGAAAACCATGACCCAAAAAGACACATGTACCCCAACGTCCATTGCAGCACCATTTACAGTAGCTAGGACATGGAAGCAACTTAGATGTTCAGTAACAGATGAATGGATAAAGAAGCTGTGGTACATATATACAATGGAATATTACTCAGCCATAAAAGGAATGCATTTGAGTCTGTTCTAATGAGGTGGGGGAACCTAGAGCCTGTTATGCTGAGTGAAGCAAGTCAGAAAGAGAAAAACAAATTTTGTATATTAATGCATATATATGGAGTCTAGAAAAATAGTACTGATGAACCTATTTGCAGGGCAGGAATAGACATGCAGACATAGAGAACAGACTGTGGACACAGCAGGGGAAGGAGAGGTTGGGACAAATTGACAGAGAAGCATTGAAACATGTACATGATCATATGTAAAATAAATAGCCAGTGGGAATTTGCTGTGTGACACAGGGAGCTCAACCCAGTGCTCTGTGACAATCTAGAGGCATGGGTGGGGTGAGAGGTGCAGGGGGAGGTTCAAGAGGAAGGGGATATCCATAGGCTCACTAAGAGTAGGACATGACTGAGTGACTTCACTTTCACTTTTCACTTTCATGCATTGGAGAAGGAAATGGCAACCCACTCCAGTGTTCTTGCCTGGAGAATCCCAGGGACGGCGGAGCCTGGTGGGCTGCCGTCTATGGGGTTGCACAGAGTCGGACACGACTGAAGTGACTTAGCAGCAGCAGCAGCATGGCTGATTCACATTGTTGTATGGCAGAAGCCAACACAATATTGCAAAACAATTATCCTCCAATTAATAAATTTTCAGAAAGTATCAATAACATTGTCCATTTTAATTCTCATTTCAAATAAATTTTCCAGAATGAAGCGCTGTGATTATGATCAAACTCTCAAATTTCTACTTGAATTTCAGATTACTCTCCAGAAATCAAGGACCTTTTCACAACAGAAAGAACTTGTTTTTGCTATGAAAGGCCACACTCATCAAATAATGGTATATTTGAGGAGAGATGGCATAACTAGAAATAGAATGGTTAATAATGCCTAGCCAACATGTACTCTCAAAATAAAAATTGTCACATTTTCAGTATCCCATTATGTGCTTATATGGCAGCGATGCTTATGGTCCCATGTCACTCTTCATCAAGCAGTATTTTTTTCTCCCCTTGACATTTAATTGAACTTTGTGACTAACTGCAAAAACAAATAGAATATGGTGGAAAAAACACTGCATACTTCCAATGCAAAGCCATAAGAGTTCCACCCAGCTTTCTCTCCAAAGACAACGTCATGAGGAAGTCCAGGTCACATGGACAGGCCACATAAAGGTGTTCCTGTCTTCAGCAAAAATCTCAACTGTCAGCAGCATCCCCACCAGGCCTATGAGTAAGCAAGCCTTCAGATCATTCCAGGCTCCACCTTCAAGCTACCCTGAATGAAGCTGTGTGGAACAGGAATAACTATTCCCACCATGACCTGCCTGAACTGTACCTGAGTAAGTAAAATAATTGTGGTTACTTTAGGCCACGAGGTTTGGGGTTGTTTGTTATATAGCAATAGACAACAACCAGCAAGCAAATATTGTTATTTCATTCAATCTTCATAATCACTGAAAGGTAGATATAATTAACTTCATGTTGCTGATGAATAAACAGACCCTGTGCTGAACCATGGAAAACAAGTGAATAAGGCATACATGATTCCTGTCTTCAGCAAGCTTTAGGGCAGTTCAGTTCAGTCACTCAGTCAAGTCCAACTCTTTGCGATCCTATGGACTGCAGCGCACCAGGCTTCACTGTCCATCATCAACTCCTGGAGTTTATTCAAATTCATGTCCATCGAGTCGGTGATACCATCCAACCATCTCATCCTCTGTCGTCCCCTTCTCCTCCTACCTTCAATCTTTCCCAGCATCAGGGTCTTTTCAAATGAGTCAGTTCTTCACATCAGGTGGCCAAAGTAATGGAGTTTCAGCTTCAGCATCAGTCCTTCCAATCAATATTCAGGACTGATTTCCTTTAGGATGGACTGGTTGGATCTCCTTGCTGTTCAAGGGACTCTCAAGAGTCTTCTCCAACACTACAGTCCAAAAGCATCAATTCTTTGGCACTCCACTTTCTTTATAGCCCAACTCTCACATCCATACATGGCTACTGGAAAAACCATAGCTTTGACTAGATGGACCTTTCCCTTCCCAGTATTCCCTGTATTCCTTCCTTATAGAACTATAAGGCATAAAGCCACCTGAGGCACTGCTGAGCCTTCACTACACATATGAGAACAAAAATCATGTGTTTCCCTAGACATTGTCTTAGTTGTAATAGTCTCCAGAAGAACTACATCAATCATATGTTCCCTTTGGCCTCAGAAGCAATGTGTGTGTGCATGCAAGTGTATGTGACAATTTTGTTGTTGCACTAGAATTTTAGACTACGAATCTTAAACGATGATGGTTGGCTTTCTTTCTTTCATTTGATCTTTCAAATATTTTTCTGAACTTTCTTATTATTCAAGTACTACATGTTTAATGGAGGGAAATCAGAAAATGTAATTAATATATAGTAAATGATCCAAAAATGTCTGTATAGACAGATACCTCTATTAAATATTTTAGCAAGTAGGCTTCCAGGAATTTGCTCTGCCGGTATATACATATCTCCTTTCACTCCTACTCTTGCTGCCCCACCCTTAAATTTGAGTTGCTGCCTCATTTCCATACTAGTATGCTTTCTTTTAAACAATCACACTCATAGCGCTCCAGGCTTCACATCAAAGCAAGCCTCACTGCATCCTTAATTAACACACTAGCACCTAAATCAACTACCTTTATTAACATCCTGCATCCTGTCTTGCTTTCTGGGATGAGCATTTTTGGATAATAATGCTATTAATTTCTCTACATCACTTCTCAGTTTTAATGTATGTCCTTCAATCTTCTAGTTATGGCCTCGGCTCCTACCTACTGCTTCTGTCCTTGGAGTCCACATGTAACCAACCCTGTCAGCTTGACCTGACCTAAGATTCATTCCACCTAGAGAATGCACCTACTTAACATATCTGTGCCCTGCAGGAACGTTCCAGGCATCAGATTCATTCCCCCAACCTTCAGCACTAAGGAAGAAGGCAAAGTAAAGTAACACATGATAATCAGATGGCAGAATTTTGCTGAATGTAGGCTAGACTAAACTTCATGATTTCTTACAAATTCAAAAAGATTAATGGACTCCTATGTTTATTGTAGCATTGTTTACAATAACCAAGATATCAGTTCAGTTCAGTTCAGTCACTCAGTTGTGTCTAACTCTTTGCAACCCCATGATATAGAAGCAAAGTGCCCACAGATACGTGAATGGATAAAGAAGAATGGAACATTACTCAGCCATAAAATAATGAGATCTTGCCATTTGTGATAACATGGATGGACCTAGAGGGTATTATGCTAAGGGAAATAAATCAGACAGAAACACAAATACCATATGATTTTGCTTATACATGGAATCTAAAAAAAAAAAAAAATCAAATGAACTAACATAACAAAACAGAAACAGATTCATAGATACAGACAACAAACAGGTGATTGCCAGGAAGAGGGTATAAGGGGAGGAGTGAAATAGATGAGAGAAATTAATAGGTACAAACTCCCAGCTACAAAATGAATGAGTCATGGGGATGAATGTACAGTGCAGAAAATACAGTCAATTATATTGTGATAACTTTGTATGGTGACAGAGGATAACTAGATTTGGTGTGGTGATCATTTTTGTAATGTATAAAAAGATCAAATCACTATGTCATACACCTGGAATTAACACAGTGTGACAGGGAAATTATACTTCAACAGAAAATTTTTTCAAATAAAAATTTTTTAAACTTTTATAATTTCTTACATTTTTACCTTATTCACATTGGTACTAGAAGTGAAATGACCACTTATTACGCTTTTCAAAGCCAAGTTGATTTACTCTCTAAAGTCAACGTTAGTAAAATCAACTTGGCTTTGAAAAGCACGATGAGTTTAGAGAGGACTCCTTTCAATTTTTTTAATTATTCTTTTACTTTAGGAAAGAAAGGTCATTTAACTAAACATAGAGTAACTTCAATGTTTAAGGACTCCTCAACCTTTGGGCTCACATACATTCCTGTGTATTTACAATGATCTCAGATATCCAGGGTCATTAACACATTGGCTGTGACTTTGAAGCATTGGTTATGAAGTTGTACTGCTCCCATTAGCAACATCCCACATTCTTGAATGGCTACCTCTGAATCCTGGTTTTAGCTGATTGTGGCAATCTGGGTTTCATTATTTAAGAGAGATAAGATGACATATTGGGTTGTTCCCACTATCTCAGGATAGCGGCCTTAAGTATTTGGAAAATGTAAACACAGAAATATTTAGGGATTTGAAGAGAGTAGGTTATTTGCTGACTGGAAGAGAAAGAGCAGAAGATTATCACCCAAACAATGTTGATATTGGGTTTTATCTTCCCGCAACAAGCAGACCATAGTTGAAAGAGTCTTTTGCCATTTACCATGAAACTGTGGATTTACTCCTATCTCTAGCATCTCTCATTTATTTTTAGCCTCCTGTTTAGTCAGTAACAGTGGAATCTGTGTGCCAACATGTTTTTAGCAAATATTGTCCAGATCTGCCGGTGATAGTAGCTGCTTATGGCCACGTCGAGATACAAAGCAGGCAAAGTGACAAAGAGAAAAGGAGCTTTCAGTGAGGGAATGCTCAGAAAGATTTCATAAGTTATAGTTCAACTGCATTTATGAATTTCAGTTTATTGCCCCTTTTCTTTTACAGTACTCATGTCTGAAGAAATGATCCTGGAAAATAAAGTCATTTTGGATTATCTTATTCATCACATGGAGAGATGTTTTTAATAGCCATTGGGCTATCTTTTGCAATCTCCATTTCCAAAAAGACAGACTTCTATTTGCAACTACTAAACACTGCTCTGCTCCTTAAGAGACAGTCTTCCCTCAGGAATGAATAGAGGTCACACATATCAGAACTTAGCAGATGTTAGAGTGTAGATCAGTCCTCAGGAAGCCTGGATAAGCTGGGTTTCCCAGGCTGAGGTTTTCAGAGCAATTAAAACTGCATTGCTGAATGTAGCTTTCACTTGAGGTACTCATTCTATCTATCCCTCATATGATATTCTACATAGATTTAAATGAGACCACTCAAATGGAATCGAAATGTGACCAGCAGTTATCAGCATAGTTGAAAATATAAAGCCAAGATAGAATGGTCCGAGAGATATTTGCTATTTATATTATCTGCTTCCTCGTGCATAAATAAAAGTACCAAAGAAAGGAACAGAAGGCCAAATCAAACAGCTGAAAAACTATATGACACATCTACAGTCCATTCACCGTCTAATTTCTTTCCAGTTCTTTGCACCAACCAATTCCAGTTCTATAGCACTACACAGACTTACGGAAGACAGTCATTATTTTGCTCTGTGACACTAACTCACAATGGGGTGAATAGGCAGTGAGATTGCAGGCGGTTACAGCAGTTGAACAACGGGAAGCCAGTCCAATATATTTTTTTCTTATCTGAAAGGGCATTTTAATGTCACTGAGAACAAAAGAATTATCTTACTCTCTCCTTTTCTTACCTCTGACCATCAAGGAAGATTTAGAAATGCTATTGTAATTGTGACCTACATTTCATCATTTCTTGACACTCTGGACTACATCAAAAATGAAAAGATAATGTTTTACCTTGAACGACTGAAATGGAAAAACCTTCTGTTCAAGGGATCTCTCTGGAATGTAGTGATTTGTGTGATTGCAATCACAGAATCAGCTAAAATAGCATACGAATTCTCCAATGTCTTCTTTCTGTCAAAAGGAACATTTCTATAAAACAACCTTTACAGCCTGGAATGGCTGCCTGCTTTCCAGAAAGAGCCCTAAACAGTTATTAAGCAACCAGTAACTTTGTCTAAAGAGAGAACAATTAGAACCATTCTCAAAGTTTTGAAAGGTTATTCTAACCTCTCCCCTTCCTTTGCCAAGATTAGATGGAATCAAGAAAATGAGGAGCTTGAAGATGAGGCATTTGGTGGAAGCTTCCTTAGAGACATAAACGAATCAGCTTTATGTTTGAAAGTGAAATGCACCGGCGCCTTTAGAGCAATTTTTGAATTTTTAATTATTATGATTAACTGGGAGGAATGGGACGCCATAATCACAGAATATCTCCCTATTCAAAACAAACAAATGAACAAACGTCTCAGATTCAGAGTTAAACTAACCCTATTAGTTTAGGCAGGGCACATCATTATGCATCCATGCAATGTTCATCATTTTTTTGGTTATTTTTCTCTACTTGATTTCTTATTCCCACTCACATTCTTTACACTGCAGCCCCCTCTCCAAAGTAGCTCACATATGTCCATATGTATGAATAAATACTTATACATTGTGTGTGTGAGTGTTAACTCATGCGATGGTACTGTGGTACAGATACTGTTTTGTTTCTTACCTTTGGGACAATACTATGCTTTTAAGATTGACCCCTCTTGCTATATGGGTATCAAATGCATCCTTTCTGACTACTGCAGAGTCTGGAATGAGCGTCTGTCACTTTATTTTAATCATTCCGCAATACAGACACTTAAGTGACCTATAACTCCCCAACCCAACAAGCCAACACTATCATAAATATTCTTTTACTGTCCTTCATGCATCTGCAAGAGTGTTTCCCTAGGGTATGAATCTAGGAGTAAGATTTCATGGTCATATATGCATACCAAACTTTACTAAGCACTATACTCATTGGAAGAACTGATGCTGAAGCTGAAACTCCAATACTTTGGCCACCTGATGTGAAGAACTGACTCATTGGAAAAGATCCTGATGCTGGGAAAGATTTAAAGCAGGAGGAGAAGGGGAAGACAGAGGATAAGGTGGTTGGATGACATCACTGAGTTGATGGACATGAGTTTGAGCAAGCTCCGGAGTTGGTGATGGACAAGGAAGCATGGCGTGCTGCAGTCCATGGGGTCGCAGAGTTGGACACAACTGAGTGACTAAACTGAACTAGGACGTAGTCGAGTTCTCTAGGGCAGCCAGGCCAGTTTGCTCTTCCATCAACAGAAATGTAACCTCTTGTCTCTCTGCAATCTTGCTAAAATTTGATGATTTCTTTCTAATTTTTGATAATTTAATGGATATCACGTACCTTGTTACTTTAACAACATTGAGATATTGGCATATCCTTGGGGGGCAGGTTGAGTACATTTTGTTTGTATGAGGGTAGTTATACTAGGTAGGAACATGTGGTTGCTTCAGAATTTGAGAATGGGAAAGACAATGTGAATGGATGCCAAGCTGAAGAGGGTACTGGAGGCAGACACAAATGCTCAGCTTAGTCTGTTTTGTCAGCCCTGCCAATGATTCGTGAACTATACATACATTTAATAAAATCCTTTTCTGCTGAAAATAGAGAATGTTCTGTTGCTGGCAACCAAGAAGGCTGGTCTGTGTAGTAACTGGTACCGTGTCCTGTGCTTAGTCGCTCAGTCATGTCTGACTCTTTGTGACCCTATGGACTGTAGCCCGCCAGGCTCTTCTGTCCATGGGATTCTCCAGGCAAGAATACTGGAGTGGGTTGCCATGCCCTTGACCAGATGATCTGCCCAACCCAGGGATTGAACCCAGGTCTCCCTCATTGCAGGCGGATTCTTTATTGTCTGAGCCACCAGGGAAGCCCAACTGGTACCATAAGTGGTTGTAAACTCTCAAGGAATAAAATGAGAATTTAGGATTGGTTATTCACATAGATTAAGTCTGAAAACAGTGACAATCTGGTTCCTATTATAAGATAGGTCATACAGGATTTTTTCTGCAGACTTTTGTTTTTCTATACACATTCTGGAATCGATTTTATGAGAGGCTCAAAAATACTCTTGGATTTTTATTAAAACAAAACCAAATTTATAGAATAAGTTTGAGATAACTAATATCATTATAACATTGTTATCCATTGGTGAACATGGTGTGGCTTTCTAGTATTTCCTTATTTTATATCCTACAATAGTATTTTAAAAATTTCTCCATAAAAGTTATATACATTTTTTGTTTGATTATTTCCACTTCTGGGGGATATTCATTTCTCTTCTAGTTCAGTAACAATCCAGTCTTGATATCCAGGAAATTATGGACTACACTTTAATGTTAACCATTATAACCACATTACATTACCACTATAAAATAGAAAGGGAATGGCAGAAAAAAATAATAAAATTGCTTATTAAGTATAAATATATATTTTACAGGTTTTTAAATGCTCTTGTGAATGATGCCTGGATTTCTAGAATGTATTTTCTAGTTGGTTGTGCTGATATAGAGTTTGGGTGAAGGAAACTTGCTACACTTTCTTATTAGTTCTCAATTTCTCAGTTGATTCGGGTTTTTAAAAATGTAGATTACCTTATTTCCAATGATGATTGCTAGTTTCTCCCCTTCCAACATTTACCCTGTTATTTATTTTACTGCCATATTTTGCTGATCAGGCAAAGCACTATATTAAATAGCATCAGTGTTAGAGAAAGTCTATTCTTAATCCAGTGTTGAAGTGAAAGCATGAAATGAGAAAGATGACACTTTGCCATCTGGCTTCCCAGTTTTCCACCAATCCCCTCACTGCCACCTGCTCATCCCTATACTCCGCTGTTCTCCTTTTCTGAAAACCGACTTGCTCAGTTACAACTAATAGTTTTGGGGATGTGTAGTGAGAGAGAGGTTGGGGAGGTGGCAAAGCCCAGGGCCTGCTCACTTGCCTACATTTATTTTATTCCTCCCTATCTTTTCCTGGGCTCAAAGATTATGGCTGTGTTACTAATCTGGGCTTCTCTTTTCATGCCTCAAGTTGCAACAGAGAGTAGGATCCATTCAGGGCTCCCCTTTACACCCATGCTATCTTCCATCTGTGGCTCCTTGCCTCTTTCCGTCTAGGATCTCATTTCAGAGGAAACCTGAAACCCAGCCAACTTTTGTCTCTTTAGAGACGTCTCAGTCTTTTCAGGATTTAAAAAAAAAAAAAAAAAATCATCATTTTCTCTCTCCCTTCTGTGGCATCTTCAGGATTGGATTTAGTGTACAATTTCAGAAATTCCTTCAAATAGCATCCTACATTTTTGCTATTCTGGGACTTTTGTCTAAAAATGAAAACAATGGAGATGAAACTTGACTGATACTGAAATAAGGAGGTACTCCCATGGCCTCCTGCAGCCTCCTGCATGGCCAACTGTGAAGCATTACATATGAAATATGGTGGAAGTTAGCCAAAGGCTATAGAAAGGAAGCTGCATGCTAGCCCATACCTATGCAAATCTTGAGCTAAAAATAGATTTCTCTAAAAGCTGGTGTCATAATCCTGAAAGGTATATCCCAGTTCTTAAAGGAAGACTAGCAGGGGAGCTGGTTGGAGCTGAAGAGGAAGATGTACTCATATTCTATTTCCACATGCCTAAAACCTAACTTTTAGTCTATGGAACTAGAGGTTGTGAAATTGGGTAAGAGAAGAAGAGAAGGTGGTGATCGGCAGATCATAGTACAGAAAAATGGTGGCCAGATATCTTTGCTTTTGAACACCAAAAGCTGAGAGAGACATACCCCTGGGCAAAGAAAACACATCGACGAGATGGCACATGAGATAAAACTCCAGCAAAGCTCTGGTCTGCCTGTCCCATGCCTCCTGCTTCTTCCTCACATTATTCTCTAATAGGAAATTAGTACTTCTCAAAGATACTGCTACTGCTAAGTCACTTCAGTCGTGTCCGACTCTGTGCAACCCCACAGACGGCAGCCCACCAGGCTCCGCCATCCCTGGGATTCTCCAGGCAAGAACACTGGAGTAGGTTGCCATTTCCTTCTCCAATGCATGAAAGTGAAAAGTGAAAGCGAAGTCGCTCAGTCGTGTCCGACTCTTCGTGACCTCATGCACTGCAGCCCACCAGGCTCCTCTGCCCATGGGATTTTCCAGGCAAGGCTCCTCCGCCCATGGGATTTTCCAGGCAAGAGTACTGGAGTGGGGTGCCATTGCCTTCTCCTCTCAAAGATAAGCATGAATCAAAAAAGTGCTGACACTGGTACACAGATATTAGATATAAGTAGAGGAGAGGAACATAAACTAAAGATAAAAACCTCACAAACTGGAACTTTTAGAAATGAAAAAGATGTACTTGAGAGAATAGTTCATTATCTCAAGGCAGTTACAAATAATGGGTCATTCCTCACAGACTGCTGCTGTTGGAGCCCCCTATTTTTTGAAACTCCAGGTCAGCTCTCTCTTACTGGATGCACAGTTACTCCAGGGGGAGCACCCTCCTGGCCCAGTTCATGGTGGGAGCCTTGTTACCTCCTGTTCTCAGCCTTTCTGCCCCTTCCTGGGTATGAACCAGCCACTTATCCAATCTGTTCCCCCACTGCAGGGCACATATCAGACATGTGAAAAGTCCAAATGATGCTCACCTCCTGCCTCTCCCATCAAATTCCCTTTTGGGAGTAAAAGAATTACCAAGTAAGTACTCAGTATGAAAAGAAAAGATTACATTTTCTATGAATTAAAAAACCAGAAGGATACTTATACATCTATAGGCAAATATATTGTTCTACATAGCATTTAGCTTTCTTTTTTTTTAAATTGTGGTAAAGTATTCATACCATAAATTTTACCATTTTAACCATTTTTAGCTGTACAGTTCAATGGCATTAGGTACATCCTCTTTGCTATGCTACCGTCACCACCGTCCATCTCCAGGACTTTTTCTTCTTCCCAAACTTCTATCCATTAAATAATAACTCTCAATTTCCTTTTCCCTCCAACCCCTGGAAATCATTACTCTACTTCTGTCTCAATGAATTCGAGTTCTTTGGGCACTTCATATAATCAGCCTTTAACATTCTTCAAAGCGTTCATTCAGTATTCTTAAAATCAAATAAATCACATTTATAGAAGTCTTATAGTAGTCTCTACTTTACACATTCTTATTTTCCAAACTGATTCAAGCAAGATTCATTTTAAGCCATAACTTGTTTGGATGTAACAATGTTACCTCTTTTTATTTTTCCTGGGATGAATAAAAAAGTCTCTCTGAACTTTAAAAATTTATTCTATATAGAGAAATAAAACTGAAGGAGAAAGTGAGAAAACAGAGTTATAGAGAAAAGAGTCCAGAAAACATCCAACTGAATTCAGTGACTCGGTTGTGTAAGTTTAATTCAATCAATAAGTAAGTTTACCAGTTGGTTTGAAACCACAGGGCTGAATATATATGTCCTAGACTGAAATAGAAGGCAAATTATTTGGCTTAGGTTCACCACATAAGCACATTCATAATTCAGAAAAAGAAAACATAGTCAGGCATTTGTTCTGATTCTTGGTTTGGAAACTTTCAAATGCTGAAACTGTTAAGAGACTGTAAGATAATATTCCTGAGATTTGAAACAGATTCACTGGCTCTTTATATTAGATAATGACTTCATATTTATTATTCCAGGGTTGCCTTTTGTAATTGAACTTTGCATAGATAAAATCCTGAAAGACATCATTCACTAATTGTCAATCCTTTAATGAATTTCTACCTTGTTTCAGATTCTGCATGGAGCACTGGGGAATAAAGATACTATATTCAAACGGTTCATGAGGGAATAGATGATAGGAAGGTAGTAGGTAGGTGAGTAGTTAGCTGATTAGCTAGTGGGAATGGAGAGGAAAAGAGGGAGAGATATAGGAAGAAAGGGAGAAAAAATGAAAAAATAATGTGGTAAACTAAGAAATCTAAGTAAAGGGTAAACAGGAATTCTTTGTACTTTTCTTATAATTTTTCTATAAGTACAAAGTTATTTTTTAAAAATGTTACAAAAAGCATAAGAAAATAGGATATGTAAATGACTAGTTCATTTAGAAAGTTACGTTATGAAAGAATCTTCCAACATTATGAAAGAATCTTCCAACCTTATTTTTTAAAGAAATGATTCCTCATCATGTTAATGGGTATTTTAAGAAAAGTTGTGTTCCATGGTAGTAAGTTTGTAAAATATCTACTATTCACCTCTTGTAGAAGGTCTAGTGTACATTTCCACATATTCAAGGATCAGAGAAGTCCCCCAGGAAAGAAAGCCAACTACTTTATTCTGTTTAACACAGGATATCCCAATGTATTTGACCATAGAATTCTTTTTAATAGTAGCATTTATTAATTAGAGATTTCATAAACACCACTGTAATATAAGAAACATTAACTCAACTTGGGTGCTTTCAAATTGACTTGCAAGAAGGAAGCTACTTGTAATGTTGTTGTATTGCTGGGTTTATGTAGATACAATTCCAGTTGGTTCTCAATTACCTTCATGTGTAGTTAGAGACATGTGGCCCCCCCTTTAATTGGAAACTCTTATTCTTAATATGGTATTTATTGAATCTCATGCTGAGATAAATAGTATTCGTTTATGTAATTTCCCAGGACTAATTGTCGAGTTTTTAAAACAGGCTTTCACTAAGCTTTAATGAGTACAATTAAATGAACCTCTAAGATAAAATAAGTCATCAATTCAGCCACCTATTGTGAATCAGTTGATCTTAGAGTAGATAAAGTAAATGCAAGATCATTGGCCTTTTTCCTGAGATTGCTAAAGGCACAACATTACCAAATAATTTCTTCTTGTTCCCCTTAAGTCTTTCCTCAGAATTCCACAAGAGTAGAGGATGACTTAAATGTAACATCAGGCTTTTCTCTTTACCAACAGTGAAACCCTGGTTACAAACTGTATGCTTCTTTAGTATAAAAAGGTTGCATTTGGATACTTTGAAAAGTTCTAACCAGCAGGTAAAAGTAGTTTTTCTTTCACTGAAAAAAAATTCAATAAAAATCTTGCATAAGATTTATTTCTTAAGTGAGAAAAAGACTTTGTAGAAGTGAAAATAGAGAATGCTAATTCTTAAAGTACATAAATTAAATGTGTATTCAGGTGTTATTGATTAACTCCAATATTCTGCTTTCTTCTATATGTACATTTAGGACAAATATTCAATACCATATCAAAATTGGAAAATACTAATTCAGTTTTGTAAGGATATAGTGAATTGTCTCCATAATACTATGCAATTTCTGCTGCTGCTGCTGCTAAGTCGCTTCAGTCGTGTCCGACTCTGTGCGACCCCATAGACGGCAGCCCACCAGGCTCCCCCGTCCCTGGGATTCTCCAGGCAAGAACACTGGAGTGGGTTGCCATTTCCTTCTCCAATGCATGCAAGTGAAAACTGAAAGGGAAGTCGCTCAGTCGTGTCCGACTCTAAGCAACCCCATGGACTGCAGCCTACCAGGCTCCTCCGTCCATGGGATTTTCCAGGCAAAAGTACTGGAGTGGGGTGCCATTGCCTTCTCCGATGCAATTTCTAATAATCATAAAAATAATTCCTAAGTTTTCTCCATAATTATACATGTAAATTCATAGAACAGAATACAGTGATTCTTGAAGGGCAGGTATCATCTAATAATGCACCAATTTTTATTCAATTAATTGACTATGTTGCTAAAAAAAAAAGAAGTGCCTTAATATAAAACATTAAGTAGATAAAATAAGAAAAAGATAATGCCAAAGAGACAAAGCTTCAAAATGTCAAACTGTCATTTTTCAATGATATTGCTAACAAGCATATTTCTTCATTGTTCTTTATACCTATGATCAGCACATTATGTAAATTGTCATTTAACCATGTTAATTAGTTATCTTGATTTCTTTGACTAACCTTGTGCCTTAGATTATATGAAATAAGGAAAAGAAAAGAAAGGAGGCTTCTCTGGTGGTTTAGTGGTAAAGAACCCGCTTGCCAATGCAAGAGACACAGCTTCAATCCCTGATTGGAAAGATCCCCTGGCGAAGGAAATGGCAACCCACTCCAGTATTCTTGCCTGGAAAATCCCATGGACAGAAAAGCCTTGTGGGCTACAGTCCATGGGGTTGCAAAAGAGTCGGTCACAACTTAGTGACTGAACAACAACAAAGAAAAGAAAGACAGAAGAACTAGTTGAAGATACAAAAAGAAGAACCCAACATGCCCTACTGACTCAAGAGGCAGTTTTTGTATTGAAGTATAAAATGACATAATTTTCATTTATGATGACAGGTTGCTATGTGAAAATGCTTATTACTTTTTTTTCTTGATTAGACCAAAGGTAGAGAAGATAAATTTAAATTATTTACAAAAGAACTACAAGTCAGAGTTTAGTTCAAATCATTGAAACATTTCCTAATTACTACTCATTCATTCACTCATACATTTAATCCTAGAATTTATAAACTGTAGCCCCTGCCAAGCCACCAGGCTTTATTAATAAGGTTTTAGTGGAACAAAGCCTAGGCCTATTCCTTTTATCTTCTATGGCTGCTTTCACACTAAAACAGCAGAATTTAGTAGTTATAACGGAGACTTTATGGTCAACAAAGCCTAAAATATTTACTATTGGACTATTTACAGAAAAGTTTGCTCATTCCTGATTTAATCAGGCATTTAGTCATTTTTCGTGTGTTTATGTGCTTTGCAGAGTCTAACAGTCATTAGTCTCAGTGTTAAGAATAAATCAGTGAACATTCATCAGTAGTCTCTGCATCCATGGAGTCTAGCGAAGGAAACGAATAAACAGCCATGACATCAAGAGTGTGACCCAGTCTAGAAAAGGAAAGGAACAGCAAACTATGAGAATACAGATCAAAGGCACCAAAACCTAGAAGGGAGAGGAGTAAAGGAAGGGTGATTCTGGAAGAAAATGACACCTAAGCTGAAATCTGAAGGATGAATAGCAGTCAGTTAGGAAAAGAAGACTCAGGGCTGTGAGAAGGAAAGAGTCAGAGGTGGCTTCACATGCTGGGTGTCGGGATAACAGAAAGTGTGGCATGGGTGATATCCAGTCTGGTCTGAGCACAGACTTCTAGGGAAAAAGTGATAAAATGAAAGCTAGAAAAGCAAGCAGGACCCGCATCCTGCTGACTCTTGTAAGGAGATTATTCTAGGGAAAACAGAAAGCCATGGAAGCCTTTAAACTAAGGACAGATACCACTATATTTGTATTTTAGAATGACCACCTAGATTTCAGTATGACGTTTGGAGGGGAAAAGGCTACCACTGTAGAGACAGAATTTCTGGCTATAGCCAAGTGAAGAGATTGGCAAATCCTTTCCCCTTCAAAGCAACCATAAATCTGGACAAAAGTGACCCAAAAGGAGGGGGGGGAATAATTTCCCAGAACAATCTGAGAAGCATTTAACAATCTGAGAAACATTTATACGTAAAAATCTACTTAACATCTCAGGTAGGAACACTGGGAAGGAGCTCTGACCGTGAGCTGCTTCCGCGCCCCGCCCTGCTCCCCTGCAACCCCAAGCCCAGCTAACAAGAAGGTTTTCCAGGGCAAGGCAGGTTTTAAGGACCAGGACCTTCTCTCTAACTGTCAAAGCAGCTCCCTCAAGTTGGTCTGGTGAGAAAAGTCCGCACCCAGCAGTGTTATCAGTGGAAGTGATCATCGCAATCCTGGTTTGAGTAGGGAATATTCATAATTTCACTAGCCTGAGGTTGTGGTCATTGTGGGAGAAGGTGTATTTCTTGCTAGACTGAGCCAATGTGCAGCAGACACTGGAGAAAAACCAAACTAGTTATAGATGCCTGGCCAACCCTGGAGCAGAACATGTGCAGAGGAGACCCAAAAGGGCCCAGGAGAAAGTAAAAGCCTGGGCATGAACTTTGACCACCACCCCCCTTACCCCCATACATGTCTATTGGCAGGGGACAGACACCTTACTGGTTTGGAGTGGTTGAACACAATCTCTGTTCCACCTAGGTCTGACCCAAGTGATACAAACAAGGGAGTGATGTCAAGAAATAAGCATAAGACTATTTTAAAAAAGCAAAAGACCATAAGTAGCAATCACAAACCACAGAGGACATAGATTCCCCAGATCTAGTCGGGGAAATTCCTAAACAGAAAAATAAACAAATTAACAGAACTGCAATAATAATCTTCAAGGGTAAGAATACTGCTTTAATATGTTACCTATAATGTCCAGATTTCAACAAAAACCACTAGACACATGAAGAAACAAGAAAATGTGGCCAATACTCAGGAAATAAAATAGTCAATAAAAACTTGCCACGTGTCACTGAGGTACATATTTCAGCAGTTCACAGGCCCTGAGAAGCAGACCAAGATGAGGTCAGATGTGCCAAGAGATTCACTGGGAGAAATGCTTATGAAGGATGAAGAAAGAAGGGAGCTGTCAGACTGCAGTGCAGATCTGAGATCCATGACATATGGAGGCAATGGAGGATTTGGGTATGAAGACCCCAAACTGCAGTGAGGTTCTGAGCAAGTCTTGGCTATAACAAAAAGTCTCTGAAGGCTGACTAGTAGAGGTGGTCAGCATTGGACAGGCTCAGCTCTGGTACCCACACTACATATGCTTCATATTAGTTATTGTCATAACTAAGGGAGGGAAGTGTGGGCTCAGTGTGAACAGAGACACCTGAAGATGCAGCACCTCAAACATAAAATCTTCCACGTCCCCATAATACATCCGTTCCTGTGCACTCACCTCCGTCAGCCTCTTCATTCTGTTTCTTCCTCCTCTTTGACTTGCCAGGATCATTCAGGCCTTCCCACTGTACTTGGCCATCCCTTTCTCTAGCCTTCTAAGAGCCACCTTGACAAGTGGGTCTTCCTGACCTTCTGGGGACACACCAGGATGTTAAATAATGTGTCATGAGAGAGAGCCCCAAATTTAGTGAATTCTTTCTTAACCATTCTTTGGTTCCAACCCTATTGATCAAGCACTCTCTGAATCCAGTTCTAGGGGTAATCCTCCCATTCTTCATGGTCCATGCTAGCTAATTCTGAAAACTCTTACAGAGTGTCATTTCTTCCTTATCAGCCCCAGGACATCCCCAGCCAGGTCTTGGGTGGGGTCCAGGATGGAGATTTAACCCATGTTTTCCCCCCAGCAGCCAGGAAAGAAGGTGGGATCAGCTCCTGAGGGAACCCCTGCTGCCTTGCAGGTGAAAGGTCTCTTCCTTGCTTGCAGCAGGGAGTGACAGCTCTCTCTCTCTGGGAAGGGTGGGAAATGTCTGCAAGTTCTAAGCATTCAGGGTTCCAGATTTTTCCAACTGGGGCCCTGACTTCAGGGTGAAAGACCAGCCTTATCTATTTAAAAATCTCTTGACTTTTATCATACTAATAGCTCCTCTTTGCAGCTCAGCTGTTTTTACACTTCCAATTTAGAAGACAAAAAACCCTTCTTAAGCTGGCAAAGAGGCCCTCTGGCTCTCACACTTAGCCTTTAATGGTTTGTTAACCGCTCTCGATTTCTCATTATTCCATCATAGGACGTCAATACAGCTTGTTAATAATAAGGCAACTCCACTCCTCACAGACATTAATCCCTGCTATCTTTCACATACCAGAATCATTGTACTGTGGAGGGCACTGACAATCATTGCGAATGTCTAGGGCATTTTTCACACTGGGACATGTTCCCAGGTCACCACTGTGGGGACCTTCAGCAAGTGGGCCTTGTGCCAGAGACTCGTTATGCCATCCCCACTCCACTCATGAAAGGGTCCCTTGTGTCAGCTAGACAGTGAGTGACCCAAGCCCCATGTGATCATCAGTCCCTACTCTTGATAGCACTTATCTCCATTTAGGACTTACAAGAAACAGACACTAAGGTATACAGGACATTGTGGGGCAAGGATAAAGAGAAGGGAATGAGAGTAGGCATGGAGAACCTTTAGACTCAATGCAGGTGCAGGTGTGACTCATAAAAGGAGAGAGGAAAGGTAGGATTGGGTAGGAAGAGGTTTAGACCTCAGTGCAGTTCACAGGAAGTCTCACAAGACTGATGAAGAGCTTCTGAGAAAAGGGTACCATTAGAAGATTCTTGCATCAGGCTGGCATGACCTGACTCCAGTACCCACACAGTTCAGTCATTGGCTGTCAGTGGCTGTGAGCAGGAAGGAAGGCTTGGATGTGAAGGTCATGTAAGCTCTAAGTGGAAGTCAACTGTGACCTTTTGAACGATGATGTGGGCAGTCCAACTCCATCCACCTCTACTTGTGTCCTTTGCCAGGGTTTCTGAGGATCCCTGGACTAGATTGTTTATACTCAAAGGTCTCCTTTTGTTTTGAATTTCTGCTCCTACTTAAGTACTCTGTCTCCTACAGCGATCTCACCACCACTTCCAGCTTCCTCAGTGTTCTCTCGGCATCTATACCCCAAATTTAAAGACCTCCACTTCATTTCCCAAAGTAGTCACCCTATCCCAGGGCTATGATAGGTATCTGACATGTGAAAGACATGATGATAATGGGAAAAATTCCAAAAAAGAAAAAGAAAGAGCTTAAATTTTAATTTTAGATATCATCATGTTTAAAGTCCACTGGCCCTTCTCTGCCACAAGGAATTTCTTACTTTTTTTCCCCACCCATTTCTTATGTTAGTGTTAGTTCTCAAAATACCCCCTCTCTTGAGTTGTCAGGAAGGAAAAAAATAGTAGTCACTATTTCTCTCTTTTGGATCCCTATATATCGTGTGCAGACAATCTGTCTTTTATCTCTACTGTTATCTTAGTAAGGTTCTGGAGTCTAATCTGGCATTAACTGAAAATGGGTTAATTAAGGTGTTTATATTAAATATTATGGCAATCCTGGATTCCTGGATTTTACTTTCTTATATCTTGGTTTTGACTACTTCTGACTTTATTTTTTATTTGTTAACAAATTATTAAAAAACTCAATCTCAGATTAAACAGAAAGTTATGATAAACCTGATGCAAAGATACAAGAAAACAAATAGCTATAAGCCAGAGCCTTTTCTATGCAATTTCTTATCTCAAGTTCATTTTCCAATCTATTGAGATTTTTATCTTTGAAAATGTTCAGTAATGTCAAATGTACATAAAAAAGACTACATATCAATTTATGAACAGATGTAGGCATGTAGCCAACATGTATAAAAGGAAAATGGTTTAAGGAGCTGATTCTTTGATGTGAAGGTTCTTTTATAAGAATTTTCTTTATCTCCCTCATAATTAAAAAAAAAAAAAAAAGTAAGAGTCTGGTTCAAAGCACAATCAGTCTTTCATGGTAAAGACAATGGATGGAAGCAATTTGAAGCAAATGCCTTTGATTAAATAGATGACTATTTGACTTCTTAATAAATAATCAACATGAAAATAAAAGCCTAGATCTTTTCAAGTTCACATGGGTATGGTTTATTTTAGCAGAACTGAAATGGTATATGCACTTTGAACTCTGTAGCTTAAATATTTAAAAAAAGACTCCTTGGAAATCTTAAAATAACCCAATTTCATTCATGCACCAAAGCATGGAAAACTGAAGGCAAATCAAGATCCCTAGAATGTATATTTGCCTTTCAGCATCACCTTGTACCTATAGCTCTGATTCCAAAAATGCCCTTGCATGTGTTTGTTTTGAAGTCACTTTTGATGGAGGAGGTACATTCTGCAATACACAGATAAGCAGGAAATGAACCACAGAAGAAAAATCTATTAGTTCCAAAACTCAAAGAGAGTAATTACCCCAGCACTGTGTGTTTTTCCCTTTTCCAATTTGAAATTTTCTCTCTTCCAAATAATGCCATATATGATTGCCCCGATTTTCAACCAGCCTATTCTGCACTTATACTAGTTTATGGGTACAAATAATTTCTTCTCTTACCTATAAGTTCCAAAGAAAATTGTCCTTGTTCACAGATGTTCTCTGTTGAGATGCCTTGGCAGTGGTACCTCTGGTTCTGCTTCAGGAAGACTCTTTGCTCTTCTATTGACAATGCCTGCTGGCCCTTAAAAGTCAAGCTGTGTTTTCTGCCCAAGGATCAGGATAAGGTGTTCTTCTCAGTGAGTTGGAGATCCTTTGTTCTTAAACACACACAAAGCATAAAAATACAAAACAATAGCTCTGCCCGGCCACAGATCAGATCAGTCCCTCAGTCCTGTCCGACTCTTTGCGACCCCATGAATCGCAGCATGCCAGGCCTCCCTGTTCATCACCAACTCCTGGAGTTCACTCACACTCACGTCCATCGAGTCAGTGATGCCATCCAGCCATCTCATCCTCTGTTGCCCCCTTCTCCTTCTGCCCCCAATCCCTCCCAGCATCAGAGTCTTTTCCAATGAGTCAACTCTTCGCATGAGGTGGCCAAAGTACTGCAGTTTCAGCTTTAGCATCATTCCTTCCAAAGAAATCCCAGGGCTGATCTCCTTCAGAATGGACTGGTTGGATCTCCTTGCAGTCCAAGGGACTCTCAAGTGTCTTCTCCAACACCACAGTTCAAAAGCATCAATTCTTTGGCACTCAGCCTTCTTCACAGTCCAACTCTCACATCCATACGTGACCACAGGAGAAACCATAGCCTTGACTAGACAAACCTTTGTTGGCAAAGTAATGTCTCTGCTTTTGAATATGCTATCTAGGTTGGTCATAACTTTCCTTTCAAGGAGTAAGCGTCTTTTAATTTCATGGCTGCAGTCACCATCTGCAGTGATTTTGGAGCCCAGAAAAATAAAGTCTGACACTGTTTCCACTGTTTACCCATCTATTTCCCATGAAGTGATGGGACTGGATGCCATGATCTTCGTTTTCTGAATGTTGAGCTTTAAGCCAACTTTTTCACTCTCCACTTTCACTTTCATCAAGAGGCTTTTTAGTTTTTCACTTTCTGCCATAAGGGTGGTGTCATCTGCATATCTGAGGTTATTGATATTTCTTCCGGCAATCTTGATTCCAGCTTGTGCTTCTTCCAGCCCAGCATTTCTCATGATGTACTCTGCATATAAGTTAAATAAGCAGGGTGACAATATACAGCCTTGACGTACTCCTTTTCCTATTTGGAACCAGTCTGTTGTTCCATGTCCAGTTCTAACTGTTGCTTCCTGACCTGCATACAAATTTCTCAAGAGGCAGATCAGGTGGTCTGGTATTCCCATCTCTTTCAGAATTTTCCACAGTTTATTGTGATCTACACAGTCAAAGGCTTTGGCATAGTCAATAAAGCAGAAATAGATGTTTTTCTGGAACTCTCTTGCTTTTCCCATGATCCAGCAGATGTTGGCAATTTGATCTCTGGTTCCTCTGCCTTTTCTAAAACCAGCTTAAACATCAGGAAGTTCACGGTTCACACATTGCTGAAGCCTAGCTTGGAGAATTTTGAGCATTACTTTACTAGTGTGTGAGATGAGTGCAATTGTTTGGTAGTTTGAGCATTCTTTGGCATTGCCTTTCTCTGGGATTGGAATGAAAACTGACCTTTTCCAGTTCTGTGGCCACTACTGAGTTTTCCAAATTTCCTGGCATATTGAGTGCAGCATTTTCACAGCATCATCTTTCAGGATTTGGAATAGCTCAACTGGAATTCCATCACCTCCACTAGCTTTGTTCGTAGTGATGCTTTCTAAGGCCCACTTGATTTCACATTCCAGGATGTCTGGCTCTAGGTCAGTGATCACACCATCGTGATTTTCTGGGTCGTGAAGATCTTTTCTGTACAGTTCTTCTGTGTATTCTTGCCATCTCTTCTTAATATCTTCTGCTTCTGTTAGGTCCATAATATTTCTGTCCTTTATCAAGCCCATCTTTGCATGAAATGTTCCTTTGGTATCTCTGATTTTCTTGAAGAGATCTCTAGTCTTTCCCATTCTGTTGTTTTCCTCTATTTCTTTGCATTGATCGCTGAAGAAGGCTTTCTTATCTCTTCTTGATATTCTTTGGAACTCTGCATTTAGATGTTTATATCTTTCCTTTTCTCCTTTGCTTTTCACTTCTTTTCTTTTCACAGCTATTTGTAAGGCCTCCCCAGACAGCCATTTTGCTTTTTTGCATTTCTTTTCCATGGGGATGGTCTTGATCGGCCACACCCAAGCTTAATTCTCATTATGTAGTTCTCTAAGTAGGTGTTGAAAGTGAAAGTGAAGTCGCTCAGTCGCGTCCGACTCTTTGCGGCCCCATGGACTGTAGCCCACCAGGCGCCTTCATCCATGGGACTCTCCAGGCAAGAGTACTGGAGTGGGTTGCCGTTTCCTTCTCCAGGAAGGATCCAGGAGATCTTTCCGGAGATCTTCCCAACCCAGGGATAGAACCCGGGTCTCCCGCATTGCAGGCAGACGCTTTAACATCTGAGCCACCAGGGAAGTTCAAGTAGGTGTTAGCTGATTAAAAACAAACAAACAAACAAAAAAAAAACACTTAACACCTACATTTTAAGTAGGTGTTAGGTGATTTAAAAAAAAAAAAAGATTCCCTGTGCTCCCAATCTACTTGTCCTTTGCTTACAACATCAAGAGGTTTCTTAAATGATGAAAACTACTCAACTTGCACTATTCACATCCACCTGGAACCTCAGAATGTGACCCTATTTGGAACAAGGACTTTGCAGATGTGATTAAGGTAAGGAGCTTGAGATGAGATCATCCTAGAAGAGGGAAGGGCCCTAAATGCAATGATGAGTTCCCTTATAAGAGATAGAAAAGAAGACCCAGACACAGAGAGAGAGAAAGCCATGTGAAGACAAGGGCAGAAACAAGAATGAGGCATCTATAAGGCAAAGAACACTAAGGATTACCTGCAGCCACCAGACCCTGAAGTTGTTCAGTTGCTCAGTTGTGTCCAACTTTTTGTGACCCCAAGGACTACAGCACGCCAGGTTTCCCTGTCCTTCCTCATCTCCTGGAGCTTCCTCAAACTCAGGTCCATTGAGTCGGTGATGCCATCTAACCATCTCATCCTCTATTGTCCCCTTCTCCTGCCTTCAATCTTTCCTAGAATCAGGGTCTTTTCCAATGAGTTGGCTCTTCATATCAGGTGACCAAAGTATTGGAGCTTAAGCTTCAGCATCAGTCTTTCCAATGAATAATCAGGATTGAGTTCCTTTAAGACTGACTGGTTTGATCTCCTTGCTGTCCAAGGGACTCTCAAGAGTCTTCTTTAATACCACAGTTCAAAAGCACCAATTCTTTGTCATTCAACCCTTGGAAGAAAAGCTATGAGAAACCTAGACAGTGTATTAAAAACCAAAGATATTACTTTGCCAACAAAGGTCCGTACAGTCAAAGCTATGGTTTTCCAGTAGTTATGTATGGATATGAGAGTGGGACCCTGAAGAGAGGCATGGAACAGACTCCCACTCAGAGCCTCTGCAGGCAACCAACCTTGCTGACACCTTGATCTCAGACTTCTGGTCTCTAGAACAGTGAGAGAAGAAATTTCTGTTGATTTAAGTTTGTATAATTTGTTATGGCAGCCCTGGGGAACAGATACTCTGCATGCATGTGTGCTAAGTTGCTTCAGTTCTGTTCCACTCTTTGCAGCCCTTGGACTATAGCCTGCCAGTTTCCTCAGTCCATGGGATTCTCCAGGCAAGAATACTGGAGTGGGTTGCTGTGCCCTTCTCCAGGGGATCTTCCCAATCCAGGGATTGGACCCAGGTCTCCTGCATTGTAGCAGGATTCTTTACTGACTGAGCCACCAGGGAAATTCATGGAACAGATACAGTGCATAATTATTTTTACACACATCATATGCACATGCATCCACAGTTATTACCTTGGAAAGTTTCCGTAAGGATCAGCGTTTCTCACTGAAGGCTATACTCTCCATATAGAAATATATGACACTGATTTGGGTTTCAGATGATTGGAGGATGCTACATTCATACTGATCCCACACAATAAAACACTATTCAGCCTTTTTCATGATTTTTGAATATCAAGAGTCATGTATGTGGGCTTTCCTGGTGTCTCAGGTGGTAAAAAAAAAAAAAAATCCTCCTGCAATGTGGGAGATGTGGGTTCAATCCCTGGGAAGATCCCCTGGAGGAGGGCATGGCAACCCACTCTAGTGTTCTTTCCTGGAGAATTCCATGGACAGAGGAGCCCAGTGGGCTACAGTCATGGGGCCGCAAAGAGTCAGACACAATTGAATGACTTTTGCTTTCAGTCATTTATGTAGATGAAAAATTGATTTATAAGTATTTGAGGCAAGAACCATATGTTGGTGAACAGAAAGTATTTTTGCACAGTTTCAATACACATGCATTACCTGAAGTTTTCAGGAAATACAATTACTGTAAAGTTAGGGAAGCTTGCCTTTTTTTTAAATCATACCAACACAATTGTGCTGGTCTGCATTTGTAGATGTTGCCTCAAAGCATTAACATGGCATGGTGAAATATAATTTCACCTTGTCTGAAGATTTACATAATGAAATAGATATTGTATTAATCAGGCTTCTCCTGAATAATACAAAGAAATTTATTATAAGGAACTGACTCACGTGATGGAAGCTGACAAAGCCCAAGATCAGCAGAATGAGTTGGTAAGTAGGAGACCAAGAAGAGACAATGCTGCAGCTTCAACCTGAAGGTCTAGAAGAGCTGATGTTTCAGTTCAAGTCTGAAGGAAGGAAAATAACTATGTCCCAGTTTAAAGGCAGCCAGGAAGAAAGAATTGTTTCTTGCCCAGAGGAAGGTCACCCTTTTTGATGTATTCAAGCCTTGAACTGATTGGATGAGGCCTACCCACATCAGAGAGCACAATTTGCATCACTCAGTCTACTGATTTATATGTTAATCTCACTTAAAGACACACTCACAGTCACATCCAGAGTAATGCAATGTTTGACCAAACATCTGGGCACATGTGACCCAGGCAAAATGACTCATAACATTAACTACCATAGATATTAATATACAAGCTGTTTTTCTTCCATTTCTACCTCACATTTTACTTAAAATACTATATTGGTTTCTAAAACTATAGTTGCATAAGGTTATATTATTTCTGAATTTCATTTTCAATAGTAAAGAGGTCATTAAGCATATTCATTATAGGAAGAGTCACTGACTCTTACAGGGTTGAGCAGAGCTAATCTAGATGTGCCACATTCTACTGTGATGGCTTCATAGTTCTCCACATGTGGACACACCATGACATTTAATTAATTAACACTTCGGTAGTTCCTTTTTTTTATTATTACTAAAAATATCATGGACAATATCCTCATACATATATCTTTGCACATTTTACAATATTTCTATCTAATAGATTCCTCAGGAAAGATTTCCTCAGAAGAGTATGCACATTTAAAATGTTGACAGACACTTCAGCAGTGGGTTTTAAGACATGAACCATTTCTTCAAAGGAAATTATGTACGATGGTTGAAAAATGTTGCCTGCCATACTGGTAAACAAAAGATGTTGTAGCCATCAAGCTATAACAGCCATTGTGAAGTGAAGTGAAGTCACTCAGTCGTGTCCGGCGCTTTGCGACCCCATGGACTGTAGCCTATCAGGTTCCTCCGTCCATGGGATTTTCCAGGCAAGAGTACTGGAGTGGATTGCCATTTCCTTCTCCAGGGGATCTTTCCGACCCAGGAATCGAACCTAGGTCTCCCACATTGCGGGCAGACGCCACTGTAGTTAACCCCAACTGTGCATCCTTAAGGGATTCATGATGGAGAAAAGCAGGATACTGCCCCTAGAGTTAAAAGTGTGTATTAGTTGCTCAGTTGTGTCTGACTCATTGCAGTCCCATGGGCTGTAGCCAGGCTCCTCTGTCCATGGAATTCTGGCAAGAATACTGGAGTGGGTAGCCATTCCCTTCTCCAGGGGATCTTCATGACCCAGGGATCGAACCTGGGTCTCCTGAATTGCAGCTGGATTCAGAGAGTCAAGGTGAACATTAAAAATATATATATATATATATTTCAATGAGCCCAGACTCTTGCATCTTCCCATACATAGAAAAACTCACTAAATTCATTAACTTGAGATGTCTGGTTTTCTTTCTTTCTTCTTCTTTTTTTTTTTTTTTGGTTTTCTTTAATTAACACTAACCCTTTGATGTTCCTACTACCTGGTTTTTGTTGCAAAACTCCTACATACCCTGGCTCCTCCATTACTTCTTCAGAGCAGTCCCTCAGAGCTACCTGGGAAGCTATCTTCTGGACTTAAGTCTTCAGTCTTTTCTGCCAGATAAAACTTGATTCTAAACTTTTAGGCTGTGCTTTTTTTTTTTTTTTTTTCCAATCAACAATACCAGTAACTATAAAACAGATATAAGTAGAGCTGCTTTTGGAAAAGGATGAAAATCCAGAAGACCCACCCATTCTTTCTTGGCCAAGGCAATCCCCGGGCATCTCACCAGAGCTCCTCAAGCTTCAGGAACATAGCTTGAAAACACTGGCCCTGAGATGAAATCTACCCCTTTCTTGGTGGTTTAGGCTTTGTAAGGCTGACCCACCCTATGAGACACCTTGATAGCTTCCTTTTCACTCCCTCTGACATCTAGGTTGTTATCATCAGGTTAAATTTTGGTCCGTTTATCAATTGTATAGGCCAACCCACTAGAATCCCATGCTATCTTCATTATTACTATTTACTTTCTTGAAATGTTCTAAATACATGTACTGAAAAGTCCATAACATGTAAACATACAGCTTAATAAAATAGCGTAATGCACATATTGACACGGCTATGGCTAAGTCACTTCAGTCGTGTCTGACTCTGTGCGACCCCAGAGACGGCAGCCCACCAGGCTCCCCCGTCCCTGGGATTCTCCAGGCAAGAACACTGGAGTGGGTTGCCATTTCCTTCTCTAATGCAGGAAAGTGAAAAGTGAAAGTGAAGTCATATCCGACTCTTAGCAACCCCACGTACTGCAGCCCACCAGGCTCCTACGTCCATGGGATTTTCCAGGCAAGAGTACTGGAGTGGGGTGCCATTGCCTTCTCCGCATATTGACACAGCCACTACGATGATAAAGAAACAAAATAGCACCCCAGACACAACCACTTCACTCCTCGCCAAAGGTAATCACCATACTGATATTTATGGTTGTCATTTCTTTGTTTCTCTTTGTACTTTCACTCTAGTGTATACTGTATATTAGTAAATACACTAGAGTTTGTTTTTTGCCTGTTCAGGGACTTTGTATCAAGGGGTTAATATAGCGTGCATTTTCTGTTCTTTGGTACAATATTATTTTTGTGAAGTTTGTACATGCTGGTACATATGGCTGCAGCTTTAAAATTTTTTTTATTGCTATGCTGCATTTAATTCTATGAATATATCACAATTTATTTACCCATTCCATTGTTGATGAACATTTGGTTGTTTTTCAGTTTAAGGCTATTAAATAATGCTGCTAAAAACTCTCTTATGTATGTCTTTTGGTTCCCATAGTCCTGCATTTCTATTTCACACATTACTGGAGATAGAATTGTTGGAATATACAATATGAACCTGAGCTTTCCATTCTAGGTTACTTTACTAAATAAACAAACAACTCTACTGATTGGTTTGAAAAAGTATTTGTCCTGTAGATTACTTGATAACCATGTGTAATTGCAATCATCTTTTCTCAGATATCCGCTATAATATTTTATAAAATGGAGGATTATATAGAGTTTCTTTTGGGTTGATGAAATGTTCTAAAATTACACAGTAGTTATGGTTGCACAACTTTAATAAACACCAAACCCCTCTGAACTGTACACTCTGAAAGGATGGATTTTATGGCATGGGAATTTTATGTCAATTAGGTTGTTATAAATAAACAAGTTAAAAAAAATGACAATAAGAATTCAGGATTGTTGATGACAGAAGCTGTATAATAGGGGACTTTTTCTACCTCCAACCATCCTTCCAGGAATTATTGTGGGAGAGGGGAGAGGCAAGGAGCAGAAGAATGTGATGGGGAAGTAAAGGAGAGAGGACAGCAAGAAACTGGTAGATTAAGATGGCAGCTTAGGAAAATATCATGGCCATTTGTATTATCTGATTATGGTAAATAAAGATGAGAAAATAGAATAGAAGAAGACATACAGATGGCTAACAAACACAGGAAAAGATGCTCAACATCACTCATTATCAGAGAAATGCAAATCAAAACCACTATTTCACACCAGTCAGAATGGCTGCGATCCAAAAGTCTACAAGCAATAAATGCTGGAGAGGATGTGGAGAAAAGGGAACACTCTTACACTGTTGGTGGGGATGCAAACTAGTACAGCCACTATGGAGAACAGTGTGGAGATTCCTTAAAAAACTGGAAATAGAACTGCCATATGACCCAGCAATCCCACTGCTGGGCATACACACTGAGGAAACCAGAAGGGAAAAGAGACACGTGTACCCCAATGTTCATCGCAGCACTGTTTATAATAGCCAGGACATGGAAGCAACCTAGATGTCCATCAGCAGATGAATGGATAAGAAAGCTGTGGTACATATACATAATGGAGTATTACTCAAAGAATACATTTGAATCAGTTCTAATGAGGTGGATGAAACTGGAGCCGATTATACAGAGTGAAGTAAGCCAGAAAGAAAAACACCAATACAGTATACTAATGCATATATATGGAATTTAGAAAGATGGTAATGATAACCCTGTATGGGAGAGACAGCAAAAGAGACAGAGATGTATAGAACAGTCTTTTGGACTCTGTGGGAGAGGGAGGGGGGGAAGATTTGGGAGAATGGCATTGAAACATATATAATATAAGAAACGAATCGCCAGTCCAGGTTCGATGCAGGATACAGGAAGCTTGGGGCTGGTGCACTGGAATGACCCAGAGGGATGGTATGGGGAGGGAGGTGGGGGGGGTGGTTCAGGATTTGGAACAAGTGTACACCCATGGTGGATTCATGTTGATGTATGGCAAAACCAATACAATATTGTAAAGTAATTAGCCTCTAATTAAAATAAATAAATTTAATTTAAAAAAAAAGAATTGATGGGCTACTTTAAGTTTATGTATTTAAATATAATTTAACATACAGCACCTCTATATATGCCAAAAGGTGTTGATATGTTCATGGAGCACACAAGGGAAAGTGAGTTGCAAGGATGGAACTCATGGTCACAGGGCTAATATATAGAGATAACAATAGCAACATTATAGCTAACACTACTAATTCATATTATTTTTTTGTCATAAAGTTTTCGATCCTGGCTGTACCACTTACCATCTGTGTAACGTTGTGCCAGTTACTTAGCTTTTGTTGACCTTACTTTTTTCATCCAATAAGCTGCTATTGTGCATTTCAGTTCCGGAAATGTTACAGAATTGCCACTGTCTCCCCACTTTAATGGAGGATGTGCAGTCGTAGATGTGTCAGTTAGAAGGCCTGCACACTTACCCTGCACCCCACACCCCTGACATAGTCACCTTAATGAAGTAAGACTGTTGGCACCAGATAACACAGAGAGTTAAGAGAACACAGAAAAGAGAGAGAGAACACAGAAAACTGCCTTTCTGCCTGAAATTAAAGAAAAGGGAAAATAATGTCTCAACAGATCATCCTATCACACAAGCATCCTACTAGCTGAAGAATCCTAAGCAGCATAACTACGAAAGCCCTTGCTTGAATTGTGTGCTATTCTGTGTCTCTTAAAGATAGGAGGTGAAAAACAGTTTTTTATTCTTTTTTTTTATTTTATTTTTAAACTTTACATGATTGTATTAGTTTTGCCAAATATCAAAATGAATCCGCCACAGGTATACATGTGTTCCCCATCCTGAACCCTCCTCCCTCCTCCCTCCCCATACCATCCCTCTGGGTCATCCCAGTGCACTAGCCCCAAGCATCCAGTATCGTGCATCGAACCTGGACTGGCAACTCGTTTCATACATGATATTTTACATGTTTCAATGCCATTCTCCCAAATCTTCCCACCCTCTCCCTCTCCCATAGAGTCCATAAGACTGTTCTATACATCAGTGTCTCTTTTGCTGTCTCGTACACAGGGTTATTGTTACCATCTTTCTAAATTCCATATATATGCATTAGTATACTGTATTGGTGTTTTTCCTTCTGGCTTACTTCACTCTGTAAAATAGGCTCCAGTTTCATCCACCTCATTAGAACTGATTCAAATGTATTCTTTTTAATGGCTGAGTAATACTCCATTGTGTATATGTACCACTGCTTTCTTATCCATTCATCTGCTGATGGACATCTAGGTTGCTTCCATGTCCTGGCTATTATAAACAGTGCTGCGATGAACACTGGGGTACACGTGTCTCTTTCCCTTCTGGTTTCCTCAGTGTGTATGCCCAGCAGTGGGATTGCTGGATCATATGGCAGTTCTATTTCCAGTTTTTTAAGGAATCTCCACACTGTTCTCCATAGTGGCTGTACTAGTTTGCATCCCCACCAACAGTGTAAGAGGGTTCCCTTTTCTCCACATCCTCTCCAGCATTTATTGCTTGTAGACTTTTGGATCGCAGCCATTCTGACTGGTGTGAAATGGTACCTCATAGTGGTTTTGATTTGCATTTCTCTGATAATGAGTGATGTTGAGCATCTTTTCATGTGTTTGTTAGCCATCTGTATGTCTTCTTTGGAGAAATGTCTGTTTAGTTCTTTGGCCCATTTTTTGATTGGGTCATTTATTTTTCTGGAGTTGAGCTGTAGGAGTTGAGTTGCTTGCATATTTTTGAGATTAGTTGTTTGTCAGTTGCTTCATTTGCTATTATTTTCTCCCATTCTGAAGGCTGTCTTTTCACCTTGCTAATAGTTTCCTTTGATGTGCAGAAGCTTTTAAGGTTAATTAGGTCCCATTTGTTTATTTTTGCTTTTATTTCCAATATTCTGGGAGGTGGGTCATAGAGGATCCTGCTGTGATGTATGTCAGAGAGTGGAAAAACAGTTTTTTAAAATCCACAAATGATTCTTTGAAATAATACCTTTTTATTTATTTATTTTTGGATGCAGTGGTGAATAAGTTAATTTTTGTTAACACACACGTAACACAATTTATACATCCGTTTTGTTCATTGAGAAGATTTGGGACATGTAAAAGGGCCCAGAAAATTCCAACAGTCTGTTGTTATCAATTGAATCAGGGTGACCACTTCAGCAGTTGAATGTCACTCTCTATAACACTTTTCCTCTATAAATGAAGGCCTTGTTTTATAACTGGCCTGGATGCTTCTGATTTTATTGGAACTATACTAAGAAGTTGGTTTGCTGTGAATTCCTTCCTTGTGGCTAAAGGTGCATGAATTCAATACAGTGTCTGAGCAGCCACTAGGTCTCACACCACCCATGTCCCAGGTGGAATTAAATGTCCTCGAGTAGGCTGCTTTGAAATTCTAGTTTTAAAAGCATGCTTTTTAGAGCAGCAAAGCACAAATGTCTGTGTATATATTTACTGCACTTTATGCATCCTGTGTATAAAAGCTGTATTGAACATTTATGACGGTTCCCCTCTGAAAATTTACAGATCATAATAGAAAGTATGTTTTTGCATTTTTAGCAAAACCTCAGACTCCAATAGACTGAGGACTTGATGGAGCCAAGAAATAAAAAGAGGGAGCTGATTACCACAATATATAGCTTTCTTGGCACAAACATCTGTTTCACTCACCCAGGCCTCAAGGCAAAGGAACAAAAGAAGCGGGGCAGTTTCAGCACCCTTTGCCCACATCTGCCCATGTTCTGTCCTTTTTCTCCTCAGAGAGAGAGGGCGGGGAGTGGAGGCAGGCAGTGCCCATGAGTTCTGAAAACTAACATAAAGGGAGATCTTGGGGACCCTTTTTATCTTTTTCCATCACATATCTAGTACATTTTTCTTGACTTTCAAATTTTTAAATTACCATACATCATTCAAACAGCAGAGGTCTAATTATAACGGCCTCCAAATGTTTGCATTAAGTAAGCTGACTTATTGCCAAGGTGATCTAGAAACAAACATTCACTGCATTTATTGTTTGAAAAGTATTTAAATATGCTTGACTTCCTCCCAGCTGCCTACAGGGAACAGTCAGGGTCCAACGGGGAAACAACTTTATCATTTCTTAGTAAAGGGAAATCAATGCAGGGAATTAGGTACAAGGGTGAAAAAAGAGCTGAGAGCCAAACAGGCAAGCAAGGCAAACTGGAGATGAGCAATGGCAGAGAAAGCCAAAGGGAGGCAGCGGGGTTTCCAGCGTCCAAAGCCAAAGTCACAGGACACTGGCACCTCAAAGGAGCTGTCCAGGGGAGCTGAGTCACAGGGCACATGCAGCCATGCTGAAGAGAGTTTCACAGCAGAGAGCTGAACTGTGTGCTCCGTCCCCCTGCAACCCCCAACCTCCTACTGTTCTCACATTGTCCTAAGCCAGAAGCCAGCTGACACAGGAGGCTGGGAGTCATCCAGTAGGCAGGCGTCAGCCCCACTGCCTTAGACAGTAGAGCAGCAGGAGAGAAACGGGTCTGAGGGCATACAGAGATCACATCTTCCCTCACCATGCTCTGACTTCTTAAACTAAAGAAAAAAATATATCTGAAATGAAATCTCCAGCTTAGTGGACAGTGGGAAAAACTAGGTTCTGAAGGCGGCAGCAGCCAAAGAAACTCTGCCTTACCCTCACCTGCAAGCTCAGTTCCCTCCCCTAGGGTAGCATCCATCGCTACAGTTCAGCAGAAATTCTGTCCAAGGGGACCCATCAAAGACTCAGGCAGGGGACCGGTTGCCTTTTTCTTGACTTTCTTACACTGTCTCAGTAGTTTCTCATATATATTCATACAGGAATGATTGTGCAGCATTTTATGAGCTGTCATGAGGGAAAATGGCTGTGGCATAAGTCCAAGGCTGACAGGGTGCTTTCACCTCATGTCGTCCAGAGCTTGGAGGTACAAGGAGAGAAAAGAAGAGAAAATGTAATGTGAACGAGTGGTGAGTTATCTAGCTCCTGTACTTTTGGGGAAGTGACCAGAATAGAATCACCTTCCTTTTCTTATTCTTCTCTTTTTTAAGAAGAAATAAATACACCTAAGAGAAATATTCTGGCTATCTAAGGGTGGGGGACAACAGTGGTTAGAAGAAAACAGCTGGAATGTGTCTGTAGTGGGAGTGGACAAAAAGGCTCTTTCTGTGCCATCAGTGAATCGCTGCTGTGAGAAAGCTGAAACAGCAACCTCTTTGCGGCCAACACAATTATCCCCGAGGCCAGTTCCCAGCTTCCCATGCACAGCCGGGACACTCCCAGCTGTCTGGCAATGCTGAGTGCTTCTTGACTGACCAGTGCCTCAGATCACAATGGAAGTTGCCACGTCTAAGGGACCTTGGCATCACATATGATGGAGGGGCATGGGGGGTCTGGGCAAGCCCTGGAGACAGGATACTGGCTGATGTGAGGAAAGAGAGGAAACTGTTTCCTTCAATACAAGTGGCATCAGTCAGTCAGTTCAGTGGCTCTGTCATGTCTGACTCTTTGCGACCCCATAGACTGCAACACGCCAGGCCTACCTGTCCATCCCCAATTCCCAGAGCTTGCTCAAACTCATGCCCATCAAGTTGGTGATGCGGCATCTATTGAGCACTTGTGTATGCCAGGTTCTCTGTTGTCTTGTTGAATCTTCCCTGAAACCCTCTGTGGTCATCATTCTCAATTTTCTCATTTCACAGATGAGGATCCTAAGGCTTTGAGGTTGGGTTATTTGTCCAGTGTCATGCAGCAAGTAAATCGAGATTTGAGACTCTAACCGAGGTCTGTCTCTCTCCTCATATCCAAAGCTCTTCATCACTGTGCTACTCTGTATATCGGTTCTGAAGGAAACTCAGTGGACAGTTTGTATGTTCAGTGCAAACAGTCACTGACCTCTTCACCCATGATTTATGGAAGAGATAGTAATGCAGAATCATTGCTTGTTTGCTCTGTGTAATGTCTGAATGCAAATAATCAGTGAACTCTTGCTATCTATTTAGTCTAAATGACTGAGTCATATGGTATCTGCTGATGTTCTAGAAGCTACTATGTTCTGAATCTCTCCAGCAACACAAACCCTAGATAAGAAATGCTGTATTCCTGCAACTTTTCTTTCCCATACCTTCTCTCAGCTGAAATCATCAAAGACTGGACTCTTTAAGTTCAGATCCTGGTCAATTCTGGAGTGACTCCTAACTTCACCATCAGGGGAATTACTTATTATAACAGTGTTTTGCCCAGGATCCAACATACTTGTAAAGAAGGATAGTCATTTAGGTGCCCACCCCATCCTCCTCTCTGCCAGCCCATATACACGGACCCATATACATGCAGCTCTCATCTCGGCTGCATCGCTGGAGTCCAGGAAGTTCATCTCTACTGTGTAGACACTTCTCCCTGGATTCTTACAACATTTATAAAACTGAAACAGCATGGGTGGCAAATACATTGCACATATACTGCCAGTTTCCTTTCCTGCGCCCACAGAGTTAGGGTGATCATTCAAGTTGTTACTGAAACCAGGACACATTGAGAATGTACAGGACTAAATTACATGAAGACAACAGGTATGAGCCCCAGCAGTCCCATAGGAGCATTGCTCGTTGATCCTATCCTTCGCATCAGTGATCCTGGCAGCCCCTCAGAGATGAAAACTAGGCATAATCATATAATTGGCACTTTAGGACACTTACTGCTCATGTTTACGTGCACGCTACTTATTTCACTTTCTCAGTGTGAAAAAGTGGAATGTCTACTTGCAAATTTCCAAGGCAAGGAGCAATGAACTCTTTAAAGAAAAGGAAGCTATAATCTCTGCCCACAAATAGATTATAGTCTAGTTTTGAAGAAAAGACAACTTAAATAAATGTATAAATAAGTGTATTTTATGAGTGCAAGCATTCTGTTCCATGAATGTTCAGTGAATTTCCCAGGGCAAATGAGAAGACCAGCTAGCGATCTGTAAGGCAACTTAGGCTAGAAAGTAAACATAAAGAATATAGCTCAGATTTTAGATTCAAGAAGTCCTGGATTCAAGTCCTGAAACTGTATTTTCTAGATGGGTGAAAAGGTGGAAAATAGAAAATAAGTGGGAGGAGGGGATAGTCTTGTAGAACTGAGCCCTTAACCTGTGGACTCTGATGCCCTCTCTCACTCTAGGCTCCCCCACAGGAGAGCATCAGAACCGAGTTCAGCTGTAGGACACTTGGCTGCGTCAGAGGACTGCCTGATGGTGTGGTGAAAACAACCACAAATACCCCACCATCACCACCACACTGGAATCTGGGTGACAGAGTCACTGGCACTTAAACCTCACCAAGTGCCCTAATCACCAGAATGGGAATTCAACGGGAAAATTTCCTAGAATGAGATTCTAGGTGGCCCTTAAAGGACGAGCTGGATTTTAAAAGACAGAACGAAGTCCTCAGGGGAGGACAAATTTTTTCAGATACTTTGGAACACATGACTCTATAGAAGGCAGGTATTCTGTGAAAAGTAACTAGTTTAGCAAGATTCCTCTAAGTACCACATTAGTACCTGGAGGCCAGTTTAATGTGAATTAAATTGCAGTGAATATTTTCAAGCCAGACAAACCATCTGCAAGATTACTGAGGACCCATAGAGTGCTATAATGACCTAGAAGCAGAGGGCCATAGGCATTGGTAAAGAACTTGTGTAGAGCCGGTCTCTTGGGAAGGTTCAGATACAGGGTTTAAATTTTATGAAGCATTATGATTCTCAGTGATGAATGAAGAAAGCTAAAGCAAAAGTACTCTGCCAAAAATGAAAGAGGGTCTGAAAGACTTGACGACAGTGGCAGTTCTGCCTGCCAGTGCTGCGGAATAATTCCTGAACCACACAGCAATTGAGTGGTTTAGCAACAATTACAAGATGATGAATGCATACTTGGAAATGGTACTATTTCTGCAATAATATAATAATAACAAGTTAACAACTTCTAGGTTACTCCTATTTCTGAGGGTTTGAGGAGACAATTAAAAATGCATAGGTATAATAACCCTGACTTGTTGAAGACCCCAATGATCCATAAAGACTTTATGAGTAAGAGCTTTCTACATTTGGAAAAATGTAGAATCTACATAACTCAAGGATAGTTTGGTCTGGTTTTATATTTACTTAGTGTGGTAGAAAGAATAATGGCCCCCTAAAGACAGCCAGGTCCAAATCCCCAGGACCTGTGAAATGTTACCTTATGTGGCTTAAGGGATATTGTAGATTTAATTAAATTAAAGACCTTCCGATGGGGAGAGTATCTTGGATTATCTCAGTAGGCCCAATGGAATCACAAGGATCTTTTATAAGCAAAAGAATGAAGTAACAGAGTCAGAGTCAGAGAAGGAAATGTGATGGCAACAGAAGCAGAGGTTAGAGTGATCTGAATAAGGGACCATGAGCCAAGGGATGCAGATGGTTTTAAAAGCTGGAAAAAGGCAAGGAAGTGGATTTTCCCCTAGAGTCTCAAGTAGGAACTCAATTCTGCCAACTTCTTGATTTCAGTCCAGTGAAACCCATTTTGGACTCCTGCCCTCTAGAGTTATACCAAAATAAATGTCTTAAGACACTAAATTTGTGGTAATTGTTATAGCAACAATAAAAAACTAAGACACCTAATATCTTTCATTATTGTTTTCTTCATTTCTTTGCTTCATAAATTCAGAACCCAGTAAGCCAGGTCCAATACTGGAGAAAATTTCAACAAACCTATTTAACAAAGCGTGAGAAAGATGTAGCTCCGAATAAAAATCATAGATTCAAATAAAAGCAAGAGAAATATGGAATAATACCATAAGTTTTATGTTATACTAGCCTAGAACCATCTTTTGTTAGTTGGTAATTCAATTTATTTATATATTTTCAACATCTCTTATAGACTACGTTAAATCTACCATACTCCCCCTAGCAAGGCTCTCTTCACAGAAATTTCTTCCACATATTACATGGAAGCCTGAACATTTTAAAGGCAATAAATTTAAAAGGTAAGGATTTCAAAAACTTTTATTTAGATGTCATGATAGATCCTTTTGGGAATCCTCCTCTACTTTCCCTGATAAATTCCACCTATTTGGGAACTGCCCCTTGATCCACAGGGCCTAAATATAATCCTCCCTTCTAGCCAGTGTGACATGGAATAAGGAAGGGCCAAGAAGAACTTTTGGCCCAAACTAGGCCAATTATTTCCCCTGGGAATCTAGAATTTGAACTGTGAGATTCAGAATCTGGGAATTGGAAACAGAGTTCCTTTCATGTTAGAAATTTAGGAAGACTGTGATTAACATTCACAGCTGAATGTTAAAATTTCTTAGGCCTGGTTGTTAAACTCTTCCTTGGATTCTGTAAGATACTCTACATAGCAAAATATTTGTGTAAATAGCCCCTGTTCTCACCCCTCTCTGGACCAGTGTGATCTTTAGTTCCTCCAGTGGTAGAATATGTTCCCTATCTCATGAATCTGGGATGACCTTCTGACCTGCATTGAATAATGGGATGTGGTCAAAATGATGTACAAGTTTCCCTTCTGTCTGTCTGTCTCTCCCTGTCTGTGTCTCTTTCCTCTTCTCTGCTTCCTATGAGAACAAGTTCAGTGTAGCCTTTACAATAATCAGAGACATGCTACCCATTTATTATCTTAGTCCCAGATAGGAAGCAGTCAATCACATGTGAGTGAGGCACTGAAGCTATACCAGTCCTGCCAGCCTCTATTGGATCTGCCATCTGATCACAATGCATAAGCTAACCTAGACAAGATCAGCCAAGCCTGGCCCAGAGCAGCAGATCCATCCATATGACTCATAGGTGCACAAGCAATAATATGTTCATGTTTTAATTTAATTAAATTTATCATGAAGCAATGTCTAATGGATATATCCTAATTTTATTGCATGTTCTCTTATTTATTTCAAGAAATATTTGTTGCATTTCTAATAAATACCAGATAAGTTCTTATGTTAAGAATATGAGATTACTGTAAAACAAAGCCTCCACTTTCAAAAAGCTAGTACTCAAGTGAGCATTGTATAGGAGATGAGAAGACAGACAATAAACAACTGGAGAATAAAACTATGGCATAACAAATGGAAAAGAATAAAACAGGATTAGGAAAACAGGGGATGTGTTCTTGGGAGAAGAAACTGGATTCTTATAAAGAATACAGAGGGAAGGTATCTCTCCAAGATGACGTTTGAGCAGACACCTGAGTGTACTGAGTGTGTATGTTAGTCACTCAGTCGTGTCCAACTCTTTGTGATACCATGAACTGTAGTCCACCAGACTCCTCTGCTCATGAAATTCTCCAGGCAAGGATACAATAGTGGGTTGCCATTTCCTCCTCCAGAGGATCTTTCCAAACCAGGGGTCAAACCCAAGTCTCTTGCATTGCAGGCAGATTCTTTACCATCTGAGGCACCAGAGGGGACAGCAAATGCACAGGCTCTAAGGAGGAGAGAGAAACAGGATTTGTGTTTCTCAAGCAGAGACGTGAGGGAGAGAAGGGCCAGAGGAGAGGTCACAGCAGCGGCTAAGGTCAGACCTTAGGAAACTCGAATATAATGACAGGGACCTTGGCTTTTACTTTGAGCAAGACAGGAAACGAAGAGCTTTGATCCAAGTAGTTAAGGGAAAGGAATCACATTTTAGAATGCTCACCCTGGATATAGTGTGAACAAACTCTACAGGGATAAGTCAGGAGTCACCTGTCTGATAACTGGAGGGATAGGCAACAGAAATGGGGGGAAAGGGGGAGTTTTAGAGAATCCGGCATTTGGTTTTGGATGTGCTAAGCTGGATAGTGTTTTCAGACAGCCTTAAAAATAACACCAAGTAGATAGTTGGCTGTATAAACATGGAGCTGCAGTCAGAGACATGAATTTAGGAGTGGTTTGTGTATAGTTGGACTTGAACGATTGTGAGTCTCAGAGAAATCCTCTAGGGAGCATAGATAGAAAAGAGAAGAGCTCTGGGGCTGTCTAATGATTATATCCAGGGAGATAGGAAGAACCAGCAAGAGTGGAGAAGGGAGACCAGCCAGGCACAAAGAGAACCAAGTGGGGTTTCTACCAATCAGCTCCTTTCTTTAGTCTTCAACCTAGCTTAAGCTGGTTTCTGTTTTCTAATGTAATGGGATAATATATGGAGATTTTAAGCAGAGGTTTTCCTTTCTGAAAAGGACCCGTGTTGCCTCTCAGCTCTCCAAGGCCTGGATCCAAGGCATTCACGGCTACATGAGGAGGGCAGAAACAGAGACAAAGACTTCCACTGACGTACTGGTTTTTTTTAAAAGTCATGGCAGGCATAAAACCAAACATTTTTTATTTGTGAAACCTAAGAGTATAAGAGAGAGGGGGTTTGGTTTTTATTTCCAAAGGGCTGAGTGGAAGAGTGAGCCAGAGCCTAGAAGAGAGCACAGAGCTGTGGAGGAAATCATGCAGGATAGGGGATAACTACAATTTCTCACCCCACAGGAGAGAGATAAGTTCCCTTCCTGGGCAGCAGGGGAGCTGGAGGGAGAAATCAGGAGCATCTAGATGCTGGTGGGAAGCTTTCCTGCCTGCTCTTCATCTGCATCTCCACCCCCACCCCTCAACCAGGGTGGAAAGCCCTGCTGGGTGTGGGGCCAGGACGTCAGGTTGGAAAATCCTCTGCTAAAGGGCTTGGCTCCTACTTCCCATCCTGAGTGCTAAAGGCACTAACTCACAATGCATCGCACACTAATTCAGGAGAGTGACTGCTGAGTGCACCTGGAGGGTCTGAGTACTTAGGCAGAGAGAGCCTGGTCCAGTAGACACCTTCCCTCTGAATCTGCAAAGCCAGAACAAGGCACAGATAAGAGTCAAGGTTTTCTCATGAGCCAAGAGGGGATGTAGAAGGTGCCTGCAGGTTGAGGGCCTGCAGTCCTTCCAAGGAGTTGCCAAGGCCATAGGCAAGGTCCCAAAGGTGGAGACCTCAAAATTCTGATCTAGTTAGAAGCCTCAAGAAGTGGAAGCAAAAGTGAGACCCACAGGAGGCTACTGTGCATTGACCCCGTGGGTTACAGAGAAATTCAGTTATATCTGAGCTGTGGCAACAACCATTTTTTTTTTTTAAAGCAGTTATATTTGCAATGGAGAGGTCTCTGCTTAATCTAGACATCAAACTTTTAGATGAACATGCTGTATTGCTTAGTCAACAAGTGTAAATTCTACTGAAAATATTTGGGTGACATTTTTATCACTATTAATATGGGCAGTCCCCAACTGGTCATTTGAAATTTATTCTATCATATAAGTGGTGCTATAAACAGTGGCTAGCTTCCCATAGTAGCTCACTAAGTGTAGGTAATCTATAATTGAGTTATGACAGTCTAGTTGGTGCCAGAGTAGTACAGGGAAGAGTGTTTTCAATCCCTAGCATAGCCTACTCACAGTAGATCCTCAACTACATGCGTAGCTTTTCTAGGCATCAGTTTCCTTATATGCAAAACAGGGATAACAATATCTTTCCTCATAGGTTTGCTGTAAGAATTAGTAACAATTTCCAGAAGGCACCCAAATTTTCAGTGTAACTGATCTTGGCTCAGGGTTAGAAATGGATGAATCACAAGCTGAAATCAAGATTGCCAGGAGAAATATAAGCAACCTCAGAACGCAGATGATACCACTCTAATAGCAGAAAGTGAAGAGGAACTAAAGAGCCTCTTGATGAGGGTGAAAGAGGAGAGTGAAAAAAAGCCAGCTTAAAACTCAACATTCCAAAAACTAAGATCATGGCATCCGGATCCATCACTTCATAGCAAATGGATGGGGAAAAAAATGTAAACAGTAACAGATTTTATTTTCTTGGGCTCCAAAATCATTGTGGACTGTGACCGCAGCCATGAAATTAAAAGACACTTGCTCCTTGGAAGAATCATTATGATGAAACTAGACAGCATATTAAAAAGCAGAGACATCACTTTACTGACAAAGGTCCATAAAGTCAATGCTATGGTTTTTCCAGTAGTCATGTACGGATGTGAGAGTTGGACCATAAAGAAGGCTGAGCACCAAAGAATTGACGCTTTTGAACTGTGGTGTTGGAGAAGACTCTTGAGAGTCCTTTGGACAGCAAGGAGATAAAACCAGTCAATCCAAAAGGAAATCAACCCTGACTATTAATTGGAAGGACTGATGCTGAAGCTCCAATACTTTGGCCACCTGATGTGAAGAACTGACTCATTGGAAAAGACCCTGATGCTGGGAAAAATTGAAGGCAGGAGGAGAAGGGGATGACAGAGGATGAGATGTTTGGATGGCATCACTGACTCGATGGACATGAGTTTGAGCAAACTGCAGGAGATAGTGAAGGACAGGGAAACCTGGCCTGCTGCCATCCATCGGGTTGCAGAGTGAGACATGACTTAGTGATTGAACAACAACAACAAAAGTTAAATGCAGTCATAAAGTAAAGTTGCTCAGTTGTTTCCCACTCTTTGCGACCCCATGGACTCATCCATGGAATTTTCCAGGCCAGAATACTAGAGTGGATAGCCTTTCCCTTCTCCAGGGGATCTTTCCAACCCAGGGATTGAACCCAAGTCTCCCACATTGCAGGCGGATTCTTTACCAGCTGAGCCACAAAGGAAGCACAGTCATAAAGGTGGGACCCTAATTTGAGTCTCTTTCTCTCTGCACTTGTGCCCACTCAGGAAAAGCCATGTGAGCACACAGCAAGAAGGTGGCTAACTGCAAGCCAGAAAGAGAGCTCTTGTCAGAAACTGACCATGCTGTCCCCTTGATCTTGAACTCCTGTCTCCAGAACACTGTGTCCAAGTCATGGATAATTTTTCATAACAGCCTGAGCAGACTGACACAGCTCCCTCCTCTGAGATCTGAGCTTCCAGCCCAATGGGGGCCCTTCTTCAGTTTCTCCAGACTCAGAAACAGTCGCTATTTTCATCAGTTGCCAGCTTTCTGATAATTTGTGTTCTATTTTTACCTTTTCAGTTCTTCAATATTTAGCCAATTCTTCACAATAAGATTTTCTGTTTGTTTGGTTTGGATTTTGGTTTTTTGGTTTCTTTTAAAATTCATAAGTGGTGGTGGTTTCTGACGGTCGACTAGACCTTGGTACAACACAAGCAGGTGTGGGATTCTCCTGGGTGTGGCTACAGACTTGTTAGCAGAAGTGTCCATCTATGTACTTTTCCCCACTCTCATCCACCCCCAAATATTCTACCAAACTCCACCTGCCACTTCACACCTCTGCTCACTGCTGGTCTGCATTTTTACCTCTGAAAGGTCCTGGGTCTACACTCTTCCTCCTTATTTATCCAGTTGGAGGATGTACCTGGGTTTTGGTTCCCTTCCTTCAAAGAACAGCATTTTTTACATTCTTATCTTAGAATTGGACTGCACCACTTCCCTAAACCTAGGCCCAGCATTCCATGTTTTTTGGGATGGGATAAGGATCATAACCTAAAATTACACACCCAAACCAACTCCCTTAATCAAGCTGTTATTTTTTTTTCAAAGTTTTAGAACTTTCTAATTTTATAGCCTACAAGTTCTCCAAGTAGTTCCAGCTTGTTCTCCTGATGGCAGCAAAAGGAATTCCACAGAGTAGGTGGGGCACTTAAGTGAAAAAAATAATTACTTTGTTAGTGAGGCAGGCATTTTAGTTTGGGAGCAACCTGAAATAACGTTATACTTAGCTGTGCCTTTAAAGAATAATATCCAAGCCATACCTCACCTTCACACATCTTCAGGTTGCTTTTGCCTTTTCAAGATTTGTTTTTCTGTAACATGTTTTTAATGTTCTATTTAAATTGTATGTTTTCATTTATTGGATGCACTGGAACAATACAGACTTTTTGGAGAGTTTATCTTTCCTTTCACAGCAATATCCTTCTTTCTTTTATCTCTGTTTCTGTCCTTAGGCTATCTGGTTTAGTTCAACAGACTTTCCTTTACCTAGCACCATAAATCCCACAAGCACTGAAAAATGCTAGGGAACAAATATAAAGCACTCTCTTCAAGTGCCCTCTTATCAAGTTATCTTGTAGAAGATAATAACATTTTTAGGTCCTATTCATGTCAAGAATCTTGTTTGCCAGAAAAATACTTCTTGTAAACATGTTTTTATAGCCTTAGGCATGGGGGAGGAGGAAGACTGGAGAACCATTCTCGGATATAAATTCCCTTGCTTTCTCTTTGGCTGAAGAAAATGAAAATCCTCACCTATGTTCTAACATGAAAAGCTAAACTCCAATAAGCAGACATTTTCAAAATACCTAGGAAGCCTCAGGACAAATAATGATCACAGTGATTCAACACAGTGATCATTGTAGCCTCTGCTAATTTCTGCTTTTCCATGCCTCTTGGGAAACCTGGCATTTATACCATTGGGGTGGGGGCTGTAATTTTTTAAACCAAAGTACAAAACATACTATCAAATAAGTCTAAAATTTTCTCATGTGTATATCTGGGGACAATAGGGAAATAACAATAGACAGGCTGTTGCAAGAAACTGCAGTATGGCTGCTCTATCCACACCAGATGTGCAAAACATACCAGGCAAACCAACAGAGGATTTGTGGAAGTGTTATTCTGTTTTAAATGCACAAGGTTGGCATACTTCTTCTATAAGGGGCTAGAGAGCAAATATCTTAGGCTTTGTGGACCACATGGTCTCTGTTTCAACTACTCAATTCAGTTGTTGTATAACAAAAGGAGTTACAGATAGTCTGTAAACAAACCAGCCTGACTGCGGTTGATATCACTTTTTTTTTTTAACAGAACAGGAAGAGGGCCATTTTGGCCCATGGATCATAGTTTGCCAATTCCTGTTTGAGAGTGTCCAACAAAACGCTTTTCTATAAAAACAAACATGCCACCAAAAAACTCTACTCCACTTTCTTAGTATTCCATGAAATAACCTACACAAACATGTAAAGGTGCTTCCCAGGTGGCTCAGTGGTAAAGAATCTGCCTGCCAATGCAGGAGACGCAAGAGACACAGGTTTGATCCCTGGGTTGGGATGATCCTCTGGAGGAGGGCATGGCAAGCCACTCCAGTATTCTTGCCTGGAAAATTCCATGGACAGAGGAGCCTGGCCGGCTGCAGCTCCCGGGGTCTCAAAAAGTCAGACACAACTGAGTGACGGCATGCACATATTCCTGTAAAAACATATACAAAAATGTTGTCCTTTTTCTTTCACCTTTCTGAAATGGGGCAGTGAATTTTCACTCTCATAGAAAAAGGCATTTAGTACCATTTTGTCATTTCCTGTTTGCTAGGGTTGTATATCATGGCAAGACATTGTAACTAACAGAATCATTTATGGGCAACGCCTGGGTGCTAAGTTAACCTCTTCCAAAAGGATAAGTGTAAGAGCATTCCAGGCCATTATAAACCAAACAACCCAGTAAGGACAGGTGAAGGCTAATGCCTTTAATAGCACTCAGGAAAATCATTCAGCCAAGACAAACAGAGATGGCTGTCAATGCTATGTTGACGAACTGGTGGGTGGTGTATTAGAAAGGAAGTGAGTGAGAGGGATATTTGGAAGAGCAATAGAGGATGAAATTCTTTCCAGACCCTTGAGGCAAAGGTTCAAGTTCAGGGTTGAGGCTAATGGGGTCATGCAAAAGAGGTTTCATCTACTAAAGTTTAATGATCCAGTTCTTATGGGATTCTTTTTTTCTTTTTGATAAATCACCAAAATTTAAAAACCCAACCTTTAAAGAATTGTTTTTAAAGTCTTCAAAGTAAGGAAAATAATATTAGTAGCTAATATTTGAGCATTTATTGTATTCTAGTTTTTTTGTTTTGTTTTTAATTTATTTATTTTTTGATTGAAGGATAATTGCTTTACAGAACTGTGTTTGTTGCTGCCAAACATTAACATGAATCTGTGCTCTAGTTTTATATATCACCATATTTATTATTATTATTATACCCAATTTATAGGTGAGGAAACAGGCTCAAAATGGTTAAGTATTAATAATTGCCCCAGGACATGTAGCTATTAAGAGGCAGGGCCAGGCTTTGTAAGTGGGTCTGGCTTGGAAACCTACATTTTCAGTCTTCACATCGTACTAAGTTATTTTCATTACTCACTTCTTATTGATAGCTAAATCTTCAGGTCATGAAGATTTTGAAAGTAATTTTTAAATAAATGGTAAACTAAGTTCTAACTCTCATGTTTCAAAGACACCGAAGATCAGATTTTCCTCCCACTGAGTTGCTTGAAGTTCTGTTACTAAGAAGATGATGTCTTAAATTTGGAAGTTTTTATTCTGGGACAGGAAAAAAAAGAATTGGTGAGAGAAAGAGTTTAGTAAGTTTAACGTTTAATTAATTTTTATAAAATGTTTTATTTAATATGTTTCCATGAAGGTTTGGACAAGATATTTTGGGGCCAGCTCATTGATGGAATTAAAATAGAAAGTATCAGTTTACATAAGGTGCGTGATGGTGGAGAGGGAATTTCACTCAGTCAGATGCAAATAATGAACAATCTAAAAAAATAAATATATATACATATATGTGGTAGTTTAGTCACTAAGTCGTGTCTGACTCTTTTGACTCCATGGACTGTAGCTCTCCAGGCTCTTCTGTCCATGGGATTTCCCAGGCAAGAATACTGGAGTGGGTTGCCATTTCCTTCTCCAGGGGATCTTCCCAACCAAGGATCAAACCTGTGTCTCCTGCATTGAAGGTGGATTCTTTACCACTGAGTCACCAAGGAAGCCCATACACACACACACACACACACACACACACACACACACACACACAATGTATAGGGCTTCCACCCTATTTCTTTACCTCAGCAGGTAAAGAATCTGTCTACAACGCAGGAGACGTGGGTTCCATCCCTGGGTTTAGAAGGTCTCCTGGAGGAGAGCATGGCAACCTACCCTGATATTCTTGCTTGGGAAATCCCATGGACAGAGGAGCCTGGCAGACTGCAGTCCATGGGGTTGCAAAGAGTCAGACACAACAAATTTATACATTTTTAAGGGCTTACCTGGTGGCTCAGATAGTAAAGAATCTGCCTGCAATGTAGGAGATTAGAGCTTGATTCCTGGATTGGAAATTAAAGAACATTTCCATATTATACCCAGCCAGTCTCTTGAAGGCACATTCATCTTCTTAATCAGACATTATATCTTCCTTTCTGCTACGTAACGCACATCTTTTAAGTCCCACCCTTGCCAATTTAAGACATTCTGTCCTTAATATAGGGGTTATATCACCTCATTCTTTAAGGTGGGTTTCGTCTCTGACAGATATGTCTTGCTTCTTACTTTTTATTGTCACATGAGTGTATGCTCCTTGGTTCTTTGTCTCGTCACAACAAAGATTTGGACTGATGGACATTAAAGCCCCCTCGGCATGTCACAGCTCTCAGGTCTTGGATAGACCATGTTATAGCTCTCAGGTCTCGAAAGGACCATGTTATAGCTCAGAAAAATCAGTGTTACAGTTCAATGTTACAGCTCTATTTTATTCAGAAGATAGCAGGAAAATCCATCTTTGAGGCGTAAGGGCACATCGATCCAAAGACGCGAGGAGAAGAGCACTCCAGTGCGCAGGAGAGAGAGAGAGAAAGAGAGAGCGAGCGAGCGAGCTTTGGCTCCTCTTTTTATATGTTTTTTTTGTTTTGTTTTGTTTTTGTCCAGCCAGGAGTTTTTACCTGAGGTCCTCACTCCGGTCCTCGGACCTTCCTTTGTTCTGTTTTCCTGGGCTTATCCCTTCTTTGTCTTTTAGCACCGCCATTTTGGACTCCTTTTCCCTATTCTACCTGCCTAACATCATCATAGAATTTGACATCATTACGTGCTGCTGCTGCTGCTGCTGCTAAGTCGCTTTAGTCGTGTCCGACTCTGTGTGACCCCATAGACAGCAGCCCACCAGGCTCCCCCATCCCTGGGACTCTCCAGGCAAGAACACTGGAGTGGGTTGCCATTTCCTTCTCCAGTGCAGGAAAGTGAAGTCGCTCAGTCGTGTCCGACTCTTAGCGACCCCATGGACTGCAGCCCACCAGGCTCCTCCATCAATGGGATTTTCCAGGCAAGAGTACTGGAGTGGGGTGCCATTGCCTTCTCCGCATTATGTGCTACTAAACCTGAAGTCCACTGATTTTTTTCCCCCCTAATTTGGTCTTTGTTACATTATCCTATGGGTTTGGTCTGTGGACGCTTTCCTTTCTTTTCCTCCTCTGCCCCTCCTCCTTCTCACTACAGAGGTTACAAAGCTGAGAGCAGGGAGGGAAGAGCCTCAGGAAGACAGTTTCTTACATACTAGTTACAACACGTAGGCTTTGTTATTTATTTATTTAAATACTTTTTTTTTAATTTTGGCTGAAGAAAATCAAATAAAGGAAGTCTGAGGAAAAACATCTCTCTCTGGGACCTCAGCTTCAGCTGTTTCTCCTTGTTTTAACAAAATCACTTTTGATTCTGATTTTTTTTGCTTCCAGAACCAAGTTGATTTTGAAATGTTATGCGTCTTCCAGGACCCAAGACCCCAAGGAGTTAAACTGTCTGCCTATTATTTAGACCACCCACCTGCAGTAGATGTATGGTCTGTCCAAACTCCACCGAAATGCAAAAGCCTGACTCTGACTATCTCTCCAAACAGTGCCCAGGAGGGTTTGCTCCTCTTTAGAACTGCTGAGCTAGACAGGAATTTCACTCCTCTGGCCCAGTGTCTCTTGCAGGTGGGGAGGGAAAGGGAAATTAAGACACAAATTCCATTGCTGGTGAATAAATGTTGGACTCCAGAGACTAGTCTATCTAAAACTGGAGAACTGGGCTTCATATATGTATGCACTTGTGCTTCCATTCAAATGTTTCTTTTTTTTTTTAACATATAAGTTCCCATGAAAAGCATTTTCTTTTCAGTAGCATAATCAAATGTGAAATAAGAAAACTTCCATGTTGAAATTACTTTCAGGTCTTCTTTATGGGTCATGCAAGCAAAACACTCATATTACTTTGTATTCAAATCCATTTTAAAAATAAAAGCTTGATGCCTCATCTTATTCACCACATGACTTTTGACTATGTCCAAAAGAGTGGATCCACTCAGACTTTGGCACTACCGGTGGCATTTAAAAGGATGGAAGACAGTGTAAATGTGGTAGGCAGAATTATAAGAATGGCCCCTAAAGATTCTCACCTTTGTGTGATTCCCTCCCCTGTGAATGTGATGGGATATCACTCCTGTGATTATGTCACACTGCATGGCAAAAGGGCTTTTGCAGATGTAATTAGGGTTGCTAATTGTTTGGCCTTAAAACGGAGATCACTTGGTGAACTAGGTCTAATTACATGATGCCTTTAAAGACAGAGAATTTTCTCTGCTGGTGGCAGATGAGGAAATTAGGTTGCCAGCATAAGAACTGGACACACCATCACTCGTGTGGAAATGGAAGGGCCACGTGATGAGGAATGGGTGCAGCCTCTAGAATATGAGAGTAGCCCCAGCTGGCAGCCAGGGCTGGGGCTGGATTCCCCGACAGTCCACATGGCTTAGGAGTGGATTCTTCTCCCACAGCCTCCAGCTAAGAACTTAGCCAACCCACAGAACCTCAAAACTGTGAGTAACAGATGGGTGTTGCTTTTAGGTCACTGAAATTGTGGTCATTTATTTGGCAGCAGTAGAAAACTCATACAAAAGGAGATGAAGGGGGTCTTGAAGGGGATGAAGAGCCCCACAGGCATTCAGAGTCATAACGGCATTCCTGGAACAAGCATCCTCCTTTCAAGGAGAGGAGACGCCTAGGCTGGGAATAAAGTTAGAGCAGATGGATAAATTCTGAAGTAATTCTTAATATGTTATTTTATAACCATGTCCCATCTGCTGTTTTTGAATCCACTTCTCAGAATCCACTCCTCCACTCCAAACCCACAAGGAGGACAAGGAGATTGGTGAGCCTCCTTGACCAGGCCAGCATCACACGGTGGCAGCAGCTTGGGCACATGTGTCCCTTCCTGTCCTGCGAGTATCCCTTCACCTTTCAGGAAGTGAGGGCTACGAGAGTGTATTTTCTTGGACACCTGCTCTTATCACACCATTCATTAGTCCTGACTGGCTCCTCCAGCCCCACTAAACAAGCTGCCCAACCACCTGTTAGTCGAAGGGTCATTTTCTCCTCTGCCCAAAGAGGCAGAAAGCAGGGTGGTCCAGAGAGGTCCTTACTTGGAAGTTCTTTACTAGACAATTGTAAGTTACTCCCAGGGAAAGCTGAGATGAAGGACCAGGGGTTCCAAACAGAAAAACTGCAAGAGTAGCCAAAAAGAAGGAGCTAGAAAAATAAACAAGAGATGTTGAGAGAAAAGTAAATATATAGACTGGTCCAACTTAATTTTGTTGGGAAGACTTATGCTGGCTTGAGTCATTTTAAGAAATTAGATACTAACCTATGAGATCTGGCTCTTTGATCTCATTTATCATTCTGAAATCTCATCCATTCGAATGTCGGTCTTTTCTTCTCAGTCTTATTGTGTTGATTTCTCTGCAGTACTGTCACTCTCTCTTAACTTCTTGAAACTGCTCTCTTAGCTTTTCTGACACTAGCCTCTCCTGCTTTTTCTACTATATCTCTGCCTTCTTCTCTTTCTCTTTTTTAAGATCATGTACCTCCACTCACCCTAAAAACTGGTATATCCCAATGACTCATCCTTGACCACCTTCTCACTCTTCCATTCATCCTAGGTTATTTCATTCACTCCTTTGGCTGGTTTCAACACCCACATATGCTGATGATTTCTAAATGCCTATCCGAATCCATTCCTATGCCTTGAACTCTAGAGATGTGCATACCACTGTCTCCTGGACACCGCAATTTGGATGTTTCCATTGGCACCTCTTTGGGATTGGAATGAAAACTGACCTTTTCCAGTCCTGTGGCCACTGCTGAGTTTTACTGTTCATGGGGTTCTCAAGGCAAGAATACTGAAGTGGTTTGCCATTCCCTTCTCCAGTGGACCACATTCTGTCAGACCTCTCCACCATGACCCGCCCATCTTGGGTAGTCCCACGGGCATGGCTTAGTTTCATTGAGTTAGACAAGGCTGTGGTCCTAGTGTGATTAGATTGGCTAGTTTTCTGTGATTATGGTTTCAGTGTGTCTGCCCTCCGATGCCCTCTTGCAACAAAGGCCTGTCTAGTCAAGGCTATGGTTTTTCCAGCGGTCATGTATGGATGTGAGAGTTGGACTGTGAAGAAAGCCGAGCATCGAAGAATTGATGCTTTTGAACTGTGGTGTTGGAGAAGACTCTTGAGAGTCCCTTGGACTGCAAGGAGATCCAACCAGTCCATTCTAAAGGAGATCAGTCCTGGGTGTTCTTTGGAAGGACTATGCTAAAGCTGAAACTCAAACACTTTGGCTACCTCATGCGAAGAGTTGACTCATTGGAAAAGACTCTGATGCTGGGAGGGATTGGGGGCAGGAGGAGAAGGGGACGACAGAGGATGAGATGGCTGGATGGCATCACTGACTCGATGGACGTGAGTCTGAGTGAACTCCGGGTGTTGGTGATGGACAGGGAGGCCTGGCATGCTGCGATTCATGGGGTCGCAAAGAGTCGGACACGACTGAGCGACTGAACTGAACTGATTGGCACCTCTAACTCAACATATCTGTTCCCCAAATCATGTTCTTTTTCCTTAATCACTTATCTGGTTTAATAATAACATCATGTACCAAATATTAACTATAAACTACCTACTGTGGGTGTCAAATTCTCATTCTTGTGTCATAAGAACCAAGTTACTTAGGCGAATAATAAATAGTTAACTACTAATGAGGAATAGTCAACCAATTATTCCTTAGCTTCAGGAAAAATAAAATAAAATAAATATAGCAAGACAAGAAAAGTCCGGTTCATTAGCTGGTAGGGATATAAGTGAACAGTGTTTCCCTGATCACGTCTATATGCCACCAGGACCAGAGCTTTCACAGGGAAACCTGCTTTAGATGAGGCGCAGTCTGGTACTGACAGGATAATCCTCTTCTAAAAATTATCTCAACCTAATCATAGGAGCTCACGCTTCTCCCTAAACTATAAAAGCTCAGTCCTTTGATGATTCTAAGCCAGGATCCTGGCAGTTCCCTTACTTGAGGAGCTAACTCGCTAATAGCTTTAGCTTCCTATTAGGAACTAGCATTTTCTGGAACAAACAGCCTATAGAGAGGGCTTCCCCCACTGCTTCAGGTCCACTTGTCCTTATTTCTTTCACACAAGCCAGGAAGATAATTTCCACATACTTCTTGTTATTATTCCATTTAATTATAATATAATCCTTCATATGCAAACATGAAAACAGCAATCATGTTTTATTCCAAGTTCTAATTGCATGTAGCAATCATGTGCTTTCACTAAATTATTTCCATCAAGCATACATTGCACCATTATTTCCAGTATGCCAAAAGACCCACCTGCAGTCTCCCACCCCCATCAGAAAAACCAATTCAAGTTTCACATATTGCTTTGCAGTTTCATATGGCGTCCCTCCCCTATAAACACACACACACGCACACACACCTCTCTACATCTCAAATCTGTGTGAGTTCCTCTCCTCTGATACACTTTCCTTTCCTACCAGCATCAGACTTTGAGATGCTAAGTGTGCTCCCACCACTCCCCTTCTTTCTTTTGTGCATGGGGACATTATCAGCTGATTGTTCTCCTTACCCATTTCCTGTTCCTCTCCTCTAACATGTCAATTTCTGTTCCTCACTGGCAGAGCCCCTATTCCTCTCTTTTCTTCTTCAGTAACACCTAAACTAGCCTTATTAGCATCAACTAACAGTTAATCTTTCTTATTTTTTAAACAACAACAGAAATATAGAATTTTTTTTAAAAAAGGCAAAAGAGCATTCATTTTCCTGTGTTCATGCTGAAGTTCATTTCTCACTTGAGGAATTGTGCATTCTTTTCCTTATTCCCTCCCAACTCCCCTTTTACATCACATCATTGGAAACAAGCCTAGAAATTAGTTAAGCTATGTATATAAAAACGAAAGCTAGAGAAAGAAAACATGTGATAGTGAGGTGGTGAATTACTAAGCGCTGGAGTTAGCAAATGTTTGAATTTTTGCTTCTGCTCTTCAAAGTTTTGAGCTATTGGGTATATTCCAAGGTAGGGCTCAAGCTATTGCCAGAAGGGTCATCTCAGTAGGTTTTTCTTTTACTTTTTTCCAAAGATGTTATCAATCAAGCTTTCCCAAAGGCTCAAGGGCTATTAGCAAAGCAAAAGGGAGCCTCAGTGTCTCAAAGGCAGGATCACCATCTGCTGCAGGAAGCAGGAACTAAACCAAGCGGATTCGGCCTTGTACTGGGTCTCTGTGCTTTGAGAAAAAGCCTGAGAGAGCTCTGAAGACTTGAAAACACCCAGCATGACTTCACCATTAAAAAAAAAATCCTGGAGTCTTCCAGAAACATGAAGACAGGCTCAGTACTGTACAGCCAGGGGAGGCACTCCTCTGGGACTAGTTCGTGGAATTAAGAAAAATGACTTTTGAGAAGTAGCTATCTCAGAACAATCAGGGACTTTCCCCCCTTTTTTCAGAGCTGAGCTGCATGCTCACTAGCCTTAAATGCAAAGGTTGACTATAAAATAAAAGAGAAAAAAAAGGTATGCTTTCTATGTGACCAGCTATCAATCTGCCTAGCCTGAGTGGGGATTCTTGTCCTAGCAGAGAGGTGGACTGTGTGTTTGTTGTGTTTGTTTGTTTTACTTTTTTAGTATCGCATTTTAACCATTTTACTTGTGAAAGGCTTTGAAATTTACTAAGAAGGACAACCAATTACAGTCTAAGTCTGGGATTATGAATTCACTCTACTATTCAACAGATGCAAAAAGGCACACAGTCTCTCTCAGTATTGGTTTCCTGATTTATATAGTGAAAAAACAACAATCCTGCTTCAAGGCTGATTTCTTATTGTTATCACACCCCTGGTATAAATGTTAACCCCTCACAGGGAGCTATCCTATCCAAAGTGTCTCCCTCCAATCACATAACCACTTTCTATTATATTACCTAGTTTCAATTCCTTCCCCAAATTCTGCTTTTTTATTTGTTGAGTGTCTCCTTCAATTAGAATATAAGCACTCTGAGAGTAAGGACATTTGTCTTTGATGATTCATTCAACAAGTATTGCTAAGTGGCTTCTGGTTGCCAGACACCATTCATGGCGATGGGGATGCATCAGTTAAGTACGGAATTTAAAAGCCTATTTTCTGATAGAACAGTCAGAGTCTTGACAAATAAGCAAAGAATATATAATGCATCCAGTGGTAACAGAGGCTTTGAAGAAGGATAAAAAAAGGTCGCAAAGAGTCGGACATGACTGAGCAACTGAACTGAACTGAACTGAAAGAAAGGTAAGGGCTTCCCAGGTGGCTCAGTGGTAAGAATCTGCCTGCCAATGCAGGAGACACAGGAGACATGGGTTCCATCCCTGGGTCAGGAAGATTCCCCTGAAGGAGGAAATGGCAACCTGCTTCAGTATTCTTACCCGGAAAATTCCATAGACAGAGGAGCCTGGTGGGCTATAGTCCATCAGTTCGCAGAGAGTTGGACATGACTGAGTGACTGAGCACAAGAGGCAAAGCAGGGTAAAAGAATGAAATGTATAGTTCGGTGTAACTTATATAGGGTCATCAGGGAGGGTCTCTCTGAGTAGATCACATTTTAAAGGAGACCTGGAAGAAGTAAGTGAGCAAGACCTGCAGATATGTGGTGTATTCCAGAAAGTGGGAGTTCTTAGAGGAAAGCACCCGCTCCCCTTGGTTCCAAGAATAACAAGGGCTGTGTGCCTGGAACAATAAGTGAGGGGCCCGGAGGGAGAAGATGTAAAGGAAGCCCAGCTCCTGGAAGAACATGTAGTTCATGCTAAAGACGTTTGATTTTAAGTGAGATGGAAACATGGGCTGGTTTGGGGTAAAGGAGTGACTTTTTGGTTTTTGAGTCTCACTATGCAGCTGCATGGAGAACAGATTGAATTTTTGCTTTGAATTGAATTTTTGAATTGACTGGAAGCAATGTGACCTGTAGAGGTTAAAACAATGATCCAGAGAAGAAATAAAGGTGCTTTGAAAGGATAGTACCAATGGTGGTAGTGAGAACGGCTTCAGTTCCAGATATATATTTTAAGGTAGAGGCCACAGGATTTCCTGACAGATTAAATGTGGGTGGGGATGGAGGAGAAGAGAGAGAAATCAAGAATGTTTCTCAGGTTTGACCTGAAAAACTAGAATAGAGATGAGGAGCTTACTTGAAGATAAGGTTAACAAGAGAAAGAGCAAGGCAGGATGAGGAGTTTGCTTTTAAACATACTAATAAACTTTGAGATACCTGTTAGAAATTCAAGTGGAAATGTTGAATAAGTTAGATATACTGACTCAGAAGTTCAAGGGAAGATATAGAGGCTGGAGATATAAATTTGGGCAACATCAGCAAATAGATAAAATTTAAAACCATCTCTTTCACCATTGTGTCTTTGATGCCCAACACAGTATAGATACTCAATAAATATTTGTTGAATGAATGAATGAATGGTATGAGGATCAAACAAGATAATGGGTATGAATGTGTTTTTCAAACTATAAATCCCTCTGTAAAGAAAAGGTCATACTCAATATTATAGTACAATTATCTTACAAACCTGGTGTGCTGCAGTCCATGGGACGCAAGGAGTCAGACATGACTGAATGACTGAACAACAACAATCTTACAAACAGAAAACCTTTGAATGAGCAGTAAAGATTTAGCAAAAGTACAACTAGAAATCTTGCTTGTAACAGAAACAAACTCCAGATGGCTTCTTTCCTCCTCCCCCTTTTGATATTTAAAGTTGATACTGTCTTATACTATAATTAAGGGCAGTAAGGAACCATAAAAAACCTGAATGCTAGTGAAATATAGCAATTTTTTTTCAACAATGGCTCTTCAAATTGTCAAGAAGATTTTCACAAATTTTCAAGCAGTTTCAGAAGGAATGTTTTTTAAAAGGTAATCCTAAAACTGTATGAGTTTTACACGGACTTTCCCACACTAGATCATTCCACAAATCTAAATCCAATTGGCATTATTTTGCACTAAATGAAAATAGCCTTGACTTCCTTACATCACAGCCCAATATTTTCATTTTTTAAAAATTTGCTCAAGGCAAAATACTGCCTTGGGGCTTAAGTAACCATCCTAGAAAAATCCTCTAGTAAATTTCATGTGATTGAAATTAAAAGTTGCAAGTTATATTTCCTCTATTGCTTACAGAAATATAACAGGGTTAAGGGTTTTCTGTTTACAAAAGCTGAATGTTGTAATATGAAGACTTGAATTTTTTCTTGGAGTAAGAAAGGGGATAGGTAGGTAGATGAATGGATAAGTGGATGGGTGAAATTATTTACAAAACAGTAAGAGTTATAGATGTAGAAAACAAACTTATGGTTACCAAAGGGAAAAGGGTAGGAGAGATAAATTGGGAGATTGGGATTGACATACACACTACTATTAATATATATAAAATAGATAATTAAGAAGAACCTACTGCTTGGCACTGGGAACTCTACTCAATACTCTGTAGTGATCTGTACGTGTGAAAAGAATCTAAAAAAAGTGGATATATCACTCTGCTATACAGCAGAAACCAACACAACATTGTAAATCAACTATACTCCAATACAATTCTTAAAAAATTAAAGCTACAAATTCTATTTCCTCTATTGCTTATGGAATTATAATAAGGTTAAGGGTTTTCTGTCTATGAAAGCTGAGAGTTGTGAGATAAAGACAGTTTTTCTTGGAGCAAGAGAGAGAATAGCTAGGTAGAGAAATGAGTGAATGGATTGGTGGTGGAATGGATATTGGATGAATAGAAGTGAGGGTTGGGAGAAAGAAAGGCAGGAAGATATAAAAGAATGAAGAGGAAAATAAGATATTCTGACTTTAACAAGGAGCCAAAATAATTCAATAAGATAGTCCTTTTAAAAATTGGCTGGTATAATTGATATCCCTATTGGAAAAATAAACCTTAATGCTAATTTCACATAATACCAGGTTCGATGCACGATACTGAATGCTTGGGGCTAGCGCACTGGGATGACCCAGAGGGATGGTATGGGGAGGGAGGAGGGAGGAGGGTTCAGGATGGGGAACACATGTATACCTGTGGCAGATTCATTTTGATATTTGGCAAAACTAATACAATTATGTAAAGTTTAAAAATAAAATAAAATTTTAAAAAAATACACAAAAATTAACTTGAAATGGATCACAGAAGTTAAGTGTAATAACTAAATCTACAAACTGTCTAGAAGAAAACATGGGATAAAATTGATGTTGATTCAAGCAAAGAGTGTTTAGGACACTGAAAGCATGAACTATAAAAGGAAAAATATTATATACTAAATTTCACCAAATTTTAAATATTTTTTGAAAATCACTAGCTATGGTTTTTCCAGTAGTCATGTATGGATGTGAGAGTTGGACCATAAAGAAAGCTGAGCAGCAAAAAATTGATGCTTTTTGAACTGGTGTTGGAAAAGACTCTTGAGAGTCTCTTGGACTGCAAGGAGATCAAATCAGTCAATCCTACAGGAAATCAGTCCTGAATAGTCATTGGAAGGACTGATGCTGAAGCTCCAATACTTTGGCCACCTGATGCGAAGAACTGACTCATTGGAAAAGACCCTGATGCTGGGAAAATTAAAGGCGGGAGGAGAAGGGGACGACAGAGGACGAAATGGTTGGATAGCATCACTAACTTGATGGTCATGAGTTTGAGCAAGCTCTAGGAGTTGATGGACAGGGAAGCCTGGGATGCCACAGTCCTTGGGGTCACAAAGAGTTAAGACACGACTGAGCGACTGAACTGATTGACTGAAGCCTCGGAAGGACAGAGTGAATACAGCAGATAAAAATATGTTAACAAATATTGGTCAAAAATATGCCAAATACACTGAAAAACATCAATCAACTGATCTAATCAGTTTAGTGAACTTCAAACAGATAAATACAAAGAAAACCAAAACAAGGCTCATTATAAACTGCTGAAGCCCAAAGAAAATAAGATATTCTGATAAAATATTTCTGACAAAATAAGATATTCTGCTATATTCATAGCAGCCAAAGAAAAAGTACACATTACATACAAAGGAACAATATTAAAAATTAGAGACAGGATAAGTCCAAAGAATAAAACTTTCAAATGCTAAAAACAACAAAAAAACAAACAATAGCAACAACAACAAAAAATCTTTCAAGCTAGAGTATTCACCCAATGGAAATATTCTTCAGAAAGGAAGGCAAAATGACATTTGCAGATAAATGAAAAGTGAGAGCATATGCTGGTAGCCAACCCGCACTGAAAGAAATGACAAATGAAGTTATTCCGGGTGAACAGAAATTATACCAGCCTTATAGGAGGAACGTAAGACACTAAAGACAGTAAATATGTGACTAGGTATAAAGGCCATTTTTAAATTAAATTTTTTAAAAGATAATGACTATGTAAAGTAAAATAACAACATTGTAACACATGCAACAGTTAAATATGCAAAATCAATAGTACAAAGATGTTGGTGCTGCTAAGTCACTTCAGTCGTGTCCGACTCTGTGTGACCCCATAGATGGCAGCCCACCAGGCTCCCCCATCCCTGGGATTCTCCAGGCAAGAACAATGGAGTGGGCTGCCATTTCCTTCTCCAATGCGTGGAAGTGAAAAGTGAAAGTGAAATCACTCAGTCGTGTCCGACTCTTAGGGACCCCATGGACTGCAGCCAACCAGGCTCCCCTGTCCATGAGATTTTCCAGGCAAGAGTACTGGAGTGGGGTGCCATTGCCTTCTCTGACAAAGATGTTAAGGATGGTAAATAGAATAGGTGAATATTGTAATTGCTAGAGCAACCACTAAAACAGAAAGAATACAAAAGTTGTAATTAAAAATCCAATAAAGGAGATATAATACAAGATGGAGAAATCGTTTATTAATCCAAAGTAAGGCAAGAAAGAAAGAATAAAGAACAGACAAACAAGAACCAAAGAGATTTATACCAATCATATCAATAATCATATTAAATTTAAATAGACTAAACATTCCAATTAAAGGCAGAGTTTGTCTTACTGAATAGAAAATCCCAATATATGCTATTTACAAATAATGTACTTTATAAAGACACAGGTAAACCCCAAAAAGCACAAATTTTGGTATTAGAATGATAAAAGAAATATCTCTTCAAATCCTGCTGATATTAAAAGGAATATGTTGGGACATTCATACTGAAACCTTAAAATCTAACATCATGACCCAGCTGGCTAAATGTTCATTCAGAGTAATGACCAAGAGTTAACATAAACCGTGGTTTGTGCTAAATAGTTCGTGTGTATCCTTTCAGTCTTCCCACAGCCCTGTAGGGTAGATATATTTTTGTTCATATTTTGTAGATAAGGAACTCAAGACTTACAGAGAGTAATTGACTTGCCCAAGGTCCTACACCTTGTTAAGAGCAGAGACACTTACTGGATTCACGTCTTGGGATTATTTTTAGTCTCAAAACTGTCTCATTAGAATGAATCTAAATGAATATATTATATTTTAAAGGAAGAACAATTTTTTTCTTCACTGAAACGATTTTATAGCCTGAAGGTCACGAAGGAAGAATGGAAAAGCTACTCACTGAATTGCTGCCACTGTTGCCATGGAAACCTGAAAAGAGATTACATACACATCAGTTTTACAACTCCATCTTTTAATAGGTGCAGAACATAACCACAGGCTGCTGATTCCTCATGGAAAACTCCCTGAAAAATCCATTTAATCAAAAACCTCCTCAGCTTTTTCTCTAACACAAAAATCCCAATTCACATAGTAAGTTGAACTTTGCCAGATAGGCGGATAATGATTCTCTTTTTCTGAACTGCTGCCCATCCTCTGCCTGTTAAGACATGAACCAAGACCAAAACAATTTTAAATAATACTGAAAAGCAAGAAAAAGAGGTTACAGTGCATAGGATGCATCTGTCTTAAGGGCCAGATCAAGAGGTGCTGAGAGGGACATGTGGGCACGGATTTAAAGGAGTGGTAAATATCACTGAGATAAATAGGTAAACATAAATCAGTCTCTCCCAGACAACGGAGGCAGCATCCTTCGCTACAAACAAAATAAAATGCTTTTTGGCAGCACAGACCAATCACCGAGTATTTCTGTGATACTAAAGTATAGACGTATGTGTGTGTGTGCTAAATTGCTTCAGTCATGTCCAATTTTCTGCAACCCTATGGACTGTAGCTCATCAGGTCCCATTGTCCATGGGATTCTTCAGGCAAGAATACTGGAGTGAGTTGCCATGCCCTTCTCCAGTGGATCTTCCCAACCCTGGGATCAAACCCTCGTCTCTTACGTCTCCTGCATTGGCAGGCAGGTTCTTCACCACTAGCGCCACCTGGGAAGCCTGAAGAAGTACAGAAGTACACTGTCAACTAAAAGTCAGCGGTCACGGTAAGATGAAATTCTGAAACTGAATAAGACATAAGTCTGTTTACAAATAGTGATGTCCTTGCTTATCTAAACTTAGGCCAGTTAGTTAGCCTCTCTACAAACTGATTTAAAAAGTCATAAAAGAAAACTGAAACAAGACCAGTAGGTACAGAAAAGTAAGATATGATTTGCCTTATTTCTTTTTTCATGATGTTTGACTCAGGCTCAGTCCAGTAGAAATGATTTAGTAAATACCTTCTTTAGGATTTGTTTTGGTTGCAAATGGTAGAAACCCCAAAGTCACAACATAGAATTATGTTTTTGAACAACACAGAATTTTATTTCTCTCATATTTAAGTCTTCAGAGATCACTGAGAGTTGCTATGGCAGCTCTGCAATCATCAGAGACCCAGACTCCCCCTGGTTTGTCATCCCACTCTACTCTGCCTGTGACTTCCAACTCATGCTCCAAGGTGGCTGTTCCCACTGCAGCCCACATATTCACAACAGAGCCAACATAAAGGAGAAAGGAGGGGCAGTCCCTTCCCCTTTAAGGACACCGCTCTCTACTTTCATTCACTTCCTACTTAATTCCATTGACCATGCCCCACATGACTTGGTCTACCCCTGTGTGCCACAGACAAGCAGAACTCAGAAACCACCAAAGAGGAAGGGGGCAGTTGTTCTCCACATGGTCCAGGGAACCATAGGAGTCAGAATTTGATGGATTCATTCATTTGTTCACATATTCCTTCAAGACACAATTGTTAATCATATGGCATGTGTCAGATTCTAAGAAATAAGAAAGATAATATGACACATAAATCGATACCTCATTTCAACACAGTGTGTCGGGAATCTCATAGAGGTAAAAATGAGCAAACTTTGTTGCATTCCAAAGAAAGTTTTTGAGGAAATTATCATAGAGGAAATGCCATGTAAAATAAGTTTTTTAAAAAATATATGACTTTGCCAACTATTCTGGTGGAAAAGAGTAGGGGCCTAGGGGGAGGGATGCAAGAGTCATTAGAGAGGGTTGGAAATAGAGGAGGCATTCCAGGCAGAAGGAAGAACAGATGCAAATGTGACAAAATATGGGAAAGCATAGCTTGCTGGGAGCTCTGTGCATTTCCACAGCGGGTGGGAAGGAAGATGGGAGCCAGCGAGGAGTGGTAGATGACATGGAGATGCAGACAGGCTGGAGAGCTTGAAATCATGCTGTGCTCACTGGAAAGCCACAGGAGAGGTCCAGGACTGTGAGGATCACAAAGAGTTTGTGTTTTGAACCATTAGTCTGGAGGGTGTATGGAAATGTGGGAGACAAATGGGCATAACTGAAAGCAGGAAAACTGTTCATTTATCAAGTATTTTCTAAGCACCAAGTCTGTGCCAGACCCTATGGCAAGTGCTAAGGATACCAAATGGAGTGCAACAGAAAGAGGAGCCCTTAAGGACCCACAGCAGAAGGGGAGACATGAACCAGTGTTTTAACAGTATTCTGTGATTTGTGTGACTGCAGGAAGGCAGAGGGTGACTTAATCTTACTAGAGAAATTTATTCTCCCAGTCTCTTGTCTGTGGAGCTATGCAAGGTCATCTGATCTCCACAGAGCTCTCGTGTTTTCCCTCTCTCTTCTAATGCTCTCACTTTCTCTTCCTCTCCTGGTTTCCAGAACCACTTCCTGCCCTTCCCCATTTGAGCATGAGAGCGTCACAACAACCCTCTACCTGTAGGGTGTTACACTATCCCTGTGGTCTCCCTGCTCTGTGGCCTTTATAAATGGTCCTCTATTAAATTCTCAAATTACACAATAGGTGTGCCAACTGTTTCCTGCCAGGAATCTGACTAATATAATCACCATCCTCATTGATACTCCATTTCTTCCTAACTCTTGTGACTTTTCTGTGTAAACCGGAGCCCCCAATTTTCTAGGAGGAATGATCCAACCCCCAAGAGGTTCATAGCTCTTGGTGGATAGGTCAAAGGTCATAATCCGTTGTGCTCAGGTGAGTTCAGATGAGTAAAATTAAAATTTCTTGCTACCAAAAAGTTTCCAAATTAGTGGGAAAGAAAACCTTGTGAATAATTAACAGTAAAATCCACCTAACTAATCTTTGGCATACTTTCTGAGCATGGCATAGTTTAAGCAAGTAATCTAGATAAAATTAAAACCATTCTTTCCATGAGGAGATACTGGTCAAAGGGTATAAACTTCCAGTTATAAGATTAACACATTCTGGGGATCTAATGTATAGCATGGTGATTACAACTAATAATATTGCATTGTATACTTGAACATTGCTAAAAGAATAGATCTTAAATGTTCTCACTACAAAAAAGAAATGGTAATCATGTTATGGGACAGAGATATTACCTAATGCTAAGGTAGTAATCATTTTGCAATATACAAATGTATCAAATCAATACTGCTGCTGCTGCTGCTAAGTCACTTCAGTCGTGTGCGACTCTGTGCGACCCCATGGACTGCAGCCTACCAGGCTTCTCCGTCCATGGGATTCTCCAGGCAAGAACACTGGAGTGGGTTGCCATTTCCTTCTCCAATGCATGAAAGTGGAAAGCGAAAGTGAAGTTGTTCAGTCGTGTCTGACTCTTAGCGACCCCATGGACTGCAGCCTACCAGGTTCCTCCATCCATGGGATTTTCCGGGCAACAGTACTGGAGTGGGGTGCTATTGCCTTCTCCCCAAATCAACACTGGTACACCTTAAATTTACACACATTATATTTTAATTATATCTCAACAAAATCAGGAAAAACGGTTGCCCCCATCCCCCCACCCCATCCCCCCCCTCCCCCGCCCCCCGCCAAAAAAAAAAACAAAAAACAAAAACTGGCTTAAAATAATCAAATGAAAACTCAGGCAAGCACTGGAGTTTGTGCAAGGCTACAAGTACTGGAGCTTATCCAAGAGGGAAGCAGGATTTGAGTTCAGTTCAAACTGCCTTCCACTTCCTATTTATTTTTTTACAGCTATTCAACAACAGCAGCGGAATTCCCTGGTGGGTCAGAGGTAAAAAAAAAAAAAAAAAAAAAATCCACCTGCCAATGCAGGAGACACAGATTTAATCCCTGGTCTCGGAAGATCCCACGTGCCATGAAGCAAGTAAGCCTGTGTGCCACAACTATTGAGCGTGTGCTTTAGAGCCCGGGAGCCACAACTACTGAAGCCCACGCACCCTAAAGCCCATGCTCCACAACAAGAGAAGCACCGCAATGAGAAGTCCGCTCACCGCAACCAGAGAGTAGCCCCCACTCAGCCCAACTATAGGAAAGCCTGTGCAACAACGAAGACCCAGCGCAGCCAAAACCAAATTAATTTGTATAAAATATATTAGCAAATTCATGTTTGTTCCACCCCATCTCTCTCCCATGCTAGAATTTCATATCTCAGAAACTGCTCGATAAACATCTGTTAAATGATTTTTTAAAAATCAACACTTCCAATTCCCCATTCTAGGGGAAAGGTATATTGTATATCCAAAGTGAGTCTTCAGTTCTAATCCAGTCAGGGTGGATCACAATACAAACATTTGGCACTCTGGAGGGAGAGGATATTTCCAGAGAAAGTGTACTGGTACAGGACGGGCAGACATCACTAAAAGCATCTATCGCAGCAGACGGTAGACCCTGTTAGTGCTCCTTTAAATGGATTACTTCCATAAGGCAGATGATGATGTGCCAAGAAAGACTGATTTAAAGCCTATCTTGTCATAAGGTATTCAAGTATTTTTTTTTAAGAGAAGGGATAACAGCGTATTTACAACTCAATTATATTTCTATTATTCTAGTTCTAGTCAAATTAGGCATTCCTTAGTTCCACAGTGATTTTTCACAGGGAGGGGTGTTGTCACACCTGCTACACAGCTGGGTCCAAGGACTGCCTGCATGCTCCCAGTATGCTCCCAGTATGCTCTGGGGTGAGTTTCCATGCCAACCAGTCTAGGAGCGTTTCCACCCTATCTACCCGCTCCAGGACAGACATTAATAGAATAGACATATATGAGGAAGAGTAAAAGACAGGTTGAATAAGTGTATGTAATTATTTTTGTAGCACTGAGGTCCTAAATTATTCCTTATGCTAGTCCTCTTTATAACACAAGATAATAGGAAACAGATTATGATGTCTTTCATGCTAAGTGCTCAGAGCTCTTTCAAATATGCTATCATATTATCCTCATAGCTTCCCTAAAAGATAAGAAAGGTCTTATTTTGCAGACTGGGAAACTAAGGCCAGAATGGTGAAACGTACATCTCACACATCCGGGATAAAGCAATTCCAGTGTTAGAATAAAATCCAAGAATACTACCTGTAAAATCTACATTTTCACCTTTTTTTCTCCCCTGTCTCCATTAGCTTTGAGCTCCAGAGCAAATCAATTCAATAAAATTTTGATTAAATATCACCCTCATTATAGTTAACTGTAAAAATAGCCAAAATGGTGGGGGTGGTTATTAGGGAGGAAAATTGGATAAACTATTAAAGAAAAAGCAGGTGAATACAAATTTGGGGTTACAGAAAACTAAATACAAATGTTTAACAAAGTATTTCACCTAAATTTTTCAAGGAAAAGAAATGACTTGGCTTTGATAAGACATATATGTGACTCAGAGAAACAATAATATGATATCAAATATGGCCAAGATTGTCAAGAGATACCTCAGGGACTGAGAGGGAAACTCAGGAAGAAGTGTTCAAAAGAAAAAAGGAAAAGAGTTAAAATGTTGTTAGCCCCTCATTTGTATACCTATGGCAGATCCATGTTGATATATGGCAGAAACCAACACAATATTGTAATTATTCTTCAATTAAAAATAATTTTTAAAAAAAGAAAGCTGGAAAAAAGAATATATTATAAAAGCCCAAATCTTATATTCTAAGAATGCATATAATAAAAGAGTTAAAAGCCAAAAAAAGTCAGCCTCTATTTCATCTTTTCTGCTGCTGCTGCTGCTGCTAAGTCACATCAGTCATCTTCGACTCTGTGCGACCCCCATAGACGGCAGCCCACCAGGCTCCCCCATCCCTGGGATTCTCCAGGCAAGAACACTGGAGTGGGTTGCCATTTCCTTTTCCAATGCATGAAAGTGAAAAGTGAAAGTGAAGTCGCTCAGTCGTGTCCGACTCTTCGCAACCCCATGGACTGCAGCCTACCAGGCTCCTCCGCCCATGGGAGTTTCCAGGCAAGAGTACTGGAGTGGGTCGCCAGTGCTTCTCCATCATCTTTTCTAGAGACTGTATTTAGCCTCAACAGCCTTAGGGAGAGGAGATCAGGAGAGCAACCTGTGAAGGGATAAAAAGATGTAAGACACACTAAATCCTGTTTAAGTGCTGACTCCATTGTCTTAAACACCTCAAGATTCATCTCATCTCCATACTCCATACAAAAAGCTACAAACAAAAGAGACAGTATTCTAGCCAGTAAATGCAGAAATGCCAGAATGTAATTTTATGCCCCTAATGTTTGTCCAAAATAAAAATTAATCACTTCAAAAGCAAGTCAAATGTTCACAGCCAGTGATAAGCTAGTGTTAGATGCTTCCTGCACCCAGAGATTTGGGTATCCAGAATACTTATTCTGGACTCAAACACACATACACACACATTTATATTTGTTTCTTCCCTCTCTTATTCTCTTATCATACAACATAAGATGTCAACTTTATATCCCAGTATTTAAGTGTTGTTAAGTTTGCATCATATTTCAGTTACGGGATATCAAGAAGAGTAATCATGACTCAACAATTTACCTCCTCTTCTGGGTGAGGCATTAGCGCATTTTCAGTTTGCAGGATAGCTGTATTATGTTAGGTGGAATTACGACCTTGTCCCTGTCTTTATTTGGAGGTTAAGTATGGTCTACCGAGACGTGTATGAGTGCCAAGTTGACAAGAAGTGGACTTGTGATGAGTAATTTTATATGTTAAGGTAACTAGGCCACTAAATGCTCAAATATCTGGTTAAATACTTCTGGTTGTGTAGGTGAGGGTATTTCTGAAAGAGATTAACATTTGAATTGGTAGAGTAAAGCAGACTGCTCTCCTCAATATGGGTGGGTCTCATCCAGCCCATTGAGGGCTAGTGTGGGGGAGAGCTGATCTCCCCACACTTCTCAGATTCTGAAAATGGCAATCTCACTCACATGACTACACCTTATGTCCAGAATCTTCTTGGCCTGGAACTTAGGAAATCCCTCAGGAAACCTCTTTGTTCCTTATTACCAAGCCTAGGAAATTTCCATTGCTTGTTTGCCTTGGGGCAATGAGCCCAGACAACCCTGTCCCCGCACCTCAACCCCAATCCCCCCACCCCCCCACGCCGTCCCCTTCCATTCCCAAGGAAGAGAGCAGGGCTCTGGAGTGAGGCTTAAGAAATTCAGATCCAGGCCCACAGTGAGCATTTTACTGACAGATAGCACTTACAATGACTGATCACAGGCAATGTAATTCATATATCTCTCTGACCTTCTGTGTTCTTATGAGCAAACTATGAATATTAACAATACCAATTTCATAGGGCTATAGTGAGCATTATATTATTATATATATTATTGTCAGGGCTTCCCTGGTGGCTCAGACGGTAAAGCGTCTGCCTGCAATGTGGGAGACCAGGGTTTGATTCCTGGGTCGGGAAGATCCCCTGGAGAAGGAAATGGCAATCCACTTCAGCACTCTTGCCTGGAAAATCCCATGGACGGAGGAGCCTGATAGGCTACAGTCCATGGGGTCGCAAAGAGTTGGACATGACTGAGCAACTTCACTTCACTTCACTTCATCAGTTCAGTTCAGTTCAGTCTCTCAGTCGTGTCCAACTCTTTGCGACCCCATGAATTGCAGCATGCCAGGCCTCCCTGTCCATCACCAACTCCCGGAGTTCACTCAGACTCACGTCCATCGAGTCAGTGATGCCATCCAGCCATCTCATCCTCTGTCATCCCCTTCTCCTCCTGCCCCCAATCCCTCCCAGCATCAGAGTCTTTTCCAATGAGTTGACTCTCCACATAAGGTGGCCAAAGTACTGGAGTTTCAGCTTTAGCATCATTCCTTCCAAAGAAATCCCAGGACTGATCTCCTTTAGAATGGACTGGTTGGATCTCCTTGCAGTCCAAGGGACTCTCAAGAGTCTTCTCCAACACCACAGTTCAAAAGCATCAATTCTTCAGCACTCAGCTTTCTTCACAGTCCAACTCTCACATCCATACATGACCACTGGAAAAACCATAGCCTTGACTCGACGGACCTTTGTTGACAAAGTAACATCTCTGCTTTTCAATATGCTATCTAGGTTGGTCATAACTTTTCTTCCAAGGAGTAAGCGTCTTTTAATTTCAATCCACACCAAGTTCTGGTTTGGTGCCTAGAACATAGCTAACACTCAATAATTTTTAGCTATTTATGAAAACAAGTCCTGAGAAGTCTCTCACCGAGGAAACTGCTCATCAGACAGACCTTCCTCTAACACTCAAGGAGGGTAAACACAGAGGAGGGCAAGAAAAAACAACAACTGGAAAATGGTGAGGCTGTGAAAGTGGCCAGTTAGGAGGGGCCTATTACATAGTCGCCTAAAGCATATATTAATATTAAGGGTCTCTGGACAGAAAGGAGTATACTGTACATAAAAGAGTTGAATGGGCACAGTTTAAACTTCTTAGGAAAAATCTAAGAAGGGACGTATTAAGCATATTCATAAAAATAGACAGATTTTGTAAATATACTTAATTAAATGAAAGATTTGCACTGAAAACTAGTCTTTTCCCAAGCTTGTTAGAGTAGAAAATCAATGATGCTTTAACAAATTTAGAGTGTTGCTTTTATAGGGTGGACAGCTAGGAGACCTGAACAACTGAATACGAGCAGTAAATCTATGCCACATTCAGATCTCAAGCCGAGCTAATGCTTTTTTAGGTGATGAAAAAGTAGATTTTGTGGAAGAATTCAAGAAACATAAATGACATGTTTAAAGTATTCCAGTGTAGTTAAAAAAAAAAAAAAGATTTATTCTTTGCTGCTTTCAGAGCAAGAATAATCTCTTCCTTATGTCTCTGGTTCACTCTGCTTTCCCTTTTTAGCATGTTGCCCTTCAGTTGACACACAAAGACATTTCTAATGTGCCATAAACATAGACATTCCCCATGCAGTATAATGATAAACTAGCTGTTACGAAGAGTTTAGAAGCCAGACAGAGCGTTCCTACATATCTAACCCAAGTTATTTTCTGTGGCTTAACATATTTTCAATAGCAGTTCAACCACATGCTTAACTCTAACATAGGATTCCTTTCACCAGCTATAGAAAAAAATAATCAAAGAGACTATTGCTTCTGTGGAAGTTCTTGTACATGACTCCAGGGGAATTATTCTTTCCATCATTCCAGCATGCTTTATGAGGTTGTCCCAACTTGGTTGCCCTAAAACCCCAATATATACAACCCTGTGTGCACACAGTCATGGAGGCTGGAAGAGTCCCAAGAGCCTCAGAAAGACAAGAAAGAATACTTAAAAGCCCTGAGACCATTACTTATTCTGCAGAACATCTAAACAAGTGAAGGATTTCCTTCCCTAGTCCTCACTATCCCAGTCTTATCCAAAGTACCATTTCCCAAAACAGAAAGTCATCATTCTTAAGACCTTCTGAATATCCTCTGCCCTTCCACCTGGATCAGCAAGCTTCTGAACAAGGAGATAGTTGGCAAAATGCCAGCAGGGAGGGCCTGGAGACAGGAAACAGCCAGCATGCACTTTGGTCTTAGCCTATTGCTGCCTCATTGTGTGATTAAGAGTGGATTTAAGGCAGAATGCACTACGTTTAAATTCCGGCTCCACCTATTGTTAACTCTGAGAATTTGGGCAAATTATTTAACTTTTCAGAGCCTCAATTATTCATCTATCCACTAAGGATAATAATACCCCATCTTTGAGTTTGGGAAAAATTAAATAATTTATGTACAGAATTCAATAAGCACATTAACTGTTGTTATAAACTGTTACTTTGGAGACGCAGTCTGACGTTCTCCCTGCTCAGCATTCCTTCATTCATTTTACTGACACATCTCAGGAAAGAAATCCATCCACAGGGCCCCATCAGCCACTTCCATGAGAACCCGAAGGGCAAAGAACATGCAAATTTCCAAATTTGAGGAAACTAGTGCAGTTAAAGAAACCCATCTCCTTCTGTTCCCAGATTATTTTTCTTGACCCCTGACAATTATTCCACCAGGTTGCTTGGCTCCGTCACTTGAAAACTACCAAGAAAGTCAATCAGTAATTTATGTGAGATAAATTACCAATAAACACATTAAAAAGTTTAACCTTGTGCTGTGTTGTGCTAAATCTTACTACCGATTAAAAGAATTAAAATTAACCCATAATACCATTACACCTATCCAAACTGTAAACAGTTTTTCAATGATAATATTGAGTTTAGGTGTTATAATGATAATATTCATCACTCCACTTGTTTAGATGTTAGCAGCAGCAGTATGAGATACCCTGATAAGAATGCAAATTTCTGGAAAGTATTTTATTAAATGTATTAAGACTCCCCCAAAAAAGTTTATATCTTTTGACCCAATAATTAAACTTCTGAAAGTTACCCTAAGGAGATACTCAGAAATGCAAACAAAAATGTGCAAAAGTATTATTTTAACAGAAAAGAAATAAAAAATAGCATAAATACTCAACAATAAGGAATTGCATAAATTATAATAACTCAATACAACAAAATACCATGCATCTGAAGGAGGAAACAGACAGAATAGGCTCTATCTTGAAAGCAGGACTCCATTTTGGGCCAGACTGGGGACCTTGAGTTATATGCCCAGTATCTATGGAAACGACGCACCAACTGGAAAACCAGACCCCCGCCCCCCCCCCCCCCATGGAAGAACCCCAGGGCTTGTACCTAGACTCTCAGTCGCCTAAAAGAATACCCTAATTATCTGTGTAACTGAATAGAATCGTAAATTCTATTTTGCTTATTGGGGTGTGACCACAGGCCTATTGATAATTGTTCACTGTTAACTACCTAGGCTTAAGGCATATGAATGCCTTAAGTTAACTTTGATTGTATCTTTCTTCTCCTTTGTTCAGACTAGTTTTCAGGGAATTTGGGGAGGTGGGTTTGGGCACAGACACTTAGGGTATATCAGTTCAGTTCAGTTCAGTGGCTCAGTCGTCTCCGACTCTTTGCGACCCCATGAATCCCGGCACGCTAGGCCTCCCTGTCCATTACCAACTCCCGGAGTTCACTCAGACTCACGTCCATCGAGTCAGTGATGTCATCCAGCCATCTCATCCTCTGTTGTCCCCTTTTCCTCCTACCCCCAATCCCTCCCAGCATCAGAGTCTTTTCCAATGAGTCAACTCTTTGCATGAGGTGCCCAAAGTACTGGAGTTTCAGCTTTAGCATCATTCCTTCCAAAGAAATCCCAGGGCTGATCTCCTTCAGAATGGACTGGTTGGATCTCCTTGCAGTCCAAGGGACTCTCAAGAGTCTTCTCCAACACCACAGTATATAAGGTTTCATAAAAACTGGTCAGGGTCCTTGGCTAAGAGGAGACTCTGCCTTGGGCTCACCAGTGTAATAAACTGCACTCCACTATCTGCATTGTCCTTCTGAGTGAGATTGTTTCCCAGAATGCATGGCTTCAACACATCTATTAAAAATAATGTTTTCAAAGAATATTTGATGACATGGGAAAGCCCTTGTAATATAATGTTATTTAAAAAATTAGGTATAAAACTTCTAAACATGTAGAGAAAATTACTGAAAGGAAATATGGTTAAAATGTTAACAATAAATATGTATAATGATGGAAGGAAGAAAAGTATTTTCTTTTGTATAATTTTTATGGTTCAAATTCTCTGGTATAAGCATGCAATTTCATTTACAATTAGATTTTTGTGTCTCTGAATTTAGGGCATGCCAATCCACTCTAGTATTCTTGCCTGGAGAATCCCATGGACAGAGGAGCCTGGCAGACTACAGTCCATAGTGTGTCAGAGAGCTGGAAACGACTTAGGGACTTAGCACGGCTGCATGCAAAGGGAGCCTTCTAAAGAAACAAATCCTTAGCCCCAAAGAATCACTCTACTCTAAAGTCATTGCATTAATGATTCTTGGCAGTGGATGAGATATTTGTGATAGACAGTCTTAATCCTTCTTCACCTCACCCTACACCAGTCATAGTAGGAGGGGAGCCTCACAGGTGGCTTTGGGCTAAACACTAATGGGAAAGTAACAAAGTAGCTGAGATCAAGCAGGCATAGCTGCTTCCATCAGAGACCAGGCTCTGGTCAGCAGGCTGTCACTGAGTCAGTTGCAATAATAGTGATTTATTTCTGTACAAACAATAGGCTGTGGCTCAGAGGTTAAAGCGTCTGCCTGGAATGTGGGAGACCCGGATTCGATCCCTGGGTCGGGAAGATCCCTTGGAGAAGGTAATGGCAACCCACTCCAGTACTCTTGCCTGGAGAATCCCATGGAGGGAGGAGCCTGGTAGGCTACAGTCCATGGGGTCGCAAAGAGTCGGACACGATTAAGCGACTTCATTTTCATGCAATCAATCCACATCGCTATGAAGGTGAAGGAGTCCACAGTCTGAGAATATTTTCAAACCAGACTTTCTGCGGAATGGCGTGATCTTAAAAGAGAATCATGGCAGAATAAATGTGGTTCTTTGAAGTCATCCTTTGATTCACTATAAAGTCATGGCCCAAGATGTAAAGGACAAAAGAGATACATATTATGCGAGACTTCATGACTTACGAAGGCATGTTCTACCAACTTTGTGAGATGGTTGCACTGTTCATTGCTATTATGTAATACTCACAGAGTATTCTATTATTCTGGGGTATCTTGCCAACAATAATTAGTAATTTTTCACATCACTCTGAAGAGGAAGGTCAATATTATTATCATTACCCTCTGAAATATATAAGAACATTATGAAAGCTGACACCACAGCAGTCAATGGCAAAGCCAAAAGGAAACTTATTTTCTGGCTCCTTGATTAGCAGAAGTTTCACAGAATACAGAATTTTCCTACTACTAGAAGGAAAAAGAGAATTATTTATCCATGGAGTCAATAAGTTGGTTGTGATTTGCTCTCATCTCAAATAAAAATTGTTGTGTATTCTTTTGATTATACTTAGTTACAAGTAGTAAGTTCCTTCTTTGGCTTTCCTAGGAGGGTCTGGCCTCTGGATCTTAGCTTCTTCTGATTATTCGGGTCCACAGCACTTGCTGCACTAGTCATCTATTAATGCATAACAAATTACTCCCCAAATTTAGCAGCTTAAAAAAAAATATTATCTCACAGTTTCTGAGGGTCAGGAATTGCGAGTGGTTTAGCTGGGTGGTCCTGGCTCAAGATCCCTCATGAAGTTGTACCAGGCTGTCAGCAGAGACTGTGGCTGTCAGTTATCTGAGAGCCTAACTAGGGCTGAGATTGCTGGTGGAGGCCTTAGTTCCTTGATGGCTGTTGGAAAAAGTCTCAATCTTTGCCCTGCGGGGCTCTTCATGGGGCTTCTCACAACATGGCATCTGGCTTCCCCCAGAGTGAATGACCCAAGACAGAGCAAGATTGCAAGACAGCAACCAAATGAAAGTCTTTAACAACCTGTTCTTGAAAGTGACATCCCATTTATGAGTGTGTTGTGTGTTCAGTTGTGACCCCATGGACTGCAGCCCACCAGGCTCCTCTGTCCATGGGATTTTTCAGGCAAGAGTACCGGAGTGGGTTGCCATTTCCTCTTCCAGGGGATCTTCCTAACTCAGGGATCAAACCTGTGTCTCTTATGTCTCCTGTATTGGCAGACAGATTCTTTACCGCTGCACCGCCTGGGAAGCCCACTGCATCTATCATATTCTTTGGGACCCGTGGACCAACTCCTGTAAAATGTGGAAGGGAACCATACAAGGTACAGGGAGGGATTGCAGGCAGCCATTTTGGACGATGCTTACCACAGCTTTTAAAAAAAGTGTGATTTGTTTTTTTAGCCAATGATTTCCTCTTGTCTCAGTGGCAGTAAGGTTTTTCACATTCTTCTATATCCTAACCAGCAGCAGGATGATAAACAAGGAAATGCACTTAAGTACCATCTTCCAAAATAACTCTGTCATAACTTAAATTTTTAAAATTCAAATAAATTTTTGATCCTTTTTACTAGTTTTACTGACCATAAGATAGTGACTCTGTCACATTGGTATCATTAGAATTTTTGGTATGTTTTTCCTGAATTGAATTTCCAGGAGAAAACAGTAACATTATTCCAATAGTAAAAGCTGCTTGAAAGACTAGAATGGAAATAAAATATAGCAATTAAGACCCACCTCAGCCTGTGTGCAAATCCTAGTTCTGCCTTCACGAGCTGCTTGACATTGGAGAAACTGAGCCTCACAGTGTCAGTTTCCTCATCTAAAAAATGAGTACACAAATAGGAGCAATCTCTGAGCTCTGTGGCATGAAAATCAGGAAGGTACTCAGGCAACTGTGATCACTGTCAATAATGACATTTTTGTGTTTCTACACAGTACCCACATGGGGCAAAAGGTGCTTTGGGGAATTTTTCCCAAAGACCTCATTCACTTCTCTCCTTTCACTGTAAGGCAGTCATTTAGTCCTTTTTTGCTCTTTGTAGAAGGCAGATGTTTCTTCAGAGATTCCATATTTTTAATGTTTAAAGACTCTGGAGCAGCAAGGGAAAGGAGTGAACAGGTGTTTTATTTAATTTTTAAAATTAATTTCGGGGCTCTGTTGGGCAGAGTCAGATATTCTGAAGCTAGACTGCTGTGAACTTTGCAAGTTGTTTCCCCCCTTTGCCCTATTCTGGGCCCCACACCCAGAACTGAGTTGATATGTGACCTGAATTGAGCTGGCAGCTTTCCTGTGCACAGCTAGGATGTGAAGCTCCCAGGAGAGGGAAGGTGTCTAGAGTGTAATCAGAGGCATCTATTTGTCACCAACTGTACCGACCCACTCTGCTTAAGTCCTGAGCAAGGTCATTATTCTCAGCCTGCGACGCCCAAGTGCACAGCAGGCTCAGCTGGCGGTGCATGTTCCATTAGTATTCTGCACGTTCCATCAGCTAAATTTGCTATTGCATTTAGAATGCTCCTGATTGCATATTTTTTATATTCCCAGCCTCCTCAGAGAAATGAATGCCACTGTTAGTGATCTTCCAGGCAGCCGAGCACTCAGTGATGCATTTGTCATCAAACTAAGGGGGAAAGTTATTAAAACACTTGGCTGTCAACCACGAACTCAGAACCACTTAAGTTATAAAAGTGCTTTTACATGCAGAAGCCAAAAATAAATAAATAAATCAAGGAAGAATTGTGGAGAGGGAAAAAAAAAACATTTTAATAAGTTAGAATTTACTAAAAAAATTTTTTAATAAGTTAGAATTTACTAAAAAGACTATCTTTCCACTATAATTATGTCCAAATAAAAGTAAGTGAATGCAGACATTTTTTTTTCAGCTACAACATCATTTTTTTGGCTGTTGAAATTGCTTTCTACTCAAAGTACCCTCAGCATCCCATACTTGGCAAACCTCAGAAATGACATGTTTTAAATTATGTATCTTTTAAAAGATAATTAATATTTATATTTAATTATGCTTTTCTCGATATTTCTTAAGATACGATGGGCCAGAAGACATCTCACTTTCTACCTCACAAAAGAAATAAACGAGGAGCATTGTTTCATGGTCTGTGAAAGGGATGTGCAATTTTTACTCCTATCAGCAGAGCTACTAAAAAATGGAAAATTATTATTTTTGCCCCCCAGAAAAATCTCATTAAGCTCCTTAAAGAAATAGAAACCTCATGAGCAGTAATCAAAGCATATGCAGCCTCCTGAGTGGTTACCAGAGCCCACTTCATCAGACAATTCCACTGGGGACAGAGTTGCCCAAGGACATGCTTCTCACGGAATGTATTATAAATTGAAATTCAGCTGCAGAGAGCGACTGAGCTAGAAAGCCTGCACAGAAGAAATGTATCCACGAGAATCTTTCCTGGGAACATATGGGTCTTTCATCATTGTCAGATCCCCAGGAACCATAAGCAAACAAGAGACAGATTGATATGACCTATTCAGGACAAATCCATGTATAGAATGCTGCAGACAGAGGCAGTGGAAGGCCCAGCTCCTGGAGGCCTGAGTTGCTGTACATTACAGCTTCTCAATACAAGGCAGTGTGATTTAGAATGACAGACTGTACTTATGTCAGCTTGTCTAAGCATGCCTACCCTGTTTCCACTAAGAAAATTGCTCACACAAGAGCCTAGATGTTATTAACCAGAGGAAGGATCCAATAGAAAACATATTAAAAGTACTTCGATTCTTAGAGCATCTCGTAGGACCTTGTACTAGTTTCTTAAGGCTGCTGTAACAAAGTACCACAAACCAGGTGCCTTGAAACAACTTTAGATTTAAAAAGTTGTCTCACAGTTCTGCAGGCTAGAAGTCTGAAATCAAGGTGTTGGCAGAGCCATGCTCACTGTGAAATCACTCAGAATCCTTCCTTGCCTCTTCTAGCTTCTGATATTTGCTGGCCGTCCTTGGCATTCCTTGGCTTGGAGATACATGACTCCAATCTCTGTCTTTGTGGTCACAAGGCTTTCTTCTCCAGTGTGACTTTATCTTCACATAGTATTTGCTTTTCTTGCAAGGACACCAGTCATACGGGATTGGGAGTTATCCTAGTGACCTCATCTTAACTCGATTACATCTACTAAGAACCAATTTCCAAATAAAGTCACATTCACAGGTACCAGCAGTTAGGACTTTGACACATCTTTTAGGAGACATTATTCAACCCATAACAGACCACTCGGATTGAAGAATGCTGAAGCAATGAATCTAGATGAAGAGGATACAAACTATGAGAGAACTGATTGCAGAAGACAAAGGAAGAGATTGTTAGAAGAGTGTGGCCAAGAGAAGCGGATTGATCAAATTAAGACATTAAGTAAAATAAAGACTAAGTATACTTGGATTAACAGCAGGAGGGTTTGTGTTTATAGAGTGGTAAAGTCTAGGACCATATTGCAATGGTTGACAGAGTGAGCAGCAAATACAGACATGAAAATCATGCCTGTAGGCAAGACTCTTAAGACATTAAGCTGCGCAGAGATAAGAGACAAGAAAGCTATTGGAGAGAACACTGCAATGCTAAGCAGGGCCTTTGCTGTCAAGAATCTGGAAGCCCCTAACTTTTATGGCTACTTCTCCATATTGAATGGCCACTGGTTCATACACCTGCTGTTGATGAGGACACTGAACACTGGCACCTCCATGCTGGTGGCAAAGACTGCATTAGGGAACACATTGCCACCTGCTTATAATGGGATGGGCAAGTGTGCGTCAAGAGATGGTTTGAATTGGGAGCACTTGCTAAACATGCTTCAGTGATGAGGGTGCTTTTGTCTATAAACTGATGTGAACAGAGCTAGAACAAATAATTTCACAATTTGTATGGAAATACAAAAAAACCTCGAATAGCCAAAGCTATCTTGAGAAAGAAGAATGGAACTGGAGGAATCAACCTACCTGACTTCAGGCTCTACTACAAAGCCACAGTCATCAAGACAGTATGGTACTGGCACAAAGACAGAAATATAGATCCATGGAACAAAATAGAAAGCCCAGAGATAAATCCATGCACATATGGACACCTTATCTTTGACAAAGGAGGCAAGAATATACAATGGATTAAAAACAATCTCTTTAACAAGAGGTGCTGGGAAAACTGGTCAACCACTTGTAAAAGAATGAAACTAGAACACTTTCTAACACCATACACAAAAATAAACTCAAAATGGATTAAAGATCTAAACGTAAGACCAGAAACTATAAAACTCCTAGAGGAGAATATAGGCAAAACACTCTCCGACATACATCACAGCAGGATCCTCTATGACCCACCTCCCAGAATATTGGAAATAAAAGCAAAAATAAACAAATGGGACCTAATTAAACTTAAAAGCTTCTGCACAACAAAGGAAACTATAAGCAAGGTGAAAAGACAGCCTTCAGAATGGGAGAAAATAATAGCAAATGAAGCAACTGACAAACAATTAATCTCAAAAATATACAAGCAACTCCTACAGCTCAATTCCAGAAAAATAAATGACCCAATCAAAAAATGGGCCAAAGAACTCTAAATAGACATTTCTCCAGAGAAGACATACAGATGGCTAACAAATACATGAAAAGATGCTCAACATCACTCATTATTAGAGAAATGCAAATCAAAACCACTATGAGGTACCATTTCACACCAGTCTGAATGGCTGCGATCCAAAAGTCTACAAGCAATAAATGCTGGAGAGGGTGTGGAGAAAAGGGAACCCTCTTACACTGTTGGTGGGAATGCAAACTAGTACAGCCACTATGGAGAACAGTGTGGAGATTCCTTAAAAAACTGGAAATAGACCTGCCTTATGATCCAGCAATCCCACTGCTGGGCATACACACTAAGGAAACCAGAATTGAAAGAGACACGTGTACCCCAGTGTTCATCGCAGCACTGTTCATAATAGCCAGGACATGGAAGCAACCTAGATGTCCATCAGCAGATGAATGGATAAGAAAGCAGTGGTACATATACACAATGGAGTATTACTCAGCCATTAAATAGAATACATTTGAATCAGTTCTAATGAGGTGGATGAAACTGGAGCCTATTATACAGAGTGAAGTAAGCCAGAAAGAAAAACACCAATATGGTATACTAATGCATATATATGGAATTTAGAAAGATGGTAACAATAACCCTGATACGAGACAGCAAAAGAGACACTGATGTATAGAACAGTCTTTTGGACTCTGTGGGAGAGGGAGAGGATGGGATGATTTGGGAGAATGGCATTGAAATACGTATAATATCATATATGAAACGAGTTGCCAGTCCAAAAAATAAAAAATAAAAATAAAATGATGTGAAAACTTACTGTTGGCAGCTAGGTTTAGCTAAGTCCATGATACCTGCTTGCATCACGAGTCCAATAAACTCTCTGGTGATTTGTAAGTCACCTGTGTCTACCTTTCCTTAGACAAGGTACATAGAAGAGATTTAAAAATTGGTTCACAGGATTGTGGGGGAAATGGCAACCCACTCCAGTATTCTGGCCTGGATAATCCCATGGACAGTGGAGCCTGTTAGGCTACAGTCCACAGGGTTGCAAAGAGTCGGACATGACTGAACAACTTCACTCACTCACTCACTCAAACAACAGGGAACTATAGCCTAGTTGAGTTGACACATGAAACTAACCATCACATCTTCTTCCTAAGGACCTCTAAGAGGCCACAGCTTCTGAAAGGGCATGCCAGTTCTGAACACAGCAACCAGGTGTCCACTTTACAGGTAGGGGCTTGGTTTTAGGCACTTATAGAGTACTATTTTCATAGAAAAAATCTAGATAGTGAATGGAGTTAGTCACCACAAATAAAACTGTTAAGACAATTGGCACACAGGATTATAGATGCATTCTTTCTAAAAGAAAAATCTGAATGATGATGTGCTTTGCTCACTCATGACATAAAGGCACTAGACCCAGCCTATGGCAATTAGTTCATTATCTTATAGTAACACTACCTAATACTACCTGAAGTTGTCATTAACCTCCTTTTTCTTTAGACGAGAAATTAATACAAGGCAGATCTGTCTTTCTTACCATTCAATGGAACATTTAATTATCAAAGGATCAAAAGCATCTTGTTATAATGTTGCTGGGCAGCACGGACTTGGAGGTAATTATGAAGAACAACTTAAGTGTAATTTCCTGAAAAAAAGGGCTATCAACAAAAAATTAGAGCACAGAGATGGCAGCTTCAGAGTCATAACATGTCTCTTTCCATATTCCTATCATAGAGAACTCTATTAAGGTAACTTACAATAGGAGAAGCATTCAAACGAGTATTTCTCATATACATGTACTGAGCATTTGAAAGTGGCACCAAAGGCACTCACTCAAGAATGCAAATGCTGTTATTAGCCTTTAACATTTTAGTTCAGATCAGGTATCAGAAGATGGTGGTAGATGCTGAAATACACACAGACACACACACACAAAGCAAGCTTCTCCAAACTTCTGCAATTAAATGATCCTTCATTCCCTAATCATATTCCTTCCATTTAGAGATGATTTTATTACAGCTTCTCTAGAGAAATTTTTTTAATTGAAATGACATATATGCCATCCAAAAGATAGAAAACTCACAGTTGAATATACAAAGGTGTCATTTATACTTCATCCTTCCAAGACAAAACCAGCTTGCCTTTGTATAAAACCTTGACGGATTTGCAGTGGTTAAAACAATACAGACAGCCATTTAACATGAGTAATAGGATAGAAATTCTGGAGCTGCCTTTCCTGTTTATATTACCCACCTCCAACCTACATACATGATTAAAAGATGTCACTCAATTACACTTCAATTTTTCTGCCAGCTGCTTTCATTACAAAATTTTTTAGCAATGTTCCTCGAAGGATAATTTATTGAATAGATATTGAATTTGCTATTAGACATTGACAGGTATCCAGAAGGACATTTTATTCTCTGTCAAAGATCATTTATTTCAGGATTTTGTGTTTTGGGTAAGTGGACTGTGTTTGGATTTTTCATGTATCACAGAGAGTATAGTAATTCCTACTTACAGTGATTTAAATGCTTTTATTATTAGGTCCTACCTATCAGGAAAAAAAAAATGTGGGTTATATTAGTGAAATGGATTACTTTTTATTACATAAATATTTTATGATATCTATTTTCCATTTCTTTCTCTGACACTTTATTACCACTGACTCTTATTAATTCCATGCTTAATATAAATTAAATGCAAGATTTGGACGTGCGTAGCTGCAGGGCCTTGAGGGCATAGAGTCTATTCTCTTAGATTACAATTACTTAACTTCTCCTAGGATTAATCTGCCTAACCACAGTCCCTGAGCTATCCAAGAGAGAGATAATTTGGAAATGTAGCAGCAGGCTTCAGATGTGATAACTCATAACCTCCTATTTACACAGTCTGTGGGAACTCAAAGACAGTTTATCAGGAGACATTTTATAAGGGACTTGTAAAACTGAATACAGCCAAACACTCCATTGTTCAGAGGCCGGGGCTCTTGTCTAGGGGCTTCATTACTGGCTGCCACCTCTATGTGAGGTGAGTTAGCTTGAGCTCAGGAAGGTGGGGACATTTGCCCACACAGGGCTCCTACTTGTTAGCAACTCCATGGTCACAGCAGCTGAAACAGGCTGTGCTTCCCCCGGGACTGTTTCGGTTATCATTACAAAATGAATCAGGCTGTGATTATTTTTCCAAGTTTCTCCCATACGAAAAAGGATAAACAAAGGTAGAAATGCTTAAATGAACAGAAGATGATTTAGGAACAATGATGACAGAGGAATAGGGCAAAGGGAAATGACACTGGAAAGATAGGCTAGGTTGGATGTCAAAGAGACTTACAAAGCTAAAGAATGTGGATATTTTCTACAGGTCTCAGTTTCAGTGGTTTGCAGACTTCTTCTTAAAGGAAACAATTACTCCCAATCCTCAGTGTTAACTTAAATCATGAGATATTGACATATATACATGTGTATATACACATACACGTATATGTTTTACGTATGTGTATGTATATGCATGCACAAAAATTTCCTACTTGTATGTGTCCTTCATAGTTTGCCAGAGCTCTTGGTTCTACATAATCCTCATTCTAGGATCCAGGCTGAAGGAGCAATTCCTTTTGGTAATATTGCTGGGCTCATGCCAGAAAGAAAAAAGGGAGAGGGTCAGACAGACCTGCATTGGCTCTGAAGGCTTCCCTTGAAAACGGCAGGTATCACTCCCACTCACATTCTATTTGCAAATCAAGTGGTTCAGCCAAACCTAAAGTCAGGAGGGTGGGAAGTATAATTTTTCCACAAGGAGGGACCCCACAAGGAGAGAAAAATCTAGAAAACTAGGTTTAAAGTCTTTGTTTATAGGTTTTATGTGAATCTAAACCTAGATAGCATATTCAAAAGCAGAGATATTACTTTGCCAACAAAGGTCCGTCTACTCAAGGCTATCGTTTTTCCAGTAGTCATGTATGGATGTAAGAGCTGGACTGTGAAGAAAGCTGAATGCCGAAGAATTGATGCTTTTGAACTGTGGTGTTGGAGAAGACTCTTAAGAATCCCTTGGACTACAAGGAGATCCAACCAGTCCATTCTGAAGGAGATCAGTGCTGGGTGTTCTTTGGAAGGACTGATGCTAAAGCTGAAACTCCAGTACTTTGGCCACCTCATGAGAAGAGCTGACTCATTGGAAAAGACTCTGATGCTGGGAGGGATTGGGGGCAGAAGGAGAAGGCGACGACAGAGGATGAGATGGCTGGATAGCATCACCGACTCGATGGATGTGAGTTTGAGTGAACTCCGGGAGTTGGTGATGGACAGGGAGGCCGGGTGTACTGCAATTCATGGGGTCTCAAAGAGTCGGAGATGACTGAGCGACTGAACTGAACTGAACTGAACTGAAAACCATGACAATTAATTCCACAGGAAAAGTACAAACTAACAAAGTTTAAATTAATATTTATTGGGTTAAACCTTTTACTGACCTTATCATACTGCTCACTATGAGAAAATGTTACAAAGAGCTAAAGCTCTTTTGGTTTGGCTTGGTGGTGGCTGTTGCTCACATTTGTTAATTAGTTAGTCTACAATATGACATGCAGTAACTGCATTCTCCCCACACTTTCCTCTATTGGAGCCACTGTACAGAAAACCTGTCTTCAATTTGCTGTCACTGCATTTGGCCTTCATGTGAATCAAACTCATCTTTACAGATTAAGTCCACTTCTGTTCATTTTTCATTAACTCATGACACTTAAAGTTACACATCTTGGTGTCAAAAAGATCATAAAGATATCTGCAACACAGATGGAAATTTTATGACAGTGATGAAATAGTCATTTGAATGATCCAGAATATACTTATATTATTTTTTAGAGATTTTTTCATTGACATTAAAGTTCAAAATTCAACGAATCTCATAGACAACCTAAGCATGACCTCTCTATTCCCACAAGAATGTCACTCCAGAGGTCAGGGACACTGCTACAGATGAAAGGGGACCACTGAAGAAGACAGTGTCACAGGCTTTTAAAATTGAATTTATTTTGCTTATGGAACCAGTGAGCACCAGTTTGGAGGCCTGACAATAGACCGGGGAAAGAAAAGTGAAGACCTGAAAATCAAGGTGGTCTGAATAAAATGAAATGATGGCTCACCAACACAAATGACTGATACACCAACTTGAAATCTAGAGAAGAAAGTTGAAGAAGCAGGAGGGGTTGAAGGGAGAAAAAAGCAAGCCTGATTTCTAGTACTGAAAACTTTTATGGCAGACTCTCCAAACAAGAGAAATCCACCATTAATAAAGTCTGGGAATGTGATTAATCACAAAAATTAGAACACTGAACAGAGTTAGAAGTTCTGAGCTCCTGTTCCAGCTATGTCATTCTGGTGAAAGAACAGTCTAGTTTATGAAAAGAAGATTCATAAGCAGTCTGGCCTTTTAGCTAGAAATTTAAGATGAAAGCAGTATGAAATTCAGTACAAATACTTAATAGATATCTATTATATTTAAGGAAGAACTGGGTTATTTGTACAGTGTTATACAAATATACATTATCACTTTGTGGCTGTTATAATTTTCTCCCCTATTCCTTCTTTTCCTGGAGCTTGGGCAACCCAATAATAAAGTAATAGAGGGAAAGCTGTGTATGGAACTCTAGTCTGAGCAGGAGCCAGACACACTTTTAGTATAATGAGGTACAGAATATACACTAGAAAAGAACTTTTATAGACAAGCAGTCTGATTTTCCTTTACAGCTTTTTCCTCTTCCACCATATCCGTAGTACCTGGGCTTGCACTTGGTCCTGTCAAAGCTCAGAGAGAGAAGGACCATTTATGCCAGAGGCTGTAACAGAGAGGATAAAGATGCTTTAAAGGGAGAGAACTGGCCACAAGGCCAAAGGAGCAAGTTGCGGAGGCAGAAAAAGAATGAGGGTAAAGGTCAAAGGGGGATGCTGTCTGCTACTGAGGCATCTGGAGTGTCCATGAGCAGAGGCCCCAGACCTGTGGGCAGTACATGGGGACAAGTCAGTGAGGAAAGGAACCCTGGGCTCTGGTAGGATACTGTCACTTCAACCTGAGGTGAAGAACTGTGTGAACATTCTTTGGGGACCTGTATTGTGTTTTCTCAGCTGAGGGAAGACTTAGTCCATTTCTTTCATGCCTCCCAGTCACCAGCAGATGCCTGGATTCTGACAGGAGCAAAGACCAGAAAGCAAATAAGTCACAAGGGATCAATCCCTGGCTGACAGGCGAGATATTCTTTTGACCCTCCCATCCATCGTACCAAGAAAAGGAACACAGTGTCCCCCTTATACTATTACTTCAATTCCATCCCTCAGAGGGAGCATGTTAGACTATCCCCCAGTAAAGTTCAGAAATCCCTACACATTGACATAAGCAAAGAACAAAATGCTTCTTGAGGGAAAGAAAGCTGGTCTTAGAATAGCATTATGATTTATCACTATTTGATGAGCTTGATCTTCTACATTTTGATTCCTGGCTTTTCTAAAGTTTTCTGAGACTTTTAACACTAAAAGTAAAATGCAGGTTCTTGGCTACTAAGCCTTGTTAAAGGAAGTATTAAAAGGAGCTGTGGTTAAGCTACTGGTCTTCCATCTTACAGAGGGCAATTCAGCTACATACAAGGACACATTGTGGACTTAAAGTCAGATACAGCAGCTTTTTAAAGGTGGATTTGAAATCTGCAAGGGTAGCCAGGGGAACTGAAACACTGGAGAATTTTGAGGCAGGCTCAGAAATCATAATATTTATCAAAATCTTATGTCACCTTACCCTTCTAGTCCAAAGGTCATATGATATTATCCTCTAGCAAGAATGTTGTTGGACATCAGAAATGAAACACCAGTATGATCATACTACTTGGCAGGATTTTTTCCAAATATTATTAAAACAACATTGTTCTCTTGTTAAGATTGTTAAGACAATTTTTCCAACCCTTAGATATACAACTTAAAGGGCCATTTTGTCTCAATACCTTCCCCCCAACTGCCTGGTTCCAGTTTTTCCTCCAGAAATCTAAAACTACAAAACTTCTGAACACTATCTGTAACAGTTCATGAGCACCTTAGTCTCATGAATGCTTAACACCCCTATGAGGCAAGTCCCTGGCAAAAAATTATTATCCTTTCTCTAAAAGAGAAGACTGAGTTCAGAGAAGTCGAGTGTGTTGCCAAAATAACTGAGCAGTTACTGAGAGGTGAGCAGTGCTAGTTTTATGCTTCCCAGACTGGTATTTTATCTACAGGAATAAATCACACCTCCATCATGGAACTACATGTTAAAAGATCACTGTGGTGGCATGAGATAATTTAAGAGTTACCAGTCTTGAATTTGGAAGGTTTGAAACGAACAAAAACATTTCAGATCCTGAAAGATATATGAAGAAAATCTAAGTGAATCCAACAAATTTAACTAGTGTGAGGCTGCTGCTAAGTAATATGCCTCTCACTGTGATGTGCATGTATATTTCACATCACAGAAATGTGCTCCCTGAAAAAAATTTATGGATATAATTTTTTAAATTTTATAAATCAAGTTTTATTTTAAATATCCAAGGAAAACTCACTACTGAAGGAAGGAACCCCGTGTAAATCTTTTGTACATCTGTAACCTTTTTGGCAGCGCAAATAATTCCTCTCTCATTTGGGGCTTGTATAGTCTCCAATTCAATACATTTGTGTTTCCTGATAGCAGGGCTTGCCTAAAGTTTGAATTAATAGGAAAATATTATTTTGTGACAGTTCACTTTTGACAGATGTACAAAGAGTTGAATATATTCATGAAAGGCTTTTATTTGTACTGTAGGCAATGGATGGGAGTAGCAATTGATACCAAAGCGACATTCTTTTTTCCTCCTAAACAAAATCTCATAAACACATTTTTAGACTATGCCCATCTGCTCCCATGGCCTTAAATTGTTAGGCATATCTTATATGCACGGGTTGGCTCTCAGAGAGTTATCTTTTTCACAGATATCTGTTTAATTGGTAGCAGCTGTTAATCAAGCACATTGTCACAAATCCCGTAGCGTAGCATTCATCCGAAAGGTTTGTGTTTTTTTTACATTTTGAAGGGAAGCCATATGCCTTAGGCAGCATGGAGTGGAGTAGATTTCAAGTAATTATATTTAGTCAAGTAATTTGGCCTGAAATATCTGATGTGAATGTTTATGTTGATTAAACTCCCTGGGAAACTGGCAGCTTTTTATCAACACTTTGTGCAGTTCACACATAACCTAAGAGGAAATATCCCTTCAGTGCTCCAGTTACAGGCCCTGGGAACAGAGAATTGAAAGGTGGCATACAGAATTTGGAATTTTTGGCTTCAGTAGACTGGGACTTGAATCCATGCTCAATCATTAATTCTTCAAATTACTCAACCATCTTATGTGTCCGGATACATGTAACACTGTGCTAGAGGCCGGGATATCAAAGTGAGTAAGGCAGAGTTCTGGCCTCAAAGGCTCCCCTCTACTGGGGAATGCACAGCAAGACCAGGCTGATGCTCTAAGACACCCAGACCCAGAGGCCCTTATATCCTCCAAGCCTTCTACCCTGAAATCTCTGAGACTTGGTTAAAACTGCCACAACTCATGGAGCTAAGGCACCCACCCTTTGGGTCCAGTGCCCACCTCCCAACAGAGACTGTCAGGACTAAATCCATTCATGTTTCTCATCCCTGTTCTTATCAGTCAACTCCAAAAGTCTAAGCTTCTTGCTCCTTTGATTTATTCTCCAGCCACTACCTTCACCCCAATGCTCTATCCTTTCTTATCCTCAAATTGGTACCTTAATCCCTTCCTCCCTTGAGCTTCCCAAGTCCCCACTCTATCATCAGACTGCTTTCTAGCACCTTAGCCTCCCCTACAAGCATTTCCTCTACTTCTGTGCATTGACTGAAAGCTGGCTCTGCTCAAGAATACCCACTCCCACACTGTTCCCTCAGATAAGCCTCTTTATCTTCTCAAATAGCTAAGTAGGTGGTATATTTTTTGTTCCCCAGTGCCATGTCTCACCCTGTGGCAAACTGCATTTTTCAAAGACATCTATAGCAATATCCACCACTCCGACCATGTAACCTTGCCTCAAAGAAAGGAATTCCCTCATCCTCAATAAATGTACTTATATCTCCATCATCTTCCTTCCTTCTGATGAAGGAGACACTCTCCTTCTGAGAACAACCCTTCTCCTTGTAGCCATCTATTCTCTTCTCAGTTCTGCATTTTCAGCTTGCCTGCTCTAATACATCCTTCCAAATACCAATAGCATTTTTAAAAATATAAATTTATTTATTTTAATTGGAGGTTAATTACTTTACAATATTGTATTGGTTTTGCCATAAATCAACATGAATCTGCCACAGGTGTACACATGTTCCCCATCCTGAATCCCCCTCCCACCTCCCTCCCCATACCATACCTCTGGGTCATCCCAATGCACCAACCAGTCCCAAGCATCCTGTATCATGCATCGAACCTGGGCTGGCAATTCGTTTCACATATCATATTATACGTTTCAATGCCATTCTCCCAAATCATCCCACCCTCGCCCTCTCCCACAGAGTCCAAAAGACTGTTCTATTATCATTACCATCTTTCTAAATTCCATATATATGCGTTAGTATACTGTATTGGTGTTTTTCTTTCTGGCTTACTTCACTCTGTATAATAGGCTCCAGTTTCATCCACCTCATTAGAATGGATTCAAATGTATTCCTTTTAATGGCTGAGTAATACTCCATTGTGTATATGTACCACTGCTTTCTTATCCATTCGTCTGCTGATGGACATCTAGGTTGCTTCCATGTCCTGGCTATTATGAACAGTGCTGTGATGAACACTGGGGTACACGTGTCTCTTTCCCTTTTGGTTTCCTCAGTGTGTATGCCCAGCAGTGGGATTGCTGGATCATAAGGCAGTTCTATTTCCAGTTTTTTAAGGAATCTCCACACTGTTCTCCATAGTGGCTGTACTAGTTTGCATCCCCACCAACAGTGTAAGAGGGTTCCCTTTTCTCCACACCCTCTCCAGCATTTATTGCTTGTAGACTTTTGGATCGCAGCCATTCTGACTGGCGTGAAATGGTACCTCATAGTGGTTTTGATTTGCATTTCTCTGATAATGAGTGATGTTGAGCATCTTTTCATGTATTTGTTAGCCATCTGTATGTCTTCTTTGGAGAAATGTCTGTTTAGTTCTTTGGCCCATTTTTTGATTGGGTCGTTTATTTTTTTTTGGAATTGAGCTGCAGGAGTTGCTTGTATATTTTTGAGATTAGTTGTTTGTCAGTTGCTTCATTTGCTATTATTTTCTCCCATTCTGAAGGCTGTCTTTTCACCTTGCTTATAGTTTCCTTTGATGTGCAGAAGCTTTTAAGTTTAATTAGGTCCCATTTGTTTATTTTTGCTTTTATTTCCAATATTCTGGGAGGTGGGTCATAGAGGATCCTGCTGTAATTTATGTTGGAGTGTTTTGCCTATGTTCTCCTCTAGGAGCTTTATAGTCTGGTCTTACGTTTAGATCTTTAATCCATTTTGAGTTTATTTTTGTGTATTGTGTTAGAGAGTGTTCTAGTTTCATTCTTTTATAAGTGGTTGACCAGTTTTCCTAGCACCACTTGTTAAAGAGATTGTCTTTTCTCCATTGTATATTCTTGCCTCCTTAGTCAAAGATAAGGTGTCCATAGGTGCGTGGATTTATCTCTGGGCTTTCTATTTTGTTCCATGGATCTATATTTCTGTCTTTGTGCCAGTACCATACTGTTTTGATGACTGTGGCTTTGTAGTAGAGCCTGAAGTCAGGCAGGTTGATTCCTCCAGTTCCATTCTTCTTTCTCAAGATTGTTTTGGATAGTCAAGGTTTTTTTGTATTTCCATACAAATTGTGAAATTATTTGTTCTAGCTCTGTGAAAAATACTGTTGGCAGCTTGATAGGGATTGCATTGAATCTATAGATTGCTTTGTGTATTATACTCATTTTCACTATATTGATTCTTCCGATCCATGAACACAGTATATTCCTCCATCTATTAGTGTCCTCTTTGATTTCTTTCACCAGTGTTTTATAGTTTTCTATATATAGGTCTTTTGTTTCTTTAGGTAGATATATTCCTAAGTATTTTATTCTTTTCATTGCAATGGTGAATGGAATTGTTTCCTTAATTTCTCTTTCTATTTTCTCATTATTAGTGTATTGGAATGCAAGGGATTTCTGTGTGTTAATTTTATATCCTGAAACTTTACTATATTCATTGATTAGCTCTAGTAATTTTCTGGTGGAGTCTTTAGAGTTTTCTATGTAGAGGATCATGTCATCTGCAAACAGTGAGAGTTTTATTTCTTCTTTTTCATTTTGGATTCCTTTTCTTTCTTTTTCTGCTCTGATTGCTGTAGCCAAAACTTCCAAAACTATGTTGAATAGTAGTAGTGAGAGTGGGCATCCTTGTCTTGTTCCTGATTTTACAGGAAATGCTTTCAATTTTTCACCATTGACGATAATGTTTGTTGTGGGTTAGTCATATATAGCTTTTATTATGTTGAGGTATGTTCCTTCTCTGTCTGCTTTCTGGAGGGTTTTTTTTTTTATCATAAGTGGATGTTGAATTTTGTCAAAGGCTTTCTCTGCATCTATTGAGATAATCATAGGGCTTTTATTTTTCAATTTGTTAATGTGGTGTATTACACTGATTGATTTGTGGATATTAAAGAATCTTTGCATTCCTGGGATAAAGCCCACTTGGTCATGATGTATGATCTTTTTAATCTGTTGTTGGATTCTGACTGCTAGAATTTTGTTAAGGATTTTTGCATATATGTTCATCAGTGATATTGGCCTGTAGTTTTCTTTTTTTGTGTGGCATCTTTGTCAGATTTTGGTATTAGGGTGATGGTGGCCTTATAGAATGAGTTTGGAAGTTTACCTTCCTCTTCAATCTTCTGGAAGAGTTTGAGCAGGATAGGTGTTCAAATACCAATAGCATTTTAAAAATCTCATGCTTTGCTCAACTTAAAAAAAAGGTTTCTTGAAGTGCCCTACCTCTAAGACAGCCTCCCTTCCTAGCCTTGTTTGTCAAGAGTTGTTTATCATTGCTTTTTCCATTTCTTCACTTACTTTCCACTCTTCAGCCTGTCCTGTCTGGTTTTTGTCCCTTCACTGTACCAAAATAGTACTTACCAAAATAGATAAACAGCAAGGACTTACTATATAGCAGAGGGAACTATATTTAGTATCTTGTAATAACCTATAGTAATGGAAAAGAATCAGAAAAAATATGTATAGCCCATGATATATATAACTGAATCACTTTGCTGTATATCTGAAACACTGTAAATCAAGTATACTTCAATTTTTTTTTTAAGTTAGAAAAGCCATAAAAATAGCACTTACTGAGGTCAACACAGACCTCTATGGTGGTCATTTCAGAAGATATTTTAAAGTCTTTGTTATAAACAGCACCAGAGCTAAAGGTATAGTTTTAGGAGTGAAAATGAAACTAAGGATCATACAGGGAGAACCCTGAATATTGAGAAAGGGAGAGAGATGAAGAGAGAGAACACTGAGAAAAGAATCCCCGAGAATGTTGACACATGAGGGAGGATAAGAGAAAGAAGTCTAAAGAAAAGGCTGAGAAGGCACAGTTATGAAATAAGAAGATCCAGTAAAGAGCGATATTATGAAAGCTAAAGGAGGTAAAAATTCCCAGTGGATAATAATACCACGTGATGTTGCTCATGTATGTTCATGCAATATTTTTCATGTTGCCCAAGACAGAAGACCAAGTATTCATGTATGTCTCCTGGATTTAGGAATTCAAAGGTTGATGTGAACTTAAGCACTGTAGAATAATGGGGGCAAATGCCTGACTAAAGAAAGTAGGGATGGAGATACTCTTTTAAGAAGCTTGCATGTAAAAGAAAGAGATCAGGCAGCAACTAGATTTCTCTGTGCCTGTTTCCAATTTTGTTAAATACAGATAGTAATAACTAGCTTGGAGAGTTGTTGTGAGGACTAAATAGGATGAGGCATAGATAGTATATGGCATGGGGCATATGCTCTATAAATAACAGCCATTATTATTAAATGATGAACATGAGAAACTGAGTATATTTCTAGGCTGGCAGGAAGAAACTAATGGGGAAGGGTTGTAGATAATGTATATAAGAGAAAAATTATAAACAAAGGCCCTGAGATCAGACTAAACAAGATTAAGAAGCTAGGTGAAAAAGTTGTCCTTGACCAAGAAGAAGGAAATCTCATGGTCCCAGATTGGAGAGAAGGAGAGAGGTACAAATGTGGATATAAAAGTTGTCTCTGGAGGGAGAAGAGCTGTGAAATTTATGGAGTTCATGACTGAAAACCATGGTGTATCAGGGAAGTACACCTGATGATACATCTCTCAGGAGAGATGATCTGATGATAGTAAATATGTTGGGGCAAGATGAGGGGTTCAAGTAGTTGCCACGAAGAACGGGAGACAGTGCCAACCAAAGACAGTGTAAGCAGTTGAGCATTTCTGGGTGCCTCACTGAAGCTGGAAACCTAGATGTGCATTGGCCCCTCCACTTGTCCAGGTGTGTACTTTCCTCTCATTAGGCTAAGTTGATCTATGCATTGACCATCTCCCATTGCAGAAATGTAAGCTCCTTGAGAGGAACATCTGTGTTGATCTTGTTCACTACTATATCCAATTGCTGCTGCTGCTGCTGCTAAGTCACTTCAGTCATGTCCGACTCTGTGCGACCCCATAGACAGTAGCCCACCAGGCTCCCCCATCCCAGGGATTCTCCAGGCAAGAACATTGGAGTGGGTTGCCATTTCCTTCTCCAATGCATGAAAGTGAAAAGTGAAAGTGAAGTCGCTCAGTTGTGTCCAACTCTTAGTGACCTCATGGACTGCAGCCCACCAGGTTCCTCCACCCATGGGATTTTCCAGGCAAGAGTACTGGAGTGGGGTGCCATTGCCTTCTCCGTATATCCAATTACTGGTGCTCAATAAATTAAATGGGTGTAGAATAAATTAATGGATATAGAAATGCAAAAGGAGAATCATAAAAGTTTCAAGCGTTATAGATGTTTAGAATGGAAGCATTAGGATAGGAAAGAATTGAGGCAATATATAAGAAAATTATGGAAAGCACACTAGTGAATCCAAGTGGGGGTTGGAAATGAAGGATAGTCATGAGAAAACTGTTAGACTGAGACAGAATGGCAGTATGTCACAAGGCCAGAAGATATTGTGAGTCAAGAAGAAGATTCAGTGGAATAAAATAGCTACAAGATATCTGATTGGCTTTTAAAACTTTAAAAGTGGAGTTGTTACTGAAAATGTGTCTAGAATGTGTCCAGAGGGTTGAAATATTTTAAAGGAATGGAGACAAGTGAATGGGGCTGAAGGTCAAGGAACAACTAAAGAAAAGTTTTAAGGTATTTTTCTATCTTTAGGACCATGGAACAGACTGGGAAAAAAAAAAACAAAACCTGGATATCTCTCTTTCCAGGGTCATCTCTGCCTGTCCCATCTCCCTGGAAGGTAGGAGATATATCATAGTCATTTTAGAACAATGGTTTGCACATAGATGGAACTTCATTGAAGTGAATGAAAGATAAGGGAGAACTGTCTACTTCCTTTCATTTGTACACATACTGTCCCTCAAAAGCAACTTGATGAAAATCTGTCTAATTTGTGTTCTGAGTGATGCTAGCCAAATGTTAAAAAAAAAATAGGAGATTAGCAATTAATTTAGCAGTAGAGATTATATCAATGACAGATTGCCTCAAATATCAGCTCAATAATTTCTCCTGTTAAATGACTCTTTGTTAAACATGAAACCAATTCGAAATTTAAAATTTTACAGATATCTAATCAAGAGATGAACCTGGGATGCAATTTCTCAACCATCAGTGTTCCTAGCCATCCTCCTCTGTGGTTCAGTTTTCTAATGTGCAATAATATATGGGATAATAACAGTTTCCTCCCTCTAGGATGTTTGAGTGACTAAATGAGATGATATTTATATGTAAAGACTTGGCACACAGTAACAATTTTAAGAAATGAGAGTTATAGCTAGTTATCCATGAAAATGAACCAAACCTTAGGCCTCCTACCAAACTTCCCTACTCAACCATCCACAGATACAGCAGCTCAAAAGTAACTCTGGCTTCCAGTTAAGATGAAAGGCAGAAAATATGCATTAACTTCCCCTCACCCAATCCTACTGAATCACAGTTAAGAAGTTTAAGAAGCCGTTATTTTATAAAAGCTCCAAGGATGGGAAGTATATTAGTCTGCCAGGGCTGCCATAATAAATATCTTAGGTTGGATGGCTTAAACAATAGAAATTTATCTCTTCACTGTTTTGAAGGCTAAAAGTCCAAGATTAAGGTGTCAGAAGTGTTGGTTTCATCTGAGAGCCTCTATCCTTGGCTTGTAGATAGGCTTCCCATCCCGGTGTCTTAACATGGTTATCCCTCTGTGTCTGTCATTGTCTAAATTTCCTCCTCTCATAGACACCAGGCATAACATACTTGTTGTTGTTTAGTCACTCAGTCATGTCCGAGTCTTTGTAACCCTATGGAGTGCAGCATGCCAGGCTTCCCTGTCCTTCACCATTTTCCAGAGCTTGCTCAAACTCATGTCCATTGAGCCAGTGACGCCATCCAACCATCTTGTCCTCTGTCGTCCCATTCTCATCCTGCCCTCAATCTTTCCCAGCATCAAAGTCTTTTCCAGTGTGTCAGCTTTTCGCATCAGGTGGCCAAAGTATTGGAGCTTCAGCTTCAGCATCAGTCCTTTCAATGAATAGTCAGGGTTGATTTCCTTTAGGATTGAGTGGTTTCATCTCTTTGCAGTCCAAGGGACTCTCAAGAGTCTTCTCCAACACCACAGTTCAAAACCATCAGTTCTTCAGTACTCAACTTTCTTTATGGTCTAACTCTCACATCCATACATGACCACTGGAAAAACCATAGCTTTGACTAGACGGACCTTTGACTAGTTGGCAAAGTGATGTCTCTGCTTTTTAATATGCTGTCTAGATTTGTCCTAGTTTTTCTATCAAGGAGCAAGCATCTTTTAATTTCATGGCTATAGTCACCATCTGCAATGATTTTGGACCCAAGAAAATAAAGTTTGTCACTGTTTTCATTGTTTCCCCATCTATTTGCCATAAAGTGATGGGACTAGATGCAATGATCTTCGTTTTTTGAATGTTGAGTTTTAAGCCAGCTTTTTCACTCTCCTGTTTCACTTTCATCAAGAGTCTCTTTAGTTACTCTTCACTTTCTGCCATAAGGGTGGTGTTATCTGCATAGCTGAGGTTATTGATATTTCTCCTGGCAATCTTTATTCCAGCATGGAACAATGGATTGGGTCAAAATTGGGAAAGGAGTATGTCAAGACTGTATATTGTCATCCTGCTTATTTAACTTCTATGCAGAGTACATCATGCAAAATGCCAGGCTGGACAACTCATAAGCTGGAATCAAGATTCTCTGGAGAAATACCCATAACCTCAGAAATGAAGATGATACCACTCTAATGGCAAAAAGCAAAGAAGAAATAAAGAGCCTCTTGATGAGGGTGAAAGAGGAAAGTGAAAAAGCTTACTTAAAACTTAACATTTAAAAAACTAGGATCATAGCATTCAGTCCCATCACTTCATGGCAAATAGACAGGGAAACAGTGGAAGCAGTGAGATTGCATTTTCTTTGGGCTCCAAAACCACTGAGGATGGTGACTGCAGCCATGAAATCAAAGATGCTTTCTCCTTGGAAGGAAAGCTATGACAATCCTAGGCAGCTTATTAAAAAGCAGAAACATCACTTTGCTGACAAAGGTTTGTACAGTCAAAGCTATGGTTTTTCCAGTAATCATGTACAGCTGTGAGAGTCAGACCATAAAGAAGGCTGATTGCTGAATAATTGATGCTTTCGAATTGTGGTGCTGGAGAAGACTTCTGAGAGTCCCTTGGACAACAAAGAGATGAAACCAGTCAATCCTAAAGGAAGTCAATCCCAAACATTCATTGGAAGTACTGATGCTGAAGCTGATGTTCTAGTACTTTGGTCACCTGATGCTAAGAGTTGACTCATTAGAAAAGACCCTGATGCTGAGAGAGATAGAAGGCAGGAGAGAAGGCGGGTGGCAGAGGATGAGATGGTTGGATGGCATCACTGACTCAATGGACATGAGTTTGAGCAGACTCAGGGAGATAATGAAGGACAGGGAAGCCTGGCATGCTGCAGTTCATGGAGTCGCAAAGAGTTAGACACAATTTATTGACTGAACAACAATGACAAATCATCCGCAGAGACTCAAAGTAGCTCACCTCAAGTTTATGGGAAGAAAAGCTGGAAAGTAGGAGGACTACTGGAATACAGGGCTTCCCAAGTGGTGCTGGTGGTAAAGAATCTGCCTATCAATACAGAATATGTGGGTTCAATTCTTAGGTTGGGAAGATCCCTGGAGTAGGAAATGGCAACCCACTTCAGTATTCTTGCTTGGAAAATTCCATGGACAGAGGAGCCGGCGGGTTATAGGCCATGGAGCCACAGAGAGTTGCATGTAACTGAGCACACATACACACATGCACACACACACCCCCAAAATGAATAAAGTCAACTTGAGACAAAGGTTGTGGCTGCAGAGCAAGGTGTGGGGAGGGGCAGAGTCCTGCACTGAGGAGCAAAACCAGAGATCTGACAGCCCAATGAGGCAGTTGAGCACTCTCCAAAACTCTGGGCACAAAGGAAGTAGAGTATGCATTCACTGCATCATATGAGAAACTTCAGGGAAATGGAGAGTTTAGTTCAGGGGGTGAGGAGGAGGGTGATCAAGTAACTAAACAAAAACCAGAGAGGACAAGAGTTGTTGTTCAGTCACTGTGTTGTGTCTGACTCTGCAAGCTCATGAACTGCAGCATGCCAGGCCTTCCTTCCTGTCCCTCACTATATCCCAGAGTTTGCCCAAATTCACGTTCATTGAATCAGTGATGCCATCCAACCATTTCATCCAGAAGTGGCTTTAAATATTTGGAGAAGCAGCTATCGTGTATAAGTGGAATTAAATCCAGGGAGGCAACTTACTATTAAGGGTTTCCCAGGTGGCACTAGTGGTAAAGAACCCACCTGCCAATGCAGGAGATGTAAGAGACACAGGTTCGATCCCTGTGTCTGGGTGTGGTTCGATTTGGGGTCAGGAAGATCCCCTGAAAGAGGGCACAGCAACCCATTCCAGTATTCTTACCTGGAGAATCCCATGGACAGAGGAGTCTGGCAGGCTACAGTCCATAGGGTCGCAAAGAGTTGGACATGACTGAAATGACTTACCATAGCATGGCATAACATACTATTAACAAATATATTTTAAGGAGGAGGCAAACTTGGTTGAGCAACAGGAAGCCCCTACAAGCAAAGTTATTCAAACTGAAAACTAGTTTTAAGTTTCCTCCTCACCTGGATCATTCAGCCGCAGGCTTCATGACCACCTGCAGGAATGACAGAGGAGACAGTGAATGTGTGGACTGGGTAGAGGATCAAAGGAAGACCATCTGCTCTAAGTTTATTTTTAACTATTCTTTCTATGATTCTATAAAATGGACATCAGCAATTCTAGCTGGGAGGTAAGGAAAATGAGCCAGAAATATCAGAAATGAGAAAATATGAAAAAGATAAGAGACGTAAATGTGGGAAGCTTCATTTCTATCAATCCTAGACTGTTATCCACTACTGGATCTGTTCAGAATTTTATGTAGTGGTATTTATCTGAGAAAAGGAAGAATTCAGTGTTGCTTTCTCTTTCTTCAGGAATTATACTTCTGCCTAACAAACTGTCCACCTGATTATTAGGTTGTAAATACATTTCTACTTGTATTGTGAAGTAAAGGTACATTTTGATGGATGTCAGTAATGAATGGAATATATTGGCCCCAAAACAACTCCTGGTTGTTGGGAGGAATGGAATCTCAGAAAAGGTAGGTGGCCACTGCAGATTTGGAAAGAAATAAAACACTTCAGAATCCTTGGCCTTTGGATGGCTGTCAAAATTACAGCTTGGAAAGGAAAGGATTATATTAGGGTTTTAGTTTTGTTCACTTTCAGTGACTACAACAAAAAAATTAAGACAATGCATTCTGGCATTGAAAGGCTATAATTTGCATAGTATTGTCTAGCATTTTTGATACTAGTGACAATAAAACTACCCTCATGTGTGAATGCGGTTGCACACACACACACACAGAATGCCTTCTACAATGGGGACACATGTAGCCCTGTTCTGCCTAGTAAGTGACTACACGTTTCTAGGCTTTGTCTCTACACTTTGTTGAATACGCATTTTCTTTGTTCAACATGTACCATGTATTTCTGATTACAGCATGGAACTTACACTGCAAAACAAAACAGAAATCCCTGCAATGTTCATACCATATGACCTGAGGCCATGCTAAAACATATTTCCTTTGCCTACTTTTGTGGTTTTGGAATCACAGCTTGCCACTAAGTAACTAACTCAGATCTCCTTTTGTAATCTGTCCTTCTTTGTCTGGATCAGGAGAAATGACTTATAGCAAGTATAACTGTAATTCCAGCTAATTTGTATGTCAGAAAATCTTTGCTATGATCTCATCTCATGATAATTGGCAAGTAAAAGGATGCCAATAAAAGTGGCACTCAAATTTGATGGCAATATCAATGCCCCCAACTAGGCTTATTTGCCATGAAATAAATGAGTACCTAGACTTGTAGTGAAGATTAAATATAATACATACAAAGTACTTCAGTGCTTGGCACATAATAGACACTCAATAAAAGGTTTATTGTTTAAATCAACAACTGAGTTAGATGTCTTTGTTTTACATGTTCATGGACTTGATCTCTATTACAGAGCTCATCATACTAATGTGTTTTGCTGTTTACTTATCTGTCTCCCCATGCAACTAGACATCATGTCTGTGTCCCAAGCACACAAATCTTATGTAATTTGTTGAGTCACAAAATGCAAAACACTTGCCTTTGGATTTTAACTTAATCTGTAATGCCATTGCCATCAAACTCTATTGTCTTCCAAAAGATTAGCACTTTTCCTGATCACATTTTCTGATCTTCTATTGGTGCAATCTAAACATAAATCAAAAATTTCAAAATGTATTTGGATATAATTAAACTCTTGAATCTTTCACATGTATTAGTGAAGTAAAGATTCAAAGATCAATTATTCTGGAACTCACAGTACAGTTCTGCAGTGTATCAAGTATATGGTAGTTGACCATGTACATTGAGATAACCCATCAAACTACTGAACCAGAGAACAAAGATTGTGAATGAAGGACTTCTCTCATAGTCAGGTCTGGAGAAATCTTGAAGACAAAATTCATAAATCCATTGATACTGGAAACAGCTTAGACCAAAGCCAGAGACTCCTTAACCTTCTTCTAGTTATTATACAGAACCCAGTGGCAATAAATAAATACATTTCTCTGTTAAAGTACCATTCTCAGGGTGTTAGAGAGCTCAAGTATGTCTGGGAAAGCCTTGATGACTCTACCATTTGCTAAGCCCACAACTCTTTCAGCTCTTCCCAAAAGCCAAGTGGAAAGCAAGTGTTACTCAGAGAGGATGAGGCTGCAAAGCTTTATTAGATGAAAACGCCAACTCTAATTTCCTGAAATGCCAATCGGGAAGAGTAAAATCTCATAAAATGTGACAGATTCAGTATGCAATGGGGTTGAAGCAGGTGGGGGAGGGGTGTGATTGGGACCACAGAGGTCCTGTTTATGCCAATACAACTCCAGTTCCACTAAGCTCGAATTCCATTAAAGAACTCTAAAGGAAAACCGTATGTTTTCTCCAGGTATAAGAATTGAACCTGAATTCTTGGGCCACAGATTTCTTAATGATTTCAAATAAGAACAGTTGCCTCTTTCTGATAATAATACCATAGTTACCATACTGCCACTCACAGCCTGCCTCAGCAGAAAGATAGACCTGATCCTAACACGTCCAGTACTATTACCCAAGTCCTGATTCATAAACAGAACTAGACAAGAATTTTAGTCTTTGGTGGACTAACAAAAATATATCATAAACATAAAAAATATTTCTAAATTGAAAGTGTTCCTAGTATTTTTAAAAAATCAAAACACCTATGCAATTTAAATTCAGTTAGTCATGTGTTATTTAATTGCCTGTCACAAAAAGGAGATCGTGTTCTTGAAATGCAATTTCCAGAGGATTACAAAGTGTGGCAAGATGCCAGTCACTGAGTCGTTTTCTCAGTAACCAGTAGCAGGCTTGAGATTTTTAATGGAAAAATTTTGCTTCCAAAGGCCAGTCCCCTACAGCACAGAAAAGCCTGCAACAGAGGATAAACAGACTTAGCTGGTAAACTTCAGTAGATAAGTGAATGCTCTACAAGGTGTTGAAATTTGCTTGTGTATCAAAATCTTGATAATAATGTTCTTTCACATTCTTCTCATAGGATTTATGGGACCCTCTACCTTTCTCTGGCCAAATGGGGTTAGACCATAAAACTCAGACCATTAGGTGGGGCTGATGGAGGGGAGAGGAGGGAGTAGCAACATGCTTTCGGAGCAACCTTTAGTTCTTTACTCCTAAAGCAACAAACTGGCATCAGAGTATATGGATCAACAATTCTCAGTAAATACGCTCTAGACCTTTTCTCCTCTTTTAAACCATAAGGAACTCTCTAATGAATTCATTTTTCTTTTTCTTTTTTTTTTGGAGAGGAACCATGCTAGAACTTATTTATTTATTTATTTATTTTTAATTTTATTTTATTTTAAAACTTTACATAATTGTATTAGTTTTGCCAAACATCAAAATGAATCCGCCACAGGTATACATGTGTTCCCCAACCTGAACCCTCCTCCCCCCTCCCTCCCCATACCATCCCTCTGGGTCGTCCCAGTGCACCAGCCCCAAGCATCCAGTATCGTGCATCGAACCTTTTTCAATAGCATGTTAAAAAAGTAAAGATAGCAAGAAAGATGTGTTACCAAAAGCAATTAGAAGAAGAAACCACAGATTTGGAACAGTGTCAAAAAAATAGGCTGCTTTCAGAATTAACTGAATTGGAAATGAAGGAAAACACCAAAGATGATACATGGAAAGTTTTTTTCATACTTAAGCACAAAGAATATAAGCTGTGCATGCTCAGTCATGTCCAACTCTTTGCAACTCAATGGACTGTAGCCTGCCAGGTTCCTCCCTCCATGAGATTTTTCCAGGCAAGAATACTACAGTGCATTGCCATCTCCTGCTCCAGGGGATCTTCCTGATCCAGGGATCAAACCCCATCTCTTGTGTCTTCTGCACTAGCAGATGGGTTCTGTACCACTTGTGCCACCTGGGAAGCACAAAAAATGAACAGTAGGAAATCTTCTCTTGAGAGGTTAGCTGTAGGATGGCTACAGGAAAGTATTAAAAAAGAAGTTTATGGACATTTATCGTGCTTCTTTTAGCTTTGAGAAGGATGATCTTCAGATGGAAAAGGATAGCATGAATATCAGCTAGGAGAAAAGAAGACCACTGCAGATGGGGGATGTTGTAAGGAAGGCATTGACTCCAATGAATATCTCCCAGCTTATTCTATGATTAGGAGCGGTCACCCCAACTCCAACTGGCAATTTTGAAATACAGAGCATCCTAAGGCAGGTTCCCCAGAAACAGGTCAAAGACCAGGATTTGAGTTGTTGTTGTTCAGTCACTCAGTCATGTCCAACTCTTTGCAATCCCATGGACTGCAGCATGCCAGGCTTCCCTGTCCACTATCTCCTAGAGCTTGCTCAAACTCATGTCCATTGAGTCAGTGATGCCATACAACCATCTCATCCTCTGCCACCCCCTTCTCCTCCTGCCTTCAATCTTTCCCAGCATCAGGGTCTTTTCTAATGAGCCAGCACTTTGTATCAGGTGGCCAAGGTATTGGCGCTTCAGCTTCAGCATCATTCCTTCCAATGAATATTTAGGATTGATTTCCTTTAGGATTGACTAGTTTGATCTCCTTGCAGGTTGCTCAGAAGCAGGTCAAAGACCAGGATTTGAATACAAGGGCTTTATTTGGGAGGTGATTCCAGAAAGCAAGAGCCAGGTAAGGAAATATGAAAGAGAGACAGAAAAAAGAAGAGTGTAATACAGGATGGGTACTGAGCAGATGATCTCTACAGGCAACTGGGGTGCCATCCTGCCACTTGGAGGATGCCAAGTAGTCCTGTCTAAGGTTCAAGGAAGTTAGGGCATTTCCTCCAACTCTGAAAGCTCCTTCTGGGTCATTAACTCTCTACCATTCCAACCTTTCCTGCTGCTTAAGAGAAAACCTAGGTTAAGGGATCATATGTGCTTATGGCAGTACTGCCTCTACAGGCAGTGGTGAGAGGTGAGGGAAATTAACTCCACAAGAAGTGGAGAGGAGGAAATGAGTAAGAAACTGGTGATAAAGTCATGCAGAACTTTTCAAAACAGGAAAAATCTATAACTGACCTTGGAGATCTTGACATGAATGTGAGAGCAATAAACATACCATTACAGGGATAGTTTGAAGCAGTTAAAAGAAGCATCAGAAGTGATGAGAACCAAGCAATCTTATCAGATTAACTTTCTATCTCTTTTGAACAAGGTCACTAGACTGGGAAATGAGAGAAATATGAAAGACCAACATTATGTGTGTGAGCGTGCACGCGCGCGCACACACACACAAACACACAGGTCTAGTTTACTTGGATAGCATGAAAATGACTCAGCTCAACCACAGCTGGCAGAAACAAATGACCTACTTAGTGCACAACTACAAAGAATGCAATTTATGCAGTATTGTGGGTACATGTTGCCCCGGAATAGAACATGGAATATAACGTAACTAGTGCTTTCTGCAGTGGTGCAATGTAACACTGACAGAGAACACAAAAGGATATTCTGCATCAAGAAAAGGCTTCCACCCCTCCCTCCGAGAGGTTGACAAGTCTAGGGCAGGAGAGCCAAACAGGACAACCAACATTTCTCAAGTTCATGCAGCTCCTCTTAAAAACCTTTATGTGTACAAGGCAAGTAGGATGCTCTTCAACGTAACAAAATGTACCTGAACAAATGCAACCTGTTTATGCCCATGGACACCCATGAATGTTAATTTACAGAAAAAGTTTTACAGAATGCCAAAAGGCTTCTACCAAGATTTTTGTTAATGACTTAATCAGGTGTCTCTCTATTTATATCATCTCTTTCTCTCTATCGTACACACACATATACACAATCTACTCACTCATCTGAAGCTACATAATATCATATTTGTGGATCAATACATTTGCGCATTGTGATAGATACTGTGGGTTGAGCTTTTCAATCTCCATTTCACCTTTCTGCTGGTTGAAGATGATGGAGAGTTGAAACAAAACAAATACCTCTGATAACTAGGATTCTGGGTGCAAATTCCATTCCAATAATTAGAAACTGTTGTGGAATGTATAAGGTAGAAATGATGCAGATCCCCCTTTTCCCCCCTTTTTTCTATTTCTATGCCTTGTGAGTCTGTGGAGATGCAAAGTTCTTCTGAAGCAGTGTTACAGCATCTCTTTTAAGGCATCAGGAGTTGCAATGGCCTTAGAGATGACAGCATTTTCATTCCTAGTTCACAGCTAGGACTCTGTACTCTTCAACTCATCACTTCAGAAGTAGCCTTGGAGGAAGGAACAAGTCTGTTGGGTCAGTTGTATAACATTTGAGGAGTTATTTCTGAAGATTCAACTTACAATCTATTCTTTTACTTCTTCCAATGATTTTTCAAGGACCTAATTGGTTGCTTTAAATTCCTTCCTGCTGAAATACCTAGAGAACTTTTTGCCTCCTGCATTGGATACTGACTACCATAGAAGAGCTGATAAACGTGTTGAATGATACAGTTAGGTGAAAGGCAAACATAACATGATATAGTTGAATAAGGATAAAGGTAAAAGATCAATATTTAGGTCCAAAAAGCAATCACACATTCATAGGCTAGAAGTATAACTTAGCAGCTCCATGTAAGATAATGTTCAGAGAGAGGTCACCAAAGATGTTAATATGGTATGCAGAGAAAACCAAAGTTGCAGACATGTTCAATTACTCTATTCTGATTAAGACCACACTTACAGAATAGTGATTCATCCTAGCATTGTGCATTAAGAGGGATATAGCCAAAATGAGGATCCTTCAAGGGAGAGTAAATAGAATCAAGAAAGACCTGAATCTATGTCACAGGAATAATGTTTGAAAAACATGGGAGATGTGTACCTTGAAGACTAGGAGAGATTCAAAGTGGACCATGATAGTCATCTTTAAATATTTACATGATTTTCTTGTGGAAAATTCATTAGACTTGTTCTGTATGTTTCAAAGGTTTGGAACCAAAACCAATAGAGAGGAGAAAAGGGGAGGCAAAGATGGAAGCTCTTTAGTAAGAGATATCAGAATACAGGAGGACTACTTTGGGAGGCAATAAACTTCCAACATTTGAAGTATTCAAAAATAGCCTGAAGAATCATTTGATGGAGTCACTGTAGGACATACCCAGGCACCAAATAAGTTGCTGGTCCAAGAAGGCAAACTTTGAAGCTTATTCCAAATTCAAGAAATTTTTAATAGCAAAATTTTTACAGAGCTAGTTGGATATTCTTAGAAAACTCATATAATACCCACTATTCTCAGAGATACAGATAATACACATAGATGCACACACACTGTGAGCAGAGGTTGTAGGAGGTAGATGAAAGAGCCTAGGATTTGGAATTAGATAGATGGGGCCTCAAATCTTGGTATCATAGCTTTCTAGTTGGATGACCTTGACTATCTTAAATAATCTCTGGTTCTCTGTTTCCTTATAGATAAAAAATTTTCTTTGATAACATAATTTATCATTTTGTTACAAGGATTAGAAAAAATATGCCCTAAATGAGATAGATTATCACCCAAAAAAGTCATCTTCCAATACTTTTAAAATCTTTTCCCTAATTTTTAACTTTCAAAATTCTAGGTAGGAATGGATGAACAAAAATTTTATATCTATTCTAAATTGAGTTTCCCCCCTCAGATTTATAGCTTTTCTATAAAGTAGGCAGTAGAGCACAACAGTTCATAGTAAAGGTTCATGAACCCAACTGACCTGGGTTCAAATCCTAGCTCAGCTTCTTTTAACCATTTAACTAAAAGTATATGGCACCCCACTCCAGTACTTTTGCCTGGAAAATCCCATGGATGGAGGAGCCTGGTGGGGTGCAGTCCATGGGGTCACTAAGAGTTGGACATGACTGAGCGACTTCACTTTCACTTTTCACCTTCATGCATTGGAGAAGGAAATGGCAACCCACTCCAGTGTTCTTGCCTGGAGAATCCCAAGGACAGGGGAGCCTGGTGGGCTGCCATCTATGGGGTCACACAGAGTCAGACACGACTGAAGCGACTTAGCAGCAGCAGCAGCAGCATAGTCTATAAACAACCAGGAATTTCAGTTCTCTTACCAGTAAAATGGGGCCAATAAAATTAGATTATAAGGTTTGGTAAGGATAAAATCAAATAATGCAAGTACAATAATTTGCTAGTGCCTAGCTCACAATGGATGCTCAGTGTGTAGTGCTTAGTCACTCAGTCATGTCCAACTCTTAGTGATCCCATGGACTGTAGCCTGCCAGGCTCCTCTGTCCATGGGGATTCTCCAGGCAAAAATACTGGAGTGGGTTGCCATGCCCTCCTCCAGGAGATCTGCCCAACCCAGGGATCGAACCCAGGTTCCCTGCATTGCAGGCAGATTCTTTACTATCTGAGCCACCAGGGAAGCCCAAGAATATTGGAGTGGATAGCCTATCCCTTCTCCAGAGGATCTTCCCGAGCCAGGAATTGAACTGGGGTCTCCTGCATTGCTGGATGGCATCACCGACTCGATGGATGTGAGTTTGAGTGAACTCCAGGAGTTGGTGATGGACAGTGAGGCCTGGCATGCTGCAATTCATGGGGTCGCAAAGAGTCAGACATGACTGAGCGACTGAACTGAACTGAGCAGATCAATAGTAAACGACAGTGATGGTAGTGATGAAGGCACGATGTACACAGAACATCAACCTAAAACATTAACGCTACTGCCTTTTTTGTCTTGTAGTACTCTCATCCTGGATGTATGGTAGCATTCCTCATTACAATGAGGTTATTTAGATATTTACATTTTTTGCTCTTGTTGTTGTTTATTCACTAAGTCATGTCCGGCTCTTTTGTGACCCTATGGACCGTAGCCTGCTAGGCCCCGCTGTCCATGTGATTTCCCAGGCAAGAATACTGAAGTGGGTAGCCATTTCCTTCTCCAGGGGATCTTTAGGACACAGGGTTTGAACATTGCAGGTGGATTCTTTACCCCTGGGTTACCTGGGAAGCTCACACTGACCCACACTGACTTGACACCTTTTTTTTTTATAGCTACACCATACTTTACACTGATTTCTAATAGCCTTCACTGTTCACAAAGGTGCCAAAGACAAATAGTCATAACCTAATCTAGCATGCTCATTGGCTACAGACCTATCTGGGAGGCCAGTTATCAGGGAGGGTGGAAAAACACTATTTCTTACTAGCAGCATTAACTCAATAAGCCTCCCAGGGGAACAATAAAAATGCAATAGACAGCAGGCTTAATGAGGACATGCTCAGAGCACAGTGCAATCTGATGCTCAGCGCCCTGTGGAATCAAAGGAATTTGATTTAGCAACATTAGATTTCAGTTTCTTAAAATATTAATGATACGATTCGCTATAATTGTTTCCTATTTTAGCCAGTGACATTGTAAATTACAAGTGTTATTATGACATTGCTTATAACTCAGAGATATTACCACAAGAATCTGCCTTTCTGTTGCTGGCAGATGCAAGTGAAGTTTGCTTTTGTTAATACAGCACATGCCAAATTTTTCCTTAAGGCTCTTAATCAAAGTGTTTCATATATTAGGACACATGGGCCTATTTTTGCAGAACAATTTAAATGGCATCCTCTATCATTATCACATTTCAAATGAACCATCATCTCTTTCACTTAAAAAAAAAAAAAGAACTTTAATTATTTCCCCATAGTTTTATCTCCACCAAACCCAAAAGCACCCAGTAACTGGGATGGCCTTACTGACTTATAAATTAAGATCAGACAAGAAAAAGAAGTTATAAGAAATGTATTAGTCACTTCAAGAACTCCCAGATTCCACTTCTCAGGAACTACTATCCTTGGAGTTGGAGGTAATAATAGAAATGATCATCATACACCCAAGAGATATTATCACAGGCAATGCCAAGGGATAGCTGGGAGGGGGTACATGGGAAAGGGAAAGCTTAGGATGACTATTAGTAACTGCCACCAGATGAAAGAACATTTATCAGCTGTTTCAAAAGCACGAAGATCAGTCTCAAAAGAGATCATCATCAACTTGAATATGTTCTAATTGGAGATTAACTTGGGGGAAATTTTCAAAGTGATTATCTGGCAAGTAAAAAAATAACTCCTACAGAGTCTCTTGAACATAAAACTAATCACTCAGCATGTGGGTCTATCAGTTGAGCTAATAGGCAAGAAAAGAAAAACACTGCATAGAAGTGGATCATCTAATTGAGAGTCACACCCAGTAATCTCACTGATACAGAATATAACTGAGGGACTCAGTTGCCTAAAAAGGCAACCCCTTTGATCAGCCAAATTGGATGTGTGCCTCAAAGCACCCGAACATTGGGTAGAGTCCACAACCACTCTATGCTTCAGTTTCCTCACCTGTAAATGAAAATACAAAGCACATAATAAAGATACTAAAAAATGTTGTTAACTTTATTGTCATTTTTATTATTACTGTTGCTTGTGTTGTAGTTATTGTTGTTTAGTCACTCGAAGACTCATGTCTGACTCTTTGTAACCTCGTAGACTGTAGCCCATCAGGCTTCTCTGTCCATGGGATTTCTCAAGCAAGAATACTGGAGTGGGTTGCCATTTCCTTCTCCGGGGGATCTTCATGACCCAGGGATCAAAGCCACATCTCCCAAGTCTCCTGCATTGGCAGGCAGATTCTTCACTGCTGAGCCACAGGCTCAATATGAGAGAAGATAATTGGTAATCATTTGTAAACTGGAGGCAGTGGGTCAGGTTATTTTCTCTAAGCACTCAGTCTCATTAGCAGACTTCTGAGTTCACAACTTCAGGTTTGCCGACCTTCACAAAGGCAACATAGAAATTCCCTCTGAGCCACAGGCTGCAGTTTCACAGAGCTTCATGGTGAGTGAGATGTAGGTCATGAGTAGAAAGTAATTGGATTTCAGCACAGGGAGCCCAGGGTGCCACTTTGGACAGATAACCTCTTGTTATGTCCAAGTGTGCCTCTGAGTCTAATGCATTACTTCTCCTTAAGGAAGCTCATCTAGTCTCCACTGAAAACCACACAGACCCAAAGGTGAGAGGAAAGGAGACCCTTTCCTGCTAACTTCGCAGCTCCATCCTCACAGGCTGCAGATTCAGGGGGGAGAGACTTCCCTGGGCTCAGAATTGGGCAATCACAATCATGTGAGCAGTCAGGAAGGGCCAAGACTCAACAGCTGTCGTATAGAGAAATCAGCATAAATAGATTAACTGGGGCTCTGTTCAAAGAGGAAACATTTGAGGAAGACCTCGGGATGACAAGGTGACACCTGTGTCTCAGTCTTCCTGGGCCCTAAGCCCAAGAGCAGAAGCAGTTGACTTCAGTGTTCCCAGAACATAAGGGGTAATTCTAACGAGGCACCAGCGAGTGTGCCAGCCCCACAGGGATTTCTGCTTCTGTTCTCCAGCCACAGGCATGGTATCATAATAGGAAAGACAAGGAAGTTCTGCTTAACTCACATTTTAGGGTCAGTTCCAGTTTCATTTCTAGAGTGACTATTTTTTAACTACAAAAGCAGTACATTTCATTGTAGGAAATACAATACATAAAAGATAAAAACTTTAAAAAATCACTCATGATTCTAAGACTCAGAAATAGTTATTAAAATTTTTGAGAATATTCTTCCAGTGATTATGTCTGTATATGTGTGCATAAATATTTGCACATAGAAGTACATGTATTATATGTATAAATATTCCTTTCATGTATTTTTCTCCATCCCCCTAAAATGGGACCATGCTATATATAGTCTTGTAACCCTCTTTTTTAACTTAGCAGTGTGTCATAGACATTCTTTGATGTCTTTAAAAATGCTCCAACATTGTTTTTAGTGAATGCTAAGTATTCAAAGTCAAATTTTACTTAAAGCATACTTGTATCAATCTAATCTTGTTTGCAAGCCATTCACAGGACAGAATATAGGGGTTGGTCAGGTATTCCTGCAGTCTGATGGACCCTAATATTTGGGGTAGAAACTGCTAAGCACCTCTTCATAATTCTGTGCTTTAGACAGTGCTGCTGCTGCTGCTAAGTCGCTTCAGTCGTGTCCGACTCTGTGTGACCCAATGGACGGCAGTCCACCAGGCTCCCCCGTCCCTGGGATTCTCCAGGCAAGAACACTGGAGTGGGTTGCCATTTCCTTCTCGAATGCATGAAAGTGAAAAGTGAAAGTGAAGTCTCTCGGTCATATCCGACTCTTCGCGACCCCATGGACTGCAGCCTACCAGGCTCCTCTGTCCAAGCGATTTTCCAGGCAAGAGTACTGGAGTCGGGTGCCATTGCCTTCTCCGGCTTTAGACAGTATATTTACCTAAAGTACAAGGGCATCAGAGATCTTTCATGTCCAGCAAATAGTAATAATAATGTATAATTCTTTTGTAGCCACCATATGCCGAGCACTGTGCTAAGCAATTCCCATGTATTGTTTCATGTGATTTAATCAGCACCCTTTAACACTGGACTGTTCTTTTCCTGATTTTTCCAATATGGAAATTGAGACTCAGAGAGTATACAACAGACCTAGGGCTCAACCCTAGCTAATCCAGAGAACTGGACACTGTATTTAATTCATCTCATGCTTTCCCAATAATCATTTCTATGCTCTAAGAAATGAGTGATCCACGCTGCCATTAACTCCTTATTGCATTACACAATCACAGTTTACTCAACAATAGTCATAAAGAGGGAGAAACTTGCATAATTCCTTAGTTCTGTTAGTGAATATGTCTTTAACTTTGTGTTTTCAAGCAAATGATAAAAAAAAAATTATTTTGTTCCAAGTGATTTCCAGGATTTAAAAAGTAGCCTCGTGTGTACATTTTGTCATAGGATGAGCTCCTTCACAACCTCACTCTGCCTTTAGTGAGAGGGCTACCTCTGGTTTCTGGCTCCAAGCTCAGAGCAGGCAAGCAGAGCCAGCCTCTGCAGGGTTGGTAACTTTCACAAAATGACTGTATCCCATTCAACACTAGATGATTTTTGCTTAAAGAATGATTTCTAGGCACTATAGAAAAATCTTACTTCTCTGGAATAAATGTCATAAGCCTTAAATTTCTGAAAACATAACCCTTATCATTTGCTTCTATTATTTTTTTTCTTCTCCTGAAAGATACAGCATAAATTAGGACATAGATGATCAGATCAAGTAGCAGCCTTAATCTGTAAATAATCTCCCTGGCTTCATGGCAATCAGGAAAACAGTGGGAAACAGCCAGTTTAAGATGAAAGTGACAACCTATTAGCATTCAGAGAGAAATGATTTCTCTCATCACCTTTCCTGGAAGATGCTGTTGCTGTGGCAACTAGTCCCTGCATTCATCCCATATCCAACTGCTGAGATGACAAGGAAGCTGGTCAGGCTGAGAGAAGATTATTCACACTATCCCTTTTAAGTGACAACCAATGAGATCTGTAAGGGAATTTCTTACACAAATCCAGCACTTTTCACTGTGGTGAAATACTGCTTGACTAAGCTTCCATAACTTGGGTCTCTGGCTAAAACTTAAGAGTTCTTCAATTTAACTGAACTAGTAAATACTTAACTTCACAAACTGTGATCTGACTTTGGGACATTTTAAATGTTCTTTATTCCGGGCATTGCTATGTAAAGTATGTAGGTGGAGGACGTGACATTTTCCTATGAGGTACAAAATGCTCTAGGCAGAGATATTCTGCAGTTGGGCTTATGATACGCATAGGACAACTGCCCTCTCGCAGCAGGGCAGTCTTTAAGCGGAGGCTAAAATGCAGACCATGAGACTGTGTCTGACATTCTACCCCACTGTCAGAAACTTACTTGTACTCTAAACGAGCCCTGGACTATTCACTTAAGTGACAAATGAGGGCACCCATCTACTTTGTGGTGGCTGGACTTACTAAAAGGTCACCCACAGACTGCGTTTCTCTCTCCGACTGAAACACAAGTGCTTCTGAGAGAGAAACAAAATGGTGCAGCTGAAGTCATTCAATTTTATTTCCTGAAGGAACGACCTCCTTTTGGGTGACCACCTCAGCCGGTTTTGGAGCACTTTAATGTCATAATGTCCTTCATTACACCTGCTGTAAAAACAGAAGACCTATATTTGCCATCCTGTTTAAATAATAAATGCATAGCTTTTAAAAGTTTCATGTGAGCTGGAAACCAAATGTTCTTCAGGGAACATTCTCATTCATAAACAAGCAGTTTCCATTTGTGACTCTTGCTTTGGTAGGCTTATACAGAAGAATGAAAAGGCAGTACATTTTCAAAATTACACGGGCCTCAAGTGCCCACTGACACCTCTTCCATTCCCAGGTGGTCATGTCCTGTTCCTCTTTACTAGAACATGACTTTTCTGGGACCTCAAAACAGTTGTCTCTCATCAGTTTTGTGCCCCAAACAAAAACATGCCCTTGTCTTTGCCTATTTGTGAGGGAAGCACTCATTGGCTTCTTTGGAAACCTGTTAAGCGGAAGAAAGAGCAAGCAGCAGCAGAAAGAGGTCCCTTTGGGCTAGTAGCTATCAGCTAGGGAGACTCTTACCTGAAATTTGTCACTTTATTGATGCAGAGCTCTCATGGGGAAAAGGGTGGACCGTACGTACAAAAAATATAAAATAATTTTACTAATAGCTAATATTTGTTGAGCACAAACCAAAATACAGTTTGCGCACATAGTCTCCTCTGGTCTTCCCCAACACCATACCAGTTAAGTAAATGTCATTATTGTCATCATTCTGAGGTTTAGAGAAGTTTAGGAACTTTTTCAAAATCATATGACACAGAGGCAGAAAAACCCTGGTCTTACTAAAGCCAAAGCCTAACATCACCTTTATCTAATCCCAACGTATCTGTTATTTTTCAGATGCCCTCAAGCACACTAGTAAATTCATTCATCCCTCTCCCTGGGTTAAGGTAACAGTCATCATCTATTTGCTCTGTTACTTGTCAGTGTTTGGCGCAAAGCTGGTGCTTGAGAAGTTTTTGCTGATTGGGAAAAAAGCTTTTGATTCCAGATTGAGAAAGATTTCACTTTTTAAAAGGTGATTGTACCATTGACATAGGCTATTTCAGGGGTCTTTGGAACATGCCATCCTACACAGTTCTTTTGTTTGAGCCCTTGTCTCTTTTTCTGACGCCACACATTAGTGCTTATTTTCCTTTACTGGACTGACAATTCTGAGAATTTCTTTTATAAATGATGACATTGAAGAACCAACATGCATGTTGTCCAACTCTTTAAACCAATATGGACCAGCCCTGAACAGTTTTAGAAGAAGAAGAATTTGTTTTTTAAGATTAAATAAAATTATAGTATTCAAAAAGGAAAACTGTATGATGCAGATACATGTGGCAAGGTTCCAACCCTTTGTTGGCAAGGCTTTGAGTAATTACTACAGATTTACCCCACATCATTTTGTACCCTAGAGAGCAGAGTAAGTGCCTGTTCACCATCTCATGAAAGCCCAGGGCTGCCGAGTTCATCTCTCTGCTAATTGCAGACACTCCAATGTACCAAACAATGGCAGAGCAAGCAGTACCAAGGCAAGTGATCACTGAGTACACAGGACAGAGCCAACTGCTGTCAATTTGGGGGATTTTTTTAGTCTTGAAATTTAAGATGTCATAAATAAAAATTATACTTGGCTTATGTAGAAAATTTGAAAATACAGATAAACTGAAATAAAATTTAAAACCTTAGAAATTCTACTCCACAAAGATAGCATTTAGTATATGATTTTCCAGATTTTTTCTATTTTTTAAGAAAAATGAATTATACTAAATCTACCATTTTTATAAATCTAATATATTGCCCATAATATCCAACTTTGCTGTTATTTAGTATTTGATAGCCCATCTTATATGATTAAATCATAATATTTTTTTAAAAATTCTCTGTTGTTAGACTCTGAGTTGCTCATATAAATACTTTATTGAAGATTCTTGAATCTAAATCCCCACATGCTTATTATTTACTTGAGATAAATTCCTACAAGTGGAATTGCCAGATCCAAGGGTATATACATTTGTAGGCTTCAGATACATATTTTCAAAATCCTTTCCAGAAAATTTAAACAAATTTACCCTTTTACTGACAGTGATTCAAAGTATCTTTCCTTTTTAAAATCAATATCCCAGAGTCAAATATAAATTTTTGTTTGCAGTTTACATCATTGCTTTGCTCTATTAACATCAGTAACGACAATGAGGGGCTTCTGTGGTGGCTCAGTGGTAAAGAACCCACCTGCCAATGCAGGACTGTGCGATCTTACACAAGTTATTTTTCCTTTAGTACCTCAGTTTTCTCATGTATAAAATGGAGATAATACACTACAGGAATTCCATGTCAATTAAGTGATATATTTTTTTAATTTACTTGGGTGAAACAATATCTGGGACCTAAAAGCTCAATGATGCCAGATATTATCATTACTTCTATGTATTCAAGCACTGGTTAGAAACTGGAGACACAAAGATGCACATCCCTTGGTTTCCAAAGGCTCCTCATCAATGGAGAAGGAGAATGTGTAACCAAATCACTAAGGCAGCAAGCTGAGTGTGATACTATAGATGTGAAGAAGGTACAATAGCATCATGAAGACCGAAGCATTTAACTTGGCCTGAGAATGCTGCAGAAAGCTTAGATTTCAGTTTTCTGGGAGTCTGAGTCTCTAGGGTAAGTTGGAATTTGTCAAGTAGAAAAGGAGAGGAGGGGCATTGGAGGCATCAGACTGTACAGGTGAACTCACAGAGAGGAGCACTGCAGGGAAGAACATCATGAAGTCAGGCAGGCTGGTTCATAATGGGAGTCAGGGGAGCAGAGGCAGGGAAACAACAATAGAGATCAACCCATGAAGTCCACCATCTTTCATGCTACGAGTTCCAACTTTATCCCTTTCTCTCAATCTCAAGCCCTAGGAGGATATGCTGAGGAGTACTTCCAGCTTGATGCGAAGAGCTAACTCATTGGAAAAGATCCTGATGCTTGGCAAGATGGAAGCCATCAAATGAGAATGGGATGACAGAGGATGAGGTGGTTAGGTAGCATCTCCAACTCAATGGACATGAATTTGAGCAAACTCTGGAAGACAGAGGAGCCTGGCATGTTACAGTCCATGCGATTGCAAAGAGTTGGACATGACTTAGTGAGTGAACAACAACACTTCCAGCCTTAGAAGCATAGTTTACTGAACAGCAGGTATGAAAACCCATGACACTATTTTCCTATTAAAAAAAAAAAACAACTCAGATATTGTGGAGTGGACTGTAAAATCTGCCTAACTCTTCAGGGGTTTTCAATGCAATTTAGAACTTACCGTGGAAAGCTTCGGATGGTACCCTTAAGCCCCCAAGGACAGGCAATTATTCTCTTGTGCCAGTCAGGTCCACCAGATGAAAAATGGGAAAAGATAACTTGTCTGAGAAAAGCAGATGAAACTTGTGCCATGTCCCATTTAAATAAAGCTTTGCACGAGTACTAGGAAACTATGGAAGGATTTGAATAAGGGAAGAGTATTATAAGTATTATAGATTTATCTTGAGAAGGATCACTCTGGCTCCAATGTATCTCTAAAGGAGTAGTAGTAACAACAGAGACAGAAAGGCCAGTAAGGAGGCTATTTTCATAACTTGAATCCAAGATATTCAGCTCCTCTTTTTGTTATTTTCCAATATTCTACTTTTCTCTTGCATAATAATTGATACTTTATTCACTGTCTGGCCTCCTAACTAAACTATGCTGCTGTTGCTGCTAAGTTGCTTCAGTCGTGTCTGACTCTGTGAGAACCCATAGATGGCAGCCCACCAGGCTCCTCCGTCCCTGGAATTCTCCAGGCAAGAACACTGGAGTGGGTTCCATTTCCTTCTCCAGTGCATGAAAGTGAAAAGTGAAAGTGAAGTCGCTCAGTAGTGCCCTACTCTTAGTGACCCCGTGGACTGTAGACTGTAGCCTACCAGGCTCCTCTGCTCATGAGATTTCCCAGGCAAGAGTACTAAACTATAAACCCCATGAAAGAATCAGTTATGTATGTTATTCACTGCTACATACAGATTCCTAGTACTATACCTGGCATACACCAGCTAGTCAATAAATGGTTAGTAAGTCAATGAACAAATGAAATTAAATGAAATTGCTACAAATTATTTTAATAGGCCTAATTTCTTTTTTTCTCTGGAATAGGCTAAAAAGAAATATATCTAGCTACTTTGATGATTTAAATTTCCTTTCTATTCCTAGAATTTAATTTCATAAAACTGATATTTGTTGAGTTCATCCCAAGATTATTAATATTATTTGTTGGTTATAAATATATTATCCTTTTTACAGATGAGGGACAGAGAAACTCAGGTCATATAGGTAGTTGGTAAGGGAGAAAGAACTTGAATCTGGGCTTGTCTAGCCCAAGCCCATGCTCTGACCCACTGTGCTAGGAATTTAGACTGGATGGGCCAATAAGGGAAAGCTCTGTGGAAGTCAGGACACTTGATCTGGTTCCTAACAGGAAGCTTGTTGTTGGTTCATTCACCAAGTCATGTCTGACTATTTGTGCAGGCTTCCCTGTCTTTCACTATCCTCTGGAATTTGCTTAGACTCATGTCCATTGAGCTGGTGATGCCATCTAACCATCTTATCCTCTGTAGAACATTTCAATTCCAGAAGGAAAACATGAGCAGAATCCATGATCCAAAGAATTCTTAGTACCTGGGAGAAGAGTGAATAAACCAACATGACTTAGATACACAGAACTTGGAGAGAAAAGGAAGAGTTAAAAGTGGAAAATCCAATTAGAAAAGTGGCTTAGAGCCAGATGTTGTCAGGCTAGTGCAGTCCAGGAGAGAAGTGAGCCCCTGCGGGTTTCTAAGCAGAGAATAGCCTGAACTGAATGACTTGCTTGAGGCTTGACCTTTAAAGGTAACCTTGGGAAAGCCAACCCCTTTACTCATCAGTTTCCATACCTTTAAAAGAAGAGCATACATAATTGAGGTCCACTCATCAACTTGTTAGGAGGGTAGTCTGGTTAATTATCATAACTTTACTGAAAACTAACAGTGACTCAAAACAATAGCACTTATAGCGGATTTTCCTTTCTGAACTTCAAATTCATCAGTGGATTTAAAAAACAAAATTGCTTTTATTTGCTGGCTTTGTCTGCTTCTGGCTTTTATGACTCTCATATTGATATAAACTTAAGGCCACATCTTCTGCTAGTTCATGAAATCACGCCCTGGATGTATATATCACTGGTCTCTTCAACAAGAAGACCAGAAAAAGATGCATCTGGCCTTTTTGGTTTCCATCCGACATTAGATTCATCTTGGCTCAGGATTCACAATTTGTTGTGGATCTTGGTAGGAAAGTTGGCAGCCTGCTCTGGTTCTCTAGGTCTTATGGAGTCAAGTGACATTTGATGTGTGGGGCAGGAGGATATTTGGCTCCTTCCACTTTACTCCTCTCCCCGCTTCTCCTTATGTTAGACATTCCTAAATCTTGCCTGGAAGGAAATTGCAAGCCCCAAATAGTGCACATTTGGCTGAAGTGTGGAACACAGAAACCCAGTGCAGGCAAACAGCAACCACCTCCAGCCCAACCCTGAGGATTTTGACATTCACATTCCCACGTCCGCACATATATGATACAGTGATGCCCCGAACATCAAATGTTAGCTATGGAAACAGTATGGAAAACACTCCCTATGTATTCTAAAACATGCTAATTGAAACCAGACTCTGAATCCCCATTTCTTCTAAATCCAGGTGAAAGTTCCTTATCCTTAGAAAGAAATGAATGCGAGCAAAGTGTTTTTCATAGACTTGGAAAATATTGCTCAGAATCAGATACATCTTGTCTTTGAATCCCCCCTCAGCCCCCACATCCACAAATATTCCTTCCCACTTTCACAGGGCCTGCATCCCGCACTGTACTGCCTGCCGTGCCCTATTTCCACTCCCAGCTGCCAGACCTGCAGGGACACACTAGGGTTATTTCCTCAGTGACCTGGGCTTTTGATAATCCTAAACTGTTTAGGTTGGACCTGTGACCTGACTTTGTCAAAAGCCATATGGTGCTGAGACAAAACTGGGGAGAAGAGACACAGCCAAAATCTGCAAGATCTGTGACTAACCAAAGCTGTGAATTTAATGAGGAAAGAAGAGATTAAGCGAGTCCTGGCTTTTTTGGCAAAAACTCCAGTTGAACACAGGAATGCCCGGAGGCAAAAGCAACTCAACCTACAATAAATTAATAAAACAGCCTATTGATTCTGGCTTTGTTGTCAACACAGAAGACTGAAGCCACTTCTCAGCTTCCAGGAAATGAGTGCTCTCAGGCCTCCCAATTTTACACTTAAGCATATGCCCAGTCTCCAGGGATCACAAAGGATGAATTGCTCTCCAGGTGTTTCTTTCTCAGTGATGTCATTTATGGCAATATTCCCTTTCTTTTGTGAAAGAATTTTATACATTCTTTCTAAGAGAACATCCACTGTTTCAGTGGGTTAGTCAATATAAAATTATATTATGAATAAAAAAGCTATATAGCTTTCACTGGAAAGAAAAATATTCTCCTTTTTCCCTTAAAAATTTACCATGAATGAAAAAATAAAATATTATCTTCTACAAGTCAAAATTCACAAAAGTTATTCATCCTCTTTTATCCAACCATCACACAGAATCAAAATATGCTTATTCAAATGGAAATGCTATTCAAAGATTTTTGACATGGAGTCACTCATAACTTCAAAATATTCTACTTTTATCTTTTAAAAAATATTTTAATGGCTCTGAAAGACAGAGAAAAACTAGTTGTACTTAATAATATAATAAGTTGATTGCATTTATCTCAAGGCAATGCTGCTGCTGCTGCTGCTGCTAAGTCGCTTCAGTTGTGTCCGACTCTGTGCGACCCCATAGACGCCAGCCCACCAGGCTCCCCCATCCCTGGGATTCTCCATGCAAGAATACTGGAGTGGGTTGCCATTTCCTTCTCCAATGCATGAAAGTGTAAAGTGAAAGTGAAGTCGTGCCTGACTCTTAGCGACCCCATGGACTGGAGCCTACCAGGCTCCTCCGTCCATGGGATTTTCCAGGCAAGAGTACTGGAGTGGGGTGCCATTGCCTTCTCCGAATGTGTGTGTGTATATATATATATATATTTATATATATATATATCTTTAAAAAAATAAAATAAAATAAAAAGAAGAAGGGCAGAGTAGCCCAGGAAGAAGCCAAGCAGAATAGGCTGTTGGTCAATTTTGTCTCCCAGTAGAAGATAAGAAAAGGCAAGCCAGATCAGTAAAGGGAGGACAGCAGGAAGGCTTTTGAGAGGAGATTTGCAGTGTAAATTCACTCAACATTGATGAGAGCAGTTCCCCAGAAAGAGAGAGTGAGGTAGGAACTCTGGTTATTAATGGAATCAGGATGGACTCAAGGGGTGTCATCTGTAATTATGTAAATTCCAGGAAGTAGAAGAACTCCAAATCATCAACATAACTAGATTACTTTAAGCCTATTTCAGAGAAAAAGACTGAGTTTACAAAAATAATTTTTGTGGCAATTCTGTTTAGCAGGCCAAGGCTGAAGATCTAGTTCTTCAAAGACGATTATGAACACAAGCAATTTGTGCTCAGGTAAAAGGACATTGTGAAGCTTTAACAGTTGCGGGGAAAGTAACAACACATTTGAAATGTGTATGTGGCAAATACACATGAGAAAAAAGTATTGCAAGAGGGGTGGGATTAAATCCCCATGATGAACTTTTCAATCAGAAATAGGAAGGGTATGATGAAACAGTTAAAGAAATGGTAGAAGAAAGAATGGAAAATGGATGGATGGATGGATGGGTAAGTAGGTCAACTGATTAATGGATAAAGCCAAAAGATAGGGCAATCTACATAAAAATCTAGTTAGGTATTTTAAGAGAATAAGTCCTAGGTTTGCATCTTTTTAAAAATAGAATGTTACACAATATTTGCAAGAATAAAACTAAAACATATTTATGCAAACGGTCCAATTCACAACAAAATGAGATGAGGCCTAGACAGCTGGGCCACTTAACATAAATGAACAACTGAGCCAGCAACATCTGCCAAGATGAATTTAGAGAAGGCTTCAGAGGCTGTAAAATAAGGCAGAGAAGAGGCTTCTGGAAAAAATGAGAAAAGTAGAGAACATGAATTTAGCATTTGGAAGTGAAGAGTAGAGGGATCAGAGAATGAAACAGGTGGAATAACAAGAAACTCATAAAAGCAAGGGGGAAAAAATTGCAAGAACTACAGAATTCAGGAAACAAAAAGGAGATGCATGAATATGAATTGTAGAAGTGAGGATTTTTTTTAATTGTTATTTTATAATGGAGTACAGTTGACTAAATCAAATCCCTTACGATTATACAGTGGAAGTGACCAATTGAATCAAGGGATTAGATCTGATAGACAGAGTATGTGAAGAACTATGGACAGAGGTTCATGACATTGTACAGGAGGCAGTGATCAAGACCACCCCCAAGAAAAAGAAATGAAAAAAGGCAAAATGGTTGTCTGAGGTGACCTTACAAATAGCTGTGAAAAGAAAATAAATGAAAGGCAAAGGAGAAACGGAAAGATATAACCATTTGAAAGCAGAGTTCCAAAGAATAGCAAGGAGAGATGAGAAAGCCTTCCTCAGTGATCAATGCAAAGAAATAGAGGAAAACAACAAAATGGAAAAGAGTAGAGATCTCTTCAAGAAAATTAGAGATACCAAGGAAACATTTCATGCAAAGATGGGCTCGATAAAGGACAGAAATGGTATGGACCTAACAGAAGCAGAAGAGACTAAGAAGAGGTGTCAAGAATACACAGAATAACTATACAAAAGAGATCTTCATGACCCAGATAACCATGATGGTGTAATCACTCACCTAGAACTAGACATTCCGGAATGCAAAGTGAAGTGGGCCTTAGGAAGCATTGCTATGAACAAAGCTAGTGGAGGTGATGGAATTCCAGTTGAGCTATTTCAAATCCTCAAAGATGATGCTGTGAAAGTGCTGCACTCAATATGCCAGCAAATTTGAAAACTCGGCAGTGGTCACTGGACTGGAAAAGGTCAGTTTTCACCCAATCCTAAAGAAAGGCAATGCCAAAGAATGTTCAAACTACTGCACAATTGTACTCATCTCACACGCTAGCAAAGTAATGCTCAAAATTCTCCAAGCTAGGCTTCAACAGTACGTGAACCATGAACTTCCAGATGTTCAAGCTGGATTTAGAAAAGGCAGAGGAACCAGAGATCAAATTGCCAACATCCATTGCATCATCAAAAAAGCAAGAGAGTTCTGGATAAATATCTATGTCTGTTTTATTGACTATACCAAAGCCTTTGACTGTATGGATCACAACAAACTGTGGTAAATTCTGAAAGAGATGGGAATACCAGACCACCTGACCTGCCTCCTGAGAAATCTGTATGCAGGCCAGGAAGCAACAGAACCAAACATGGAACAACAGACTGGTTCCAAATCAGAAAGGAGTACATCAAGGCTGTACATTGTCACCCTGCTTATTTAACTTATATGCAGAGTACATCATGCGAAATGCTGGGTTGGATGAAGCACAAATTGGAATCAAGATTGCCAGGGGAAATATCAGTAACCTCAGATATGCAGATGACACCACCCTTATGACAGAAATGGAAGAAGAAGTAAAGAGACTCGATGAAAGTGAAAGAAGAGAGTGAAAAAGTTGGCTTAAAACTCAACATCCAGAAAACTAAGGTCATGGCATCCGGTCCCATCACTTCATGGCAAATAGATGGGGAAACAGTGGAAACAGTGACAGACTTTATTTTTCTGGGCTCCAAAATCACTGCAGATGATGACTGGAGCCATGAAATTAAAAGACACTTGCTCCTTGGAAGAAAAGTTATAACCAACCTAGACAGCATATTAAAAAGCAGAGACATTACTTTGCCAACAAAGGTCCGTCTAGTCAAGGCTATGGCTTTTCCAGTAGTCATGTATGGATGTGAGAGTTGGACTATAAAGAAAGCTGAGTGCCGAAGAATTGATGCTTTTGAACTGTGGTGTTGGAGAAGACTCTTGAGAGTCCCTTGGACTGCAAGGAGATCCAACCAGTCCACCCTAAAGGAAGTCAGTCCTGAATATTCATTGGAAGGACTGATGCTGAAGCTGAAACTCCAATACTTTGGCCACCTGATGCGAAGAACTGACTCATTTGAAAAGACCCTGATGCTGGGAAAGATTGAAGGTGGGAGGAGAAGGGAACAACAGAGGATGAGATGGTTGGATGGCTTCACCGATGCAATGGACATGAGTCTGAGTAAGCTCTGGGAGCTGGTGATGGACAGTGAAGCCTGGACATGCTGCAGTTCATGGAGTCGCAGAGTCGGACATGACTGAGCAACTGAACTGAACTGAACAGTTGACTGAAGACCTGCCATCCTGTGTACCAGAGAAGGCACTGGCCACCAGCCTCAGTGTGCAACCTTTGCATGTGCTGATGTGCTCATCCAGCCAGCTGTAGGGTCTGGTCTTCAGCCTTGCAGGTTCAAAAGCCCTGGGACTGGGTCCAGTGTCCCAGAGATCTATAAACCAGAATGTTGGTGTACACATACATACAAGTACATTCTTCTCCACAGGCTGACTCCAGAAAGAGGAAAAAATAACAACTGGATACCACTTGGTGAAGAAGGCCACTGACACAAGAGAAGCTCTGGAACATATGGAATAAAAGCCTAGACAACAGCATAAGGGTTTGTTACTTGCTGGCTATGTGGCCTCGGGCATGTGATTTAATCTCTCAGTATCTCAATTTTCTCGTCTACAAAATGGGACATTCCAGTTATCTACTCCTATGTAACAAATCACTCCAAAATTTAATAACTTAACACATGTCTTTTTTTATCTTTAATTTTGAATCTGGCATTTGGCAGGACTTGGAAGGGACAGCTCAGAGATGTTCCTCATGACATTAGCCGGGGTGGCTCAATGTGGGGCTGGTGGATCCATTTACAAGATGACAAATTAATACTGACTACTATCGGGGGGCTCAGCCAGCATCACAAATCCTGGGGCTGAGGTCCGCAGTTGGTAGGCCTTTCCATAGGCTTTGGAGGCTTCTTCAAACTGATGTGGCTGGTTTCCAAGAGCAAGAACCTCTACGGACAGCAAGTAAGAGCTGTCCATTTCTTAAGGCTTATGCGCAAAGACTGGCACATGTCATATTTTACTGGTCCAACAGCTGGAGTCCACAGATTCAAAAGGAGGGGGCAAAGGGCTGTACATATCTCTCAGTGGAGAATATATCAAATAACCACTGGGTCATTTTTTAAACCTTCAGGATGTCTGCTCTCTGGCCACAAATTATTTACTACATTCCTCTCATATGCAAAATACATTCACCCTCGCAAGATCTCCATTAACATCAAGCCTCTTTTTTTGTACTGTTTCTATCTCTTTTTATATAAACATTTATTTGTTTATTTGGCTGCAATGGGTCTTAGCTTCGGGATCTTCAATCCTTGTTGCAGCACATGGGATCTTTTAGTTGTGCCATGCTGGAACTTCTCAGGCATCCTGCATTTGGAACATGGTGTCTTAGCCACTGGGCAACCAGGGAAGTCTCTTTTTCTGACTCGTTAAGCCAAGCTAGTGATGATTTCACTAGAACAATTCTCTTGAAAACTTGGTGAGTTTTGAATAAATCACACTGAGGTCATTCCAATGCTGTTGCTGTTTTTCAGCTACCCAGTCATGTCCAACTCTTTGTGACCCCATGGACTGCAGCACGCCAGGCCTCCCTGTCCCTCACCATCTCCAGAAGTTCACCTAAGTTCATGCCCATGGCATCATTGATGCCATCCAGCCATCTCATCCTCTGATGCCCTATCTCCTTCTGCTTGAATCTTTCCCAGTATCAGGGATTTTCCCAATGAGTCAGCTGTTCACATCAGATGACCAAAATAGTGGAGTTTCAGCATCAGTCCTTCCAACGAGTATTCAGGGTTGATTTCCCTTAAGATTGACTAGTTTGATCTCCTTACTGTCCAACGGATTCTCAGGAGTCTTCAGCACCATAGTTCAAAGGCATCAGTTCTTCGACACTCTTCCTTCTTTATGGTCCAGCTGTCACAACCGCACGCGACCACTGGGAAGACCATAGCCCTGAGTATATGGACCTTTGTCAGCAGAGTAACGTCTCTGCTTTTCAACACACTGTCTAGGTTTGTCATCACTTTCCTGACAAGAAGCAATTGCCTTCTGATTTCATGGCTGCAGGCACCGTCCACAGTGATTTTAAAGCCCAAGAAGAGGAAATCTGTCACTACTTCTGCCTTTTCCCCTTTTATTTGCATGAAGTAATGGGGCCAGATGCCATGATCTTAGTTTTTTAATATTTAGTTTTAAGTCAGCTCTTTTACTCTCCTCCTTCACTCTCATCAAGTGGCTCTTTAGTTCCTTTTTGTTCTTTGCCATTAGAGTATATCATCCTCATATCTGAGGTTGTTGATGTTTAGAGGGTAAAAAACTGATGAGATTTGACATTAGCATACTCCTCTGAAACCATCACTGTAGATCATGATAATGAACATACCCATCATTCTCAAACTTTCCTCATACTCTTCTGTAAGCCCACCCTTCTTCACACCCAGCCTTGTCCCCAGACCACCAAAAATACAAAACTTCCATACATTTCATTTTTTAATCTGGTATAAAATCACAATCCACTCTTGCTATGCTTGCCTTACACATTCAATTTTCTTGTAAAGATTTGTAAAAAAATAAGAGGAAGAATATTTTATATTTATCCTGATATATATTCCATTTCCTCCCTTTTGATGTATCAGCTACACATTGCTGCATAACAAACTACCCCCCAAACTGAGTAACTTAAAACATGTATTATTTCACAGTTTCCATGGGTCAGGAATTAGAGTGCAGCTTAGCTAGCTGCTCTGTCTCAGGACCTCTAAAATAATAGCAAATAAAACAACTGACAAAGGATTAATTTCCAAAATATACAAGTAGCTCATACAACTCAATACCAGAAAAACAAACAACCCAATCAAAAAGTGGACAAAAGACCTAAACAGACATTTCTCCAAAGAAGACATACAGATGGCTAATAAACACATGAAGAGATGCTCAACATCACTCATTATTAGAGAAATGCAAATCAAATATCAACTCATGTGGGTCAGAATGGCCATAATCAAAAAATCCACAAACAGCAAGTGCTAGAAAGGGTGTGGAGAAAAGGAAACCCTCTTGCACAGCTGGTGGAAATATAAATTGATACAGCCATTATGGAAGACAGTATGGGGATTCCTTAAATAGCTAGGAATAAAACCACCATATGACCCAGCAATATCACTTTTAGGCATATACCCTGAAGAAACCAAAACTGAAGACACATATACCCCAATGTTCATTGAAGTACTATTTACAATAATTAGGACATGAAAGAAACCTAGATACCCACTGACACATGAATGGATAAAGAAGCTATGGCACATATATACAATGGAGTACTACTCGGTCATAAAAAAGAACACATTTGAGTCAATTCTAATGAGGTGGATGAACCAAGAGCCTATTATACAAAGTGAAGTAAGTCAGAAAGAAAAAAACAACTGTCATATATTAATGCATTTATATAGAATCTAGAAGGATGGTGCTGATGAACCTGTTCACAGAGCAGCAATGGAGACACAGACATAGAGAACAGGCGTGGGGAAGAAGAGGGAGAGGGTGAGATGATGGGAGAGAGTAGCATGGAAGCATATACACTAACATATGTAAATAGATAGTCAAAGGGAATTTTCTGTATCACTCAGTGAACTCAAACTGGGGCTCTATAATAACCTAGAGGGGTGGGAATGGGCAGGAGATGGGACAGAGATTCAAGATGGAGGGGACACATGTACACCCATGGTTAATTCATGTTGATGTATGACAGAAATAAAACAAACAAAAAAAAGATAATCAGATAAAAAATTTTGATTGTTAAAAAAAAATATGTTTGGAAATAAAAACTGGACTTCAAATAATCCTTAAAAAGTGGACTTCTTAATCTAAAATAAGAAATCAAAAGGGAAATTAAAGAATACTCTGATGTAAAGAAATAAATAAATAAGCTATAAGGAAGGTGTTCAGAGCTTCAATCAAAACAAGGCTCTGCTTCCATGTCCATGCATAGGACTATAGAACTGCTACTCCCAGATGGTAAAAAGAACATGTTCACAAAGGAGGAAACGGACAAGGGAAAAAAAAAGCATCCCCAAAAAGTTATAAAAGGACAAAGGCAGGAAAAAATCATATGATCATGGAAAGAAGGAAAATAGAAAATTTGCTACGAGTGTAGGTCTCGTGGTAAGTGTTCTTATTGTAGAATAATAATTATTCACAAAGGGGGAGGAAACTTGGAGGTAATGGATATGTTTATAGCCTAGATTCTGGGGATGTTTTCATGAGTGTATACTAATCTCCAAACTTATCAAGCCATATACGCTAAATATGCACAGGCTTTTGCATGCTAATAATACCTCAATAAAGTGAGTATTTTAAAGTGAAATAAAACCTGACAAGTGGAAGGTAAGATGCAAAGAATCAAAGAAGGGGCAAAGGACAAAGAAAATGCAAAGAACAACCTAAAGGAACAAATGAAGTCTGAGTTACAGAATGTAAATCCAGAAGGCCATTAATAACATATAATCAGGACAACACTAACAACAGCAGTTCCCATTTACGGAGCATCTGCCAAAGCCATGTATTGTGCTTGCATTTTTTATTTCATTTCCGTTCATCCTTACAAAGACCACAGCGTACATTTTCTTCCCACTAATAGGAAAAAAAAATAGGCTAACATTCAGTATTTTATTAAGGGTCACATAGGATAGTAAATGGCAGAGCCAGGTTCAAAACCATTTCTGTCTTTCTCCAAAGCTTTGATCTTTTCCAGTGTCTCACATAGCCTCCCAGTCACATAAATGTTAGGATGAGAAAGCAGGGCTAAATATAAATAAGAAAGTGTATTGTAAATGAAAGTCCTAAAAAAAAGAGCTTCATTATTCTGGTCAACATAGAATGAGATTGGAGGTTAGGTTTCTTTCTTTTTTTTCTCTTTTTAAATATACAGTCTGGAAGCTTAAAAGATAAGACTTGTGTGAGAATATGTGTGATCATAAGGATGAACTGGAAAGCGGAAGAAAGAAGAGTACTGACTTCCATTTCCTACAAGTAACTTTAAGAGCAGAGGCAGCAAGAAGTAATTTCAGATGAGACTTTGGAATAGGTGATAGTATCAGAAGTAAATTAAAGTGACTCAAAAATACAGACATTTAGAATCCCTCAATAAAAAGACAAAATCTTAAAAGTCACTTGTTTAGCCCACATGCTAACAGTCTCCCTAAAGGAACTGCGCCAGGAAAGCTTAAGAGCTATGAAAGAAATAGAGCTACTTTATTAATGATAAGGAAATAACTGAAAATAATTTACCAAAATGAGGGATACTTTACAGAGGTAGATGGCAGGAGATCAAATTTTCTTCAAACAAGAAGAAATAAATATGTAAGAGGAATGGTCAAGCTGATGAAAGATCTTCTGGCTTTGGAAAGGATAAGAGAATGGTGGGACATGTTTTAAAAATGATACAAAGAAAACGCAAAGGAAGGAAGAAAGCCAAAGTCTTTCTAAAAAATACATAAATGCTCCCAGCTGTGGTAATGGCTAATGAAAGACATGAAGAAAGGGGAAAAGGATGCAAATTGAAGCCAAAAAACAAATAAATGAACAAATGAGAAATGTTTGAGAAATAGTCAAGGTAATGAGAGAAGGAAGGGAGATAAAGAAAGAGTGAGATTTCTTCTAATGAACAGTTCAGTGTTCAAAAAGCAGAGAAAGTAGTGTTAACTTAAAAGAGAGACAACTCACCAAAGTTAGGAGGCTGGGTTTAAAAGTTTAGTCCCATGGGGTTTTTGTCCCAACCCCACAGCTTAAGCCAAATTGCTTTTCTTCTTTCTTTTTTATGGAACTTCCCTAACTCTCTGTGCCTCAGTTTTTCTTTATGTGTAAACAGGAAGAAAGGGAGATTTTTATCCTATGTTACCATCTCTAGCCTGGGCTGTTATGAGGAATGAAATGAAATGATAAATATGAAGCTTTTAACATAAAGCCTGCTCATCAGGAAGAGTCAATAAATCTCCATGATGAGGATTAATTATTTATGATAACTTCAAACAATAAAAAAAAAACCCCACCAAATAGCACTGAAAGAGAAAATGCAGCTAGAACATAGAATATCTTCCGAGGAACTATTTTAAAGGCAAAATAAAAATGCACATAAGGATGTAGGCTAATGTTTGAGAATTAATAAAAGAAAGGACAGCCCTCAAATAATTTATTGAACAAATACAACTTCGAAAATGAGCTGCCTTGTTTTTGAAGGGAAAGGAGGCCTGGGTCTAACAGACTCACTGGCAGGTTCTCATAAGACAACTGAGAATGTCCAGGATCCTGCCTTTAATGAAAAATGAGAGAAGACTAAAACGAGGGTCACAATGAAATAATGAGAACTAACAACAGCTCCTAGAGGAAAGAGGAAACATATGAACAATTTGAGGTCACATCCTAAATGCCCATCAGTAAAGGATTGCTAAATAAATTATGGAATGTCGATATCCTGAGCAACTACTATAAAGAACGTAATGATTCTATCTGTGCTGACTTGGAGAAATCCTTTACATGGTGTATAGCAATAAAGTCAGGACATCATGCATATTAAGTTACCCTATTTTACAAGAATGCTTTATACGATGATGCATACATAAAAGAACCAGGTACCCAACAAGGAATCTGGCAAATGAGGCTGCAGTGTAGGAGGAACTTTTCCTTTTTTATTATTTACTTAGTGGAAAGCAAAATGGTGTACTGGTTTAAAACCACCCAGGGTCTGCAGGTCTAGCAATTAAGTAACCTTGGGCAAGTTACTTAATGCTTCCGTGCCCAGTCTTGTTGTTTTTGTTCAGTTGCTAAGTTGTGTGTGACCCTTTGCAGGTTTGTACTGTAGCCCTTCAGGCCCTTCTGTCCATGGGGTTCTCCTGGAAAAAATACTGGAATGGGTTGCCATTTCTTCCTCCGCCATGCCCAGTCTATTCATCTATAAAATGAGAATGTTAGGTGGTTGGATCAAGATGGTAGAATGAGGATGTGGCACTCATCTCCTCCACAAACACATCAAAAATACATCCACGTGTGGAATAATTCTCACTGAAAACTAACTATCAACTGACAAAAGGACTCCTGTACAACCAAGGCTGAAAGAAAGACACACAAGTAATCAGAAAGGAAATAACAACGATTGGGTTACAACCAGTGCCCCAGGAGGATTCAGAGGAAAAGAGAAACTCCACAAGTGACATCTGCCCTGGGGAGTGATGGTTCCAGCCACATGTTGGACACTCCAGGACTAGGGTCTTGTGGAGGGGAGATGAGTCGCCTTCGCTAGTTGGAGGATGGCTGGGATTAACCAAAAGGCTGTGGGAAGCCTGGACTTTCCTTGTGAGAAGCACATACATGCAGGCTTGCCCATGAGGCAGGGTATAGAGAGGTCCTCTCTATGACTCCCAGGTTCCTGTGATCCCCTGCCCTGAGGAGCAATTCCATAAAGGGAGGGCAGCAGAGGTGAGGGCAGTGACCAGCTAAAAGGGACAAAAGGGACTTGCACTTTGAGGCTGCATCTGCGTGGAGTACTGGCCTTCAGAGGCAGTGCATCAGAACTCTGTCTGTGGCCAACCCAAGCTAAAAGTCCACATGGGCCCTACTTGCTTCAGTATTTCCTGTCTCTGGAGCAATGGTCCGAATTCTCTGGGAAGTGGGGAAAAGCACACACTTAAAGGGAACAGAGTTAGCTCAGGCTCAACTCTCAGGGCTTCTGCTCCAGCAACTTGGAAACAGACCCCACCCCTGATAAGGCAACGCTGGCCACTGAGCAGAGGGGAGTTCCTGCCTCATACCTAGTGCCAGCTCTAGCCCCTGCATTTCCAGCTCCATCTCTTACCAAGGCGAAAACTGCCAGTGCACCCTGAGGAAAAATGGTATGTGTATCCATATCAAACACAGCTCTTCCACAAAAGACACTGGGCACCTGCATTCTGTACAGGGACACTCTCATATAAGGTCATCCCTTATGACTAAGTGCAACAGAAGAATGCAGAAGTGATCTGGAAGCTAGAATAATGGAAATTACCCATTCAGAACAGCAAAATGAAAAACACATTTTAAAAATGAGAACAATTTAAGAGATCTCTGTGATAACATTAAGTATACCAACATTTACATTATAGGGGTCCCAGAAGGAGAAGAGAGAGAGAAGGAGACTGAAAATGTATTTGAGGAAATTATGGCTGAAAACTTTCCAAATCTGAAGAAAGAAATGGATATCCAGGGACAGGGAGCACAGAGTGAACAAGATGAACCCAAACAGACTCACACCAAAACATGTCATAATTAAAATAGCAAAACTTTAAGATAAAGAGAGAATCCTAAAGGTAATAAGAGAAAAAAAAAAGAGAGTCAAATACATGAGAACCCCCATAAAGGCTATCAGCTTATTTTTCTGTAGAAACTTTGCAGGCCATAAATGTGTAATACAATATATTCAAAGTGCTGAAAGGGAAAAACCTGCAACCTAGGTTACTATACCCAGCAAGATTAAAATTCAGAATAGAAGAAGAGACGAAAAACTTCTCAGACAACAAACACTAAAGAGATCATTAAATATAAACTTACCCTATAAGAAACATCTTCTCTAAGTGGAAAAGAAGTAATCTATAGGAAAGAGAAAATTCCACTAGGAAAGGCAAATATATACTAAGGACTAAGGATCAACCACTTAAATAAGCTGGTACAAGGATTAAAATACAAAAAGTTGTAAAAGCAAATATAAATACAACAAACAGTTAACGGATAAGCACAAAGGTATAAAAAATAAAATGAATATCCTGAATATTCATTGGAGGGACTGATGCTGAAGCTGAAGCTCCAATACTTTGGCCACCTGATGCTAAAAGCCGACTCATTGGAAAAGACCCTGATGCTGGGAAAGATTGAAGGCAGGAGGAGAAGGGTCAACATAGGATGAGATGGTTGGATGGCATCACCAACTCAACGGACATGAGTTTGAGCAAGCTCTGGGAGTTGGTGATGGACAGGGAAGTCCAGACTGCTGCAGTCCATGGGATCGCAAAGAGTTGGACATGACTGAACGACTGAACAACAACAAATAATATAAGACATCAAAACACAAAATGTTGAGGATGAGAGTAAAAAAATGTAGATCTTTTAGAATGTGCTTAGACATAAACGACTACCAGTTTAAAACAAGTATACAGTTATAGGTCAAAGTATACCAACCACATGGCAAACACAAATCAAAAACCGATACTAGATACACAAAGACTAAAAAGAAAGGAACACAAACATACTACTAAAGAAAATCATTAAACCACAAGGGAAGAAACAAAAAGAAGAAATGAAGAGAGAACTACAAAAACAACTAGAAACAAGTTTTAAAATGGCAATAAGTACATTCCTATCAATAATTAAGTGCAAATGGACTAAATACTTCAGTCAAAAGACATGAGGTAACTGATTGGACAAAAACCAAGACTCTTCAATATGCTGCTTACAAGATTCACTTGATCACTAAAGACAGATTGAAAGTGAGGAAATAGAGCTATTTCATGCAAATAGAAACAACAAGAACATGGAGGTAGCAATATTCATGTTAGACAAAATAGACTTTAAAACAAAGTCTACAATAAAAGACAAAGAACGGCATTATATAATGATTAAGGGGGTCAGTACAACAAGAAGTACACTTGTTAATATAGATGCATCCAATATAGGCACACTTAAATATATAAAGTAAATAATAAAAGACATAAGTGGGAAATTGATAACAATACAATAATAGTAAGGGACTTTAACATCCCACTTACATCTATGGACAGATCATTCAGATAAAAATGAATTTAAATGAAGCAGTAGATCAGTTGGACTTAATAGATATCTATAGGACATTATATCCATAAACAGCATAACAAACTTTTTTTTTTCAAGTGAACATGGAACATTCTCCAGGATGCATCAATGGAGGTTAGGTCACAAAACAAAACAAGTCTCAACAAATTTAAGAGGATAGAAATTGTATCAAGCATTTTCCCAACTGCAATGATATGAATCTATAAATCTATCACAGAAAGAAAAATGGGAAAAGAACAAACACAGGGAGATTAAATAACATGCTCCTAAAAAAACCAATCAGTCAATGAAGAAACCAAAGAAGAAATTAGAAAATATGTCAAGACAAATGAAAATGGAAATACAACTTTCCAGCATCTATGGGATACAAAAAAAGCAGTTCTAAGAGAGAAGTTTATACCAATAGAGACCTTCCTTAAGAAACAAGCGTGCGTGTGTGCTCAGTCACTCAGTTGTGTCTGATTCTTTGTAAACCCATGGACGGTAGCTCACTAAGTTCCTCTGTCCATGGAATTCTCCAGGCAAGAATACTGGAGTGGGTTGCTATTTCCTACTCCAAGGGATCTTCCCAACCCACGGACAGGGATCCAACCTGCATGTCTTGAATCTCCTGGATTGGCAGGAGGATTTTTTTTTTTTTTTTTAACCACTGAGCTACCTGGGAAGCCCATCAAGACACAAGAAAAATCTCAAACAGCCTAACCTACCATCTAAAGGACTTAATAAAAGAAAAAAGAAGAAGAAAAAAAAGCCCAGAGTCAGCAGAAGGAAGGAAATAATAAAGATCAGAGATGAAATAAATAAAATAGAGATGAAAAAGCAACAGAAAAGATCAATGAAATCAATAGTGGATTTTTTAAAAAGATAAACAAGATTGATAAACCTTTAGCCAGTCTCACCATGAAGACAAGACCCAAATAAACAAAAGAGGAAATGAAACAAGAGAAATCAGAACCAATACCACAGAGAAACAAAAAATCATAAGAAAACACTATGAACAGCTATATGCCAACAAGCTGGACAATCTAGAAGAAATGAACAAATTTCTAGAAACACACTATCTGCCAAGATTGAATCAAGAAGAAACAGACAATATGAACAGGTGAATCACTAGTGGTGAAATTGAATTTGTAAGAAAAAATTTCCAGTAAACAAAAGTCCAGGACCAGACAACTTCACAGGGAGATTCTACCAAATGCATAAAGAAAAACCAAAACTTATTCTTCTCAAACTACTCCAAAAAATTCAAGAGGACATGACACTCCCAAGCTCATTCTACAAAGTCACCATTACCCTGTTACCTAAACCAGAAAAAGGCACTACCAAAAAGGAAAATTACAGGTCAATATCTTTGATGAACATATATGCAAAAATCCTCAACAAAATCTGAGCAAACTAAATCCAACAATATATCAAAAGGGTCATAACACCATGATCAAGTGGACTTTTTCCAGCAAAACAAGGATAATTCAACATTCACAAATCAATCAATGTAATACACATTAACAAAAGGAAGAATAAAATTGCATGATCATCTCAATAAATGCATAAAAAACAACTAACAAAATTCAACCTCCATTTATAATAAAAATTCTCATCAAAATTAATATAGAGGGAACATATTTCAACATAATTAAAAGCTTTTACATAGTAAAGGAAATCATTGATAAAATGAAAAAACCTACAGAATGGGAGAAAATATTTGCAAATGATATGACCAACAAGGGTCTAATATCCAAAACATGTAAACTGCTCATTTAATTCTATCTAAAAAAGAAACAACCCAATCAAAAAATGGGCAGAAGGCCTAAACAGACATTTTTCAGAAACACACAGATGGATAATATATACAAGAAAAGATGCTCAACATGAGAAATTATTAGAGAAATGCAAATTAAAACAATGAGATATCACCTCACACCTTTCCAAATAGCCAGCATCAAATGTCTACAAATAATAAATACTGGAAAGGGTGTGGAGAAAAGGGAACCCTTCCAAGGTGTTGCCACTGTGGAAAACAGCACAGAGGTTTCTCAAAAAGCTAAATATAGAGTTACCATATAACCCAGCAATTCCACTGTTGGGTGTATACCCAGAAATAAAACTAAAACATTAGTTTGAAAAGACACATGCACTCCAATATTCATAACACCACTGTTTACAATAGCCAAGATAAGGAATAAAACCATTTTCCCATCAACCAATGAAGAGATCAGAAGAATGAAATATTACTAGCCATAAAAAAGAATGAAATTCTGCCATCTGCAGTAACATAGATGGACCTAGAGAATATGATGCTTAGTGAAATAAGTCAGAGAGAGACAAATACTATATGATATTACTTGTATTGGAATCTAAAAAAGAATACAAACAAATGTAGATAGCAAAACAGAAACACACTGACAGATATGGAAAACTGGTGGGTTACCAGAGGAGAGAGGGAAAGGGGTAGGGGCATGTTAGGGTTATGGGATTAAAAGATACAAGTTACTATGTACAAAATATAAGCAACAAGGATACATTATATAGCACAGGGAAATAGAGCCATAATCTTATAATAACTTAATGAAGCATAAACTGTAAAAATACTGTTACTATGCTGTATGCCTAAAACTAATATAATACTGTAAATCAACTACATTTCAATAAAAATAAATAGAATGAGGATGCCTGCCTGATAAGAGTGTCGTAGGGATGAAATGAAATCATGAACATTTCCTCTAAATAACACACAGAACAAGGCCTAGCACCTAGAATTCTCCATCACTTTCAGAGGTTAGGGTCATTGTTATGCCTCTGTAATGTTGGCAATCATTTTGCCACAGGCATGAGTCACTTCTGTTAAGTTTTTAAAAAACTAAATGGGGAGAATTTTAAAAGTTAATAAGATTATATAAAATGAACAGGGATTTTCTGGCCATTCTTTATTTTAATATAGTTGATATACAATATTGTGTTAATTTCAGGTGTATAACATAGTGATTCAACCTTTATATACATTATGAAATGATCTCTATCATAAATCTGTAACCACCTGTCCCCATATAAAGTTATTATAATATTGAATATATGCCCAATGCAGTATATTACATCCCTGTGATTTATTTATAACTGAAGCTTTGTACCTCTTAATCTCCTTCACTTATTTGCCCATCCCCCCACATCCCTCCCCTTTGGCAACCATTCAATTGTTCTCTGTATCTGTGAGAATGTTTTCATTTTGATTTGCTAATCCAGTTTGTTTTCAGATTCAGCATATGTGAGATCATTTGTCTTTATCTACTTTATTTCACATAGGATAAAATGTTTGTTCCTCCAGGAGAACTTCAGCATCATTTTGTTAAGTTTTCCTCAAAATCCTGTGAATGTTTTAATTGGCACTGTACTAAATTTGTGGATGTATTAAGGAAGAACAGACAGCTTCATGCTGAGCCTTCATATCTAAGATCAAGGCGTCTTTTTAAGTTTCTTCGTATGTTCTCAGCATAATTTAAATTTATCCTTTATATGAGTCTATACATTTCTTTTTTTTTTACCCATTTTGTAAATGGAATCTTTTCTTCCATTATATTCTCTTACTTGATCTTATTTATATATAGGAAAGCAATGAAGGGGATGGCCCTAGCATATAATAAAATATATTATGGAACTACAATAATTAAGAACACTTTGGTGCTGAAGAGGAAATGAGAACATCAAAGGAATCTAGAAATAGACTAAATCACATGACAATTTAGCATATTAAAATCAAAATAGGAAAAATGAATTAATCTGTAAGTTACAACAGGAAAACTGCTGCTGCTCCTGCTAAGTCCCTTCAGTCGTGTCCGACTCTGTGTGACCCCATGGACTGCAGCCCACCAGGCTCCTCCGTCCATGGGACTTTCCAGGCAAGAGTACTGGAGTGGGGTGCCATTGCCTTCTCCGACAACAGGAAAACTAGCTAACCATTAAGAAGATAAATGCCTTTCTCAGTCTTCACACCAAATAAATCCAGCTTAATCAGAGATTTATTAACTTATACCAAAAAACCAGATTAATCAGTGATTTAAAAATAATAAACCTATGATAGGAACAGAAGAAAATATAGATCGATTTATTCATCATCTTAGAATAAGAAATGCTTTCTAAGTAATATATATAAAGGTATTATATATATATAAACACCTTTGGATAAAAATATATAAAAAATAAAGCCAAATGACAACAAACTAGGAACATAGAAAGGGCCAGTTTGCCAAAGAGTTCATATAAATCATTCAGGAAAAAAATCTGACAAACCAATTGAAAAGCAAAAATTAATGAAGGCAATCAGATCATGAGCACAGTTGGTAGAAATTAAGTTCTACTATCTAATAAACATCAGAAGTAAATGCAGGAACAAAAGTCACAATGATCAGGCAGGCCTCAGGGAGGCCAGAGAGGATGGGAGGACCAGACACTTTACCCAGCAAGACACAGACCATGGATTGTTCATGAATCATGCAAGTCCATAGGCTGTAACCAATGATTTTCTGGGCTTTCTTTTCTAGATGATAATTTTGAATGATTTTCACATCAGCATGGTATAGTAAGTCAAATCCATCTGGATATGTTGGGTATGAAAAATGGAGAATTACTTAACTGTTAGGAATTACTCTTTAGTTGGGGCTTTTAAGTTTCAACTTTTAAAATAATTTTATCCTGGTATGCTGCTAAGTCACTTCAGTCGTGTCCGACTCTGTGCGACCCCATAGACGGCAGCCCACCAGGCTCCCCTGTCCCTGGGATTCTCCAGGCAAGAACACCGGAGTGGGCTGCCATTTCCTTCTCCAGTGCAAGAAAGTGAAAAGTGAAAGTGAAGTCGCTCAGTCGTGTCCAACTCTTAGCGACCCCATGAACTGCAGCCCACCAGGCTCCTCCGTCCATGGGATTTTCCAGGCAAGAGTACTGGAGTTCCCTAAACCTGATTTTCTTCTTTCTCATACCCTTTTGTTGACAAGAACTCCATCTCACATGCAGAAATGTTACTTGCCCAGCTTTATAATGCAACGTATTCTGAATAACGTCTCTACTGAAGCTCAGTCAGTTCAGTTCAGTCGCTCAGTTGTGTCCAACTCTTTGCAACTCCATGCAGCATGCCAGGCCTCCCTGTCCATCACCAACTCCTGGAGTTCACCGAAACCCATGTCCACTGAGTCAGTGATGCCATCCAATCATCTCATCCTCTGTCGTCCCCTTCTCCTCCTGCCCTCAATCTTTCCCAGCATCAGGGTCTTTGCAAATGAGTCAGCTCTTCACATGAGGTGGCCAAAGTATTGGAGTTTCAGCTTCAACATCAGTCCTTCCAGTGAACATTCAGGATTGATTTCCTTTAGGATGGACTGGTTGGATCTCCTCACAGTCCAAGGGACTCTCAAGAGTCTTCTCCAACACCACAGTTCAAAAGCATCAATTCTTTGGCGCTCAGCTTTCTTTATAGTTCAACTCTCACATCCATACATGACCACTGGAAAAGCCATAGCCTTAACTAGACGGACCTTTGTTGACAAAGTAATATCTCTGCTTTTCAACATGCTGTCTAGGTTGGTCATAACTTTCTTTCCAAGGAGTAAGCATCTTTTAATTTCATGGCTCATTACTCAGTAATTCCTTCTTAAAACTCTTAAGGTTCTCTGAATGTCCCTATTCTCTATCACTTTTTTCTTTTAATAAGTACAGGTTCTCTCTGATAATTATATACACAGGGTTTTCCATTTCTTTTCTAGATCTTAGGCCTTCATATAGCACTATGGCACATTTGTCACAATAACTTTTTCATATGTGACCCTGTTTTGTATTTGGAAACTTTTCTTCTTAGGAGACCAACTCTTTCTTTCAGTGTGAAAGCTTATGCTCCAATTATTAATTACACAGTGTCTTCTTAAAGTTGATACTCAAAAGCACACAAGTGTAAAATAATTTCTAAAATAAAATAATTCTCCAACTATTCTCTGCTCCCTGTGAAACATTCTGCCTAATATTCTAGCTCTTCTCCCAAAGGTTAATGGGCTGGGTGCCTCTGCCCCCAGCTACTCAGGAATCAATACATGGGAGCAGGTCAGTTGCTCCTGTGTTTAGTTACGTGTAATTGTATTTAAAAGAAACCAACCAAATAAAAGAACTTTTCCTTCAGGGACTATTTTATTTCCTGTAGTTAGGGAAGTGATTCACCACACAAATACTAAGAAATTTGATACAGAAATAACTTGACAACTGTTAGTGCTCACATCCACCACCACTTTGGGAATTATACAAATATAATTAAACATATAACATATTTTATATATATAACATATAAAAATATAACATTCTATGTACAGGTCAGATAGTACACAAATATGTATTTTATCAATTGTATCAATATAAGTATGTATATTATATGAGGTAATACTACATATGGACAGATGCTATAACATCTAATACTTACCGAACATTTAGTCTATGATGGATGCTGTTGAGCAGCCACAAATTCTTTAATCCTCTTTCCATTGAGGAGATTGCAGCCCCCTCCCTTAAATCTGGGCAAGCACTGTGACCACTTTGGCCAATAGTATGTGGAAAGGAGTGCCAGTCTCCAGGCCCAAATCACGAGAGCTGCTCTTTCCCATCTGCGGTACAATCACTGTCAGAGCCTGAGGCCCCCACTGTCATCAGCACAACAGCCCTACAGGAGACACCTCCTGGAGAAGCTCTGAGCCTATCTGGAGCAGGAAAGGGGCACAGCTGAGCCCAACCTTCCAACCATCCCCAGGGAGGAACCAGGCTCCCAGGGAATTCTTCTTGGACTCTCTAGATCAGAGCAGCTGCCTGCTGAACACCACCAACTGACCCTGTCCATGCCACTTGGAGCAGAAGTGCTGGTACTGTCCTGCTAATTTTCTGACTCATGAAATCACGAGATTTAATAAAAAGATCCTTGCATTGTTATACAGTAATCGATAACTAGAACTCTGTTTTCTTGGTATAAAAGCAAAATCATATTAAGCAACTTGTTCTGAATCACAGATCTAATTAATAGTGCAGCTGAGATTCCAACTCAAGCAGCCTGCCTCAAAAGCCTATAATCTTAGCCACTCCACTGAATTATTTTAAAATTATAATTAACTTCCGGAGATAGGGCATATATAACATCTTGATTCTTCTTAGCATCTATTCTAATTCCTATCTAATGAAGAATTTCTGCCAAAGGCATATATCTTTTCTCCATCCACAGTTATCTATTTGTACTTATTTTCACGTCCTTTTGATTTTTAAAACGTGATGAATTCCTCCAACAGATTTGCCTGTGTTTATTTTAAGACAGTAGGCTAGAGGTCCTCATTTCTCTTCTGTCTTTAGCATAGATCATATCAGCTGTGCTGCTTAATGCCAAAAGGGCAGGCTCATGTGGGGATTCAGGAAGTTGATTACTATAGTATTAAATGTGGTTTAGTAATTTTCCAAGGAGACAGAGATTCTGGGATCTTGGAAGTTTCCCTGATAAGCTGTCATCCCATCTATTTTATATTAGGATGTATTGTTTACTGAAGAGGGGGCAGGAGTGGGACAAAGAGGAGACTCGATACCAGCTTCTTGACAGCAAATAGACCTGTACCTGCAGTCTTTCTGGAGCCAAAAAGGTCAGGGGTCGAGGACTCAGAGATACTGATGAAATCAAGGGACTTCAGCTAATTAAACACTTGAGCAATATGTTCAGTGATGTACACACTATTGTTTTCAAGACAGAATCAATGAACACAACGGGTCACACCAGTGCAATTCTCTGGCTGTTGGACATTTTCACCACAAATAAAGATAATCAACAAAGTCTAGACTTTTTTTTTCTTTGCTATCACTTCCAAAACATTTTGATTTCAGCCTCTCAGAGAAGATCTCATTGAGAAAAAGAGTCCAGCAGTGATAGGCACAGAGTTATCAACAACCTTTCCTAGAACTTAGAGCACAGTTGGCACACAAGCACAAAACCCTCCTGAGCGCACTAGTTTAATGATTCTCATTACACTGGGCTTTCTGAGTTACATCCCAGAAAAATCTAACATAAAAACATACATACAGTTCTGAGACTTTAGTGATCACTCAGGCAAATGGTTCTTAAATACTGACTTTCTAAATCTTCCCCTCCGCTTCCAATAAAAGTAAAATCACAAATGGTTCATGTGCCAGGTGCTGTTTGAAGCTCTTTACGCTTATCTTCACAACCACTCTATGAGGTGAATATCATTATCCCCATTTTATAGACAAGGAAACCGAGACTTGGAAAAATTAAGAAACTGCCTAAGACTACACAGATAGCAAATGGGGAAACCTGGAATTAAACCTCAGTGGACAGACTCCTAAACTCCCCTCCCTCCTTAATTTAGAAATCAGAACAGCTCCACTTTTTCATGTGTATACATGAGATTAAGAAATATATGATGGATTTGGTTTTTGAAAAGCTATGTGAAACTCCCTGTTTTAATTTAACCATAGTTTGGGTCTGTGAAGCGACAGAAGAGCCCTGCAGTTTTCAGATCTGCCCACGAAGGACTGAGGCTGTGCTGGTTGAGGAAGCAGACCTCCTCCCCGGTTCACAGCCTAAGGTTTTTCTCAGTATATTCAGCTGTTCTTGAGCGACCATAAATTAGACTGAGTATTTTTAATCTCCTCCCTCAACTCCTTTTATCTCTCCATATGAAAACATACCATTGGTGGGGAAAAATAGTTTTATTTTAACTTAGTCCCACTTCTAAAAAGGAAAAGACATCACGAGAATGTTACTGCCTTGATTTTAAGTACATGACATTGTTAAACAACTAATAAGGAGCCAGGAGGAACTGAGCCTCCGTAAATCTTTGTTCTTCCCACAGAACAGCAGAATATCAGTGGACGAAACTTGAAGCTGCATCTTTCCCCCTTTTATGGAGGTCTTGGGGTCTTGGTGAGGACAGTTCAGAGTACAATGTTTAAGACGTATGTAGAAGAGTGGGTCAGAGTTCAGTCTCTGGATTCAGACAGAACTGAATCTGAATTCTAGGCTTCCACAGTTTGTGCAGCCTTGGGCAAGTTACCTAAGTTTCCTAAGCACTAATGTTTTCATTTGTAAAAGGCAGTTTAAAATAGCATCAAACACATTGAATTCTTATAAGGGTTAAATCAAACAACTCCTAGTCCAACAAAAGATTTAAAGAAAAAAATTTTTAACTTTGCTATTTACCATAAACAGAGGCAAATCATAAAGAAATAAAAGCAATAAAAACATGATCATGCTATTTAATTCTCACTGGAAACAGTTGCCTTCTTAAGACTCTGAGCCTGAGGTCTGCTCTCTCTCTTTTTAAAAGAAGTTTTAAAAATATGTTAAAGACATATTAGCACTAGATTGAGATGTTCTCCCTTTCTTAAGATATAATAGCAGTAATATTTTCTTTCAGAAAATAAAGATAATAGTACTTCTTTAATTGTTCCTTCCAAACTTATAGAGTACTCATAAGTTCAGAGCAGCACTATTCACAATATCCAAGACATGGAAACAAACTAAATGTCCATTGACAAATGAATGGATAAAGAAGATGTGGTACATATATACAGTGGAATACTATTCAGTCACAAAAAGAACAAAACAATGCCATTTGTGAACTTTCCAGGTGGTGTTAGTGGTAAAGAACCTGCCTGCCATTGCAGGAGGCATAAGAGATGCAGGTTCAATCCCTGGGTCAGGAAGATCCCCTGGAGGAGGGCACAACAACCCACTCCACTATCCATGCCTGGAGAATTCCATGGACAGAGGAGTCTGGTGGGCTACAGTCCATAGGATTGCAAAGAGTCAGACAAACTGAAGAGACTTAGTATGGATGCGTGCACACAATGCCATTTGCAGCAACATGGATGCAACTAGAGATTATTACATTAAGTGAAGTAAGTCAGAAAGAGAAAGACAAATACCGTGTGTTATAATTTATATGTAAAATCTAAAACATGACACAAATGAACCTAACAGGGACACAGAGAATAAACTGGTGGTAGCCAAGGGGGAGGAGATTTGGAGAGGGTTGGATTTAGAGTTTGGGATTAGCAGATGGAAACTGATATATAGAATGGATAAACACAGTCTTACTGTATAGCACAAAGAGCCATATTCAATACTCTATGATAAATCATAATGGAAAAGAATATGAAGAAGAATGTATAAAATATATGCATAACTGAGTCATTTTGCTGTACAGCAATAATTAACACAAAATTGTAATTCAACCATATTCCAATAAAAATACATTAAAAAAAAAAAACTTACAGAGAAACTCCAGATTCTCCTAACTGGTTCATCAGGCTTCCAGGGATAAATTTTGATGGGAGGGGCAGGGAATCACCTTAATTTTCCTCAAAAAGACAGAGCATACCAGTGCCTATGAAGAGACGAGGAAAAATACAAATAGATTTTACGTGTAATAATCAAAAATTATACTATGTTAACTGTAAACCCAACCCATAATAGACTGTTCAAGTCTAGAACTGTGAAACGAATGTTACTTTTTTATTACTACCTGAACTTTGCCAAAATCTGGCAAAGTGCCCAAAAACAGTAGGCACTTACCTCCACCAGCCCAAATCTATACCCAGAACCCTGGGCAGCTGATAAGAGCTGACCTAGATCTCAGGTTTAATGGTTTTTTCCTATGACAATTCGCAGATAAAAGAATTAGGTCTGCAGAAGGTAGCTACCAGGCTTGATTCAAACAGGAACCAATACTCCAGGGTAACACCAAGGCTTCATAGGACTGGGAAATTAAAGACCGGTGCTACAGCACACAAACAGAGGAGGCCCTGGGCAAAGATAGCAAAATAGACATGCATGTATATGCACCAGGAAAAATAACAGTGAGAAGACATCCCACCAAGGATACATAAACTATTCAAGGTATGCTCTGAAGTTTATAAGCCAGGCTGTAAAAAAGAGAGAAATTCCACACTTCTATGTTTTTTTTTTTTTTTTTAATTTTATTTTATTTTTAAACTTTACATAACTGTATTAGATTTGCCAAATATCAAAATGAATCCGCCACAGGTATACATGTGTTCCCCATCCTGAACCCTCCTCCCTCCTCCCTCCCCATTCCATCCCTCTGGGTCGTCCCAGTGCACCAGCCCCAAGCATCCAGTATCGTGCATCGAACCTGGACTGGCAACTCATTTCATACATGATATTTTACATGTTTCAATGCCATTCTCCCAAATCTTCCCACCCTCTCCCTCTCCCACAGAGTCCATAAGACTGTTCTATACATCAGTGTCTCTTTTGCTGTCTCGTACACAGGGTTATTGTTACCATCTTTCTAAATTCCATATATATGCGTTAGTATACTGTATTGGTGTTTTTCTTTCTGGCTTACTTCACTCTGTATAATAGGCTCCAGTTTCATCCACCTCATTAGAACTGATTCAAATGTATTCTTTTTAATGGCTGAATAATACTCCATTGTGTATATGTACCACAGCTTTCTTATCCATTCATCTGCTGATGGACATCTAGGTTGCTTCCATGTCCTGGCTATTATAAACCACTATGAGGTACCATTTCACGCCAGTCAGAATGGCTGCAATCCAAAAGTCTACAAGTAATAAATGCTGGAGAGGGTGTGGAGAAAAGGGAACCCTCTTACACTGTTGGTGGGAATGCAAACTAGTACAGCCACTATGGAGAACAGTGTGGAGATTCCTTAAAAAACTGGAAATAGACATGCCTTATGATCCAGCAATCCCACTGCTGGGCATACACACTGAAAAAACCAGAAGGGAAAGAGACACGAGTACCCCAATGTTCATCGCAGCACTTCTATGTTTTAAATTTCGTCTTGGTAGAACATATGTTGAGTATGGTATCAAGTGCACACATTTGTAAAAAAGAAAAATAACACAGTTCACCAAAAAATGAGCATGGAATCCACTTTATCAGCATTTTTAAACACAGCTCTTAATATCTAAATATAGGCTTGCCATGCCAAAGTGGAGACAGATGTGCTTTAATATAATATCCTGATGTTTGTCTATTTCCTGATGACCCTCAGACTTCTAGGGTGGGCTTCTATTTTCCTTTTGAAACAGATGTTGGTAAATGTCTATCACAAAACCAACAATCCTGATCTACAGGGACTCCAACCAGTTTTTTCTTCCTTCTTTCAAATTTGCATTAGCCAGATCCCATTCTTCGTCAGTAGCTATGACCATAGACTATACTCAGAAAATAAAGCAAAAGTACTATGACAATTCAAAATGAAAGCTTTAATTTCAAGCATCTATAATGCACTAAGCTAAACATAGTGCCAGAGCCAACTCAAGAAAAGTGTAATTTTCCCTTTTATCCCCCCAAAGCTGGATATTCAATAAATGCAGCTTTATATAAAGACGTGTAATAACTGGGCTAACCAAATGTTGCCTAGCAAAAAGCCTATTAAAGCATTAATCAAGAAGAATGGCTTGAAGCTAGCATGTTATCATTTTGGCAGAAGCATTGTTAGCCTCTACAGGACACTAAAATGGCAGACTGTCTCTACTATTTCTTAAATGCTTGAAAACACTTCAGCTCTCTTCAATATGCAATCATTTTCCTTTGGAATTTTGTTTATAGTCTTGTTAACAGGCTTTTATTTTCCCCCAAACAACTTTTGCAAAAAAGCCAACTTCATGACCTTTGTACAAATACCACAAATTCTAATTACTCAACTACAAATCAACACAATTTTACCATAATGTCTCTACGATGTCAGAAAATTATTAATAAATCAAATCCTAAAATGCAATCAGGCAACTCATTAAAAGAAATCGTGATTATTCCCAGCATTTTTTACCATGCAGATAATCATCTTTGAGTGGACTTTTAAGTTCAGACCTTCAGCAATGAATTATTTTTAGCAATGCATTATTTTTAAAAGGACAACTCTGTAATTTTGACTCATGAAGATATCACACATCTACATGTTTCCTTACAATGTAATGCTCTATGAATAGAAAAAAATACTTTGAAAACTTCAGATATTGAACATTACAAAAGGATAATCATGCATAAAATTCTTTTTTTAATTATAATTTTGAAAAGCTAAAGACTTTCCACTGTTAAACTGCTATGGCAAGGAGGCTATAGCTTATTATTCCTAAAGATTAATTTTACGCTTTTCAAAAAAACTTACTAAACTAAAAGTGTCATAAAATTTGGCCATTTATTTAACTAGGGATTTTGTACTTGTAAAAAAAAAAAAAAATTTAATTCAGAAATCAAAAGAGAGTAAAATTTTTCCAAACGTGGAATATGATAGGAGGAATAATCATCTTGCAGGTAGAAACAAATTTGGGGACTCCTCAAAAAAATCAAACACACCATTACCACATGACCTAGCAATTTTACTTCTGAGTATATATCCCCCCAAAAAAACTGAAAATAGGGACTCAAGCAGATATTGAACCATACCAATAAAGTCAAAAGGTGGTAACAACCCAGATATCCATTGACAGATGAATAGATAAACAAAATGTGATATATACTTACATTGGCGTATTATTCAGCTTTTACAAGCAAATTCTGACACATATTACACATAGATGAACCTTAAGGAATTATGATGAACAAGGTAAGTCAGTCTCAAAATGACAAACTATATGATTCCACTTACATGAGGTGTGCAGAAAACCTACAGAAGTCAAATTCATAGAGACAGAAAGTAGAATGGAGGTAGCCAAAGTCTGGGGGAATGGGGGACTTCGGACTGTTGTTTACTAGGCATGGAGCTTCACTAATGCAAGATGAAAAGAGATCAACAGATGGATGGTGTGATAGTTGCCTAACAATGAAAGTACTTAAAGCCATTGACCTGCACTTCTAAAAATGGTTTAAAAATGTAAATTTCATGTTACATATAGTTTACCACAACAGAAATGTGTGGCATTTTCAGCTGTGATGGTAATCAGTGACTTTTAAATTGGAGCTGGATTTCAAGGAAACTCAGATTCCCCAAAAGTGGTCAGCACAGTGCCACAGCAAAGTGCCAACCCTCAACAGACCCCCCTGATGCCCAAGACACCAGTAGTACCACCTTGCGAAGCTGGACCAGGCAACACAGGGAAGGGGTTAGTTTTATATTTTATCCTGGTCTTTTTCTTAGCAGAAGGCCATTCTACATATGGGTACTCCTTGGTAGTGAGTATTTGACTAAACTTCATGTACCTCTGATTTTTTTTTTTTAACTATAACACTGTTTTTTTTTTTAAAAAAAAAAGGAAAGAAGAAAACAAGGAATGTAGGAAGGAAGGGAGGGAGAGTAGAGAGGGAGGGAGGGATTATTCAGAGGAGAGTTTAATTTTAACAAAATGCTAGACATTTAATAAAATGCCAGGTGAGGGAAGGGAACTTACACGCACATTTAACTAAGGGGCAAGAAACAAGATCATCTGTACATTTAATTCCAAAACCTCAACTATAATTATTCATGCTATGTAACAATATAAGCTTAATCAAGAGTCTTAAATTCTGTGAAAAAGAAAACTGCCAGGTCATTACATTCTCATATGCAAGAGATGTGAGGCACTTAAGCTAAATATGGAGTTAAAGTTGAAAATATGACCTAATCACCTCACATTAAAAATTAAGTGTTCCTCATAACATGATGTCAGTTGATGAATACTGAATTTAAAGTAACAGAAAGGAAGTTGAAAGATAGCATAGCATATAGAGAAAGCGTTTTTAATGCTAGATTATTAGATACATAAGGACTGTGATTTTGCAAAGTGTGTAGAGTCTATTTGGATAAATTGGAAAAAAACTCTAGTTCAATAAAATAGTATGTAGTTGAACACATGAAAAAGAAACTGCAGTCGATTCTGATTTTTAAACCTCCAGGGATAGAGAGAAATGAGACTGACAATATAGATGGAGTCTCATGATGCTACATGAACACATTAAACTATTCACAACCCATCATTTGGCATCAAAAAGTCCCAAAAGAGCAATTTTGAGCTAGTGAGCATGAAAATAAGCCCAAAGAAAATCTGTACTTGGTGATTACATTAAGCCTCACATTGAAGAGAACCACCTAAGAAATTCTAACTTTTAGTAAGTATATTAGAAAATGGGAATTGCAGAGAATATACACAACATGTATAAAATGAGTGACAACATACTTTAAAAGCTTACATACTAGGCTCAGTCATTTTAAAATCTGCCTTTAAAAATAAAATTGAGGGTTAGTTTGAGATTTATTATGAGTAAAAGTGCAACAAAAGCAGAAAATTTTCAATTTCTAAAGGTCAAAAAAAAAATCACTGGAAAGAATTTGCTGTCTCTATATAGGCATCAATTTGCAAAGAATTATCTAATTTTTTAATTTGGTATGGATATATGTTGATACTTGTAATTTGCAAATTTTTGATTAAAGGGAACTGTGTGGCTCACATATTTTTTAAAAGCATAAGAAAAATGAAAACTATAACCTTCAAAATATTATTCCAAATACAACTGTTGATTTAAAACAATTACTCTGACGAAAAGTAATTTTAAAATCCCAAGTAATAGGAAAGTAATTTGGCCACTTATTAAAACAAACTGTTCCAGATAAAATAATATAGCTGCTCTTGGCATAATTATAAAGTTTATTTAGGAAACAATACAGAATTATATGGGGGAGGGCATTAATATAACTCTGATATAACATTTAATAAATGTTATCTGAAGCAAATTTGAATTAGCTTAGAAATAAACATTTCCAAATAAATTAAGTATTGGCTAAACTATTTGAAACAAAGGAAATGGATAAATGGCCTGGTATCCAATTGAGATTCTTTCTGGTCTCAATAAAAATTTTATTAATGACTTGGAATAGAGAATGAACATTAGGTTATTGATATTAATAGAAGTTTTGTTTTGAGTAGGGAAAGATTGTGTTCAAATGCACAAATCTGAAGGAATTGGATATAAAGCCAGAAAATGATAAGCTACAGTCAACATAGAAAAATGCAAGCTACCATAGCATGAGAAAAAGAATTTGAAGCTAATTTAATTCCCTGAGAAAGCATGGGAATTGGTAATGTCAGAGACTACAGGGAATAGTAGAATAATAAGTAACCACTTAAATAATGATAGGAAATAAAAGCTGGCCAAAGTTCTCTAAGAGCCCCATCTGTCTCTACTTGTGGCAGTCTGCCATAGGTAGATGGCAAGGACTAGATAAGATGAGTGTGATAGGCATTACCTAGCATACAGCCAGACCACTACCATCACAAACAGTGGGAAGAGAAATGGTGAAATATATAGCAGAAGCCCATGGTTGCTGAATCCTGCCTCACACCAACCTCTGATTTTCTTGTTTTAATTGAGGGTCCATAGAAACAGAAATGAATTCTGTTGCTGTTGATAATGAAATAAGATGGGCTAGATGAAGCACCAGGCTGAAAGTCAGCGAATCTTGCACTGAGCAGCCTGCACTTCCTGCTTCACACAATGAAGTGGTTGAACTGTAACACTCCTAAGGTCTTTCCCACACTAAGTCTACAAGGGGGATACTTTGGTCCTTAGAAAATAAGCTGTATGGAGAACAAAGAGCCTGTAGCAAATTTGTAGAATATATTACTCTCATAGAAGAGGCTGAATACATAAGCAGATTCAAGAAAAAAATGTAAGCCTTTGAGCTCTTACTCATAGTTAACACAAATTGAGTGTTTCTCATTGCTAGGCACTGTGCTAAGTACTTTATGTAGATTAACTCATTCAATGCTTAGGAGAATTCTTCAACATAGGTGTGATTATTATCTCCCCTTTGCAGAGAATCCCACTGGATCTCAGAGGTTAAATAACTTGCCCAGAGTTGCACAGGTATTGATACTATGTGGTAACACTCCTGGACAAAGTCTTCATCAGTCCTTGATAAACAAATAAAAATAAGAACAATGGCACTCAATAAATATTCATTGAATAAATAAAAAGACAACCGGTACACACCCACAAGCACACTGCCTTTTGGGAGACAATACAATGAGGAAAATGACAGAACATCTAATGAACACTGCTGAATGCCAGGCACTTTATAAATAACTCATCTGATCCTCACAATAACACACTGAGATAGTCATCTTCATTTATAGGTGAGTGGACAGAAGTCAACCTTCCATTGCTGCGACCCTACCTGGACAGCTGCATCCAGAAATATGGCATTGCAGACTAGGTCTGGAGCAGAGGGGAGAAGAAGAGACCTCAACCAGGAAGAAGCCTATAAGGATGTGCCACAGTATCCCAGGCCCTTGTGGCTGAGTAACGAGGCATGTGGTTGACTTGAATCACTTTTTAGTCTGACAGCCTTCAACTTCCTAGTGTCTTCCTGTTTACACTCCAATCACCTTTGGGGAGAAGCTTTATTTTGTATGGTAGTGGTGAGAAGGGAAATTGTCATCATGGATATTAATGAACACCCTGGATGTTTTAAAGAGGCAGGGTCTCCTCTCCCCCAGCCCTGTGCAGCCTTCTCAGGGAGGAGGGGCCCCTTGAGTTAGGCTGAGCCAAGGGAATGTTTGTGCCCAGAACTCTGAATCCCAAGGCTGTAAGGAAAGGCTGGGATGGCTGGGGTCACACGTCTAACAGCTATGCAGGCAGTATGCAGAGTGGCCTGTTCTGCAGGGGACGTGAGATGCTGAAGCTCTGTTGCCTGTCTTGAGGAGGCTGGTGCTTCCCATGCTTCAAACTTGTTCTTCGGCTTCCCAATGATTTTGTGAGCCCCAGGATCCTTCTCACAAATTTCCTTTTAGTTTAAAATAAATACAGCTGGTGTCTATTGCTCGCAACCAAGAAGCCTAAATGGCACAGATTGTGGATTGACAAGTAAAGGCAGGTGTTCACGGAGCATTTAAAATCCATTCTTGTCTGAGCACTCTTTCAAGTAATAGCTCCGTCCTCTGCCTTCCCAGATCCCGAACGATCACTGCCTGATCTGTGACTGAACATCGGCACCAAGTCACATCCTCACTCCCAAATTCCTCAAATCCCTCCTCTCAGTTCCACCAGCTTTAAAGTGAACGTTGTAGAAAGCCACAGGATAACAGCCCAGTTCTCCAGTTTGTACAGTTTATGTCATTTTGATATTTGACCCCCTTAAAATGAAACCCTTTATTGAGAAGATAGTGGAAAAAAAACAATGCTTGAAATGCTGTTGTGGATATTATGTGTACTGATACAGAAGATAATTGGTTTTAAATCGGTTTCATAATTGTCTTGCATGAAAAATCCTTGCTCATCCTTGAGATAAGTCATTAAATTTCCCCTCTTTTTCGATCATCCTCCTACACAAACACACACACACACTGACTCAAATACATTCACACACAACCACACACCTTGTATTCTTTTTCACCCAGATCTAAAGAGACTGACAAAGCCACCCTCTATGCTAACAGAAGATCCTTTTCTCCCCAAATAGAACAGAAGAAAATCCATTCAAAGAGTTTCCCATTCTGAGATTCTATTATCTATGCATTGGGAGAAAAGAAAGCTTCCTTGGGTTATTCTGAACTTTTCTTCATGTAGGTTTCCACCTACTTGGAGAAGCTGGATGAGAGTATCTCTGGGAGAAGATGAGGCCAGGACTGTGAGGCAGGTCATGGAGAGAGTGACCATCCCATGCAATCTCTGGAAGAGAGGCTACCACTATGGGGTGGCTGTCCACATGTAAGGTGATGCTACCCGTGAGTTTGTGACTGAAAGAGGAGAGATGGAGGGGAACAAGAGCTCCAGGATGAAACCCAGAAAAGAAGCCATCTGCAGGAGAATGTTCCCTGAAAGTATGTGGAGTAAGAAATACAGCACATTTCTTTCTGAAAGTTATTATTCCTAAGAATGCTCCTTAGAGCATGAACCCATGAAGAATTATAACTGGATTTTCTCTGACCAATTTTCCATGGATTCTAATATATGCCAATAGAAAAATGCTTATATAAACAGAATGGAATATCATTTTATTCTACGATGAACCAGCCCAGATAATTAAAAAACAAACAAAAACAAATTCTTCTGTTAGTTATCTATTTGCATTAAGCATATTTTTGCCCTCATTTTGCCTGGCTGCAAGCCAGGATCTTTGCAAACTACTAGCATTCATTTTCATAGTGCTTATTACAAAGTACTGCTTTGGAGGCCCCTTTGAAAATCTAGTATAACGCAAAGTCTATAGTAGGTTCTCTTGTCCTTTGGAAATCCAGGAAAAATTGGCTTAAGTCTCCTGATTCTGTGGCCAGCAGCAGTCCAGATTCCACCCCAGTGTTTCCACAAAGCCCCTTAAGGGCCCACCTCTTGTGAAGCCTCCTTGGCCGCCAGCTGCTGCAGGCTCGCTTTGTGCTGTGCTACCAGTACTTGAACCCCAGGCCCTCCTTTGGCCCCTTCATCACCTTCTTTACTGAAGGTATTGGGAGGGGGATAGAGGGAGCATTTCCATCTCAGAAATTCCAATGGAAACACTGGCATTACAGTTCTTAATAGTGCTGCAGCCCCTCCATCTTTGGGGCCCAAGGCCCTTCGCTCCACACTCTCAGTCTGCAGGCCTCTCGGTCTGGGGCTGTGTTCCTCACTTATCAGGCACCATTTCTCTTGCCTTCCTTGATTGCCACCAGCCTGCTCCCCAGCCTTGCATCTCATCTTCTGCCTGTAATTGTTACAAAAATGATGGCACCTTTTCTTGACAAAGGAAGTTACTTCATGGAGAATTCCCTGGCTGCCCAGTAGTTAGGACTCTGCACTTTCCCTACTGAAGTTCCCAGGTTCAATCCCTGGTCACAGAAGTCAGATCCTGTCAGCTGTGTGGTGCAGCAAAAAAAAAAAAAAGAAGAAGAAGAAGAAAAAAGAAGGAAAGAAAGAAAAAGATATTTCATGAAGAGGAATTTGGGTGCTAGCCATTAAGATTAAACAATTCTATTTCTGTTACTAGAGGAAAGAAATGAGGGTAGCAAACATTGCAAAGGAAAGGGGAGTTGACTGTAGAAGTTGGGGAACTTCTGGTCACCATTCCTTAAAGCAAACTCAAGGTGGACTAGACTCAATGGGCCTGATCAACCAGGGCCTAAAAGGACTTTAAGTGACATGCAGACACTCAGGTTTCTCCCTGACTCAAAGTGACCAATCCAAAGCCATGGCGTTATGCCCAAAGGTTGTGCTGTAGACATTTTTTTAAAAGTTGTTTTAGGTGAGAGACAAGAGTCCCAGACCTTTTCCTTTGCCTATGTTAATCTTGGATTTTCTATGCGGTTTGACACAAGGTGTTGCTCTCCTAATACTGCAAACCCACTGCTGTAAATATCAACATGAAGAACAGTTTTGAAGAGTTCTAGGCATTATGGCAAGGGTTTATCAGGAACTGGAAAGGTGGTAACTATCTGTGGAAAGAGAGAGAAACAGAGAGAGAGAGAGAGAGGTGGAGAGACAGAGAAAGAAGAGAGGGAAACACCTGAAAAGAAGATAATGCCCTCAAAACAACAGCATCCAGGCTTCCGACAGCAGTGCGCTGCCTTCTAATTTCAGTTTGGCGCGTGCAGGATTCTTTCTTTTCCAATGCCAAATCCCGAGTGAAGCATTCAATGAAAATTACTGCCTGAAACACGGCGATAGCATTTAATCCTCTGGCAACACATTAGAAAGGCTTTCAGCTTTAAACCGAGGACTGCCACACTGCAGCTTTGCTCATGAAATTATTTATTCATGCCTTGGTTTGTAAAGTCCTTTTTTATATGCTTTCTATCAGCTAAGAATGGGCTGGAGCATTTATGTGCTCAGCCTGATAGAGCCCACATTATGAGGCTGGAAGTCTGATGCCTGGCACAGAATTGCTGCCTGGAGGGAGCTGGGCCATCTGCTTGTGTGGTTTCAGCATCAGGAAGTTGCGAGGACTGTGGCAGGTTGAGGCACCTAGGTGACCAGAGTAACAGTGTGTGGGAAAGGTGATGAGGGAGAAAGGTGATATAAGAGCATTTGGAAGCTTCTGGCAACTGGGTCCCAAATGTCTAGGGCAGCATGTACAGGAGGAGAGAAGACCTGACGGGTGCAGGATAAATCTCTCCATAAACCAATATCAGGGATCTTTAATTAGTGGCAATGTGTGCATACCAGGGCTGACTTCTCTTTTGTGAAGGTGAAAAAGGTGAGGGGAGAGGATATTGATTTGCTGAGCAAATTAAAAGTAGAAGCAAATGACAAAGGAAAATTTACATACTTAAGGGACCAAATTGATTCAAGTCACTTCAGTATGTATTTATGTGCATGCAGTATATGTCTAAGGAAAGGGAAGGCTGCAGTGGGAACAGAAACTTATTAAGATCATTCTAATCCACTCATTAAAATGGGACTATAAGTATATATCCTAGTATATATAAAGAGTCAAACACAACTTAGTGACTTAACAACAACTAGTGTATAATATTCAAGTAGCTTATCCTTTCCCTGACCTTTCTGACTTGGTTAATTCCTACTGTTAAGAATTTTCATTTTACCATATAACCTCTTTTCCTCAACACTTATCACAGTGCTTATCACCTAAGAATTTAATTTTGTGTGTCTGTGCATGTTTATATTCCAAGAGGATTCCACAAAGGATTGTATATTTTCCCTTCAGCTAGTACCTACAGAGAAACTGGCACTTCCTACTGAAAAAATACTATGAATGCAATAAAATTAAATATCTTTTAAATATATTAATTCAGACTTCCCACTAAATATTGGTTATAATGAAATTACACTAAGGGGTGTGCAAATCACCAAAATGATAACTTATTGAGAAGAAAAAATTATTCTGGTAAAATAATAATAATCATGGACAATGTTAAGATCCTTTTGCTTTTAATAATGGTAAAATAATACAAGAAAATAAAGCTCAAAAGTCTCTAATAGCATGGTTATATAAATATCTTATAGTATAATCCAATGAGCTAAGTTTTCACCAGAATTAAGCCAGTCTTAAATTCTTTGATCCTTATTGGCAAAGAAAATGTCTTGCTTTTTTCTCGATTGAACTATGGAAAGAGATCTCCTGTCCACCATCCGTTACCTCCACACTACAGCAGTTCGCTTTGCTTCAGCCCACTGCCTTCCTTCTGCTCTCTGAACACTCCAAGCCTGTCCCAACTCAGAGGGTTTGTACCTGCTGTCCCCAAGCCTTCGTAGAGCTTGTGCCTTATCTGCCTCCTGGTCACCCAGAGAGGCCTTTTCTGACAGTGCTAATGATGCCTACCCCCACGTACCTGCTAGCAGGTCCTTGCTTTACTTGCTTACCACCTCTTATCCTCTATCTAATGTTATCCTCATCGATTTGCAGGCTTATTTTGGGTCTCCTCCAGAAGAATGCAAGGACCCTGAGAGTAGGGAACTACATCTGTCTTTACATGTTTATTACCCCCAATGCCTACCATGGTGCCTGGTATATCATAGGTGCTTCATAAATATTTACAGAATGAATGAATAGGAAAAACAGATGAGGGACTAAGTGAACCATTTTTATTACATAACATTGAAAGAGTTTGATAACATATTCTTGGATGGAGTGAGATAATGGTGTGTAGATTTCCTATTAAAGTGTCAGGTGGGCTGTCCAGCTGTCCAGGCATCTAATCACTTAGGTCAGCATGTATGGTGTACTTCGGTGTGCACACATTTCTTTGTTTGGTTCTCACAACAATCCCATAAGTAGACAGGGCAAGGACAGAAGCAGGATCACTTATGTTTTCACAGATGAAGAAACTGAATTCAGAAAGGTTAAATTATTTTCCCATGTCATCTGGGCTGTGTCTCCAGCCCAGTCTTTTGTCGTTTTCCTGCCGTACCAGACAATGTCTGTCTCTTATGTTTTCAAACAAATCACTTGTTTATTTATTCTTTCAAGAAACCTAAATCAGATACCTGCTATTGATTGTGAAGGACTCTCTTGGGCACCATACAGTAATCAAGCTGTGCAGGTAACAATTTCTTTCTGGAGAATCAAAATGCACAAATGATTCACCAACCTGAAGATATTTAGGTAACATGCCTTATTCCTTATTATCAGGAAAACTTTAATGTTATACAGGCAGGAAAACCTTCCAGCTTGATTAATACTGGGATTAGTCTCCAGAAAAATTGACTTTGTGGCTCTCCCTGGAAAGGTAGATGCAATTGCAATAGGAGAAAAGAAAAGAGAGGACATTCTAAGCAAAGGAAACAAAATGAAACAAGAAAATATTACATTTTCAGAAATTAGTAAAGCACTAATCAAAGGAAAATGTTTGAATAGAGGGGAAACAGTGGAGGTAATAATGGGATTAATATTAAATGTCAGTTGTTTGGTGCTTTTAACATGTAGGAATGGGTTCTTGTGAGTCTTGTAAAATGCTAAGACAGTTGCCATAGAAATACAGTGTCACTATGCCACAGAGGAAGCCAGGCACCTCAGATGGTGGGGAGGGATCCTGAAGCCCCAAATTCAAATTAACAAAGACCTGTGGCCAAATATATTCATTTTTAAAGCTTGAAATTGTATGAATTAAATGTTTGATATGAAATATCTATTTTTTTTTTGTACCCAGAGAATCTTAATTGAAGTTTCATGAAGGTAAAAAGTGAGAGAAATATTCATATTTGCTTGGGAAAGAAAGGAAATATTTAATGATTATTATTTAGTGAGACTCTACAGCTGCATATCTAAATGTATCTACAGAGATACACTGGACAGAAACATACACCCCACCACATTACTACTGCCACTGATATACGAAAGGCCAGTGCAGCCCTTGACAGCGTTCTCCTCATACACTGGGATACACTCAAACTCACTCTTTACAGTAGAATCTAATATTTTAATATCACATGAGTTAACTAAACTTGTAATTCATTTACATTCGTAAACATGTACAAGGTAATCTAAGAGGTGGGTGGTGAGAAGTTTTTACATTAGAGATATGGTTTACACAGAGTGAGTAGATGGGTCCACGTATTTTCATACACAACACCATAATTGCATTACATTCCTTGGTGTTTTGTTAAATATCAGTAACTGGGCTATTTTATTACAGATGAAATTTTCTTATTATTGTAGTTATCAGGAGTATAGACTATGGAGTCAAAAGGAAATGAATTCACATTCCAGTACTGACACGTATTGTGTGATCTGGGGAAACAATAATTACCTTTCTCACTGGGTTACTAAGAAAAAATGAATTAAAATCCATGTACAGTGTTTTGAACAATATCTTGCACATATTAGCCACCTAGCAATGATACACATTAATAATAATAATTGCCTTAAAAACAACAATGATCACTTCTTGAGTAACTAGTTTGTTCATTTACCTTAAGTACATTATTTCTAATCTTTGCAAAAACGCCATGTGTTAGACAATATTATTACACTTAACAACAACAAAAAAACCCCGAGGCTTCTAAAGATTTATAAACTTATCAAAATTACTCCAATGGTAAATGGAGGAGCTGAGCTTTGACCCACACTTGACCTACTTTATTGTTTTCTGTTTTTTGACTCTGCTGTGGCTTTAATACCATGAAGTATCTCAAGTGCCTCAATAAGGCTTTCTTTCTTTTTATCTGGAATAATGGCTCATAAATATTATGACATACAAAAAAAACTCAAATGATGCATCAGTTACTGAACAGAACTTAAGAAATCCAACAAAGGAAATGAATACCGTGCAAGATAAAGCTTGTGCAAGTAAGCAAACAAAGACACAAAAATAATTCTTAGCTGGTGGACCATCTGATAGTCATTAATACCTGGCACTGGTATAAATGAATAGAAAACAGATTCCTGGTTATATTATGGTTAAATTATGTGTACTACATTATCATCACTATATAAGCAAGATAGTCCAAATTTGACCAAGCCGAGATGAGTAAGTTATTCAGAATTGATCACTGGTGAGGACAAACACTTCCAGACTGATTTTAAAACATTATCAAATTCCAGAATAAAAAAATCTGAAAAATGTAACAGGGAGCATTACCAATTCTTCTTGATTCTTTGCAATAGAGAATCAAGACCATGTAATCTTCACTTCATTGCAATCAACTTTAGGTCACCTTTAAAACCTAAGATGAATATTTTGTGGGTGGCATAATTTATTCCAATAAAACCTCATTTATTTACTATGTTATTTGGAGACCAATTAGGCAGCACCTCCCTGAGAGGCAGTGTGTTCTGGTGGTGAAGAAGACAGACTTGGGTTCCCACTGTGTTTTCACCATTTACTAGCTGTTATATTATACACATTAACTTTCTAAGCCTTCTTTTTTTCCATCTGTGTTAAAGTGATGATAAAAGAATCTACCTCATGGAGTTATTATAAAGATTAAGGAAGAGAATATATGTGAAGCCCTTATTTCAGTGCCTGGCCAGAGTAACTCTTCAATAAATATTTGTGGTTGCTCTTCTTATTATGTAAAAGTAGAATGATATAGCAGAAGCATATGAGATTTGGATTAAGACAAACTTTGGATCGGATGTACAAAGCCTCATTCAATTACTATTTATGGAATTAAGCAAATACATAACTGTATTCCAGGAAGAGACTCTCAGAAAGTTTGGATTCTTTACTAGATAGGTTAGAAGGGTAAAGCCAGGGTGGATCTTGGGGAGGGGAAATAGATTTTTTTCAAGAAAGTCATGATAATGTACAAATTATAGTAATAAATTTTAATCCTAGCAAAGATATCCAACTTTTAAACAAGACTAAAAAGCTCCCCCCAAAGACCAGAAAACTGGCAGGAAAAAGAGATTATTGACTCACACAGTTAATGTGCGCCATTGAGGATCACATTCAGTTGCTTGAATGGTTGACATTCTAAGATGTGCTCCACAACCTCAACAAGCCAGAAAGAATACATGTCAAAAATTATAAAGGATTGGAGATTTTACTCTACTTGTGAGCTAACAAGTTAGCCGACTACAGTTTCATGGCTGTGGGTGGAAGACACAGGACTCCTGGATCAGAGATGAAGGACAACTAATGACTCACAGCAAGAGCAGTCGCCAGAGAACTAGCATGCATTCGTGCCAGCTCCTCAAGCCCCGATTCCCAATTCTAAGGCCATGTGAAGAGGGGCTGACAACACCCGCACACAGTACACTGAATTACATGAGAGGAATCCTAAGCTGAAGGGATCTTTTATAACAGGTAGAGAGAGTGCCTGCCCTTTTCTCCTGAGGCAGACACAATCATTATTATACTGGACAAGAAGCAAGCCTGCACTTTGCTCCAGTGGGAAGCACTGTCTTTCAGGTTTATCACCAACAGTCTTGGAAAGGCTGTCCAGAACAAAGGACAACCAGCATGTCTGCTCACAAGACATACAGAAATGTGAGACCCGTGGAGAACTGTTGCCCCAAGATGCAACAAGACAATGTAAATACAAACTTCTCAAGTCATCCTTGTTAGAAAAGAAAAAGTCACTTTGAGAAATCTCTTTATGATTCTGAAACCTATATATCAAGCTTCATTTCCCCACCCTGAGTTCCTATTGCCAAAAGCTCTACTCATCACTGCAGGAGTCAGCACTAACAATTTACTTAACGTCAGCTTCGCTGAGCCAGAAAACACCCCTTCTGATCTGCCAGCTGGTTTGGGGCCTGATGCTCTGCATCCTCACAACTGCCTCGATTGTGTTCTTTGTAGTGGGTGAGTGATACCCACGATAATGAAAAATGATGGGTAATTTCCTTCTCTTAAACTCTGTTCTCTACCGACACACTGTGAAAAGTCAGAGGATGGCTTATTTCAACCCCCTCTACAATTGCACCATTGTTGTGGAAGGAACATAGTGTCACAGTCCTACTGGGAGTCTCCATGGGGAACCCCGGCTTACATGGCTCCCTAGGGATGGCAGCAGGAGATTGCAAGAAGAGAACAGATCACTCAACCTGCCCTGCAGCTCCTTCCTTAGAAGTGGAAGATTGTGAGATAGAGACGGTCTATGGTTCTTTTTCAGAAATCTCCTTTCATCATTAAATTTCCCAGTCCTTGCCATCAGGAGTCATTCTTGGAAAAGCATCAAACAAATTTTACCTTACTGTGTCTCAAGGCAATATTTTGCTTGGGTGAGGTTGGGTGAGGGGGAAACTTGAGTTTTAAGCCCATTCTCTGCATGGAGAAGTCACTGTCTCCAATTAAGAATAGTCATAATAAACCCTTGCATAGCATTTGCCAGGTACCAGGTACTGTTCTAAGGGCTTGGCATATAGTTACACATTCAATCAACATTATTATCCTCATATTATAAATGAGGAACCTGAGGTACAGAGATACTAAAATAAATATATGGCAGAGCTAGGATTTGAACCCAGGTAGTCCAACAGCTTTTGAAGTGTGGTGTTGGAGAAGACTCTTGAGAGTCCCTTGAACTGCAAGGAGATCCAACCAGTCCATTCTAAGGGAGATCAGTCCTGGGTGTTCTTTGGAAGGAATGATGCTAAAGCTGAAACTCCAGTACTTTGGCCACCTGATGCGAAGAGTTGACTCATTGGAAAAGACTCTGATGCTGGGAGGGATTGGGGGCAGGAGGAAAAGGGGACGACAAAGGATGAGATGGCTGGATGGCATCACCGACTCCATGGACGTGCGCTTGAATGAACTCCGGGAGATGGTGCTGGACGGGGAGGCCTGGCACGCTGCAGTTCATGGGGTCGCAAAGAGTCGGACATGACTGAGCGACTGAACTGAACTGAACTGAGTCCAACAGCAGAATCTGGGCTCTTGGCCACTAACAAGGCAGTGTGGGGGTTAAGAGAGTATTACCCATATAAGTCAGACAGTGATACCCTATAGGTTGAACTCAAGTAGAGCTTATTGGTAAATGAGTGCAGTTCAGTTCAATTCAGTTGCTCAGTCGTGTCCAACTCTGCAAACCCATGGACTGCAGCATGCCAGGCTCCTCTGTCCATCACCAACTCCCAGAGCTTACTCAAACTCATATCCATCAAGTTGGTGATGCCATCCAACCATCTCATCCTCTGTCATCCCTTTCTCCTCCCACCTCCAATCTTTCCCAGCATCAGGGTCTTTTCAAATGAGTCAGTTCTTCGCATCAGGAGGCCAAAGTATTGGAGTTTCAGCTTCAGCTGAAGCTGAAACTGTTGGATCTCTTTGCAGTCCAGGGGATTCTCAAGAGTCTTGAACACTGCAGTTCAAAAGCATCAATTCTTCAGTGCTCAGCTTTCTTTATAGTCCAACTCTCACATCCATACATGACTACTGGAAAAACCATAGCTTTGACTAGACAGACCTTTGTTGGCAGAGTAATGTCTCTGCTTTTTAATATGCTGTCTAGGTTGGTCATAACTTTTCTTCCAAGGAGCAAGCATCTTTTAATTCCGTGGCTGCAGTCACCATCTGCAGTGATTTTGGAGCCCCAAAATATAAAGTTTCTCACTGTTTCCATCGTTTCCCCATCTATTTGCTATGAAGTGATGGGACCAGATGCCATGATCTTCATTTTCTGAATGTTGAGCTTTAAACCAACTTTTTCATTCTCCTCTTTCACTTCCATCGAGAGGCTCTTTAGTTCTTCTTCACTTTCTGCCATAAGGGTGGTATAATCTGCATATCTGAGGTTATTGATATTTCTCCTGGCAATCTTGATTCCAGCTTGTGCTTTATCCAACCCAACATTACTCATGATGTACTCTGCATATAAGTTAAATAAGCAGAGTGACAATATACAGCCTTGACGTACTCCTTTCCTGATTTGGAACCAGTCTGTTGTTCCATGTCCAGTTCTAACTGTTGCTTCTTGATCTGCATACAGATTGCTCAGGAGGCAGATCAGGTAGTCTGGTATTCCCATCTCTTTCAGAATTTACCACAGTTTGTTGTGACCCACACAAAGGCTTTGGTGTAGCCAATAAAGTAGAAGTAGATGTTTTTCTGGAACTCTCTTGCTTTTTTGATGATCCAGCGGATGTTGGCAATTTGATCTCTGGTTCCTCTGCCTTTTCTAAATCCAGCTTGAACATCTGGAAGTTCACGGTTCATGTGTTGTTGAAGCCTGGCTTGGAGAATTTTGAGCATTTCTTTGCTAGCGTGTGAGATGAGTGCAATTGTGCAGTAGTTTGAGCATTCTTTGGCATTACCTTTCTTTGGGATTGGAATGAAAACTGACCTTTTCCAGTCCTGTGGTCACTGCTGAATTTTCCAAATTTGCTGGCATATTGAGTGCAACATTTTAACAGCATCATCTTTTAGGATTTGAAATAGCTCAATTGGAATTCCATCACTTCCACCAGCTTTTTTCATAGAGATGCTTCCTAAGGCCCACTTGACTTCACATTCCAGGATGTCTGGCTCTAGGTGAGTGATCACATCATTGTTGTTATCTGGGTCATGAAGATCTTTTTTCTAAAGTTCTTCTGAATATTCTTCCCACCTCTTCTTAATATCTTCTGCTTCTGTTAGGTCCATACAATTTCTATCCTTTATTGTGTCCATCCTTGCATAACTGGTAAATTAATGGCTTTTTAATGTGTATGGTAAGGAACAAACTTGAGTTTAGAATGGATGAAAGTTAACTCCAGTTAAAAAACGGAGACAGCAACAGCTTTTTCAGCCCAGATATAAGGTAACAGAAGTCACCCATCAAAAGTGATTAGCACTAAGATCCGTTAAAAATAAACCATTACTAAGGTAGAGCTGAGTTTTATTTTTCAAATATTTGGAACTACATTCCTAAAACAATAACAAATTAAATCTCCATCAAGCACATGGTAATTGAAGCCCAAAGCTCATAAATCATCATCAAGAGGCCAGAATGCCATATTGCACCTGCTTGTTCTCTTCTGAAGGGACAGCTGCAGTGCACCCATCCCTCCCACTTCCAAGACAGGGCACCACTCATTTCTCAGAAATTATTTGAAAAGAGCTGTCCCAGATCAGGGGTCAAGGACAATCAGATGGTACTGAAACTGCCTCATTTTGGAACATCATACCTACCAATTTTCTATTGTTTTTCCTTATTTTCCTGAAATGACACTCTAGAAACCCTTCTTTGCTACATTCACACTTAGCCTCACCAACACCCAAAGTTCAAAAGTGACTTGATGAAAGTTATTAAAAGCTGTATTTCTAATGCTTATGTAACCATGTCATATATCAAGTTGGCAACCTCCTCTGAGTGTTTAATGTCCAAAATTTACAGTTTCTAATTCCATTTATCATTTGTGGTTCATTCAGCATTTATTTGGCAGCAGATAGAATCTCATGATGGCCCAGACCCTGCTGTCACTTCCTACATTCACACACACACACACACACACACACACACTTAAAATTACAGAAATCAAAGGCATCTTATAGATTAGCTTACACTGCTCATTTTGCAGATGAGAAAACTGCGGTCCAGAGGTATTATGTCTAGCTACTCATTGTTTTAGGTTCCTTAGTTTTAAGCAACAGAACTTCATCGCAGACATGTTAAAGTAAAAAAGAATAATTACTATAGGGATATGATGGGAATGCCTCCAGAAGCCCAAAATAAAAAAGAAAACATAGTCAAGCCAGCCTCAGAGAATTTGAAAGGTAGTATTTAAATTTTCTGGGCCTCAAAATATCAATCCCATTACTATTTATTTTACCATTATTTATCATTGATTCCATAGCAAGAAGGTCTAAAATATCAAGGAGAATATTTCAGAGAAAGTATAGTCATCCTTCTTTATCTGTGGGGAAGTGGTTCTAAAATCTCCACAGATAGAAAAATTTGTAGATGCTCCATTCCTTATATAAAATGGTGCAGTATTTCCATAAAACCTACATACATTCTTCTATATACTTTAAATTATCTCTAGTTTACCTATCATACTTAATACAATGTAAATGCTATATCAACAGTTGCCAGTATGCAGCAGATTCAAGTTTTGCTTTTTGGAACTTTTTGGAATTATTTTAAAAATATTTTTGATCCATGGTTGATTGAATCCATGATGCAAATCCTGTAGATACAGAGAGCCAACTGTATGTGAGTATTACTGTCAAAATTAGGAGTTAGAAGTCAACAGACTTTGTATGACTTTGCACACACTTGGATTGTAAAGTAAGTAAGCAGGTTAGCCAAGTGTGAGTGACACATGGCTCACTCCGAGGTGCTTACTATGAAGGGTGGGCAGGAGCATCAGTACAATGCAGGGCACTTGGAGACAAGTGACATTCTCAAGTTCTATCGCCTTCAGATACCAGGGAACTGGGACCAGGCCTCTCCAGTCCCCAAGGAGCCATGTGCCCCTCAGTGGCTCTCCTGGGTATCCCAACAGAGCAATAACTAACTCCAAACACTCATGGGCCAACTCAAGCATATTGCACAATATCTCATTTATGGAAGTAACCCCAGGAGGTAGACATTCTCATCTCTGTTTTACAGATGAAAAAGTTGAGGCTCAGAGAAGTTAGACCACTTGTCCGATGTCACAAAGGCAGGAATAGTAGAGTTATAATCTTTTGGTCCCCACAGGATCTCTCTGGGAGACTGTCTCTGCCACCAGCAGGGCTGTCCTACATCAGCCTCACCTGTCCCCTGCAGGAGGGTCTCCTCATAGCCCTCTCATCCCTGTTCCTAGTAGAAGAAAGAGAGAGAAAAAAGAAAGCAGAACACTCTAGAAAACTACTTCCTTGCCCTTTGAAGCCAACCCTCTCTTTCCAGTCTTCTATTGATCACTTGCTACTCTTAATGCCACAGAGGGCCAGCTCATCACTTCACACCTGACATTTGTTTTCATATACGTTATACATCCTTCACTCATTCTCTGTGTTTCTTTCTCACCCTAAGTCTATTTCTGTGCCCCACTATATCTCACCCCACCTGCTCTGACGATGAACTAGAAGTGACCATGGCAGAGTAAGTGGGGGCTCTTTTTTTAAAAAAAAAATTTACTATTTAATTTATTTGAATGCACCCGGTCTTAGTTGTGGCATGTGGAATCTTTTAGTTGCGGCACAAGAAAACTTAGTTGCAGCATATGGGATCTAGTTCCCTGGCCAGGGATCGAACCCAGGCTCCCTGCATTGGAAGGACAGAGTCTTAGCCACTGGACCATGAGGGAAGTTCCTGGAAGCTCTCTCTGACTCTCCATCCCCACCCTCTGCCCTATAACATCCACTCCTTCTTTCCTTTATACTTCACAGTACTCTCTCATCTTTTTGCCCCTTTTTATTTTCTTTAATTTGGCTCTTCTAAGCCTTTCTCAATTTTCTTAGCACAATGGTCCCCCTCCCTGGGGTACTTACTACCTTGAGGTTCCTCCCACTCTACATCCCCCATCCACCTTCTAGCCATGACCTCCAGCATAGGATGGGCTGTGCATCCCAGCTCCTCACTCTCCTCCCTATCCTGACCCCATCCTTGCCTCAGTCAGTCCATCTGAAGGTGGGTGCCTTCAAATGCTCTCTGGGATGAACCATAGTAACAAAAGAAAAATGGAACAGGAAACTGTAAAGATTTATATATACAAATGTAATCCAGAAAAGCAAATGTCTATTTTTTTAAAAATTGACTTTAAAATTAAGGAAAATACTGAAGATTATGATACTTTTATTTTCAAATTTTCATGCCTTCCATAAAGATACATGAAATATTAAAATTACATTGCCACCAGGAACCTATTTTTTCCAATTACAGGCATTTTTATGCTTTCCATCAAAAAAATAAAATCTAGTAATTCTAATTTTCCAAGAGTTCCCTTTTTGAACAGGGTATATATTCTTCACAGATCAAATCTATGGTCATGCTCCTCTGAGTTCTTTAATCAATGTCCAAGTAGAAAAAGATGATTGTATTCAGAAGGAGCAGCAGCATGGGAGAGGGCAGTAAATTTGATGCCCCAAATGACTTTCCAGATAAAAGTTCTGGTTCAGAGCAGACTGTACTATAGAAGATCTCCCCATTTTAAGGTGGGGTTAATACATGAAAAACTTGGGTTCCCCAAGTAAATGAATTATCTGTTTGTTTTTTATCATACAAAGGCTTTGCCAAAAAAAAAAAATCTTTACAAATTTGCTACTCTTAAATCTTAAAACAGTATTCAATTTATCATATATTCATTTGCATCAATCCGACTTCTCTGGATTGGAACAGCTCAAGTACACCTAGAAGCAAAACATGAGTCAAGAAGGCCAAAACACTGATTCATATAAAGGACTGAGAAAAAATTGTTAGCTCCTGGAAGAACACACAAGCAAAGCCAGTCTTGTGAATAGTGGAATTTAAAGGTTGTTGTTCGAGAGCTGGTCAATAGCAGATAAAGACACCACAGCTTGCCCAACCTCACAGGGTGACAGAAAAACTGAAAACTGGTTCAAGGACTGGATTGCTGTCAAGCCACTATCAGAACCCAGACATGATGCTATAGGTGGCGTAATGATTTACATCACAAGGAGGAAGGCCACATACAGAGCATGAAAATGCAGAAAACTAGAGGAAACCTGGGTCCATGAGGGCATCATGGACCTGAATTAACTGCTAACCTCGAAAAAGGGGGTGCTGTTCAATATTCCCAGGCCCTCTCAAATATCAGTCATATTGCCTAGAGTTCCCAAGATACGTCAATAAAGACAGTTCCTTAAGTCCTTGGTTTTTAAGTTTTTTTTAAAAAAGATTCTTAAAGACTATGATTTAAAATTTCAGAAATATGCTCACCTACTAGAGATGCACCAAATTTCACCTAACTTCCTTTTTTCTAGGTCGCACGACGCAGCATGCATGAGTCAAACCCACACCCCCTGCATTGGGAACATGGACTCTTAACCACTGGACTTCCAGGGGAGTTCCTCACCTAGTATTTTTGAGGGGTAGGTCAGTACCCACCGCCTTAAGCTAAGCCCTTAATAATCACTTGGAAATTTAGCAAGGAACTGACAGCCAGCTGAGAACAAAAATAGAACAGAAGGCAGACCCCAATCTCATGAGATCAAAGAATAGGAAAAAGTTCCATGGGTCAACAACGTCTTCACAGTATGACAGACCACCACCCAAGTTGGAAGAGCTCCCACTTTAAAAGCTCTGAAAATGGTGGTTTTGGAGGGGCAGGTACAGCAGCAGCTATCCTAGAAAAGAACTGACACTACAAGCGAATGTAGATCAACTCCCTGAGAATCCTTTACAGCAAAATTCTACCATCTCATTACAATTTCATAAATTATACATTCTCAGACAATGAATATCCAAGATGTGGCCAGAGCTGTTTAGAAACACTTCAGAGCATGTGAGCATAATTCCATACTGCATTATAAGGGATTCCTATGAAATTACACCATGCATCTTTCTGAACCTCAAGGCAGTCCATCGGAAAACAGAAGTGCTCTGAAATGGATCAATAAACTCTGATTATTTTGGCTTTCTTATAACAAAGCCTTCAGAAATTAAGAATATTCTTAGAGACTACTTTAATCAGCCAAAATAGACAGTTCCCAGTTTAAACAAGAGGAGGTTTGTCATTAAATGGCTGACTTGGCCAAGCACAACACTCTTTTCATCACTTTCTTTTTTACCCAGTGTTTTTCTGTCTTAAAGCTATTATTCAATGCATCCCCTAAACTTTCTCCAGTTTTTCTTTGCAGTAAATACACTTAAGTCACAAAAGCTCTTTCTTGGAAACAAATGTCTTTATTAGTCAATAGGCTATTGGAAATCTGGTCAAATTTTAGACAGAAATTTTTATTAAATTTTATAAATTTATTTATAAAATTTTAAGACAGAAATTATTCTTATTCTTGCTTTTAGCCAAGATCAAGATGCAGGGTTCACTTAGGAAATCCAGAAGCCTCTCTTAAGGAATTTAGCTCAGCCTTTCTGGCAAAGGACTCAGGATACATGGCATAAGGATTTGACCACCCAAGATGGAACACCTGACACAAGTGAAGGGAAGGCCCAAGGTATATTGTCCAGTCACTCAAGAACAGTCTAATGAACTCAGACTCCCCCCACAGAGATCACCATACTGTTGGACAACTATGGTCCAACTATGGTCCAACACATTAGCATGCATCTTCCAGTTTTGCTGACTCCAGTCCTGTGTGCTAATAAGAAACCTCCAGCTGCCTGAGGACTGCTCCCCACCCATGTATTTCTAGGAGCTCATGTGTGCTGGTTCCTATAGCACCCACGCTGCCTGCCTGGCACACCAGGCAGCCTGGGGACTGCTACTGCTCACAGCTGCCCCAGGCCCTGCAGCCCTCCTGTGGAGGACTAGAGGCTACCTTCCTTTGTGTTATACTTTGTTATATTGGTCCCTGTGCCATAGATCACTGAGCTCCAATGTGTCACAGACTGTCATGGCATGGTTTTTACTTACAGCTGTCTCTCTCCTCAGAGAAGGAAATGGAAACCCACTCCAGTATTCTTACCTAGAGAATCCTGTGGACAGAGAAGCCTAGTGGGCTGCCCTCTATGGGGTCAGACAGAGTCAGACATGACTGAAGTGACTTAGTATGCATGCATATATTGGAGAAGGAAATGGCAACCCACTCCAGAATTCTTGCCTGGAGAATCCCAGGGACAGAGGAGCCTGGTGAGTTGCCAACTATGGGGTCGCACAGAGTCAGACATGACTGAAGCGACTTAGCAGCAGCAGCAGCAGTCTCTCTCCTCTAAGCCCAGAAGTGCTACAGAAGTTGGGCTGTGATTCGAGACTCATTCTAGCTCCAGAGCTGGACTCAGTCTCCCTCCTGCTCTCTTACAACTAAGTCTTTGACATAAAATCCTACCTACCCCAAGAGCTTTCTCATTAAGATCTCCTTAGTCCTCTGGAAAAAGGTGGTCATCAAGTCACCCCATCTGTTAAGCATGTGGCTAAGTTGCTCCTGAGTTCCTTGCTACTCAGAGCCCACCTAGTCAAGGCTTGGAACCTAGTCATTCTCTTAGAGGTGGTCAGACACTAATGTCAAAAGAAAATCATCTTGATCAGAGCAACTAACATGTCCCACATCATGAAGAACAAAGAGTTTGATACAAGAGACAGAAGACCTCCCAGGGCAAGCAAGTAAGAAAGGCAAGGAGAACAGAAAAGGGAACATGTAAGAAGGAAACATAAAGCCGTGGGTTTGGGCAAGCACACGGCTTCCCGGGGATGTGGCTGACAAGGGTCAAAGCAGCTTTTCATTCCTGTGATGATAAGCTGGTCATTCCCAGTTGGACCGGTCCCAGGCTCCACTCCAAAGCTCTCTACACAAAGGTGCATAAATGTGATGTGACCAGCTTGTGACTGTAACCAAGGAAAGCCAAGAGAGGAATAATGACAGGGTGAGGAAAATTCATGATGCTACTTACCCTCCTCAGACTCAAAGCCTTGGCTATTTGATTTTGCTTATCCTAACAGGCTGTTGTGGGACATTGAGGATGGCTGTAGCCTGCCACCATTTGGACATTTCTACAGGTTTATTTATTATTATCTGGTAAGAACTTCTCCTTATATTTATGAAGAACAGATGATCAACAATACAGCCCAGGGTCCTGTGTACAAAGTAGGAGAAACATACAGCTTTTACCAAATATAGTTTATGAATGTCATATCCACATTCTGATAGACTCACTGTAAAGCTGTAATATCAATAATAACAGTCTTTCCATTACAGATATTGGAATAAATGCTTTCCATGTGGAGCCAAAGTAATTATTATCAATATTTGGGTGAACCAGAATACCGGTGACAGCTCCAACAGCTGCGTACAGCTTTGGCTCTGTAACAAAACACAGAAAGCTCCCCAGTGAGAAACAAGGCAGGGTTTGATGAATTTCACTCAGCTCTTCAGTTACAGATTATTAAAAGATGAATTATAAAATTGGCTCAGTGATGGCCATGCACATTCTTTCTGGCCAACATCATCCCCAAGGCTCTGATTGTCACAGAAGAATCTTTAAATCAGAGGACAATTCAGGTCTAACTCAAACAGACAGTGTTTGTAAAGCTGCCACGCACCATTAGCACGTGCACTTCCCTGAGCGATCATCCAATTACTCACCACAGACCGCCACACGCGGCTGCTAATGGGACAAAGACAACACGGGATGACATAAGGGTCTGAGCACTGCCTTTTTCTAGCCCATGAATAGGCATCTAGGAGATGGAGACAAGTAGACAATGCTTTCAGGAGATGTTTAACCAGAAGCCCTGGACGGAGGACAGAGTTCTATATGCTTTCTTAAGCAGACAAAAGGTTTTGGCAGCATGTTCTTACAAATTCTAGGTGGAATTCAGCAAAATATGCTGAATCTATTAGGATGTTGAGTTATTTCCATTGCAACACACTACGATTTCATTCCCTTTTAGATTTCCTGGTTTAGTCAGGGTTCTCCAGAGAAACAGAATCAATAGGATAAATAGACGGAAAGATAGATAGAGCTATAGTTAAAGGCACTGATATAGATATACATAGTTACAGGGATGGATAGATATATATAGAGAGATATAGATAGAGTATACCTCTATACAGAGAGGGTCTTCCCAGGTGGCTCAGGTAAAGAATCTGCCTGCCAATTCAGGAGACACAGCAGACACTGGTTTCATCCCTGGGTTGTGAAAATCCCCTAGAGGAGGAAATGGTAACCCACTCCAGTAGTCTTTCCAGGAAGATCCCATTGACAGAGAAGACTGGTGGGCTACAGTCCATGGGGAAGCAAAGAGTCAGACACAACTGAGCATCTGAGCATGCATGCATATACAGAGAAAGATTGAGGGGGGGTGGATTTAAGAAACTGGCTCAGGAAATTGTGAGAGCTGGAAAGTCTCAAGTCTTTCTGTAAGACAGACAGGACAGCAGGCTGGAAATTCAGCTAAGTGTTGACATTTCAGGCTTGGGTATGAAATCTGCAGGGCAGTCTGGCAGGCAGGGGATTTGTACGGTGCCTATGGTGTAGTCTTAGAGCAAAATCAATTGATTAGATGAGACCTACCCACATTATGGAGAATAACGTTTTACTCAAAGTCAACTCATCATAAATGTTCACCATATCATAAAAAATACCCTCACAGAGGGTATTTCATCCCTCTATGAACATCCAGAGTTATGTTTGACCAAACAACTGGACACCATAGCCTAGCCAATTGGTAAAACTAACCATCACATTACTTTTTCCTGAAATATAATGGCAGGATATAAAATTTTCTATTTTAAGTGTTCTCAGCATTCCATATATCTGGCTGAGAAAGGCTGACACCTCCTGCCTCACACTCACATACAACATCAACTCAGGACATGAAGATAGCTGGTATCCTTCAGAATGGGCCCTGGAAAGATGTGTGTGCACAAAGCTTGAGTAAGCAAGCTGCTATCTACCTCCTGTCACCCCCTCCCTCTTTCTAGACTGACCTTCCTATAATACACCGAGGGAGAAGGGAGATTTGATTCATATCCCCGTCTATTCATTACTTTCTTTCATTGATTTCCAGGCTACCTTGGGCCTCCATTTGTGCCGCTCCTGGGAACCCCTGCGGGCTGGGAATAAGGAGAACCATATTTGACATGAGACTGCCTCCACCAGGCTGGCCTGGAGAGAGAGGGTCAGGACAAGAACCTTTCCTTAGTTCCTTACCTAACACACCAGGTGGTATGGATGCATTAGACTGCTGTGAGTATGGGGCCAGATAGAGGATACTGCAATGCAGGAATAAAAGTAACACTTATGTTAAGCAGCACTGTTCAGTGTTTAAGGAAATTTACCAAGGTAAACCCTTCTTAGGGACTCTCCTCAGGATATAACCCATTTCCACATTTCAATCCCCTGTATTAAAGCCCATCTTTCCCTTACCCCTTGGAGAGAGAACTACTTCTTCAATCCTTCCCAGAGTGAATCTCTGTTTCCTCTCTAGTACCAATCTGATACCCCACCAAGGACATTTGTGGGCCTCCACAGTTCCTGGCAATACCTTTCCAATCCTGGGATTATTTATCAAAAATGTGCTTTGGCTAATAATCCAGATTGGGATTTGGTATTTTAAATACAGTCCCCCATGGAGATCTCTCTACAGAGTGATCTGAAGGTAACAGGTCTCCAGATTCTTCCTTTTGTCTTTTAGAATGTATACATAACTTCCAGACAAAACATGCATGATGCAGACATACACATCCAAAGAACAAAAATAATTCTCCAAAGCAGTACAGTCCAAATCAATATGAATAAAGAAAAATATTTTCTTCAAACAAACAATCTGCCAAGCTGTTGCCTGCCCACAACAGAAAGATTACTTTATGTTCTTATGCACAGTGATTTTAGTTTCCCTTTTCATCATCTCCCTATTCCTAACAACTCCTGGGAGCCTGACTAGGCTGGACGTTGGCACATGTCCTGAAGCCTTTCCTAACAGCAGAATTCCTTGCCCCTGAGTCATAACCTAAGACAGTCCTTCCCAACTTTGATCATGGTATATAATAAACTCATGATATGATAAGCTCATATGGTACCATAGGATAAATGGACTGGGGCCGTTTATGGTAAGAGGCTGCCCCAGGCCCTAGATCTGGCTTTCCAAAGGGGAGAGGAAGCAGGGTTTAGCACATACCTCATCTATTACATAGTATCTCAAGGAACCCCAGGACACCTCTGGGATGCTCTGCCCATGCCATGCTCATCTATCTTGAGCCAGATTGAATTTTTAGGCAGAACTTCCTATTCCCAATATCATTGACAAGTGGCAAAAAACAACATAAAAGAGATCCTCCCATCATTAGCAGTAAAGGCCAAGAGGCTGGACTGAGAAGCTGCTGCTGCTGCTGCTGCTAAGTCGCGGCTGTGGTTTATTAGACACATCTGTAATAACTGGCCTTCAAAACTCCAAGGGAAGTTCTCTCTGACCTCCCTTGTGACTATTCCCAAGTTGAGAAGCTATAGTCTGAAACAGCTAACGAGGGAGGTTGACTACACTTCTGATAGAGAAAAAAGTGACTACAATTTTTATAGGAAAAAAAAGTTCTTACAACCTATAAAATGCCTCTTTTTTCACCTAAAAAGATGAAGAACAAAGACAGAACTTCAGTCACAATCTTCTTGAAAAGTAGAGTATTTGTACCCACAACCTAATTTATTGACTGTCATTGAAAGATAAGGACAGTGTCTTTCTTAATTTCTGTCATAACCTAGTTCCTAGCCAAAGGTTTGAGACATAGTAAATGCCCAATAAATATTACAACAATGTGCTCCGCAAATTGCAGCAGGGGATAACTTTTAGTATATTCATCCAGAACTTAAGGAATTGAAATTCATTCCACTAGTGATTTACAGTTTAAGGAGATTATCTAGCAGGAGGTAGCTTCTCAAAATAAGATTTCAGACAGAGAGCCATCTGTCAACTAATGATATAGATATTAAGAAATGAGAACTCTCTCACCAAATTGCTAAGTCAGACCTCCTGCCTTTGTAGAGAAGCAGCTGAAGTGCCATTATCTGCTTGCACCGCAGGCCAAAGCCCTTCAGCTCCTTCTGTTCTCCACCTCCAGAACCTGTTGAGAAACCAGATATCCCCTCCATGAAGCCAACAGGCCCTCATGCTGTTTACATTGTACGACAGCCTGCTGGTCAAATTCTTCTCTGAACGTTCCAAATAATTCAACACGCTCGCTGTTTCCTTGATACGAGTCAATAGTAGAGGAACTGCACACGGTTGAGTCAGAATAAACACAAGCGCTATTAAAAATCCATTCAGATAGCCTTCTTTTTTTGTTGATGTTCTTAATAACTAGACAAGAATTGAGCTGAAGTTGATATCTTGAACATCTAGGACAAAAGAAGCTGTTAAAGTTAATACATAGTGTATACAAGTAAATATATTACTAAAATTAAAGGAGAACACATTAATCCTCCTGTGAGCACTACATTTTTAACTACTTTTTATAGTGGTTATTTACATGTAAAAAGATTTAGGCTCTTTAAAAGCAAGTATAATATACTTATTTAATATATTTATTAAAACATGATAACTGGATTTCTCCATTTAATATTTTGTTGTATTTTGTTTCCTTTCATGATGCTCAAAAAGTGATGACTGAATTTGCTTTCATATTCTACAGTATTTCACTTATATAGTAGTTTAACTTAGTAGTCTAAATGACCAAGATTTGATTCTATGAAAATCTTGACATAAATGAGCTAACACAAATATTATTGCTTAACCATATATATGGGATTTAAAAAAACTAAAGAATTCCCCCATCAAAACATACAACCCATTTTTGTCCATTTTCCTTGACTATGACCAACACTTGATCTTGGAAATAGTTAACTGAGTAACACGATGGAAAGAAGGCAAGATAAAGAAAATGCTTCTTCTCATTAACTATATTCCGGTCTAGTTTATCAGTTGTTCACTGTGTGGAGTTTGTGATCCTAAATCACAGAATCACAGAAAAGAAAATGAATGCCAGACTATATCTCTGTTAGCAGAGATAAATAGGTTTCTTTATCTTGGTCTTAGATTCCCAGGAAGATATTTTCTGTACTGTTACATAATATTTATTTTACACATTCTTAATAAACATCTTCCCTGTGCAAACTCATGCTTCTACTATGCTTGTAAAAATGCTTTTCTTATTTGGTGATTTAAGTTGAAGGACACCTGGTAAGCCTCCTTCAGAGTTACTCAATTCTAAATGTACTTTCAAGAAGCAGTTATTGTGTCACTTGCTATATGCCAAATATTTGACCCAGAATGAAAATAAGACAGTCCCTGGCCTCATGAACTCACAATCTAGTGAAGGAACAGAGATACAACAAATCAAGCTAATGCCATACTATCAAAGATATAACAGAGGTAGATACAAAGGAGGATCAGCCAACTCTCTGGGTGTGGAAAACATGGAGCACTGCATGGGAAAAAAAAATAGTTCATCTGGTTCTCTGAAAGGTGAGGAGATGGCATCCACAAGGACTGGGAGAGAAAGGTACTCCTGACAGAGGGAGTGACTCTGCATGATGAGGGGAAAACAGTGGGCAGATGATGCGTAGGTCATTATCATCAGAAGACAATGGCATGGAGTGGTAAAGGCTGGAAAGTCTAATTTAAAACAAATTATGAATGATCCTGATCACTTTTTAAAAAAAGACCAGTAGCTTTTTTGTCTATTTTTAAGTCACAAAAACCAACAAATTGAAGTTCTCCCTAGGAAACCATATTTCATATACCACATCTTCCCTGACCTCATGCTCAAGCCTTTATTTCACACTCCTTTGCTAGTTCACGTCCAGACTTTTGAGTTTAAAGATCAGGATCCCTGTTCAGAAAACTGAATACGGAGAGTCCCAAGAGACTGGCTTCACAGCTCAGACTCTGCTGTGTCCTGTTTTCTCCAGTCCCGAGTTTCCTCCTGGAATCCACCTTTCCCACAGTTCCCTATTTGCTCCTGCAGCTTTGCCATGGAGAAGAGTACAAATTTTGGAAGATCTCTTTCTTCTGAAAGAGGTCTTTCTGCCCTTCCTTCTTCATTTTCACCTTTAGTTGAACAATGACTGCCAGTATCTATAATCACTCTCATTCAGCACAGCCTAAGCTATAATTCTTAAATTATGTAAAGCCCCTCCTCTCTCCTACCATCTACAGTTAGCTTCTACAGGTAAAGATGGGCATGCTAAAACAGCTCTAACTTTAACTTTTCTTTTTTTAACCTCATTTCTCTATTTTTAATCATTTCCATTGTCCTATTCTGGATCTCAAGAATCTTTTTAATATAGGGATGTAAGCTCAAGAGTTGATCAAGGCTTAAGGTAACAAGTAGACCAATTAGCAGTGCTCACATTCAGGGGACTCTGCATGCCTTCCACATCACACCATCCTTCCTAACCCCAGAGTTTGATTGTTAATTTAAACACAACTTTTGGTCCATGATATTTCTTTATAAACATCTCAACCCAAGATTAAAAGTATCAGACAGATAATTGTATCCACTTGGGAGAACAACAAATCCTGAGGGCACATATGCAAGTCAAGAAGGAGACACTTTCCATGTTCTTACTCCTGCTTGGCCATGTGTTGCTTCAAGTATCTCAAAGAAATCTCAAGAGCATGTGCTAGCTGAATCCCTGAAGGCACATAAGATAAACTTGAACCTGGTTTAAATATGGATATTTGTTTATTTATTTAAATCCTATGCCTTCAGAGTGAAAAGGGTCCAGTGTAGTCAACTTGCTACCAAGAGACTGCTTGATTTCTTCAAGAGACAGTGTCTGTTTCTGGCAGTTGGGCATATGCTGAGGCAGTAGCTAGGTCTACTAAGCATGAGTCCCCAGTTTGGAGCCCATGCATAGCCTCCATCCTTACCACCATGACTGCTCTATTCCAGGCAAGTTCTTCCCACTGGGACATATTCTTTCAGCACTACCTTTCAAGAGGACCTCTATATGCACTGTAGAGAAGCTGAGGTCCATTTTTCCCTTGCACTCTCTTTTTGAGTCAGCCCATCTGAGAACCAAGCTGAAATTAAAAGAGGCTTGCCCCTTGGAAGGAAAACTGTGACAAACCTAGACAGTGTATTAAAAAGCATAGAAAACACTTTGCAGACAAACGTCTGGATAATCAAAGCTACAGCTTTTCCAGTAGTCATGTATGGATGTGAGAGTTGGACCATACAGAAGGCTGAGTGCTGAAGAATTGATGCTTTCAAACTCTGGTGCTAGAGAAGACTCTTGAGAGTCCCTTGCACTGCAAACCAGTCAATCCTAAAGGAAATCAACTCTGAATATTCATTGGAAGGACTGATGCTGAAGCTCCAATATTTTGGCCAACTGATGTGAAGAGTAGATTCTGTGGAAAAGATCCTGATGCTAGGAAGGTTTGAGGGCAGAAGGAGAAGGGAATGGCAAAGGATGAGATGGTTGGATGGCATTACCAACTCAATGAACATAAATTTGAGCAAACTCTGGGAAATAGTGAGGAATAGGGAAGCCTGGCATGCTGCAGTCCAAGGGGTCACAAAGAGTCAGACACGACTTAGTGACTGAACAACAACAACATTAGGTTGTCATTAGAGATTCCTCCTATATATTAATGAAAGTAAATGTATTAGTAGCTAATTTGTGTCTGATTCTTTGAGACCCCATGGACTGTGGCCCGCCAAGCTCTTCTCTCCTTGGGATTCTCCAGGCAAGATTACTGGAGTGGGTTGCCATTCCCTTTTGCAGGGGATCTTCCCAAGCCAGGGATCAAACTCAGGTCTCCTGCATTACAGGAAGGTTTTTTACAATCTTAGCCACCAGGGTTAATCCTATATGATTAATGTTCTGCTTAGAGGGGCAGAGACATGTGCAGAGAGGAGAACACCCTAGGAAGAAAGAGACACACCGAGGGGAGATGGCCCTGTGACAATTGAAGCAGAGATTGGAGTCAAGGAGCTGCAAGGAATACTAGGAACACCAGAAACTAAAAGAAAGCCATGGAATAGATTCGATCGTAGAGTCCTCAGAAAGAAGGTGGGCCTGCTGACTCCTTGTTGCAGACTACTAACCTCCAAAACTATGAGAGAATAATTTCTATTGTTTTGAGCTACCAGTTCTGGTACCATAATAGTACCTGGTACATACTAAGGGCTTGATATAATTTAAATTGTTTTTTAAAGCATTTTGACAGTGCCTATTGCATGGTATATGTTCATTAAAAGGCAATTGGTAGTATTATTATTAAACATCAATGAGTCAATATTGCTTAGCCAAAAGTTTTCTTCCTGAGTACCTGGTCTCCTGCCATTTGTTCTTAACTTCCCATGGGGACCTAGAGGTGCTGTAAGGCTTTTCAGGGATAATAAGCCACATGTTAAAGAAAACAATTAGTAGGTCTTTGTGGTATCATGTCTCTTTCTGAACAAAAATAAAGTTTCTAAAAGGTCTCAAACAGGAACAAACAAAAGAGGATAAAACTAACAAGGGGAAAAGAATTATTTGGCAAAAGCAGCCTAACACCATTTCAGACCCAAATTCCAAATTAATGATACCCATCCAGGGAACACAACAGTCATCTAAGGGAAAAGAGTGTTAACAAGAAGAAAAAAATAATTTTGCTCCTTTGCACAAATTTCCACCAGAAATACAGATGTCAGACATCATTTTGTACCAGGCATTAGTCAGTTGATCCTTGTTTACAAATTCTTGTTGAGAATTTGTTTTGCTTGCAGGCACAGCCATCCCTGGCTCATGACCAAGAGAGCACTAAGCATTTCATTCTGTGAACTTTTTCATTGATTTAAGGGGAAGACTAACTAGAGAGGCTAACCATGCAGCCCGAAGAACAGAAGCTTTGATTCCTCACAGAAAAAGCTCTGACTTTTTCACCCGGATAACTCCAAATGACTTTCTCCTGGATTGCTGGCTGGAGAATGAGTTGCTACTGAGAAGAGAACAGTCAAACAAAAACTGCCTGTATGTATGTACTCTCTGTGTCCCTGTGTCCAAAATCGGACGAGAGATTGATAAACAAGAAGACTTCATTTGGTGGAAGGAGAATCCAGAACTCATTTTTCCTTGATATTAAATGCATACTTAGTCACTTAGTTGTGTCTGACTCTTCGTGACCCCATGAGCTGTAGCCCATCAGATTCCGCTGTCCATGGCTTCTCCAGGCAAGAATACTGGAGTAGATAGCCATCTTCTTCTCCAGGAGATCTTCCCTGTCTCCCGCATTGCAGGCAGATTCTTTGCTGTCTGAGCCACCAGGGAAGCCAATCAGCAAAATTTGGGATAATTCCAAAATTCCAGAAAATCACCACTGAAATGATTTTCTGTTACTTATCTTTCTCATGGAATTGTTTCTAGAAGTGAACAATGGATCCTCTCCTATATTTGTCTAAGAGAAAAAAGTGACTACTAAGAAGATTTGTATGTTTAATAAGGATTTGATTAGGATAGATGATCTTTCCAACTGTGGCCCCCAGTTAGGTCCAGAATGTGAAACATTTGCATTCACGGACAGAGATGAAGCTCAACAATGGGCACAATGAAAAATAAGGAGGGAAGTTCGTGGGTGTTTAGGGACAAGGTCTATTTATTGTGACTAATGTGTTGCAATTCCTATCCTTCCTTCTAGGGCATTAAAAAAAAAAAAAAATAGGACTTCTGCCAGATTTCAAAAAGACTTTTGATACATTCCCCACTACCCATCCCCAGGGCCAGGTATGCCTTATTACCTACAGTCAGTTCCCACACTGACTGTCCCATGAGAGAATCTTAATTTTGTTAAGATCTGAGAATGAAATTGTATTTCAGTACCAAAAAGCCTGTCCCTATTTTCTTCTCTTAATTTTCATCATTACTCAAAATAAGAATATTCATCCTCCTTACCTTTGCAGTACAACTTTAATTTATAAATGCCAGAGATTTATAATTCTGTTATCTGAAAAATTATACATCAGACATGAGTCTTTATTTTTCTTGAACAGCACTGTTTTTGCAATGAACTCCACCCTTCCTTAGAGGCATATAAATTAACATAGCTCAAAGCCACACACTGGACCACCTCTCCTCAAGTTGTTTGGCCAGAGCTATTTATATAATTTTAAATGCTTTCAAGTATTTTCTAAAATTGCAAATTTCAGTGATAAATTTCTTCTACCTTAGAACCAGCAAAGTAATTTGTACAGATATGACTATGCAAGCAGATTTTAAATGGATCTTAGCAAAAAATTTTGAAGACCCACTTCTTTGGCCAAAGATACAAATGACAGACACTCTCAATTTTGGCACCAAACTTCTGATCTCCCAGTGTTTGTGACTGGCATAATCACTTTATTTTGAAAGTCAGGCTCTGAAAAACAATGCAGAGAACTTTTGATAGTCTACCTTTGTTTAATGAGAAGTATCAGAAAAAAATAACATACTGCACTAAAAATTTCATTGTGAGTAACCTAGCTGTTAGACTCCAGACTGGATGATTTGGTACATTTCAGCCTCTTTTCCTTTTGATACCGTGTAGAACTCAGCTTTTTTTTTTTTTTTTTTTTTGAGTACCCAGAAAAAAAAAATAATGTCATATAAATGGTTAAGAAGATTTCATCATAGTTTTCTTACAGATGGCTTATTTTAGTTATGTTCCCTAGGACACAACAAGTTATAAATGCTATGAATGGTACAAAAGTAGAGCAAAATACAATGTGAAAAGAGAATATTATCTAAGCTCCTCTGTTCTCAAGTCACGTTCTATGTATTTCTGTTATGCACACAGTGTGATATTTATCTATATTATATTCCCAGTAAACTAAGCTCTGGGAAACAGAGAACAAGCCTTGCTCTTCCTTGCTTTCCTAGAACCTGGCTCTTAGGAGATATTTAAGTATTTATTAAATAAATATGAATCAAGTAATTCACTTCCTTTGTTAGTTGTCAACAGGACTAAAATTGAAAAACATAAATGAATTGAATACATTTTTATCTTGTCTAGTAACAACATGAATAAAAGCCATTTCAGGAAAATACCTGAGAATGTGAAGATCAGCCCTTCACAACCAGGATTCTTCAAGAGAATTAATTCCTGCAGGAAGTGATTTAAGTAACTGCTTACTTCCAAGGATGGTACACTCTAGATGCATAGAAGAGAAATTAATTCATTACATACTATAGGTGCCTTAGGAATTAAGGGTTAATTCTGTTGAACTACGGTTGAGAAGGGCTGGTATTGACTGTTACTGCACAAATTGAAACTATGAATATTAAAAAGACTTAAATCAGTTTTCAGTCTGACCTTAGGAAGGATAATGTCACATATTGATTAGGCAAATCTGTTAATGAGCTGGTAAAATGTTTAATGATCAGCCTAGTATCTAAAGCCATGATATCCTAGAAGGCAGAGCCTCGTAACACATTGAAAGTGCTAACACTTTCTTTGGGAGATGGAAGCCCAGGACAGTAAGGGAAAGAAGAAAATGAGTTTCAAGGAACAAAGCACTGCAGTATAATGCAGTTCGCCATCCCCCTCTCCCACAGCTATGACCCAGGAAGAGATCCAGCAGGTCCCTTGGCAGCCATGTTCACACGGCACATGGGATTTCTCCAGAAGGGCTGTAAGGAGTAACTGTTCCCCAGAGCAGTTCTTAGAAGATGGAATGGAATCAGAATTTATCTTTCCAGCCCCTCTTTCAACTCCATTTCTCTCTATTTAAGGCTCATCCCCAGGGGAAGCTTACCCCCATTCACTTCTTGGTTGCATAATCCAGCCCTTCAGGAGTCTCCCTCAGGATTCCAGATCTCCCATCTGTAACATTTCATTCAAGTCTAAAATGACAGGGCAAGCAGGTGAGGGTGCAGTAGCAACCAAGACAGAAAGAAAGCAGTCATGAAAATCTAAGAAGTCACATAGCATGCATGCCCTAGAGCAGCAACTTTATTCAGGGTGAAGAGTTTAGAATCCACATTTCCCCTGGAAATCAAGGGTTGCTAAAGCATATGTGAAGGGGACCCTATTATAATAAGAAAGGATTCTTCTAAGACTCTGCCTTGGGTTTGCATCTTCTAGGGAAATGGCTCCAGTCCAAGACACACACTCTCCTTTTACTTTATCTTGGAGCAGTCTGGGCACCAGTCCAAGCTACTATTTTACCATATCTTCCAAAAGCAAAAATGCTGTTTCTGGATATAGGTTGAGGAAGGCACTTCAGTGAACTGTTGGGCTATGTTTGTTTTAAATAAATCTTATCCAACTTACAATTTGCACAACTATTCAGGCAATTTGTATTAAGATCTGATTCATCCTTCTTTCACCTATATTTAGTCCCTTAGCTAACTCACCTACTATTGTAAACTACGTATTTCAACTTACCCTGACTCCAGGAAAATTAAGCCAGTTAGGAGTTAGTATAATCTATCTCCAAAAATGTGTAGATGACCACAACTCTCAGTTGAATCATCTCTTACAATCTTTTCTCCTACAACAAAACCTAAGAACTAGAGCCTGCACAGATGTCTAGGAACATTCATTGTTTTTCAGCAGAAACTATATTTGTCAAATCTCTCCAGGCTTAGATCTACGTTGAAAATTATATACATCATTCATTAGCTACCTTGTGGAACAAGTGCACCTGCAAATCTTGCCATTCATTTTAAAGGTTAAATGTCAAACCCACTAAGTCAAATCTTCCACCCAGATCCAGTCATACACAATGAGTTATTGGTAGGGATCACAAAAGTTCGCCAAGGGTAACAAGTGTTTGGGATTTACCAGCCAGTCTCATTAATCTCTGATCATAATGTTAACAATCTCCAGAGCAATTATCCACCTTGGAAAGCTTAGATTGAGGAAATACTTGTGTATCAAATCCATTAGGCTAAAAACACCTAAGAATATTAAGTGTTTTCTAGTTGAAGCTGACACAGTGCACTGAACCAAGGCATTGAGGAAGAGAAATTCTGCAGGATGCCTTGTGTAACTTCAAACCTGAGTTCTCTCTCAGTGAAGCCATTCTTTTGGCATCAGGCTCACTTCTGATCCATTAGCCTTCATCCATTTGAAGGACTCATGACATCACCCGTGCACATTTGCAGTACTGAAGGTTTCTTTTTGTAGAACACTCAGCCATGTCAAGTCATTTATCAAAAGCAGCTGGCCTCCATCTACACTCTGATTTAGTATGAACTGTGCCTAAGAGCTCTGCTATCACTACGGAGACTGGCTTATTAAGTTTCTGCTGAAATCTCTGCTGGGATGAGTGATTGATAGCCAAAGCTTCCCACCCCTCCCCAACCCGTTCTTTCCCAGTAGCTTCTCCTTCTGCAACAGTAAGTCTATTTGGTTCAAATGTTTGTAAAAGTTTGTGTCCATCTTAATAGGACAAAGAGTATTGTGGTGAGATAAACAAAATACAGCCCTTAGTGCCAGTCCTGGCTGGAAGGTCAACTGTAACTTGACAGATGCAGTTTCCAAGACTATAGAAGAACTTGTAGGACTGAAGTCCAGCTGATGCACTCATGTGCTGTGCTTAACTAAGTCAGCACTCAGTCATGTCTGACTCTGTGTGACCCCATGGACTGTAGCCCACCAGGCTCCTCTGTCCATGGGGATTCTCCAGGCAAGAATATTGGAGTGGGTTGCCCCTGGAGGAGGGGATCTTTCCAATCCAGGGATCGAACCCAGATCTCCTGTACTGCAGGCAGATTCTTTACTGATTAAGGCACCAGGGAAGCCCACAGTCATACCAGTTGTCAAAATATTGAAATACTGACATATTTCTTGGTAAGTAGCTGCTCCCCCAAGCTTTCCACTGTACTCCCATATTCCCAGCACCCCCACTCCCCTGGGCCCTCTCCCTGGATCCTCCCACCATCCAATAATGAAGGAGTCAACCTAGTCCAGTACTCTGCTGCAGCATTAAAACAGGCGTCCACTTTGACCCATCTTGACCCATCCATGCTTGAGCTACACTAGTTGTTGAGTCATTTGAACAGTACCCTGAGAATACATATACTTAGAAGCAATGGCCATAAAACTGTGGGGCCCTAAAGAATATCGAGAACAACTGATATGGCCACGCATGATAGATTTACTCTCCTTTTAAACATCTATTACTAATTTCTCTTGTCACTTAGCTGAACACCAGGGGCTTTCCCCTGCTGTCATTTTGGTCCAGTCCTTATTTTCATGGTGCCTATTGTGATTTCAATTACTTTCTCAAGGCAGTAACTGTACTTTGAATATAGTTATATAAGAACAAAGCCCTCTCTGAACTGATGTATCAAGTCAAAAGAACCTGCCAATCAAAATTTCTAAGATTTCTGGTACAAATACCGAATATGGGCAAAGGAGAGTAGAGAGAAACTTGAAAGAGTGAAAATTTGAGTCTGAAAGAAAAATTTGAAAATTCTCCCTCAAAATTAGGCTACAGGAAGAAAAAGTGGAGAAAGCCAAGACAAGCCAGCCTTCTGTGTAATCCAAAAGCAGCTGCTGCTGCTGCTGCTAAATCGCTTCAGTGGTGTCCAACTCTGTGGGACCCCATAGATGGCAGCCCAGAAGGCTCCCCCGTCCCTGGGATTCTCCAGGCAAGAACACTGGAGTGGGTTGCCATTTCCTCTTCCAATGCATGAAAGTGAAAAGTGAAAGTGAAGTCGCTCAGTCATGCCCAACTCTTAGCAACCCCATGGACTGCAGCCCACCAGGCTCCTCCATCCATGGATTTTCCAGGCAAGAGTACTGGAGTGGGGTGCCATTGCCTTCTCCATCCAAAAGCAGCAGACTCCTCCAATTTCTAGGAATGTGGATGGCAGAGTTCACACAGTCCAACATGTGAAGGTATGTTTGTACCAAGAGACCCAGCTTCTGAATAGACACACAAATCAGAGTCATTGTCACCAAGGCCACTCAACAGCAAAATTTTCATAGAGTGTATTTTGAAATAAAATCAATCTGAAAATTTATAGACTGTTGTACCTCACAGACATAGCAGAGAGGGACATGAAGAAACATTGCTGAAATACACAGGTTCTTGGGGACTATAGCTTTACGGGAAAGAAATCAAAGAAATAACCATCAACTGGGTCATCATAAGGTGCCACCAGTTTGGGTAAACTACCAAATCCTCACCATGAGGACTCTGAGTACTCACTCTTACTGCAGTAAGAGTGCTCCTAAGGATGAAGATCAGAAGACATGTTCCTGGCTGTGAAGATTTGTTAGGCAAACCAACTACACACATATATAATAATATAGTCACAAAAAACTATACACAGTGGCCAGTAGCCTACTTCATGAAGGCTGCTTTTTTTGCCTTCAAGACATTCTAAAATCTAACTTGATGTGCTTTACTGTGGTCCCTTGGGGGATGGGATGGGCCTTCATCGTATATCCAGCTCTTCACAGTTTTCAACACAGTCATAGCATTTAAATATTTCCTTGAGACTTGTTTTCCCTTTCCCTCTCCTCCCTATCCAAGTAAAGATTGAGTCTAGGTGAGCACATTTAAATTCTGCCAAGTGTTTCACTCCCAAATCATATTGCCAACAGAAGAATGACTCGGACATGATGCAAAGGATGACGTGTAATTATAGAAATAACAGCAACTAACAATTGTCATTCATTCAGCAAACATTTATGGAATGCCTCTTATATGCCAGGGGAGATAGTGAAGGACAGGGAAGCCTGGCCTGCTGCAGTCCATGGGGTCCCAAAGAGTCAGACCTGACTTAGTGACTGAACAACAACAATTCTAGGCAATGAGGATATAGCGGTGATGTGGAGGATCACTGTGATGTGGAGGATCACTGTAATGTGGAGGAAGCAATAAAAACAACCGAGTAGATAAATGAGAAGGCAGGTTAAGTTGTAATACATCCTATGACATAATTACAGAAAGATGTGATAGTGATAACACGTAGGGGAGGGAGATCCTCCACAAGCTGGGGTAGTCTGAGAAGGCCTCTCTGTGATGGTGGCATTTGAGCTGAGACCTGAAGCCAGCAATGCAAATAGATGAGGATGAAGCATTTCAGGCAGACACAGCAGCAAACCCAGAAGACCTGAGACAGCAACAAGTGTTGCTTGTTCTAGAACAGAAAGAGGCCTGTGCAGCTGGAGTACCGTGGTATGACATGACGTCAGGGATGTAGGCAGGGGCCAGATTACCTAGGGTCTTGATGGCCTTAGAAGGAACTTGAATTCTCTTCTGCATAAAATGGAAGGAAGTCTTAAAGGATTTCAGCAGCAGTTCTGACTGTGGATATTGAAGGGACCATCAGGAAGAAGAGGAAGTCTAGTTGGGGATGACCGCCAAAGGTAGATGGCAACAGAGACAGAGAGAAGTGGCTGAACAAAAATTTTAGAGGCAGAATTGACAGAACCTACTGATGAACCAGTTATAGGGACAGAATGGTGGTGGTTTAGTTGCTAAGTCATGTCCAACTCTTTGTAACCCCATGGCCTGTAGCCCGCCAGGCTCCTCTGTCCATGGGATTCTCCAGGCAAGAATAATGGAGTGGGTTGCCACAGAATGGAAAATACTTAACTGAGTCATCACTGTATATTGGGTATTGGACTAAACAAGCATTTGCATCCACTATCACATTTAGTTTCTCTTAAAGATGAGAAAACTTCAGCAGAGGGGTGAATAAGTAAATAACTTACCCATGTTCAGTGGACTATTAAGTGACAGAGCCAGGATTAACCCCAATCAGTCTGTTTCCAGAGACCTCACTCCTAACCAATGCATTATGTAATTCTAGGACTACTGATATCCTAGAATACTCTTCAAGTAGAGCTAGTGTTTTCCTATTAGACACATTGTTCCTCTTTCCTGCCCTTTTCCAGAGTTTAATGCTACAAATTTCTAGCCAAAGAAAGGATTATCCTCAGTTACCCTATAACCTCAGTCAATTATACCACCAAATGTAAGGAATCTTTTAAACTGAGCCCTTAAAACAGTCATCTATATATATATATGCAATTTAGAAAGACGATAACCACAAACCTATATGCAAGGCAGCAAAAGAGACACAGATGTAAAGAACAGATTTTTGGACTGTGGGAGAGGAAAGGGTGGGATGATTTGAGAGAAGAGCATTGAAACATGCATATTACCATGTGTAAAGTAGATGACCAGTGCAAGTTCGATGCATGAAGCAGGGCACTCAAAGTCAGTGCTCTGGGACAACCCAGAGGGGTGATGCGGGAAGAGAGATGGGATGGTGGTTCAGGATGGGGGGACACATGTGCACTCATGGCTGATTCATGTCTATGTATGGCAAAAACCACCACAATAGTGTACAGTAGTTATCCTCCAATTAAAATAAATTAATTATTTTTTTAAGTTATCTATTTTCTTAATATCTAAACCTTACACTCACCTCCATTTTCATTCTCTATACTTTCTCCAGATCAGTATCAATACAGTCTTTACTTTCTTATACCATGCATCCTCCTCAGAACACAACACTCAGTGAAGACTGACATGTCACAGTCAACTTCAATGTCAGCCAAGCAGAAGCGGCTGGAATTATTTCGATATCTATCAAGCAGCTGAGCAGCTCATGATGCGTCCAAAGCCAGTGCTAGCTGAATCTTAGGAAGATCTGTTCTCACCATTTACCACCCTAGCCATGGACTGAGTTTCACAGCTCCATCACTAGAACTCTGAAGGAGGAACTGACTAAGCCCAAACCTAGCAATGAGTTTGAACCTTGGAGGAAGATGAACAAGCATGAACCTGGGTTCTCTTCATAGAACCCAGACTGAGATGATTAATCCACACCCCCAAACTGAAAGATATCAAGCAAAACTGAGCAGACTGGAGCAGAGCACATCTCAAGAAAACAACAGAATTTTCTATCCTCAGTTTTATGCAGTAGTTATTAAGTGTTCCAATGCCTGAGGACTAGCCCCATTCCATTAAGCAAAAACTAACATCTTTTGCTTTGCTGTATACTTTTCTCCTGCTGTGAAAGTGCTGCGCTCAATATGCCAGCAAGTTTGGAAAACTCAGCAGTAGCCACAGGACGAGAAAAGGTCAGTTTTCATTCCAATCCCAAAGAAAGGCAATGCCAAAGAATGCTCAAACTACCACACAATTGCACTCATCTCACATGCTAGTAAAGTAATGCTCAAAATTCTCCAAGCCAGGCTTCAACAATACATGAACCATGAACTTCCAGATGTTCAAGCTGGATTTAGAAAAGGCAGAGGAACCAGAGATCAAATTGCCAACATCTGCTGGATCATCGAAAAAGCAAGAGAGTTATAGAGAAACATCTACTTCTGCTTTATTACTATACCAAAGCCTTTGACTGTGTGGATCACAATAAACTGTGGAAAATTCTTTAAAGAGATGGGAATACCAGACCACCTGACCTGCCTCTTGAGAAATCTGTGTGAAGGTCAGGTAGCAACAGTTAGAACTGGACATGGAACAACATACTGTTTCCAAATTGGGAAAGGAGTATGTCAAGGCTATATATTGCCCCCCTGCTTATTTAACTTCTATGCAGAGTACATCATGAGAAACGCTGGGCTGGAAGAAGCACAAGCTGGAATCAAGATTGCCAGGAGAAATCTCAATAACCTCAGATATGCAGATGACACCACCCTTATGGCAGAAAGCAAAGAACTAAAGAGCCTCTTGATGAAAGTGAAAGAGGAGAGTGAAAAAGTTGGCTTAAAGCTCAACATTCAGAAAACTCAGATCATGGCATCCAGTCCCATCACTTTATGGCAAATACATGGGGAAACAGTGGCAGACTTTATATTTTGGGGCTCCAAAATCACTGCAGATGGTGACTGCAGCCATGAAATTAAGACACTTACTCCTTGGAAGGAAAGTTATGAGCAACCTAGACAGCATATTAAAAAGCAGAGACATTACTTTGCCAACAAAAATTCCGCCTAGTCCAGGCTATAGTTTTTCCAGTAGTCATGTATGGATATGAAAATCAGACTATAAAGAAAGCTGAGCACCGAAGAATTGATGTTTTTGAACTGTGGTGTTGGAGAAGACTCTTGAGAGTCCCTTGGACTGCAAGGAGATCCACCAGTCCATCCTAAAGGAAATCAGTCCTGAACATTCATCAGAAGGACTGATGTTGAAGCTGAAACTCCAATACTTTGGCCACCTGATGCGAAGAACTGACTCATTGGAAAAGACCCTGATGCTGGGAAAGATTGAAGGTGGGAGGAGAAGTGGACGTCAGAGGATAAGATGGTTGGATGGCATCACCAACTGAACGGACATGCATTTGAGTAAACTCTGGAAGTTGGTGATGGACAGGGAGACCTGGCGTGCTGCAGTCCAGGGAGTCGCAAAGAGTCAGACACAAATGAGAGACCGAACTGAATTGAACTGATACTTTTCTCCAGTGGAGATTTAAGCATAGTCACTGATGTATTGTGACATGTCAGTTGTACCATTATACATGGGAGATTTCAATTGACCAGCTGTCTCAAGGTCGTAAGAATTTTCAAACTTTTGCTTGTATAGACTTAGGGTATACCACATGTAGTAGAGTTTTACACTGCTGCAAAATTTGCTTTCTCCCTCTATTTAGTAATTTCAGAGGCTATTTTAATAAGAATTATATAGCCCAAGCCTTCTAAAATCTTAAGAGTATGTCATCTACTTTCCTCCAGAAAAATAAATTACCAATTGGCAATCATATCTATAAAACTAAACTTTTTTTGCAAATTCTATGTCTCTGAAATACTCAAGTCTATCAAATAATTTCTACTCATGAAAGACATGCAATAATCAACTTTTTCTAAACCTTTTCTTGCTTTCCTTTAAAATAAATTTTAATTTTAATCCAAAAATTTAATTTTAGTTAGTTGTGGCATTTATATTTCACTAATGAATCCAGAATCCCATAGATAAAGGTATGTTTAAACATATATAACAACATAAATATTTCCACAACCACTTGATTCTACTTAGTCCTTTCTCTCCTCTCCCATTTATTCCCACACAGTCCCTTCACAAACCTCTTAATTTAATACAGGTAAACTGATCATTTCTAACACTGAAGGATCCCTGAACATGAACAAACCAAATACTATTTCAAAAGAAAACACCACAAAGAAAGAAGCACACTGTGTATGTAATTAAAGAATGACAATGAGCATTCACATCCTCACATTCCCTAATCTGCCTCCAAAAAGGAAATGATCTGAGTCTCCAAGATTATCTTTCCAATTGTATAAGCAGAATATTTCCATGTGGATGTCTTGTTCATCACTCATTTTATCATCGATTTATTCATTACTCCAAAGTTATTTGTGTGCCTACTCGTTATGCCCTTGTGAGGTTTCATTCTCAAAATGGAGATAAGTGAACATCATTACATCTTAAAAATTAGGTTTGTGAGGAATAAGCTGTGTCTGGCACAGAAGCACCAAATAAAAACTAATAATGGGGCTTCCTTAAAGAAGGAAATGGCAACCCATTCCAGTACTCTTGCCTGGAGAATCCCATGGAGGGAAGAGCCTGGTAGGCTACAGTCCATGGGGTCGCAAAGAGTCGGACAGGACTGAACGACCTCACTTTCACTTTGTGGCTCAGTGGTAAAGAATCTGTCTTCCAATGCAAGAGACACAAATTGAATCCCTGGTCTGGAAAGATCCCATTATGTCGCAGAGCAACTAAGCCTGCGCACCACAACTTTTGAGCCTGTGCTCTGGAGCCCATGAGCCACAACTACTGAAGCCCATGTGTCCTACAGCCAGTGTTCTGCAACAACAGAAGCCACTGCCATGAAAAACCTGTGCACCACAACCACCACCCCACTCGACACAAGTAGAGAAAAGCCTGTGCAGCAATGAGGACTTAGCACAGACAAAAATAAAATAAATTAAAAAAAAATTTTTTTAATGAGTAATGGATGACAATGTAGGCAACAATGGTGGGCAATGGCAATACAGAGATAAATATTATTTTATTAATGTCAATTGCTCAAAGTCTAGCAGGGCAGACAGAGGTATGGCTATAATGGAAGTACAAGTGGCAGAATAAACACAGAAATGATACATTCTGGATTTTTGAGAATAACCCAAATTTCAATTATTCTGCCCCACTGGCAAATATTGAGTTCATACATGTCTCATTGTCTTATTCATGAAATATGATTTTTATAACTGTAACAAAAACACAGTTGAAACAACAAGAGAACATTGAAGATGGATCAGAAACTCTTGCTCTTAACTAATGTACAGTTTAATGGAAGAGCCTTACGCATATGAAACCATTAGAAAGCAAAAGCAAAGGCACACTTCTTAAACCTGACAGTAAGTGCTGAAAGGACTCTAGGAATTCAGAAGAACTTAACGGAGAAACTGGACTTTAAGGAGAAACTTAACCTTGAGTTCTAACTATAAATTGGATAGGAATTTCACACAAACAGATGAGGTTATCAGGAAAAGGCTGAGTGAGCATTAATACACTGAAGGAGACAGTAAAGGCACAGGTCCAGCTTCCGATTCTAAAACTGTTCCTCAAAGATGAAAAAACAAATGTGTGGAGTACAATGGGGGAAACACCTCTACTGTGGATACAGTGATCAAGAGCAATGTTTTCAGACAACATATTTATTTCCTAAAGGAGACTGAGAAAAGTAATTCACTGGTTCCTAGGCAGCTGAGTGGAAACGGGAGGTATGAAAACATTTCATTTAGCTGCAAATTCTCTTGCATTTAATCAGTACTTCCACCTTTGCAAAGTGCTTACTGTGTGGTCTCACTTGAGTCTCACCTGTGACCACAGCTAGTGACCAGGTAAAAAGCAAACTCCCCTTCTGGTTCTGGGCTGTCCCTGCAATTCAGTGTTCACAGTACTAAAACACTAGCTAAATAATCCACACCTCTACCTTGTTGAATAAGAAAGCACTGCTAATGGAATTGGGCTCCTAGGATATGCAAACTCTGCGTTGATTCAGCAATTACATCCAACCAGTCCATTCTGAAGATCAGCCCTGGGATTTCTTTGGAAGGAATGATGCTAAAGCTGAAACTCCAGTACTTTGGCCACTCATGCGACAAGTTGACTCATTGGAAAAGACTCTGATGCTGGGAGGGATTGGGGGCAGGAGGAGAAGGGGACGACAGAGGATGAGATGGCTGGATGGCAACACTGACTCGATGGACGTGAGTCTGGGTGAACTCCAGGAGTTGGTGATGGACAGGGAGGCCTGGCGTGCTGTGATTCATGGGGTCGCAAAGAGTTGGACACGACTGAGCGACTGAACTGAACTGAATATTAAATAATCACTGCAAAAAATATGCTTGCAATGCAGGAGACCCAGGTTTGATTCCTGGGTCAGGAAGATCCCCTGGAGAAGGGAATGGCTACCCACTCCTATATTATTGCCTGGAGAATTCCACAGACAGATGAGCCTGGCAAGCTGCAGTCCATGGGGTGTGGCAAAGTGTCAGACACGACTGAGCAACTAACACTCACTTTCATATTATAATCACCAATTGATTGGTTTCCTTCTTAAGTTTCAGATCTGATTTGAGACTTCTGAAAGCTAAATAAGAGGCCTCATATCATGAATTCCTTCATGTTATGAGTAGGTATGTAACTATGTTCCAAATGTATCCAGAGATAAAGATCTGCAAAGCATTAAGAGCGATTTATTGTCTAATAATATAAAATAGTAAAGGCTGTCTTTTGATTATGGAAATCAACGTACTGTAATAGATGCAGCTCTCCAAGAATATGTCCTCCCATTCTCACTTGTTGGAGAAGCAGAATGCCTCCCCCCACCCCCCAAGGACTAGGAAATGTTTGGAAATGACGCATGTCAAGCAAATTTATAGTATCCCCAAGTGCTCTTTAGCGTTTTGGTCTATAGTAGCTACTTTTGGCAAACCAAGGAGTCTGGCTTTAGATGAAGTTAACAGAACCATGTAGATCCACAAGAGCCCTTCATGACCATAATACTGTGCCTTTTCCCATCTGGCAGAGAATAATGCCTTGGCTTTAAAGACCATCTTGATTCTGCTCTCTCCAAGAGCATTTATAGTTAAGGCTTTGACCCATTTTATAAATCCTTCCAACTTTCTCATCATTGCTTTTCAGAAAGGTAACTTAAATACTTATTGCCTAAGCAGTTTGCCCCCAAATCAGCTGGGGACCCAAGATTTGACTAAAATAGTCATTTTGGGGAGCTAAAAAAAGGAGCTCCTAGAATTTATAGACTTAGGAAAATGCCTCCTTAGAGAATGAAGCCAGTAAGAATAAATGCATATGGAGTTTAGACAGCTGTAGAAGCAGACACCCCTATGAAATAGCTTATACGTATATTATTCCTGAAACTGGAGAGGTCAGCAAATATCCCCAGAAAGGTAGCTGAAATATAGTTGATAGAAAAGTCACTAACACCTACCTAGCATGGGGCAAGGATGGCTTTGGTGTAAAGTTTTTAAAGGCGATATAATGGTGAAAATGTCTTCATATTTATCAAGTTCTCTTAAAGGAGCTGCTAAGTCACTTCAGTCGTGTCCGACTCTGTGCAACCCCATAGACGGCAGCCCACCAGGCTCCCCCGTCCCTGGGATTCTCCAGGCAAGAACACTGGAGTGGGGTGCCATTTCCTTCTCCAATGCATGAAAGTGAAAAGTGAAAGTGAAGTCACTCAGTCGTGTCCGACTCTTAGCGACCCCATGGACTGCAGCCTACTAGGCTCCTCCATCCATGGGATTTTCCAGGCAAGAGTACTGGAGTGGGGTGCCATTGCCTCTCTTAAAGGAGAAACAACCCTAATTCAAGGAAACCATCCTTCAGAAATGCCTCCTCTCTTTGCTATCATCTGTGACATTTAGGCCTCTGATTTGCATGGAGGTACTTCATCAGGAGGAAGATCTCTAAAACAATGCATAACTATATGGAATTACTCTGACAGATGTTGTTCATACCACAAACAGGGATTCTGGTTTGTGTGCCAAAGCTTGTAGGTTTCATTAACAAGACCTTGTCTCCTGTGGGCTGGTCATCTCTATGTAATTGACAAATTAACCTTCTGGACCTGTGAAATTGAGGACCAGGTCATCACTAGTGATGCCCTCTCCAAGGTACTGATTCCCTTAGGGTCCTGCATATGGCTGCCAGACAGCTTCTCTCTGAATCTGTTCTCACCTGTGACAGCTTCAATCCAGTGCTCTAAATCAGTTCTTCTCAAACTTCAATGCACTTTCAAATCATCTGAGAATCCTTTTAAAATGTAATCTTTTGTGGATGCTTAACAAATCAAGCAGAAACACTCTTTTTTGCTGCAGAGAATATAAAATGTTTCAAGTTTCCTTACCTATGAAATAAGGGGGTTCAATGAGCTCTTGATGGTTTGTTCTCTTGACTGTTTATGATAGATTGCTATAGTAGTACTATCCTGGGAAGGAGTCTGAAGCTGTCTCAGGAAACAGTGATTGATTAGTAATGTCTGCCATGTGTTTAGGATGGAAAAAACATGGCAGATATGTCACATATTAAAAATGCTGTATAGATAATCTTTGAACTTCCTAACTTCCCATGATTCTTGGACTTCATACTTGCAGTATTTTAGATATCTTGGGAAAGAGAATTTTTTCCTTGAATAATGAAAACAAGCCATCCAGAATCCCAATATCCAACATTTGTGAGTGTGTAACAGAAACAGCTGTTAAGCCCAGACTTTAGAAAGTTCATACTTTCTCTAGGGAAACTCCAAAAATAACACATACCTCTGGCTCACTGCCTCTGCTAGAGTGGTACTACAGCTTTGTCTGTGTGATCAGAAGTGAAAGGGATGTGTCTATCACACTGCTAGAGTCTCCAAGAGCTGCTATAAAACAAATTAGTTAAATTTTAATGAGACATGGAAAAGATCCAGGTAAAACAGAATAAGTTTTGAAAACTGGAGAGAAGTTCCTCTTTCCTTCTTAAATTCTTCTTATAATTCAATTCAATTTGACATATATTAAGATCAGTAGAAACAAATCACAAATGTCTAATGTTAACTGTCATATCCACTTGATGGGATGTTATCCAGCCATCAAAATTGTTTATGAAAAATCTGTAGTAACAATGCATAATACTCTTATTCTAGGGTAAGAGAAAATGGGATAAAAATGTTCACAATTGTTAAATGATGCACAACTGTGCATCTTTTGTATCAGTTCTTTTCAATCAGAAGAGGGCATAGTCTTCTGGTCATTTTTATAGTCCTTGTTCTATTTTTTCAGTCCTGAACTTAAATGAATGAGTTTTGGATTAATATCAGTCTTTTCTTAATTACAATCACTTCTAGCTTTCTTGGGGCTTCCCAGATGGTGCAGTGGTAAAGAATCCACCTGCCTATGCAGGAGACACAAGACAAGGGTTCAGTCCCTGGGTAGGGAAGATCACCTGGAGAAGGAAATGGCAACCTGCTCCAGTATTCTTGCTTGGAAAATTCCATGGATACAGAAGCCTGGTGAGCTAAAATCCATGGGGTTGCAAAGAGTCAGACATGATTCCTTTGAGTTTTATAGCCTAACACTTCAAACACAGACATTGTTCCCCTTCGAAGGTGTAATTTTTTACATTTCAAACTTCAAAATGTGTTTATGATACTGTATTAAAAGTAAAATGGCCATATCTCCAAGAACTGACATTATAGGTGAATATATGCTTATTGTTCACTTTGCCTTAATATTGTTGCAAACTTTTACATGTGTATCTTCATGCTTTAACAAAACTCAATAAATCATTTTTAAAAAACTATGTTTGATTTAAAGAGATGTTTGCCTTGTTAATTATAGAAGCAATGCAACAACATTAAGGTAAAGTGAACAATAAGCATATTTTCACCTATAATGTTACTTCTTGGAGATGTGGCCATTTTACTTTTAATTTAGTATCATAAACACATTTTGAAGTTTGAAATTAAAAAAATTACACCTTCTAAGGGGGACAATGTCTGTGCTTGAAGTGTTAGGCTATAAAACTCAAAGGAAGCTAGTGCTCTGTGCTCAATCATGTCTGACTCTTTGCAGCCCCATGGATTTTAGCTCACCAGGCTCCTGTATCCATGGAATTTTCCAAGCAAGAATACTGGAGCAGGTTGCCATTTCCTTCTCCAGGGGATCTTCCCTACCCAGGGACTGAACCCTTGTCTGGTGTCTCCTGCATAGGCAGGTGGATTCTTTACCACTGCACCACCTGGGAAGCCCCAAGAAAGCTAGAAGTGATTGTAATTAAGAAAAGAGCGATATTAATCCAAAACTCATTCATTTAAGTTCAGGACTGAAAAAATAGAACAAGGACTATAAAAATGGCCAGACGACTATGCCCTCTTCTGATTGAAAAGAACTGATACAAAAGATGCACAGTGGGGTGATTCCATAAGCGATTAAAATATTCTTTTTTTTTTTTTCCAGTTTTAGGGCAGCTGCAAGGAAGAAAAAGCAAACTTTTCCTATGTCTATAAAGACATCATGATAATAATTATAAAATTAATGTGTGTGTGTTCTTAGTTGCTCAGTCATGTTCAACTCTTTGCCACCCCATGGACTGTAGCCCGCCAGGCTCCTCTGTCCATGGGGATTCTCCAGGCAAGAATATTGGAGTAGGTTGCCATGCCCTCCTCCAGGGGATCTTCCCAACCCAAGGATCAAACCCAGGTTTCCCTCATTGCAGGTGGATTTTTTACTCTCTGAGCCACCAGGGAAGCCCAATAATAATTATCTAATATTTTCCCCATTCATAAAGTGCTTCAGTTCTCAACAACCCGGGGAGGTAGGTCTAGTTAAGCCCACTTTACAGGTTCATATACTGAATCTCAGAGACATTAACTGACTACCCTAAGATCACATAGTTAGAAGAAAATTCAAAATCCAAGTCTATGGAACTCTAATTCTCAAGCATTTTTACTACTGACACTGGTAGAAAACCAACATTTGTGGTAAAAACTCCACCCTGCCTATCAGAATGAAAAAAACTCTTGTCATCAACAGACTCCTGGTTAAGGTACAGTGATCCTCAGAGGAGTGCAGAGGCTTATCAGAATCATTTGGAATGGCTGTTTCAAATGGTACCACCAACACTGCAGATTTCTCTTATACTTTTCTCAGGGCATCAAGCTCCTTTCTTCCAGTGAGAACCACATTTTAATTGCACACCAGCATTGCTAATGTGTGTTGATGTATCCCGGGACTATGTTCTGTCTTTCATGCGTGTTGAGACAGGAAAAATGTTTGAAAACTACCGTTTCTGCAGGGAAAAAAAAAAAAAACAAACACAACAAAAAACTCTAGGGAATGTAAAGCTTAGCATGGGTAGAGTTATAAAAGTCTTAGAGCCATAGAGCCTGGATGTGCTAAGAGAGGTTCAAAAATCAGGTGGCTTCTCTTAAAGAACAGTCAACATTCACTAGAGGGATATGGAGGGAGCTGGTTCTCCTTCATCTTTGTACCACCTCAGGCCATTCTCCGTTCTCTGGCCACCAAGTTCCCCAGACAACTGACACTTACAGATAGTATTATTTAGATTCCTTGGGCTCCAGTGCCCTGCAGTGTTCAGCTAATGGAAAGTAATGGCAGGAGATCAGGGGGTAGGAAAAGAGAGAGATGAGGGTGTTTTTTCCCCTGCTTGCTCCCCCCACCACCCCCTACCACTCTGGCAGTAGCTGGGTCCCTCCCCGACTATGGCTCTTGTCAGGCAGCTCCTTTTCCACAGCCTGAACTCTCAGTGGATCGCACAAGTACTGTTCCTTCCCTCCCCTCTTCTGTCCCTGGAAACAGCTTCTCATTGCTCATCTCTAGTTGTTTCAGCGTTTCTTCTTGGTTTTTTAATCCCACCTAGAGCTCTATAAATTGTTCTACTAAACTTCCTTCAAGATTTCAAATGAGTATGCAAAAGAAGTGATATAAGAGACTGATGTAAAAGTTCTTGGTTATGCCCAGTTGTGGGTGTTTCTTTTAACCTTGCTCAAAACTACCTTTAAATGCTACGGTACTGTGGTTAGCTGACATTAATGCAGATACTTTACTAAAGAATTTGTTTATATTTTGTAATAAGTAATTTAACCTAAATGATCCCCAAAGCCTCATATGGCTCAGTCTCAGCTAGGAGTTATATTCAAAGGACACACAAATTAGACTTCCTAATCTTCAGACAGCACTGTAGATACTGACTGCAGATTTTTTTTTTTTTAATGGGCCATCCAGGAGTTTTATACAGAGCACCAACTAGAACACTTTTTGAAATCATATTCAGACCTTTGTCTGCATCCCCCAATTGCACGCCCAGTCTAGCTGCTAAACTTTTTCCTGTTCTCTCTCATTTTCAAGGTTGCCTCACAACTCTACTCTCTCTGTTCACTTCCTCCACTTGCTGTGAGCACTTTCTCTGGCTTTCTAGCCAGGTTTTACCAACAGGACTGACCCACTCCTGGCCACTGGGCTGAAGAACTACACATCACCTGATCCTTCCTCAACTCCCTGAGGTGGAAGTCTTCTGGGAATTCTTCTTATTCATTTTAATTAATAAGTTTTATGGAAAATTTTCTGGTGAATAAAATTCTTCCTTTCACTTTGGTGAGAAACATGTTATTAGGTTGGTGCAAAAGGAATTGCGGGTTTTGCTTTGCTGAAATTTTCCGTTTGATATTGGAATACATTCTTAATACATGTGGTTACATTATACATAATTTTAACATGAAGTTCTTGCTCTATTTTTTTGGCTAATGACTTATTACTTGCTGTCTGTTTTATACTTATTTTAGACTAGGAAAATGATGTTAGACACAAAGCAAATTCACGCGATTTTCTTATTCAAGTTCAAAATGGGTCATAAAGCAGTGGAGACAATTTGCAACATCAACAATGCATTTGGCCCAAGAACTGCTAGTGAACATACAGTGCAGAGGTGGTTCAAGAAGTTTTGCAAAGGAGACAAGCGCCTTGAAGATGAGAAGTGTAGTGGCCAGCCATCAGAAGTTGACGGTGAGAGTTGAGAGCCATCATCAAAGCTGATCCTCTTACAACTACATGAGAAGTTGCTGAAGAACTCAGTGTCAACCATTCTATTTTCTTTCAATATTTGAAGCAAATTGGAAAGGTGTGAAAACTCAATAAGTCAGTATTTCATGAGCTGACTGAAAAAAAAATCATCATTTTGAAGTGTCATCTTATTCTATGCAACAATGAACCATTTCTAGATCAGATTGTGACATGAGACGAAAGTGGATTTTACATGACAACCAGTAACAACCACCTCAGTGGTTGGACTGAGAAGAAGCTCCAAAGCACTTCCCAAAGCCAAACTTGCACCAAAAAGAGTCATGGTCACTGTTTGGTGGTCTGCTGCCAGTTTGATCCACTACAACTTCCTGAAACCTTTGCATCTGAGAAGTATGCTCAGCAAATCAGTGAGATACACTGAAAAAGGCAACACCTGCAGCCAGCATTGGTCAACAGAAAGGGCCCAATTCTTCTCCATGACAACACCTGACTGCACGTCACACACAAATGCTTCAAAAGTCGAACAAAGTGGGCTACAAAGTTTTGCCTCATCCACCATATTCACCTGACCTCCTGCCAACCAACGACCACTTCTTCAAGCATCTCGATACCTTTCTGTGGGAAAAGCACTTCCACAACCAGCAGGATGCAGAAAATGTTTTCCAAGAGTTCATCGAATCCCAAGCATGGATTTTTATGCTACAGGAATAAACCAAGTTATTTCTCATTTGCAAAAATCTGTTGATTGCCATAGTTCCTATTTTGATTAATAAAGATGTGTTTGAACCTAGTTATGATTTAAAATTCACAGTCTGAAACCACAATTACTTTTTCAACAACCTAATAATAAGGTATATCCTCATTGAAGGGGAAAGCCTTGCCCTTTGTATCTTAAGTCCATAGCTTAAACCACATGAAGTCATCTGAATACAAACATACTATACCTAGAAGGAACTGAATTACCTCCTCTAGAGAGAGAACCCCAACACTAAAGACAGTGAAGTTCTCACCACTGTGGAAGAAACACATTGATGAATGGCATCATACTCAATGTCTGTATTTTAAAGAATAATTTGTCCACTAAGGAAAAAAAATCAAGATGTTTTTGTTTCCTTTCTACAAAGAAGAAGCAGACATAAACACTTTTTGAGGGAACAGAAAGTATCTCTCTAAATCAAGAGAATATGGGAAGTCTGGCCAAATCTATGATGAAAGAGCCAAGAAAGAATATCAAAATCATCCAGGTCTCTTACTACAAGAAATAAAGACTGCAAGTTATTAAGTCCTATACATTTACCTAAAAAATTCAGTTATGTTATACAGAATATGAAATAATTATATGAAATTATAGGATAGATTCTAGCCAAGAATAATCTCATCAATTTTTTAACGTCACTTTCAGAGCACAAAGCAAAAACAAAGGAAAACTCATGAATTGTACATACTTTCTAAGTTTTCAGCCCCTCTTCTAAGATACCCTAACACTGCTTGCCAAGCGTGAGCTCAAGAACCAAGAGAGCAGAGACAGATGAGAACAGCAGACTACAAGTGCCAAGCAACTTAGTAAGCTAGCCTCTTTCAGGAATCACTCACACAGAAAAAAAAATGATAAGGAAAATGGTTTCTTTTTAAGGCTGAATCGACATTAAAATTCTGGCACATCTTCCTTTGTCTACTCAATGACAGCAAGAGAATGTGTCTGAGAAAAGACAGACCATCAAATTAGAGATCTCTACTACTGTCTTAGTACATTTGGGCCGCTATAATAAAATACCACATGCTGAGCAGCTTATAAACAGTAGAAATGTACTGCTCACAGTTCTGGGGACTGGAAGTCCAAGATTAGGATGCCAGCATGGCTAGATCAGGGCCCTCTTGCAGGTGGCAGACTTCTTGTATTCTCACATGGCAAAAAGGGCTAAGGATTCCTCCCCTCTGTGGGATCTCTTTTATAAGTTCACTAATCCTGCTTATGAAGGCCTTATCCTCTTGACCTCATTACCTCCCAAAGGTCCTACCTTCTAACACCATCACATTGGGCATTAGGATTTCAACATTTGGGTGGGACACAAACATAGCAACTGCTGTAATCCTGAATAATTCACAGAGAATTCACTTTATGAGTAAGTAGCTGGACCAAAAGATGACCTCCAAAAATTCACAGTGCTAAAACTATCCAGCAAAAAGAACAGTGCACAGAGGAGACCATCTATGGCTCACTTCTTCAGCATCTATAAATCCTTCCCATGTAGAAGAACCCTATCAATGGGAGCACCTTGCCCTTCTCAATTCCCCAAGGCTTTGAGGTAGGCTTACAGGGAAAGGCTACTATTACAAGTGATGCAGGTAGGGGAAATATGGGTTGACAATAAGAGATCTTGTCAGATTAAAGGAGGGGTGGCACTCATCTTTCCATGGAGATGGAGCAGGACTGAGGTGTCCTTCTGAATGGACCTTTGCAAGGTTCTCCAGCTAAAACCTTACATAATCAGGAAAGCCCAGGGTGAGGAGGAGTCGGATGGTTGCTTAAAAGCTTGGCCTCTGACCTCAGAAAATCTTAGGCTTGAATCCCAGCTCCCTCAATTGCATTTCATCCTGACCCTCTCTCCCTCAGCTGTCTCATCTACAACATGGAGTTGCTGGGAGGATTGAAGGAAATAATGCATTAAAGCACTTAGCACGGTGCCTGTAACAAGCACTCCATAAAATGGTGGCTCTGGCATCATAACCTGCATATTCACTAACACTTTTCTCTCTCCTTTCTAATATTAAAAGTTGCTCACCAGAACTTTTCTTAGGCTCTGAAAGGTTTGCACTGGGAGAATCTCTCTCTCCTTCTCTCTCTGGAGCTAGTTTACCATTGTTGGCTATGAAAGCAGTGATTTGACACCCTCCCCCACTCTCTCCCCAAAACCACCTCCCTCATGCCTCACATGACAAGCCAAAGTCAGACCCAGCTGGAAAACTAGGTAAAATGTAAAAATCCATGAAGTCAGCTGTTTTCAATTATAAACATAATACAATAATCATACCCACAAACTCCTTTGTTGGGAGCAATAAACTCAAGGAGAAAATTGCATGTAAAAATATTACAACACGCAACATTAAGAATGAACGTTGTGCTCCACTTTAGCAACAACAATAAAAACAGAGGGGCTAAATATATACCCTGGCCATGGGAATTGTGGCACAACTGAAGTAGCATTAGCTGGAATGGAATTCTGAGATGCCAGTGTATGGCTTGTTTGAAAAACTGAGCACCCTCTTGCAAATCAGAACCAGATGGAAGGTTCAATCTAAAACAGATCTGGCCGTGGAAAGGGAAAAGTCTTAAACTACCCCAAACTGGCTTTGTCAGCCTGGCCCTGGATCCCAGGGTACACTCTTCAGTTTCAGCTTTTTTTTTTTTTTTTAATTTTTCTAACTGGGTTAATTGTTCAGGGGTCTAGGTGCCAGAGCTCAGCACAAAATATCAGCCCTATGGCCTTGGCTCCCCCACCTTTTCAGTTAGTCTGGCACTAAGGGAAAGTGGTATGGCTCTGTTGGGAGCTCAGTTTTTGCATCAGGCTAAACGTGGGATTTAATCCTGGCTGTCATGTGGCCTTGGCATTGGTCCACTTATTTCACCTCTCTGTTTCTAGGCTTCCTCATCTCTAAACATAGTGATGTTGTAAGGATTAAATGACTTAATACACATAAAATAGTTCTTGGCACCTTATAAGAACTCAATAAATGTTACCCATTATATTATTCCAATTCTCTGCTCTTGCTGATCTTATTATTTCAGGTTTTTTTTTTTTTAATTAATAAAGAACAATAGAGAAACTACAATGTATGAGAGCTGGCCTCATCCAAAACTTCAGGAACTTTCATCCAAACATGGTCTCCCTACATATAAGTAGCACCAGCTTCTAATTAATGACCCTCCAAATGCCTCCAAATCCAATATCTGCACTACAAAGACAGAAAGAGGGCTGAGGTCAGGGTTCTTAGGGAATGAAAAGTTTCCTCCCTGTGTTCTCAAGAGTGCTGGCCAAATCTGTTTCAGAGAATTTCCTTGCCCTCTAAACTTGGAGATGTTTTTAGATATTGCTGTCTTCTAAAGTATTACGGTGTGTGTTTTTTCATACCACAATACAAATGGTAAAAATTTATTCAGAGCCAAATTACAGTCAGAAGCAACCATTAGAAATTCAAGGATGTTCTCACAGCCAAATTGCTTCATTTTCACTTCTTATTTTTTGATGTAAAATTACCAGCACTCTTGGAATTTATGGAAGCAGTCAGCAAAATGTGTTATAAACACCTTCTTCAAAAAGACCCCAGAGAGCCTAACTGCAAAATTTCTCACTCTGATAATCCTCTCCATGCCAGTTCTGCATAATTTTAGAGACACCCTGACAGAGACCATGGGGTTGCAAAGAGTCAGACACGACTGAGCGACTGAACTGAACTGACACAGAAATTATTTTCCTTCCACCCATAAGCTCAGATGGTGGGCTAGCATGGAGATATGCCTAGAATGTTTCACATGGAATCTGTGTCAATTATTTTGAGGCTCTGGATAAAGGCAACAACTATTTGATAAACTTACACAAAGCACTGGGGTGATGAGGAGATAAAATGACCAAAACATGACCTTGTCTTGAAGAAACTTGCATTCCAATGTGAAAGAAATAATCCTCTCTTCCTATAAACCATTTAATCAAATTGCAAAAATATCTACTTCTGCTTCATTAATTAGAGAAAGCCTTTGTGTGGATCACAACAAACTGGAAAATTCTTAATGAGATGGCATTACCAGACCACCTTACCTGCCTCCTGAGAAACCTGTATGCAGGTCAAGAAGCAACAGTTAAAACTAGACATGGAAAAACAGACTGGTTCAAAATTGGGAAAGGAGTATGTCAAGGCTGTATATTGTCACCCTGCTTATTTAACTTATATGCAGAGTATATCATGCAAAATGCCAGGCTGCATGAAGCACAAGCTAGAATCAAGATTGCTGAGAGAAATATCAGTAAGATATATACCATGAGATATATGTGTGCTTAGTCACTCAGTCGTGTCCGACTCTTTGAGACCCAATGGACTATATATAGCCTACTAGGCTTCTCTGTCCATGGGGATTCTCCAGGCAAGAATACTAGAGTGGGTTGCCATGCCCTCCGCCAGCGGATATTCCCAACCAGGTGTCAAACCTAGGTCTCCCTCACTGCAGGTGGATTCTTTACTGTTTGAGCCCCCAAGGATATATAATAAATATCAGATATGCAGATGACACCACCCTTGCGGCAGAAAGCAAAGAGGAACTACAGAACCTCTTGATGAAGGTGAAAGAGGAGAGTAAAAAGCTGGCTTAAAACTTAACATTAAAAAAACAAAGATCATGGCATCTGGTCCCATCACTTCATGATAAATAGATGAGGAAACAATGGAAACAGTGACAGACTTTACTTTCTTGGGCTCCAAAATCACTGTGGACGGTGACTGCAGCCATGAAATTAAAAGACACATGTTCCTTGGAAGAAAAGTTATGACAAACCTAGATAGCATATTAAAAAGCAGAGACATTACTTTGCCAACAAAGGTCCATACAGTCAAAGCTATGGTTTTCCCAGTAGTCATGTATAGCTATGAGAGTTGGACCATAAAGAAGACTGAGCACTGAAGAATTGATGCTTTCAAGCTGTTGTGTTGAAGAAAACTCTTGAGAGTCCCTTGGACTTAAAGGAGATCTAACCAGTCAATCCTAAAGGAAATTCGTCCTGAATATTCATTGGAAGGACTGATGATGAAGCTGAAGCTCGAATACTTTGGCTACCTGATACAAAGAGCCGCCAACTCATTGGAAAAGACCCGGATACTGGGAAAGATTTAAGGCAGGAGGAGAAGGGGAGGACAGAGGATGAGATGGTTGGATGGCATCACTGACTCAATGGACATAAGTTTGAGCAAGCTCCAGGAGGCAGTGAAGGACAGGGAAGCCTGGCATGCTGTAGTCTGTGGGGTTGCATAGAGTCAGATACGACTGAGCGACTGAACAACAACAATAAAACATACAAGGTTTGCATCATGCTTATTCTCCTGAAAACATCTCTGAATCTTATTCTCTTATCTGCTTATGAACTCTTTTTCCTTTGGCCACCATTTGTGGCTTTGGTCTATGTACTCTGTACCTTGTATGGAAGACATTGGTTCTTATTCTTGTATTGTTCATCCTTTACTAAGGTCCCAGAAATGTCTGGTTCCAGGGCATTACTGGGGGTGGGGGGGAATGTAGTGTTTACATATGTGGAGAATGTTGTGTTTGTTGGAAGATGGGTATATCATTGAACTCTTTTCCAGAAAGTTCTTCACTCTCCTTGAGGCCACAGCTATCTCTAGTCTCAGGTTTGAGACATGTTGGGAAATAAGAATAAGCAGGTCAGTTCAGACTCCTTGACCAAGTCATATATCTGTCCCAAGCCTCTAAGTTCCCAGGGTGCTCTGAGGAGATTTTCTAGCTATGGATATGGCTTCATTATATCTGGATACATGAGGAAAGTTAATGAGGAGATTTCTAGGGGCCTTGTAACTCTTTTAAGAGCTCTTCTTGAGATTAGGAGTCTTGGTTATGTCTGTATGTGTGCTTCAGTAAAGATGCAAGTGAGCTCAGCTAGGACAGGAAGAAAGAGGGGAGGAAAGAGGAAAGATGATGCTCTCAGCATCAGGACCTCATGGTCTCTGGAGAGACTGCAGCTGAAAGGTGAGGAACAGAGATGGAGGGAAGGAGAGAGAGTACCACCCAGGGCTTGGTTGCCACTCTGATCACCAAGTCCTACCAATGACTTTCTCTAGCCTATACTGGTTGGAACCAACTATGGGTATCATGGGAGGGTTCTGTTTCTAGAAAGAATATTCATAAGGGTCTGAGTAGGAAGGAGCAGGGCAGGTCTAGACTTGAGCTATGGTAGGGAGGCTAGATTGCACATTATTAAGCCCTTTGAACAGATTTGTGCAGGAGTTGGAACTGTCCCTCATGGCCTTTCCTGCCCCATACCTCATCTCCACCTGTACTCATATGCTCAGTCTATTGCCTCCTGTGCCCTTTCTTTCAGACAATTCCTTTCCAATCTGTGAAAAAGCTGCACTTGAAGGAGTGATGACAAATGTGAAAGAGGGTTAAAACAGGAGCTGAAAGCATCTCCTCTGTTAAATGGACTACTGTCTTTTCACCATTCTACCTCTCAACACCGACTGTTCAGGGGGCAGATTTAATAATAATGCCAGTGTAAGTGTGGCTCAAAGAATTCAAGAGCATCCTTTGCTCTGGAGAGGCCTTTTTCTAGATTCTATAGACACTCTCTTCCTAGTTCTATAACTTCAAAGGGGAGCAGAGCTGCCCACCCTATAGCAGCAGAGACACTCGGCCTCCCAACACTGATGCCAACACCTCTGAGGAATCTCTTTCATCACTGCCTCCAAGATTCAGCGCTACAAGAGCATCCGTCACCCCCTCTCTTCCCTCCCTTCTGCTCCTCTGAATTCACCAGCAATGGCTCAGACAGTCTCTATTTCAAGCCCTCAACAAAATCAAACCACAGAAGTCAAAGTCATTGTAAGAGGCCTCATTGTGGAGGATTAGCAGAAGGAGACAGAAGACCCAGGTCTGATTAAGTGAGTCAAGTTGCAGCGATTCACAGAGCAGTGCTCCCAGATCAGGCCTATTTCTTTTTCTTTTTTTCCCCTAGTTTTCTTGAGACATGTGTGAATGCTAAGTTGCTTTTAGTTGTGTCTGACTCTTCACAACTGCATCAACTATAGCTCACCAGGCTCCTCGGTCCATGGGATTCTCCAGGCAGGAATACTGGAGTGGGTCGCCATGCCCTCCTCCAGGGGATCTTCCCAACACAGGGATCAAAACCGGATCTCCCATATTGCAGGTGGATTCTTTACTGTCTGAGCCACCAAGGAAGCCCCTTTTTGAGACATAATTGACAAAACTCTAAGGTATTCGAAGTGTACAACACAATGACTCTAATTGATACACATAACATTAAGAAAGGATTTCTACCAATTAATTAACACATTCATCACCTCATGTATTTACCCTTTTGTGTATATGAAACCATTTTTCACTCTCTTACCACATTTCGATTATACAATACAGTGTTATCATCTACCTTGGTGACTACCATGTTATACAGTAGATCTTCAGACCTTATTCATCTCATAACTAGAGTGTGCACCTCAACTAACTCTAGCTATATCTCTCTGTCCTTCTTTTAGAGCAAAACTACAACAAAGGCTTGTATTAACATGTACTTGTTATTTCCACTTCTCCTGCAATTCTTTCTTGAATTCACACCAGTATGGCTTAGATTCACCCCAATCCACCAAGATTGCTTAGGACAAGGTCTCCAGTGACCTTCTAATGCCAAAGCCAACACTCACTGTAAAGTCTTCATCTAACCTAATGCATTAGGAATATTTGACTTAGTTGATCTTTCTTCTTAAAACACTCCTCAATGCTCCTTTTAGAAAGGCTTCAACAGTCACTCTTTCTCAGTCTCCTCTGATCTCTGAACCTGAAGGCTTCAGACCTCATTATTAGATTTCACATCTTCTCTATCTACACTCACTCTCCAGATGATTTCATTGGATTTCATTTTATTCACTCTCTGAAATATTTCACCCTGGCTTGAAATATTCTCTACATGCTGTAGCTCCCAAATTTATATCTCCAACCCCAACATCTCAACTTAACACCAAGTTCATATTTGCAGCACCTACTCAACATTTTATATGTCAAAATAAATATAAGGTGCTTTTCTACTCAAACCTCTTTCAGTTGTTTTCACCCCAGTAAATGATTTTTCCATTTTAACCAACTGCTAAAACCACAATCCTTAGAGTCATCCACTCTTCCTTTCACACTCGCATTCAATCCATCACCAAATTCTGTTAACCTTTCCTCCTAAATACATTCAGAATGTGACCACTTCTCAGCTCATCCACCATTACCATCCTATTATAAGCCATCAACCTTCCCTCTTGACAACTGCAGCGGCCTCCTAACTGCTCTCCCATCTTCTTGCCCCACCTCTCTGCAGTCTATCCTCCACACAGCTGCCAGAGCACTTCTGTTAAACTAAAAGCGTAATCCTCTCATCCAGCTGCTTGAAATCTTTCAATGCTTCCTGTCTCAAGGAGAGTATGACTCAAGGCTCCTCCATGGTCTATATGGTGCCCTGTGATCTGCCCTTACTTCTACTGCTCTCCTCTCCCTCAGTCATTCCATTCCATTTCTGTTGGTCTTCTTGCTTTTCCTTAAATATGTCAAGCCTGATTGTACTTTAAAATTGCTATCTCTTTGCCCGGGATTCCCTTTCTTCAGATAGTCACACAGCTTACCCCCTCACTTTCTCCAAATCTCTGCTCCAGTATCGTTTTATCTGTATTAAATAGCACTCACCTCCACCACTGCTCTACGCCCTTTGTTGCTTCACTCTCCTTTGCAGCACATATCACAAGCTGACTTGTACTGATTTGTTCATGGAGCATCTCCTTATCCTCACTGGATTGTAAGTACCATGAGAGGAGGGACTGGATCTGTTTTGTTTATAGGTTTACCTGACCACCTTGGAGAAGGAAATGGCAACGCCCTCCAGTATTCTTGCCTGGAAAATCCCATGCACAGAGGATCCTGTCAAGCTACAGTCTGTAGGGTCACAAGAGTTGGACACAACTTAGCCACTAAACCACCACCATGGACCACCTAGTGCTAGTACCTAATATACATTCAATTGAAGTGCTTGTTGAATGAATGAATGATGCCACTGGTATTGAATATTGAGACCTCCCCTCCAATGAGATGCAAAAGACAAATAAGAGCATTACAAAATTACAAGTGGATGCTCTACTGCTGGTGCTGTCCATGGAAAGTCAGACGACTATGTAGAATGTAGAGAAAGACAGCAATTTTCAAGTTATCAGTCTCTCTCCACAACCTTCCCTGCCTCAAACCCAAAGGAAGAATTAAAGAGAGACTGAAGTTTCTGCAGTTCTTTGTGAGGAGAGCTGAGGCTGAAAAATACTGCTCTACTACCACTTTGAAGACCCTAAAATAGCTTCAGCTGGCAACCTGGGAAGCACCTGTTACATTTATAGTGATAAATGGTGTATGGGTTTATACAGGTCCATAAACAATTCCATACTCTAAATGACCACAATTTTGGTTACATGACAAAAGGATGGAGCCCATTAACAAGCTCAGTCATTCCGCATCCCTCCAGAGGTGGCTCAGATTCCACAGGGCAGCTTGAGGTCAAAGGTTCTTTGGCTTCCGGAGTCAGAGTCTTAACTCAAAGGGCTACTTCTGCCTCCTGGGACAGAGGAACCAGGAAAATAATTCTAGTTGATGATGATATCTTGCTATTGCTAAGTTGCTAAGTCACTTCAGTCATGTCCGACTCTGTGCAACCCCATAGACGGCAGCCCACCAGGCTCCCCCGTCCCTGGGATTCTCCAGGCAAGAACACTGGAGTGGGTTGCCATTTCCTTCTCCAATGCATGAAAGTGAAAAGTGAAAGTGAAGTCGCTCAGTCATGTCCGACCCTCAGCGACCCCATGGACTGCAGCCTTCCAGGCTCCATCCATGGGATTTTCCAGGCAAGAGTACTGGAGTGGGGTGCCATTGCCTTCTCCGGATGATATCTTAAAGGGGCTATAAAGCAACCAAACCACATCCTAGGATTAAATCAACAAAACTACAGGAATGGAAAGGGGGGACTACTGATGAATGACTCATCAACTCAATGGAATAAAGCTACACCTAACACTCAAAGCGCACTGGGATCTCAAGACACTGATTTCCAGCTGAGAAAGGAAATCACCAGAAAAAGCTAGAACAGGTCCATTTAATCCCAAGTGACTATATTAAGTAAGAGTTACTGCTGCTGCTGCTGCTAAGTTGCTTCAGTCATGTCCAACTCTGTGCAACCCCATAGACGGCAGCCCATCAGGCTCTGCCGTCCCTGGGATTCTCCAGGCAAGAATACTGGAGTGGGTTGCCATTTTCTTCTCCAATGCATGAAAGTGAAAAGTGAAAGTGATGTCGCTCAGTCGTATCTGACTCTTAGCGACCCCATGGACTGCAGTCTACCAGGCTCCTCCGTCCATGGGATTTTCCAGGCAAGAGTACTGGAGTGGGTCGCCAGTGCCTTCTCCAAAGTAAGGGTTAAGGATGTGCTAAAGTCACATTCATGTTCTCAGAATCTAGTAATAACTAATAAGCATGCCTCCATACAGGTCCTATCACTTAGCTTGTTTCAGTTCAGTTCAGTTCAGTCGCTCAGTTGTGTTCCACTCTTTGCAACCTCATGAATTGCAGCACACCAGGCCTCCTTGTCCATCACCAACTCCCGGAGTTCACCCAAACTCATGTCCATCGAGTCGGTGATGCCATCCAGCCATCTCATCCTCTGTCATCCCCTCCTCTTCCTGCCCTCAATCCCTCCCAGCATCAGAGTCTTTTCCAATGAGTCAACTCTTCGCATAAGGTGGCCAAAGTACTGGAGTTTCAGCTTCAGCATCATTCCTTCCAAAGAACACCCAGAGCTGATCTCCCTTAGAATGGACTGGCTGGATCTCCTTGCAGTCCAAGGGACTCTCAAGAGTCTTCTCCAACACCACAGTTCAAAAGCATCAATTCTTCGATGCTCAGCTTTCTTCACAGTCCAACTCTCACATCCATACATAACCACTGGAAAAACCATAGCCTTGACTAGATGGACCTTTGTTGGCAAAGTAATGTCTCTGCTTTTTAATATGCTGCAGATTACAAATCAAATTAAAGACTTTCATTTTGGGGACACACATCTTGCTCCCTCCAGGTATCTAAGGAACATCTAAGCAATGTTCAGCATGTGAAGAACTCTTCTATCCTGGTAAAATCAAATACCTATTTTCTTAATACAGATGCAATCAATGAACAGTCTACTAAGATAACTGTTCTCAAATGTTCCCTCTGTTTTTCAAAGACCGTCATATGCATTAGAGGCCACATGATATATTTAATCTAGTTGCAAAATAGACTCCCTCACATGTTCATTCTTCCTACACATTTGCTAAGTGCAACGCATGTGGTGGTATGCTACCCAGTTCCCCTTCACAGTCAAGGGGCTGGTTTCTGAGCTCCCAGAGTATTTTGGGTGCTGCAGGTTCACGGTTAAATTCCTCTCCCCAATTGCTCTAGGAACCACCTAAAGTCACACCCCTTTCCAGGGCAGCCCACATCTAATGACTGATAGTCACAGGGAAAAAGGCCTGACCGTCTGCCTCAGTAAAGGACAGATACAAAAGACAATCCCATCTCCAGAGCTCCTCACGGACGAGCTGACGCTCCTAAAGTGACTGCGCTCAGCTCAGCTCTCCTCCACCTCACCCTCCTAGGCACTATTCTCAGAGTCTGTTTCCCAGCGAACCCCACCCAAGAGACCCTCACCTAACTTTTGAAGAACAAGATTAACAAAACAGGGTCTTGTCCTGTCCCAAGTAACTTACAGGCTGAAGGGCCAAAACAACTCCAAAACACACATGCTACAGAAAACTGGCATTTAGAACAAGTGACAGCCTTGTTTCCAGGCTCCACAGGGACAGTGATGACTGGACCCATTCTGGACAATGCACTCAACTGGTGGACAAGGTGGTGAGCAGCGCAACAGTCATGGGCAGAGGTAGTAGCATTTGCCAAGTCAAAAAGGAATGAAAGAACCCGGTTTGCTTCAAGTTACAGGAAGTTTGTCAGTGTGACTGAAGCAGAGTGACGCAAGCAGGGAGTTAGGAAGTCTCAGATCTGATGCTCAGAAAACAAGTGGAGGTCATATTACTAAGGAACAAGACAGAAATGAAAAACTTGAATTCTGATGTCAGACTGCCAAAGTTTGAATATTAATTCCACAACTTACCAACTCATGTGACCATAGGTGAGTTGCTTAACCTTAAGAAAGAATGTAAAACTACCACCTTGCTCATAGATACTGCTGTGGAAATTAAATGAGAAAATGCACATCAAGTGCTTTGTACAAAACTAGGCTCAGTTTGGGCATTCAAATATGTATAAGTGAATCACTTTGCTGTACACCTAAAACTAAGACGGCAAAGAAAATCAACCATATTCCAAAAAAAAAAAAAAAAAAAAAACCTGTTAGCTCTGATAGGCTTTCTCTAGAAGGTGATGCAGAATTACCAAATAATCATAAGTAGAGTTGTGCTTTTAGCTCTGATGAGGTCTCTCCTTTCAGGAGAAAGGTTAAAGTTGGAGAGATAAATTTACATATATAGGTATACCTCAGAGATTTGACAGGTTTCCTCCAGACCACTGTAATAAACAGTGACTATCACAACAAAGCCAGTCACATGAGTTTTTTGGTTTCCTAGTGCATATCAAAGTCATGCTTACACTATACTATAGTATATGAAGTGTGCAATAACATTATGTTTTTTAACATGTACATCCTTGAGTTAGGACTTCCCTAGTGGTCCAGATGGTAAAGTGTCTGCCTACAATGCAGGAGACCTGGGTTTGATCCCTGGGTTGGGCAGATCCTCTGGAGAAGGCAATGGCACCTGACTCCAATACTCTTGCCTGGAAAATCCCATGGACAGAGGAACCTGGTGGGCTGCAGTCCGTGGGGTCACTAAGAGTCAGACACAACTAAGCTACTTCACTTTCACTCTTCACTTTCATGCATTGGAGAAGGAAATGGCAACCCACTCCAGTATTCTTGCCTGGAGAATCCCAGGGATGGGGGAGACTTCTGGGCTGCCGTCTATGGGGTTGCACAGAGTCGGACACCACTGAAGCGACTTAGCAGCAGCAGCAGCAGCAGAATGGCTAAAATTAAGACTGACAACACCAAATGTTGGCCAGTATGTGGAACAACCAGAACTTTCATACCCTGTTGGTGGAGTGTAAAATGTTAAAATCTCTTTGGGGAAAAAAAAAAGCTGGACAGTTTCTTATAGAATCAAATCTACAAAATTCTAGATATTTATATAATGGAAATGAAAATATGTCCACAACATGACTTGAATATTCACTACCCAACAACTGAATACAGCCCAGGCCCAAAAACTAGAGAAGGAATGAACAACTGGAATATCCATGCAACATAAACATACTCAGCAATAAGAAGAAAGAAACTACTGATAGAGACGACAACATGGAAGAACTTCAAAACATTATGCTGGTGAAAGAGAGCTGACACCAAAGGAGCATAGTGTATATGTATTTATGAAAACTTCTAGAACAGGCAAACCTAACATAAGGTCAGAACAGTAGTTGCTTCTGAGGGAGTAGAGGTGAGTATTGACTAGGCAGGGACATGAAGGAACTCTCTGGGTAACTACAAAGTTTTATATTTTGATAGGGCTGTGGTTACAGAAATGTATGCATTTGTCAACTCAAACATACACTAAAGATATGTGCATGTCATTGTAGGTTTTATATTAAGAGAAAAAACTGCAAACAAATATTGAACTCTAGTTAGTTACTGGTATATTTACATGACAAATGAAGAGGAAGTATACAGATGTCTGCAATTTATTTTGAAATGTGTCAAAAATAAGATGGATTGATGGACGAATAGATGTATAGAACAGGAATGTGTTAATAGTAGAACACAGATGTGGGTTTACCAATGGGTCACTGTACAAAATCTTTCTAATTTAACATACTGAAATTTTTATAAGAGAATGTTAGAAAAGTGCTTTTATTTTAGGGGAGCTGGATTCAAATCAAAGGAAAGAAAGCTCAGCTTCACAGCCGCCATGGCCTGTTTGTCATGTTGGGTGGATCAGATGCTGAGTGCAAAGTGAAGACCCTGGATGGAAGTGAGAGCTGGGGACTGCAGGGTGCATGGGGAGTGAGGGGTGTGAACATGCAGCACAAGGTTAGCCTTTCTTGTTTCATCAGATATTCAAATAGAATCCAATAGCTGAATATTCTGTATGAGACTGCAATGCACTTCCCACCAGCTTGGAAACTCATACCTAGCAGGCAGTTCTATGTGCAACTAGAATAAATAAATTAGCCAGCAGGTCAGTGGGCCTCACCGCAGTTGAGGCCTGTGCGGTGATGACCAGTAAGTGGTCTACATATGCAGAGAAAAGGGGTCTGGGCAGGGGGGGAGTCTTCCTCCTTCCTGTGGCACAGACAGGCATTGCCACTGTGAAAATAAACATGCATGCTGGGGTTGCAGGCCTGTTTGGCTAGTGCCTGGGCTGAGCCCCTGCCCTCTGATCCCACGATGTTTGTGGAGCCTGTGTTGCTGTCTAGCAACAGGGTCTCTTTTCCTCTCCTCGGGCGGTGCAAGTGGATGCAGCTGTCGCGGGCTGATTTATAGGAGGAAGTCACCAGTATGAGTGTCAGGAGGCTCGCAGCCCCAAGTCTTCATCTCAACTCCCTGGCTCCTGGTAGCCATGAGGACTAGAGTGGGGGTTTGCCAGTGTGATCATTACACCAGGGGGTGCATGGAGCTTTATCTTTCAGGGAGACACCCCCTACAGAAACCCCAGAAGGTTGCCCAGCTGGTCATTTTCTCTGCAGCCAACTGGATATAGATCCTGTTTGCCACGCACATTTTCCATCCCTCTCGGTCCCTTAGCTCCAGAGATGTTATATCTAGGCTTCTTCATGGGAGCATGAGGGGTGGGGCTTGGGATGAAAATGAAAATTTTTTTTCTTCAGTTTTATACAAGTAGCATTCTTATATGCTTCTGTGCCTTATTGGGATCAGCCCTGACTTTAAAGGCCCACATATACACAGAGTATCCATGTCTTCCCAAGAATGCAGATCACATAGAAAGTACGGTCCATCCACTTCTATGCAATGCTTGCCATGGCCTGGAGGTAGTAGCAACTCCAGTTTACTAACAGGGAAACTGACACCCAAACAGGTTGAATGGTCTTGGAGAATCACAGTTAGAAAGCAGCAGAGCTTCCTTTTTTTAATTTTATTTATTTTAATGGGAGGTTAATTACTTTACAATATTGTCTTGGTTTTGCCATATATCAACATGAATCTGCCATGGGTGTACCGTGTTCCCCAGAGCTTCCTGTTTGACTAAATCCCAATGCTGGCAGAGAGATTACCCACCGTTGGTCTGGTAGGCACCATTTTTCAACTATGCTGTTTATTTGGTATCCATGTTATAAGACAGCAGAGTAAATCCTCATTATCACAAGCTCTCAGAGGTTTCTCTCTATCTGAGAAATCTCATCTTAAGACTGAGATTAAAGAGCCAGTAGTGATGATGGGTTTCCCAGGTGGCACAGTGGTAAAAAAAAAATCTGCCTGCCAATGCAGCAGACACAGGACATGTGGGTTCAATCCCTGGGTTGGGAAGGTCCACTGGAGTAGGAGATGGCAACCCACTCCAGCATTCTTGCCTGGAGAAGTCCACTGACAGAGGAGCCTGGTGGGCTACAGTCCATGGGGTCACAAAGAGTCAGACATGACTGAGGAACTGAGCACAGCGATTAAGTGGTAGGCATTAGAGCCTCTGAAGCCAAGGGCCCAGTACCTTATTCAACCCAATGTACTTATTTTCTCAGACATATCTTGGTCCATCAACATCCTTAGAAAATCACAATGTATGTGCACATACACACATACAGACACACGTAACAGGGTGACGCTGCTGCTGCTGCTGCTGCGTCGCTTCAGTCGTGTCCGACTCTGTGCGACCCCAAAAACGGCAGCCCACCAGGCTCCTCTGTCCCAGAGGCTGTGAATTATCAGCTGCCTGAGGCATCTCCCAGGGACTGAATTCTAGCTCCATAACCTAGACAATGTTTCTAACATTCTCCTTGCTTTCCAATGTGCCCTCAAAGAAGACATGAAAGAGAGCCCTCTGACGTTCCCGCCACATGCACTCAAAATACCAGCCACTTCCTTGTCATCCTGCGTGAACTATGCAGCCTGTCTAAAACACAGAGAAAGCCAGCCATGACCAATGAGGGAGATGGAAAGAACACTTTTCTGCCTCCATGAGTTCAGCAGTGCCCTAATCACAGATTAAAAATACCGAATACATTCAAGGCCATCACTAAACATGAACCCAGTCCACATGGTAAATGAGCTGCTGTTTATCTCCCAGTTTTGCTTCCCACAAAGCCCCTCACTATGTCCTTAATCACCACCACTCCATTACTCTCACTCAAACCCCAAGACAAAACCAGACCAGCTCTGTCTAGGTCACAACCCTCCACGGGTTAAGTAGTTCTCTAGCCCTTCCTTGAATACCACTAAGGAGATTATATGTTTTAATCTTTATATATATAATTTATGGCCTTAATATATATAATTCTTATCACCCCCTTGCAAGGCAGATATTATGATCATTTTACAGATAAAGAACCTGAGGCCCAGAGAGGTGAAGTAATACATCCAGTGGCTGCTTGTACCAAGATTCACACCCAGGTCTGTGTCTCTCCTAAACAAAGGCAGCAACCCCAGTGCAACGCTGCCACCCCTGAGGCTCGAAAATGTCACATTTTCTCTCTCCTTAGAGATTTCAGCTCCCCTACTGCTGTATATGTGTTCACTGGAGAATGTGGGAGGAGCTGAAAGGATGGGCAAGTGATAAGCATGTCTCTGTAACAGAGAGGGGCCAAGAGGTGACTGCTGGACTTGAGGGGATGGACAGAAGGAGGAATCTGTGAGTCGGCACAGATTTGTAGTGTGCCAGGCTGAGAGACAGCATCGCATCTCTTCACCAACACCCCAAAGCTGTAAATCCCTACCAACAGGAACACTCTGACAGCTGTGCCCTTCATCTGGCCCCCAGATGTACTTTCCTGGATCTCTTAATTGAATTAAATTTCAACAGTTAACAATGAGATTTCACATTAGAATTCCAATTTCCTGCTTCTCATAAGAGAATATTCAGCAAGACAGGATTCACATTCCAGATGGCCAAATGCAGCTAGACTGACAGTAATGGCTGTCAACCACTATCCAGTCTCCAGCTTGTCAAAGTCACCACCACTCCCTAGTGCTTCCCAGACACTCAGCCCACTTCACTCATCTACTGGTCTCAAGAGTTTCTGAACTGTAAATCTCAGGATATATGCCCAGAGGAAGTAGGGTATGGCTCCTGCTTCCCAGAGTGGAAAGGTAAGTGAGCATGTCCTCTAGAACATCAGCTCTGCGGGGGCAGGGACTATGCCTGTTTTATTCACCGTTGTCCCCAGGACCTTGGTAGTACCTGGCATACAGATGTCCAATGCATACTGTAATGGAAGGAAGGAGGAAAGAGAAAGGGAGGGAGGAATATTGGGAGGGATGTTGCTTCAGTCCCTTTTAGGACATTAAGCAAGAAATGAGAGCAAGTCTGGCATACAGGGAGCCAACGATGGATGCATAGGAAGAAATGACACCAAGTACTCTAGGAATACAGAGGAAGAATATTTTTTAGGTGGGTGACCAGGAAAGACCTTTAAAAGAGAAGAGGTTTCTGGGTATTTCAAAACATTGTTAAAGTACAGTCCCCCTCTTTGGTAATGTGGATTGACTTACTAGAATCACTTCATCTCAGGGAAGAAATCCCAAGTCTAAACACCATACACTCCCCAGACACGCTGACTTTGACCAGACAGAACCTGACCAGAGGGATTGGATCAGACCCCAGGCTGCCATTCCCGTGGGCCACAGGGACAGCCGGGCTCCAAGCTTCAGCAGCGACAGTCTGTGCCAACAAGCCCGCTGTGGTCGGGAGGCAGGAGATGGGCCTGCCTTATGTCACCTCGGGGTTGTACGGGAGCTCCCAATCAGAACAGTGAAAAGCCCTGATCCCAGACTTCAGATTCTTTTGTGAAACAGTCATCCTATTTCACCCCGAGCCATTCAGTGACTGACACGGACCTCCAGTCACCCCACCCTCCTGCCTGGTCTGCTGCACTTTTCTCTCACTGCCCCTCCTCAAGGTAGGAGAATATCAGTCTGTTCAATCTCTGAGATTCTGATTCAACTCCAACAACACACAGGGCTTTCCTGAGGCCTCCTGGTAAGAAGATACTACTTATCTCCATTAACCTCTGACCCAGCTAAGATGAAACAGCTCCCGTCTGCAGGCGGAGGGCCCTCGTCCCTGGCCTAAAGTTAAATAAAATGTAAGATGGGGGCAGGGAGTGCAGCAGCCCTGGAATTGTGGTCCCTGTCTCCAGGGAATGGCTGCCTCCTTCCTCCTGGGTATATAAAACCAGAAGCCTGTTAATAGATGACACCCCAGGAATCCCTCCAGGTGGCCTCTGGGTTAAGAACTACATCTGGAGGAAGCAGTGCCTCCTAGGAAGATGTCAAGGCCATAAACCCTCAAAGACTGGCCGGTTGATATATGTGATGATAATGGGAATGTTAATCTCCAAAGGCAAAGCCATTCATCCCAAATTCCATCCTCCTGGGTCCCCACACCTGACTCAATGAGGACAGCCACTTCACAATGGCTGCTCCCATGGGCCAGGCCTTTTACAGGCAATATCCCACTTAATCCTCACCAAAGGGCAGAGGGCTATGTACTTGTTGGGATGCTCAGTTTACACAGGAGGAAACAGAAGCCAGAAGAGATCGAAAGACCTGCCCAAAGTCACCAACAGCGTTCAGTTGTTCACTAGCACGAGTGGCCCAATTGGGAGCGTTCACTCTATGTGTCTGATGCCAAAGCCTATGCTTTTCAGTCCAGTTCCACTCTCCTGCAACAATCATGCTGGGAAGTGCCTATTTCACCCTAAGGCTACAAATGATACTACTCTTAGTTTTTTTTTTTTAATTCAAATCTTAGTTTACAGGGCAGTAGAATAGTAAATGCTATACCACTACCCTCTGAGAAAGAACTGTGCTTCACTCAAGTTAACACTGGGTCATACTAGGGACCAGGCCGTATTAATCAATGCAATGCCAACTATAAATACCACAGGTGGTATCACTAAGTATTAGAGAAGAGTATGTTTCTATCTTTTTTCCTGGAATGTACAGATTTAAATTTCCATAAGCAATCATTCTCTTTGAAGATGATAAGCAGTGATAAACAATATGAATTAAAATTAATAAAGAAATAAAGTCTTTTTTTTTAATAGTCTGCTTGTCAGTGCAGTGTGCTGATCAATGGACTTGAAATGAAAGCAAGGAGCTGATTTCAGGTGGCAGGGCAGAAATTTGAGACCATAAAAGAAATCTTTGCTGTTTGGTTTAATATTGTGAGAGGCCCATGAAGAATGCCTCAGGAGTAGACTGTGTCTTATTTGTTTTTATATTCCAAATGCTTGATACATAATATATGCCGAAAGAAGGAGCTGAGGCATGAATGAATGATTTTCAGGCTTTTCCATGCAGAGGTATCTCCTTGGATATGCCCCATTTGAGGGTGGCATAGCATGCAGCAATTCCTTGTGGCTCAGATGGTAAAGACTCTGCTTGCAATGCAGGAGACTTGGGCTCAGTTCCTAGGTTGGGAAGATCCCCTGGAGAAGGGAATGGCAATCCACTCCAGTATTCTTGCCTGGAGAATTCCATGGACAGAAGAACAACCCATGGGGTCACAAAGAGTTGGACACGACTCAGAGACTAACACTTCTAGGATTTTCTAGATGCATTCACTAAGGGAAAAATAATCTTCAAGGACTTTCTTTGTAGTTGTCTAAGTATATTGGATGTATGCTCTCTCATTTAGTACAATGAGCCTGTGAAATCTACATTGTTGTGCATATTTTACAATGCAGAAACTGGAGTTTATAGAGCTTGACTTACCAAAGCACACCAAACAAGAAAGCAATGAAGCCCCAGTGTGGACCCAGATGTCTGGGTCCTCAACACATTCACTTTGCTCCATAACACTCTGAAGGAGTTTGTGTTTCCTCTGAGATGGAGGCTGCAGCTGTACCTCCAAGTGTGTGGAGGAAAGACACACGGCACATAACTCTGCAAGGAAAGAACTAGAAGCACTTCAAATGAAAGTGAGGATGCTGTATCTACACTGGATGTTCCTGGCCTTTTTGTTCTCAACATATCAAGCCAGCAGAGAGGGGGCTGGCACATCACTCTTCTGCAGTATTCCCTTTAAACATGAAAAGGGAGACAAGGTCCAGTCAACCTCCTCACCTGCAGATTCTTGCCTCTTAAACCAGCAAGTATTAATAAATCCCTCCATTGTTCCACACATGAGCATCTCCACCAAAGACTACAGAGGAGAAATAAATGTCAGAATAAATTCAAAGTGGGCATCACTGCTGTTTGTAACCAACTATATAGGTTTGTTTTTGTTTTTAATAAAATGAGGAGAATTAGGAGGGTACTGATGTGGAAGAAAGTTGAAATGACATTGTTTAAAAAGATGTTTGTAATTTTCTTTACATTTAGATTAACCACATTATCTTTAAATTCCTTTTTCTAGCTAATCTAAATTGGCTATAAAATCAGGCAGATTTAAACTGTTAATATCGTACATAAATTAACAAAAATTTTATTGTGTATACTTTACTGCCTGATGCCTGGTTCACTGACTGCAAAATTTGCTTGCAAAAATCTCTAAGGCCCAATGCAAGTGGAAGTTTAATGTGGCCTATAATTGAGCTTTGCAAATAACTAAATTCTTCTGGAGTAGGGTAGGATAAAGGGGAGCCAGGGTGGTGGCCAGGGCACAGAGTGCCAAAAAATCTGTCCATGTGCATAAATTTTTCCAAGCCTGGTGTGCTTTCCAAACCATTTCCTATACTTTCCAGGTGGAACGAGGGCTCATCTGAGAAGAAAACAGGGACGTCATGTCTCCTCACTGAAAGTCAACTCTTTTACCTTCTGCTCTCTACATCCCCTGCTGTGAACATATTTGCTGGATCAAAAACTGAGACACATGGTCAGGACATAGAAAAAAATGAAATTAAGACCGTTCCAGAAAACCTAGGACATATGTTCTCCAGAACTGTAGCAATCCAGGACTGCGTATCCTGTAGGTGCCTAATAAGTGCCTGCATAAACAATCATAGCAGTATTCCAAAAGGCATTGTGAATTTTTTTCTCTTTTCCTCAAAAAATCCTATCTGCAGCTAGATTTTCTCTAAATCCTAAAATTTTCAGCTCTGTCATCCAGATTATGCCAATTTGCTACATGCCTTTGCCTGGTCCATTTCACTTACTTACTATAGTTTTCTTTTTAAGATTAAAATTAAATTTAAAACCCAAATCTGAGAGTTCTCACTTAAACCCTGGGAACTGTAAAATATGGTTAAAGATGTAATATATTTTTTCCACTTGAAAAATAAATAAGTACTTTGATAAGTCAAGTGCTACTCCAAACATATCCCAACAGTAGAATGCTCCCAATGAAGTATTAACTGTTGGTTTGTTTAGATATGAAATATGTCTAGTCAAAATCAAATTGCAATTACAGGACTTCAAAGCAAAATAACTTGGCTCAGAGATATTGGTTCTAATCTCACATCAAAAGCAGCTGTATTGTTGTTGGCTTATGAAAAGAAAACAATTCTTTTCAACCAATATGAAGTATGAGAAAACAAGGATAATATTTCTTGAAAACTTCCGAGAAATAAATAGTGTCACACTGTGAAACAGACATAGCACTTCAGAATTTTTTTAAAATGTAAGTTGTCTGGAGCCATTACACTTCACAAAATAAGAACAGGTGTAAAACCCAAAGGGAAACATTCATTTTCACTTTTAAGACTTACAGACAAGCATATTAATGAGAGAAATTATCAAAGCTAGGATCTGTCCGGGACACTTGGAATGGGGATTCAAGGAGAGAAACAAAAGTGGAAAAGGGTAAGATCCTAAAATTAACCCAACCAATCCCATTCTCTCAGCTTCAGAATAAAACAGTACTTCTCAAACTTCTCATGGGAAACCTGCTATGTGAAGATTCTCCATCAGCAGGTCTGATGCATGCTTTGGGTGGCGCCATTCCTAACAAGTTTCCAGATGATGCTGATGCTGCTGGCCTGTGGATCATACTTTGAGCAGCTAGGATAGAGAACTTTTGACCTCTGAATCCCATCCATTCATCAATCCTTGCCAAAAGCCAGCAGCCTGGCCAGATAAAATGTGGCACAGTCTGAAGCCCCAAAGGGGGTAAGGGGTATTGTGATGTGTTAAAAGACCTCCCTTAGAGTCAACACAACAATATAAAGCAAAACAAAATCAGAATTTCAATGGCAAAGATCAGTTCATTAGGAGCATATCATTAGAGAGATTTAGATAAAAGGCAACTGAAGCTGGTGAAAAGTGTGCTGGGGCTTTCACCTGAAGCTTTTGATTTCCCTGGAAAGTTTGGTGAAGAGTCACATGGGAAGGCAGAAAAACCAGTTGGCGGCCAAAGTCATTATCAGCTCTGACTTTCAGAGACTGAAAAAAATCAGTGTGAGTTTGCACAACAAACAACTGACTTGAAGATGGGTTCATCCTAGTTGGAAGATTTGAGAATGAAATGAGGAATTACAGTTATCATAGAACTATAGCAGATGACTTAACATCCTGGTTCTTAACCTTCTATCATAATCTCCTCATCTGTAGAATGGATAAAATAATGATTACTTTTCCAAGGATTACTATGAGAATTAAAATGAGTTCTATTAAAGTAGTTGGAACAGTTCTCAACCCATAGTAAGCATTATATATATATATATATATATAATATATATATAATAATTATTATTATTAGGCTTGCATTACATTGGTTTGGGATATACAGAAATCTATTTGCAACACTAAAGGGTCATCAACTCTAAAAATGTATGTGGCCTCAGTAGGAAAGTCATCCACTGAAGAAAGTCAATTAATTTAAAACCAGTGACAATTACACAGAAAGTAGGTACTACTTTACAGGAACAGATATTGATGACAGGTTGGAGGGCGGAACCTCTTCATGTGTAATTCCTCACTTAATACAGAAATTTTTAAATTAAATTTCTATGTGAAAAGGAGATATCAGGCCTAGATGACTTTAATGAAAAATAGATGATGTTTTTCAACCTCTTATGGAGTCTATTAGAAGGCTTCCCTGGTGGCTCAAATGGTAAAGAATCCACCTGCAATGCAGGAGACCAGGGTCAGTCCCTGGGTTAGGATGATCCCCTGGAGAAAGGAACAGCTACCCAATCCAGGATTCTTGCCTGGAGAATTCCATGGACAGAGGTACCTAGTGGGCTACAGTCCATGATGTTGCAAAGAGTTGGACATGACTGAGAGACTAACACCTTCACACAGAATCTATTATTTTTACTCTAAGGACAATAAATAAAAAACAGCAATTAAAAATCAATATTTTCCATCAATCTTCAGCAGAAACCCATACTAGCCAATGCCAGGGGTCAAAAAAGAACATGACTTTACCATGGGATGGTAACATTTGATTTTTCAAGAGAACAACTGTATCGGCATTAGGGAAAATATCTGCCTCATTTTCCTATATAGAAGGTTCTCACATTATCAATGTGAGGTCATTGTATAGCTGAGCTCCAAACTTCAAGAGAGTCACTAGTCAAAATAATTACTTCCTGCCTCAAGGAGTCATTTCCAGTGAAGACTAGGGTCTAGAAAGTGAATATGTTATGAAAGAGAACTAAGCAGGGACAGGGAAATTGGGAGACCCACTAAAATGTACCTCAATGAAGGCAGGAGTTTCGTCTGGCTAGGTCACCATGGTATCCACAACCCCAGGTCAGTGATAAAGGAGTAAGTCTAGCTGTGAAAATCTGACCACTGACTGGGCTTTACTTCTCTCACTGGTCAAATAGGAAGCTGGAAACCAACACAAAAATCCTCCTCCAATAATACTCGCTAACATCTTCCCACTGTTAACATTTCAGGATTCTAGGACTACTGTTCTTTGTGGAAGTAACTTCACTGGATATATCTTCACAAAGCCTAAATAAATACAGTAAGTCCCCTACATAAGACCCTTCAAGCTGCAGACTTTCAAAGAGTGGAGCATACATTCACATGTCCATTCATGTAAGTTAGTTCACACATGTGGTATACACTGTCACAGGCTTGCATCACTCTGTGTACTTTACTGTACAATACCGTAGAGAGTACAGGATACACTATCTTTATTTCAGGCCCAGAAACTGTGCCATCAACATCAGGCACGAGTAAAGCTGGAACTTGCCCCCATCTCCTGTTGCTGACAATCCTTCAGCCCTACCATTTCCTGCCTCCTCTTCCTCCTCCAGCCTGCTCTGGCCTGTTCACTCAACACCAGCCCTGTATGCCAGTTGTTGTACCGTACTACTGTGCTTTTCAAGGTACTGCACTGAAGATTAAAAGTCTATTTTTTGTGTTTGTTTTTTGATGTGTTACTTGTGTAAAAAGTATTATGAACTACCACAGTACAGTACTACATAGCTGATTTTGTTAGCTGGGTACCTAGGCTAACTTTGTTGGACTTATGAACAAATTGGACTTAGAGCACGCTCTTGGAATGGAACTCATTTGTATGTAGGGGACTTACTGTAAATAATAGATTACTCTAGATATTGGCTTCCTGTGCATGATATAGCAAGATAAACTGCATGAGTCCCTACTAGAACCACCCTCCACAGACATACAGTCAGATCCATTTTTAGACAGGACAAGTGAGAGCCTCCTATTTCCTGGGCATTCCATGTTAAGGTATGCTTGAGTATATGAAATGCTCAGCTGATTTTACGAATGGCTTGGACTTCTCAAAACCTTGAGTATCTTTTCTGCAGACTAAAGAGATTGATCCCAAGTAAAAGGAATATCCAAGGAATATCTCAAAGGGTGCTCCTCTGCTAAGCAGCCAAAACAGAACCCCAAATAGTCACAGGGTATCCCCACAAATACCTGCATCAGGTTCTAGGAAGACTTCCTCAACCTCTCTGACTAGTCACAACCCCATAGCATAAACACTCATACCCTGGACCCCTTCTCCTGCCCTGCATTTATCCCAAGTGAAATGTCACAATTTTGTAATTATTTGATTACACTAGACCTCAGCACCATAGTCCCATACACACATCTGCTATTCTTACCACTGTCTCCCTAGAATTTAGCACAGGGTTTGGCACATACTAGATACCTAATCTATAGAATGAACGGATCTATGACTTAAGCAGTCAGTTTGATGATGAAAAATATTTCTAGAACATCTAAAGATTTCTCTTAATTTTAATACCAGGAACAAAGTCCTGTGGACATCATATAAAATACTAATATAAGAAAGACTATTTCAAAATCAACTGGGCATCCTTATTCACCAAACTAAAATTTGATCCCATAAATCAACCCTGAATATCATTAGAAGGACTGATGTTGAAGCTGAAGCTCCAATATTTTGGCCACCTGATGCAAAGAGCCGACTCATTGGAAAAGACCCTGATGCTGGGAAAGACAGAGGGCAGGAGAAGAAGGGGGCAACAGAGGATGAGATGGTTGGATAGCACCATCAACTCAATGGACAAGAGTTTGAGCAAACTCTGGGAGGTAGTGAAAGACAGGGAATTCTGGTGTGCTGCAGTCCATGGGGTGGCAAAGAGTTGGACAGGACTGAGTAACTGAATGACAACAACATGCTGTGTACCACATACAGAAGGGTGGTCCACACCATAGCAGTGTAATGGTAAAAACATGTGCTCCAGATCCTTTCAGATCTGGATTCAAACGTTGGGTTTTCCACAGTCAATTCTGTGACCTTGGATAAATTACTGAACTGCTCTAAGCCTCAGTCTTCTCAACTGTAAAATCAGATTTATTCATAAGATTGTTGGAAAGATGAAATGAGTATACACATATAGGGTTTAGCAAAGTGTTGGTCATATGGTAAGTGGTCAGAAAATGTTAACCCTTCTTAAACATCATTCATTGTATCCTAAAACAGACTATGGCAGCAGGAAAAAAAAAAACTGGAAAATAATGATTCTCAAATATTTTCAATCCCCTGACCGTTTCTACACCACAGCTCATCACGCCTGGATCCCATTGTTTTGGTTTTTACAATTGTGCAGTTAAGTCAGGAGTATCTTGGATGAAACACCATAGATAAGACATTAGTTTACACCAGGAAGAGAAACTGAGAAACTGCAGGAGAAAGCCTAAGTCCCCAGCCAGGGGCCCCCTGTGCGTCCCAGGCCTTAAATACCAGCTCCAAGAACAGAGGGAGATGATGTGATCAGGAGGTCAGGAGGGCACTTAATTTTACTTGGACTTTCTCAGCAGGCCCCGGGTCCCCACAGATACATACTGCCCTCCTGATAACGAGAAAGCATCAATTTGCCTTCATTTCTGAGACAACAGGACAGTTCAAACCAGATCCGGTCTCTATCAACTGGAACACAGTAAGTTTGAGGGTGGCAAGATTAGTAAACTTCAAAAGGTTAGGAGGGCTTGATAAGCCAAGGGCAGGGTTGGGACTATTTATTTAAAAGCTTACAGTGCCTGAAATATTCCATCTCAGTCCCCTCATTCCCCCACCTTCCTTCCTCTTGACCTTTCTGTGACCTTCTCTCAGCTCTCAAAGCTTCTCGTTTTGGGTCAGCTGCATTTCAGTAATAGCATTTCTTGCCTAGTAAAGTTTCCAAAGACACATCCCACACCTCCTTCTCCTTGGGGTCCCTTGAGGGTTTAAAAAAAAGGAGATCAACATTTACATTGGTAAAATACACTCAGCTGTGAGGCAGGTTTAATCTTTTTTACAACCGACCCCTGCAGCTGTGCTGTCTGCTTTACCAACGCCCCCCAACCGGCACTGGCCCTCTGCCTTCCTGGAAATAGCTTTCCCCAAAGAGCCTTGGGACACGCAGTCCCAGCCTCACTAAATATAGTTAAACGGAGATCTCAGGCGTGCTGTAACCAGATGGGATAACTTGAGTGGGGTTTCTGGATCCAGGAAATAGAGCAAGGAGGGACAGAAGGGGACCTCAAGGAGATAAAGCCACACTGAACCAGCCTGTGCCCAGAGAAGGCATACCAGAGTAAGGTACCTGGGTTAGGGAGAAGTTGGGAAGCTCTTTGGTGGGGGGACATGAGGAGGGGAAATAGTCGCTCCTGATATTCCTCCCTCAAACAACCAAACTAAACTCCTACAGCCCTCCCCCCTCCTCCTTTTAATTGATTTTTCAAGAATATGTGGTAAATAGAGCATGAATCACCCCAAGGTTCCTGGGCAACAACTCAGGTCCAACTGGGTCCCCTTAACAAGAGCAAAGAAGAAAATAAGAACAAGGGGAAGAAACGGTTTAAGAAAAAAAAATCATTAAAAACTCATCTTTAAAGTCACCCCAAGGTCTGCTTTAAATATGCTTTAGGAAAGAAGGAAACCTAGCATTATTCAAAAAAACCCCATGGGCGGAGGAGCCTGGTGGGCTGCAGTCCCTGGGCTCGCTACGAATTAGATACGACTGAGCGACTTCACTTTCACTTTTCACTTTCATGCATTGGAGAAGGAAACGGCAACCCACTCCAGTGTTCTTGCCTGGAGAATCCCAGGGACGGGGGAGCCTGGTGGGCTGCCGTTTATGGGGTCGCATAGAGTCGGACACGACTGAAGCAACTTAGCAGGAGCAGCATTATAAAAACAAAGTATCTCTCACAAAGCTTGGAGGGGTCTTCATACCACCCAGAATACAATCCACACTATAACCATTCAAAACCCCGCTCAGATTCTCTGCTGTGACCTACATTTTCCTGTGACACAAAACAACAAAATTCTGTAAAGCAATTATCTTTCAATTAAAAAATAAATAATTTTTTTTTAAAAAGTGAGCTATTTTTAGGTTTATTGCCTAATTCTTAAAGAGTCACAAAATGAAATAATGATTTAGGAAAGTACAATGACACAGGTAAGCAACAGAAAGATGGATAAAGAAGTGGTGGCAAGTCCATTCAATGTAAATTATAGCAGTTGAAATATATGGACGACACGTTTCAGCAGGGATAAATCCCCCAAACGTAATATTGAACAAAATGAGCAGAGTATGAGAATCATAAAGTCTAATGTTACTTATAGAAAGTTTAAAACATGCAAAATTTAACTACATAGTCATCCCTCTGTATCCCAGGGTTCCACACCCATGGATTCAACCCACACAGATAAAAAAAAAAATAAAAATTTTAATTCCAGAATGTTCCAAAACAAAACTTGATTTTGTTTCAAACTGACAACTATTCATATAGCATTTACATTGTATTTACAACTATTTATGTAGCATTTACATTGTATTAAGCATTATAAGTAATCTAGTCATGATTTAAAGCACATGGAAGGATTGACATAGGCTATATGCAAATACAGCTGTGCAGTACCATTTCATATGACACTTGAGCATCCTTGGATTTTGGTATATGGGGGAACAGTTCTTAGAGCCAATCCTTCACAGATACCAAGGGACAACTGTATACTATTTATGGATAAATACATATGTATATGGACACATATGTAAAGTGTAAAATATGCAAAAGAGAAATGATGAATGCCAAATTCAGAATAGTGGTTTCCTCATGGGAAGAAGGAAAGGAAAAGTAAGGTAAGGAATGTTCCAAGTGCTTCTACTTCTTTGGTTTTTCTTTTAAAAGTGATGTGAAACAGATATGGCAAAACAATAAAAGATTTGAGAAGCTGCAATGAGTTAATGCTGTTTATTCATTACGGCTTTTTAATGCTTTACTGCATTCTTGAAACATTTTATTGTAAAAATGTTAAGAATTTCAGACAAGAGTCTTCATATGAAAGTCAGTATACAACTTTAGACACCCACTGAATCCAATCACTCTTCCATGAGTATCAGGGAGGACCTCGGGCAGGGCCCCTGGGGTCCACGGGACCAGCTCCAACCTAGTGCAGTCCTAACCAGCCTTTGGTGAGGAGTATACGGACCAGAGGGCTCCCTTTTTAAAGCTCTTATTAAATCTTTTCACCCAGAGGATTCACAAAAAAGCAACCATTAGATATCTAAAAGCTTCCATCAGGAGCTGTTAAGGAGGAAATGGAATTTAACAAGCCTCCTTCAGACTAAACATGGATACTTGCAAGCTTGGTCTTTAATTGTCAGTTCCACTACTGGGAGAGATGACATCTGGCTGTCACCCTAGCTCTGATGCTAGTGAATTACATCATCTTGGGCAAAACCATTGACTTCTCCACGCCTCAGTTACCTCATCTGCACCTAGAAGACCTCAAAGGTCTGAGCATTAAGGGTCTATGGTTCTAATCTGAGAATTAAGACTGGGCAGGTGTAGATAAGCAACAAACACCTCCCACCCATAATTTATTCTAGGGGTGCTGATGGGTCTCTACTCAGCCCATCTCTGAACACATATCCTGTGCCCCTTATAAGTTTCTGTAGCTCAAATGCCCATCACCAGACACTCATTAAATACCACATTATAATGAAAACGACACCTGGAACCATAATCACACCTTGGTGGTGTTTAGTTGGTAAATCATGTCCAACTTTTGTGACCCCCCCAAGGAATGTAGCCTGCCAGGCTCCTCTGTCCTTGGGATTTCCCAGGCAAGAATCCTGGAGTGGGTTGTCCATTTCCTTCTCCATCTTCCAAACCCATGGATGGAACCCAGTTCTGCATGCAGGCAGATTCTTTACCTACTGAGCTACCAGGGACTCACCCCTAAGCCTCAGCAATATACATTATCTCTTAATTCCCACACTATTCCCACACTACTTGTAACATAGATAAGCAAACTAAATTAAAGCAATTTATTTAAGATAGTTCAGTTCAGTTGCTCAGTCGTGTCCAACTCTTTGTGACCCCATGGACTGAAGCATGCCAGGCTTCCCTGTCCATCACCAACTCCCTGAGCTTGCTCAAACTCATGTCCATCAAGTCAGTGATGCCATCCAACCATCTCATCCTCTGTCGTCCCCTTTTCCTCCTGCCTTCAATCTTTCCCAGCATCAGGGTTCTTAAGGGTGAAATTCAAGCTTCAGGGCCAAATCTTCAAAATTCCAAGTTTAAATCCTTTCCATAAAAAAGCAATTTCCTCAGATTAGCCTTAACAGAAGGAATAGAATCCTAAAAGAAAGCAGGAGTAAGAAGGAAAGGAGGAGAGTTAAGGGAGAAATGGTCTTTGAATGAGGTCTGCAGCAAGGGGAAGATGAAAAGAGAGTGATACAGACAGAAAAATCCTGTCTTAGTCATTTTGTATAAGGATAGTTATATAATCTGAGAAATCTGTATGCAGGTCAAGAAGCAACAGTTAAAACTGGACATGGAACAATGCACTGGTTTCAAATTGGGAAATGAGTACATCAAGGCTGTATATTGTCACCCTGCTTATTAACTTACATGCAGAGTACATCATGTGAAATGCTGGGCTGGATGAAACACAAGCTGGAATCAAGACTGCAGGGAGAAATATCAATAACCTCAGATATGCAGATGATACCACCCTTATGGCAGAAAGCAAAGAGGCCTCTTGATGAAAGTGAAAGAGGAGAGTGAAAAGGCTGGCTTAAAACTCAAAATTCAAAAAACTAAGATCATGGCATCCAGTCCCACCACTTCATGGCAATTAGATGGGGAAACAATGGAAACAGTGACAGACTTTATTTTCTTGGGCTCCAAAATCACTGCAGATGGTGACTGCAGCATGAAATTAAAAGATGCTTGCTCCTTGGAAGAAAAGCTATGACCAACCTGGACAGCATATTAAAAAGCAGAGACATTACTCTGCCAACAAAGGTCCATCTAGTTAAAGCTATAGTTTTTCCAGTAGTCATGTATGGATGTGAGAGTTGGACTATAAAGAAAGCTGAGCACCAAAGAATTGATGCTTTTGAACCACAGTGTTGGAGAAAACTCTTGAGAGTCCCTTGGACTGCAAGGAGATCAAACCAGTCAATTCTAAAGGAAATCAGTCCTGAATATTCATGGAAGGACTGATGCTGAAGCTGAAACTCCAATACTTTGGCCACCTAATGCAAAGAACTGACTCACTGGAAAAGACCCTGATGCTGGGAAAGATTGAAGCTGGGAGGAGAAGGGGACAACAGAGGATGAGATGGTTGGATGGCATCACTGACTTGATGGACATGGGATTGAGCAAGCTTGGGGAGTTGGTGATGGGCAGGGAATTCTGGCGTGCTGCAGTCCATGGGGTCACAAAGAGTCAGACACAACTGAGCAACTGAACTGACTGATAAGGATATTTCCCTTCAGAGCCTGAAGGGTTGTGGGTTGTAGTATTGCCATGATTGACAGGGGCTGAAAACAAGCTACCGAGCTGTACAAGACTGTTATTACATGCAAACTGTCTTCCTCTCCAAATATTCCTACCAAAAGCAAGCTGGAATGTAGCTGTGCAATGCAGGAGAGATGATTTGTGTCAATTGATGTGTGCAGTCCATGGCACCATATGTGACCAGTGAATGACAGTAGTGATGGAAATGATGACAAAGATGGTGACGACCAAATCAAGAAATTATCAAAGGTTACTCCATAACATCACATAGAAAATGGTTCATGCAGCCTAACAGGTGCACCACTGGGCTTTCATTATTCATGGTGTTTTCAACAATTAATGGTATTTCAACAATTAAAACTGCTTTAACATGATCCAGTTTCTTTCTCTGTCTAAAGTGCTAGGTTCAAAAGGGTTTTCTCAGCAAATGTAATCCTCCCTGTCTCTTTTTCTAAAGGGAATTCAAAATGACTCTGTAAGAGAAATATGAGGAAGTAAGCAGAGGGGCCTTCTCTAAGTACCATTCCACAAGTTTATCGACCTTTTCTATAAGCAGAATGGAAGAGAAGGAACAGAATTAACAGGTACTTCCACATAAGCAAATTAAATGAACACTTTAAAGAGGAAAACAGAATTATTGTATCCCTTCTCTTGTTACAAATGCCCTATTGCAAGGCAAAGGTTTTCTTTTCTCTCCTCGAGGAAACCTCCCTCCTGGGTTCCCTCCTCCTTTCAACTCCTCACAAATGGAGTTGTCTTGTATAAGATTCCTTACAAAATATTTCAAATAACAAGCTGTTTTCTCAATTATTTTATTTTTAACTACAAAATGCTGGGGATGGAATGGAGAAGGCACCAAATCTTTAAAACCACCATAGTCCATGCTTGTTCAGATACTTACATATGTTGGTAAGTTTTTCTAAAAAAGCAATTTAACATAAATTTAGTAATTTATTCCCATAGGTTAAGATTTATATTTGCAACTACTGAATGCAGTTAAAAATAAACAAGACTTTAAAAATAATTTTTAAAATCAATAAAGTGGTTTCATTTTGGAGATCACAAATATATAACATACATGAGAGTGAAAACCCAACTACCTAATATTAGCCAAATACATAAGTACATGAGGTTTGGCACAGTGGTTCTTGTGATCACATTAAACAGGGATTCAAATGTGCTATTTTTCAAACAACTCAGAAGTGAGAATGATGAGCCCTAGGAATCTGTGTTAAGTCATTCAAAAATGGGTCATGGAAAAAAACATGCATATAAAGAGTTTAAACAAAATTGTTTCTGGACACTGGGAGTGGAAAAACTACTATTTTCATATTAATTTATTAATTTAGACGTGTGTGCGTGCCAAGTTGCTATAGTCGTGTCCAACTTTTTGCAACCCTATGAACTGTAGCCCACCAGGCTCTTCTGTCCATGGGATTCCCCAGGCAAGAATACTGAAGTGGGTTGTCATTCCCTTCTCCAGGGAATCTTCCCAACACAGGGATTGAACCCACATCTCTGGCAGCTCCTGCATCTCAGGCAGATTCTTCACAGCTGAGCCACTGGGGAAGTCCTTTTAGACATGTTATTTTAAATAGAGATGAGCACCAGTGTTGACAAATTAAATTTTATTTGACTAGTTCATCCATATTCACAAAAATATATAATTTTTAAATTGGCAAAACGCTCTTACTTGGCTCTTAATTGGCTTTTATTCAATGGGTGTACATTAAATACAATAGGATTTCACTTCAAAAGCAAAGACAAATAAATCATTCATAGCTTTTTTTTTGGGGGGGGTGGGGTTGGGGATAAGTCAGAGGCATACAGAGTAGCCTGGAGGAGGAGACTTAAAAGGAATAGCCCATCTGCTGGAGCATCCATGTGAGTTCAGCACAGTGTCTGGGCTCTCAAGGCATCCTGCTTCCAGCATTGCCCCCAAAGGAACTTCCCTTTGGAATACATTATACAATAAGATCTAGTTCCACCAATCTTGAAAGTGGCTGGCTCTGAATTAAATCATCTTTCTCCCAAATCAGGCAATGGGGCTTGTAGAGACCAATGGGGCCTGTAGAGAACATTTTGTTGTGTTTTGTTTCTGACATCTCTGAAAGTTTAAAGAGGGTGCACCTCATAACCATCATAAGCCAGGAGGAAAAAATTATTTCCCCAAATTCTGACTCAATATGTCACAGTAAAGACTCCATTCTACAAAAAATCATAGAGTTGTAGCAAGAAGAAACCCTGATTGTCTAGGAAACATTTCCTCCTCAAGGTAGAAAAATATCCCTTTACATATTTTGCTTGTGTTGGCAATAAGAGACATTTCTTTTAGGTCCCCAGAAAAGCTTATCAGACATTTTTCCCCAAGCTAAGTAGAAAAGCTCCTATTTCTATTGATGTTAAAATAAAATTAAGTTTAAAGCTCTTAATACTTGGTGGATCTTTTCAAGTGAATCCTTAGCTTTGACTTACAGAGAGGGTAGATTCTCTTTCACACTTTGTTGGCATCACCACCTCCACGGGAGACATTTGTAGCTCCCCCCAACTCACATGTCATGTGATCGCCATTAGAGGTCACCACAATTGAAAATCCATTTCCAGGAACTAAGATAGCTACTAAATCATGAGGAGAAAAAAGCTATCAGGGCTGAGAATGTCACCATGAAAAAACCAGGTCCCCTATAATCAAGTGGATAGTGTGTTATCCTCAAGCTCAAATGTTTTTCCTTTAAGTTCTATTATTTTTTAAAACCACTAATATATTAACAGATCCTAAATAACACTCTGCATGAGATTCTAAACATAAAAGAATTTCTGATTTTGCTATTTTTAAGTCAATAATATGTGTGTGTGTATGTGTGTGTGTGATTCTATGAGCTTGAGACTTTCCATGCGGTCAGAACTTTTCAGTCCTTTCAACATATAACAGGGCAGCAAAAAGTAAAGCCAGACTAGAGAACCACTAATCCAAAACTTCTCAAGACTGGGAAAGGAAACAAAGGATGAATGGCCCCATACATAACCCAGAATCCATCCCTCTGGGGTGATATTCAAACTTGGGTAAACATTGTTGATTGGAGAAGGCAATGGCACCCCACTCCAGTACTCTTGCCTGGAAAATCCCACAGACGGAGGAGCCTGGTAGGCTGCAGTCCATGTGGTCGCTAAGAGTCGGACACAATTGAGCAACTTCACTTTCCCTTTTCACTTTCATGCATGGAGAAGGAAATGGCAACCCACTCCAGTGTTCTTGCCTGGAGAATCCCAGGGACGGGGGAGCCTGGTGGGCTGCCGTCCATTGGGTCGCACAGAGTCGGACATGACTGAAGCGACTTAGCAGCAGCAGCAGCAAACATTGTTGATAACACTCTAAGTACTTTGTGCAACACTCAGAGCAATAATGCAAATGGAAAGCAGGAATACTGATTTTTCAATTAAACAGAAGCTAGTTAAGATGAGATGCCGTAAAGTTGAGGAAGACATACTGAGACTTCTCAAGGGCACTGAGTGTTGGGAAAGTGAATTAAGAGGGATGCCTAGAAAAGAACAGGTTGAGGAAGAATGGATGGGTGAAATTAATTCAGTCAGTGAAAGAGATTAAAGTTTGTGGAAAAAATGGTGTATCTAAAGAATGATCCCCAATGGTTTGGAATTCCAGAATGCCAGGCATTAAGCAATTAATTTGCCAGTAGAAATCCAAGAAATGTATTTTCCTCAAGGACTAGTGAATCCATACCATGAATTAAGTCATGAAGTCAGGGGGAGGAGAGTTAGGTCCCAAAGCTCCATCACTATGAAACATCTCCATGTAACATCGTGGGGCTTTGGTCCTGGCCCTGGGAATCCCCACACTACCAAAAAGTGGATTTTTTATTGTGAATGTCTGGCTGGTGAATGATGTGCTAATGAGGCACCAGCTTTGTTCCGATTCATCAGGAATAGAAATAGCAAAGATATAGAAAAATGACCAACGAGATTCTGATTTAGGCTCTAAGGAACGTGTGATCCAAAATTTTCTCTGGCAAGAGATTCTCATTCTTCCCTTCTGGGCTGGTCAAATCACAAAAACTGCAGTGTTCCCTTGATTTAGATGAAAGAAATAAAAATGCTTCTTCCACCATGCTCTATGTACCATGAGGTCAGTTCCAGCTCATCTCTGAAAACTGTAATACTAATTCCTATTAAGCACTAAAAAGCTCTGCTTTGTTCTGTTCTTATTTTTCATTTTCAGAATCAAACAATTTTTTTTTTCATTGCTTGACAGAGGAAGGGGGAAATGGTGCTCCCAAGTTAGAGGAATAAAAAATTTTAAGTCATTTTTTTTCTAATTACTTCATGTGTTAATCATCATTTCTTAATATTTTATATTTTCTTCATAGTTTAACTTCGGCCTCAAATCATCATCTCAGCTCACATCTAGGGATGGAAAGGAAAAATTAAATGCATGGGCTTAGCAGTCAGGTAAATCTCTGTTCAAGTCTACATTCTGCCAGTTATTAGCTACTTGACCTATGGCAAGTTAATTAACCTCTCCAAAAGTAATAGTATCTACTTCAAATAGTGGTTATGATTAAAAGGAGGGGGGAAATGCAAAGCATTTAGCACAGTGCCCAGCACACAGTAAATATTCGATAAATGATATTTTAAAACATTCTTCCTATGTTTTCATAGTCACCAGAGAGACAACAGTTCTAAAGCTTGACTATACTAAGTATTAAGAAGGATGTATAGCAATAGGACCTCTCATACCTGACCACAGGGAATGTGTGGCAAAGTTGGAGGCCACAAATTATTACTGTCTAGTATACTCACCCCCAAAGATATGGAGGATATGTGTTTCTCTCCCTTTGATTCTGGGCAGGCTCTGTGACTACTCTGACAACAGCATGTGGCAGAAATGATATTATGCAAGTTTCTATGTCCAGGCTTTAAGAGACTGGCAGTTACCACTTCCAATTTTTGGCACATTTGTTCTTGGAACCCTGAGCTACCATTTAAGAATTCAGACTGTCCTGAGGCCACTATTCTCTGAGAATCCAACCCATGTGGAAAAGCCTTGGAGGCTGAGATACTATGTGAAGGAAGAGACCAAAGAACACCACGATGTAGATACATGAATAAAGAAAGCCATCCTAGGATGGATCCTCCAGCCCCAGGAACCTCAGTTTACACCACGTGGATCAGAGACAAATCACTCAGCCAAGCTCTTCCCAAATTCTTGACATGCACAATCATGAGCAAACGAATATTGTTGTTTTAAGCATTGGGACAGTTCATTATGCAATGTTCGGTAACTGCAACAGAATGAAATTTATACAATCACCTTGGAAAGCCATTTGGTATCACTTGGTAAAGTTAAAGAAACATACCAATGACGCAATGAGTCCACATCTACAGAACCTCTTGCACATATGCACCATGAAATTGGAATAAGAATGCTGATAGCAAGTGTTCATAATAGGAAAAAAATGGAAACTCAAATGTCCATCAAGAATAGAAGAGATAAATATGCAGAGGATATGCACACACAAAGATGCCCAGCAGTACAAATTAATGAATTTTAGCTTCACACATACACCTAGATGATCTCAAATTGAAAAAAAAGGTAATCTTGAAAGAATAAACCATGTGATGGAAGAAAATACAGAGTATTATTCCACTTATACAGAGGTCAAGAAAAAATGAAATAATATCCCTGTATACATATATATTAATATATATGTGTGTGTAGGATAAAAAATTTAAGCAAAGGAATGAATAACATAAAATTCAGAATTACGGTTAACTCTGGGGGAGGGCTTTGGATGTGGTCAGGAAGGGGTGCCCACAAGCTTCAAAGATATTTGTGGTGTTCTATTTCATGAGATAATTGGAGATGGGAGGAGGGGTGATTTATTAGTATTCTTTAAACAGAGGTTGGCAAACTTTTTCTATAAAGGGCAAGATAGTTAAGTATTTTAGGGCCACATACAAGGTTTCGTGTATCTTCTTCTGTTTTTTTCCATAACACTTTAAAAATGAAAAGCCACTCTTAGCTCACAGGCTCTACCATAAGAGGCCACAGTCAAAATTTAGCCCACACGCTGCAGTTTGCTAATCCCTGCTTTAAACTATTTATATGCATCACACTGTCTTTTGTGTACATGATATATTTCTCCTCCACCTATCTCCTCCAAAAAAAATTAAAGAATTAAACAGGAAGATCGTGTGGTGGCCACAGATTATTTATTATCTGTTATCTCTTTACAGAGAAAATATACACATTCTTCCTAACCCAGACCAAAACCCTACCCATTAAGCCTCCAATCTGTTGACAGCTCCTTTGTACCACTTCAACTTAAAAAAAGAAGCTGCACTTCTTTCCAAAATGGGGAAAAGGTAATGAAGTGAACAATTACTCTTGTCTACTCTAGACTCTGAGTAGATTCTAAATGACAAAGTTAAAACAGTCATAGTAGTTCAGACTGTTGCTTGGGCAGGAGGGTAGGAAGATCCTAGATAAAATTCCCATTTGGCCAAATTATGATCCTCGACTGCCATCATCCAAGGAGTGTCTGCTCTTAATTCAAAGCTAACATTTCCTGGACCTCACCACATGCCAGACACCAATCTCACACACTATGCATACTTTCATTTTATTCCTCACAACAATCCCATGTGGTAGATACCACTATGTACCTTATTTTACCATAGTGGAAACTGAGGCACTAAGAGACTGTCACTGGCTCAAGGTCACACAGGTAGAAAGTGATGGAGCTGGAATCCACATCCAGGAGGCTGGATCCTGATCCCACACTCAGACACAAGACTACTCTAATTGCTAAATACATTTGTCTCCTCACGGTAAATGAAGTGGTATATTTATCCCCATTCTACAGATAAAGAATGTGTGCTTGCTGGCCTTGATCCAAGAAACTTGGCTGGAGGCTAGGACTGAAAATAATGCTGCTCATGTTGGTGAGACCATGTTTTGGCTTATTTAAGGGACATTTCACAAGTCTCAACTTGTCAGTAATGGGCAAAGCACTACTAAGAAAAAATAGGTAAAAATGTGAGGTCCGATACGTGACAAGCTGCAATTCTTCATCAAGGCCGTAAGAAAAGTAATTTTGCTCCAAGAGCCCAAACTTGCTGTTTAAGGGAAGTGAGCAGGGAATGGAGGTTATTGCTGAGATAAAGAGGAAAGCTTGGGAGGTATGAAATGGAAAAATAATCAGTCTTAATTCAACCAGAACCAGAATGTGGAATGGTCATTACCACTTATTCAACTAGCATTTTTAAGCGCCCAAACTGTGTGCCAAAACCCAGGGCAGAGGCTGGGATACAATGACAAACATGCCACAGTTCCTCTCCAAGGGTCTGGAATATCTCTCCTTGGGTCCTCAGTGGAATGTGGTTTTAAAAGACTGCAAGTGGACAGAGGCAGGAGAATGGAGGAGGTATGACCTCTCTGCTGGCCTCCCCCTGCAGCCAGGGCAGAAGGTAGATTCACACCCAGCTCTGATGAACTTTCCCTGCGGGATTTCTTGTTGGCTAGAGTTCACAACTGCCTTTTCTCCTGAGGCCTGGAGTGGGGATGAGGTTGCTGTAGGAAGGAAGATGACTGTCCAAAAAAAAAAAAAAAAAGAAAAAGACAAAACAACAGACCCTCAGAGGTGCTGTTTTGGGCCTGAGTGATTCAGAAATTTTCCTTTGGTACTTGAAGCTCAGATTACATAAGAATAGCACATCTGCTCTAAATCATGATTCCTTTCCTCCATCTACACCCAGCCTGGGCCAACCCTTCAAATTATAATGATCCAGAAAGAGGGCTGAGTTTGTTTTTATTTTTGCTATATGGATTTTGTGGAGAAAGTAAGAAGAGAAAGTCATGCAATAGGCCATCCCCAGAGAGATTACTGAAAAATTTTGTTCAAGACTCCCTTCTCCCACCAAGTTTTCCTATGCTGGAGAAATTTATTTCTGTACTGGAGAAATCTGGGGACCATGCGGCTCAGAGAAGGCCCTGATGAAAGGACCAATGTACAAACAGCAGGTACAACAGTTATTGGGTAGAAATGTCCCAGGGAAGAGGTGTCACAAAAGCCGCTGAAGCTGCTGGCATGTAGGTGCTGATGTATTTACACTATGATGCTAATTTCAGGGCCAGCTGCCAGCCACTGGCTCCTCCTCTCCCCAGTGGCTCTGCACAGTGAAGAGCCTAAGTATCACTCATTTGGCACATCTAAAGGAGGCGTCTGAAGTGGGAAGAAATCTCTCCCTTTTCCTAGTGGCAGCAAATATTATCCCCCCAGTGAGTAATCCAAACTGGCCAGAAACCTTCTCTAAAGACTGCTCCCATTTTAACATAGAGCTCCATTTCAAAACAAGGCCCCTGGTGCAGAATCCCACCCAGGCCTGTCCATCCATTTGGGCTTAGAACCCCCTTTCAAGCAGTCAGTACGATTGTCTGCTTAGGGAAAGACATTACAGTATCAGTGGCTGTGATACCTCAACCAGGAGTCAAACCACTTGAGGAGTTTATATGCAGAGGTTAGGCCATACCCAGACCTATCAAACCACAGTTTCCAAGAGTGAGGACCAAGAATGTGTATATATCAAAGCCCCCAGGTTGAGAATAACAACTGAGGACCAATTCAAGAACATTTGTGGTACCTTCTTATACTCATTGAGCCCATGTCTCAAGGGTCTAACAGCCCAAAGGATCTGAAACTAATTCGCATTCAGGGTTGAATGAGTAAAACACATTCATATAACATATTCACATTCACATTAAGCACAGGTTCCTGCATTTTAAATGGACTCTGCCCTAAAGAAATGGCAACCCACTCTAGTATTCTTGCCTGCAGAATTACATAGACAGAGGAGGCTGGTGGGCTATGGTCCACAGGGTCGCAAAGAGTCAGACACAACTGAGAACATAAGCATGCCCTAAAGAAATGAATGACTTTTGAAGAGCGGCAACTCCAGTCCAGTAACAGGGTTCTGATAAGAACATAGATGGAGCACATAAACATCCAAGATATAGCTCAATTATATCAAGTTCAAATATCTTATTCCATAATCCCCCAAAGCATCCATAAATTAAAAGCCACAGGCCCCAGCATGGGATATAGAAAGTATCTTTACTATGCCCATAAAGTATCCTCTATTTACTAAAGTTCCATCAGTACTTTTTACTATGATCAAGACCACAGCAAAACAATAAAATGAAACCAAAAACAGTGGAATTTTGAAATGACTTTTTTTTCCCCAAATGAGGAATCCATCATGAATCAGGTACTGAAATTTGAAAACTAATACAGATTAATTCTTCCAGATGACCCTAGGAAACAGGTTAAAATTTTCAAATTAATAGAAACTATAGCTGGGGGAATGTAGAAGGAACAAGAAATATTTGGGGGCACTAATAAAAGCAAAGTGTCTGGCATCTGAGCCAGAAAGACTGAAGGGGCAGACACATAGGGGGACTGAGGGGAATGCTGATGCCTGGGGAAGACCTTCCTAGAGTTCCTATACATTCTCCACTGCCAATGTCATGATCAGAGTCACAAGATACAGATGCTTATCCCTCCAATTTCTAGTTCGAGCTTTGCTAAAACCTGCCATGTGGGCAAAGCTACAGAGCTCTGGACAGCTGGGCCCTTGCAAGAGGGGCCCACTGACTAGCAGTTCACTCAGAAACCACAAGAGGCGTCCCAGGCTGGCTCAGTGGTAAAGAATCCACCAACAATGCAGGAGGTACAGGTTTGATGCCTGGATTGGGAAGATCCCTTGGAGAAGAAAATGGCAACCCACTCTAATATTCATGGCCTGGGAAATCCCATGGCCAGAGGAGTCTGGCAGGCTACAGTCCAGAGGGTCACAAAAGAGTCAGACACAACTTAGTGGCTAAACAACAACAGAAATGAAGGGCCAAAAAATGGAGATGTGATGCATTACAGCCTCATTAGAAGACTTCCACAAAAATCACTGCATCTGATAAGGAATAAGTAAAATTCTCCCATCCCCTTGCATAGGAAGATGGGGAAAGTCCTGTATAACCTGGGAAGAGGCCAAAGTGATTAGAAGGCTTGAGAGGCCTGGGAAGAAAGAAACAGGAGAAGATAAGATAAAATAAACAAGAGGGAAAGAAAGATAGAGACCAATGTTAGTATAAGTAAGACATTCATTTAACATATATTTATTGAACACTTTCTTCCTTTCTTAAATTCCAAATCCCTCATTCGAAGCCATCCAACTGCTGAGCTACCCCAAGCATGGTCTTCAACACACTCTCAAATACAACTCTTATTTTCGCCAGAGCTTGCCATTAATATACCCCATTTCCTATTCATGATTACCCCCATTTCCACGATTTTGCTCATTTTGCCTGAAATGCTTTCCTCTTTTCCTTTCACCAATTCAAATCCTAAACATTCTCCAAAATATCCAGCTGAAGCGGCACTCTTTGTGACATCTCACTGGGTGTATATTACATTCCACACAAACACTTGATCTTTTTTGTGTTGAACTGTTCTGCTTCTGACTGGAATGACAAAGAACCCAGAGAGGTTGATTAATTAGGTGGAGATTTGATTTAAAATTAGAATGAGGAACTCATTTTCCTATAAAAATAATTATATATGATTTACTAGAATATGTTTTACTATATTAATAGTCGATTGAGATTCTAATTGCTACTGTAACACTTCATGGGAAATATATTTTTAGTTCCCAAGAACCAATTTACAAATAATCTTTTCAAACAAAACACGTTTGTAAAGTGGATATTGCTTCTGTGAGGCAAAACGGAAAAGAATGATTAAAGAAATGTAGAATATGAGTCATCTTAGGAACTGAGTAACAAGTGCTTTGAGGAAGAAAATTGCAGGACAGGTTTTTTTTTTTTTTTTTTTTTAATTTGCAATTAAAATACAAATCTTCTTGACCTCCTAGCTCTTACAGGTAGTCAATCACAGTTGGTTGTAAGAATTTCTATCTCCTCTTCTACACTTGACTCTTCAACAGTTTAAGATCTCATTAAATTTTTGTTGATTAAGTCAGTACCAGGAGGTTATTCTGTTAAACAGTAACATTTAATAGAAAAACAGTAACTAGAAACATTGGTAAAAGCCTCCTTCGTAACTCGTATGATGACCTTTCCTCAGAAGACACAGAGTGGGGCCCCTTCTTTCAGTTTTCTGAGCTCCCCTCGGGACTCTTGGGGTTTGTGGACCGTGTTCAGCAAATATTCTGAAATTGCCCGGCCACTGCTGGCCAAACCTGCTCTCTATCAGCAACACTTTCGCTCCTGCCTTTTAGGGTTGCCTGTAACTGAGCATAGACCTTGCCAGGAACACTCCTTGATTCATGGCATTTGGCTGGAAGTAGGAATAAAACCCAAATGAGTGTGGGCGATACTCTGAACTTGGAATAAACTATTCAGAACAGTTACGTGTTTACCAAGGTTCTCATTAAAATACCACACCCCTTAATATATTCAGCTTACAAGAAGCCAATTTTTTCCTCAAAGCACAACATGTGCTATAAGGTGAGAGGTGTTACTTCCTATTGTTTAGAAGGAACAATTACACCCATAATTTAATGGACTTGTTTCATGGAGCGAGATAAAGTATTCCTGACTTGAATTAAGAAATATAATGAAGCAGGTCATTTGTGGTTTGAGTAAAAGCTTGGGATCACGGTGAGCTCCTGCTGTCAGGGGTAAAGCGCATATGCATAGCCTTTGGTAACTCGATACTAAACATTAAGGATTCTTCTCCATCAGTTGGTTCCAGGGCCCCGTTCCTTCTAACAACAGCAAACCTTTCCAAGCAAACTTTGCAAGCCAGGCTTGCAGTTAAGGTTAAAATACTAGCTTCTCCCCTACCCAGATATATCAAGGTACTTAACTTTTCTAAGCCTTCATTTCCTTATCTGTAAACTGGCCACAATAATAATAATTTCCTTATAAGGCTTCTGTAAGAGTTTAACTACATTGTGCCTTAAAGATGGGGTGACTAGAATGAAGAAAGGGAACCTGGCATGGTGCTGGCTATTTCTTGGGTAATACTATTGGCATTAAGCACAGAGAAAATTAGTCATCTGCCTTATTCCATTTGCAAGTCACACAGCTTGTAATTTCACCCCCTCACCCTAAATGCTAACATAAAATACGGGTAGAGGCTTCATCATTTAATACAGTTTTCAGGCTAATTATTCTATTTCCAAGTCCCAGATAAGTATGAACAGAATACTGTCCAACTTCATGACTGTCTTAACTCCTTGTTTTCTTCTGGGTTCTCCACTAGCTGCCAGAAGAAATGAAAGCAAGGAGAGAGAGTAGAAAGAAGGGACAGGGAAGGGAGGAAGGCATGTGAAGGGGGAAGAAGGCATGGGAGAGCTAGGAGGAAACCTAAAGGTAGTTCCTTGACCTGGCTCAAAGAGGTTTGCAGAATAGACCATGCCAAGACTCTTAAATCTTACAATGCCTTTGTTTCCAAGCAGAACTATGTCTGACACTAACCCTTCAAAACCAATGGGTGGTCTGTCTCTGACCTTAAGGATCCCTGAAAAGAGTCAAAGCCAGCAACCCCATTTCCCCTACTAAATGAAACTTCACTCCAACCTAGCAGCTACAAGTCTCAACTTAGATATGCAATAGCACGGATTTGTTTCAAATTTGCATCCACTGAAAAGATGTCTATGGTATGGAAGGAAAACAGAGAAAAGTAAGAAAGCTGGTTCCTTTGATTTGACAGAATACAGATCATTAGGGCTTCCCTGGTGGTGCTAGTGGTAAAGAATCCACCTGCCAGTGCAGGAGACATAAGAGATGTGGATTCAATCCCTGGATTGGCAAGATCCCTTGGAAAAGGGCATGACAAACCACTCTAGCATTCTTACCTGAAGAATTCCCAAGAACAGAGGAGCCTGGAGGGCTACAGTCCATAGGGTTGCAAAGAGTTGGACTCTACTGAAGCGACTTAGCATGCACACACATACAGATCATTGGCCATGGGCCCTTAGAAATCTGGGGTGGAGGAGGGGGAAGAGAGAGAGAAAGTGGTGTTTCTCATTGGGCCCCAGGATATGGAAGATAACTATCAATAAGAGAAAAGCAGCCCCACCTAGGATAAAGGAGGCCCTGGTAGATCTAGACATTCCCCTTCCAAACATTTTCAAACCATTCCACAAGCAAAAAGGAAGACAAGTCAGCCACTTCCCCCATGGCATTTTGCCCCTGGCAGACTGAAACAAACAGCAGTATTGAGAGTCTCTGGATTTTTGGTGAGAGCAGTTGATAAACCTGTGCAGTGGCCCTGTTTGCTGAAAGCAGGAAGCCTCACTACATGGTAAGAGTAGTCAACTGTGGTGATCGAGTTTGCAGACGCCTTGCTTCTGACTTCACCCATTTCTCAGTTCCAATCCTCACTTTGTCAGAACTTCAGCAATAGATGCTTTACTGATCCCTCTCCATCCAAATCAGTCCTCACCAACTCCAGAAGACACTGGCTTTCATCCAAAGTAAACAACTCTCTGAATCACTTAAATTCTGGAAACATCTGTCTGACAAGGCCTCTTTGAAAACGTTGCCAAATTTTCCACATTGCCTTATTTGCCCACCACTCTATTTCACTGAGCATTCACTCTCGAGATTATTCACGATGCTCATGAGACCTCAGAGAGAACAGATCTGTTGCATGCTATGTGAAGAATGAACCATACTTGCTCTTAAGAAATAAAAACTCCTGAAAACAAACTGGCATTATATTTGACCATGTTATACCCTGCAGCTCAGCATTCCATTTCTATATATGCACCCAAGAGAAATCCACATATATACCAGGAGAGAACGTTTATAGCATTGAACAGTGTAATACCACAAATAATCAAATACCTGGAAATAATCAAATACCTATCCACAGTAGGATGAATAAATAAATGGTAATATGTCAACATAATGAAATGTTGTATAGCAGAGAAAACAAACTACAACTACATTCAACAACGGAAAAATTGTAGTATCTTAATTTTGAGTGAAGAAGACAAATTCCAAAAGACTTCATGTAGTATTCTGCCCTTTATATAAAGTTTAAAGATTAATAAATAGTGGGATGGGGAGGGAGACAGGAAGGAGCTTCAGGAGGGGATATATGTATACCTATGGCTTATTTATGTTGAGGTTTGACAGAAAACAGCAAAATTCTGTAAAGCAATTATCCTTCAATAAAAAATAAATTAATTTTTAAAATTAATAAAACTAAATAATACATTTTCATAAACCAAAAAAAAGTAAGAAAATGCATCCAGGAATAGGAGAAAAAGACTAAATAAGGAAGAGTAATTGATATAAGTTGTTAATTATGTTCTAGTTCTGGCATGCATGAGGGTTTTTATAGAAGTTCATGTTATCATGCAATTAATTTTTTATAAAGGGTCATGTATACAGAAATGATAATACATAAAATTTAAAAAAGAAACAGTGGTTACTCCACAAGTATTTACTAAGCCGTTGCACTGAGTATAAATCTAACAACAGCATCTTTGGAACAGTAGGAGAGAAAGTTAAAAACCCCTGCAGGTTGCTTCCCTACTGTTTCTCTCACTGACTCGTTCAGAATTTATTCTTCACAATAAAATCAAACTACTGTTCAGGATGATGTTTCACACAGAGTAAAAAAAAAGTCCCAATAGTTCACGATCTCTTATTCATCTACAATTTTGTCAGCCTCAGACGCAGCAAAGTGAAAGATTGGCCTCTATCGTTATGTTTATTTTTCTGGTCTTGGGCAATGCTGAAGCAAATTTAACAGAATCTGATTATCACTCCATAAACCCCACAGTTCTTGCTTATCACAGCAAATAAAATTCGCTTCTGTATATCTGCCTTCTGAGCTGTTGTGGCTACCCAAGACCCAAGGAGGCCTGCTCATGTTTGGCCTGGTTTACAAAACCTAGCAGAGTAAGAGCAAAGTGAGCTAACTCAAAGGACAGCCATGTGAAGTCCCTTCTCTGAGAAGGGTGGTCTGGTTCTAAGTCATCCAGAGCCTGCCCTCTGCTCACTCCTATCTCAGAGGTCAGCAGTCATGATTCCTTACAGCTAAATGGAAGAGAATGGCTTAGGAAGAAATCTGTTTCATTGAGCATTTTCAAATCACTCAAGAAAAACTAAAATTATCATTACTAAAATAATTGCCTGATTTAGGACTGTTTAGTCTGCTGTCTGCTGTGTGAAAAATGACCAACTGAACTGATTGTATTTCTTATACTATTTTAGTGCCAACATAGAAATTCTTGCACTCTTTCCCCCACTATATTGAATATAATTAGTCTGTGAGCCAAACTTTTGCTCAGAAACCTGAGATCTTCTCTCAGTTAAACCCCATGTGAATAATATGAGCACCATTAATTTTCCATGTTACCAGTGGCAATACTTGCTATTTTGGAGCGAAGAAGCCCTGCTGGGAAAGTGAGCTTTCCGGAAGTCTGTGATTCATAAAAAATGGGCACAGATCCAGATTGTCTGTACCTAAGAACTCCTTTTTCTGCCTCCATTCTGCAAAACAAGGACATTCCTATGTGCCACCTACTCATCAAGATGCTATGAGCATGAGCTGCCGGGGCTGTAAGATTCTTGAATGAAAGTCACTACAATGCAATGACAACTGACTTCTAGAATTCCTTTTGCAAACTCAGATGCCACATTTGTAACTTCAGGGTGAACTACATTAAGTCCTTGTCATTTATTACACATAGAACACATATTAAGCCACTTCTCTGAGGAATCCAAATGCAGCCAGTCAGACTACAGGCACACCTCATTATATCATGCTGAGCAGACACTGCATTTTTTCAAAAGTTGGAGTTTTGTGGCAACCCTGTATCAAGCAAGTCTTTTGGTGCCATTTTTTCAACATCATTTCTTTACTTCATGTCTCTATGTCACATTTTGGTAATTTTTGTAATTTTTCCAACTTTTAAGTTATTTTTATATTTGTTATGATGAGCTATGATTAGTAATCTTTGATGTCACTACTTTCATCATTTGAGGTGCCACAAACTGGCCCATATAAGACAGCAAATTTAACCCATTAATGTAGTGAAAAGCTGAGATAGACTGAAATATAGGCCTTTTGCTCCAAAGAGTACCCAAGTTGTGCATGCAAAGGAAAAGTTCTTAAAGGAAACTAAACATGCTACTCCAGTGAACACATGAATGATAAAAAAGTGAAACAGCCTTATGGCTGATATGAAGAAAGTTTTAGTGATCTGGATAGAAGATCAAACTAGCCACAACATTCTCTTAAACCAAACCAAACCAACTTCAATTCTAACTCTCTTCAATTCTATGAAGACAGAGGTGTGAGGAATTTGCAGAAGAAAAGTCTGAAGCTAGCAGAAGTTGGTTCATGAAGTTTAAGGGAAGAAGCCATCTCTATAACACAGAAGTGCAAAGTGAAGCAGCAAGTGCTGATGCAGAAGCTGCAGCAAGGAATCCAGGAGTTCTAAGACCATTTAGAAGGGTCACTGCACTAGACGACAGATTTTCAGTGTAGACCAAACAGCCTTCTATTGGAAGAAGATGCCATACAGGATTTTCATAGCTGGAGAGAAGTCAATGCCTAGTTCCAAAGGACAGGCTGTCTCTTGCTAGGGGCTACTGCAGCTGGTGAGTTTAAATTGAATACAATGCTTATTTCCCATTTTGAAAACCTTAGGTAGGTTTAGTCGCTCAGTCATGTCCAACTCTTGTGATGCCATGGACTGTAGCCTGCCAGGCTCCTCTGTCCATGTGATTTCCTGGGCAAGAACACTGGAGTGGGTTGCCATTTCCTTCTCCAAGGGAATCTTCCTGACCAAGGAGTCGAACCCAGGTTTCCTGCATTGCACAGAGACTGGTTATTGGCTGAGCCACAAGGGAAGACCCACATAACACGGTGTGTGTGTCTGTTAGTCACTTAATGGTGTCCAAATCCTAGGGCCCTTAAGAATTATGCTAAATCTACTTTATCTGTGCTCTATAAAGGAAACAAAGCCTGAATGACAGTGTATCTGTTTACAACATGGTTTACTGACTATTTTAACCCCACTGCTTAGACTCGCTGCTCAGAAATAAACTCCTTTTAAAATGATTTTGCTCATTAATGACACACCCGGTCACCCAAGAGCTCTGATGGAGATGGACAACAAAATTACAGGAAGAGATGAACATCCCTGATAACACAACATCCATTCTGCAACCATGAACCAAGGAGTAATTTTTCAGTCTTATTATTTAAGAAATATATTTCGTAAGGGTATAGCTGCCACAGACAATGATTCCTCTGATGAATCTGAGCAAAGTAAATTGAAAACCTTATGGAAAGGATTCACCATTCTTAAATGTCATTAAGAACATTTGTGATTTATGGAATAGGCAAAAATACCAACATTAACAGGAGTTTGGAAGAAGCCGATCTCTATCCTCATGGATGACTTTAAGGGGTTCAAGACTTCATGGAGGAAATAACACACTTCTGTGTGCTGGAAATAGCAAGAGAACTAGAATTAGAAATAGAGCCTGAAGATGTGACAGAATTACTGCAATATCATAATAAAACCTGAACAATGAGGAGTTGTTCCTTATAGACGAGCAAAAAGAAAGTGAAATGAAAAGTGAGATGAAATCTACTCCCAGTGATGATGCTGTGAAGATTGTTGAAATGACAACAAAGGGTTTAGAATATTACACAAACTTAGTTGATGAGAAAGCAGCAGCAAGGTTTGAAAGTATTGACTCCAATTTTGATAAAAACCTCAAGACTCAGATGTTAGCTAGCATTTTTTAGCAATAAATTATTTTAAAATTAAGGTATGAACATTATTTTTTCAACTTATGGTATTAAAGACTTAATAGATTACAGTATAGTGTAAACATAACTTTTATATGCACTGGGAAACAAAAAAAATTTGTCACTTTCTTTATTGCAATGTTTTCTTTATTGAGTGGTCTGGAACAAAGCCCACAGTATCTTCAAGGTATTCCTGTATATTCTTGGCTCTGAGACATGAAAAGTTCTTACCGATCCTCCTGAGATTCTTCTTCTAAGGGATCCATTCATAGGTACAGTGGCCCTCTATTTTGGATTAGTATCTTGCTATAAATAGGTGGCTCAGTGGTAAAGAATCCACCTGCAATACAGAAGATGAGGGTTGGATCCCTAGCTCCAGAAGATCCCGTAGAGAAGGAGATGGCAACCCACTCCAGTATTCTTTTTTATTTATTTAATTGGAGGGTAATTACTATACAATATTGTGATGATTTTTGCCATACATCAATACGAATCGGCCATAGGTATACATGGACTTCCCCGACGGCTGAAGTGATAGAGTCCACCTACAATACAAGAGATGCAGGAGACAGGGGTTTGATCCCTGGGTCAGGAAGATCCCCTAGAGAAGCAAAGGGCAACCTACTCTAGTATTCTTGCCTGGAAAATTCCATGGACAAGAGGAGCCTGGCAGGCCATAGGGTCCATAGGGTCAAAAAGAGTCAGATACCACCAGGCACACATTCATTCATTCATTCATAGGTATACATGTATCCCCTCTATCCTGAACCCCTCTCCCACCTCCCTCCCCACTGTATCCCTTCAGGGGCAACCCATTTCAGTATTCTTTCCTGAGAAACCCCATGGACAGTGGAACCTGGCAAGTGTCTCAAAGCTGAGACACTCGAGTATTTCTCAGTATCTCTCTTCTAGGAGAAGAGGTGAATAACTGTATAAATGACTCCTCTGGATTGTATGACATAACTTCAGAGAGAAGTAGGGAAAGGGAGAGATTTCCAACAAGATCCCAAATGACAAATCCTGAACAAGGGACTTCCCAAGAACAGCCTGAGAAACTGGCTAGATTCCAAACTTTCAGCTGAGCAATATTAACTTTCCCTGGGCCTTCCACAAACCAGTGGTGAGGCCATGCCAAGGCAGCAGTGCCCTGGGCACAAAGGGTGAGGCAACAGCACAACTCTGCCAGGAGAGAGGTCCTGACACAGGCCTGAGTGCCTTAGGACAAGGCAGGCCATGGTGTGTGATCACCCCGAGGTTACTTTACTATCTCTGGGGATGGGGTAAGAGGGGCAAAGCTGCCGTGCAGCTCTGTCCTCTCCATCATAACATCCTTCCTCCCATCCAGGGTTCCCCATGGTCTCTCCTTATCCAACAAGACCCTCTTTCTTCCACCCAAAGGACACTCAGCTCACCTACAGTACAAGAACCTCCTCTTTGCTTCACTAAAACTGCTACTCCTGCGCAAAGAAGGAAAGGGCAGGGGAACACTGGATTTTCACTGAGGGCCATTTTTGTTTGTTCTGCCACTACGTAAAACATTAGTTCTTGCCAGGGAAAGAAACAGTCTAGGGCAGGTCCCCAATCCCCGGGATGAGGACTAGTACCAGTCCATGGCCTGTTAGGAATCAGGCTGCATAGCAGGAGATGCATGGCGGCGAGCAAGCACAGCCACATCTGCCGCTCCCCATCACCCCCATTACCACCTGAACCATCTCCCCACCCCACATCCCCACCCTCGGATCCATGGAAAAACTGCCTTCCACGAAACTGGTCCTTGGTGCCAAAAAGGTTAAAGACCGCTGCTCTAAGGACTTCCCTGGAGGTCCAATGATTAAGAATCCACCTCCCATATGCAGAGGACACAGGTTCAATCTCTGCTCAGGTAACAAAAATCCCACATGCCTTCAGGGCAAGTGAGCCTGTGCACCGCAACAAAGAACAACATGGGGCAACTGAGACCCACCACACCCACAAATAAATAAATTTTTTTTTTAATAAAAGAAGAAGCAGTCTCGCTCCCCTTTGGACATGAGAGATTGCTAAGGTACAAACTCATAAACCGACTTCTGTGTTTTGACAGTCTCTTCCAAAGCAATGCCTAAGAAACAAGCTCTACTCAGGCATGCCGCCTATCTCCCAGCCCCACCCTTGATTCCTCCAGGGGGCCCAAATCAGTTCCAGGTGACACCAGTAAGAGATGTCCTCAGGTTTATCTCCCTAAAATCTGGCGGTTGAAGAGAAGATAATCTGAGGATATCTTCTGGTTTCTAAAAGATTGATGGCTTGGAGTTTTGAACATTCACCACCCACCAAGCAGGCTTTCCAAGAGCTCCATAAGCAATCAGGAGTGGAATGCAGCTGGAAGAGAACAAATTAATCAAGGCTAGTGGGAACCTGCTTGAGAAATGGATCAACGAGCTTTCCAGAAGTTCGTCAGACTGGGGCAATCAACATAACAGCCCAAACAGAACACCATTGCAGTACTGATGATATTTTCTGAGACAAGCTATCTTAGAGCTAACTTTGTGACCCTTACAGAATTGCCTCATGGTTACCACAGTTTTTATGGGTCCACTTAAACATAAATCAATCACACTAGTTGCTAGTCACAGCTCAGTCTATGGTCCCAAGTGTGCTGAGTGCCTGACACCATTGTGCAGATAAAACAAAACTGCAAAATCCACTCTCTTGGCCCTACTTGGAGTGTAGAGAAAATCAGATCTTTTTTTTTTTTTTTTTTTTTTTTGCTTGATGCCTCCCATAAGCAATTCCATATATTTCCTTAAGCCCTAAATGTCATGTAGGATATTAAATGGAGTTGCTTCTGAAATGTAAACATGCATTTCTCAATTCTCTGTTCAAATCAAGCTTTTGATGGAGGGCAAGATAACCCCAAGCTGACTCTGTTGGTCTTCAGATCTGCAGGTGAGAATCTATCTTGATACATTAACTCCCAGAGTTAATGGGAGATTCACCCAGCCTTAGGGAGTTGAAGGGCATTTCACCCTAAGTTTTGAAGGCAATGATTAAAAAAAAAAAAATCTGAAAGGAAATGCATAGCATTTCCTCTGTGCATGTTAAGACCTTAAGAAATATACAGTGAAATACATTATTTTACAAATATACAGTCTCCCTGTCTGGCATGACACAGACAAGGGGAAATGTGGCTTATTTATTTCTGCCCCCTGTAAATCCCTTATTTCCTTTCCTGAAAATACTCCATGACATACCAGCTGTGACCCAGCCTCTGATGTGTGTGTATATTTCAACTGCATGTTGATGGTATTAAGAATCGAAGCATCCCTAAATCCACCTCACAGGAAGCCAGTCCATAGCTGCTAATATTAGATTACATTCTAATTATTTACTCTACATCCCTCTTCACACCATTATTCCAAGACCAACAGATCAGGGTTTTTCACTGAACACAATGCACTGTTCCTCCATATTCTAGAGCTACATTTAGTGTCTCCCTGGACAGAGAGACCAATCACAGGACAAAATGGAAAACCACACTCTGCTCACTGGTACAATGAGCATGTCTCTTCCTATTTCGGTCACAAAGTCATTTCCCAGATGCACCACATAAATAGGCCCTTTACCACTGATCAATATGGATGAAGCCCAAACTACTGACTTTATGCAAAACATAAAAATACATCATCCTTTCTCAAAAAAATGAGTAAATAAATAAAAGAAAGTGAACCAATCACTTCTCTTTTTCTTTGTGAAAGCAGCCACTTCTCTAGTTTGATCCTATCTGGCTAGAATTTACTCCCAGCCTACCCACATGAGGACCAAACAGAAGACTTCCCATGGAAACAAGAAATTGAAGTTTGAGATGCAAAAGAAATGAGTTTCAGGAAGGCAAAGAAATAACAATGACCCAGGAAAACAACTGCCTACTTACCTTCTCCCTAGAAAAGGGTTGCAGAGAATTTTCTGATGATAGAGCAGTCACACAAACTAGTGTGGGAGACAGCAGGACAACCCAGATGAACTACAGGAGAGAAGGGTGGCCAAGGCATTATAGCATATGGCTGACTTTTTTTTAACTATCTGCAATCAGAGGTTCATGCTCAGTTTTTGGTTGGGGCCAGTGATAGGCTGGTCTTGCCACCTGTAAACACTCTGGCAGATCAGGGAAGACACCTGGCAAGTATTCTGTCTCTAACTGTGAGGTTGAGCTCCCAATTAACCATCACCTTTCACTCAGTTAAGCACTCAGTGAGGATTTACTGATAGTGATAGCTAACATTTATGGAGCTCCTATTATATTCCAGATCCTCTTCTAGGAAGGTTTAAAACATTATTTCTAATAATTATCAATCAGCTCCAAAAGAACCTATTTGTGATAGTTAATTTTGTCACTGGCAAAGCCCATTAACAAGTCCTAGGAAATAAAGATAGAAGCTGGGTAATAAAATAGTGGAACCTTTCTTTCTTCTTTTTTTTTTTTAAAATTTATTTTTTTATTTTATTTTTTAACTTTACAATATTGTATTGGTTTTGCCATATATCTAAATGAATCCACCACAGGTGTACATGTGTTCCCCATTGTGCTCCGTCTAGTTTCATTTGCTGATAAAGTCAGAGTGCAGAGACCTTAACCCTGCACTTTAGACCAGAGTTTACGGTGCTAAACGGCTGCAAGGGCACCTCAGCTCTGTGGGGATGTGTGCAGAAGTTACAGTCAATTCAAGATGGCGGCACCGGTACTGGAGCCTGAGCAGCACGCATGCGCCTGCCCAGTGAGAACTCCACCCTCTTCCAGCTGACAGGACCCGCCCCCGCCCCACCCCCGCCATTCACAGTGTGCGGGCTTCTCATTGCAGTGGCTTCTCTTGCTGAGGAGCACAGGCTCTAGAGCACTCGGGCTTTCGTAGTTGTAACACATGGGCTCAGTAGTTGCAGTTCCTGGGTTCTAGAGCACAGGCTCAACAGTTGTGGTGCCCAGGCTTGGTTGCCCCATGGCATGTGGGATCTTCCCAGATCAGGGATCGAATCTGTGTCTCCTGCATCGGCAAGTGGATTCTTTACCACTGAACCACCAGGGAAGCAGCCCTAAAGCTTTCTGATTGGCGCAAACCACCCAGCAGGAGGACGCTTATTGGAGCCTGACTAGAAAGAGTAACAATTTTATGTGCTCAGATTAGTTATTTCTGGGTATGTCTGTAAGGGTGTTTGGGATGAGATTTGCATTTGAATTGGACTCAGTAAAGTAGCTTGCCCTCTGCAATGTGGGTGGTCATTCTTCAATCCACTGAGGGCCTGAATAAAATAAAAGGTGGGGAAGAAGGAATTTGCCCCTTTTTTCCTGCCTCACTGGTTAAGCTGGAACATATCTAATCTTCTCCAGTCCTTGGCCTGGGATTTACACCACCAGCTCCCCTGGGTCTCAGGCTTTCACACTTGGACTGAATTATACCACTAACTTGCCTAGGTTTCCAGCTTGCCGACAGCAGGTCATGGGACTTCTCAGCCTCCATGATCACATAATCCAATCCCTTATAATAAAGCTCTCTCTCTCTCTCTCTCTCTCTCTCTCTATATATATATATATATATATCTCACAGCCTGGCAGGATATATATATATATCCTGCCAGGCTGCGTATTCCAAAGCCCATCCATGCTCTTTCCAAGGCACCAACAAATGTCCACAACAGTAAAGAGCACTGAGCTAACCGGAATTTCCAGGCTAATAAAAAATGAGGCAAGCCAAAAGTTCAAATCTGGATAAAATGTAAAGTTTATTCCTTTCAGTAAAATGGAAAGTCGGACTCAGAATCAACAGCTGCTAAAACACTTATCATTAAGTATCCCGGCCTTAGCTCACAAAAGTCAACAAGCCAGAAATTAAAGTGCAAGCACATTTATCTCCAGAATTTAACATAGAAGACAGTAGAATAAGCTTCTAAATATTTTAAGGCCTAGGTTCGGACTAAGGAGACCTGGTAGTGATTCGTATATCTGTTGGTAAGTAATTGTGCGTGTCCCTAAGCAAGTTGCTTGACTGTCCTGGTCTCAGTTTTCACCTACAAAAAGAAGAGATTTGATTCTACAAGATGTCTAAGTCCCCATCTTGACCTAAGGCTAATATTTTTTAGAACTGATACTAATTCACCTCATGACATTCTGGAGAGGCATGACCCATTTTACAAAGATTCAGAAATAGAGATTCAGAAAAGTTAGCTGTCTTAGCACGTCATCACAGAGCTGAGGATTAATGTCTCTTTCTCCTGCATCACCAAACCCTCCTTCTTCCCCATCCTGCCTGGGATCCTTCATTGACAGGGGCTCAGGTGGGACAGAAGGAAAGCAGAATACTCCTTTCTGCCCTTCCTAATGCTGGCCACCATCCCTCACTATCTACTGTCTTGAGGGTGGAGAAAGCACCATGTCCCTAACTCACCCCATGCTGGCAATCATCCCTTGAATGGAGGGGGCAGAGGGGTTGTGATTTAGTTCCCATCTATTAATATTAGTGTGGATGTAATTACCAGTAGACTCACCAGTCATCTAGACCCCCAAAAAGGGTCTGTTGTTGAGAGTCAGCACTTTGCCTGTGTGTTTACTGACACCTCAGCACAACCTCACAGTCTCTCCTTTGGCCACTTGCTTCCCACTCATTCCAGTCACTGGGGCCCAAAACCAAACCATGCTGTTCTTCTGTACAAAGATGTCGTTGAGTGAAAATTCAAAACACAAGCTTAGCATGTTACATGAAGGGTTTTTTAGCCAACCTTAGGCTAAATCACTTGGGTTTGGCTGTCTCTCTCTCTACACATCACACACTCATACCTCCCTGCCAATTCCAGAGAACTCTAGTTTTCCCTACCTCCAAATTTTCAGCAGTGTGCATTTTAAGAGCCTTTTTCCCCTTGTTTATTTCTTCTTTCATCACCTCAAGGTATTTCATTCCTAAATACCTTGTTTTTCCATTCCATATTTTCTCACTCTTATTTGCCAGTTATGTTCACTCCTTCCTCCACATTTACTATTTTCCCTTCCTCTGGCCAAAAAAAAAAAAAAAACCCACAGGAGGGAAAAAAAGACTTCCTATTTTAGTGCTTTAAGGAGTGCTACACTGTTCTTTCTTTCTTTATCTGCATTTTGCATCACTGGCTCTGAAGACAGAGGACCCTTTTTGCCATCTTGGGATTTACAAAGAGTATTTTTTAAGTACCCATTAAGACACCTGCATGTATTGGGTGCTCTGTGCATGCTTTCCCGTTAAATCCTCACAACCACCTTATGAAATGGCTCTTTCCCTAAAACAGTGCCTCTCAGACTCTAATGTGCATATAAATCATCTTGGATTCTGACTTGAAGGTTTTGGACGAGGCCTGAGAATCTACATTTCTTGCAAGTTCCTAGGTGATGCTGAAGATGCATGTCTATGGACCACACTGCAGGTTTGACAGAAATGTTATGTGAGACACTGATGTGAAGATTCTGCCTCCCAGGAGCATTTTGGTCCCTAGTGTCGATCACTACCCTCCTCTCACCATCCTCTCTTAAAATTCAAACATTCCTTGAAAGGTTAACAAATTCATTGTGAACAGGGAATTAGTGACCATTTCAAAATGTACATCCTAAGAGCAATGAAACACAGAAAAAGAAACCAAAATGGGAAGGGACACAGGAGAGGCAAAAGTTGTTGAAGATGAAAGTGATCCAGCAAGAGACTAACATGACAGGATAAGTCTTCAAGAAAGATATCTGCAAAGAAGATGTCTTCAAAGAAGATGTCTGTCCCCCCTTATCACAGGCACAGGAGGTGAGATACAGCCTGCCATCATGGCACTCACTGAACTTTCTCTCAAAGACCTTTTATAGAGTACCTACTGGTGTGAGTGTAACTGAGATTCTCTCTCTCATGTTGTCTCTCTCTCTCTCCCTCTATATATATACACAGTTTCTCATCAAATGCTCACAACCACCTTTTGAAATTACTAGTTATCACTCTCATTTTATAGATGAACAGAACTAGAGCTCGAGGAAACTGCTTAACTTTTCCCAAGGTAAGTACCAATTTTCATGAATAGCATTCAGTCCATCACTTCCCACTGCAAGGATAGGTCTCTATGATCACACAAGCTACCAAAACACTGGGGAAAAAAATATAGGATCCTACTAGAGTTCTGGAGATAGAGATGATTTTCCATCTTTGATAAAGTTTTTTGGGGGGTGGCGGGGAAGAAGAATGTATGACCCAGAAGAGAATGAATCTGTTTATGTTACTCATGGCTTTGGATGCAAAGGGAGAACAAGAATCTCTAGAAATACTGCTTTGAGTAGGGTCAGGGTGGTGTGTAGCAAAAACCTTCTGCAGCATTGTTATTTGGTGCACCTCTGATCTTTTTTTACTAGGTGGGAATCCTTGAGAGCAGAGAGCATTTCTGTGAGACCAGCCTGTCTCTGAAGAAGGAACAGTGCTCAGTCCCCATGTTTCACTACATCCTTTCCCACCTCCGCCTGGCCTCCTGAGATCTGGCTACCACAAATTACCATAATTATATCATTGGGATTCCCTGGTAGCTCAGATGGTAAAGAATTTGCCTGAAATGCAGGAGACCGGGTTCGATCCCTGCTTCAGAAAGATCTCCTGGAGAAAGAAATGGCAGCCCACTCCAGTATTCCTGCCTGGAGAACTCTATGGACAGAGGAGCCTGGCAAGCTACAGTCCATAGGGTCACAAAGAGCCAGACATGATATTATATCAGCTTCTCCCCCACTGTTGGGTCCATCTTCTCAGTCTTCTAATAAACTCTTGGTATTCAACTTTTTGAATGAATCAATTCTTTGAATGAATCAGTTCTACAGTCCTAGTTCCTTGTCCTTTCCTCTGTGTCCCACCCATTTCCTTCACCACCAGTTTCCTGAAAGAAGCACCTTCGTTCCTTGCCTGAAGTGCTCACTACAACTGAGATGCTTGTAGTCACTGTTTGCAGTCCCATTGCTCTCCTAAAACCATTTCCCTCTGTGGTCACCTGGAGCCATGTAATTACCTTCTCTCTGACTACTTTATCTCATGCCTGGTCCTTCTCAATTCTTAATACTGTTGCCTACCTGCTTCATCTGGAAAAGCTCCCTCTGACTTTCAAAATGCAATAGTGCCTCATTCTGTTCCAGCCTTTCTGATCTTCCTCTGACTGCCTTGAAGATTCTTTCTCCTCTTCTCACCACTAAATGTGAATGGCCTCAGACTCATCATTGCTCCATTCCCATTTCCCCTGACATTCCCTCCTTTGATGATCTCCTCTCCTGCTATTGCTTCAATTATCATATTTTGGATAGATGACTTCTTGGCTCTAGACTCACATTTCCATCTGGCAACTGAGCATTTCCACCTACTATTTTCTAAGTAACAATTCTATCTCAAACTAATAGTCTTTCCCCAGATTTTTCTATTGCTATTAAGGATATCACTATTTTCCCATTCATATAGAGTTAATTTTTGTCATCTCACAATTCTTAGTCTTTAAGATCTAAGAGATGGCCAAATACTATAGATTCTCAATGAGAGATTCTCACATTCTCTTCCCTTCTTCTTATTCCTACTACTACCATCAGAGCTCAGATTCTTGGTGGACACTAAATCTTCTGCCTCTTTTCCATTCTCACTGTCGCTATTTCAGTAATCTCCCAGTGTCTTCTTTCATGTCCCCCCACTTCCCATCCCTACAAAGTCTTTTTGCCAGATAAATCTTCCAAAGATAGAACTCTGGTCATGTCACTTCCTAAAACTTCCAGTTCCTAACTGCTCAAATACTGAAATCCATTCATTATCTATATATTGTTATACAACCACCAAACCAAATTGCTCTCTGTTCCATGACTATCCACCATGCTTATCCTCTTCGAAGTGCCTACTCATGGCTTCTCTGTCTGAAATGTCCTCCCCAACATCAAACTCAGTTCCTTGGTTTTCCACACTAATCAGAAGCAATCTGTTTTCTCCAGGCTTTGAGTCTCCAGAACCACTAGCTAAATATCTTTAATAATTTGTTCCTCAAGTTACTTATAATATTCTGTACAATAACATGTAATAAAACATGCGTACCCACCTGAGAATCTAGGAACAAAGATAAGAATACATCCAAGTAGCTATGGTCAAAGAGGTCCCATGATAACCAAAACATCTCAGTTCTTTTCTCCATTGGTGATCACAGAGTCTGAAACCCATGAATGTATGTACAGAGGGACAGAAGGGAGTCACACGAACTTTTATTGACAACAGTAGTAAAATATAACTTGTTAACTAATCAAAAATATTTAGTCTTGGAAATACTATAAAAGCAGCTCCTAAAGCAGTTCCATCAAATTAATCTAAATAGAAGCACACAGAGGTCTTATTCTAATTATTAATAAATGCTAATCAAATCAGTGAGAAGCTGTATTTAAGAGACTAACTACAGATTCTCAAATCATACCATTCAGCAGAATCCCCAGGAAATTTTTGAATAACTCAGAATCCTAGTCCTCCAAACTGAATTCAAAGGAACCAAAACTTCTAATATTGGTCTGTAAATGGGGTTATCTCTCTTAAATAGCCATGCATAGGGGTGGGGGTTGTGGGGAGGGAAAGATGGAGGGGAGGGGGAAGTCAATAACCATCCAATAAATAAACTGAGTTCCAGTACAAAAAAAAAGAAATAGCCATCTAGTTCTTCAAACTTTATGATTCTGGGGAGCTCAGAACAGTTCAACAATGGAAAATGAGTGTTTAACCAGTTACCTGTGGTGTATGAGCGTGAATATCTACCCTTTCTTAACCATATCAGAAAGTCTTGGGGGTTTTTTCCTCGGCAATTTCAAGTAGAATGGGTTCAGATGTCTTCTCTCCTCAGGAAGAAAGTACAGCCTTGTGAGTCTCTGGGATCCAATAAAGTGGGTCTCCTGGAGCCATTTAATCCCCCAAAGCCCTTGATCTAAGAAAGCAACTCAATAAATCCCATTTTTCCACCAAGTTTCCATGACCTAGCCATCTGCTTGCGGAGAAATAAACTAAGTTTCCATACCCTGAACCAACCAATTTCTTCCCAACCTCTCATAACCTGGCAAGCACTAAGAGCACAAATGAGAAGAACATTCACAACTCTGATCATTTCCTCCATCACATCATACAAAGAACCTGCAGAGTTCTTGGCACAGACTTTTCCAACAAATGATGCAATGCAATCAGCACCCACTCACCTTCTCATATTATTTGAGCAAAATACTGATGTATTTCCCTCACATTGCAGGTGCCCCATTATGTGACCACTGGACCCAGCTTTTCTACAATGAGACTACCTGAATGTCTTACTGGTGACCACTTAAGCTCTTCTGATTCGTGCTGGCTAATTTTATAGGACCGTTTTTACTAAATATTTCCAACACACTATATCCTGTTGTTTAGAAGACCATATTTTAGAAGACTCAAATCATGGTTTTTTATTAGGTCACTATCTACCTCGGAGAAGGCAACGGCACCCCACTCCAGTACTCTTGCCTGGAAAATCCCATGGATGGAGGAGCCTGGTGGGCTACAGTCCATGGGGTCGCTCAGAGTCGGACACGACTGAGCAACTTCACTTTCACTTTTCACTTTCATGCATTGGAGAAGGAAATGGCAACCTACTCCAGTGTTCTTGCCTGGAGAATCCCAGGGACGGGGGAGCCTGGTGGGCTGCCGTCTATGGGGTCACACACAGTCGGACACGACTGAAGCGACTTAGCAGCAGCAGCAGCATCTACACCCTTCTACCTCATATGCTGCAAACATCTCTCAGAGAATAAATGGTATTCTCCTCTTATGGGATATCTTTTCCTAGAAGTTCCACCATAGATGAAACCATCATCCATTCCAAAAATATGTGTACTGTGCATATGTGTGCTCAGTCACGTCCGACTCTTTGTGACCCCATAGACTGTAGGCTACTCTGTCCATGGAATTTTCCAGGCAAGAATACTGGAGTGGTTTGCCATTTCCTTCTCCAGGGGAACTTCCTGACCCAGGGATCAAACCCACATCTCTTGTGTTTCCTGCACTGGCAGGTGGATTCTTTACCACTAGCACCACCTGAGAAGCCCAAAGATACAATAGATTCTAACTCATTTCCTCAATTAATGGACAGAAATGGCCATCCTCTCTTATTCTAATAATAGCACTGTATTTTTCTTCGGAAGGTTATTTGTTCTGAATTATTAGTTTTTGTTGTCCTTAGGGTCTCTTGACATGATCCAAGCCAGGTCTATAGAAGTAATCACCTAAAATTGGGGAAAATGGGAAGGTGGGACTCTCTTTCCATTGGGCTAATAAGCAAAAGATATGAGCCAGGAGCAGCTAGCTAGTCACCATCTCAACACCAACAGGAAGAGCCTATCTGAGAATACAACTAACACTGAAAAAAGAAGCGAAATGTCAGATTTAGATAATATCATATGTGTCCCTGGTTACAAATACCAACATATGCCTTTTCTGTTTAAGTTAACTTGAACAGGGTTTCTGTCAGTTATAAGTGAAAATGTCCTAGCTGACATTGGACTTAGGAAATGATAGTGATAATAATAGATAACATTCACCCAGCATTACTCTATACCAGGCACTGTTGCAAGGGCTTTCCATATATTAACCCATATAATCTTCACAAGCTTATGCAATAGGTGTTGTTAGTATCATCATTATTTCCACCTTACAAATGAGGAAACCAAGATAAAAAGCTTCCTCGAGGCCACCCAGCTAACAAGTGATGAAGCAGGATTCAAACATAAACAGTCTGACTCCAGCGTCAGTGCTGTGAATGAGGGCTGCTCAAAGAGTGGCCCAAAGACACTTTTGGTCTATAAACTATTAACGATCTGCAAGGAGAAATGGAAAGTACATGTATAGAAACCTAGTAAGTTCACATTGCTGCAACATTCTGTATTTATGAAAGTATTGGTCTATAATGGACTAACAATTTTTTTTTTAATGTATCCTTCACCACAGAGTTTGAAAAGCATTATTTAGCTTGTAGGATCAGCACTGTGATTTAGATGTAAATCACAAGCTTTCTTCAAATGCTCTTAAGTTTCTATAATGTCAGTGTCACTTGGCAATCTTTAACTGTGTTACTTCTTGACTCAATTCCAACATTTCAAAACAGTTAATTGAGATATTTTAATTTTCAAGGCTCTGGATTAGAATGGGATCCGGAGTTCTCAATGGACCTTTTGAGATGCTAACGTATTGAGTTAAAGCTACCTAGCACTAAGGAGCTTGGCAATGGTCTTTCCAGTGAAACCTGCCCTAAACAGACAAAGTAAAGATAAAGGGAATCATAATCTCAGTCAAGGAAGAAGTCAGAAGGTCAGTCCTAGGAAATGAATGATACCGCAAAGTTGGAAGAGGGGCAACAAGGCACAGAAGCAAGCTGCGACCTTGCAGAGCTTTCCTATGCATCCTACTTTGAGAAATACACTCCCCTTCTGTGCCCTTGCACAAAGAAACAGTGCCTGACATAAAGTGTGTCAGTCACTCAGTTGTGTCCGACTCTTTGCGACCTCATGAACTATAGCCAATCAGGCTCTTCTGTCCATGAAATTCTCCAGGCAAGAATACTGGAGTGGGTTGTCATTCCCTTCACTAGGGGATCTTCCCGACCCAGGGATTGAACCTGGATCTTCTACATCGTAGGCAGGTTCCTTACCATCTGAGCCACCAGGGAAGCCCCCTAGGACATGTTTAGCCTGGAACAACAACAACAAAAAAACACAAAGTTTTTCTTGAACAGACACTTCACAAGTGGACGATAAGCCCATGGAAGAAACTGACATTGTTAGTCATCAGGGAAATGTAAACAAAACAAAACAGCAAGATACCACTTCACCACCACCAGAACGGCTAAAATTAAGATAACACACAGCAAATGTTGGTAAGGATGCTGAACAACTGCAACTGTCATACACAGCTGGCAGGAATGGAAAGGAGTTGGCAGCTTCTTATAAAGTTAAAGTGGACCTATCCTCTGACCCAGCAATTCCAGGCCTAATAGTTACCCAAGAGAGTTGAAGACATAGGTCCACTAGGACTTACACAAGAATGCTCATATCCCCTGAACTGGAAATGATCCAATTATAAGTTAGCAGGAGAATGAGTCAACAAATTGTGATGTAGTTCCACAAAAGAATCTACTGAGCAATAAAAATGAACAAATTACTATACATGCCACAATAATGATGGCTCTCACAGACAATGTTAAGTGAATAGGACCATTCACAAAGGGTACACACTGTATGATTTCATTTACATGAAATTCTAAAACAGGCAAAGGAAATTAAGGTGAAAATTATTAGAATGGTGGCTGCCCCTTGAAAAGGGGGGATGGACAGGACGGTTGCATGGGAAAGGACATGAAGGAAATTTCTAGGGAGATGGAATGTTTTATTGGAGAAGGAAATGGCAACCCACTCCAGGATTCTTTCCTGGAGAACTTCATGGACAAAGGAGCCTGGCAAGCTACAGTCCATGGGGTTGCAAAGAGTTGGACACGACTGAGCAGCTAACACTCACTCACTCAGAATGTGTGATATATATCATGATAGGGACATGGGTTACAGGACAGAATCAAGTGGTAGGTATGAGGGGTAGATAAAGATATAGATGAAGCAAGTGTGGCAGAATATTGATCATTGCCCAATCTGGATGATGGGTACATGAGTATACTTATACTATTGTTTACTTTATTTACAATTTTCCATAATGAAAAGCTGGAAAATCAATAAATACAAGTCTCTTGCCATTTAGTTAATATCATCAGCACTTTTTATTTTGAAAAAAATTTCTCCAGGAAACCTGCACTTAAGAACCAAATGCCCTTGTAAGAACAAGCACCACCAACTAGATCCCTCCTGAGTCTGAGGCAGACGTGTCACGACAGAGTACAAGGCAGTGCGCTTTGTTCTGGACATACACTATTCACCACTGTTGTGTCTGATAACTCAGAAAGTGCATGACCAGGAAAAAGCAGTTCTTACTGATTTGCACACCACCTTTTACGCAAGACACAGCACAATTCCACTTAAGAGAAAAGTTCCTGGGTACAAGGCAAGGAATTATGAAATAAAAAGCATTTAAAATTTTTGACTTCTCTTTACAGCTTATTATTTTTACTATAAATGCCTAAGAGTGATTTTAAACCAAGCTATTTAAGATTTAAATCAGGTAAACTAAAATTTTTCTGCATGCCACTTAGGAAGGATTAGAAAAAACAAGTCTCACAACAAGGGAAAACATGAATACATTGTCACGTAATACATTCTTCAATGTATAGCTTATAAAGAAAATAACATGTGGTAAAGTGTTTATGCTATGTCAAGTGAAAAAAAGCACAGACTTACCTATAACACTAATTCTTAAATATACGTGCATTTGAAGAGGGAAAAAAAAAACTCAAGAAAATAATGACTTTTAACTTCATATTGGTACATTACTGGATGGTGAGAATGAGAATTTTGAATTTTTTCCTTTATGCTTTTCTAAATTTTCCAGTTTTCTATAAAATTTCCTTTGTGACAGAAAAGCAAAACCAAAAAGTCATCTGTAAGAGCAGTACACAACTTGTTACAAATCAAGTACTTACTCCAGCAACAGTACAGAAACCAAACCCATCATTTTGTATTATCTAGGTTTCCTGAGGAAGAACAACGGCGCCTGGTGAACTCCTGCTGCAACAGCTTGCTTATTAGTAAGGCTCCTCTTTCCCCAAGCGCTTTCAAAATTTGTTCAAAATACCCACTTTGCTTATTTGGGTATGGAGAAGGACAAGGCTGGCAGGCCAACAATCATTTTTCATTCTACTGCAGACATCTTTTATTCCAAATCCCCTCACCATTCCCATCCCTCCAGGGATTCCAACAATGTGCCATCCCTCGGCTAAGGCACTGAGGCATACAGACCCTGGTCGACAGGCCAAGCCATCTGGGTTGAGTCTCGGTGCAGGGCAGACAAGAAAATAAACTCAACTTGGCTTTCTGCCACTGAGTACAAGGGGCCTATGTGGCCGCCTGAGTACAGGAAACACTAGCTGGCCTTCTCTACTTCACTTACCAGAATCTCCAACTAGGGATAAATGAATGCACTGGCATTGTCACCCTGGAGCTTGCCACATAGAATTCAGCGGGTAGAATAATTGGGTCACAAAATCTTCACTACAGCTTCTGTGGAAAAGAATTAGCTATCTCACCAAGGCCCACTTCTGGACCCCATTATGACGAATTCAAATTTGTTGAGAACCCAGCAGGCTGTTCTTATTATAAATGATTTTGTTTGGTTGGTTGGTTGGTTTTATTCAATGGCTGTGGAGGTGGGGGCGGAGGTCATGCTGTCATTTGTGGCTATCATTCAATTTTTAAAAATAAGATGCTTTCTTCATTCATGCAGAAGACCAGTTAGCCTACAAGGCCATGCCCTAGAATGATGCTGTGCCATGTGGAAGGCACTATCCACATGGCACTGTGGAGCATTTGAAACATAGCTAGACCAAACTGAGACGCACTGTGAGCGTAAAATTCACATCAAATTCTGAAGACCTTGTACAAAAGAAAACATAATATAAAATATCTCATTAATCATTTAAATATTGATTGCATGCTGAAATGATAATATTTTGGCTCTAGTGGGTTAAATAAAATACATTACCAAAATGCATTAATTTCACCCATTTCTTTTTACTTTATAGCAAATTTAAAATTACATATGCCACGCACATTTTATTTCTATTGGAGAGTGCTAGTTCAAAAATTATTAGTGTTCATTAAACAAGTACCTGTGAATATCCACTCTGGAGCATCCTACATAGAAATGTCCATGTGAGAAGGAGGTTTATCCTAAACGAAGTGCTGTATGTCAGCACATCTGTCCTTATGTCCTTCAATCTGGGGTTCCTATGTGACCCCACTCTCCATCTTCTCTGTCCATGGAGATTTAATACTACATACGGCATGAGAAACGCTGGACTGGAAGAAACACAAGCTGGAATCAAGACTGCTGGGAGAAATATCAATAACCTCAGATATGCAGATGACACCACCCTTATGGCAGAAAGTGAAGAGGAACTAAAAAGCCTCTTGATGAAGGTGAAAGTGGAGAGTGAAAAAGTTGGCTTAAAGCCCAACATTCAGAAAACGAAGATCATGGCATCCGGTCCCACCACTTCATGGGAAATAGATGGGGGAAAAGTGGAAACAGTGTCAGACTTTATTTTGGGGGGCTCCAAAATCACTGCAGATGGTGACTGCAGCCATGAAATTAAAAGAGGCTTACTCCTTGGAAGGAAAGTTATGACCAACCTAGATAGCATATTCAAAAGCAGAGACATTACTTTGCCAACAAAGGTTCGTCTAGTCAAGGCTATGGTTTTTCCAGTGGTCATGTATGGATGTGAGAGTTGGACTGTGAAGAAGGCTGAGTGCCAAAGAATTGATGCTTTTGAACTGTGGTGTTGGAGAAGACTCTCGAGAGTCCCTCGGACTGCAAGGAGATCCAACCAGTCCATTCTGAAGGAGATCAGTCCTGGGTGTTCTTTGGAAGGAATGATGCTAAAGCTGAAACTCCAGTCCTTTGGCCACCTCATGCAAAGAGTTGACTCATTGGAAAAGACTCTGATGCTGGGAGGGATTGGGGGCAGGAGGAGAAGGGGATGACAGAGGATGAGGTGGCTGGATCGCATCACTGACTTGATGGACGTGAGTCTGAGTGAACTCCGGGAGTTGGTGATGGACAGGGAGGCCTGGCGTGCTGCGATTCATGAGGTCGCAAAGAGTCGGACACAACTGAGCGACTGATCTGATCTGATCTGATCTGACGGCATGTCTGCCCCTCCAGCCAAAGTTCTGCTGCTCTTGCAGGAATGTCTGTGTAATCTTTGGGGGCTCCCTGAGCATGTGTGTTGGAACAGTCAATCCAGGAAACCAAGGGCTGCAAGAAGGACTGTAGGAAAACACCACTGAGCACCCTAATGAAGGAGGCAAATGCTTTTGTTCCTCCAGAGTCAGGTATGCTTCTCCCAGCTGGTACCCTGGTGACTTTTCAAAGATTTTTGAGGGAAGGAAAATTCTTAGCCAAAAGAAGCAAATAGCAGTCTTGCTGGTTCTGAGATAAAGAGGCTGCATAGACCCCCTTGAGAACAGAGCCCCTAATCCCACCTGGATGGGTAAAGCCCATGGTTAGGCCACTAAGCTTTCCCCTCTGGCTAAATGACTAATTATTTCTGATAATAGTGGTCTCTACTAACCCCTCACCTGCCCTACAGCAGAGCAGATCTATCAAGTGAGGAGGGTAGTAATTACTGGTGATACTTGCAAACACTCATTATCTAAGCTCCTGGGTCCTTAGGAGACAGATATGAGACACAAGGGGATCAACTCACAACAATGCCAAAAGGAAGCTGCAGCCATTTGAAAAGCAAAATATAGTGATTGTTAATTTACAAAAGTAAAGTCAAAGAATGTCGTGTTAAAAGTGAGACTCTAATACTTCAGTTACACATGTCTTCTAAAGTCTAAGAATTGCTTCTTGCCTGCCTTTCTCCCATTAGCTATTATGACTAAAGCTGAGATTTCTGCCTCCAGAACTTGCTAATCTTTGCCTCTGAATCTCCTTCCAGATACCAATTTCTTACAGACAAGGGCTGTGTCATCTGTTATATTCCCTACAGCTCCCTGCACATTGGCAGCTAAAGGGACTGTACATAATACATACAGACAGATTCATTACTGTTGTCTATCAGCTGTACTGGTGGCCTTCTCTTCATAGATGAGTATCTTCAACATTTCATAAGACCAAAGTTTCAGGAGCCAAACAGATCATCAGGAATGATTAATAATATGAAATTTAAAGGCCACTTGTAAACACTTCATGAGTATTATATTGTGCTACAATAAACAGTTAGTGAGACTTCTTTTTCTCCAGAAAGATTTCTTTTGCTATGAGGTTTCACTATAGAATTTATTTTACGCTAAGGAAATATTACAGGGGAGAATGCAAGCAATATGAATTCAACAGTGAAATCACCTGGATGACTGTTCCAAGACTCTCAGAAACACTCTCTTTTTCCTTCATGAAAGAAAGTTTACAGAGAGTCACGATGGACAGAACGGTGGAGAGTTTCTATTTAAGACACAACTGAGGTTTAATTTTGAAGAGAAAAAAAAACAGATTTCAAAAGACAGAGCCTGTTGGAAAGTCACCAATTGGCCAGAGACAGAAATGTCTGTAAGGGTTTGATTTTTCTCACTCCAGCTGGGAGTTGTGTTGTTTTTCTTTTTCTATTTTCTGAATGTATTTCTCCTAAGATAAAAATCCCAAATTCTACTCCTGGATAATCTGGAAAAGAGATTCTTTTCATCTTCAGAGTTGTTTTGACTTTTAAGGAAAAAAAAGGATAAGAAAATTTTGAAATACTAAATTCTATATAAATATGTATATATATATACATATATATAGTAAATTCCTTTTAAAACATTATTCCAAGAAACAGCAGCTAAACAAAAATAAACAAAAAAAAAACCTCACAAGAGAGAATTTATTAGGAATAAAACTAAATGATAGACATATAAAACTGATTATATCATATGGAAAAACTTTTTCATAGGAACATCTTAAGAGGATTTATTATGAATATAAGTAATCATGGCATACATGACTGACCATGCCATCATTTTTTTCCTGCCTTAACCAACAGTCAAGAAGCACTTTATTTGTCAAAATTTTAAAAATAAATGTACCTTTTGAAATAAAAGCCCACACAAAATGCACGCACAAATATACCCAGTTCTGTGCATTATCAAAAGAACTGAGGCCTATTTATTGCCATGGCCTAATGTTTAAAAAACTTACATCCTATCTGCATCTTCAAATCTACATGCATTAGAAAAATTCCAAGAAACCTCACCATAATGCTCTATTACTGCTTGGTTCCCACTATAATAACAGAGCAGTACTTTGTAGCATTATAGCACTTTTCATGCAAGAATAGAAATACTCCTTTATGACTCCTTTGTTTTCCTCCAGTGACCCATAGAGGAAGGTCAATGATACATCCATTTTATTGAAACTCTTATACAAGAAAACAGAAAAGAGTGTAACAGTAAGCCACTTGAGGTGAAGCACTACTTTCTTGAGTTATTATAAGTTTTCCAAAAATGTCAATTGATTTAAAACATAAAATTCTAATCCCACCTTAACATTATTCTCAGTGAAATATTTCTTATCCCCACCTTCATTTCTCCAGCCAAAAGACACTCCTCACCCCAACTATTATACTTGACCCTATGTAGTCACTGAAAATAGAAAACTTAGAAATCTGAATACTTCTCTTGTAGGATCGGGATATCTGCAGCTTACCCAAAGATTGAGTGTCTTGGGGCAACTTAATGAAAGGCATCAAACAGCCTAACTGCCTGGGCCACAAACGGGTCCACACATGAAAGAAGAACAAGATGTTACTCCAAAAAATACCTTGATAAGTGTTTTTCCTTAACATACAAAGCATCCTTTAGAAAACAGGAGAGAAGAGGAGAAGGGAGGGGAGAGGAGAGAACCCAAGAGAAGAGAGGGAAGAGAGAATAGAAGAGATAAAGGTAAAAAGGGAACACTTCTCCCAGTATGGGCACATTTTCAGCACCCATCCAGCAGATAGGATACATTTTGGTCACTGCTAAGCCTTAAAAATATCAAGCTCAGCTGACTGTGACTTAGAGAAAAGCTTGTATGCCTAGAAACTAATCCTTTTCCACTTTAACTTCTCCTTTGGTAAGCTTACCAAGCAATTGTTCCATAATTTATCCAGCAAAATAATTCCATAGCCCACCATGAAAAGACTAAAAAGGAAACAATAATGTGTGTATACAGAAAGTACTTATAAAATATACATCCTATCCTTTTCTTTTTAATTTTCTGGGTAAAGTTTATAAACAGCTGGTATCTCTGAGGATAAACAATTTTTAATATGAATATTCATTGATCTGGATGAGTTTTTGCAGTCATCACATTAATAAAGTAAAAAATTTAAAAATCCTTGAGTTACATTTGCTTTTCAGAAAACAAAGCCATATATCTCCACATCATTCTAACTAAAAAATGGATCAGGGAAGAGCACCCTGTTCAACCTCAAACAGGATGCTCAAAATGAAATGGGGTGGGCTTTCCTGGTGGCTCACTGGTAAAGAATCCACCTGCCAATGCAGGAGACAGGTTCAACCCCTGGGTCAGGAAGGTCCCTCGTGCTGTAAGGCAACTAAGCGCATGCGCCACCACTATTGAGCCTGTTCTCTAGAACCCAGGAGCTGCAAGTAACGAGCCCCCAAGCCACACCTACTGAAGCCGGCTCCCCCTAGAGCCCGTGCTCTGCAACAAGCGAAGCCACCAAAATGAGAAGACTGTATACCACACCTAGAGAGTACCCACCACTTGCTGCAATTACAGAAAAGCCCACGCAGCAATGAAGACCCAGCATAGGCAAAAGTAAATAAATATTTTTTTAAAAAGGAGGGGGTGAGTGTGAAAACTAGTGCAGGATCTGAAGGTTGAGTCCAGGGATTCAGTGGGCATTAGGACAAGGCACTTCATTTCTATGACCTCAGATTCTTCCTCTCAAAATGATGACTACAAATCCTACATGCTTCCTTCAGTTTGAAGCAAGAATAAATTATACTTAATAAACTGTAGGCAAATACTTGGGGGTGGGGAGCACAGATAGAGTAAGAGAGAGAAAAACAGCAATGTGCACCACAAACGTGCTTTCAGGAGGAAGCTGGAGGTCTGCTGGCCACATTTTGAGAAACATATACTCAACAGAGGCTATTTTTTTCAGTTTATTCAGATTCTTTATATTTATTTTTATCATTGCTTCTTTAAAAGCAAAGCTTTGTCAATAAAGGTATTCTACACATGAGAAAATCAAGAAAATGTCCCCAAATCCATTCTGAAAACTTTAAATAAACATTCTTGATGTTCATTGCTTGGTTGCTTCACCCTTGCATTCAACCATCTCAAAACAGATGGAACCCTTGCTCAACTTTGCTTTCACCAAAGCACCAATGATGCTTCAAGCATTCACTGAGCAGGGGGATCGTAGAGGTAAAAAGGTAGCCTTCCAGGGGCCCAGGTCTAATGGGAAGTCATAAATAAGTTTTAAAAAATGTAGTTAAAACACAATGGGATAATTATAATGCATGTCATGGGAGTCACTTTCAACTTCCATATACTAACTGCTTGTGGTTGATGTTGTTCATGACTCCATGGACTGTACCCTTCCAGGCTCCTCTGTCCATGGAATTTCCCAATCAAGAATACTGGAGTGGGTTGCCATTTCCTTCTCCAAGAGATCTTCCCAACCCAGGAATCAAACCTGCGTCTGCTGCTGGGCGGGCAGATTCTTTACCACTGAGCCACCTGGGAAGCCCTTGCACAGCCAAAAATAAAGCTGAGCAAGGGTTCCATCTGTTTTGAGATGGTAGAAAATCAAGAAGATATTGCTCTCCTTTCCAAGAGCATGATTCCTTTCTCTAGTGGAAACCAAGTATAAGCCTCTCATACTCTGATTTCTCAGTTCAGGAATTTTAATTCAAAAGCCATAAAACAAGGCTATGTGGCCAAGTAAAAGCCTAAAAGAACATCTTTCCTAGATCTCAGGAGCATGGTGATCCTTTGTGCAGTTAACTTGTCTCATGTAGCAGACTTTTAACACACCTTCTCTTGGATTCTGGTACTTACCAAGTTACCTGGGTTCTGTAGGGTAACTAAAGGGTAAGTAGGAGAAAGAAACTCTTTTAATAGAATAACAAGGGGAATTGTTAGCAGAAAATTAACATTCACAATCCAATTATTTAAACTTTCTCCCCTAAGATTACCTCCAACAAGAATGGTTCCCATCCTTTCTCCTCATTTAGAATCCACAACACCCCACCTCAATCTTGCTCCCACTCCCAGGAAAACAAGGAATGTCAGACAACCCTCCTATGAGACTAGACACAAAATATAGACAGGAAGGAGGTGGGGGGAAAAGAAGAATAAAGAAAAAGAGCACTAAGGAACTATAAGGCTGAGAAAGAGGTAGAGAGATTATAAAAGAGAGGGGACAAAAGACAGAGTCTTATTTACCCAGATGGCCGATCACATGATATGTCCCAAGTATTTAAGCCTAGGGATAAGTTGAATTTCTAATCCCCGTAACCCTGAATATTTGGAAGGAACTAGAATATAGTACTTGGATCTGAAATAGTCCATTTGAAATGTTTCTAGATTCCACATGTGTGTTTGACTAGTTAACGGTGGACTCTAGGACCTCTTTTTTCAGGAATAAGGAACTGAAATATCTAATAGTCTTTGATATTTAATAGTCATTGGCCTCTTCTTTAATCCAGGGGAATTTTGAAATAATGTACTATCAAACTATCAGAGTTCCTGGGGGCATCTGGAGCAAATCCAGTGTTGGAGGAGGGCCATCAGGGCTGTTGAGCATCACCATGATCACTAGGCTGTCATTCTTAAACTGACCTATTAAATTAACACTTAGGCTCTAGGTTGTCACCTCACAAAGCTATATTGCTTTGGTTTCACCTATTAATAAATTCTAAAGAGTCAAGGACTCTCCTTGTGAAAGTTGTAAAAATGCCTATGTTCATGATCAATTTCCACGGGAACCATGACTAAGGGAGATCAAGTTTAGGTTCATTTGACTCCTGACTCCATATCTTTTGAAACTATAAACAAGAAGGCAATATTTTCCCTGGCCCTCACTATTGTGAGTGCCTGGGGTATAAACCTCCATTCTTCTTCCCTTCTCAACTCAGCCCTTTCTTTTCTTTGTATCTGAATAGAAGCAAAGATCCAGCAATAATTCCATCTTCCCCTGTGTAGTATGGAAACCATTTCTATCCTTTCCCTGTGCACTTCTACTTTTGCTCCTCTAATTTTTATCCCTTCTTTCTCTAGGCATATAATGCTATGCCAGACATGTAATGTGCTCGGTCAACAGAACTGAAGGAAGACCTTGGTTGTTTATTTCCATGTCTCCCTTAGACAGGAAAGCTCTAGATTCTCCACTTTCACCAAGACACTAGGTGTTCATGCTCCACATCCCCTCAGGCCCAGGGATGAAGTCAGTCTCATATGAACAAGTGGGAAGCACATGGATTGAAATGGGGAAAGGGTGCCATAAATGTAAAATTGTGCCCCTAAAACAGGTGTCCAAGTGCTGAAAAGCAAAGTAAATAAACATTCATTATGCTTCCCTAACTGTGCAGGGGTCATCGAGAAATGCTTCAGCGAGGAGACTGGAAAAAACTTTGGAATCAAGTTATGAAGGATGACTGGGAGTTTGGTAGGCCAGAGAAGGCTGGGATGAGAGTGGACAGGCCATCCAAAGCTCAGAGAACACCACACACTAATGTAATGGACAGGAAAAAGTCGTGATTTTTTTTCCCCAGGAAATTCTAGTTAGATTCATATGAATGTGCCTATGGAAGGAGCAATAACTGAAGTAATTAGGTAGGCTAATGATTTGGTGCTTTATATACCATATATAGGAATTTAGAATTTTTTTCTCCTTTACAAAGAGATGGGGAGCATTGAGATAGATACCTTACGCAAGCATTTGATCTCTTGAGCTAGAAGGTAAGTTGGATGGGTGCAACAAGGGCTGTGAAAACAAGGAGGAATCCCAGTCAAAAACATCTCATATAATCTGAACCAAGGTCATTGGCTGTGGAGATTAAGAGGTGGAACTGATTTTAAAAAAATAAGGAAGGAAATCCTGCCATTTGCAACAACATGGATGGACATTGAGGGCATTATGCTAAGTGAAATAAGTCAGAGAAAAGACAAACACTGTACAATTTGACTTATGTGTGGAACCTAAAGACCCAAATTCATAGAAACAGAGAACTGTTTGGTCATTGCCAGAGTGGAGAGTAGGAGATGGGTAAAATGGTGAAGGTGGTCAAAAGGTACTGACTTCCAAGTATAAGATAATTAAGTTCTAGGGATGTAATGTATCTTTTACCTAGAAGTCAGTACCTTTTGACTATCTTCACCATTTCACCCATACCCCACTTTGAGATATAATGTGGGCTTCCCAGGTAGCACAGAGGTGAAAATCTGCCTGCCAATGCAGGAAACACAAGAGTATAGGTTCAATCTCTGGGTAGGGACAATCCCCTGGAATAGGAAATGGCAACCCACTCCAGTATTCTCGCCTGGAAAATTCCATGAATAGAGGAGCCTTGTGGGCTACAGTCGTTGGGGGCACAAAGAGTCAGACATGACTGAGCACACAGCAGAAAGATGTAATGTAGAGCACAGTGACTATAACTGACAATGCTATACTACATGTTTGAAAGTTGCTGAGAAAGTGGATTTTTGACATTCTCATCACAAGAGAGAAAAAAAAAATGTCTAACTATGTGTGGTGATGGATGTTAACTAAACTTACTGGGGTGATCATTTCAAAATAGATACATGTATCAAATCATTGTGTTGCACACCTTAAACTAATACACTGTTACATGCCAATTATATCTCAATAAAACTGGAAAGAAAAAAAAAGGTGAGGCTAGACTCAATAAATAACTAAGTGGTAGAAATGAAGGGCCTGGTGACTGACTGGATGTGGGAAATGCAGGAGAAAGAAGTTTCTTGCTCAGGTTTCTAACTTGGAGGAATGAATAAAACAAAATGCAGATTTACTGGGATACTAAATCCATGAAGATTGGCCATTGCATTACCATTAAGTCTTGGATCTAACTTTCCAATCCAGATTTTTCATAAAAATACATGTCAGTAATTATAGCCACCTTTCAATATTTCTAGAATTCTACGAGACTAACCATTTCACTGACAAATATGTCCTGCAGTGCTTCCCACCCTCCACCCCACCCACATCGCATCTGAGTTATTTACAACAGAGCTGGTTTAGAAGTTAGAATCATCATGCTGCTCCATCACAACACAAAACAAACAATACCTCTACCATCTGATTTCCAGCTCAATAAAGTGGTATATTAAGGAACAGTCCTCAATTCTAGTCCATAAATAACATAGCTAAGGTCATTCTTGAGGCAATGAAATTCACATGATGATATTTTATCTCTGAAAAGTGAATTTTTCGTGGTGACAGAGTCCATCTGAAACAACCCTGGTATTTATTTATGTGTTTTTATGTTTGTGAAAGTCTCCCTGCAGGATATCCTCTTTGAGCTTTGCAGCTGTTGATAATGGGTCCCTGCCCAAGTGCGGATTTACTTTACAAACACATTTATCATCTATCAAACATATTGGCTGGCAAAGGTTTTGTATATTCCATGGCTTGTAACATTCTGCTCCTAACTATCCTGAAGCCACTGAAACACTCATATTGTTCTTGCTCACCCTTCAAGAAGGAAGTGAAAGACTGACTTTGTCTGGGAGGTGATAGGATTAAACTGCATTTCTGCTGAATCCACAGTGTTTAGAGAGCATGAAGCTGTTTTCTAGATGAATCAGCTGATTCTTTGTGCTTTACAAGCCAGTGGAGGCATTAGTTAATGAAAATGTAAGGAAAACAGTTCTTCTAACCAATACTAGATGGCAAAGAAAGGAAAACAAAGGAGAAAACATGAGCCTGCAGGACAGATATATCATCTTCTGAAGCTGGAACTTAGCTCACTCACTCCAGAACCTAAACTAGGAGCTACATTTCCAAACAGATGGGCAGATATGTGTCCAGAGTTCTAAGTCAAAAGGAAGCTTGCCAGAGCACTACATGAGTCCCTGTCTTTAAGTCATTCCCACCAGGAGAGGCCAGGGAATGGCACTTGGGATATGACACTGTTCCCGGCAGCATCTTTCTGGACCAAAAGCACAGCTGAAACTGGATCCAGTCCCAAACTGGAAAGAACTTCCTCTGGCTCAGATGATCATGGCCTGAGAGAGATCAGAACCAACCAGAGGGACTTCCCTGGTGGTCCAGTGGCTAAGACTCTGCATTCCCAATGCAGGGGGTCCATGTTCCATCCCTGGTCAAGGAACTAGAGTCCGCATGATGCATGTAAAGATCCTGCATGCCTCAGTGAAAATCCCACACCCAGCAGCTAAGACCCAGTACAGCCAAATAAATTTTAAAAATTTTTAATTAAAAAAAAAATGAACCAACCTAAACTGTGAGTGAGTGGGAAAGGCTACTAGGCTCATACTGCTGGTGTTCATTCCTTAACTAACCACTCACTCCAGCTGGACAGGAAACCGTGGGTTGGAACGTTGCTGTTACTTTTGACTTTTTTTCCTTCCGGAAGCATGGGAAGTTCTCCATTTCTTCCAAAATAGGTGAAGAAGATTCATGCTCCCTACTTAACGTCTTTTTGGTTTCACTGTCCTCTTCTTTTAACCTAATTCCTGCTTCATGATCCTTGCCTATCAGTCCTTCACTCATTTTCCCATCTCCTTTGTTGTATTCCTTTTCTGCTCTTTCTGTCTTTTTCAAGTTCTACATTTTCACCCTTCTCTACCCGATTCACTCCTTTCACTTTCTTTCATTTGCAGTATTAATGTTTTTACTCCTAGAAAGTTGAGTCAACCTGAAAGGTTACAGCATTCAGAGCACAGGTAAGCAAGATTAAGGAAGTCATCAGATAGAACAGATAGAATTCCTTAAAATCTGACCCAGATATTATCAAGAAATTGTATTGGCATAAATTACACAGTTTAGCAAAACTACACTGAGACTTTTTCTTTCAGGTTCATATTTCTTCAATACTCTAGTATGTCCAGCAAAGTATGCCCAGTCAACAAACCTATACTCCAAAAGGTGAAGGTGTTCATGCAATGGCAGGCCCCATTAATTTGTTTGTAATGTGAGACACCTCACCAAACCTCTTAACAATCCTCTGCCAAGCTTGAAAATCCCACTTTAGTATCAATAATTGATGATAACAAAGTAGGGAAGCGTCTCTAGAGTTTAGCAGGAACACCATTTCCTCTAAACCCTGTGTAAGTAACTGTTATCTAACCAAATTAGATAGTTGATGTTTAGAGCCCAGAAACAATGAGTTGCAAGATAGGTATCATTCAAATGCTAGAAGAAGGGATTGGGGGAAGGGGTATGGGGTTATCAGACAGGACTCTTGATTGCAAGTGACAGAATCAACTTGAACCAGGAGAACTGAAAAGGGAATTCATTAGACCATGAAATCCAAGGAAGAGTCAAAGGACCAAATTGAGAGAAAGGCTAGGATCCAGCTTTGCTTAGGAGCACCTGGAACCAGAGACACATACCCTGGTTCCATCTCGCAGCTCTGATTCTGTCTACAAAGCAGACCATTTCTCACTGCATACTGGTATCCTCTGCATGGCAAGAAATTCCATGCCAAGACTCTAAGAGCTCTTCTGAGCCTTACCACCCACCATTGGAACCTCCAGAGAGGGACTGACTCTCTTCTTCATGCCAGGTTTTTAAATTCCCAGGGAAGGAATCTGATGGGCCCAGACTCAGTCAGTGCCAGCTCTGGGCTAATCACCTGTGGCCATGAGGGTCATAATATATGTTCATGAAAGATGGCAGCTTTCCCTGGAACCCCATGGAGAGTGAAGGGAGGAGAATTTCTAAAAAAAAATTCAGTAAGGGAGGAGGGTACTGTTCTCAAACAAAAAGAATGTATTGGACAAACAAAACCCTGAGTGCCTACTCTGCACACACCCCAGATGACAGGGAGAGCAACAAACTGATCAGAGAGACCAGACCAAGAGGGCCTTGGGGGACTGACAATCCATTTCAGAGGTGGAAGGACAAGGAGCAAAGATGTGTGTGCCTTTATCACAATTTTATAAAGCATTAGTCTTATCCCCAAAGGCTACTGGATCCAAAACAGTAGACATAGAGAGCCCTGGAGTTGTACTGTTACAAAGTTTAAATAGCTTAAATAAAGTCATCTCTTCTGTGTGAAACAACAGAAAATACATATATTAGTCTCTGCCCCCAGTCCTTGGAACAGAGTTCCTAAATCCTTTGAAATATTCTACATCATAGGAGCAATAGGAGCATCTTTCGCCCTAATATTTGGCTTTGACACTAGTTTCTTACAGAGAACTCTTAAAGCTCTTGGAATTTCCTGGGTAATAGGGAGAAGGCAATGGCACCCCACTCCAGTACTCTTGCCTGGAAAATCTCATGGACGGAGGAGCCTGGTAGGCTGCAGTCCATGGGGTTGCTAGGAGTCGGCATGACTGAGCAGCTTCACTTTCACTTTTCACTTTCATGCATTGGAGAAGGGAATGGCAACCCACACCAGTGTTCTTGCCTGGAGAATCCCAGGGACGGGGGAGCGCCTGATGGGCTGCCGTCTATCAGGTCGCACAGAGTCGGACACAACCGAAGTGACTTAGCAGCAGCAGCAGCAGCAGGAGTGTCTTTTGTTCTGATGAGGTGACACTTGGTGGGTTCCTGAATGGAGGTTGGTTGACAGAAAGACCAAACTATGAGTAGAACTTGGAACTTTCAGCCCCACCCATTTTCCAGAGAAGGGAGAGGGCTGGAAATTGATCTAATGACCCATTAATGATGTCTATGTGATGAGGCGTCTATAAAAATCCCCAAAAGGCAGAGTTCAGAGAGCTTCCAGGTTGGTGAACATATCTGCATAAAAGGAGGGTGACACCCCAACTCCATGGGTACAGAAGCTTCTGCGATAGGGACCCTTCCAGATCTCACCCTATGTACCTCTTCATCTATATCCTTTATAAGATCCTTTATTATATAATAAACTAACAAACATAAGTGTTTCCCTGAATTCTGTGAAATTTCTACTAAACAATTGAATCCAAGAAGGAAGTCATGGGGACCTCCCATTTGTAGCCAAGTTACATAGAAGCTGCAGGTAACTGGGGACCTACTACCACTTTGGATGGGTGTCTGAATTAGGGGGACATTCTCATGTGACTGAGCCCTTAACCTGTGGGGTCTCAGCTAACTCCTGTTGGTGTCAGAATTGAACGTGATTGTAAGCCACACAGTTGGTCTCACAGAGAATCACTTGGTAAGGGAAAAAATACACACCTACTGTCAGAAGCACAGTGAGTGTGCTCCTAGTGTCAGGACAAGGGAGAAACACACAGAAGTGTTTTTCCATCATACCTTAGACACCTTTGGCCAAGCAAGATGACAAAATATTATACCAAAGTGGACCCAAATTCATGTAGTTGTCCCTTAAGGAGCAGCACCTATCTGTCAGATGACACCCGAATAAGGGGGCTCTTGGACAAACGCCTGCTTGAAAATGAGGGATAAACCACAGACATGTCAGAAACTTTCAAACCCTGTTCACCTACTAATCACCTCGCTTTAAGGGGATTTAAATCTGAAATAGTTGCCTTGATTCTGGAAAATAGTTTTAGTAGCAAAATATCATGAAAGACTGGGAACTATTGAAAGGATAAAACTGAGAATGTATGTAAAAGAACTTTGAACACATATGAATGTTTCTTTACTACTACTTTGTTAAGAAGAGCCTGCTCTCCTAAACTATTGTTTTTTAGGATACTGTCTACCTGCCTTGCAGGAGTTAACCTGCAGTTGGCATTAAGTTCCCCTCTGAGGCAGGGTGGGTAAGACATTTGTCAGGTTTATTTCTATGAGGAATTATGCTTGAGGTTATCGTGCAGTCAAATAAACTTTTTTTCTTATGGAATACATGGAAAGGGGTCCAGAGAACTAGAGGGGCCCTGTTTTTCATTGAACAAAGTGATTTTGTTCTGAGGTTAAGTCTGTATGACCCAAAGTACAGGCTGGTATGCAAAGAGTCATGCATTGATTTAAACAATAATAAATTGTGGTTCAGAATGCAAGGGAAAGCTGTTCCCTCATGGACACTGAAGACCATACAATTTCACCGCTGTGATTTCAAAATAAACCTTGCACTTGTTAAGTTTGAGATTTGTAGCAAATACTAGGAACTTTTAAAATGGCTACTTAATCCAGACCAGTCAGTTCTGATGCTCATGAAACAACTCTTAGAACTCCAAATGGTTAGGTAAATAAGTAGAACATAAATCATTATAAGTAGCCAATAAAATTCAGAACTGAAGAGTCAAATAATAAATTTTTAAATCATAAAATATGGCAAATACAATATTGTGACTTGAGTTCATGTTATCCAAGACTCAGGGGACTTTTAGCAAGATAATTTAGGAACAGGATCATCCTTGCAAAACCCAGGGAACCCAAGGAGGCAGATGTGCTTTTTAAAGAGGTAAGAATGAGTCATGACAGTGCCTGGCACATGGAAGGTATTCAGTGATTATTTGTTGAATTAATTAATTGCTCTGGAAAGGCTAAGTTAGTAGAAAGGGTAAGATCATTACTAACTTCTACCAGTAAGAAGGGGAAATTCAGTAGTATTCATTCCTAGGTGGCAAGTTACCAACACGGGCTCTGGGGATGCCAGGCTATATACACCATGGTCCTTGTTTTCCTGCCCCACAACAGATCATGGAGTTCTGTCAGTTCTTACTACAGCCATTCTCTCTACAGCAGGAGAAGCAGCCTTGGAGGTTATAATCAATGTGACTGCCCGAGTGGGTTCCTCTCACTAAGCCCCACTAAGCCCCACGTGCCCCAAAAGGTAGCTCTCTGAGGACTTTCCTGATGTTTCATATTTCTACCAGTGGAGTCGCCCTCAAGTGAGTTCCTGAATATTCAAGGAATGACACCCCAAAGAAGGTTATCTGTGCCAGTCTGCTTATCCTAGAAGATCCCTTTAAGCCCTCTGATTAAAGGATAATAGCAACAACTCACTAACAACAAAAATAGTCCCTGACGTTTCTCTAGAGCTTTACAGTCAGACAGTGTGGAACTCTCAGAGTGATGATCTGAGACAGAAGCTAAAAACCTTGTCCTTAAGTGTGCCTCATGCTGCTTTTGGCTCCTTAGAAAAGCCTCTGGTGGCTCAGATGATAAAGTGTCTGCCCGCAATGCGGGAGACCTGGGTTCGATCCCTGGGTCGGGAAGATCCCATGGAGAAGGAAATGGCAACTCACTCCAGTACTCTTGCCTGGGAAATTCCATGAACTGAGGAGCCTGATAGGCTACAGTCCATGGGGTCGCAAAGAGTCGGACACGACTGAGCGACATCACTTTCACTTTCCCCAGATACATAGTTTGTGATCCAGCCCAAAGCCTCCTCCTCTCTGAGACCTTTGGCACCTCCCCTGGGCTTGACTGCAGGCTCCTCCCTCTGTGATCCTCATGTAGTAACCCACGCCTCTCTCCCAGCCCTGGAGCACATTCTGCCATATTTATAATTAGGTTGGTTGTCTCTCTCCCCAATTAGTTCTGAGACTCAGAGGGAAAGAGTTATTGCCTCAGTCATACAGTATCAACTTAGCACAGTAAACACGCAGATATTTGCTGGATTAAACTAATTCCCAAATGAGCATTTTTAAATCCAACGTTTCCCCAATTTCAAGCATGTATGGAGACACAGTTCTATACAAAATCTAAAGTAAATCATTGTAAACATTAAAAAAGAAAAAAGGAGCAGCTGTTTTTGAACAGGAGGTATGGGGGTAGAGCTGGTAAAGATTCAACCAATCTGTTGTCAGTCAATCTGCTGGTGGTGGTGATTTGACCAATCCATTTTCTGCTTCACACCTCACCTTTGCTGTCAGAGAGAATCTGTGCTTCTGGTTCTTTAGACTTTCTGGGGTTCCACAGCACAAGTTGGGGTGCTTCTTGTTGGTTTTCCGTCTGCTCATATAGGATTTCAGTGTTCTACACTCTGCCAGGTTAGTTGATGCTCATCCAACTGCTTCTATCTTCCAAATTTTATCTCTCATCTGGTGATGTTACTTCACCAGTAATCTTTGTTTATCTCTTTTTTAAATTCCTAATAACCCTGTCCTTTTAATAAAGTTTCACTTAATGAAGAGGAAGAGGCTACAAAGACAAGTATACACTGTACTATATTAACCAAACTTTTCTGAACTAATTATTTTGAAATGTGAATTTATAAGTTGGCATTATTAAGATAAATATCAATTTGCTGTTCCAATGCTAAGTCATGTCCAACTCTTTGTAGCCCCATGGACTGCAGCATGCCAGGCCCCCTGTCCTTCACTATCTCCCAAGGTTTGCTCATATTCATGTTCATTGAGTCGGTGAAGCTATCTAACCATCTCATCTTCTATGGATCCCTTCTCCTCCTGCCCTCAATCTTTCCCAGCATCAAGGTCTTTTCCAATGAGTCGGCTCTTTGCATCAGGTGGTCAAAATATTGGAGCATCAGCTTCAGCAACAGTCTTTCCAATGAATATTCAGGGTTGATTTCCTGGTTTGGTATCCTTACAATACAAATGATTTCATAAAGATAGTCTAATAAGATTTTTAAAATAATTTTCCGTAACTTGCCCTTGATACCAGAAAAGTAAAAGATGAAAAGAAAATAAAACCCTCTTTCAACTCAGGAAAAAGGACTGTGAAAAATTATAAGAAAACAATAATCTTACACTGCAATTTCTAAATTTACTCTTATCCCATCTTTATAAATGCTGTTCTGTGAAGAATCCATTTCTGAATAGGAAGGTTTCTGAACAGACTATCATCCTCTCCTCAACTTGAACAAGAAATGAAAATGGAACACAGAATTTTTGTAATACACAGAATGGTTCGAGTATAAATGGGGGTCCATGAACTAAATAACAAAGAAAAAATGAGTCCTGGAAAGAGAAATAAATAAGAAATCTGGGGACCCTAGAGCTAATCCCTTCTGTCACCAACCAGCTATATCAATTAGCATTATATCTTAGCTTCTAAGTACAGCAGTTTTCTTTTGTGAAAAACGATGAGGTCTGACTTTATCATCTGCTTGAATTTTCAAGCTGGCCTGACCCTCCTCTGCCCCAGACACCTGGAAATTGTGAGGCACAAATATGCCCTCTTTGGAGCAATGGTCCAGGACCCTACTTGTTATATTCTAGCTCTTTCTCTGTCCCCCTCTCTTAGCTCCTTCTTTAGCCCCCCTCTTCCCCACACTGGTTAGGTGGTTGACTCTGCTACCCTGATTCATAACTCTCCTAAAAGAATGATGAGTTTGGTTCAATCTCTGCTCTGGGCCCTAACTGCTCTATTGACATGCAACTTGATCTCATCTCACTCACTTGCAAGAGGGGAAGGGGGTGGATTCAGACAGGCCTTTCTGAGCTCTCTTTCAATTCCAGAATCCTACAATTCCATCAGCATAACAAAGTCTGAAAATACAAAGTTTCTATAACCAAAATAAATCTCAGCTACATTTGACTGGCATGAAGAATGGCAAGTTCATCTTCAGCAAGAAGATGAGGATTCTTGGGTTGTTAAGGCAGAAGGAAGTCTTATTTTAGAAGGAAATCTCTTCCTTTGTTACTGTTTTCCTGGTTAAAACAAGTCAGTATCACCACCTATGAAATTCTTCAGAGGTACTTGGTTTCAATTACTTCTGTACTGGAGGGAAACTGATGCCAAATCAAAAGATCTTAATACCAGGCACAAAGTTGCTACTGCCACACGTGTCTTGGAATGAAGCCACATTTCTCAAGCTTCATTTCTTATAAATGTTTATTGACATGGAGCCTTTGACAGGAGTCAACCTGGCCGATAGCTTTTTCCTGTTAAATCCAGTTGCTTTCACTACTTAAAGCTCTTAGCGACAAAAATGAGGAAGATGTGTTTGCAGCAAGAGACAAATGTCTTGGGCTTGGTTTCACCTTGTTCCAATTGGCCTCTCCTCAATGAAGAGGGGCAGTCATACCAGTATATATCTGATGAGGAAGGATTCATAAACTCAGAAAAAATTAGGGCATTTGAGAGTTTTATAATTAAAACTCTAAAGGAGAGAGGAACTAATATTTATTGAGCATCTAAATTCCAGGCATTATTTCAAGGCTTTAAAATTATCTTTTTAATTAAAATTATCTTTGATTCTCATGAGAATCTTAGAAGACAGGTAGCACTGTCCCTATTTCATGGATGAAAATGTAAGTGAAAGTTACACTCAGGAGTATAAGTTGGTGCAGCCACTATGGAAAACAGTATGGAGGTTCAAACTAAAACTAGAACTGCTATCTGATCCAGCAATCCCACTCCTGGGCAGATATCCAAACAAAACTATAATTCAAAAAGATACAATAGCCAAGACATGGAAGCAACTGAAATGTCCATTGACAAACGAATGGATAAAGAAGATGTGGTTCATACGTACAATGGGATACTGCTCAGTCATAAAAAAGAGTGAAATAATGCCATTGGCAGCAACATAGATACAACTAGAGGTTATCATACGAAGTGAAGTAAGTCAGAAAGAGAAAGACAAATCCCATATGATATCACATACGTGGAGTCTAAAATATGACACAACTATCTATGAAACAGAAACAGATTCACAGAGATAGAGAACAGACATGTGGTTGCCAAGGGGGTCGGGGGAGAGATGGACTTGGAATTTGGGACTAGTAGATGCAAACGATTACATGTAGAATGGAAAACCAACAAGGTCCTACTGTATAGCACAGGGAGCTATATTCAGTATCCTGGAATAAACCATAATGGAAAAGAAAATGAAAAAGAATATATATATATGTGTGTGTGTGTGTATAACTGAGTCATTTTGCTGTACAGCAGAAATGAACATATTGTAAATCCACTATCCTTCAATAAAATATAAATTTTAAAATGAAAAAAAAAAAAGAACTCACTTCAGAAAGGTATATAGTAGTTCAAAATCAAATAAATGACGGGGAACTAGTATATTATCTCAAGTCTATAAACTGGATTTTATTTAGTTCTGGTGTGCACTACAGACCTTCATCTTCAATTCAACAAAGGGAAATGTGCACATGGGAAAATAAATCATAGAATCATATAATTTTACACCTTCAATGTTATAGATAAGGAAACAGACCCATAGAATTTAAATGACTTACCCAAATTACATGGTTCTAGCTGTGCAAATTGTGAAACTCTTTCTTGACTGAAGCACTAGGGATTAAAATGCATGCCTTTTGCAGTTAATTGGATAAGAGATATCCTAAACCAGCACAAATAACAGAGACTGTAAAAGTTCCAAATGGGAATTTCTAAGATAACCCAAGGACACCCAGTAGTATGGACTTTGAGAAGGCTTTCCTATCAAACCAAAGGCTTCCAAGCACAACCGTTTTTTTTTAAGTCAGAGTAAAAAATGTGACCGAGCAAGTCCATCTGCAACTAGAAGTAGCATTGTAGTCTGTTTTTTTTTTTAACTAGGGAATCACTCAACATCAGGTCAATGGGTTAGCAGACATGGTGGGAAACAAGACAGGAAGGAAAAAGGCAGGAGGAGAAATAGAAAAGTTTCATCTACATGGAAACTAAGAAACAAGCAAAATCAATTCCACACATTTCTCCATTGGTATAGGAATAATTTGCCATACAAGTCCACATATATTTGCATTACTTAACCATGGGTCAGAGACCCTAGCAGAAATTCTCTCTGCCCAGAGAGAATTCAGTCTTAATCATCAAGCAGCTAGCCAAACTCGGTTATATTCCACAGTTGAAAGCAGAGATTTAATAGACTTCCCTGCCCAGAATACAAACGCTCTAGTGTCACTAAAGATCATCTCCAATTTTAAAAAGCTTAAGAAGAACATTTATGTACTGGCTTTTATGAGCTTAAACTCCAAGGTCTAGAGTTATGTAAATAACAATACTCAGGAAAAGAAACTTATCTTTTGAATTTGGGCTTTTGCAAAGCTTGGATACAAATAGTGCCTGAAAGAGGAATAAACATGATTCATAAGGGTTGTCTCATGTGGTTAATCCTTCCAGGCAGTGTAGGACTGGATTCTCCACAGATGTTTTTACCAACTTTTTCTCTTGGAGCATCCAAGGACGTATAACGATTATTAAACATCTCATTGATCTGTCTCTTAACCCTGGAGGACTAAGGGCAAATGCTGCAGTTGAAAGATGATGAAGCAACTTGAAAACTGTCAAAGAACAGTATTTGATGCACTTGATTTGTATGCAATCAACTGATTTGAATACAACTTATTGTAAACTAACTGAAGCCTAAAAGATGAAGCCTTCCCCTGCTTGTTTGTAATGCTTCAGACAATAATGTTATCTCTCTTGGATTTAAGTTAATCGGCTTAAGAGATCCTCACCTGGATGTGAACTGAAGAGGCCAGCAAATAGAAAGGAAAAATCACACAGTATAAACTAATACCATTAGTTCATGGCATTACACAAGTTTTCTCAAAAATGTCTTGTTATATTGTGTAACAGCTTTAACCCCTTTGACAAATATGTGCTGATGTGTTCACAGTGATTAATAACTGGCTATCTCAAAAGCCTTGATGCCACTTGTACTGAATAGGAAGCAAACCACCCCACTTGATGGTCAGAGGATCATTTGGGACTTGTCAGAAGATCCAGACAGGCTGGTCTCAGCCATTCCCCTCCCATGAAGTGCTGTTGGGATGACTAATGCAGACAGTGGTGGGAACACCAAGTGCTGCCCATTTAAAAGTTGTGCAGAATGCATGCAAGACAACACTGTGAAAATACAAGCTATTTATTTAAAAAAAAAACTTTACTTGCTGTTGTCTTACCTAGAAATAGAACATTCCTCATTCAGATAAAAATAATAACAATAATAATTCCATCCAGAGCAAGCAGCCAACTTGTGCCTTATATGCCTCCTCCACTTTCATGGAAGAATTGGAAGGACATTAAGAAAAAGTTTTTTGTGTTTTTAACTTAAGTCTTTTATTTCTTTTGAACTTTTTATTTTTATTAGCCAATTAACAATGTTGTGATAGTTTCAGGTGAACAGTCCAGAGACTCCACCAAACACATACATGTATCTGTTCTCTCCCAAACCCTCCTCCCATCCAGGCTGCCATGTAACATACAGCAGAGTTCCCTGTGTTATATAGTAGGACCTTGTTGGTTATTTTAAATATAGCAGTGTGTACATGACCATCCCAAACTCATTAATGATCCCTTCCCTCCAGCCACCATAAGTTCATTTTATAAGTCTGTGAGTCTCTTTCTGTTTTGTAAATTCATTCATATCACTTCTTTTTAGATTCCACATAAAGGGATATCATACTATATGTCTCCTTCTCTAACTTATTAAGCTCTTTAATTTTAATTTTTAAGGCTATTTATTATTGTTTACTTACTCCTTGGAAGGAAAGTTATGACCAACCTAGATAGCATATTCAAAAGCAGAGACATTATTTGCCAGCAAAGGTCCATCTAGTCAAGGCTATGGTTTTTCCTGTGGTCATGTATGGATGTGAGAGTTGGACTGTGAAGAAAGCTGAGCGCCGAATAATTGATGCTTTTGAACTGTGGTGTTGGAGAAGACTCTTGAGAGTCCCTTGGACTGCAAGGAGATCCAACCAGCCTATTCTAAAGGAGATCAGCCCTGGGTGTTCTTTGGAAGGAATACTGCTAAAGCTGAAACTCCAGTACTTTGGCCACCTCATGCGAAGAGTTGACTCATTAGAAAAGACTATGATGCTTGGAGGGATTGGGAGCAGGAGGAAAAGGGGACGACAGAGGATGAGATGGCTGGATGGCATCACTGACTCGATGGACGGTGAGTCTGAGTGAACTCCGGGAGTTGGTGATGGACAGGGAGGCCTGGCGTGCTGTGATTCATGGGGTCGCAAAGAGTCGGACACGACTGAGCGACTGAACTGAACTATATTAGGTTTTCTCAACTCATTTCTACTGACGTCTAGGGTTGGATAATTCTTCGTCCTGGGGGCTGTTTTATATACTATAATATGTTTAGCAGCACCCTTGGCCTCTACCTTCTAAATATCTGTAGCACCACCATCTTCCACTCCCTCCCCAACAGAGTTATGACAACTAAAAATGTCTCCACATTGCACATATCTCCACATTGAGAACCACTAAATGCAAAATCTTGGCTCAAGGAATCCTGTTTCACGTAAGTATGTTCTACAACAAAGTAATATAACTGTCAAATCAGTCAATGAGGCAGTGAGGAGCTTGCAGCAGCCACTGCCATCCAGGAATCCAGGATAATCTCAAGATAATTACATCTACAAAGATCGTTTCTCCAAATAAGGTAGCATTCAGAGTTTCAGGGATTTGGATGTGGACATACCTTTTGGAGGGGCTTCCAGGTCACACAAGTGATAAAGAACCCACCTGCCAATGCAGGAGACATAAGAGACGAAAGTTTGATCCCTGGGTCAGGAAGATCCCCTGGAGAAGGAAACAGCAACCCACTCCAGTATTCTTGCCTGGAGAATCCCATGGACAGAGGAGTCTGGCGGGCTACAGTTTCATGGGGTTGCAAAAATTGGACACATCTGAAGCAACTTAGCCCATCACACATCATCCAACCTGCTACAGCTGGATTGCCTACCTCGAGACTTCTTATTTATCCTCTCCCCTCCCCCAAAATAAAAATCCTCCTTAGGTTTAAATCATTATTTTCGAAGCTTCGGTAGCTCACAGTCAAATACCTTCCTTCACTAATAGGCTGCTTGACTCAGTGAGGATGTTGGGAGAGCTTCAGGGAAGGATCTTGATGACTGGTTTTAAATTCCCTGGATTCTGAGTCTCTATGTTGGCACTTTTGCAGGGAAGATCAAAATCCACTTTAGAACTCTAGCTCACATCTCAGCCTGTGACCGCAGAGAATCAGTATTACCTGCTGTGTGTACTTAAAATTCTGGGGTTTTACCCTCAAAATGAGTTTGACATCTCAAAATCTCTGGGAATTTACATCTCTAGCAAGTCCCTTTGAAGGTTTTTATGTCCCCTATATTCTAAGCACCATTGCTGTCCTTCCTGCTTTTCACAGTGATTCTCTGCACCCTGACTCCAGATGGAACAGTTAGTCCTTATCACTCAGGGTGGCTTGTCTACCTCGAATTTTATTGATTTTGCAGTTAAACCTGTTTATGCTCCATTGATTAAACAAAATCTGTGTTTCCTTAGCAATAAAACAAAAAATTATCTTTTTTATATTGAGTCTTTTCAGATTTCAAAAGCTACCTGATAACCTCGTCTACACTTTTATTGCGGATGCTTTGTAAAAATGGTTTCTTTTTTAGCTACAAAGTGCACAGTCCAACCATGTTATAACATCAGAGCGGTGAGCAAAGGGCTGCACCCAGTACATGATAGGATTTCTGTTTTGACAGAGGGGCACCACGCATCGTGGGGTACTTAAAAAACAGAATTCTCCTCAGTCAGATTCATGACTCCATCGAGATTAATCAAATCCCCGGTTTGTGAGGGAGTTTATTGTACATTCCTTTGTCCCTGGTTTCTTTGATTCTTGCTTTTCAACTTCCTTCTGGAGAGCATGATGCATGCCATCTGGGATCAGGTGACAATTCCAAAGTGTGGCTCCAGACCATCCAATCACTAGTTACAAGTCCTTCCTTAAGCCCCTGCAATTTTGCCATTTTCCACGTGTGAAAGGAGGCCTCGTCACCTTCAGCATATACAGAGAAGGGGGACAAAGCAATTACCTGAGGAGTCAGGCACTGAGCTGGGTTTTGAGCATCTCGAGCCTCAGCCAATACAGGAGTCAAGAGGTTGAGCTCTGAATCCCCAGGCTCCCCACACAGAATGCAGGCCGCTGATGGAGAGAAGCGGCATGAAACTGAAGTCGAGGGGCTACCCTCACTGCAAACTGCCTAGAAAAGGCCTCGCGCCAAGGAGGCGCTGATCTGAATCACATGGAAGGTCAAAGCAAAGGATTGTTTTCTTTCCTAGAAACCGAACCACCAGAACCACACCCACCTCAAATCCCTTCCAAATCCCCTAAACTCAGCTAGAAGCCAGCCCCAGATGGGGGCAGCGGACGGTGAGATTCCTCTGGCTTTAAAAGTGTGCTGTAACACATTAACTGCTTCCCTGCTGAGAAGCTCTGCCATCTCCTGAGCCCAGCCAGTGCGTGCCATTCAAGGCCCCCAAATGAACATTCGAACATTTGTTTCCCGATGTGTGCTGGAATTGTTCCTCTGCCCGCCCTCCCCGCCCACCAGGGACCTGCAAACCTACAGCAGAGAAACCACCACACCTACTGATGTTTCAAATGTTGGCACACACTGCGAGGACAGGAGGCCGCCTTCCTTCCGTGGGGCTCCTCCTCTGGGTGTCTGGTTTCTGTTTAGAGGGCATGAAGCGGGTTAACCGGCTTTGTTCTCCCCAGGCCACCTAAGCATGCTTAGAATATGCTGCCAGAAAAACAAAGCTCCATTCCTTTCCCATTTGTGTTGGGCTCTGTGTTGAGGCTGTTTTCAGCTCTGAAACTACACAAATTTATCTATCAAAACCGCTTTCAGAAGCCGACAGATACCATCCTAGTCAGTAATTTCTTCCTACTACGAATCCCTGTAGCATCTCACGCCTGCAGCATCTACATGACCTTTTGTGTGGGCTTCCTGGCTTGGTCTCTAGGTTTATATGTCCTAATGCCCTTTCTGCTCTAAGTTCCCAGAAGGCATGTGGTATAATCTTAAACATAGTTAATGATTCATGCAACACACACACACACAAAAATAACCCAGTCAAAAAATGGGCAGAAGGGTTTCCCTGGTGGCTCAGTGGTAAAGAATCCACCTGCCAATGCAGGAGACATGGGTTCAATCCCTGGTCCAGGAAGGTACCACATGTCATGGAGCAACTAACCCTGTGTGCCACAACTACTGAGCCTGTACTCTCGAGTCTGGGGACTGCAACTACAGAGGCCTTGCACTTCAGCTAACGAAGCCCACATGGCCTAGAGCCCATGGTCCACATCAAGAGAAGTCACCACAATGAGATGCCTGTGCACGACAACTAGACACTAGACCCTGCTCACCACAAGTAGAGAAAAGCACAGCCAGACCCAGCATAGCCAAAAAGAAATAACTAAATACAATTTCTTTTAATGGGAAGACGATCTGAATAGACATTTCTCCAAAGAAGACATACAGATGGCCAACAGGCTTATGGAAAGATGCTCAAAATCACTAATTATTAGAGAAATGAAAGTCTCAACTGCAATGAGGTATCACCTCACATTGGTCAGAATGGATATCAACAAAAAGCCTACAAATAATAAATGTTGGAGAGCATGTGAAGAAGAGGGAACCCTCCAACACTGTTGGTAGGAATGTAAATTGGTGTAGCCACTATGGAAAACAGAATGGAGGTTCCTTTAAAAACTATAAATAGAGTTGCCATATGATCTAGCAGTTCCACTCCTGGGCATATATCCAGAGAAAGATCGATTTGAAAAGATACACGCACCCCAGTGTTCACAGCAGTACTATTTACAATAGACATGGAAGCAACCTAAATGTCCATCAACAGATAAATGGATAAAGAAGATAAAGCAGAAGTGCTATGTCATATATATAATAGAATACTACTCAGCCATAAAAAAGAATGGAAAAATGCCATTTGCAGCATTGGCATTAGAATGGGTCTAAAAATTATCGGTGGCTTAGAGGTTAAAGTGTCTGCCTGGAATGCGGGAGACCCAGGTTCAGTCCCTGGGTTGGGAAGATCCCCTGGAGAAGGAAATGGCAACCCACTCCAGTACTCTTGCCTGGAGAATCCCATGGAGGGAGGAGCCTGGTAGGGATCGCAAAGAGTCAGACACGACTAAGCGACTTCACTTCTTCAAGTCAGAAAGAGAAAGACAAATACTATATACTATCACTCATATTCATATGTGGAATCTGAAATATGATACAAATGAACTTGTTCACAAAACAGACTCACAGAAAACAAACTCATGTTTACCAAAAGGGAAAGGGGATTGGGGAAGATAAATTTGGAGTTTGGGATTAGCAGATACTAACCACTATATATAAAATAGATAAACAACAAGGTCCTTCTGTATAGCATGGGGAACTATATTCAATATCCTATAATAAACCATATTGGAAAAGAATATGAAAAATATATATATAATACCTATATATGTGTGTGTTGTGTATAATTGAATCATTTTGCTGTATACCAGAAATAAATAAACATAGTTAATGACAAGTCATCTTTAACTGAATTAATGAAATCTTAGAGTACCATGCATTTTCTATTTGGAGACCAGTAGGAGTTATTATGGAGAAGGCAATAGAACCCCACTCCAGTACTCTTGCCTGGAAAATCCCATGGACGGAGGAGCCTGGTAGGCTGCAGTCCATGGGGTCGCTAAGAGTCGGACACGACTAAGCGACTTCACTTTGACTTTTCACTTTCACGCATTGGAGAAGGAAATGGCAACCCACTCCAGTATTCTTGCCTGGAGAATCCCAGGGACAGCGGAGCCTGCTGGGCTGCCGTCTATGGCGTTGCACAGAGTCAGACACGACTGAAGCAACTTAGCAGCAGCAGCAGCAGCAGGAGTTATTGCTGTGTGAGAAATGCATGGATTAATTTTATATTTTAGGCCAAAGCAGACTTAACCTAACTATCCCTAACTCAGTCAGACAGAGACACAATGGCTGCCCCTGCTTGCTACTCATATACCCATATTTAGAAACAAAACTTGACATGTAATTCTCTCATGAGAACATGACTTGTTGCTGTAACCAACACCAAACTTCTAATGTTATGAATTAGAAAAGAATATTCAATGGCACTGAAGCAGATGGTGATTGCAGCCATGAAATTAAAAGATGCTTACTCCTTGGAAGGAAAGTTATGACCAATCTAGACAGCATATTAGACAGCATATTTGGAGAAGGCAATGGCACCCCACTTCAGAACTCTTGCCTGGAAAATCCCATGGACGGAGGAGCCTGGTAGGCTGCAGTCCATGGGGTTACTAGGAGTCGGACACGACTAAGCGACTTCACTTTCACTTTTCACTTTCATGCATTGGAGAAGGAAATGGCAACCCACTCCAGTGTTCTTGCCTGGAGAATCCCAGGGACAGGGGAACCAGGTGGGCTGCCATCTCTGGGGTCGCACAGAGTCAGACACGACTGAAGCAACTTAGCAGCGGCAGCAGCAGACAGCATATTAAAAAGCAGAAACATTACTTTGCCAACAAAGGTCCATCTAGTCAAGGCTATGGTTTTTTCCAGTGGTCATGTATGGATGTGAGAGTTGGACTATAAAGAAAGCTGAGTGCCAAAGAATTGATGCTTTTGAACTGTGGTGTTGGAGAAGACTCTTGAGAGTCCCTTGGACTGCAAGGAGATCCAACTAGTCCATCCTAAAGGAGATCAGTCCTGGGTGTTTATTGGAAGGACGGATGTTGAAGCTGAAACTCCAATACTTTGGCCACCTTATGTGAAGAGCTGACTCATCTGAAAAGACCCTGATGCTGGGAAAGATTGAGGGCAGGAGGAGAAGGGGTCGACAGAGGATGAGATGGTTGGATGGCATCACCAACTCGATGGACATGGGTTTGGGTGGACTCTGGGAGTTGCTGATGGACAGGGAGGCCTGGTGTGCTGCAGTTCATGGGGTCGCAAAGAGTCGGACATGACTGAGCAACCGAAATGAACTGAACCGAATTGAAGTAAATTTATAATGTTTAGCTATAGCAGACATGATGGGAGACCTAGTGTCCAGGCAATAGCTTCCCTATTTAGAGGCAGAAAATGAGAATAAATAGGAAAATATTGGTTAAATCACTAAGGGTAATAGAATCTTGGAATAAAATATCCAGTTGTCAGTAGAATACAATTAGACCCATAAGTGAATTTTTTTGAGGTTACTTGCTCTTTGAGATTAGATTGCAGCTACGTCAAAGTCTCATTTTTCATGGCTTACTCCCTGGGCCCTCCCCATCAGAAAGGAAATTAAGGTCAAATGGCTTTTTCACTAAACAATTTATTTCCCGTTTGTAGGCTGTTCATTTAATAAGAGTTCATTGAATGCTAAATATGGAAGTAATACAATTACTGCTAGGCACCTGAGGTAGTGTGTCTCCAAAGACGCCCCTCCAACCATGCTTCCTGGTGTTTACTCCCCTGTGTAGTTCCTCCTCTTTAAGCAGGGCTCTCACTTTCGAGACAATGACTCCCTTCGAATCACAGAATATGGCTGAAGAGATGCACCATGATTGCTAACACTGTAATGTAAGAAGCCTCGCAGCTTCCACCTTGATCTCACTTTTCAATTTATTTTTAATTGGAGGATAATTTCTTTATACCACCTTGATCTCTTTGCAGTACTTCTTCTGGGAGAAGCTAGCCACCAGGGAAGAAGCTGAAACCCTGAGACTGCCATGCCTTGGGAAGCCCAATGCAGTAATGTGAAGAAGCCACAGGAGAGAGAGGGAGAGGGGCCCAGACAGCCTTATGTGTTTCAGCTGTCTCTTGTTGTTCTTAGCCTCAGAGTTTTGGATTGGTTTGTTACACAGCAATAGATAATGAAACCAGTCCCAAAGAAATATTTTGTATTTATTAAAAAGCAAAAGCCTTGCCTTTGGAGAACTTAGATTATAGATGAAGCAACAATACATCAAAGAAAGCAACATAAATACCCTACAACATAACTCTTTCAATGTCCTCCGACTGGGGAACAGCTTTATGAGGCCTGCATGTGGGTTTGTAAAGGAAGAAAGTGGCAGCAGTCTTGCAAAAGAGAGTAGCCAAACTAATCCTGGCAACCACTGAGGGGACAGCTGTCACATTTACAAAAAGAGTAAAGACAGCCTGGAAGCACTGAGGAAATGTGGAGCAGAAAAGTGAGCAGAGAAAAGTGGCAAAACACATTGTGTAAAACTGTTCAAATGTTCACACTAAAAATATAACCGAGAGAGATACAAATTAAAGCAAGACACTGTTTTTCAACTATCAGAATGACAAACATCTCTTTTAAATGAAAAATATTCATGCTTTCAGAGTTCAGTGAAACCCATGTGCCTTTTTGGCAGGAAAGTGAAAGTGAAAGTTGCTCAGTCATGTCCAACTCTTTGCAACCCCATGGATGATATAGTTCATGGAATTCTCCAGGGAAGAATACTGGAGTGGGTATCCGTTCCCTTCTCCAGAGGATCTTCCCAACTCAGGGATCGAACCCAGGTCTCTCGCATTACAAGTGGATTCTTTACCAGTTGAGCCACTAGGGAAGCCCAAGAATACTGGAGTGGGTAGCCTATCTCTTCTCCAAGGGATCTTCCCAAACTGGGGTCTCCTGCATTGCAGGTGGATTCTTTACTAGCTGAGCTACTAGGAAAGCCATAAGCCATAAATATACATATACTTTTGGCAGGAATATACTGTAAATGCATCTCATCCTTCTTCAGGGCAATAGGTAGCAAAGTCTTTAAAATAATCACATCTTGGTAAATAATCACATCTTGGCACTGTTATTGAATTTCTATAAATTTAACCAGGGAAAATTATCTGTCATTTATTTTTTAAAAATTTGTGTAAGGTTTTTAAAAATAGATTTACTTATAATGTGTGTGTGTTAGTCACTCAGCCGTGTCTAACTCTTTGTGACCACATGGACTGTGGCCCACCAGGCTTCTCTGTCCATGGAATTCTCCAGGCAAGAAAACTGGAGTGGGTTGCAATTTCCCTCTCCTTACTTATAATAGCATGAGTTAAACACTGTTGCAGAACCATGTTGTAGAACAGCCAGATATTAACCTAAAGTCCTTCCCTGTAGCTAAAAATCATGTTTGTAAATGATGTTTCATGAAACCACAGTGGAGAGTTAAGTGGGAAAAAAGAGAAAAGACATTATGTAGTATATAATCTCTACACATTTACGAATGTATGGAGGGAAAAAAAAGAAGGAAATATATCAAAATACAGTGGTTGTCTGGACTGGTGGACTTATCAGTGACTCATTCATTTTCTTTCTTTCCTGTGTTTTCCAACTCTTCTGTGATAAGTATGCATTTTTTCACAAGTTGTCAGAAAAGTCACATTATATATAAGGAAGAAAATACAAGTTATCAGAGAGCTGGGGTTGGTTGACATGTGTGAAGGTAGAGTTAGAGTGACAGCAGAGATGAAGGGAAGTTCTGTTTGGATATGAAGTGTAGGAAACTATAGGAATGTGAAGATGAGAATGGACAAAGGATGGACCAGAGGGATTCTAAGGGCTTGAATAAGGACAGCATAAGAGGGAACCAATACTGGATGAAGGTAAGTCTAACTGCTAGGAGGAAGCTTGCAGAGAGGAGACAGAAGCAGAGAATGGAGTAAGGATTTCTACAGTATTCCTGGCAGCTAAGTCCACATGCACAGGCATGCACACTCATGATTTATGTTTCCTGCAGCCTGTTAGCACTTTGATTTTTACTAAAGTGTGTCTGCTCTTGTCATACATTCTGAGTAATCCAACGTCTATGTTATCAACAAATGAGGTTTTGGCATCTTCTCCCAGTTAAGTGTCCGGTTAGAAAGAGGAAGACAAGAGAAAAGCAAGACATTAGTTCAGTTCAGTCATTCAATCGTTTCCGTCGACTCTTTGTGACCCCAAAGACTGCAGAACACCAGGCTTCCCTGTCCATCTCCAAATCCCTGAGCTTGCTCAAACTCATGTCCATGAGTGAGTGATGCCATCCCACATCTCATCCTCTGTCACTCCCTTCTCCTCCTGCCCTCAGTCTTTCCCAGTATCAGGGTCTTTTTCAGTAAGTCGGCCTTTCACATCAGGTGTCTAATGCATTGGAGCTTCAACTTCAGAAACAGTCCTTCCAATGAATATTCAGGGTTGATTTCCTTTAGGATTGAGTGGCTGGATATCCTTGCTGTCCAAAGGACTCTCAAGAGTCTTCTCCAACACTACAGTTCAAACGCATCAATTCTTCAATTTTTCAGTGCTCAACTTTCTTTGTGGTCCAACTCTCACATCCATATGACTACTGGAAAAACCATAGCTTTGACTAGATTAACCTTTGTTGGCAAAGCAATGTCTCTGCTTTTTAATATGCTGTCTAGGTTGGTCATAGCTTGTCTTCCAAGGAACAAGCATCCTTTAATTTCATGGCTGCAGTCACCATCTGCAGTGATTTTGGAGCCAAACAAAATAAAGTCAGCCACTGTTTCCACTGTTTCCCCACCTATTTCCCATGAAGTGATGAGACCAGATGCCATGATTTTAGTTTTCTGAATGTTGAGTTTTAAGCCAACTTTTCACTCTCCTCTTTCACTTTCATCAAGAGGCTCTTTTGTTCTTCTTTGTTTTCTGCCATAAGGGTGGTGTCATCTGCATATCTTAGGTTATTAACATTTATCCCAGCAATCTTGATTCCAGCTTGTGCTTCATCCAGCCCAGCATTTCACATGCTGTATTATGCATATACGTTAAATAAGCAGGGAGACAATATATACAGCCTTGACATATTCCTTTCCTAATTTGGAACCAATCTGTTGTTCCATGTCCAGTTCTAACTGATGCTTCTTGATCTACCTGCATACAGATTTCTCAGAAGGCAGGTCAGGTGGTCTGGTATTCCCATCTCTTAGAGAATTTTCCAGTTTGTTGTGATCCACATAGTCAAAGGCTTTGGCATAGTCAATAAAACAGAAGTAGATGTTTTTCTGGAACTCTCTTGTTTTGATGATCCAACGGATGTTGGCAATTTGATCTCTGGTTCCTCTGCCTTTTCTAAATCCAGCCTGAACATCTGGAAGCTCACGGTTCACATATTGTTGAAGCCTGACTTGGAGAATTTTGAGCATTAGTTTGCCAGCATGTGGGCTTCCCCTGTGGCTCAGCTGGTAAAGAATCCACTTGCAATGAGGGAGACCTGGGTTCGATCCCTGTGTTGGGAAGATTGCCTGGATAAGGGAACAGCTACCCACTTCAGTATTCTGGCCTGGAGAATTCCATGGACTGTGTAGTCCATGAGGTTGCAAAGAGTCAGACCCGACTGAGCGACTTTTACTTTCACTTGCCAGTATGTGAGATGAGTGCAATTGTGTGGCAGTTTGAACATTCTTTGGCATTGCCTTTCTTTGGGATTGGAATGAAAACTGACCTTTTCCAGTCCTGTGGCCACTGCTGAGTTTTCCAAATGTGCTGGCATATTGAGTGCAGGACTTTCACAGCTTCATCTTTTAGGATCTGAAATAGCTCAACTGGAATTCCATCGCCTCCACTAGCTTTGTTCATAGTGATGCTTCCTAAGACCCACTTGACTTCACATTCCAGGATGTCTGGCTCTAGGTGAGTGATCACACCTTCATGATTATCTGGGTCCTGAAGATCTTTTTTGTATAGTTCTTCTGTGTATTATTGTCTCCTCTTCTTAATATCATCTGCTTCTGTTAGGTCCATACCATTTCTGTCCTTTATTGTGCCCATCTATGCATGAAATGTTCCCTTGGTATCTCTAATTTTCTTGAAGAGATCTCTAGTCTTTCCCATTCTATTATTTTCTTCTATTTCTTTGCATTGATCACTGAGGAAGGCTTTCTTATCTCTTCTTGCTATTCTTTGGAACTCTTCATTCAAATGGCTATATCTTTCCTTTTCTTTGCCTTTTGCTTCTCTTCTTTCCTCAGCTATTTGTAAGGCCTCCTCAGACAACCATTTTGCCTTTTTGCATTTCTTTTTCTTGGGGATGGTTTTGATCACTGCCTCCTGTACAATGTCATGAACCTCCATCCATAGTTCTTCAGGCACTCTGTCTATCAGATCTAATCCCTTGAATCTGTTTGTCACTTCCACTGTATAATCATAAGGGATTTGATTTAGGTCATATAATGAAAAGGACATTTTTGGGTGTTAGTTCTAGAAGGTCTTGTAGGTCTTCATAGAACCGTTCAACTGCAGCTTCTTCAGCATTACTGGTTGGGGCATAGACTTGGATTACTGTGATATTGAATGATTTGCCTTGGAAATGAACAGAGATCATTGTGTCATTTTTGAGATTGCATCCAAGTACTACATTTCAGACTCTTTTGTTGATTATGGTGGGTACACCATTTCTTCTAAGGGATTTATGCTGACAATAGTAGATATAATGGTCATCTGAGTTAAATTCACCCATTCCAGTCCATTTTAGCTCACTGATTCCTAAAATGTTGATGTTCATTCTTGCTATCTCCTGTTTGACCACTTTCAATTTACCTTGATTCATGGACCTACCATTCCAGGTTCCTATGCAATGTTGTTCTTTACAGCATTGGACTTTACTTCCACCACCAGTCACCAACACCACAAGTGGGTGTTGTTTTTGCTTTGGCTCCATCTCTTCATTCTTTCTGGAGTTATTTCTCCAATGTTCTTCAGTAGCTTATTGGGCACCTACTGACCTGGGGAGTTCTTTCAGTTTCCTATCTTTTTGCATTTTCATACTGTTCATGGGGTTCTCAAGGCAAGAATACTGAAGTGGCATGCCATTCCCTTCTCCAGTGGACCACTTTTGGTCAGAACTCTCCACCATGACCCTTCCATCTTGGGTGGCCCTACACGGCATGGCTCATAGTTTCATTGAGTTAGACAAGGCTGTGGTCCATGTGATCAGTTTGATTAGTTTTCTGTGATTGTGGTTTTCATTCTGTCTGCCTTCTGATGGAGAAGGATAAGAAGCCTATGGAAGCTTCCTGATGGGAGAGACTGACTGAGGGGAAAACTGGACCTTCTGATGGGCAGGGAAATGCTCAGTAAATCATTAATTCAGTTTTCTGTGCTTGGGGGGGGCTGTGTTCCTTCCCTGTCACTTTACCTGAGGCCAAACTATGGTGGAGATAATGAAGATAATGGCTACCTCCTTCAAAAAGCACTGTGCGCGCACTGAAAGACTCAGTGCCCCCAATCATGCAGCAGGCCACCACCAAGCCACGCCTCTGCTGGAGACTCTCAGACACTCATGGGCAAGTGGGGGCCAGTGAGGGGTCACTGCTCCTTTCTCCTGGGTCCTGGTGCACACAAGATTTTGTTTGTGCCTTCCAGGAGTCTGTTTCCCCAGTCCTTTGTAAGTTCTGGTGGCTCTACGGTAGGGTTAATGGTGACCTCCTCCCAGAGGGCTTATGCCATACCCAGGTCTGCTGCACTCAGAGCACCTGCCCCTGTGGCAGGCCACTGCTGACCCATACCTCCACAGGAGACACTCAAGCACTCAAAGGCAGGTCTGGCTCAGTCTCTGTGGGTTCTACTGGTATGCACAAAGTTTTGTTTGAGCCCTCTGAGCATCTCTGGTGGGCATGGGCTTTGATTATAAAAATGATTCCACCCCTCCTACCATCTTTTGGGGGCTTCTCCTTTGCCCTTGGATGTGGAGTATCTTTTTTTGGTGGGATCCAAAAACATTTTTTCAAAGACACCAAAAAAGCAAGGCCAGAATTTTTACTTATCCCATGGCAAAAAAGCTTTGAATTAGACAAGCTTTTCTCTTTTTTTACTTTTCATTTGGAAATAATTTCAAACCTACAAAAAAAATTGCAAGAATAGAAAAAAACAAAAAAAAGCAAACACTCCTATACCCAATACCCAGATTATCCTATTGTACTATTATCATTTCACCCATTTATTTTGTCATTTGTTCTCTTTTTCTCTCCCTCTCATGTTCATATATATACAACATATATAATATATACATATAATTTTCATCATTTGAGAGTAAGTTGTATACATCACATAAATTTCCTAAAATCGGGATATTCTCCAATGCACCCACACACAGTTGTCAACTTTAGTCATTTTAATCTTAATTAAATAATTTTATCTAATCTCTTTTTCATATTCCAACTTTGTCAGTTGACCTAATGATTTCTTTTGTAGCATTTTTCTCCTCTAATAAAGAATCAGGTATTACATCTAGTTGTCATGTCTCTTTTGTCTCCTTTCATTTGGAACAAATTAATTCCACAGATTTTTTCCAGTGTTCATGTATGGATGTGAGAATTGGACCATAAAGAAGGCTGAGTGCCAAAGAATTAATGCTTTCAAACTGTGATGCTAGACAAGACTCTTGAGAGATCAAGAGTAATGCAAGGAGATGAAAGGTAATCAACCTTTGTTCAATCTTAAAGGAAATCAACCCTGCATATTCATTGGAAGGACTGTTGCTGAAGCTGAAGCTCCAATACTTTGGACACCTGATGTGAAAGGCTGACTTACTGGAAAAGACCCTGATACTGGGAAAGATTGAAGGCCAAAAGAGAAGAGAGCAGCAGAGGATGAGATGGTTAGACAGCATTACCAATTCAATGGACATGAATTTGAGCAAACTCTGGGAGACAGTGGAGGACAGTCCCTGGGGTGAGCTACAGTCCCTGGGGTCACTAAGAATTGGACACAACTTAGCCTCTGAGCAACAACAATAAAGAACCACCCTAGGATCAGGTATTACCTCTAGTTGTCAGGTACATCTATTGTCAGGTCTCTTTTGTTATTAGGTACATCTAGTTGTCAGGTCTCTTTTGTCTCCTTAATTTGGAACAAAATAATACCACAGGGGGAAAAAAATCCCCCCCAAAAGCACCTATTTTAATTCAGACACCTATTTCATTTAAATTACATATTTTCTAAATTACTTTCACCAAGGAATCCCTGCCAACCCACAGGCCCCAGATTCACTTTCAATAGCACTCATCTATCTGATCCTTCTTTCCAGGTTAACATGATGTCTGTTTGAATGGTAGGTATAGTTATGTCCTCATGAAGCATTTCCTTTTCTTAGCCCGTAAAAGGACTGATGGTTGCAAATTTTGTCCTAAATGAGTATGAACTGGTGGTCATTTATTTTAAGACATCATGTGCTTCAATGCCTAACTGGCGAATATAGTACAGACTCTTTTGTGGTGGTCAATTACCAAATCACTCCATCGCCTTGACATACTTTCTCAATCCCCTCCTCCACCTGTCTCCTTCTGAAGTACCATGACCTTTGACAGCCAGCCTGACTGAGAGAGCCCATTCCTCTTGAAGGTCTCTGATAAATGTTAAGCGCAGAGATGGCTGTGATTGATAGGCACAAGCTAAATAAAGGCTCCAGATGAGAACTTTTGATGGCTGTAGTTTCCATCTGAGCCTAGAAGACAGGTATTAATCCATGCAAACACTGCAGTCAAACCATATGGGTGGGGTAATCTTGACTACTAGCCTGCAATCACAAACACACAGCAAACTGAAAAACTACACCTCTCCCCAGGTCACGGTTTATTTGCATGCACTCCCAGCCAAATCAATATCGCCATCTTAATCAAGAGGGAATTACAGGCTTCAGCAGAGAGGTAACACTGTTAGTAATTACATCCAAGCCATTTTCAGACACATCGCATGCTGAGCTGAAAGGTTTAAACAGATATGAGAAGAAAAAGAAAAAAAAAAAAAGGAGAGAGAGTGAGAGCTGAGCACTGTTTGTGCCCAGAGTGGCATCATTGTGTTCACGTCCAAACGTTGGAATAAAAGTGCTGGCCGGTGATCTAAAGGTCAGGGAAAGAAAACACCAGTGGTACTCTAATGTGCACACCATGAGTGGTGGGGGTTGTAATCTTAAGTGAAACTATCCAGACTCTTTTTTTTTTTTTTGTCTGTTAATCAAAATACATCACCTCTTCCATCTTTTAGGGGGAGAATTCCTGGTACAGTTGCCATGTGAGACATAGTGGGTTTGCAGCTTGACAGAGATACTATTTGGAAAGAGGAGCACTCTAGCTGGCTGCCAACAGGTCATGGAAGCCCAGGGCACTGCACCCAGCTCAGGCCTCCTAGCAGAAACCAGAAATTAGGAAAAGCAGGGTCTGAGGGAGAATAGATCAAATGACATTCATTTGTGCTCACGTTTTGTAAATTCTTTTCATCCTTTTTTTTTTTCCTGCTTCCTAATTTGTATTCCAGTATTTAAGAAAGAGAATCTGCTTCAATTAAGAAAGTATGAAATGGTATTCATGAATGAGGAAAAGTGATTTTCTCAGTTTCCAGTGCAGGCAGCATCGAAGCAAGAAAGGTGCAGTGGGAGAGACACTGCTTTAGTTAAAGAAGAGAAAGGACTTACAATTAACTCTGAGCCGGTAGCTTGAGCCATGCTGGCCTCAGCCAGAAGGGGCTTTGTATTATGCAAATGCCTTTTCCAAAGCACCAGAAAACACTTCCTTTCCTAGAGGAAGTAAACATCTTCTTGGTATGTTTTTCTGTTCTATTCATTTGCTTCATTCCCTCCCCCCCCTTTCCCCTTAATATTTCTAAAGAAAAGGTCAACTTTAGTTCTTACTAAGAATGATCACAGATTCCATGTTAATCTATTTTCCCTGGTCAAATACTGCCCCATACCTATGGTTTTACCATCATAGCTGTTTTGCAGTGGTGCCTTATTAACAAAGTCAACCAGGGCATCAATAGAATGGTGATGGAATTCTCAGAGCTGGCTCAGTTGGCAGCAGCAGGGAGGCAGAGGAGGTTCTGTCTCTGTCCCTGCTCCTGGACATGTCTGTAAGGCCAGAGACCAGCCGAGATGGTCACAGAGCTACCCTCTCTGGTTGGTGCATCCTGGGTGTGGTAGGGGTGTGTTCAGGGCCCCCTTGGCAGAGGGTTATCTAGAAAAGGAGAGGATGCCCTCTGCCAACCATCCCCCACTCCATGAAACTGAGCCTTAGCCTACACGGAGGAAGCTTAATTAAGGGGCTCTAATTTCTGAGGCACGCCCATATGCATTTTGTATTACTTCCTGTCATTATCAATTTCTGTCAATGGAAGACTCTACTGGAATGTGGCCAACCAAACTCCTCCATAGGACCCTGTTATTCTCCATCTGGTATTCATTGGCCTTTCCCTCTGAGGAACTTCCCCCCAACCCCGCATCAACCACTACCTAAAATATGCAGTCACCAAACACTGTCAATTTCACATCTTGAAGTTGTACGTCTGCTTTGTCTGGTCCTCGTATTTCAAATATATCTGTTCGTTACCTGTCCATTCATCTGACTACTGAAAGAACTGCTTATCTGGACTCCAGCCTCTGACTATTAGCCTTCAGCACAACAGTCATGCTGGCCCCAGAGAGAGAAGGGGAGAGACGGAGTCACCCCCACCACGACCCCAAACCCTTCAGTGGTGTGTTGGTCCACTCAGGCAGCTATAACAAAATACCATAGACTCGGTGGCTTATACAACAGAAATTGCTTTTCCCATAGTTCTGGAGACTAGAAACCCAAGATCTAGGGGTGGGCAGGTTTGGTTTCTTCTGAAGCCTCTCTCCTTGGCTGGCAGACAGCTATCTTCCCCCATGCTCTCACCATGGCTGCTCCTCTATGTGCACACAGCTTGTAAGGACACGGGTCATATTGGTATAAGGCCCACTGAAATGACCCTATTTTCACTTAATTACCTCTTTAAAAAGACTCTATTTCCAAACACACTCCTTCTGAGATACAAGGGATTGGGGCTTCAACATAAGAATTTGGGGGGTAAACAATTCAGTCCGTAACACTGCTTGACCAATAGAATATGGTGGAAGCGATGCTGGGTCCATTTCCAGGCCCAAGCATTAAGAAACTGGGAGCCTGCACTTCATGTCTCTGTGACACTTGCCCTGGGAACCCAATAGTTACTCTGGGAAGAAGCCCAGACCACTCAGGGAGGCCATGTAACTGTATCAGCCAAACACCACACTTCTGTAGGCTGCTGGTCTGTAGTTTGCTCTAGCAGTTCCCCAGTACTTTGCCTATCTGCTAACATCCTGCTTGTTCATCCGTCATGACTTGCAAATGCTGCCTTAACCCAAACATCCCAACTGCTTAGCTTTCCTCAGAGTAGGAGCTGGTTAACTTTTGTTGAATAAATGACCAGGTGACCAGAAAATCAAAGACTTAACTATACTGAGGTCACTTCCTGTCTTCCTTGATCTTCCTTGGAATCCTCATCATAACTCCCCTTTCACTAAGGTAGGCAGACCCGACTCTGACCTTGCCACTTGCGATACAGTGGGTGTTGACAAGTTAGATACCTTTTAGTCTCTAGCTTTTGCCATATGGAGGATTTGGAATGACCTCTTTCCTGTTTCTCTGGATCGCCTTTTTATTCTCTTCTTTTATCTTTCTTCTGGCAATTCTGTTGTTTATCCATTCTTATCTTTAATGGCTTTCAATTACTCAAGGAAACGTGTCAAGCCCCAGAGTTGACCGGGCACTGTGCTCTGAAGATGCAGAGATGGACAAGGGCACATTGTCTCCACATGGGAACCTCTCAGGTTTAATGCTAAAACCCACTTGCAATCCCAGATGATCTGTGGATATGCGAGTCTATTACAGTCCAGATCCAATCCTTTATTTCTCACAAGTAGTCAGTCAAAATGAAAACTTTTCACAGTGGTAAATTCTTGGCTGCCTGGTTTTTCCTTCATCCCATCTGCTTGATGGCATTTAACTTGTTTCTTTGCCCTTAGATTTAAAAAGAAAAAAAATTAATATTGCAACTAAAACTGTAGTTAAATCTGTCCTAAATATTTCCCCTAGCTCTGGTCTCTCCACAACTGCAGTTCATCCCTCACAACACTGAGAGATTATTTTTTTTTAACACCATCTAAAAGCAGTCAACAGATGCTGTCCACACACCAGAAAAAGCTCCAATGCCACGGCCTAGAACTCAAATGGATCTGAGGCCTGGCCCCAGCCTGCTGTCCTAAGTCCTCTCTTCTAACACCCTATGTGAACCCTGGCTCCAAACAAACTCATTCTCTCATTGTCCTTCAGAACGCTGGACATCCCCAGGACCTAGCCTGATGCTCAGCCAATGTCTGACAATCACACTCCATTACATGTGTGTCAGTTGGTTGCTTTGGTTACTGATTAGACACAACCCAAGCAACAGTCAACACCTCACTTTGGTTACTGACCTTGACTTTCCTTCTGACCCTGTGTAATGTGTAAAACTTAGCAGGATTTACTGACCACTCTAATTAAACAATTGACTAGGAGTTATACCCTATAAATGCCACCTAAAGAGATGTAAATTTCTGTTTCTAAGACAAATCATGTTTACTTTTAAACCATGAAACTCAGTATCCCTGGGATGGTACCAAAACAGTATCTGAGGAATGGGCTAAAGGCAGCAAAAAAGAAATCAAAATTATTTTGTTTTCTTTATCCCACAGTACCCTGGAGTTAGCATCCATGCTGAAACCATGTGAAAGTAGCAGGTCAACAAATGTCTGACTTTAAATATTCCAAAGTTGAATTTAAAAAAAAGTCAGTGGGTATAACTGAGAAAGCATTCAGCTCAGGGGAGCTGAGCTCACATCTCCCTTCATCTGTGCAGAATGACTGCATTCTAGAGATGCTCGGCTGAATGCCAATGAAGGGGAAAGCGGTGTAAACTTTAAGCAAATAGAGCCAGGTTGTCTAATATATATGCAATTAATGTAAGGATTAAGAGATAATAAGAGCCCTGGATTCTGGTTAGATTTTAAGTGGTGCTTAACAAGACTATTAAGTCAGAAAAACCTGACCAAGAATAGGCAAGTTGAGGCAAAGCTTTCCAAATCATTTTTCAAAAGCTAAATGGAGTGTTTTATAGTTGCTGGTGACCCAAAAATACAGACAACACATTATGAATTTTACATAAATGTCACTGTCCAGACACACTGAAGTGTTTCTACTGAAGACTCCCCATCTTACAGTTGATTAAGAGTGAGGTCAGGAAGCATTAAGTGGCTCACTCACAGTCATTAGTAGGCATTCTAACCTAAAGGGCAATAGCTTTCCACTGCACCCACTGTCCCTAATTTACAAAGGAGGCTAAGTTGCTTCAGTTGTGTCCCACTCTTTGCAAACCTATGTACTATAGCCCGCCAAGCTCCACTGCCCACGGGATTCTCCAAGCAAGAATACTGTAGTGAGTTGCCATGCCCTCCTCCAGGGGATCTCCTCAAAACAGGGATTGAAAAACCGCATCTCTTATGTCTCCTGCATTGACAGGTGGTTTCTTTAACAGTAGGGCCACCTGGGAAACCCAACTTACAAAGGATAGAATTTATAAGGAGGAAGGGTTCAAAGACAAAGTGTCTGTATTAAGTGACTTAAATGGACAACACTAAAATGTTTTATCATACATTAATGGTTACAAAAAATTGGACTTCTTAAGTTGACCTCCTGGACCAAAAACGGTAACCTGGATTCTCCTCATGAGCTAAACTGATCAATTGTCTGAAGGCCCTTTTGGAGAAAGGTTCCAAAGCTACATCTGGAACTGGTAGGAAAAAAGCAATGCAATGGATTAGTGATGTCTGCCATGGGCGAAGAGAGGTGTGTGTTAATAGCATATGCACGTCACATATTTACCATTTCGATTGACACTTAGATGTTGAGCTTATTGTGTATTTTCCCTGGCTCTGACTGGTATTTGGATTCAGTCCTCCTGATGCCAAAGTAGTTGCTTAGACAGGTCACCCACCTCAGGGAGGACTGACGGGGAGCTGTGAACACCTGGCTTTAAGGAGAACCATCACATTGGAAGGCAGAATCAATGTGTCTGAACTATTTGCTTTACAGTATATCTCAGAGAAAACATACAGAATATGAAGATTCCAATTTCTCTTAAAGAAAGGCACATTGTTCATCTTGTTGGTGACTGGCAACTTACAGTGAAAGGAGTGAGCATGCTGTTTATAAATTGCCATATCTGAGATAATATCACATTTTTAACTCTTAACTGATATCTTTATCCCATTCTTTACCCCTTTTCCTTCTGATAACTCTCTCCCCCACTTCTGTTTCAAACTGAAAATCTATTTTCAGTGGAGGGACTTGGTAAGTCAATAAAACTGAAATCATCTGCCACACATTTGGACACATTTTGCTCACCTATTTTGTTGAATATTCCTGTTATTTCTACTGTCTTTCTATTATGAATATTGCTACTATGAACATTTGTATACACATTTTTGTGTAAATATATGCTTTTATTTCTCTTGATGAAGCAATTCCTCTCTTGCATCTCTTCCTTTTATCAGGGAATTCAAAGATCCACCAATATGCTTCCCCCTTGTTTCACTGGTCACAGTTTAGTGACATGGTCACTTCTGTCTGTGAGACTGGAAAAAGGATGCCTCTGGTTTATTCGATCATGAGAACTGAGACAGGAAAGAGGGAGTTAGGAATGACTATTGGGTTATTCAGCTATCAATGTTCTTCTAGTGGGCATGTGTCTACTGAATATCTCCACTTGTGTCAGAGGCACCTGAAAATCATCAAGTCTAGCTCTCAATTCATCATCTCCTTCTTCCCACCAAACCTCATCCTTCTCTACCATAGCCTGGCTTCCTGATCTCCTTTATTTCCCTCACCCCTGGACCTAATCAATCTCCAAGTCTTATTTTACCTCCTAAGCACCCACCACGGAGAAGGAAGTGCCAACCCACTCCAGTATTCTTGCCTGGACAATCCCAGGGACAGGGGAGCCTGGTGGGCTGCCGTCTATGGGGCTGCACAGAGTTGGACACGACTGAAGCAACTTAGCAGCAGCAGCAAGCACCTCCCAAATCTGTTCACTTCCTCCAACTCCTACACACTGTTTCAGGAGACTTCATTTCTTCTCTGCACTGGCATGATTGCCTGCAGTCTCTCCTCCCTCTAGACCATTCTCTGTAACCTAAGCTTCAAGTGCAAATTAGTTCATGTTTCAATGAAACTTAAAATCCACTGAAGGCTTCTCATTATCATAACAGTGATACAGGCTAATCTCCATCAAACCCCTTCCTGATCTCTCCTGCTCCAGGCCTTTACACAAGTTGCTCTTTCTGGCTGATATGTTTACCCCTATTCCTTCATCTAATGTTAATTCCTACTCATCTTTCAAAGTTCAGCTCAGACATCCTTCACTCTAAAAAGCTTCCCTGCTTCTTCAGACCAGGGCAAGTCCTCCGTTATACACTCTTACAACAAGTATTTTGCCTTCACCCAGTTAACACATCCACTTAGCTCAATATGTGATTATGTGTTTAACATCTGTTTCTCCAGCAAGAAAGTAAGTTCCACGGGTCAGGAAGCATAACCTTGCTTTATGCTTCTTCTCCCATGCCTAACACAATATGTCACATATATCGAACATATATAAGAATAAATGAATTAGAAAAGAGGTGGAAAGTATTCAGAGCCAATGACTACTACAAAGAAAGCCACTGAAGCAACTCTGCAGCTGGGGACCAAAGGGAGGAAAGGAAGTTTAGAGAGATCTGATTTCCTCCATGAACTACAATAGTGTCTTAATTGCAAACAAAATCTTCAGGCAGTAGCAGCCTTAGCTGCCTGATTACTAAAGCTTTCAATAGTATTTGCTCAGATATTATTTTCTGATCCCTTATTGTCTCAGGTTCAAGTCTGTTGAAGGCTAGGATAATTTCTGATAAAGTACCTGAAGAGTAATAACATGTCACTTGGCTCAAGATTTATTTATATCTAATAAATACTTTGAGTTTAATCTTTAATCATATCCTAATATTACCAAACTGAAGCACCAGCAGCTTCAGGTCTCCAAAACCACTGTAAGGAGGGAGTGCCTTGAGGGCAGGGACAGTATAATATAGCCTTCCTCTTGCCTGACACATAAAGGACCTGTAAATGCCCATGGCTTTTGGACCTCCTATGGGTCCCTCCACAGGTGCACAATGAACAGCATGTCTCACCAGTTCTGCCCTTATCTTACCTCTTACTACTCTCATGAAATCTTCACTTGACAGGAGAGAAAGGACTCCACACCCATGTCTGAGGGAGTGACCTGCTCTAGAAGAGCTCTTGCTTAAAACTCAGATGCAGTGCCTCGAGGTCACCTCAAAAGAGATCACAGCATTCCTTCCCAATTTAAGGAAACAAAAGAAGGAGCTTTGGAGCTCAAGCCCACTCTCTTCAAAGTAACGAAAGCTGATTTTCCCTCAGTTGTTTGGAGCATACCTGGTGATTTCTTTTTCCTCAGCACAGTATGCAATTGCATAATTCAATCCAGTTTCATTGTCCTTAAAACCTAATACTCCAGCTTTCTCTTTGATCTAATGATCTCAGGGAAAAGAGCATTAGTGCTGAAAATGTACAAGCCTCTCTGAAAAGTCCTATTCTGAGTCTGCTCTGCTGCTCAGGTGCAAATCATAAGGCAGGGCACCATTTCAATCTGGGTATCCCCATCACACCTACTTAACACTGAGTGCATCAATCACCCTGCCAAGTAGGAATATGTTCATTGTGCTGTCTGTCTCAGGCGCACCAGGCAACACCAAGCAGCTCCCCGCAAATGCTCAGTGAAGAATGTCAAGACCAGCAGAAACCTTTCCAAGAGAAGCCTGGCAGCTTCTGAATCAAATTCAAAAAAAAAGAGAAAAATCTGCAAAGACAGCAATATTATAAAGGATCTTTATTCCTTGACCTTTGTCCTATAGTTCTTGGGTTTTAAAAAATAGATTAGGGCTTCCCTGGTGGCTCAGTGGTAAAGAATCCACTTGCCAATGCAGGAGACCTGGGTTCGATCCCTGATCCAGGAAGATCCTAGAAGCCTCGGAACAACTAAGACCATGTGTCACAACTGCTGAGCCTGAGCTCTGGAACCTGGGAACCACAGCTATTAGCCCATGTGTGGCAACTACTGAAATCCACGCATTCTAGCCCCCATGCTCCACAACAAGAGAAACCACTATGATGAGAAGCCTGTGAACAGAAACTAGAGCGTAGCCCCTGCAACTAGAGAAAAGCCCACGTAGCAACAAAGACCCAGCACAGCCAAAAATAAGTAAATAAAATTACTTTCAAAATACATATATTAAAATTTTATTCATTCAATCCATTCCTCCCAGGAATTTAAATCTCTTGGCACAGGATAAAATGTCTAACCATTCTTTATATTATTTTACAAACAACTTTAAAAATAGAGGAGCTTTTATGAGAGTGGGGACTACATACTCTACAAACAAGGATTAATCTATACAGTTTGGGATATAAATATACACATTACTAGGAGCTATCCCACGTTGAAGGTCAGGAAGGTCGGCGGTGAGGAGATACCCCTCGTCCAAGGTAAGGAGCAATGGCTGCGCTTTGCTGGAGCAGCCGTGAAGAGATACCCCACGCCCAAGGTAAGAGAAACCCAAGCAAGATGGTAGGTGTTGCAAGAGGGCATCAGAGGGAAAACACACTGAAACCATACTCACAGAAAACTAGTCAATCTAATCACACTAGGACCACAGCCTTGTCTAACTCAATGAAACTAAGCCATGCCCGTGGGGCAACCCAAGACGGGCGGGTCATCGTGGAGAGATTTGACAGAATGTGGTCCACTGGAGAAGGGAATGGCAAACCACTTCGGTATTCTTGCCTTGAGAACCCCATGAACAGTATGAAAAGGCAAAATGATCGGATACTGAAAGAGAAACTCCCCAGGTCAGTAGGTGCCCAATATGCTACTGGAGATTCTGGAGATAACTCCAGAAAGAATGAAGGGATGGAGCCAAAGCAAAAACAATACCCAGCTGTGGATGTGACTGGTGATAGAAGCAAGGTCCGATGCTGTAAAGAGCAATATTGCATAGGAACCTGGAATGTCAGGTCCATGAATCAAGGCAAATTGGAAGTGGTCAAACAAGAGATGGCAAGAGTGAATGTCAACATTCTAGGAATCAGTGAAATGAAATGGACTGGAATGGGTGAATTTAACTCAGATAACCATTATATCTACTACTGCGGGCAGGAATCCCTCAGAAGAAATGGAGTGGCCATCATGGTCAACTAAAGAGTCCAAAATGCAGTACTTGGATGCAATCTCAAAAATGACAGAATGATCTCTGTTCGTTTCCAAGGCAACCCATTCAATATCACAGTAATCCAAGTCTATGCCCCAACCAGTAATGCTGAAGAAGCTGAAGTTGAATGGTTCTGTGAAGACCTACAAGACCTTTTAGAACTAACACCCAAAAAAGATGTCCTTTTCATTATAGAGGACTGGAATGCAAAAGTAGGAAGTCAAGAAACACCTGGAATAACAGGCAAATTTGGCCTTGGAATATGGAATGAAGCAGGGCAAAGACTAATAGAGTTTTGCCAACAAAATGCACTGGTCATAACAAACACGCTCTTCCAACAACACAAGAGAAGACTCTACACATGGACATCACCAGATGGTCAACACCGAAATCAGACTGATTATATTCTTTGCATCCAAAGATGGAGAAGCTATATACAGTCAGCTAAAACAAACCAGGAGCTGACTGTGGCTCAGACCATGAACTTCTTATTGCCAAATTCAGACTTAAATTGAAGAACGTAGGGAAAACCACTAGACCATTCAGGTATGACCTAAATCAAATCCCTTATGATTATACAGTGGAAGTGAGAAATAGGTTTAAGGGCCTAGATTTGGTAGAGTGCCTGATGAACTATGGAATGAGTTTTGTGACATTGTACAGGAGACAGGGATCAAGACCATTCCCATAGAAAAGAAATGCAAAAAAGCAAAATGGCTGTCTGGGGAGGCCTTACAAATAGCTGTGAAAAGAAGAGAAGCGAAAAGCAAAGGAGAAAAGAAAGATATAAACATCTGAATGCAGAGTTCCAAAGAATAGCAAGAAGAGATAAGAAAGCCTTCTTCAGCGATCAGTGCAAAGAAATAGAGGAAAACAACACAATGGGAAAGACTAGGGATCTCTTCAAGAAAATCAGAGATACCAAAGGAACATTTCATGCAAAGATGGGCTCAATAAAGGACAGAAATGGTATGGACCTAACAGAAGCAGAAGATATTAAGAAGAGATGGCAAGAATACAACAGAAGAACTGTACAAAAAAGATCTTTATGACCCAGATAATCACGATGGTGTGATCACTGACCTAGAGCCAGACATCCTGGAATGTGAAGTCAAGTGGGCCTTAGAAAGCATCACTACAAACAAAGCTAGTGGAGGTGATGGAATTCCAGTTGAGCTATTCCAAATCCTGAAAGATGATGCTGTGAAAGTGCTGCACTCAATATGCCAGCAAATTTGGAAAACTCAGCAGTGGACACAGGACTGGAAAAGGTCAGTTTTCATTCCAATCCCAAAGAAAGGCAAGGCCAAAGAATGCTCAAACTACCACACAACTGCACTCATCTCACACACTAGTAAAGTAATGCTCAAAATTCTCCAAGCCAGGCTTCAGCAATATGTGAACCATGAACTTCCTGATGTTCAAGCTGGTTTAGAAAAGGCAGAGGAACCAGAGATCAAATTGCCAACATCCACTGGATCATGGAAAAAGCAACAGAGTTCCAGAAAAACATCTATTTCTGCTTTATTGACTATGCCAAAGCCTTTGACTGTGTGGATCACAATAAACTGTGGAAAATTTTGAAAGAGATGGGAATACCAGAACACCTGATCTGCCTCTTGAGCAATTTGTATGCAGGTCAGGAAGCAACAGTTAGAACTGGACATGGAACAACAGACTGGTTCCAAATAGGAAAAGGAGTACGTCAAGGCTGTATATTGTCACCCTGTTTATTTAACTTATATGCAGAGTACATCATGAGAAATGCTGGACTGGAAGAAACACAAGCTGGAATCAAGATTGCCGGGAGAAATCTCAATAACCTCAGATATGCAGATGACACCACCCTTATGGCAGAAAGTGAAGAGGAACTCAAAAGCCTCTTGATGAAAGTGAAAGTGGAGAGTGAAAAAGTTGGCTTAAAGCTCAACATTCATAAAACGAAGATCATGGCATCCGGTCCCACCACTTCATGGGAAATAGATGGGGAAACAGTGGAAACAGTGTCAGACTTTATTTTTCTGGGCTCCAAAATCACTGCAGATGGTGACTGCAGCCATGAAATTAAAAGACGCTTACTCCTTGGAAGGAAAGTTATGACCAACCTAGATAGCATATTCAAAAGCAGAGACATTACTTTGCCAACAAAGGTTCGTCTAGTCAAGGCTATGGTTTTTCCAGTGGTCATGTATGGATGTGAGAGTTGGACTGTGAAGAAAGCTGAGCACCGAAGAATTGATGCTTTTGAACTGTGGTGTTGGAGAAGACTCTTGAGAGTCCCTTGGACTGCAAGGAGATCCAACCAGTCCATTCTAAAGGAGATCAGCCCTGGGATTTCTTCAGAAGGAATGATGCTAAAGCTGAAACTCCAGTACTTTGGCCATCTCATGCGAAGAGTTGACTCATTGGAAAAGACTCTGATGCTGGGAGGGATTGGGGGCAGGAGGAGAAGGGGACGACAGAGGATGAGATGGCTGGATGGCATCACTGACTCGATGGACGTGAGTCTGAGTGAACTCCGGGAGTTGGTGATGGACAGGGAGGTCTGGCGTGCTGCGATTCATGGGGTCACAAAGAGTCAGACACGACTGAGCGACTGATCTGATCTGATGTATAAAATAGATAACTAATAAGAACCTACTGTATAGCACAGGGAACTTTACTCAGTGCTCTGTGGTGACCTAAATGGGAAGGAAACCCAAAAAAGAAGGGATATATGTACACATATAGCTGATTCACTTTGCTATACAGCAAAAACTAACACAACATTGTAAAGCAATTACACTCCAATAAAAAGTTTAAAAAATAATAACTCACACCAGTAATTCCTAGAGATTGAGGCAGTAACTGCATGACTTCTGGTCTATCCATGACCCAAACACCCTTTCTACGCTCTGTCCTGGAGTCACTCAGGCGCTTGACGTATCTGGAAAGCAAGTCCAGTCTAGCACAGGCACTGACTGAACCTGGGCGCTGCTGATGAGGCATGACTAATGAATCATGTCCCTAGTGCAGAGAAGCTGGCTGATGTTTCTGGTTCCCATAGGAACCACAGAGACTAAAGTGGCTGCAGTGATTTAGGACTTGGTTGTTCACACCCCATGTTTAAGTTCAATAAAGAGGCCTCCTGCCAAATCAGCCAGTACCCTTTGGATTCTGGCTCATTCATTTTCTTACTCTGCTGCATCTACCAGGAGCCAGGGTGAGTCAGGTGGGGAGGCTTCATAGGTACTCTCACATACGTGAGGAAATGGAAATTCAGGCCACGATCAACCGAGAAGATACAGGGCAGAGGAAGGGGAAGTGCCAAGAAAGCTATCCAAAGAAGAGAGCTGGAAGCAAGATGCCACAGCTGAGGCCTGAGTTCTAGCTGCCTGCCACGAATGCCAAAGAGAATTCCTCCTGGTAGTTCTTCAAGACAAGGTGACCTCTTCCTCCTCATCAGACCCCTCCTCAAAGACCTGAGCCCTGGGTGTTACCCTCCTAGTGATCAGTTCTTTTAGTTCATGTAAATAGCCACACCCAAGTGAGCCAGCCAACTCTGGGAAGGCTGAGTGAGGTCGGGTCCCAGTACCTCAACCATCTCTCTCTCCATATCACAATACCTACTCATCTACGCACACAACTCCAGTGGGGCCACACAAGCGATTCTGTTAAAGAATAAGGAAACGGTGCTTCAAAACTCGTTTCTGTCCTTGCTTGAATGTGAAGCAGCTGGCAACTTTCTCTTCCTGAAGGAAGGGGAAGAGGTAGGAACACAGAACCGTAATCTCTGGCCACAAGTTCCCCTGCTACAGCAAGCCCACCACACGCCACAGAGTGGCTCCCCCCTCCCAGACCTTGTTGACAGGGTGCCACCCACTGAACATACCAGTGCTCCAGCATGTCATCCCTTTGGTGACAGTTCACTGAGTCCTGAGCAACCTCACCATTGCTTTGCAATCAATCCATAAGGCTGAAATTGACCTCCACATTCTTTGGCAATTTAATGTAGCTCGCATCTCAAAAAATGAGAGTGAAGCACACTTCTATTCTTTGCTTTGTTATTTTTTCTGTAATTTAGAGGAAAGGTCTTCAACCATAGGACCTTAGCGATTCTTTTCTTGCGCAGTGAGTTCCTTTATTTAAAGAGAACTCCCTGCTCTCTGAGTCCGAGGGCTTTTTCCCTCTGGAGCAGCTGGGCAAATGCTGATAGTACGTATAACTTAAAGAAGCGAGAGGGCATTGTAACTACCTTTCTTGCATTACCCTTTGCTTTGGAAACTTCAGAATAAATTGCCACTTGTACAGTTGTATTTGAATCAGAATTCTTATCCCCACTGGCAGTTTTTCAAACATGAACGTTTAAAAAAGAAAATCAAAGACACACATATCTTTTTCAAACATCACTCTGTTTTCTCCTAAGTCTATTTTTTGTCCTCTGTCCTTAAGATTGTGTTCCCTTTGGGCAGCCTCCTTGATGAAGCCTCTGATATGAAATCTGCCCTTAGGCCACTTTACCAGGATGGAACTCACCCGCTATTCCTTGCCTCAATTACTTTTCATACAGAATCAAAGATTCCTTATGCCAGTTTTTGTACTCCAGAGCTATCACACAGTGCCCCAGGATTTTTCTATTATGTAAAATAGAAACTAACTGGAGAACACCAATCATATCAAAATATTTTATTGCAGCAATGAGTGATTCTTGAAGCAACTGGTAACTGATTATAAAATTTGATTCTGTACTCAGCTCAATTTACATGATCTCCCCCCAAAACTGAAAACTAAAAGGGAGCAGTAATCCAATTATTTTGGAATAATTCAACAAGAGAATACAACTACAAGAAAGCATATGTAATTGGAGGGAAATCAGTAGATTTTTTTGCTCAACCTAAAAGGAAAAGATTCATGATTTCCTCAACCTAAAAGGAAAAGATCACGATTATGATCTTATGTGATTATATGATTAAGTGATGATTACATGATTAATGATGGAGGGGAAGATGAGTCCAATAGCTTGGAATCCTTTCTGAATTGTTCAGTTCAGTTCAGTCGCTCAGTCGTGTCCAACTCTTTGCGATTGCAAATCTCTCTGAATTTTTAAGCACATACAAATAAATAATGAAATCAACATGGTACTGTTGGTTCTTTTGCCATCAGAACAAACACCAACAAATATTAGTGGTATGTGAACCTGTTCAGTGATTTACTAACCAATCATTGCCTCTTTTTTTAAACTTTTTCTTTTATATTGGAGTATAACAATGTTGTGTTAGTTTCGGGTGTACAGCAAAGTGATTCACATACATGTTATACATATACATGTATCTATTCCTCTTTCAAATTCTTTTCCCATGTAGGTTGTTACATAATACTGAGCAGAGTTCCCTGTGCTATAGAGCAGGCCACTGCCTCTTAGCTTAGTTATTTTACACATTCCAGTTACATGCTAGTCAGTGTGTGCTACGGTGCCTCCTCATTCTACAAGGCACTATATGGCATAGTGGTTAAGGACTTTGGAGTTGGACTGCCTGAGTTCAAATCCTAGCTCTGCTACTTACTGTGTGATCTGTGCCAGATGAACCCTGCATCTCTGCTCTGATGCTAGGCTGTGTAGATGACATCAACAGGGCTTCTGTAAACTGGAACTTCTGATGAAGTCTGTCTAAGTCTATCACTGAAGACTCCTGGCTGGAGCCCAGAGGGATGGGAAAGGGGTTCAGGTATTTATTCCCTTGGCTCCTTCCCTGCAAAGCTGCCATGGGCTAACAGTGCCTCTACTCCCCAGAGATCACTGCTCCTTGCAAGGAGCATACCTTGTTGCATACCTCTCTCCTCCAGAGTTTGACTGACTGCTCACTCCCCTCATCTACTCAGACCCTCCCAAGTTAACTATTTTTATGCACCATCTATGATCTATTTGGATCCTAACTGATAAACAGTGTGACTCTAGATAAATCACATAACCTCTCCATGCCTCCCTGTATAAAATGCAGAAAATAAGGATAACTTACTTCCTCGGCTTGTAAGGATTAAGTGAGCTATTAATACATATGAAATACGTGGAGCATCGTCTGGCATGTAGTGAGCATGACTAGTTTATTTTTGCCACCACCATTTTCCTCACTGTCATCATTAGGCGACACTAATCAACAAAGGAGTCATGTCTTTGAGGAGGTAGCTGTCTGGTTTCTAGCATGCAAAGTTGTTTGTGGAGAGCTGTAATTTAAAGAAAGGACACAGAGAAATCTGACAATCAGTACCTAAACTAGCTTAAGGGAAATCCAGAGGTGATTTAACAACACCGGGCAGTTAAGATCGATAGTCATTACTAGGGATCCCAAAGGATTTCTATATTCAGTTGCTTGCTCTGCTTTTTCTCAAAGCCCTTTTGATGTATCTTATCCTAGATTCATAGACATTCAGCACCAAGAAGGACTCTAACTAGAAACATAACCCCTCATTTAGCACTTTATTTAGAAAAGAAAACTGATTTAACCAAAATAAACCTTTAGGCCATTTAGAAGCAGACTCTGTATAAGAAAAATAAGTGGGAAAAAATATGGGGGCCTTTCAGTCTTGCTCAAGGGACTCTCAGCTAACCATTTGGAGAGATTTATTTCTAACCGAAGTTTCCTAATTCCGAGAAGGAATATTATTGTATTCTCTCCCTAGAGAAGGGAAATGGATCTTAATAAAAGAAAAAAAAGAAGAAAGAAAACAAAGAGAAAACGGAAGTCCCCCACTCATTCTGCAGACTGATTTATAATCTCCATTAGGTTCAGCAGAATATGAATTGCTATATGTCCAAAGCATTTGACCAGGACTTATATTCAATTCCAAGAGTGATAGTAAATGGCAGGGGGGTGGGAGACAGTCATACATCAAAAAAAGAGGGAAACTTACAGGATATTATGTGTGCCCAAGTCAAATTGTGAGAGTCTCATTCCCTTGAGAGAATGAAGGGCTAAATCCATCCTTTCAAAATTCAGAATCTTTGGGGGCAAAGAAACTAGATCTCAACCCTAAATATTTCATTTCATCTCTCTGAGCCTCTATTTCCTGTAAAATGAGAGGGTTGAACCAGATGGTCCCTGTGATTCCTTCTAGTTCTTTATTTCTAAAATTCAGTGAATTTTAAATTGGATATTACATATTTCAAAGAGCCCTGCTTCCCAGCTTCAGATTCTATTACAAAGAAATAGATGAAGGCTATACTTCACTTGTGACAGGATCAAAGTTGCTTTTTGATTTCTTTCTTTCTTTTTTTGTTTTTGTTTCAAACATCTCTGAATGCGTTTCTGATCCTTGAGTCCAAAAATTCATTTTAAACTCATCCAGTTTTTTCAAACTCTAGGTGAAAAAAATTTAGTTAAAAGAAATTGATTTATGAGTAGTATGTCAAAGGCTACTTCATTAATATGCCCAATTAGGAAACCCACTTGGAAGACTGAATTAAAATGAGAAGGATGAAAGATACTTTGAGCAAGGTTAGAAAACAATCCATAAAAAAAATAAAAATAAAAAAAGAAGAAGACAAGAAAACCAGTCATCAACTGAGAGAAGATACTTGCATCACAGATAACTAGCAAAGTGCCAGTAGGTGAAACTTGTAAAAATCTTCAAATTAATAAGAGAACAACAATCCAATAGAATAATGGGCAGAAAATTACAAGCAACTTAGAGGAGAGAAATGGCTAAAAAACATGTTCAGCCTCACTAATACACAGGGAAATGCAGATAAAAACAACAAAAACCACTTTACTCCTATAAGCAAAAACTTAAATGTCTAATAAAACCAAGATTTGGTGAAGATGTATAGACATAGGGATACACAAGACTGGTAGTAGCATAAATAAAAACAAACGTCTTAGAGACGAAAGCTAATGAGGTTGAGAACATGCATACATTAAGGCCTAGTAATTATACCTCAAGTATGTAATCCAGTGGAACATAACAGTTCATGCAGATAGCTTACAAGAATATATTTACTCTGTGACAACCTAGAGGTGGGATGGCGGGGAGGAGGTGGGAGAGAGGTTCAAGAGTATATTTATGGCTGATTCACATTGCTATACGACAGAAATCAACACAACATTGTAAAGCAATTCTCCAATTTAAAAAAAGAACATGCTCATAACAACAAAAATTGGGTACAGTCAAACATCTATTAAGCAATGAAAAATAAATAAATTTAATATAATCCTACAATGGGATATTATACAGCAGTTAAAATAATAAGATGTTGAGCCATATGTACCTATGTGAATTTGTAAAAGTATAGTTAAATATATATATATATATATATTCAAACATTAGATCCCCTGGAGAAGGAAATGGCAATCCACTCCAGCACTCTTGCCTGAAAATCCCATGGACGCAGGAGCCTGATAGGCTACAGTCCATGGGGTCGCAGAGTCGGACATGACTGAGCTCACTTCACTTAGTGCTATAAAATATGCCCAAACTACATTATTTATGGATTATGGATTATTTTATTATTATTATGGATTATTTATGGATCCATATACATGTAGTCAAGATAAAAGTCATGAATGAGAACATATACAGGGTTGATATGGTCTGACATCAAGAGAATGAAAACACCATTGAGCAAAAACCAACATAATCATTGTGGCCACAAGAGTCCTTAATGGATGCTTAAGATATAGTGAAAAACAGGCTATCTGCATAGTCAGTATATTTCTACATAAGATACTTAAGCATACTTACCAATTGCAAAGGGAAAAAGAGTAATTTCTCAGTGGAGAAACCTGGAAAGCATCTCTTCAGCCAAGTGATCAAAATGAACATCACCAGTAATGGAACACATCAACATTGAGAACGTCCTGATGTGATGGACCAAAAAGGGCACAAAGTCACTTCTGTGCTGTTCTTGCTAAAAATGCATACCATGAATTTCAACATCAGTTCAGTTCAGTTCAGTCACTCAGTTGTGTCCGACTCTGCGACCCCATGAACCACAGCACGCCAGGCCTCCCTGTCCATCAGCAACTGCCGGAGTCTACCCAAACCCATGTCCATTGAGTCAGTGATGCCATCCAACCATCTCATTCTCTGTTATCCCCTTCTCCTCCTGCCCTCAATCTTTCCCAGCATCAGGGTCTTTTCAGATGAGTCAGCTCTTCGCATCAGGTGGCCAAAGTATTGGAGTTTCAACTTCAACATCAGTCCTTCCAATGAACACCCAGGACTGATCTCCTTTAGGATGGACTGGTTGGATCTCTCTGCACTCCAAGGGACTCTCAAGAGTTTTCTGCAACACCACAGTTCAAAAGCATCAATTCTTCGGTGCTCAGCTTTCTTTATAGTCCAACTCTCACATCCATACATAACTACTGGAAAAACCATAGCCTTGACTAGATGGACCTTTGTTGACAAAGTAATGTCTCTGCTTTTTAATATGCTGTCTAGGTCATAACTTTCCTTCCAAGGAGTAAGTGTCTTTGAATTTCATGGCTGCAGTCACCATCTGCAGTGATTTTGGAGCCCCAAAAAATAAAGTCAGCCACTGTTTCCACTGTTTCCCCTGACAAATCTAAATTAAGAGACATTCCACAAAATAACTGGCCAGTATTTTTTAAAGGGTCAAATCAAATCATTAAAAAAAAGAAGATGAGGAGCTATCCTAGAGGCAATATAGGACATTAGTGGGTAAGACTGGTAACATATAAATAAGGTCTGTATGTTAGTTAAGAGTATTGTATCAGTGTTAATTTTATGGTTTCAATCATTGTGCTATAGTTTTGTAAACCACAGGGTTAACATTTGAGAATGTAAGATGAAGGATATATTATTTTTGCAATCTTTAAGTCTAAAATTATTTCAAGATAAAATGCTTTACAAATGGCTGCAAAAATATGACAAAGTGGCAAGGTGATTAATGGTAATGAAATATCTGTTATCTATACTTCTCTGTATGTTTAAAATATTTCATAGTAAGAAGGGATAATGAAGAATGCATAAATTTTAAATGTGAGTATAAGGAATTAGATAGTCTAAAAGAGATGTATTTATCACACAGCAGTTTTAAAACAACAAATTACTGGGGATGCAGGCCTAAGCTTTGTATCTACCAATCAGGAGCCTTGACTGAAGACTCAAAATACAAACACTGGCATACTAAGAAGTCCTGATCTTCTGACTCTATTTTAAGCAAAATGCATGATGTCAGTTTCTTGCCCCCTGCCTGGTTTTCTCTTGTGGTTCATGCTAATTTCACTTGGCCTACTACTACTCTAATATTCTTCCTGATTTTCTCTCCACCTAATTCCTCATTTTGCAGCTTTAGTAGTAATTGTCAATTTATAGTAAAAACCATCTGAATGGAAATAGGGAGAACAAGTGTACAGATTAGCATTGAGGAGATGAGGAGTTTGACTTTGAAATGTTGAGTTTGAATGGCTTCATCATGACCTGCATATGGAGCTGTCTTGTCGATTGCTGGAAATGCGGGCTGCAATTAGGATATAACCTAGTATTAGGGGATTATCCATAGAAGACATGTAATTTGATAAGACCATCAAGGTTTGGAAACAGAACCTAGAAGCAGAAAAAAGAGAAACCAGCCTTAATTGAGAATGTAATAATATGCAGAGTACATCACGTAAAGTGCCAGGCTGGATGAAGCACAAACTGGAATCAAGATTGCTTGGAGGAATATCAATAACCTCAGATTTGCAGATGATACAGTCCTAATGGCAGAAAGCAAACAGGAACTGAAGAACCTCTTGATGAAGGTCAAAGAGGAGAGTGAAAAAGCTGGCTTAAAATTCAACATTCAAAAAACAAAGATCATGGCATCCAGTCCCATCACTTTATGACAAATAGATGGGGGGAAAAAATGAAAACAGTGACAGACTTTATTTTCTTGGGCTCCAAAATCACTGGAGATGGTGACTAGAGCCAAGAAATTAAAAGACGCTTACTCCTTGGAATAAAAGCTATAACAAACCTAGACAGCATATTAAAAAGCAGAGACATCACTTTGCCAACAAAGGTTCATACAGTCAAAGCTATGATTTTTCCAGTATTCATGTAGAGATGTGAGAGTTGGACCATAAAGAAGGCAGAGTGCCAAAGAGTTGATGCTTTCAAACTGGTGCTAGAGAAGACTCTTCAGAGTCCCTTGGACAGCAAGGAGATCAAACCAGTCAATCCTAAAGGCAATCAACCCTGAATATTCATTGGAAGGACTGATGGTGAAACTGAAGTTCCAATACTTTGGCCACCTGATGCAAAGAGCCAACTTATTGGATAAGACCCTGGTGCTGGGAAAGATTGAAGGCAGGAGGAGAAGGGGTGACAGAGGATGAGATGGTTGGATGGCATGACTGACTCGATGGACTTGAGTTTGAGCAAACTCTGGCAGATAGTGAAGGACAGGGAAGCCTGGCAGTCCTGTGCTACAGTCCATGGGGTCACAAAGAGTTGGACATGACTGAGCAACTGAACAACATATAAATAACAAATAAATAAATACATAAATACATATATAAATAAATACATAAATAAACATAAATAAATACATAAATAAATAAAAACAACAAATAAAAAACAAATAAACTTTATTGCCAATAATGTTAAATGAAGTTAAAAAATATTCAAGTAAGATGAGAACTAAGTTAAAACTAGCAAGTTTGGATATTAGAATGTGGCCTTCAAGGCATCAGATGCCACAGGACATTATGGAGGGATGGACCGCAAGAAGCTAAGGCCAGAGTGAGTGGGAAGGGACTGTGAGGAACAGATATATAGTGGTGAGATAAGAAAGAGAAAATGAGTGCTAGTCTCGAGGGAAGAGCTGCACTAAGGAAAGGATTTTAGAAAAACGAACACGGGTACACTTGAGGGAGAGAAAGAGCCAATAGAGGAGGAGGGAAATTATACCTTAGAAAGATAGATCAGGGACTTTCCTGACAATCCAGTGGCTAAGACTCTGCACTCCCAATGCAGTGGGCCGAGTTTTGATCCCTAGTTGAGGAACTAGATCCCTCTTGCCGCAACTGCGAGTTTGAATGCCACAACTAAAGATCCCTCATGCTGCAACTGAGACCCAGCAGAGTCAAACATATAAATAAATATTTTTTAAAAAGAAAGATAGAGCGAAGTCAGCGAGGTGAGAGAAGGCAGGTAATAGACGATAGGGTGCACCAGCAGGAAGGACTGAGTCTGTCCTCTTCAATGAAAGAGACTGAAAGTTAGGATTTTGGAGTTTGACACTGACATGGAGAAAGCTTTTGCCTAGAATCTCAGGTCAAAGTCACCTGCTGTATAAAGAGAGTATTAGGGAAGAGACTAAAGGAAAGTAAGAAGTTTCAAGGGGAAATTGCAATTTTAAAATAGCTTAAGTGTAAATCCAATGCTACTGATTTTCTCAGCTTACTGTGGAGCAGCCCTAGAGTGGAAAAGGATCAATGCATAGCAATTAACAAGGTTGTTTTTGCATTTGTTTTGTAAGTTTATTCCAATAACCCTGTGACATAACTGGAGTGGATATTATTAACCCTGTTTTATCAACAAGGAAATCAAGGCTCAGTAGTTAAATCAAGATGATACATCAATCAAATCAAGATAAGAACTCAGTTCTATTCACTTTGTTCACTCTAAGTGCTTTGGAAGAAATGGCTCTTTTATACAAATTATCTGCAGCCAAGCAATTTTTTAAAAAGCTCTTAAGAAAAGCTGCCAATGTGTGCACTGTCAACAGAATCATGCCTAATAATCTTATTAGTGGAACAAGATTCTTCATTAAATTTGTTACATGGTTAGATGGGGGTTGGTAGCAGATGGTAGATACTGAAAGGAGCTCCTTATAGCTAAAAGCTGTTGGCAAGAGCATTTAGAATATACAATGATGGATGACATAGTATTCAATATAGGGAAGGTGGTTGAGTCTAATAGGGTGACCCAAGGGTCAACCTCAGGCTTAGTGCTATTTAACATCTCTTAGGATTTTTGCAGCAGGCATAACAACATGCTAATAGAATCTGAAGATAATCATAACTGATGAGTGATGGTGATACTAACAAGGCAGGGGGAAGAAAATAAAACAGAACTTGGTACAATTTAAGATTTAAAGTGAAGAGAAGAGGGTATGGAATTATATAAGGTATAAAGTGAAGATATTTTTTACTATAAAAGAAATGCAAATATACTATAGTAGGGTTGAACCCCTACACCCCCAGAAGAAGATCAAAAAGAATGAAGGAGGAGATCAGAAGAGAGGTAACAAGTGATAATACAGACAGGATGATAGTGCAGCCAAAAGGTTCAACTGAGTCTAGAGTTAAAACTGCAACTGACATGCTACCACTTGCTTAACAAAAAGAAGCAGGAAGGAATGGATTCATGTGTCTGTGCACATATAAAATGCACACACACACACAGAGAATATCTCTGAAAAGATATAGAAGAAAATAATAACCTTGGTGACCTCTTATGAAACAAACCAGTGCCCTACAAGCTAAACCCCACCTACAGATTGTTATATTTGGCAGCCTATTTTTACAACTTTGAGTAATTTTAGGCTAGGTGTAAATTCTCCAGCTTAGCAGAATCCTCATCATTCTCTAAGTTTACACATTTATGTTATCTGCCTGGTCCTTAGAGGGAATTTAGTTGATACCGTCACACATGGCCATACACACAGACACAGTCACATATGTAAAGAGATAAACATAGAGAAGGGCCTATACAGATATATTTTAAAAGGTTAACAACAATGATTTCTGAGCAGTTAGATTATGGGTGACTTCCTTTATCAACACTTCTAAATGTTGTCCTACTAGGAACACATTTATAAGATAAATAGTAAGTAGTGGTTGATCCTAAATTCACATTTAAATTAACATTGGCATGCAGCCAAGTACAATCATAGATGTTCCGGGGAGATGTGCTGGGACAATCGTTCTGATAGATTTTGCTTCTGTTACTCCTTTCATGCCTGAGCCTACATCTCTGTGCCTGTCTTCAACTCAAGCCAGGGGGGCTGAATATATACAATGGGTCAACCACACATAGTCACGGCATGGTATCCAGTTTTCAGTAAAGAAAAATATTTAAAAGAATTTTTAAGTTTTCATTTTAATAGGTAATATTCTAATGGCTAGTTTTAAAATTATTAAATAATAGCCCACTCTCCCAATCATCCAGTTGTTCTTCACAGAGGGAGCCAAAGTTACCAGTTTCTACTATATTATTTCAGAGGTGGTCTATGCATACAATTAATTACAAATATATCATCTTTAGGAAAATTTTGTCCAGAGTAAGTCCATTGTCTTTATCTGGGCATTATGAAGATGACTTAGAAATGTATTTTGTATAATGATGTGAACAAAGGTCAATTTCCATTATTTGTAGAACATCATAGCGCTTGCTATGACAAGGAATAATTTCAGTTTCAACAGCAGTGGCCACATAAACAGTTTCCTCACACTTCCTGCTATAGGGAAAGCAAGGAGAACAGCATCCTAACCAAATATTTCAACCCAGCAAATCAACTGTCTCAGTGCTTTTAATGGTATTTTTCTAATCTGATCATTATCGTCCCATTTCTTCCCTGTTGCTGAAAAAAACCCTATAAAGAATAGCTAGTTTCAAAATTGAAATGGGCTTGATTGTGAAAATATGCAAACTTATGATTTTAGTGACAATTTATCTTAGTCAAAGCTAAGCAAATTCAAATTCAACCCATCATAATTCTTCCTCCAAATCTCCTACACGATACTGAAAACACACAATTGTGTCTGCTTCTCCTTAAGTCATTTATCATTTTTAAAAGGAGGGAGAAGAGAAAGTGGTTTCCGGCATAATTAAAAATCAAGAGTTCCCCACTGTGAAGGCTGGATTCTCACTAAGGGGGGCATCTTAGCTGAGGGGCTTGTTAGGGGGGCTTGGGATGTGTGTGTGTGGACAATGGCCCAGGTGAGATAAACACCCCTTCTTTAATAACCCATGCAAACGCCACACTCGAGGGATTAGGGAGAGGCCTCCCCTTATCATCAGGATGTTCGCACATGACAGGTGACCTCTGTGACCTGGTCCTGATGGAGAGAAGAGGGTGTTTAGGAAACATGACCAGCTCGCCTCTTTCTCCTGCCTCTTCCCGCCTGCAATCTAAATGGTGTGATTGAGGCATGCTGAAAGGTGAGCCTGTCACACCAATCTCCTCCCCACCAGCCTGCCACAATGCAGAGATGTGACAGGAAAGGTCATGACACCCAAACAGAAGGCTCCCTCGTGACTTTCAGCTGTCACTATGCCGGGGAGCAGGGCTGTCTTCTGCTTATTCCAGAACCTGGGGTACAGACTTCCCCAGGATCTTCTTCCCGCAAACACCTTCTCGCCAGCTCCAAAACAGGAGCACATGCAGTCAGCTACTTAGAAGGAGAGACCACATGGCACCAGGAATCAGTCAGGCAGCAGAGGTGAATCCTCACCCGCCTCGGTAATTCACTGTGCTTTGTCCTGGGCTGACTTACCCCTCACTCATCCATACATGGCTCCAAGTCCACTGCTTCAAGTCCACATTTAGAAGCAAATCCTTAATTTTCTTGAAGCCATCTAATACCATCCCCCCAACACCTTTTAACAAAACTGCTGGGGCATCCCTAGTGTTCCAGTGGTTAAGACTCTAAGCTCCCGATGCAGCAGGGACAGGTTCAATCCCTGGTCAGGGAACTAAGATCCTCCATGCCACACACGGCAGCCAAAGTAATGAAAACAAACAAACAAACAACAGGAAAAGAAAAACTTAAAGAATAAGACTGCTCTCTTTGCCATTGTCCTCGCTCTCAAAGCTCAGCCATCTATCTTCAGCCAATCTAAAAACGGACATCAGGAAGAGATGAAAGTTAAGTATATCTACTTCAGGATTTTGTCAGTCATCTTATACTCACCCACCCTCATTCCCATCCCACTCTGTGCCTGGGGGTGCTCCAAGCCCCCAGAGCTGACAAGGGACAGAAATAGCCCAACACAGTACAGTAATAGGACTCGGACACTGCCTACTCTCAGTGGAAAGTGCTAGTTATTTCTATCTGTTGCAAAAATGTCTACAGGGTAGATCAATCATCTTAGGCAGTTCTCCTTTTAACCAGTTGGGGGAATAAATCCCATCCTCAGTGTAATGTGGTGAGCTTGCTGTGTCTAAGTGAACCTGTATGCATTTCCCTCACTGAAGGTGCACTCAACCCAACTGAGTTGCTTACTCTTAGATTTGGGATGCCCACCTAACTGCAAGCAGAGCCTAAGCACCATTAGGGGAAGGAAGAATATCTAGGCTGGCCTTGTACCCAAGGGCTCCATGGCTGGATCAACACTGAAGGACAGAAGCTCAGTCTTTGCCTTGAGCTATTATTAAAATAACATCTCATCTTTCTGGGAAAGAGAATGTTATCATTAAAAAAGAAATGAAGGAGAAACCTAATGGTTCCAAGACTAGTGCTTGGGGGTATAATCTGAAATCAGGATGAAATGCCCTGCTTAATAAAGGACTTCAAGGATACCTGGGGTGAAGGATTTGGGTGAGCATTGCTCCTGCAGTAGTTGGGGCCCCAACCCATAACAGTCCGTTCATCAGAAGATGTCTGAATTCCACTCTGCTGGCCTCACTGTGCCCTTGGCTTTTCCTCTGACCTTCTGCTGCCTGCCCTGCTCAAAGAGAAGCCAGCTCTCCTCACCCTGGATTCCCACTGCATCCACCACAAGCTGTTTACAGTAGCCTGGGTTGCCTGGAAGCCTCCCCAGCCCACTGTCATCTGACCTTGTTAGCAGCTGTGGCTCAGGCTGCGTTCTCGTCAAAGACACCCTGCACCTGAATGATGGGGGCTGGGGAAGGCTAGCAGACCCCTGAACCCAGTTCTTTGTAATTTCACCCAAACCTTACAGAGAAACAATGCAAAATTATTCCAAATATAACATTTGGGGCTGTAATAACTGGAGATCAATATGAAATTTCTATCATTAGGGCCTATAATAGTGGTGAAGTTGGTAGTCTATGGGAGAAGGCATCATAGCATGACTGAAACTGACATCCATCTGGAAGCAAGACACTCAATTAGTGTCAGAATGTGTGGTGCATACAAATTCTGTGTGTAATTATCAGACGCAGACATAGTTTATTGTTATTCCAAGGCCTTATTTTTTGTGACAGCTTCGTATTATTAGAAGAGAGTCCTGTTCAGCACTAAAACCACTTCCAGCTGGTCAAAGATACCACCAACCTAGAGAGGGACTTGCAATTGAGGGCTGAATGCACCAGGGAAAGGAATCAAAATAAGAGGGCGAGTTTTATTCCAATGATTTTCTAGCCATGAAACAACCCAAAACACTTCCCCGGTCCTTACAATTTTTCTGTGCATTTAGCTGGGAAATATCTGAAGCCATTTTCCTGATAAAAACTAAATGAAAGTTTCAATTGACTTTTTGCTTCATCGGAAGATTTTCATTTAACATGTAAAACAGTCAACTTGTAGAGTTGGTTTTAAGGACCTCATTACAAAATGTGACTCCCCGCCTCTGCTCTCACACTGTGAGCTGAGCAGCTTTCAATTACTTGAGTCACGTGTACCTGAATGAGGTAACGGTTGAGTTTAAAGCAGTTAAGTGGAAAAAATTGTAATTATTTTTCTTTTACAGTTGAAGGGCATATATTAATTATTTTTACTTGAAAAACCAAATCATGTGATTGAAAACTAAATAATCAGTTCAGACTCACATCTGTGAAATAGCCACTGGATGCTCCGAAGGCAAGAAGCAGCTTAGACATCATATTATTTAAATATTTTCTAAAAACAGCAATAAATATGTCCCCAAACTGCAAATCTAACATAAATGCACTGTGTCAGCTAGACAAAGCTGCAAACCTAACATAAATTCATTTTTCTAAATAACCAACAAAAAATATATCTCAAATTTGCAAATCTAATGTAAATACACTTTGTCAACTTGAGACTAATGAACACAGAAGACGATGTAATGGTACAGTTCAGTTGCTTAGTCGTGTACCACTCTTTGCAACCCCGTGAACCGCAGCACACCAGGCCTCCCTGTCCATCACCAACTCCCGGAGTCCACCCAAACCCATGTCCATCCAGTTGATGATGCCATCCTACCATCTCATCCTCTGTCGTCCGCTTCTCCTCCTGCCCTCAATCTTTCCCAGCATCAGGGTCTTTTCAAATGATTCAGCTCTTTGCATCAGGTGGCCAAAGTACTGGAGTTTCAGCTTCAACATCAGTCCTTCCAATGAACACCCAGGACTGATCTCCTTTAGGATGGACTGGTTGGATCTGCTTGCAGTCCAAGGGACTCTCAAGAGTCTTCTCCAACACCACAGTTCAAAAGCATCAATTCTTCGGCACTCAGCTTCCTTTATAGTCCAACTCTCACATCCATACATGACCACTGGAAAAACCATAGCCTTGACTAGACAGACCTTTGTTGGCAAAGTAATGTCTCTGCTTTTGAATATGCTGTCTAGGTTGGTCATAACTTCCCTTCCAAGGAGTAAGCATCTTTTAATTTCATGGCTGCAATCACCATTTACAGTGATTTTGGAGCCCCCAAAAATAAAGTCAGCCACTATTTCCACATCTATTTGCCATGAAGTGATGGGATCAGATGCCATGATCTTAGTTTTCTGAATGTGAGCTTTAAGCCAACTTTTTCACTCTCCTCTTTCACTTTCATCAAGAGGCTTTTTAGTTCCTCTTCACTTTCTGCTATAAGGGTGGTGTCAGATATTTCTCTTGGCAATCTTGATTCCAGCTTGTACTTCCTCCAGCCCAGCGTTTCTCATGATGTACTCTGCATATAAGTTAAATAAGCAGGGTGACAATATACAGCCTTGATGTACTCCTTTTCCCTATTTGGAACCAGTTTGTTGTTCCGTGTCCAGTTTTAACTTGTAAGCCTGAGCCAATACCAATGTGCATAAGAAGTCCCTCAAACACTGATATGGCAGGTAAAAAAAAAAAATCAGAACTTCTCTGACCCAACCAAATATCTGTCCCCGCAAATGAAGAATGGCTGGAGGCCCTTCCAGGTCATCTCATTGCCTGAAGACAGAGTAAATATTCCACAGAGATAAGAATCACCTATTTGTCAGAACTGCTAGAGGTGAGGTCTCAGCCTTCCCTTGAAAGTCATCAAGATGCTTCTAGTCTCCATTGCCTTTACCCCCCCATTTTTCATCCAGCCTGAATCCCCTTTGCTGTGATTGGAGTCTATCCCCTCTTAGTTTATTCTTAGTAAAGGCAAATAATATCAGTCACAACCATCTTCCACTAATAATCCATCATATCCTTATAACTGCATTATGCCCAACAGCAGACTTTTTCTTGATGAATTATCCCTGGTTCTCTAGCATCTCCTCTCAGGGCTAAATTTTTTTTAGCTCTTTAATCATTCCTATGGCTCTTCTTTGAACAGTCTTCATGTGCACCCTCAGGATGTAAAGTCCAGGACGGGACACCATATTCCAGCTATGCACTGACAGTGGTGATGAGAATAAGGTTATGCCTAACAGACCAAGCAGAGACACAAGAGGAACAAAGACCAGGATGGAAAGTCCCAACAGCCTTCCAGTCTTTGAGTCTGTTACCAAAGTGCCAAGCACCCCTGCTAATAATCACTTCTTTTTTATTGTTTAGGTTGGCTCCCTTATTTTCTGATACTTACAAACTTTTCTCACAAATACAGTATCTGTATTTAACAGCTGCTCCCATATATAGCTGCTTTAGGACTGACATGGCTCAGGTACAGAGCACAGCAAGAAAGAAGTTCTTAACAACAAAATGCCAAAGTTGGCCATTTGACCCTGTCTGGAGACTGTGTCCTAGAAACTCGCTCTTCTATCTTTGACCCACCACCACTTAAGCCTCATGACTCCTATAGATTTGGTACTCCTAGTTAGCTTTGCCTAGAAGACTAATTCACTATTATCTTAGATAAAACACTCAACTTTCCCAACTGCGAAAGCCCTAGCCCTCTTTCCAGCCCTCACTAGGGCCACAATCATCTATTTCAATGCCATCATTTTACAGATGTGGAAACAGAGGCTGAGACAGACATAAAGTGACAACATCTAAATATATAGCGTTGGAACATCCTTTCAGTTGATTCCTGCCAGTCAGTCTATGACTTGCCCCTGAGTCACTGAACTCCTTCGTAATGCTTAAATGATGAGAGAATTTGCTATGCCAACTTTCAGCAACGTGATGTCCAGCAAAGTGCTTTATGGTTCTCTGGCTGTTTCCCCATCTGTTTCTCAGGGTATTTTGTTTCTCTGCATGCCAGCTCCCATGGACACATAGCCCGATGCCAATGGCCTTGACTACCAAATCACACGGTTCCTTTTGTCTTTGACCTCAGTTTCCCTAAAAACAAAACAAAACAACCAAACAAAAAGGCTACTTATTTTAACTCTGTAACTAGTAAGAGTAAGAGCAGCTTCCAGGCAAAAAGATTAGCCCCTAGCAATATGAAGCATCTTTCTCACTATCTTTCCATTTCTCCTATCAAAAAGAATAAAAATGATCCTTCTTAACACGCAGAATCCTATTTAATATGTGAATTCGTTTCAAACCCCTGCTCTCCTAGATGAAAAACACTTCTTTAGCATTATGAAATATTTATATTTCCCCATAGAAATTATATTTGCAATTATTTCTCTTCCTTCCTTTCTTGCTTTTTTCTTTCCTTCCCTCCTGCATTTCTCTCCTTCTTTTTCTTCCTCAGGGTCACATCTCTGCATTCATCTCATCTGAATCTTCTGGTTTTATCTCAATCCACTTCCCTAGTTTCCTTTTTGATATCTAGCCTGAGTCTCTGCTATTCTGGCTACCTTTACCTTTTCCAAATTCCAGTTTTAGGGTCTCTAAGAACTTAGTCAGGTTTTATTTTCACTTAATTTCCCATCAATCATTAACATTGTTCCTCAGCATTTACCTTGTATTTTGTATTTTAACAACTGGTCATATCAGAGGAGAGCTAACCTGACTTTCTTAGGCGATTTTGTTGTGCATATTTTGTGTCCTATTCTATTTCTAGTCTCTCTGTAGTCTACTCACATTTGCTGGGCCATTATATCTAATCCATTATCCAGAAAATGGAAATATAATACTAAGTGGCTTACTATAGCCCCCATTCCTTTCATAATGTCATAAAAATTTATAACACTTAAAAGCCAACGATCCCTGAGGTCATTTATTCTCAAGAAAGAACAAATTTATTCTTGTGGAACAGAAACTATGTCAGATGTAGCTCTCATATTATAAGGAATATAACCTTAATGCACAACATCAGGGCAGCCTGCAAGTGCCCAGCATCCATTCAGTGTCCTGATGGTGCAAGGCCCATTAGATGGAGGCAGGTGGGCTCTTACCATTCAGAGGTAAGGGCCTGTATTTCAGCAATTCACTTCAGCCTCCATATCAGATGTGGCTTCACAGAGAGATAATGACCCCCTTCAAACAATAGGAAATAACTGAGAAAAGTCATTATGTCACCATTAAAAAATGTACTCGATTATCCAGTCCTAGCAGTTAGCTAATCTGAGTTTTATTTCAAAAGGCTCCTGAGTGGGAAAGCTTAAGCGCCACACATACCTAGCTCATGAAGTCATTGCTCTCCGTGGCCATCAGATAGTGGTAGCGGAATGCAAGCAACTGTGGAATGAGGGGTGAGGTAACGGGAATGAGGTAGCAGCTAAAGAAGTTCTAAAACTACAGCAGTTACATAGAGCTCTTTTTCTCCAACACCAACTGGAGAAACGACAGGTCCTTATCCAGCAGATGAGGGTTTTCTGCAAACACCAGCTGGCTTGAGAGCCATCTGCCTTCAAAGAGGCTATCACCTGGGCTCCAGGCCGCTTCCTGGGGGAGCCCCAGGCTCTGAGCGATACCAATCCCCACTGACAGCCACCTCTCCAGACAGCCTCCTCTGGGAGGCACCAGTTGTCCAGGTATCAGATTCAGTCTTTCAGCCTCGGGCAAGGGTATGACTAACCTTTGCTGATGACCTTCTTTCAAGCCTTCTGCTCCCACTCAGTTCTAACTTCCTGATGAAAAGCACAGCACACAGGCTTTTCGAATCACTGAAAATTGGTCCTTCCACATTTTCCCAATAAAATATTAGGCAGCTGTAAAATAATGATCAGTTATATCTTGACCAAAGTTCACACTGGATTATTAAGTTGAAATGCAAATTATAAAACATTAATTTGCTAGTGTTTTTTTAAAATAAATGGTTATGTAAATATATTTTTAAGGAGTTAAAATTTCTCTTAGGGCTTAATAACAAAATATGAACTATTCAAAGAAAGACAAATATTAAAAGATATTTATGGGATCTAAAACATAATTCAAATGAATTTATCTACAAAACATGTATAGATCCACAGACAAAGGAAACAAACTTGACTACCAAAGGGAGAAGGGGTAGGGAAAGACAAATTAGGAATTTGGGATTAGCAGACACAAACTACTGTATATAAAATAGATAAAACAACAAGCACCGACTGTATAGCCCAGAGAACTATATTCAATATCTTATAATAACCTATAATGGAAAAGAATCTGAATATATATATAACTGAATATATATGTATATATATAACTGATGTACACCAAAAACAAACAATATTGTTAAATCAACTATATTTCAATTAAAAAAAAATGAACTGTGGCGAACACTGGAGAGTGGAATTACAGATTACTTTTTTCTTTTTGCTCACCCCTGTTTTCTCATTGTTTGGTGAATGTGTATTATCTGTGTGCTTTTAAAAAATAATAATAAGAGAAAGAAACTCTCTGGAAATACGTGGAAGAGTTTTTCATTCCCCTTTTTTTTGTACTGGAAACTTAGGAGACAACAGTTGTTGAACTGGTGTGGGAAGTGGGGCAGAGGAGGGAGGGGGGAGAACTATGGTGCCCTAACTCTGGAAGAAATTTCCATTGGCCACAAGGATTCCTTGAGTGCTCTGTGCCCCGTAAAAGAACAGAAGAGCCTTATAAAGAAAATTGAGGCCTTGTAGAACCACTGATTAAATACAGAAGAACCACAGGAGGCTTGAAGGGGGAAGTCCAAGTAACATGACTTTAAAGATTTGTTTCAAGGAAGTAAAAGTACCCGTTAAATAAAATATATTTATTTTGAAACTGTATTACTATGACCTTTTTTTCATGATCAAAAGTAGATAGATTTTATTCATCAGCAACATGATTTTATTTTTGTATTTTTACCACCTCTACCTAATATAAAACATCTGCTGCCCTTGGACTAGCTTCCAGTTCTGCCTACCACCCTCTGTGTACCCAGTCCCACCCCTCAGCTATGACGCTGTTCTCAACTATATCCTTTCAGTTGGTCTCCCTGTGCTTCATATCATCCATACAATTTGTTTGGTTTCAATAATATAAAAGCTTTATGTGATTATTTAAAATTTAATGTGTGCATAGTTTCACCTCCTAAGATTTAAGTTCACTATGAGAGATCCTGCTAGTGGTCCCCCAAATACATTCTTTCCCTCTTCCAGAGTAACAGAGCTCCTGATTTTACCTAAGGCACATAGCCCCCAAAACAAAGCCCACATTTCGTCACCTCCTCACCCTAGAATTGACAATGCGACTAAGTTCTGGCCAATATGACATAAGTAAAAGGGCTGTACACAATTTAAAGAGAGGGAACATGCTGTTCTTTTCTCTTTTTTCTTAGAAATGTTTATGCAATGGCCGGAGCTCAAACAGTGAGTTGGGACCCTAAAGTAAGTTAACATGCCAAGGAATACAGAGTTATAAGACACAAGTAACTGGGCCCTGATATTATGAACCTTCCTTAAACAGCCTGGACTGCTTTTCTCTAGATTTATTTTACGTAAGAAAGAAACTTTTCCAGTTCGCATGCATGCTAAGTCACTTCAGTCATGTCCGACTCTGCAACCCTATGGACTATAGCCCACCAGGGTCTTCTGTCCATGGATTCCCCAGCAAGAATACTGGAGCAGGTTGCCATGCCCTCCTCCAGGGGATCTTCCTGACCCAGGGATTGAACCCAAGTCTCTTATGTCTCCTGCATTGGCAGATGGGTTCTTTACCACTAGCTTCTCCTGGGAACCCCTTATCCAGTTTAAGCCACTGTTATTTTGGGGTTTCTGTCACTCACTGATGACCCAAATTCGAACTGATAAAATTTTCATTCATTCTACAAACATTTTCTGAGCACCCACCAAGTGTCCAGCACTGAGCATCCTGGCTCTGGAAACACCAAAGCAGACAGGGTCCTTCTCTTGTCCTCCATTTGTGAAGTCTACATTACAGCTCAATATCTACACAGTTAGGCATCTACTAGGTGCTGAAATACCTGATCAACCAAGATCCCTCTCCTGCTTTTCTTGTGGTTTAAAACAGATTTTGTCTTCATGTCTGAGGATCTTTTGTACAAATAATGCTCAAAACAAAAACAAACAAACAAAAAAAAAACAGTTCTTTTTTAAAAGAAATAAAATTACTTGATGAACCTATTCTGCTACTATACCTACTCCCCACGCTCTGAATTAAGCAAACACATTAACAAAGCCTATTGTTGCCTTTTAAATTAGAATAAACAAAGAAGATGCCACGATGACAACCCAAAACAATGCACTGTAGTGTTACCCATACCCATATATGTCTCCACGATGGGGAGGTGCACAAGACTGGTATAAAAATTAGATGAGATATTGTCTCAGAAATGGTTATTCAATATTAGCTATATTCAGCTGATAACAAATATTCGCAGCTTTAAAAACAGTCATAATTTTAAATTCAGTAATTCCATTTCTGGGATTCTATCCTAAGAAAATAATCCTAAGTATGAGGGGAAATTTTATGAAAAAATGTTCATCCCAGAGTCATTTATAATAGGCACAAACTAAAGATCCAGTGACCTTCCCCTGCCACTTTCATTCCCATCCAATGGTGAGCTGAGGCCGAGCACTCTGGCCCAGGCGAGAGTTATAAACCCGGGACTAGATGGGAAGATGCAGACCAGTTTGGGAAGAGGCAGAGAAGAGCGCAGAACTTGAGTCCAACTTTCTGGCAAGGCAGACTTAACGAGAAAGAAGAGTTCAAAATCTCAAGTCCATCAGAGTAGAGCAGAGTGAAAGAGCGGAAATGAGGCTTGACCCGAGATCAGGCTCCTTGAGGGAACATTCTAGAATGTGGATATTGGAGCCATGCCCTGAGATCTGGAGGGAAAGGGGAGGAAGAACCCTCCACGGAGCATCTCCGGCACACTTGGTGGGTGGGCCAGGAGACACTGGGTTCTGAATAGGAACAAAATATATTTCCATAGTGGAAGGGCTAAATAAATTATTGAACACTGGAAGAAGATACTATGTAACCATTACCAAATGCTGATTAGAAAGGCTGTAGTAATCAGAGAAAAGTGCTTGACTATTGCTAAGTACATATGTTTATGTACTTAGTACATGAAATGTATTTGTTTTTGTTTAGTCACTAAGTCATGTCAGACTTTTGCGACCCCATAGACTGCATGCCCCTTCTGTCTGTCCATGGGATCTCCCAGATAAGAATACTAGACTGAGTTGCCATTTTCTTCTCCAGGAGATCTTCCCCACCCAGGGATTGAACCAGTGGCTTCTGCGTTGGCAGGTGGGTTCTTTACCACTGAGTCACCAGGGAAGCCCACATATAATGTATACTTATATATCTGCTGCTGCTCCTGCTGCTAAATCACTTCAGTCATGTCCGACTCTGTGTGACCCCACAGACGGCAGCCCACCAGGCTACCCCGTCCCTGGGATTCTCCAGGCAAGAACACTGGAGTGGGTTGCCATTTCCTTCTCCAATGCATGAAAGTGAAAAGTGAAAGTGAAGTCACTCAGTCATGTCCAACTCTTAGCAACCCCATGGACTGCAACCCACCAGGCTCCTCCGTCCATGGGATTTTCCAGGCAAGAGTACTGGAGTGGGGTGCCATTGCCTTCTCCACTTATATATATATTTGTATATAAAAATATAAGTACACACTATATGTATATAAAATGAACATGCAAGTACTTACATCAACATATGCATGGTATGCACTTTCATATAAATTTGTGTATATATACACATATGTATACATGTATATGGTAGTAGCTATGGTATATGCATAGGAAAAATATTTGGAGGAAACATCAAAACACTAATAATTGAGTAGGAAGATAAAGTAATGATAATTTTCCTTTTTTCTCTATTTTCTCAATTTCATTTAATTTGTAGATTTTCAACTTTTATATTTAAAAACTTGGATGTAAGGACAAAAAGAAAATTAGGCACATTTATCTAAATGTTACAGTGCTACTCTTCCAGAAATTTGTTTCTGAAGAGTAAAATATGTGTATCTTAGGCAACAAGCCATATTTTCAGCCTCCTAAATCCTTTCCTCTAAATATCAACTGATGAGATTCCAGTGAAAGAATGTTCCTCCCTTGGACTACTTTTGGCTCTTTGGGAATAACTGTAACTCTTTCCTGACATGTGATATCATTTAGGGGACAAAACTAAAAAAAAAACCCAAAAAACTTGTTTATGGGATACATTCTAATGGTCAGCAATTACCTGGGTCCTTTCCAAAGGTTCTAACTTGCTCACATGGTAAACCCTAATCAGGTATCATATAAAGTAATACAAAAGAAAGTGAAATGCTACAAATATTAAGTACTGTTCTATTTTTCACATTATATATTTTCTCAATTTTATTAAGAAGTTCTTGACAGAATGGGAGTCATTTTAGTCCCTCAATTCACCAGAGCACAGGTTGATCTTTGGTTTTGGTAACTCCAGAGCTGTGATCAGAATCAATTAATCTATAGCCAAATTGACCACATGATTATCAATACCAACTATCAGGCCTGCCATAGACCTCCCATGAATTCTCTGAATCCAACCAATTGAGGCAAATATTTAGAATAATGTCCCTAGAAATCAAAGATTGATTTTCGAATTTTTAAAAATTTTTAAAGTTCCCTTAAACAATTGGGGAAATATGAATGTGAACTGGATATTAGACAAAATAAAAGTGCATTTATTGCATGTGGGAAGGTAGAGATCCTTGTCTTTAAAAATCAAGTGGCAAAATAGTATGAAAGGTATAATCTCATTCTGAAGAATCAGACACAACTTAGTAACTGAACAACAGAGGAACAAAAATACATAGAAGCGTAATTAGAAGGGGATTTGGATGGATATGCAATGAAGAGTTGGCAGGAATCATCTCTGGATAACAAAAATCATGTTTTTATAGCCTTATCTTTTTGCTTATTTGTATTTTTTAGACTTTCTATAATACACATACACTGTGTTTGTAATAATAAAAGAATATTTTCAATGGAAAAAAAGCCCCCTTCAGTTTTAAAAACAGACCTCTGCATTTCCTGGTCCTGGCTACATACAATACTCAGCACAAAATGTCAGAACCTATAGAAAGCCAGAAATGTGGGAAGCATTTTCTTAAGTAAAGAACATACATTCAGAAAGAAAATCCCATGGGGAAAAGTTGCTTTTGCAAGATTCCCTGCCCAAGTTGCCAGTGTAAAGCCTTAACACATTTTGCATAGTTTTTTGATAAATAAATAGATTTTAGGGTTGTTTACCAAAACCAAGTTCACACTCTGATCATTTTGATGTTGCTACTGCTGCAGTTAAGTCGCTTCAGTCGTGTCCGACTCTGTGCGACCCCATAGACGGCAGCCCACCAGGCTCCCCCGTCCCTGGGATTCTCCAAGCAAGAACACTGGAGTGGGTTGCCATTTCCTTGCCCAATGCATGAAAGTGAAAAGTGAAAGTGAAGTCGCTCAGTCATGTCCGACTCTTAGTGACCCCATGGACTGCAGCCCACCAGGCTCCTCCGTCCATGGGATTTTCCAGGCAAGAGTACTGGAGTGGGGTGCCATTGCCTTCTCCGATTTTGATGTTACCCATCACTAATCACACCCTCCCAACAAAATTCTCCTGGCTGCACCTCTACATCCTAGTATCTGTGTATGCTGCTGCTGCTGCTGCTGCTAAGTCGCTTCAGTCGTGTCCGACTCTGTGTGACCCCATAGACGGCAGCCCACCAGGCTCCCCTGTCCCTGGGATTCTCCAGGCAAGAACACTGGAGTGGGTTGCCATGTCCTTCTCCAATGCATGAAAGTGAAAAGTGAAAGTGGAGTTGCTCAGTCATGTCTGACTCTTCGCGACCCATGGATTGCAGCCCACCAGGCTCCTCCATCCATGGGATTTTCCAGGCAAGAGTACTGGAGTGGGGTGCCATTGCCTTCTCCGAGTATCTGTGCATAACATTCCCTTAAAATATAACAGCTAGATGAACTAGTGATATTTAAGACTTTTTTAATATTTTGGTAACCTTGAAATATTCATCCGTTATAGTTAAAAGGAAAGGTAAATTATTCATTGACCACTTGAGCTGTAATGATTCCAAAGCAGCTGTTATTTACCTGGGCTACGGTCCTCAACTTAAAATAATTATCTGAATCAGCTCTGGGCTTCATGCTGCTACTCCTTATGTTTAACAAATAGGCTGTAACAGCTCCAAAAAAACCACTGCGGGCCAACAAGTAGATAACCATTTTCAAAAATGTAATTATATACTGTATTTATATTATAGTCAGAGATATGATGATCAGGTAAATAAATAAAAGTGACAGGTCTAAAACTAAACAAAATGACTCAAGGAAACAAAAGGCACTTTTATGCTACCTTTGAAGCAATATACACATGTGTAGAGAAAGTTATTTTTCACTCAGCCCCAAAGGAAAGAATCAAAGAAATAAACAATTATATAGCTCCCTTCTATCCTACAAATTAAAGGTCTGCACCTAGAAAAAAGTAAAATAAAACTGACCATACCAATCCTAAATACACCTTCTTCCAGGTAAAGTATTTCCTTGCTTTTAATGACTTTTACTATGTCATGAGATTTAAAAACCAGAACACAGAAAGCCTTGTGTGTTTTTCAGAGTCGGGTGGGGAATTTTGGGGAAGCATATGATTGGCTTTCCTTCAGGATTCTGCTGCATCTTTGAAATCTATCCATATTAAAAATAAATAGGTCAGTGGATTCCGGTTCTGCCATGGCAGCTAGTCCACCTACTGCTGCTGCTGCTACTGTCCCTTCAGTCCGACTCTGTGTGACCCCATAGACGGCAGCCCACCACGCTCCTCTGTCCCTGGGATTCTCCAGGCAAGAACACTGGAGTGGGTTGCCTTTGCCTTCTCCGAGTCCACCTACTAATTACAACTAAAAACTCTGACAAAAATATGGGGAGAAAAAACTACCTGAGGACTGTGAAAGTAAACAAAAGCAGTTGGATGGGGGGATGGGTGTGCTTTCCATTTTTTCCTTTTCTCATACAGCTTCATCCTAAGAATTGGTCCCAGTTTCAAAGCAATGTGTGGAATAGGCAGCTAAAATTCCAATAGAAAACGTCTTTCTAGCCAGAGAAACCAGGAAATGATCACCCTGTGGTGTGGAGTGAGTAGGAGAAACCTCAGAGGAGAAAAAAGCTAGAGAAAGGGGGTCCCCCACTTCTGTGTATGAAACCCTTGGCTCAATCTAACATTTGAGTCCAGTATGCAAGGTACCAACTCAAACCAACATCAGCAAAGGCTCTGAGAATGTAAATGAGATAGGAACCACCTACCTAAAGTGTCGGACTAACCCTTGAACTGTGCAGGTACCCAACAGACCCAAAGCACCACAGCAAAGGTTTATATAAATGAACTGAGAGTTAAACCACTGCCCACAAAGGCAAGAAGAACTTAGGGTCAGAGCCTAACAAGATTAACTGCCTGGTAAAGCAAAAACATCAACATTCCCCTGAGGATTATAAACAGACTCCGAACCTATGCAATATTACTCTGACATGTTCAGGATACAATCTGAAACTACTTGACAACCAAAGAAACGGGAAAATATGACCGGTTCTCAAGGGGAAAAGAATCAACAGATGCCAACCTCAAGATCAGTTAAATGTTGAAAAGATCAGAGACTTTCAAGTAACTATTGTAACTATTCTCCATGAGGAAAATACATTTGAAATGAATGGATAGAGATTCTCAGTAAAGAAACAGAAAGTACAAAAAAGAAACAAAAAGCAAACAAACAAAAAATGCAACTGGAAACTTTAAAACTGAAAAATACAATATCCAATTTTTTTTAGAATTCACTAGATGGGCCAAATAGCAGAAAATAGATAGGTAACAAGGGAAAATGAAAATAGATCAATAGAAATCATCTAAACTGAAAAACAGAAAGTATTGGAAAAATGAACAAGGTTTCCAGATCTTTCAGTTCAGTTCAGTTCAGTCGCTCAGTCGTGTCTGACTCTTTGCGACCCAATGAATTGCAGCACACCAGGCCTTCCTGTCCATCACCAACTCCCGGAGTTCACTCAGACTCACGTCCATCGAGTCAGTGATGCCATCCAGCCATCTCATCCTCTGTCGTCCCCTTCTCCTCCTGCCCCCAATCCCTCCCAGCATCAGAGTCTTTTCCAATGAGTCAACTCTTCGCATGAGGTGGCCAAAGGACTGGAGTTTCAGCTTTAGCATCATTCCTTCCAAAGAAATCCCAGGGCTCATCTCCTTTAGAATGGACTGGTTGGATCTCCTTGCAGTCCAAGGGACTCTCAAGAGTCTTCTCCAACACTCCAGATCTTTAGGACAATATCAGAAAGTCTAGGATTGGAATTGTACAAAGCAATTACTAAACCTAATAAATGAATTTAGCAGGGTTTAAGGTCAATAATGTTATTGTTGTGCTCAATCATTCTGACTCTTTGCAACCCCACGGACTGCAGCCTGTCAGGCTCCTCTGTCCATGGAATTTTCCAGGCAAGAATACTGAAGTGGGTTGCCATTTCCTTCTCCAGGGGATCTTCCCGACCCAGGGATTGAACCAGCATCTCTTGCATCTCCTGCGTTGGTAGGCACTTTTTCCACTGCGCCAGCTGGGAAGCCCTTACGGTCAATATAGAATATCAATTGTATTCTTATATATATATATCTCACCAGCAGACAATTAGAAAATAAAATTTTCACACTTCTATTTACAGTATCACCAAAAATCATAGAATGCATAGAATTAATCTAACAACAGATGACTAAGACCTTTATACTAAAAACTATAAAACATTGCTTCAGAAAATTTAAAAGACCTAAATAAATGGATAAATATTGCAAACTTATGGGTAGAAAGGCTATTTTTAAGATGGTAATACATCTATGGTGAACTACACTCCAGGTGATACCAATAAAAATTTTGGCAGGGTTTTGTTGTTTTGTAGAAATTGATAAGCTGATTATAAAATTTAAATAATAATGAAAAGGATCAAGAATAATCAAAGGATTTTAAAAGAATGAAAATGACAAAGCAAAGTTGAGAGGACTTGCCCTATCTGATTTCAGTAATTACTGTAAAGCTACAAAAATCAAGGCAGTTGATACTGGTGAAAAAATAGGCATATAGATAAATGAACTAGAATAGAATCCAAACATATATGTGTGTGTGTGTGTGTGTATATGTATATATATATTTCAACTTTTTTACAAAGGTGCCAAGTCAGAAGTGAAAATCATTTCAATGAACAGTACTAGACTGAAAGAATATGTGTTTGGAAAATTGAACATCTGTCCTTACCTCCCATTATATCCCCAAAATTAACTCAGACTATGTCATTTGATCTACATGTAAACCTAAAACCATAATATTTCTAGAAGAAAGCATAGGAGAAGATCTTCACAACATTGGATTAGGAAAACATTTCTTAGATGGGATGCTAAAATCACAAACCATAAAAGAAAAAATAAAAAGCTGGACTTGATTAATATTACAGATGTCTGTTCCTCATAAGACACCATTAAAGTGAAAAGGCAAGCCATGGACTAGGAGAAAATACTCACAATACTCATCAGAGGACTTTTATATTAAATTTTTAAAACAGAAAAACTCTCACAATGCATTAATGAGAAGCCCAGCAAACCATAGACAAACTATGTGAACAGACACTTCGTCAAAGAAGATAGGTAGATGGCCAATAAACACATTAAAACGTGTTCAACATTCTTCAATAGTCATCAAGGAAGTTCAAATTAAGACTACAATAGATACCACTACACATCCATTAAATTGGCTAAAACTAAAAAGACTGAGCATGCCAAATGATAGTAAGGATACGAAGCAACTGAAACTCTCATTATGTCACTTCTAAGAAGGTAAAATAGTACAACTCGTTTGGAATATAGTTTTGCAACTTCTACAACATCCACCTACCATAAGACCAACACATTTCATTTACCCAAAGGAAACAAAGACATCTGTCCACACAAAGACCTGTACATGAACGTTCTTCACAGATTTATTTATAATATCCCCAAACTGGAAATAACCCAAATGTCCATCAACAAGTAAACGGGATAAACAAAGCATTATTTATCTGTATAGAAGAATACAACTCAGCAATAAAGCAGAAAAGAACTATTGAGACATGAAGCAATATACATAAACCTAAAAATCATTATGAAGAATGAAAAATTCAGGCAAAAGAGGGTACACACTGTTTAATTTCATTTACACAGAATTCTAGACAACACAAAGTATTCTATAGTGACAGAAAGCAGATCAGTGATTTTCTGGGGAAAGGGGTGGAGGGCAAGAGAGAGAGACAGGACACGAAGATCTCAAGGAAACTTTTGAGAATGATGGAAGTTTCATTGTTTTGATTGTGGTGATTACATAATTATATAAGTATGTCAAAACTGATCAAATTGTAAAGTTCAAATATGTGCATTTTACCATACTTCAGTTGTACCTTGATAATACTGTACCTAAATGAGAGAAGGAAATGAGAATGCAACTTATTGGCAAAGGCAATGAATGGGTGCCTGTATGGATTTTATTTCCAGCCCTTTGATGGGCTAGATAACCTAATCATTTCACTGTAAAACACTTAGAAATGATGGGTAAACTATTAACAAACATCCTCATACGTGTGTATTGACTTCACTACAAATGCACCCAAGTTCGGTCTACCTTTGGAGAGTAGAGGGAGAAGTTTCTGGTCCCTGAAGCAAGGCACATGAGGACAAGGACTTGTGGCATTTGGGACTGAGCCCTCTTCATATTTTCTACAGGCACAGAAGGGATACACCCTCAGCGAAGGGTTGGTCCAAGAAAAAAATTTCACTTCCCAGCCCAGGATGAAAATAAAGAAGCTCTTCTGCCGTGGGAAATGTCTCCTCTGAGAACATGTAACCAGCATACTTCCATGTGGGTTTAGGATTTGCACTTGTACTACCTCTGTGGGCAGGTAACCCCAACACAGAGAAATGAACTTAAAAGTGGTCCAGCATGGATATGTCCCTAAGGCACCTAGGAGAAAAAAAGACAAAGCTCCTCGGTATACAAAATCCTTAATCAAGCCTCACAAGATTTCCCCCAAAAATAGCCCACTGAAGTGACCTCACAGTAAAAAATAATAAAATACAGCGAACAAAATGCCAGGCTGGATGAAGCACAAGCTGGAATCAAGACTGCCAGGAGAAATATCGACAACCTCAGACATGCAGATGACACCACCCTTATGGCAGAAAGCAAAGAGGAACTAAAGAGCCTCTTGATGAAAGTGAAAAAGGAGAGTGAAAAGGCTGGCTTAAAACAACGTTCAAAAAAACGAAGAGCATGGCATCCAGTCCCTTCACTTCATGGCAAATAAATGGGGAAAACCATGGAAACAGTAACAGACTTTATTTTCTTGGGCTCCAGAATCACTGAGGAAGATGACTGCAGCCATGACATTAAAAGATGCTTGCTCCTTGGAAGAAAAGCTACGACAAACCTAGACAGCATATTAAAAAGCAGAGATACCACTTTGCCAACAAAGGTCCATATAGTCAAAACTATGGTTCCTCTAATAGTCAGGTATTGATGTGAGAGTTGGACCGTAAACAAGGCTGAATGACAAAGAATTCATGTTTTCAAACTGTGGTGCTGGAGAAGACTCTTGAGAGTCCCTTCGACAGCAAAGAGATCAAACTAGTCAATCCTAAAGGAAATCAACCCTGAATATTCATAGGAAGGACTGATGCTGAAGATGAAGCTCCAATACTTTGGCCACCTTATGCGAAGAGCCAACTCATTGGAAAAGATCTTGATGATGGGAAAGATTGAGGACATGAGAAGGGGGTGACAGAGGATGAGATGGTTGGATGGCATCGTCGACTCAATGGACAAGAATCTGAGCAAACTCTGGGAGATAGTGAAGGACGGGGAAGCCTGGCGTACTGCAGTCCATGGGGCTGCAAAGAGTCGGACACTGAACAACAACACATGAGAAAACTAAAAAGGCAGTAGGTCTGCAAGTGTACAGCACTTGGGTAACACTTTTATTGCTAAATATTAGAATTTTTCTAAGTAGGGCAAATAAGTAGCCCCATAAAATCTGGTGCCTTTTTCTTCAGTGAGGAACTACTTGGAACCCCACTAGAAGCAGAGAATTATATTCATGAAAGAATAAGTTACAGAATGATAAATATAGACCGGAACCTGGTTTTGAAGAAAAAATATAACAATAATATATTTGTTTGTACACATAACATAGTATGGAAATATACACACCAACATTATTAAAGGGTAGGCTTTGAGGAAGATTAAGAATGCAAACATCTGTAATATAAACTGACAGTTTTTCCTTCTGACAATGAGAATTTGTAATTTATTTAAATAAAGAAAAAATATTTTAAAGAGTTCTTTTGCTTGAAATAACAAAACCAGGTATACTTGTCATTGAAAATAATGGACAAAATCCAATTTTCCAATTTTCTAGTAGTACAACTGCTAGCTACAGGTAAGTCAAGCAACAGACAGAGATGGACAAACCCAGGGTTCTTTGAAAATCCTGTTTTTCTCACTTCTCTTTCTTTGGTGTTCTGTCACCTAAAATGTAATTATTCAGAAGCTGGTTTTTAGAAAGAGTCCCCCTTCTGTGCTTATTGAGAACAACCTGGACATGATTCAAGAACTGACTGTAGGTCACAGTTGCCTTACACAATAAACTTTATAACTTGTCCCCAAAGAGATTGGATCACACACAGCATTAGAAAAGATGGCCAGATCATCTGCTTGTTTGTCCTTGGCTTAGATTTAATCAGGCAACCAAAGAAATTCTAGTCAAAGAAGAATGACTACATGTAAAAACATACAAATATGAAAAGACTAGCAACTCTACATTTTCAAAAATTGTCTGAGGTGTCTTGTTAAAAAAAGAAGTCTTGTTGGAAAAAAAAAAAAAAAAAGCCTTATCTTTATAAGCCTCAGAGTTTCAAAGTTAAAAGCCTTCTTAGAGATAAGAGAGAAATACAGAAAAAGAGACCATTTCCAAGACAGAATAAAAAATGGATAGTTACCCGATTTTTGTTACATTGAAATTTAGCAACTGAAAAATCATTTTAATAGAGTACAATTTCATAATAAATACATGAATGACACTGAGCTGACTCCAGTCTCCTTTTAATGAAATTTATCCTCTCACTGGCCAAATTTGGGACATGTTGAGCATCAAAAAGAACAATACACATAAGTGATTATAAAGTATTAAATGAGTAAAAATCCACGAATTCACCATGCTCGTTTAAAGAGAGAAAGGGAAAAAAATAAGGAAAGTTCCTTTTTGTATAATGTCACCCAATAAAAGTAGAAGGAAAGATATTTAGAAAACCACCATGTTGCATCCCCAAGGCAATAACTGATTCAGGCAAGGATCAGCAAAGTAAACTCAAGCCATTAAGTTGAAAGTTATGAAGAATAGGATATACACACTGTACCAAAGAATCACTCACAAATATTAACCATCTGCAAAGAGGAAAAACAAAACCTTTACAGTGGAGAAAGCTCTGCTCACTAACTTGACCAAGGGATCACTCTTAAATTCAGTAATAGTAGGTAACCTGATATTCTGTTTCTTGATGTGAAGCAATAAAAGCAGCAAGGTCACTAGTGAAATTTTCTTTCCAAGAATGTTTAACTTAAACCCAATCGAGTCCTCACAGTTTACAGGAAATAGAGGGACTAGAAGATGTTAAAAAAAAAAAAAAAACACACACACACAAAGAAACAACCAAATCCAGAATGGGGCTCTTCTACAAGACATCTGTGCTGACTTGAACAACTAAATGTCATTGTAAAAAAATATGGAGAGGCTATTCTAAGATTAAGATCCTGAAGCTGGGAAAGACTGAAGGCATGAGAAGGGGCAACAGAGAACAAGATGGTTGGATGGCATCACCAAGTCAATCGACGTGAGTTTGAGGAAACTCCAGGAGATGGTGATGGACCAGGAAGCCTGGTGTTCTGCAGTCCGTGGAGCTGCAAATAGTCGGACATGACTGAGCAACTGAACAACAACAAATTCTAAGACTAGGGATCTATAACCAAATGCAGAGTATAACTGACTGAATCCTGGTTGGAGGGAGCAGTGAAGCTGCTATTTAAAAATCTTGAAACAAATTGGAAAGCTATTGAATAGAGATTAAACGTTTGATATTAAGAATTATTGTCAATTTTCATTAGGTGGGATCATGGTGTTGTGGTTATATAGGAGAATCGCCTTGTTCTTAGGAAATACCTGGTTTTTATAAATGAAACATCATGATGCCTGAAATTTACTCTAAAATAATGTAGTAGTAGTGTAGTGGGGAGAGGGAAGATTACCAAAATCTATCTTCAACCCACAAAACCAGCAATATGGTTTAATCTAATATATTTATATAGAATGTTAAACCATGCATGGAAAAATCTTAACAATTGTTGAATCTAGGTGGTGGCTACACAGGTGTTAAATCTTAACAATTGTTGAATCTAGGTGGTGGCTACACAGGTGTTTATTGTACTATCCTTTCAACTTTTCCATGTTGAAAATTTTTCATACTTAGAAGTTGGGGAAGAGAGGAGGTTTTCACAGAAATATTTTCCTTAGAAGAGCTCTATTAAACGTACCTTCAATTTTAAAGAAGCACCTTAACCATTCTCAACAAGTGAATTGCTTGTCCTCATTTGTTTATATACCATCCATTCAAATACTCTTAAAATCTGCCTTAATTATTGTAAATAATATTTCATATGCTAGAATAGGCCTAATATAAATCCCACAATAATCAGCACAAGATTTATAGGTGTAAACATCTGGTTTTATACCCAAATAACAAACTTAACAGCAGGAAAACAAATCGTTTATTACAGCATATAATGTGTTATATTAAATTTACACAAAGATATATAAAAACACATACTGTTTATATCATACAGTCATTTAACATCAACAGGAATATCAAAACAAATACTACTCATGCACAAAACATGCATATATTGGTATAAAAAAGCAATTTTACACAATACTGTTGACCAAAAAAATTTTTTTTAAAAAAGCCCTTACAAGACAGGGTCAGTGGTCCAATCTGGACTGGATTGCACTAATATGTTTGGGCTAATGTTTAGATGGCACAGTGCTCTGTGAGCAGTTCTGAGCTTGGAGTTGCACCCAAGAGTTATTTCATTAGGAGTGAATTTCTCTGCACCCAATGACGAAAAGTTATACCAAAGGCAAGTCTCCAAGGGAGAAATGGTTGGATCTCCTGTAAATTAGAGAGGGGGGGAAAAGGCATCAATGTTGGGTAAATGGCCCTAGAAGGGGTTACTGTAACCAGGGCCTAGGCACCAAGGGTGGCAAAGGTTTTAGCGAATCCTTTTAAGGTATTACCAGCCTCCCTATCCAGATCACCTTTCTGGATGTAGGGTGTGGTCTTCAAGTTCTGAGTCCAGTAAACCAAACAGTTCTGAGAAGAAAACAGAATGGGGCTACATCTGAGAAAAGCAGAATATATAAAAAATGACAGAAAACCACGACTGCCCCTTGTATCTGCTTCACACAACTGTATGTGATACCCCCAACAGGAAAACCCTCATGGCGACGCTGCCCTGAAGAACCAAAGAAGCAAATGCATGTCCTCAAATGCCATCCACCTGACCTCCAGATCAAAAGGTCTCATCCACTTAATACCTGAACATCAAAACCTGTGCCTTCACAGATGCTCAGACCATTTCAAAGAAAAATCATCTGATACCACAAAATTCACTCACTGTCACCACCATTAGAAACTCAATATTCACTTCTAACCAGCAAAAAAACACATTCTTTACCTTCCATTAAAGGCACTAGTGTCCATACGTGACGAAGATGAGACAAAAATTCACCTCGGTTTTCTCTTAACCAAAGGAAAGCACTCCATGAAATTATTACACACAAAAAAGGAAGACACCACCGACTGGTGGGGAACTAGAAAGCCCCACTCTACACGGAGGTTGTGCCTCAGACCGTCGTCATCAGTTTCAAAGAGCCCGATCGAAAGCGGAGGATCTTCTTCTTGAGGTTGTGCGAGGCCTTGATCTTGACAAAGGTTTTGGTGGGGTTGTGGCGAAGGTCGGAGGCCGGGACCGGCTGCAGGGGGAGCGTCTGCACGAACTGGGACCAAATCAAGCCCCCGCTCTCCTCCGAGTCGCTGGTGCTCGTGCTGTCGCCCACGAAGTCGCCCTCGCTCACGCTGGACTCGCTGTCGCCGAAGCAGTTGGTGGTGTAGTTGCTGCGTTCGTCCTCGCTGGTGTCCAGCACGGTGGAGTGGAACAGGGACTCGCACTCAGCCGAGTACTCGGAGTCGCTGGCCGCGTACGCGTAGGGGCTGGCGTAAGGCCCGGCCGCAAACAGCCCCGCGGGCTCCCGTCGGCCCCGCCGCGCGCGCCGCAGCGCCTCCTCGTACGACACCTCGGCGGCCGACCTCCACCGCCGCGAGTCGGTGCGCTTGTGCTTGGGCTTGGCCACCACCGCCTCCCGGCCGTGGCCGTGGCCGTGCGCCCGGCTCCCTGCGCGGTGGCCCGTCCCCAGCGGCCGGCTGGGGAGCCCCGCGTCCGGCTGGCCGCCCCCGCCCCGCCGCGCCTTAGCCGGGGCTCGCCGCAGTTTCTTATTTGTATCCGTGTCGTCGGGGAACCGACACTTCTTGCCGGCCACCCGGGCCTTCTCCCTCACGGGGGGCAGAGCACTTTCCGGCCCGTGGACGGCCAGCGCCCGGTGCTTCACGGCGGAGCCCCTCGGGGCGGCCGCGGGGCGCGCACCCCGGGGCGGCCTGACCCCCGGAGGCGGCGCCAGGACGGGCGGCGCCTTCCCCGGGGGCCCTTCCTCCAGGCTCTGAGAAGAAGAGCCCTCGCTTCTGAAATCCAGGGCCGGCCGCTCTTCCGCCGGGAAAGTGGGGGGCAGCAGGGCTGAGGCGGCGGGAGGGGGCGCCAGAGTGCCTGCCTGCGGACTGTTTTTCTGTGGCACCTTTTTCAGTGGCTGGACCACTTTGTTCTCTTGCAGCGGTGCGAGGACCCTCCCAGGGCTCTCTTTCGGAGAGGCAGCTGGGATCTGCCCGCTTTCCTTAGAGGACTCCCCTGTCCCAGCGGGGGGACACCTCGCATGTTCCTGGGAGACGGGCTTGGCATTTTTGGGCAAATGCTTACCTTGAAGTTCGGTAGCAGTGCCTGGAGAACAGCCTTCAGGCGCGGGCAACCTCTTGCTTTCCAGAGGTTCTGGCTTTGATTCTTTCGACCACTGTTTTGGTGGGGAGAAGGCCCCATTGTCCAAAGAAGGGATGCCTCCGGAGGGCAAAGGCACCTGTTTCGAATTCTTAAGGTTCCCATTGTTGCCCTGTGAGACACCCCCAGTCACTCTGACACAAACGCTCCCATTCCTCAGAAGCCCCTTCGTGGGGTCAGCGTTCACACTGGTCCTCGGTTTGTTGGTCCTTACTGGGTGGGTTTTTTTCTGGACCAGGCTCAGAATGTAACCATCCATCTTCTTGCTGGATGAAGGATGGGGAGCAGACCACAAACTGCTTGGAGATGGTGAGTTAGTGTCTGTCTTGACGGCGTCCAGCTCAGATCCCGCACAAACGTCGCTGGCATGGTTACCAAGCCGCTCCTCTTCCCTCAGTGGGTTGCCAGTCAGGCAAAGGAGGAACATTGGGCTCTGCACGGCCACGGCATGAAGTGGACTGGGGTAGCGATACACATCATTCCCATTTTTAGACACCAGATCGCACTGGTACTTGGGATTCACATCTGCAATGATAGCAAGGGAATTAGATTGTGGTGTGGAGGGGGAACAGTCAACTGCCCCTGAGGCCTGGTCTTCACAATGGCCTTCTTTATATTCCAGCCATCCTATGAGATCTGAAAAACATTTAAAGGTACACTCTGAAGACATGAACTGGTCAGCACCAGCTTGATCAGGCCAGTTTCTATGAAGACAAATTCAGGGGTAGTGAGAGAGTAACAAAGAATCAACAAATATAAGACAATACTACTCGGGGGAAAAAATAATCAAGGAATTTTTAACAAGATACAACTCTGAATGAAAAATATTCAGCCATTAAAAATGCTTTCAAACTATTGAATAATATATGGAAAACACTTTAAAGTGGAGTGAAAATCATAATTGTATAATTTTACTAAGACTGGATATAGTCAAAGAAAAAAGTCTGAAATGAAGCATGTGAACATGCTAATAGTAGCATCTCAAAGTGCTGGGAAAGCAAGTAATGGTACATTCTTCTTTTTCTATTTTCTAACTTTTCAATAAAAGTATGCTGGAAAAGGAAATGGCAACCCACTCCAGTACTCTTGCCTGGAAAATTCCATGGACTGAGGAGTCTGGTAGGCTACAGTCCATGGGGTCACAAAGAGTCAGACACGACTGAGTGACTTCACTTTCACATATGTACTGCATTTATAACTGGAAAAATAAACGTTTTTTTGAGCCATTCTTTCTCTGGGCCACTTTCCCTTCTGTGTTCTATTCCTGGTTTCCCTTTAAGTATTTGAGATAAACTATACTTTCATGGGCTTTCTCCTCATTTTGAATTTTTTTTTTTAGACCTAATTCTTAATGACATGTGTTTGAATATAACTGTCAATTGAAAAGTCAGGGAAACCAATCTAATTTCAATCAAGACTAAATTTAAATAATAATCACCTTATGTTTTCAATAGTGATACTAAAAAATAAAGCACAATATTTTTTGAAGGAATTTTTGATGAGGCTTTAAAAGATTGAGGAGTAGCACTAATGAATAAAATTTCCACATCTCAAAAACATAGATGCCAAAATACAATGAAATCAAGCTTTCTTGCCTAATTAGATTATTCTGATCTCTTATCCTGGTATATATTATAAATATCAAGTCCTCTGAGTGACTTTTAGTTACAGAAGATCAAAGTTTTTGCCCCTATTTAATTTGCTTTCCATTATATTTATTCACTCAAATATTGAAAACCTACTATGTGCTAGATTATATGTTAATTGTTTAAAGGAAAGCCCTGTGAATTTCTATGATTATTAGCAGTCTGGGTGGCAGGGCCAGTCTAGACCCAGAAATGATACTCATTTGTAAACAAAAGTTTATTATAAAATAAATGTGTCACGTCCCCAATTCCACTTCCACTCCCAATAAACAGTTTGTTGTAAGAAGGGGAAATCTCTCTAGGTAATATCTGTGCTCATTCTTCCTCACTACCCCAAGGCCTATCCTTATCTTACTCAAAGCCACATTTACCTACGTGACACCTCTCGTCCCTGTTCCCTCTTTTCTAGAGTTAAGGAACAAGACAGACATCCCAGCCCCCAAAGGCCAACCCAACTGTCTCAATTATGAGAAGATGTGACATTTGGGATAGAGGAGTCTGTCCTTAAGGAAAACCTATACCAAAGTACCTTTAATGGGTTTATAAAATTTCCCTCTGAAACCAAATCTGCAGAATGAAAGGCAGCAATTACCAATGAACTTGAGACCCAGACACTCTAGATAACACAGATCTGTGCTTCCCCAAATGATTGCTGCTAACAACACATACTACAGAGACACCAGCTGATTAGCAGCCTCGGTTGTTTGGTGTTATGTTTGCACTGCCTAGACCTCAGAAATTCAGCCTATACTTAAGTGGACAATACATAAAACCAAGGGTATAGTGACTTGTGCCAGAACCTATCGCCTCCTTTAATCTCTGTATTTTCTCTGCTCTTCTGAGGAATCACACTAAATCTGAACTAAGGAAGATATCCCAAATTTCAGCAACAACTCTGCCATTCAGCAAACTAGGAGCCTCTGACAAAAGGCATGTAAAACCAAATTCCTCCTGTTTGATGAGAAGGTTGAACACACTTTCTGAATTCCCTTAGTGTGGTGGAAAAACAAGGATCTAGCAGTTAGTCCTAAGCTTGAACCCTGCCTCTGCCACTTACTCACTATATATATAGTCTTAAGCAACTTACCAAACTTAACCTCACTGGGCCTCCATTTTCTGATACATAAAATGGTTGCTGACAACACTTGCCCCTTGCAGAACTGTATGGAGGATTCAAAGCAGAGAAATGTATGCGGAGCATACAGCAGTGTGTGAGACACATAGTGGAAATGGAGAAACTCTTCCAGAACCAACAATGGCATGATTCTCTCTAGAGATTACTGCAATAATAGCCCCAAAGGGGGAAATGGTCAAGGGGATCTAACCCCATCCACCTGCTAAAAGAAGAGAGAGCTGCCATCACGCAAGGCATTCTGGAGAACACGGAGGGGCCACTGCCACCAGAAGAGCCAAGCAGGTCTTAAGCAGGCTGACAGATATATTTAACTTGATGTAAGCTTTGGTGGTGGTGGTTTAGTCATGTCCAACTCCTATGACCCCATGGACGGTAGCCTGCCAGGCTCCTCTGTCCATGGGATCTCCCAGGCAAGAATACTGGAGTGGATTGCCATATCCTTCTCCAGGGGATCTTCCTGACCCAGGAATCAAACCTGGGTCTCCTGTATTGCAGGAGGATTCTTCACCGACTGAGTTACCAGGGAAGCCTTAATTTTAAATGATTAAAGGAAGAAGAAAGCAGATCTAAAGTAATCTTGAAAACGGAAACAAGTTAACAGCAAAGATTCAGAAACAGAGCTCAAGATCTATAATATTGGGACAGGATTTCTAAAGATAAGCTATCTTGCTACCATCAGGATATAAAGCCAGGTAACACCCAAAAAGGACTGGGAATAGTGGTGATCTTGATCCTAGAGGTAGCTATGGCACTAAAGGCAAAAAGCAGATGAAGTTCTCTGTCTTTGTTTTTCATCAGTAGAAGGGGCTGAAGCTAGACAACTTTTAAGGACCTTTGACCCCTTCCAATTAAAAATGTCTATCAATGCTGTAGAAGTTGTGGTATATATACACAATGGAAAACTACTCAGCCATAAAAAGGAACTCATTTGAGTCAGTTCTAGGAAGGTAGATGAACCTAGAGCCTGTTATATAGTGAAGTAAGTCAGAAAGAGAAAAACAAATATCATATATTAATGTATATATATGGAATCTAGAAAAATGGTACCGATGAATCTATTTGCAGGACAGTGAATAGAGAAGCAGATATAGAGAACAGACTTTGGATACAGAGGGAAGCAGAGGGTGGAACCAATTGAGAGAGTAGCATTGAAACATATATATTACCACATGTAAAACAGATAGCTAATGGGAAATTTCTGTATAACACAGGGAGCTCAATGCAGTGCTCTGTGACAACTTAGAAGGGTGGGATGGTGTGCAGTGGGGGTAGGTTCAAGAGAGAGGGGACATATGTATGTTTATGCCTGATTCAAATTGTTATATGACAGAAGCCAAGACAATGCTGTAAAGCAATTATCCTCCAATTGAAAATAAATTTTTTAAATGTCAATTCTAAAAAGTCTTACCTGCAGATTTGGGGCAACCATCTGAGATAGTCAAGGTTGCCTCCAAAGGGCTGCAGAAGCAGGTGCTGGAATGACAACTGGATAAACACTCACTGAAGACCGAGTTCGAGGAATTGGACAGGGATCCCGAAGCCCCATCACTCAGTTCATAAAACCCTACAAATCAAAACATCATTTGAGATTAAGATCATGTCAAGCAAAAACACACATTTGTGCTTAAAAGGAAAAGGGGTAATCATGTACAAAAGAGAGAAAAGAGAATATGGAGGGAAAGATGGCAATTTTGGTTCATGAGATATAGTGTCTTGACTTTAGGGTTTCGTTTCCAGCAATCCTCAGAAAAAGGCAAAAAGCCCATAACTATGAGTACGTTTCAAAGTTGAGAGTACTCTCACTCTCAAACTGACCTTCCTCCTTGACCCCACCTTTAAAGATGGGCAAGGAAAGAGACTCAGATCTGTCAGAGTGTCAACTTTTTCACAAACATTTCAGAAAAAAATAACCTGAAGAGAAAAACAAATCTATGTAAGGAGCCAAATGGTTTAAAAGGAAAAAAGAAAACTTTTGAAGTGGTCTCAGGAAGTTGAAGTGTGACTAATTTTCTAGCCCTGTTCTGACTTTCTCAAGTTTCAAAGGAGGATCACGCTTCCAGAAATTTGCATAGAAGCTTTTATTTTTAAACTCAGGGGACTTCAGTCAGATGAGTCTCATTATTAAAAATGTTGTTATCTAATGAACTCATCTGTGAAACAGAAATAGACTCACAGATATAAAAGAACAGACTTGTGGTTGCTGGGGAATGGTGGGCAGGGATAGATTGGGAGTCTGGCATTGGCCGATACAAATCATTACGTAGAAAATGGATGGCAATTTTCTCCCAATAAAAAATCAATTAAAAAAAAAAGAAAATGGATAAACAACAAGATCTTACTGTACAGCACAGGAAACTACATCCTGTGATAAACCATAATAGATAAGAATATATATACAAGTAACTGAATCACTTGTTGTACAGCAGAAATTAACACAACACTGTAAATCAACTATATTTCAATAAATTTATTGCCTGATTTTGTTTCCCTGTCATGCAACTGAATAACAGACTTTTCTTGTTTTGTTTTGCTGTAGTCTCTCTGTACTGGAAACAAACTCCATTGTCCTTTGCAGGTCTGAGAATGCTAAGCACAGGGAGCCGAGACAACTCATGACAGCAGGGTTTCTCTTCATGCCCCCACACTCACCTGAGCTGGGGCGGCTGTCTGTCTCCAGGCGCTCTTCAGATGTCTTTTCCACATCCAGTCTGAGGTCACTTATCTGCTTGTCGAGTTCCTGCAACTGGTTCAACAAACCAGCGTCTCTTCTCCTCAAACAATTCTGATGAGGAAGAAACAGAGAAAGGAAAAAAAAAAACATTTTGGTGACAAAGAACTACAAAGTTGGCTCTAAGTATTCAAATTACCATCTGAAGAGTTCCCTAAATTTTTCAAAACCAAAATTTTACTGGATGACCTGAAGTGAAGAAAAACTTCAAGAATATGTCCTGTTTAATTCCACTTTCTCACATTTTGCGGTGATATAAAGTTTCTTCATAAAAACAAGACTTGGTTTTAGTTTCAGCTAATATATATACAAACTTACTTTTTATAGGTAGGGATATGAAAAACCCACTGAGTTTTTTTTTTAAAAAAAAACCCTCTGTGTACAGCCAATTTATTACAAAACAGTACTTCACAGTAAACTCTTTAATTTGAAGTCAGAGCGTAACAGATTTCCTACAATACACTATAATCTTTCTTAGGTGAGATTTTCTGGCCAAATGTCCTGCAGAGTTTTGATTTCTATTAGTCACTTTGTGGGGTTTAATCAGTCTTAGGGCCTTTGAAAGTGAGAAACTAATACTAATAGCCAGTGCCAAGTATAATGTGACCTGGCAGAATCCAAAACCCTCAAGGGAAGGTCCATCAAGATTTGAACTCAACTCGGGTTTCCAAAGGTGACAGACTGTAGTGCTAAGTCACACCGCCACCTAGCGCTTCCTATTGCTGGGAAAGCAAAAAAAAAAAAAAAAGAAAACTCAAAGGCATCTGGTTCAAATCACAAATGCCAAGTCTACAAATGAAAATAGTACCACAAACACTGACTGGACGGGAATTCTCCTGACATGCTGTCTTGCCCCTCTACAGGGAACAGGAATGTGCCACTCACAATTGTGAGATTCATGAAGACAAGAAGGTGCTGTTGTATAAGACAATGCACAGAATGTCAATGACCAGGCACAACCAGCAACAATTGACTCAAATCAGTCTGCTACCAAAAACCAGAGCAAAATGCCAAACCTGAGGTATTGCACAAACCACTACTTCCACACAGCCTTACAAAACAGATGCATATGAGTATCTGTTCCTTTTGTCTGTCCTTGAACTTAAAAAGCTTGGACACATAACATGCTTGTTTGTTAGAACGAGTTTCTTCAGGAAAAAAATGAACCAAACAAGTAAAATCACTTTGATGCTCAAAAAAAGAGACAAATTATCTGAAAAAAGATAATACAAGAAAACACTTGACAACCACAAGGCATCACTCTGTTAGCAGGAGAGACATTATCTAGTATGTGTCTAGTTTCAGATAGTATCCCATGGTCAGATAAGGATTTTTTTATGTTTTCAAAACTACATTTTTGAGGTCATGGAAACAAAGCTGCCGCCATTTCTCTGAGGCTGGGTCAAAGCTGTTCATCAATACATTAAGCGTCAAAGTTCTTTTTCTTCCCCGTTAATGAAGACGGTAGAGAATGTCTGAGATGCTGACACAAATCCAGTAAGATAAATGCTCCCTGAAAGGAGGTTTTCCCTTCCGCCCACCTCCACCTCAAGTCACAACGAGCAGTACCTATGAGAGGAGGGGGCACTTTCTCCAGCCAAATTTCCATCATGTGCATCTGTTTTAGCCGCCTTATACAAAGGGCTTCTATCTGAAATTAAGCAGCAGAGTAGGCAAAAGCTGGCAGGCTGGAGTGGGGGAGCCCAGGGAGGGGCAGGCAGGGCTCCTCGCGGCCGCTTCCGTGTAATAGTAAAATTCGGCACTGGACAGTCAATCGCGCCCCCAAGTCCCCTCCTCGGCTTTTGTCCCCTCTCGGCGGGAGGACCTGAAGCCAAGAAGCCCTCCAAAGAAATGCTGTTTTAAATGAGGGTTTGCAAACCTTCGGGGAGAGGGTAGGCATTCGTCTAACTAGAGCGATTGGAGGTTCCGACCAGACTACTCCAAGAATCCCGAAGACAGGGCCGGAGGAGAGAGCGGCCACCCTCTCCCGGGCAGTCCGCGCGGGGTCTCCGGCCCCTCACCTGACACAAAGCGGGCACACGCCGGGATCGCGTGGGCGTCGGCAACCCACGCGCCCCCGGGGACCCGCAGGAACCCAGGTCAGGGAAGGGCCGGGCGGGGGTCCCGGGAAGCCAGAGGGTTGCTCCTAGCTAGAGGCACCCACCACGGACCACCTGCCCGACCCCCGGCCCGTCTGCAGGGACAACCGTGCCCCCACCTCCGGACACGACCTACCAATTGCTTCCGCAGCAGCAAGATGTTCTCCTCCAAGAACTTCTCCTCCAGGCGGTTGCGCTGCGCCGCCTCCCCTGGCAGCTCCCCGGCGCGGGCTGCAGCGGCCCCCGCGCCCCCCGTGCCGCGCAGGGCGCCCCGGACCAGCAGCTCCTGGCGCTGGCGCAGGTACTCCAGCTCCGCCAGCCCGGCCAGCGTGGCCTCCTGCCGCTCGCGGGTGCGCTGCCGCTCCGTGTCCGCCTCGCCCTTCTCCCGCCAGCGTCCCTCAGGCTCCGCCGTGCGCTGCTCTCCCCGGGCCGGCGCCGGCGGCTCCTGCTCCTTAGCCGTCCCGGTCGGACTCGGCTTCATGGCCCCCAACCCGGCCGCGCGCACCCGTCCCCGCAGCCGGGCCGCCCGGGCGGAGGAGCGGGCGCTAGGGCTGCGGCCTCGGGCTCATTCCTCCCGGCGGCAGGGCGCGGCGGCGGGGGCGGGGACCCGGAGCGCTCAGGACCCGCGCGCGGCCCCGGGCTGCAGCCGTCCGGGCCCCGGGCGGCGCCGTCCGCTGTCGCCGCGCGTCCCTCGCCGCGGCCCCGCAGCTGATAACGCCCTGCCCGGCGCTACGTCACGCGCGGCGGCCAGGCGAACCCCCTCCCCGCGCCGGCCCCTCGGCTGCGAGGCCCGCTCCCCCTCGGCTTCCCCCTCTAGTGTCAGGGGCGCCGCTCGCGCTCGGCGCCGGCCTCCTGCTCGCCTGGCCCTCCCCGCTCCTCCCTCTCTCCTCCCCCGCTCTTCCCCGCGGGCCTACTCGCCCCCTTTTCGGGTTTACGGCACCCAGTTTTTGCCTCGCTTCTTATTGGTTCTTTATAATCGCACAAAGCCAGGGGCGAGCACCCCGAGCCCCAGCATCCTGTTACAGCCGGCTTCGCTGGCAGGGTCCGCCAAGGGACGCAGCAGTTGGGCTCCCCAGAGAACTTTCTGAAACTCGACCGAGTTGCAGCCCACCATGTTAACCCTTTCCCCACACGTCCACTGTTCGTATCCACTCAGGCTGGTTTAGGTCTCTTCCACCTTACCAAGTAAGGTACTGCGAGTGTATTCAAAGACTTTTTCTTGGAGTTGGCTTTTGTGATTCCAAGTTGTAAAGGCAAGCCCTACAAGGCACAGTGCAGCGTTGTCCGAAAACTGTTGAACTCTTGGTTTTGCTGCTGTTGTTTTAATCTTTTCATGGAAGGCATTTAAAATTAGGCAGGAGGATGTCGCTGTACAGCCAGCGGTTGCATCAATTCTTCTACAAGCTCCGGGCTTAGGGGGTGCGCGTGCGCGTGCGCGCTTTGGGTTTTTTTGTTAAAGAGTTTTTTATTGTTGTTATTTAGTCTGCAAGCACAAGAGCTCTGAAACCGGATTGCCTGAATTTGAATCCCCTTTCCTGCCAAGACTAGCTGCACAGGCAAGTAACTTCACCTCTCTGTGCCTCCGTTTCCCCAAGGGTAAAATGGAACTACTAACAAGGTGCCTGTTGTAAGAATTATAATAATATACAGTATATTATATATATATATATATATGGTGTGTTTACAGTGGCACAGGCACAGAGAGAGTAAAGGTTATGTGAGTTAAGTTGTATCTTTCTTTTCTTCCTCCAGAAGGACTTAACAAACTTTTCCCCTGCGGTTGCATTTGTAATATTGTCATCTATGCTTGGGACACCGGTCTCAGGGCATTTCAATGAGATGGGGTCTGGAAATGCCTCTCGTCGGCTTGTCCATGGAAAAGTACCATATCTGTTTTAAAAGCAGTACATCCAAGAGCCTCAGAAATCGAATTCAGCCAGTTGCAGTTTGCTGAAGTTCAGGCACAATGTTGTATGCATTCTATATTATTTAAGACTCTTAGGCCTTTCTTAAGCTTCTTACCCCTGTTAAGAATTCTTCCTTTCTCCCCTCTGTGTGGGCCAACCTTCTTCCCTCCAAGATCAGTTCACTTCTCTCCTCTGAATTCCAGTCAACTGCATGAATATTTGATTCTTACCAAATGCTCTTTGCATGGTTATTTATCCGGTTATGCACACACATAACTATGTACATAGGTATTTATGTGTATCTGTTCTCTCCAATTACATTATTAGGATTCCTCGAAGGCAGTGATTATTTTTCTCTTCATGTTACTATTGGAAAAGACTCATTAGAAGAGACCCTGATGCTGGGAAAGACAGAAGGCAGGAGGAGAAGGGGACCACAGAGGACGCGATGGTTGGATGGCATCACCGACTCAATGGACATAAGTTTGAGCAAACTCTGGGAGATGGTGAAGGACAGGGAAGCCTGCCCTGCTGCAGTCCATGGGGTCGCAAAGAGTCAGAACGACTGAGTGACCTAACAATAAGTATTACTATAGTCAGGACAATGCCTTTGCAATCATTCAAGAAAGACAGGTTGGTTGTAAATTGTTTTTTCATTAACACAGTGTCTAACTAACTTAATCTTGGCAAAAAACAGTTTCACATTTACCAAAAAGCAAAAATAAGAATTCTCTAGCCACTCTCCATTGACCTCCCCATTGCTGCCCTCACAGTCATAATTGGAACTATAACTACAACCATGATTCACCATTAACTAGATTGTATATTAAATCTAAAAATGGAATTATGCTTGGGTGCTCATCAGCATACAAAATTAATTCTCTTCAGCTCATCTAAGCTTTATGCCTACTGTGTGCCAAACACAGTACTTGATAATAAAGGAACTAAATTTTCCTTCCTATTTTAGTAAAGCACTAAAGAATAATGACTGGTCCTCTTTGCCAAATGCCACGCCCCTTTGTCCTCTGTCATTGTCTCGTGCTATTCATTTATAGGCAAGTTTCTTGCTTTCTAGTTCTGAATTAGATTCCTTCTGGCTGGGTGGAGTCTATTATTGAGGCCTGTGTTATGTCACACATTGACAACTATATTTATATAGTCGAGAGGGGGGAAAAAAGCCGAAACATGTTTTTACACACTACTAATAAATCTTGTTAAAGTAGACAGACAAGTCACTGTGTCTCCAAACCTCTATACCTCCCCAGCCCCCTCCTCACCAAATGCAACTTCGAGCTGGCTCATTAGCCCAAAGCAAACCATTTGCCATAACAGCTTGTACATGTCCATGAAAAAGTGTTCCCAGCAAGTTTAAATATTACAACTAATCTATTCAAACGGCTCCACCAATAAAATGGTCACAAATAGGAAAAGAGATTATGCTTTCCAAAGTATCCATTACACATTAATAAATAATGCTGTTCATTCATGCACCAATTAAAACAAACTCAGGCTGTCAAGTGAAGTTAGAACCAAGGAGCTCAACGCTGTAATTGTTTTTCCAGGAAAACTAATGTTGTCAGATTAAGTGTGCCTGGTTGGGTTGCCCCTATTCTCTTTTTAACCCAACAGCCTATTTCTCCTCTCCAATTTAGTCTTTCTTTCTTAGGCTTTCTTTCCTCTTTGAGTCTTTGTTTTGGTTGCAGGTATTTGGGAAGCAGTTGAAGGTAATCACCCACTGTTTGCTGCTCCTTCCTGTCAGCGACAGGATCTCACTTTGCCCTCCTGTTTTGATTTTTCTTTTCTTTTCTTTTTAAAGCAAGTGCTGGTGCTTCTTCCTCCACCAATGCTACTTTGTTATCTCTTTTCTAGTATTGCTCAGCTCTCTTTAGTTCTTTTGCTTTCCCTGGAGGCCGCTGACTTCTCAGAAAGGCTGCTAATCGACACTCAGAATGTGTGACATTAAAGACGGGGTGGATCTGCCACCCGGAGGATCTAGAGAGTAAGATAAAGTTTCCAGCATGAAAAAGAATCTTGACTGAATATATCACAGTCATGTGGCTTACACTTAAAGACATTTCCTGGGCAAAGCCAGGAAAGGTCCCTCAGATGACACAGTCTGACGTTTTGCCCTTGGGCAGAACGACTCCCAACAGCACCCCCCACAAAGTTTGAGCATCATTGTACAAATGCCTTATCCAGCAGTGAACATTTTTTTGTAGCCCAGCAAAGTAAGGAGCATCAATTGCATGTTTTGCTATAGAGCAATGCAACAAAATGATGCCTTCCAGCTTTTATGGCCAAACAAACACAAATGATGTAATTGGGAAAAGCTGTCTCCTAATAGGAGGAAAAAAAATAAAAGGCAGTCTTTTGAGTTGGGGTGATGACCACCATTCGAGGGACAGGGATCAAAGCTCCAGCCAGACATCAAAGCCCATTTGAGTCTAATGCCAGAAGAGCCACAGTGAATTAAACTTCATATATAAACTAATTATAGCTTGACCCCCGCAATTAGGCTTCAGTGAGCACATAGAGGAAAGAAAGCAGACATTGAAACAAAAGATCAAGAGAAAAGAAAGTTGGTAGCAAAACTGGGCAACATCATGGCCCTGACCACTTTACAAATCTTTTGAGGGCAGAGGGGAACCAGGGAATGGCAGCGGAAACAGCAACCTTGGACAATGCAGGTCTTGTCTGCAAGGCTACGAGACAGCTTCTACTCTCACTGACTCGTGCACAACCAGAGGCCTCCTTATTCCTGGAAGAAAAGGTTATCGTTTAGCTCTTTTTCAGCATTGTTAAAGTTCCCCTTCACCAGATTTCTCTTGAAGGAGTGAGCACAAGGTGATTCCATGAAGTTTGGGGGTGAATTCCCAACACATCTGTCTGGCAGTGCCTGGCATTCCCTACAGTCAATCACAGATGTCTACACCAACTTTGAACTTCAGTCCCTTAGCTCTGCCATGTCAGCTAGTCATCTTTATAGATGAAATGTGTAGCACAGCAATTGTGCAAATTCCCTAGAACTACCTGCTCTGGTACTAACACCATGAAATAAGACTACTTCATCTCCAGGCAAAATTTAAACGTGTTTCAGCTACAAGTAGACTCTTTAAACAATTATATTGAGTAAATTTTACCCTTACTCTGATTTGTTGGGACCAGTCACCAATTTTTTGAAAGTCTCAATTGTATAAACTGGTAAACCATTGCACACCTGATGTGACAATCCATAGACTATTTTCAGTCATAATTTTTTGTAGATAAACATTAGTGCTTTCTTAAAATCATAAAGTCCAAATTTATTACCTGAGTCTCTTAAGAGAAAAAATTCAAAGCAGGCACTCTTATAAAAATAAATAAATACCGTCATTATTACATTACATCTCTTTGAGTGATTACTTATGTATTTCAACAGATATTTGAGCAGCTAAGACATGTCTGGCACTGGGCATACAATGGTAAACAAATCAGATATAGTCCCTACCTTCTTGGAGCTTAAGGTCTAGGAGGAAAATTGGCACTAATTAAACAATTGCACACATTTGTGATATATATATGTGTATATATATATATATATACACACACATATATGTATATATATCTCCAAATTGTGAAACAACTGCCAATTAGAGGGATGTGTAAATAATTTCATACTTTAAGAACAGAGGGAAAGGCATCAATATAAATTATCCTTGGATGCTAATATTTCTTTTAATCCTATCTAATTGTGTCATCTTAATGAGAAAATATAATTATTGATATTCTATTAAAAAATGGCACCCAGACTTCATTTTTCCTTTTTAAATAACATTTTCAAAACAAATATATTCTATGATTCTATCCAGAGAGTAATACTCAAATGAAATCAAACACACACACACAAAATTGATCTTCATAAAAAATATTTTTACAGAGAAGATAATTTTATATTTAACTTTGTATTGTCTTTTTAAAAAATATTTGCTTAGAGCTACATTTAAAATATCTATGGGGAGATACTTGCCCTATAGCAAAATAACTCAAAATTTTCATCTATCATCATGAAAAGGTAATAACTAACACATGTAATTAAACTTTAAGGTAACTAATTTCCTTACAGATCTATTTATTACCTTTTCCTCAGAATAATCTGAGGGAGGAGAAAGCAACACTCCAATGCATGGTGTGTGCCTGCTAAGTTGCTTCAGTTGGGTTCAACTCTTTGCAACCCCATGGACTATAGCCCACCAGGCTCCTCTGTCCACGGGATTCTCCAGGCAAAAATATTGAAGTGGGTTGCCATGCCTTCCTCCAGAGGATCTTCCTAACCCAGGGAATCAAACCTGCATCTCCTGCATTGGCAGGCAAGTTCTTTACCAGTGAGCCACCAGAAAAGCTCTACTTTGAGCAATTTCCAGCTTGGTTTCCCAACCATTTCTACACCAGCAAAGGAAATACCAGGTGACGCTCTGCGGGGACCGCTTTGGGTTATTCAGGTGAACAAGACTTTTGCTTTAGAATTTAGACAGTAGGCCCAGTTGTTTCATTTCCTTTGCTCCTATGAACTAGGTCCCTCTGAGACCAGAACTGACAACAAGAACCCCCTCTGAGTTCTGGGCCTGTGTTTGCCTCCAAGGCCCACAAAGCCACTTTAATTAAGATCCCTCGGTGGCCTGGGGACCCCTGTGGAAAAGCCCAGAATGCCATTATTGCCCCCTGAGCGGCTGAAAGCTCTGACTGTCGCAGCCGCCGCTGGAGGCTTAGGTGGCCTCGCCCCACGGGGAGCCGTTTCCTCTAATCCCGCTGCACCTCGTGGAGAGCCCACCGTGTGAAGAGTAGCACATCCACTTCAAACAGAAATCGGGCCTCGTCTGTTTGAGCCGAGGGGAAGGCTGGGGGTGGTGAGGAGCTGCAGATTCAAAGTGAAGTCAGCTGGGATGACAGGCAGTGGCTCTAGCCCCCAGAGACTGAAGCGGCGACAGGAGGCCTAGGGGCTTCCATCTCTCTCTGCACCCTGGGGGGCTCTCCCTCTGGGGGCTGGGACTCTTTGAAGTCAGGGAGGATGGTTTTGACAACAGATGGGATAATTCACTTCTGTTCAGTTTGGTCCATGCAGACCAAATAAATCCAAACAGAGTGGGGGAAGTTTTGCCTCATGACAAAGAAATGCTGCCATTTTGTTACACCCAATGCTTCCCTGCTCCCAGGCCACATAGAGGAATTTGGTTGACCCTCTGTAGCCTTTAATAGATGGTGTTTGCACAGAAGAAAGCATCTGATTCTACCATAGCACTTAACTGTTGTTGTGAGAGGATGTTCACCGAGGGACAGGACGGCCAGATTTGAACTCCAGCTGCACCACACTCCATGGCGTGGTAATGCTCAACGGACGCTTGGTGTTGCCAACTTGGACCTCTCAGCCTCCTTTTTCTCATCTGTAAAATGGGCCTTATATCTAACCTTAAAGAGAGGTTGTGAAATGTCTGGAAATAAATGTTGGTTACCCCAAAGTCCCAAATGTTATGCTTCCGTATTCACACCCACACAGCGAAGGGACATTTAAGGACGTTCCACCCAGAGACAAATTATCATTAACCATTGCTTTGCCAGTTTTCTCTATCTTTCTTTGAAATGTTTCCTAAAGCATAGTCATATTGTTTTTAGAACACTTTATCTGGTTTTGAACTACGTCAGAGAGAGACTTTTGAAGTGTAGCAGTATGATTTTACCCACTGGCACTTGGGGCTGCCAAGATTAAACACAGGGATCCTGTCCTTAGAAACCATATGGACCAGGAGAGCAAGATGGTATGCTGGAAAGAGCATACATAAGTTTTGGCCAGCATTCAACTCCTTGCTGCTGCTAAGTCGCTTCAGTCGTGTCCGACTCTTGGCGACCCCATGGACTGCAGCCCACCAGGCTCCTCCGTCCATGGGATTTTCCAGGCAAGAGTACTGGAGTGGGGTGCCATTGCCTTCTCCTTCAACTCCTTAAAAAGTCCTTTAACCTCTCTGAGCCTCAATTGCCTCAACTGTAAAATGCAATCACAGTTAGTTCACAGATAGTATGTGAAGGATTGGCTCATAGTAAATACTGAAGAACTGTTGACTTCTTAGCCTTCATCATTTGTCAGAGGTATTATTTAGGTAATGAAGTTTATTTGGCCCCTTCCTTTTTTAGCGTGGCCTCTGATTATGAAAAATTTAAAGACACAAAAGTAGAGAGAATTAATGAATTCTCATGAAACCGTCACCCAGGTTAACAATTATAAAAAGATTATGAAAAAGGCAGTTTTAGAAATTAATATTTTGATAATTCAGGGGTCAACAGATATAAAATAGAGTTACAGATTAGAGCTATATTCCCATCTTTAGGTTAATGCCAGGCATTATAATATAATAAGCACTCAATACATATTAGATATTATTATCACTGTTATCACCTTTTTCTAAATGTACCCCAAAACTTTTTACAGACCTTATATAATACACCTTGCATCCAAAAGCACAAAGAATTCCCCACAATCCTTACACTACACTTTGACATGGGGAGATGAAGTTACTCTGAAGAAAAAGCAGAGGAGTGATTCTCTCAACCTCTCAACCCCAGTTACTTGTCCCGTGGTTCTTGTTCTTGTGCACCAATGACTTCTTCCCTTGTGCTCTGTCTCACCTGCTGAGCTTGGCAGTGAGCTTCTTGAGAGCTGGATTCATGCCTGATACAGCTTTACCTCTCCAGGGAAAGTGGCCGGACTGGGTGAGTGCTTAATGCTCATAGAGTCTGGAAGGAAGTACTATTAGGAAAAGAACTAGTTAAGCCAAATTAGCTTGAAAATTAGTTAAAGCATCCCCAATGTCTAGACTGAGTTTCCTTTATTTGGGTTAGAGAGCTCTTTTTCATGAACAACTAAATCTACTATGTTGCATAGATTAAACTTAATGGACCCTTTTGGCCATTCAGAAACACTGAAGCCAAGAATGCAAATTCAAAAACTCAGAAGTAAATTCTTGGCTTAATTAATGTTGCCTCTTAATTCAATTTGACTTTAAACTCCTCAAGGGCAGGGATAAATCCTTTTTCCTTTCTAACTCCCCTAGAACAAAGTCAGATACAAAGCAGATACTCACCAAATGTTTGTTTAATTCGATTGCTTTTCAAGGTAGACTGAGATGGAATCCCCCATCTGTGACAGACTGTCTTTGGAAAATTCTATAGTTATTTAGAAACAAAATTGGGTACTTTTTCAGTCGGCTTCACTTTCAGAAAGATCTTTTGTAAGTTTGCATCTTTTAGGCAAATATTGAGGAAACAGGAAAAAGAGAAACTATTCCATTTCTGAAAAGATAAGAATAAAGTCTGATAAAGACAAAAGGCATTTGGGGTCAGTAGAGTTAAAACAAACTCAGACTGCCCGGCCTGTTTGAAGTTGACAAGAAGCAGAGAATGACCCATTGGTCCATGATGGAGCACAAAGCAACTTAATCAGCATTTCATCAATGAGATGACACCATGGGGTAGCCCAGCTAGGACAAGTGGCACTGTGTAAAAAGCCCTGGGTATTCTTACCCAAAGAGCATTCCTACCTGAGCACATCTCTGGGTGTTTGTATGTGTGTGTGAAAGGATAAGGAATGCCAGGGGCTATCACTAGCGTGGTGTCCATGCTTTCTCATTGCTTCCTTGTAATGGAATTCCTATGAAGATTGCTAAAAAAAAAATCGTTTCACTTTACTTTGTCATTAATTCAAGCTTACTCTTTCCTTTTAGTCTGCAGCACCTCACAGAGTCGTAAGCACCCATGAGGAGTTTAATTAACATTGAATTGGATAGGTGCAAGGGGTAGAAATCGCTAATGCAATATTAAACAAATGCATTTCCTCTGAAGACATTCTTTGGTGAGGGCTCTTCTAACTGAAAATAGTTCCTTTCCTATGATATAGCTTATATGTGGAATCTAAAAAAAAAAAAGACACAAATGAATTTATTTAAAAAGCAGAAATAGACTCACAGACATAGAAAATGAACTATGGTTACCAAAGGGAGCAGGGGAGGGATAAATTAGGAGTTTGGGATTAAAATCTATACACTAATACACATAAAATAGTTAACCAACAAGGACCTACTATATAGCACAGGAAACTCTACTCAATGTTTTGTAACCTAATTTGGAAGAGAATGTTATTATGTATGTGTGTGTGTGTGTGTATATATATATATATATATATATATATATATATATACATATAACTGAGTCATTTGCTATACACCTAAAACTAACACAACATTGTAAGTAAACTATATTTCAGTAAAAATTTTTTTAAAAATGATTCCTTTCCAAGGATGGCTGTATGTGAGCCCAGTTCTCTGAGTGCAGAAGGTTTTACATTAAAAACTATTCCAGTACCCAGCCCTTCTGTCCTACTCAACCTGCAGCTGAAAAGATGCAAACTGATGCTGGGCTCTTCCCAGGATTCTTCCAAGGAGACAGGATCTTACCTTGCCAACTGCTGTGGCTGCAGCTGCTTCGGTCAACACAAAGGGAGGGAAACCTGGGTCTGCTCGATGGGTGTCCCTTCAAGCATCAGGCTGCCCCCTGCACCTGGGGAATTTCACTGGCTCAGGAAAAGGCAACACACAAAAAAAGGCCCAGAGTTTTCAAGTAGACCTTTTCCTTTCCCATTTTAGTTCATTTCCACATCAAAGAATCAAGTTTCTCTATTTTCAATAGAACTGAGGCCATTTTAGAATTACAATGCATACCTTTCTCTTAATCTATACCAATGGTGTCTTCAGACACTGTCCAAAAACCATGTCACCCTCTCTTTTCTCTCTCCTTCCTTTTTAAATATCCCCTCTCCTCTGCGGACCCTAAATAAGCATCTTGGCAATGGGAGGCAGTAGAAATTAAAGTGGCTCTTGGGCACATCATATCCTATTGAAGAAACACAGAAAACTGAGAGCTGTTTAGCATGTGACCCAAGTGGGGACTTTGTTAATAATCCAAGAAGGGAAGAATGCAGATAATGTTCCTACGCATCACTAGGTAATTGCTTAAATTCTCAGTCTTTATGAAAAGTTTATCATCCCATCTAATTTGTCTACTAAGAAAGAGAGAAATTAGTTCTGTACCTTTCCCCCCTCATCACAAAGAACAAAACCCCGAAGCTAAATATTGATGCTTCAAACCCCTGTATGTCCCTTCTGCACCCTGTGTCCCGACTGGGAGCCTATTAGAAGAATGTGAATAACGAGGCTACAACTTCTATTGACCCACCTGTTTATAAACAAAGGTCTTCCTTCTAGGAAAGGCAACGACATTTAAATTGCTGAAAATTATCAGCCTCAACTCACCTAAATTTCATCGCAGTGCTACGCATTCAGGAAATGGGAACCATAAGAAGTTTCCCTTTTTTAAAATTGCCTCCAGATGTGGCATACAAAGAATCTTTATTAAAACATCACACAGTAGCCAATTCCCTACCATTTTTTCTTCTGTTCCTTCAGTCAGAAGACAAATAACAAACCACAGATCATAGAAAGAGAGCTCTAGGTGTTGTCTGGGAACACTTTAAAAGTTGCAAAGGCCCTCACCTGCTCCAGGAGCCTCCAGCCATTTTACCCTGCCTAATCTTTACCCGGCCTAATCATACACTTAACACATTATTACACTATATACTTATTTATGATATTCATTATTTATTGCTTGTCTCTTTTGCTAGAATGCATGAAGGAGGAGAAGGGGACAACAGAGGATGAGATGGCTGGATGGCATCACTGACTCGATGGACGTGAGTCTGAGTGAACTCCGGGAGTTGGTGATGGACAGGGAGGCCTGGCGTGCGGCAATTCATGGGGTTGCAAAGAGTCGGACACGACTGAACGACTGAACTGAATTGATGCTCCATAAAAGCAAGAATCTTTGTTTTGTTCTCTGATACATCCCAAGGGCTTAGAACTATGTCTGGCACACTGTGGTGGCTCAAAAAAATATTGGCTGAGTGAATGAATGCATGAGTCCATCTGTCAATTAAAAAAAAAATTGTAGGTTTATTGGAGTATAATTGATTTATAGTGTTGTTTGGCAGTTCTTATTAGGTCAAAATCTCTAGGCCTCAATTCAAAAGTGCCACTAATTTCCTATTCCACACAACTATCAGAAGGATAATCCCAATCTTAATTCCAGATACACTTTGTTTCTCCCCCTTTACCCTGCTTTTCTTCTGAGAATATCTATTTTTTGTCAATGACAACACCATCTACTAGTCACTAACGCTAAAATTCTTACTGTTACACTTCTATCTTCTTCATCCCTCAGATCACTAAGTCATCAGATTCCTGAAGATGCTTCCTTTCAAATCTCTCTCCAATTTGTCCCTTCCTCTCTACTCTCATTGCCCCTGTCTACACAATTATCACCTCAAATAGGTTCCTAATTGACCCCTTAGCCTCCAGTCTCTCCCCCCTACAGGTTCTTTTGCACATCATAAGCATCATTTTGATCACATCAGTCCTCTTCCAAAGCCAGCTGTGATCTGGCCAACCTAGCAAATCTGGCCTTTCTGAGTGGTCAAATGGTCAGGAGTTAAGTCCTGAAGAAATAGAAATTGTTGCATAGGCAAATGAGCTAGGATATGTGGGGGGAGGGGAGAGGATCACAACTGTCAGGCTACTGAACTTGAACTCCATCCTGGAGACTGACTGGAGACAGAATTTGTGGTCTATTGCAAGATATTTCTGACTATCAATTCAGATCAATTGTCTACGATAGCTCTGGCAGTCTTGAAGGTGCTGGGTACACAAAAGGGAATTGTTTTTCTTCGATTCTACGGCAGGTTGAGAGAAAGCACCAAAGACCAGATACACTTTGTTATAACAAAGCCTCTGTCCTTGCATTTACTTGGCCCCAGATCCTAATGCTGGGAAAGATTGAGGGCAAGAGGAGAAGGGGGCAACAGAGGATGAGATGGCTTGATGGCATCACTGACTCAGTGGACATGTTTGGGCAAACTGCAGGCGATAGTGAAGGATAGGAAAGGTTGGTGTGCTGCAATCCATGGGGTCTCAAAGAGTCGGACACAACTTAGCTACTGAACAACAGACAATCTCAGATTTAAAATAAGCACAGTTAGCCAGGCTAGTCATCACTATACCTACTCTCTTACTCAAAGCTGCTACTGCTGAAGAGGTGGACCATAGGTTAGTTAGGAAAAAGAAAAGAAACGTTTCTTATAAGATATGAGTCAACAAACTTTTTATGTGAACAGCCAGATAGGAAACATTTTAACCTGTGGACCTTACGCTATTACAACAACTCAACTGTAACACAAAAGCAGCCACAGACGACACTTAGACAACTGGGCATGGCTGTGTTCCAAAAAAAACTTTATCTACAACATCAGATAGTAGGCAGATTTAGTCAGTTAGTCACTGACCTCTACTCTAAGATATTGGGATATTTCAAATCTAATGCTTTGTTTTAATTAGAGAAAGTATCAGACAATGGATTTTGGAGTTCAGAAAACTAGAATAGAATTCCAACTTTACAACAAAACTTGAGGCCTTAGGAAAATAAACAGCAGTCTCCTAATACATAAAATGACAACCACATAGCATGGTAGCCGTGGAGTCAGTCTGCCAGGGTTCAAATCCCAGCTCTTCCAATTTCTACTTTTGTGATCTCTGGCAAGTTTCTTAATCTCTCTGAGCTTCAGTCTCTTCAGCTGTTTTCATGGGGATGAAAAATCAAAACCCTCCTCATTTTGAGGATTAAGGGAGATCATGCATATTAAGTGCCTGAAACAGAGTAAGCACTTAATAACTGTTAACTATCATTATCGTTATTATTACTGTTATATTATTTTGACTTTCTTAAGGAATGGCTATTGAGACATTACACATAAAAGCATTTGTTTTCTTCTTTCAGAGAGTAAAAACAGAAAGGAGTTTTTCTGTTCTTACACTTTGAACATTTTTCACGCAACTACAGGAAAAATGAATTCACCTTGTAAACCAGCCCCTGCTTTTTCAGATGATTGCCTGTAAGTGGATTTCAAATTCTGAAGATTATCATGCATAATGTATTATGCTTATGTAAGGATTAAAATTTTTCCATTGATTTTTCTCTTGTCTCCATCAAGGGCTTTGTTGGACGGGCCTTCGTCTCAAGAGGAGGATACTTTCGCTTTTTCCGAATTGTGAGCACAAAGAATTTCTTTCAGGCTTTTAGTGTCTTTAAATCAACTAATGTGGCTTTTGTTTCCAATTACAACCAAGTTTAAATTCTACAGTACACACTAGACTCCCATTCCCATGTTAGACATGAATGCGTCCCAATCCATTCAACACCATTAGGGGAAAACAGGACTGGATTTTGGGTGGCTCCCCCCAGAGCACCCTGTCCTCCTGAGAGTTGGTGCCAGAGCCTTAGGAAATCTTTTATTCCAAGGTCCTGTGACCAGAGTTTAATTATAATGTATGAGTAATATTTCAAAGCACAAAAATTAGTAGATATTATATTTCACATTGTATGGCACGCATCAAAAATAATACTGCTCTGAAGTCCTTAGCAAAGATGGTCTTACTTGAATGAGAATCTGTAGAACCACTTTTATTGTCTATTGTCTTTATTAAAATGAATCTCAGGGGCACTACCTTGGTGGTCCAGTGGTTAACACTCTGTGCTCCCAATCCAGGGGGGCCCAGTTTGATCCCTGGCCAGGGAACTAGGTCCTGAATGCTTCAGCTAAGACCTGGCAAAACCAAATAAATTAAAAAAAAAAAAAAAAAAAAAGAGTCTTAGAAATTGATGACTCTTCACATAAAGATCCCTTAAGATAGGGGTATGGACAGTTCCCTTCTGTTCATGTCACCATTAGTAAACATAGTGTCCTTCTCCAGTCCTGCTTAGAGTGGCTGCACTTCAGGTTGTCTCAGACAATCCAAGTCACTGTATAGTCTGCTCTTTGTTAGAAGTAATCAGCCACAGGGGCAGAGGCGGTAAACAGTAATTAATATGCAAATTTGCAAGTAACTTGCCTCTTGGTGCTGAGGCTTCTTTGTTTGTTTGCACAGTCGTGGACAAACTGGGGTTTGTCTTTGCCGTAATTAGCAGGATAAATACAAAATTATGACACTAATCGTTAGCTGGCTTTTTAAAAATGGTAGTATATGCCTGCTGTGCCTGAGATGCTGCAGCTCAGTAGGGGGTTCCTTCAAAAATGAATTTAAAAATGCTGAAATACCCATTTTAATTAAAAGGCAAACATTGAAATGAGTTTGTCACTTCAAAAATCATAGTTACCGGGCAACAAATCATCAATGCATATATTAACAATTAGAATTTGTACATCAGTCAAACTAATCTCAATGCAAAAAAGAAATCACTCTTTTATAATAAAAATGAAGAGTAATATTTATTAAGTGCTCTACACCAGGCACTATGCTAAGCACTTTTCTTGTATTATTTCAATAAATCCTTGGAGTGGACAGACTGGGTGGTGCTATTAATATCTACATACGTGGAAGCCAGTACTTTAAGACAGGTTTTCCTGAGTCTGCTCTCTAATTGTGGTGTCCTCAAGATTATGTTTGCAGTTCTCATTTCTTTTTTTTTTTCTGGTTCTCTCTACTCTGAGAATTTTTACCATTTGGCTGCTTTCAACGGATTCTTCACTGCATACTGATGATGGCCTAAACCTGATCTCTAGCGCTAACCTGTCCCTCTTTCATTCTAGTCCTCATCAGTCTTCTGTCTGCTTCCAAGTAAAACCCACATTCCTTAGCTTTACTGATATGGAAGGCGTCCCACAACCTGGTCAGCTAATTTCCATCTTTTATTTCCCATTTTATTCTTGCATTGTTTAACTCGGCTCCCATTATTTAGTGCTAATTGGCAAAATTATTATACTTGTTTCTGGGGGTGAGGTGGGACAGGAAAGAGTGAAATTTTTAAAAAAGCACCAGTTCTCAAGGAGGTTCTGGTGAGGGTTCAAAGGAAGTAATGATCAATTTCTAAACTAATATGTGATTGCCCTGATGGTGGAGAAGCAGGTATAAGAACCCGGTGTTTCTCTCTTTAGGTACCGCAGCTCAGCGCCTTAGATACCATGTATGGCATGATGCCACAAAACCCTTGGCAATGGTTTTCTTCCAACTTAACACATATATCCCTGAAGTTCTTCCTTTCCAAGTCTCAGCTGTAGGTTTCCTCTCTCAAAAAGCCCTGCTTCTCCCAAGCAAATGAGGTATCCTTCTGCCTCATTCCCACGACAGCCTTCCTTTGACAATTATAATATGATATCACACCATAGTGTAATCTCATGTTTGCCTGGCTGTCTACCCACTGAACTGCGGACACCTTGAGGTTAGAAACAGGATCTTTTCCCCTTTGTGTCTCCCACTTCTAGAACAGTGCTGGCACCTAATCGGCACTGGTTGCTCTTTGCAAGCAGCCAGACAGTGTCAGACCTGCTAACAAAGTCAGAAAGTGCCTTCAGAGAGGAAATTAACAATTCAAAGCAGAGCCCAGTGAGAAGGAACCTGGAGGAGTCGCTGGGGAAAAGCTACCTCCAGGCTGGCCTGAGCAAATGATCTCCAAACCTCCAGCTTATTACTGAGGGCTGGGAATGGGAGAGGCTGCAAAAGAAAGGTTTGGCAAAATGATTTTATAAACTGCTCCATTCTAGGACTTTCTGAAACAAAATACCCCAGGTACTGCCCTTTGAATCTGGCAACTTCAGGCAGGTTCTTTGGGAAGAGAAGTAGTAATATTTATTCTACTGTTTTAAGAGATGGTGAAATAATGGTGCCGCTGGAAGGCAACTCGCTCGATACTGTCCCAGTAGCCCTTAGAGGTCTATAAAACCTGACCTCAGTGGATGCTCAAAGGGATCCACAGCCCGACGACTGTGAGGCCTCTTTTTGGCATTGTCTGTGGCTCCAGACAGACATCATGAAGGGCCACAGACAGTCAAGGCAGGAGGCAAAAGAAGGCCTTATGAGAAGGCACACATCCCTGGGTTTTCAATGTGCCTTCAACCTCCCACTGTTCCCCTAATAAGACCCTCTCTCATCAGTCACAAAAGAACACCACAGCATCAGTTATTCCCAAAGGATGGGAGAGTGTCCCCAAAACACACACTGCGGAGGTACAGATTAGAAAATCCTGAGTTATTCTGACGACACTAATAGGATAATACCTCTAACCTCCCAGACTGACGTAGACAAGTCACTCTTCCTATTTTCCGTACCTCTACTCTAGCTCTTTCTAAAGCCTTTGCGCAGGATGCTGGGTCTAATGGGCTAGGGACCCAGGAGGAGCAGAGGCTCTCTAAAAGCAGGCAGTTATCGATCAGCTCCTGCTGTCCAGTAAGAGCAAACTCCAGGACAAGGCATTTTTTGGCACTCCACAAGAAAGCTCATTTTTTTGTTTTGGTTTGTTCTTGTTTTTGGCTGTGCTGCACAGCACGTGGGATCTTAGTTCCATGACCGGGAATTGAACCGGTGCCCCCTGCACTGGAAGCACAAAGTCTTAACCCCTGCACTGCCAGGGATGTCCCGAAGTTCATTTTTAAAAAGAGGGAGGCTTCTATTGTTTACAAAGGAAAATAAATAAATAAAAGAAGATTGGCTCTAACCTCAGTCGTGAGTCAAGCAGTCAAGTTTAGTGGCTTAGAGCAGGGATTCAGAACCAAATAACCAGGGCTGGATACTGGGTTGCTTATTTACTTGCTGCACAATCTTGAGCAAGTGAATAAAAATTCCCAGCTAGCTCAAATGGTTAAGAATCTGCCTGCAATGCAGGAGACCTGGGTTCAATCCCTGGGTTAGGAAGATCCCCTGGAGAAAGGCATGCCCATCCACTCTAGTGTTCTTGCCTGGAGAATTCCATGGACAGAGAAACCTGGGGGGCTCCAGTCCATTAGGTCACAAAGAGTCAGAGATGACTGAGCGACTAAAACACAACCTTGAGCAAGCTTCTTAATTTTTGTTCCCGGTTCCTTGGTCTCTTTATTTTCAACACGTGATTAACGATCATACTGACCTCGAAGAGTCATTGTGAGGATTCAATGAGTTAATGTACGTGCAGTGTTGAGGACTGTAAGTGTTATGTATTTCCTTGTACTATCACTAGAACGTGGCCTCCGCAAGGATGAGAATTTTTGCTATTTTGTTCATTTCTGCATCCCAAGCACATAAACCAGTCCCTGGCACACAGAAAGTACTCTGTGAATAATCGTTGAATGGATCGAATGAATATATCTGGCTGCCGTTATTCCTTGCAGCTTTGGGAACGCCACAAATTAATTTCACGTTTAACTGTCCCCTGGCCTTACTCAGGTCCTCTGGTGTCCTACAGCCTGTAAAGGTGGTGTGCAGCCTGGGAGAAGCAGCGCTGCAATGAAAAGGATGAGGCAAGTTCTGAGACCAGCTCTGTCCCTCCTATATCTGTGATCTATGCGTCTCTGAATTATAAATGTGAGAGTTGGAACCAGAAGATCCGCAAAATGTCTCAGACAGGAGACTGACCATGAAAGACAATTGACCACAGACTAGGAACAAAACTGGGTGGCTTAGCTGGTAAAACTAGGTAGGCTTACAGAGTCCTGCTCCCAGGAAATGAATGTTCAACTGTAAAAAGGTTCCAAAGGACCATCAAATATTATTCTAAAAATCTGTAATTCTTCTCTTGAATTATAGTATGCTGCTTCTCCATCACAAATGTTTGTATGTCTTACTATGATTTTCACTCTAAATTGGTGAAAAAAAGGGGTCAGTCAGTCAGTCAGTTCAGTCACTCAGATGTGTCCGACTCTTTGCGATCCCATGAACCACCCACAGCACTCCAGGCCTCCTTGTCCATCACCAACTCCTGGAGTTTACCCAAACTCATGTCCATTGAGTTGGCGATGCCATCTAACCATCTCATCCTCTGTCGTCCCCTTCTCCTCCTGCCTTCAATCTTTCCCAGCATCAGGGTCTTTTCAAAGAGTCAGCTCTTCTTATCAGGTGGCCAAAGTATTGGAGTTTCAACTTCAACATTAGTCGTTCCAATGAACACCCAGGACTGATTTCTTTTAGGATGGACTGGTTTAATCTCCTTGTAGTCCAAGGGACTCTCAAGAGTCTTCTCCAACACCACAGTTCAAAAGCACCAATTCTTTGGCGCTCAGCTTTCTTTATAGTCCAACTCTCACACCCATACATGACTACTGGAAAAATCATGGCCTTGACTAGATGGACCTTTGTTGACAAAGTAATGTCTCTGGTTTTTAATATGCTGTCTAGGTTGATCATAACTTTCCTTCCAAGGAGTAAGTGTCTTTTAATTTCATGGCTGAAGTCACCATCTGCAGTGATTTTGGAGCCCCAAAAAATAGTCAGCCACCGTTTCCACTGTTTCCCCATCTATTTGCCATGAAGTGATGGGACCAGATGCCATGATCTTAGTTTTCTGAGTGTTGAGCTTTAAGCCAACTTTTTCACTCTCCTCTTTCACTTTCATCAAGAGGCTCTTTAGTTCTTCTTCACTTTCTGCCATAAGGGTGGTGTCATCTGCATATCTGAGGTTATTGATATTTCTCCCGGCAATCTTGATTCTAGCTTGTGCTTCATCCAGCCCAGCGTTTCTCATGATGTACTCTGCATATAAGTTAAAAAAGCAGGGTGACAATATATAGCCTTGACGTACCCCTTTTCCTATTACTGACCTGAAAATTGCTATGCTCCTCTGAAGACCTTGAAAATCTGTGGACTCTGTGTGGCCCCAGAAGGGATGCTCATCACTGCCGCCCCTCACCTGGGAAAGAAGCAGGTCTGTGGAACAGCACACTCAACATTCAGTATTGTCAGCTCAGTGAAACTACACGTATCAACACTCAGATTAGATTGTTTACATAATGATAATTACTACAAGAGGGAAGACAGCATTGAAAGGTGCCTTTGCGGTTGACACATGTGACCACAGGGTGAGCCTCTCACCTGGCATCACAAAGAAACTGAGGCAAGACCCAAGCTATCACTGGTGGTGTGGCAAGCATTAGTGAACACAGAGCTAACAGAACTCCTTGCTGGACAATCTCATGTTACTTAGGCCCAGTAAAGCATCCAATCTCCACTCTTTCCTTGTCACAAGCTAAACTTGACCTGTGGGATTAAGGTAATGACTTACTCCAAGAAAGCCTCAAATCATTTTTGAAATTTACACAGCTCTGCTCTGAGAGACAGGGAATCTTCCTTGAGTCTAGAGCTGTTGGTCTTTCCTCTAAGGTATGATGCTTATGCCTTGCAGGACTTCAGCAGGCACCCACTCAGCTCTTCATAAAACAAAGCTTCCTTCCTACCTGACACAATGTTGGCTCTCCAGATCCAAGGAAGTATTAGCAGTTCAAGTGGTTTATTCTCTGAACCCAGTGAGACCTTGTTTAGCATTTAAGCCTGGTCTAAACAGTCCTGAGCTTCCCTGTTGGCTCAGTGGTAAAGAATTCATCTGCAATACAGAAGGTGCAGGAGATGCAGGTTTGATTCCTGGCAGGAAGATTCCCTGGAGGAGGGCATGGCAACCCATTCCAGTATTCTTGCCAGGAAAATCCAATGGACAGAAGATCCTGGGGGGGGGCTACAGTCCATGAGGTCACAAAGAGTCAGTCATGGCTAAGCACACACAAAGTCAGTTCTGATCTAGATTTCTTCCACATTTGAGATTATCAGTCCTTTGCTTAAAAACAGATTTCAGTTATGAGCTCTGGTTTAAGAGGAAGTTATTCTATTTGCTACCTATTGGCTTTCCAGCCTCTTTCTGAACCTCTTTCCACCTGCTCTGAATTCAGTTTGGCACCCTTTGAATATTCATTCTTTCATTCAGTGAACCATCATGGGGCACCTATTGAGAGTCATACATTATGTATTATTATACATGACACTGAAAAACACAGCCACTGATGTCTTTCTGGTGGCCACTATCTCAGCAGCTGCTCCTTCATCTCAATCCTCCTTGACATTAGTAGTCCAACATTTACTTTACCTCCTCATTATTTATATTACGTTAATAATATATACTCACCACAAAACAAATAAGAAATACAGAAAAAAAGAAAGGAAAAAAAGAACTGAAATTTGAAATCATTTGATTATTACTTTTCCTTTCCAGGCAAGCAGATATCATATCATAATACCAAATACAACATAAAAGAGGGGGCAAATGTATTTTTGTTTCTTCATGTAACTTTTTTGTTTGAAAGTAATTCTAAACTCACAGAAAGGGGCAAAAATAGTACCCTTTACCTGTTTTTCTCCAGTCATCATCCTAAATAACCATAGTGCAATAAAACAAAAATAAACAATTTACCAAAGTGTTCAAAACATTGGCAACTACAGTGTGATATCAAAACCAGGAAATTGCACTCATGTGTGTGTGTGTTCTATGCAAACTTATCACCTGTGTAGATTCATATAATCACTACCACAATACACAAGATATACAACTGCTTCATCACCATAAGGAGCTTCCTCATGCTACTTCTTGATAGTTGCACTCACCCCTGTCTCTAACCCTTGGCTAATATCAACATGTTTTCAGTTCAGTTCAGTTCAGTTGCTCAGTCATGTCCGACTCTTTGTGACCCCATGAATCGCAGCATGCCAGGCCTCCCTGTCCATCACCAACTCCCGGAGTTCACTCAGACTCACATCCATCTAATCGGTGATGCCATCCAGCCATCTCATCCTCTGTCATCCCCTTCTCCTCCTGCCCCCAATCCCTCCCAGCATCACAGTCTTTTCCAATGAGTCAACTCTTCACATGAGGTGGCCAAAGTACTGGAGTTTCAGCTTTAGCATCATTCCTTCCAAAGAAATCCCAGGGCTGATCTCCTTCAGAATGGACTGGTTGGATCTCCTTGAAGTCCAAGGGACTCTCAAGAGTCTTCTCCAACACCACAGTTCAAAAGAATCAATTCCTCGGCGCTCAGCTTTCTTCACAGTCCAACTCTCACATCCATACATGACCACTGGAAAAACCATAGCCTTGACGAGATGGACCTTTGTTGGCAAAGTAATGTCTCTGCTTTTCAATATGCTATCTAGGTTGGTCATAACTTTTCTTCCAAGGAGTAAGCTTGCTGCTGCTGCTGCTAAGTTGCTTCAGTCGTGTCTGACTCTGTGCGACCCCATAGACGGCAGCCCACCAGGCTCCACTGTCCCTGGGATTCTCCAGGCAAGAACACTGGAGTGGGTTGCCATTTAATTTTATCTTTTTGAGAATATGATAGAAATAGAATCATGCAGTATGTGACCTATTTAGATTCACTTTTTAAATTCAGCATAATGCCCTTGAGGTCCATCCAAGTTGTTGCATGGATCAATACTTCTTTCTTTTCTTTTGTGAGTACTATTCCATGGTAAGGATGTACCACAGCTTGTTCAGTCATTGAAGGACATTGAGGTTGTTTCTGACTTTTGTTTTTTACAAGAAAACTTCTATATAAACATCTATGTATATATCTTGATTTGACCATAAGTTTATATTTCTCTGGGATAAGTGACAATTGCTGGGTTGTATGGTAAATGCATTTTTAGTTTGATAAGAAACTACCAAACTTTTTTCCTGAATGGCTGTATCAGAAATCTAGTTTCTGAGAGAGAAGGCTCCTCTGTCCATGGGGATTCTCCAGGCAAGAATACTGGAGAGAGTTGCCATGCCCTCCTCCAGAAGATCTTCCCAACCCAGGAATCAAACCTGCATCTCCTGCATTGGCAGGTAGATTCTTTACCATCTGAGCCACCAGGGAAGCCTCATATAATTTATAGTTATATCCAAATAAAAGAAGATTCAATTCACAAAATAGAGGAAACACGGGTTTGATCCCTGGGTCAGGAAGATTCCCTGGAGAAGGAAATGGCAACCCACTCCAGTGTTCCTGCCTGGAAAATCCCATGGACAGAAGAGCCTGGTGGGTTATACACTCCACAGGGTTGCAAAAGAGTCGGACATGACTTAATGACTAAATAACAGCACGTAGCAGTACTGATGGAGAAGGCAATGGCACCTCACTCCAGTACTCTTGCCTGGAAAATCCCATGGGTGGAGGAGCCTGGGAGGCTGCAGTCCATGGGGTCATGAAGAGTTGGACATGACTGAGTGACTTCACTTTTACTTTTCACTTTCATGCATTGGAGAAGGAAATGGCAACCCACTCCAGTGTTCTTGCCTGGAGAATCCCAGGGACGGGGGAGCCTGGTGGGTTGCCGTCTTTGGGGTCGCACAGAGTCGGACACGACTGAAGCGACTTGGCAGCAGCAGCAGCAGCAGCAGCAGTACTGAACTACAAACCTGACATTGAAGACTCTAAAGTATACCAGCATGGTACTACACGCTTTCTCGCCTTCCTGTCTACATTTTTGTAAACAAGTTTTTTACGTTTGGTCTCCAATTCATTGAAAATTAGTTGGAAATATTGATGTATTTATTGAATGGAATGCCAAATAGTTCAGATTCTGAAGTTTAATGAAATTGCAGTTACTAAAAACAAAGCTGACAAATAAAAAGATATTGAAGTGTATCCCTATACAGCCAAGTGAGAAAGTCAACAACCCAGAAAGGAGAGTTCAAATAATGCCCAGGTATGATTTGAAATTCTATAATCGTACTTGGAAATATCTCATCTTGTAGGAGGTATATTTTGATAAAAATTTCTGTTTTTTACCAGGATAAATTTATAGTTACAGAATGGAAAGAAACTTGAGAAGGTCTACAGTTTAGTGGCATTTAAATTTGGCAATCTACTTGTAAATCAAGAAAACGTTAATGAGTTTTTTCTTATAAAATTATTTGTTGAAATAAACTAAATAGTGACAAAAAGATAGTCTTTGTGAAAATACATGGGCTGAAATATTACATTTGAAAATTTGAATTAAAAATTTAAATTGCAAACTTATTTTACTTAGCAGAATTTGCTTGCTCTGAGCTTAACAAGCGCCTCAGCATTTGTAGAGAGTATTTTCTCAAACAGAAGCTAATTAAAGGTGTCAACAATTTTAAAATTTATTAACCTTAAAATGTAATCTTTAAGATGATTTTGAGCATTTGTCTGTGAATATTTAATTTAACAAGACCATTTTGAAAAAATATTCATCAGAAAAATACAATCAACATGGTTATTAGACAGAATACTATGAAACTAAAGAAAGCACATTAACATATCCTAAGACTAATTACTTAGATTGTATCACTTTTAAAGTTCAGAAATAAATATAAGTAACTTAATATTTTTCTTAATATACATTGATATAGTATTTTTATTCTATAGAAATAATTTCTTTTTTGAAAATATTTTCTGAACAGACTTTATAGGTTTACCATAATAAAACTAATTGGTTGGTTAATGAATGTACATTTGGGTGACAAATTATGTAAGCAGTCTATTCATAAGGCAGCATTTCATACTGAAATTTAGCCCAAAAAGTAGACTGTAGCACATTCACACATACCCAGCTTAAATACACAGATGGTTTGATGGCTCAAGTGGCTTTGAATTTGGTTATCCTAAGACTGAGTAATGGACTGACCACAGTACGTGGACCACAACAACAATGGACAGAATGTCTCCAAGGATGTCTGCCACACACTGGAGGACTCTTCCTCCCTTGTGCAGAAAGAGGGAAATTCAGTAACAAGAGTGGCTCTGACAGTCCCAAGAGGATAGCTCTGTTTTTCACTGTACATAGACCATAAGGGTAATAATGATGGTCTCCAGTTCTACAAAGAGATGAAGAAAGGGATCTTGAACAGTCCTTAAATCCCACATTACCCAGGAAAGGAAGAGGGACATAGTCTAACCTTCCTCCATGGTAGCCCTCTGGCTGACCTTGCTTCACATGATAATCTGAGTATAACAGTCCGAACTGTTTGGTCCTAATGGAGCCACTGAAAGATTTATACCAGGCTGCACCCCATAGAGAGAGTCTTGGCACATTCTGGGACTAATTTGTAACTTCTCATAAACCCTTCCAGATTTAGAGAGCAGCAAGCATAGTGGAAGGAATGCAAGCATTGAAGCCAGATATCATTTCACCCGCTTTGTTCTCTTGAGCATCAGAACTCCCTAACTGCAAAATGAGAATGATAATAATAGTAACATGCACAAAAGAGAATAATTTGCTATTTAAAATACAACTATTCCTACTTCCATTCCTAGGGAAGGAGACAGTTTCTCTTAGGAATAGGTCAAATTTTGCCCAGTAGCATGCCTTGATGAGCACCCTGGGTATGGGCCATGGTTTAGAAAGATATCAGGGGAAAAAAGAGGAAATTATAAACTAAATTTTAGTAGATATGGACAGAAATTTGAAGGAAATATTTATTCTGAGGTTCTCTCACTGTGAGCTGCTGTGATCCCTAAACGCAATGCTCTTCGATTATTATCCTAGGCACTCTAAGAAATGTGTAGTTCACCTGACTGCTTTGTAGGGGTGGTACTTGCAGAAATTCTAGAGGGGTGGTACTTGCAGAAATTCTAGGACAGTACTACCTTCATGGACACATGATGTGTACAGTCATACCCCCAAGCTTAGAAGGGCCACATGCTTCTTTAAGGTTCTGTCACCATCTTGAAATTCTTAAACCTTTTTGACCAAGTACCTCCTTATTTTCCTCTTGCACTGGATCCTACAAATTATGTATCCAGTCCTGTTGGACCTATGTTATCTTTTGGGGTTCATGGGTCTGTGGGACAGACAAGGGGAAAGCTCCAAAGGCCAGATATGAATGAGAGTGAGAATTCAGTAGGAACATGAAATCAGAGCTGGCAGTGACCATAAGAATCGATCCTAATCTTGGTGAGAAAATTGGATGTCCACAGATAATTAGGACATGCAAATCAATTTTATGTAAATTTCAAAGGTAGGGGAAGCCCAACATTATCTGTATTACATTAACAATATTAGATAAGCAATATTGCATGTAAGACGGCTAGAACATGATTATTCTCAATAACTGATTGGTATTATTGTTATTTTAGGGTCATATTTGAATAGCAATGAGAAAGTGTGAAAGTGTAAATATACATGCATACATGTGCACACAGACATGTGAGTACTCCTCTAATCCTCTCTTCCAAATAGCACATCTCCAAATCAACAAATTTTAGAATCGTGAGCTCTACAAAGTCTACTGACACACACATGTCACTTGTGCTTTGAATGACACTCTTTAGTCTACTTGACTAAGGATTGATTTTATCCTGAAACACCTTTGCTTTTCCATTTGAGGCTGAAGAAAAGTCCTGCTAATAAACTCAGCTTTCTTTGCTCCCTGATATCCCACTCCCCCCACCCCACCCTCTCTCTTTAGTCACTAACTCATGTCCGACTCTTGTGACCCCATAGACTATAGCCTGCCAGGCGCCTCAGTCCATGGGATTCTCCAGGCAAGAATACTGGAGTGGGTTGCCATTTCCTTCTTCAGATAGCCCCTAGAAAGGAGCAACTAAACATCCAAAATGACCACACCCACCTTTCACCTCCACTGGATCTAAAGTCACGTTAATGTCAAAGTTGCCCAATGAGGGAAAACCCTTAAACTCTCAAAATAGGGATCTTTGACTTTGGGACATGATTCAGTGATGTAAATAGGTGACATAAGACATTTTCTTTAGTATTAACCTACATTAAAGTGCCCTGAATGCATGAAAGAGTGGCTACTGGGTGCTCATGAGCCTCGTTTCTGTTCTTATCCAGAAAGTGAATGTGGTAGGAAGAATTTAAAATGACCCCCACTGAACCACACCCTTGAGTGTCAGTGGGACTTGTAACGTGTTTCTAACCAGTGTAATATGGCAAAGGCAATGCAGCAGCACGCCTATGGTTATTGTTATATGCCAAAAATGAAGCAGTTTGTTTCAGATGTAATCAGTGGACTTCAAACTAATCAAAAAGAGATTATCCTAGGTGGGCCTGCCCAAACCAGGTGAGCTCCTTAAAAGAGAGCCTAGAGTTTAGGGATGCTGGCTTTGCAGAAGCAAGTGGTCATGAATTCTATAGCTGCAAGAAAATGAACTTCCAATAATTATATGTATCTGGAAGAGGACCCCAAGCTTCAGATGAGACCTTAACCTCAGAGGGCACCTTAATTTCAGCTTTGTGAAACTGAGCAGAGAAGTCAGCTAGGCAGTTCCTGTGAGATCCTAAATGTATGCTGTTTTAAGGCACTTAGTTTCTGGTAATTTGCCATACAGTGATAGATAACTTAATAGAGAGGGGTAGAAAATTAGGGGTGAGGACCAAATGGGGAGCCCAACCTACCAAGGAAGTCACGAACTACATGATAATTAAAGCTAACTGCAACTGCTCAGCTGCTAGGAACCCCAGCATGGGACTGCCTACTTGACAGGGAAACATGAGCAAGAAAAGCAGTAATAAACTGCTTTTTAGATTTGAAATAAAAGCCACCACTCACTTGATTATCATCTGACTCTCATCCATAATCATCACTGGTTTGCTATTTGAGTCAAACTTCTTTTTGCAGAGCTAAAAAAAAAAACCCAAACAAAACAGAAACATAATCTCAAGGTTATTGATTATCTTCCAAAGTGCTTGTGTGAACTAGTCAGTGATTCTGATTCTTTGGCTGTGTCTTTGAAAGGTAACAGTATTTAGACCCTACTGTGCTCTCACTAACTCTCCAATCAGTTAGAAAATCTTAAGATATTTTTTCAAAGAATGGTAAAAGAAAGCAGTGTGTGAGTTCTGGAATTATTGAAAGGTATTATCTGATGATTGACTTTCTATCACTCTGATACTCAATTTAGAAATGGAATGAAAGAAAACAGGAAGAGAATTGCGCTCCACTGATGTGTGGAAGCCTTGAAAAACCTTTAGTCTTGTTTAGCAATGGAGCTTCTAGGTTAAAGGAAATATATGAATATATATGAAAGAATTTATTTGAAGCAGGTTGCTTTCTTTATGCATTCATTCTTAAAAAGCTGTGAATCAATTTTGTCATCAATTGAATCTCACTTTAAATGCATGAGGGAGCTCTGTATTTGAAGGAATTCTACAGTAAATCTAAGTAAAGCAAATTTAGCTTTTAGTAGTATATATAATTAGGCAAGCTAAGACTTCTGTTGTATTGATAAGTACTTTTGTATACCAACACTTTTTAATAGTGAAGAACTGATTTTAAAAAACTACATTCAATTAGTTTTCGTGAAGTGCAGTGCCCATAGAAACTACAGACTAAAGAATGTGGTTCTCTATCTGGTTCTACAAAATGAAGTCACTAGCTGCAGAAGTCCTGTCGCTGATCTTTACTTAACACATCTTGAAAAGAGTTAGGGTGGAAATCAGGATGAGGCACTCTGTCTTTGGGAAAAACTGGCAGAACAGGCCTTCAAATAAATACTGTCAGGAAAAATATTATGCACCCAATTTCTTGTATCTTCTTATCCCTTGTTTGCTGTTGTTTAGTCACTCAGTCATGTCAGACTTTTCAAGACTCCATGAACTATAGCCCGCCAGGTTCCTCTGTCCATGGGATTTCCCAGACAAAGATACTGGAGTGGGTTGCCATTTCCTTGTCTCATCTTCTTATGCCTAGAAGAGCACTAAACTAATTAACAGAGACATTTGCTCCTCGTGACTAGCAGCAAGCTTCTACTGAGATGTGTGCTTGATTATATTTACCCCCTTCACCAAAATCATATATTTGCTGACCTCACCTCCTACCTATTTGAAGCAGTTCCTCAGAATTATCTACGAGGTTGTCTCCTGGGCTATATTCCTCAGTAATTCCAAATAAGATTGAACTCACAGCTTTCATATTGAATGGTTGTTTTTTACTTCAGTGAACAAAACTTTGGCTGATGGGGGGTAGTCTTAGATGTGCCCTGCTAAAAGATGGAATGAACAGATTAAACTGGAACATTGACAAAGAGAAGGCTGAAGTGATGTCATCAGGAAGGCTTTAGACTCCGGACGCTTCTAGATGAGATAAGGATAGACCTCTAAGCCAGGTGTTAAGGGAAGAAAACTCTAGGTCTTCGGAGACGACTGTCTTACATTTTGCAGTGTGATTCTGTGGCTTCAAGTCCTAAAACCTCAGCCTACTAGCTGTGCCACCAGTGAAGGCACTTAGTCACTCCCTGCCATCTCTTACCTACACAATGGAAATAATAAAATCCCAATTTCAGAAGATGACTGTGAGGATTAAATGCAGTAACACCATAAAGAACCTGGTGCTTAGTCAGCTTGTAGTCACTGTTAACTGTTTCTACTTGGCACAACAGAGTTGTAGAGGTTCCAGTTACGACTGAAGCGACTTAGCAGCAGCAGCAGTTATTTAAAAGACCAACTCAACCTCAAAAAAAAAAAAAGATAGCGCTGAAGGAATTAACACACCATAGGGAAAAAATGTTAGTTTCTCCAGCAAGAGAATGCCTCCGGCATTTACAGTTCAATGACTAGGTACTATTTCTAATCATCATCTCATTTAGAATTATAATGAAGAATGTTGGGAATAATTAACCCCATTCTGTAGTCCCAGGAGCCTGTCATTGCAGGTAGGAAGGATTAGGTACCAGCTCTGTCAGTCCTGGCATGAGAGCGCATTTATTTCCCCCAATGATACCATGTCATCCTGCCTCTCTTTTCAGGCAGGTTCAAAAAGTCCCCCACCCCCCCTACAGTGGCAAGGAGCATTTGTCTCGCTCTTGATAACACTTTTACAGTCAGAGAATAGCAGCAGCTCCTGAAACATCCAGCCCTTTTAAAAGCTTAGGAATGACAACAGCCACGAGTGAGCATCCCTTTAGAGCCAGATGTGGTAAATCCTCTCTCTTCTGAGCTGCCAGCCTGGAAGCCCACTCCCTCCTTTGTTAGAAATTCTAGTCACAAAAACCTACAATAAAATGCTGCAGGCACATCAATAAAGGATATAATGAAATCAGATGAGTCTTGTTCCTTACATTTACATGCAAAGTATATCAAAGGAGCATCCAGTTTGTTCCTGAGACCAATACAATGGATTCTTTTGTGTGGGAGGAGAGAAGATATATGAAGCTGAATGAGGAAGCAATTCCAATTAAAAGGGCTGTGTTTAAGGCTCCAAAGACAATGCAGCCTTTGCTAGACACTTAGCTATTAGAAGTATCTGACTGCCGAGGAGGTTTTATGGTAATTGGATGAGAGCTGGGTGGAGAGGAACGCAGCAGCACCGCCACAGGGCCCCAGGTTCCAGGTCACACTGCTTCCCTTCCAGCTCATTCCTGTGTGACCTCAGGGCCACAGGACCTGCCCAAAAGGGCTGCTATGAGGATTAAACAAAATAAAGCACATAAACCCTCTCTGACTGTGCCAGGCACATGTTAAGCTTTCTATGATGTTTGCTATTATTGTTATGAGTTCCTCTGACTCAGCCCCACACAAAAGCTGGCAAAGGCTGGAATCACCCAGATGACAAGTGACTGGGACCCTGGAAGGGCCTGCCCTTGAGGCCACGTGCTGTGTGGTGAAGGGCAAGTTGTCTCCTGGTACAAAGGCCTCTTAAAGTCAGCAAGTATTGGACAGCTCAGACATGCACCATTGGAATTAGCTTGCCTGTTTCCCTCACACTTTTCATGTTTTATAGCTTTAGAATCAGACACTTGGGAGATGCCAACTTGGAGACAGATTATCCCCTCTGGCAGGCTGTCTGCAATTTTTCTCCAGAATCTCCATTTGTCTTAAATGGGAGCCACCTTCTTGAAAGTGAGTACTCAGGCTGCCTCGTGCAGCTCAGATCTGAGAGTGAAATAGAACCACCTATTCGTCTATGTGGGAGGACACATCTATGGGAATCAGGGGATTTAGCTTTTGGCTCTTTCCCCCTTGCTGAATCACCAAAGTGCCTCTGGAATTTCCTTTAGCGCAGAGGTCCCAGATATTCTTGGTTTTGTAACTTTCAGTGCCATTCTTCACTGACCTTATTAAAAGGGTGGTAATTTTCAGTTGGAAAAGGAAAGTAGCACAGTCCCCACTGCAGTTGTTTCAATAAAAAAGAGGAAAATGTTTTTTTTTTTCTCTTGGCCTTTTCTGAACGTGTTTTACTTTAACTCTTCCTGATCTGTAGTCTAAAGACTAATAAAGATTAACCCCATATGATAATCACATCCTGAGTTGGGTGCTCACCTTTCCAGCACTCTCTTTGCAGACCGCTTGGTGCTTCCCAGGTGGCGCTAGTGGTAAAGAACCCAGCGGCCAATGCAGGAGACATTCCGTGGGTTGGGAAGATCCCTTGGAGGAGGAAATGGCAACCTGTTCCAGTATTCTTGCCTGGGGAACCCATGGACAGAGGAGCCTGGCAGGCTACAGTCCATGGGGTCACAAAGAATCAGACACGACTGGAGCGACTTAGCACACACACACACCTTGTAGTGCTTCTCCTTTCATGTTACAGAAAGCAAGCCACAGTACAGTTCAAGAAAGACAGTGGACCTAACTACCAAGCTGCCTGATGCAAGTCTATGACTGTTTCTAAAACAATGTTAGAGGAAGAAGAATATAAGATCCTTACACGTTCGCTCCTCATCACCAACCCGACTGCGAGCCCATATCTATATATCCCCCGATTCCTCATGCGGCAGTCTCCCCTCCGTTGGCTGATGATTAAAAGCCACCTTTCTATTTCCTCCAGACTGTGTCTCTGTATTTTTTATTTGCCTTTGGTGGACAGAGAAAGCCAAGATTTTTGGCGACATCACAGTGGGTCAGTCACTCTACAAAGCATAGATGCAGTTGCCACTCTACAAAGCACAGGATATGCACCTGGATACTCATTTCAAATATGGGCTTTGTTATTGTTGAGATGTAAATGGGCCTAAATCACAGTGCCTCTCAGTTGGGAAAGCCCTGAGGAATATAACACATGAAGCCATCACTCTTATAGTGACATTTTAAAACCAGTCGTGAGGAGAGAGAGAGACAATGGAAAGACAGGGCTGCAAAAGGGGCTTTCTTTCCATTTGTAATATTCAATTTCTGTAAGAAAAAGGACCTAGAGCAATTATGGCAAAAAGTAAGTATTGTTAAATCTGTGTGTTGAGCACAAGCATTTATGTCACTTGGCTGTGTATATTTTCAAGTATTTTTAATAATTGTGTATATTTTGAAGAAAGAGCAGTACAGTTTCTGGCACCTAAAAAGAAAGGTGTCTCAACTCAGAACAGCCAAGGAAAAGCAAATAGAGTAAGTGAGGAGTTGCTCAAAGCTTTCATCAAGGTGGGTTTCAGAATGATGCTGGAGGGTGCAGCTCATGTGAAGAAAGTGGCCAATCTGTTTTAAGTTGTTCAGTTGCTCAGTTGTGTCCGACTCTTTGCGACCCCACGGACAGCCAGGCTTCCCAGTATTTCACTATCTCCTGGAGCTTGCTCAGACTCATGTTGATTGAGTCGGTGATGCCATCCAACCATTTCATCCTCTGTCGTCCCCTTCTCCTCCTGCCTTTAAGTTAAAGGAGTAAAAAGGACTTGGCAGGTAGCTTGGGTGAAGGGGAACTGCTCTTTAACTCACCAGCAGGGGCTCAATTCAAAGTGCTCTCCTTTTTTCTCTGACTTCAGTGAGGTATGAAACATAAATTTAAATGGTTTAACAAGTAGGTAACAACAACAACAAAAAATTGTTTGGATACTAGTCAGTTTAGACAAAATGGTGCTGAAATGGGCAGTAGCTTTGAAAACCCTCATTTTGAAAACGTAGGCTGGCAAAACCAAGAAAAGTTGCCACCAGAATACAAATTCAGAATTGAATTGTTTTGTTTCTTCATGAAGGGGGAAAAAAAAACAACCACATCAAAACAAAGAGGAAAAATCCAAGTAAGGTGAATGAATTCAGTGTTCAACTAATCATGAAACTGCCTCCCAAAATGGGCTCACTTAGCAAACATGGAGACTAAACACTCTCCATGGTCAAGCGGAAGAGTAAAGAACAAATGTGCTCCCTGCACAGAAGTAGGCTGTTGTGAGGAAAATGAAATCTGAAAAACCATGAAGTGTTGATTGTGGGGAATACAAGTCATAGAAGACCCTCATGTCATTTACCTGTGATAAAAATTTCAGGTTAAGTGGCAAGATAAAGAATAACACCATGAATCATCTTTATTCATGAAAAAGTCCTTAGACAAGGATTTCTCTGACACAGTAAAAAAGACTGTCTCAAATCAGACTTGCCTTCTGCCTAAAACTGACCATATAATAAGAAATAGTTACAGGAAACTCTCTCCGATGTGGACCTGCACACAGTCAGTTTCTAGTGTCTTTTCCATAGTCATGGCCCAATATAAACTGTAAACTGATGCAAAAGGAAGCTGTTTCTGTTTCAACCCACAAGTATATATATATTTTTTTAATTTTATTTTATTTTTAAACTTTACATAACTGTATTAGATTTGCCAAATATCAAAATGAATCCGCCACAGGTTTACATGTGTTCCCCATCCTGAACCCTCCTCCCTCCTCCCTCCCCATTCCATCCCTCTGGGTCGTCCCAGTGCACCAGCCCCAAGCATCCAGTATCGTGCATCGAACCTGGACTGGCAACTCATTTCATACATGATATTTTACATGTTTCAATGCCATTCTCCCAAATCTTCCCACCCTCTCCCTCTCCCACAGAGTCCATAAGACTGTTCTATACATCAGTGTCTCTTTTGCTGTCTCGTACACAGGGTTATTGTTACCATCTTTCTAAATTCCATATATATGCGTTAGTATACTGTATTGGTGTTTTTCTTTCTGGCTTACTTCACTCTGTATAATAGGCTCCAGTTTCATCCACCTCATTAGAACTGATTCAAATGTATTCTTTTTAATGGCTGAATAATACTCCATTGTGTATATGTACCACAGCTTTCCTATCCATTCATTTCCTGATGGACATCTAGGTTGCTTCCATGTCCTGGCTATTATAAACAGTGCTGCGATGAACATTGGGGTACTCGTGTCTCTTTCCCTTCTGGTTTTCTCAGTGTGTATGCCCAGCAGTGGGATTGCTGGATCATAAGGCATGTCTATTTCCAGTTTTTTAAGGAATCTCCACACTGTTCTCCATAGTGGCTGTACTAGTTTGCATTCCCACCAACAGTGTAAGAGGGTTCCCTTTTCTCCACACCCTCTCCAGCATTTATTACTTGTAGACTTTTGGATTACAGCCATTCTGACTGGCGTGAAATGGTACCTCATAGTGGTTTTGATTTGCATTTCTCTGATAATGAGTGATGCTGAGCATCTTTTCATGTGTTTGTTAGCCATCTGTATGTCTTCTTTGGAGAAATGTCTATTTAGTTCTTTGGCCCATTTTTTGATTGGGTCATTTATTTTTCTGGAGTTGAGCTGTAGGAGTTGCTTGTATATTCTCGAGATTAGTTGTTTGTCAGTTGCTTCATTTGCTATTATCTTCTCCCATTCTGAAGGCTGTCTTTTCACCTTGCTAATAGTTTCCTTTGATGTGCAGAAGCTTTTAAGGTTAATTAGGTCCCATTTGTTTATTTTTGCTTTTATTTCCAATATTCTGGGAGGTGGGTCATAGAGGATCCTGCTGTGATGTATGTCAGAGAGTGTTTTGCCTATGTTCTCCTCTAGGAGTTTTATAGTTTCTGGTCTTACGTTTAGATCTTTAATCCATTTTGAGTTTATTTTTGTGTATGGTGTTAGAAAGTGTTCTAGTTTCATTCTTTTACAAGTGGTTGACCAGAGTTCCCAGCACCACTTGTTAAAGAGATTGTCTTTAATCCATTGTATATTCTTGCCTCCTTTGTCGAAGATAAGGTGTCCATATGTGCGTGGATTTATCTCTGGGCTTTCTATTTTGTTCCATTGATCTATATTTCTGTCTTTGTGCCAGTACCATACTGTCTTGATAACTGTGGCTTTGTAGTAGAGCCTGAAGTCAGGTAGGTTGATTCCTCCCGTTCCATTCTTCTTTCTCAAGATCGCTTTGGCTATTCGAGGTTTTTTGTATTTCCATACAAATTGTGAAATTATTTGTTCTAGCTCTGTGAAGAATGCTGTTGGTAGCTTGATAGGGATTGCATTGAATCTATAGATTGCTTTGGGTAGTATACTCATTTTCACTACATTGATTCTTCCAATCCATGAACATGGTATATTTCTCCATCTGTTAGTGTCCTCTTTGATTTCTTTCACCAGTGTTTTATAGTTTTCTATATATAGGTCTTTAGTTTCTTTAGGTAGATATATTCCTAAGTATTTTATTCTTTCCGTTGCAATGGTGAATGGAATTGTTTCCTTAATTTCTCTTTCTGTTTTCTCATTATTAGTGTATAGGAATGCAAGGGATTTCTGTGTGTTGATTTTATATCCTGCAACTTTACTATAGTCATTGATTAGTTCTAGTAATTTTCTGGTGGAGTCTTTAGGGTTTTCTATGTAGAGGATCATGTCATCTGCAAACAGTGAGAGCTTTACTTCTTCTTTTCCAATTTGGATTCCTTTTATTTCTTTTTCTGCTCTGATTGCTGTGGCCAAAACTTCCAAAACTATGTTGAATAGTAATGGTGAAAGTGGGCACCCTTGTCTTGTTCCTGACTTTAGAGGAAATGCTTTCAATTTTTCACCATTGAGGATAATGTTTGCTGTGGGTTTGTCATATATAGCTTTGATTATGTTGAGGTATGTTCCTTCTATTCCTGCTTTCTGGAGAGTTTTGATCATAAATGGATGTTGAATTTTGTCAAAGGCTTTCTCTGCATCTATTGAGATAATCATATGGTTTTTATTTTTCAATTTGTTAATGTGGTGTATTACATTGATTGATTTGCGGATATTGAAGAATCCTTGCATCCCTGGGATAAAGCCCACTTGGTCATGGTGTATGATCTTTTTAATGTGTTGTTGGATTCTGATTGCTAGAATTTTGTTAAGGATTTTTGCATCTATGTTCATCAGTGATATTGGCCTGTAGTTTTCTTTTTTTGTGGGATCTTTGTCAGGTTTTGGTATTAGGGTGATGGTGGCCTCATAGAATGAGTTTGGAAGTTTACCATCCTCTGCAATTTTCTGGAAGAGTTTGAGCAGGATAGGTGTTAGCTCTTCTCTAAATTTTTGGTAGAATTCAGCTGTGAAGCCGTCTGGACCTGGGCTTTTGTTTGCTGGAAGATTTTTGATTACAGTTTCAATTTCCGTGCTTGTGATGGGTCTGTTAAGATTTTCTATTTCTTCCTGATCGAGTTTTGGAAAGTTGTACTTTTCTAAGAATTTGTCCATTTCTTCCTCGTTGTCCATTTTATTGGCATATAATTGTTGATAGTAGTCTCTTATGATCCTTTGTATTTCTGTGTTGTCTGTTGTGATCTCTCCATTTTCATTTCTAATTTTATTGATTTGATTTTTCTCCCTTTGTTTCTTGATGAGTCTGGCTAATGGTTTGTCAATTTTATTTATCCTTTCAAAGAACCAGCTTTTGGCTTTGTTGATTTTTGCTATGGTCTCTTTTGTTTCTTTTGCATTTATTTCTGCTCTAATTTTTAAGATTTCTTTCCTTCTACTAACCCTGGGGTTCTTCATTTCTTCCTTTTCTAGTTGCTTTAGGTGTAGAGTTAGGTTATTTATTTGACTTTTTTCTTGTTTCTTGAGGTGTGCCTGTATTGCTATGAACTTTCCCCTTAGGACTGCTTTTACGGTGTCCCACAGGTTTTGGGTTGTTGTGTTTTCATTTTCATTCGTTTCTATGCAAATTTTGATTTCTTTTTTGATTTCTTCTGTGATTTGTTGGTTATTCAGCAGCGTGTTGTTCAGCCTCCATATGTTGGATTTTTTAATAGTTTTTCTCCTGTAATTGAGATCTAATCTTACTGCATTGTGGTCAGAAAAGATGCTTGGAATGATTTCTATTTTTTTGAATTTACCAAGGCTAGCTTTATGGCCCAGGATGTGATCTATCCTGGAGAAGGTTCCATGTGCACTTGAGAAGAAGGTGAAATTCATTGTTTTGGGATGAAATGTCCTATAGATATCAATTAGGTCTAACTGGTCTATTGTATCGTTTAAAGTTTGTGTTTCCTTGTTAATTTTCTGTTTAGTTGATCTATCCATAGGTGTGAGTGGGGTATTAAAGTCTCCCACTATTATTGTGTTATTGTTAATTTCTCCTTTCATACTTGTTAGCATTTGTCTTACATACTGCGGTGCTCCCGTGTTGGGTGCATATATATTTATAATTGTTATATCTTCTTCTTGGATTGATCCTTTGATCATTATGTAGTGACCATCTTTGTCTCTTTTCACAGTCTTTGTTTTAAAGTCTATTTTATCTGATATGAGTATTGCTACTCCTGCTTTCTTTTGGTCCCTATTCGCATGGAAAATCTTTTTCCAGCCCTTCACTTTCAGTCTGTATGTGTCCCCTGTTTTGAGGTGGGTCTCTTGTAGACAACATATGCAGGGGTCTTGTTTTTGTATCCATTCAGCCAGTCTTTGTCTTTTGGTTGGGGCATTCAACCCATTTACGTTTAAGGTAATTACTGATAAGTATGACCCCGTTGCCATTTACTTTATTGTTTTGGGTTCGAATTTATACACCATTTTTGTGTTTCCTGTCTAGAGAATATCCTTTAGTATTTGTTGGAGAGCTGGTTTGGTGGTGCAGAATTCTCTCAGCTTTTGCTTGTCTGAAAAGCTTTTGATTTCTCCTTCATACTTGAATGAGATCCTTGCTGGGTACAATAATCTGGGCTGTAGGTTATTTTCTTTCATCATTTTAAGTATGTCTTGCCATTCCCTCCTGGCTTGAAGAGTTTCTATTGAAAGATCAGCTGTTATCCTTATGGGAATTCCCTTGTGTGTTATTTGTTGTTTTTCCCTTGCTGCTTTTAATATTTGTTCTTTGTGTTTGATCTTTGTTAATTTGATTACTATGTGTCTTGGGGTGTTTCGCCTTGGGTTTATCCTGTTTGGGACTCTCTGGGTTTCTTGGACTTGGGTGATTATTTCCTTCCCCATTTTAGGGAAGTTTTCAACTATTATCTCCTCAAGTATTTTCTCATGGTCTTTCTTTTTGTCTTCTTCTTCTGGGACCCCTATGATTCGAATGTTGTAGCGTTTAATATTGTCCTGGAGGTCTCTGAGATTGTCCTCATTTCTTTTAATTCGTTTTTCTTTTATCCTCTCTGATTCATTTATTTCTACCATTCTATCTTCTAATTCACTAATCCTATCTTCTGCCTCTGTTATTCTACTATTTGTTGCCTCCAGAGTGTTTTTAATTTCACTTATTGCATTATTCATTATATATTGACTCTTTTTTATTTCTTCTAAGTCCTTGTTAAACCTTTCTTGCATCTTCTCAATCCTTGCCTCCAGGCTATTTATCTGTGATTCCATTTTAATTTCAAGATTTTGGATCAATTTCACTATCATTATTCGGAATTCTTTATCAGGTAGATTCCCTATCTCTTCCTCTTTTGTTTGGTTTGGTGGGCATTTATCCTGTTCCTTTATCTGCTGGCTATTCCTCTGTCTCTTCATCTTGTTTAAATTGCTGAGTTTGGGGTGTCCTTTCTGTATTCTGGCAGTTTGTGGAGTTCTCTTTATTGTGGCGTTTCCTCGCTGTGTGTGGGTTTGTACAGGTGGCTTGTCAAGGTTTCCTGTTTAGGGAAGCTTGTGTTGATGTTCTGGTTGATGGAGCTGTATTTCTTCTCTCTGGAGTGTAATGAAATGTCCAGTAATGAGTTATGAGATGTCTATGGTTTTGGGGTGACTTTGGGCAGCCTGTATCTTGAAGCTCAGGGCTGTGTTCCTTTGTTGCTGGAGAATTTGCTTGTTATGTCTTTCCCTGGAACTTGTTGGCCCTTGTGTGGTGCTTGGTTTCAGTGTCGGTATGGAGGCGTTTGATGAGCTCCTGTCAATTAATGTTCCTTGGAGTCAGGAGTTCCCTGGAGTCAGGGATTGGACTTAAGCCTCCTACTTCCAGTTATCGGTCTTAATTTTACAGTAGTTTCAAAACTTCTCCTTCTATACAGCACCACTGATAAAACATCTACGTTAAAGATGAAAAGTTTCTCTACTGTGAGGGTCACTCAGAGAGGTTCACAGCGTTACATGGAGAAGAGAAGAGGGAGGAGGGAGTTAGAGGTGACCCAAATGAGATGAGGTGGAATCAATAGTGGAGAGAGTGGGCTAGCCAGTAGTCACTTCCTTATGTGCACTCCACAACTGGACCACTCAGAGATGTTCACGGAGTTATACAGGGAAGAGAAGAAGGAGGCAGGAGACAGAGGTGGCCAGAAGGATAAAAGGGGGAAATGAAAAGGCGGGAGACAGATCCAGCCAGTAATCAGTTCCTTAAGTGTTCTCCACCGTCTGGAACACACAGAAATTCACAGAGTTGGGTAGAGTAGAGAGGGGTTAGGGAGGAGATACAGGTGACCTGGTGGGGAAAATGGAGAGTCCAAAGGGAGAGAGAGCAGTCAAGCCAGTAATCTCGTACACTAGTGAAAAATGGGTCCTGAAGATTGGGTTCTTAAAGGTACAAAATTGGTAACAAATACATAAAAACAAAAATTAGAAATCTAGAGTAGAGTTTGGAATTTCAAAAATGCGATGTTAATGAAAAGGAGAAGGAAAAGAAAGAGAGAAAAAACGAACAAAGAAAAACAAACAAGGTCGTGAAAGTAATAAAGAAACTACAGGTACAAAATTGATAACTAATACCAAACAGCAAAAATTAAAAATCTAGAGTAGAGTTTGGAATTTCAAAAATACAACGTTAAAAAAAAAAAAAAAAAGAAGAAGAAGAAGAAAAATAAAGAGAGAAAACAAACAAACCAACAAAAACAATGTCGCAAAAATTATAAAGAAAATACAGGTACAAAATTGATATCAAATACCAAAAAGCATAAATTAAAAATCTTGAGTAGAGTTTGGAATTGCAGATATACGATGTTATATAAAAGAAGAAGAGAAAGAAACAGAGGGAAAAAAAAGTCACAGCAATTATGAAAAAAACTATAGGTACAAAATTGATAACATATATCAAAAGGCTAAAATTAAAATCTAGAGTAGAGTTTGGAATTTCAAAAATGCAATGTTAAAGAAAAGAAGAAAAAGAAGAAAAAAAAAAAAAAAAAAAAAAAAAAAACCACGGTCAAAAATTATAAAATATATATATGAAGTTTGCTGAAGAAGAAGAGAAAAAAAAAAAATAGGGTCTTTTTTTTTTTTTTTTTTGCAAAGTAATAGTTATAAAAGTGAAAATTAAAGGACAATAGAGGACTTAAAAAAAAATTTTTTTTTTTTAATTAAAAAAAAAAAGAAAGAAAGATTGATCGTAAAAATAGTAAAAATATATCTAGGTCTTTCTCTGGTTTTGTTGTGAGTATTGTGGGTTCAGTTCATTTTTGGCAGTTCCTTAGTCCGACTTATATTTCTCAAGATCTATAGGCCCCTTCCTATGTAATCCGTAGTAACCACAGGGTTTTAATCTATGGCCTGTAGCTTCCAAGGCGTTTCCCTCTGTTATAGCTTCTTCTGTTTGCTGGTCTCTTCAGTGTCTGGTTCCCGCCCTGACACAAAGGGGACGGTGGAGGACCCTATTTTTTTTTTTTTTTTTTTTTTTTAATTTAGGCTCACTTGTTCAGCCACGCTGTGGGGAGGGAGGGAGGGATGCTGCAAACAGATAACACTGGCGTGCGCTCGAAGTGCCTCGGCCACACTGGGTCTGCCCCCGCTCACGGCGCGTGTAACCTCCCTGCCCACACTGCTTGGGCTCTAGGTTGTTCCGCCGGGAACAATCAGAGGCCGGCCCTGGACTGAGCTCCCAGGTCCAAGCCGCTCAGGTTCAGGCACTCGGGTAGTCCTCAGAGGCGCAGACTCGGTTGGGCCTGCGTTTTGTGTTCTTCCCAGGTCGAGCAGCTCAGGTGATGAGGTGTTTGGCGGGCGCCAATGCTGCGACTTATCGCCTCCCCGCCACTCGGTTATCTGGGTGTAAAACCGGCGCACCTTCTCAGGCAGATATTGACCGTCCAGACCCCCAAGAAGTTTTAGTTAGCAAAGAAGCCTGCTTACAGTTTTATAGATAGTGTCTCTCTGGGGCTGCGATTGCCCCCTTCCGGCTCTGGCTGCCTGTCACCGGAGGGGGAAGGTCTGCAGCCGGCTACCTCTGTTCAGTCCTTTGTTCTGTGCGCGGGCCTGGCGGTGTCTTAGGTTAGGGCTGGCTTTTCGCGTGGTAGATATCCCACAGTCTGGTTTGCTAGCCCAAATTATTTCGCTCAGATAGCGCTCAGGACATTCGGCCCGATTCTTACTCTAAGGGACACAGCCCGTGCCGCACTTCCCTGCCCAGCCCCCGCTTGCTAATGCCGTGTGCAGGCGTCTGCGCTGCTTCTCCGCTGGGGGAGTTCCCGTAGGGCTCACAATCCGCGATTTTTAATTGTTTATTATTTTTTTTTTTTTTTCCCCTCCCTTTTATGTTGCCCTCTGTGCTTCCAAAGCTCGGCACAGATTCGGCAGTGAGAGGGTTTCCTGGTGTTTGGAAACTTCTCTCTTTTTAAGACTCCCTTCCCGGGACGGAACTCCGTCCCTCCCTCTTTTGTCTCTTTTTTTGTCTTTTATATTTTTTCCTACCTCCTTTCGAAGAGTTGGGCTGCTTTTCTGGGTGCCTGATGTCCTCTGCCGGCATTCAGAAGTTGTTTTGTGGAATTTACTCGACGTTTAAATGCTCTTTTGATGAATTTGTGGGGGAGAAAGTGTTCTCCCCGTCCTACTCCTCCGCCATCTTGGCTCCTCCCCCCCCACAAGTATATTTTAACCTTTGTTGTTGTTCAGTCACTCAATCATGTCCGACTCTTTGCGACTCCATGGACTGCAGCATGCCAGGCTTCCCTGTCCTTCACTATCTCCCAAAGTTTGCTAAAACTCATGTCCATTGAGTCAGTGATACCATCCAACCATTTCATCCTCTGTCTGCTCCTTCTCCTCCTGCCTTCAATCTTTCCCAGCATCAGGGTCTTTTCCAGTGAGTTGGCTCTTCACATCAGGTGGCCCAAGTGTTGGAACTTCAGCTTCAGCATCAGTCCTTCCAATGAATTCAGTGTTGATTTCCTTTAGGATTGACTGGTTTGATTTCCTTGCTGTCCAAGGGACTCTCAAGAGTCTACTCCAGCACCACAGTTCGAAAGCATCAGTTCTTTGGTGCTCAGCCTTCTTTGTGGTCCAACTTTCACATTCCTACACGATTACTGGAAAAACCATAGCTTTGACTATACAGACCTTTGTCAGCAAAGAGATGTCTCTGTTTTTCAATACACTGTCTAGGTTTGTCATAGCTTTTACATAATTTCCAACATATTGTGACTGAGAAGACAAATTTCTGGAAGCCAAAAGGATGAGATGGTTGAGTGGCCTCACCAACTCAATGGATATGAATTTAAGCAAACTCCGGGAGACAGTGAAGGACAGGGAAGCCTAGGGTGCTGTAGTCCATGTGTGCATGCTAGGTCGCATCAGTCGTGTCCAACTCTTTTGTAACTCCATGGACCAGAGCCTTCCAGGCTCCTCTGACCATGGGATTCTCCAAGCAATAATACTGGAGTGGTTTGCCATGCCCTCCTCCAGGGGATCTTCCCACCTCAGGGATCAAACCCGCATTTCTTATCGCTCTTATTATTATCTCTTATCTTAACCTAGCATTGGCAGCTGGATTCTTTACCACTAGAATCACCTGGGAAGCCTGAGCTGCAGTCCATAGGGGTCGCAAAGAGTCGGACAAGACTTAGTGACTGAACAACAAACCTCATGTACGTGTTTTCAGACCATAAACATGACTTATCCTTCCAAAACTACCAAAAGGACCCAGAGAAACACATGGCTATTTTTTTTTAATAATTTTAAAGATTATATTAAAACAAACACAGAGATTGTGTTTGTTAGGGTGTTTTGGGTTGCAGAAATCAATTTAAGTTAGTGAATGCACACCAAGAGAACATTTTATAAGATACAGGGCGACCCAAGGTTGAGAATACATGAGACCTCGGAAGCAGCCATCACTCATCACTGTGTCTCTCTGAGAAACGGCTTTGTCTTCTTGGAAGAAGAGCTTTCTTTGCTACTCAGTCCCCACAATGAACAGGAAAAGGACACCTATAGCTTGCAAGCCCGCAAGTTTTAAAGTACCTGTCATTCACAACTGCTGGCCTGTGCTCACACTCCCTCATCCTCACACACCCACTTCATCTTGGATTCCCTCACTTAACTCCAAATGTGTGGTTAAGGGATGTTCACTGGTCTAGCTTGAACTACGAGTCTGTGGCCAGCACTTCAGATCACACAGCTGCTGAGAGTGATCCCAGTAGGTCTCCAGAGAAGAGGATGTGGCAAATGACCTATGAATTTCACTACACATATGCTACAGAGCAGAATGCCTTCATGCAAAATACTTATTGAATGCCTCCTCTGTGCCTGATGCTTTCTGAGGTTCTGGGGGGACAACAGTGAAAAAAAAAAAGACAAAGTTTCTCCTCTCAGGAAGCTTAGAGTCCACTGAGGAAGGAAACAATAAAGAAATACTCAATAAAATACCTAACATATCTGTTGGTTGTAAATACGGTGAACAGCAGTAACGGCGAGCTCAGACATATTTAACAACCAGCTCTCTGGAAGGCATTTGATGATTTCTGTGGTATTTATTGGAGAAGGCAATGGCACCCCACTCCAGTACTCTTGCCTGGAAAATCCCATGGATGGAGGAGCCTGGTAGGCTGCAGTCCATGGGGTCGCTAAGAGTCGGACACGACTGAGCGACTTCACTTTCACTTTTCACTTTCATGCTTTGGAGAAGGAAATGACAACCCACTCCAGTGTTCTTGCCTGGAGAATCCCAGGGACGGGCGAGCCTGGTGGCTACTGTCTATGGGGTCACACAGAGTTGGACACGACTGAGCGACTTCACTTTCACTTTTCACTTTCCTGCATTGGAGAAGGAAATGGCAACCCACTCCAGTGTTCTTGCCTGGAGAATCCCAGGGACGGGCAAGCCTGGTGGGCTGCTGTCTATGGGGTCGCACAGAGTTGGACACGACTGAAGCGACTTAGCAGCAGCAGCAGCAACAGTGACAGTCCATGGAGTTACAAAGAGTCAGACATGACTGAAATGACTTAGCCGACACACACAGTGGCTTTCAAGCTCTCAATGTGATATCCCTGACCATGGACTTGGGAGGAGATGAGCTGTAATGTGCTATTGCAGAGTAGCCCCACCATAGACAGACACAAGGGATATAACCTCAAAGCACAGGTGAGGGTAAAACATAGTAAAAGAACTAGGACGTTATGAGTTTTTAGGATCTATTACTTTTGTTTTTAACGTAATTAATTTTATTGTAATTTGAACTATTTAATTTTAAGTGATGGCTTTGTTTAATAACTAGCTCACAGAATTCCTGAAAATGTTACCCTCTGTTCTCACAGGCCAGTATGAGCCAGATCCAGGACACCACTGGAGGTAAGGAAAACAAAGCAGACTGAGGGGTGGTGTTCCAGATAACTGGAACTGCTGTGTAACTAACCACCCCAAGACTTAGTGGCTTGGAATAAGAACTGTTCTACTACATCTCATACCTTTGCGGACCAGACAGGGCCCAGATGGGGGAGTCCTTCTAGTCAGTGATGTCAACTGGCAGATGGACTGGTCTTGAAGGTCCAGAGCGTCTGCGGCCTCAGTGGAGGTGACCAGAAGCCTGGGCTAAGCTGGAATTCTTGAGTGGAGTGCCTCCACTTTGCTTGAGCATGGCAGCTTCAGGTAATCAAATCCAGGACTCCCAGAGAAACTGTTCTAAGAGGCAGGAAGTGGAAACTGTCAGCCTCCTAAGGCCTGGGCCTGGAATCTGTCCCAGCACCACATCTGCCATATTCTGTTGCTCAAAGAAACCACAGGACCTGCCTACATGTAAGTGACAGAGACCCTGTCTCTCCACAGGAAGGGGATCAAAGAATGTGCGGCCATCCCCAATCCACCACAGAGAGGGAACAGTAGTGGTCACGGAGCTCTGATATTTTAAAGATGGTGGTTGGGGAAGACTTTTCTACTGAGGTGATTTTTTTTTTTCCTCCTAAGAACCAAGCCATATGAACAAATAAAATGTGCATATGAGTTATTGAGTCCAGGTTTTGGCAGTAATTCTAAGTCCTTAGACCCCGCTGTGCCATAAGTGGGGAATATCTGACAGTGACCACTTAAGAGCCATGTCTTACTACCCAGGTGAAAGACACCAAAGTTCAAAGAACCCAGGCACCTGTTCCCAGACACCAAGCAAGGCCTTGAATACTGGTCAGTAGCAGAATGTACCCTGAGCCCAGTTCTTCTACCCAGATCTTCTATTTAAAAGTTCAGTGCTTCTTCTATGGGCTTCCACTATGGCTCAGATGGTAAAGAATCTGCCTACAATACAGGAGACCCAGGTTCGATCCCTGGGTCAGGAAGATCCCCTGGAGGAGGGAATGGCAATCCATTCTGATATTCTTGCCTGGAGAATTCCATGGACAGAGGAGCCTGGTGGGCTACAGTCCACAGGGCACAAAACTTTTTCTAATCAGTGTTAGCACATGATTTAGCATTTGACACTTTCCTTTTATAGAATACACATATTTCATATTGATAAGAATGTAAATTCCTTAGAAGGGACTTACTTTTACACTTCTCCAGGGCTGCTGTGTACAGTACACTATGCAAGATATCACCAGGTTAAGAGTATGCACTTGGCCTGCCAGGCTTGTGCTGTGGGGCAGGACCACACTGTCTCAGAGGAATGGGTATCTTTTCCTGTTCTTACGAAAAAGCAGCAAGTGGTACAGGGCTACTTTGTGTACACAGTGTACTTTGTGTACATAGTGTACTTTGTGTACATAGTGTACTTTGTGTACAAAGCATACTTTGTGTAACATAGTGATGGGCATGCCTAGAAGGATCCTGGGGTTGAGGAGGGGGGTAGAGTGAATGGGTTGTATGGATTAATAGCATTCAGATTCCTCCAGAAGAGTGTCTTATGGACATGCTATGATTGTCTATTGCTGTATAATGAACCACCCCAAACCTAGTAGACGATATAGATCTTCAACTGGAAACTTCCTTTGGTTCCGACTCTGTGTGACCCTATGGACTGCAGCCAGCCAGGCTCCTCTGTCCATGGGATTTTCCAGGCAAGAATACTCGAATGGGTTGCCATTTCCTCCTCCAGGGCATCTTCCTGACCCAGGGATCAAACCTGTCTCTTTTGTCTCCTGCATTGGCAGGTGGGTCCTTTACCATTAGTGCCAGCTGGGAAGACCCTCATCAATTTAATAGCCATTTTATTGTGCTCACGGATGCTTGGGGTCAGGAATTCGGATGGGGCAGAGTAGGGGTATATTGTCTCTGTTTCATGATGTCTGGGGCCTCAGCTGCAAAACTCATTTGGGAGCTGGAATGATCTGCAGGCTCCCTTCCTTATATGTCTGGGATGAAGCTGAAAGGACTCAAAGGCCAGCCTCCACTGGGACTGTCAATAGGAGCATGCGCATGTGGCCTTCTCCTGTGACTGGGGTTTCCCACAGCGTGGCAGCTGGCTCTGACATAGAGCACCAGAGGAGGGATGTCCAAAAAGCAAGCCTTCTGAGAAAGCCCGGGGGTAGCTGCATGGCCTTCCAAGCCCAACCTCAGAAGTCACCATCTCCAAGACACATTACTGGCTGCAAGCATGTCACTGTGGCCAGCTTACACTCGAGGGCAGGGAAGTGAGACTCTGCCTCTTGATGAGGACTAGCATGTGGGATGAGAGATGTCATTGTGGCCATCTTTGGAAAATGCAGCCTGCCACAGGGCACATCTCTTCAACAACCCAGTACCACCTGGGTTGGGAAGATCCCTCGGAGGAGGGCAAGCAACCCACTCCAGCATTCTTGCCTTGAAAATCCCATAGACAGAGGAGCCTGGCAGGCTACAGTCCATGAGGTCACGAAGAGTCAGACAGGACTGAGCGACTAAGCACACACAGACCGCCAAAGAAATGGAGCTGTGATTGAGGGATGCAGCCCCTTAACTGCACCCCTCCCCCAACAACGATGATGCTGGTGCTGAAGGGCCCTCTGGGGCCAGGTACAGACGGACCGCATCCTGAGGCCAGCACCTGAGTCCCCAAAAGCCTCTCTCTTTCAAGTTTGCAGTCAGAATGTGAGCTGAGCACAGGCCATGTTGGCAGCTTCAAACGCCCCAGCTTCTTTTCGCCCTTGGGCTTGGTGGTTATGCCATGAGCCTGACAGGTTGAGGGTTTGCCTCTTTTTCTAATCTGTGGGTCACCAGGTAACTGTCAGAGTTACCAGGGCTCAGGCCAAAGCCAGATGTTCCTAACAGATGTGCAAAGTAGGCAGTTCCCTTATTACGTCTTTTTAAGTTGTCTGATGTTATATGATGGCTTTTTTAGTCTAATTTAGGGTTGAACACCCCTGGCAAGGCAATTGTAGCCATTTCCTCTATTTTAGTTCACACAAAGAAACCCAGCCCTGATTTCAAACCTTTTTTCTTTTTAACTAATTGGGTGGCCTTCTGCAGCTGGGCTATGGAAACCAAGGGAAGTTTCAAATTGAAGATTATATATTATGTATATATATATAGAGAGAGAGACAGTTGTGAAATGCATTCCGTCCAACCCATCCCTTGCCACTATTTCTCTCCATTAATAAAGATGCTCTTATCTGGCATAAGTAAGAATGTAAGAAATCACCAGACATAACTGCAAGCACATCATAGTGCTCTCTTTCGGCCTCTACCCTATCAATTCTACCTGGATTTCATATCTGGAGGCTTTGAGGAAAAGTGCAGTAAAGCTACTGCTTAGTTACAGCCTATCACCAAATAATAAATACCAAGTCCACCCTTCCCCCACCCCTTTCCTCCCATCTGGCTTTGCTCCAGTTGTGATGTCTGCAAAATGAGCTGTCACCAGATCAGACTTCTTCAGGTCAGAAGTGGGAGGGAGCTGTACACCCGCAAATGAAATGCCCCTGTGAACACAGAATTTGTTTCCTCTATCATGTGCTATTCGTGTGCTTATAAACAAACTGCTTTTATTATTCAATTTATAAAACTGCGCTGTTTAAAGTCTGCATTTAACTACATTCCACACTAACATCTGTGACAATGAGAAATGCACTAACATGTCCCATTTCCCACCCTCCCATCACCACGACCCGCCCCCCACCCCCCGCCAACATGACAATGTACATCCAAGATTATAAAGTGCTAAGATGGAAACCAGGTATGTATAGGAGAAGAAATACTTATGAGAGGATGTGAGAGTGACTATCAAATGTTTGTTAGGAATGAGAATGAACTCTTTGTGGAGTTGGGTGAGCCTTGGCCTGTGCTGAGCCCCTGCCTGGGAAAGGTCTAGGTGAATGAGCTGACAGAACCCATGCATGACTCACAGCCGGCTCCGACTAGGCCTATAGTGCTCTCGGACTCAGTAAGAAATAAAACATGGAAGTAAATATTTTGTGACTAACACAAAGGCTGCGTTCCATGGTAACAAGGTGACCCCAGAGCATCAAACATCCCTCCTGCCACCTGCACCTCCCCACCCCACCAGCCAGAAAAGATGCAAAAGGCAAGCCAAGGCTCAGGGCTCTTCTGATCCGGGAAGTTCCTCCAGGGCTGGTAGATTCACTGAACTTCATGTCCACTTCAATCCACTAGAAACAGAGGCACAGAGCTGCCAAAGCTGTTTGTAACTTTAATGTATGTGTAATGGCTGATTTTGTGGATCAGTCTGGCTGGGTCACAGTACTCAGTCAAGCACCAGTCTAGAGACTTCTGTCAAGGCATTTTTTAGATGTGATTAACATTTAACTCAGTAGACTTTAAGTAAAGCAGAGTACTCTCTATCAGTGTGTGTGTGCTTGATTAATTTACTTAGCAGGGACTGCAAGCTGCCTAATACCCATTTTTCTCTTCTTTCTTGGTGTCAGAATCCTAATTTTATTTAGGATGGTAATGTTCTAGCTAAAAGACTACGTTTCCCAGTTTGCCTTACAGCCAAGGATGGCCCCATGATTTACCTCTGTCCAATGACAGATAAGCATTGTTGATTAGGATTTACAGGAAAGCTTCTTTAAAAAGAAGAAAGGCTATTGGCATGTACCCTGTCTCCCTTTTTGAGTTTTCTGTCTGGAACTCTGATGGTGTTTTGAACTCAGTGGCCTTCTTGAATCATGAAACCACCCACTAAAAATGGCAGAGCAGAAAAATACCAGTTCTGGACTGGCTACTCCCTTATACTTGAAGAAAAACTAAACCACTATCCTTTAAAAACCACTATAATTCCGGTTTGTGAGCAACAGTGTACTGTAATTCTGAAATGATCAGATAATACACAGAAGCTACAATAATTCAAAGCAAACCTCAACAGTCCTCAAACCCAGGCCATCATTTATGGTCTGGTCCAGCTTGTCTTATAAAATGGATAGTATTATTAGTCCCACTTTACAGAAGATGAAACTAAGTTACAAAGAAGCTAAGTAACTTGCCAAGATCACATAATCAGCAAGTGACTGAGCTTTGAACTTAGATCTAGTCAATTCTGAAATTTGCACTCTTTTTTTTTCTTAATAAAATATGGAATGCTTCATGAATTTGCGTGTCATCCTTACACAGGGGCCATGCTAATCCTCTCTGTATCTTGGAATCTGCACTCTTAACCACAGTGCCTCCCAATGGTAAAGCGAAGAATAATGGGTGGAAGTCATGGGACACAGATTCCCGTTCAATATAAGGAAGACTTCTAAAAGGGGGCTGTTCAATAACAGCATAACTAGGAATACGTAATTAAAGACTGAATAACCACTCTTAGGGCTTTCCAGGTGGCACTAGTGGTAAACAATCCACATGCCAATGCAGGAGATGCAAGAGACGCAGGTTCGATCCCTGAGTCAGGAAGATTCCCTGGAGTAGGAAGTGGCAACCTACTCCAGGATAATCCAGTATTAGTCTATTTCAGTTCACTCAAGTCTACATGTGTGTTTTGACAGAATTAAGCACTCCATACTAGAAATTTTAAAAAGAAAGGAAAGGGCAAATTTAATATTAATACTGGCACTATTCTAGTTCTTGACTTCCTTGTAGTTTTAGTTCTAGTTCTTGACTTCCCTGTAGCTCAAACGGTAAAGAATCTGCCTGTGATGCAGGAGATCAGGGTTTGACCCCTGGGTCGAGAAGGGAATAGCAATTCACTCCAGTATTCTTGCCTGGAGAATTCCAAGGACAGAGAAGCCTGGGGGGGCCACAGTCCACGGGGTTGCAAAGAGTCAGACATGACTGAGCAACTAACACACACACACACGTTCTAGTTCTTATTTTGGGTAGTGGGATGCAGGGTCTCCATTTTATTACTGTGTTTCATCACTTATGTATATGTTCCAATGTCTTTTAATATATATTAAACATGACATGCTTGGTGGGCTATAGTCCATGGGGTTGCAATGATTTGGACACAACTTAGCAACTAAACCAAACACGACATTCTAAGTGGCTTAGTGGTAAAGAATCTGCCTGCAAATGCAAGAGATGCAGGAGACCCAGATTCAAACCCTGGGTCAGAAAGATCCCCTGGAGGATAAAATGGCAGCTGGTTCCAGTCCATGGGGTTGCAAAAGAGACACAACTGAGCTTGCATGTGTGCAAACATGACATAATGGTTTTTATTAGTGAGAAGGTAAGCGGCCAACTTGGTTTGGGTGTTGTATGCAAGGGGAGTGGTAGCCTGTGGCTGTTCACTGTGTCCTCACCTCTGGGCTGAGACTGGAGCCTCTGTGGCCTCAGTACTCCTTCTTCTTGGAGAGAGCATCTCAGTGAGGGCTCTTGGACCATGACTGAGTTGACCACCTGCCTCTCACCTGTTCCTGGGCAGTTTGGAGCAGTAGAGCTGAGTCTCAGGGCACCATCTAAAGAGTACGAACACGATGGTAACAGAGGCATCCTGGGTCTGTGCCCAGAGTTCATGTCTTTTTAGTGTCTCCATCTTCTCTCCACTCCTGTTGTGGCCGTCTCTTCTGACTTCTTATTCCTTCCTCTTCTCTGAGACTTCACCTTTAGAGCAGGAAGCTTTCCCTCATTGAAATTTTTTCTTCTTAAAATTCATTCAGAGTTGTAAGGGGGCTTGAACTGATGTTCGATTGCTGTCTCTTATTCTGGGAACATGGGAAAAATTAATAAAGCAAGACACTCTTCTGACAAGATGGATTTGACCAAAACAATGTATTTTTTTTTAAAACATTCTAAGACATAATATCGGAGAAGGCAATGGCAACCCACTCCAGGTCTCTTGCCTGGAAAATCCCATGGACAGAGGAGCCTGGTAGGCTGCAGTCCGTGGCATCGCTAGGAGTCAGACACGACTGAGTGACTTCACTTTCACTTTTCACTTTCATGCATTGGAGATGGAAATGGCAACCCACTCCAGTGTTCTTGCCTGGAGAATCCCAGGGACGGGGAAGCCTGGTGGGCTGTCGTCTCTGGGGTCGCACAGAGTCGGACACGACTGAAGCGGCTTAGCATCAGCATCAGCAGCAAGACATAATATACTTTCTACTTGAATACCAAAAATGTTAGAATGACTTCTCTTTTAATTTTCCAAGGTGAGAAAAACTCAACAATACTAAATGGCAAACATCCCTATAGACAGGCTTATACTTACAGACACTTTTGGCTTCTAGTCCTTTGGTTAGATAACACAAAAAGAATGATAAACGTCCTATAAAAAAACAGATTGCTGAGTTGGGAAGGAAGTTGCACATATGGTCTTCTCTTACTGATATCCCAATAAGGTTTTTCTGTCGAATTAGTGAGAGCTCTTTGTTGGAAACCATAGCAACTGGGCTTAGAAAAAGGAACTTATTGGAAAGTTAGCAGGTGACTCACAGGACTAGAAGGCTGGAGAATCAGTCTGGGAAAATGGCCAGAACTCCAGCTGGCCAGCAGGACCCAAAGTCAAAGCCACGTCATCAACGGGACAGATTCTGAGGACACCCTGCTGTCCCTGCAGCCTCTGTCACCAGCTGCTAGACTCAGTGCCACCGGCGTGACCTTAAATGGTTCTGCATGTTCACATCACCAGCTCAGGACTGAAAGACTTGAGAAGGTGCATCTGATTGCTAAGCAACAAAATGTCTGCACCCTAGTTTCAAGGGGGCTGGGAGAGAGAAATTTGGTCCTTCGTTTTATTACCACTGAGTTACAAGAATTATTTGCATATATTGAGCATAAGTACTTTGTCTGTATATGTATTACAGTATCTAAGATGGCTCTTCACCACGTCATGTCTGCTAATGCTGGAATATCCAAGATGGCTCCTTCATTCATGAGTTTGGAACCCAAGCTGGGAAGGCTGGAATACCTGGGACTGGCAGCCATCTGTCTCTTCATCCCCCTCCATCGTGGCTAGCTTAGGCTTCCTGACAGCATGGTAGTTTCAGAGCATTTAGCCTTTTTTAAAAATGGTGGTTGGATTCACTTAGAGCAGTGTTCCAGGAGACCAAGGTGTAAACTATATAAGGCTTCTTATGACCTAGCCTTGGAGGTCAAAGAACACTACCTCCACTGCATTCCAGAGGTCAAAATTCACATTGAAAAGAATTAGACATCTCCTCTCAACAGAAGATATCACACAGAATTTGTGGCCAATCTCTGAGACATGGTATAATCAGAGATCTCAACATTAGTGTCAACTATCAACTTATTCTCAATTGCTCAAACTCACTGAAATCATTAAATAACACTTATTAGCAAAAATGATAGTTTTCAAAGTGCTTGCATATATTTTATCTTATGACACTCTCACAAGAACCTTATGAGTTAAGCAGGTAGACATTAATATCCTCACTTACTGACACTGCTGAAGCCCAGTGATATTGGTGCCTTGTTCAACACAAAGGAATCACAACTAGAATCCAGATCTTTGGCCTCTAGTGCAGTGTCTTCTCCTATATGCCTTGCCATTTCTGCTTAGGTATACAAATCCTAATTCAATAAGCCTCTTCTTTTGTAGAAATCTAAGTTTGTGGTAGTCCTCAGTTAATAATGAATTATTTATTCATGAATTATCAGATGGGAAGAGCTGTCTATTTAAATAATTAGGTACTATTCAGTGAAATCATATTAGAACCAAAAGTTCTGTGGTTGTAAGGAATGAGAATGAATGAGTTGATTTAAAATTGCACCTCTATGGAGAAGGAAATGGCAACCCACTCCAGTACTCTTGCCTTGAAAATCCCATGGGCGGAGGAGCTTGGTGCAGGCTACTATCCATGGGGTCGCAAAGAGTTGGGCACGACTGAGCGACTTCACTTTCACTTTAAAACCATAAATGTAATTGGTTTTCCTGCCATTTCATGCCAATTTATTCCATTAAAAATATAATGAAATATGCTTTTAAATCCTCAAAAAAAAAAATTGCACCTCTGTTTAGTGACAGTATTATGCATATGAGTAAAAAATAAAGAAGCCAAAATTTTATTTACTGACACAGAAATTCCAAGAGTCCACTGTAATTGAGAAAAGCAAGCTGCAGAGCATTATGTGAATACACACACAATAATGCATACAAACATATATATTTTTCAGACATGCGTTTGTTAGTACACATACAAAAAAATCCTTGAAAGGTGATGCTAATAGTGTTATATCTTAAGGATTCTAGACTGCTTGAATTTGAGTATACATCATTCTTTAATAATTTATTAATAAAAGATGTTTAATCTCTTCAGTCCTTTCAGAAATACACAATTATCTGATTTAAGCATCTTCACAACTTTTGTAGTCCTAAGTAAGGTACAGGAATAAACAAATGAACAAACAAAACTACTGGAGAGGGTTGCCATTTCCTTCTCCAGGGGATCTTCCCAATCCTGAGATCAAACCTGAGTCTCTTGTGTCTCCTGCACTGCAGGTGAATTCGTTACCACTGGGCCACCTGGGAACAAAACTACAGATGGTATCGTATTAAGGAAAGAAATTCTATCTTTGTTGATTCACCTCCCAACAGAAATTACTGAGATAGTATGTTTTTAGTACTCAGCATAGGGAAATGTGTTTTTTTTTTTTTTCCTTGTTGATTATCTACTTTGTTTTTTTTTTTATTTTATTTTTAAACTTTAAAATATTGTATTAGTTTTGCCAAATATCAAAATGAATCCGCCACAGTATACAGATGTGTTCCCCATCCTGAACCCTCCTCCCTCCTCCCTCCCCATACCATCCCTCTGGGTCGTCCCAGTGCACCAGCCCCAAGCATCCAGTATCGTGCATCGAACCTGGACTGGCGACTTGTTTCATACATGATATTATACATGTTTCAATGCCATTCTCCCAAATCTTCCCACCCTCTCCCTCTCCCACAGAGTCCATAAGACTGTGCTATATACATCAGTGTCTCTTTTGCTGTCTCGTACACAGGGTTATTGTTACCATCTTTCTAAATTCCATATATATGCGTTAGTATACTGTATTGGCGTTTTTCTTTCTGGTTTACTTCACTCTGTATAATAGGCTCCAGTTTCATCCACCTCATTAGAACTGATTCAAATGTATTCTTTTTAATGGCTGAGTAATACTCCATTGTGTATATGTACCACAGCTTTCTTATCCATTCATCTGCTGATGGACATCTAGGTTGCTTCCATGTCCTGGCTATTATAAACAGTGCTGCGATGAACACTGGGGTACACGTGTCTCTTTCCCTTCTGGTTTCCTCAGTGTGTATGCCCAGCAGTGGGATTGCTGGATCATAAGGCAGTTCTATTTCCAGTTTTTTAAGGAATCTCCACACTGTTCTCCATAGTGGCTGTACTAGTTTGCATTCCCACCAACAGTGTAAGAGGGTTCCCTTTTCTCCACACCCTCTCCAGCATTTATTGTTTGTAGACTTTTGGATCGCAGCCATTCTGACTGGTGTGAAATGGTACCTCATAGTGGTTTTGATTTGCATTTCTCTGATAATGAGTGATGTTGAGCATCTTTTCATGTGTTTGTCAGCCATCTGTATGTCTTCTTTGGAGAAATGTCTATTTAGTTCTTTGGCCCATTTTTTGATTGGGTCATTTATTTTTCTGGAATTGAGCTGTAGGAGTTGCTTGTATATTTTTGAGATTAGTTGTTTGTCAGTTGCTTCATTTGCTATTATTTTCTCTCATTCTGAAGGCTGCCTTTTCACCTTGCTAATAATTTCCATTGTTGTACAGAAGCTTTTAAGTTTAATTAGGTCCCATTTGTTTATTTTTGCTTTTATTTCCAATATTCTGGGAGGTGGGTCATAGAGGATCCTGCTGTGATGTATGTCAGAGAGTGTTTTGCCTATGTTCTCCTCTAGGAGTTTTATAGTTTCTGGTGAAACGTGTTCTTAAACAAAACAATACAAAAGTATCCTCTGGGTTAAACATAATTGTCTTCCAGAAACTCACTGGTTTGGAACTCATAAGAGATAGGCATTTCTTTGCAAACCAAGAAGTGATCGTTGCTCACAGATCTCAAAAGACAATAAAAGAAATAGCAAACCAACTTAGACCTGCATGTATATTAAACTTTACCTAAAAAGCATTCCAGTTTACATTAAATTATTTAGAAATTCCAAACCAAACTGTGGCCCTACTAGGTCATAAATCAGGCAAAGGAGGACCTGGGAGATTGGCAAAGCTAGCTGGGCTAAAATAGAGTGAAACTCCTTTCCTATATGTCTTCAATTTGGGAATAAATTAGAGTTCAAAGAGCCAAAGGTCAGGGTCTGGACAGGAATACCATCTGTGGGGTGGGTGCTCCAGATAGGAGCATCGTGGATCAAGCCAGGAGCGGGGTTATCCAAATTGGTTAGGATTGAGAACTAGAGCCTGTGGGGAGCCATCAAACACAAACCTAGTTAGTGATAATGACCTGCCATTTGTTGACCACCACACTGTCACTTTTCATACTTTATCTCACAGCCCGCAGTCTCCTCACAAACAGGGTCGTAGCTTCTTCAGATGATGACACAGACTTAGAAGGGTTACAGGGCATGCTCAAAGCCATGATGCTAGTGAGTGACAGAACCAGAATTCAAGCCCAGACCTTTCTCAAAGCCTATTCCAACAGACCAAACTCTGGTGATCTAAAGGGTCCAAGAGAATTTTGTGAGAATAGTAAAGTCAGGAACCATGAGACTTAGGCGGTGAGCTGACATGCCAGTTCCATCAGGTCTACTTGTTCTGGACTTCTCCTGGAAACACAGGCTAGTTTGATGTTTTCCTTTCATATAATATCTGGGTACACCTGCCTAGTGGGTGTTGCATCTTCACAGAGTCATGGGGCAGATAAAGTGAAATGAATATGATGGTGTTCCAAAAGTAGCCAGGCTCCTCTGCCAAGTGTCAGGTTGGATGCAAAAGGTAGAGAGAAACGGAAGAGAGAGGGTGCTGGAGTCAATGACTGAATAATGAAGCATGAAGCCCAGGCTCTGTCTAGATGCTCATGAGGCTCCCTTTTCTAAAAGGAAGACCATGCACAAAGACGTGATGAAAAATTGTGGAGCCTGACCGGGAAGGAAAACCAAATGAGAAATGCGTTTTGAGAAGGATGTCATTAGCACATCAAGTGCCAAAGGAAGAATAAACTAGAGGAGGACTGAAATAAAGCCCGAACTTGGACATGAGAAGGGCACAGATGACCTTTGAGAGGGGAGATCTGGGGTCTTTGGGAGGACACATCAAAAAACAGTGACTTAAGGTAGGGGTGGAAATGTTGAAATAAACCTTTGTCAAGAAGCATGATCATCAGAAATAGATGGTGAACAAGTCAAAGGAAGGGGATCAGCCTTGGATTAGAGAAATTGTGAACGGAGATACAGATGAGGGAAGAAGAGTCATGATTCAGAGATGTAAAACAGAGGAATTAACTGGTGGAGTGTGGTCCCAGATGAATGGGGAGAGTAAGGATTCTGCACACTGAGAGAATCTTTCCTTAAAGCAGATGGAGGAGAGAAATAAGACTGATGATCAAGTAGACATGTGAAGGGATTTTTTTTAGGTATTTTTCATTGGTGGCAAATATATTCAGGTTTTTTTTTGTTTGTTTGTTTTTTTTACTATTATTATACCAGAAGGATGGACTTGATTCAAGAAAAGGGCACAGAATAGCAGAAATGAGTTCAAGTTCCTAGCTTTGTTCCTTATTATCTCTGTGACTTGGACAAATTTTCTGAGCTTTGCTTTGCTCACCTTTAAATTAAGATGATTATCTATGTCCTGACTCCCAAAGTGACTCCCAAGTTAAATATCTAGAAATTCAGATTTGTTAAGTCATTGGTAGTTTGGAACTGGCCATGGTGTGAGCATTTACACCATGGTGACAAGCAAATGTTACAAAGCAAGCCTTCCCAAGGGCTTGCCACTGCCTGCTTCCCTTATACTAATAATATTGTCAGGCTGAAATGAGAGACTGTTTGTGAAAACACTTTGCAAAGAACCAAGCTCTATATAATGTGAAGAGCTTTTATTATTAATATTGACAAGTGTGGCAGCATGAATTTTTCACCTATTAATTAGAGTTTTCTTTTCTGTCCCCTGCCCACCATTCTTAACATATAGCCTTTTGTATTTCCTTGCCTTAGCAATTTTTGCAGGGCCGAAGACAAAGATGCTTGAAGGCAATGGCTCTTCCAGTCTTATTAAAGGACTATACATACCAAAGAGAGAGTACTGAGAACAGGAAGGAAAATGGGAATATCGAAAAGGCTTCAAGGAGAGATTCCCAGTGGCCTGAGAGGGGCAGACGTCAGTGGGTTTTATAGGAAGCAGAAGGGAACCAGGTCTGGATGCCTAACAACTCCCTGAGAGGCCCAAGACCTCAGGAAATGGCTACAGAGTGGATCTGAAAAACCTTCCTGGGTAGGCAGCTTCTCAGACTCAACTCAGTATCCAGATGCACAAGACCACAGTCAAGCATATTTAGATTCAGAATATAGGGTAGGAAATCCTGTCAGCAGGGCAGCAACAGTGTTCCCTTTCCCCTGGGAAGTGGTCCATGCAACAATCCATATGGCACCATGGGTTCTCCTGTTTGGTTTTCCAGGCTTCCAGTGCAAGGATATGAGACCACATGAGGTCCGTGTGGGATCCCTGCCCCGGTCTAGACCCTCATGCCCCACAGGAGGTAGCATCTCCTTTAACAACTCCACAGGAATAGCTGCTGTGCCTGGCGCACTCAAAGAACTTGCACAGTTGAAATGAGTTGCCAGTCCAGGTTCGATGCACGATACTGGATGCTTGGGGCTGGTGCACTGGGACGACCCAGAGGGATGGAATGGGGAGGGAGGAGGGAGGAGGGTTCAGGATGGGGAACACATGTATACCTGTGGCGGATTCATTTTGATATTTGGCAAAACTAATACAGTTATGTAAAGTTTAAAAATAAAATAAAATTAAAAAAAAAAAAAAAAAAAAAAGAACTTGCACAGTTTTGAGAGTCACTGCTCTCAGTAAGCCCAGAGCTATGGCTTCCCTCAGGCTTTTAGTTCTCCCTGCGCAGATACAATTCACCATGAAGGCTAATTTTTGCCATAAGTCACTCTGCCTAGTAATAACACAGCTGACACAGTAATTTTTTCAGGTCTTCAGAGGAAACAGAGAAAGTTAACAGAAAGTAAAATCTCAAGTTGAAAGGGAGAGGGTCTTTTAAAACACTTTATTCATGGTGGGCCCAAGCAGGCAGGACTCGAGGCACAGGGACTCCCAGCCTCACCAGAGATGCCCTTGTTGCAAGTGTGGCCCAGAGGCAGAGACACTGGATGTAAAACATAAAGGTCATCCTGCTGGTGGTTGAACAGAAGTCTCGGACTTCCCTGGTGGTCCAGTGGTCGAGAATCCTCCTGCCAACGCAGGGGACATGGTTTAGATCCCTGGTCTGGGAAGATCCCACATGCCGCAGGTCAACTAAGCCCATGCACCATAACTACTGAGCCTGCTCGCTAGAGCCTGGGAGCCAAAACTACAGAAGCCCGAGAGCCTGTGCTCTGCAACAAGAGAAGCCACCATGATGAGAAGCCCAAACACAACTACAGAGGAGCCCCTGCTCGCCGCAACTAGAGAAAGCCCACACACAGCAACGAGGACCCAGTACAGCTAGAAAGGAATAAATTAAAAAAAAACAAACAGCAGTCTTTTCTCCCAGACCCTCACTATTCTATTGACTGTTAAATCAGCTCCCACAAAAATTACAGTGAAAAAATCCCCTTGACCTGTCCCTATATACCTCAGGTTCCAACTGCAGTAAGAATTTATTATATCATTCTTGAGAGTGAACCAGTTAACATTTGCAGAGCAGGCAAAAGATGAAAGATACATTAATAACAGCACCAGGCATGCACTGGGGGCTGCTCATCCTCTGGGCACTTAGCAATCACAAATCATTCAACGGCTGTTTGCAAAGTATTATCGGTCCATTCCCAGTGCAAACAACCTCCACTTTATAAGAGAATTCTAATCCCAAACTATCTTGTCATTTTAAAAACATTACTTTTCAAGACCTGGCATTATGCTGAGTTGTCCTTTTAAAAGATTGATGAGAATCCTCGTAGTTTAAAATAACTAAAGGCAAGAGCCACTTTTAATATGTACTGTGTAAGAATTTTTTTTTAGAAAAAAATTTTAATTATAGAAGTAACACATTAGTACAGACTCATTATAAGAAAAATCCAAACAACACATTTAAAGTAAAAGTCTTCCAGGCCCTCTTCCCACTGAACTTCCCTCCTTGGAGGTGACCAGGATATTAATTTGGTATATCCTTCCTTCCCTTTTACTCTTCATTTATAATTAATGTTTTGGATTATAAATGGTTCTCAGTACAACTATTAGAGTGTATGGTTTAGTCAGAGATTCCTTGTCTCCTCCTCCTTCTATAAAGGCTCTAGGAGGACTTCCCTGGTGGTCCAGTGGTTAAGAATCTGCCTGCCGATGCCAGGGACAAGGGTTCAAACCTTGGTCTGGGAAGATTCCACATGCCACAGGGCAACTAAGCCAGCATACCACAACTACTGAGCCCGCACTCTAGAGCTCATGCTCTGCAGCAAGAGAAGCCACTACTGTGAAAAGCCCACACATCACAACTAGAGAAAAACCCGAGCAACAGTGAAGATACAAAAATAAATAAAATTGTAAGGTCTCTAGTCCCATCACTAGGGCCCTACTCGCAAGACCTAATCTAACCTTAATCACCTCCCCCAAACCTGACAGTTTCCTAATGTATCCCCATGGGGATAGGGTTCAGTGTATGAATTTTTGGAGGTTCCATATTTCCCCAGAGGACATGAGATATACAGAGAACCCTTCAGAAAGTTTATAGTCCTCTTTCCACCATGTGAGGATACGAGGATTCTGCAACTAGGAGAGTGCCCTCACCCCACAATTTGGCACCCTGATCTTGGAACTAGAAGAACTAGAAGAACCAGAACTAGAATAAATAAATTCCTTCTGTTTATTAATGGAAAAAAAATTTATCATCAGGAAATGTTAACAATTTCAAAATTGTTAGGGGAACCAAGAACTTGTTACTTTTCCCTTAAGAAACAAGAGAGGTCTACAGAATGGGAGAGGAACGTGGTCCAGCAGCTTCCCTCTATAAACATTCTTAGCATCCAGCGTCCCTGAGCTGTTCCAGCTCCCCAGAACCCTCTTGTGACAAGCCTGAAGAGAGCTGGCATTTCCAAACCGTGCAGTTCAAGCTCCAGAGCGTACAGAATGATGCATTCAGCTAAGTAGACGCTGTCGGCACTGCTCCCCGCCCGCCCTCTCCCCCTCTGAAGTTTCCATTACCCAAGGGCTTTGATCTGGTAAACAAATCTGAGTCCAATCACATGGCAAAGGTTCCCTTTCTCTCTCCTCTCTGTGCTTGGGAGAACTGAACAATTAACAAATAGAATGTGTTCTGGGACAGTTCATGATTTTGTACCTGATTTGGGGAGACTGAAAAGCAGCCCTTGCAAACAGTCTCTTTTGCCAGCTTCCTCCCTCCCCTTCCCCCTTCCTAAGCCCTGGGATTCCCCCTAGGGATTTTATAGAAACCAGCCCATCTGGAATATTCTGCTGACAGAAAGTCAGTAATTGATGCCAGCCGGAGAAAGCACAACTTCTGCAATCGCTTTAATTCCAGAAAAAGTCTTGCCTGCCTTGCAGCATTCACTTGAGCCAGGCCTTGCTTCATCCGGCCGGGTAGCCTCAAGCACCTGAGAAAGTTTTCAGAACGCAGTGCTCAGTGGATATTTGTCAGGCTGAATTAATTGCATTGAAGGCATTTGATCTCTCTGAATCTCATTTGAAGATGGGAATAACCATACATACTTCACAGTGTAAGGATTTCTTTAACCATATTGTTTGGCATCTCAAAAAACATCTATTCGGTCCCTATGTCCCTAAAGGATAAATGGGATGCAGTTTCTTGCAGCTGAGTGTCCGAGAGGTGTGGAGCTTACTGGATGAGTGCTATTGAGTGGGATACTTCCTCTCTCTGAGTTTCAGTTTCTTCATTTGTAAATACAGAAAAATAATACCTACTTTAGAGGTTATTGTGGAGCACTAAATGAGAAGACATGTAAAGGTCATGATACAAGTATTGCCCGCAGTAACTGTTCTAGAAATGTTAACTATTAGTCTTATGTGCATAATCTGTACACTGTGGGCACATGACCGGAAATCAGTAAATGGTAAGTGGATAAGTCTACACAGCTGTATCAGTTGGGAATGTGTTTGGCTGCATGTGATAGAAACCCTGCTACAGTGACTAAACCAAGTAGCTGGTTATTTCTCTCATGTAATACAAAACCAGATGTAGGCAAGCCAGAGCTGAGAGAACTGCTCAAGGAAGTCATCAGGGACCCAGGCCCTTTCTGAGCACATGGCCCTCATTCTCAGATTTGCTGTTTCATCCAGGAAGAAGTGGGGAAGGGCTTCAGTTGCCTCATCTATAAAATGAGAACAAGCTCACTGTCTTTCTACTGAATAAATAAAAAAATCACAGACAACACTAGCAGATGATGACATTTTTGAAAAAAAAAAACATAATGAAACAAAAACTGGTTGGAGTGAGGTAATAGACTTTCATTGTTAGCTCCATGGAAGTCTATACTTTTAATTTGTACATATTTGTACATGTGTATATTCATGTATTACTTATCTAATAAAATTAATGATTGTAACTGTGCAATAGTGGAAACATAAAATTGTGTATGCATAGGGTAAAGTTTGGAGAGGATTCTAGAAATATGAAAACAGTAGCTGAGTCAGACTGGTGAAATTATAGAAAACTTCCTTATTTGTACTGTTATTGCTATTTTACAAATGCAATAAGTATGATTTACACCCACAAGTTGTACACACAAGGCATAGGTAGATTTCTGTAACAACCCAAGTTGGGCATTTTTAAAAGGTAACTGTGATTTTGCTGACTGTGAGATCAGACCAGTACAGCCTCAGCTGGGACTGAAGTTTAACAGAGATTATCTGGGATGCTTGAAACCAAATCATTTCACTTGAACTTGGTGAAAAAAGCTGTCTCTCCAGTTTCATTTTTCTCTTTAATCTCCAGCATCAACAGCCAAAACGCAGGACAAGAACTAGAATGGTCACTACTTTCTCCCTCACTGAGATCCTGTCCACACTGTGGCACAGGATGTTCTGTGCTTAGACCGCAGAGCCATGCTGCCCATTACTGCCCAGCAAGGAAGGTGGCCTAGGGAGAATGGAGTCTGCCAGATGAGGTACTTAGCACCGCCCTGCAACTCTGCCATCCCATTTCCAAATGGAAGGCCATTACCTGGATCATTAACCTTGACTCCTATATAAACCTAGTCACCCAAAGCAGCTCAAAATAAAGCAGTTGTTACAGAAGACTCCAAGTAGGGTACAAAAATGCTGGTCAGGAGGTCCCTGCTAGAACATTCAAAAGGAGCCCTCACTCACTGACTTGGTGCCAAGAACTGGGCTATCCACTTACATTTGGGATTTCAGCTCATCCTCTTTGTGACATTGTGAGGTAGACACACACACACCCCATTGTACAGAAAGTCTAAATGACTTACTTACTCAAGACCACATAGCCCATCAAATGAAGAGCTAGAACTCTAACCCAACAATTTTGAGGACTATGAAGCCCATACTTTTAACTTGCTCAACGTTTTTCACATGCATTTGTGTTTGAACAGAGTTCTTTGAAACAAAGTACCCATGCAAATTTGAGGACCATGTCTTTAATGTTGGCGGTGGTGCGGGTTGGGGGTGGGCAGGTACTCAAAAAGTTCTCTGAATATACTCAATGAAATACTCATGAAAAAGGAGCTGGGCTTAAGTCAACCCAAGTGTGTACAACACGGCCTTTAGGCAGTTGGGTGTGTTTCCCCCCAGCAATATATCACCCAAACCACAGTAGCCTTAATGTATGACTTTAATATATTACCAGGGAAAAATGTTCCAGTGATTTACTGGGGTACACATCATTGGTATTACGAGGCAGCATTAATCAAAGCTATGGAGTTGGCTTCTGAAAACCATTAGGTAAATCCCAAGCTCTACACTTAATGTACTCACCTTGGGCCACATTCTGGAAGGAATGAAAAGATTTCACTGCTTTTGTTTTAAATCTGCCTTCCCATTAGTAAAATTAATGTGTTTCTTGAAATTTTTAAGGTGCATTTTAAGATGAACAATTGTTAAAAGTTCTCTTCACCAAGAGTCTCTCTAAAGGAAGAAAGGCCAATCCCCTAGTCATGTGTTCTAAGGAGGGAGACCTGCCCTGGATTTCTAGTTCAGTTGCCAACCACAAAACCAAAATATAAAACCCAGAGTCATTCACTTTTTTAAAAACAGTTTAACACTACTTGTTGGAGGCATAGTTTATAAATACAAAGATCCTAAAAAGCAAAGTCTGATGAAGGAAGATGTGGAATGGGGACCTATGGACACTAGATGAACAGCAGGGTCAAGAGTACAAGCTCTGTTTCTTCTCTGTGAATACTTTCTCCTCATGGACTAAACCCTGCTGAAAACACGCACATGCGCGCGCGCACACACACACACACACCACAGTCCATTTACTCTTCTTGAAATGGAGAGTAGCCTGGCAGGGCTGTCAGTGCTGACAAGAAGAAGGGGTTCCCAGGATACAGAATAAACCCTGGCGCTTTTCTACAATTTATTTTCTCACTGTACCAAGCAGCCCTGATATAGTGTAAGGCGGCTTACATTTCTCTGTAATTTGAAGTATGTTCTTGAAAAACTGACCAACCAAAATAAAAGGGATATTCATTAGAGCTCCGTTACTGCTTCTGGATTTGCTCCAAAGAGCCAGTGTCTCCCGAGTCTGTCCAAGCCGCCGCAGGCCTGTGTGTGCAGGAGCCACTCACCTGCACCCCTCCCCTCTCCGCCGCCCCAACTTCGGGTCACCCCCACACCCTGAGAGAGACATGCCAAGGTAGGGAGTGAGTGTGGCCTAGCAGAGGGAATTGTTGATGAGAGAGACAGTAGATAATGTCCTTTCCTGGGAAATATCTCTGATGGTGAAAGAAAAAGAAAGAAAAGAGGCCAAATGATTGTAGGCCTGGGCAGCATTTTAAATTTGAGAGACAAGGAGTTCTTGCTCTCATGAAGCTAAGAGGACGACATGAATCAAATAAAAACACAAATAAAACATTAATTATCAGACACTCTGCAGCCTTTGTACTAATCACTGCTTCCTTCAAAAGACTCCCTGGACGGCATTGGGAAATGACACTTCTCAAGAGTTTAGCAGTTTCCTTAGTCTCCTTCTTCCTCCTGCAGGAACAACCTTATCTTTATTTAGAATTTATTTCACCAGTTTACATTCTTTAAGAGCAGATGTTCCACCTGACCCCAGAGAGCTGCACTCGCCAGCCGAGTGTCAGTATTCTGAACCGATTACCTTGTCGTGTTCTAAAGAGCCCTACTTCAGAAACAGGTTACTAACTAGATATTTTAGAACTTAACACATCATTAAAAAAGAAAAACTATAAGTGAGCTCATCAAGCGTTGGTGGATGTTTGAAGTGAGACTTTATTAAAAGTGGCTGTGTGCCTGCTATCGATAGCTCTATACATAATGTCTCTTCTATAACATAAAAATTGTCCTATTAATTTTTATTTCCAGATTCTTACTCAATGGGAGGATGATCACTATGAAACATGCCTGCATCCTAGACAAAATAACATTTAACATATAGTCTGTGAACCTTGAAGAAGAGGCTACGTATTCCCCTTCATTTTCATGGACAGTAAATTCTTTAATGATCTTTTCAGCTGCTCAAGAAATCATTTATTTGATTCTTTATTCACCCAAATGCACTTCAGGAGCAGAAAATATCTATGTCAGAGTGAGGCAGAGGGATGTGAAACATCTTCTTTTATAAAGTAATTTCCTAATTCTGCCTGGCATGTTGATTGAGCAGAACTGATTCATGAGCTGGTCTACAGAACAGAACTCTACTTCAAGTCTATTGTCTGAGGTTCATTGTTCCTTGATCCCCAGATGACAACTCAAGTGAACGCACAGCTTATCCATTCACTCTTAGATGATAAGCAATAGTATGATAACATGCTGCTGCTGCTAAGTCACTTCAGTAGTGTCTGACTCTGTGCGACCCCATAGATGGCAGCCCACCAGGCTCCTCATCCCTGGGATTCTCCAGGCAAGAACACTGGAGTGGGTTGCCATTTCCTTCTCCAATATGATAACATGATTGATTATTATATTACTATTAATTCTTAGATTATAAGTAAAATCACAATAAAAGCAGGAGCTATCCATTCATCCCTATTAACAAAAAATTCCCTGATCACTGAGGAAAAAAAAAAATCACAAAAATCCCAGATGAATATTTTTTAAAGAATGGGGCTTCCCTGGAGGTCAAGCGGGTAAGACTCTGCACTTCCGATGCACTGGGCCTGGGTTTGATCCCTGGTTGGGAAGCTAGATCCCATGCGCCACGACTAAGAGTTCACATGCTGTAACTAAAAGTCCCGCGTGTTGCAACTAACACCCAGGGCAGCCAAATAAACAAATAAATATTTTAAAATTCACAAAAATCAAAATCCCCAGTGTTATTGTGAGAATTCTGAATCCCATCTAACATCAAACCTCCTCCCCTCTCACAGACCAGGGCCCTGCAGCAGGAAGACTTGCAGTGGGGAAGATTCCTCTTCCAAAGACAGATTTCTTTGTCTGTCTTTCCCAGTTTTGCTCTCCCCAACTCAGTAGGCTGAAAGGCTGTAGAATGAGGGAGGGTGAGTGGACATCAGCACAAAAGATCTTACTTGACTGACACCAGTATCAGTTGGGGGTGGATCTCCTCTGGCTGTAGAGTTATTTTAAGCTGATGCTTCCTAAACTGGGTGGACAGTTCAGGTTGACCACCTTTCTTGTGCATTTCTGAATTCCTCAGTGATCCCAGTGGGAACATTAGACTATAATGCTCTTCACGTGTACATTGCATTTCCCTATGGATGATTCTTTTTACATTTCCCCTTAGCCCCAGGGAATTTCATGATTCAACCCTGGTTGGGGTTACATCACCCTTCTAGGTAATCCTTCTAGGAAGATATAAAATGTCTCCAGCAGGGCTCTCTCCCACATTGTCCACTTCTGGTCCAAGAGAAAAACCACTCACACATCCCTGCACTTTCCCATCCCCCTTAGTGATAAGTGCGGCTAGTTCTAATACATCACAGTTGCTCTCTTTCTCTATCCCCTGCTGTATCAGGGTAATAGCCACAGAGTCTCACCATTATGTTCCTGAGACAGTAGTCCAGGGAGTTGCTAAAAACAAGGTCTTTAAGTGGCCTGCTTGAAGCTTCTTGAACTGGGCGCCATCAAACTCACCATCACTCCCAAACCAAACTTCTCTACCGAGAAGTTCTCTCTAACATCCAGCATCAGCCTGTTTCTTATCTTTGAAGTGGGTATTAGGGTCAAGTTATCACCACCCCCTTTGCAATTCCTCCATAAGGGTCTAGTGCATCACAACAACTGGGGCTTCCCAAGTGGTGCTAGTGGTAAAGAATCCATCTGCCAATACAGGGGAAGCAAGAGATGTGTGTTTAATCCCTGGGTGGGAGGATTCTCTGGAGTAGGAAATGGCAGCCCACTCCAGTATTCTTGCCTGGAAAATTCCAAGGACAGAGGAGCCTGGCAGGTTATAGTCCATGGGGTCACAAAGAATTGGACATGACTGAGCATACACACACACAGACCTCACAACAACAAAGGCATACTTACCGCTCATTATCCAGCCTTGGATTGGGAAAAAGAGTTCACTTCATCCGCTTGTTACAGAGGATTCATTTATTCTACACAGGAAGCAACCTGGCTCTCCCAGATGCTATCAGTGCAGCTACCAAACCAAACCTGAGTCTCAGAATGCCTTGCTCCACCGCCTGCTCTCTGTTGGTTGAAGACTGGGAATCATTTAGACCAAAGCATACCAGATAAAATGCATAATAACCCTCTCAGACTTCAGATAATACTACAAAGTTACAGTAATCAAAACATCATGGTACTAGTACAAAAACAGACATGGAACAGAATACAGAGCCTATCAGAAACCCCACACATCTAAGGTCAATTAATAATTGACAAAGCCAGCATTAATATACAATGGAGAAAGACAATCTCTTCAGCAGGTGGTATTGGGAAAGCTGAACAGCTGCCTATAAATCAGTGAAGTCAGAATATAGCCTCTCACCATACACAAAAATAAACTCAAAATGGATTAAAGACTTAAATGTAAGACATGACACTATAAAACTCCGAGAAGAGAAAAGGTGAAATATTCTCTGATGTAAATCGTACCTATTGACCTTAGGTCAATCTACCAAGGCAATAGAAATGAAAGGAAAAATAAACAAATGGGGTCTAATCAAACTTAAAAGCTTTTGCACAGCAAAAGAAACCATAAACAAAATGAGTAGACAACCCACAGGACGGGAGAAAATATTTACAAATGATGTGACTGACAAGGGCTTCATTTCCAAAATACACAAACAGATCATACAACTCAACAATAAGAACAACAACAAAAAACCCAATCAAAAAATGGGCAGAAGGCCTAAACAGACATTTCTCCAAAGAAGACATACACATGGCCAAGAGGCACATGAAAAGATGCTCAACATCACTAATTATTAGAGAAATGCAAATCAAAACTACAGTGAGGTACCACTTCATACCAGTCAGAATGGTTATCATTAAAAGTCTACAAACAATAAATGCTGGAGAGAGTGTGGAGAAAAGGGAAACTTCTGCACTGTTAGTGGGAATGCAAAGTGATGCAGTCACTAAGGAAAACAGTATGAGAGTTCCTTAAAAAACTACAAAAAGCATTACCATATGATCCAGCAATCTTATTCCTGGGCATATATCCAGAAAAAACTACAATTCCAAAAGATACATGCACTGCTATGCTCATAGCAGCACCATTTACTATAGCCAAGACATGGGGACAACCTAAATGTCCCATCGACAGATGACTGGATAAAGAGGATGTGACATATATATATGTATATATATGAATACAACTCAACCAGAAAAATAATGCCATTTGCAGCAACATGGATAGACCAAGAGAGTATCATACTGAAGTCAGAAAGAGAAAGATAAATACCATATGATATCACATATATGAGGAATCTAAAATATGACACAAGTGAACTTATCTATGAAGAAGAAACAGACTCAGACATAGAAAACAGACTTGCAGTTGCCAGAGGGGAGGTGGGTAGGAGAGGGATAGGTTGGGAGTTTGGGATTAGCAGATGCACAGTATTATATACAGAATGGGTAAATAACAAGGTGCTGCAGTATAACACAGAGAACTATGGTCAGCATCCCGTAATAAACCAAAATGGAAAGTAACACGAAAAAGAATATATATGTATGATTGAATCATTTTGCTGTATATCAGAAACTAATACATTATAAATCAAATATGCTTCAATAAAATCATAGCACAACCCATATTCTTTGGGAACAAGATTCATGTTATTGGCCTTTCTGAAGCAGACTCTTAAAGATACCCCTGGATTGCCTTGAGAGGCTTACAAACCAAACATTCACACCAGCAGACCCCTATCCACAGTGCTTTCCCCTAAAGAAAAACACATAAAAAGGATCCCCTTGCTGCTCCTCTTGTAGACTTTCTCCAGTCAGTTTAATGACTTTTATTTTGGTAGAACTGCTCTGTATCAATTAAATATGCCGCCAATATTCTGAGCCAATCTTGGCCACTCAGTACCAATCATTAGAATTTAACTTTTATGTAAAGAAGACCTCTGTGGCCAGGTGAGCTTTAATTGCACCTCTTTTGTTAGTTCAGAGCTTCATGTTATGCCAAGAAAGCATTAGCCTCATACCTTGTTTATACTAGAGAAGAATGAATGGGGGAAAATTGTTCCTTTCTCCCTATTTCTAAATCACCCTTTTCTTAATAGGTTAAAGCTAACTTCTTATAAAACCTTAACAATGAAACATCATGTCTGAAATAAAGTCTCAGGTTCTTGGCATTGAGCATTGCCAGCCCTTCACGGTTAGATTTTCCTCTTAGCTAGCTGCTCTTTTCCTTTCAGCAGGAATGCTTTCTGGGTTTTATGACCAAGTGGGATGAGAGAAGCAAAACAGCAAGAGGTATTCATGTAGTCATGTTACATTAAATTTCTCTAACATACAGTTCCATTAGAATTTCCTTTCTTACTTACAGAATACCATTGTGTATACATTAGGATTTCAGTCCTCCAAAGTAGGCCTGTTTGCAAGAAGTAGGAGATTAAAGAACTGATGTCGCTATAGAAAGAGAAATAACATGTCAATTGTGTTTATTTGTTGGGCTACATGATTTATGCTTTCTCATGTGAAGATGGAGTAGAGAAAAGAGGACACGTGACATTGTTTAGATAATCCCCAAAGAAAGCTGGAGTTCCTCCTTCAGGAAAAGGGTTGCCTTTCATTTAAAACATAAATGGTACTGACAGCTTATGGGTAAGAGAAAGATTTCTTATGTTCTAAGAAATGAATTCAAGATGTACTTAATTTAGTCTACATAGAAGGAGAATATTTAGCATTCTAAGGGAGAAAGGGGAAAGTGGGGAAAGACTAAAGAAGAATCCCATAAAAACAAGGAATTTAGCCACCCTCTCATGAAGCTTTATGTCCATATAGAAGTGAAAAGGATCAATGCAATCTGAGTTTAAAATATACATTTAAAATTCTTTGTTTGTCAAAACATTTTAATTCTTCTCCATTTCTCTTCCTTCTAATTAATTCTCTAGTCCACGTAGATGATTAAATCTAATAAAACAATAATGTTGGGCAAAAACTTTGGAAAAAATCTAACATGAAAAAGAAAATGTTATATAAAATAGATAAACAATAAGGACTAACTGTAATAACTTATAATGGAAAAGAATCATAAAAAAGGATATATATATATAGCTCAATCACTTTGGTGTACATCTGAAACATTGTAAATCAACTATACTTCAATTTAAAAAAGAAGAAAATATATAGGATTTTCCTGGCAGCCCAGTGGTTACGAGTCCATGCTCTCAATGCAAGGGACATGGGTTTGATCCCTGCTCTGGGAAGATCCCACATGCTATATGACCAAAAAGTGAAAGAAAAAAAAAAGTTGATAAAGTTTCTAAATACTCTTTTATCCAGCTGCTCTTCTACTTCAAAAATAGGTGGCAAAAAATTACAGTTCAAGTTCTGCTTGTATAATTTCACAAGGCCCCAAATTGGTACATATGATTATCATTAATAAAATATCAAAAAAAACTTTTATATATTAAACTATATATGACCTTATGCTAGGTGTTATATTCATTTTTCTTTAAAATCATCATCACTGCTTCACAGGAAGTTACATTCCAAAAGAGAAAATCCAGATGTGAATGCATACCAAGAAAAAAGGAGAAGCAGCTAAAAATAAAAGTAGTTTATTGACTGTCCTTCAGAAGAGAAAAATCACAACACACACACACACACACTTTCTCATCACTGATTAGTGCTACTGCAATAAACTTGCAGTAAAAGTGAAGATATAACAATGTATCTCCTAGACATCTATTATGGACAATTTATACCACGTTTAGCACTCAGAGGATGGGGACCACATCCTTTCATCAAGTAAGCCCTTCTGCAGACAGTTTTCCTGTCTAAACCAAATCTTCCAATGCGGTTACAGAATGAGGCTATCAGTTCACTGTGAATTGTCCCTCTTTTTATTGGGAAGCTTGAAGTCCCTGAAACCTGATATAAGTTCATCTTACAACCAAGAGCTTTGTTCACAATTAATGGCAAAGGGTCTTAGGTTGATGCCAAGAGCCAGATTATTACCTCTCAAAAAATTATCCTCCCAAAGGAGAAAGATTCTTATGAAAAGGGGAGGACTTCAAAACTGCTTTAGAACTGTACCTCTGGGTGTTATTTTTCAAGCATCATAAAGCATTTGTATTCAGCTGTTTTTTGATCCAAGTAAAACACTTCTAAAGATCAGTGAGGTTTGTTTCCTGAGTTAAAGGATATCTTTAAGTGACAGGCACAGGACAAGAAAAGGCCTTTTTCAGGAGCATATAAACTGGAACAAGGACAAACAAATCTCAAGACTGTTGAGAGATTGAGAAACCTAACAGGACCCCTCACATTTAACACATTCTCAACGGACCTCAGACTTCCTGGCTGTTCCTGAACTATTTCCCATGAAGCAAGGCATCATAGATCACTGTCAAAACACACGCTAGCTGATACTTTCCACAGCACTCGGACAAGCCCTCAACAACTCAGCATAGTGGAGACGGGCTGTGGAAGAGAAGGCAGTTTTCACTTGTGGGAATGATCTCACCACCGCCAGTCGTGCATGTGCATTCATCCACTGTTCCATTCAAGAAATACCCGAGGCCTGCCTCTTCACTGGGCCCAACTAGCCATCAGAACCCACTGGGCCCTTCCACCAGCTGTTGATTTGTTGGTGGGTGTTGGAGAAGGAAACGGCAACCCACTCCAGTATTCATGCCTGGAAAATCCCATGGACCGAGGAGCCTGGTGGGCTACAATCCATAGGGTCGCAAAGAGTCGGACACGACTGAGCGACTTCTGTGTGTGTGTGTATGGAGTGGGACCTATGTGTCTTGGTTTTTAAACTGTCCAGAGCCAGATTTGGAATCACTCCAGTGTTTTCAGGATATCACTGATGAGAAGAGACTTACATGCAGAGGGAGACCATCTTTCTTCCCCAGATTCTCAAGCCACCCCTTCACAGCAATAGCCTATTTTGTTCCTTTCTTCTTACTGAGGTCATTCTAGGTGAGGGCCAATGGTGGAAAGATTGATAGTAGAGAGGGGAGAGAGAAGGAAGGAAAGATTTTAAAAAATGAAGGTCTGCCTACCTCTCCCTCACCATTTTAGTGCTGCTCCTGTTCCAGCTTCTAGTAATGAAAAGGTATTTATAACAGACTAACCCTCCTGACAGGAACAATTACAAACTCTGGACAAAATATAAAAGCCAGTCATTTGAAGGCAATGGGGAGGAACCAAAAGCAGGCAGGGACAAGAAATATTACTACCTTGAAAAAAGGAAAACACACTTGTTGAGATCCACATTTATCCGAGGTATTTTCCAATGCCTATGGGCATGAAGGATGCACTCAAGTAAAGGGGCAGTTTTGCTGGTCTTGGGCAGTCAGGATCAGCGTTCAGGGCTCTCGGAAAGGCGGACTTATTGTACATGGGAAGTCCATAAAGAAGAGAGCCACAGATGGGGAGGGGGGGCAATATTTTCATAAAAACTCTCAAATCCTTAGCTGACTCCTGCACTACACATGTGCTGGGTGAAAATCCAAGGAACCAGTGGAAAGCAACAGCTGGAAGTTGAAAGAGCTGAGTTGAGATGTCAACAGTTGCCTGATACTGGAAAGACAGAGTCCCTCCAATTGAGAGGAGCCCAGTAAACAATTTGAACATTCCACTGAAATCCTAGAGGGGCCATAGCTTAGGAATAAGAACCATATTCAAAGGCTAAGAACTATGTTTATTGATGCTGACCCTACAAAGATTCAAGTCTACTCTTATAAACTCCTACCTCAATTACCCAAGACTACTCAAACCTGAATGATCTCATATTCAATGCCATTTTTTTAACAACATGGGCTAATTCTACTTGCACCAGTCCTTGCAAGGTTCACATTGCTGATTAATAAAACTAATGGAAAAGGCTATTGATTTAAGACCTCAGAAAAAAACAATAAAAAGAATTATGATTCTTAAATTCATCATCAGTTCAGTTCAGTCGCTCAGTCGTGTCTGACTCTTTGTGACCCCATGACTCACAGCACGCCAGGCCTCCCTGTCCATCACTAACTCCTGGAGTTTACCCAAACTCACGTCCATTGAGTCGGTGATGCCATCCAGCCATCTCATCCTCTGTCGTCCCCTTCTCCTCCTGCCCCCAATCGCTCCCAGCATCAGGGTCTTTCCCAACAAGTCAATTCTTCATATGAGGTGGCCAAAGTACTGGAGTTTCAGCTTCAGCATCAGTCCTTCCAAAGAAAACCCAGGACTGATCTCCTCTAGGATGGACTGGCTGGATCTCCTTGCAGTCCAAGGGACTCTCAAGAATCTTCTCCAACACCACGGTTCAAAAGCATCAATTCTTCGGCACTCAGCCTTCTTCACAGTCTAACTCTCACATCCATAACATGACCACTGGAAAAACCATAGCCTTCACTAGACGGACCTTTGTTGGCAAAGTAATGTCTCTGCTTTTGAATATGCCATCTAGGTTGGTCATACCTTTCCTTCCAAGGAGTAAGCGTCTTTTAATTTCATGGCAGCAATCACCATCTGCAGTGATTTTGGAGCCCCCCCAAAATAGTCTGACACTGTTTCCACTGTTTCCCCATCTATTTCCCATGAAGTGATGGGACCAGATGCCATGATCTTAGTTTTCTGAATGTTGAGCTTTAAGCCAACTTTTTCACTCTCCTCTTTCACTTTCATCAAGAGGCTTTTTTAGTTCCTCTTCACTTTATGCCATAAGGGTGGTGCCATCTGCATATCTGAGGTTGCTGATATTTCTCCCGGCAATCTTGATTCCAGCTTGTGCTTCTTCCAGCCCAGCTTTTCTCATGATGTACTCTGCATATAAGTTAAATAAGAAAGCCTTCCTCAGCGATCAATGCAAAGAAATAGAGGAAAACAACAGAATGGGAAAAACTAGAGATCTCTTCAAGAAAATTAGAGATACCAAGGGAACATTTCATGCAAAGATGGGCTCGATAAAGGACAGAAATGGTATGGACCTAACAGAAGCAGAAGATATTAAGAAGAGGTGGCAAGAACACACAGAAGAACTGTACAAAAAAGATTTTCACGACCCAGATAATCATGATGGTATGATCACTCACCTAGAGCCAGACATCCTGGAATGTGAAGTCAAGTGGGCCTTAATCACTACAAACAAAGCTAGTGGAGGTGATGGAATTCCAGTTGAGCTATTCCAAATCCTGAAAGATGATGCTGTGAAAGTGCTGCACTCAATATGCCAGCCAATTTGGAAAACTCAGCAGTGGACACAGGACTGGAAAAGGTCAGTTTTCATTCCAATCCCAAAGAGAGGCAATGCCAAAGACTGCTCAAACTACTGCACAATTGCACTCATCTCACATGCTAGTAAAGTAATGCTCAAAATTCTCTAAGCCAGGCTTCAGCAATATGTGAACCGTGAAATTCCAGATGTTCAAGCTGGATTTAGAAAAGGCAGAGGAACCAGAGATCAAATTGCCAACATCTGGTGGATCATGGAAAAAGCAAGAGAGTTCCAGAAAAACATCTATTTCTGCTTTATTGACTATGCCAAAGCCTTTGACTGTGTGGATCACAATAAACTGTGGAAAATTCTGAAAGAGATGGGAATACCAGACCACCTGACCTGTCTCTTGAGAAACCTGTATGCAGGTCAGGAACCAACAGTTAGAACTGGACATGGAACAACAGACTGGTTCCAAATAGGTAAAGAAGTACGTCAAGGCTGTATATTGTCACCCTGCTTATTTAACTTATATGCAGAGTACATCATGAGAAACGCTGAGCTGGAAGAAGCACAAGCTGGAATCAAGATTGCTGGGAAAAATATCAATAACCTCAATTATGCAGACAACACTACCCTTATGGCAGAAAGTGAAGAGAAACTACAAAGCCTCTTGATGAAAGTGAAGGAGAAGAGTGAAAAAGTTGGCTTAAAGCTCAACATTCAGGAAATGAAGATCATGGCATCCGGTCCCATCACTTCATGGCAAAGAGATGGGGAAACAGTGGAAACAGTGTCAGACTTTATTTTTTTGGGCTCCAAAATCACTGCAGATGGTGATTGCTGCCATGAAATTAAAAGACACTTACTCCTTGGAAGGAAAGTTATGACCAACCTAGATGGCATATTCAAAAGCAGAGACATTACTTTGCCAACAAAGGTCCATCTAGTCAAGGCTATGGTTTTTCCAGTGGTCATGTATGGATGTGAGAGTTGGACTGTGAAGAAAGCTGAGTGCCGAAGAATTGATGCTTTTGAACTGTGGTGTTGGAGAAGACTCTTGAGAGTCCCTTGGACTGCAAGGAGATCCAACCAGTCCATCCTAGAGGAGATCACTCCTGGGTGTTCACTGGAAGGACTGATGCTAAAGCTGAAACTCCAGTACTTTGGCCACCTCATGGGAAGAGTTGACTCATTGGAAAAGACTCTGATGCTGGGAGGGATTGGGGGCAGGAGGAGAAGGGGACGACAGACGATGAGATGGCTGGATGGAATCACTGACTCGCTGGACCTGAGCCTGAGTGAACTCCGGGAGTTGGTGATGGACATGGAGGCCTGGCGTGCTGCAATTCATGGGGTCGCAAAGAGTTGGACACAACTGAGTCAGTGAACTGAACTGAAAAGCTATTCAATATTAAAAAATACCTGTCAGTTAAGATAGACACTCATAGACAATACATGCTCCCAGAAACCAATGAATGCCCTTTCTAACTCACATTCTAAACAAGAAGCTTTTATTGCCACAACCATGAGTTCCACCAAATTGACAAGCCTCCCCAACCAAATTTGGAATGAAAACTGGCTCAATCTTAGACTCACTATTGATTGATTCATAACAATCAACCCAAACTTCAGAAAAACAATATTGTCAATTACAGGGATACTCTCTCCATGAAGATGGGTTCTGAGAATCTCCTGACAGCTGCTCAGGAGTACCACAATCCATCCAGTGGATGCTAATTAAATTTCCCGTAATTTTTTGCATCAGGAACAAATCAAGTTGCACAATAGATACATACTGGAAACTTTTTCAAAATTGGAGTAGGAGGTGGTAAAATTATGTCTTACCTGTGCTAACATAACCCAGGTAAACATGAGAGGGGTGAGCCAAAATACAGAAATTCCTTCTCAAGGCCTTTTGCATATGTGTGTGTGTGTGTATGTATGTGTTAGTCACTCAGTTGTGTCTGACTCTTTGTGACCCATGGACTGTAGCCTGCCAGGCTCCTCTGTCCATGGAATTCTCCAGGCAAGAATACTATTTCTTACTCCAGAGGATATTCCCGACCCAGGGATCAAACCTGGGTCTCCTGCATTGCAGGCAGATTCTTTATTGAGTCACCAGGAAATACAACTACCCAGGTCTCTAGGCTATTAAATATATAGTATCGGTAGCCTGTAAGTTTTCAGGATGGAAAAAACCCATTCCTTGATGAGAAGCTGCAGATGTTACAGTTGCTAGACTTTGTATTCTGAGCACAGGAAATTCCTACTCTCCTACCCAGTGATCTTGGAACTCTGTTACTGAACATTGCCAAATCCACATGCCCAATGCACAGTAAGGCCACACAATACTAAAACATTAGAGTCTGGAACAGAGAAAGGTTTATTAGAAAGTCATGCAAGGAGATGGGAGGCTCATCCCCTATGGACCCCAAAGTTACTGAAAGCTTTCATCAAACCCCTTTTAAAAGCAAAAGGTAAGGGAGGGACGTGGTTAGTTGTTGCAAACGTCCTGGTGTCAGATCCTTTGTTCTTGAAGTTGGGTCATGGTCAGGTAATGATGTTCCTATAAATCTCTACCAAAAGAATGTTATTCTCTGTCATGACAAGAAAGGGCAAGGTCCCAAGGTACAACTTTAACCGTCCAAGGTCCCAGTCCTGGTTGAGAGGAAGCAGATCTCAGTTGGCAGCTCCTTCAGGGCCAGGTCTCCAGATTCTGTCCACCTGTCATCTCTGAGGGAGCCAGGTGCCCAGGACCCAACTGGCACTCAGGCTCCTCAGGCTGCCCATGTGGTGGAGATTGGTCCACAGGCTGCATCCCAAACGGCCACTGCTATCAGGTCGCAGAGACCAGGATGGGGGAGAGGCTCACTGGTGCCTCAAGGCCTGGGCCAAGTCTAGCGGCTGGCCTCTAAAGCCCTGCAGGACACAGCCCCAGTCTGCTCTCTGAGGCTCCCAGGTCACCCACTGTGCCAGTGCGGGGTGAACTGGAGGGCCTTCAGGAAAAGGCTGGGATCCACTCTTACCTCACTCTCCACCTTCCGACTACAACTCCACCGTTGTCTGACCATCTAACTCTTGCTGTTTGATAGTTAGTTGCTTCTGGGCAGTCCAACTGCTGTGCTGTCCAATGGCTGAGCAGGACCACTAAGGGTTAAATTGGTTGCCAGTGGGTGGGCCCACCGAGGCACCGACCAATGGTTGAGCAAAACGCATTGCCTGGTAACAGAACTCTGCAGGATTCCTCTCCTTACATAAAAACTGTACTCTCGATGCAGGAAAGGTAGAAAGAATAAATGAGACACTGGAACTAAACTGTCCTAATCAGGGGTTAGCAAACCAAAGCCCATGGGACAAATCTGGCCTACAGACTGCTTTCAGATGGTCCACAAGCTTAAAAAAAGTTTCCTACATATTTTAAACATCTGCTTTAAACAAAAAAAAAAAAAAAAAAAAAGGAGAAAGAAGAGAATATGAAATATATGACAGAGATTATATTTGGCCTATATAAAGTTTTACTATCTGGCCCTTTACTGAAAAAACTTGCTGACTCTAGTTTTAAATAAGTGGCAATTCTTAATCTGCCTTAGTATCATATATCATCACTACTGTTAATGGCCACATGATCCCTTCCTCAGAGCTCATCCAGATTTTTTCCTTAGGACATCATTACAGGATGTCCCATGTGATTGGTAATAATGCCTCTAATCACTCTATTTTGTTGCATGCAGATGTAGCTGAGAACTGTGAGAAGTCAATCTAGTATACTGTCTTATCCTCAACATGCACAAGCCACCTTTCTAAAGGAGACATCATCCCCACCTTTTATGCCTCCTAGCTCAGTGACCAGGTTCACTGGAAAAGATAACAGTGTGTATTAAATTGCAAAAATGGCCACAAATTCTTCCGATCCCATTTGCCTGCTCCTCAGCATATGCCTGTAGTTCTTTCCATGAGGAGATGGGAGTCTACTCCTCTATTCTTTGAGTCTGGCCTTGGACATGACTTGCTTTGGCCAACAAAAGCATTGTTAACAACATGACACAAGCAGAGGCTTGAAATCTGCTTGCACATTGGAGCTTACCCTCTCTTGCTGCTCTTAGGAACTCTCAACCAGTCTCATGTGAATGAGCTTGGGCTAGCCTGCTAGATGTTCTCTTCCCTGGTAGCTCAGCTGGTAAATAATCCACCTGCAATGTAGGAGACCCCAGTTTGATTCCTGGGTTGGGAAGATACGCTAGATGATGGGCCCAGTGACCTTCATTGTCCTGCAACTGCCAGACATGTGGATGAGACCATCAACTATCAATGGACTATAAACGCATGTGTCGTAAGGCCAGACAACACCATGAGGAAAAGAACAAAGCAAAGCTATCCCAGCCGATCCCAGCCAAACGGCTCATCCACAGAATCATGAATAAATAAATGGTTGTTTTAAGCCACCTGGTTTGGGAAGCGTTTTGTTTTGTAGAAAATGTTAAGTGATATAGATGCAAAAGTGTTTGAAATTATGAAAAGGAGCCATTTCAGGTCCTCTTGACAGCAGCTGCAACAGTCCACCCAGGGTGCAATATGTCATAATGAAAATAAACTTCAAACTCAGACCAATGCACATTCACTCCCATGACTGACTGCAAGTTGATGCTAACCAAAGAAGCCGCCAGAAGCAGATGGCCTCGAGGCACAAACAGGTTCCTGGAGACCTTCTGATCAAGCAGACAACTTGAGAAGTGTAAACTCCACTCAAAACAATGAAACAAAACTAGAATTTTGTTATAGCCAATCAAACCGACTGCCCTCCTCATAAGATTGTTAACGCGTCATTATGGACTATTGCCCTCCTTCTGTTTTCTACGACTCTACTTCATTTCCCCTTCCCTTTTTTGAAGCAAAATATTACTCACCTTGTTTTTTCCTTCTTATTGCTATTCTTACAATTGAACTATAGTTGATTTACAGCGTTAATTTCTACTATACAGCAAAGTGATTTGATTATACATATATATATACACATTCTTTTTCATATTCTTTTCCATCGTGGTTTATCATAGGATACTGAATACATGTATATATACACATTCTTTTCCATATTCTTTTCCATTGTGGCTTATCACAGGATATTGAATACAGTTCCCCGTCCTCACTGTGTTGTAAAGAATGAGTCAGACCATGGCCTCTTCTACCAACCTAACGTTTTGCTGGACCTGTTACCATTTACAACTCCAGGGGTCACTAGAACCATGGGAATACCTCTCCTGTTTAACACTAGCAAACAGCCTGTGGAGAACAGGATCTGAACATCTCTATACTTCAGAACATACAGACAATTATCTCCCAACCCAGACAGTCAGGCTGGTTATTATAATTATACAGAATTATAAACAGCCAATGTTTTATCCAGAGAGAAAAATCACCCCCAATCACCTTTTAAAATACTCCTGTCTACAGTACTTTCGTAACCATGCAAGTATTAAGAACTACAATCAAGGGAAATAAATATACAAGGCTTACCAAGAAATCCCATTAAACTATCCCAATAGTAGAAATATTTCCTCACTTGATACTTATTTCTAAGTTAACACCTTGTGAAAAATAGAAAAGAAAGATATATCTTTGTTCAGGAAAAGTAGGCTATAAAGAGTTGATTGATATAGTTATCATCGTATGTCATGATGATTCAGTGAAAAAGACATACACTTTCAACTCTTTACATATAAATCATATCAATTGTGCAGCGCCAGGCCTGTTCTTTATCTGTGACCTCTATGCATACCAAAAGCTATTTCTGGGATTTCTTACCAGCTCCTTTCAAGATTTTAAATCCTGTTCAGTCTCACCATCTGGGTCTCTTCAGAGGTCTCATAGAGGTGACCTCCCAGGAGAAGTTGGAGGAGTCTATTGATTTGCTTGAGGGTTTTTACCTAGGTTAGGGCTCTCTGAATTTAAGAGATAGATCAGTAATATATCCCTTACTAGGCCTGAAATTGTTCAATAAGACCATTCACACTAAAAAAATAAAAATAAAAACAAAACAAAAAAAAAACAGAAAAAGAAATTTGCTTGCTTTCTTAGTAATTAATGAACCATCAACATAGCTTTACAATATTTATTGGTCTCACCAGGGTACATCTGCACTCTAGCTAATATTTCCTATTGTTTCTAGGTAAACACTTCAGTACAAGAAGAAATAATATCTTTAGAAAGTACAGACAAGGGCTGATTACTCTCAAAGGCTTGACAGTCTTAAGACCTGGAATCTGTTTTCCTGACATGGGCTAGGTCAAGTAAAAAAACTGACTTCCTGAAATTTTCTGAACTATAACAATGAGCTTTCTAATTATAAAATTCCTTTTTCTCCAGTGCATTCTTAAGAGAGTTTTAAAAACTACTGAACAACTGATGGTAGGTGAACAAATGGTGATTCTACACAAGGAAGAGACAGAACTCTTTGATCGACCTTTATTTCCAGGAGAGGCAGGTGACCAGAGGGAGAGAATGATGAGTCCTGAGATGGTCGCCTAGCCTGGGTCATAAGTAACCTTATTTCCAGGAGAGGCAGGTGACCAGAGGGAGAGAATGATGAGTCCTGAGATGGTTGCCTAGCCTGAGCCATAAGTAACCTTATTTCCAGGACAGGCAGGTGACCAGAGGGAGAGAATGATGAGTCCTGAGATGGTCGCCTAGCCTGGGCCATAAGTAACCACACCACACTGTATGCCCAAAAGCCTTATAGTTAATTTCTGTTAAACAGATACATAGATGATGTACAGTAGAAAAGAATTTTTTAGTGAGTTTCTTCTTAGCAACACTACAGAAATACCAAGAACTTTATTCTTTATTACTGATCAAGTTACTCATCTATATGGAAATGATACCCTCAGGCCGTTTTTAAAAGCTGTCTCAAAAAATGTTTCAACTACAGAATTACTCTTGGATTAAGGGCAGTAACCCACCACCAACTAAGAAGTGCCATTTTTATCTATTTTTCAGAAAAATTTTGTTTTTAATAGAAAAATTATAAAACTGATTTAAATATATGTTTAGTATTTTAAAATAAAAATTAAGAGACCAGAAATATGTAAGTGATCAGAAATATACTGATGTAATCATCTTTTGAAAATAAAAACATTTATTCAAGATTCTATTAAAATGCACAAAAAGCAAACGTATTTTAGGATTTAGACCAAAGAAACATTTTAAATACCTGTTACCCTGGCATGTAAGCCCAACAACAGTCTTGATCTTGATACAGTCTACTTATTAACAACATGTCTTATAAGTGGTTCATTCCAGAAGTTGGAAATTATAAAATCAAATATAAGATAAAAAATTTATCATATATGAAACGAGTCACCAGTCCAGGTTTGATGCAGGACACTGGATGTTTGGGGCTGGTGCACTGGGACGACCCAGAGGGATGGTACGGGGAGGGAGGAGGGAGGAGGGTTCAGGATGGGGAACACGTGTATACCTGTGGCGGATTCATGTGTATACCTGTGGCGGATTCATGTTGATATATGGCAAAACCAATACAATATTGTAAAGTTTAAAAAAAAATTTACTTTTACATACATAATTTTATTCTAAAAAATTGAAGGTGGTTGGCAGAAGAATATATAGAAGCAAACTTGGCCAGAGATAATCCTATAAACAAACAAAATACTGATGAAAAGATACCAAACTTTTTAAAGGAAAGCTCAAGGGAATTCCCTGGCAGTCCAGTCGTTAGGACTCCACACTTCCACCACAAGGGGCACAATTCCCACTCTTGGTAGGGGAGCTGAGATCCTGCAAGCCACGTGATACAGAAACACACAAAGACACACCAAAAAAAAAACTAAAGCTCAAGTACATATGGAGTGGAATAAATCAAAGATTATACTTCTATTCTGAAACTAAAAAAGGCTAGATTTCTATGGTTAGGATGAAAAAGTTACCAACACTTTTAAATAAAAAATGCTTTTGCTAAAAAGCAGTTCTAAGAGAGGAGTTTATAGTGACATATGCTTACCTTAGGAAACAAAGAATCTCAAACAACCTAACCTTACACCAAAGGAACTAGAGAAAAAACAACAAACAAAACACAAAATTAGTAGAAAGAAAGAAATCATAAAGATGAGAACAGAAATAAACAATATATAGACTAGAAAACCAATAGAGATGATCAATGAAACAAAAAGTTGGTTCTTTGAAAAGATAAAATTGATAAATCTTTGGATAGACCCATCAGGAAAAAGAAAGGAAGGGGTCCAAATCAATAAAATTAGAAAGAAAAAAGAAATTATAACCAACATCACAGAAATACAAAGGACCATAAGAGATTACTGTAAGCAACCATACCCCAATAAAATGGGCAACCTAGAAGAAATGGACAAATTCTTAGAAAGGTACAATCTCCTAAAATTGAACCAGGAAGAAACACAAAATATGAACAGACCAATTACCAGTACTGAAATTGAGTCAGTAATTTAAAAACTCCCAGCAAACAGAAGTCCAGGACCAAAAGCCTGCTCCATTTTTTCCTGTTACAACTGTATTTAGAACCCACAGTAAATACACTCATCCTTGATTCCAATCACTCAGCCTCTCTATCGCCTAGCCACTCCATTTCCCTTCTTGGAGATCAAGTTAGCTGTTTCTTGTCTAGCCTTCCAAAGATATTTAATGCATACATAAGCATTATGTAGGTGTGTGTGTATGTACATCCATATATTTGGGTTGATCCCCATCTCATTTTAAACAATGGTAGCATAACTCACATATTATTTTTCACGTGGCTTTTCACACTTTAACAATATATCTCAGATATGTGGTATATATAATATATACAATGCAATATTACTCTGCCATAAAAAAGAAGGAAACATTGCCATTTGTAGCAATGTGGACAGACCTAGGGAATATTATGCATAATGAAATATGTCCGACAGAGAAAAGCATGCATGTGGAATTTTAAAAATAATAAAAATAAACATATACAAAACAGAAACAAACTCTCAGACATAGAAAACAAACTTGTGGTAACCAAAGGGGAACGGGAAAGGAGGAGGGACAAATTAACAGGTATTATTATATAGTATATAAAATAAATAAGCAACAAGGACTCACTGCATAGCAGTGGGAATTATACCCAATATATTGTAATAACCTACAATGGAATATAATCTGCACACATACTGGATCACTATGCTGTACACCTGAAAATAACATAATATTATGAGTCAACTATACCTTCATTTTTCTATTCAACTATCATATTCATTTTTTTTAAAACTGAAAAAACCCAACAGATCTCAAAGATAATTCAATATCAACACACAAACATTTTAAAATTCTTTTTTGTGACACCTAGTATTCTGTTGTACTAACACTTTTTCAATTAATTCCTTATTGAGAGGCATTAGATTGGTACCAATTATTTGCTCTTATACAAAATTTGGGATGAATAACACTGAGCAACTTAATTTCACAACTAAGTACAGATCATTATATCTGTAAATTTTTGGATATCAAAAGTTCTGCCCTTTCCACTACTCCATAGCTGCTTTAGGATTCTAAGAAATAACACAAGACTCACAATGATATCCATTTAAATTCTTTTATTTAAAAATGTTACCCAAATACCCAAATTACGCTTTCCACTTCAATACAAAATTTAAAATTGTTTTTCTGAATATGTTGAAGGACCAAAAGAGCCTGAGAGATGATTTTACGCCCAAGGAAAATGACCTCAAAACCAGCAGACAAGTATTGTACTGGCTCTCACTTCACACTCAGAAGGTATCTGCTCCTGAGGAGTCCGCGTCCCCCTGGACAGTGCCAACGCTCAGAGACTGCGAGCAGTCTTCCAGGTTCACTGAGGGTAGTGTCACAGACATCTTGGCAGGTGATGTTTGAGAAGTGAAGAGTGGAACAGCCTTACCACCTGTAAAATGAGAAACTCATTCAGCTAAAGAAGTGTACCTGAGTACTTAACACTAGGGATCAAAAAGAGAATTGCATTTGGGATAAATTCTATTCTCAAGGTGCTCAGATCTTGTCAGAGAGATAAAAATCACTCTTCTTTCCATACCCACTCCCAGACAATTAGAGACAATATTTTACAAGTATATGTTATGATCTGAATGTTTCAGATCAGATGAGATCAGTCTCTCAGTTGTGTCCGACTCTTTGTGACCCCATGAATCGCAGCACGTCAGGCCTCCCTGTCCATCACCAACTCCTGGAGTTCACTGAGACTCAAGTCCATCGAGTCAGTGATGCCATCCAGCCATCTCATCCTCTGTCGTCCCCTTCTCCTCCTGCCCCCAATCCCTCCCAGCATCAGAGTCTTTTCCAATGAGTCAACTCTTCGCATGAGGTGGCCAAAGTACTGGAGTTTCTGAATGTTTATGTCTCCCCAAAATTTATATGTTACAATCCTAATGCCTAGCGTGGTGGTATTAAAAAGTGTGACCTTTGGGAGGTGCTTAGGGCAAGAGACTGGAGCCCTCATATACAAGATTAGTGCCTTTATGAAAGAGGCCCCAGAGAGCTTGCCAGCCCCTTCCACCATGTGAGGACACAGAACGAGGAAGAGGTGCCTCGATCTGGGGACGACCAGCCTCCAGAACTGTGAGAAATAAATTTCTGTTGTCTAAAAGCCACTCAGTCTACAGTATTTTGTTATAAGAGCCTGAATGGACTAAGACAGGATACAAGTGCCCAAAGTCATGTTACAGATGATAAACAGTAGGTAAGACCAAGCAGGGAAGGCAGTTCGAAATGAAGAATTCATTAATATGTTTAAAAAGAAAAAAAAAAAAAAAAAGAGTTGACTACATATGTGTATCTATCTGCCGATAGCCTAATTCATTCCTCTAAGTTTAAAAAGTACATTACCTAAGAATATAAAGAATGCCAACTTGGTACTGTTTAAGACCACAAAAACCCTCATTTCAAATTTCATGGACTTACCATATAATCATAATAATAAGCATCTTAAAGGCAAATCATCTTAAATAATCTTACGGATATCTCTGAGTCAACAGTCATTGTAATTGACTTTATAACAGTCTTTAAAATAGTTTCCATAGTAATAAAGTGAAATTTTCCATCAGACTTTTATAGGGACCACAGTTTAAGAAGTCAGTTTTGGAGATTTCAATGATGACTCAATCATAGCTGTCCAAGATGATCAAAATATTTGTAAAAGACAGATTCCTTTCATATTCTGATGTCTAAAAATGATTATTTTAATATTATCATTCCTGTTTGTTACTTACATCAATTTTTTTTTCATAAAAGAGGAAAGGGAAATAAGATTTGGTATCATTATATCAATATCACAAACTAATGCACCAGCATAATCCTCTAAGAAGAAAGCAATTCTTATGTCATTTTAAATAAGTATTTTAAATAGGAAAAGAATTCTTGATATCTGGCTCTGTCAGGATATGATAAAAATTAAAATTAAGAAACAATAAGAACTTAAAAAAAAATCTTCATAGTACATAAGCATTTAAATATTCTGACATTTTACAAAGTCATGATATAGAATACTCAAGTGACCAAGAGTAGTAATCCAAGACCAGAGTTTACCTTGTCAATAAAGTAAAAACCAACACAGGGTACAACTAAGGCTTGAGAACAAAATTAATGGTCAACCTGTAAATTTAAATGCTATCTTTCCTCAATTAAGAAAAAATTTCATTCCTTCCATTACTCACATATCTGTCAAATACTACACTGTTACCAGACATTCTTCTTTTCTCTGTTATCCAATTTCACAAAACTGCTTTACATGTACCTTTATTTTCTACTCTGAGCATTAGATTACCGATTAGATTGTTCAATGATGTAACAACAGCTGTAACTGTTTTTTTTTTTGGTGGGGGGGACCTTGAAGAAGTTTCCAAGTCTCAAGATCAGATCAGATCAGATCAGTAGCTCAGTTGTGTCCGACTCTTTGCGACCCCATGAATCGCAGCACGCCAGGCCTCCCTGTCCATCACCAACTCCTGGAGTTCACTCAGATTCATGTCCATCGAGTCAGTGATACCATCCAGCCATCTCATCCTCTGTCGTCCCCTTCTCCTCCTGCCCCCAATCCCTCCCAGCATCAGAGTCTTTTCCAATGAGTCAACTCTTAGCATGAGATGGCCAAAGTACTGGAGTTTCAGCTTTAGCATCATTCCTTCCAAAGAAATCCCAGGGCTGATCTCCTTCAGAATGGACTGGTTGGATCTCCTTGCAGTCCAAGGGACTCTCAAAGAGTCTTCTCCAACACCACAGTTTAAAAGCATCAATTCTTCGGCGCTCAGCCTTCTTCACAGTCCAACTCTCACATCCATACATGACCACTGGAAAAACCATAGCCTTGACTAGACGAACCTTTGTTGGCAAAGTAACATCTCTGCTTTTCAATATGCTCTCTAGGTAGGTCATAACTTTCCTTCCAAGGAGTAAGCGTCTTTTAATTTCACGGCTGCAGTCACCATCTGCAGTGATTTTGGAGCCCCCAAAAATAAAGTCTGACACTGTTTCCACTGTTTCCTCATCTATTTCCCATGAAGTGATGGGACCAGATGCCATGATCTTCGTTTTCTGAATGTTGAGCTTTAAGCCAACTTTTTCACTCTCCACTTTCACTCTCCACTTTCACCAAGTCTCAAGGAACATATTAAATTCAATTATTATAAAGTTATGTTAATTCTTGTAATTACTATCTTATATTTATACAGCAATTAAAATTCTGTAAAAATCTTTTCCACATCATCTTATCTCATCCTGATAGTAATTCTGGAAGAAAGACAAGGTAAAGGTAACTGAGGCAGAGAGATATCAGAGTGGGCCTTTCCAGATGCATATGCACACTAACTAAACATCTATAAAAGTCTATTGCATGTGTGGAGCCAAGATGGTGTTAAGAAGATACACAGGTGAGGAAGAAACAGTCCTCATCTTTAAGAAGCTTCAAACCTAGTAGTGGAAGTAAACATATAGAGGAATACTTGGTTTAAGTTAAGTGAAAGCAACAGTTGAGCTAGGACTTAAAAGATGTGGAAGGCAATGAAGGAAATAAAATAAATGATAACAGAAATAAGAGGATAAAGAAAAGTGAATAAAGAGAAAACAGAGGAACACAAAAGGGAAATGTTAGATAAGGAGATCCAAAACTGAAGAGTCACACAAGGTAAGAGATGGTTTTCAAGAAAGAGTCTAGTATAATTCATCTAATTCATACTCATTGCTTTCTGCCTGATACCAAATACATTAATTACCCACATAAAAATCATTATTTTTAAGGTGGTTGAGAGAAATTCCATTTTAGAAGTGGTATGTAATGGTAGGGGCACCTAAAGAGAGGAGCAGTGATAAAAGTTTCAAGCACAAATCCCTTTATGATTGGTCAAGGCTGGGACCCAAATGTAGTCTACTGTTCAGTCACCTGGGAATGGTCCCATCCAGACTGTCAGTAAGGCTTTCATGTGGAAAGAAGTGAAAGGGGAAGGGGAGGCGTAAGAACGTGGATTCTGTGACACGGCAGAGCTGGGCACAGCCACTCGTTCACTCAACAACTATCAACTGAGCACCTACTATGTTCCAGAACAGGCACTGTTCTAGACTCTGGAGATTTTGAAGAGAAGAAAAGCTCTAATCTCACTGATATCATATTTCAGATAGGTGTATAGAGCAAATGACAAACAAATAAGGAAACAAACATACTATGTCAGGCTGTGATGAGTGCTATAGTGGTAAAGAACCCACTCGCCAATGCAGGAGGCATAAGAGACCCAGGTGCAATCCCTGGGTGGGAAAGATCCCCTGGAGGAGGAAATGAAAACCCACTCCATTCTTGCCTGGGAAATCCCATGGGCAGAAGAGCCGGAGGGCTACAGGCCATGGAACTGCAGAGCTGGACATGACTGAAGCAACTTAGTACAAGAGGAAGAATGAGTATTGAGGGGCTTTGAGAAAGTTACACATAATTTTCAAAACCCTTGTTTCTTCACCTACATAATATAGGTTAGAGTACCTACCTCCAAGGGTTTGCTGCTGCCAAGTCGCATCAGTCGTGTCCGACTCTGTGTGACCCCATAGACGGCAGCCCACCAGGCTTCCCCGTCCTTGGGATTCTCCAGGCAAGAACACTGGAGTGGGTTGCCATTTCCTTCTCCAATACCTCCAAGGGTTTAGTGAGGATTAAATGGGATAATGTATATAAAGTGTTTTGAATAGTGCTGGCACACAAAAAGCACTTAACGCAGATTAGCACTTGCTTTTAAGAAACTGGAAAGAAACTATCCTAAGGTTTGGCTGCAAAAGGTAGGTCAACTTATGAGAGAGGGATAAGAATGTGTCACTGAAATACACTAAGGAAAAAAACCCACAGTTCCAGAGGGCCTCCAAATAATTATGCTAATTTTAACTCTAGTAATTGTGTTTTTAATCAATGAATCAAATAAAATGTATCATCTTATCTAAAGGGTTTGTTAATGTACATTTTGGAAAGATTTTTTGAAGTGCTCATTTATACAAGCAAAATCAGAGTTTTAGAACTTTAAAAGTGAACTTTTTAGGCTGGAAACATTTTTTAAAAAGCATCACTGTTAACAGGCAAAAAGTATAACATTCATATCCAGTTATGGTCCTCACAGAGTTTAATTTTTTTAAGAAAAGACATAATATCTTAATAAATCATCATTAAAGCAAACATAAAATTTCTACCTCTATTAATGTAGTTTGATGGTTTCAAAGCTTGACTTTTTAAATTTCCACAGTCATATCATTACTCTATGATGTAATTGTTTCAACAGCTGTTTTCAGATTTGTTTTAAAAAAAGGAAAACTATTCCCTGATTCCATGGGTAGGCAGTACGTCATCTAACCTGGCATGCATTTAAGCTGGAGGTGTCATTGAGCGGGACCATGTATTTGAAGCGTCCTAAGACAGGCTTTAATATACTTTCTAGACATTTGAAATTCATTTTTTTGCTTTAAAAGTATTTAAAATTCATAAAGAAACTCTGTTTTCTGTTACCTTCTTATAAGACTAACAAACAGAAAATCTAAAACTAATTTATTCTAATAAAGCAATAATGCAAGATTTTTAATGTCCATTTAAGAATCTGCCTATATATTGTACATGTATTGTTTTTTAAAAATACATATATATATAACTTTCTAAAAGTTTTTTAGGTTTAGATAATCCATTTCATCAGTAGGTTTTAGATTCTGACTCTAATCTTCAAACAGCCAGTAACCCATTATTATGTCTCTGTTATTTGCAAACTAAGAGGAATCCAAACAAAGCGTTCTCTCCTAAAACAACATGAGACAAGTAGAGAAAAGAAGAAAAATATTCCTCAGTAACTTCACAGAAAAATGCAGCACCGGATACTCCTTACTTGGATTCAGTAACTGCATGTGGCATAAGCCACATAAATAAAGTTATGGGATTCTTCTATGAGTAGATGAATAGATAGTACAGTGACTTTAAATTGTTTGGATTTGGGTATTTCTTTGTGCATATAAGGATGGGTTTCTTATAAACTCATTTAAAAATAAAATGAAAAAGGTAACAAAAACTGTAATAATCTTTAACCTAAGTACATGAAGGATCTTAACCTAAGTCTAAGGATGGGTGATCATGGATCTATGAATACCCTGAAATCATATGCAAATTACTTTCATAGGAAATCCTTTCATATTTATATGTATGCACATAAATACAGTCTGGAAGGGAGTCACGCAGTCATAGCTATCAGTGTCTCTCAGGGGTCTGCAGACCCTAAACACTTAGGAACATGTGCAGATGAAGCACATTCTCTGGGTTGTTTTTCCAGCCACGGTGGTGAAATACATGGGCTCCTCTCCTGTACACTGTTGATGCCTTAGTCTCGGGATGGCAACTCCACTGCAGCACTTAGGAAATTGCATTGCAATTATTTACATGTCTATAACTTCCTTTGGACAATATATTCTTTAAAAGCATGGACTGTGATTCATATTATTATTATTTGTTTGTAGGTCTATTGCTCCTATTAAATGTACCCTACGAGCAAACCAACTTTGTCTTGTTTACCTCTGCAAAGTTGCAGCATAATGCTAGTACATGCTGGGCCTTAAAATGATTGCTGGACCAAGCTGATTTGTTTCTGCCTAGACAGTCTGTGGTTCCTCATGGCTAACAGCTTGCTTAGATTCATGCTGACCAGATCTTGTCTTTAAGATTAGCCCTGAGTTCCAGCAACACAGTTGCTTCCCAGCTGTCTATGAAAATGTTACAGTATTTCAGCTGTGCTTTATTGAGTTCTTGAAGCATTTTTCCTGTCCACTCTGGGCTCATCTACTCTTGCTTAAATTCCTTGCTTAAGCAGCTGCTAAACTATCCTGCTGTATTCAATTCTCCTCACATACTTAACCCAGCCCTGCAGATTTTGCAATCATAGCTTCCGTGCTTGAGAACAAATACTACAAGTTTTGATGAAGATGATATCTGGTCATTTGACGTTAAGTACATGGTATGAAAATTTAGATTTGCCTCTGCTTCACAGAATTAGTCACTATTAAACATTTCTTTCCTTACTTTCAAGTTTAAAAGTGATTTAAAATGTTTTATAGTCTCATCCCAAAATGTGTTTTAGACATATAAATCCTATTACATTTTTTAAGTTTACTATTGCTTCTGTTTTTTAAATGAGTTGACAAATGCTTATTTTTAAATTTTAATTTAAGATAAAAATACAGCAGTTCCTATAGAAAGAATAAATGTATCGGCACCTGTGAAAACAACTCCAAATCTTTTTTTCTCCAAAAGCAATAGCTAATGTGAAAGATTTGTTTCTTCTTATGCCAGGTTCCAGCTGCTTCACTTTGTTTAAAACTGACTTCAAAGTTTAAACAGTGTCCTGTCCCAACAAATAACCTCCCCCAGATGGAATTATCTGGAGTACTAGCCTCGGTGCTCTGAATACCACACCTGCAGCCTTTTAATTCAACATTTTATAAACTTTCATAGAGGAAATGATAGATTTTTTGGTCCCCTAACTTTTGGAGAGTTGAGTTTAGTGTATGAAGGGAATTTTATACTTGGGATGAATTTGGAGATATTTAGAAGAATAAAAAATTGAAATTATTGTTTCTACTGTGTTGATTATTATGAGAGAAAGAAGGAAATGAAAAAAAAAATTGAAACGTTTAAAGTAAAAAATCTTACCTGTAAATAAAGATGTGAGGTATAGACTGGGCTCAATTTGTGTCTGATCCATATCACCTGGTGAAGCTACAGTTAAAAAATTTTTTTCATAAGAAAATCAGTGAAGCATAATCATGGTTTCTTCCACTTAAAAACAAACAAACAAACAAACCCACAAACCAAATGCACTTCCACAGTTAGTTTCATAAAACCAGGCAAACAGAAGCCTGACCTCATGGCCTTAATGTAAAAAACGAAATTAAACAGCTGAATTTTAATGACTTTCAATAGGATAATACTTTACCTAATAGATTATTATCTTTATGCATCAAAAATTAGGGAAAAGGATCATGAGAGAATGTGCATTATTATTTGTATTAAATAAGAGAAGCTCATGGGCCATTTCTTCCAAAGCTAAAAGTTTTCACAGATTCGCTTACTTAAGGATTTAATCAGTATAAATGACGTTTATCCACCTCACTAGAACTGACTCATATTTGTTCCTTTTTACAGCTGAGTAATATTCCATTGTATATATATACCGTAACTTCCTTATCCATTCATCTGTCAACAGACATCTATGCTGCCTCCATGCCCTGGCTATTTTACATAGCGTTGTAGTGAAGACTGGGTACACGTGTCTTTTCCAATGATGATTCTTCCGAGGTATATGCCCAGTAGTGGGATTGCTGGGTTATATGGCAGTTTTATTCTTAGTTTTTTAAGGAATCTCCATACTGTTCTCCATAGTAGCTATATTAATTTACATACCCACTAACAGGGCAAGATGGGTCCCCAGAGAGGTGGATGAACCTAGAGCCTGTTATACAGAGTGAGGTAAGTCAGAAAAAGAAAAGCAAATACTGTATATTAAAGCATATATATGGAATCAAAAAAATGGTACTGATGAACCTATTTGCAGGACAGGAATAGAAACACAGACATACAGAACAGAGTTGTGGACACAGTGTGGGGAGAGAGTGGGACAAATTTAGAGAGTAGCACTGAAACATATACATAACCATATGTAAAATAGATAGATAGCAGGAAGTTGCTTTTTAACACAGGGAGCTCAACCCCGGTACTCTGGGATGCAGTGAGGAGGGAGAGGGAGTAGCGCTTACTATGATGTTACTATTAGATACTATCTACGTTCACTTTTCCTCTGCCTTTAAGTTTCTGAGCGAGGGGACAAAACTTACTGCTAGGCGTTTTTCAGATTCTATAATTCAGAGTCTATAGAATCTGGTATACAAACACAGAAACAAAGGTATCAATACTAGCTCAGAGATCCCTTCCACTGAAGAACCACTTGTTTGTAGCAAGTAAATTAAGAGGCAGTTTTCTCTGAAGTGGTTGCCTGAAAGCCCAGAATTCAAACTTACCTATTGTGTTATAGTAAGAAATAAGCAACACCATCCCCTTTCAGACTAAACAAAACAGGGTGGAAGCTAAGAAAAAGAACCTACTTTTTTTCTGTTCCTACTACACTGGTATGTAAGATAAAAAAATTTTGGCAAGTAAATAATAACCAGACACTCTTACTAGAGAGACAGCTGAAAGCTTGTGGCTAAGAGCACAGAATCAGAGACCAAGCTACCTGAATGCAAATCATAGTCCCGACTTGTGTGAGGTCTGGGAGAAACGCCACACTGTGAAGTATCACCACTTTGTGCTTCCATCTCCTCTTCTAGCTCACAGATTTCTCATGATCATGAACAAGAATGATATATGTAAATTAAATAACCTAGAGCAGTGCCCACAGAGGCACTCAGCAAATGGTTGTTTTATTATTATTTAGCCTATGATTATTTTCTAACTTTTTCCAATTGACAAAAGAATTGCTCTCATTAAAGCAATCTTTCCAAAACATATTTTGACAGGGAGATTTTTTGTTTAAGAAAAAGAAAAAAAAATACTGATCACATATTAGAGCAGTAGAGCTGTAAGGGAGCTCAGAGATTATCTTATTTTTACTAATAAGGAAATCACAATTCAGAAAGGTTCACTGACAAAGAAATCAACGTCACAAGTTAGCTGTGGAACTACAACTCGTAAGAAAAGGTTCTTTCCCCACCACCCAACATTTTCATATTCTTCTACTAGGATGTATCTTGGTAGATATTGAGCTATTGAGACCTGTAAGAATAATCAGAAATTATCTGTTCTACTTTTTTAAAAAAAGTTATGAAGGAAGGAAATATATAGTATGTTCAAGAGCACAGCCGTTGATTTCGGAATTGGACGTGGTTTGACTCCCAGCTCTATCATTTATTAACTGTGTAACCTTGGGCAAAATATGGAACTTCTTTGAGCCTCAGGTTCGTCAAATGTGAAATAAGACTACTATTAACATTACCTACTTAACTGGATTGATTAAAGATCTTAGCAGAGTACATGACATAAAGGAAGTACACATAAATGTAGCTATTACCTATTTTCATTGTTACTATAACCATAAACAAAATTCTCCTTTACCCAAACTAGGAGAGAACACTTCTACAATGATTTCTAATGGGGAAAAAAAGACCACTCTGTCAATACCAGAGTTAACTACTGTCACTTTTTCCTATACCAAGTAGCTGCCTCATAATTCTCACTTGCTGGCGAAAGGGTTTACTGGGAGTTCGTATACTGCACTCTGTATGTGACAATGAAGGGAGCAAACACAACCCACACCATGGCAAACAGGATTTGAAAGCTGTTTATCAAGTTTGTTAGTTCTTACACTTCCTCACCCTGCTGTTCAAAACTGAAGAAACATAATATTCATTGGTATTCAAGTAAAAGAAAGAAGAGAAAATTTCTAAATATTTCATCTATAAATTTCTATTAACATTTCTATGGAAATTCCGAGTGGGTAGTATTGACTAAAAATTGAGTCATAAATTACCTGTGAATGCAATTTATCCTTTTAGCTTCACCACAAAACGCAAATGTGTTAACTTTATTTAAATGTTTAAAACTACCACGGAATAAAAACAAATGATCTTAGATCTAAAAATAGAATTGAAGGCTGGCAAAGTAGGGATACTCCTGAAAAAGCTTTAAATGAGGGCACACTGAGGGCATGGGGATTGTGCCACCTGTACACTATACTTCTTCCAAACATTCACTGTATTTCAGCACTTTAAATGGTCTTTCAAAATCTTGTAGCTATATGGTGTCAACATGAAAGCAAGTCATCGTATTTCAAAAAGTGGTCCTTTTAAAAGGATACAAACCTAGGCTTTATGTTTTACTCCTGTATTATAAAAATTTTATTTTTGGTTGAAAATTTATCTTCCACTCTGTAATACTACCTTTAGTAAGACCCACTAGTATAGCAATACTTAAACCTGTAGGTCGTTATGTTACTGTTTTAAACAAATTCTTTATGTATTTAAGAAAACCATGCAGTACTATAGGACTGTTAACTGCAAAACAAGGATATAAAGATGACGGCCTCCAAAACAGGAATTTTTTTAACCCACAAAACAAAGAGTTTTTAAATGAGTGACACCCAGAATTTGAAACCAAATCTAACAAGCAGAAATCTAAAATTAGTAACAATCGGAATAGCTGGAACTTTTATACTAGCGTGCTCACTGAAGGAAAAAAAGGGGGCTATTAGGAATATTATTAAATATAGAAGTTAATACTTTTCAAACAAATATGTTACTCATTGGCTGCATCTCTAATAGGTATACAACTCTTGCCAATAATAGCATTTTCAGAAATTGTATCTTGGCAGCATAAAAGCTTATATTCAACTGACAGGAAGCTGATTGCTAATTCAGAAAATAGATGACCCACCTATTCTGAATGCAGACTATGATTTATTTGAATAACGTACACTTAGTTATTAAGGCTCATTAAAAGCTATTTAAGTGCTTACTGAGCAGTGTAATGACAAAGAGAGTTCCTGCCTTTTAGTGGCAGGAATGTCTACAGGGACATTCCAGCATTAAAATCTGGTTGCAAACAGAGAGACTCGATGTTTTAGTAGACAACTTTATCTATAAGACACTTCCTGCTGGTTGAACAGCCTGTGACTCAGCTACTAAAACAAATTCCTCTCAGATAATTCTTTATAAAAGCATGCCATAATGGTTTGAAAACTAAAGGAATCTTAAAAATTACAATAGGTTTGCCCCATGAAAGAAGCCATACATTCAGTGTGATTTCATCTTTTTTAAGTACAAAGCCAAGAGAACTAATCTATGCTGCTAGAAGTCAGAACAAAAAGAGTTAGAATGGTGGTTATCTTTCTGGGGGTGGAAGCTGTGTCTGAAAGGGAACGTGAAGGGGCTTTGGAGATGCTGGCAATATTGTTTCTTGAGTGTGCTCAGTTTCTGAAAGTTCCTTCAGCTGTACAGCTATGGGTACTTTTCAGTATGTATATTATACTTTCATAAAAGGTTGAAGTCGAAAAAAATTCAACAGGTTCGTTTCATCAATTAAAAGGTTTAGTTCAGTTCAGTTCAGTCTCTCAGTCATGTCCGACTCTGCGACCCCATGAACCACAGCAGGCCAGGCTTCCCTGTCCATCACCAACTTTCAGAGTTTACCCAAACTCATGTCCATTGAGTCGGTGATGGCATCCAACCATCTCATCCTCTGTCGTCCCCTTCTCCTCCTGCCTCCAATCTATCCTATCATCAGGGTCTTTTCAAATGAGTCAGCTCTCCGCATCAGGTGGCCAAAATATTGGAGTTTCAGCTTCAACATCAGTCTTTCCAATGAACACCCAGGACCGATCTCCTCTAGGATGGACTGGTTGGATCTCCTTGCAGTCCAAGGGACTCTCAAGAGTCTTCTCCAACACCACAGTTCAAAAGCATCAATTCTTCGGTACTCAGCTATCTTTATAGTCCAACTCTCACATCCATACATGACCACTGGAAAAACCATAGCCTTGACTAGATAGACCTTTGTTGACAAAGTAATGTCTCTGCTTTTTAATATGCTGTCTAGGTTGGTCATAACTTTCCTTCCAAGGAGTAAGCATCTTTTAATTTCATGGCTGCAATCACCATCTGCAGTGATTTTGGAGCCCAGAAAAATAAAGTCAGCTACTGTTTCCACTGTTGGCCCATCTATTTGCCATGAAGTGATGGGACCGGATGCCATGATCTTCGTTTTCTGAATGTTGAGCTTTAAGCCAACTTTTTCACTCTCCACTTTCACTTTCCTCAAGAGGCTCTTTAGTTCTTCTTCACTTTCTGCCATAAGGTTAGTTTCATCTTATTGTGTTAGACTGTTTTCCAATGAATGAAACACCACGTAACTGACTGTACCAGCCAGCCCTTCACATCAAGTTAGCATCGGCAGCGGGCCACACTGCTGACTGCAAAGACAAATTCCTATTTCTTTTCTTAAAATTTTGAAACAACTGTGAGCTGAAATTACTCAGAAAGTGAAAAAAAGGGAAAGTTGCTTAGTAGTATCTGACTCTGCAACCCCATGGACTGTAGCTCACCAGGCTCCTGTGTCCATGGAATTCTCCAGGCAAGAATACTGAAGTGGGCTGCCGTTTTATTCAGAAGCAGAAGGTAAGTAGGTAAGTTCTGGTTGTTGTTGTTGTTCTCGATTGACTCGCACAAGTCTAGTTTGACTTACTACTTAGGATACCTGATGCTACAACAATAAGCCATTCAATTTAATTGAAAGCTCAAACTAATCTCATTTTAACTAATCTTGAAAACGTTTCTAAAATATCAATACATTTTATAAAAGCCATTTATTTACTTATTTTGACTACCAAAAAAAGTTTGCTCTTTCAGCTTACATCTATAAAGCAATGACATCATAATGACATTTAAACTCAACTATAACTCTTAATCAATAGTAACTCCTATAACTTTAATCATGCAAGGCCACAGATTGTTTAGAAGGTCACTATTATCACATCCTTATAAACAACATTTGATAGCAAACAAAGCTGAAAGCAAAGCAGGTCCCTAATATTTACCTAACAGTTTGAATCTGAGTGTTTTTATAATTTGCACACAGAAAACTCATTTTCTGAGATGGAAATTCTTTCTAATGAAAACTCCTCTCAAACTATGGCCTGTGACTATCACTAAAAATACAGTGTATTATTTGTATAAAATAATAAAATACAGTGTATTATTTGTATAAAATCCTTTACAGTGGATTTTGCCGTATCTAGTCACACCTAACTAAATTTGGAAACAAAAATTAAACGTGACACAGTGACCAGTTCACTTCCCCAAGGCCAGACCTGGCAACTTGAAAAAAAGAGTGAAAGAATGAAAAATGAGCTTTCAAATACAGGAAGCCACTAGAAAATAAGAACACCACCATTTCATATCCTAAAATTAGAGCTTTAAAGATTTCTGTTGACTAGTAAGTTTCAGGGTTGGGGGGAAGGGAGGCAAGGGGGATTTCTGCTCCCTGTACACACGACACCAGTGGGAATAAGGGCCAGTCCAAGTTCTATGTTAGCATTGCTCTGGGTAATAGCTCCAAGCTGTGAGGCGCAGCTGTATGGGCCCTGCCAGCAAGGCCATGGCAGCAGAGCTTTGAGAGCGTGGGGCCCTGAAGTGTCAGGATATAGAGAAGACAGCAGTTGCTGGCTGTGAAAACAGTCTGATACAAACCAGATGGGAACTTACTAGACGGGCAGCACAAAGGGAAACAATTGGTTCATTCAACAAAGTCAGGCCCCTGCGCCAGAGAATTCAGAGAAGACAATAACAGTCACCCAGAGTTGATGCAAACAAGAAACAGTCATGTGGTTACAGTTTAAAGAATTGTTTTTCCTCAGACTAAACAAAGTTTTGCTTTCTAATTCTTATATTCATTAATTGCAGTTTGGTGTACAGGCCTTTCTGCCAAAGACAAATATTTCATTTATACAATAAATACTTTTGTGACACTGAGAGAAATATATGAGGACAGAGAAACTAATTTTGTGCTGCTTCCTGTAAAGTGCTATGAACATAGGTTAAGCTATTTCAAGAAATTGGTAAATTTAGAAAATGACTGATTATGCTGACACAGCAATTAGAAAATATCCAAAATAATATTTCCATGACTTCTTAGGTCTGATTTGTTTTAATGTAGGAAGAAAAATATGAAGGCAATAATCATAGGCTCCTGGAACTACATTTCTACCTAAATGATTTTTTCAGACTTTATTAGATGGGACAGTATTATCGTAATTATAGTCACAGCAAAAAAGTGCCCGAGTTCTCTACAGACTTAAACTGCGTGAGCGTCATCACACTAACAAGTACCTGTGCATCTTTCTTTTTTTGGTACCTGTCTATCTTAAGTTGGCAATATAATAAAGATTAACAATTCGATTTTAAGATAACTTTCGGCAATAACATTTCACTTTAGGACTCTATAGGCATATACTCCACCACAGTCATCTGTTCTGCTATTCTGTAAGAGAGGAAATAGCATTCTAGCTTAAAATAATTCATAGGTAACTGCTTATTTTCCATTAGAAATTCCAGCACAACTTGGGCCTCTGCATTTGCTACTAATTTAGTAACACATCCAAAAAAGCCTTATATGTGTAATCAGTATTCTGAGGTGATAAACAAGTAGCCCATCACAGAAACTGAAAGTAACAGCACTTTTCATGCAATTCTTTGAACATATTTTATAATATAAAATATATATAAAATAAAATATAAAAGAGTATAAAACAGTAAATCTATTTTGTATCTTTATAATAAAAAATGGTTTCTTAGAAGACATGAATCTGTGGAATTGTGAAAATTACTGTGATACTTGAGACACAACCCAGGTTTTCCAATTTGCATTTGATGCACTATCCTGATTTTTTTTTTTTTTATGCTTCCCACCCCTAAAAACTGAGGCCAAACATTTAATGACATCTTTCCTGTTGCATTAGATCTTTCATCCTTTGCAAGGCATTTCTGAAGTAAACCAGAGAAACAGAAGTGGAGTAACAGCCTGATGTGCAGACTAAATGCAGTCATCAGCATTTCCAGCCATGGGCACCCCCTGCCCCGGCCCGTCCACTCCACTGTTCATGCACACACACTCACACACATTGTTTTACAGTCTAAATTACTGGCAACGGTACTGAATGATGGTTTTGACTAAATTTAATCATCAAATCCAAAAATCAGGTTGTGCTTATAAACTGAATTCCCATGTAATAAGAAGGAAAGGAAAACATGAAAAAATTGGTCTTATACAAAAAGAATTAAGAATAAATGTATCAATTCTGCTAAAAGTTATTCTAAACACATGGAATCAACTCTAATAAAATGATTAACAAAGGTAGTTTGTCTGCGATTTATTAGTAAATGTATTTCTTAGATCTTGGATTAACCCATGAAGAAAAAGGAGTTGGTGTCATTTTTATTATTAGGTATACTGATATAAATTTCTTCAGACATTGCCCATTTTTACTTTTATGGGTATATATATATACACAAACACACATATATGTATGAAAAAAATAAGCAATTGCATTAACTATTTTTATCTGATAAACATATCTTGAAATGATTTCCAAGAACAAGGGCCAGATCAGGCAGAACTTTTTAGGATATGATGTGGAGTCTGGACTCTAGGCTGGTGCAAAAAGAAGTCTTTGGAGGGGTCTGAGCAAGGATTCAAGTGATCTGATTAATATATTAAACAGTGACTCTTGCTCTGGGTAGATAAAATAGGGGAGCAAAATGAATATAGGAAGACCAACTGAGAAATTTCTCAGGATAATATTAAAGTTGAGGAATATTATGATTTAAAAAATCAACTACAGAAAGTAGAAAACTCAGCTTGACACCAAGCTGCTGGAAAAAATTTTGGTTAGTTTTATTAGAACACTAAAAACTTTAGTATTAAACCAGTTTTTAACAACTTTTGTGAACACCGAGACAATCAAGAGTAGTGAGGCTACTTAACCTCTCTGAAACCTCAGTTTTCTCATCTGTATAACAACACTAGTAAAAACATTTTACATATTCACTAGTTTACTGTGAGAATGAAAACTTCAACACTTGAGAGTTTTTTGTCAGCTATAAAGCACCTCTCCTTTCTCTATCTTTAAATCTTGACAATGTCCAAGATTTTAGTTTCATCACTGTAGGTTTGGGGGAAGAAACAAATCTACCATATTTGGCAGTGACTGTTCTATCCTAGTGCAACTCTAGGGCAGGATAGATTGACTAGAGTGTGATCAAACTAGTTAAGAGCTTGGAAACAATATAAGAAATAGTAAAAGCAACATGGGCCTTCCTGAGTAGCACTAGTAATGAAAAATCACCTGCTAATGCAGGAGATGCAAGAGATGTGGGTTCAATCTTTGAGTGGGAAGATCCCCTGGAGCAGGGAATGGCAACCCACTCCTGTATTCTTGTCTGGAAAGTTCCAATGACAAAGGAGCCTTGGCAGGCTACAGTCCATGGGGCCACAAAGAGTCATAGACGACTGAGAGACTGAACACAAAAGGAACACAGCATGTAGATTTTGGATTATAATTGTTATCAAATATTTGAAAGATTGTTCCATTGAAAGACCTGTTTCTAACACCCAATAGGACAGAACTAGAACCAATAAGTGAGAAGTTATAAGAGGCAAATGTTAACTCAGTAAGAATAATTAGTGCTTTCCATCAATAAAATGTACAACAAACAAGGGTGCTTCCTGATACTGTGAGATAACCATTTACTGGGTGTAATGTCTCATTTGCTGGCTCCCTCTCCTTTCTCTATCTTCAAATCTTGCAGATGTCCAAGATTTTAATCCAGGGATGCTCCCATTCCCTTTACTTAATCTTTGGGTGATGTCATCCATACCCACAACTTTAAATAGCATCCATACTGTCAACTCTCAGCTTTTTATCTCCAGTCCCAACCTCTTCACTGAATTCTAATAACAAACTGCCTATCTTTTGAAGTTTTTTTAGGCTTCTCAAAACCTATGTGTCCTACACAGAATGGCTGATTTTCACCTCAATCTTCCTAACTTTAATAAGTAGCACTATCATTCAACCAGTAATTTTCAGACCAGAAATTTAGGAGTAACTAATGCTTTTGAACTGTGGTGTTGGAGAGGACTCTTGAGAGTCCCTTGGACTGCAAGGAGATCCAACCAGTCCATTCTGAAGGAGATCAGCCCTGGGATTTCTTTGGAAGGAATGATGCTAAAGCTGAAACTCCAGTACTTTGGTCACCTCATGCTAAGAGTTGACTCATTGGAAAAGACTCTGATGCTGGGAGGGATTGGGGGCAGGAGGAGAAGGGGACAACAGAGGATGAGATGGCTGGATGGCATCACTGACTTGATGGACATGAGTCTGAGTGAATTCCAGGAGTTGGTGATGGACAGGGAGGCCTGGCATGCTGCGGTTCATGGGGTCACGGACACGACTGAGCAACTGAACTGAACTGAATCTTTGACTCTGGTTTCAATTATACTCTACATCTAATTTGCCTTAGTAAGTAATTTTTGAAATCAACTTATTCTTCAGTTCTATTAGGTATATGCCATCAATACATAGCCTTAACGTGACACCTCTACCAGGGTCCAAGCCACCATCACCTCTCATTTGTAATATTGGGACAGTCACACACTTCCAATTAATCTATCTCCACCACTGTCTCCCTAAGGTCTGTTCTCCATCTAGAAGCTAGCGGAAACTTTTAACAATGTAAATTAAAGTCTGTCATTTCCTAGCTCAAATCCTCCACAGGATTCTCCTCATTTGTTGTTGTTCAGTTGCCAAGTTGTGTCCAACTCTTGCAACCCCATGGACTGCACTAACCCCATGGACCGCACTATGCCAAGCCTCCCAGTCCCTCACCATCTCCTGGAGTTTGCCCAAGTTTGTGTCAATTGAATTAGTGATGCCATCCAACCATCTCATCCTCTGTCACCATCTTCTCCTTCTGCCTTCAATCTTTCCCAGCATCAGGGTCTTTTTCAATGAGCCAGCTCTTTGCATCAGGTGGCCAAAGCATTGGATCTTCAGCTTCAGCATCAGTCCTTCCAATGAGGATTCAGGGTTGATTTCCTTTCGGATTGATTGGTTTGATTTCCTCATTGTCTAAGGGACTCTCAAGAGTCTTCTCTAGCACCACAGTTCAAAAGCATCAATTCTTCAGTGCTCTGCCTTCTTTATGGTCCTCCAGTTTATCTTTATTCTCATCATGCTCAGACTGAAATCCAAATTCCTTCTCAGAGTCTGCAGAGCTCGACATGGTCTGCAGCCTACGTCTCCTGTCTCAGTTCTACCACAGCTCCCTTGCACACTCCCCTCCAACCACAATGGCCTTCTTGTTGTTCCTCGGGCAAGTTCATTCCCACCACAACACCTTCATTTTTCCTTCATATTTCTACATGGAATACTCTTCCCCAAACATTTGAACATTTCTCCTTCCCTTCACTCTGTGTGGAAATGCCATTCCTTCAAAAAGGGCTCCCCTAACCAAATGATCTACAGAAGCAAAACCACTTACCCTGCTTTCTTCACTAACTATCACTCTGCTTTATGTTCTTCTTAATTGAAACTAATAGAAATACAAATTGACAGACATTATTTTAACATAAAGAATACCTTTCAAAAATGTTTTGCTTTTTATTGGGAAAGAATTTCAATCTTGGGGCAAAGTTACAAGAATAATATAAAGAATACCTGTATCTCACTTGCCCAGATCCATAGTGGTTAACTTTCCCCTGTGTTTAGGTTGGTATGGTGTTTCCCCATGACCAAATGCAGGTTGCTGCTACTGCTAAGTCACTTCAGCCGTGTCCGACTCTGTGCGACCCCATAGACGGCAGCCCACCAGGCTCCCCCGTCCCTGGGATTCTCTAGGCAAGAACACTGGAGTGGGTTGCCATTTCCTTCTCCAATGCATGAAAGTGAAAAGTGAAAGTGAAGTCGCTCAGTCGTGTCCAACTCTTCACAACCCCATGGACTGCAGCCCACCAGGCTCCTCCGTCCATGGGATTTTCTAGGCAAGAGTACTGGAGTGGGGTGCCATCAGCAATCCCAACTGGAGGCACACAGTATTCATCTGGCCCTCCGTGGTTGCACTAATTTTGATCATCCCATCAGCGTACTATCCTACGTTTCCCTTTCTGTGAGGAGACACTTTAAGACCATGCAAATATCCTGCCCCTCATTAAAATTTCCTGTACATTTAGCATTCATTGATGACCTCTGCCCCATCTAATCTTTACTAGGATGCTTGCAACATGCTGGCTTTCCAGCAGTACTAGTCACTCCGCATTTGCCTGTTGACTCCTAGGACTTCTAAAAACCCTTCATGTTTTTCACAGCACTTAACATCATCTGAAATTGCTGTAAATTAATTTACTTTTTTCTATTATGTATACAAGGATGTAAGCTCTGTGAAAGCAAGGATTTCACCTGATACATTTACCATACTCTCTCCAAGGTTTGGAACAATACCTGGCCTATAGCAACCACTTAAGAATGAATAGAAAAAGAAAGAAAACTGTTTACCAGGCCCCTGGACTAGATGGGAGAATAGGACTACCTCATACATTTGATCCAATAAACACTTAATGGAAAACTACCATTTATGGTGCTGTGCTAGAGATCAGGTGGTGCAGAGATGAATGAAACAAGGCCATTGTCTCTTAGAAAGTTACTTTCCAGAGAAAGAGAGAGGCTATAAGGAAATAATTCTACAAGGTATGATGCAAGGGCTAAAAGTGAAATATATACCAAATAGCATAGGCCCTTCAGGGATAGAGAGTAGACCAAAAATGTTTGTTTCTAGGATGGAAAGGTGGTGAAAGAGGGCAGAGGAGGCAACAGTTCCAAATGAAGACACTGAGAAAGGCATGTGAAGGGAAATGTAGGAGACACTGGTAAGCATAGTAGGATGAGGGCTGAGAAGAAAGAGAATTATGAAGTATTTGTGGCTACAGCTGACCTGAAGAATCATTGAGCCCACCTTCATTCTTCATATAAGAATGAATGATCCTTCTTATTCCACATTCATTCCCTTGCCCACCTTCTCCTTCCCCTTCTACCTTTTCCTTTCCCCTCTACTCTCTCAAAGTGAGACCTCTTCCCTTCTTCCTATTCCTTCCCTTTCTTTCTCTGCACTTAGCCTTTTCATCTCTCAGGATTACATCTTTCTCCCTCTCCCTTTGTCAAGAGTAGAAATGAGATGGGAATCAAAGTTGTAGGTAGAAGAGTTACCTTCAAGGAGGTAAAAAGCACTATTCTTTCTTGAACCCAAAAGGGAAAAAAAAATGAAAAGATTAATGTAGAATTGTAAGAAGTTGGAGCTAGAGTAGCTATAAATGAAAGAGTAGAATTTTGGAAATACATTTGAAAGAGCAGAAGTTGGAAAAGCAAAAGCATATATTAAAAGAGAACTGAGGGGATAACATTGGGATTAAGGGTTTGGGGAAAAGGGCTAGAATAGATGTTATTTTGGAGCCAAAATCCATATGAAATTAATAAAAGTTATTACTGGGGAATAGCCAAACTTCCATTCAAGCCTCACAGCACAGTTTGCTAACAGGTTATAATTTTATAAACTGCATCAACACCATTAGAATTTCATGACCAGGAACAAAAATCAGAGAATGGGGATTAACACAGATCAAAGAGACACAGAGGTCTTGGATGGTTATAAGACAGTATTTACATGAGTTAACCATATAGATCAGGCAAAATATAGGGCCTGAGGAACAGCCAGTCAAGAGAAACAGGACTGAGTAAATGGAGGCTGCAGTACAGGTGGGAGAAAGAATACATGACTGAAGTGGCTCCAGTAACCGATACACTAACTATCTCACAACATCTGCCTCCTGTCCCATTACCCAACCCGGCCAGGTTAGTTAGGGGAAGAAAGACAAAAGTAGTAAGCTCTGTAATGAATAAGACAACTATCCCTATACTCCAAGGATCACTTATTATTCCCCAGCAATTTCTCCCACAAATGAAGTTTCTAGGGGAAAAAAAAAATCTAGAGAAGATGAAAGGAAATAAAAAGCCATCTCAGAAAACTTAGTTCCAGCTGATTAGTACTCAAATGCTCCTGAACGACATCACAGAAGTCCAAAAGTCATCCCTTCTATTCCTTAATGGAGTTGACTTTATGTCAGAAAGGGAAATGAGAGGCAGTAAGTTGAACTCCCCCTAGACCAGCAATGAGAACTCTGTCTAAAGATAATTCCCTTAAAATTTATTCTTCATAAACACTGCTCAAAACCAGTAAGAGTTGCCTAGAAAACTGCATAGTCCTAAGCACCTAAATTTTAATCTGTCACTCCCATCTCCAAACAGTATCTATGATCTCATTTGTGCTTCTAAATCACTACAGGTTTGCTTTGGTAGAACACATCTTTGAACTCTGCCATAGGCTTGCATTACATGTTTACATATGAATTACATGGTTAAAAATTTGGCCTTTATTTGACCAATGTTGTTTTTTATAGCAAAGAACAATCTTGGGAGAGTTTTCCCACTTAAAATTTTTTTTTCATGATTCTGTAATAAAGCTAGTAGTATTAAGCATACCTGGATGATGTTAGATCTTTCTTTAGAACAGGCATAGTGGAAAGGCTGAGCCCAAAGGCAAAAACTGAGGGCATGTTACATAGATAAAACCTTATTCTATATAACATCAATAATAATAGTGTTAATAGTGGTAAAAAGCAAAAGTACTATGGATAAGAAACATTAAAGTATTAATTTATTTATTATTTTTTAAATTTTTATTTAATTTCATTTTACTTTTAAACTTTACAAAATTGTATTAGTTTTGCCAAATATCAAAATGAATCCGCCACAAAAAAAAGAAAGTATTAATTTAATAAAATAAAATATGTAAGTACAATAAAAAGGAGAAAAATGTTTCTCAAGAATATATGAGGAAGGTTTCCGGGATGGACGATGAAATTATAGTGCCTTCTGCCATTTGAGTTACAGGGTTTTTTGCCATGAAATTTAACCATTTTAATATTTTTATGTGTGTTCAACATGGCCCCTAATTTTAACCCTTACTTTTAATCAGGATGCCACAGCTCATAAATGATTACTAAGCTCTTGCATTATCAGTTTCTCTTAGATTTAAAAACAAGAGAATTGCTGGCAATCCAATTCACTACAACACTCATTTGTCAACAGATAAGATTATCAATTGGAAATCATTCTGGTTAATAAGCTTCACTATATTTAGTTGTCTGATACGCAGATCAATAAAAAAATTTTGTAAAACAATCCTAGGTTATCTTAAATACAATCACTGAAGAATAAAAAAAATTGTTGTAAGTTAATTTATCTCCTTAATACTATATATAGAACTTTACCATCTCTAGCATTTTCTCACCAACGTCCTTAAAGCTCAGAACCAATGCAGATTCAATACCTATCTGTTAAAGAAGAGTGGATTACAACATGAATATTCAAAAAGAAGAGGCGTTCTGGAGACAGTCATGCCAATGATAACTAATATTTTCATAGCTTTTAATACGTGTAAGTCCTGTTCTACATGCACTACATGTCTTCAACCAAGCTATCAACCTTCTGGAATAGATACTACATTACAGATGAGAAAAGCACAGAAAGGTTAAGTATCTTGTCCAAAGTCACCAGCTAGTGAATAGCCAGCAGAGTTAGAATTTGAACTCAGGAAGTCTGAGTCCAGAGTATAAGCTCTATGCTGTAGTACTTCTAATTCTACAGTAGAACAGACATCAGCATGAACATCTGGAGTCATTAGGCAGTGTTTCACAAAGGGCGCTCCTCTTTCCTCATCAGCACGACCAGGGGTGCTAGTTTAGCATTCAGATTGCCAGGCCTAGACTCAGTCTCAGGGTTAAGCTGGGAATCTACATTTTAAATTAGAAACGCAGGAGATTAAGTCAAAATTTGAAAGACACTGTATTAAAGACTAAAACTATCGAGTGATAGTACATCCTTTAAGTATAAAAATATTACTTCTCTCTTTTAATTAATTCTGAATTGAAATAATCCAGTTTCTCTTTTATTTAGGGTACAGCTGGCTTGGTAGAGGGCTTCCCTTGAGGCTCAATTGGTAAAGAATCTGCCTGCAATGCGGGAGACCTGGATTTGATCCCTTGGGTTGGGAAGATCTCCTGGAGAAGGGAAAGGGTACCCACTCCAGTATTCTGGCCTGGAGAATCCCATGGACTGTATAGTCCATGGGGTTGCAAACACCTGGGCACAACTGAGCAACTTTCACTATCACTGTACCCATAGAGATAGAAAGTAAACTAGTAGTTGCCAGGATCTGGGGGGAGGGGAGGGTACAGAATGAATACTATTGGGTATGGGATTTCTTTTAGTGCAAAAATTTCTGGATAAAAATGAATGAACTGTACCTTATGAAAGGTAAAATTTTACAATTATCTCCATTTTAAAAATCAAGAATGAGTGAAGGAATGCTCACACTACTTCTATTTCATTTAGAGTTCAAAAATACTGCCCACTGACTAACATGTAACCCAATTTAACTTTCTCTACTTTGGGCATATTCTTGGTTGCCTGTTCCCCTTGCTTAACTAATACATCCTCAAAGAACGAAAAATTTTAGTACATAAAAGAAATCACAAAATCTTTTAGAAAAGTAAAAATGACAAGGCTATTGTACTATGGCTGTTTGTACCATGTCTACATTCAAAATTATCAACTGAAAAATGATTATAAGAAACTATTCTCATTTTCTTCTTCTTCTTTCTTTTCTTTCCCTCTCTTCTTCCTTCTATCTTTTTACTAAATGACAGAATTAAATGTTGTTTGGGGTCAAAAGCAAAATGGACTGGATCATCAAATTCAATTCAATCAACACATTGATCACTGACTGTATTTAAGCACAGTGCTCTGCGGGGAAACAAGGTCTATTACATAAATAGAAAAGCCTATCTTAACAAATAAACTACAAAACTATCCTATATATCACTTTCTCTGAAACTTTAATCAGTCTGGAGAATACAGAGTTGGTAAAGGCAGCTCTTGCCATAAACTATTAAGTCGTACAATAAATATTTATTAAGCGTTCACTCAATAAAAGGGTATAAAACAAGGAAAAGAACATCAATTTGTCCTCAAGTAGATATGGGCTTGAATTCTAGACCTTCATTTTCTAAACTGTGTGCTTTGGGAAAGTTAGTTAACCTTCATGAACTTTATCATTTCTCATATAAATGGGAATAATTACTAACTGCATGGCGTGGCATTATGAGGAATAAATGAGACAACATAAAGTGCCTGATAAAGCTTCAGTAAATGGAAACTATTGCTAAGATTATGTTCAGGGCTTCCCTAGTGCTTCAGTGGTGAAGACACCTGCCAATGCAGGAGACATGGGTTTGATCCCTGATCCAGGAAAATCCCACATGCCACCAAGCAACGAAGCACATGCACCACATTACTGAGCCTGTGCTCTAGAGCCCGGGAGCTGCCACTACTGAAGCCTGCATGCCCTAGAGCCTGTGCTCCACAACGAGAAGCCACCGCAGTGAGAAGCCCACGCACTGCAACTAGAGAGCAGCCCCCGCTCGCCGCAACTACAGAAAAACCTGGCCAGCAACAAAGACCCAGCAGAGTCAACCATAATTACATAAAACAAACAAACAAAAAAGATTACATTCAGGGCACCAAAGATCTGGAGGGTGGAGTTAAGGATGAATAAGACATTTTTGGATGGCATCACTGACTCACTGGACACGAGTTTGAGCAAGCTCCGGGAGATGGTGAAGGACAGGAAAGCCTGGCGTGCTGCAGTCCATGGGTCACAAAGAGTCAGACATGGCTGAGCAACTGCACTGAACCGAACTGAAGCCATTTTCAACTGCAGGTTCAGCAAGGACTTGGGAAAATGCAGCTGAATGCTGAATAATAAAAAGTGTCAGTTCAGTTTGGCAGTATCCTGTAGAGGAATTTTTTGTCTATGATCATGAGGGATATTGGTTTATAATCTTCTTTTCCAGTAGAGTCTTTGGCTGGTTTTGGTATCAGGGTTATGCTGGAACGAGTTCTCCCATTTTTCTGGCAGTGGGAGCTACTCTTCTAAGACTGTATCAGTGAATGAGAATCTCTCCAGTCTCCTGTCCTAGCTCCCATTCTTTCTTTTTCCAGAGGTCTATGGAGAAGAGATTCCAAGTAGCAGTGAACTACTTTTATATCAGTAGCTACCAATGGCTCTATGCTTGGCTTTTAGTAATTCATTAAAGAAAAGCTCAGTCAACATCTTTATCTGCTTGTATGGTGCTGTGACTATGTTGTGGCACAGTCTCTGTTGACACAGTTCTTGCGTCCCATCTCTCTGGAGAAGTCTGCCTTTCTGTGGACTTTAAGCTACTTGCTCTACATTATAAGCTATCTGATTGGTTCAAGAAATGCTATGATTTTATACTTTATCTGACATTTTATTATAGTTAGAAGTGACACTCTCCACCTTCCTCCTCCTACGGGGAAACAGAAACCCCACATTCAGCAACATTTTAAAGTGAATTTCTATTTTATTAATCAGTAATAGCATGCATTTGTAAAAAACACATTTACTCAGATTATACTTGTTAAACATTTGGTTACATGGATTTGGGGCAGACTTGTTAGTCTGTGCCCCTTCTTCCGGGAACACTACTAAGAGATCTATACACATGGTTTTTAAATTACTGTCATACCTTATGAGAAAAAAATCAATTAAACAAACTTTTAACTGTGATTTTAAAATTACTAAAATCAATTGTAATTCTGAGATCTATTGTAACTTAACTATATTTCAAATACAAAGGCAAAAATTTTCATTTGCACTTGTGGTTAGAAATAGCTTCCAAATATATATAAGCTTTGAATTTCCTAATTCTCACATATCTGAAGTTACAATCACTGTAGTGAGGTATAAAAGGTGCTAAGATGTAAAGGAATTAAATTCAAGACATTTGTTGGTATTGCTCAGTCGCCAAGTCATGTCTGATTCTTTGCGACCCCATGGGCCACAGCATGCCAAGCTTCCCTGTTCTTCACTATCTCCTGGAGTTTGCTCAAACTCATATCCACTGAGCCAACTCTTTGTGACCCCATGGTCTGTAGTTTGCCAGGCTCCTCTGCTGGTGGAATTCTCCATGCAAGAATACTGGAGTGGGTTGCCATTCCCTTCTCCAAGGGATCTTCCCGACCCAGGGATGGAATCCAAGTCTCCTGCATTGCAGGCAGATTCTTTACCAGGAGGGAAGCCCAATTCAATACATAATGTAAAAAAAAAAAAACCTATCTGTGATTTCCCACAAAAAAGTAACCAGATTTTGATAAATTATTGCAATTATATTAATTACTTTTAGCACTTTGATACATATTTTCTGAGCAACATATATCATCTATAAATAAGAAAACTGAAGAATGCTGTAATTTTAAACATCTTTGACAACTATTTAACCACAAAACATATACTCTAATATTTTCCCCTTGACTCTAGCAAAGCATGTTTGACTTTCTAATTTATTATTTACTATGAAGTTCTTAAAATTTTAAGAGAAAAACTACAGAAAAGTATTTTTTAAAGTGAACTATTTTAATACATCACAATAGAATTTAATTGTTCCTGGGTTCATAACAAATACATGAATTTAAATACAAATACTTCATTGGTACTGAGGAAAGCTAAGTTGCACAGTGAAAGGGGGGGAAAATGAGTTGTTAAATTATTAAAAAGCTGCTTTCACTATAAAACTGTTAGATAACTAATCAGGGCTTAGAATCAGATAAGTGATATCATGTGATCAAAAATACATTTAATGAATTCAAAGCCAAGAGTTTTACTGTTAGATTTCAAAGATATCATCTTTTGGAACTCAGATCAATTTTTCTCTTTTGTGTTAAAATCTGAAAGTAATAATCCAGGAGAGAGGAGAAATCTTGTCTTTACAGATTTCCCAAAAGCTTAGTGCTAGAATCTATGTTCTACCATTATCTTCAGTCAATTTTTAATGGATGATCACTGAAAAACTACCACTATTGCTGGTAAATGGCTTGGTTTCTACACACACACACATAAAACTACTATACATTTCAAAGTGAAATACATGATACTTCTTCCTGAAACAGCCATAATTTTGGGTTCAAGTATTCGTAGAAGAATTTATCTTCCAGAAAAGATGTGGTTTTGATAAGGTGAATTTCCTTCATTATCTTCAAGGCCCTTTGCGTATGAAAGATAGGATTGAATTCCTTCAAGGTCAGTCAAAGTCCTGAAAGCCCTAGAGGATTATTTTGGCACTCTGACTTTCCTAGTCTCTAAAACATTTGGCAATGTATCAGAGTTTTATCAGAGGAAAAAAAACCCACAAAATTTATGGGGGAAAAAAGTCTTAACTGACTATTGCCAAAGGAATCATATTCATTCAAAAAGTATTTAGTAGGGAGATATATATCAATTACAGAGTGAAACACTCGACTCCTATTTGAAATGTTCTATCTATAGCCCACTGGGTATTTATCTGCCTTGGTTAAAGCTGACATAGGCCTGCTCCCCTAACTTCTGTTTTATACTGTAACTGTGCTTCGTCACTCAGTCGCATCTGACTCTTTGTGGCCCATGGACTGTAGCCCACCAGGCTGCTCTGTCCATGGGGGTTCTCCAGGTAAGAATACTGGAATGGGTTTGCCATGCCCTCCTCAAGGGGGATCTTCCCAACACAGGGATGGAACCCAGCTCTCCTGCATTGCAGGTGGATTCCTTACCGTCTGACCCCCATGAATACTGGGGTAGGTAGCCTACCTCTTCTCCAGGGAATCTTCCCGACCCAGGAATCAAACTGGGTCTCCTGCATTGCAGGCAGATTCTTTGTATTAGATGTAAAATTAAATGAAAATAATTTTTACATGTATTAAATCCAATTATTCTAAATTCTTTCTAAATAAAACTGCATCACTAGCTAACACATTGGCTTCTTCTATTTTATTATTTTTATTGACATTAAATGTTAATTGGACATTATTTAATGACATTGTTGTAAATCAACAAAAATTTAAATATTGCCATCTTGTGGCCATTCATATTCATGAAACTGAAAACAATGTCACTTTCCTAAAGAGATTTACCTTTAAAATATTCCCAGATATATTTTCCTTATCAGCTGAGAAAAATGATCGTTTTATTACATACAACCTTCTCCAAGGAGATAAAATTCATTTATACATTTAAGAAATTATATGTTTTTTTAGAAAACTGAATTAAATATACAGTCATTGGCCATGAGTGGTAACAGAATTCAGTAGGACATCAAGGCAGTTTTGATACTATCTTAGGCATATTCCTTTGCTCGTATCTACATAGTTATGATTTAATACAATGAGGAAAGCTTTACATGCAATTTTCCATAGGGTTCTAAAATATAATATCAACATAATAACTAACATTATTGTACCATTGTTAAGTTTAAAAAAGTGGTCAGGAGGGCAAAGTTCTGAAAAGCTGGAGCAAGAAAGGAAGAGAAAACAAAGAGAAAAGTAAAAACATAAATAACACAATCTTAAGCTCTTTCTCAATTTAGGTCTTCCCCAAAATGCCAAATGCCTAGTTACCTTTGCAATTAGACTGGCATTCAATACATGAGCTAAAAAAAACCACAAATACAAAAGCAAAAAAAAAAAAAAAAAGCTACTGCTCAAAATACTCCTAACACTTTTGCAGATAGAAGAATTTTTAAACAAAAAACATCTTAATTTCTGCCAAATTTCTGCCAAATTACTGCCAAATTTCAGAATTTAAGTTATATAAAATTTAAATGACTAAGAAGCAAGAAGGCAAACAAAGCAACCTTGTAGAAACATAAAGACAACATCAAAATGCTGTGATACTGAGTCTAGAATCAGTCAGCCACATCATTTCGTAATCAAACAATACAGAAAAGTTCATTCATATGACAGCATTTAACATGAGAGTCCTTTGTTTTATAAGTTGCACCTGTTAATCAAATCACCACACAATATAAACAGCCTTTACAAAGCTCCTGAATATCCATAACTGCTGCCTTTATCATAATTTAAAACAGACAACTATGTTACAGACTTGTACATAGATAAAAGATACTGACATTCAATTGTACAAGAACCAAAAAATAAGATTAAAAGAAAAATACTACCTAAGAGTTTTTAAAATCTATTAGAAATAGCATTTACTGATAAAAAGAACTAACAAATATATACTCAAATACAGGATGAGAGTCTTAATCCCAATGGACTAAATGTGAAAAAACAAAAACAAAACCCTAGAGATAATAAGACATATAAAAGTAAAGAATTCTCATTATGTATTTGTTCAGTATCACAAGTATCAAACTACTATTACAAGAAAACTAGTCTTACCTTGCTGCTGTGAAAGTGAAATATCAGATTTATTTCTTACACGTATTAAACGACTTTGAACTGGCTTGTGTTCAACTTGCTTAACATCTTGGCCTTGCTTTTGTTGGTACTAAAGAATTAAAGACATGAAGTCATAATATCATTTTTTAAGTTACTTTTAAAAGATCTGAGCAATTATTTACATGTTTATTATATAAAATTTGAATACTATGCATGCTTTCTAAGTACCAGATGGGTAACGGAGTACATATTACAAAAGAAAAGATATTACAAATAAAATCTTTCAAAAGATTTGGATAATATACAGATTTCAAATATGCAAATAGCTTCTATTTCTTACTAGAGAATTCAGAGCTACTTATAAATCAACTATTCTAGATACATACATGATGGATTTAGACAGGATAAAAACTTAATTTGACTGTAAGTACTTCCATATAACTATTTTTGCATAAAATGAAAATCTGCATAATGTACTGCAATTTTCAAAAAGCTTTTATATATAATAACATCATTTAATTCTCACAAGTGTTGAGGTATTATTATCCTTTGTCACTCAAGAAATGTATATTCTACCATAAGCCTCATCATCTCTTTTCCTTACTACAATCTAATCAAATTTAAAATTTTCAGTGGTAAAGTTCCTTCACAATCACATATTACAAATTGTGATGAATTTAGCCATTCTTTCTTTCCTATTTTATGAGTCTAGTTATGAATGAGTCTCTAAGAACAGCTACCAAATACAATTTGACAGAAACTTAAGATGTCTCTGAACTCTTATCAAAATACAAGCAGAGAAGAATCTGAAACCTATCCACATGGACTCAAATGGAACCACTCCAGTTCTGGCAGGGACCTATTGATCTACAGGTAAGAATGAGCAGTTTCAAGCTGCAATAGTCACAACTAGCCTTACCGCTGGTCTTTTAAGTTTAGAGCCTTTGTTATGTAGGTTTCTGCCCTGAAGGAAATATTATTTTGATGTGTATTTCTAAGATGAGTACTATGACTATCTCAGGCCACTTCAACTAGAACGTTCCTATGAACCTTCCTATTGACTGCCTCCCTTAACCACAGAGTATTGTGGGGCTTCCCAGGCAACTCAGTGGTAAACAACCTGCCTACCAATACAGGAGACTCAAGAGATGCAGGTTTGATTCCTGGATCAGGAAGATCGCCTGGAGAAAGGAAGGACAACCCATTCTGGTATTCTTGCCTGGAAAATCCCGTGGACAGAGGAGCCTGGCAGGCTCTAGTCCAGGGGATCACAAAGAGGTGAGCACGCACGCATGCAGATTATGGAGCTAAACTGCTTGTATTCAAATCTGGGTAAGGCATTACCTAGCTTTGACTTTGGGTAAGTTTCTTAATGCTCAAATACCTCGATTTCCTCATTCATAAAATGGGGATGATAATAATAATTACCTCAGTAGGTTGTTGTAAGGATTAAATGAGTTAAATATGTAACAAACATAGAACAGCATCCAGCTGAGTATAAGCACTAGAAATAAGTTTATGCTATTATTATCACCAGTCTATTTTTCCTTTAATAAAGGAAATCTAAGAAATGAATTTTTTTGAAGCCATTCTAATGGTAACACGTTGCAGTTTTATTTTAAAACAGGCCAATAAATAAAGGAAAGCAATCTTTCTTTTATTTTTTAAATATCTTTATTGAGGTACAATTGATAGACAATAAACAGCATATATTTCAAGTGTGCTGCTGCTGATGCTACGTCACTTCAGCCGTGTCCGACTCTGTGCGACCCCATAGACGGCAGCCCACCAGGCTCTCCTGTCCCTGGGATTCTCCAGGCAAGAACACTGGAGTGGGTTGCCATTTCCTTCTCCAGTGCATGAAAGTGAAAAGTGAAAGTGAAGTCACTCAGTCGTGTCCGACTCTAGTGACCCCATGGACTGCAGCCTACCAGGCTCCTCTGTCCATGGGATTTTCTAGGCAAAAGTACTGGAGTGGGGTGCCATTGCCTTCTCCGATTTCAAGTGTATCATTTGCTAAATTTTGACATATGTATATACCCATGAAGTGATCATCACAATCAAGATAATATGATGAATAAATCCATCAATCTCAAAAGTTTATTCATAACCTTCTGTATTCCTTCCTATAACTACAGATTGGCTTGCATCATCTAGAATTTTATATAAGTGAAATCATAAAGTACACACTCTTATTTGGGTGTGGGTTCTGTCTTTTTTCCCCTCAACATAACTCTTGTGAAAATCATCTATGTTACTCTGTATCAGTAGTCCATGGCTTCTTCTTACTAAATAGTATTCCATCTTATAGATATGCCAAAATGTGTATATTTAGCAACTATGGACATTTGTGTGTGTAAAGTTTTTGCTGTTGTTTAGTCACTAAGTCGTGTCTGACTCTTTTGCAACAACATGGATGGCAGCTGTCAGGCTCCTCTGTCGGTGAATTTCCTAGGCAAGAACACTGGAGTGGGCTGCCATTTCCTTCTTGGAGGGATCTTTCTGACCCATGGATGGAAAATTGCTATCAACATTCATGTGTGAGTCTTTGTGTAGACATGTTTTAGTTTCTCTTGGGTAAATAAATACTTAGAAGTGAAATGTCTGGGTCATATGGTAGGTGTACGTTTTACTTTTTTAAGAAATTGCTAAACTGTTTTCCAAAGCAGTTGAATCATATTACATTCCCACAGCAGCATATGAGTTTAAGTGCTTTACACTTGCCAAAATTTGGCTTGTTAGCCTTTCTAATTTTAGATGTTCTAATGGGTGTGTAGTAGCATTTCATTGTGGTTTTAACTGACATTTTCCTAATGATTACTTGATGTTGAAAATCTTTTTATGTGCTCATTTCTTTGGGTAAGGTATCTATCCAAAGATTTCATCCATTTTTTAATTGGACTGTTTTCTTAATATTGAATTCTGAGTTCCCTATATATCCTAGATATAAGCTTTTTATCAGATAAGTGATTTGCAAATATCTTCTCCCAATCTGTAGCTTGTCTTTTCATTCTTTTAACAGTGTGTCTTAAAGTGAAATTCTTATTTTTGATAAGACCAGTTTATTAACTTTTTTCTTTCACGGACACAATTTTTGGTGCCATTTTTGCCTAGCCCAAGGTCACAACTTTTATTTTTATTACAGAAGTGACTAACAGATATTTATTATTAGTTTTTTCCTGATCTTTATTTGGTCATAGGTCATTAATATTAAACCCTACATAATAGGGTATTCCATAAACAATCTTTATCTTATACATTTTTGGCTTTCATCTGCAACACCCTGCAATGCTATACAGTACCATACCATGACTATTTATTGAATAAATTAATCCACAATGAGAAACATTGTAATAGCATTGTAATTAAATGCTATTGCATTTAATTTAACATGGGCATTCTTTTTTTTTACATCTTGGAGAGTATCCTATTTTTTCAGTACACAAGAATTCATGAATTTTAATATAATAAATTTTTACTGAATACCTACTATGCACAAACTACTAAGCTAGTTATTGCATGGGAATATAGAACATAGCTATCTACCTAGGTAACAGGCATTTTTATATACATTATTTCTAATTTTTAATTTAAAGACAAGGAAATTAAGACTTAGAAAAAAAGCTATGTATGTATTCCAGGTCCCAGCTAGAAGCTGGATAAGCTAAGATTTATAGCCAAGTTTGAGTCAGGTAAAAAAAAAAAACAGAAAAAAGGAGGCATGATTTGAGGCTGTCTGATTCCAGAGACTGTACTCGTGATAGTGTACCATGCTAAGGCAATACTGTTACCATTCTGATTTAAGTAAAGCACAAGTACTTAATTGGGTACCTGAGGAAAGTCTTCAGCGGCTTCTGATAATTTAACGTCACTTTCTTGTGCTGTCAGAAGTGTTGTGGAAAGAGTAACGTGAGGATCTGGTTGCAACTCCAATTCTCCCAAACTCATTGGACCATGACTAGCACATAAATCTTCATAAACAGCATCTGCTATCAAATAAGTAAACAAAAAGTTAAACTATTTCTTAAAGGAAGAAAAATTGGCTAAAATCACCAATATTTCTCACCTGCTAAATTAGAAATAGAAATACTTCAACAGAAAATGCCTGTCACCAAGCCTTCATTGCAATTAAAACCAAAGGTCATAGCAAATTCAAAAAGCACCTATGTTCAAACATATCTATGGATTATTCTAGGGTTCCAATCAGCAAGTTGTTTATGCAGCCCCCACACAACACCCACTCTTACATACCAACTCCTAACCCTCCAGAATACCTTTTCGGTCAATAAAAGTCAATAGAATACTTTCTATCTAAAATGTAATCTTAAAGCAAAGGACAATTTCCTGACTAGAAAATGTTGATATTGCTTAGCTCTGCTCTGTAGATATTTTTCTTCAAACAATCAAGCTCCTCTTTTCCTCATCCAAATCTCAATCGAATCAATAAAAAGAAGACAATATGAACAGAAACAAATATTTATCTAATAACATCACTGTACATTTATATTGCACTTTAAACTCCATGCACTTTCACATACATGATCTCATTTAATTTGAATCTCACAATCATTCTGTAAGGTAAGAAGATCAGATAATTTTATAACTGTCTTTCACTGACAAAGCCAAGGCTCAGGAAAGTTAACCAGTTGTTCAAAAATCAGAATTCTAGTTAAGAGGTGTACAGGAACTAAAATCCTCATCTTTCAACTCCTACTCACTGTTTCTTATTTCACATTCTTGCTAAATTATTTCTCAGAAAAATTCTGTTTTTCCTAATTAATGGTCATCTTTTAAATACAGCACAGTATGGTCTATCTCATTTTAATCAACAGAAATAGACCTGAAGCTCTACACATAAACTAAGTTGTTTCAAATGAAATGATATTTTAAGACCCCATAGATATTATATTTTCCACTTACAGGTAGTCTGTTGAAAATTTCTTAGGTATAGCAAATAATCACTCTCTCTTTTTTTACATTAATCTGTATTTTTAGATAAGTAAAAGTTGCTCAGTCGTGTCTGACTCTTGGCGACCCCATGGACTGTACAGTTCATGGAATTCTCCATGCCAAAATACTGGAGTGGGTAGCCTTTCCCTTTGTTGGGATCTTCCCAACCCAGGGATTGAACCCAGGTCTCCCACATTGCAGGCGGATTCTTTACCAGCTGAGCCAAAGTTTTACATAGTTATAAGAAAAACATAACCTGACAGGGGAAGAACTTAAATGGGTAATTCACAGAAGAGCAAAGCCAAATAATCATCAAATATAAACTCACCAGGAGTCAGGCATATGTTTATACTTAAATTGACAAAAATAAAAAAGGTAATAAAAATAATATCTGGCAGGGATACAGGGGAAAGGTTGTAATATATTACTGATAAAGAAAAATTAGTTTAAACTTTTAAGACAGCAACTTGGCATATCTATTTTAAAATTTAAAATATATTTTCCCTTGGACCTGTTATTTCTGGGAAACTACTCCCTAAATATATAATGCAGCAATCTGCTAGGCTATGTTGCTGTTGTTGTTGGTCGCTCAGTTGCGTCCAACTCTTTGTGACCCCATGGACTGTAGCCTGCCAGGCTCCTCTGTCCATGGGATTCTCCAGGCAAGAGTACCGGAGTGGGTTGACATTTCCTTCTCCAATGTTAGGCTATACATGAGTGAATATTTACTCTAGCATTGTTTATAGTGGGGGGAAATGGTAATAAAGTAAACATTCATCAACAAAGCAATAACTGAATAAATTACTGGAAATCCATACTGAAAGGTTTTACGCAGTCAATAAAAAGAATGAATTTAAGTAATACTAGTTGACCTGGAGTAATTTCCACAGGGTTTCCTGGGTGAAAACAAAACGCATGATATAATCTCAACTTGAAAAATGACAACAAATATATACACACCATATGTACCTATCATATATAATTATATGCAGAAGGAAAAAAAACCTAAAAGGTTACATATCAGAATCTTAACATGTGTTACCTGAGATAAGGCATAAAGTGGGACAGGAAAAAATGTGAGGAGGAGGGGTAGATGAAGAACATTAAAAAAAGAATCTATACTTTAAAGTAATATATAATATAATCACATTTTGTTTTTATATAAAATGATATGTGGTTGACGCATGGGTGTAATGAACAAAATTAGTCACAAAGACATAAGATAGACTGTGATAAAATAAAAAAATTATATGTAGAAACCCAAAAGTATATAAACAAACATCTCCCAAAAGCATTAAAAGTACATAATAACTCTCCGCTCATAAAACACTCTATCACTTAACCTTTATTTACTGACTATGCTACATTCTCTGCTAGATGCCAGAGCTATGACAGCAGACAAGATGAAGTCCCCACTCTCAAGGGAGATTACAAATCAGTGTCATAAGAGCAACATTAGGCAGGTGACATTAGAGGACTACACAGAGAGAATATTTGACGGTATCTAACTCAGTGATAAGGGGTCAGGCAAGGATGCCATGACAACAATGACAACAATGTTGCATTTGCTACCTCACTTCTAAAAATTACACTCATTGAGTGTAATTATGTTAGTTATCCCTTTTTAGGAGGGATGCTCAAAGGATTATTCCATTCAAGTCAAATTTAATTCAATTAATTATAATTTGAAATCCCTAATTTTATTTGTCTAGAATACTATTGCTTTGAAAAAGCAGCCATGGTAGACTCAGTCTGCTTGACTTGCCAGTGCCAGCAGCAGCTTTGGTTCTTGCACGTCTAGTAAGTTACTCCATTTGTATGAAACCCAAAGGCACCTCAAATTCCACTCATTCTTATTTCCTCCTAATTCTATCTTTCCTCCATATCTCCTCTCTCCCTCAGTGAATGGAGATACCAACTATCAAATCATTCTAGCCAGAAACCTAGAGATTTCTTAGACCCTCTCTTCTTTTGCATTTCTCATATCCAAATTAAGTCTTGTCCACTCTCCTTCTCAAATGTCTACCAAATCTCCCTTTTTATACTTCCCTGCTGCTCAATAATGACTCACCAAGTTTACTGTAACTGTCTCAGCTAGAGGCTCCTTGCCTCCAGACTTAATTCTCTCCAATCCATCCGTCACACTGCACCTCACATGTTCTTGCCAAATAAAAGGCAAATTTGATCATTTCACTCATTTATATACAATTCTTAATGGATCTGTGGATATTATAAAACATTCAGAATTGACAGAAATTTACAAATGACTTTTCCATGGGAATAAATATAAAGCAATTGGAATTATTTTCCATTTTGCACACAAATAAATCTCTACTATCTTAAGAGTAAATCCAAAAACCACTGGATGTTATCATCTATATCTACCTGGTTTCTGCTTACTGGTCCAATTTCATTATATCCTAAGCTCTAAAGCTGTGACAAAGTACTTAGACTTCCCTGCTTAAGTTTCTTTGTCGTTTCAACTTTATCCCCTTGTCTTATTATGTATTCTGCCATGAAGGTTTCTCCTACACTTACTACACAGCAAATGCCTATTCATCATTGAGAACTCATTTCAAGTAAGCTCACATATGATGTCTTTCTTGATTGCCCTCCCCAGATACAACTGACCTGTACCCCAATCCTATTTGGACTGCTAAACAATAACCACAATAACCTATTGCATGTTTTTGCTTTCTCATATACTATCTCTACTAGAGAAAAAATTCACTAAGAATAAGGTGTTACCAGGTTTTATGTTCCTACCACCTAGAATATCCTTAGAGCAGAGCAAGCAATCAAAAAATATTTTCTGAATACGTAAATGAACAAACTGGAACATGTTTATCACACTTCATAGTCTGGCTAATTCCTCTAATACTCAGTTTCACATTGGCTCTTCCGGGAAACCTCCTCTGAGCCCTCATGTGTGGGTTATTCCTCCTCTGTGCTCCCATAGCAGCCTGTGTTGTTGCATTAATCAACAATATTGTAATTGTTGTCTCACATTATCCTACATGAGTTTGTAAACTTCCTGGAAAGCAGACAGCTATTACCTCTGCCTCTCAAAACCCTTATTTAGTACCAATACAGTGACGGGTACATGCAGGTATTTAGTGCATTTTCTGAGTAAATGAAGAGTTATCAGATCAGATCAGATCAGATGAAGAGTTATAATTGGTAGTAAATCTCAGAGTCCTCAGAGTTTGTTCAAAATACCAGTTCACATTTTAGGGTTCTTAAAACAATTCTTCAAACCTTATTTAGCATCTTTTTGTTATTCAACCCAACCTGAATTAGAAACAGTGGTCTAGGACTGTGAGTTGCAAATAGGATACTTTCTGAAAATGAGAAGTGGGGACAGGCAAGGTAAGAACAGATCAGCCTCTGTAGAGGAAGCTATTAGAAATCAACATGAAGGGCATGAGATTAGACAGTAGCAGAAATAATGATACATGGGACTCATTCTTCTGCAATAACCATAATGTAACAAAATACTTAAAATAAGAGGGACAAACTAGTCCTCTATAGGCACCTTTTTTTTAGGCAACTGTGTGTAATTTCTGGTTCTATTAAATGTATTTGAGAAGGTATTTTTACCTTCTCCAAAACAGTATCATGTGTCAAGCATAGTGCTAACTACTTTATATACAAGAGCTGACTCATTTGAAAAGACCCTGATGCTGGGAAAGATTGAGGGTGGGAGGAGAAGGGGATGATGGAGGATGAGATGGTTGGATGGCATCACTGACTCAGTGGACATGGGTTTGAGTAGACTCCAGGAGTTGGTGATGGACAGGGAAGCCTGGCATACTGTGGTTCATGGGGTCACAAAGAGTCGGACACGACTGAGCGACTGAACTGACTGACTGACCTCTAATAACCTTATGAGGCAGATACTGTTTCTGATAAGCAGCTTCCACTACGGCCCCCTAACGATTGTTGCCTGGTATTCAGACCTTTCTGTAATCCCCTGCTATATTATTCCAGGACTGGTCTTTGCTATTAACTGAATGTGGCAGAAGTGATGACATGTCACTTCTGACTTTAGGTTATAAAACACCATGGGTTTCCATCTTGGGTGCTCACTGTGTCTCAGATCATCCACTCTGGGAAAAGCGAACTGCTATGTCATGAGCAGCATAACAGTAAGGCTCACGTGGTGAGGAACGGAGGCATCTTGCCAACAGTCATGTGAATGAGCTTGGAAAGCAGATCCTCCAGCCCCAGCTGAAGTCCTTAGATGATGGCAGCTCCAGCCAACAGATTAACTACACCCCATGAGAGATCCTGGGAACCACGCAGCTACGCCACTCCTAGATTCATGGCTTTCAAAACTGTGAGAGAGAATAAATATTTCCTGTCTTCATCTGCTAAACTTTGGGGTAATTTATTACACGGAAATAGATAACTAGTACATTAATATTATCTCTACTTGATAGATGAAGAAACTTGGGCTCAGAAGATTAAGTTACTTGCCCAAAAATACAGATCTGGAATTTAAAATGATTTCCAAAACTTCGAAAGCTCAAGCTCTTAGCCACTCTGTTATAATGACTCATCTACATACTTAATCTAATGCCACATTCAGTTCAGTTCAGTCACTCAGTCGTGTCCGACTGTTTGCGACCCCATGAACCGCAGCACGCCAGGCTTCCCTGTCCATCACCAACTCCCGGAGTCCACCCAAACCCATGTTCAATGAGTCGGTGATGCCATCTAACCATCTCATCCTCTATTGTCCCCTTCTCCTTCTGCCCTATCTTTCCCAGCATCAGGGTCTTTTCAAATGAATCAGCTCTTTACATCAGGTGGCCAAAGTATTGGAGTTTCAGCTTCAACATCAGTCCTTCCAATGAACACCCAGGACTGATCTCCTTTAGGATGGACTGGTTGGATCTCCTTGCAGTCCAAGGGACTCTCAAGAGTCTTCTCCAACACCACAGTTCAAAAGCATCGATTCTGTGGCGCTCAGCTTTCTTTATAGTCCAATTCTCACATCCATACATGACCACTGGAAAAACCATAGCCTTGACTAGATGGACCTTTGTTGACAAAGTAATGTCTCTGCTTTTTAATATGCTGTCTAGGTGGATCATAACTTTCCTTCCAAGGAGTAAGCGTCTTTTAATTTCATGGCTGCAATCATCATCTGCAGTGATTTTGGAGCCCCCAAAAATAAAGTCAGCCGCTGTTTCCACTGTTTCCCCATCTAATTTGCCATGAACTTATTATTGTTTTCAATTCAATTAAATAAATATCTACAGAGTACCTACAATTAAAAATGTACTGGTCTGTACGTAACCAGCTAGGTGATACCATAAGGAGGGACTAAATAGGATACATCCTAATGGATTTTATTCGGTAACAATTCAGTAAGTACCTCTTTGTTCACAAGTACCAAGCAGCTCTCAAGTGATCTGTGAGAGCCATCTAGTGTCGATTCTATTTAATCACAATCTGCACAGTTAGCTGGATACAGATATAGAAGTCGTATTTTATACTACTTTGAACCCTAATTTAAAATACTGTTAAAAATGAATTCTCCTACTATGTGCATAAAATAAATAATTCAAGTATTAATTTATATTTATTCCCATGGAAAATTCAGTCCTGAGAGTCTCTCATTTCTGAACGATAAGGTGGAAAGCTTAATATAAAACTGACAGTCTAAATACTCTACACCAATGTACTTCTTTCTGATTTCTGGCAAATCTGCATGACTCCAGAAGTTCTTTTCATTTAAGAGACTGCAATAATAAACATGAGATTACCAATAAATGAGAATATAGTTGATCCTCATTACTCTGAAGACTTCATTTCTACAAATCCACCTGATACAATGTATTTGCAACCCTGAAATCAACATTCAGCACATGCGACTTGTGGACATGCATGCATGCACACAGCAGTGAGACCTGAATCACCCGACACACACTCAGCAGGTGAGGCTGAGCACAGGCTGCTCTGCTTTCTTATCAGCTCTTACGCTGTGAACAAGTATTCTTTTTTGCTGTCTATTTAGTGACAGGTTTTCCACATTCTTATATGTTTTCTTGGTGATTTTGCTCTTTAAAATGGCCCCAAAACATAGTGCAGAAGTGCTCTTCAGTGTTCCAAAGTGCAAAAAGCTTTGATGGGCCTTACAGAAAAAATATAGGTGCTAGGTAAGTTTCATTCAGGAATGAGTTATAGTGCTGTTGCTCATGAGAATCAGTGTTAATGAATCAACAGTGTATATTAAACAAGTGCCTTTAAATAGAAACATACATAAAGCAAGGTTATATATTGTCAAAAATGTTGTGTATATATCAATAAATATAATAAATATAAATATAATATACAGGCTCATAGGAACCTAACCCAGGATTTCCTCTAGGAAGAGTGGCTCAGTATTTCCTAATTCAGTGTTTGTGGTGTCTCTATTATAGGACCTAATGAGCATCAACTACATATACCAGAAACTGATATTCTCTATTCTACTCTTATTCTCAAACTATTACAGCAAAAAGTTTAGTTAACAAAGTTTCAAAATAACACTGAGTGCACTGAATTCTGAGTCAGAAATTCCTACAGCATAAAGAGTGAACTTCTACAGTATTACTTAATTAAACATTGTTCTACACAAGATGTTATGTGACGGTTTTCATGTGCTAGTCATCTTTTTCCCAATATACATTAAAATAATATCACTACTAAAAAATCTAAAGTAGACATATACATATTACCAAAACTTCCACCCAGAGAGTCATGTACCAACACTGTTACATGAATCACATTTGGGGAAACATTGCTATATATAGAAAAAGTCATTATCAAATTTTTCAATTGTGAATACCCTTGTAAATAAAGAAGGTTTGCAAGGTTCTACCTGAAAACAGTTATGCTTTTCTTAATTCAGAGTAGGAACACTACTGTAGTTATAATACAAAACAGAATACAGCATTCGACATGAAAACAGTACAAAGAGAGTGTGAAGGGATTCAAAGTAAATATTCTAACAGACACTACATCAGGAAGGGGTATTTTGGTGAATACCTGCAACCATGTCACACTGCTGAGATGATGGCTTCAGACCACATTTTGCATCTGAAGACTCTGCCTTAGCCACAGGTTGCTGCACGCACGCAGAAAGTCCCATGAAGAGGTTCTCTGCTGCTGCTGCTGTCAGCCTCTGTCCTTCACTAAGCTCACCCACACTGTTTTCCACGTCCTGTAAAAAGTAGAAACCACTGTTATAAACATGACATTAAAATCAAGTCAAAACAAAAAATATCTGTCAAATGTATCAGGATGCAGACCACCTGATTGCTTGAAAAGTATTTTAGAAAGTGCTTATCAAGCCACATACACATTACATGAAAGTTAGTTTAATAAGATACCTAAGTGTAGGCTTTGCTTTTCTTATGAAGTATTTCTTCTGAAGTTAAATACCCATTATCTGTTTATTCAACCTCCAAATTAGACAGCAATAAAACACACAAGAAATTTTTTATTATTTAAAACACTAAATTCTGGCACACAACCTAAACTGTTTATATAGTTTAAAATTAGAAAATAGAAATTTTACCTCTTGTTCTTTCTAAATGAAAATGGGCTAAAGTTGTCAGAATGAAATCTATAATGAAACTCTTGCTGAAAATATACAAAAACTACAAATATGCTTCTTTACCAAATATATAAACTAAAAACTTTAAAAATGATGTGTTAAAATTCTTTCTGTGTTAAAAACTAGGTGACCTAATCACAAGCACGTGTTGTGACTTGGAGATATTCTAATTAATGAGCTTACTAATCAAGAACTGAATAAAAATTCCAATATATGAAGGCTCTCATATTTTTTATTTAAAAGGAGTTTAATTTCAACCAAGGGGTTTTTTTTTTTAACTAGAATATATGAAGAAATCACTGCTGAAACATCTCTGATGACTGTTGACTACAAAATAAAATCTAACTGCTTAGCTCATCATTCACAATTTTCTACAATTTACCCTAATTATCCTCTACAGATTTATAGCTCCCCTTATTCTGTAATCTGACTTTTCTTAAAGAATATCAATGACTCAACATCCTTTAAACAGGAAACGATTGGTTTTTAATTAATATGAAACCCTTGGAGATTCTTGGGCAGAGTTTAGGATGACAGCAGACACATTTTCCTTAGAAATATTTCACAAGACCTATATTACTCTACCACTACCATATAAATGTTGTGCAATATACAGTACCTTCTCTTTGATGAACATTTTCAAGGGTACTTATAATTGCTAAACACCTTAATACTCTGTGGAAGATTTAGCTTCCCTATTCACACAAAGCTCTAATACCACATAAGCATTTGTCATTTTTATATCATACGCCAATCTCGGACTCATGTCAACTCTAAGTTTATCTATAATCTCCAGTAGCACACCCAGCCCATCCACATAAATGCACAAAATGCAGTTCTGTCCTCAGCCTGCTCTCACTGACCAGATGCTCCCTCTAGGCAAAGAGTAGCAACAAAGAATGGCTACTATTTTCTTACCAAAGCAGTATTTTAACTTACAAATATATCATTATTACTAGTTCTTATTACAAACAAATGTTTAAAACATAGGAAAACACATTTAATGTCAATCACTGTTAATCAGACTGGCAAAAATTTAAGATTAAAAATACATAATGAGGTGTCAGAATCTCATAAAGTTGAAAAGCAATGCTTTAGTGTCTATTTAAATTATAAATGCCTGTGCCTTCTGAGTAAATTCCACCTCTTGTTATCTTCTATCAGTTCAGTTCAGTTCAGTTACCCAGTCGTGTCCGATTCTTTGTGACCCCATGGACTGCAGCATACCAGGCCTCCCTGTTCATCACCAATTCCTGGAGCTTACTCAAACTCATGTCCATTGAGTCGGTGATGCCATCCGACCATCTCATCCTCTGTCATCCCTTTCTCCTCCTGCCTTCAATCTTTCCCAGCATCAGGGTCTTTTCAAATGAGTTGATTCTTCGTATCAGGTGGCCAAAGTATTAGAACTTCAGCTTCAGCATCAGTCCTTCCAATGAATATTCAGGGCTGATTTCCTTTAGGATTGACTGGTTTAATCTGCATGCAGTTCAAGGGACTCTCAAGAGTCTTCTCCAACACCACAGCATCTGTTCTTCGGTGCTCAGCTTTCTGTATAGTCCAACATTCACATCCATACATGACCACTGGAAAAACCATAGCTTTGACTAGACAGACCTTTGTTGGTAACGTAATGTCTCTGCTTTTTAATATGCTGTCTAGGTTGGTCATAGCTTTCCTTCTGAGGAGCAAGTGTCTTTTAATTTCATGGCTGCAGTCACCATCTGCAGTGATTTTGGAGCTCCCCAAAATAAAGTCTCTCACTGCTTCCATTGTTTCCCCATCTATTTGCCATGAAATGATGGGACTGAATGCCATGATCTGAGTTTTCTGAATGTTGAGTTTTAAGCCACCTTTTTCACTCTCCTCTTTCACTTTCATCAAGAGGCTCTTTAGTTCTTCTTCGCTTTCTGGCATAAGGGTGGTGTCACCTGCATATCTGAGGTTATTGATATTTCTCCTGGCAATCTTGATTCCAGTTTGTGCTTTATCCAGCTTGGCATTTCACCTGATGTACTCTGCATATAAGTTAAATAAGCAGGGTGACAATATATAGCCTTGATGTACTCCTTTCCTGATTTGGAACCAGTCTGTTGGTCCATGTCCAGTTCTAACTGTTGCTTCCTGACCTGCATACAGATTTCTCAGGAGGCAGGTAAGGTGGTCTGGTAGAGAGGCAATTCCTCATGGTACAAAAAAGGATTTTATTCTTTTCATAGTTTGGAGAAAGAAAAATTGGAATCAGTCTAAAAATTTTTCAGTAGGAGAATAAACTAGGGCATACTACATGGTAGATAAAAAGGATATGGTATGTCTTTTAGGATTTAGTTAAATTTTAAGAATGAGATGGCAGAATAACACATATACATACCTCAAAATTACCCACACATGAGCACACACACTTGCACATGCAAATGTTTAGATGCTTAGAAAAAAACTGGAAAGGATAATCTTCCAACTTCTGGGCTTCTGGTCTAGCCAAGATGACACACTAACAAAGGCTGCCAGCTCCCTGTCCCCAAAAATGCTGGAGTAACTACAGAAGTGAGAAGCAGCCACGGATTCTGAGAATTAAGTAAAAACTGTGAAAAAACACTGGGAAAGACCAACTGCTAGCTTGACCTGGTATATGTGGGGGAAAAGGGCTGCATCCTGTGGAGGAAGGTGGCTACAGGGGGTGCAGTGAGAAGAATGACTGATGTAAAGAGCTGCTGTCATTTCCTCTTTGCTTCATTAACTGGAAATCATCACTGCTTGCACCTTAACCATAAAGATCTTGGCAACAATCTGGGCTGCAGATACTAGTGCCCCAGAGTAATGGTATCAGGGAGCATGAAGGCCCAGTTGGGGTGAAAAGTTACAGACGACATCTGACCAAGAACCCATAGGCATTCACTCCTCACTCTGTCCCCCTTTGAACCCAAGGACAGGAATACAAAACCTCTCAAAGAAACTTCTTCCTAAGGGTTTTAAAGACATAACAACCCTCAGAAGAACTGAATGGCAGAATATCAGCAAACAGCTGTGGTCCATCAGGAGTGGTTCTGTGCTGCCTGAGAAGCCCCTTCCTGGGGCTCATCGCCTCGTCTCTTCTTCTATTCACTTAAACGGACCGTGGCCTGATTTTAGTCCTTCAGTTCAGTTCAGTTCAGTTCAGTCACTCAGTCGTGTCTGACTCTTTGCAACCCCATGAATTGCAGCACGCAAGGCCTCCCTGTCCATCACCAACTCCCAGAGTTCACTCAGACCCACGTCCATCGAGTCAGTGATGCCATCCAGCCATCTCATCCTCTGTCGTCCCCTTCTCCTCCTGCCCCCAATCCCTCCCAGCATCAGAGTCTTTTCCAATGAGTCAACTCTTCGCATGAGGTGGCCAACGTACTGGAGTTTCAGCTTTAGCATCAGTCCTTCCAAAGAAATCCCAGGGCTGATCTCCTTTAGAACGGACTGGTTGGATCTCCTTGCAGTCCAAGGGATTCTCAAGAGTCTTCTCCAACACCACAGTTCAAAAGCATCAGTTCTTCAGCACTCAGCCTTCTTCACAGTCCAACTCTCACATCCATACATGACCAAAGGAAAAACCATAGCCTTGACTAGACAAACCTTTGTTGGCAAAGTAATGTCTCTGCTTTTGAATATGCTATCTAGGTTGGTCATAACTTTCCTTCCAAGGAGTAAGCGTCTTTTAATTTCATGGCTGCAGTCACCATCTGCAGTGATTTTGGAGCCCAAAAAAATAAAGTCTGACACTGTTTCCACTGTTTCCCCATCTATTTGCCATGAAGTGATGGGACCGGATGCCATGATCTTCATTTTCTGAATGTTGAGCTTTAAGCCAACTTTATCACTCTCCACTTTCACTTTCATCAAGAGGCTTTTTAGTTCCTCTTCACTTTCTGCCATACCCAACACTAATTCTCAGACAGAAGAGCTTATCGTACTGCCCCCACCCTGGCCTCAGAACATGAATTCAAATAACAAAAGAAACAAATTATTCAAGGAGTAAATGTTAAAAAAAAAAAAAGTGAAAAACATTAACCATATACACATATACACATACAAAAGGAATAAAGAAAAATACTAACAATGTGAAGCAAAAGATCATTAAAAAAAGACACAAGTGAGAATATCCAATATGAATAACATAGAAGTCAGATAAACAGTAGGCTAAAGAACAAATTAGTGGTTGGCAGATCAGATTGAAGAACTCTCCAAGAAGAGAGTAAAAAAGAATGAAGAGATAGAAAATCGAAGACACAAACAGAAGCAGAAGTATTAATATCTGGAAGTAAGTTTTAGCCAGAGAGGGAAAAAGATGAGAGGAAGAAAAAAACTGAAAAAGTAGAGATAAATTTCCCAGCATTAAAAAGATGGAAAAGTCTGAGAACAGAATGAATAAATGGACCAATATTGGTGGTGGTGGTGGTGGTTAGCCGTCCAGTTGTGTCCAACTCTTTTGTGACCCCACAGACTGTAGCCTCCTAGACTTTGTCCATGGGATTTCCCAGGCAAGAATACTGGAGTGGGTTGCCATTTCCTTTCTCTCAAGCATTTTCCCAACCCAGGGATCCAACCTGCAGTGTAGGTGAACTCTTTACCTCTGAGCCACTGGAGAAGCCCAAACAATATTACTGATTTCCAAAAAGAAGGAAACAGGGATTAAGTTAGTGGAATTTTTAAATTATGATGACATTTCTGCTATTTTCTACTATTTTTTGTTCCATTTGTGTGTCTCATTTTCTCTCTCCTTTTTCTCTCAGACTTCTGGTCTCTATACTAAGCAGCTTGGTTTCTAGAGTTACGAGAGCACTTTCTCAAACTCAGTAGCAGCAATTACAAATAATATCTTTCCAGTGAAATCAATTTTTAATCAATACCTAAATAAGTCACAGAAAAATTAGTTGTTTTTCAACAAGAAGGAATAAGTTAAACTTACATTTTTTTTTCTATTACTAAGTTCCACATCTTTTTTCCTCTATCTTTCCTAAGCATTTAAATCTTTAAAAATTAATAGAAAATAAAGCTAGCCATCTCCCTGGATGATATACAGAGTTCAGATCTCCAGTTCATCTAAAGATAGTTTCTCACCTGTTCAAGCACAGACAACCAAACACAACAGAAAGAATACTAAACAGAATCAAGAATCCAAGTCCCACCTCTATCATTAACCAGCCTGAGTGACCACACTGTACCTTTCCACCTGGCATTTCCTTAAGCACCTTAATGTTTCAAATCAAATTCAGTATCTTCCCCACACAACCTGGCACTCTTCTCTCTGCATTTCAAAGTCCACAACTACACAAGCACAACTTCTCTTAATCAGTGACCAATTAGTGCCAATTCCATACTCAAGTTTAAATCTCTCTCCTTTCCATTTCTACTTAACTGCCTTTGTTCATGTTCTCAGTCTGGACTACTCCAATGGTGTTCTGACAGGCCTCCATCTTTCCCTCACTTGTCCATGGCTCCTGATGCCTTCTTAAATATCTTAACTTGTGACTCCCTTGCTCACAATATCTTAAGGGACTCCAATGGCTTTACCCTGGCCTACAAGGCTCTTAACGATTATCTGGCTCAATCTACTTCTCTAGTTATTTGATCAGTTACTGCATGGTAGAGTAATTGTTTAAGCTCTTTTTTCCCTACAGGACTGTAAGCTGCTTAAAAGTAGGGATCCTGCCTCAACATCTTTATATCTTTTCCGACGCTGTGTCTGGCATATTGTAGATACTCAGTAAATGGCTGCAGAAAGAAAGAACAAACGACTGATCCCCACAAATCATTTAAAAGGGCTTCAGCTTGTTTCATCTGTAGAATATGAAGTTTAGAACTGATGGCCTAAATTCCTTTCAGTTGTAAAAATCATAACTCTATGGCTTCAGGTTAAAGTTACTACAAGGCTGATCCCTGAATAAGCTGAAGTACTAGCATGCTTTAACTAAAATTATGAATATTTTTGTTATCTTTTTCTTGTATTTAGATCTAACAGAAAAAAATAATTAAAGTTAAAAAGTACCTCTGAATGATACACAGCTTGCTGTGAAACTAATGATTCCGGGTTTTGTTTAGCAAGAAGAGAAAGAATTGCATCGGCATGAACTTTTTTATGGGGCATCCTAATCACTTGTCCTTCGCTGGGAGGATCATCTTCCTAAATAAAATATAAGGATAATACAATCAAAAAACAAAAATTAATCCCCAAACAATCCCATTTTTCATATTAATAATTCATGATTCATAAAACTTAAGTCATTATGAATATGATCATATTGGCACTTTATACAAGAAGATGGACTCTTTACTATCATTTAGATCTCATTTCTATTCAACTATACTAAAAATCCTTTGTGTGTGCCTCAAAGATAATCATCAGTATAAAATAATTTGGTTACATTTGAATTGGAGATTTATTATAAAAGATGAAAATTAGACCTTCTGTCCCATGAGATTGAGTGACAAGGATTCATAACATTTTATTCAGGATCGTCAAGTTTCTTCTCACACATTTTCCTGCTTCCTGTGGATGCGGCACACAAAGCTGTGCCCCAGCGTGGCAATGGGGCTGAGGCACCATTGCAATGGCACAACCTGGACCACAGGCAGAAATGAAAACCTCCGGAAATATGCTGCGGCACCTACAGACCTTTGACTGTCCTGTGCCTTTGTGCTGACCTCCAGTGCTTTTGAGGGAGCAGTCTGACCCAGCTCAGACTTCTTGGCACCTCAAAATAGACCAGTTCCCCAAATGTAGGCCACAGAGCCAGAAAACTGGATTCCTTGTAAATACCAGTATTAACATGACTTTAGATTCCATTAATAGTAATTTTACCTAAGTATCTTATGTTTAATGAAATAAAGTTTATTAACTCTGGAGCACAAGTCTTTATCCCCCAGGTGTACATAGGTAAATGCCTACTGATTCATAACTTCAAAATTAGTCTCAGCTTTTCAAGATTGTATTTCTGCATGTGATTCTACCATAAATTTGTAGCATATCTGATTTTAGGCTTAGTAAAAATGTTGAAATTAAATTAGTTTTAAATGCAGAAAAAGAAAGATGTTATAATTTAGTCCTGGTTCAGGTCAGCGATTTACTTTGAACAAACTTAAAACATGCTTTGGCACCAAGATACAGTTCTAAGAAGGGATAAAAATGCCATAATGACAATATGAAGTAGGCCAAATCTTAGTTTAATGCTTCTCTGAAAATAAAGACTTCTCCTTTAGTCTTCCCCCGGTATTATTTTATAAAAGTGACTTCCACTCTCTTCAGAATAGACTCAACCAATTACTCATAATAATTAGTTAGAAAAGTAGCTGCCCTATTAAAATCTTATCAAAATGCTCCTTCATTACTTCATACTCCCACATATAGTAGAGAAAATTATTTTAACACATTTTGAACATATGAATCTCCAGATTAGGCATCTTTCATTCCTGTGTCTTTAATAGTGTAAAGACGCTATATGGCATCTTTCATTTTTTGTTTGTTGGACTTGACAAACACCAGCCCCTTGCAACTCAAGCTTTAGAATTCATACAGCCCCTATTAGAACTCAAAATTTACAGTTCTTAGCTTGACAGAACTTAACATCAGGTTTCCCTGGTGGCTCAGATGGGAAAGAGTCTGCCTGCAATGTAAGAGACCAAGATTTGATCCCTGGGTTGGAAAGATCCCCTGGAGAAGAAAATGGCAACCCACTCCAGTATTCTTGCCTGGAAAATCCCATGGATGGAGGAGCCTGGCTGGCTACAGCCAGCTTTGCGACCGCAAAGATTTGGACATGACTAAAGTGACTTAGCACACACAGCTTAAGTTGATAGCTTAAAACGAAAGGCAAAAGTATTATGTATCCACAAAAATCTGTGACTATATAGTTATGTGACACAAATAAGTGATTTAACCTCCTTCAACTCAAAGGAAAATAAGTACTAACATATTTTTAACAAAGGATGCATATCATCCTTTAAGATGCTTTTTTTAAATATAGAGGTTTAGGCTTCTAACTGCCCACACACATACATGCATACCACATAACCCTTATGATCTACTGAATCCACATATCAGAGGGTGGGGCCAAAGACACACTTTTTTAAAAGCTCCACTGGTGAATTTAATATACAGTCCTACTTTACATCACTTGAATGGGTTGCTTTAAAGAAATTTCTAGCATTATGATTGTAATGGGATAGAAGAACATGATGTTTCAAAAGTATACCAATCTCCTTCTGTTTCATCATGATCATATACAATGATAACAAATGAAAAGATTAATGTAACTAGCCTTCTACTTCCAGACAAGATGGAGTAATAAAGACCAGAAACATTGCTTAAAACAACTAAAACATGGACAAAGTATGTGAAAAAATGCATTTCAAAACATAGGGCATCAGTTAACAAAAAACAATGATCCCTGAGAAATGGGAAACAAATCAGAAGAAGCCTATGACTGCTCTAGCTTACAGCTTATAGGCTTCCAGACTGTGGCACAGGAGCCTGAGCTGAAAAGATGGAGCTAAAACTACAGGAAGGCCAAGACGGCTAGAGTTCCTAAGACAGTCTGCTGCTGCTGCTAAGTCGCTTCAGTCATGTCCAACTCTGTGCGACCCCATAGACGGCAGCCCACCAGGCTCCCCCGTCCCTGGGATTCTCCAGGGAAGAACACTGGAGTGGGTTGCCATTTCCTTCTCAATGCATGAAAGCGAAAAGTGAAAGGGAAGTCGCTCAGTTGTGTCCGACCCTTAGCGAACCCATGGACTGCAGCCCACCAGGCTCCGCCGTCCATGGGATTTTCCAGGCAAGAGTACTGGAGTGGGGTGCCATCGCCTTCTCCGAAGACAGGCTGCTAGAAAAGTGAAAGCTGCAGAGAGAGAACTCTGGAGAACTGCAGATGATTCCCTTGAGAATTAACCTGATTACTGATCAGCAGATGCATCTGAGGCAATTACATAAGGCTGCAGGAACAAGTACCTGAGAAGGGATTGGATATATCAGTGCCTGATGTTAAAAACAGGTATGACCTAAATCAAATCTCGTATGATTATGAAGTGGAAGTGAGAAATAGATTTAAGGGACTAGATCTGATAGAGTGCCTGATGAACTATGAATGGAGGTTCGTCATATTGTACAGCAGACAGGGATCGAGACCATCCCCATGGAAAAGAAATGCAAAAAAGCAAAATGGCTATCTGGGGAGGCCTTACAAATAGCTGTGAAAAGAAGAGAAGTGAAAAGCAAAGGAGAAAAGGAAAGATACAAGCATCTGAATGCCGAGTTCCAAAGAATAGCATGGAGAGATAAGAAAGCCTTCCTTAGCAATCAGTGCAAAGAAACAGAGGAAAACAATAGAATGGGAAAGACTAGAGATCTCTTCAAGAAAATTAGAGATACCAAGGGAACATTTCATGCAAAGATGGGCTCGATAAAGGACAGAAATGGTATGGACCTAACAGAAGCAGAAGATATTAAGAAGAGGTGGCAAGAATACACAGAAGAACTGTACAAAAAAGATTTTCACGACCCAGATAATCATGATGGTATGATCACTCACCTAGAGCCAGACATCCTGGAATGTGAAGTAAAGTGGGCCTTAATCACTATGAACAAAGCTAGTGGAGATGATGGAATTCCAGTTGAGCTATTTCAAGTCCTGAAAGATGATGCTGTGAAAGTGCTGCACTCAATATGCCAGCAAATTTGGAAAACTCAGCTGTGGCCACAGGACTGGAAAAGGTCAGTTTTCATTCCAATCCCAAAGAAAGGCAATGCCAAAGAATGCTCAAACTACCACACAGTTGCACTCATCTCACACGCTAGTAAAGTCATGCTCAAAATTCTCCAAGCCAGGCTTCAGCAATACATGAACCGCGAAATTCCAGATGTTCAAGCTGGTTTTAGAAAAGGCAGAGGAACCAGAGATCAAATTGCCAACATCTGCTGGATCATGGAAAAAGCAAGAGAGTTCCAGAAAAACATCTATTTCTGCTTTATTGACTATGCCAAAGCCTTTGACTGTGTGGATCACAATAAACTGTGGAAAATTCTGAAAGAGATGGGAATACCAGACCACCTGACCTGCCTCTTGAGAAACCTGTATGCAGGTCAGGAAGCAACAGTTTGAACTGGACATGGAACAACAGACTGGTTCCAAATAGGAAAAGGAGTACATCAAGGCTGTATGTTGTCACCCTGCTTATTTTACTTATATGCAGAATACATCATAAGAAACTCTGGGCTGGAAGAAGCACAAGCTAGAATCAAGATTGCCAGGAGAAATATCAATAACCTCAGATAGGCAGATGACACCACCCTTATGGCAGAAAATGAAGAGGAACCAAAAAGCCTCTTGATGAAAGTGAAAGAGGAGAGTGAAAAGGTTGGCCTAAAGCTCAACATTCAGGAAACTAAGATCATGGCATCTGGTCCCATCACTTCATGGGAAATAGATGGGGAAACAGTGGAAACAGTGTCAGACTTTATTTTTGGGGGGCTCCAAAATCACTGCAGATGGTGATTGCAGCCACAAAATTAAAAGATGCTTACTCCTTGGAAGGAAAGTTATGACCAACCTAGATGGCATATTCAAAAGCAGAGACATTACTTTGCCAACAAAGGTCCACCTAGTCAAGGCCATGGTTTTTCCAGTGGTCATGTATGGATGTGAGAGTTGGACTGTGAAGAAAGCTGAGCACTGAAGAACTGATGCTTTTGAACTGTGATGTTGGTGAAGACTCTTGAGAGTCCCTTGGACTGCAAGGAGATCCAACCAGTCCATTCTAAAGGAAATCAGTCCTGGGTGTTCACTGGAAGGACTGATTGCTGAAGCTGAAACTCCAATACTTTGGCCACCTCATGTGAAGAGTTGACTCACTGGAAAAGACCCTGATTCTGGAAGGGATTGGAGGTAGGAGGAGAAGGGGATGACAGAGGAGGAGATGGCTGGATGGCATCAATGAGTCAATGGACATGAGTTTGAGTGAACTCCAGGAGTTGGTGATAGACAGGGAGGCCTGGCGTGCTGTGATTCATGGGGTTGCAAAGAGTCAGACACGACTGAGCGATTGAACTGAACTGAACTGAACTGATGTTAAATACCATTATATATAACAAAGGACTATAGTTGTTTCCACTGGCCATGCTGGAAAACCTCAATATTGAGGCACTGAGTGGAGTACATAGAAGAGTCTTCTCTCCACAATGGGGATAAGTATCCCTAGATTGAGTACCACTATGGTTTTGCCTAAAAAACCATAAAGCAAGAAGCAAAAGGATAAAACTGTCTCTGAGTACTTAGCCATTTCCTGAGCAATGCTCAGAAATATTTATAGTAATATAAAAGTGAAAGAAAGTGTAGTGTCGGACTCTTCGCAATCCCGCAGACTATAACCCACCAGGCTTCTCTGTCCATGGGATTCTCCAGCCAAGAACACTGGAGTAGGTTACCATTCCCTTCTTCAGGAGATCTTTCCAACCCAGGGATCAAACCAGGGTCTCCTACATTGCAGGAGGATTCTTCATCATCTGAGGTATTAGAGAAGCTCCGTAATATAAAACATATTATTCAGTTAAATATGAATGTAAATAAAAAATGTATTACTCAGTTAAATATAAATATAAGCATATTACTCAATATAAAACATAACTCAGTATATTTTATATTACTCAGTAATACAAAACATATTTATAGCAATATAAAAATATAAAACATAGAAGGAAAAGGTCTACACAAGATTTTGGCAGATAACTTAAAAAAAGCTCTTCTTAAAGATTAACACTTCAGTATTCTTGCCTTGAGAACTCCATGAACAGTATGAAAAGGCAGAAAGGTATGACACTGAAAGATGAACTCCCCAGGTTGGTAGATGCCCAATATGCTACTGGAAAAAAGGGGAGAAATAACTCCAGAAAGAATGAAGAGACAGAGCCAAAGCAAAAACAACACTCAGTCGTGGATGTGATAGGTGATGGAAATGAAGTCCAATGCTATAAAGAACTATAATGCATAGGAACCTGGAATGTCAGGTCTATGAATCTAGGCAAATTGGAAGTGGTCAAACAGGAGATGGCAAGAGTGAAGATCAACATTTTAGGAATCCGTGAACTAAAATGGACTGGAATGGGTGACCTTAGCTCAGATGACCATAATATCTACTACTATGGGCAAGAATCCCTTAGAAGAAATGGAGTAGCCATCATACTCAACAAGAGTCCAAAATGCAGTACTTGGGTGCAATCTCAAAAATGATAGAATGATCTCTGTTCGTTTCCAAGGCAAACCATTCAACATCACAGTAATCCAAGTCTATGCCCTGACCAGTAATGCTGAAGAAGCTGAAATTGAACAGTTCTATGAAGACCTATGAGAACTTCCAGAACTAACACCCAAAAAAGATGTCTTCTTCATTATAGGGGACTGGAATGAAAAAGTAGGAAGTCAAGAGCTACCTGGAGTAACAGGCAAATTTGGCCTTGGAGTACAAAACGAAGCAGGTCAAAAGCTAACAGACTTTTGCCAAGAGAACACACTGGTCATGGCAAACACCCTCTTCCAACAACACAAGAAAAGACTCTACACATGGACATCACCAGATGGTCAATACTGAAATCAGACTGATTATATTCTTCGTAGCCAAAGACGGAGAAGCTCTATACAGTCAGCAAAAACAAGACTGGGAACTGATTGTGGCTCAGACCATGAACTCCTTATTGCCAAAATCAGACTGAAACTGAAGAAAGTAGGGAAAACCACTAGACCATTCAGGTATGACCTAAATCAAATCCCTCATGATTATACAGTGGAAGTGACTAATAGGGATTAGATCTGATAGACAGAGTGCCTAAAGAACTATGGACGGAAGTTTGTGACACTGTACAGGAGGCAGTGATCAAGACCATCCCCAAGGAAAAGAAGTGAAAAAAGGCAAAATGGTTGTCTGAGGAGGCCTTACAAATAGCTGTAAAAAGAAAAGAAACAAAAGGCAAAGGAGAAAATATATACCCATTTGAATGCAGAGTTCCAAAATATATCAAGAAGAGATAAGAAAGCCTTCCTCAGCAATCAATGCAAAGAAATAGAGGAAAACAACAGAACGGCAAAGACTAGAGATCTCTTCAAGAAAATTAGAGATACCAAGGGAACATTTCATGCAAAGATGAGCACAATAAAGGACAGAAATGGTATGGACCTAACAGAAGCAGAAGATATTAAGAAGAGGTGGCAAGAATACACAGAAGACCTGTACATAAAAGATCTTCATGACCCAGATAACCACAATGGTGTGATCACTCACCTAGAGCCAGACATCCTGGAATGCAATGTCAAGTGGGCCTTAGAAAACATTACTATGAACAAAGCTTGGAGGTGACAGAATTCTAGTTAAGCCATTACAAATACTAAAAGATGATCCTGTTAAAGAGCTGCAGTCAACATGCAGCAAATTTGGAAAACTCAGCAGTGGCCACAGGACTGGAAAAGGTCAGTTTTCATTTCAATCCCAAAAAAAGGCAATGCCAAACAATGTTCAAATTACCACACAATTACACTCATCTCACATGCTAGCACAACAGTCCATGAACCGTGAACTTCCAGATGTTCAGGCTAGATTTAGAAAAGGCAGAGGAACCAGGGCTCAAATTGCCAACATCCGCTGGATCATCGAAAAAGCGAGAGTTCCAGATAAACATCTACTTCTGTTTTACTGACTACGCCAAAGCCTTTGACTGTGTGGATCACAACAAACTGTGGAAAATTCTTTAAGAGATGGGAATGACAGATCACCTGACCTGCCTCTTGAGAAATCTGTATGTAGGTCAAGAAGCAACAGTTAGAACTGGACATGGACCAACAGACTGGTTCTATGTTGGGAAAGAAGTACATCAAGGCTGTATATTGTCACCATGCTTATTTAACTTATATGCAGAGTACATCAGGTGAAATGCTGGGCTGGATAAGGCACAAGCTGGAATCAAGATTGCCGGGAGAAATATCAATAGCCTCAGATATGCAGATGACACTACCCTTATGCCAGAAAGCGAAGAAGAACTAAAGAGCCTCTTGATGAAAGTGAAAGAGGAGATGAAAAAGTTGGCTTAAAACTCAACATTCAGAAAACTCAGATCATGGCATTCAGTCCCATCACTTTATGGCAAATAGATGGGGAAACAATGGAAGCAGTTAGAGACTTTATTTTTTGGGGCTCCAAATCAGTGCAGATGGTGACTGCAGCCATGAAATTAAAAGATGCTTGCTCCTCAGAAGAAAAGCTATGACCAAAAGTATATTAAAAAGCAGAGACATTACTTTACCAACAAAGGTCTGTATAGTCAAAGCTATGGTTTTTCCAGTAGTCATGTATGGGTGTGAGAGTTGGACTATAAAGAAAGCTGAGCACCAAAGAATTGATGCTGTGGTGTTGGAGAAGACTCTTGAGAGTCTTTTGGACTGCAGGGAGATTAAACCAGTCCATCCTAAGGGAAATCAGTCCTGAATATTCATTGGAAAGACTGATGCTGAAGCTGAAGCTCTAATACTTTGGCCACCTGATGCCAAGAACTGACTCATTGGAAAAGACCCTGATGCTGGCAAAGATCAAAGGCGGGAGAAAGGGACAACAAAGGTTGAGATCATTGGATGGTATCACTGATGCGATGGACATGAGTTTGAGTAGGCTCCGGGAGTTGGTGATGAACAGGGGGTGCAGTATGGGGTTGCAAAGAGTCGGACACGACTAAGCGACTGAACTGAAAGATTAACATATAACTACCATATTATCCATCCATTCCTCCCCTAGCTATTTGTCAAAGAGAAATGAAAGCATCTAGGTCCATACAAAGTCTTGCACACAAGTGTTCACAGCAGCTTTATTTGTAATAGTTTCAAACTGGAATAAACCCAAATGTCCATCAACAGGTGAACAGACAAACAGTGGTACATCCATGCAATAGAGCACTACTCAGCAATAAAAAGGAATGAACTATGATACAAGCTATAACCCAGATAAATCTCAAAATAATTATGCTGAGTTAAAGCAATCACATGCAAAAAAAGAATACATGTCATGTGATTCCTTTTATATAAATCTAGATAAGCAAACTAATCTATAGTTACAGAAAGTGAATCAGTGGTTGGTGGGAGAGATAAATTGGATGAGAAGAATGATGAGAGATGAGAAGGAGGGATAATGAAAGGGCCTGAGGAAACTTTTGGGAGTGATGGATGATGAGTATGTTTATTTCATTAACTCTGATAATGGCTTACAGACATATACATATGTCAAAAATTATCAACTAAGTTTTAAAAGCAATAATATTAGCAATGCTTAGCAAAGACTATGGATAAATGTGGGCTTCACCTGTGGCTCAGAAAGTAAAGAATCTGCCAGCAATGCAGCAGACCCAGGTTTATTCTCTGGGTCAGCAAAGATTCCCGGGAGAACGGACTGGCTACCCACTCCAGGATTCTTGCGTGAAGAATTCCATGGACAGAGGAGCCCAGTATGTAGTCCACGGGGTTGAAAAGAGTCAGACACACTGAGTAACTAGCACACATACACACACACATGGATAAATGTAGATGAAAGTTGAGCACAACAACCCTTCCTCACTTAGGTTGTTTGAAAACATAAAAAGTAAAGATTTCTATTCCTTAACAGTTTTCAAAAAAAAATCCCTATTATAATTTCTGTGTGGTATTTACATTATTTAATATATAACTTGATATCTATATAAAAATACATTTTTAAATGCCTATTTTTTGTCTATAAAGCTAAATAATAACTAAGAAGAGTTAGTGCCCCTGGGTCCTATTTCAGTAATTCTTTTAAAACTAACTAAATTCAGTTATTTTTTTAGCATAAAGAATTATAATCATGGTTAGGGAAAAATAACAAATATATTATAAGAGAGCTGGTTTCAACATTGAAGGTCCTGCCTGCAACATTATAAAGGCATTTACAATATCTCCACATGACAATGTACACTGAGATTTTCATTATCTAATTACATTAATTGCATGTTTCAACTACTGGAGCCACAGGGGTTAACAATAATTTTCTATTCATTACAATCTTCTATTATAATTTTCTATTTTTACAATTACAATAATGAAATATATAGATATGATAATAAGATGTATAAGAAATTTTACATTTCTTTGTTGAATTTTATGACTATAATGCAAATATTTGAGGAAAAACCCTGATCAGTTGCAGCAAGTTCATCAGGATATCTTTTATGTCAGAATTCAAAGTGAAGTGAATCATTCCTTACCATTTCAAGGGCATCTTGCAAAGTACTAGATAAGCTATCATTTAGGTTTGCCAGATACAGCCCTTCATCTCCTAAAACTAGAAATTAAAATGCAAAAATTTAGAAACAAGAAGAAACAAATTTAGTAAATAATCTCACGATAAAGTTGTAAAACATTACCCTTAAACTTACACAATAAAAATACTGACAAAGTTCATAAATCATAATTCACAAGCTAAAACCCGCCTGCCAATGCAAGAGACATAAGAGACATAGGTTTGATCCCTGGGTCGGGAAGATCCCCAGAAGAGGACATGGCAACCCACTCCAGTATTCTTGCCTGGAGAATCCCATGGACAGAGGAGCCTGGAGGGCTAACAGTCCATAGGGTCACAAAGAGTCGGATGAGACTGAAGAGACTTAGCATGCATGCACGTTCAATCTCACCAGTTCTTTAAAAAGTGTATTTTATAACAAAGATGAGTGAGATGTTTGCTTCCCTTATCAGCTTGTCAGAGATTAAAAAGAGCTATAAATATCAACTGGAACTATGAAACTGAAAAAGAGAAAATTCTCCTATATACTATTGATACAATTAAAAACTGATTAAAAACTGATTTAACTTTCTGGAGTGCATGTTGGCAATGTATTGCTATTTTAAAGGTGCTTACTTTGACTCAGCAATTTCACTTCTAGGCACATATTTTAAGGAAGCTATCAGTTATATATTAGCTATATGATATATGTTCAAGGATACTCAGCAGAGAGCTATGTATGGTATAAAAACACTGAAAACAATCTGAAAACGCCCACCATTAGGGCACCACTAGATCAATCTAAACAATCTAAATGGCCAGTCACTGAAAAAAAGAGGTAGGACTATATGTATTAATACAGGAAAATGTCCACAATGTATTTAAGGTTAAAAAAATTCAGGTTTCATAACAATATGTATAATATGACCCTATTTTTAAAAGTAACATACAGATGTATTTAGGTACCTATATATGCATATTTTAAAAAAAAGACTGGAAAGTATACCCCAAACTTTTAAGAGTGATACTTCTGGAAAGTAGGATTTTTGAGGGAGATTTTAGAGTCTGAGGTTAAGGTTTAGAAAAGTTAACTTGCAGAGTCCATATTCTTTCTACTATACTATGTTAAATCTTACAAACTAAGTAAAACCATTTCACACAGAAAAGTATTACTTAGGAAGGATCATAATTTAACCAGTGAAATCAATTGATACAAGCTAACTTACTCTTAGCCACTTTGAGACCACAGTTAAATAAGATCTCTCCTTCAGAGATGGGTCTATCTAAGGTTTCCGATTCAGTGGCAGTAACACTCAAGGTACTCTCCACAGTGGAGGAATCTGAACTTGGCATCTGTATGGGGGAAGGAGCCTTGATGCCAGCAGGAAGTGGCATAAGGGCAACTGGCTTTGGAGGAGCAAGCTGAGCAGGGAAGTCCTCGTTCTCAGGTTCTTCATCCTTGGCCACAGACATTACACTAAGAAGAAAGAGACATGGTTTGAATTTATCAGGTCAGTGAAGGCCTATGTTCATTGTTAGAAAATAGATATAGGGATTTCCCGGGCAATCTAGTGGTTAAGACCACCATGTTTCCACTGCAGGGGGAAAGCGTTTGATCCCTGGTCAGAGAACTAAGATCCCTCAGGCCACACAGTATAACCAAATAATATGAAAAAAGTAGATTAAAAAATACTGTCTCCTTTAGACATATTTCTATATTAACATAATCTGTACTACTATAATTAACCAACAAGATCTATCTTTCCAAAATCATTTTCATGTTTTAATCTCTTGATCAAACTTTCAAGATGGTCTTGAAAGTTCTACCATCCCTAAAATAAAGCTTACATGGGGATACATGGTAATATAAAACTTAACTTATCATAGTAAATGAAGATTCACATTGGGGAAAAATCATATTCTATTTTATTAACAATATTATAGATATCTTTATTTTAATCTGTTTCCCCCCAAAATTAATCTGATTCTCCCTCAAATTTAACCTATTTCCCAAAAAATTTTGTTTGAAAAAAGAGAACTGAAGGAATAAATAAATTTGGTAAAAACTTAAAATTCATGAAACTTCTTCCTCCTATAGATTAGCTCATGAATTATAAACCTTTATTTATCATTTCTGATGTTTTCAATAGGTCATCTAAGTCAACTTAAGGTAAAATGTATAGTTGCTGAAGGTGAATATATTATCATTTACATGGCTCTTGGGTGAAGCTCTTCTTGAAGAGAGTTGGGATTCTCTTCTTCCAGTGGCAGGTCTCCATCACTCCATGGCTTGGGAAGCTCTGGGCTTGACATCTTCAATTTATCAACTGAAGTCTCTGACAAAGTTGGGGTAAGAGCTGCTGCGGGGGGAGGTGTAGTCACTGGGGTGACTGCTGGGGTATTAACAAGTGTGATGGCAGGCATATCATTTCCTAAAGGTTGTTTTAAAAAGAAAGAAAGAGTTAATATGAAGTCTACAGGAAGGCAAGACATGTTGTTTCAGACAGCCTTTAACATTTTGGCATACAAATAATGGAAACCATAATTAATAATAATAATTAAGGCCCTTAATGGGAAAATTCCCAAATTAGTTTAGTAAAGTACAAAAAAATAACCTTGAAAAGACTTCAGTTTCAACATTACCGTGAACTTAACCTAAATGTCTACCAGATCATATACTTTAAAAAGTGGCAACCAAATCCTTAGTTTCCCTTCCAGCAAAAGTGATTTTCTAAAACTTAATCAGCAACAGCTATGTGTATACTAATCTGCTGCTGCTGCTGCTAAGTCGCTTCAGTCGTGTCCGACTCTGTGCGACCCCATAGACGGCAGCCCACCAGGCTCCCCTGTCCCTGGGATTCTCCAGGCAAGAACACTGGAGTGGGTTGCCATTTCCTTCTCCAATACATGAAAGGGAAAAGTGAAGTCGCTCAGTCATGTCTGACTCTAGCGACCCCATGGACTGCAGCCTACCAGGCTCCTCCACCCATGGGATTTTCCAGGCGAGAGTACTGGAGTGGAGTGCCATTGCCTTCTCCAGTATACTAATCTACAAAGACTCTAATACAACAAACCATGATAGTTGCAAAAATTAAAACTGAGTTATAGAAATAAAGTTTCTACCTTCTTCAGCCAATATTTCTTTCATAGGAAAAGCTACATCGTGATCTGAAACACTGGGAGAAGAATCTGGAGTTTTTACCAACACGTGCTCCTTAGGAGGTGATGAAAGCGAACGAGGAGGAGTTGGCTGTGGGGTAGCCAAAGGGGTACACACTCTTGCCTAAAATAAAACAAGATAAGTAATGCTTATAATTCCCAAATAAGGGTAATTTGAAAAATAAAATGATCTTATTCAGAGTTGCATAAAATTTAAATGGATGGGGGGTGAGAAATGGAGTCCTCTAATTTCTAGCTATTTGTTTCAGGACTAGCCTGAGGAAGCCTCAGACAATTGAAACAGCTCTACCTCAGAATTAGGCTCCCAAGGAATCTAAGGCCCCCTTATCTAATACAGAGAGGAAAACAACTGAAGATCAAACCCACACACAAGCTAGGTAAACCAAATAACAGAAAGAAAGCATTTTAACTAATTAATACAATATCAAAAACCAACCTTTTAGTACAAAAGAATAGAGCTTACGAAAAGCAATGGAAGGATAAGAAGAAGTAGGGGGAAATGAAATGAAGACAATGTAGAAATGAAAAGTATTAGAGAAGGAAAAAGCAAAATTTTTAAAATCAATTTGTTAAATAGGTAATTCAAATAATTCAAAATCCAAAAAGATGATATTGAAAATTAAGTCTCCTTTCCTATCCATGTCCTATCTAACTAGTTCCCATCCACAGAATTACCAGATACAATCTTGTCATTTTTTTATATCTAGAATTTTTTAAATTTTTATATAATTTTTATAGGTCACACTAGATTTACAGTTATTACAAAATATTGGCTATAGTCCCACTTTAAAAAATTTAATTAAAATGTAGGTGATTTACAATGTTGTGTTAGTTTCAGGTATACAGAAAAGTGATTCAGATTTTTTTGCCTTATAAAAAACCTTTTTCAGATTCTTTTCCATTATAGATTATTGCAAGATACTCAATATAGCTCTTCATGCTATACAAGAGGTCCTTGTTTATCTATTTTATATACAGTAGCTTATATCTGCTAATCTGAAACTCCTAATTTGCCCTTCTTTACCTTTCCTCTTTGGTAACCATAAGTTTGTTTTCTATATTTGTAAGTCCTCTGTTTATAAGTTCATTTGCATCATCTTTTTAGATTCCACATAGAAATCACATCACAGGATATTTGTCTTTCTCTTTCTGACCTCACTCAGTATGATAATCTCTAGGTCCATCCATGTTGCTGGAAATGGCAACTTTGTTCTTTTTTATGCCTGAATGCCTAAACAGTATTCCATTGTACATATAAATCACATGTTTATCCATTCATCTGTTGACAGACACTTAGGTTATTCCCATAGCTTGGCAATTATAAATAATACTGCTGTGAATACTGGGGTGCATGTATCTTTTTAAATTAGTGTTTTTGGTTTTTTTGAATATATACCCAAAAGTGAAACTGCTAGGTCATATGGTAGTTCTATTTTTAGCTTTTTGAGACTTGAGTCATTTCATGTTCTTGTTTAGTCGCTCACTCGTGTCTGACTCTGACCTCATGAACTGGGCTCCTCCAAGGTCCTCTGTCCATGGTATTTTCTGGGCAAGATTATTGGAGTGGCTTGCCGTTTTCTTCTCCAGGGGATCTTTCCAACCTAGGGATCGAACCTGTGTCTCCACGTCTCCTGTACTGCAGGCAGATGCTTTACCATTGAGCCACCAAGGAAGCCCAAGTTATTTCATATATGTACATATGGAATATCTTTCTTTTTCTCCTTTGCTTTTTATTTCTCTTCTTTTCACAGCTATTTGTAAGGGCTTCCCCAGACAGACATTTTGCTTTTTTGCATTTCTTTTCCACGGGGATGGTCTTGATCCCTGTCTCCTGTACAACGTCACGAACCTCCCTCCAGTTCATCAGGCACTCTGTCTATAAGATCTTGTTCCTTAAATCTATTATTCACTTCCACTGTATAATCATAAGGGATTTGATTTAGGTCATATCTGAATGGTCTAGTGGTTCTCCCTACTTTCTTCAATTTAAGTCTGATTTTGACAATAAGGAGTTCATGATCTGAGTCACAGTCAGCTCCGGGTCTTGTTTTTGCTGACTGTATAGAGCTTCTAAATCTTTGGCTGCAAAGAATATAATCGATCTGATTTCGGTGTTGACCATCTGGTGATGTCCATGTATAGAGTCTTCTCTTGTGTTGTCAGAAGAGGGTGTTTGCTATGACCAGTGCATTCTCTTGGCAAAACACTATTAGCCTTTGCCCTGCTTCATTCCGTATTCCAAGGCCAAATTTGCCTGTTACTCCAGATGTTTCTTGACTTCCTACTTTTGCATTCCAGTCCTCTATAATGAAAAGGACATCTTTTTTGGGTGTTAGTTCTAAAAGGTCTTGTAGGTCTTCATAGAACCATTCAACTTCAGCTTCTTCAGCGTTACTGGTTGGGGCATAGGCTTGGATTACTGTGATATTGAATGGTTTGCCTTTGAAACAAACAGAGATCATACTGCCATTTTTGAGATTGCATCACAGTACTGCATTTCGGACTCTTTTGTTGACCATGATGGCTACTCCATTTCTTCTAAAGGATTCCTGCCCACAGTAGTAGATATAATGATCATCTGAGATAAATTCACCCATTCCAGTCCATTTTAGTTCGCTGATTCCTAGAATGTCGACATTCACTCTTGCCATCTCCTGTTTGACCACTTCCAATTTGCCTAGATTCATGGACCTAACAGTCCGGATTCCTACGCAGTACTGCTCTTAACAGTATTGGACCTTGCTTCTATCACCAGTCACATCCACAACTGGGTATTGTTTTTAGGATAGCAAGGAGAGATAAGAAAGCCTTCCTCAGAGGTCAATGCAAAGAAATAGAGGAAAACAACAGAATGGGAAAGACTAGAGATCTCTTCAAGAAAATTAGAGATACCAAGGGAACATTTCATGCAAAGATGGGCTCGATAAAGGACAGAAATGGTATGGACCTAACAGAAGCAGAAGATATTAAGAAGAGGTGGCAAGAATACACAGAAGAACTGTACAAAAAAGATCTTCACGACCAAGATAATCACGATGGTGTGATCACTCACCTAGAACCAGACATCCTGGAATGTGAAGTCAGGTGAGCCTTAGAAAGCATCACTACGAACAAAGCTAGTGGAGATGATGGAATTCCAGTTGAGCTATTTCAAATCCTGAAAGATGATGCTGTGAAAGTGCTGCACTCAATATGCCAGCAAATTTAGAAAACTCAGCCGTGGCCACAGGACTGGAAAAGGTCAGTTTTCATTCCAATCCCAAAGAAAGGCAAAGCCAAAGAATGCTCAAACTACCACACAATTGCACTCAGCTCACATGCTAGCAAAGTAATGTTCAAAATTCTCCAAGCCAGGCTTCAGCAATACGTGAACCATGAACTTCCAGATGTTCAAGCTGGTTTTAGAAAAGGCAGAGGAACCAGAGATCAAATTGCCAACAATCAATGGATCATCGAAAAAGCAAGAGAGTTCCAGATAAACATCTACTTCTGTTTTATTGACTATGCCAAAGCCTTTGACTGTGTGGATCACAATAAACTGTGGAAAATTTTGAAAGAGATGGGAATACCAGAACACCTGACCTGCCTCTTGAGAAACCTATATGCAGGTCAGGAAGCAACAGTTCGAACTGGACATGGAACAACAGACTGGTTCCAAATAGGAAAAGGAGTACATCAAGGCTGTATATTGTCACCCTGCTTATTTAACTTATATGCAGAGTACAGCATGAGTAACGCTGGGCTGGAAGAAGCACAAGCTGGAATCAAGCCTCTTGACGAAAGTGAAAGAGCAAAGTGAAAAAGTTGGCTTAAAGCTCAACATTCAGGAAACGAAGATCATGGTATTCGGTTCCATCACTTCACGGCAAATAGATGGGGAAACAGTGGAAACAGTGTCAGACTTTATTTTTTGGGGCTCCAAAATCACTGCAGATGGTGATTGCAGCCATGAAATTAAAAGACACTTACTCCTTGGAAGGAAAGTTATGACCAACCTAGATAGCATATTCAAAAGCAGAGACATTACTTTGCCAACAAAGGTCCGTCTAGTCAAGGCTATGGTTTTTCCAGTGGTCATGTATGGATGTGAGAGTTGAACTGTGAAGAAAGCTGAGCGCCGAAGAATTGATGCTTTTAAACTGTGGTGTTGGAGAAGATTCTTGCGAGTCCCTTGGACTGCAAGGAGATCCAACAAGTCCATCCTAATGGAAATCAGTCCTGGGTGTTCATTGGAAGGACTGATGCTAAGGCTGAAACTCCAATACTTGGCCACCTCATGCAAAGAGTTGACTCATTGGAAAAGACCCTGATGCTGGGAGGGATTGGGGGCAGGAGGAGGAAGGGATGACAGAGGATGAGATGGCTAGATGGCATCACTGACTCGATGCACAATAGTTTGGGTGAACTCCGGGAGTTGGTGATGGACAGGGAGGCCTGGCGTGCTGTGATTCATGGGGTCGTAAAGAGTTGGACACAACTGAGCAGCTGAACTGAACTGAACTATGTCATGAGATTTAAAAACCAGAATACAGAAAGCCTTGTGTGTTTTTCAGAGTCAGGTGGAGAATTCTGGGGAAGCACATGAGTCGGACATGACTGAGCGACTGAACGGACTGACTGACTGACTGACTGACTGACATACGGAATAAATCCTCAGAGGTGGGACTGCTTGATTAATGGGCTAACAGAATTCTTAATTTGAATACATATTGCCAAATTTCCTTTTAACCAGTGTCATTTTACACTAACACCAGAAGGTATGAGAATTTATGCTTCCCAAAGGTTTGCTGAACAATGGCATTAATCAGACTTCGAGTTTTTCCAATATGATATGTAAAAATGAAATTTCAATGATTTATGATTTTTTTTTTTTTTACTATCAGTGAGACTAACCACCTTTTGCTTTGTATTTCGTTTTGCTTTGTGAACTGTCTAGACATGTCTTTTCTGTATTTTTCTATTTGTCTTTTCCCTTTCTAAAACATACTTTTATAGCGGGGTGATTGGTCTTCATTGTGTATTTTGAGTTGCAAATTGATATGTAATTTAAAAATCATGAATCATATTAATAATTCTATCACATTGGGAATTCCCTGGCTGTCCAGTGGTTAGAACTTGGTGCTTTCACCGCTGGGGCCCAGATTTGATTTCTGATTGAGGAACTAAGATCCCGTAAGCCATGTGATGCAGAAAAAAGAAAAAAAATCCACAGCATTGCTTAACATTTTGCATATTTTTAGCTTTGTTTTTTAAGTGAAAGAAATACACCATATGTTTTATTCTTCTTAACTGCATAAGCCAATAGCATAAGAGTGCTGTTTTCAAATATAACGCTACTGAGTCATCATCATGAGAAACTTAAAGATATTCTACTAGTCTTGGTAATGGGTAATAATGATAATAATGATAAACAATTAGTTATTGAGTATTTAACTAGGTTAGTTCTTTCATACATCATTTCATTGAATCTTCCACAAAATCTTGTATTATGGCTCAACAAGATACCATATCATAAAGATGTCAATTCTTCCCAAATTAAACCAACCAAAACTGAATTAATTCTCACACAAATCCCAGCAAAATATTTTATAGTATTTGAAAACTAATTTAAAATATTTATAAAAGATTAAAAGGCAAAAGAAGTCATGACAATTCTTAAGATAAGGAACAATATGCCAATGGGAGAAGAGAACTTGGCCACTTTAATATTCAGAAAGCAGATTTTGGTAAAGCTGTCATTATTTAAACTCTAAAATTTTATCTATAGTATAAAGTAGATCTCAAAACTAAAGTAACAGAACTAAGGGTTCAAATTCAGATCTTCCCAGCTCCAAAGTTCATGCTCTTAACAATTACATATATTTCCGATTTATACTTATTTTCTATGTTTTTTCATTAAATTACCCTCATAAAAATATATGCAATATATGGACAGAAGACAAAATTAATTAGTATAGGCAGAAACATAACCCTGGCAACATCTGTACTACATACATTACTGATGAGTTAATAAATAAAGCATGGAACAAAACTATGTATCAAATCTCTGGCATACTAATAACACTATACCAATTACCTGACATGGATTTTCATAAAATTCAAATATGTAACTTTATGTTTATACTTTAAATGAGTCAGTTTAAATGTTTCACCAATATAAAATGATGTCTTTATTATCTACAGGATCAGAATTGACTATGAAGTTTTAAAGAGTTGGTAATACAGAGTACATTCTGGTTTTGCATAATTTCTTTTTTTTGGTTTAAAAAAAATTTTATACAATTCTTAAAGGTTACAGTCCATTTACAGTTACTACAAAATACTGGCTATATTCCCTGTGTTGTACAATACACCCTTTTATTAATTTTTTAATTAAAGGATTATTTTACAATATTGTGATGGTTTCTGCCATACACTAATATGAGCTGGCCATAGGTATACATATGTCCCCTCCCTCTTGAACCTCCCTCCCTTCTCCTTCCCTGTCCCACCCCTGTAGGTTGTCACAAAGCACCAGCTTTGAGTGCCTCGGTCATACAGCAAATTCCCACTGGCTATCCATTTTACATATGGTAATGCACAATGCATCCTTGAGCCTATCTTAAACCCAATAGTTTGCACCTCCCACTTTCCTACCTGGATACTTCCTCTCCTCCCTGCCCACCGGGAGTGGTTTTGTATAATTCCATCTTACTATAGAGGGATGGAATGGGGAGGGAGGAGGGAGGAGGGTTCAGGATGGGGAACACATGTAAACCTGTGGCGGATTCATTTTGATATTTGGCAAATCTAATACAGTTATGTAAAGTTTAAAAATAAAATAAAATTAAAAAAAAAAATAAAAAAAAAATAAAAAAAAAAAAAAAAGAAACTCTATTTAACATAGAAAGTTTGATTAAACAACAACAGAAACCCTTAAAATATATTTTCTTTTAAAGATTAAAAACATCAGTTTATGTAAGAACCAAAAGCAATGCATGTGATTGTTAGCTATATCTTGAATTTAAAAAGAAGAAAGCTATAAGGATACCTTTGGAACAACTGGAGGAATTCAAATATGGACTCCATATTACATAGTATTAACACATTCATGTTAAACTGGGGGGGCGTAATAATGGTACTTTGGATATGTAATAAAGAATCTTATTCTTAGGACATACTGCTGATGCTTTTAGACGTAAAGTATCATGATATCTACAACTGTCAAATGACTTTTAAAGAATATATAGGGACATCCTTGGTGGTCCAGTGGTTAAGAATTCACCTTCCAAGGGGACGCACGTTCAATACTTGGTTGAGGACCTAAGATCCCACATGCTGTGGGGAAACTAAGCCCGTGCACCACAACTAGAGAGCCAGCACATCGCAACTGCTGAGTCCATGGGCTCTAGAGCCCATGCTCCACAACAAGAGAAGTGCACGTGTTGCAATGAAGACCCAAAGCAGCCAAAAAAAACCAGAATATATAATACACAGCATACAAAGACAAAGAAAAGGTGTCAAAATGTTATCAATTGGTAAATGCAGATAAAGCATACACAGGTGTTCACTGTATTATACTTTTTTTTTTAATTTTATTTTATTTTTAAACTTTACATAATTGTATTAGTTTTGCCAAATATCAAAATGAATCTGTGTATTATACTTTCTAAGATTTTAGAGTTTTTAAAATAAAATACAAGGGTAATTTTTATTGTAATCATAGCTACAATAAAACAATCTCCAACACAAACTATGATCTTATGACCCAATTTAAAATCTATCCATTTTACTGTGCTTTAACAAAGGTATTAAAAATTGCCAGGACTTCAAGTCATGAAAAAGAGTCATACCTACCGGCAAGTGTGTTTCACTTGTTGAAACATCCCCAGAAACACCTGTAACAACAGGATCTGGCTTCTTTGCTTCTCTGTCACCTAGCATGACAGCAATGGTCTCAGCAAGAACTTCATTCACAATATGCCTGATCATGTCTGAATTCACAGGAACCCCAGCATCGACAAAAAGCTGGAGCGCACCACTGCTTGTTCCTTCCACTAAAAAATGACAGAACTTTAGAATAAGTGTGAAAAAAACATGCTTGCATTCTAAGTCTTAATTCCTATAATTTTAGAAATGTGAACATATGTGTATGAGATGGTGTAACGAGGAATTAAATGAAAATACAAAATCTACTTACTATGCAAGACAATAAGATGGAAACTCACATAATGAACATCGTCTCTAGAGAAACTAAACAGGGGAAGAAAACATTCAAATGAAAACTTACTTACATGGCCTCTTCCCTACCACTACAAAATTTAGTGATTAAAAAGGATTTGCAGCCACTTTAAAGGTTTTCATCTGAAAAAAAATCTACATTTCCAAGAGAAGGGGATCAGGAAAACCCTGTGATGGATCCTGACAAAACACAAGGGCTATAGGGAGATATTTAGAAAAATGGCAGCTTCTTCATAAAAATGAAGACAAACCTTACTTCCTTCTCTAGTTTCAGATATATCCATTACTAACCCTACAGATAATCCTCCTCAAACTTTTAACATAGTTTAGGGGCTTGATGTCAGCAGCTTTATAGGTATATTAATTTTCCAAATAGGTTGTAATTTTCACTTGTATGAATATAGAATGTCAGTAAAACATCCTAAAGAGACTTTATTAGGCTTAAAATGACTATATCGCTAAAGCTCTGTGTGGAAAACATGTAAACAGTGATCAATACAACTTGATGGAAATATGACCTCTCAAAGAGTACTACTCCTTAATTAGTACAACTATGGCAGCATTCGCTGGATCATGGAAAAAGCAAGAGAGTTCCAGAAAAACATCTATTTCTGTTTTATTGACTATGCCAAAGCCTTTGACTGTGTGGATCACAATAAACTGTGGAAAATTCTGAAAGAGATGGGAATACCAGACCACCTGACCTGCATCCTGAGAAATTTGTATGCAGGTCAGGAAGCAACAGTTAGAACTGGACATGGAACAAAAGACTGGTTCCAAATAGGAAAAGGAGTATGTAAAGGCTGTATATTGTCACCCTGCTTATTTAACGTATGCAGAGTACATCATGAGAAACGCTAGACTGGAAGAAGCACAAGCTGGAATCAAGATTGCCAGGAGAAATATCAATAACCTCAGATGACACCATCCTTATGGCAGAAAGTGAAGAGGAACTCAAAAGCCTCTTGAGGAAAGTGAAAGAGGAGAGTGAAAAAGTTGGCTTAAAGCTCAACATTCAGAAAACAAAGATTATGGCATCCAGTCCCATCACTTCATGGGAAATAGATGGGGAAACAGTGGAAACAGTGTCAGACTTTATTTTGGGGGACTCCAAAATCACTGCAGATGATGACTGCAGCCATGAAATTAAAAGACGCTTACTCCTTGGAAGGAAAGTTATGACCAACCTAGACAGCATATTCAAAAGCAGAAACATTACTTTGCCAACAAAGGTCTGTCTAGTCAAGGCTATGGTTTTTCCTGTGGTCATGTATGAATGTGAGAGTTGGACTGTGAAGAAGGCTGAGCGCCGAAGAACTGATGCTTTTGAACTGTGGTGTTGGAGAAGACTCTTGAGAGTCCCTTGGACTGCAAGGAGATCCAACCAGTTCATTCTGAAGGAGATCAGCCCTGGGATTTCTTTGGAAAGAATGATGCTAAAGCTGAAACTCCAGTACTTTGGCCACCTCATGCAAAGAGTTGATTCATTGAAAAGACTCTGATGCTGGGAGGGATTGGGGGCAGGAGGAAAAGGGGACGACAGAGGATGAGATGGCTGGATGGCATCACTGACTCGATGGACATGAATCTGGGTGAACTCCAGGAGTTGGTGATGGACAGGGAGGCCTGGCATGCTGCGATTCATGGGGCTGCAAAGAGTCGGACACGACTGAGCAACTGAACTGAACTGAACTGATGGCAGCATTACTCAGAATTCCCTAAAAGGTAGGTACAGATATCTTGGGATCACTTGTTGAGAGGTAAGTAATAACAATTTACTCTGGAGCTACCACAGCAAAGACCACCATAATCCCAAACCCAAATTCAAAAATATATGTCAATATGTCTCCTTTTTAGTTCCCATAATTCCATGTTTCAACATGATAAAAAATCAGAATATCTCTGTTATAAAACCTAAAAGCCCTACTCAAGCATAGGAAAACAAAAGTGAACATACATGCTTTTAAAGAAAACAGAACAGAACCTAAACACCCTCTATATTAGACCATCTTTCCTTAGGGCGACAAAGCCTGAATTAGTTCACTGAAACCGCCACCTGACCCATGTGATGGACTGCGAAGAGGACCGTTACTAGCCCTGCTTTGTGCTAGCAGGAGAGACTGCTGGACAATGCAAACACTCCAAAATACGCCATCAAGACATTCTGACCTAGCAATGAGGAAAAAGTATCTGGCAGTTTGGATAATATTCCTTATAAACTGGATGAATCTTTGGAGATACTTGTTTGCTTTCCTGGACTGGTCTCCTTGTCTTGGGATTGCTGAATACCATCTCCACAACTAGAATCTTGACCAAAAGCTATGGGAGTCCAACTGCCTGTTTCTCCAAGGCATATTTCATGGTGCTTTGCCTTCTCTTTAGCTTCTAGTTCTTTTTTATTTCAGTTTCATTTTGACTGACATTTTCCATCTGTTGCTTTTTCAACAGATTTTGAAATATTCTTGGAGCAATTATTTGGATGAATTGGTTTTCGTTTTCTTTTGGATTTGTATTCCTAGATGTCTTCTTTCAAAAAAGTTTCTTCTAACATGACAAAATGACTTTATCACTAGGTGTCAGTCAAGAGTTAGCCTCTAAGGGAACTGATTACTGGCTAGATCTGTCTCTTTCCTTTTGACTCCCCCTCTTCTCCTCTTGGTCACCTCTATCTCCTTCCTCCCTCTTCCCTTCTCTATGTTACTCTGTGAACCTCTCTGACTGTTCCAGACCATGGAGAGCACATAGGGAATTGATTACTAGCTACATTCCTCTCTCCCCTTTTGATTCCCCCTCTTCTCCTTCTGGTCACCTCTATCTCCCTCCTCCCTCTTCTCTTCTCCATGTAACTCTGTGAACCTCTCTGTGTGTCCCTCACTGTGGAGAATCTTTTTACCACTAACCTAGATGGTTTATCATCCATGTTGTATGGCTGGAGAAGCCTTGAAGCTACTGTAAGAATAAGACTGAAAGCCAGAGGCAAGAGGCTTAAATCCAAAACTTGAGAACATCAGAAAACTCCTGACTCTAGGGAACATTAATTGACAAGAGCTCATCCAAAAGGCTCCATACCTACACTGAAACCAACCTCCACCCAAGAGCTAACAAGTTTCAGAGCAAGACATACCAAGCTAATTCTCCAACAATGCAGGAACATAAGCCTGAGCATTGAAATATAGGCGGCCAAAAGTCACACCAAACCCATAGACACCTTAAAACTCACTACTGGACACTTCCTTGCACTCCACAGGGAAGAGATCCAGCTCCACCCACCAGAACACCAATGCAAGCTTCCCTAACCAGGAAACCTTGACAAGCCACTTGTCCAACCAAACCCACAGGGAGGAACCTCCATAAAAAAGAGGAACCACAAACTTCCAGCATACAGAAAGGCCAATCTAATCAAGATGAAAAGGCAGAGAAATACTCAGCAGGTAAAGGAACATGATAAATGCCCACCAAACCAAACCAAAGAGGAGGAGATATGGAGTCTACCTGAAAAATAATTCAGAATAATGATAGTAAAAATGATCCAAAATCTTTAAAACAAAATGGAGTTACAGAAAAATAGTCTGGAGACAAGGATTGAAAAGATGCAAGAAAGGTTTAACAAGGACCTAGAAGAAATAAAAAAGAGTCACTCAATAATGAATAATGCTGGATGCTTGGGGCTGGTGCACTGGGACGACCAAGAGGGATGGAATGGGGAGGGAGGAGGGAGGAGGGTTCAGGATGGGGAACACGTGTATACCTGTGGCGGATTCATTTTGATATTTGGCAAAACTAATACAATTATGTAAAGTTTAAAAATAAAATAAAATTTTTTAAAAAATGAATAATGCAATAACTGAGAACAAAAATACTCTGGAGGGAACCAACAGTAAAATAACTGAGGCAAAAGATAGGATAAGTGAGGCAGAAGATAGAATGGTAGAAATAAATGAATCAGAGAGGAAAAAAGAAAAACGAATTAAAAGAAATGAGGACAACCTCAGAGACATCTGGGACAATATTAAACACCCCAACATTCAAATCATAGGAACCCCAGAAGAAGACAAAAAGAAAGGCCATGAGAAAATACTTGAGGAGATAATAGTTGAAAACTTCCCTAAAATGGGGAAGGAAATAGCCACCCAAGTCCAAGAAACCCAGAGAGTCCCAAACAGTATAAACCCAAGGCGAAACACCCCAAGACACATATTAATCAAATTAACGAAGATCAAACACAAAGAACAAATATTAAAAGCAGCAAGGGAAAAACAACAAATAACACACAAAGGGATTCCCATAAGGATTACAGCTGATCTTTCAATAGAAACTCTTCTGGCCAGAAGGGAATGGCAGGACATACTTAAAGTGATGAAAGAGAAAAACCTACAACCCAGATTACTGTACGCAGCAAGGATCTCATTCAAATATGAAGGAGAAATCAAAAGCTTTACAGACAAGCAAAGGCTCAGAGAATTCAGCACCACCAAACCAGTTCTTCAACAAATGCTAAAGGATCTTCTCTATACAGGAAACACAGAAAAGGTTTATAAACTAGAATCCCCCCCAAAAAGTAAATGGCAATGGGATCATGCTGCTGCTGCTGCTGCTGCTAAGTCGCTTTAGTCATGTCCAACTCTGTGTGACCCCATAGACGGCAGCCCGCCAGGCTCCCCTGTCCCTGGGATTCTCCAGGCAAGAACACTGGAGTGGGTTGCCATTGCCTTCTCCTAATGGGATCATACTTATCAATAATTACCTTAAATGTAAATGGGCTGAATGCCCCAACCAAAAGACAAAGACTGGCTGAATGGATGCAAAAACAAGACCCCTCTATATGCTGTCTACAAGTGACCCACCTCAAAACAAGGGACACATACAGACTGATAGTGAAGGGCTGGGAAAAGATATTTCATGCAAGTGGAGACCAAAAGAAAGCAGGAGTAGCAATACTCATATCAGATAAAATAGACTTTGAAATAAAGGCCGGGAAAAGAGACAAAGAAGGACACTACATAATGATCAAAGAATCAATCCAAGAAGATGATATAACAATTATAAATATATATGCACTCAACATAGGAGCACCACAATATGTAAGGCAAATGCTAACAAGTATGAAAGGGGAAATTAACAGTAACACAATAATAGTGGGAGACTTTAATATCCCACTCACACCTATGGATAGATCAACTAAACAGAAAATTAGCAAGGAAACACAAACTTTAAATGATACAATGGACCAGTTAGACCTAATTGATATCTATAGGACATTTCACCCCAAAACAACGAATTTCACCTTTTTCTCAAGTGCACACAGAACCTTCTCCAGGATAGATCACATCCTGGGCCATAAATCTAGCCTTGGTAAATTCAAAAAAATTGAAATTATTTCAAGTATCTTTTCTGATTACAATGTGAAAAGATCAGATGTCAACTATAGGAAAAAAACTATTAAAAATACAAACATATGGAGGCTAAACAACATGCTTCTGAATAACTACCAAATCACAGAAGAAATTTTAAAAAATCAAAATATGCACAGAAACAAATGAAAATGAAAACACAACAACCCAAAATCTATGGGATTCAGTAAAAGCAGTGCTAAGGGGAAGGTTCATAGCAATACAAGCTTACCCTAAGAAACAAGAGAAAAATCAAATAAATAACCTAACTTTATACTTAAAGCAACTAGAAAAAGAAGAAATGAAGAAGCCCAGGGTTAGTAGAAGGAAAGAAATCATAAAAATTAGGGCAGAAATAAATAAAAAAGAAACAAAGGAGACCACAGCAAAAATCAACAAAGCTAAAAGCTGGTTCTTTGAGAAGGTAAATAAATAGACAAACCATTAGCCAGTCTCATCAAAAAAAAAAAAAAAGGAGAAGAATCAAATCAACAAAATTGGAAATGAAAATGGAGAAATCACAACAAACACAGAAATACAAAGGATCATAAGAGACTACTATCAGCAACTATATGTCAACAAAATGGACAACTTGGAAGAAATGAGCAAATTCTTAGAAAAGTATAACTTTCCAAAACTGAACCAGGAAGAAATAGAATATCTTAACAGACCCATCATAAGCATGGAAATCGAAACTGTAATCAGAAATCTTCCAGCAAACAAAAGCCCAGGACTAGACGGCTACACAGCTGAATTGTACCAAAAATTTAGAGAACAGCTAACACCTATCCTACTCAAACTCTTCCAGAAAATTGCAGAGGAAGGTAAACTTCCAAACTCATTCTATGAGGCCACCATCACCCTAATACCAAAACCAGACAAAGATGCCACAAAAAAAGAAAACTACAGGCCAATATAACTGATGAACATAGATGCAAAAATCCTTAACAAAATTCTAGCAATCAGAATCCAACAACATATTAAAAAGATCATACATCATGACCAAGTGGGCTTTATCCCAGGGATGCAAGGATTCTTCAATATTCACAAATCAATCAATGTGATACATCACATTAACAAATTGAAAGATAAAAACCATATGATTATCTCAATAGATGCAGAGAAGGCCTTTGACAAAATTCAACATCCACTTATGATAAAAACCCTCCAGAAAGCAGACAGAGAAGGAACATACCTCAACATAATAAAAGCCATATATGACAAACCCATAGCAAACATTATCCTCAATGATGAAATATTGAAAGCATTTCCCCTAAAGTCAGGAACAAGATAAGGATGCCCACTCTCACCACTACTATTCAACATAGTTTTGGAAGTTTTAGCCACAGCAATCAAAGCAGGAAAAGAAATAAAACGAATTCAGATTGGAAAAGAAGAAGTAAAACTCTCACTGTTTGCAGATGACATGATCCTCTACATAGAAAACCTTAAAGACTCCACCAGAAAATTACTAGAGCTAAACAATGAATATAGTAAAGTTGCAGGATATAAAGTTAACACACAAATTTCCCTTACATTCCTATACACTAACAATGAGAAAAGAGAAATTAAGGAAACAATTCCATTCACCATTGCAACGAAAAGAATAAAATACTTAGGAATAAATCTACCTAAAGAAACAAAAGACCTATATACAGAAAACTATAAAACACTGATGAAAGAAATCAAGATGACACAAACAGATGGAGAAATATACCATGTTCATGGATCAGGACAATCTTTATAGTGAAAATGAGTATATTACCCAAAGCAATCTATAGATTCAATGCAATCCCTATCAAGCTACCAATGGTATTTTTCACAGAAGTAGAACAAATAATTTCACAATTTGTATGGAAATACAAAAACCTTGAATAGCCAAAGCAATCTTGAGAAAGATGAATGAAACTGCAGGAATCAACCTGCCTGACTTCAGACTATACTACAAAGCTACAGTCATCAAGACAGTATGGTACTGGCACAAAGACAGAAATATAGATCCATGGAACAAAACAGAAAGCCCAGAGATAAATCCATGCACCTATGGACACCTTATCTTTGACAAAGGAGGCAAGAATATACAATAGAGAAAATACAATCTCTTTAACAAGTGGTGCTATGGAAACTGGTCAACAACTTGTAAAAGAATAAAACTAGAACATTTTCTAACACCATACACAAAAATAAACAAAATGGATTAAAGATCTAAATGTAAGACCAGAAATTATAAAATTCCTAGAGGTAAACATAGGCAAAACACTCTCTGACATAAATCACAGCAGGATCCTATATAAACCACCTCCCAGAGTAATGGAAATAAAAGCAAAAATAAACAAATCAGAGCTAATTAAACTTAAAAGCTTTTGCACAATGAAGGAAACTGTAAGCTAGGTGAAAAGACAGCCTTCAGAATAGGAGAAAATAATAGCAAATGAAGCAATTGACAAAGAATTAATCTCAAAAATATACAAGAAACTCCTGCAGCTCTATTCCAGAAAAATAAACAACCCAATCAAAAAAGGGGCCAAAGAACTAAACAGACATTTCTCCAAAGAAGACATACAGATGGCTAACAAATACATGAAAAGATGCTCAACATCATTCATTATCAGAGAAATGCAAATCAAAACCACAATGAGGTACCATCTCACTCCAGTCAGAATGGCTGCCATCAAAAAGTCTACAAACAATAAATGCTGGAGAGGGTGTGGAGAAAAGGGAATCTTCCTACACTGTTGGTGGGAATGCAAACTAGTACAGCCACTATGGAGAACAGTGTGGAGATTCCTTAAAAAACTGGAAATAGAACTGCCATACAACCCAGCAATCCCACTGTTGGGCATACACACCGAGGAAACCAGAATTGAAAGAGACACGTGTACGCCAATGTTCATCGCAGCACTGTTTACAATAGCCAGGACATGGAAGCAACCTAGATGTTCATCAGCAGACAAATGGAGAAGAAAGCTGTGGTACATTTACACAATGGAATATTCAGTTTAGTTCAGTTCAGTCGCTCAGTCGTGTCCGACTCTTTGCAACCCCATGAATCGCAGCACGCCAGGCCTCCCTGTCCATCACCAACTCCCAGAGTTCACTACTCAGCTATTAAAAAGAATGCATTTGAATCAGTTCTAGTGAGGTGGATGAAACTGAAGCCTATTATACAGAGTGAAGTAAATCAGGAAGAAAACCACCAGTACAGTATACTAATGCATATATATGGAATTTAGAAAGATGGTAACAATGACCCTATATGAGAGACAGCAAAAGAGACACAGATATAAAAAACAGACTTTTGGACTCTGTGGGAGAAATCGAGGGTGGGATGATTTGAGAGAATAGCATTGAAACATGTATATTATCATATGTGAAACAGATTGCCAGTCCAGTTCAATGCATGAGACAGGGTGCTTAGGGCTGGAACACTGGGATGACCCTTAGGAATGGATGGAGAGGGAGGTGGGAGGGGGGTTCAGGATGGGGAACACACATACACCCATGGCTGATTCATGTCAATGTACAGCAAAAACCACTATAATACTGTAAAGTAATTAGCCTCCAATTAAAATAAATATATTAATTTTTTTAAAAGTTAGGCTCTAAATGAGAAAAACCCTTATTTATAAGTAATTTAAAACCTAGTGAGTGAGACAGATATACAAACCAATCATAATACAATTTGATAGTTACTATAACAAAGATACACATACACAAAGTGCTACAGGAAATAACAGAGAGATTTAGGGGGAAGGGGACAGAGGCTGGTAGAATAATCTGAATGCTACAGTATGGCATAAGAACGTAAGGGAGAAATAACTTCCTCTACAGAGAACTGAGAGGTCATACTGAAAAGAAAAGGACTTTTATCTTTTGTCAACTAAGGACTACATGATTTCTAGAATACATAAATTTGCAATGACCTGAAGGTTTTGTCTTTTAATAACAGAAAAAGCTAAAAGATTCCACTTTACTTACCAATGTCGGAAGTCACTGGCTCACTGGCCTCACTCACTGAGACACTGACGTTAGCTGTGGCCTGCTGCTGGATTGGAAGGAGCCCAGAGATCATTCTTGACATTATTTCTTGTTCTACCCTGAGGGAAAAAGTTAAGGATTCCTAAATTTAGTTGAAATATATAAATGGTTAGAAATATCACCCCTAAAAATAACTGGTACCCACAGACACAAAAATTTACATGTGAAAGTAGTCATCCTGAAAGCTGAACCTGGAAAAGAAGAAAAAACTCAAAAATACCTCCTAGCAAAACACATCAAATCTCTGTGTTAAAGATAGTTTATCAAATTAAAATCTTTCTGATCAGTCTAATGAAAAGTTTAAAAGACCTCATAAATTCAAAATAAGGATAGGTCAATGACTACCTGGCATATCATGCACCTAAAATGTTGGGTTCCCTACTCTGAAAGCACGTATAAAACCCCAACAAGATCAAAGCTAGAAAAGATCAGCCACACTCTCTTCAAAGGAGTAAATATATATACTGCAACACAGGCAGTTTTCCCCTAAAAAGGGAAAAAACTTATTTTCAAGGTCATTATTAGGAAGGGAAAGTAGGAGAGGAAAAGGAAAGGAAACACAATGGGAGATTGTTTCTGTACATTTCTTCAGAGACGCTAACACGCTTCTTTATTATTATTATTGTTATACAGGTAACAGATGTTCATTGTAGAAAAATCAGAGAAAACATAAAAGCTAAAAAAAAAAAAAGAGCTCACTCACAATCTCAGATTCAGGAATAAACAAGGTTAATTAACAATTCGGTATTATTTTTCAATATTTTTCCCGTGCACATTCATTTTTGAGTGAGCTCTTCTAAACTATGGTTGCATCCCTGGTATCCTCCTTCATTTATGCACCAGTATGTTATTAATATCTTTCTATATCATTAAATATTCTTTTAAACCCAATCTTGCTAACTGTATTAATAGTCAATTGTATAGTTTATTACATAGCTTCTTTAAGGCTTCTCACAGGTAAAAGTAAGTATAAAAATAGAGTTCATAAGTTTATATACATAATATATACATGATAAAACAGTGCCTTGTTTGCAGTAAGCACTACAATACAAATGATAAGTATTCTATGGCCTACTGGTAGAACTAATTATTTCCTTAGGATAAATTTCTGGAAATGAACCACTGGATCAAAGAACGTGAACATTTTTAATGCTCTTTTGTCACTCAACAATAGCCTCTTTTGCTATAATAGACAGCCTATGTACAAATATTCAAGAACAGAAATAATACCTCCAACAGTTAGTTAAACCCTCAGCATCACATCAGATAGTGTCCAGTGACTAGTACAGCAAAGAAAAAATTTAATAAACAAAAAGAGACAAGGAAGATATTCAACCAAAACTTAATACATTCTATTTATACTTGCTACTACAATTCTGTTCAGCCCACCAACACTATAAACTCACCACTGAATTAAGCTATTTTCCAATGTTTCTTTTCTGTGAATTACTTTATCCAGAATATCAGTAGTGGGTTGAGAAGTAGAAGTAGAAGCAACTGGCGGAAATGGAGGGCCATTATATTTTGTAGAAACAGCTTTAACACTTCTATTAAACTCCAGAATTGGTTCAGAGTATTCTGAAATTTCATCACATTTTTCTTCTTCCTGGCAATAATTAAAAAAAGAACTATTATATTCAAGTAACTGTTCAACACTTACTGAATGACAAGTATAGGTGGGGAACGTAAATAGGTGAATTAACCAACACTTCTAAATTAATAAATATCATTTTCTAATTTGGTGGTATCACTATTTATAATACATACATTTGTCATATAAATCACATCGAAGAAACTCTAATTATACAATTATTTTGTCTTTTAAAACCCAATATTCATTTTAAATAGTCAAAAACAAACTAGAGAACTTGGTTATTCCTGCATAAAACATTACTAACATTTCCCCCTATATATTTATTAATTTATTATCATAGTAAAACTGATACTTCCAAATATTGCTGTTACTCTTATGGAACATATAGTGGAGGACAAAGGAACCTGGTGTGCTATGAGACCCATGGGGTCTCAAAGAGTTGGACATGACTTAGCAACTGAACAGCAAAAATGCAGTTAGGTTATTTTACACATTAATTGTGCCATCACATCAGGATCCAGTGTCATTTCTGGAATTTTTAAACTTTCTGTTATGAAAAATATAAGGAATGATGCTAAAGCTGAAACTCCAGTACTTTGGCCACCTCATGCAAAGAGTTGACTCATTGGAAAAGACTCTGATGCTAGGAGGGATTGAGAGCAGGAGGAGAAGGGGACGACAGAGGATAAGATGGCTGGATGGCATCACTGATTCGATGGGCGTGAGTCTCAGTGAACTCCGGGAGTTGGTGATGGACAGGAGGCCTGGCGTGCTGCGATTCATGGGGTCGCAAAGAGTCGAATAAGACTGAGCGACTGATCTGATCTGATCTGATACACATTTAAAGCTAAAAAAATAGCACTATATATAAATGACAAGAATCCCATCTACCTGTTCCCCCACTTTAAAATTACCAACTCATGACCAGCTCTATGTCATCTATACTTCCCCCATCCACTTTCCCCTTCACATATCATTTTGAAGTAAATCACAGATATCATATCATTTTATCTGTAAATAATCCAGTATGTACCTCAAAAAAAGTTAAGGATCTTTAAAAAGTGTAACTCAATAATATTCTATTGAAAAATGAATTCCACAGCTATTAAGTGGCAGAGCAAGGGTAGACACACTCCTCTTTGAAGTCCAAATTCTTTGCTATTTCTATAATGTTTCTTTCATTTGTACATTGAACACTTTCTACACATTAGGAACATAAAGATAAATAATATTCTTGCCTTCAAGACATTCATGTGGAGCTCACAAGAGAAAACATACCAGTGAGCAAGTAACTAATAGATATTACATATCTCTTAATATTTAAAATAAGGTTTTATTTTATGATAAACAAAGCTAGTCTTAGTTCTGAAAGTCTAAGAAACACGAACAAATGTCTTCTTGAAAGTCTACTGACACATCATTATTCAAATAGTCTTTATGTTCTATTTCTCCCATCCTTTATACAGGTTGGTGCAAAAAGTAATTGTGGTTTCAGGGCCTGAATTTTACATCATTCTAATTAGGCTCAAACACATCTTTACTAATCAAAATAGAAACCCTTATAATCAATACATTTTTGCCAATAAGTTGGTTTATTTCTCTAGCATATTCAAAAAACTCTTGGAAAGCATTTTCTGCCTCCTGCTGGTTGTAGAAGCATTTTCCCTGCAAAAAGTTGTCTAGATGCTTGAAGAAGTGGTCGTTGGTTGAGGAGAGGTCAGGTGAATACGGCAGATGAGGCAAAACTTCATAGACCAATTCATTCAATTTTTGAAGCACTGGTTGTGTGATGTGTGGTCAGGTGTTGTGGAGAAGAACTGGGCCCATTCTGTTGACTAATGCTGGTTGCAGGCATTGCAGTTTTTGGTATCTTCTCATCAATTTGCTGAGGATACTTCTCAGACGTACTGGTTTTGCCAGGATTCAGAGAGCTATAATGGATCAGACCAGCAGCAGATCACCCAACAGTGACCATGACACTTTTTTTGGTGCAAGTCTGGCTTTGCGAAGTGCTTTGGAACTTCTTCTCAGTCTAACCATGGAGATGGTTGTTGCTGGTATAAAATCCAATTGGTATAAAATCCAATTTTCGTCATACATCACAATCTGATCAATAAACAGTTCACTGTTGCATAGAATAAGAGAAGGGAACACTTCAAAAAGATGAATTTTTTTCCTTCGTAGGCAGCTCACAAAACAACCACTTATCAAGCTTTTTCACCTTTCCAATTTGCTTCAAATGCCAAACGACCATAGAATTGTTGACATTGAGTTCCTGGGCAACTTCTCATGTAGTTGTAAGAGGGTCAGCTTTGATGATTACTCTCAATTAGTTGTCAAGTTCCATTGGCTGCCCACTACACTCCTCCTCTTCAAGGCTCTCATCTCTTTTACAAAACTTCTTGAACCACCACTGCCCTTTATATTCATTAGCAGTTCCACTGCACTTTACATTCATTACCATTCATTCAGTTAAGTTCAGTTCAGTCACTCAGTTGTGTCCGACTCTTTGCAACCCCAAGAACTGCAGCACACCAGGCCTCCCTGTCCATCATCAACTCCTGGAGTTCATTAGCAGGGGCCAAATGCATTGCTGATGTTGTGAGTTGTCTCCACTGCTTCATAACCAATTTTGAACTTGAATAAGAAAATCACTCAAATTTGCTTTTTGTCTAACATCAATAGTCTAAAATACATATAAAGAGCAAGTAATAATTCATTAACAAAAAACATAAAGCAAGAAATGTGCATTAAAATGATGTATAACATAACCACATTTAAGAATGTATTCCAATATCAAGTGGCAAAGTTTAACAATGCAAAACCACAATTAGTTCTGTGCCAATCTAATATTTTACTTTCTCCTAATTTTTCTCTCTTTGTATTTAACCATTTCTATCATTTCTATAACTCTTCCTGCTATATGGGCTCTTCTCTTGGATCTCAGACCCCTCCCAACTTTTTTCCTCAATATGAACTACACAGTAACTTTGTCAATAATCTAGAAATTAAAACAGAGAAATGTAACAGAAGAAGGAACAGACTGGAGAGAAGGAAACCAAAGGGAATAAAAAAGAAAAAGGAAGTAGGAAGCAAGAGAGATGAGATGCAGGTGGGAAACAACTAACAATCAAGTTCCATGGAGGCAGCTAGGTGACAAAGCTTTCCTGATGGCTCAGCGGGTAAAGAATCTGCCTGCAATGCAGGAGACACAAGAGATGCAGCTTCGATCCCTGGGTCAGGAAGATTCCCTGGAAGAGGAAACGGCAACCCACTCCAGTATTCTTGCCGGGAAAATTCCATGGAGAGGAGCCTGGTGGGCTTCAGTTCATGAGGGTCTCAAAGAGTTGGACACGACTGAGCAACAAAGCATAAACACTGTACTATAGAAAAACAACCTTATAATTTTTAAATATATTCAACTGCAAAGTAAAAGGAAGCTTCTCAAAGCACTATAACATAATACTGATGGTCAAAAGATACTCAACCATCAGAAAAAAGGCAAGAATGTCATCACCTCTCACCACTCCTTTTCAACACTGCACTAAGAAGTCCCTGCTAATGCAATCTGCAAGAAAAGAAAAGTAAAGGTATACGGATTGGGAAGAAATAAAACTACCTTTATTTGCAGATGACATGATTATATATGTAGAAAATCTAAAAAGAAACAACAAAAAGACTCCTGTTTTTAAACAGCAATTATGGTAAGGCTGTAGGAATCAAGGTTAATATATACAAGTCTATCACTTTCCTATATAACAACAATGAACAAGTAGAATTTGACATTAAAAATGCAATACCATTTACATTAGCATGCTCCCTTAAAATGAAATACTTAGGTATAAAACCTACAAAACATGTACAAGATCTATGAAGTGAAGTTGCTCAGTCGTGACCAACTCTTTACGACCCTGTGGACTGTAGCCTGCCAGGCTTCTCTGTCCATGGGATTCTCCAGGCAAGAATACTGGAGTGGGTTGCCATTTCCTTCTCCAGGGGATCTTCCCAACCCAGGGATCGAACCCAGGTCTCCCACATTGGAGGCAGACGCTTTAACCTCTGAGCCACCAGGGAAGCCCCTTAAGATCTATGAGGAAAACTATATAATTTAAATGAATGAAATAAAAAACTAAGTGGAGAAATATTTCACGTTCATGGAGAGGAAGACTAAATAACATTAAGATGTCAGTTCTTCCCAAATTGATCTACAGAGTCAATGTAATTCCAAGAAAAATCTCAACAAGTTATTTTGGAGATGTCAACAAACTTACTCTACGAGTTATATGGAGAAGCAGAAGACCCTGAATAGCTAATATGATATTGAAGGTGAAGAATAAAGTTGGAGGACTGACAACACCTAACTTCAAGACTTACTATAAAGCAACAACAATCAAGGCAGTTGTTTTATCTGGCAAAAGAGCAGACAAATCAATGGAACAGAACAAAGGACCCAGAAATAGATCCACATAAATACAGTCAACTATTCTATGGCAAAGAAGTAAAGGCAATACAATGGAGCAAAGAGTCATTTCAACAAATGGCGCTGGAACAACCGGACATTCACAGGCAAAAAAATAAATTTAGACACTGAGCTTACACCCTTCACAAAAATTAACTCAGAATGGATTATAGGCCTAAAACTAAAATGCAAAACTATAAAACTAGAGATAACACAGGAGAAAACCTAGATGACTGTGGGTATGGCAATGACTTTTTAGTTCAGTTCAGTTCAGTCGCTCAGTCGTGTCCGACTCTTTGCGACCCCATGAACCACAGCACGCCAGGCCTCCCTGTCCACCACCAACTCCCAGAGTTTACCCAAACTCATGTCCATTGAGTTGGTGATGCCATCCAACCATCTCATCCTCTGTCGTCCCCTTCTCCTCCCAGCATCAGGGTCTTTTCAAATGAGTCAGCTCTTTGCATCAGGTGACTTTTTAGATATAAGACCAAAGGGACAACCCATGAAAAAACTAACTGATAAGCTGGACTTCATTCAAATTAAACATTTTTGCTCTGTTGAAAAGAATGTCAAGAAAATTAGAAAATAAGCTACAGACTAGGAGAAAATATTTGCAAAAGACACATTTGATAAAGACTGTTAACCAAAATATACCAAAAAACTCTTAAAACTCAATAATAAGAGAACAACCCAAACTTTAAATTGGGCCAAAGACCTTTGGACAGCTCATTGAAGATGTACAGATGGCAAACAAGCATTTGAAAAATGCTCCACATCATATGCCATCAGGGAAATGCAAATTAAAACACAAGAATATATCATTACACACCTGTTAGAATAGACAAAATCTGGAATACTGACAATACCATATGCTGGCAAGGATATGAAAAAGCAGGAACTATCATTCATTGTCGATGAGAATGCAAAATGGTACAGCAAGGATGACAAGACAGTTTAGCGGTTTCTCACAAATGGAAAGATACTTTTACCAGATAAGCCAGCAGTTGTGCTCCTTGATAACTACCCAAAGGAGTTAAAAACTTATGTCACAGATACTTATGGCAGCTTTATTCATAATTGACAAAACTTGTAAACAATCAAAATGTCCTTTAGTAAGTGAATGGCTAAACTGTGATCCATTTAGACAATGGAATATTACTTAGTGCTAAAAAGAAATGAGTTTTCAAGCCATGAAAAGATATGGAGGAAACTTAAGTAAATATTACTGAGAGAAAGAAGCCAATCTGAGAAAGCTGCATACTATATGATTCCAAGTATATGACATTCTGGAAAAGAAAAAGTATAAAGACAGTAAGAATATCAATGGTTGCTAGGGACAGGGGTGGGTAAGGGGAAGGATAAATAGAACACAGAGGACCTGAGGGCAGAGAAAATACTCTGTATAACAGTATAACAATGAATACATTTTTCCAAATCCATAGAATGTACAACATAAGGTCACCTACATACTTTGAATATGATGTGTCAGTGTAGATACATCAACTTTAACAAATTAAAATTGTTAGGATATATTGATAATGGGGGAGGCTATGCATGTGTGGATGTAGGGAACATACAGATAATTTTTGTACATCTCTCTCAATTTTGCTGTGATCCAAAACTGCTCTAAAAAAAAAAAAAGGTCTCAGGGGAATCCCCTGGCAGTTCATATGTTGCATGGTGCAGCAAAAAAAAAAAATTAAGTTAAAAAAAAAAAAAAAAGATAATCAAGTCACATGAAAAAATACTAGAAAAATAAATTGACAGGATTGCTAATCTTTGTTACCTGTACAATATCAATTACTTCATCAAAGTTCATTCCTGGAAACTTCATCTCTTCTTCATCTGCCTTCGTAAATTCTGGAGCCTAAGAAAGCATTTTCAGAAAGTTTTGTTGCAAATTATACCTAATTTACTGTAATACCACCCACAGCATAAGCTTATAATTACATGCTTCTATTTTTTATGTTGATATCCTGCTCAGAAACAATGTAATTAGTAAATGAAATCCAAGCTAGTCTTCAAGTCATTAAGTTATCATTTCAATAGCTATAAAAAATTAGGTATCAGGTTTTCTATCAAGGACTCCATCAACAAAGCAACTTAAGTCAACTGATCAAGTTAATTATTGCGATTTTTCTCCTAAAGAAAAATGTTTATAAGGATATATAAGTTTACACATACACAAACTCACAAAAAGACAGATAAAGAATCAAATAATTTATAAGAAAATAAAGAAAACAATTATTTTACAAATATAGCCTCCAGGCCTCACAATATATAACCTCGTTATCAAAAACCACAATAGACAATTCCTTAGAGCACAATGACTAACAGTCTAAAAAATTATTATTTGAAATTATATATGTTTTAATAAACTTCTAGTTAAAAAAATACTGATGAAAAATTAAATTAGGCACAAATGGCATTTGGGGTCATTCTATTTTCACTATTTTTGATTGTGAAAAATTGATGTTCTTCCTCTCCTTAAAACTATATGCTCAATAACTAAATTTGCTTAGAACAGATGAAACCCAAGGAAAAGTTACAGTGCTAGTCCTAATTCTGTCATTCAATCACAAGCAGCAAATAAATATTACTAGAAAGAAATGCATATTTTTGCATCATGTCAATGGTTTGATGACAAAGCAACATCCCAAAACATGAATTCTAATTGTCATTAGAAAATTCACATTCAGGAAAACTAATATAATTCCCATTTAAATCAAGATTCTTCTCCAAAGAGACAGAAATTATTTCCTCACGTATGAGTCTTACAGCTTAAATTGCCAAAAAGTTACACTAAGGATGATCACTTTCAAAATGTTGATAAATGTAAAGGTCTTAATCAAACTCTTTTTTCCAAGTTCATAAGCAATTTCAAATTTGTTTTGAATCTTTTCCTTAAAACCTAAATAATTAAAATATATTATAATGGAAGACTGCACAGAATATCAGTTAAAGTCTATAATCAGATTATTCAAAGATATATGATACATTCCTAAGTAATACCTGTATCCAGGTTCTCAAAGGAGGAGAAGATGCTTCTTTGGGACCAGAAGGAGACAGACTGACCTCAGCACTACCATCAGAGATGCTGTCAATGTCTACATTGGGTAACACCTAAAACAGAATGCAACATCCAGCTTTCAGTTCATCACTTTGACTCACATATCTGTGAATCTAGGTATCAATAACATATTTAACTTTTTACTGCAAAGTCAATGGATAACAAATTTAAATTATGAAAGCATATTTTACAAAAACTGGAAAATAAAAGGGAAACACAAAGAATCCTACTTAAGACAACTTCATTTTTACTATCCCCCTTATCTTTTTATTATCCACTATGCATAGCTAAAATCTAAAACTGTTTCATTCCAGATTTTTCATTGTCATAAATGCCTTACTATACTACCATATAGACTTCATAATTATATTTTAAATGATTGTACATATGCCTTTATTATTTTATCATTTCCTGTTGGTAAACGTTCAGGATATTCCTTACATACTCACTATTTGATAGATAGAAATATATCACTCCAAAAAATTTCATATGTATGTAAGGGTTTTTTCCCCTGACTTTGAATTATTTCATTATGATATACAGTCAGACATAAGAGTAACTTCTTGAGCCAAAAAGCATAATTATTTAAGATTCTTGGTAATTACTACTGAAATGCGATCCAAAAGAGATCTCTTTCCATCATCAAAACCATAATCAGTCACCCAACTTTCACTGAAATTAGATAATAGAAGTATTTCAGCAAGAACAGTTTTTAAATGGAGATATATGATTGTTATCTTAATTTGCATTACCATGGTAACTAGCAAGATTTAAATTATTCAGTTTGATATCTTATAAACTCGTTTTCCTCTAGAGTCTTACATTCTTTGAATATGAATTTCCTCTTATGTTTTCTTACTAATTTATGGAGGTTTTTATATTTAAAAATAAACCTATTATATTCCTTTCATATGTGCTCACTGTATGTCACTTCCCTTTTTATTTAGAAGTTTTTTACATATATAAGTTTTAAATTTTATAGAATCAAGTCTGTTTTCTATCATATCTGAGTTTCCTCCTCTCATATCCAGACTTAGCTTCAGTTTTGATAAGGACTGCATGCAGTTATCTTCTAATTCTTGTTTTTATATTTTGTAGCTATACTTCAGCCTATTGCCTATTTGGAACTCATTTGCTACATACAGTAAAAATTTAGAGTCTAAAACTGATCCATTTCCACACTGCTAACCAATTATAACATACGTCATTTCTTTTAAGAGAATCCTATTTCCCATTGACTAATGAAGTATCTATTACATACTACATTTTTTTTAAAAACTAAGAATATTTCTTAAATGGGACCAGTATCAAAACACTAAACTCTTTGTTCTTTCAAATATCAAAATGATCCTAAAGTTCAAGTTAAAAAAAAAAGTAATGGTTTTTATTTTTAAAATACAATTTCACTTAAATCATACATTAACTTAGGAAGAATTGACAACCTGAATATTTAAAATTCACATACAAGTTCTCTCCCCATTAATTCATGTCCTCATATATGTTTGTGTAAAGGTTAAAGTTTAATTATATAAACACATTAAGCCTTTTTAAAAATTAATTATAACATACTGTTCAATTATTCCCTTTGGAATATCATCAAGTCACCAGGATATGAGTCACTGGCTTAGAAAAGGTAGCTTAAACCATGCAGAACAAGGATAGTGATATCACAGAAATATCCTAGTTTTAAAGAATGAAAGATCCATCAGGAAAGCAAAGTCTTCATGAAGCAATACAACAGATTTTAAGCATTGAAGTTATGCCAAAGGTTTTATTTCTTAAACTTTTCTGGTCATACACACTGCATACCTGTACAGAAAGCTGAGGAGGATCCCTTTTTTCTGACTTCATTTCTACAACTGCTATGTTAGGTTTCTTTACTCCAGGTTCTATTTTTCGAGATGATGGTGGAATTGAAGTTGTCACTGTTACAGGGTGTGGCTTATTTACAATTACCCCAGCAGGTGGCATGGAATCACTATTACTTTGGGTTTGTCCTAAAAAATTCAGGGGAGAAAAGGAGTCAACCATTTCAGAAATAAAGAGAAAATTCTAATATATTACCTAGATCTTTATGGTTAAATTCTCATATGAAAGGAAAGCACTACCTTTCCTTTCCCTCTGCAATCATCTTTCCCTCTGTCATCACTATTGTCATGATCCTCACCATGTCAGCCTTTCCCCAGTGACCAACATTTACTAGGCTCTCATATGTACTAAACACTTCACATTCACCATCTAAATTAAATAAGCCTATGAAGTGTTAATATTATCCACACTTTACAGTTGAGGACAACAGAGGTTTAGAAACATAATTTGCTGAACGTCATAATAGTTTGTAAGAGGCGAAGGCAAGACTGAAATATACTGCATTGTGTTGCATTATTTTTATTCTCAAATTTTCATAGAGCAAAAATGGACAGAAATAAAACCAACAACAAAATGTTAGTGTCTGACTACCAGCACATATCATGTAGGCCTACTATTTGGTAACTATCATAGCCAATCAAAATTTTTGTTACCTTTCACTTCAAAATTTCCATTTGTTTCCTATATTTCAAAGTAAAGAGGGAGCAGTGCTCTCACTAAAAGCACAGACTCTAAAAATCACATGGCCTGGGTCTGAATCTAACTAATCTATCTACTCCACTCTAACTATGTGGCCTCTGAGAAATCCATAAACTCTTCTGTGCCCCAGTTCCTTCATTTATAAAACTGGTACATTACCATGTGTTTTATAGGGTAGATTAAATAAGCTAATTTATATAAAGTACTTAGATCTATACCTGGTACACAGTAAGGACTTTATAAGTATTGCTTATTATTTTAGTAGAAGACATGGTTGAACAGACTGCTACCAAGTTGATATGTCATTAACCCATAATATCAAAAATAAAAAATTCTCTAATGGTGAAAAATATTCATATTATATATATAAATATTCACAATAATTCATCAAAATTAAGAATTGCAATGACATTAAAAAAAAAATAGCTAACTAGATTTGAAGAGCTGCTGCTGCTGCTGCTGCTAAGTTGCCTCAGTTGTGTCCGACTCTGCGACCCCATAGATGGCAGCCCACCAGGCTCCCCCATCCCTGGGATTCTCCAGGCAAGAACACTGGAGTGGGTTGCCATTTCCTTCTCCAATGCATGAAAGTGAAAAGTGAAAGTGAAGTCACTCAGTAATGTCCAACTCTTAGTGACCCCATGGACTGCAGCCCACCAGGCTCCTCCATCCATGGGATTTTCCAGGCAAGAGTACCGGAGTGGGTTGCCATTGGCTTCTCTGTTTGAAGAGCTAGGGTGATATCAAAAATTATTTATTCAACTTTTACAATGATGGGTCAGAGAGAACTCAAATAAGTTAATAACAAACTCTTAGAACACACAGCTACGTACTTTTTATTTATCATAGCTTAGTCCAAAAGTACAAAAAAGGTAATTCAATGTATTTCTCCTAAGATACGATGATATTAAACCAATCAAAATCCTTAAATTCTTTAATTATTATGAATGTTTATGACATGTCTAGCTTCCCTGGTAGCTCTCCTGCAATGCAGGAGACCCCAGTTCCATTTCTGGGTCAGGAAGATCTGCTGGAGAAGGGATAGGCTACCCACTCCAGTATTCTTGGGCTTCCCTGGTGGCTGAGCTGATAAAGAATCTGCCTGCAATGCGGGAGACCTGGGTTTGATCCCTGGGTTGGGAAGAGTCCCCTGGAGAAGGGAGCGGCTACCCACTCCAACAGTATTCTGGCCTGGAGAATTCCATGGACTGTATAGACCATGGGGTTGCAAAGAGTTGGACACAACAGAGCAACTTTCACTACTTTCATGACATGTCTAAACATTATTTTAATTTCATCTACAGCAATATACTATAAAATACTGTAAGAATGTTTCCTGTGAGTGAAAATATAGCATCATTTCAGACACTGCTACTAGACAAAGTAAAACATATCCCGAAGTCCTATTCACAAATATAAGCAACACATAAAGGAAAAGTACATGACTACTGTGTCAGTACCATTTGTAAGTTATGTTATTGCTGAATAGAATTTTAAAATTTATGCCATATATTTTGTTGGGTCTTACCTAAAAGTACTGCCATAGGAATCAGATGACCTTCCAGTGTACCTGAAAAAGTAGGCATTTCCCGGCTTGGGCTGAACAAATACTGCTGATCACCAGGAGACAGTGTAGTAATAGAATGTTGCAACTTAGAATCCACCTTTGTAGGTTTCGTGGCAGAAAAATCTGTTTGTGTTCTTATAGACTTTACTTTAGTGCCTATAATAATCATCAATGGCAGATATTTAAGAATATTGTTTGAACATCTACAAATATAGCAACTCTTCTTCACAGAAAGATCTCACTCTATGTAACAAGGTTACAGGACCCCAAAATACAAGTAACATATATATCAAGGAGTGACAAACTTTTTCTTAAGTGGCCAGACAGGATATATTTTAGCCTCCTGGCCCATGTGGTCTCAGTGGCAACATCTCAATTCTGCTATTGTAGCATGAAAGCACTCAGAGACAAATACATAAATGAATGTGTCCCTATGTTCCAACAGAGTTTTATGTATAAAAACAGGCATGTAGCCTGCAGGCTGTGGTTTTTCAATCTCTGAATAGATGCAACAACCTGTGCAAATAATATGGTATAAAAGATACAATGACTACAGGAATTCCCTATTAAGACTCTGGGCTTCCAATGCAGGGAACCTGGGTTCAATCCCCGGTCAGGGAACTAAGATCCCACATGCTGCATAGTGCAACCAAAAAATAAAGACAAAAAGTTAAAAAAAAAAAAAAAGAAAAAACAAAGAAATGATATAATGACTACAAAAAAGTGTTGATTAAGATTTGAAAGAATATTCAGCATGTATTACTTAACTCATTTACATTTTTTCCAATAGGTGTAAAAAAGTTAAAGATCATTTTTGGAATTGAAAATTTTTTTCATCCTCTCATTATTCTGAATATCCAGACTTTATCCTTGGAAATAATGTAAAGATAATCAAATCCTATACTTATTAAAACCTTGCAAAAGTTAAGTGTAAAGGAAAAGAAACTAAAATCTTTTCTAAATTGATACCTGACATTACTACATTTTTAGTTTTAATATATGAGTAGTTTTATAAATCTGGACTTGTAAATATAGTTTTATGATCCCAGGAAGAAAAATTTTAGTACTACACCTATAATTTTTTTATCGCCTTCTCAAGTATTCATTCATTCAACTGAATGAATGTTTTTCTTACAAGTTTATTTAAAATATATTCTCTCAGCATTTAAAATGTGTTTGCCATATACAAGTATTGAATAAACCAACTGTACTCATGTAGCTTATAACTTCTTAAGGAAAAAAATTGATAAAAAATACAACATCAGATGGTGAAAACTGCTATGAAGAGCAATATGCAGAGGAAGGGAATAGAGAGGGTTAGGTGATGATATTTTGGATGAGATGGTCAACACAGACCTCTCTGAGGAGCTAACAGCTAAGAACAGAGATTGAAAGAACTCAGAGAGAGCCATGCAAGGGTCTATGGGAAAAGCTCTCCAGGCAGGGGAAATAACAGGTACCAAGGCCCAAACAGGATGCTGTATCATAGGTTCTCAATCACTTTATCATTAAGAGTTAATTCATACAGTGATTTTTGGATTTGAAAGTATTTTAAAACCTTGGGTCATTTTTTGCAAAAGGTTCCAAATCACAAATATAAGTTAACAGCAAGCTCTAATAAATCAAGGAAACATTAGGGTAAATATCATCCACAAAGCCTACTAAAATAAAATCTATAAGATTTCTAGATAAACTGACACTCTATATGATTAATTAACTTTTGTAAAGGAAAGGAAAAATAAAGCAACCACCAACTCACAAGACAGGATCAGAAAGGAAAATGAACTGGGATCCACAAGTTACGGCATATTATCAAAGTGGCTTACAGACCGCTAAAGCACAAGCTGAGAAACTTCAAAATGTAACCAAAGTCAACAGACTCAATACTTAACTAAGAGCTATATTTAAATATACTAGTGAAATGGTATGTGTGAATCAAAACATATAGTGATAAATAAAGATATTTTTATTTGTATATAAACATGATAAAAAATTTACTTCTGCTACTTAAGGATCTTTGAGAACAAACCGAACTTTAAAAGTGCCCATACGCACTTTTATGATAATGTACAGCATACGGCTCATCTTTTTGTCCATAAAGAACATGATAGAGCAAGATCTGCAAGAATAGTCTACGTTCCCTATTTTATAATTGAAATTGCTTTAAGAGTCATCATCTCATAAATTTTATCATGTTTATCTGAAGATACCATCTAATACTACTTTCCCCCCAATATTTCAAATCTGGTCTATTTTCTCCTACATTCCTGAAAGGAAATATTTCCATCCCTAAGCATGATATAATTTGAATGTATTAATAAATAAATAGCAAAAATTAAAATTTATATATTAAACTGATACCACAAAAAATGAGGTTTCATACCTTTAACTCGTTCTATTACTTTTGGTCTCTGTGGTCTGGACTTAGGAGATGGAGAATTAAATCTGAGATATGGTCCTTTTTTAAGAGTGCTGCGATGACCCTGATAAACTGGTTTTCCATAGATTTGTAACATATAATCCTTGTCTTGCATCACTGTGGTTGCTTTCAAAAATCCCTAAGTACACAAAGGTATTCAACTCATCAGCAAAATAGTCATCAAACACTTATCTCATTTTTCTAAAACCTCCTTTTGCCAGCTAGGGTACTATATTAAGAATGATCAGATCAGGAAAATCCTTTGTATCAAATGGCTCTTAAATTCTGGAGACAATTTCCAAACTGCAGTTTTAAAGTTTTCAAAAGCATGAAAATTAAAGACAAAAATCATTTACCCAAGAAACATGAAGATTCTTATACTACTAAGCATATTTTCAGTACCAAAAAGAAAGTTTAAACACATTTTACATCTGAAAGTAGTAACTTTCAAGTACAGTAAAATGACACAAACCAAGTCTTTAAATAATTTTCTACATTTCTGATCCCACCTTCAATCATAATCTAAATGCCACAGAAAAGTAGCATTTCTTGAATATCTGCTAAGCACCAAGCACTGAATTAATTAGGTGCTTTATTAATCTGCCCAACAATCCATGTTTGGCATTAACAAAGTTACTACTCAGAGCAGCCAAAAAATTCCCTCCATAGCGTCTAGTACCTTGCCATGCAATCAATGGGTACTAAACAGACATTTATTAAACTGAAAATTAACCAAACAAAAATACACACATACACATATACACGTGCAAAGATGAAATACAATATTGAATACCATGAACTAAAAAATTCTAATTTTTGGACTAGATGATTTCTAGATAAATCCAGTATAACTGAAATATTATAAGTATGTCAACTCAAAAGAATGGTGTACTTTGTGCAATAATTTCTACATTACAGATATCAAAACTCTAAATATCAGTAGTTAAAGATGGTTTTCATTTGTATAGCCATTCATATTTTTAAAACATTTTCACAGTCATTTCATTATTTATATCTTTAATAATTATGCAACATTTACATCACAAAACCAGATTAGGATCTTACTTCTTTTCTCTCTTTCTGTAAGCTTGAAGCAGGCATGCTCCTTATAGGTGGATTTCGAAGATGATCCTCTTTTTGTTTTTGAGAATGTTTTTTTGGAATTACAGAGTTGTTTACAGTTTTATCTTGTGTGTTGCTTTTAATATATTTATTCATGTTGTGAGCTCTCTTGTTCCTTTCATTCTTCTGATCAAATCTCTTTTGTTCATAATCTTTTCTTGTCAGTTCATCCTTAACATAAGCAAAATTAAAATTACTTAAAATCTATCCAAGTAGTAACACTTCACATCCAAAGTTGTTGTTTAGCTGCTAAATTGTATCTGACTCTTTAGTGACCCCATGGACTGTAGCCTGCCAGGCTCCTCTGTCATGGTATTTCCCAGGCAAGAATACTGGAGCAGGTTGTCATTTCCTTCTCCAGGGGAGCTCCCTGACCCAGGGATCAAATCCATGACTCCAGTGTCCTCAGCACTGGTAGGTGGATTCTTTACCGCTGAGGCACCATGGAAGCCCATTTTTTCCTACTGTTATGGAAATATGAGTTAGCAGTTTTAAAAGCTTTATAAATAAATGATATTGGTTCACATATGAATAAAAATTCTTTTTAGAATAAACAAAAAATTTAAAAGACTAGTATTTTATGGAGCAGAGGAATGAGAAACAGTAGATGATCTTCAGGGATAAGAGGGCAATTTTTCATCATAGAGGTTTTTATACTTTTTGATGTTTAAACCATATGAATATAGTAACTTCAAAAATTAAATTAAAAAATAAGTTTTCAAAAATTAAAAATTTTGTAATAAAGCTCTGAGATATTTATAAATTAGAAGTTACTTTAAGGTTAAAAGAAGCATATTTTGCATGAAATGTACTGTTACAGAGTTACATATATTGCTAGTCATCTGAAGAACCAGACGTGAACTCCAAGTCTTTTGACCCTTAGGTCAATTTTTTTTCTGGTGCATCATATAGCAGCTAATATAAACTCTTTGTAACTGTATTTAGAGATACATATTTTTAAAACAACAGAGTTTAAAAGTGTATTTTAGAGAACTCCCTGGTGGTCCAGTGGTTAGGACTCTATGCTTTCACTGTCAAGGGCCCAGATTCAAACCCTGGTCAAGAAAGTAAGATCCCAAAAGCTGCATGGTGTAGCCATAAAAAAAGAAAAAAAAGAAACAGACAACAAACAACACAACACACACACACACAACCTCCCCACCCCCTCAAAAAAAGTGTATTTTAGTGTTTAATGCTATGGAAACCAAACTAACACTTCACCCTGCTGCAACTGAGTAAGCATATACACATATCTTACAGTCAGGAAAAAAACACTTTGCACCTCCAGGTAAAAATGAGTTAACTTGTCTAGTTTGCTTAAAAATACCTAAAATATTGAGAAACTTCCTTTAAATTACTGACCACCTAATAAAAAGAACTCTCCTGAATTTTTGCAATACTCACGTCTGTAGATATACCATAAGATGTGTGGAAGTGAGAAAGTGGAAATTTTTCCATCTGGAACTGACTTCTCTAAACACAGTAATCTTAGAGATTTTTGTGGAGTATTCTCCTTTTAAGTAACTTTGATGCTTTTACTTTGGTAAGCCAATGCTTCTAAATCTGCTGTCTTCTTAAGTATACTTTTTTATGTCTACTTTCTTTTCCAAATGCTTTTGCTAAATTTTCTTTGAAATCACTCATATTTTAGTAGTTGTCTACAATTTTCCAGTTAACAGCCACAATACAATTTATGAGACAAAGCACATGATGAATAAAATGGACCTTATTACTAATAAGTACAATGGGTGATAGAGTGAAATTAAGACTTATAAGTGGACTTATAAGGAATATTTTGAGAATAGCTATGATACTTATAAATTGGAATTAATGGTATCTCTTAAGAATTCACTTAATTCTTTTTAATACCTACTTGAATTTCTGCAGAAATGGTTTTAATCCAGTCATCTACAGTCTTTTTGATCCGAATCTTCTCTGATATCTCCCTACAAAAGAGAAAAAAGAATTTTCTTAGATTAACATTAAAGGTCCTAAGAACAGAACTCCTATCTAGCTTTGAATCTATTGTGTAGCCCAATAGCCTTCATTTGAAAAGGAAAAGTAAATGTTATTAGTTTCATCAAATGTTTCAGGGATGCCTGCAAAGCATATGTAGATTCCAGTAAATATGTACCAAAAAGAGAAAAAAAAAATTAAAGGGAAAATTAACACCTGTGAAAAATAATAGCAGCATGCGTATAACCAAATTCCAACTTTATAATAAGCCCACACTATCAAAGGCAATGAAGAATCTTTTCTAAACATCAAAACACATTAAAGCAAAAGGCAGTGCTTAGAAAAAAAATGAAGAGAGCCTGTAAACTGGCAGTTTCATAAAAAACCTTGGGATGCCAACATCCTGTCCTACCTGTTGTTGGACAGAGCATTGATAAATGAATACATGGCAGCTCCATCCTTTGCACGAATTATAGCTTCCAGATTTTCTTCAAGTACTTTTTTATTATTTTGTACTCCTCTTAAAATCTTCTCAGCATCTTTCAATACAGATCTTGTATTTGTTATTTGAAGCTTAATGGAATTCTGTGGAAGATCCACAAGCCCTGACATCTGAGATTCTTTCAACTTAAAAGATAAAAAGGCAAGAATATCAATATGTAAAACTTATATTCATATTTTAATCCACTTAAGAGCTGTTAGTATAGTTTGGGGCATATACCACACCAGTCTAAGGAATGAATTTGTCAAATTGAAGAGCTATACAAGAATACTCGGCAACTAAAGTTTCTTTCCATTTAGATGTATACTGTGAATGTTCAGTGGCCTATAAAAGCTCTATCTGCTGAAGAAAGCTAAACAAATTAAGAGCACATTGGTTTTGGGTAGCCAGGGCAGACAATGTGAACTGGATAAACAAGGGCCATTCGCATTTCCCTTCCGCCTTCCTTCCTCTCCAACAGAAGCTTGAGAGTAACAGCTGGCCACGTGGCTCACTCTCAGCCAAGGAGTAAGAAGTAGGAATCACCTGAAGAGGGCTTTTGGAAAAGTTTTGTAAGGGAAACAAGTTGGGCTGACATGTCTTTCAGTGCTCTGTCTTCATCCTCCTCCTGCTTTGTCTTGGTAACTTTATTTCTTCATAATTTTTACCTTTGCTCATCATTAATTTCAAGACTGTTCACACTTTACCTGGAGTATGCTATTCGTTTCTTTCCTCTTTTGATCAAGTTCATGATCATCAGACTTCTGCACAGTCACTTTAGCTGTTCCTAGTTCTTCATAGGAAGGAAATCTTTGAGTGGCTATAGTATCAATGCTGAAAAAGATTTCAAAGTAAAGTTTTCTAAATTGCCATAAATTCAGTAAACATTTGATGATATAAATCTTTGATACATTCTTAGTTATATGAATTCTAAATGGGTCCTATTAAAATTGTACAAAGAATCAGTCAATTATGTGGTTAAACATACAAAACACAAAAATTACAAGGAACAAAATTACTCTGACCAGATTGGTTTAAGAATAGTAGGAAAAGAGCAGAAAATGGTTTTGCTTTGAAGAAACTAATGTGCAGAAGCACTTCTAGAATGGTAGAGTAATAATCTCTAAAAATCTACTCCTGAATAAAAGCAAACAAAACACTAGCTGCTGCTGCTGCTAAGTCGCTTCAGTCGTGTTCGACTCTGTGTGACCCCACAGACGGCAGCCCACCAGGCTCCCCTGTCCCTGGGATTCTCCAGGCAAGAACACTGGAAAAACTAGCAAAAATGGTCAAATCAGCTTTTTCAGAATGGTGGAAATTAAAGAAAAGCTTGTAGGAACACTTACTTAACAAAAATGGCTGACAAGAACAGCAAGCTCTATGATATTTTAAATTGCTCTATTCCCAGAGGCCTTTCCCCAACTCTGAGTAGCTTTGAAAATCAACAGCCTCATCATCAATGTAGCTGTGAAAACCAACAGCCTCACAGCCACTAAAAGGGTGGGAAAAGTGTGGAGCTTCTTAAAAAAGTCATATTCACAAGGTTTCTCCTTAAATCTGACTCAGTGAGAAATCCCATCCCAGGGTCATTTTTTAAAAACAGTGGCAATTGCTTAACATCTTAGCTGCCTGAGGAAGTCATACCAGTTGAAGCAAACAAGAGGGTGGACAATAAGCAAAAAACTGGGGAAGGAGATGTCCACGATGGAGTTGTTTGTTTTTTTAATTTCTGGCCACACCCCGTGGCATGTGGAACCTTAGTTCCCTGACCAGAGGTCCAAGCCACAGCCCCTGCACTGGAAGGTGGAGTCTTAACCACTGAATTGAGCAGCAAGTCCCCACGATGGAGTCTGAAAAGCTCCGAAACACTACTAGGGCTCTAGAAGGTCATATGCATATGCAGGGCTCTATGCATGCAAAAGAATGACCTAAGAAGGGCATAATCTTTCACCTCTGGCTGACCATGAACTCTTTACGAGTAGGAAGTTAGGATTAAGATAGGCTTGCAAACGGCTGGAGCACTGAAGGTGTTCCCCAGTGTATACACACACACACACACACACACACACAGCCCCTTGGCAAAGATACCGAGACGTACTCATTCAAAATAGTTAAGGAAATCTTCCAATCATTAGCTAACTTAGCTAACCAAATGGAGACTTGCTACACATAATAAAGAATAAAAATAACGGAATTAGTCCAGGAAAATCATTAAAGAGCAACAATAAGAACAACAACAACCAGCAATAACAACAAACCCTGGTGGGAGGGTGGGAGTTGATGGAAGAATCTAATTTCCAGAACTGGCCCATTAAATTATTTTCAATGTCTAATTTTCAACAAAAAGTTGTGAGATACAAAGAAATAGGAAATATAGCTCAGACACAGGAAAAAGAATATCAGTAGAAACTATCCTTGAGGAACTCCATATATTGGACTTAACTAGAGAAAGACCATAAATTAGCTACTATAATTAGAGAAAAGTATCAGTCCCTGGGTTGGGAAGATCTCCTAGAGGACAGCATGGCAACCCACTCCAGTACTCTTGCCTGGGAAATCCCATGGATAGAGGAGCCTGGCAGGCTCCAGTCCATGAGGTTGCAAAGAGTCAGACACAACTGAGCGACTAACACTTTCACTTTTCAAAAGAATGAAAGGACTGATGCTGAAGTTGAAGCTCCAATACTCTGGCCACCTGATGCAAAGAGATGACTCACTGGAAAAGACCCTGATGCTGGGAAAGACTGAAGGAAAAAGGAGAATGAGGTTGGCAGAGGATAAGATGGTTAGATACACTGACTCAATGAACATAAATCTGAGCCAATTCCGGGAGATAGTGAAGGACAGAGGAGCCTGGTGTGCAGGAGTCCATGGGGTTGCAGTAAATCAGACATGACTTAGAGACTGAACAACAACAACAAAAATAATAATGAAGTCTTGGGAATTCCCTGGTGGTCCAGTGGTTAGGACTCCATGCTTTCACCACTCCATACTTTCCAGTGGTTAGCACTCCATGCTGAGGACCTGGGTTCAATCTCTGGTCAGGGAACTAAGATCCTACAAGCCACGGAGCAAGACCAAAATAAATAAATAAATAAGAATGAAGTCTCATCAAATAAAGAATACCAAAAAAGATGAAAGCTACTGGACTTCTGTGGTAGTACAGTGGATAAGAATCTGCCTGCCACTGTGGGGGACATGAGTTCCATTCCTGGTCTGGGAAAATTCCATATGCCATGAAGCAACTAAAGCTCATGCACTACAACCACTGAGCCCGCGCGCCATAGAGCCCATGTGCCATACAGCCCACATGCCACAACTACGGAGCCCACACACCTAGAGACCATCCTCTGCAATAAGAGAAGACACAATGAGAAGCCTGTGCACTGCAACAGAGAGTAGGTCCCACTTACCACAACCAGAGAAAGCCCACGAGCAGCAACAAAGACCCAGTGCAACCAAAAATAAATAAATAAATTCTTTTAAAAAACAAAAGCTATTTTTAAAAAAACAGAAATTCTGGAGTTGAAAAATATAGCAACTGAAACGTAAAATTCACCTGACAGGCTAAACTGCATATTCAAATTGGTAAGAGAAAGAATCAGCAAATTTAAAGATAGGTTAATTAAGATTATCCAGTTAGAGGAATGGGCTTCCCAGGTAGTGCTAGTGGTAAAGAATCTGCCTGACAATGCAGGAGATGCAAGCAACTTGGGTTTGATCTCTGTGTCGGAAAGATGCCCTGGAGTAGGAAATGGCAACCCATTCCACTATTCTTGCCTAGAAAATTCCATGGACAGAGGAGTCTGGTGGGCTGTAGTCTATGGGGCCGCAAAGATTTGGGCATGACTGAGCGACTGAGCACAGTTTGAAGAACAGAGCAAAAAAAGAACGAGAAAAACTAAAATCCTTAAGACCTGTCAAATACCATCAAGCATACCAACAGACAACATAACCTAAGGAGAAAAAAAAAAGTCATGTGTACTATTTAACTGTGAAAAAAAATAAAGGCCAAAAAATTCCCCAACTTAATGAATGTTAATTCACTCATCCAAGAAGATCAACACAATTTTAGGAGGATGAACTCAAAAAGATCCACATTTAGACACATCAAACTGTCAAAAGCCTAAGACAGAGAATCCTTAAAGATAAAAGTGATTAATTATATACAAAGTATCCTTAGTAAGATTAATAGTATATTTCTCATCAGAAATCATGCAATCTAGAAGGTAGTAAAATGATATATTCAAAGCACTAAAAGGACAAGAGTATCTACCAAAAATTCTACATCCAGTAAAACTATGCTTCAAAGATAGAAATTATGACATTTCCAGATAAATAAAACTGAGAGCATTCATCACTATCAGACTTACCCTATAGTAAATACTAAAAAGAGTCCCTTAGGGTGAAATAAAAGGACTTTACGCACTAACTCAAATCCACGTGAAATAAAGAGTATGGGTGAAAGTTAACTGTATAGGTAAATATAAAAGACAGTGTTAGAGTATTTGTTTATAACTCTCTCCTTTTATCTGATATAAAAGACAACGGTGTAAAACAGTAATTATCAAGCTGTAGAGTTGGACACGACTGAAGCGACTTAGCAGCAACAGCAGCACCAGAGACAAGCTTATAATGTATAAAGACACAATTTGTATGATAATAATAGCAGAAAGAAGAGAGGAGGGAGTCAGTCTATATTGCAGTAAAGTTTCTGAATCCTATAGAAATTAAACTGGTATTAATCCAAACTAGATTATTTTATTTTATTCTTTTTAGATTGTTTTAAATTAAGATGTTAATTGTAGTTCCTAGGGCAACTACTGAGAAAATAACTCAAAAAAAAAAAAAATAGTAAAAAAGCAATAAGGGAATTAAAATGTTATACTAGAAAATATCTATTTAATGTTAAAAAAAAGACACTATGGAGGAATAGTGGAATAAAAAAAAGACCTAAGATATATAAAAACATATAACAACATGACAGACATAAATCTTACTTTATCAGCAATTACACTACTGGTAACAGACTAAAATTGTACAATGTCTCCTTATGAGATTACACAAAACGTAGCTTGTTTAGTTTTTGTTACTGTGGTTTTCATGACATTCAAGAAAAAATCATATTGCCTGACTATACCTTGAATTTTACTATTTACTTGACTTTTTAAAAACTTTTTATAATGTAAAGTTTCAAACACAAAAGTAGAAAGAGTAGTATAATGACCTCCATTACCCTTATTTACCTACATCAATAACTAACTCATGGCTGTCTTCATTTCATTTATACTTCCAACCTGGTTTTCCCCACCCTGCAATGGATTATTATTGAAGCAAATCCAAGATATCATTTAATCAGAAATGAATAGTAAATAATTTACATTTTGAGAAAATTAGATGTATTCATTTGGTGACTTAGATGGTAAAGAATCCACCTACAGTGCGGGAGACCTGGGTTCAAACCCTGGGTTGGAAAGATTCCCTATAGAAGGCAAAGGCTACCCACTCCAGCATTCTGGCCTGGAGACTCTCCATGGACAGAAGAAACTGGCAGGCTACAGTCCATGTGGTCACAAACAGTCAGACATGACTGAGCAACTAAACACACACATTGTATAATTACAGAAAAGAGGAAAGATATATTAGCAGAAGAAAATGGTAACTAAATCTAAGACAATTTTTAAAAGCAATCTTATAAACCCATAAAAATTTCTGAAAAAATTTTAGAAATATTAAAAAAAAACTCTTCAATCTAGTTTGTATTCCAATCTCATTTTACCTGTTTCTCTTCTCAGGATTCCACCCCAGTTTTGACCTAGCTTGTGAGGTTTTGTCTGAAGATTCACTTATTCTTGTCAAAGAATCATGGTTATTCAGAATTTGTTCCAAGAATCCTACACTTCCTACAATACAAGAAATACAGTATCATTTTTCAAGTACTAATTCATTCCTCTTTTATATAATAGCTTACACATATTTGTACTAAATTAGTTTCACATGGTAATGATCTACTCATTTCACTCTACAAGGTAGACTACATATACATCAAAAACTAAATATTTATAACTCATGGAAACTATACTTGTAAAAGTTTAGGCCTGAATTAATTTCCATTACAGAAGAAAAAAGAGTATGAATGAGAAGTAACATCATGGCAAAGCCCTGTATACAGAAATATTTTTATAAACAGTCAAAGGGAGATTTAACAGTTTCTTCATAACTAGTATTGGTTGAATCTTCCTTTTAGCCTCATCTTTAATGAGACTACTTATCAATTTTTTGGGTGGTTAGGGTTGGTTTACTTAATAAAGATTATATTTTTTAAATTACTTAAGAGTCTTTAAATATGTCCAGGACAAGATTGAAATACATTTAAATAATTCCAAAAATGAAAGCTTATACTTAACATTTCTGCTTACTTTTACTATAAATAGTATAAAGATCTAAAACAAATTATTATTTCTTGTCACTTATAAAGGTTATTAGCATTTTTCTAACTGAACATGATAATAAATGTTAAATTTCTTAGTTTTATTATTCAAACTCACACTTAAAAATTATATAAGTAAACATGATAATCAGCTTACTTTCAACAATGCATTATTTTTTATTAATAACATTTTTCATTAAAGGTTTACATAATAACTTGCAGAAGATAGAATAATTACAAAGGTTTATCTCCAACTCCTTCTACAAAGAATCAAAAGAAGCTTAATTTGCCTAGTATCACTTAAAGAAAAATATTAAGAACAGAGGTCCCACTTCAGTTCATTTGCTGGTTTTTTTTTTTAAGTCGCTCAGTTGTGTCCGACTCTCTGAGACCCCATGGACTGTCGCCCACCAGTCTCCTCTGTTCATAGGATTTCCCAGGCAAGAATACTGGAGTGGGTTAGGGTTACTATTTTATTCTCTAGTGGATCTTCCTGACCCAGGAATTAAATTTGTGTCTCCTGCTTGGCAGGCAGATTCTTTACCACTGAGCCATCTGGGAAGTCCACATGAGGGAATTATAAATCCTAAATGTGGAAATCTGTTCCTAACTTGAGATAGGCCTAACAAAAGTTGTTGCTTTTGTTGTTTAATCGCTTAGATGTGTTCAACTCTTTTGCAACCCCATGGACTATAGGCCACCAGGCTCCTCTGTCCATGGGATTTCCCAGACAAGAATACTGGAGTGGGTTGCCATTTCCTTCTCCAGGGGCTCTTCCTGACCCAGATAGCAAACCCATGTCTCCTGCATTGGCAGGCAGATTCTTTACTGCTGACTTCCTGGTAAAGCATCTGCCTGCCAACACAGCAGACACCAGAGATGCAGGTTCGATCCCTGGGTTGAGAAGATCCCCGGAGTAGGAAATGGAAACCCTACTCAAGTAATCTGCCTGGAAAATTCCATGAACAGAGGAGCCTGGTGGGCTACAGTTCACGGGGTCGCAAAGTGTTGAACATGACCAAGCACAGCACGGTGACAGAGTCACCAGGAAAGCCCCTAATAAAAGTAGTGTGTGCTAATCATAATTGCTTTATTACCTGTATGACATGAAAGCGCCATATTTTCTTTTTCTTCTATAGGATTTTCCCTCTTTGATATTTTATCATCCTTTGAAACAGGAACAGGAGCAAATCTGCGAGGTGCTGGTGTCTCCAAAGGAGATCTCTGTTTATCAAAACTTGTATCTTCAACCTCTCTTGAAGGTGCTTCAACAGAAAATTAAGAAAATAATAAATTTAACTTACTTTTAAAAAATATTTAAATTATAACATTACTCTTCCCCATGTTTTAAAAATAAAACCAAAATTCTATAGGATACTCAAGTTATTAACAAATATATAGAAATAACTTCATCCTCACTAGAAATCAAAAGAATATAAACTATAAATACTTTATACTTAAACCTAATAAGAAAAAAATATGACAATATTCAGTGCTATTTAAGTTGTGATGAAAATGGCCAAGCCAGACACTGCTCATGGCAATGAAAACTGAGAAGGTCATCTGGTACTAAGTACGTGTGCTTAGTTGTTCAGTCGTGTCTGACTCTGTGTGACTCCACAGACTGTAGCCCGCCAGGCTCCTCTGTCCACGGGGATTCTCCAGGCAAGAATACTGGAGTGGGTTGCCATGCCCTCCTCCAGGGGATCTTCCCAACCCAGGGATTGAACCCAGGTCTCCCACATTGCAGGCAGATTCTGTACTAGTTGAGCCACCAGAGAAGCCCAGTACTAAGTATAACAAGTCTTAAAATTTTTATATACTTTGATCTAGAGATCGCACTTTAGTGAGCACAAAACACATTGATGCTATTGTTCAGGTGACCCAGGGATCCAACACTTGTCTCCTGCACTGGCAGGTGATTCTTTACCACTGAGCCCTCTTTTACCACTGAGCCACCAGGAAAGCCCACAAAACTGACAACTATAAACAGTGAGCATAGAAACCTGAGTTCCTGCTGCAGCTCTGACACTCCCACTCTCAAGCCAGGTGACCTAGAGCAGGCAGTCATAAACTTTCTGTGCTTCATTTTCCTCCCTTTACAACTTAAAAAATGACTCACATTACTTCACAGAAGTTTAAGATCCACACATTTGTGGGAGACATAAAGCAACTTGCAAGTATCAGTTCAGTTCAGTCGCTCAGTTGTGTCCGACTCTTTGTGACCCCATGAATCGCAGCACACCAAGCCTCCTTGTCCATCACCATCTCCCAGAGTTCACCAAAACTCAGATCCATCGAGTCAGTGATGCCATCCAGCCATCTCATCCTCTGTTGTCCCCTCTTCCTCCTGCCCCCAATCCCTCCCAGCATCAGAGTCTTTACCAATGAGTCAACTCTTTGCATGAGGTGGCCAAAGTACTGCAGTTTCAACTTTAGCATCATTCCTTCCAAAGAACACCCAGGGCTGATCTCCATTAGAATGGACTGGTTGGATCTCCTTGCAGTCCAAGGGACTCTCAAGAGTCTTCTCCAACACCACAGTTCAAAAGCATCAATTCTTCGGCACTCAGCTTTATTCACAGTCCAACTCTCACATCCATATATGACCACCATAGCCTTGACTAGACAGACCTTTGTTGGCAAAGTAATGTCTCTGCTTTTGAATATGCTATCTAGGTTGGTCATAACTTTCCTTCCAAGGAGTAAGCGTCTTTTAATTTCATGGCTGCAGTCACCATCTGCAATGATTTTGGAGCCCAAAAAAATAAAGTCAGCCACTGTTTCTACTGTTTCCCTATCTATTTCCCATGAAGTGATGGGACCAGATGCCATGATCTTCATTTTCTGAATGTTGAGCTTTAAGCCAACTTTTTCACTCTCCACTTTCACTTTCATCAAGAGGCTTTTGAGTTCCTCTTCACTTTCTGCCATAAGGGTGGTGTCATCTGCATATCTGAGGTTATTGATATTTCTCCCAGCAATCTTGATTCTAGCTTGTGCTTCTTCCAGCCCAGCGTTTCTCATGAAGTACTCTGCATATAAGTTAAATAAGCAGGGTGACAATATACAGCCTTGACGTACTCCTTTTCCTATTTGAAACCAGTCTGTTGGTCCATGTCCAGTTCTAACTGTTGTTTCCTGACCTGCATATAGGTTTCTCAAGAGGCAGGTCAGGTGGTCTGGTATTCCCATCTCTTTCAAATTTTCTACAGTTTATTGTGATCCACACAGTCAAAGGCTTTGGCATAGTCAATAAAGCAGAAATAGATGTTTTTCTGGAACTCTCTTGCTTTTTTGATGATCCAGCCAATGTTGGCAATTTGATCTCTGGTTCCTTTGCCTTTTCTAAAACCAGCTTGAACATCTGGAAGTTCGCGGTTCACGTATTACTGAAGCCTGGCTTGGAGAATTTTGAGCATTACTTTACTAGCATGAGTGCAACTGTGCAAGTATAAGGAGCCTTTAATATGTCTGTAATATAACAATGTCCTAACAAATCAAATGTCAGGAATAATGTACTACATGGATCTTATATATCACTAAAGGGATAGGCTCTTGATTTTCATCGGTTCATTATTCAAATCAGTAACCTGGAGATACATTTATTGATAAGAGTTTAAATTCCAAAGGTTTAACACAAATAAGCTGTGTATTCCTTTGTTATTATAAACAGATTTTTAAAATTTCATTAAAATAGACTTGTATTACTCCTTGAAAATATTTGGAAATAGTTTATAATTGTACTCAGGTGGTTTCTCCCCTGACAGAATGAAGAAAAACAGTAAATATGCAGTTTGTCAGAGTATTGGTGAACTGCTGACAAGCAGTTTCAATGCTGTGTATATGTGTGTATGTTGGTTGCTCAGTCGTGTATGACTCTTTGTACCCCCAGGACTGTAGCCCTCCAGACTCCTCTGTCCATGAATATCTCCAGGCAAGAATATTGGAATGGGTTGCCATTTCCTTCTCCAGGGGAGCTTCCCAACCCAGGGATCAAACCCAGGTCTGCTAGATAAGTTAAACTTTTCTAAATTTATGTAGAAATGCTTCTGACAATTTATGAAAGTTATTAATTAAAACCATTAAATAGGACATGATCCATAACTTGGCTGAACAAGTTTCAAAATAATCTAGAAATTCCTTGGCTGAAAAAAATCCCTAATTTTATAAAATTAAGAGTCTCTTATAACCTAGTAAATAAGTTTTCTGCTTACAAACTGCAAAGAACATTCATAGCTGGCATATTTTATTCATAGAGAACTACATATTTTTACCTTGTTTGGAAGTAAAGACATTATGTGAAGACAGATTACGGCTACCAAAATTCAAATGGTCTGGTTTTACAGAATACTTTTCCACTGCTCTAGGAGGAGGTACAGTAACAGGCTGAAAACTATTAGTCTTCAGTGCAGCACTGATGAAATGAGCCTAGAAAACATAAAATAACTTTGTTAATTTCAAATATCACCTGAAAGAGTTAGATGACAAAATATCTTGAAATTTATTAGAGGACCTGAAGACAATCTATTAGATGTGATAAATAACAACAATATAAACATTGCATGCAACTACTCACTGCAGGAGCAATGCTACTGGAAAGATACAATAACACAAAGACTTGGGTTACGTCTGGCTCTACAGTGTGGCCCTGATTATTTGTTCTAAACCTCAGTTTCTTCCTTTTCACCTCAGAGATGGCTCATCAGACACTCCTGATGCCTCAGGAAACACTGAGACACTACTGTCTCCTAGAGACACTCTCTCTAGGAGAGAACCAGGAGAAAGGGACCCTAGCCCTTGACCTCTACTTAAACCAGAGAATTTAAAACCAAAACATCTCATCTTTTAAATACCGATGATAAGATTTTATTTAAAGGTTTAAAAACCATTGGTAGAAAGCACTAAAATAAAACCGTAGCTTTGCGTAGTAGCAGTAGTAAAATATTAATTTACATATAAATGGAAAACACAGGTTTTAACACTATTTATTAAAATATCTGAAATGTACACATATCATAACTAATAAAACTGATTTTAAAAGAGTCTTATGCTAGGCAAAAAAAAAAAAAAAGAATTCTTAAAAGAATTTTACAGAATTCTTAAAAGTGTGCTGAGATCCCTCTACATAAAACAGATGGATGGATTCAAAGAATTTCATTTCATGAAGAAGGCTGAGCACTGAAGAATTGATGCTTTTGAACTGCAGTGTTGGAGAAGACTCCTGAGAGTCCCTTGGACTGCAAGGAGATCCAACCAGTCCATTCTAAAGGAGATCAGCCCTGGGATTTCTTTGGAGGGAATGATGCTGAAGCTGAAACTCCAATACTTTGGCCACCTCATGTGAAGAGTTGACTCACTGGAAAAGACTCTGATGCTGGGAGGGATTGGGGGCAGGAGGAGAAGGGGACGACAGAGGATGAGATGGCTGGATGTCATCACTGACTCGATGGATGTGAGTCTGAGTGAACTCCGGGAGATGGTGATAGACAGGGAGGCCTGGCATGCTGCAATTCATGGGGTCATGAAGAGTCAGACACGACTGAGCAACTGAACTGAACTGAACTGAAGCATTAACTGAACTATGAAAATACTTTACATGTCATAAGTTCAATTTTCTCTGTAGTTATAAATTCCACAAACAAGATGTCTGAATTAGCAAAAGATTTCATTCTTCAAAAATGATAAAGTTAATAAATTATGTGTTTATTTATGGAAGGATAAATGAATGGCAGAAAGGCACTTAGAACTACGTTAAAATAAGAAATCAATGTGCTTTTCAAATGTGTAACCTGATTCTATCCTAAACAACAAAAATAAAATTGTTTTCTAGGTAAAGAAATCAAGGCTTAGAGAAGCAAAGATTTCTGTAGACTGGGGACCAGCACTCTGATAGGCCCACTCCTGGCTTCTCTAGATGACGTGCTACACACTCAATTTTAGCAATGTACAGAGTGCTTACTAAAACTTTATTTTATATGCCATAATCATTCAAACTAAAATAATATCAATCACATCAAGACTTCAAGACAAACCCTATTAGGAAGTCTTAAAAATTATAGGATATTAGAGTTCACTCTATGATCTTATACTGAAGTATAATAAGCTTATTTTTGTATATTCTTCTGAATGTTATATTTTAATTGTATCTTTAAAAGTTTTTAAGGAGTACTAGGAGTGTGTGCTCAGTTCTGTCCAACTCTTTGGGACCCCGTGGACTGCAGCCCGCCAGGTTCCTCTCTCCATGGGATTTTCCAGGCAAGAATACTTGAGTGGGTTGCCATTTCCTACTTCAGGGTATCTTCCAAACCCAGGAATCAACCCTTGTCTCTTGCATCTCCTGCAGTGACATCACCTGGCAAATTCAAGTTGCACAGTAATAAGGGGTGGACGCGGAGGGGTAAATTAAAAACAATGCATTTACAATGCTGGTCATTCACTCATTCTAAAAAATCTTTTTTAAAAAATCTGAGTACCTGAGCGCTGGGTACTATCCAAGGACTAGGAAATTTCAAAATAAATATACTATACTATTAGCTGTCTATGAGGATAACTCTCTTTATAATAGCCCTGTGCCTCATTCAAAAGGCATAAGAATGTTCATTCTTTTTAACTAGGTAAATGTAGAAGCAAATATGTATACTAGGTGATTCTCATCCAAGGGTGTGTATCAGAATCATTAGAGAGCTTTCAAGGATGTCCAGGCCTATCTTAGACCTGCTATTTCAGAATTTCTGACCAGTATAAGCATGTGTATTTTTATAAAGCTCTCCACGTGATTCTGAAGCACTTTGCCAGGCTAAGAACCACTGATATAAACAGAAAACTGCAATGCAATATAAGCCCTTTTAAAATGCCATGAAAAGAAATATCACGAAAGAAGGAAAAAAACAGTTTTAAGGAGAGGTCTCACAAAGCTAGACACCTGAACTAGAACATGCAGAGTTCTTCTTTTCCACATAGAAGAAAAGAATGATGAACAAATCATTATTTAAGAACTAAAACTGTTACAATCTAAGGAGATGAACTACTGGAATAATCAATGAATATCAGCTTTGAGATCCGAGTGATGAAAGGTCACGGGATGTGTGGTCGCTTTATTACACATACCTGAATATCGATTTGCTGTTGTTGCAGCTTTTCAAGATGCCGAATGTGTTGCTCCATAAACACATTCATTTGTTTTTCATGATCATGACAGTGTAGTGTCTCCTGTTTATTCTGCATGGTTGTCTGCTGCTCTGTAACACGTTGTAACTGTTTATCAGTCTCCTGTAACTTATTGAGTAATTCTGTAACAGAATTAACCTTTGCTTCCAACTCACTCTGCACCTAAAACAAAAATATCCAGACATCAAAAACATGCTCAATTATTAGAAAGGTTATATAAAGTGAACTGGTATAGAGAAACTATCAAACCAGAACTTTTACCCTCTACATTTCTGATGCTTCTAAAGCCTTTATTTTTAGAATCACAGAAATAAGGCAGAATAGCTATCCTTAACTAGATCTTTTTTCTCTTAAAAAATACCAAATTTGCCACATAGAATTTTTATATCGTCAGAAAACTAAGATCACAGCATCTGGTCCCATCACTTCATGGCAAATAGATGGGGAAACAGTGGAAACAGTGAAAGACTTAATTTGGGGGGACTCCAAAATCACTGCAGATGGTGACTGCAGCCATGAAATTAAAAGATGCTTGCTCCTTGGAAGAAAAGTTATGACCAACCTAGACAGCATATTAAAAAGTAGAGACATTACTTGGCCAACAAAGGTCCATCTAGTCAAAGCTGTGGTTTTTCCAGTAGTTATGTATGCATGTGAGAGATGGACTATAAAGAAAGCTGAGCGCTGAAGATTTGGTGCTTTTGAACTGTGGTGTTGGACAAGACTTTTGAGAGTCCCTTGGACTGCAAGGCGATCCAACCAGTTCATCCTAAAAGAAATCAGTCCTGAATATTCATTGGAAGAACTGATACTAAAGCTGAAACTCCAATACTTTGGCCACCTGATGCAAAGAACTGACTCACTGGAAAAGACCCTGATGCTGGGAAAGATTGAAGGCGGGAGAAAAAGGGGAAGACAGAGGATGAGATGGTTGGATGGCATCACCGACTCAATGGACATGAGTTTGAGTAAACTCCGGGAGTTGGTGATGGACAGGGAGGCCTGGCATGCTGCAGTCCATGGGGTCACAGAGTCGGACACGACTGAGTGAATGAACTGAGTTTGGTCAGCAATCTTGGCTCTCCCACCTATTAGCTCTAAGACTTGATGCTGACTCTGACCTGTTTTTCAACCTTCTCAGTTACAAATGGAGGGCTTTGTATATATGATCTGTATTGTCAATTCTAGCTCTAAAATAAGGATGTTCAGCCATCCCAGCTACCCAAGACTGAGTGGCTCCCAAGATGAGATACTCCACTGCTAAAACGAAGGAATCCAGGATTTTCTAGCAGTAACACAGGGATGAGAGTTACGTCTCATAACTTCTGAGAAATAATACATAACCTCAGAGAACAACGAGAATGTCCCTAGTCACGGCTGGACACAACAATTACAAAATCAGTGTCTGGTACATTTTACAAAGAAGTTATGAGTCTCTAGGAAGAAACAGATATACTTTCATCAGTGGAGCTGCTGTCGCAATGGCGGCAGCGGTTGCTGCAGCCACAGTTGTAGCTGAGTCAATTCCACTGGGTGAAATTCTATTCTCCTGGGTAACAGGGTCCTTTTCTGTGCCTGCATCTTCTAAAAGTTGAACCTTCACCTCTTTAAAAACAGGCATGCTTTGAGCTCTGGAAATAAAAAAAAGGAGAAAAAGTCTATTCAGTAAGCTATACCGAACCATTAGAAGAAATACCTACAAATGGCAATCTGCTGCAGGTGAATTTTCTAGATTTTTTTTAAAAAGATAAATTCCTATTTTTTGCTGTCAGCATATCAGTCATTTGGTTAATGAAATCTATTCAGGCTCAGGTCACCACACACTAAGAAAATTAAAAGATAATTCCCAGAAGGCACTGATAATTTCCGAAAATATGACTTACACATATGAAAAAGACATGGGCACAATTACAATGATTTATAGTCAAGAAGCGCAAATCTGGGACTTCCTGGTGGCCCAGTGGTTAAGAATCTACTCGCCAATGAGGGGGACACAGGTGCGATCCCTGGTCTGGAAGGATCCTGTCTGTCATGGAATAACTAAGGCCATGCGCCACAACTGCTGATGCTCGCATGCACAGCGCCCATGCCCTCCATAAGAGAGGCCAGCACAATGTGAAGTCCTGGCACCACCACGAAGAGTAGCACCCACTCACCACAAACAGAGAACACCCCCATGCAGCAACACAGACCCAGTGCAACCAAAAATAAATAAAAATAAAATTTAAAACGTTTTTAAAAAGAAGTACAAATTTAAAACATACAGCAAAGGCTCTAAGTATTCAGGTATCAAGTTTTACTCCCAAAGGAAGACAACCCAAGAGAGACTATTAAAACCGCTGAAAAGAATTTCTAAACTTCTAACTCATTTAGATTTAATAAATGTCACCTAATTTATTAAAACGGGAATAAAATACATTACTAAGCAGTCTGGATTAAAGATGAGTCCAATAAAATAAAATTAAAAAAAAAAAAAAAAAAAAAAAAGATGAGTCCAGAAAATACATATTCACAATAAAGCATTTAACTAAACACTTATTAAAAAAAAAAAAAAAAAAAGACTGGTCAAGTTTGTGCTGTGTTTGGCCTAAAAGAAATGAAAGAAACACTGACAAACTTGAAGAGTGCCTAAGGCAAGTCTAAGTAAAATCAGCAGGAATGTGCTTCATGTCCAGCTGCTGGATTTCCACCTTCTGATTTTTAAAGAAGGCACGGAGCTCTTAAACTTACTCCTCTTTGATGTTGCCTCATTTCTATTAAGAGCATCATTTGTCTCACATTCTCAAAATTTTGAAGTTATCTTAAGTTCTCTACCCTTTAGTTACCTTCTCATACCCAACTGAGTCATCAGGGTTTCTCAATTATTTCATCACAATTGCAGGAATCATGCCATGGAATTATAGAAGCAGGCGAACCCAATAGCCCAGCTTCCCTAATTTTCTTCATTTTACAGATGAAGAAAGAAACTGAGGTCCACAGAGATAATGGGATTTACCTGATCACGTCATAGAACTAGTAAGTAGCCAAGTTAAGGCCAATGCCCACAGACCTTCCCATGATATCAAGCTTTTTCTCTCAAAACAGCACTTCTCCCTTCATAATTCTGCTCCAGTACAAAACCATCATCTCTTGCCAACTATTTCATTCTTCTGGTTTCTATTTGCTTAGAAACTTTTCACACAGATTTCACCATTTAAAAATCTAAAATCATTCCTTACAGACAACTGAATAGGCTAATTTCCTATTTGGCATTCCGCTTACTCCATCCTCTGGCCCTGCGCTAGGTTCCAACATATACTGTACTTTCCGTTTCCTCTCCCCAGTCACGCTGCTCTCACTGACTGCACTACACTGCTCTCACAGGTGACTCCAGGCTTTTTTTCACACTTTTCTCTCAATCTTCTTCATCCAACTTGCTCTAACCTTCTTCCCAAGATTCAACAAAAGTCTTACCTTTTCAATAAGCCTGTTCTTGGGGACTTCCCTGGTGGTCCAGTGGTTAGGACTCCGAGTTCCCAATGCAGGGAACGTGGGTTCAACCCTGGGAACTAAGATCCTGAATCCCAAATGGCACAGCCAAAAAAATAAATATGCCTGTTCTTATAACACTTCCTCTTGATCTCTCCTTTCATTAATTTCTTTTCATTTACTTTCGATGGGCTTCCCTGATGGGTCAGATGGTAAAGAATCTGCCCACAGTGCAAGAGATCCAGGTTTGATCCCTGGGTCAGGAAGATCACTGGAAAAGGAGATGGCTACCTACTCCAGTATTCTTGTCTGGAGAATTCCATGGACAGAGAAGCCTGGCAAGATACAGTCCATGTGCTCGCACAGTCAGAAATGACTGAGGGACTAACACATCACTTACTTCCAATACCATACAACTGAGGCTTGACAGTCAGCCATCCTACAGTTTAAATGGCTTCTCTTGTGGCTGAACTGGTAAAGAATCTGCCTGCAGTGTGGTACACTTGGGTTCAATGCCTGGGTTGGGAAGATCCCCTGGAGAAGGGAAAGGCTACCCACTCCAGTATTCTGGCTTGGAGAATTCCATGGACTGACTAGCCCATGGGGTCGCAAAGTCATACACAACTGAGCGACTTACACTTTCACAGAATAGACATTTAACAAAACTAAAGCTGAGCACCAAAGAATTGATGCTTTGGAACTGTGGTGCCGGAGAAGACTCTTGAGAGTCCCTTGGACTGCAAGGAGATCCAACCAGTCCATCCTGAAGGAGATCAGTCCTGGGTGTTCTTTGGAAGGAATAATGCTAAAGCTGAAACTCCAGTACTTTGGCCACCTCATGTGAAGAGTTGACTCATTGGAAAAGACTCTGATGCTGGGAGGGATTGGGGGCAGGAGGAGAAGGGGTCGAGGATGAGATGGCTGGATGGCATCACCGACTCGATGGATGAGAGTTTGAGTGAACTCTGGGAGTTGGTGATGGACAGGGAGGCCTGGCGTGCTGCGATTCATGGGGTTACAACGAGTAGGACATGACTGAGCGTCTGAACTGAACATGTTAACAAAATTAACAATGTATCAAATGTTTCCTCTCACAGCTCTAATCATGCATTCCTCCATCTATGTACCTATTCTCTCCCCAACTAAGCTCTAAGCAACCTGGAGTGGGGGGTTTTTATACCACATAAGCAGTAAGAAAGAGCACAGAGCTGGTGCTAAATATACATTTAGCTGACTGAATGGTGTACTAAGAAAATATAATTCAGATAATCCCTATCATTTAGAATTTGTCTGAAGTCTGAATGTGATTTATCCTTTAAGATCTCTCATTCTGTATTAATACATTAAATTGACCAACAAGAAAAATAACATTATAAGGCCAGACTTCAACTTCTTTATAAGCTTTAAAATTTTCCTATTATCAAATTAGTAAATGCTCAATGCAGCAAATGAACTTCTAAGTGTAAAGAACTAGAAAAAAATGCACATAATTCACCCACTCAGAAGAAACTATTCCTTTCTTTTTTGTCTTTCTCTAGAACTTTTTTTACTCCTAAATCCTCTGAATCTGGCATCTATCTCAATACCACACTGAAACCGCTCTTACGAAGGCCATTAATACCTCCTCTCCTCTTGCTCAATTCAATGGACGCTTTTCAGTCCTTATCTTTATGTCTGAGCAGCTATCAAACTCAGAACCTCACTTCCTCGGTTTTGTTAAGACCACACTCTTCACCTCTGGATAAACTTTCTGAGTGGCACTTAGAAATCACGTTGCTTTCTCTGTACATCTCTTAAAGATTCGGTTTTCTTACAGATCTATCCTAAGCCATCTCTTTTCACTCTCACACTCCCACCAGGCCAATTCAACCACTTTCAGAGCTCAGATTACTATCTACATACAGATGACTTATATACATGGATTTCTAGCTTAGAAATCTTTTGCCAGTTTGACATCTATATGGCTTGGTGGGTAAAGAATCCACCTGCAATGCAGAAGAGACCAGAGATATGGGTCTGATCCCTGGGTTGGGAAGATCCCCTGGAGGAGGGTATGGCAACCCACTCCAGTATTCTTGCCTGGAGAATTCCATGGACAGAGGAGCCTGGTGGGCTACAGTCCATGGGGTCACAAAGGGTCAGACATGATTGAGCATATGGCATAGAGGTTCAATTTGCTATTAGACGCTTTTCACCTGGATGTCTCATAGGTACCTCAAACCCTTGCCAATGGCTAAAGTGAAATTGATTGCCCCAACACCTCCCCTTTTCAATGAATACTATTCATGACTATGCATTTATACAAACCAAAAATCTGGGATCCATCCTTAGCTCCTTCCTCATGGTCACATCTAAGCATCAATTCCTGTCAATTCTATCTCCAAATTATCTTCCAAACCTGTGCACTCCTCTCCAGGCCAGCATGATTCCCACCTTCACATCCTACCACTTACCAATGGATTCAGGATCAATCTAACCCATCTCTTAAAAAGATCTTTGAAAAGTTCATAGTCAATTGGTTTCCTAGACTTCAGTCCAGCCCTCTTCTAATGCATTTTTTCCTGAGTGAGCCTTGTAAGAAATATATATCAAACTTTAAAACTTTTAAATGATTTGCCATTTCTCTTTAAGTCCAAACTTCTTTGGTGTAGTTCATAACTCTGCTTACCTTTCTGACACAGGAAAGGTCATTCTACCCTTGTTCTAGACACTCCAGACAGACTCGTCATTCCTCAAAGGCTCATTCCAGTCAATTGCCTTTTTTTTTTTTTTTTTTTACAGCTTTACTGCATATTCTAACATCAAATAGGGCAGATTCTCCATCGTTTCATTTTTGTTTCTCCAAAATTAGCTATTCTCCACTGTGTGTATTCTACATATATGTATTCTTAACAGTATGTGCATACATTCTCAACTGTGTACCCTTTCAAGTAAATTTTAGAATCACTTTGCCAAATTCCATCTGCCATTCTCAAAAGAAAAGAATAAAATCAAGTGACACGGACTACAGCAAAGTTTCTCTAGAGACACAATTAGACTATCTTTTAACCCAACATGAGAGTCATTTTTATGGTTCTGACTCATACCATTCTCTACACTGCAATAACCTTCTCAAAGGCCCTTCCTAGTTTTTCTTTTTCAATTCTGTTTGTTCATCCTGAAATGGGGAGACACCTACTGTGAACAAGTAGGAGGGGTAGTAGTCACAGTTACTTCTCACTGTCCACTTGTTTATGAACAACTTCTCCCTCTCGGATCTGAGAGTTCTGACTTGAAGGCAAGTTGATAAAGCCCCTCTTGTGGTTGCAAGTAGTCACTTCTACCTGGGGTCAGTTGGATGGAAATGGTAATCACTTTTTCTCCAATGAATTAGATGTAATCTGAAATTTTTAGTTTATGTACAGAATTTGGGAGACTGCCCCTCCGTCATATCCTTACTTATGCCTTTTCTTATATATTCACAAACTCCAGAATACAATTTACCGTTCAAATTCTCCTTCTAATCACCTATTACATACTGGGAACTGGAGGCTGACCAAATGTCAAAAAGAAAAGCACCATTAAGCCAAACAACCAGCTGTGAAACTCTGGCTGGCTCAGATCACACTCCTTGTGGTTTGCTGTGCTGTGCTTAGTCGCTCAGTCATGTCCAACTCTTTGCAACCCCATGGACTGAAGTCTGCCAGGCTCTTCTGTCCATGGGGATTCTTGAGGCAAGAATACCAGAGTGGGTTGCCATGCCCTCTTCCAGGACCTTGTGGTTTAGAGGTAGTATTTACTTTGTTAGTGTTTCCCAGAGTATAATATGTATATTATGAATAACTATAGGTAAAAAAAGAATAAACTTTACTTTAGTAGTTGTAGAGCTCTGGTCCAGGAGTAGAATATATTTAGCGCAGGAACATAAATCTCATTCCACCCCCACTAGTGATTTTTAAAAATATCCCTGGTGATACATTCTTTCATGTTTAGCACAGTGCTGTTGTCAGGGTTGACTCTGTATTTCATCGGCAGTAAAGATAAAGCTGGAAGGAAGCATTTAGATAGAGTAATAGCCAGTTTTCCTTCACTCCACTCAGATGCTAAGCTTGTCCCTTTCTCAAATCTTAAGCAGAGATTAAGAAAAAGTCTAAATGTCCTTTTTCAGTAAGCAGTATTATGTATGTGGTCATATATGTGACCGCTGCTATGAGTAGTATAGTGAAGTGACTAAGAGAGTACTCTTTAGACAGACTACCTGGGTTTGAATTCCAACCCAGTGAATACGTGCTCAATGACTTCAGGAAAATCAATCCCTCTGTGCCTCAGTTTCCTTATCTATAAGATGGGGATTCTGTGAAATTGGGATGGTAATGTAATCTGTATTATTGGATTTTGAAAAAATTAAACGAGTTAATGCATATAAAGTGCTTACAACAATACCTCTTCAACAACAACCACAGCAACAATAATAACAGCCATTGTTATCATCGGCTGTTAACAGCCATTGAGTATTTTATACATGCCCAGCATCATGAAAAATGCTTTATACATATTATCACACTTATATATTTCACATATTGGAAAAAACAACTTTTTTCCCTAGGTGCAAAACATAAACAAAGCTGATTTTAAAGAAATAGAAGAAATGCCTCACCCATTTTCTGTAAATGAAACTTACTTTTGTTTTAAAACTGCTCTTAGAGCATCCTTCTGTCCCATAGTGTACTGAGAAATAAAGATGTCATTTGCTGCAATATAAAAACACAAAAATATACTTTAGATTCCTAGAAATGTATCACATTTTGATAAGCTACTCAAAAATTTTTAATTAAAAAAAATGTTTGGGAATTCAGCAATATGATTTCTCAATTTAAAAAGACAAGAAACAAATTAAGTGATGAGTAATAATAGTCATAACTTGAGACTGTAAGAATAAAATTGTGTAGAAACACTTGGGGCCAAATTAGAGACATTTGTTCAAACTCTAATGAGAACACTGCTTAGCTGAAAACAAAACCAACTACTTTAAAAATGTCATTAAATCCATTTTTTCAAAGCATATTTTTAATCTATTATCTTACCAAAGACTATTCAGCCTTTATACTCAGGTATCAAATATCAAACTATGCAATAGGTTGGCAATAATAAAATTACCTTTACTATCACAAATCATTTTCTGGACTTCAGAGATTTCCAAGCTTAACTTGGAAGGAAAAACGAATTAAAAATGAAAACAAGAAAAAATTGTAAGTTTGTTTAATAAATACCTAAAACAAAATCAATGAATATCTAAAACTCTAAAATTCTATCCTTACCAAAAAAATTCTTACATGTGTGCTAAGTCGCTTCAATTGTGTCTGACTCTTTGTGACCCTATGGACTGTCGCCCACCAGGCTCCTCTGTCCATGGGATTCTCCAGGCAAGAATACCGGAGTGGGTTGCCATGCCCTTTTTCAGGGGATCTTCCTGACCCAGGGATCGAACCCACATATCTTATGTCTCTTTACCACCAGCACCACCTTGGAAGCCCAAATTCTTACATATTACAACATAAATGAACCATGAAGACATGCTAAGTGAGATAAGTCAATCACCAAAGGACAAAACACTATATATGATTCCACACATATGGAGGTATAATAGAATATATAGAGACAGGAAGCAGAATGGTGGGAAGGGGAATAGAGTTAGTATATAATGAGAACAGAGTTTTGGTTGGGGAAGATGAAAAGTTCTGGAGATGGGACGGTGGTGATAGCTTGCACAACATGAATATACCTAATGCCACTTAAAAATGGTAAAAATGGCAAATTTTACATTATGGGTATGTTACCAAAAAAATTAATAAATCTATCCTTTTACCTTTTTGTCTGTTGTTCTCTTCCATGTTATTCAAAGGCAACACTTGCACTGCAGCATCTTTAGAAAAATCCTTCAGGATGTGAAAGGAAGAAATGAAAGGCATAAATCCACTTTATGATTCATTATTTATTAAGTACCATTTATTAGCTTATGTGACTACTGTGTCCTGGGAGAACACAACTATTTGTTTATTTATACACTTAATTCCAGCACCACCATGCTTAGGTACCCTGAAGCTACTCAAAGATGTGCTGAATGAGTAATGAGCTGTCAGACAAGTGAATGAATCGGAAAATGAACAAGCAAGCGTGGTCCTGAAATTCAGATTCAAATCCCAATTTGCTACTTTCAGCACAGCAACCCATGTAACATTTCAATGGCTATAGTTAAACGTAAAAACATGATTCACGGTGAGACAAATGTAGTTTATAAGGATGTCCAATGCACGGCACTACACCAGAAATTAATTTTCACAGTATTCTTTGTCACTGAGCTATAATGTAGTCTCAGAAGACTTCTTTATAGACATGACAACTACAGCCAAACAGATTTCTGCTCACATGTGTGTACCCCAGGACTTCACTTCTAAGATTCTATTCACTGCTAAGACATCATGACATTTTAAGTACTTGGTTCATTTAACATTGCTTCACCTTCCTTAGGCACACATTTTTCCCCCTGCTAAATCATTAAATAGAAAATAAAAAATAATAAAAGAAAATTGATACAAGCTATCTGCTGATAATAGGTGTTAAATTCCTAAAAATAGCCAATGAGACTAACAATACAGTGGAATGCATCTGGGAAATCAAAGAATTCCCACAAAACAGTAAGAAAAAGCACAGCACATAAATATGTATTCACAAAAGAATAAATGCAGGTGGCAATATAAATGAAAAAAATTTCCCCTTCACTAATAATAAAAGAAATACAAAGTCAAACAATGTGATGCCCTTTTCACCTATCAAAACAGCAAACTTTATGTTTGTTTGTTTAATTTTAATGCTTCATATAAATGAAGATGGAGGGAAATCCACTAATTTTACTCATGACCTTGCTGGAGAATACATATTGATACAGTTTTTCTGGAGGCAATCTAGAAATATTACAAAAAATGTGCATATTCTTTTAGGTAATAATTTTATACCTAGAAATTAATATAAGAAAGTGAGCTCAGATACAAACCAGAATGTTCATCACCTGGCTGTACATATTATAAAAATTTCGGGGGAAAAAAACCTCAATGTCAAATAACAGGAATATGAACATATAAACTATGGTACACACATACACTGAAATTCTGTGAATTTATTAAAAGCTCCTAAGGAAAAAAAGCAATGACATGCAACAATAACTTTAATATTACTTAGTTATAAAATAGTCCCATTTCATAAAATATACATATACATAGAAAAAAACTCAAAATGTTAACAGTACTTGATTTTATATAATTGTGGAATTTCTTTTTTCCTTCTTCTTTTTGAATTTTCTATACTGATTTTAAGGTTTTGTTTTCTTTCTGCATATGTATAAGGATTTGCTCCTTATAGTAGGAAAAGGTAACTCTTACCAGTAGGAAGAAACAAGTATGAAGAGGAGCAAATCTAAATATGAGCAGATTGGACACAAACTTATTTCATTTCCTCTTTAAAATAGCATGGTCAAGTCAATAGAGAATATAATCTTAGCCCTTACTTATGAAATAAAAACGTAATGCAAAAGGCTGCAGTTTGTGTTCATGGTAAAATGATAAAGAACTAGGTTTGCTCTGCAGGTATATTTTATATTAGACAAATCTACACAAAACAAATTGTTAGCCCATATTAAATCTAATGAAATCCTGCCTGATGATCTTCCAAAGATCACCCTTTTATGTTCAATTATACAATAATAACATATCCATACATTTGAGAAATTAAATAACAGAATTAAAATACCATTAATCTTTAAATAAAGCCTCCTCAAAAAAGAAATAAAAAACATCAACCCAAAGGCTAGGTATTTATTCAGAGACCAAGTACAGCACATAATTATACCTTTTTATGATGAATTGTTGACAAAATTCATAAGTAAATAGCTGCAATACCCGTTTTAGTTTACTTGTTAAATTCACGATATATAGTCAATATTATGATAAGCGGTCAAAGTCTAATTAAATTGTGTGACCAAACATATTTATAAACAAATATTTTCAGCATTATAAATTAAAAATGACGTTAAGATGAGAATTTCATGTCATTAGCTTTTAAATAGCTCTCAAAAAAAAAAGCACACAAAAGGCTTCAGAATAGTTAGAATAAATTCCCACTTTACTTTTTTAAAATTCTGTTGTTACAGCTCCTTTACCTTTACCTAGCAGTTTGTAAAAATATGTCTTCGGTGAGTGAACTTTAATTAAAAACAAGGCCTATTGCTAATCAAAATTTTTAAAAGGCTTACTTGACAATACTTAAAATTTTAACATGAGTGTAATTAAGAATTCTTTTGCTTACACTTTCTGACACAGGATTTTCTACTGGAGGCTGCTGATAATTTCTGGCAGAAGTTAAGTCTGATGAACCTAAAAAAATAAAAGCATCAATTTTAGTGAGTTTTAAATTAGAATGTTTCCTGTAGAAACTGTATAAGCATAATTCAAGAACTATAAATTCCATATTAATGCAAGACCTAAACTGGAAGCCAATCTTCATGCAAAAAGCTTAAAATGTACATATATATATATACACACCGATGAAGGTTTTCACATCTGATATTTTGGAAAGTAAGGGCTCAGAACTGACAATCCAATAAGACAAGTATAAAAAGTTATACAACCAGCTACACTACTGAATTAGGACAAACTATGGGTGCAAGCACTTGCCAGGAAGAAAACATGCACATGATGTAAAGCCTAATTAAACAGCAGGCCTAGGTTATGCTGAAACTGCCAAAAGCAGCACCATAAAAACTACTTTATTTATTCTTTTTCGCACTTATATTCATTAATCTGATTACCAGTGAAATGGGTAAAGCAACATGTTATTTTTACTTCCAGGGAGCTCAGACAAGTTAAGTGAATTGGATTATGGATGCCATCAAAAGGCAGAAACTGTGCTTTTTTACAATTCCAAACTGTACAGCATTATCCAAACAGAAGGTAAAAAGCCAGCCCTACTGGTGAAAAGCACGTCACACTAGTTAAGTGTCTCCATCACAGATATGGACAAGAATAGTGTGCCAAAAAAACACGCAAAGAAAAAATAAAATACGAAATGTTTTATTCATTCCATCTATTGAATATGATTCGATGTAGACTGTTCCTGCCTGGCCATTTTCCCAGGAAAAGGGGTCACTCTTCTAACGATTGTACAAGCGAGACATATCTTGTATTTAGGAATTTAAACATTAAAAATCCTCTAGGTTTTGAAACACACACACAAAACGAAATGAAAATAAAGACTAAAGATTTACAAAATCAAAAACCGGTTGAAACTATTTGGAATCACGTACCACATAACGTTCCATTCAAGCTCTTCCCAGTTCTAACAGGAAGACGTTTATTTGCAGACAACGCTGGAGGAACACGGGACAATTCATCTTTCAGCAAAGCCAAATTATCTCCCTGATTTGGAGAAACTATCTCACGAAGTCTCCTCGCTGGTACTTTAACCTTTTTTTTCTTTTCCAGGCAAAACTCTGAGCCTTTCATATTACTGGTAACAAACCTAGTCCCACAGTTCTGAACAGAATGTTCTTCTGGGTCCATAAAACTTCAGAACAAAATTTTCACCGCTATAAGGATTTAGGGGGCCCGAGGGTAGGGGAGAAAAAATGAAGGAGGAGTATGATAAAGAAAAGGTGAATTTCACGTGATTTTGAAACATGCAATCATCAACTTTTACATAAAACAATGCCTAAACAGACTATCCACAAAGCCGGAAATTTCAATTTGGTATTTGACCCAGGATTGATTTACCCATCAATCCCACTAGAACATAATTACCCTTTAATTCCACTCAGCCTATTAATGCACCACGCCAATAAATCTGAAAGTGAGGAGGACAGGAGAAAGGCCACATAAGCAATAATAACAATAACACAGAGCACTGCCCTAAAGTACTCCGGGAGAGACGGCAGTACAAAGGAAACCAGATGCGGATGCGAGTTAAATGAGAGGGAATCAAGCAGGCAAAACGAAATGCTGTTTTTCCAAAATCACCTACATAAGAAGCTTAATAGCTTCCTTTAACCAAAGAGTCTTACACACCCCTTCAGAAGTAATCAGACACCTAAATTCACCCTTCCATGTCTCCCGAAAGCCCGGTTTCTGCGGAGTCACAGGTCTCATCTGACAAGTTCAGTTGCCCGCTGGTCAACACCTACTTCCCTTTAAACCCGCCCTTCAAACACAACACGCATGCGCGCCATGAAATCGTCCAAATCCTCCAACCAAAAAGCTAAACACTGTCGGGTGCTTCTCCATTCCTCTCCGGGTGGAAACAAACTGCCGGCGTCAAACACTTAAAACGGGTGTGAATTTTTTATTAAAGCCAGTAGTACATTGCCCCACAAGACTTAAAACACTGAATAACACCCGAGTCTCATCTAGGACCTGAAGAACTCCCGACCTAGCTGGTTATACACCATTCTTGTTATTAGGGACTGTTTACAGTAATGCTCCTGGAGACCGTTAGGGACGCGGGATTAAGTAAATTAGTTTTACAAAAAGTTTCGACAGATTCGTGTTGACATTGGCGAGAAAGTCAGAAATATAGAATTTTGTCTAAGAAGAGAGTAAAAAAAATCATTGTCATGGTACTTTAAAATTCACTTATGATACCTACTCTTTCCTCTAGAGTTTCTGGCATTATAACGAATCGGCGGCGAAGGGTATAAGAGCCATTTGACATCGCCATTCCCACGTGTTCTCTTTCATCCAGCGACTGAGGCGCCCGCCCTGACCCAGACCCTCCGCCCCCACCCCCAGCGAGTCGACTGGCAACGCAGCCCCCCAGCCTTTTATGGTGTCGGATGCGAGAGTCTGTCCTTAAGTATGGTCTCTTTTCTCTGTCCACAGAATCCCGGGTTTCCAGGCGGGGGGCGGCCGGCAACGCTCGGGGAAAGGTGGCAGGGTCTCTGAAGGAGGCCGCCTCTTGTACTTGGGGCTGTTGGGGGCTGTGGATCCGAGCAGCGCGTACCGAGAGCGGGTTTGGGACTTCCCTCGAAACCGTGTCACTGGACGAGAGTCGGAATTCGAGGCTCTAAGCCATCTTCAGATCTGGGGAATCGGGGTCTTGTTTGGGGATAGTGAGTTAGACTGAAAGGCACTCACGCCTTGACCTTGAGCTGACAAGCAGGAGACCCTCCTTTAACTGAAAATTTCTCTCTAGAGAGAATACCAGTGCCAACACACCTTATCTGATCTGATTTTCGAGGATGGATTACTTAAACGTTTCCCTTTACGCATTACTAAAAGATTTTAAAATGTAATCTGATGTAAAAGTTAAATGAAAAATTTTATTTTACAACTCAGCTGTCTATTTTGATAGAAGAAATCCTAGAATTAAAAGACAGTAGGGGCTCAGCGTTAGAGAACCTTGTAAATCTTGATGAGTTTCTATAATTTCAGTTATATTTCCTTTTTTAGGCTTTTAGGTAGTACCTGTTCACAATTTGTTTTATAATTTACGTGAATTAAAACATATAATGACAGTGTCAGAGCTGTAAGAGACTTTGGAGATGATTTATCACCCTTATTTTCTAGGTGAAACTTTAAATGTAAAATAAAAAGTGACCTTTGCCCTCTACTCTCTAAGGTTAATCAGGCACAATTTCCTACACCTGCTGCAAATAATATAAAGTAAAGGGACATGTCGTAGAGTCCTATTTTATATCAATATAGCAAGTTAGTGCAGATTGGTTTAGACATCTGAGCTATCAAATAAAGAACAGACAGCCCTGGACCAAAAAAAATGGCTCACAAGACTGGTTTCTTTCATTTCTTTTTGTTGTTAACATTTTACTTATTTGCTTTCTCTTTCAGACATTTTTTTTTTTTTTGCTGAGCCACTTAAAAGTTGCAGTCATCATGACCTTTAACCCTATTTTCTTCAGTATGTATCTCCTTAAGAACATACTTTTACATAGCCACAATATGATTATCACACCTAAGAAAATAACATATTCAAATTTCTCTGATTATCCCCAGAAGTCTTTATTTTTAACTCAAAAGTGGTTTTTTTTTGATTCATGATCCAAAATTCACAACTCTTTAGTCTTGTATTCTAGAAAAACTCTTTCTACTCCTTTTCCTTGATAACTTTAATTTTTAGAAAAGACCAGTCATCTTATACATTGTCCCACATTGTGGATGTTCCTAATTATTCTCTCATGATCAGAGTCACATCAAACATTTCTGGCAAGAATACCACATATGTGGTACCACACTGGTTAAGGTGGTGATTGACAGATCTCCCAGTGTTAAAGGAAAGTTTTCTTTTTGTGTAACCTGTGAAATGCTTTGATACTACAATGGATATATCCTGTTTGCCAACAACCTACAACCCTGTAGTTTTATTATCCATTCATGAATCCTGCTTAAATCACAGGATTTCCAATTACCAGTACCAGTCATGGTGAACCCAAGATCAATTACAGTGACAGTGGCTAAGGACATCAGAAGAATCACTTATTGTAAACTAAGTTTGAACAAAATTAGAAATTTGACTGCAGACATGTTACAAATCTGCATATAATTCTGAAGACTAGAGGGTATCTCCCCATCACACCCTAGCTTTCTTTTTTTTAATACTCAGAAATTTCAGAGAATTGTTGGTCCTTGTGTGTTCACCTGAACATACATATTACCTGGAAAAATAGGATATTAAGTATTTTTTAATACATAATAACACATATGCTAAAGAACTATAACCTCAGACTGAGAAAACTAATTTCGCTTATTGAAAAGGAAGAGGCTTTTCAAAAAATATGATTTAGCCAGAAGAAATTCAGGTTTAATCAAACACTTAGAGCTTAAAGGAGCCTCAGCAGTCATACTGTAATCCTTTCCTTTTTCAGGTAAGAAATCAGGCCTTACTGGAGACATTCAAGTGAAGATTGGACAACTCCTTTTCCAGAACAGAAAGGAAACTCATGCATCAAGAAAGGTTTGAGCTTGATGACTAACATCTCTTTTTACTCTTAAGTTCCCTGGTTTTATGATATATTTTGACACAAAATTTCTTAGCATTGCTGTAATCATTCTTAAGACCCCTTCCCTCCCTCTCCAGGTTTAAAGCATATAACCAGAGGTATCACCTTGGTTGGATATTTGCCTCTACAATAACAAACATTTGCTTGTAGTAAAAGGTAATTGGGACCAAATAAAAGGGCAGCTATATTGCTTCTACCTCTTCTCACCATCAGGTGGTTTGTGTGGCTGTTGGACTTGATCAGTCAGCATAACTAATGATTAAATAGCTGCAAAATAGAATGCTGGAAGACTTAGGTCAGACCCAAACTAGCAAGTAAATTTGAAAATCATTTATTCACTCAATTATCTCAAATATTTTCTAGGAACAAGTTCCTTCACTTAGGTATACCATAATCTTGATACTGGAAAATATATCATTGAATGATTCTAGAGAAAAGGAGATCATAATGTTAACACAGTGGTCTTTGAGTACTAGAAACATTTATTTTCCAAATTCTCAAGAAACAGATTTTATTACTGTTGAAGTAAGATAAACTATTTCATTTTAAGGAGGATATATACTATTAAGACGGAGAAGGCAATGGCACCCCACTCCAGTACTCCTGCCTGGAAAATCCCATGGATGGAGGAGTCTGGTAGGCTGCAGTCCATGGGGTCGCTGAGTCGGACACGACTCAGCGACTTCACTTTCACTTTTCACTTTCATCCACTGGAGAAGGAAATGGTAACCCACTCCAGTGTTCTTGCCTGGAGAATCCCAAGGATGGGGGAGCCTAGTGGGCTGCCATCTGTGGGGTCACACAGAGTCGGACACGACTGAAGTGACTTAGCAGCAGCAGCAGCATACTATTAAGGACTGTATATTAGAAGACAGTACCCAGAACAAATAATATTTGGGGGTGTTCCTTATCTGTATCTCTTCAAAGACTTCCCAATACAATCATTTGTCACTATGAATTATATATGAAAGGGGAAGTGATGAGGAGTCAGCACAGTGTTACCAGCTTTTGAAACTGACACAACATTTAAAGATTTCATACTTTCTGCCTCTCTGACCTCTGCCTGAGAAAGTCATATATGTGAATTTTAACTGAAGAAATACTGGGATAGTAATAAAAACTGATTTGGGCATTATAATTTGCAAACTTGTAAATTTAAGTTCTCACAAAACAAAGGTTTCATTTAACACCTATCCACCGAAGTCATCTTACCGGTTTTTAGGCTGCTTTTGGAGTAGTAAGCCAAAAGAACTCTAGTTCTGATCATTTGCTAACATTTACCACACAGCACACTGTATCTTATTCTTGGGCAGGGAGTAGAAAGCTTGGCAGCCTCAAACTTGGAGATTATTATAGATTCACATACAGTTTTAAGAAAAAAAAATACCTTGTGCCATTTACCCAGCCTTCCACAATGGTAACATCTTACAAAACTATAGTACAATATCACAGCCAGGATACTGATATTGATACAGTAAAGATGCAGAACATTTCCATTTTAGAAGTCTCACATGTTGCCTTTTTATAGTAACACCTACTTCCCTCCTCCTCCAGCCCCTCCTCAACCCCTGGCAACCACTAATAATTTCCCTATTTCTATAATTTTGTCATTTCAAGAATGTTATATAAATGGAGTCACACAATATATGACCTTCTGGGATTGGCCTTTTTCACTTAGCATAATTCTCTCAGTTTCATCCAGGCTATTGGTGTATCAGTACCTCATTCCTTTTTATCGCTGACGAGTATTCTATGGTATGGGTGTATCAGTTTGTTTAATCATCTACCTGTTGAAGAATATCTGGATTGCTTCCAATTTTTGACTGTTATGAATAAAGTTTCTATAAACATTCATGTGCAGGTTTTTGTGTGACTGTAAGTTTTATACTATTATATTTCTTATAATATTAATATATTATTGTTATTTCTTATAATAATATAATATTATTATTATATTTCTTTCTGAAAAATGTCCAGAAGTGCAATTGCTGGGTCATATGATAGTTGTGTATTAATTCAACCATTGTGATAGGTGTATAATGCTATATATCATTGTGGTTTTGTTTCCCTAACGGCTAACGATGTTGAACATCTTTTAATGTGCCTATTCATCATCTGAATAATCTTTTTGGTGAAATGTCTGTTGCATATTTTCTAATTGGAGTATTTGTGTTTTTACTAGAGTCTGCAGGCTTCTTTATGTTGTCTGGTTATTTATTAGTTATCGGTCAGATATGTAGTTTGCTGTTCATGTGAAGGCTAAGAATTCTTTGCCCTAAAGCCCAAAGATTTTCTCCTATCTTTATAAGTTTTCACAGTTTTATGTTCTATATTTAAGTCCCAAATCTATTTTGAGGTAATTTTTGTATAAAGTGAAAGACTTATTTTGAGGTTAAATTTTTTGCCTATAGATATACAATTATTCCAGCACTATTTGTTGAAAAAGCTGTCTTCACGTAACTGCTTTTGCACCTTTACCAAAAATCATTTGGTCCTATTTGTGTGACTATTTCTGGTTCTCTGTCCTGTTTCGTTGATCTATGTGTCAGCTTTTCCACCAATACCATACAGTATTAATTACTATAGCTATGTAGTTAAGTCTTGAAATCAAGCAAACTGATTCTTCCTACTTATTGTTTTTTTGAATTTAAGTCCATTTGCCTTCCATATAAATTTAAAAATAATCTTGTTCATATTTATAATAAATGTTACTGGGACCATGACAGGAATTGCATTAAGCCTGTATATCAATTTTGGGAAAATTGACATCATTACTATGCTGAGTCTTCCAGGCCATGAACACAATGTGTCTCTCCATTTAAGTCTTTGATTTCTTTCATCAGCATTTTATAGTTTTCAGCATTTTGTAGTTTTCAGCATACAAGTCTTGTAGATGCTTTGTCAGATTTACCCTTAAATCTTTTTTGAGTGATTATAAATGGTATTCTGTTTTTCAGTGTACATTTGTTCACTGAAAGTATATAGAAATACAATTTTTGCACGTTTATCTTGAATCCTGTGATCTTGCTAAACTATTTTGTTTTAGGAGTTTCTTTGTAGATTCTTTGGGGACTTTGGGATTTTCTGTGTCACAATCATGCCATCTGCAAAGAGGGACAGTTTTATTTTCTTCCTTTACAGTCTGTATGTCTTATTCCTTTTCTCGAGTTACTGCACTGGGTAGAACTTCAAGCAGTATGTTGAGAAGGAGTATTAAGGGCAGACATCTGGCTTTGCTCACTATCTTAGGGCAAAGTATTCAGTTTTCCACCATTAACTGTGTGGTATAGGGTGTAGGATTTTTTGTAGGTGTACATTACCAAGTTGAAGAAGTTCCCCTCTTTTCCTAATTTTCAGAGTTTTTATCATGAATGGGTACTGACTTTATCAAAAGTTTTTTCTGCATCAATTTATAAGATCATATGACTTTTATTTTTCCATCTATTAAAATGGTGGATCACATTTACATATTGGTGGATTATATCTGCTATTGTTTTGTTAAGGATTTTTATTTCTATTTTTTATGTCTATTTTATGAAGATACTTTTCTGTAGTTTTCTTGTATGTACCATCTTGTCTAGTTTTAATATTAGGATACTACTAAATTCATGAATAAGTTGTTAGATTTATATATATAAAGTTCTTCATAGTTCTGTTCTTTTGAATCTGCAGGGTTTATATTACCATATCCTGTTTTATTCCTGATAATTTGTGACTTCTTTGTTAGTCTTGCTGGACGTTGGTCTATTACAGTCTTTTCAAAGGACCATCTTTGTTTCATTGATTTTTGTTTGTTGCTTTGTTTTCATTTTCACTGATTTCTGTTCTTTATTATTTTCGTCCTTCTACATACTTTAAGTGGGTTTATTTTGCTCTTTTTTAGGTTCTTGAGGTTAAAAGAAAATAAAAACATAGACTGTTGACTTGAGACAGTTCCCTTTTTTTAATTTACTTATTTGGCTGTGTTGGGTCTTGGGTGCAGTGGCGGACTCAGTAGTCGCAGCGCACTGGCTTAGTTGCCTTGCAGCTTATGGGATCCTAGTTCCCCTACCAGGGATCAAAACCCACATCCCTTGCACTGGGAGGCAAATTCTTAACCACTGGAGCACCAGGGAAGTTGCATGAGACATTTCCTCTTTAATATATGCATTTAGTAATACAGTTTTCCTCTTGGCACTGATTTACCTGTGTCACACAAATTTTAGTATGCTGTATTTTAGTTTAATTAAATTCTTGAGAGTTCCTCTTTGATTCATGGATTATTCAGAAGTGTACTGTTTATTTTCCAATGTTTGGAAATTTTCCAGTTATCTGGTAGTGGTTTCTAGTTTGATTCCATTGTGGTCTAAGAACAGACTATGTATGATTTCAGTTCTTTTAAATTTATTGAGGTTATTTTATGGCTCAGGATATGGTTTATTTTGGTATGTGTTCCATTGGCACTTGATAAAAAAACGTGTATTCTGTGGTATTACGTGAAATGTTCTGTAAATGTAGATCGTATACTATTGGTTAATGGTGTTAAGTTTTTTATAGCCTTGTGGATTTTGTCGAGTTATTTTATCAATTGATGGGAGAGGGTGGTTTAAATCTGCAACTATAGTTGCCTTTTTCTCCTTTCAGTTCTTTCCATATTTTGCAGCTGTGTTGCTTAAGGCACACATATCTAGGAGTACTGTGTCTTCTTGATGGATTGACCTTTAATGTCCTTTTCTGTCTCTGGTAAATTCCTTTGCTCTGAAGTCTTACTTAATCTAGTATTAATATATCCACTATTTCCTTTGGATGAATGTTTGCATGATAAATCTTTTTCCATCCTTTTGTTTTCACTCTGTATCAGGAGTCAGTTTCTTGTAGACAACATATATTTTGTCATTTTGCTAATCCACTCAGCCAATCTGTCTCTTGATTATTTACACCAGTTATATTTAATCTAATTGCTTATTAAGGCTGAAATGTGCTTTTTTTGTTTTGTTTGTTCTAGTTTTTCTTGCCTTACTGTGGATTATTTGAATACGTTTTATATTAATCTAATGTTTTTGAGTGTTATCTCCTTATGTTGTTCTCTTTTAATGGTTGCTCTAGGTATTAAATGAGATATACAAAGCTTATCATAGTCTAATGGTGTCAGCATATTACTCGTTTCAGTGAAGCGTGGAAGCCTTACTTCCCTTTACTTTCCCATTTATTTTGTTGTTCTTCAGTTGCTAAGTCGTGTCTGATCTTTTGTGCCCTGTCCTTCACTATCTCCTGGAGTTTCCTCAAATTCATGTCCATTGAGTTGGTGACGCTGTCTAACCATCTCATCCTCTGCCTCCCCCTTCTCCTTTTGCCTTCAATCTTTCCCAGCCTCAGGGTCCAAATAAGTCAGCTCTTCACATCAGGTGGCTAAAGTATTGGAGCTTTAGTGCTGGCTTCCAATGAATATTTCAGGGTTGATTTCCCTTAGGATTGACTAGCTCGATCTCCTTGCAATCCAAGGGATTCTCAAGAGTCTTCTCCATCACTACAGATCAAAAACATCAGTTCTTCAGTGCTCAGTCTTCTTTATGGTCCAGCCCTCACACCTGTACATGACTACTAGAAAAATCATAGCTTTGACTATACAGACCTTTGTTGGAAAAGTAGTTTTTCTGCTTTTTAATACACTGTCTAGGTTTGTCATAGCTTTCCTTTTTTTTTTTTTTTTTGTAATTTTATTTTTAAACTTTACAATATTGTATTAGTTTTGCCAAACATCGAAATGAATCCGCCACAGGTATACCCGTGCTCCCCATCCTGAACCCTCCTCCCCCCTCCCTCTTCATACCCTCCCTCTGGGTCATCCCAGTGCACCAGCCTCAAGTATTCAGTATCGTGCATCGAACCTGGACTGGCAACTCGTTTCATACATGATAGTATACATGTTTCAATGCCATTCTCCCAAATCTCCCCACCCTCTCCCTCTCCCACAGAGTCCATAAGACTGATCTATACATCTGTGTCTTTTTTGCTGTCTCGTACACAGGGTTATTGTTACCATCTTTCTAAATTCCATATATATGTGTTAGTATACTGTATTGGTGTTTTTCTTTCTGGCTTACTTCACTCTGTATAATAGGCTCCAGTTTCATCCACCTCATTAGAACTGATTCAAATGTATTCTTTTTAATGGCTGAGTAATACTCCATTGTGTATATGTACCACAGCTTTCTCATCCATTCATCTGCTGATGGGCATCTAGGTTGCTTCCATGTCCTGGCTATTATAAACAGTGCTGCGATGAACATTGGGGTACACGTGTCTCTTTCCCTTCTGGTTTCCTCAGTGTGTATGCCCAGCAGTGGGATTGCTGGATCATAAGGCAGTTCTATTTCCAGTTTTTTAAGGACTCTCCACACTGTTCTCCATAGTGGCTGTACTAGTTTGCATCCCCACCAACAGTGTAAGAGGGTTCCCTTTTCTCCACACCCTCTCCAGCATTTATTGCTTGTAGACTTTTGGATCGCAGCCATTCTGACTGGTGTGAAATGGTACCTCATAGTGGTTTTGATTTGCATTTCTCTGATAATGAGTGATGTTGAGCATCTTTTCATGTGTTTGTTAGCCATCTGTATGTCTTCTTTGGAGAAATGTCTATTTAGTTCTTTGGCCCATTTTTTGATTGGGTCATTTATTTTTCTGGAGTTGAGCTGTAGGAGTTGCTTGTATATTTTTGAGATTAGTTGTTTGTCAGTTGCTTCATTTGCTATTATTTTCTCCCATTCTGAAGGCTGCCTTTTCACCTTGTGTCATAGCTTTCCTTACAAGGAGCAAGTGTCTTTTAATTTCATTTAGAACCACATCAGACAGTTTTATAATTTTTGCTTCAATTGTCAGATATAATTTAGGAAACTCAAGAAGGGAAATGTACTGCACTTACTCATTCTTTCTTCCTGTGTTGTTCCTCCCTGATGTTCCAAGTCTCCTTTTATAATTTCGTTTCTGCTTAGAACTTTAATTCTTTTCAGGCAGGTCTACTGGCAATGGATTCTCTTAGTTTTCCTTTGTTTGAGAATGGCTTGATTTCACCTTCATTCCTGAAGGGTATTTTTGCCAGATTCAGGTTTCTGGGTCTCCTGGTGAGAAATCTGCTGTCATCCTAATAGTGTATCCCCTATAGGTAAGATGTCTCTTTTTCTCTTGCAGATTTCAAAATTTTTTGTCCTTAGTTTTTAAATGTTTGGCCATGATGTATCTTGATGTGGATTTTTTTGTATTCACACTTTTTGGAATACAATTTAGTTCTTGAATCTATAAACTTCTTTTGCCAAATCTGGGAGGTTTTCAGCCATTATTTCTTCTAGTACTTTAACAGCCCTGCTCCTCTTTCTCTTCTTCCAGGACTCTAATAAAACAAATGTTAAATCTTTTGGTATAGTCATACAGATCCCTGGTACTCTGTTCATTTTTTTTCATTCTATGCAATATTTTTTGGTTATTCAGATTGGATAATTCTGTTTTCTGTCTTCCTTCACAGATTCTTTCCTCTATTCCCCCATTCTTGTTCTGCTGTTGATTCTGTCTGTTGAGCTTATTTGGGGTTTTTTTCCTTTCATATTTTTCACTTTTTGCTGAGCTTTATATTTTCTTCAATTGTTTTAAACATTCTTATTGTGCATTGAAGAAGTTTTTCTATAACAGCTGTTTTAAAATCTTTGTCAGATAATTCTAGTATCTCTCATCTCAGTGTTGGACTTTTTTTTTTTTTTTTTTTTTTTGAGATCTTAGTTCTTGGTATGAGGTTTTTTCCTTATAACCTGGAGATTTTGCATCTTGTATTTTGAGACTAGATTTGCTTAAACTCTCTCTTATAGCTGGCTGCTCTGACACTGCTTCACTGGGGAGAGGAGGGCATCTCATTACTGCCAGGTGAAGGTAGACGTGCAGGTTCCTCACTCTGTCACTTGAAGGGTGTGTGCGTTTCAGGGGTCTGGGGAATGTTCCTCCTTTCTGCTGGTGAGAGTGGGAGCTGTGGCTCTACTAGGCCGTCATTGGTCTCTCCCTGGCCAAGAGGGACTGGAGCGCCTCACTGCTGCTCCCCAGAGAGCCTCCACTGACACCACAGGAGGGTATGGCCTCATTACCATGGGGCAGCAGGCAGGTCCTGAATCTCAGCTAGGGCTCCTTTGATACCACCCCAGAGGGAAGGGAGAAAGGTGTTTCATCACTGACAACTGAGATGGAAGGCTCCCCATGCTGTTTCCACTGACAGTTAGGGGGAGCAGTCCTTATTAATACCCAGTAAGAATTAAAGCCCCTGTTTCCTAATAACCCCTCTCTGATGCTACTCTGGTGTGGGAGTTGGAGTGTCTTGTTAGAGAGCCTGGTGAGGGTAGACGTCTACCTGGCATATGCTGATTTGGGTAGAGATGAAGACCACAGTTTTTTCTGTGCTGGCCTGGAGTACAGCAGTTATTGTTTAAAAGTTTTCTGTTTTACAGGCTTCCCCGTTCCTAGCCCTTTGGTGGAGAAGATAAGCATGTAAGGTCCAGGGGTTTTAGTTGTACTTAGACAAATAGCAAAAAGCACATCTACTTCATCCTTCTAGAAGCACAAATCCTAAACCTCATTGTATGATATATTAACGGAATCCTCTGTTTCTTTGACTGGTTAGTGATATTTTATAGCAGTCATAAAGTGCACCTTACCTCAGAAGCATGGCTGGTTTCATAACTAGCAAAATACTTGGTACATAAATGTTTAGAGTGATTATCTACCAACATCTACCCACATCTATCTAGCAAAACTGTAACTGTTAAGATCTCAAACTGTAAAAAAAGTTTGAAATTGATATTAGAAAATGATGTAATCATTAGGTTTGGGTTTCTATTGTGTCCCATAGTTGGAGGGTATGGAATCAGTGTTTCATGACTTAAGTGAGCAAAGGGTAATTATAATGGAAGTATCTTACCTGGAACATAACAATGATGATAGTCACAGCAATACCTGAAAAGTTGTGATCTTTAGTTAATTCCTGGTATTTTTCAGGTAATTTATGTAGTTAAAATATATATCTCATTTATAAAGCTGTGAAGTAAAATAGGAATAAAGAGCATTCTTGATAACTTTTTAGGTGTTTATGGAACACTGGGTTGCCTGACTGTTGGGCTAATTTAAAACCGCTACTGCACTGTTTGTAGCAGATACCAAAGAGTTTTTGTAGAAAAGATAGTTTATATTATGTTACTGCTAAACCAAAGATTCTCTAAAATACAGTACAGTTAGACTTTGGAATAAGACTAGGATAGTAAATAGAAGAGAACTGGTGCTTCCCCTTGCATGTGGAAAAGATAACTTTTAAAAATGGCAATAATACTCATGAACATACAGGATAGGGACAAAAGAGGAGGGAAGACTAAATGCAAAAGAGGGAAAGTTTTATACATGGTTGGAAATGCTGGAATGGAATTACCATTGATTGCATTTGTTATTTAAAATGAGAATATTTTTTCACAGTATTAGCTAAGAATGGTCGGAGAAGGCAATGGCACCCCACTCCAGTACTCTTGCCTGGAAAATCCATGGACGGAGGAGCCTGGTAGGCTGCAGTCCATGGGGTCGCTAGGAGTCGGACACGACTGAGTGACTTCACTTTGACTTTTCACTCTCATGCATTGGAGAAGGAAATGGCAACCCACTCCAGTGTTCTTGCCTGGAGAATCCCAGGGACGGGGGAGCCTGGTGGGCTGCCATCTCTGGGGTTGCACAGAGTTAGACATGACTGAAGCAACTTAGCAGCAGCACCTAAGAATGGTATACATATCCAGTTTTATCTTTTTTGTATTGGTTACCAGGAAACTCAAAGCTAAATACATATAAATTCTGTTAGTTTGCAGTATACATAATTAGCATTTGTTTTTTCTTCCTTTACATGTTGTTTCTGTTTTAAACAGCTTTGTTTTATACAAATCTTTTGTATATTTCATCTGTTCTAGAACTAGCCAGGATAGAATAAGTAATGTGACACATTCCTGTGTCAGAATTAACTGATCCTGTGTCCTCCGCTTAGGATATGTGAAAATCCCAGTAATTCAGAAAGGCTCTTTGACTTCCTTATCGTCACTTCTCTGTTGCCCCCAAGTTAGATCACAAGTGTCATATATTCAGAAGTTTCTGGTAGGTCTTAAGTAGATGGTGTTTGTAAAAAGGATCTTTAATACCACAGGTCTAAGTTGTGTTAGCAACCAGTGGAACAGTTAACTTAAGTACTTATAGAGAGATACTAGAGATTTCTTTCCTATAAAACTCTACTATGAATGGGGCTTTAACACATGGCTTTGCAAAGTAACAGAGCAAACTGTCTTAAAATTGGAGATTTAGATATATAGGGATTTTGGGTCTTATAGCTAGCTAACATTAAAAAATTCTAAACTATAAGGTTCTTATTAATGACCTGGGAAATTGGGAGGCATGGCATATAATTATATAATCAGTTAGAAATCTATAAAATTTGAACAGTAATTTCAAGTAGACTTGTTTCAATTCTATTTCATAATCTATTCCTTGTTTTTATTACCTTCAATTAGCCTAAAAACATTTGTATACAGACTGACAAAACTTTTTACTTTTAAATCAGGTGACTAATAACGTACCAAAAGAATATGGCTGCACAAATACCAGAATCTGATCAGATAAAACAGGTAAGGTAATATAATTAAGGAAAAGGGATTTTGCAAAACTTAAAGGCATTAGTGGATACAACCATGTCAGTCAGTGATCTCACAAAATATTTATATTTCATTTCCACAGATGGATGTTAAATGATATGAAGCAAATTTTTCAGATAGTTTGAAAGGTAATCCAGGAAAGGATAAATATTCAACTAGAAAATCTGATTATATTTTGTAGATCATATTATACCTATTGAAGGTAGTAAAAGAACCTTTCAAGTATTACAGGATATTTTGCCTAGATACATCAGTATTTAAAACATTTGTTTTAAAAACCTGTTATTAAAGAACCTTCTGATTTGTTTGTAGTTTAAGGAATTTCTTGGAACCTACAATAAACTTACAGAAACCTGCTTTTTGGACTGTGTTAAAGACTTCACAACAAGAGAAGTAAAACCTGAAGAGGTATGAAAACTGTTGCTCACTAAAAATTCTCTAAGGTCATCATAAACAATATAAATAGGATGCCCCTCAACATTTTCCTTGTTCCAAGTTATTATATGAATTTAGGCTATCTTTTTTTATTGAAGGATAATTGCTTTATAGAATTTTGTTGTTTTCTGTCAAACCTCAACATGAAGCAGCCATAAGTATACATATATCCCCTCCCTTTTGAACCTCCCTCCCATCTCCCACCCCAACCCACCCCTCTAGATTGATACAGAGCCCCTGTTTGAGTTTCCTGAGCCATACAGTAAATTCCTGTTGGCTGTCTATTTTACATATGGTAATGTAAGTTTCCATGTTACTCTTTCCATACATCTCACCCTCTCCTCCCCTCTCCCCATGTCCATAAGTCTATTCTCTATGTCTCTTTCTCCATTGCTGTCCTTTAAATAAATTCTTCAGTACCATTTTTCTAGATTCCATATATATGCATTAGAATATGGTATTTATCTTTTCTTTCTGAGTCACTTCACTCTGTAATAGGTTCTTGGTTCATTCACCTCATCAGAACTGACTTAAATGTGTTCTTTTTTATGGTTGAGTAATATTCCATTGTGTATATGTACCACAGTTTCTTTATCCATTCATCTCTCGATGGACACCTAGGTTGCTTCCATGTTCTAGCTATTGTAAATAGTGTTGCAATGAACAATGGGATACATGTGTCTTTTTCAGTTTTGGTTTCCTCACTGTATATGCCTAGGAGTGGGATTGCTGGGTCATATGCTGGTTTTATTCCTAGTTTTTTAAGGAATCTCCATATGGTCTTCCATAGTGGCTGTATCAATTTACATTCCCACCAACAGTGCAAAAGCGTTCCCTTTTCTCTACACCCTCTCCAGCATTTATTGTTTGTAGACTTTTTGATGATGGCCGTTCTGACCGGTGTGAGGTAATTATCTCTTTGCAGTTTTGATTTGCATTTCTCTAATAATGAGCAATGTTGAGCATCTCTTCATGTGTTAGTGAATTTAGACTATCTTTTATATGTTCCTTTGCTCAAAGGAACTTAAACAGCCAAGGACTCTGTGGCATTGAATTGAATGATATCAAATTTAGTATCACAGCCACTCTGAACTATGGCAGACTTTTTAAAGAGAAGATGCCTGGGACTTCCTGAATATTGTTCCACAGCAAAGATTCTTTTTTTTTTTTTTAATTGGAGGCTAATTACTTTACGATATTGTAGTAGTTTTTGCCATACATTGGCATGAATCAGCCATGGGTGTACATGTGTTCCCCAAAGATTCTTAATAATTAGATTTTAGTCAAGATGCCCAGGCTAGAGAAACTTGACACAGCTCTCCTATCTAACCCTGAGAACTCAGGTTAATTTTGGAAAAAGCAGAGCTTGAATCTGGTGGCTCATATTGCATAGATGGACTCTGAAATCCCAGTTCCAAATCTTAACTTTTAATAATCTCTTCAAAACATTTATGTATTTGCTAAAAGTGACACAAACTTCCTCCAGTGGAAGATGCTGATAAATTTTAATGCCAAGAACTTAACATATTAATATAAACAGCAATCCAATAAGTGTTTGTTAAATAAATGACAAAGTTTGAGAGATGCTAAGTAAAATAGTCTTATTAAAAAGTAAAAAGTTGAAAATTAAGAATTGGGAATTCCCTGGCAGTCCAGTGGTTAGGGCTCTGTGCTTTCACTGCTGACAGCCTGGGTTCAATCCCGGTCAGGGAACAAAGATCCCACAAGCCGCACAACGTGGCCAAAATTATTATAATAATAATAATAGCAACATTGAGAATGGACTTTCTCATTAAAAAGGAACAAACCTGCTACTGGACCTACATTTTGACAATCAGAATAACAGATGGGAATGTGGAATTTCCCTTACTACTGAAACATACCTACAGAAAATCTAGTCCAGAAGGCAGGGAATTACCATTGTTTTTAGTACCTACAAACTGGTAAGCATTCAGTATGTACTAATTTTTATAAATATATGAAGGTATTAACAGTTGAAAGCTATGATCAATTGTGACTTATTGATACCGTTTAATTCTCAAACATATTTGAAGAAAGAAAAGTACCCACTGTTTATTCTTTTAGAATATGTGCAATATTTTTAATTAATATTTCTGTGTTGCCTCTTGGGTCTTTTTATTTCTAGACTACCTGTTCAGAACATTGCTTACAGAAGTATTTAAAAATGACTCAACGAATATCTATGAGATTTCAGGAATATCACATTCAGCAGAATGAAGCCCTGGCTGCCAAAGCAGGACTCCTTGGCCAACCACGATAGAGAAGTCCTAACAGATGGACTTTTGATGAAAGATTGCCAACAGCTATTGCACTGGAAATGAGGATTCACCTGATAGAATCCTCTGAAAGCAGTAGCCACCATGTTAAACCATCTGTCATGACTGGCAAATGGAAACAACTGGAGAAACAAAATTGTTATATACAGGAATAATCAAAATAGAAGGTCTTATTGTTCAATGAAAATAATAAGATGCAACACTTGTTGAGGCCTTAAGATTCAGCAGCTTGGTCACTTGATTAGAAAAATAAACCATTGTTTCTTCAATTGTAACTGTTAATTTTAAAGCAAAATATCATGTATGAGACAGAAGAAATTTTATTACTATAAGTATCACCAAGCAGTTGTTTATACTATATAATTCCATAGCATTCTGACTGGACTGTGGATACGCTGAAGTGTTTTTCAGTCACGATCATCCTCCAAGTATTCCTGTTCATTCATGTCTGCCTCAAATTGCTGGTAAATACATAAAATAGTTACTTGCTAATCATTTTAATGCATGATCCTTTTCTTTTCTCCTTTCTTGTGTCACGGTGGGCACTACACATTCTTATCCTAGCTATATTTTCATATATCTTGAGGAAACATTCCATCTGACACTAGCTTGGGAATGCTTAAGAGTTGATTATTGTGCTTTAGTGGAGACTGTTGCTTTGTATTTTGTTTAAAAGCTGAGAATCCACCATGAATGATTCCAAGTCAGACCAACAGTATACAGTATATTCTCAGCTACTGCATGTGATCAATTGTAATAAAAAGTAAACTAAAGTAGCACCTCAGAGCTAAACAATTCCAAGCATTTGCAGGAAGTTCTGATTAACATATAAGTACACGCAGCAAGCAGTTTGTTAGCCTATATGTTTAAATTTACCAAAGTGATTTCTGTGTTTTGTCATATTGGAAAGTAGAAGTATTATTCTGCTTCGATAATATACAGTTTTCTATGTTCATTCTATAGGCCATTAGGTCATTTATCTAAGAATACCACTTATAGGCCTCTGTTGACACTGCAGTCAGTCAATAACAGAAAGTACAAAAATAAACAATGTTAACTTTAAAGTTGAAATGTTGAAACGTGTATAATACTCAACAAAATATACAATCCATCATAGTCAAAGGAACATGAAAGAAGAAATTTGTTTCATCTTAAGAAAAGCAAACAAAAATTCAGAGATGTTACTCATTTAAAACTTAGGGTCATTCACACACATACTTTGCTATTTTTATCTAATCAAGCCCAACATGGTTATTTACAGTGTTCATTTAACAAAGATAAATATGTGCTTACCTGGCAAATACGGGGAATTTTGTGCAATAGCATCTCAAATACCTTGGGAGGAAGTGTGTGTTTGAAAACTTTCAGAAGTTCCTGTGGTTGCCCACACACCAAAAGGGCATTGCTGAGATGTTCAACCCCCATTCGATGCTCTCCTGAATAGATTGATAAGTTTAGAGCAGGATTTTAAAGTTCCTCAAACATATATTCTACAAATTATCAAGAAAGCACCAAGCATTAAAACTACAAAAGCATATCAAACTAAAGACTATGAACAAATCTCAAAAAGAATAAATAGTATAAACAGGGAAATGTTGAGCTGCCTATTAGATTCACTGTGATCAGGCTGCAGTGTGAATAACTTTCTGACCCAAATTACCATTTAAAAGTGCACTCTTGAATTGAAAATGTTCATGTTCTGCAATCTGAGTGTGCAAGAGGGAATATTGAGTTTATTTTAAAAAGGCTGGTGTCTGTCATTAGTGATATGAGTTATTTTTACCTATGTGGTTGATGAAACATTATAGATGAGACATCTTGATATCCTAGCTAAATGAGACTTTCACAAAATAGACTATTATTAAAGAGCTGAAACATGATTTAGTGTAACCATGAATTATGTATCTAGGGGAAGACAGATGAGTTTTAGGATGACTGGCTATAAAATAAGAATGAAAATTTGTGAAGAGTGGACATTAATGATAGGACTTTAAGTTAAAACATGTAATCACTTAATCTCACTACCTCGTTTTAGGAAAATCAGGCAAAGATCAGTGAAATAATTTAAGGTTTCAAAGCTAATTAATGCCAGAATCAGTAATAGCACCTAATTTTCTGAACCTTGAGACTGCAGTGTGCTGCCCCTCTTTCACATGTTTTGTAATAACAAAAGTTGAAATTTTGACATATTTAATATAACTAAGTAGGAAACAAACACTTTGTATCAAACCCTTTAAAGAAAGAAAAAGTGGTAGACTGCTCTCAAGTCGATGGAGCTAACATAACTCCAAAACTAATTAGTTTGGTTAATTAGGTCAACCAACAATTAAATCCAATCAAATTAGCTAATCAGAGATTTCTATTAAAATTTTTGGCTCTGTGGTCCCTCTGGTTACATAGACATAAAAACAACTGAGACAGCCACAGAACTACCTGACAGCAAAGTAGTGAAAACTGGGTGGGCAGTGGTGGCAGAAGTGACTGGAGAAGAATTACAGAAAATCGGCTGAAAAATTACTGCATTAGAACAGTGTTTCTCAACCAGTGTGTTGTAATAACCTAGGGGAGTTTAAAGAATAATAACTTGTATATTACATCTGGAGAAAACCATAATTTGAAAAGATACATGCACCCCATTGTTCACTACAGCATTATTTACCAAGACATGGAAGCTACCTAAAGGTCCACCGACAGGTAAATGATAAATAAGATGTGGTACATATAAACAACGGAATACTACTCAGCCATAAAAAAGAACAAAATAATGTCATTTGCAGTGACACGGATGGACCCAGAGATTATCATACTAAGTGAAGTAAGTCAGAAAGATAAATACACTGTCATATCACTAACATGGAATCTAAAAAAAATGACACAAATGAACTTATTTACAAAACAAATAGACTCAAACAGAAAACAAAGTTATGGTAACCAATGGGGAGAGACAAATTACAAGTTTGAGATTAATTTATACACACTGCTAAATACGAAATAGGTAACCAACAAGGGAACTATAGGGAACTATACTCAAGATCCTTTAAGAAAAAAATCTGAAAAAGAATATATGTATAACTGAACCACTGTGCTGTACACTTGAAAGTAACACAACATTGTAAACCAATGATACTTCAATAAAAAAAAATCCTGATACCTGGGTCCTACCCCAGAGATTCTTATTTAATTGGTTTTGGGTTTGGTGGGGATTTAAAGAATAAGCAACCAATGAGAATTTTAGAAATAAAGTAGAAGTATATAACCCTAAAAGTGCTAATTATTTTAGGGGCTCACAGAAATAATGTTATCCTGGAGAGAAAAATTTAAAAACTCAAGTTTGCAATTTTTGTCATCATCTCAATATTTGTAATATTCACCTCTATATTACATGATAGCTCTTAAATAAAAATATAATAAAATTATTTTTCTTTTGATTTATAATTCATCATTTTCCTATCCATATTTATACTGTCCTAATGGCACCCCACTCCAGTACTCTTGCCTGGAGAATCCCAGGGATGGGGGAGCCTGGTGGGCTGCCGTCTATGGGGTCGCACAGAGTCGGACACAACTGAAGCGACTTAGCAGCAGCAGCAGCAGCAACTCAAAAAATGTTAAAAGTGAAAGGTTCTTTGTATTTTAATTGCCTCTATAACAAAGGAGTATACCCAGGGACGGGGGAGCCTGGTGGGCTGCCGTCTATGGGGTCACACGGAGTGGGACACGACTGAAGTGACTTAGCAGCAGCAGGGCTTCATCAAGATTTGTGTGGCCCTTAGTTTATGTAATCTGGGGCCCCTTTTAAGAAAAAGAATATGAAATTAAGAATACAAGATTGGCAGGAACCTTCCCAGAACCTTGAAAGAGGCCCTTGGAAATGAAAGTCCTTAAAGTTTATGTTTCATCACCTTGTATAAAATAACTCCTATTTACGTCGTTTAAGTCAGCTCTAACTATTCATTTTGTCATTAACATTTGTACTGAATAAAAGTACTGAAATTACAAATTATGATGATTAATACGCAATGCCTTTGAATGGCTTTTTCATTTCTTAAAACATTTAAGCCATTGGATTAAAACATTTAAAACATTGGATTAAAAAATATTCGTGGATATTGCTATGAGTTTTCCAGGATTTTGACTTACTTTTTGCTTTTATAAATCCTGGAGGATGTTACCCTCTAAATGCAGAGTGAAAAAAAAGTCTCCAAAAATGACAAAAAAGAGAAGCAGAAATAGCTGTAGGCACTGTGGTATACATGGGAATTTGCAGCACGTGAAAAAAAGACATAAATGGGTGTGGTGCTCATGCATACAACAGTATCATTTATGCTTTACATAAGAAGCCTCAAAACAATTTTCCTGTCTAGTGTTAAACACCACAATAAAGATATTACTATATACAATGTTTATAAAATATTATCTACCATCATTTTCCCTGACAACATTGTGAAGTTTCGCAAATCTATCTTGGTGTATGTGGGGATAAGTCATAATTCAAAACACAATTCATGGTCATTAAGTGCAGGGTACCCCCACAGGTATCATTACACTGAATGATCACTCATAATAATTTTATCATCAAAGTAAGTATTTTATTAAGAATATGCTTAGGCAGGAAAATTTTTATAAAGAAGTTAATTTTTTTTTTTTTTTACATTTTGATTCATACAACATTTAGTCATTTGGAAAACTCACTTACTTAGAATTTTATCTGACAGTAAATAAGGTGTTCTTGTATTTGGTTTTGCTTCTCTCTGCCCACTTCCAAGACTGCAACATGAACTTAAATACAGACTCTAACAGAGTGGAGCTGGACAGCAATGAAGTGAAAATGCTGGGACAGTTTCTCTAACTGAAGCAAGCTGGTTAACACATCTAGCTAGTTGAAGTTTTTTGACATAAAAATACCAATCCATAAATATTTCTCAAACATCAGTTATCATAAATAACTGCTTACAAAAGTATGTTTACAGTCTTACCTCTGGATAACCAAAGTTCTCCCATTCGTACCTCTTGCAGAAAAAATTCTTGTAATTTTTCATTTTTTGCTGGATCCCACAACTAAAAGAGTCACAGAATATTTAACAATAAGTAACAAATGTAAGGTATATGGTTACTAGCCAAAACTGGGGGCTTCTCTCATGGCTCAGCAGTGAAGAATCCAGCTGCCAATGCCTGCCTGATGCAGAAGACTTGGGTTCGACCCCTGGGTTCAGAAGATCGCCTGGAGAAGGAAATGGCAACCCACTCCAGTATTCTTGCCTGGGAAATCCCATGAACAGAGGAGCCTGGCAGGCTAACTTTTATTTTAAAAGCACATCTTGAATCTAGTCTCTAAATGCAGAATATGACAAATGCAGTTGCTCTTTATATTTAAAACAATTTCTTAAAATGGAGTTATAATTTCAGGCAACTAAAAAAAAAAAGCAAAAAAACATGGCAGACGGTGGCTGTGATTTGTCACCACGCACATTTGATGGCCTTCCTAGATGGCACTTTGTTAAACCAGCACAGCCACTGCCTGCCAGTCTGCAGCCCGGACAGTTTCCTTCTTCAGTTACCCTAATCCTTTGACACCCTGATTACCATTTTACATCAGCTTTTGTACTTTTCCATATATTTTCATGAGTTATATTGTCATTTAGATCTAACAACTCTGAGAAATAAAGTCAGTAGACTAGGGTAATTTCTTAATTTAGCTCTGGTTATAATTGTAAAAAAGTTGAATCCCACCCTCCTAAAAAAAAAAAAAAAGAAAAACATGGCATATTCACGTTTGAACAACTTGTAACAACTTCATATTTTACCCAGCTTGCTAAGTACACATAGGAGAAATCCACTGTAACCAACTCTAACAAAGGTAGCTTTCTTTGTATGTTGCAAAACTATTTTCTTGCTTAGAGTATTAACACTGCTTGTTGATTTAGCAAAGGGCATGGTGGGGGTTGACAGGGCAGTTGGTGATATTCAGAAGGATGCTATGGTTTGCTACAGCCTGTTTGAAGAAAGTGACCAGGTTCTCAGGATAGGGTCATCACTGGTACTAAGCTAAGAGCTGTCTTTAAAGCTAAAGTGGGCAAACCATGCTCAAAGTATCCACTCCACAGTCACTTCAGCTTCAGTCTTTTATATCCGGAGGGTTTTTGAGTTTGTTTTCCCCAAGAATTATCTTTTTTAAAGAGGATGAACCAGCAGATGAGATCATATTTTAAGCTTTTATCAGCAGACATGCTGATGATCATGTCATCAGCACAATCACAAGTTTCTTTTTTGTTGTTGTTTTTTTAAATATAAATTTATTTTAATTGGAGGTTAATTTCTTTACAATATTGTATTGGTTTTGCCATACATCAACATGAATCCACCACAGGTATACACGTGTTCCCCATCCCGAACCCCCCACCCTCCTCCCTCCCCGTACCATCCCTCTGGGTCGTCCCAGTGCACCAGCCCCAAGCATCCAGTACCATGCATCAAACTTGCACTGGTGACAATCACAAGGTTCATTCAAGAGATATTTAGTGAACAAGAGCAGGACACTCTAGGAGAGCTGGAGAGGGAAGCAGATCTAGACTCCTGTGCCCATCCCCATGGAGCCCAGAGTCTAACCAAGAGAAAAAATAAGTATGCCTGAGATCAGTAACACATCAACAACAAAGTCCAGTGTCTTCTGAGGCTCAAAATATTAACACATTCCATTTGGTTTGGAGACCAGGGAAAGTTCCTCAGAAAAGATGGCATTTGAGATGTGGAGAAGCTCAGTGAAAGTCTGATGAAGAAAGAGTACAAGTGGGCTTCCCTGGTGGTCCAGTGGTTAAGAATCCGCCTGTCAATGCAGGGGACACAGGTTCAATTCCTGGTCCAAGAAGATTCCACATCCTGCGGGGCAACCAGGCCTGTGTGCCACAACTAAGGAAGCCTGCATGCCTTGAGCCTGTGCTCTGCAGTGAGAGAACCCACCACAACGAGAAGCCCTCACACTGCAACAAAGAGTAGCTCTCTGCTCCCGGCAACCAGAGAAAGCCCACATGCAGTAACAAAGACCCAGTGCAGCCAAAAAAATTAAATAAATTTTTTAAAGAAGAAATCCTGACTGAGTGGTCTAATTAAAAAAAAAAAGTACAATTGACAAAAAATTGCAGGGAAAATCTCAAGTGATCTTACATAGCTGGATTATAATATGGTGAATGAAGCAACAATGATAAATACCAGTTACTGAAGCCCAGCTATGGACTGAAAGCTTTCCATATATTATGTCTAATTCCTAGGAAAAGCAGGCTATCTATATAGAAGGCACCCAAGATGCCAGGTCCATGGTGCGAAGCTAAGTGGGTTCATCTTTCATCTGCAGAGTATGGAGCTACATTACAGAGCTACAGATTACAAGGAATTTACTCTGACAGCATAAGAGGTAGTAAGATAAGTTAGGAAGTTATTATAATATTCTGGGTAAAAGGTAATAAAAGCCTGAAGTAGTGAAGGAGCAAGGGAAACAAAGGGAAAAGAGTATGAGATGGTTGTGGGTGGTTTAGTGGCTGAGTCGTGTCCAACTCTTGTGACCCCATGGACTGTAGCCCGCCAGGCTCCTCTGTCCATGGGATTTCCCAGACAAGAATACTGGAGTGGGTTGCCATTTCCTTCTCCAAGGGATCTTCCCAACCAAGGGATGGAACCCCCATCTTTACTGCTAAGCCACTGGGGAAGCCCAGAGTATGAGACACAAAACAGAAAAATAAGAATTGGGGATTGACTGTGGAAGGTGAGGTTGATATTTGAGCGGGGTCACAACAGAGAGCAAAATCAGCATCACAGGGAAACAGGAAAAGGAACACTGGCAAGGGATGAGATGATGAATTTACTTCTGAACACAAAAAGCAGAGGTGCCTACAGAACATCGAAGACTACAGAGTCTGGCAGGCAGGCAAAATCTGGAGCCCCAGGTCTAGAGATCTGAGTTCACTTAGTGAGAAGAGAAGGAGCTTCCAGGGGGATGAGGGATTATGCAGAATCTGAGATCAGTGTTTCACAAAGGATGGGCCTAAGGAGCTATTAAAACTGCAGTTTTCTTGGGCTCCACCTAGACCTACCAAATCAATTTCTCTGAGTAGAGCTCAGGAATCTGGATTTTTGATGAGCTCCTCAGATGACTCTTAAATTCTGAAGCCTGAGAATTACTGCTGGCACAACCACTGGGCTACCTCTGACCTCCTAAATCACAATGGCTGGTGCTTGGGTCAAATAATCTGTTTTAACAAATGCCCCAGGTAAATCTAATGCAGATGAATCACAGACCATGCTGTGGGAAATAAAAAGGGCTGGGGTGAGGAAGAACAGAGATCCTGTAAGTAGGAAGAGACATCTCTCTGTGCCTTAGTTTATTCATCTATAAAACTAGAAGAACAGAGTTGTTGTGAGGATTATATAAAAGAACATTTGAAAAATCCTGCTTCTGCCTCTTCCTCATTTGACATAAACAGATCTTTATCATTTCCCTCCTGGACTGCCACTGATTTTCCTGTCTTTGACTTCCCTCCTCCACCCCATACTTCAGAAAGAAATAATTACATCCACTTCCTGAAATAAAGTCACCATCACTGGTTATCCACCACAATAGAAAAATATCAAAACTTTTAAATTTGGCATCAAAGACTTCCACAATAAGACACCAAACTACCACTCAGCTATCTCTTTGGCCACACACTTTAAATATTGCAATTTCAAGGTCTATGCCTCTGCACAAGCTGTTTCTCTCTGCCTACAATAATCATGGCATCTGGTCCCATCACTTCATGGCAAATAGATGGGAAACAGTGGCAGACTTTATTTTTTTGGGCTCCAAAATCACTGCAGATGGTGACTGCAGCCATGAAATTAAAAGATGCTTATTACTTGGAAGAAAAGTTATGACCAATCTAGACAGCATATTAAAAAACAGAGACATTACTTGGCCAACAAAGGTCCATCTAGTCAAGGCTATGGTTTTTCCAGTAGTCATATATGGACATGAGAATTGGACTATAAAGAAAGCTGATGCCGAAGAATTGATGCTTTTGAACTGTGGTGTTGGAGAAGACTCTTGAGAGTCCCTTGGACTGCAAGGAGATCCAACCAGTCCGTCCTAAAGGAGATCAGTCCTGAGTGTTCATTGGAAGGACTGATGTTGAAGCTGAAACTCCAATACTTTGGCCACCTGATGCAAAGAGCTGACTCATTTGAAAAGACCCTGATGCTGGGAAAGATTGAATGCTGGAGGAGAAGGGGACGGCAGAGGATGAGATGGTTGGATGGCATCACTGACTCGATGGACATGAGTTTGAGTAAACTCCCGGAGTTGGTGATGGACAGGAAGGCCTGGCATGCTGCAGTCCATGGGGTCGCAAAGAGTTAGACACGACTGAGTGACTGAACAATAAACAACAATATTCAACAAATATTTGTTGGGTGCCTACAATATACTGGACATTGTTCTAGGCACTGGGGAGACAATGGAGAGTAAAAACACAGACAAGGTCTGCCCTGATGGAGTTGATTCTAATAAACAGAAAGCATTTATCAAATAATCACACCAACAAACACTAATTTCAACCATTTATAAGGGCAGTGAAAGGAGAGGGACGTGGAACTGACCCAGGCTCTGCCCCAGGGAAAGCATCTCCTCTCTCATGCCCAGCCTTGAATACTCCCTCTCCTACTTTCTTTGTCAACTGTACCTTTTTTCTCTATGAGACTCCATCTTGAATCCCCAGAAATCTGTGTCTCCTGCTCTCTACTGCCCTTTCATCAGCGAGCATGAACTACCTATTCTTTCTGGAAAGTTTATCTCACATCTCTCATCACCAATTGCCACTGACACCACTACAGTTCAGGACTTTGATTACCTCTTACCTGAACTGCTGCAATAACTTTCCTTTTCTTCAATCCATCTAGCACACTCCTGCCTGATCTAACGTAACAAGGTTTTTTCCTCCCCTTATTTTAAAAACAATTCCTGCTCAGAAATCTTCAATAATTCCCCCCATTGAATCTGAATTTCTTAACTTCAGGTCTTCAAAGCCTTCCCAGATGCAGGGCCCTTAATTAGCTCTCCAACCTCACCTCCCACCATCCCCAACTGTGACTCCTTTCTTTGTCAAACATTTACTGAGTAGAAGGATCTGCCACCCCCAAAGTCTTCCGTGAAGAACTGCATGTTCCAAAAACAGCCACAGCAATATTCCCAGTTCTGCTTGCACTTCCAAAACCTAGCCTCCTCTAACAAGAGCTGGAGTCCATTTCCTCTGCCTCCAAAACTGAGTGGGTCTCAATGAGGCAGAACTGGCACCACCTGGCAGGCTCATGTTTTCTCTCAAATACATGTATAAATAAATACATATATAAACTGACCCTTGAACAACATGGGTTTTAACTGCCAGGTCCACTTATATGTGTGTGTTTTTTTTTTTTCAATAAACAGTGCTACTGTGCTACAGAATCTGCTGTTGGTTGAATCCTCAGATTTGGAACCACCAATACAGAGGGCCAACTATAAAGTTGTATTCATATTTTTGACAGAGAGTAGTGTTGCTGCCCCAACTGCTTGCTGTTCAAGGGTCAATTGTGTGTATCAACACCCACACAGACACACACAAATATATTACAAACTTGCTTACCTAGTACGACCCTTCCACCATACTGTGAGGAAGACCATGCCACAAAGAGACTTGTGTAGCTGTTCTGTGCAACAGTCCCAACTAAGTGGCAAGCCAGCATAACTGCCCGATATGTGAGGGTGTAAGCCTTCAGATGACTCAGCAGGTAGCCCTGGGGCTGCTAAGTCTGCTAAGTCACTTTAGTCGTGTCCGACTCTGTGCGACCCCATGGATGGCAGCCCACCAGGCTCCCCCATCCCTGGGATTCTCCAGGCAAGAACACTGGAGTGAGTTGTCATTTCCTTCTCCAATGCATGAAAGTGAAAAGTGAAAGTGAAGTCGCTCAGTTGTGTCTGACTCTTTGCGACCCCATGGACTGTAGCCTACCAGGTTCCTCCATCCATGGGATTTTCCAGGCAAGAGTACTGGAGTGGGTTGCTATTTCCTTCTCCAGGGCATCTTCTTGACCCAGGGATCGAACCCAGGTCTCCCTCACTGTAGGCAGATGCTTTACCGTCTGAGCCACTGGGGAAGTCCGTGGAGCAAAAATGTGATATCCCCACCTTGCCCGACTCAAACTGAAGATTCAGGAGTAAAATAAGATAAAGTTTTAAGCTATAAGATGAAAGTAGCAATAGGTAAGCAGAACATCTCCATGATAACCTTGCCCTGAAAGTGATCCTCTGCCTCTTCTGTGCTCCTGATGTTGTTGTTTAGTTGCTAAGTCACGTAGGACTCTTGCAACTATAGCCTGTCAGGCTCCTCTGTCCATGGGATTCTCCAGGCAAGAATACTGGCGTGGGTTGCTATTTCCTTCTCCAGAGGATCTTCCCCACCCAGGGATTGAACCCGGGTCTCCAGCATTGCCAGGCGGATTCTCTACTACTGAGTCACCAGGGAATGGGAGAAGGAAATGGCAACCCACCCCAGTATTCCTTCCTGGAGAATCCCGTGGACAGAGGAGCCTGGAGGGCTGCTGTCCATGGGGTCGCACAGAGTCGGACACGACTGAAGCAACTTAGCATACATGCATGCATTGGAGAAGGAAATGACAACCACTCCAGTATTCTTGCCTGGAGACTCCCAGGGACAGAGCAGCCTGGTGGGCTGCCGTCTATGGGGTCGCACAGAGTCGGACACGACTGAAGCGACTTGGCGGCAGCAGCAGCAGCACCAGGGAATCCCCTGTGCTCATGTTACATGGGGCATGTTCTTTCGCCATTGCTAACCTCTGCCACACTTAGAACAGTGCCTCACATGGGCATCGACTCAAATGCGAGGCGCTCAAACGAGCATCAACCGCATGAAAATTTCACAGAACAGCCCAAGAACGCTCTGTTTGAGAAATGAAGTGAGTTGGTTAAGTTGGACCAATCACCAAGATAATTGTGATTATCCTTCAAAACGACTGATCAAATTCAATTTTGGAGAAAAAGAGGATACATCCTGTCTCTGAGCTAGAAGAAAGGCCCCGTAGAAGAGGAGTGGGCGGTACAGCACCATACCGGGCCGGGCAAACCTGGGTCTCTTTTTAAGTGTCTGGTGTGGCTCAGGACCGAGCGACTGCGCACGCACGCGGCTCAGGAAGGGCAAAGGCTCCTCTTTCTTCTTTTTTATAAACTAAAAGAAGTGCCTTTTCCTACCACGTTATTACTGCCTTTTCACGATCCCAGATGGTTCTCCCTTCCTTCCTTCCTCCCGATGTCGGACAATAAAAGCTAAATATTGCCCGAGCGGAAGCGGGGTGAGGGCAGGCATCGAGGCAATGGGAAATGGCTGCTCAGGAAACCGCCAGGGACCCTGAGGCCGAGCCGCTACCTGCACCGGCGGGAAGTTACTCACTGTAACGCCACCTCAGCGTCGCTAAAACACTTCACCTGGGCGCCCCGTCCCTCAGCCTTTCGCAGCCGGGCTCTTCTTCCTGCAAACACAACGTGGCACGTGCTGGTCGTGAGCCCTCCAGATGCCTGCGTGCGCCCCGCGGGCCCTTAGGCGGTGGCGGCCCCCGCGGCCCGGCCTCGTCCCGGGGGCCCGGTCAGCCCCACCGCCGCCCGCTCAGCCCGGCCCGTCGCGCCTCCGCCGCCGTCTCACTCACTTTCTCTCAGGCGGCGCTTGAACGCGGGGTCGCCACGCCGGCTCCGGTCGAAGTAGATGCAGTAGCCAAGGAAGGCGATGGCGCCACAGGCAGCCAGGAGGCCGAGGACCGTGCGGACGCAGGGCATCCGGCCGCGGGCGTCCCACGAACCGAGCGTTGGGCGCGGGCCAGCGAGCGCGGGGAGGCGGCCAGCCGGCAGGGAGCGTCGGCGCGGGGCCCATACCGGCCTCGGGGCTTCCTGTGCGCTGGGCCGCGGGCGTGAGGAGCAGCGCGTAGACGAAGAACATGGAGGGTCTAAGGGGAAGCTTGTGGGATTCTCACAGTACGGAGTAGTGGAGGAGCTCTGTTCCAATCCAGGTCGGTCGCACTCCAAATTCTGAACCCTTTACCCAAACGCGCCCCACTATCTCAGCTCAGACACCCATCCAAGGCAAACCACAGTATGCGGAAATCTGGTTATCTGAGGGAACGGAACCTCCTTTGGTCTCTGTTCCCTAAACTGCAAATTTGAGCCATAACGCTGGTCATCTCTAAGTTCAGAGTACTGCCCACCGAACACCTGGACACTAGTCCATACTCCCCAACCGCGTCTGCTTTGTCACCGAAGGAACCCAGCAGTCTAAAGTACCCAATCACCTTAGCTCAACAGCAGGAGCAAAGAAGCGTGTTGAGGAAATAATAATAGTAACAGCAACAACAAGAATAAGTTTAGCCTAGAAAAAGCTTGTAAAAGTTGCTCAGCCATGTCCAACTCTTTGTAACCCCATGGACTGTCGCCTGTCATGCTTCTCCGTCCTTGGGATTCTCCAGGCAAGAATACTGGAGTGGGCAGCCATTCCCTTCTCCAGGGGATCTTCCCCACCCGGGGATCAAACCTGGGTCTCCCACCATTGCAGGCAGATTCTTTACCGGACCTGACAGTGAAAGGTTCCAGAGCAGAATTAACTCTGAGAGACCCATGCCACTTAACTAGCCTAGATGCTTTTCTAATACTTGGCTTATTCAGAAGACATAGCAAAAAAGGAGGTAAGACTTCATTCCAAATACAAGTTTTGATTTTTACACTAAACCAAAGAGAAGGCATAATCTAGGTAAAAACTTAGCTTTATCTTTTTCTGTTTGGTTGGTTATTCAACTGCTACTCACGGTTTACTGATGTTACTAGTATGTGCACAGCAAGGTGGTCATCTCTGCTGTGACTTCCAGTGGAGCTAAGCAGCAGCCCATGCCCTCACTATTTAAAAGTTAGCAGGTGTTAGTCACATGTAGGTAGTTTTCTTGCGTACTGCATGTTTCTTCCTATAACTCAATCTTCTATTTAGAAGCTTGGGCTGTTGTCAAAACCTGATTATAAACACAAACAGAAAGTAGCATCAGCGTCCAGTGTTACTGGTGATCTGCTAGTGATTTTTAGTTTAGAATCTGAGTGATGGATTGAATCCAGCTCCAAGCAGTCTTTTTTAGGCTGCCTGCTCTTGTCTTCTAATAAAATCATTCTCCCCTGTCCCTCTTTTCATCCTTCACTGAGCTCATAGCTAATTCTTGCGGTACATGGAGAGGGCTGGCAGCACAGAAACTGTTGGAGACTAGCTGGGTGTTCGTGTTAAGTCACTTCAGTCGTGTCTGACTCTTTGTGACCCCATGGACTGTAGTGCACCAGCCTCCTCTATCCATGGGATTCTCTAGTCAAGAATACTGGAGTGGGTTGCCATGCCCTCCTCCAGAGGATCTTCTGGATCTGGGGATCAAACGCACGTCTCTTATGTCTCCTGCATTGGCAGCCCGGGAAGCCCAGCTGAGTGTTCAGGGATAAGGTAAATAGTGACATGTAAAGGGAGGAGAACTATTAAGACAAATACAAATAAACAGCTCACTGAAGTTGAATTGCCACAGAAACCATGCAGTAAAGTAATTGAAAATTCTTCAGCAAGTCTCTATGGTAAGGGTAGATTTTTCTTTTCAAACATAGACATCACTCTTGCTGATTTGGTGATAAGAATTCCAGTACAGCTTTTTCCACATTGAGATAGTGTTAATAATTGTCCCCAAAGTATGCTTCTATAATGGATGATTGATCTTTTTTTAAACAGCTTTATTGAGGTCATAATTGATACACAATAAATTCCACATATTTGAAGTGTACAATTTGATGGATTTTGACATATGCATGCATCCACTCAACCATCACCAAAATCAAAATAATTATCATATCCATCAGCCCCAAAAGTTTCTTTGGTTCCCTTTTTTAAATCTGTTCTTCCATTCATCCTTCCCTGCTTCCCCCATCATCCCCTGCTTCATCACTATAGTTTGCATTTTCTAGATTATTATATACAGCTGACCCTTAAACAGCGTGAGGGTTAGAGGTGCCAGTTCTCTGCACAGTCGAACATTGTATAACAGAGTTGGCCCTCTGTATCCGTAGTTCCACACCCTCAGATTCAACCAACCTCAGCTCATGTAGTACTGTCAGTTCAATTCAGTTCAGTCGCTCAGTCGTGTCCGACTCTGCGACCCCATGAATCGCAGCACGCCAGGCCTCCCTGTCCATCACCAACTCCTGGAGTTCACTCAAACTCACGTCCATCGAGTCAGTGATGCCATCCTCTGTCATCCCCTTCTCCTCCTGCCCCCAATCCCTCCCAGCATCAGAGTCTTTTCCAGTGAGTCAACTCTTCACATGAGGTGGCCAAAGTACTGGAGTTTCAGCTTTAGCATCATTCCTTCCAAAGAAATCCTGGGGCTTATTTCCTTCAGAATGGACTGGTTGGATCTCCTTGCAGTAATGTAGCATTTATTATTTGTAAAAATACATGTAAGTGAACCCAGGCAGTTCAAATCCATGTTTTTCCAGCAATAATGCCATATGGAATCATACAATATGTTCCCCTTGTATATTGTCTGGTTTCTTTCAGTCAGCATGATTTTGAGATCACCCATGTTGTTTTATCAATGCTTCATTTTTATAGGTAAATAATATTTGATTTATGGATATAGTAAAGTTTGGTTAACCATTCAACTGTTGATGGATATTTGGATTTTTTTCCAGTCTGGGGCTATTACAAATAAAACTGTCTGAGTTACCTACTAGTCTAGTGGTTAAGAATCAGTGCTTTCACTGCTGTGGCCAGGGCTCAGACGCTGATTGGGGAACTAAGATCCCGATGCAGTGTGGCCAAAGTTAAAAAAAAAAAAAAAAAAGACTAGCACTTCAGTCAGTTCAGTTCAGTCACTCACTCGTGTCTGACTCTTTGTGACCCCATGGACTGCAACACGCCAGGCTTCCCTGTCCATCACCAACTCCCGGAGCTTGCTCAAACTCATGTTCATCGAGTTGGTGATGAACATCCAACCATCTCATCCTCTGTCGTCCCCTTCTCCTCCTGCCTTCAATCTTTCCCAGCATCAGGTCTTTTCAAATGAGTCAGTTCTACACATCAGGTGGCCAAAGTATTGGGAGTTTCAGCTTCAGCATCAGTCCTTCCAATGACTATTCAGGACTGATTTCCTTTAGGATGGCCTGGTTAGACCTCCTTGCAGTCCAAGGGACTTTTCCAACACCACAGTTCAAAAGCATTGATTCTTCGGCACTCAGCTTTCTTTATAGTCCAACTCTCACATCCATAAATGACTACTGGAAAAACCATAACTATGACTATATGGACCTTTGTTGGCAAACTAATATCTCTGCTTTTTAATATGCACTCTAGCTTTGTCATAGCTTTTCTTCGAAGAAGTGTCTTTTAATTATATGGCTGCAGTCACCATCTGCAGTGATTTTGGAGCCCAAAGAAATCAAGTCTGCCACTGTTTCCACATTTTCCCCATCTATTTGCCATGAAATGATAGGACCAGATGGCAGGATCTTACTTTTATGAATGGTGAGTTTTAAAGCAGCTTTTCCACTTTGCTTTTTTACCTTCATCAAGAGGCTCTTTAGTTCCTCTTTGCTTTCTGCCATTAGACTGGTATTGTCTGCATATCTGAGGTTGTTGGTATTTCTCCCGGCAATCTTGATTCCAGCTTGTGCTTCTTCCAGCCCAGCATTTTGCATGATGTACTCTGCATATAAGTTAAATAAGCAGGGTGACAATATACAGCCTTGACGTACTCCTTTCCCAATTTGAAACCAGTCTGTTGTTCCATGTCCAGTTCTGTTGCTTCTTGACATGCATACAGATTTCACAGGAGGCAGGTAAGATGGTCTGGTATTCCCATCTCTTTCAGAATTTTCTACAGTTAGTTTGTTGAGATCTACACAGTCAAAGGCTTTGGCATAGTCAATAAAGCAGAAATAGATGTTTTTCTGGTATTCTCTTGCTTTTTCAGTGATCCAGCAGATGTTGGCAATTTGATCTCTGGTTCCTCTGCCTTTTCTAAATCCAGCTTGAACATCTGGATGTTCACAGTTCACGTACTCTTGAAGCCTGGCTTGGAGAATTTTGAGCATTACTTTGCTAGTGTGTGAGATGAGTGCAATTGTGTGGTAGTTTGAGCATTCTTTGGCATTGCCTTTCTTTGGGATTGGAATGAAAACTGACCTTTCCCATCCTGTGGCCACTGCTGAGTTTTCCATATTTGCTGGCATATTGAGTGCTATACTTACACAGCATCATCTTGTAGGATTTGAAATAGCTCAACTGGAATTCCATCACCTCCACTAGCTTTGTTCATAGCGATGGTTCCTAAGACCCACTTGACTTCCCATTCCAAGATGTTTGGCTCTGGGTGAGTGATCACACCATCGTGGTTATCTGGGTCATAAAGATCTTTTTGCGTATAGTTCTGTGTATTCTTGCCACCTCTTCTTAATATCTTCTGCTTCTGTTAGGTCCAAACCATTTCTGTCCTTTATTGTGCCCATCTTTGCATGAAATGTTCCCTTGATATCTCTAATTTTCTTGAATAGATCTCTAGTCTTTCCTATTCTATTATTTTCCCCTATTTCTTTGCATTGATCACTGAGGAAGGCTTTCTTATCTCTCCTTGCTGTTCTTTGGAACTCTACATTCAAATGGGTATGTCTTTTCTTTTCTCTTTTGCCTTTTGCTTTTCTTCTTTTCTCAGCTATTTGTAACACCCTCAGACACCCATTTTGCCTTTTTGTATTTCTTTTTCTTGGGGATGGTCTTGATCACTGCCTCCTATACAGTGTCACAAACTTCCATCCATAGTTCTTCAGGCACACTGTCTATCAGATCTAATCCCTTTAATCTGTTTGTCACTTCCACTGTATAATCATAAGGGATTTGATTTAGGTCATAGCTGAATGGTTTAGTGGTTTTCCCTACTTTCTTCAATTTCAGTCTGAACTTGGCAATAAGGAGTTCATGATCTGGGCCAGAGTCAGCTCCTGGTCTTCTTTTTGCTGACTGTATAGAGCTTCTCCATCTTTGGCTGCAAAAGAATATAATCAATCTGATTTCAGTACTGACCATCTGGTGATGTCCATGTGTAGAGTCATCTCTTGTGTTATTGGAAGAGAGCATTTGCTATGACCAGTGCATTCTCTTGGCAAAACTCTATTAGCCTTTGCCCTGCTTCACTTTGTACTCCAAGGCAAATTGGCCTGTTACTCCAGGTTTCTCTTTACTTGCCACTTTTGCATCTCAGTCCCCTATGATGAAAAGGATATCTTTTTTGGGTGTTAGTTCTAGGTCTTATAGGTCTTCATTGAACTGTTCAACTTCATCTTCTTCAGCATTACTGGTTGGGGCATAGACTTGGATTACTGTGATATCGAATGGCTTGCTTTGGAAACGAACAGAGATCATTCTGTCATTTTTGAGATTGCACCCAAGTACTGCAGGAAGTACAGAGGGTGCAATCAACTCTTTTGTGATTATGAGGGCTACTCCATTTCTTCTAAGGGATTCTTGTTCACAGTAGTAGATGCAATGGTCATCTGAATTAAATTCGCCCATTCCTGTCCTGATTCCTAAAATGTTGATATTCACTCTTGCCATCTCCTGTTTGACCACTTCTAATTTACTTTGATTCATGGACCTAACATTCCAGGTTCCTATGCAATACTGTTCTTAACAGCATTGAACTTTACTTCCATCACCATTTAAAAAAAAAAAGGAGACAGAGAGACTAGAACTTACAAAAATAAAATTTAAAGGACTAAAAAAAAAGCTGCTTAAGTATTTGTATATAAGTACTTTATATGACACATCTTTCCTATTCTCTTAAGTAAATACCTAAAACTACCGCACAATTGCACTCATCTCACACGCTAGTAAAGTAATGCTCAAAATTCTCCAAGCCAGGCTTCAGCAATACGTGAACCGTGAACTTCCAGATGTTCAAGCTGGTTTTAGAAAAGGCAGAGGAACCACAGATCAAATTGCCAACATCTGTTGGATCATCACAAAAGCAAGGGAGTTCCAGAAAAACATCTATTTCTGCTTTATTGACTATGCCAAAGCCTTTGACTGTGTGGATCACAATAAACTGTGGAAAATTCTTCAAGAGATGGGAATACCAGACCACCTGACCTGCCTCTTGAGAAACCTATATGCAGGTCAGGAAACAACAGTTAGAACTGGACATGGACCAACAAACTGGTTCCAAATAGGAAAAGGAATACGTCAAGGCTGTATATTGTCACCCTGCTTATTTAATTTATATGCAGAGTACATCATGAGAAACGCTGGGCTGGAAGAAGCACAAGCTGGAATCAAGATTGCCAGGAGAAATATCAATCACCTCAGATATGCAGATGACACCACCCTTATGGCAGAAAGTGAAGAGGAACTAAAAACCCTCTTGATGAAAGTGAAAGAGGGGAGTAAAAAAGTTGGCTTAAAGCTCAACATTCAGAAAACTAGGATTATGGCATCCGGTCCCATCACTTCATGGCAAATAGATGGGGAAACAGTGGAAACAGTGTCAGACTTGATTTCTTTGGGCTCCAAAATCACTGCAGATGGTGATTGCAGCCATGAAATTAAAAGACCCTTACTCCTTGGAAGGAAAGTTATGACCAACCTAGATAGCATATTCAAAAGCAGAGACATTACTTTGCCAACAAAGGTTGGTCTAGTCAAGGCTATGGTTTTTTCCAGTGTTCATGTATGGATGTGAGAGTTGGACTGTGAAGAAAGCTGAGCGCCGAAGAATTGATGCTTTTGAACTGTGGTGTTGGAGAAGACTCTTGAGAGTCCCTTGGACTGCAAGGAGATCCAACCAGTCCATCCTAAAGGAGACCGGTCCTGGGTTTTCACTGGAAGGACGGATGCTGAGGCTGAAACTCCAATACTTTGGCCACCTCATGCGAAGAGTTGACTCATTGGAAAATACCCTGATACTGGGAGGGATTGGGGGCAGGAGGAGAATGGGACAGCAGAAGATGAGATGGCTGGATGGCATTACCAACTCAATGCACATGAGTTTGGGTGAACTCCAGGAGTTGGTGATGACAGGGAGGCCTGGCGTGCTGCAACTCATGGGGTTGCAAAGAGTTGGACATGACTGAGCCCCTGAACTGAACTGAAAGGTGAAATGGCTGTTTAATTTTTTAAGAAACTGCCAAACATTTCTCCAAAATGGCTGTCCCAGTTATGAGAGTTCCAGTTCCTCCATTTTGTGGCCAACACTTGGTATGGTCACCGTTTTTTAAATTTAATATTGTAAAAGGCAGGTAGTGGATTCTCAGTGTGGTTTTATCTAGTGGTTTTATTTCCCTAATCCCCTTTTTAATGATCACTTTTTAAAAGTAGATTATAATTTTTAGGAAGACTGAAATTCACAAGCAGATTGTGATTCTATACAGGAAGTACAGAGGGTTCTGATACATCCCCTGAACCCACACAAGCACAAAGTCCTCCCTCCCACATTAGAATAGCACATTTTAATCAATAAACCTACATGCACATCAAAGTCTGTAGTTTACAGTTCACTCTTGGTATTGTACAAATGTATAACATGTATCCATCCTTATAGTATCAGGCAGAATAGTTTCATTGCCCTGAAATCCTTCACACTCCACCTATTTATCCCTCTCCTCAACCCCTGGCAACCGCTAATTTTTTTTACTGTTTCCATAGTTTTGCCTTTTAATGGAAGTTATATACTTTGAGCTGTACAGTACATAGCCTTTTCAGATTGGCTTCTTATACTGAGTAGTATGCATTTAAAGTTACACCATGTCTTTTCATGGTTTGATAGCTCATTTCTTTTAGTGCTGAATGATACTTAACCATCTGCATGTACCACAGTTCATTCGTTCACCAACTAAAGGACATCTTGGTTGCTTCCAAGTTTTGGCAATTATGAATAAAGCTGCTATTACTTTCTGGGCCAGTTTTGTGTGGACATTTTTTCAATCCATTTCAGTATATGCTAAGAAGTAGGATTGCTATATCATGTTTAATTTTGTCAAGAAACAGTGAAATTGTCTCCAGAGTGGCTGTATCATTTTGCATTCCCAGCAGTGATGAATTAAGAGTTCCTGTTGTGATTGCCAGTCCAGGCTCAATACATGAGACAGGGTGTTCAGGGCTAGTGCACTGGGATGACCCAGAGGGATGGGATGGGGAGGGAGGTGGGAGGGGGGTTCAGGATGGGGAACACACGTAAACCCATGGCTGATTCATGTCAAAGTATGGCAAAAATGACTACAATATTGTAAAGTAATTAGCCTCCAATTAAAAAAAATGGAGTTCCTGTTGTTCCAGATTCTTGTCAACATGGCACAACACAGGGTATTGTCGGTGTTTTGAATTTTTTCGTTCTAATTACATTTGTAGTGGTTTATCTTATTATTTGCATTTCCAGGATGACATGTTATGTGGAGCATCTTTTCATGTGCATATTTGCCATCTGTATATTTTCTTCAGTGATTGTTAAGGGCTTTGGCACATTTTCAAATCTGTTTTCTTATTGTTCAGTTTTAAGAATTCTTTGTATATTTTGGATATGTCTGCTATGATCTGAATATTTGTGTCCACCCAAAATTCTTGTGTTAAAATCCTGATCCCTAATGATGGTATTAGGAGGTGGGGCTTTTGGGAGGTGATTAGGTCATGAGGATGGGTGCTCTCATGATTGGACTTAGAGCCCTTACAATAGGCCCACAGAGTAACCGATCCCTTTCTATTCCAGGAGGCTTTCACTGAACCTTGCTGGCAGCTTGATATTAGAATCCCCAGCCTCTGGAACCATAGGAAATGTTAGTTTATAAGTGACCCAGTTTATTTTTGTTATGGCAGTCCAAACAGACTAAGACATAGTCTTTTATCAGGTGTCTCTTTTGCATATTTCCTCCAGTCTATAGCTTGTCTTTTCATTCTCTTGATGAACACCATTTATATGTGCTTCTTTGATATTCATGTGTGTTCTTTAGACAAGTGTGTTTTCAAATATTTATTCTTTTTAACTTGCATTATTTGCCTTTTTGACTATTGAGTTTTTAGAGTTCTTTATATAGTCTGGATACAAGTCCTTTATCTGATAAATGCTTTGCAAATGTTTTCTCCCAGTTTGTTTCTTATCTTTTTATTCTTTTAACAAAAGAATTATTCATTCTTTCAGTCTTTTAAAGAGCCAAGGAGTTTAAGTTTAATGAAGTCCAATTCATCAACATATTCCTTTATGGATTGAGCTTTTGGTGTTGTATTTAAGAAATCTTTACCTAACTCAGATAGGTGCAAGGTCACAAAGATTTTCTCCTGATTTCTTTTTAAAAGTGTTAGTTTTAGGTTTTGCAGTCCATTCTGAGTTTTTGTATATGTTCATTCTTTCTGCATATGGATATCCTATCGTTCAGCACCATTTCTTTAACAAAACTGTACTTAGTCTTACCTCAGCAATTCTTTGTAGTTTTAAGTCTTTCCCATCCTTTGTCAGATTTATTGTAACATGTTTCGTGTTTTTATGCTATTGTAAATGATACTTTTACAATTTAAGTTTCTGATTCAGTTCAGTCGCTCAGTTGTGTCTGACAATTTGCGACCCCATGAACCACAGCACACCAGGCCTCCCTGTCCATCACCAACTGCCGGAGTCTACCCAAACCCATGTCCATTGAGTTGGTGATGCCATCGAACCATCTCATCCTCTGTCCCTCCCCTTTTCCTCCTGCCCTCAATATTTCCCAGCATCAGGGTCTTTTCCAATGAGTCAGCTCTTCACATAAGGTGGCCAAAGTATTGGAGTTTCAGCTTCAACATCAGTCCTTCCAATGAATACCCAGGACTGATCTCCTTTAGGATGGACTGGTTGAATCTCCTTGCAGTCCAAGGGACTCTCAAGAGTCTTCTCCAACACCACAGTTCAAAAGCATCAATTCTTCAGTGCTCAGCTTTCTTTAGAGTCCATCTCTCACATCCATACATGACCACTGGAAAAACCATAGCTTTGACTAGACAGACCTTTGTTGACAAAGTAATGTCTCTGCTTTTTAATACACTGTCTAGGTTGGTCATAACTTTCCTTCCAAGGAATAAGTGTCTTTTAATTTCATGGCTGCAGTCACCATCTGCAGTGATTTTGGAGCCCCCAAAAATAAAGTCAGCCACTGTTTCCCCATCTATTTGCCATGAAGTGATGGGACCAGATGCCATGATCTTAGTTTTCCGAATGTTGAGCTTTAAGCCAACTTTTTAACTCTCTTCCTTCATGTTCAGTTCTTCACTTTCTGCTATAAGGGTGGTGTCATCTGCATATCTGAGGTTATTGATATTTCTCCCAGCAATCTTGATTCCACCTTGTGCTTCCTCCAGCCCAGCGTTTCTCATGATGTACTCTGCATATAAGTTAAATAAGCAGAGTGACAGTATACAGCCTCGATGTACTCCTTTTCCTTTTTGGAACCAGTCTGTTGTGATTATTTTTTGCTAATACATATTAATGGAGCTTCCCTGGTGGCTTAGTGGTAAAGAATCTGCCTGCCGATGCAGGAGACCCAGGTTCGATCCCTGGGTCAGGAAGATCCCCTGTAGAAGGAAATGGCAACCGACTCTAGTATTCTTGCCCCGGGGATATATCATAGACAGAGGAGCCTGGAGGGTTACAGTTCGAGCGGTCACAAAAGAGTCTGTCATGACTTAGCAGCTAAACAACAGTAAGGATGTAGAAATACAATTGATTTTCATCTATTAATCTTGCATCCTGCATTCTTGCTAAACTCACCAGTTTGAATGCCTAGGACTTCTTTTTCTTTCATCATTAAGTATGTTAACTGTACACTTTTGATAGATGTCCTTTATCAGGTTGAGGAAGTTGCCCTCTATTCTGTCTGTTGAGGAATGGATGTTGGGTTTTGTCAAATGCCTTTTCTGCATCTGATGGTTCCTTGTTACAAGCTGAATTATATTAATTTTTGACTATCAAACCAACCATACATTCCTGAGATAAACCCTATTTGACTCACATTGTATTTTCCTTTTAATATGTTTTTGGATTCTATTTGCTAAAATTCTGTTTAGCATTTTTGCATATATATTCACAAGGATATTGGTCTTTAGTTTTCCTTTCTTTCATTGTCTAGTTTTGATGTTAGAGGAGAGCTGGGCTCATAGAGTCAATCGGCAGCATTCTTTCATCCTCAGTTTTTTCAAGAGTTTGATGAATTCATGTCTTCCTTAGTTTTAACATTAGGTATTCCTTAAATATTTGGTACAATTCACAGTAAAGCTGGATCTTGAGTTTTACTTTGTGGGAAGGTTTTTAACATTAATTCCATTTGATAATAGTGTTAATCTGGTTATATATTTATTGTGAATTTAGGTAATTTATGTCTTTCAACTTTTCCATTTCATCTGAGTTGTTGAATTTATTAGCATAGAGATATTCATAGTATTCCTCTATTATCCCTATAATAGCTATAGACAGTCTGCAGCAATGCCACTTTCTCATTCCTGATACTGGCGATTTGTGTCTTCTCTATTTCCTTTCTAATCAGCCTGGCTAGAGGCTTATCAATTTTAAAGATAGTTCTTCATTTTTAAGTCCATTACTGGCAAATTGAGTCTATTGTGCTAAAAATCATACTCCACCAAAGAAAACGTGGTACACAGGAAGCAGTCTATTGATGTCTGTTAAATGAACCAGTGAATGAAAAAAAAAAACCATTGATTTCTGCATGTTAAGCCCTTTTAATATTATTACTCTCTTTTAGACATTACCCATTTCCTTACTTCTTACTTATGTCATTTAGTACTAATATGTAACTCAGCAAAACTGCCAGAGGCGAGGTTAAGTGCTTGACAGTGTGTTCCAAGATGAGGCTAGAGAGAGGTGAGGCAGGTGACTGGCGCTGTAGAGGGAAGAAACCTTGAGACAATGGAGAAAACAGATGGAAGCTGAAGACACAGTGAATCATAAAGTGTAATAAAACTATAAGGCAGGATTCTTTGACTATTAAACTAGCAACTTATACAGGATGAGAGTATAAACTCTAATAACAAGAAATGAAGATCACATAAAATCTTAATTCAGGAGTGACTGCTCAAAGTTGTTAACAGTAAAATTTTCAATTTAATAGCATCAGTACTTCAAAAAGATATTTGAGAAATGTTCAGATATTAGAGGAAAAGGTTACATAAATTAGCTTAGTTAAATAATGAAAAATAGGATTTCTGTTTATACTCAACGTTGAGAAATGATATACTGGGCCTATTTTACCTGTGTTAGCAGGAGGATCTTAAGATTTCCAGTCAGATGAAGGAACCTCAAAAGTGTCATAACATATTTTGATGGGAAAAAGCACAAATCTCTCCTTACTTTCACCAGGCTAAAAAAACACCAACTTGATTAACCTGAATTCTGAACTAGCCAACCACAAACCTTGGGTTTGGGTTTGCATGGTCCTATGCTTTAGAAGATTGTTTTACGTTCAGCCTGCACACATTTAAAGGATACACTTTCATTAATTTTCACATGTGTACACCCATGAAATAATTTTAACAAGAAAGATAACGAATACAACCATAACCACCAGATGTCTCCTTGGCCCCTTTATAATCTCTTCCTCCCAGCTCACCCACTCCACAGCCCCTACAAAGTTTCTAAGAACCCAGTGATTTGCTTTTTTGTCACTATAGATTGATATATGTATTTTTTAGAATGAATCATAAACTATGTATTCTTTGTTGACTGGCTTCTTTCACCCAGCTTGATTGAGTCAACTAATTTGTTACCTGTCTCATCTATTTCATTTTACTGCTGAGCTGTTTTCCATTGTATGGATATGCAATAATTTATTAATCTATTCACCAGCTGATAGATATTTGGGTTATTTCAAGTTTTTGTTACTTTGTATGGACATGCTTTCATTTCTCTTGGGTAAGTTTCTAAGAATGGAATGGCTGGGTCATATGCTTAAATTCTTAATAAACTGTTGAAATTTTTCCAAAGTAGTTGTACCACTTTGTATTCTCAAATAGCAGGGAGTAAGAGTTTGAGTTCTTCTGCATCCACCCCAACACTTGGGTGGATGCAGAACTTATGGGGTCTGAAATTCTCCTTAATAGGATTTATAAGCTGAGGATGGGCAAATCACTTTACCTTTCTAAATATCACAACTATTAGAACTGCTAAAAAACAAAAACACCTGACAATATCCAGTACTGGCAAGGATTTAGTGCAACTGAAATCTGTGTGTTGCTGGTGGAAATGCAAAATGGTACAGTCATACAAAACTTACTCTTAGGTGCTTACCCAAGAGAAATGAAAACTTATGCTCAAACAAAAACCTGTATGTGGATATTTATAGTGGCTTTATTCATAATTATTCAATATCTTGTCATAGAGAAGTTTTTAATTTTAATGCAGTTTATTTGAGTGCAGGTTTGGATAAGGATCAAAGAGAATTTCTAAAAGCAGTTAACTATTGATGGTAAAGGTGTCCTATCAAAGGAATACTACCAGTTAAGTCTGTGTTCATAACTGCCTTAAACTAGCTCTATTATAGGGTTAATTGTGGAGATAATGACTGCATCACTGAAACTGTTCATTTGAATTTCAGATAAATAAACATAATTTTTACGTGTGCTGTGTGTAGTCGCTAGGTCTCTTTGCAACCCCATGGACTGCAGCTCGCCAGGCTCCTCTGTCCATAGGGATTCTCCAGGCAAGAATACTGGAGTGGGTTGCCATGCCCTTCTCCAGAGGATCTTCCCAACCCGGGATCGAACCCAGGTCTCCCATATTGCAGGCGAATTCTTTACTGACTGAGGCACTAGGGAAGCCCATGAGATGTACTAAAAAGTGATTTGAATCAGATCGTCTTATTTAATGTAACTTAGTCTTGAGAAGAAATCCAGTTACTTATTATGTACTCATTTACTGTATCTACATGGAAGCTTCTTAAGTTTTTCAAAAGTAGAACTTTTCAAGGTGAATTTTGTGTGGTACAAATTATAGAATGACGATGACTTCATAATTATGTTAATTACAAATTCCAAAATTAGAAACACTGCTCTTCTTATTCTGTTTAAGATCTTTCAGTATTCACTAATGATGAACGCTATGACATACTGTAGTTTTCCTGTAATGGCATAAAAATCTGTAACTATATGAGGGTAGTGAAAAAGGAAAGACGAAACAAAGAGAAGAGGAAAAAGAACTCATCAGCTTAAGGATATTTTTTGGAGATTAGACTGCTGAACAAGTTTTACACTTTTCAAATATTATTTTTAAATCACTTTATGAAAAGAACACCAAAGACAACTTTTAAATGTCTGACTTTGTGCATAAGCATCATTAGTAAAAATACAATGGCAATTCAAATCTTAATTTAAGTAAACATAATTTTGACCATCTTACTCCATATTAGGTGCTGGACCAGGCACTTTGTGGGATACCCCTGTGACTGAGGAGTCCTTAGGGAACTACACATCTTGTCACATACATAAACTAATGTAATGTACAAGGTAAGTTGTCAAGAAAATATTAAAGATTGAACATGATATACGAGCATAAAGGAGAGTGATATTCTGGGGGTGGTTAAGAAGTCAGCAAAGGCTTCCTGGAAAAGTGGCTCTTAAAATAGTTCTGAATATGTAGGGTGAGAGTGGTGGGGGGAACAGAAGCAGCAACAGGCAGAGATGGGCAAGTATATAAGACTTGAGCAGTGCCTGAATACCTCTGCTTGACCTGGCTCCTACCTCTTCTGCTTCAGCTCTGTGCTTAGCACCAACTTCTCAGTGTGCCTGAGCATTTTACTTTCCATATTTCTCCCCCTATTTGTCTAACCAATTTATAATCCTCAATGGGGCTCAGTTTGCTTTCTCTGCAAAGCCTCCCCAGACAACGTTTGCCTTCACACTAGTTGGACTCGGTATCATTTTTCTGATGGCACGCCATAACTTCATATGATAATCAGGCCAATAGATAAGAATTACATAGCGTAACTGTTTAACATAGAGCTCATTAGATTATGCAGTCCACAAATACAGGGGCCTATTTCTGTCACGTTCACTGTTTTGTCTCCTGGGCCTTAACACAATGCCTGGGACATCAAAGATACCCAATAAATTGTTGATGAATAAATTCAAATAATTGTTTTTATGTGTGGTTGAATTCAGAGCTTCAAAATGCTTACATGATACTGATAGCTATGTTATACTACAGGGCTTATAAGAAAGGTATATAAAGAAATTAATAGCACAATGCATAAAGATTTCCAATTTAAAGTAATTCTGTAGAAGACAGAGCATGTAATGTGTTAAGTACCAATACCTTAGTGAAGAACAGGAAAACCAGAAATTTTACAGTAAAAGCACACCTGGAATATTAAAACAGAAATCTCCATAATCTTCAAAAAAGTTGATTTTATAGATAGCACCTTTCACTTTACATATTAAAGAGTAGCTTTATTTATTTTTTTAGTCATATAGAAGAGCTATCTACTCAAAGGTTAACTAATTTCAAAATATGGTGAATGTTTGAATTTAATACCTCATCAATACTATTTCAAAATTCAATTACTTTCATAGTCCTTTCCAGCCACTGGCCCCAATAAAAGGATTTTAACAGTGTTCATGTACCCATTCAGTGAATATATAATTTTGCTCTCTGTAGCAAGGTCTCAATACTTCATTACCAGATTTATAATGATTAGAAAGGACAATATTCAAGCTGATAAATCATTAAAATATCTAATGTATGAATATAAGGTTGCCTCTTGGTTCCAACTGTATTAGAATGACACAGTTTTAAGATTTTTATAATTAAGTACTAGAAATATTTAATTGTAGAGACTGAAGATTACATAGAATGTATTGAATATGCTTTGTTTTGTGAAGTCTGATTTTCCAACTGTGAGTTACTGGCACTTGGAGAAAAAAAAAACAATCACTTAAATGAAAACTGAAAATATAAAGCCTATGTTTAAAACATGGCCTTTATTAATACTGCCCACTGAGCTCCATTTTTATTTTACATTGAAATACTTCTGCTTTGCAAAGAAAAGACAGAAAAGTGCATTTTACAAGAGTACTTTTTTGTTTTTAATTCTCTGCGAAAATGGAAGGAATCTGAATCACAAGTTCACAATGTGGTAAAATGAAATTAAGAAACAATGATTTCAGTAATGCTATGCCATCACTAGTGTTTGGCTCTGACTTTGTTCTTGTAAATCAGATCCTGATATACAGTCTAGAGCATCTAGGTTATTACTCTACAGCATATTAAACACAGAAAAGGGGGTTTAAAAAAAACCCCTTTCAATGTACAAACATGAATTTAAAAACTGATTTTAAAAAATCACCTTTTTACATAATGTATATGGCAAAAATGCTTTAAGTACATGATTTTGGAAGAATTATTTACAAAATGTATCAGTCTGTGAAACAATTCACAAACAAAGCATACATAATTGCTTTACTTAGTTGTTGCATCTCAACTTTGGGAGATATAAATTTATTCGGCAGTATAGCAAACATAAAAACGGTGACAAAATATTTTAAGGGCAACCAAAAATTTGATCCTCAAAATGGTTTAAATACTAGGACTGCCAAAGTTTCTAAACAAGGACATACTTTAATGATCCAGATGCCCATTTATATAGTTCTACACTGTTTGAAGGACTGAGACAGATTCCCTTCAATACAGGCAAAGCTGCTGGATGCAACCTCCTGCAAAAGGGACAGCTGAGAGCTATTGTCATTTGAAGAGTGAATTAACCTAGAATTTTCTTTTTTTCAATTTTATTAATATTTTAAAAAATACATAAAAATACAACATCCAATGTCTGAATAAATATATTTAACAAGTTGCAAGATAATACCTTATTTTACACAAAATTTTCAGCTTTAGAAATCTTGTTAAATAACTTCATTGTTGTTATATATTTCATTTTTGTTTTTTTGTAACAAAATAAAAACTCTGAAATTACATAGAAAAAAGACAAAATATTTTTGTCAAGGGATAAGATAGTCCACTGAAAACTTATTCACAATTCCACTGTAAACATTAATAAACATTAAAATATTTGCATAATTGTGTGCTCAAAAATCCTATAAAAAGTGGAAGACTTATTACAACTGTAGTTTTCAGTCAACTACACTTCCTTTCACAATTTATTTTGTCCCATTTACACCTTAAACCTGGGCACACTGCTGAACATATACTTTGGCAGTTCTAAATAGCAAGTGCTTCCACAAAAATAATAAAACCAACAACAACAATTAAAAAGAACACAACATAAACCCCCTACTCACCAAGTGTTCAAATACATCTCAGTGAAAGTGCAGCAGTAACTATTTAGCTGGATAATATTTTGATGTTTACCATGTGCACTTGCTTGTCTATGATTTCTGTAACACCTGAAAGCTTTATTATACAATTTCAAATTTGCTAAGTGCCCTTTTTCTATCTTCACAAGAAAAAATGAAAAAAAAAATTATAGAGGAAAAATTATGACAAATATGGCAGGCTGCCTAAACTTCAGTTACTAATCAGCTTATTTTTTGCAACAGAAAAAAAGAAAAGAGAAAGGAGTAGATACAATCCAGCCTTGAAAAGTGTACAGGATATACTTAGCAATGTCAAACCAGTTGAGTGCTTTCTGTGGTTGTATTTCGGGGTTTGGGGATTTATGTCCATGGCAGCAAACTGCTGGGAAGGCAGAGAAAACGTTTATCACCTGCATTCTACAGCAAGTACGTTTTGTGGGGGAGATGAGGAGGAGGGACTCATTCCAGTGTCCGATGAAGCAGATGACATGGAGGCTCCGGCATGAGACACTGTGGAATCAAACAAGCTACATTAGACTAGAAAACTATCACACACAGATACCCAACCACTGGCAAATTAGAAATAAATTTCTTAAACATTATTCACTTCCATTATAGCCTTCTCAAATGGTGCATGAAGGAATTAACAGCAGCAAAAATTTTGTTTGGCTTAACTGAGTGGAATCAGTCTCTGCTGCTGCTGCTGCTAAGTCGCTTCAGTCGTGTCCGACTCTGTGCGACCCCATAGACGGCAGCCCACCAGGCTCCCCCGTCCCTGGGATTCTCCAGGCAAGAACACTGGAGTGGGTTGCCATTTCCTTCTCCAGTGCATGAAAGTGAAAAGTGAAAGTAAAGTCGCTCAGTCGTGTCTGACCCTCAGCGACCCCATGGACTGCAGCCTTCCAAGCTCTTCTTCTGACCATGGGATTTGCCAGGCAAGAGTACTGGAGTGGGGTGCCATTGCCTTCTCCGAATCAGTCTCTAATCACTAAGTAACTGAAAAAGGCACCATAAAATATAAAGACTAGGTATAAACTCTTAAATTCCTACTTGAAAGATCCCTGAAAGAAAATCACCTTTGTCCCCAAATCAGAAACAAGATCAACCTGAGGTAAGTTTTCACTGTAGCAAATTCCTGCCTTTCTCTGGGTTAGAGGACCCTAAAAGAATTCCCCATCCTAGAAAATATCTTGTAACCAGCTAACCATTGGCTTCCTATCTTGATCCTGTCCCAATATACCAGATGGAAACAAGACTCTCATAAGCAAAGAGCAGTAATCTAGATCAGGTATCAGAATCATGGGATCAGGATGGAACTGTGGCTGAGTGACTAGAAAAAGTGCCCAAGTGACTTTGACATAACGCTCCAGAAGCATGGATTAAAGATCACTATTCTATGCATCAGCTGCTTTGCCATTTTTTAGTTTACACTTCTTTGCAGAGCTCTATCTTTTGCAAATCTTTGCTCAATTATTCCTATTTTACTTGAAGTTTTAATTTTTATTTAGGTATACCTCCCTCAGTGTGTGTACTGTCAATATATTTAACTCATTACTACAAATTCCAATATGTATGCTAGAAGTCACTCAATGTTTCACTTTAATAACTCACTTCACACACACACAAATTAAAAAAATCAAAAAAGGGAAGAAGACCATAAGAAAATTATATTCTTGGTTGTCTGAAACTTGTATGACCTTTAGGAAACTCAAAGCAACTGAAAGTTCTATGAAGAAAGTTCCATTTGTTGATTTGTTCTTCTTGTGTTTAAAAATTCTGTAAAGACTTCTTGCTATTTAGTTTTTCAAAAGGACAAAGAAAGAAAGTCAGTCTCTTTCCTTTTGCTCCACTGTATTTCCAGGAATTGAGAACTGCTGGACTTAGAATTGAATGCTTCAAGACCACATATGATACAGGCCATTCTATCAGTAATTCATCCCTTAAGTGCCATAGATAGAAAACTTCTCTAGAGATGGGCAAGCCTATCAGGTAATTTACTTTTTTTTTTTTTCTTAAAGGGACATCCCTCCTAGAGCCCTCCCCTACTGTTCTATCCTATTTCTGAAATAGCCGCTTTGTAGGCTTGCTATGCAGTAGTCATTCTAGGGCTTCCCTTCACCATCATCTTTAGATTTTCCTTATTGTTTTCCTATATGGGATTCCTTCTTTGCTGGATCTCATGTCATCTTCATAACTTGGCTTCTAGTTTTAATGACACCATCGAGAAATCTGTCATGAGAAATCTGATGCTGTTCTGAGGCCCATCTTTTTGTATGTACCTTTATATGGTAAAAGGCTTCCCAGGTGGTGTTAGTGATAAAGAACCCACTGCCAATACAGGAGATGTACGAGACATGGGTTCAATCCCTGGGTTGGGAAGATCCCCTGGAGAAGGAAATGGCTACCCTCTCCAGTATTCTTGCCTGGAAAATCCCATGGGCAGAGAAGCCTGGTGGGCTACAGTTCCATAGGGTTGCAAAGAGTCAGACATGACTGAGAGAATAACACATATATGGTAAGCTTTTAGAATCTTACCTTTATCCAAAGGGTTCTGAAGTTTCATAATTTGCTTTGGTGTGATTCCTGCTCACCCTCCCACCACAACCCCTCCCATTCTTTATGAGTCCTTTCAATCTTCTAATCCATCTCCTTCAGTTCTGGAAATTTTTCTTAGGTCTTTGATGACAACTTCCTCCTATGTTTATTCAGTGCTCTCTTTCTATAAAGCCTATGATTCAGAAGTTCTATCTGCACTTACAGCCAGATCCTATACTCTTATTCTCTCCTATTATCTTTTTTATTTTTACTGGTATTTCTCTAGCCTTGTTATCTAATCCTTTTTATTTTTTATTCCTACCACCATATTTTTAAGAGATCCTTCATGTTCTCTGAATTTCAATAACAGTCTCATATTCTGGCTTCATGGAGAAGGAAGTGGCAACCCACTCTAGTATTCTTTCCTGGAGAATCCCATGGACAGAGGAGCCTGGCAGGCTACAGTTCATGGGACCACAAGAGTCAGATACAACTTAGCGACTAAACCACCACCACATTCTTGTTTCAAGACTGCAGTATCCTTCCTGTAACTCTGGATATTAATTATAGTTGTTTTTATATGGCATGTTGCAAGTTCTTTTTTGTTCTCATTTTCTATTTTGGTTTCTGTCTTTATGTAGGGGCTTTCCTCAAACATCTGATCTTCACTTCCATATTTAAGAGAAGGAGCATTGAGCTAATTGGAAGTTGTACATGAGGATGTCAGGCTTTTAAATGCTGGGCACTGTACACGTGGTGATTGGCAAGGAACTTGCTTTTTGGTTCAGGAACCTCCAAATGCTGGTATCTGTTAGATCATTTCTTTTGGACTGACCAGTTTCTTTAGAGGAATCTTTCAGTCTCCTTCCAGGAATAATCATAAGCTTAGTTACCAGCTTTCAGAGGGCTAAGAAGATGAGATCTTAGTTTGGAAAAGGAATAGGAGTCTCATCATTCATTACTGGCAACTTTTACTCAAGCTCCGTCTTTTTGGTTTACCACTTAATACCACTTAACCCTCACCTTCAGCTATGGTTGGTTTCCTGAGTCTGTCTATAAGCCTGTTGATGCCTTCCAGCCTCCAATAACGTAACCTCCTGGGTTGTTTTTTTTTTTTTTGGCTAAAGCTAGGGGAAAAGGTAGTTTGCTTCACAGGGTGGGATGAAAGGATCCAATTTCTCCTTCCATTTCAACCAGTCTCCCATTTTTCAGCCTCACACTTTACATTGCCTTCAGAGCTTTTCTGGGGGGTGATGTAGTATGAACTAGCTTCTCCTTGTTTTGTCCCACTACAAGGATAAACAAGCTTAGGCTTTTAGCATTCTCTCATGTGCTGACATACTGCTGACACTTCCTGTTGGCCACAGCCAATCTGCTGTCCCATTCTCTTGTCCTTGTACATATAGGGCTTTTAGTTTTCTTTATATTATTTTAGTGAAGCCTGGGCTTGGGGCTTGGGGCAGACATGAGCATGACAATGTTTAACTAAAGCCAATCCTATACATTTTTAAGGTTTAGCTTAGATGCTACTGTCTTTATGATAATATCAAAGTCATCTCTCCTTCCACCTATACTTGTGTATCACTCTTAGGACTCTCAACACACAGTTCCACTGGACAGTAAGACTTTTCTCATTCATCTCTGTACTTTCACCACCTGAAAGAAGGCCTGGCATATGGTATATGTGCATTAATGTTGTAGAGCTGAAGTATCTTATGCAGTAGTTGCTTAGGAAATGCCTTACAATCCCAACAAGACAATCTCCTCGAGAAGAAGCCATATGCTTCTTTGTTTTGATGAACCCCATAATAGATAATGCCTGTTAATAGGCAGTCAATAAAATGTCTATTGAATAGTGAGAGATATTCAGAGGGAGCAGGCTCTTCTTGAGAACCCACATTTAGTAAAATCACACATTTTGTAAAACAGCTCATAGTCCCTTTCAAAAGTCTCATTCTGGACTTCCCTGGTGGAGCAGTGGATTGGAGTCCACCTGCCAATGAAGGGGACACAGGTTGGGTTCAACCCTGGTCTGGAAGATTCCACACGCCACAGAGCAGCGAAGCCCATGCACCACAATTACTGAGCCTGTGAGCTGCAACTCCTGAAGCCCATGTGCCCTACAGCCTGTGCTCCACAACAGGAAAAGCCACCCGACCAAGAAGCCTGCACATCGCAACGAAGAGTGGTCCCCGCTCGTGGAAGTCAGAGAAAGCACACACAAAGCAAAGAAGACCCAGCACAGCCAAAAAATAAAAATAAATAATGTTTTAAAAAACCAAAAGCAAAAGTCTCATTCTGACTAATTCAGTTGTTGACTCATTTCAACAATAGCAACAAAGAAGAAAACCTAGCAATCTAAAAATAATTTATATACTATATTCAAAAAGTGACAAGCCTAAATCTTCTAAAGTGATACGGTATATATTTGAAAAATAGAGAGAAGAAAAATTATAATCAAATTACCTTCTCTGTCTTTCTTTTTTAATCTTTTTCTCCTCCTGTCTATGGTTGCAACTTCAGACTTCAAAGACATGTAATATTTTCTGATTTCCTGTAGTTTTTCTTGGAGAAAAGAGATTCTCTCTGTACTGTTCATATTATCTAATTCATCTAAAAGGCAAAAAAACAGTTACTTTGGAATTAAAAATAATTCTATAAGAAAAAAAAGATGGCAGTTCTTTCAAAACTCTGACTCATAAATCAACAAAAGCTTTAGTTTATTAAAACCTAACAGTACACTAAATAAGGTTCTATAAAAAGAGAAGACATTAAATTCATGAATAAGATTTCTATATACATCCCAAATTTTCTTAATTAAATATATATTACTTAATGATATATCACTGAATGATCAGAGAAGCACAAGAAAACATCCAACATACAGCATCTCTGATCTATAATTGTAGCTGTTCACCCATATAGTGTCTTTGTATTGACGTTTTAGTTATTTCCAATTGTCAATACAAGAAAGGATGTTTAAGTTTCATCAATCTGTATAAATCATACATGTCTCATTTCATAACTGGAGAGCTTTCTCCAGTGTTTATGAAGTTAACATATAAGACACAGATTCTTTAATTTATAGTAAGTAATGATTATTGATAAGGCAATATTTAGGATACCTAAATAAATGAATTTGCTAATTATTATTCCTTGTTTTGACATTTTAACATATCACTTTTGACATTTGACATATCACTTTGTGATATACATTCAAGTTTTCTATAAGCATCTTACTGAGTTGAAAGCTCCACTTATATGTCCGAGGGGATGAATTCGGATGTTTTTCTTTCTGTTTATCTTTTTCTCCATCTTTGATGTGAGGGGATATCCTTGCAGGGGATCGTGCAAGCTTCTGTGGCTTAGATACACTAAGATGCTTTACTGGGGTACATTTACTTGAATTGTCTAGGACAGGAAGATCTTCACTATCACTGCTTTGTCCTATAAGAAGAAAAAGTTAACTCAGATTATAAATGATAAAAACTTTAAAAATGCAACAGACCCAGCAATTACACTTTTTGGTATCCTAAAGAAACAAATGCACAAAAGTGCTAAGTTTTATAACAATAAAAAGATGGAAATAACCTAAATACCTACCAAAAGGGAAATGGCTAAGAATTATATATTATTGTTGTTTTTCAGTTGCTAAGTCGTATCTGACTATTTGCAACCCGATGCAGGATGCCAGGCTTTCCTGTCCATTTCCTGGAGCTTGTTCAAACTCATGTGCATTGAGTCGGTGATACCATCCTCTGTCACCACCTTCTCTTTTTGCCTTTAATCTTCCCGATGCTGGGGAAGGGTCTGGCAGTAGGGTCTTTTCCAATGAGTGAGCTCTTCACATGAGGTGACTAAAGTATTGGAGCTTTAGCTTCAGCAGCAGTCTTTTCAATGAATATTCGGGGTTGATTTCCTTTAGGACTGACTGGTTTTATCTCCTTGCTGTCCAGGTGACTCTCAACAGTCTTCTTCATGCCACAGTTCAAAAGCATCAATTCTTCTACACTCTGCCTTCTTTATGGTTCAACTCTCACATTCAAACATGACTACTAGAAAAATCATAGCTTTGACTAGAAGGACCTTTATCAGCAAAGTGATGTCTCTGATTTTTAATATGTTTTCTAGGTTGGTCATAGCTTTTCTTCCAAGGAGCAAGCGTCTTTTAATTTCATAGCTGCAGTCACCATCTGCAGTGATTTTAGAGCCTGGGAAAATAAAATCTGCCAGTGCTTCCACATTTTCCCCATCTATTTGCCATGAAATGATAGGACCGGATGGCAGGATCTTAGTTTTATGAATGGTGAGTTTTAAAGCAGCTTTTTCACTTTCCTCTTTCACCTTCATCAAGAGGCTCTTTAGTTCCTCTTTGCTTTCTGCTGTTAGCGCGGTATTATCTGCATATCTGAGGTTGTTGGTACTTCTTCTGGCAATCTTGATTCCAGCTTGTGCTTCATCCAGCCCAGCATTTCACATGATGTACTCTGCTTATAAGTTAAATAAGCAGGATGACAGTATACAGCCTTGACGTACTCCTTTTCCAATTTGGAACCAGTCTGTTGTTCCATGTCCAGTTCTTACTGTTGCTTCTTGACCTGCATACAGGTTTCTCAGGAGGCAGGTAAGGTAGTCTGGTATTCCCATCTCTTTTTGGAACAAAAATGACCAAATATCCAAAACAGATTATGAAATGATAAAGTTAAACAATAAGCATAGTATTGCCCTATATATGTTTAAAACAAAACATAAAAACAACCCAAAAGGGGACCAACCCAAACTATATATATAAAGAAGCACAAAATAAACACCCAGCTGTTAACATGTGTATAATAAAATGTGAGCAGATATTTGGTTCCAAGTCTGTATCTCCTCACCAAATCTGCACTGAGCGAGATGCTTTTGGTTTTCATTTAATAACAAATTAGAATTTTCTCTCAACTTTTCTGCTTTATTTCAAAGTCTACACCCTACTTCCACCATATTTACTCTCAAAATCCAACTGTGCCTTCTACTAAAAAGGCAAAGTTGTGGGTTACACACCATATTTCCCAGCCCCTTCCCTACTGTATCTGTCCCTTGGGCACTTTTTCAGCCTCAAAAAGAGGAGACTGTAATTCTGGGCAAACTACTATAATATCTTCAGCTATACTCTTGAAACCATTTATTCTCAGCTCCTCTGAAACACCTCAATGTCATTTTATCTTTTCTTCTTTTTTCAGAGTCTACCAACATGCTTAAAGCTTTCCCATCCCTTAGAGAGAGAAGGAGGGAAGGAGAGGAAAACCTCCCCCTTTGGCTGGTACCTCTTTCCTTCTCTTTAGGGTCAAATTTCATGAAAGAGAAATTCGTTGTTATCCTGATTTTCATACCTTCTAATCCATCTCCTTCCCATGCTCTTATTAGGGCCCCTAACACTATTCACCAACTTCAATGAATACATTTTAATCCCACGTGAATATTCTATTGCATTTGAACCATCTTTCCTATTCAAACCAACAACTGTTTACTGATTTTCATTTATCTCTAATCTGCTTCTATTCTCCTCTTCCTGGCCCATTTAAAGGGATATGCCACATAATTCCACTCCTGGTCCTTTTTCTTCTCATTTTACAACCCTCACATAGCAGCTTTATCATCTTGTAATCCTTCAACAACTATCTTCTAAAACCAGACTCTTTTCGAAGCTCCTGAGCCTTATTTCCCTAATACTTGGTACCTCTAATACAACATTCCCTAAATTACTCTTCCAATAATCTGCTGCTACTCCTGTATGCCATATGTTAGTTAACCAGTTCCTCATATCTTACTACTAATAATAGAGTCCTAGTGATTTTATGGGCTTCCCTGGTGGCTTAAATGGTAAAGAATCTACCCGCAATGGAGATCCGGGTTTGATCTTGCGTCAGGAAGATCCCCTGGAGAAAGAAATGGCTACACACTCCACGATTCTTGGGTTTCCCAGGTGGCACTGGTGGTAAAGAACCTGCCTACCAATGCAAGAGCCGTAAGAGACACAGCTTCGATATCTGTATTGGGAAGATGCTCTGAGGAAGAAATGGCAACCTGCTCCAGTATTCTTGCCTGGAGAATCCCATGGACAGAGGAGCTGGGCAGGCTACAGTCCATGGAGTCACAAAGAATTGGACAAGACTAAAGCGACTTAGCGCACACACACAGTGACTTTATGTCCTAATTCTCTTCATTCATCCCTTCTTTCACTGCCTCAGTTAAGCCAAAGATTCTTTCCAAAAAGAAAAACTGATCTCCTTTCTTTTTTCCTTTTTTAACTTTTTACTTTGAGACAATTTTCAAACTTACAAAAAAGATGAAGAATGGTTACTAAAAAATGTTTTTCTGCCATTTGAGGATAACTTGCCCTGCCATATTTGAGAACCTTATAGTGTTTATGTCTTATAAATGAGAACATTCTCCTTGTTTTAGTTATCTACAAATTAGCCAGAACTTAGCAGTTTAAAACTACAAATGTTTAGTATCTCACATGGTTTCTGAGGGTCAGAATCTGGAAGCATTGTGGCTTTGTGGCCTGGCTCAGGGAATCTTGTGGGGTTGCTGCCAAGCTTTTAGCCCAGGCTCTGGTCTCTGAAGACCTGACTGAAGCTGAATGATATGCTCCAGGATGGCTCACTCACATGGCTGTTAGTGAGCATCAGGAAGCCTCAGTTTTGCTGGCTGTAGGAAGGATATGCTTGGTTCCTCACCACGTGGGCCTCTCCATACACTGCTTGACTGTCCTCCCAACATAGCAGCTAACTTTCCCCAGAGCAACTGATCCAGAGGAAAGCAGAGACGAATCTGTTGTGCCTTTTATGAGCTTCAAGTTATACTCCATCACGTCCACTCTATTTTACTAGTTAAAAGAAAGTGACTAAATACAGCCCATACCCAAAATAAAGGAACTGGGCTTTGCCTCTTGAAGAGAAGCATATCAACACATTTGTGGATGTGTTTTTAAATCCACCACACTCCTAAACAACCAGATATATTACTGTCATCTAATCCTCAGACTCCACACAAGTATCTCTGCTGCTGCTACTGCTAAGTGACTTCAGTTGTGTCTGACTCTGTGCGACCCTATAGACGGCAGCCCACCAGGCTCCCCCGTCCCTGGGATTCTCCAGGCAAGAATACTGGAGTGGGTTGCCATTTCCTTCTCCAATTCATGAAAGTGAAAAGTGAAGTCGCTCAGTCGTGCCCGACTCTTAGTGACCCCATGGACTGCAGCCTACCAGGCTCCTCCATCCATGGGATTTTCCAGGCAAGAGTACTGGAGTGGGGTGCCATCGCCTTCTCCCCAAGTATCTCTAGTTTGACCCAATAATGTTCTTTATACCAATAGTATCCAGGTGAGAATTATATACCTCATTTACTTGTCACATAAATGTCCTTCAATCTGGAATGGTTCCTCTTTGACTTTCGTGACCCTGACAATTTTTAAAATTACAGGCCAATTATTCTACAGAGTATCCTTCAGTTTGAACTTGTTGCTGGGTCCTCACGATCACAGTCGGGTCATACGTCTTTGACAGGAATGTCGCAGATGTGCACGACACTCTTCACGGTGCATCCCGTCAGGCGGCACATCACTTAACTTGATCCCGTTGTTGGTGGTGGTCATTTTGACTAAGGTAACGTCTGTCCATGCATCCACTGTAAACTCATTCATTTTCCCTTTGCAATTCCTGCTATCTTTCTAGTCTCATCTCTATCACTCTTTCTCTATACTCCATACCTGTCTTTTCAGCCATTAGCCACATCTGATTACTGAGTACTTGAAATACGGTTCAAAGGATTTTTTTTGAAATGTCCTTTGTCTTAAATAAATTATATGCTCCTTCCTTGGAATATGTATCTACCGTAGTCTAGTATTTCCATTTCAGACTTGTAGGAAGACATGTGTTGGATGTAAAGTTATAATTTGTCAAAATCAACCATGTTTTTTCCTACTATATCCCATAACTTAACTTTATTCTTTATTGTACATACATCTGTTTTCAGATGTATTTGAAAAACATTTTTCTGTTTTTCAAATTCTATTTGTTTTATTCTATTCTTGTTATTTTTTTCAAGATTTCCAAACATATTCCTCTAATATTAAACTGCATTACATAAGAAATGCAATAAGCATAAAAAACAACCACAGCTATCTCAGCTCTAAATAAAATTGACAAGCAAATTTTCAGATGAAAAACTAATGGAAAAATTGCTACTTTTCAGAACAGAATAAACCAAATTTAGTTTTAAGCTGACACAGATGATCAGGCCAAAAAACTGCTGAAAGTACTAACACCATACTAAAGCCAGTGTTGCAAAGCACCAACCTGCTCCATTCTTTTCATTTTTGGCTACAGCACTTGTTCGCTTTGGGGTTCGCTTCTGCTTTTTTGCCAATAATCCACTAGTTCCATCACTTGGCCTTTTCTGACCTGAAATAAGTGGAAAGAAAAAATTAGAAAAAAAAATCAAGAGCAAGTATGTTCATTCATCTGCCTACATGAATTCCCATGTATATGTTTTTTAAAAAGGGTGGGGTAGAGAGGGAGAGGGGGGAAGGAAGGAAGGAAAAAGAAGAAACACAGGAGAGGAGGAAGGGAAAAAGAGAAGGAAGGAAGGAGGGAGGGAAAGAAGAAGGAAGGGAAGAAGGGTACTTAACAGATCAAAGCTCCTAAAACTCTTAGCATACTAATTCTGAATTTTAACATATAGACTGATTTTCTCCCTAGGAGTCCTTACCCTTCTCTCTGCTCTCTCTTTCTTGAACAATTATACTACAGGTACCAGAGGCAACACTGGCTTCAAAGCCATTTGCTGATTCCCTCTCACAGAGACCTTCTTGAGATTCTTCAGCAATACTGTCAACTTCAATAGTTATGTCACTCTCACTTTTTATACTTCGAGACTCATCTTGGCTGAGAGTAAGTGGTGATGCTACTGAAAAGTTATGCTGTGCTACAGGAGGTAGGGCAGGTGGAATAGAAACAAGAGAGTTAGATTCAGAGCTTTCGACTACTGCGTCCTCAATGCTGGTTTTCTCCTTTTCATCCAAATCATCCAAATCTACTTCATGGCAAACCAAGGTTTCTGGCCCAATCAGAGGCATTGCATCTTCCTCTTCCTTTAGCGGAGTATTTACAGTTTCTTCTGCTGGACCATCGAATTTTTCATTAGTCAATTCTTGAACGCATTGGTTTGGCTCTGCTATTAATGATGGCATTCCTTCATTTTCTATTTCAAAGTGTTGTTCAAAATTTAAGTTTTTCACTCCCTCAGATGCAGTGCAATCACTGGTCCTTTCTTGAGATATGCTAGATATGCTATTTGTCATTTCCATTCTGTTCTCAATTCTTATTCTTTTCTCTGGTGATGACTGTCCCAGGATCTTTCGTTTCAACTTTTTTTCTTTTGCACATTGGTCAATTTCATCTTCAGTAGCAGAAGAAAAGTTTTTACTGTCTAACGAAGAAAATTCTGGACTCTGAGCATCTATATGAGGTTCAGTTCCTGCTTCATCCTGGGTAAATGATGAAATTTTTATAATTTCTAAAGAAAGATCTTTTGTCTTGCTTCGTCTTCCCTTTCCTTTAGGAGATTTTTCTGCATCTTTCTTAACTTCTTCTTGCTCCACTTTATTTCCTAAAATCTGTACTATTTGTTCATTCTCTCCAACTTCTAACTTTAAGGTTTCTAAAGACTGCATTTGAGTCCTATCATTTTCTTTTAATATATGTGGAGCAGTCTTTGGATTTTCTTCATCTAGCTTATCATCATTTAAATTTTCATTTTTTTCTAATTCTTCTTTAATATCAGGAGAAAGTTCTTCATTCATCAAATTCTTTTCTAAAAGGTCTTCTGTTTCACTATCAGATGAACAGGAGTCTGCAAGAGAAAATATTATATTACACAAGTTTCTACTTAATTACCAATGTAATTTATAATAAAAATTCTGCCAAAGACAAAACTCTTAATCATGTACCTCTGAATACCTCCTTGTAGAAATTTCTCATATAAAATAAACCATATATTTGTGCCAAAAATGGGGGAAGGGAGATCTCAAGTAAACTCCATGTGAAAATATATTACATAGAAAAATATTACTGTCTCAATTCTGTAAAAGAGCTCTTTTCCAATTTTTACTAGTATCATATTTAGGCTACAGTAACCCTTAGAAACGGAGAAGGCAATGGCACCCCAATCCAGTACTCTTGCCTGGAAAATCCCATGGACGGAGGAGCCTGGTAGGCTGCAGTCCATGGGGTCGCGAAGAGTCGGACATGACTGAGCGACTTCACTTTGACTGTTCACTTTCATGCATTGGAGAAGGAAATAGCAACCCACTCCAGTGTTCTTGCCTGGAGAATCTCAGGGATGGGGGAGCCTGGTGGACTGCCGTCTATGGGGTCGCACAGAGTCGGACACAACTGAAGCGACTTAGCAGCAGCAGCAGCAACCCTTAGAAAAATCAAAGGACTAGTACTGAAATATGAAGTTAACGTATGAAGTGGTTTGATTTGAGAGGTACTGATTAAAATCTGGAATGCCCATTTTATGTCCTTAGAAAGGAGTATGACATTCTACTTAATTCTGAAAAGATGTGTAAAAATGAGAAGCTTGAATTCTCAAAAATGTAAATATTCCTCTGATTAAGAGAAAGGAAAGTATAGGCCAGTTACCTTTCTGCAAAAAAAACCATTCTCTTTAAGTCAGAGAACTTTTTAAATAGTAAATAATGTTATAAGATGATATAGAAGTTGTAAAATACAAGAATTCTGCCCACATGGTGCTCATATTTTACAGTGCAAAAAGGAAAGCTTAAATGTACTTTTTAAGTGAAAAGGTATGTAGTTTTATTTTATGGTTTTATCATATACAGAATTTAGAATTTTGTCTCATTTTTTTAAAAAGGTAGTTTTTTACTTTTATGAAGCAGTTTAGCAAGAAAACGTATAATTTTGTAGGCTGTATATGTGCGTGCTTCTAAGAGCATTTGCACCTTTGTGGAAATCTTGCATTTGTGTATTATATCAGCCTTCCAGCAGATGGCAGTAAAGGGGAGGAAAGATGCCCTTTCTAACTTGCACAAAAGCTCCACGTGGTGGATTCATGGCAATCCTGTGGTTCAGAAGTTTTCAAGGGAGGAAAATTCTTATGTGAACATTTTCTATATTTAACATTTCTTAAATTACATAGAAAAATATACAAAAGTAGAAAAGTTGGAAAAAACGTAAATGCAGAATAAAATATGTTCACTTATATTCATCACAAAACATGTGTCTACCACTTTAGTTTCTGCTCTCTTTGAAAAACAGTCTCAGCTTTACTGAAAGATCCTAGGTGAACAGCAATGGTGAAGATCCTAGATGAAGGCGATAGCAACCCACTCCAGTACCCTTGCCTGGAAAATCCCATGGATGGAGGAGCCTGTCAGGCTGCAGTCCATGGGGTCGCTAAGAGTCGGGCACGACTGAGCGACTTCACTTTCACTTTTCACTTTCATGCATTGGAGAAGGAAATGGCAACCCACTCCAGTTTTCTTGCCCGGAGAATCCCAGGGACAGAGGAGCCTAGTGGGCTGCCGTCTATGGGGTCGCACAGAGTCGGACATGACCGAAGCGACTTAGCAGCAGCAGCAGCAGAACAGCAGTGGATTACAGGAGACACCAGTGCATGCTTCGTAGGACAGGGTGGCATACTGGCCTGTCAACCCATGCTCTATTAAAATAGAATATTTCTGATATTGTCAAGAAAAGGTACTCCTAATTAATGTAAAATATCACTGAATTTTAAATAAATAGGGTACAGCAAAATAAACATTTTGTTCAAATCAAATTTTGTAATTTAAATTATGTATTAAAAACCTAGATGACTTCCTATGAATCTCTCACACAACTGGTTTTATTATTTATATGATTGATTTTTTTTTTTTTTAATCAATGATCCTCAAAATTGAGCACCTTCCATTCCATTTGACAGAGGTGAGCTGTCTGGCCTATTGCTTCGAGCACTTCTGGTACCTGATTTTCCGTCACTGTTTGCAGTCTTAGACAAACCATACGGCATGTTAGACGAAAGAGTAGATTTTAAAGGAGGTCGTCCCCGTTTTGACTTCTGCCTCTCCTCATCCCTCTTTTCATCCTTTTCACTGTCTTCTTTGTTCTAGGTTACAACAATAAAATGTATGAGAAATAGTACCTTTATGAAAAATAAATACTCTACTTTGCCAAGGAAAACTGTGACTGAAAAAGATTAGTTACATCAACTCGTAATCTGTAGTTATGGAAAAATTAAAATTAAATAGTTTTCTAATGTTTTGTACTTAAATGAGTATGATGTTCTACAACTTCAACATGGTAACACTGCAATTATATTGTGAAGGTCAGAGGCAGCACACAAGAGAGCTATGTACTATTCAGCTCTCCCCTTGTCTCGGACTATTTCCTGAGGAAAAGAAAGGTATGTCATCATCTCTACAGCAAAGGCTGAAAATTGAGGGTGTGGATGAGGACAGAACATATAGCCAATGTATGCTTTAAAACTTAGTATTAGCTTCCAGCATTTAAAAACCAGATTTTATTTTTTAAAAAATACACTTGTCTTGAGAGAAAAAAAAAATCTAAAATCTGGCAAGCCTGAGTCTGCATCCCACAGCAGAGTGGTTAGTTCCATCCTCTCTAGATGAGGGACATAACCTCTTCTTTGTCAGGCTCAGTCCTACTTTACCGCTTTTCTAGAGAACCTCGTAAGCCTTTGCATTTGAAGCCCGTGCCCCAGGGGAAGCTGGTTTTTACCTTTCCTGAAATAGTGTGGAAATGTGTTCATATTTTTTACTTTTTAGCTTCTGGGGCCTAAGGGGCAAACTCACAATTACTTTGAAAGACTCAAAATGATTATATGAGAAAACAAGTTTTCTAGAAAACACAGTATTAATACAATATGAACAACTCCTGTTATCTAAAGGATATAGCACCTGTATACATACTTTAGCTTTTTTCTTCTGTTTTTTCTTTGGTCCACCTTTGTCCAATGGCCAGATTATCCTGTCAGCCTTTACCCATTCATCATACCTTAAAATAAAGAATATATTTTAAAATTCACAAGAATACCTTCTTTGCATACTGAAGAGGGCTGAGTTCTATGTCGGCAGAAAGGTGAAGGGCACGGGTGCTCACCTGCTGGCAGTATGTGTGCCAGGCGCTGCACTGGGTGTTTTGGGTACCTGCCACCAACAGGGCACAGCAAGAGAGTTTATCAGGGCAGACAGGTTTAAGAGGGAGAGTAGGGTAGGCAAACTAAATGGATTCAAGGCTGCCTTTTTCCCTACAACTCCCACTCATCTGAGCTTAATTAAATAAGCTGATTCTGCACTGGAATTCATTCTAGTAACCAAATAATGCAAAACAAGTGAGATAAATTCAAACTTGTAGTATGATGAGTTCTAGATTATTTTATGAAGTCCTTTTCAACTCTTTTCTTCCCAGAACTCTCTCTAGCCTCCAGTATTTCTAAAAAAATTTTATTCTGAACTGTACACCTCTAAAACTGAAATTTCTTTTAGAGGTATTTTAAGTTTATTCTGAAAATTCATTTTCCCCTTTCCCATAATACTGACATAACTTCTAGATTTTAATATAGTCAGTCCAAGTTACTAATAAGGGGCAAATAAGAAATTAAACCTCCTAGAGCTAAATAACAGCTTTTACATAAGTATATATTTATACAGCTATCTATAATTTATATGTTTAATGTATATTTACAGGTATTTATAGAGATGAACCAAAATCTAAAATCTGTACATTTTAGCTAAAAAAAAAAGAAAAAGAAAAAAACTACAGGCAGTCCTTGCTTTGAACTGCACCCTGGTGATGCAAACCACACCTTCACTTTGTAACCCAATCACTGTTAACCCATGCAAAAGAAGGACCCTGTTCCAATAGGCACAAGTTCAGCTGACCCAGTACCATGACTCTACACTATGGTTTAAACATGATCTTCTCATGCATTATCCCAGTATCTATCTAGCAGGGTGGAAGGCCAATGAAAAACCATTAATCACGTGAATTCCAGCTAGGTAACCAGTTAGGAAGATAACCAGTTAGGATGAACATGATCATATAATAAAATGATTGTTAAGAAGAGTCATACAGGAAAAAATTAAAGAGATAGAAAGAGAAGGACGCTAGGAGGGGGATAGTCTAGAAAACAGAACAGACACACTGATGGTAAGTAAAAGCAGATGGTTGTGAACTATGTAGACTCTGAGGAAAAAAGAAGGCTACACTGGGCTGCATGTGCAAAGCAGGGAGGTCTGTTAAGGTTGTCAAGTGTAGTCTTTATCCCTGAATTCAATACATACAAAACTACTGAGAGATGAACAAGAAAGTTTGTTTTTAGTGTTGGCAGAAATGTGAAGGGTACAGGAGCTGATCTGAGAAAAAAAGAAAAGAAATTTTAAAGTTTTTTTTTTTTAATTTTTACTTTTAAAATTATTTATTTTTAATTGGAGACCAATTACTTTACAATATTGTGGTGGTTTCTGCCATACAGCAACATGAATCAGTCACGGGTGTACATGTGTCCCCCCATCCCAAACCCCCCTCCCACCTCCCTCCCCATCCCATCCCTTTGGGTCATCCCAGTGCACCAGCTTTGAGTGCCCTGTTTCATGCATCGAACTTGGACTGGTCATCTATTTCACATATGGTAATATACATGTTTCAATGCTCTTCTCTCAAATCATCCCATCCTCACCTTCTCCCAGAGTCCAAAAGTCTGTTCTTTACATCTGTGTCTTTTTTGCTGTCCTGCATATAGGGTCATTGTTACCATCTTTCTAAATTCCATATATATGTGTTAATATACTGTATTGGTGTTTTTCTTTCTGACTTACTTCACTCTGTGTAATAGGCTCCAGTTTCATCCATCTCATTAGAACTGACTCAAATGCGTTCTTTTTAAGAGCTGAGTAATATTTCATTGTGTATATGTACCACAACTTCCTTATCCATTTGTCTGCCGATGAACATCTAGGTTGATTCCATGTCCTAGCTATTGTAAACAATGCTGCAATGAACATTGGGGTACATGTGTCTCTTTCAATTCTGCTTTCCTCAGTGTGTATGCCCATCAGTGGGATTGCTGGATCGTACGGCAGTTCCATTTCCAGTTCTTAAAGGTATCTCCACACTGTTCTCCATAGTGGCTGTACTAGTTTGCATTCCCACCAACAGTGTAAAAGGGTTCCCTTTTCTCCACACCCTCTCCAGCATTTATTGTTTGTAGACTGTTTGATAGCAGCCATTCTGACTGGAGTGAGATGGTACCTCATTGTGGTTTTGATTTGCAAGAAATTTTAAAGTTTTATATGCTATTCAGTCAATCCATACTCTTTTTAAAATGATGTGATAGGACAGAAGCCAAACATGCCCCCACTAAAGAAAACAATTAACGTTTGCTGAGCACTTAACTAAGTGCCAGGCACTAACTATATAAACTTTCATGTTAATATAATTGGCACTATTTCTCACAAAAATCCCTATAAAGTAGATTCTCTGTATTTCCCAACTCAGAGATGAGGGAACTGAGTATGTAGGGACATTCTGGAACCTCTGGGCTCCAAGCAACTATAGGGCCCGCAGATACAGTGAACACAAAAGACTTCCTAAAGAACAGAGAGAAAAGTAGTCCCTGACATCCAGCAACTGACCTGGTACTATTAGCTGGGCCTTGCTGTTGCTACAGAGTCGTCCTGGCCCTCACAGCTAGGGCATGTTGTTCTCCTGTTGCACATAAACAACTTTACAGAACATCAACATCAGACAGGTCTGTTGCATGACCATGATGTATCAAGACAAAAAAAAGACCACTGTCTCAACACACAAAAAACCAGGAACACTGTCCAAGCCACAAAAATGACCAAACATCCTTTATACCCTGAGAGACTTCTACTGCTTTACCAATGACAGCATTGTGGTGGTGGTGGTAGTGGGGGGTGGTTTAGTCGCTAAATTGTGTCCAAGTCTTGCAATTGGACTATAGCCCGCCAAGCTCCTCTGTCCATGATTTTCCAGGCAAGAATACTGGAGTGGGTTGCCATTTCCCTTCTCCAGGGGATCTTCCTGGCCCAGGGATCAAACCTGCATCTCCTGTGTCTCCTGTATTGCAGATGGATTCTTTATCCACTGAGCCATTGGGGGGAAGTCCAAAGATAGCATTAACCTTGGTTTAGTCTTCCCTTCTTACAGGTAAGATTAAGATAACCAATCAGAATTATCCCCTGCTTCTTGACAGCATCCAGTCTAGAACAACGCCCTATTTCCTAAACCCTCTTAAAATCACCTAACAGAAGCTCAGATCTAAGTCTTATCTAACATTATTTATTAATTTTCCAATTCAGACCTATTACAGTGCTCTATACAGGCTTGATTTCTGATAAATTTAATAAGCAAGTAAACAAGCAAAAACTCTTGCAATGTTGGGAGCCGTGGGTCCAGCTCTCTAAAGGCTGTTTCCACAGAACCCTGAGCTGTTGCTACTCCCAAAGGTGGTACCCTGAGCTTTCATGACCCACCCTCTAAGTAACATGCCACATGGTTCCCTAAGTTAGGTGTCCTCCCTTACTGCAAATGAGTAGCAAACCCAGTGTGTTCAGGTACAGATGTGATCCTGGTGATCTTTGGCTGGAAGTATTGACATAGGAAGTAAAATAGTAGGAATGTTCAAAGTCCTGGAAAATTCAAATGCAAGGTGTGCTGTGTAAGTGCATATATACTATTTGCTTTAGTTCTTCAAAACATTAAAAATGATCTTTCTGAACCAAAAACAAATTTCAAAATAAGAAAATACATTTCTTGCTTACCTGACATTCCATCCATAGTAATGTACCAAGTATAAAACTTCTCCATCATCAATTTCAGTGCTTTTAATACTGGCTTCATAGATCTTCTGCGTTTTCCCCCGTCCATATTTTACTTTCACTTTGGTGCCTGTTAGGCAGGGTTCTGTGTCTTCCTCATCTTCCTCCCCTTCAGAGTCACATTTGCTTTCGGTTTCTTCCCTGCAGTAAGTTATAACACTGATAATGCTACTGATAACTTAATGGAAAACAAAATAATATATGCTAAAAGAATCCAACATGTAGAAGAGTCACAACCTAATTATTACCTTCATAACATGTCAGTGGAGGAGGAGAAGAAGGAGGAGAAGGAGAAGATTTTCATAGACTACTTAGTAGAAAACTGATTTATTATGACAAGGTGCACTGTACCAAAAGTAAATCTGTACTTCTTAAAGGCAAGTCAGTCATCACAGTTAATGGTGATGTGGAATCAAATAAATCACTTTTGATAAAGCAGAATTACAACAACATGCTTTGAAGAAGTCTTTAGGATTCAAGTGCTACCTTGTATGTGAAAATGACCTAAAGATAGTTTTTAACTTTCTGCAACTGAAATGTCTTAAGTCTACTTGACTAGTACTTTTTGTTCAATTCAGAGTGGTTCTTAACCCAGACTTTTTTGGTGGGAAAAATAATGAACAAGGGCTAACTACCTTAGTAACTCTTTTAAACTAGTTTATAAAGGTTTCCCCACCCTCATGAAGAAACAACAGACATCTGGGTGTTAGGTCTCTTGTCCTCACTGTGGGATAGCACCGGAAGAACAAAGCTTTTGCATATCTTACATTGGTTCCTATTTGTTTTTACACCTCTCCCATCAGTTTTTGTTTTGATAATCATATATAAAGGAGATTCACATAGGGAGGTCCAAGTATTTTTAATATTTTTAAACAAACATTCTTTATTAGCCCAGCAAAAATTCAGAACAGATTTGCATCAAAGATCACTCTAGTGGCACAGGAGTTTTAAAAATCTTAAGAGGAGGTACCATCTTCTGTCATAAACACAGGGCATTATTTTAGGGACCACTGGGGGAGCCAACATGAAGAAACTTTGACAACTCATTAGCAGTGGGAATGTTTTCTTTACAAGGGCACCTTCCAATTATATTCTGATAAGGTAATTTCAAAACACCATAAAAAACTACTTAAAACAGAAGTCTCTATAGATTAAAAAAAAAAAAGGCTATTTCCAGGATTCCTGCTATTAAATGAGAATACAGACTATTTGTATATTCAGTTTTATTTAATAAAAGGAAATATTGTCCTTCATATTCAAGTCTGTGAAACTTTATGTCTCTAAAATAAATATTCTATTTACATATCAATTATAAAGGCTTTTTAAAGCACGTGGTGTGTATGTATATATATATGCACATATATATATAGTGTGTATTACATAGATACTATAAAACATACACATTTTGATGCTTATTTTTAACAAATCTTCAAACAATAGTTAGGCCTTACTTTTTAAATAGTCCACCTTACCTTATTAAATTTACTGTCCAAATATTTGAATTACTACACTCATATCATTATACTCAACTCCAATTATTTCCTCCTACTTTCCCTAATCCTAATTGTATTTCACTACAGAACTTTCTTTACTCACTTTTCTAATTCACATGTGACTGTGAATGCTCCTGTACCTGTTTATGCTGAATCATAAAATTACCTCTCCCACTCACCAATCATTACTATTTTTGCAGTTATTTTTTCAACGGTTAATTTTCAGATGGGTGTCAGCCACTAGTTGGAAACAGCAGGCCACTTTTCTCAATTGTGCCTAATAACTTAAATCTCTAGAAAATTTAGCATTGAAAAATAACTGTGGAGGAGAGCTTCTACACAAGTAAGTGTGTTATGCTGTTGCTGAGTTAAAATTCATTTTTTAGTAGTGTCTAAAAATTAGTAAATCCATTTGACAATAAAGAAATGGCCACTAAACATAGTTGGACATTACCATGATCTAGCTGGACTGCCTAATCTCTGGTTATTTTTAAGTCAATTCAGTCCATACGTGTATAATACATGAAAAAAAAACAAAAAAAAAAACAGTTTTCACTCAACAGCAAACAGGATGAACATTAAAAAGCCGAAATTTAATGTGATGTGGGGCAAGAATGAATTTTCCAAACTAGAATCAGGGGTGCATGCCACTTATTCTAATACAGTAACTTGGAAAAGAAAACTGTCTTAGATAAAGCTAACACACAGAAACATCTGCTAGTACTGTGCACCCATGTGTTTGTTAGCTTTCCCACATTGTACCTTTTTTAAAATGGAATTTTTGCTGTCGCTGTTTCCTCTTGTCCACTTCCTCCATTTTTCTCCAGCTCCCTTCCCTGCTGTCAACTGCAGGACCTTTCTTTTGACTGGGTGGCGCAGCCTTCTTTGAGGCCACTGTTTAGGGCACAAGTGCTATTAAAATGGTGCGACCAGTATATTCTCCAATTCCGAAAGGCGATACACATCATCTTCACAATGTGTCTCACCTTCATCAGACAAGAGGAATGGAAGTCCCAATAAGAAAGCATTCCCTCAAACCTGAACCTCTAAGCAGGAACAGAGAGCGCTGCTGCACCCCAGACAGGCGTTTCTGGAGAACAAACGTAAGATAATGTACCTCTCTTGGCTTTTCTCTTCCTCTTCCTCTGAGTCTTTGTCAGAATCCTCCTGCTTTCTGATTTTCTTCTCCTTTTGCTTTGGTGTATTTTTTCTCCCCAGTAGTAGTTCATTTTCCTTCTTCTCTGCAGTTTCACAGTCATCATCTACATCCTTATTTTCTGTATCATTATCTCTTAATTTGTCTTCTGTTTTTTCTTCTTCAATTTCCTTTTTAATAGAATTTGCATCTCGAGCAATTCTCCTTCGTCCCTAGTAGAGAGGATGAAAACTTAAAAGGAATTATCACTACAAAGGGGAAAAAAATATAGAAAAATGTTATCTTTTTCTTAAACCATCATGGCAATGACTAGTCTTCTTTCTAGCTTGAGACGTGATACTGATAACCCGTCAACTCCTGTGTACTTTTTGCTTCCTCTCAAAGTAAAAAATCAACCCATGTAAATTACTTATGCCCAAATCTATTACGTCCCCTGGCTACATACTGCATGAAAAATAAAAATTTTCTGTGTTCACTATATTATTTTATCTTATTTTAATACTTCTTGACTACAATAAAAGTTTTTAAGAATTATCTAAGTGTCAATGATATAAGTTAATAAGAAAAATAAATCAGTCCCTTAATTTTCTGGAAGTTCTTTCATCTCTAACTCTATTGTTTACTAAGATAAAATTTACATTATCACTGTATTTTAAAATAACTGAATTGTATTAATGGCCAAAAAGTGAGCTTATTTATTTGAATCTGAAGAGCTCACTAGGCCAGCAGTAACTTGTTAAAACCTCAGCAGCTGTTATACAGTCTCTAGCTGCATGCTCAACTGACCAGGAAACTGTTGAGCCATTTCATTATCTCCTAAATTCTCCTTCCAGTCAACTTCTGCACACTAGCAGAATTCCCCCCTACTTGAAATAAAGTGAGGATTAAAGGGAAAAAAAGAGCCAACAACTTTGGGAGCACTAGAATACAATTATTATCTCAGTATAACAAATGTTTTGCCTAGTTCCTGACTATGTACTATTTAAACATCAACAGTAGGGGGGAAAAAAAGAACTTAAGTTCCATGAGGGTAGGGTCTTTGTCTTACTCACGTCTATAACCTCAGATCTAAACAGTGTCTGGCACATGGGCAGGTACTCTTTTAAGAATTTGTAGATAAATGAATGAAAGCATCTGTTATCCATAAAATTTTAAATTTGTATAACTTGTACCTTTGTCCCAGAAATCTCATTTTTAGAAGTCTGTATTCAGATAAATAAGGAGGACATTTTTACAAGTCTCTATATTTAGATAAATTTGGAGGACATTTTTATAAGTATATTTACTGCAGTACTTTCTGTAATCATAAAAAATTGGAGAAAATTTTGAGGAAGGTAAATTTATGGTACATCCATACTATGCAATAGTCTGCAGATGTTTTACATAAGATGAGGAAGCTCTTTATGTAATGACAAGCAAGTATGTCCACAATACATACAATGGGGTATTATTCAGTCTTAAAAAGGAAGGAAATTCTAATCCATACATTGATGAACCTTGAAGACCTTCTGCTGAATGAAATAAACCAGTCACAAAAGGACAAGTACTATCTAATTCCACTTATATGAGATATCCAGAGTAGTCAAATTCATAGTGACATAAAGTAGACTGATGGTTGCCAGAGGCCAGGGAAGAGAAGAATGAGGAGTTTCAACAGGCAGTTTCAATTTTCCAAGATGAAAAAAGTTCTGGAGATAGATGATGGTGATGGTTATAAGACAATATGAATGTAGTTAATGCCACTGAACTGTGCATGTAAAAATGGTTAAGATGACAAATGTCATGTTTCTTTATCATAATCTTTAAAAATTAAGAAAAGAAACAAAGTACTCTGGAGGTTTCATGAAATTCAACAGAAAGTGCCACTTACTAAGTAAAATGGACAGTTTAAAAAAATGGTTTCTGAGCAAATACAAGAGATGACTTCACCGTGTCTTTTATTAAATACAATTTCACTTACAAATAGCTGTGAAAAGAAGAGAAGCGAAAAGCAAAGGAGAAAAGGAAAGATATAAATATCTGAATGCAGAGTTCCAAAGAATAGCAAGAGATAAGAAAGCCTTCTTCAGCGATCAATGCAAAGAAATAGAGGAAAACAACAGAATGGGAAAGACTAGGGATCTCTTCAAGAAAATCAGAGATACCAAAGGAACATTTCATGCAAAGATGGGCTCAATAAAGGACAGAAATGGTATGGACCTAATAGAAGCAGAAGATATTAAGAAGAGATGGCAAGAATACACAGAAGAACTGTACAAAAAAGATCTTCACGACCCAGATAATCACGATGGTGTGATCACTGACCTAGAGCCAGACATCCTGGAATGTGAAGTCAAGTGGGCCTTAGAAAGCATCACTAAGAACAAAGCTAGTGGAGGTGACGGAATTCCAGTTGAGCTATTCCAAATCCTGAAAGATGATGCTGTGAAAGTGCTGCACTCAATATGCCAGCAAATTTGGAAAACTCAGCAGTGGCCACAGGACTGGAAAAGGTCAGTTTTCATTCCAATCCCAAAGAAAGGCAATGCCAAAGAATGCTCAAACTACCGCACAATTGCACTCATCTCACACGCTAGTAAAGTCATGCTCAAAATTCTCCAAGCCAGGCTTCAGCAATATGTGAACCGTGAACTTCCAGATGTTCAAGCTGGTTTTAGAAAAGGCAGAGGAACCAGAGATCAAATTGCCAACATCCGCTGGATCATGGAGAAAGCAAGAGAGTTCCAGAAAAGCATCTATTTCTGCTTTATTGACTATGCCAAAGCCTTTGACTGTGTGGATCACAATAAACTGTGGGAAATCCTGAAAGAGATGGGAATACCAGACCACCTGACCTGCCTCTTGAGAAATTTGTATGCAGGTCAGGAAGCAACAGTTAGAACTGGACATGGGACAACAGACTGGTTCCAAATAGGAAAAGGAGTACGTCAAGGCTGTATATTGTCACCCTGCTTATTTAACTTATATGCAGAGTACATCATGAGAAACGCTGGGCTAGAAAAAGCACAAGCTGGAATCAAGATTGCCGGGAGAAATATCAGTAACCTCAGATATGCAGATGACACTACCCTTATGGCAGAAAGTGAAGAGGAACTAAAAAGCCTCTTGATGAAAGTGAAAGTGTAGAGTTAAAAAGTTGGGTTAAAGCTCAACATTCAGAAAACGAAGATCATGGCATCCGGTCCCCTCACTTCATGGGAAATAGATGGGGAAACAGTGGAAACAGTGTCAGACTTTATTTTTCTGGGCTCCAAAATCACTGCAGATGGTGACTGCAGCCATGAAATTAAAAGATGCTTACTCCTTGGAAGGAAAGTTATGACCAACCTAGATAGCATATTCAAAAGCAGAGACATTACTTTGCCAACAAAGGTCTGTCTAGTCAAGGCTATGGTTTTTCCTGTGGTCATGTATGGATGTGAGAGTTGGACTGTGAAGAAGTCTGAGCGCCGAAGAATTGATGCTTTTGAACTGTGGTGTTGGAGAAGACTCTTGAGAGTCCCTTGGACTGCAAGGAGATCCAGCCAGTCCTTTCTGAAGGAGATCAGCCCTGGGATTTCTTTGGAAGGAATGATGCTAAAGCTGAAACTCCAGTACTTTGGCCACCTCATGTGAAGATTTGACTCATTGGAAAAGACTCTGATGCTGGGAGGGATTGGGGGCAGGAGGAGAAGGGGACGACAGAGGATGAGATGGCTGGATGGCATCACTGACTCGATGGATGTTGAGTCTGAGTGAACTCTGGGAGTTGGTGCTGGACAGGGAGGCCTGGTGTGCTGTGATTCATGGGGTCGCAAAGAGTCAGACACGACTGAGCGACTGATCTGATCTGATCACAATAACTGAATTCCTTTCACAATGTGGTAAATTTTTTTTTCTATTTCTAAAATTTGATAAAACCTACTGTGTAGACATCATCAGACAATGATCAAAACAGTGGGTGACAATTCCTGACTTAATTATATATTAATGGAGAGGAAGAGCAGAGTTAGAAGATAAAACCAAGGATGCATGTGACTAGGAAAGAAGGCAGGGCATGAAAAACTGCCAAAAGAGCTGTACAGTGTGTTGTGGAGTAAGTAAAGAGAAAGCAAAGATCCCACCTGGCTGAGGACACAGGTATTATAAACAGGAGATTCATTCACTCAACCATCTAGTAAGTCCTTAATATGTGCAAGGCACTATTCTAGATGCCTGGGATCTCTGAATGAATGGAATAACACTAATCCCTGCTGTTGTGGAGTGTGATTCTAGTCCAGAGTGCGGTAAAAGAAACAATAAATAATAAACAGAATAAATAAGTAAATTATAGACACAGCAACATTAGAGGGATTGAACAGAATAGGGGCTTCCCAGGTGGCTCAGTGGTGTAAGAATACACCTGTCAAAGGAGGAGATGCTGGTTTAATCCCTGGGTTGGGAAGATACCCTGAAGGAGGAAATGGCAACCCGCTCCAGTATTCTTGCCTAGAGAATCCCATGGACAGAGGACCCTGGCAGACCTAAACATGAGATCACAAAGAGTTGGACACGGCTTAGTGACTGAGCAGGCATGCTTGACCAGGATTTGCTTCAGTGAGGTGACACGTTAGTAAAAGACTCAAAGGAAGTGAATATTTGAGACTGACCTCACTTGAGAATGGCTTGAACAGATATAAATAGAGAACAAGAGAAGGAATGGTTTTTAAGGTAAAAGAAATAATATGTGATATATTTAGAGAAAGGGAGTGAAGCTAGCCTGGCTGAAGCATAACTAAATACTACAAAATAAACTAGGTTCATAGGAGTATTTTTGTATATATCTGAAACTGCCCATATTAAAAAGACTAAAATAATGCTTAAAAAAATAAATAAAATTAGTATTAAGTACTCACCCTTGGAGATTTTAATTCTACTTCTTCTCTTTCACTTTCACTGTTTGAATCAATATTTTCCTCAGGTTCACTCTTCACTTCTACTAAAGGCATTTCTTGATCTACTTTTGGAGCCTCTTCCATGGATTCTTCTAAGTCTTTTTTTTCCTCTTTTACTTTTGGTTCATGGTGGTGAATAGTTCTAAACTGAATATTTGCAGAACGGCAGTACTCCTCAAAACCATAGAGATACCTAAACAAATGATATTTGATTTTAAGAAATATTAGTCATTATATTTTACTTCAGAACTATATATTAAATATTTTTTGAAAAGTAAAACTCAAGCCTTTTAATACAAAGTACTTTTCCTGTTACTGGTTTCTTGGTGTTTTATATAGGATAGTAGAAATACTGACCAGAAAATAAAATTTCTTTCCTGAAAAATCTGAGCTTGTGATAATGGAACACAGCTATCATAGTTTTTATATGAAGGCTGTTCACTATAAAAGATACAATTCTATAACATGTAATTTCAGACAATTAAAGATACTGCCTGTATCTCTAATTTTGAAAACAAAATCCAAACATGAAAAATGGAGTAAAGCAGACTTGTTGCACTGGAGGGATTGGGGGCAGGAGGAGAAGGGGACGACAGAGGATGAGATGGCTGGATGGCATCACTGACTCAATGGATGTGAGTCTGGGTGAACTCCGGGAGTTGGTGACGGACAGGGAGGCCTGGCGTGCTGCGATTCATGGGTTCGCAAAGAGTCAGACATGACTGAGCGACTGAACTGAACTGAACTTTCAATCACAGTATCCACTAAACTAAGCCTTTTTATGTACTTTCTCTAACTTTAATGTCCTTTGACTGATGTGTTCTTATTTAACTGTTAACAAATTAAATGGAAAATATTCCTTGTAATTATGTATTCTTTGATGAATAAACTATACTACTTACTTTCTATAAGCAGTTTTTACATTGTAGGAAGCAGCTGAATTCAAAATAGGAATGCCAAGGTCCATATAAATTTGCTTCCATACAGCACCACTATCAATCTGGAAAATTAAGTTTTTATTTGTTAACGTTTGCAAAGGGAAATAATCTTTATACTAATATTCTATGTTCATTAAGAAAATGTGTTTATTACCTAAAGTACATATAACAGTGCAACACTAGACAATTTTAATTTTCATTACAGTCTTACTTACATTGTCACATCCACCTTGATGATAAACCAGTCTGAAGAGCTTGAAGAGGTTGAGATCTTTATAGCCCAAAACAGGTGGTTTGTTGATTGGAGTACCTTTTTAATATCGAAGAGCCGAAATACAATGTTAATTTCAATGGAAAATACTAAGTTGAAAACAAAGCTTATCAATTTCTAATTTCCCAAATATCATTAATAAGAGGCATATATTTTAAAGATGCTCAAATTAGGTAAGACAACACAAAATATTCTCTATATTCTTTATACAGCATTGTGGTGATCTTTAGATTTATTATACTTCCAGAACTAGTAAAATCACCTCTCTAACTGCCACTGAATTTGGATAAAACTGAATCAAACCTTGGGCCTGCAAGGTGTAGCCAATAATGCTGCTGCTTCAAGAAGCCTGGGCAAAAACACACACAATGAAAAGGGCACATTTTAGGCCATGGTTTCATTTTTACTGCTTTAACACAAATGTTAAGACTGTTGGTAGTAATCTGAAGGATCATTTCTGAAGGCCACAAAATGTCTAGGACCAATGTATCTGAGGATTTCCAAGGACTGATATAATGTCACGAACTATGATTTATAAGGGCTCTATTTCTTCTAACTTTATTAGAAATCCTACTCTATTTAGATAGGAGCTAATCCATTATGTTTAATTTGTTGAGACCAAGGGTCAGACTAGATTACTTGCCACAAAAACAGCATTAGTAAATAATGGGTATGTAGATTTACATTATGATTGTTCAATTTCTATTACTCAATTATTATTATAATATTTTCTGGTTTTATAAGTCTCAAGGCGATAAAATTTAACTACATCACAACTACTTTTCCTCTACATTTGTATTCAAAATAGATATTAGTAGTTGCAGTATCTATTTGTACTCAAAATAGATACTAGTAGTACTAACAGTAGTAGTAATAAAGTAGATGTCTTTATTCCCAATACTTAATTACTATTATCAGCTATAATTGATTCTTAGGCTTGACATACAAATCCATATACCCATGCTTTAAGCAAAAATGATACATAAACATAGAACATAAAACAGAAAAAAAAAAAAAAAAGTCTACCTCTTGGGTTGGGGGGACACGATGCTGCACTAGTTCCCAGATCAGGGATTGAACTTGGGCCCCTGACAGCAAAAGCACCATGTCCTAAACACTGGACTGTCAGGGAATTCCTAGAAATGTCTATTTTTAAATAATAAGCATGAAAATACCTCTGTCTTCCATAAACTTATAAAGCTGTTGGAGGAAGTTGTCCCTCTCTTCAGGATCAGGTTCTTCCTCAGGCTGCAAAGGTAAAACATAAATATATAGAACAACGAATAGAAGGAGGATATACTGTCCTCTTTTTTATTTTTTGTTTTGTGAACCCCATATTTTACTGAACCCAGAAAATATGAATTTTTTTCAAAATCCTATGTCAGATTTTAATTCATACTTTGATACAGCTAGTTTGATACAACTGTCAAGATACACAGTCTCTACTCTTTACCCAATCTATCACTTGAAACGTCCCTTCAATTATCACCATGGGGACTAAGGTTAGCCATGTGGAAAAGGTTCTGTAATGGAGTGAGAGTGTTTTTTACCTCATTTGTTGTTTTTTAGAAAAATCCTCAAAATACCATGTGTTCTGAGTGAATACATTGATAGATGAACATAATAATTACAAACATGATACTTTCAAATAATCCACATACATTAAACTTGTTACTGTTGAATATAAACTAGAGGCAGAAAAGTCACATGGCAAAGGTTATTTGTTTGGATAGCACAATGTTTTAGAGAAACTTAAATGAGCCACATAAATTTTATTTTGTCTCAGACTCCACCAGTCCCTCTTGCTTCACAATAGCCTGCTTTTCTCATTTGTCTTTCATGCATGGCCTCTGTAGTTGACTTTGCAACCCCTTAAAATAGAACAATGAACATTATTTCTTAGGGACAGAAACTAAATACATACTAAAATTTAGTTCTATGGAAAAAAAAGAAAAACTAATGGAAACATTCATGCAGAAACAACTATTCCTACAAATACCTATTTGTTTGTTATGTTTTACTAATTATAGAAACCTAATATTATACAGACAAATGGATTATGGGTTTTAATAAAATATTTCCCTTTCTGATAGACTACTTAAAAACTGATATTTGGGAAAATTAAGAAAACATGGATATATATATATATTTCTTCCATATAAATCATCATAATTTAATTTCAGAGTACCACTATTTTTGTGTTCTAAAAGAATTCAAAGCCATACTCAAAGCAAAGGCAGTGTCAAGCAATAAACATTGAGACCTCACAAGTTCAAAGAGCAATAAGCCCACTAAAGTCATGTATTTTCAAAAAAATTTTAATAGCTAATAATATAGCCAAGATCAATAAATATGTAGCTGATTAAAATATATTTAAAAAAATAATGCCATCTAGGTCAATTAAAATATATAATTTTTAAAAAGCATCAGGCAGTCAAGGGAAAGGGAGTAAGATCTTTTAGTACAATCTCGTTTTTTTCTTTTATTACATTAAGCAAGATTTCTAACATTGGAGTAGTTTCACTTTATTAAAATATAAAGAAACTTAAGTCAAAGTTCTAGTAAGCCTCAAAAATTAGCAATATACAGACTTTATAATCACTACAGAGTTAACAGAGGTGTTTACTATATTAAATGCTCAAACCAACAGGTGGCAATTTTTCCCCAAGTAAATTAAAAAATTTTGCTTTTGCAAGTTTTTTTTTCCTCAATTTATTTATTTCTGGCTGTACTAAGTTTTTGTTGCTACACAGGCTTTTCTCTAGTTGCAGTGCACGAGCTTCTCATTGCAGTGACTTCTACTGTTGCAGAGCATGGGTTCTAGGGCACACGGGTTTCAGTAGTCATGGCACGTGGGCTCAGCAGTTGGGGCTCCCAGGCTCTAGAGCACGAAACACTCAGTACTTGTGGGGTATGGGCTTAGTTGCTCCACAGTATGTAGGATCTTCCTGGATCAGGGACTGCACCCATGTCTCCTGCATTGGCAGATGGACTCTTCACCACTAACCACCAGGGAAGCCCCCTTTGCAAGATTATTAAAACAACTGCCAATGAGTTAACTGAGTAATCTGGCAGCCTATGAATTATTTCAGATGTGAATTTTAAGGAATTCTGGTATGGGGAAAAACAAAAACAACTTATACCAGACTGGCTCTATGCTTTGCCTGTCCCTCATAATCATAATAGTCTCTCCTCAGACTAATACCTCATTTTTAGTATTTATCATCTTACAGAATTTAAAGACTGTTGTATCCAGTACATGTAAAAAGCAAAAACTTTTTTTAAAAAAGGACACTGATTTGAAACCAAAGTTTCCTCTAAAAGCAAGTAAATAAAATGAACCCATCAAATGCAAATTTGACATGTATTAAGGTTTTACCAAACATTTGATAAATTTTTAATGCTGAAGAATATAGCTTTATAGATAAAAAGTCAATAATTTAAATTTATTGGAATTAAAAGTTAGTGACTATCAAGAGTGGTTTATGTCCATGAGAAACCATGGCCCTAAAACTGTTAAGTTCAGAATGCAGTCATCAGGTGTAAAAACAAGATATAAATGAATAAAGAATTTAAGTTAAAAGCAACTGCCTGAGAGAAAATTTATTTCAATTAAAAAATATAAGATGAGGCTATACACAAAGTTTTAAATTTACCTGATGCGTCTTTGCAAAAATCAAAATTGCTTAATCTAATAAGTAATTTCTTACACAATCACTTTTTAAAAATTAGCTATCGTGTTAGTCACCTTAGAGTAAAATTGCGTACAGTAGAAAAACAATGTCTCCAACTAGAAGACTCTGCCTTTAGGACTAGAATATTAGGACTTGTGTTTGCTATCCCAGTGTGCTTTCTCTGCTCACAGTATTCTCACACCTACAGGGTCTATCTCCTGGTGAGGAGCCAGAGGGTGCTGCATCCCTCAAGAGTTTTGGAGTTGGAGTCGTAATAATGGGAGGTAGAGTACACTAGACTGCTGATGAGCCTTCTTCCCTTAATTTAGTCAAACATGCGAAGCTAACTATGCATCCAGTAAAATGTCAGCAAAAGAGAGTTAAGGATATAGAAGAGGCATGAATATGTTCATAATTTCCAGAAACTTACAATTTTAGTTAGTAGCAATAGCCACTACCTGGTATTACAGGTAGCTGTGTATCTATCTGTGCGCTCACTCAGTTGTGTCCAACTCTTTGTGACCTTTTGGACTGTAGTGCGCCAGGCTACTCTGTCCATGGGATTTTTCAGGCAAGAATACTGGAGCAGGTTGCCATTTCCTCCTCCAGGGGATCTTCCCAACCCAGGGATCAGACCGTCATCTCTCACACTGCAGGTGGATTCTTTACTGCTGAGCCATCAGGAAAACCCTATCTACTATTATTTTATGAAATTTCTAACTTTGGATAGTATGTCCTCAAATACAGCTCAAACATTTTTGATCATGATGAATCACAGACTTCTACCACAATTAAAATGAGAAGGCACTTTTGGCCTTCCACTCTGGGGCCTCAAGTCTGGCAGGAGGTGGAGAAATATAAAACCAGTCAATTCAACAAAATGTGACATGTCATGATATGGTTTGTTAGATGATATACTAGAGAATCAGAATTGGACACTGCGTAGATATGAGGTTTGAGAGAGCTAAATAAGAATTAGGTCAGAGTTATATTTTTAAAAGTTCTCTGCCAAGAATAAGTTTGATGGATTGGAAGGGAAACGGGAGCTACTGTCACAGTCCTCAATGAGGAGAATCAATGCCTGAATTAGTCTTGCCACCTGATGATGGAAAGATGACCCCTCCCCTGAAAGAAAGAGTAAGAGAGCACGCAGGAGAGTGAGAGAGAGGTGTTAATGCTGAGTGTTTGTACTCCTCAAAGTTTCAATGTGTTAAAATACTCAATAAGTTCCATGAGGTTAAAGACAAGCTGATTTTAGTCACAATTTTATCATCAATGACTGGCATTTAGTTTTATTTATTATTTTGTGTCCTAAATTTAATTTATTCCAAGAGGAATCACATTTTTATATACTTAGTTTTAAAAAACCCACTTCAATGCAGTACAGAGAATAGATTGGAGTAGGGAAAGCAAGGACAGATGTGGAAGAACAAGTTGCTATTGTAGCAGTCTAGCTAGGTTGAAAGAGAAGAGTGGCTTAGACTAGGGTGACAGACTAGAAAGAGGCAAGAGTGAGAAGATTAAGGTGACTTTCATTTATCTAGCTTGAGGAACTGGGTGAATGGTGCTTCCATTCAAATGAATTAGGAACAAACAGGGAAACCATAGATTTTGGGGAAAAGATGAGTACAGTCTTGCACATATTGAGTCTGAGGACTTACAAAATATGAAGAAATCCTCATTGAAAGTTTAATAGAAATGTCTGGAGCTTCTAAGAAGAGATATAAAAAGCAGAAACTAATATAACATTGTAAAGCAACTACACTCCAATAAAAATTAATTTTAAAAAGGACATGGGACATCTTTGATGCACATATAGATTTGCAGTCAATACATCATTTAGTTAGGAAGTCAACCAGAAATGAAAGAATTTGAGCAAACTCCATGAGATGGTGAAGGACAGAGGAGCCTGGCGTGCTGCAGTCCATGGGGTTGCAAAGTTGAATATGACTTAACAACTAAATGACAATGAACAACAAAACAAGAAAAAAATGTAATATCATGTATGTCAGGTGATTTTAGAAGGCACTAAGTCAAAGATGCTGAATACTACTAAGGAGTCAAATGAAATCATGACAAAACTTTGTTGGACTTAGCACAAAAATTTGTTGAACTTAGCACAAAAATTTGTTGAACTTGGCACAAAAATTTGTTGGAGGTCACTAGTGACCTCAATAAAGTTGTTTTAGGTGTGGTGACGTACAAGAGGAAAACAGAACAGTGTATATAACTCTGAGCAATCTGGCCATAAGGTGGAGGGGTTGATGGAAGGAGTCTGGGCAGTTTCCAGAAGGTTGGAAGAGATGTAAACACGTTTTAAAAGGCTGATAAGAAGAATACAAGAGAAAGGAATAGATAAAAAGATGCTGGGAAGAAAAGGGATACATCACAGGCTAAGACAAGGAAGAAGGGAATGAGATCCAGAGCATAAAAAGAGGGACTCATCTTACAGAAGAGGACAACATATTATTAACTGTACATTAAGGAAAGAAGAGCAGGCAGGCACGGTTTAGAGCTGGCTCCCAGTGTGAAGTTCCTAATCTCTTTCTTAAGTGACCGGAGTAGAGGTAGGGTTGTTGGCATAAAGGAGATAATGATTATAGAAACTGAGAACTGACTAACAGTGTTGAAGGCCTAAGGAAATTTGTTAATGATAAATTACAGTCGTATAATTCTTCTCTGTAGGGTACACTTAAATAGAAAATTTCAAAAACCACATATCATGCATAATACATTCATTATGTAGTAAGACACTGTTTCATAATTTCAGAAAACAGTTTAACAACCACTTGCCTATAACAAATTAGTAATTTCTCCCACCCTATTTGAAAAGGTTCACTCATCTTACTTTCAGTCATCAAGCTGTGGTTCGGATGCTATTAAATCTAAGGCTTTAAAGTCAGTTATACTACCGTAACTATAAGACACATTTTTTTTATAAATGCATAAAAATGTAGCAGTATTTGTGTGTACAAATGTGCAATCCTCATTAATCTGATTAGGTGATTCTAATTTGGTTCAAGTTTTATACTAGCACTGTGAAAAAAAGGTTTTGCTAAATACATTAGGTCATTTTTGCTTGCTTATTTAACAGGCTAAACTTTAGCAAATAAGTTATATTTGAATGCAAGCTAAAATTTCACTTATTTATTGAAAATTGGCTTTATAACACTTGCTTAAAAATACTTAGTTGACAGCTGAAGTTATTAGATATACCTAAAATAGTAGCACTACCTTTATATTTTTCTATCAATTTTATTGATTTAATAGTATTTTTCTGAGTTATCAAGCATTTACTATAGGTTTATACCTAAAGTGATCTTGAATGATCACTAATAAATGCCTTTACAGTTTATCTAAAAAAGGCATAAACACACACAAATAACGCTTGATTTAAATACTCAAATTTCCATGAATTAAAAAAATCAGGCACTTATGATTTTTATAGTAATGGAATATAATCCTAGGAATTAAAAGTAACAGTGATTTTTAGAAATTCAACAATTGGAAAAATGTGAATCAATACTTCTAAACAAAAAAGAGCATTTTTTATAAAAATTCACTAAATTCAAATTTTCATTACTAAGTATGAAAGCAGAGAAAATTTTTGGGAGGTTCCAACATATAAGCCTACCTATTGCAGCAAATCAAAAGGATAAAAGAGCTAAGACTAGTCAAATTCAGTCTTCTAAACAATTACCTATTTATTTTATTCTTAGACAACTGTCCTACATTGATCCAAAGTGAATATAAGTCAGGAGTATATGAATACCTGATATCATTGTTTATGTTTACACTGACTTTTCAGTTTCAAAATTCAAAAGGAAATTCAGTAATATCTTTTCTAATATAAAAATGTCTTAACAAAAGACATTTTAGTAATACCCACAAAAATATTCTTCAGAATCTTTTTCAATATAATTATCAATAAGTTAAAGTCATCAATATAGATAGGAACTAACTTCCTATCAGACTCTCAAGCCTCTTCCTCAAGCCTCAAGTATGAAATATGTATCTTGTACTCAAATCCTAAACCACTAATGCTCAGAAATTCAAAATAATATTAGGTAAAAAATATGCTCCTCCATGGTAAATCTCAAAATTTCCTTATTAAGGCAATGTTAGGGTACTCAAAGTATCAAACATAAAAACAATGTCCACTGCCCATCAGCACTGCAGAAGTGTCTAACACTTGTTTGATTCTACTGCATAAAATTTACAAACACCAAATGGCAGGCTAAAGTACTGTTATAGTGGTTATAAAAGCTCTTTTTTATCATTGTGAAGCAATATTAAATCTTCATGAAAAGTACAGTATAACTAAATTTTGGAAGAATGAAATACAATGTAATGTAACAGCCTAGCCTCACTCATGTAGTAAAGGCCTATAATGACTAAGCCAGGTAGGCCCTGGCTTATCAGATTTTAATTCCCTTTTATACCATACCCACTTTTTTCCTTTGCTAAATACAGATTAAAATGCTTTTCAGTTTTACAATACATCAAATTTTAAAAATTACTGTTCAAGACAGGTTAGAATGATTCAGCATCCAAATCTTAAATCCAAGAGCATGAAATGCAGCTGATTTTTTTTCCCAAAGCAACCAAAATCTCACAAGAAAATCTACTTGTATAGCCACAGAAAATAAAGAAATTAGTTTCATTAGGCAATACAATAAAGCATATGCTAAGAAAATTAAAATATGAAAAATAGTTTTAAATAATCATATAATCAGTGACCACATTTTGTGATTTTGCTTTTTCTTTTTCAGTAGACGAAAAGCATCTTGGTTCACTTAATTTTAACAGGTTCATAATTTAAGTAATAGATTTTAAGAAGACATTCTCCTTACAAAGGTCCTTACCTTTTTAAATTTCTTTACTTACTACCTGCAAACAATAGGTAGCCTGCCTCTGCTCTTAGTCTTTTTTACGAACATTTACTCACAGCTTAAATAAAACATTATGACCTTTATGAAATTAATAGCTATAATAAGAGCACTATTTATTACTTACTATTTTATGGCCATCATCTTTAACCTTACTACAAAGCCTTTTTAAACCTCTTTGTTTAAAATTTCAGGGTTTTTTTGGGGAGAGGGGGAGGGAGGGAGTAGGGAAAATGCATTTTGAAAGGGATACCAATTAAAAGTATTAACAAAAATAAAGAGACTAATGTATTTCAGTATTTTGCAATATAAGATCCTAACTTCAATGTTAAAAAAAAAAAAGGCAAACCCAGACTGCAACAGTTCACACCCTGAAAATGTGGCCTATTTACCCTGAAAACATATAATCTATAAATAAATACAGATAAAAATACAAAAATCACATTTAATATTTAGACTTTAAATCCTGAATTTTGCCAAACTGTCATTAGCATTTTCATTTCAAAATCTATCTTATGTTTCAGAAAAATAGCCTTCATCCTCTAATATTCTAAAAATAGATTCCTACTGTCTCTTTTACATGAAACAATTAAGCTCAGTTACGAGTCCTACCATATCAGCCACATCATCAATATCTAAAATTCTTATTTAACCTCATTTTTGGCAATCAAAATGGTAACATAGAAAAAAAAAAATCTTACCTATATGCTGCATTTTCTTTCACATGCAAAATGGTTAGATTCTCCTTCTACTTAATCAGTACAGTGTCTGAACATCTTTCAGTCTGACTTGCAAATATTTGCTTTCCCTCTTAGGGCATAGCATCCGCAGGGTTATACAGCACTACTTACATTCTCTTCCACATAAAAATCAGACATTACATGAAAGGAAAAGAAAGACAGCCCATTTCAAAGCATCTGGCAAACCTCCATTGGCAACCTGCCAAGCCTCTGCAAAACCTTCCTGTCTTTCCGAGCATGCTCACTTAAAACCAACAGCACGTTACTATGGCAACTCTGTAGGCAGCCTGTAAGTATGAACCGCCATTCTGATTTCAGAGTGCAAAAAACCAAATACTGCAGGGGAAGTAAAAGGAAAGAAATACCGTATACCCTATATCACACACAAGTATACTTATTTTGCTTTATAAATTCATATTTGTGTATGCTAAAAAGAAACGAGCACTCCATGTTTTCCAAGCAAATATTTTTGATGCTCAAATAGGTCTTCTTTTTCAGTAAACTCATTCTCTTTGTCTGCCACCAAGCCCCTTTACCTCAAAACAGCCAAAAATATACTGAATAGTTTATACCACTTAGCAAAACATTGTTGAACAAATAGACGACAATATTCATGTAAGCAATTATGTGGACCCTCAGGAATGATCTCCTACAATTACATATACATTCTCAAGAACACAGTGATATTACAAAGAAAACCAATAACACTTATAAAACAGAATCTGAATCTTCTCTATGATTTATCCAACTGCCAAACAAAATATTTTTTCAGTTTAGATATGATTTTTTTAAATCCCCATTATCTTTGAGATACTGTGAAATGTCTAAAAGAGTTGCGATTTCAAAGTTCAGACAAAGCAGACCTGGGTTCAAATCTCTGTTCTCCACATTTGAGCTCTGCCATCTCGGCCAAGTTACTTAACCTTTCTGACTCTCACTTTTCTCTTTAAAGTAGAATAGTAACAGTCACTCCATCTAGCAGTAATTTAAATGAGTTAACTAACACATGGAATATACCTAAAAGTTACATTGTCTTCCTCCTTGGTTATTTGGAAAAGATGTTAATAAATGCACTTGTTGCTCATTTATCCTGAAAAGTTCTTCTATGTAATCTCTTATGTGTGTGTTAAGTTGCTTCAGTTGTGTCCAACTCTGTGTAACCCTATGGACTGGACTGTAGCCTGCCAGGCTCCTCTGTCCATGGGATTCTCTAGGCAAGAATACTGGAGTGGGTTGCCATGCCCTTCCCCAGGGGATCTTCCTGACCCAGGAATTGAACCCATGTCTTTTGTCTCCTGAATTGGCAGGCAGGTTCTTTACCACTAGCGCCACCTGGGAAGCTCCTGTAATCTCTTACCCACTAAAAATTAGTTCTGATTTGCCTACTAAGCTGAAAGCCATGAAGATCCTTCTCCTCCAAATAAAGCTGAGCTAGAAAAAGACAGCAACAAATAAACAATCTAACCACAGGGAAAATATCGATGGTGACTGCAGCCATGAAATTAAAAGACACTTTCTCCTTGGAAGGAAAGTTATGACCAACCTAGATAGCATATTCAAAAGCAGAGACATTACTTTGCCAACAAAGGTCCGTCTAGTCAAGGCTATGGTTTTTCCTGTGGTCATGTATGGATGTGAGAGTTGAACTGTGAAGAAGGCTGAGCACCGAAGAATTGATGCTTTTGAACTGTGGTGTTGGAGAAGACTCTTGAGAGTCCCTTGGACTGCAAGCAGATCCAACCAGTCCATTCTGAAGGAGATCAGCCCTGGGTGTTCTTTGGAAGGAATGATGCTAAAGCTGAAACTCCAGTACTTTGGCCACCTGAGGTGAAGAGTTGACTCATTGGAAAAGACTCTGATGCTGGGAGGGATTGGGGGCAGGAGGAGAAGGGGACGACAGAGGATGAGATGGCTGGATGGCATCAGTGACTTGATGGACGTGAGTCTGAGTGAACTCCAGGAGTTGGTGATGGACAGGGAGGCCTGGCGTGCTGCGATTCATGGGGTCGCAGAGAGTCGGACACAAGTGAGTGACTGAACTGATTATTTTTATAGAGTATTAAACTGTTTCTATATGTTACAAACATGAAATTCCACCTACCATCTCTTCTTCTTCCTTTTTGGCCTCCTTTTCCTTCTCTTCTTCATTTTCTTCAGCTGGGCCATCCTCATCATCACTACTGGATGATTCAAGGATTTCACTTATATCCATTTTCCAATTATCAGGAACAACTCTAGTTTTTAAGAAGACGCTTGCTTTCTGCAGCCCTAAAAGTAAATATGTATTTCAGCATTTGTTATGCAATTAGCATCACAGAATAGAAAGCCATGACATTCAGAGTCAGAAGATTTGGATTCAAATGCAGCTATTACTTCTAAAACGATACAGTAAATCTAAATATATTTCATAAGTTACAGTATTATATTAATACTGTCAGAAATGTTCATGGTAAAACATAAAAAGTATTACAGGTCAAATGCTTTACCTAGAAACTAAAAAAGGCATCAAAGAAGAACAGATAACAACTCAAAACAGCTCAAATGGTGCCAGAAAATATTGTCTTGTTTTAGTCACTAAATTTTCCATTTAGAGTGTCACACCATGAAATAATAGACTGAGTCATCCTTATTTTACCTGGTTTAGCAGAGAGCTCAGATTCAGGCAAATTGAGAATGTCTACTTCCTTGATATCCTTTCTTGCTATAGAATAACTAATTAAACAGAAGAATAAATGGGAGGGAAACCATTATTAAATAAGAATTATCACTTAAATAGTCATGTTAACACCTAGAAAATATAAATCTCAAAATCAAAATTACTTTACCTATAAATTATTTTAAAAAGACCATGTATATCCTAATTCTTAAAAAAAAAAGGCAAGAGGTAATATAGGCAAAGCTAATATATTAATTCTAAAGATGCACATACTCAAAGTACACTAATTTGAGAGCCTCACATTTGTAATATTTCTATTTATGCAAACTTCTTGCACACAGAATGGGGTGGTTCAATCAGCATGGTACTTTCCTTATACTATTTTGATCTTTCATATTTCTCAAATTTACTATGCCATTTAGTAAGAAAAATTCAACAGAAGGTGATATTAAAATATTTTATCATTGTAAGATACATTATGGTATGAAATTTTTCACAGAGAATCACAACTCAATAAACAGATAATTCTACAGTTTTTTAGAAAACAAGCAAAGTTGAGTTTAAGGAAGGCTTCTAAAAAATCTGACTTTTTTTAAAATTAAATTTTATTGGAGTTCAAAATATGACTTTTAATCAGAAAAAACTCAAAATAATTATTCTAGTAATATAAATCCCATTAAAAGTAAATTTCATTTTTCATTATATGAAATGGTACACATGATAAAAATATAGAATTCTTACAATTAGGGAGAAAATCAATACTGCATTTAAAAACTTTAAAAATATTATTCTCACATTCAGTTCTATATAAAAATTTCAAGTAAAAAATAACCTACCTACATTATAAAAAATGAAAAGATTTTAGGTAATAACTTCTCAGGTTCATAAAATGATTAAGCTTTTAAAAATAAAGTCCTAATTTCCATTTTTTCCCTCCCAATGTAACACTATTAAGTGATTCATTACTCACAATTTAGAATCGATAAATGACCGAATTAAACACTGGTCTTTTTTCACTGTGATATCATCATTACAACTGGGAGATATTACCTGAAATATAAAATAAGAACATATTCATCATTATTTTCTCTATTCAAAGAAATAATGTATTTTCTAAAATAATAATCCTGGATGCCCTAACTTTTTAAAAGGATTGTATTTGACAAGAAATAGGCACACTGTCAATAATAAATTACTTACAAACTATCAATTTATAAGTTTTCTTTAGCATATTGGTTTTCTATATATTTAATTTATACTAATTAAATAATTAATTAATTACCAGTCCATCCTAAAGGAAATCAGTCCTGAGTATTCAATGGAAGGACTGATGTTGAAGCTGAAACTCCAATACTTTGGGGCCACCTGACGCGAAGAACTGACTCATTTGAAAAGACCCTGATGCTGGGAAAAATTGAAGGCGGGAAGAGAAGGGGACGACAGGGGATGAGATGGTTGGATGGCATCACTGACTCCATGGACATGAGTTTGAGTAAACTCCGGGAGATGGTGATGGACAGGGAGGCCTGGTGTGCTGCAGTCCATGGTGTTGCAGAGTTGGACATGACTGAGCAACTGAACTGAACTGATATATTTAATTTACCCAGCCATTATATTATAAAATGAATAATTAATGAATATACATCATAATGTGACTTTAAAAATGTTAGGATTTATTCTAAGCCAAATAATAATTCATTTATTGTTTAAAACAAAATGTATGAGCTATAATGAAAATAAGGCATATTGTAATTTTTTAAAATATGCTTGAATCAGGATCTATTTTGAAATCTGGCTGTTTAAAATAAGCACCTAAGTTCCCATTCTTACCAAGGCATGCACAATTTTTAGTAATTAAACAGACCAGAGAAAATCTGAGTAATGAACTTTCAAAGTTTTTAACATTTAAAAATAACAAATGTCTTAACATTAGTAACTAACCAATCTATTTTTCTACAGTTTAGTATTAAAAAAAACTAAAGTCTAATAAATTGCTGAAATGTACCTGCTCAACAGTAGCCCCTCTGTGATAATCTAGCACCAACCACAGAACCTTAAGCAAGAGGGAAATGTTCTCTGTGTGCACTGACCAATACAGAAACAATGAATCACATGGGGGTAAGCACCTTAAATGTGGCCAGTACAACTGAAAGACTGAAGTTTTTAATCTATTTAATATTAATTTAGTTAACAGTTTAAACTTAAATAGCCACATAGGACTCATGGCTATCATATTAAACACTGTATCTCCAGACAATTAAAAAGTCTTAGAAGGTATATCAGCTGTCTTAATATCAGATGGTATTAAATGTTTTTTTGTTTGGTGTTGGAAATTATTAGACTAATAATATAGTCTGCCCTCAAGGAGCTAACACTGAAATGGAGGGTTAAATACAAAAAGATACACAAGAAGAATATAACCGAGAAGAAGGACAGTGATACCACTAGGCATAAGATAAAATAAAAATAACTAGGAGGAAGATCCAAATTATCTTCTGCCCTCGATCCAAATTACCTTCCCAGTCTTATTTCCTGTTATGCCCCTATTCACATCTAATATTTAGCCAAAATGGATTCCTAGAGCATAGTTTCGTGAAGAAACCCCTTCTTTCCTGTTATTTCTTATTCTGTTTCTTCTAAGAAAATCCTCTCGCAAAGTTTTCTGCTGACTAACTTTAAATCTTCAAGTCTCAGCTCAAAAGCACCAGCTTCATAAAGACTTTTTTTTTTGGATTTCTTTCAAATAAATGCAAGGTCTCGGGACAAGAAGACCTAATATTGTATGCAAACTATCTTACATTACAGTTACTTGGATTAGCCCTACGTTATACTAAAATCATCAAATGTAAGATTGACTCTTACTCATCTTTTTCACCTCAGAAATGATAAGCCTGTTGAGTAAAGGAATTTATTATTTTTAAATCTCTTGGCAAATTATGATCTGAGTATTCTGAATCCAAGCCCATTTACTTGTCAGCCTGTACAACTGAAAGGTTCAAAGGACTTTCAGACTTTTCCTATATAAAGTAAATGTACTACATAGGAAGTAAGTCATGTATTTACATGCACATAGAAACCTAAAAAAAAAAAAAAAAAATGCCCTCAGTTTCTTAAAGGAGTCTAATCTAATCTGGGACATATTTTATGCAAAAATTATTATTAGAGATATAAATGATATCAAAACCCAGAGAAGAAGCATACTTATGTTGAAGTGGTTAGGAGAGAATCTGCAGAAAAGGTAGGACTTGAGCTGACCCTTGAGACATATTTAAGAGGAGAGGAAAAGGAAGAGGAGACAGGTATTACCAAGTTTACTGATTCTTCTCGTGAAGTTATTCTCTTGCCCATACCTTCTCATTCCTTCCCCAAGTAAGCAAAGATTAGTTTTCTCTACCAACCTACCCAAGATTTGCCATTTCTAAAGCCAAGGTGTAGCCTTCCTTTCCCTAATACTCTTTGTTCTATTCTCTTGTCTACATCAAGTTTTAAAAATTACTACATAATATTTAACTACAACATTACCTTTTAGATGTTTATAGTAAATTCCATGAGGCCAATGTGTTACAAGTCTCATACATTTTTATTTTCTAAGGTGCTTAAAGAAAACCTGAACTCACTGCAAATCCTCAATAAATACCAATCAATTTAAGGGGTAAAGGACTGGAGGAGTGAAGGGTCTTATACGGGGAGCAGTTAAGAAAGAGCCTTAAGGAGACAGCTTACAGTGAAAATGGGACAAACTAAGAACTAGGGATGACCTCAGAGGTCCATCTAAGAATGCAAAATTGATCCTAATGGAAGTCAGTGCTGGGTTTTTTTTTTTTTTGAGAATGGGACTATCATGATTAAACCAGGACTGTAAAATTTCTTTATAAAAAGTTACTTCTAGAAAATTAGTTTGTATTTAGTGAAGAAGGCATTGAGGCATCAAGTTAAGCAATGCTGGAGGTAAGCAGTATGTATCAGGTTAAAAAAGGTAATGGGAACAGAGTAAAAAAGAGACCACTGGACACATTTTGAAGGAAAAACTGAAAGACCCCAATAAATATTTGGTTATAGAGAACTAAAGAAAGGAAATAACAAAAGAAGACAGTGAAGTATGTGGAACTGGAGGAGGAATGCTTAATTTTGCAAGGAAGTCCAAACTAAATATATGTAACACTCTCAAAATATTTTTAAGTTTCTAAAAATCCATATTAAACAAATATTTTTAAAGGCTAATTAACTTGCAAAAAAACTATACTTACCAAAGCAGGATACCATTCACTCTTCTCAGATGTAGATACCACACTTACAACTTTTCCTAATAATTCGTCATTGAGACGTCGCTTATCTTCATCTTCCTCTTCACTACTTTCTTCTTCTTTTTCATCTTCGTTACTAAAAGTTAGAACAACTTTATCATGATCTTAACATAAACCATTCTGATACAGTTATTACCCCAGGGTAGTAGCTTCTTTATCCACACTGGAATTGAATAGATATTTCCCTGGTCCCACAGAAGTAGTTCTGAGCTATCCACCAGATCAATGAGAATCAGGACATACTCTCATGCTAACCACTGGCTGGGACAGAAAAGCTATATCATCATCAAGTACTTACTGTGCCAAATACATTTTAAGAGCCTGCCCTTTGACTTTTTATGCATGCCAGATGCCTGATAATCACTCTAATTTTCTAAAAGGTTATGAAAAGATCTTATCAAATGCATCAGAATGTTTATTTAGTTAACCTATCTGGATAACTAAACAATTAGAAAAACTCACAATGAGCAAAAGTATACAAAACAATTGGCCTGTACTCTTCAAAAACGTCAACATCATGAAAAGAAAAAAAGGCTAAGGAACTCTTCTATATTAAAGGAGACTTAAGAACCACAAAAACTAAATGCAATGCATGATCTTGGACTGAATCCTGGAAACGGAAGATAGTATAAAGACTATTATTGGGACAGTTGGCAAAATCAGAAATATATACTATATATTATTTAGATAATAGCATTCTATCAGTGTTACCTGTTCTGAATTTGATAATCATACTTTGGTTATATTTCTACACAAATGAGGGGTAAGTAATGACGATTGCAACTTCCTCTCAAATGGTTCAGCCAATTAAAATTATTATTATTAAAAAATAATAATATATGTATATAAAGAGATAAAATATAAAGCAAATATGCCAAAAAGTTTTAATAATTCAGTGAATCTAAGATGATGAGTATATGAAAGTTTATTGTATTATGGTTACGATTTTTCAATTTGAAATGTTTTTGAAATACGTTAAAAAAACACATTATTCTCACTTAAAATAGGAAAATCATCATATCAATTAAAGCATTTGGCATGCACACACAAGCACACCTGTGCCTGTGTGTATGTGTGTGTGCGCAAACACATACGCGTGCACATGCTCAGTTGCATCCAACTCTTTGCAACCTCATGGACTGTAGCCCGCCAGGTTCTATTATCCATCAAGTTTTCTAGGCAGAAATACTGGAGTGGGTTGCCATTTCCTACTCCAGGGTTTCTTCCTAACCTGGACTGAACCCGTGTCTCTTGAGTCTCCTGAATTGGCAGGTGGATTCTTTACCACTGCGCCACCAGGGATGCCAAGAATTTGCATTGTATTGCAAATAATTTGGCAAAGTAACTCAAAACAAAACTAGCCTGTTTTAAAAAGGGGTTCTGATCATTACTTCTAGTACTTTGTCCATGAATTAAGAAAAAGGTCTGCTCAAGGTAAAATGTCTAAAACAAGGATACAAGATATTATGGAAAGGTCACCCAAACAAATTTGGCCACTGTAGAAAAACCACTTGTTTAATGTTGTGATAACTGTAAAGTACATGAAAACACTCACACAGGCAGAGAGGACCGCCTTCCTCTGTTCATCTTCTTTGCAATTACTGGAGTTCCAAAATGCTCTGGATTTGTTAATGGAAGCTGGTCAAGTGTCTGGATAAGAAACAGACAAATTAAATCACTTCTTGCCTCTATATTAGTAGCTGCTGTTCAATTCAAAATGTTCATCCATGGCACCCTACCTCGCTCTCAGCAAAATGTCTCTCTCCTTTTAGGCAAAGAGAGGTACGTCTCAGTGTTCTCTCATCACCATCATCAAACACTGTGATAAACAAGACATCAGAGAATTTATTCACACTAAATAAAATTAGAACTGCACAGAATGCTACTGTTGCTATTTACCTGGGGCTTAAGAACCATTATGTTAGTTATGCTTCAAAATCTTTTAAATTATACATACCATATTTTGCATTCTACAGATACCAAACAAATACAAGTTAATGGCTGTCCCCAACTGCTTAAGTGTCTCCATTTACTTCCTCAATTTCTACCACTACAGAACCACCTTCTTAAACCATTAACAACCTAGTCAAAGCATAGATATTAAATTACCTTTAATCCTAGAAGAAGTAGCAAAAACCTTGTTTAAAAAAAAAGGATTCCGGGTTTTTCTGGCAACAGTTATCAACAGAGTATCTCTAACGTTGAGAAACTGTTTAATTTCTGGTAATGCTGTTGGATTACTCTACTGCTTCTACTTCTTTGCATGATAACCTACTGTAACAGAAATACTTGCTGCCAAATTCTAAGGTCACAAGATTCAACTTGTTTCTTTTGCTAGAAGAGGGTGAAAGATGTTTAGAAGTAAAAGAAGAATCAAGGAAACATTAGAAAGATAAAAAACTTCTTTAATTCTAAAAAATAAGTCATAATGGCACAGCAACTTTCTCAAGTTTTTACTTCTATTACATTAAAAAGAAATCATATTACTTGTAGAGTATGTGTAAATATTTCCAGCATATAAGGGTAAGGAATGTAACAGCTCCCAGGTGGCGGTAGTGATAAAGAACCTGTCTGTCAATGCAGGAGACATAAAAGACTCAGGTTCAATCCCAGGGTCAGGAGATCCCCTGGAGGAGGGTATAGCAACCCATCCAGTATTCTTGCCTGGAGAATCCCACTGACAGGGGAGCCTGGCAGGCTACAGTCTATAGGGTCACAGAGAGTCAGACACAACTGAAGCAACTTAGCAAACATGCATGCTCTCCATATATCTAGCTATACATATTTTGATAATTTTATAAGTTTAATTTTTCAGACATATACTGATTTTAATATCTGATATTCACAAAGAAAATGTTCTCAGAAGACACCTGATACCCAGCATTATGAAAAGATAAAACACAAGAAGACAGAATCCTTACCTCTGATATTTAAAATGCCATGTACACATCAACAAATGTTTATACATGTTACGGAAAAAGCATATACACAGGAAAGCATACATACACAAAAAATTATCATTAATTTTAAGATTTAATCTTAATTTTTATAATTCTATATTTTTTCTATTTTGACACAATAGATTAATGTTAAGAAAGGAAAATTCTACATCATCTTAATTTAATAACATCTTAGAATCTTTACCATGCTATCTATGTAACTGAAATCCTGAATTTTTCTTGAAGGGTTGTTTTATTAGTAAACACTCTGCCTTCAAATCATAAACTTATTTTTTTCATGCTAGAAACATAATTATATAAGAGAGCTCAACCCCTTTAATATTTATCTACCTCAGTCAGTTCTTCCTCTTAGACTAAAGATATCTAGTTTTAGATTCTCTTACATTCAGGAGAAAATAAGAAAATTAAAAACTTCTGATACACATATTTAAAGAACTATAATGATTACAAGGGCTTCCCTTGTAGCTTAACTGGTAAAGAATCCATCTGCAATGTGGGAGACCTGGGTTTGATCCCTGGGTTAGGAAGATCCTTTGGAGAAAGGAACGGCTGCCCACTCCAGTATTCTGGCCTGGAGAATTCCATGGACTGTATAGTCCATGGGGTCACATGGAGTCGGACACAACTGAGCAACTTTCACTTTCACTTTCAATGATTACATAAAATCATCTGTGTTATATACTGTCAATGATGCATAAATTAATGACTGCCTGCAGATATAATGACAAAACACAATATTCTACACTTGATGAACAGTGCTCTAAACATTTATATTACAATTATGATTCATATGGTATCATCAAGTCTGATAAATAAACCACAGCACTTTTAAAAATTTAAAATCATGAAATTATATCAAACTTAAAATAATTCATGTTATTATGAATGTAAGTATGCTAAAGAATAAAACCTAAAAGTTCCAATTTTCCTTAATGCAAACCATATAATACAGTAGCAAAAATGATGACAATGGACACACACATATACACTAATATATACCACATTTAAGACACAGAGGTGTGAGGAAGGAAAATGTGGGTTTAAGACCAATCACTAATATCAAATTTATGCAACAAAATCTTTTTCACAATTTTTATTATCAATCAACAGCAGCCCCAAATCAAAATGCCCTGATGAGAAATTTCAACAATTTAATATTATGAGTTCTTTTTTATATTCACTTTGAAATCTATCTAATTTTTAAAGAAAAAAAATTACTTTCACTTCAGCATACTTTATCATAGTTAGAAATGACATAAAAACCAAAGACAACAGTAGTACAAACGACCAGTGTATAGTTTTACCTAGGAACCCTTCCAACTTCAAGGGAAAAAGAGAAGCAGTTTAAGAACTTTTTTTAATTCATAAAACTATACAAAGATATGTGTTTGAGTACTTTATACAAGTCTGTTGAGCCACGTAACTTCTCGAGATGTTCTAAAAGACAAATAGAAAACCCAACAATATAGTGGACCTATTTAATCAGGACATCCTTGATTATAAAAATCATGAAGAAGTTCCATCCATATGAAGTTTTCTCTGTAACTTCCAAGTTACAAGTATCATCTAAAAGAACACGTAATTTAAAGACACTAAAGACTGACTCTGGCACTTTGATAAGAGTGAAATAATTAGCTGGTGTATATAGTAAATTTAGTTTATTTTTGGTTCAAGATGGATATTACAGCATGTCAAGAGAAAAAAAGAGTATAAGATTTAGTAATCACAAGGCACAAAATGTCTTATACTTGCCAAAAATGGCATGCAAATATATTAATGATTGAGTACAAGAGAACAGTACAAAAATTATATGTCAGTATATTTTATATAAATACTAAAACCTAAGTTGATGACAGTAACAAGGCTAAGACTTGATAACCTTAATCACACTAGACAAAATAAAGCTAATGCAAAAGCATACAAAGCCTAACCTTAAATTGTTAGAATTCAAAGAAACAAAAGCAACAGGGATCCAATCTAACTACTAAATATAAAAGATCTACCTGTTATCACAGCACTGTTAGATGATGGAGAATAACTGATAACAATAAAAGTAAATTAACTTTATCTATTCAAAGATACAATTGGCTATTACTTATTAATCTTCCACCATGTCCTAATCACACAGCGGCCTCAGCAGAGTAGGCATCACTGTCTTCCTTTATAAAGAAGTCGAGAATTAGAAGGTTAATCTATGAGCTACAGTTTAGTTAAGGAGGGGATGGAAATGATAATAAATAGGTACGAAGCAGAGGCATAAAATGAACACTGGGAAGGAAGTTAAGAATTCTGACTCTGATAAACAACGAAGTCCTACTATATAGCACTGGGTGCTATGTTCAATATCCTGTGATAAACCACAATGCAGAAGAATATAAAAAGAATATATACATATATATACATATGGGCTTCCCAGGTAGTACAGTGCTAAAGAACCCACCTGCCATTGCAGGAGATGCAAGAGAGGCAGGTTTGATCCGTGGGTCAGGAAAATCCCCTGGAGAAGGGCATGGCAACCCACTCCAGTATTCTTGCCTGGAGAATCTCACGACAGAGGAACTGGGCAGCCTACAGTCCCCAGAGTTGGACACAACGGAAGAGACTTAGCAGTTACAATTAACAACACATTTCCCATAATAAATACTTTAAAATTATGGACATCCTTGGTAAAAACAATAGTTCTATTACTCATAAAATCATTTGTGATAACTACAGATGTCACTCAGCAGCTAATATAAAAAAAATTAATGAATCTGGAAACCTAAGATATTAATGTTCAAATGTATAACTATATTAATAAAATATCATGGGAATGCTAAGTCTCAGAAAGGGATATTTAAACAATGGGTTAAAGCCTATCACAGGACTGAAGAGAGGTGTTACTTAGTACTTTTTTTGTTAGTGAAACTTTTCTAGTAGGTAGAATAACCACTTGACTTTGAAAACATTTTGTTGTTGACTTTGGTTATAACAAATTTGTCATAAGTGAAGTGAAAGTCACTCAGTTGTGTCCGACTCTTTGCGACCCCCATGGACTATGCAGTCCATGGAATTCTCCACGCCAGAATACTGGAGTGGGTAGCCTTTCCCTGCTCCAGTGGATCTTCCTAACCCAGGGATCGAACCCAGGTCTCCCGCATTGCAGGCTCCAGCTGAGCCACCAAGGAAGCCTTGTCATAAGAGGTTCTAATCAAATTAAAAGCCTCTTAAGCCTAGAGAACATTCTACAAAAGTCAGTTCATTCACCGGTTTAATCTTAACCCTCCTCTACTCCTTTAACTTAGAATTTCCATAAGATATGATAAAACTGATATGCAGAACAAGTACAAGGTACAAAAAAATCCCAAATCTCAAAAAACATTTGTTACAAAAATATATGATTAAAAAGATTTTAGTGTTAAACTTGATATATGACCTACGTACATTTATATATAAATTAAAGCAAACAGCAACTAATTCCTTTACATTTTCCTTATTTTTCACTGTTTCCCTCACATTTTCCTTATTTTTCAAATACAGTGTGTTATTTTTATATTCTAAAAAAGCAAAGGAACAGTTAAAGAATGTCTCACTGACAGTTGTATTTGGCAGGATTTTTGATGAATGGACAGATTAACAATACAATCACATACATTCCTCATCTTTAATGCAAGGATAAGAACTGCCAAATGAATGAACTATACTATAAAGGCAGTGTCTTATTATAGGAAGAGGAGATATTTCCAAGTTTCAAACTCCCTCGCCCCCAAAATCCATGAACTGGTGTTATTCATCATTCAACACTTAGAGGGCAAGGTAATATTACATTTTTTAAATTGAGTTATGGTAGATCCATAATCTCTAAAAATTTATTGTTATAATAGGAAAAATTAATACCTGTATTATATAGTTAATATTACCTTCTCAGATAACTTTTTGATAACTAATGATTATAACTCCTATTTTATCCAAACTAGTAGTGTGGTATGCCCTTTGGTTTCATTTTTTAGTAGTCTGACATAATTTCAAGTTCTTTTAAAACCAAAAGTATCATTGAGAACATTAATAACACTTATGTATAACTTTCTGATTCTACCTACGTTAACACTTTGCTAGGAATCAGAAATCAAGAAAAATTACAAAAGGGGAATTTAAATCCAACAGATAAGTAGGCACCCAATTATAAATACAGGAAGTCTGTGATCCATGAGAGATCACACATTTTATTTTGCCATCTTCTAACTCTGATCCTTCTTTATGTGGTCTGCATCCTTCAATATCTAAACACTCTTTATAGCGGAGTGCTACACTGAGTCTCCTTAAAAGAACAGTACCTCTTACCATCTTAAAATTTTTTGATCACTCTCTCTTACTACACAAATGCAAAAATCTTATTTTGCATTTTTATCCCAAATTAGTTTCTGTATTAACAAATGTGGCCTGTTTTCGTAACTGTGTACTACCTGCATTAGGTTCACCCAATGCACTTATGAAAGAAATTCTTGGGTTGCCATCATAGACCTGCTAAATTGGAGAGATCTGGGATCCTCAAATTCTCATTTTTTTTAAACTAGCACCATGTGAGTCTTATGTACACCATTTAATGCATGAATCATATGCAATTAAGATTCTAAGCTCTTGGAGGAAAAAAATTATATAATTTCTTCTGTAATTACCTGTCATAGAAAATCACCACAGAGAATGCTCAGTATCAACTAGTTTTTTTAAGTATTAATACTAAAATGCCATTCATGTAGAGGATAGAAATAACTATTCATAATTGAAGTATTATTCTGGGGCGCAGAAGTCCAAAATGCGAAAACCTGAAAAAAAGTATTGCTTCTGTAAAAGCTGAGCATTATATAATTAAAACTTCACAAGCACTGTGAATGTAACCTTGATATTAAGTACCAAATAGGATGTATATTAGTATCTGAACATGCATCATATAATGTCCCATGCTTCTGCACATATCAACTCCTTTAATTTTTACCACTGCTTTATTTAATACAGCAAAATTGCATCTACCTGAGCGACTGAACTGAACTGAATCTATAAGAGTTAACTTTAAGCTTCGTTTTAAATCTCTAACAACTATCAATGGCCACAACCAACCCTCCTAAAAACATATAGTTCAGAATAATAGCACCATTGTGAACCAATATCAACTTCTAGGAGGTCTAACAATAAAAATGGTTAGAAAATAATAGATACATAGAGCAGATTGCTACTATTAATAGAAGCCACAGTATAAGACACAGGAAGTACAATTTTCAACTAAAGACTGTTCTTCATATCTCTGAGCATCAACCAGAGATGAATGATTTTTATCCAAAGCAACAAATCAAGTTAACTAAAAATAAATCTAAAGGGTCATTTCTTTTCCTTCTGCAGGGAAACCACAATATTATAATTACATCTTTTATACCAAGACATACATGTATAAACCAAACAATGCCATAGATGTTCAGTGTGAAGCCAAGGATTGGATGATATCTGCAAGACTGTGTACTTTCAAAGTACTGAAAGGAGACTTGGAAATATTAATTGTTGTTATTCTCATCAGCACAATGACAGCAACTATGTAGGTACTACATTTAGGTTTGCATTTATATGTATTGTGACACTTGTTGCTACTCACTAAAGTTTTTTTAAAGTCAGCATAAGCGTATGCATGAAATGTTAAGAATATACGTACATTAGCAGCAAATATTGTTGTTTAGTTGCTAAGTTGTATCCAACTCTTTTATGACCCCATCGACTGTAGCCCACCAGGCTCCTCTGTCCATGGGATCTCCCAGCCAGGAATACCAGAGTGGGTTGCCATTTCCTACTTCGAGGGATCTTTCCGACCAAGGGATCGAACCTGTGTCTCCCATACTGGCAGACAGATTCTTTACTGGCAGGGAATGACCCAGCAGCATATATATCTTTTTTGAAAGGTGTTAAGAGTTCTGACTACACTGAAAATCAAAAATTAAGCTATGATCATCTAGGCTTGAATCTACTCTGGCCAGGACTTTTTCAGTCTGTGAATTCTGTGGTAACATCTGTATTACCCTTATATAGAACAGGCAGCAATACAATAAAAGACTGCAACTATGCAATTTTAATTCCAGAAACAGTTTAAAAGTCTGATGACTAAGTTGTACTGACTTTTCTAAAGGAAGAAAAATAACCATAGAATTTAACTTTCTTGAAGGGAAATACCAAGATAACCTAAAAAAGGAGTACACTCTTGGAAGAAATAACCCTAAGTGGCCAAATTACTGTAAAGAGATAATTGATAATTACCATCAAGGTGTCATTAAAATTTTACCCATCTATATCAAGTAAATTGACAAGAAAAAGTACATATTTCTCCATCAAAATGTTTCAATGTATTTACAAAACAGAGGTATATATATGAAACCCACCAAATTAAATCCTTTCTATTAAATTACCTAACTACTTACCCACAGTATACCAACTAGCATCTGTCAACTTGCTGATAACAGCTTCCTGAAAGGATCCATCAGATGTCCTTGTTTCAACAATAGCTCCAACCTAAAACATAAAATCAAAATTTCATCATCAAATTTAAATAAATAAACTAAATCACTCCTACTAACCATATGACCTAGGTAAAAAAATATATCTGTTTATGGTAAGTCTACCTTACATTCCCAGAGATCTTTATCATTTATAGTGCTCTAACATTTATCATGCAATTCCAGCCCCAAAACACTGAGGCTTATGTAAGATAGTTATTATTACCCCATTTTATACATTGAAAATTGTGGCTCAGGAAGAGAAAATAATCTGCAAAGAATCCAGGATGAGAACCCAGTCTTTTAAGTCTTATTTCAGAGCTTTTTTTACTATATCATATTGCCTATAAGAAAATTATGGAGTATGAGAACCAAAAACCATAAAGATAACAAAAATAACTTCAATTTTCCTTCATAAAAATGTTGACTATTGGATTCAGCATTTATATTTAAGGGACCTTTTAGATAAAGTTTCACCTGGATACAGAGAGATGGACCAGTTGAACTTCTTTCAGCTTCCAGACCTTTGTATATCAGATATTAACTGAAGTGGTACTTTGACATAACAAAGATTTATAACATAAACAAATGGCCAGACATGGATGGAAAACATAATGTAGGCATTCATTAAATTGAATTATTAAGTCAACATAATTTACTTGGTAAGTCTGAACAACAGAACATTCAGACTTATATTAGTACAGCACACTTAACAAGTTAAACCTCTGTGGTAACAATATGAAAAACAAAATAAAGTATTCAATCCAAGAAATCAAAACAAAAAGCAGTGAAACTCATATTCATATGTATTAAAATACTCTTCTTAAAGACTCTCAACATTCTTAAATTAAGCATACAGACACTGTTAATGTCATAATTTATATTAACTATACAACACCTCATTTGTATTGTTGTTTTCTAATTAACATTTAAAAGTGTATTTACACGTGTAAAATTCAATAAATCACTGTATGAATTTATGACTAATCATTTTAGATTTTAAACTGTACAAAATACGTACTCTTAAAGGACCTTTTACTTGGTCATCTTGCACCAATTGTGTAGTATTATCCTGTTTCAGGAGAACCTAAAAAACATTTTTGCACAACAGTTCACATGTTACTTTTAAAACAATGTATTTATGGTAACACTGTAACAAAAATGTCTTTAATCTATGCTTTCTTAGCATCCTGTGGTTACCTCTGGTATGATACTTATCACATTGTCTCATGTTTGTGTTTATAGTCTCTCCCATTAACCGTGAGCTCCTTGAGGGCTAGAATCCTCTTTCATCACTGTATCTGCAGCAGTTGGCAAGTATCAATGCATATCATAAGCACTTAATAAATATTTGCAGAATTAACTAGACAAGATTTATAATCTGTAGTGATTACAGTAAATTAAAACTGCCTTCATTTCTTTTTATCAACAAATCATAAAAGTTCATATCGTCACCAAGTTTATTACCCCCAAAAATAAAAACAGTATCAAACTTTATCCCTTATATGCAAAGTAAACAAACTAAAAACAGACATTTTCTGGTCCTTTATAAAATAAACCTAAATAGTAATATGATAAGCAATTTAGTCACAAATAAGTGTTCCCTTGTACTACAGATCATCCTACATATATAACTTGTTCTATTAAGAGAGGGACTTCCCTGGTGGCTCAGACAGTAAGGAATCTGCCTGCAGTACGAGAGGCATGCAGGAGATCTGGGTTCGATCCCTTGGTTGGGAAGAGCCCCTGAAGGAGGGCATGGTCACCCACTCCAGTATTCTTGCCTGGAGAATGTCCTGGACAGAGTAGCCTGGCAGGCTACAGTCCATGGGGTCACAAAGAGTTGGACACGACTGAGCCCCTAAGCACAGCACATTAACAGAGAGGGGTTGATGGGAGAGGGAAACTGAAAGGGGACAAGTACCCAATAAGGAGAAACTTCAAATTCTAGGTAATTTATGTATGATAAGACCTCCTGGAACAAGCATGGTATTGATTTTAAATTCAGTAAGTTAATCTATAAAGAGCTATGATGCTAACAAAAAGTTAAAATTCTCAAAAGAATTCCAAGCAAATATTTGGTAAGCAGATCGTGTATAGCTGATATTGTAAAAAAGGATATAATGAAACAAGAAATGAATGAATGTCAAATGATATCCTAACAATACTTGAGAAAAGTTTCACCATCAGATGAAAATTTAAACAGAAAGTTTATAATAATCACAGATAAATCTATTTGCCCACCACACAAATCTCATTCCTCTAGTTCAATGGTTCTCAAACTTTAACATGCATCAAAAACACCTGGGGGCTTGTTATGACACAATCATTAGACCCCACCTTCAGATTTTCCGATTCAGTATGTCAGGGATAGGGACCTGAGAATTTGCATTTTAAACAAGTTCTTAGGCGAGGCTGATGATGCTGGTCCTAGACCCACTGTTCATTCATTTATTCAACATTTCATTTATTCAACACATTTTAAGCACCCACTATGTAGAAGGCACTAATCTAGGTATTCAAACAGAACAAAACAATTTCTCCTTTCACAGTGCTTAATTTTTGTAGGAAAGCAAACTACAAAACTGAAAGTAGAGCATGATCCAATGAATAATAGTAATAACAACACTTGTTAGTGAAAGGCACAGCCCCAAATCTAGAACACATCAAATCTCTTTGGCATACTATCAAAAAGGACTTCTATGAATTTTATTATACAGCTCTAGAATATTAAAAATGTTTATAATAAGCATGGATTACTTCTGTAGTCTAAATAAGATTATTAAAAACATTTATATAAAAAAGTTACTTGGGGGAAACATAAAAATGATACTAGTATTTCTGAGGTAAACTATTGGTTTTACTCCTTCGGTACTTTTCTATATTTCCAAATACTGTACAGGAATAAGTAACTGTTTTTCTGGCCATAAAAGCATCTTAAAAATAGAATTCTTAAATCATTTTTAATGCTGTCTTGAAATTATAATTCCCACGGTTTTGTTTTTAGTAATCTATTGCTTTTTCTAACCACTTGAAATCGCCTCTACCCAAATAATAAGAAAGGAAAGACAACAGATTATAGCCACCACAAACAGGAAAGATCCAAATAATGCGAAGTACCATGAGTACAGTATTTTCATAGCAGCAGTTTGGAATAATTTCTCATTTTGAGTTCTTTATTTCCCAGTTCCTAATGTGCCTTTCCTACAGTTTTATATATGTTATTCACATACTAATGATTTAGTAAGTGAAGTAATGATTCAATAAATAAAGTGTTGATTTGCAGTCTCTTCACCCCTAATTCTCTTCAATTGAGTTAATAAAGCTGTTGCATTAAAAAGAAAAATTACCTTAACCTTTACCAGCCTTTTCACAGTCTTAATTTTTGCCTCACAGAAGGCACCTCGGTACTTGGCACTGACATCAGTCCCCACTGTCAGGTAGGCAGGCTCATCCGCCGCCTGATAGAAGAAAGATGAAAGATGAAAGTCACTACTGTTTTCCCCAACTCCACCCCAAGTCTCATTGAAAAGTTCTGTATTTCAAGTAGTAGGATGGTTAACATTATTTGCTTATTAGTATCATTAATAATTTGAAAAATATTCCTAAAGCACTTTATTAGGGATCCTTTACTTAATAAACTGTATCTTGATAACATAAAACATTTTAAATTGTAACTATTCAGTATCAGTAGGGAAATACAATGTTTTCTCATCCAGGTACAAAATGATTCAACAATTTTATAATATATTTAAGAAATGAAAAAATTTAAAAATCCAGAAAAAGTCTTTATATTGTCTCATAGAATTTTAAGTTATTCACTTATGGCCTCCTGAAAATTTTATTTTCAAATTAAAAGAAATATGCTATTAAAATTAATACTAACAAGTACATAATTAAATGCTTAATATAGTTACATAAAGGCAACATCTTGGATACACTGTAACAATATAGATAATTAATGAAGCCAATCTTTTTAACAAAGAGAGCATTATTTAGAAAAATCACTGGCTAAGTGCTGCATTTTAGAGCTTCAAGTCTAAATTATCTGATTAATGCAGAGATGTGAACTGATGGTAGTAGTACCAAGTTTATTACACTAATCTTGGTATTTTTTTTTTAAGTTTCAGAAAGAAATATCTGCTTTCAGAAAATGGTCATGATCAGAATGATACATTGAAAGATGTGAGAAATACCATTCCTCCATTCATTTTAATCTTGATAGTAACAGAATAATTGCTATCTCAATCTGTCACTTAACCAACTTTTTTCAAAAGTTAAGTATATGCATACAAATTCAACATTGCTAAGTGCAACGGTGACAGTGTACAGTTTAGAGAAATACTTTCAAGTAGAAAATGATTTTTCATTCTATTTTCCCAACTAACATTAAAGAAGGTACACTGTCACTTCAAAACTTCAAGGAGATAGGAAAGCAAGAGGAAGTTTGGGAAAATACTGTATTTCAGAGTTCAATACACTGAAACAGTAAATGAGTCAGAAATCAAATTTAAAGTTAGTGCATTTATGAATAATGCAAATTGATGAGGAATACTTTTTGCAAATAACTATCTGACCTAAAACATTCAACAACTCAGAACTACAGGTTGATATACCTTCCTTTCCCTTTAAACATCACAGGATGTCTGCAATATCAGTTGTCCTCAGAAGAATTTTTTTTTTAGATTGGGTATATGTTTAAAATATTTACTATAAGTACTGAACAGAAATTAAGTGTTATTAGTTATGACAATAATATACAAAATTTAGTTTTCCTCCACCTTCAAATATATTCTAGCCACAAAATTTCACTTTATCCCCAGAAGAAATGATATATCCCTAACACAATACACACATTCCTTCTTTAGAAAATCTCATTGACACTGGGGAAGAAAAAAAATTCAAAAAATCCCCCAAAGAACCAAAGCAGGACAAAAGCTTTACTTCTGCAAAGGTTGCTGCCAACACAGGAAGTGTTTAAAAATACTAGCCCAATGGACAACAATGGAAAGGCTGCAGCAACCTTTCCAAAGTGCTAACTGCTTCGGAGAGGGACCAAACTGACCGCGTTTAGACACAATGATCATCTCTTACCCATTCAACACGTCCTCATTTTCAGAAAGCTCTGCTTAGTAGAGGAATCAATTTTGAGTAGCCAAAAAAATGACATTCCACAGCACCAGCCTCACGACAGGCAGTGTTCAGGGCACGAGGTTCCGAGCAGCGTCGACTCCACTTACCTTCATTTTCACTGGCGATCTGTGGGGTTCCAGCTCAACGAGCTATCTTCTCCGTCTCTATAACCAAGGGGAGGAGAAAGACAGCACAGAATCAGTCAACGGAGGGGAGCGACCCGGGGAAAGAAAGTAAACAAACGCCAGCGGGGAGGGGCAGAACCCTCATCAGGGAAGGGATAAGATCCCCTGCGAGGTCAGCCAGGACGCAGGAGCCGAGAGGGCGGCGAGAACCCCACCGGCGCCAAAGGGCAGCGGGTTCCACCGCGGAGTTCGCCAGCGGCCCACCGCGCCCCCGCCTTGCTAGCCACTTTGACCCGGAATGCTCAACTCAGTGCCCCCGGACGGGTTGCTCCGGAGAAGGGCAGAGCGCCGTTTGGGCTTCTCCGGGCCCCTAACAGGCGCGGTCGCCCAACCTTCTCTCGGCCGCCCCCCGGATACCCCGACTTCGGCCCGCGCCCCGCCTCCGCCGCTCGGCCCCCTCGGCCCGCCCCGGGCCCGCGGTGGCGGCAGCGGAGTGTCACGGCGCCATTGCTCTCCTTCCTCCGCTCTGCACCATGTCAGGAAGGAGAAGCGCTTCTTCACCCAATGGGGCAGGGGCCGTGGCCTTCAGCCTGGAGGCGCGCGAGGGAGGGCAGACCCGCGAGGGAGAGAGGGCTGGGGGGGGGGGGGGGCGGAGAGGAGGAGGGGAGGTGGCCCGGACAGGGTGTGGGAGGGGAGGGGAGCTGCACAGCGGCAGCCGCCGCCTCCTCCCCGCGCCCGCCTCAACTTTTTGTACAGCCCAGAGCGGTACCAGCCACCAGCCCCTCGGGTCCTGCCACGGACTCCACCCGGGAGGACGCACCGCAGAGTTGGGGGCCGGCTTCCCTAATCAGTCCGCTTCTCGCCTCGCGGAAGCAAACTTAGCGGCGCGACCAGCCCCACAGCCATTTTCCCGGGGAACCTGGGGAAGCGGCCGAGGAGGTTGCTGCGGAGGCTGTTCTTGCAGTTGCTGCCGCTGATCTACGACTTGCCCCTTCCCCGGTGCTCACCGCCCCGCTTGCCAAGCATCCCCCTCCCCACCTCCTAAGCTTCCAACTGCACCGGGACCCCGGGCAGTAGCGCCAGCTGCTAGTGCCGCTTCGTCCACTCAGTACCCTCGCTTCCCTTCTCCCCACCTACCAACTGTGAGTGAAGTGCTCGCTGTCAGCTCCCGAGTCCTCCGCCCCGCTGACCCCCGTGGGCCCCCGTCCGGGAAGCACCACTCCCGGCCGCGGCGGCAGTTCCTGCGCCGGGTTCCCCACTCGCCCGATTTACTGCCACAATCCACCGAATAACAAGCTGTTGAGCAGACTCGCTTCTACACGAACTCCTATTGGCTGCTCATGACGCCGAAGAGTTTCGGATTGGAGTTCGCTACCTGCCGTCCTCATTGGATGTAGCTCTGAAACTTCACGGATTGGTGCGAAAAACAGCAGGTAGGACATCTTCCACTTATGATTGGCTGTCCCCGAAGACTAACGTTACTGGAGAATCAGGTATTGAGTAAGCAAGTCCTGAAAAATGATTGGTAAAGACGACTACGGATGTGCTCGACTGAGCACTGATTGGTCAATTGAGGGGTCAGGAAGAGCAGTGCGGCACGAGGATTGGCGGTGGAGTGTCCCATGGAAACCGAACCCGGAGCTGCGGCCAGGACTTACACGGGGGCGGGGCAGGGTCTTTCCAAGGCGCCTGCGCTGAACCAGCTTCTCGGCGCCATTTTGTCTGGGCAGAGGTGGCCGCAGCTGTATCGCATTTTATGTTTCTGGCGAGAGGAGAGCGGAATCTTTATCCCGTGGATTCATTTAACTGCGGCAACCATCCGCCGGTTCCTTCAGGACAACACCTAGTGAAGGTCGGAAGAGTCCGGATCTCTCAGAAAGGTCAGTTGAAACCGGTGGTTGTCCGGTAGACTGGGGGATGGCGCAGCTCTAGCAGCACCGGCACCGGAAGTGAGGGGGCCGCGCGGCGGCCATAGCAGAGATCTCCCTGCGCCGGGGTGGGGAGCTGGCCGCGGGCGGGGCGGGGGACGGGCCGAAGGGGGCGAGGCTTCGTCTCCCGCGGCCTCAGAGAAAGAGGCGGAGAGGACGTGCACGTCTCCTCCGGACTGACTGTTTGGGCTCCTCTGGGGAGGGTGAGGGATTTTCGGGATTCTGCTCATCTCAGAGCATTGCGTCCTCCCTTTGGAAGTGGTTTCGGCAGCTTGTCATGTTCTGCGACCAAGGCCACCGACTGAAGGTTCCTCACCAGTTAAGATGGGGAGGGGAGGGTTCTTAGTCCCATCCTGCGTGGGAAGGTGTTTCCGCGTGCTCCTCACGCGGTTAAGCAATGAGGAGACAGAAGGAAACGCTGAGTTTGGGTGCTGAGGAATTCGAATTCCCTTGTTAGCACGACTCTGCTTCTCTAACCATAGAAAAAGGGTAATGCCACAGTGCACGGGGCTCACGCTGCTTTTCGAAAGGAAAGAGCAGTGGATTTGCAGGGACTGAAAACACATTAAATTAAAGGACCTCCCCGATAGGACTTTATTAGGGCAGCTATTGATTTTGCTCCATGAGCAAGATCTTGTGCTCTGTTTCAGAAAACTAATTTGAAATGGTAGGAATAGAGTATTATTGGGCAAGTTATTTTAAAGATTGAATTAATTAAGGAAATGTAAAATATAGACAGTAATCCACGTTGACTAAATTTACTCGAGGACATCTTTACTAAAACTGAATAAATTTTTCACTCGTAACAGTTTTTTCAGATTTGTTAAGAAAATGTAATGCTTATTAGTATTTTTATTGAGTCACGTAATTACACTGATTTGAATAGCTGCTTAAAATGATCCTCATAATACTTGTTTTATTGTTGTATTGATGGGGCTCCAGACTAGGAAATGATCGAGTGATTTAATGATTTATTTGGGCTTTTTTAGCAGTTGGTCTGAAGAAAACAGAACAGCTCAGTGACAGACTTCTGCAAGTATTCCTGAGGTGAGTTCTAATGTCTGTAAAAATGTTTGGAATTGGGGAGAGTGCCTGGAAAGTTTTTTATGGATCAATAAGTAGAGCCATAAATAACAAAATCAAAGAGTGGTAGTTTAAAAAGTCTTTGGTCAAGGATTCAAATGAAACTGTAATTCCCTTCCTGACAGTGATACTTTAGAAGGAAGTCTTAGAGTTAGGACACACATGAATTTGTTTACCCACTCATGCTGTTACCATTTTTAGAATATTAAGTACTTAATACTTTTATCAAGGAATAATATGGAAATTTTTATGATTTTTTTCCCTCCATATTTAAAAATGTGGCATATAGAAAAGATGTTTCAGTAAGAATTTGGAAGTTAACCTTTTTTTTTTTTTAAAGGAAATTATGGAATATGTAGTACTATTTAACTTCCCCAGGGGGTAATCACCTGTAATGCCACTGCCTGACTTAAAACTTATTATCTGATCCAAATAATGCCTGTCAGTGGGCATTTGGAAATTACCAAAAAAACAAAAGAGGAAAAAAAGTGAAGTGTCTTGTATCACCACCACCAAAAGGTGATTGCAGTTTATACCGTACTTATATATTATTCAGAGAGATTTCTCTTTTTCTCTGGTTTTGTTTTACAAAATAAAGGTCATTCTAGTCATGCTCATTTTGTCATTCAAGTTTTTTTCTTTGTGGGAAATACTGGGAACATATGCGTTCATGGTTGCATAGTGTTCTGTAGGATAAATATACCATACTTTATGTAACCAGATCTCTTAACTTTTGTAATAGCAATAATATGTCTGAATATTCTTGTGCGTGTTTTAAAAAAGATATTCTCTGAGAACTGGTGTCTATGACTAAAATTTCTACACATCTAGGTATTTCCTGACATGCCCGATTATTTCTTCAGAATAAATTTCTAGAAGTGGAAATAAAAGGGCAAAGAAATCATACCACTGTCCATCAAAGCGTTTGCTCTTACTTTTTTTCTTGTACTTTTTCCTTTTATTACTCTCTTTCCTCTCCTGCCCCCTTTTTCTTTATATAATTTAGCTTTATTTTTGAGCTTTATCTCCTGGGTCTCTGTTCAGTCAGGTAAAATTATCAGTCTTTTGTGTCACCCATATAGTAAAATAAATGAGAATTTTTTGGACCTTAGGAGTATATTCTTAAAATTTGTTTTTTGCTCCATTACAGTTAGGCGTTTGTACAGTGAAACATTTTGTTATGCAAAAGTGACATTTCGAGTTACTAAAAACAAATATTTTTATGGTAGAGTTAGTTGAGATTAACTGTGTTTCCATGTAACCTTCCTGAAGGTGAAGTGAAAGTCGTAGTTGTGTCCAACTCTTTGCAACCCCATGGACTATACAGTCCATGGCATGGAATTCTCCAGGCCAGAATACTGGAGTGGGTAGCCATTACCTTCTCCAGGGGGTCTTCCCAACCCAGGGATTGAACCCTGGTTTCTTCCTCATTGCAGGCAGATTCTTTACCAGCTGAGCCACCAGGGAAGCCCAAGAATACTGGAGTGAAGAGCCTATCCCTTCTCCAGCAGATCGTGATCCAGGAATTGAACTGGGGTCATTCCCAGGTGCTTTTGTACTCACAGGACCCTCTGTGTGCCTCTCTCACCATGTTTAATCACTGTTAGGTTACCCTACCTGATATATTGTATGTATGCTATCACTATTTCTTATGAATCTTTATGTACTTTTATATAGAAAACGTGAAATAAGCAGACTTATTTTTCTTTAACAGTAATTCTCTTCTGAAAATTTGTATTTCACCAGTGCCAGCTTAACTTTCAAATTTTTTTAATGTTTCAAATACTTGATTTAGTACTGAGTTGAATTGTAATTGCTCATGTAATAAAGATTTAGAGAACCATTAAGAATAGTTTAATAGACAAATTCATGATATTTGTCTTTTTTTTTTTTTAAGATTTTATGATACTTTAGTGGAAGGTAACTAGAGGTGAATATTAACTGAACACTTATAAATTATCTTAGGAATAAATGAAAGAAAATTAATTTTGATAGAATTGGGTTTTGTAATCTATTTCAGTGAGCCCAAATTGTTAGAATAATGTTTCTACAGAATCAAAATTGTCAAGTTTTTAATAATGCTTTTATGAAGAAAAACTATTTTGAAAGCAGAATATTTTATTTATTTGGTCAAGGATTCAAACGAGAGTGTAAAATCAGCTTCATGGTCATGATATCTTAGGGGCTTCCCCAGTGCCTCACTGGTAAAGAATCCATGCTGCCTCAGTGGTAAAGAATCCATCTGCAGCACGTGAGTTGCAGGTTTGATATCCCTGGGTCAGAAATACCCCAGGAGGAGGGCATGGCAACCCACTCCAGTATTCTTGGCTGGAGAATCCCATGGACAGAGGAGTCTGGTGGGCTACAGTCCGTAGGGTTGGAAAGAGTCAGACACAACTGAAGGGACTGAGCACGCACATGTGATATTTTAGACTGAAATCTCAAAATTAGAACATCCCTATGAATTTTTTTTTAACCATCGGTGGTGTTCCCATTTCTGAATTTTTAATGACAGAGCACAGTGAATGTTTTTGTGATTTTTTTTTTTTTTAACCTATGGTAAAACACTTGACATACAAAGGTCTCATCAGGAAAAGTGTTCAGAAATAAAGCAAAACAGTCTATTCTGTGTGTGTGGGCCATATAGCATACTCAAAAAAGCCTTTTGTCTTCTAGAGGAAACCTCACTCTGGAAAAATGGAAAGGTGTTCCAGTTTTTAAAAGACCTGGATCTGCTATCTGTTGAAATTATATTTCTGGTATGCAATTTTACTTAAATATTCTTTAGTAATCAAGATGGGCCGTGTTACTATTATATGTCTCTCTCTTTAAAAATGATAGAATTTGTCCCACTGTACAGTTATCTCTAAATGTCATAGAGCAAATTGCTGTGTTGAGTGTAGCTGCTTTCCTAATGGTGTCCTTATTTTTTGAAAAGTTACTAAATTTGCTTATTTGCAGCCAAAGCAGCCTTTGTAAAACTATATGGTCTTTTGCCCTAGTAGATGTCTTATTTTGATTTAAATCATGGCGTATGAGAAAAATAGATTTGTCAAAGTTCAGTGTATAGTTAAATCTAATTGTTTTTTGTAACAAATTGGTTTTATAATACAGAACAAAAAGAAATATTTTTAGCCATCATTGAAGACTTTTCAAGGTTAATGATATGTAATATGTAGAATTAGAAGAAAGGAAGTCTTTCTAAGCTGATGAAGGTTGTGAACAAGGATGCAGTACTTAAGAAAAGCTGTGTTTGGGACAACGAGAAAACCAGTTTGGAAAGGATGGCTGATTAAAGATTACCTTGGGAATATTGTGTGAAGCCCACTTGTCAAGGTTTCTAGAATTAGTTGCACATCAGAATTGTATATAGTGCTTGTTGTGTTGTATAGGTTTGGAAACTTCTAGAGGGCCTTGAGAGCTGGGACGTGAGCAGAAAGTGATTATGTTTTTGTTTTATTTTCAGATTTTACAAAACAAGACGGAATTTAAAAATTACTTCTAATCCCACCCTAACATTAGATTTTTTAATTTGCTTCTTCCAGTCTTTGCGCATATACTTTTTTTTAGACTTAGAGAAATTTTTGTTTTTCTTCATTCCTTAATATTGTAATAGGTAGTCAATATGACTGCACGGCCTCCACAGTAATTTTAATGTCTGAAAGTTTTCCATCAAACTGTTTTATGTCTAACTTTATTTTTCTATTGCTTACCCATAGAAAAATTGTGCTATAATTATCATCTATGCACATAGAGTATTTTCTGTCTTTTGCACTGTTCTTTTAGGATTGATTTAAAGGGTTTAAATCATGGCATAAAAATGTGTGAACATTTTTATGACTCTTTGAAACGTTGCCATGTTGTTTTCCGAAATGAGTTATAATTTACATTGTCACCTTTCCTGTGAGTTTAACTACCAGCCTTGCTGCTGCTAAGTCACTTCAGTCGTGTCCAACTCTGTGCGACCCCGTAGGCGACAGCCCACCAGGCTCCCCCGTCCCTGGGATTCTCCAGGCAAGAACACTGGAGTGGGTTGCCATTCTCCAATGCATGAAAGTGAAAAGTGAAAGTGAAGTCGCTCAGTCGTGTCCAACTCTTAGCGACCCCATGGACTGCAGCCCACCAGGCTCCTCAGTCCATGGGATTTTCCAGGCAAAAGTACTGGAGTGGGTTGCCTTTAATTATAATCATTTTTGCTGATTCAATAGGTACAAAATATGTTGAACTCTTTCTAATATTTTTGTTGTTAGCTAATGAAATGGGACCTTTATCCATAATTTCACTTACTCATTATTAGCAATGGACAAGTTGTCTTTTCAAGGCTTTTGTCCATTTATATATTTGAGAGTTTTGATATTTTGTTCCCTAATTCTTTTGATTTCATTATATATTTAGTAGTAAGTTGCTGCAGATACTTTTGCACAAAGACTTCCCTTTTGATTTTCATTTTATTTTTGTTGAGGGTTTTTGAGTAGATACAAAATGTATTATTGGAAAATTACTTGGAAACAGTATCCAGTATGACTAGAGAAGTGACACAGGAATTGCAGGTAGAGAAACCATGAAGATACTCTTGTGCGGGTGTCAGCATGAGGTGAAACTAGAGTAAGGAGGGCTTGGAGAGAAGAATAGGTGAGCACAAGATTGTGAGAAAGAGAGTGGATAGCATTTGATTTCCAGTTGATGACAGAAGTAAACAAGAAGGAAAAAAACCTCAAGATTCTAAAAAGTGGGAAATAGATGGTGCCGTTAATAAACTTGGAAAGGCAGAAGAGACTACTGGTTGGTAAGGAAGGTGAAATCGGTTTTAAACCTGCTAGTTAGAGCTTGAACAGTAAGTGTGTGTTCTTCCTTTTGTGAAAGTGCCTGTGAGATCCCTAGGGGATAAGGCATATGTTGGACCTTGTATTGTTTTCTGTATTCTGACTTTCTAGCCTTGTGATGCAGCCTGTGGGATCTTACTTCCCCAACCAGCGAAAGTGAGGAGTCCTAACCACTGGACCTCCAGGGAGTTCCCTGTATTCTGACTTTTAATTCCATTATTCCATTAGATATTTTGGTGCTTTTATTAGGGCTTTCTTAGTTCTGAGTTTTAAAGTACAACTTGGAAAGCAAAGTTGAAGTGGCTTATTAAGTAAAATAAATGGAGGAAAAACGGATGATTCTTGAACTAAGAAAGGTAACATGTACATTATATCTCAAGTACTCATAACTGGCCATTTGTGCCTTTTGACTACCCTTATCTAATTCCCCCTCCTCATATTCCCCACCTCTGGTGACTACAAATCTGATGTCTTTGTTTGTTTTTGAAGTATAATTGACAAACTTACTGTGTGTTGGTTTCTGGTACACAGCATAGTGATTTGATATTTCTATACATTTCAAAATGAGTACATTGAAAATTGGTAATTCTAGCTAGTTTTCATTTTTGAAAAAAATTAAAATATTTATTTTGTATATTTCAAAGACTAAATCACTTGAGTTACTTAGAAGATTTAGGTCTCCCCAATATCCCCACTAGAATTACAATTTTTAAAATTATTCAGGAATAGCAAAGAAGATACTTGAGCTTTAGAATATATAGATGTGGCCAGGCTTTTTGTGGGGATGGGTGGTTTAGGGTAGATTTCTTAACCTCTGCCTCAGCTATAAGATAGGGATAGTAATAGAGCTGACTTGGTTAGGATCAGTATTGAATGAGTTAATAGATATAAAGTACTTATAATGATGCTAGATATTAGGTGGTGGTGTTAGTGTGTGTGTCCTATTACATAACGTTTGTCATTCCAAGAGAATTTTATATTTCTATACAGAAATAAAGCATCTAGACTCTTGTCTCCCCTTCCTGAAGGTCATATCAACCTCTCTCAAAACTTCATACTTCCTCCCTTCAGGTATTACTTGCTACAGTCACACTAAAATTATCGTGGCTATCCTGCATAAGCTCTGTATTTTCCCAGTTCTTTGTTTTTATTCATTCTTTTCTCACCATCTACAGTGTTGCCCTATTGTCAAATATTCAAAAGCTTCTTTTTTAAGTGATGCTTTCTTGGTATTTCTGCAGCTATAGGTAATGTGTCCACATGAATTTCATGTATTTCCTTTTGCATAATTTATACCATTTTCTGTATTGCTTTATTACCTTTTTGTCTACTTAAATGTCCTTCATAAGTTATGATATCTTAGAATTGTACCTTATTCACCTTTGTAGGTTTAGAACCTGTCACAGGCCTTGGCACTTAAAAGGCACTCATTTATGGAGTAACAGTTTATAAAAAATATAGCAAGCTAAAAGGTGATAGTTAATGGAGAATGCATCCCAGTAAAAATGTGCTTTGTCAGGTTTTGTACACTAGGAACAACCTGCCTGATGAGTTACTTAAAATGAGATCACTTGAGGTTTAGGAATTGGGTCAGATTCCAGAATGTATAGTGGGCTAGATGACTCTGGGGACTATCCACAGGTCAAGGATTTTCGTTAGAATGATTTCCTATTGCTTTATAAAGGCTAGTATGTCTAATTAACCACCAGAGGGATTGTTTTTCTGACAACTGAATTTTCACAGGTCTGCCTGCCCACCAATCTTCCTCATTTTCAGTGGTCCAAATTTGTGAAAAGTTTGGCCAGGATTAAGGGTACATCTGCTGCCAGTAACAATATACAAATGACCTGACTCAATCAGTTATTGAACCCATAATCTCTCTCTCCAAGTACATTTTTCTTAGCATAATACCATAATGCCTCTAGACATGAAAGGAGGAGTAGGCTGAAAATAGGAACTGGGTGAGATAGTATTTATATCCCTAAAAGGTTAACTGATACTTAACAACCCCTGAAAATCAGAAGTATCAGACATTGACTTGATTATTTTAGCACTTTTGGAATTTGCTGCTTTTCCTGCTGAATGGGTTCAAATTGACAGAAGCTTTAATGTCCTTACCCAGTCTCACTGCTTTATATCTCACAAGTGTTCTGACAAAACAGATACTTGGAATTATAGCTAAGCAAGGTCGTTGATTGATTTCATTGTAGTGATGTTTCTGTTCTGTGTATGTGTGTGTACTTCTCATACACCCATCAAATGAAAGTACAGTGCACTCTATAGTTTTTTTCTCCTGTAGTTCACTTTTTAAAAAACTCTGTTGTGACCGGCAAATTAATTTTATAACTTACAGATGTGAACCTGCTTTTGAGGAGTAGGAAAATGGACCTGACTAACAGTGGTTTACATTTATTTGGTAGGTTTTAGCATTTACAAGGCACTTTGAGATATTGCTCTACCCTTAAGTGTGATAGCTTAAAAGTGAAGGTACAAACTGTTACCTGAAAATGCTTCTAGTTGTTTTCAGCAGCAGTGAAATGGGGTGTAGAGGGTGGCAACTTGAAATCATGGGGGAGGATTCTTTTTTACTTACGGTATGTTTGATAGTGTGTTATTGATTCTGCTAATCCTAACAGCCCATTTAAGGGTGTATATTTATTTGTAGTTAGGGTGAGCCTTTGTATTTCTTAGTCTTTAGATCCAGACATAAAACTCCTTTCAGTGTTTGTATAGTTTTGGTGGCTTAGCTTTTGGTCAGACAGGGTAAGGAGGGGGATTCTTAAATGAAGTAACATAACAAAAGGAAAACCATCTTCCTGTTTCTTATTTCTCTATGTATCATGTGATACTGTCTTTTTAAGACCTTTAAAATGCCAAGGGAAGCTTGGTAACCAAGGCAGGGTTTTGTTGTTTTCTTCTCAGATTTGTAGTTCTGCATTTTATTACACAGTCACGAAGAACTTAGCCTGTTACCAGTAAAAACTGAAGCCGCAAGACTTGCTTCTCTATGCTGCCAAGTACTTCCTGTTTTGTCAGATTTCCATTTAGGGAAAAGAATGGATTTAGAGTAGACAAGCCTGAAAGCATATCTTCTGAAACTCATTTTGAAAGCTGTTCAAATACCTAGATTGGGGGAAAGGGGATGGCACGTCCTGTCTTCACATGAAGTCATTTGTCAGAAAGCTTCATTTGGCTTATCATGAAAGGGTTGCCAACAAGGAAGAAAAACTTTGTTGTCAGAAGTAATCGCTAAAGTATAAACTTGCCAGCACTGGTGACTTGCCTGTTAGGCTTTCCATGTCAAACGTATTTCAGTCTGTTGCGTGAATTCATTGTATTGCCTGTGAAGGAAGTTTTATCTGTGTTCATTTCTAGTAGACCTTTCCTCTAGAAATATGTAAGAACTGCATTCAGCCACATTTATTCCATTTACAGTAGGGACAGGTGAAGGATCAAATAGTGATTAATTGAAATGGGCTACCTTGTGAATATTGAATATCTTTGGGGAAAAGGTTGCCATAAAATGATGTTAATCTCTTGTTAAAATAGTAAATAACATTTATGTAAATAGAATTATCTGTCACTTATTCTTTATCCAGATAGCTCAGTGGTAAAGAATCCACTTGCCAACACAGGGGATGCAGGTTTGATGCCTGGGTCAGGAAGATCCCCTGGAAAAGGAAATGGCAACCCACTACAGTATTCTTGGCTGAGAAATTCCATGGACAGAGGAGCCTGGTGGGCTGCAGTCCATAGGGTCGCAAAAGAGTCAGATACAACTTAGTGACTAAATAGCAGTAACATTTTTATCCTATGAATTGAACTTCAAATTAGGTGTTAATAGAACATGTCAGTAGAAGATGCTTTCAGTGTAAACCTGAATCCCTTCATATTGCTGGTAAGGGAGTCTTGTGTTCAGGTTCTTTGCAACGGCAGAACTGAGCCCACATGTAAAATTTTCTTTTACCGTATTGACCTGGCCTGTTTTAAATCAGAGAGAGCTGTTTTTCTCTCTTGACCTGTTCATAAAAGATGCTCTTTTTTTTAAGTTGCTTTTTAATCTCTGAACTCTTACGCATTTTTTTTTTCCTTATCAGCTACCTGGCTTTCCCCCTTCATGTTCAACTGATGTTGAATCAATGAGATATTAGAAACCATCTATTATGAAGTTTCTACCAGATATTTCTTTTTTTCATCTAGTTATGTGCTCCTGTTTCTGAAACATGTTACTTTAAAATCCAGTGGAAAAGTTTTCCCAAGTACCCATCATGCCCTAAACCTTCATCCTCCATTTTGCTATACATCAGAAATCTAATCTCTTAAAACTCTTTAATAACCATTTGTTGCCATATTTTTTAAGCTGTATGCAAATCAATGATTTTCACATTTTTGTGTATTCAGTAGCATTACATCAGTTACTTGTTCAAAATAGATTCATGGGACTCAATTCAGATCTCATGAATTCACTTCTTTGGAGAATTATTTTGCAGGTGGTCTCTTAACCAGATGGAGAAACAGTAATCTGCTGCATGCACCATTTGTTATGTCTTCTTCATATTCTTACATGAAATATTCTTTTTACTTTGTTTCCATTATTGACATCTCAGGTTTTTTCCTATTAATTGTTGACATCCTTAGTTTTTCTCCTAAATTCAGTGGTTGAAGAGTTTATCCACCAGATATCCAGGAAACGGTCCAAGATTCCTTTCCTTATTTGTCAGGATTTATCACTTCCCCTTCCCAAAGCACACACGTTTGGAGGTCAGTATATACATACTGGCTATGTGTACGTAATAATACATGCACATGTATTTCTAATATATCTTGCTAGTGATTTTTAAAGGTCTTTTTCCCAAAGGGGGAAGAATTGCATAATACTTAGTTTTATTTTTAATTTTTCCTGGCAATATATTGTAGACATCTAAATATTTGCATTGAATCTTTACTGTGCTGTCACTTGATTGCTGCTGACTCTTAAACGCAGTCTACTAAAGGTGGGTTATTGTTTTTCTATGTCAGATTTTCCCATATTACATTAGCCTTGAAGCCTATTGACTTTTCCCCAAAAATTAAGTTTTTAATAAATTCCATATTGACTGTATAGTTGAACTACTTATTTAAATGATTTTTCCTAAAATTCCACTTCATGGTTCCACATAGTAAAAAATCAAATTCCAATCATACACGTCAAACACAAACTCAAGATGTATTAGGGCCCTTGCTCTGTAACAGTCTTTATAATTACACTAGCATTTAAGAATTGTTCTTTGTTGACTGGAAAGGTTTGTGTCTGTGTGTGTATATATATAATATGGTGATTACCTCTTGCAGTGTTAGGATGGTAAAGAAGGAACATTAGTTTTATTTGTAATACAAATTTGAGTCTTTTTCCCATTTTTTAAAATTGGGTTGTTCAATTTTCAGAGTTTGTATACATTGTGGTCAGGTATCCTTTGTCAGGTGTGATTTATTTTCTCTAGAGTCTTTTCCTTTTCATCCTCTTAAAGGAGAGCAGAAGCTTTTAATCTGGGTGAAATTCAGTTTGTCAGTTTTTTTCATTTGTTTCATCCTTTTGGTGTATTATAGTATCTGAAAACGCTTCTTTAAACCAGGATCACAAAGATTCTTTTTTTCATCCAGCAGTTTTAGACTTGGAGGTACATTTTGACTTACCATCACTTTGAGTTAATTTCTGCATATGGTACAAGGTATGGTTTGGTTTTTGGTGTTAGTTTCTTTTTGTATACCGATGTCACCGTTGCTCCAGCACCATTTGTGGAAGAGCACTGTTTTTCTCCATTGATGCATCTTTTCACCTCTGTCACAATCAACCATGTATTTAATGAGTCTGTTTTTAGACTTTTCTTTTCCATTAATAATATTACATTAAATTTATAGTAAGTCTTGAAATCAGATGGCATAGGCCTTGTAACTTTTTTAGAAAATGTTTTTGCTATTCTAATTTCTTTTCCCAAGTAAATGTTAGCAATAGCTTGTTGATTTCTTTACACACACCCCACACATACACTCTCCAAATAAACCACTTGCAAATTTAATTGGGTTTTACATTAAATCTATAAATCATTTTAGAGAGAATCGACAACAATACTGAGTCTTCCCATAACTTTAGTTCATTTTCTCACCAGCATTTTTAATTTCCAACACAAAATCTTGTACAAATTTAAATTTATACCTTAGTATCCCTGTTTTCAATGTTATTGTAAGTGGGTATAATTATTTTATAGATGAGGGAATAAGTAACTTGCCCAAGCTGAAGTGGCAAAGCCAGTATGAAACCTACATTAGGTTATAAACCACTACCCTGGTTTTCATTATGATACTGGTTTGCTTATTCTGAAATCATGGTTATAGTGGTGGCAGAGAGGAAGCCCTAGTTTTATGCCAAGAAAAATCCCATTACCATGCAGGTATGATTCCTCCAGAGTTTATGGATTTCCTGAGTTTAGGTTTTCCAGATCTGCTCAGATCATAAACCATGCTTGTCTTAATTTAGAAGCCTCTGATCAGTACAGTTGTGAACTAGTGTTTTTAAGTGTATCTTACCCTGTAGTTAACTAGTATGAATTACTTCATTTTTAAAAATACATACCTTAGCATTTGAATGCCTACCGTGTGCTCACCAGTACAGATACAAAGATGCTTTCTTGAACAACTCCCATGGGAGGCTAGGTGGGGAGGAATACATTTATTGTAGTAAGTATTACAGTAAACACTAATAAATACACACACATGGTCAGTGATGGAACAAAAGCTTTTACTTGGTTGCAATTAAGAGTAGCTGTACTCTTGTTTCATGTCTTAGAATTCCTTTTAAAAAATAATTTGGCAAACAATTAAGTGGAAAACATGTAAAGGGCTTTGAGAGGGAGAAATCTGTCAATCATTTCATAAGGATTGCTTTTGCACTTGATGGGGAATCATTAGGAAAGACCAGTTAATAAATAACCTAGGCATGATAAATACAGTATGGTGTCATACAGTGTAGGAAAGTAAAAAAGGTTCACTGTGAGTTTCATTTCAAAAGGTGAGGAACAATATTTGAGTTTTTACATTAAGACTTGATTTTTTTCAATTGTGGATTTCTTCTGACTTAACAGCATTTTGATAAATGTATTAATGAGAATTAATTTGTAACCTGAATTTGCTCTTCAAATATTGAGTATTCTAATGTTTCAATAAGTTAAATATATTGAGGATTTATAACTTAATTTTTCTTATTTTTCAGATTCCCTTGTGAATGATAGCAATGAAAGTGAATGGATAGTCTTATCAGATAAGTGTTTTTTGAGTCTAAATGTATTTGATTTTTTCCATAAGATGGCTCTAGTAGTAATCTTTATTTGAAACAGTCTTGTTACATTGTATCATGACAGCTGGCATATCAGCCTGCACTTTAAAAAATGTTATAAAAATGGGTGAATTTTTGTGTAGCTATTTTAATATTGAAGATGGAAGAAGAAAAACATTTTCAGCATATTGTGCCTTTTTATTTCAAGAAAGGTAAAAATGCTACTGAAACAAAGATTTGTGCAGTGTATGGAGATGGTGCTGTGACTGATCGAACATCTTGCAAGTGGTTTGCAAAGTTTCATACGGGAGATTTCTCAGGGGACGATGCTCCCACCTAAACTAGCTAAAATTTGATGAAAAGTGTCTGTAATTAATCAATAGAAAAAGCATAGTCTTCCATCAGGATAACACAAGACTGAATGTTTGATGACCAGGCAAAAACTGTCTTAGCTTGGCTGGTAAGTTGATTCATTTTCCATATTCTCCAGACAGTAAGCCTTCAGATTTACATTTAGTTTGGTCTTTAAAAAATTATCTTAATGGAAAAAATTTCAATTCCCTGGAAGACTGTAAAAGGTACCTGAACAGTTCTTGGCTCAAAAAGATAAAAAGTTTTCGTAAATTGGAATTTTAAGTTGCCTAAAAAATGTCAGAAGATAGTGGAATAAAACAGTGACTACATTCTTCAATAAAGTTCTTGGTGAAAATGAAAAAATGTGTCTTTTTTTTTTTTTAAACTTAAAAATTGAAGGAGCTTTCTGGCCAATCCAGTATTTGTAATCTGTAAACCAAAACTGTATTCTTTAAAACTTTTTTTTTTTTTGATATCAGTATCGAGATTCCTGAAAATAAATTAGTAACCTTGTGAAAGCAAAATGTACCTGCCATTTTTTTCTCTCCCCAAGACTGGTTATACCTCAGTTACAAAGTGCCCATGCAGTTGTACCTAGATTATTTATTAATCCTCTGTATAGTAAATATAGCTAGATACATCTGCTTGGTTTTAGATTTATCTGATTATGTTTTGAGGTGGCTTAAATTTCATTAGAACCACTCAGTGAACTCCAGGAGTTGGTGATAGACAGGGAGGCCTGGCGTGCTGTGATTCATGGGGTCGCAAAGAGTCGGACACGACTGAGCGACTGAACTGAACTGAACTGATTGGCTATTCCAGTGTGAATTTAAGAACAGATGTACTCACAGTATGATGAAAATAGAACATTCATGTGCCATTCATACTTGGAAGTAGGAAGTATAGAATGGTCAGACTCTGGCTTAGGTTATTAGGCTTATTACCCAATTTAATGTTCTTTAGGTGTTTCTCCAAGGCCACTGGGGTCATTCTCAGTTAAATACATGAGTTGTAAAATGTAGCAGATAATTTTACATAAAAGCAGTCATGATAATAAGAATTGGTTTTCAGTTGTTTGTATAGTAGTTAACTATTCTCACATGATTTGCTGTTTGAACTATACAAATGCTCAAAGTCCAGCAACACCCTACTGCCAAACTCTGACCTCAGGAAAGTATGACAGTTGAATGGAGTGATACTGGCATGAGGCCAGTTAGGGTGTGTGTATACCTAGCATACTTGGCCTGAGTTTAGATTGTTCCTCCTACGAGTGCTACTGTTCCTTGAAGGCAACAAAACTGATTATTCCACTCAATAACAGCTTTTTGTTTACAGAGCACTTACATATGCATTCTATTTTTAAGCATAAAATTTTGGCTTTTTAAATTTGAACTTACAGATCAAGAAATTTTTTAAGTGACACAACAGGGACTTTGCGAATCCTTAAATCCACTCCTCAAAATAAAAATAAAATTCTAAAGGTTAACAGTGGCTGTTAACCAACAATTACTTCACTAAACACAAAATGAGCTGTGGCATAAATTACCTATGAAGCTGGTAGATGCAAAACATGACAGTCCAGCAGGATATGATACAGATGAGCGATGGGTTTTAAATTAATCTGATTCCAAAGCCTCTGTCTACAGTATTTTAACTAAGGAATTTTACAACAGGCATAAAGCTACATCTTAATGCTGAATAAACAAGTGCTCAATTACCCCCACCAGTTTTGTCAGGCAAATATTAACCAAACTTGAATCGTTATAAGACAAAAATTTAATGAAAATTGGTAAGTAATAATCCAAGGGGCTAAATAGTTACATGGGACTGTATTAGAAATTTAATATACAAGTAAATGTTACATGTTATCATCATCTGATTCATCTTCTTCCTTCAAAGATTCCTGGTAAGAGAAAAACAGTGTTTAAAATCAATTTTTAGCACTGCTATAACAACCTGAATCTAAGTGCCTGTCATTCAAAATTCTTATAAGTAAACTGGAACACTGGTTTAGAATGTTACATTTTACTTGAATGTCTTAAGTACATCCTGCTCTATCCATGACAATATTCTTGATAGGATACACACAGTATGAAAGCATTAAATGTTCTCAAAAAACCTTGCCATTTTCACATGCACAAAAAAGTTTTTTTGGAACCAGGGCAACTTTATCCCCATTGAGGATAACCTAGAAAGTTGCTTTTAGTTCAGCTCAATTCAGAAGTGTTATTTAATAGAATTCAACATATTTCCATGATGCTTTTACCCTGAGCTGTTTTCATGCTATGGCTTACCTTGGCATATTTCTCTGCCTCTTCCCTTATATCTTTAGGAACTATTTCATGTCTTCCATTAGTTACTGTAAATTAAGCCATATATATAAATGAATTAAAAATGAGAATCACTGTGATTTGAAAAGACTAAACAGTCTAGCCAATCCATAGGTAATACCAGGTTCTTTGACTTCATCTTTTTGCTTCCCCTACATAAGCACTTACAATAAAGAAATTATGCTATGGTTTTTCCAGTAGTAGTGCCGATGTTACAGGTGGACCATAAAGAAGGCTGAATGCCAAAGAACTGATGATGCTTTTGAATTGTGCTGGAGAAGACTCTTGAGAGTCCTTTGGACTGCAAAGAAATCAAACCATTCAATCCTAAAGGAAATCAACCCTGAATATTCATTGGAAGGACTGATGCTAAAGCCAAAGCTCCAATACTCTGGCCATCTGATGTGAAGAGCCAACGACATGGAAAAGACCTAATGCTAGGAAAGGTTGAAAGCAAACAGAAAAGAGGGCAGCAGAGGATGAAATGGTTACACAGCATCACTAACTCAATGGACACGAATTTGAGCAAATTCTAGGAGATAGTGGAGAACAGACAAGCCTAGTATACTGCAGTCCATGGGGTTGCAAAGATTCATGAGTTAGCGACTGAACAATTTATTCACAGCACGATTAGATTTTAAAATCTGTCCCTGAAGCCCTATGGTTGCCTTAATAGAAAAAGGTTACTTCCCAATAATTCTGTATGCAATGGATGTTTCAAAGTAAACTACTCACAACTTTATATAGTCTCTTATTAAGCAGAATTTTTCCATCAGTACCTCCTAAATTTATTCTAGCTTTGTTTGTATTAGAAAAGCAGAACACATTGCAGCCAATACTGCAATTGAATGAATGCTTATTTCATAATCCAGCAATTCCACTCTTAACATATATTTCTAAAATGATACTACATATGCATGCCACAGTAGATGTAAAGGACATCCACAGCTGCATTATTCCTTTCCGTAAACACTGGAAAGGGCCCAGTTGTCTACTGAAATTCAAGACAGTGCTTACCTTTGTGGAGAAGGTAAGGGTTGTTGACTTAATAGAGGCCTAAGGGTTGAGCTATTTAAATTCTAAAATACGATGCTGTGAAAGTGCTGCAGTCAATATGTCAGCAAATTTGGAAAACTCAGCAGTGGCCACAGGACTGGAAAAGGTTAGTTTTCATTCCAATCCCAAAGAAAGGCAATGCTTTGGGATTTGAACAAAGAATGTTCAAACTACCACACAATTGCACTCATTTCACATGCTAGTAAAACTAATGCTCAAAATTCTCCAAGCCAGGCTTCAGCAATACGTGAACTGTGAACTTCCAGATAGCTGGTTTTAGAAAAGGCAGAGGAACCAGAAATCAAATGGCCAACATCCGCTGGATCATCAAAAAAGCAAGACAGTTCCAGAAAAACATCTATTTCTGTTTTATTGACGATGCCAAAGCCTCTGACTGTGTGGATCACAAGAAACGGCAGAAAATTCTGAAAAGAGATGGGAATACCTGACCACCTGACCTGCCTCTTGAGAAACCTGTATGCAGGTAAGGAAGGAACAGTCAGAACTGGACATGGAACAATAGACTGGTTCCAAATTGGGAAAAGAGTATGTCAAGGCTGTATATTGTCACCCTGCTTATTTAACTTATATGCAGAGTACATCATGAGAAATGCTAGGCTGGAAAAAGCACAAGCTGGAATCAAGATTGCCTGGAGAAATATCAATAACCTCAGATATGCAGATGACAGCACCCTTATGGCAAAAAGGTAAGAATAACTAAAGAGCCTCTTGATGAAAGTGAAAAGAGGAGAGTGAAAAAGTTGGCTTAAAGCTCAACATTCAGAAAACGAACATCATGGCATCTGGTTCCATCACTTCATGGCAAAAGATGGGGAAACAGTGGCTGACTTTTATTTTTTGGGGCTCCAAAATCACTGCAGATGGTGACTGCAGCCGTGAAATTAAAAGATGCTTACTCCTTGGAAGGAAAGTTATGACCAACCTAGACAGCATATTAAAAAGCAGAGACATTACTTTGCCAACAAAGGTCCATCTAGTCAAGGCTATGGTTTTTCCAGTAGTCATGTATGGATGTGAGAGTGGACTATAAAGAAAGCTGAGCGCAGAAGAATTGATGCTTTTGAACTAGGGTGTTGGACAAGACTCTTGAGAGTCCCTGATCCAACCAGTCCACCCTAAAGGAGATCAGTCCTGGATGTTCGTTAGAAGAACTGATGTTGCGGCTGAAACTCCAGTACTTTGGCCACCTGATGCGAAGGGCTGACTCTTTGAAAAGACCCTGATGCTGGGAAAGATTGAAGGCAGGAGGAGAAGGGGATGACAGAGGATGAGATGGTTAGATGGCATCGCCAACTCAATGGACATGAGTTTGGGTAAACTCCAGGAGTTGGTGATGGACAGGGAGGCCTGATGTGCTGCGGTTCATGGGGTCGCAAAGAGTCAGACACGACTGAAGTTACTGAACTGAAAACTGAAGGGTAATTTGGCAGGCTGGTCTACTTGTTGACCAAATTAGCATTTACACTAATGTATCCATGCTGTTTGTTATTTGTGTACTTTTCTATGGGTACAGGCCATTACTAATATTTTTTTAAGATTGAAAAAAAAATGGCACCTATAGTAAATTAGGCTTGGTACACATGACTCTTGAGAGCAAATAAGTACAGAGTAATCACTTACTTTCACCAACCCAGCTGAGCTCTAGTTCAAAAGCTTTATCCTTAACTTCATCGTGTACTATGTAAATTCTAGAACAGAAAGAAGAAATTAACATTTGGCCGTCTACAAACATAGTTCATGCACCCACTCAGCAAATCAACACCCCTTCCTAATATAAGGATTTATAAAATTATACACACAGTATAGTCTATATTATGAAAATTAACTAGGACTGATAAAAAATTAAACACTACAAAGGATTCACTATACCTTCCACCTTTATACAACCCAAGCTGTTTACTTTGATACATTCTTTCAGAGACAGAACTAAGATGTCTCATAAGGAAGATTCAAATGGGAGAAAGGTATTATCTGTGCCTTTCCAGGATATTCAGTATTTTCCATTCATTAACTGATTTTTAAACAAAAACCAATTTATTAGTTTACAATTAGTCTTCATTCTGCACTTTCTTGGCAGGAATATTTTTAAACCCCTTTACTATTCTGGATGTCCCTAAACCTGGCCTTTAAACAGTACAAGACAAACTGCAGCAAACAAGGAAGCAGTGTCACACAATATTAAAAGTAGAAGTACAAACAAGGCTTCCCTCGTGACTCAGTGGTAAAGAATCTGCCTGCCAATGCAGCAGATGGGTTTGATCCCTGATCCCAGAAGATCCCACTTGCTGCAGAGCAACTATACTATGGGCCCCAACTACTGAACCTGTGCTCTTAAGAGCCTGGGAGTTGCAACTGCTGAAGCTACCAGGCCACAATGAGGAGCCTGTGCACAACAAGAGAAAAGCCTGAGCAGCAGCAAAGACCCAGCACAGCCAAAAATAAAATTATTTTTAAAAAGTAAAAGTAAAAACAAGTATCAGCAAAGCTTTTTTTTTATTTTATAGTTTACCACCTCCCACAACAAAGTAGCAAAAGTAATTTGGAGGATATTCCTAAAGCCTTGCTGTAACAACTGTAACATAAGAAAGTATCTTAAACTTTCCAGAACTAAAAGATGCATAGTGCTTCATTTTATTAAAGGATGAAAGGATGGCTTTCCTACACAGAACAATATAAAAATAAAAGCTGTTGTAACAACTGATACCCAGACGAGTTCTTGATGAAGGAAGAAAACTGTTGCACAATTCAATGATTATTTACTTTTTATTAGTTCTATTATATGTTAGTTGCCAGTGTCCTCTAGATTGTCATTATTAATAAATGACAATCACAGAATGGAATGGATTCCCCTTCACAAGAAAGGGCAAGGGTCTTATGGTAAAAAGGCAGAGAGGGAGGAGGGTGTCAGTAGCAGGAGTGGTAGATTGGTATAAAATTATAAAACACTTGTGATTTTAATATTTTGTTGTAACTATCAGTACAGAGATTAAGAGTATCATTCAAATAATAGGTTTATCATCAGATGATAGACCCTCCTGGACTTTTTTTCCCCTTGCATGTATTATTAGATGTAAAACCTGCTGACTCGACCATGACGACATAGTTCTAATGTGGAACAGAGGTGTTATGAATTCTCTGGAATATTACGTTTATTACTCTTTAACTCTGAAAAGCTGACTATAAAACCAGCATTTTATTAGATGTTTTGAAATACTAAATGCCTGCATTCTTTGATCTAAAAAAATAATGTATTTTGAAGCATGGTCACTGAGATTTTACTGGCACTGTTGTTGCTTACTACTGTTACACAGCTTTCTACCCTAGGTATCTGTAACATAAACTACTTCAGGCTTTCTTAAGCTATTTCTAGATGTTCTGAAATACTTCTCTATTCATCTTGTTTTAAGAACTTCAGCTGTAGACCTTAAAGTTGTAAGCTAAGGTTAATATTATTGGGACTTGTGAGATTTAAGTTGGGAGCTAGCAAATGAAGTCTCTAGAGGTTCACCATATCCTCCAAATCTTGAATTCTGTCAATGGAACAGAAGTGTATTTTATCAAAAGCTATTTTTTCCCATCCTATTCACTGTCACTTAAAATGAAGCCTCTCAGAATGTTGGATTCACCTTCTTAAAATTAATGCAATAACTAATTTCCAAACAAAACAGCCTCTTAGGATTAATGTATAAGGTAAGGTCAAGTGAAATATTTGTCAATACTAATGAAAATTTCAACTTACATTTTTGCAACTTCTTTAACAACATCACGACAAGTCATTTCTTTCATCTACAGAAAATAAAATATATATTCATTATGTTATGAGTCAAAGGAAGAACACTTTCCACTTGTGTAACTTTTCAGATTCTTTTTGCAACTTTTATCAGTTTGCTCTTGAAATAAGATTCTTAAATATAAAACCAAGGAAAATAACCTGAAATTCAAAAAGACCAGAACTCAAGTTTTTTATTGTTTAATGTTTTTTAATGATTATGCAAAAAAAGCCTTGGGCACCAATAATTTTGTGAAATATATTAAAGTTAATAAAAATCTAGACTCCTTTATGAATTTATTCACAGGCAGACCCTGACACTTAAAAAGAGTACCAAGAAATGTTTTTTTTCTTTATAGTGAATTCAGGATAATAAAAAGCAAACAAACCACAAATACTCTGCTGTTGCTGCTAAGTCACTTCAGTCGTGTCCGACTCTGTGTGACCCCATAGATGGCAGACCACCAGGTTCGGCTGACCCTGGGATTCTCCAGGCAAGAACACTGGAGTGGGTAGCCATTTCCTTCTCCAATGCAGGAAAGTGAAAAGTGAAAGTGAAGTTGCTCAGTCGTGCCAGACCCTCAGCGACCCCATGGATTGCAGCCTTCCAAGCTCCTCCATCCATGGGATTTTCCAGGCAAGAGTACTACAGTGGGGTGCCATTGCCTTCTCCCAAATACTTCTATATGCTAGATAAACAGGGATAAATTATTCCTCATGAAACTGTTCAGGACAAAACTGCAAAATGTCAGGGAAAGCTCTGAAGAACCAAGATCTGAGTGGAGTCTTAGAACACAGATTTATCTGATTTGATTATAAGGAAGATAAATGAACTGCAAAAGTGAACATATGGAAATCAAGGCAGAAAAATAGCCTTTAGATGCCCGGCAGAAAAGTCTGTTATACTAAAGGTACTGCAAGTAACCAGTACAGAAATTGTTTTAAATATATGTGTTTCTGAACACATTTGACAAAATTTTTTTTAAGTGTGCAAACCTGGTGTTCATATTCTGAATATGTGGAGGATGAAAAATAGTGAAAAAATAATGAACAGTTATACAGCAATCCAAACTTGAGGTAGTTTAACTACTGCATATCTAAATTGGGCTTATTAATATTTTATTTTTTGTATTTTTTTAATATTTACAAATCTTGCTGCCCCAGCTGATAGAAATAGGAAAAATATTGGAAAGCAACAACTGTTCAATCTAGACAGAGATGTTTATTTTATGGTATTTTTTCTTTTTTTTTTTAATTTTATTTTATTTTTAAACTTTACATAATTGTATTAGTTTTGCCAAATATCAAAATGAATCCGCCACAGGTATACATGTGTTCCCCATCCTGAACCCTCCTCCCTCCTCCCTCCCCATTATGGTATTTTTTCTGATTGAATTTGATTAAATTTTTTCATGGCAAATTGGGGGTGAAGAAAAGGAAAATACTGATATTCATATTTTTGCCCTTACAAGTTAAGTTCTATATTTAGTAGATTAATTGTAACATACAAAGGTAAACTTAAACTTGAAGCGATACATCTTAAATGTCAAATACATTTTTACATATGTTGGTAAAATTTACTTTATAAAATTATATTCTTGGTAAACAGAACACAAGTAGAAAAGCAGACCAGAGTAATGATTGAGAGCAGGGGCTGGCAAACTCTGTTAAAGGGCCAAGTAGTAAATATTTTAGACTTTCATCATAGGGATAAGGTTTTCAGTCTCCATTCCAACTACTAAACTCCACTGTTATACTAGAGCAAAAGCAGCCAGCAACTGAATATGGCTATGTTCCAATAAAACTTTAAAAAGCATCGCAACTAGGGATTATCATACAAAGTCAAGTCAGAAAGAGAAAAACAAGTATGTGGAATCTAATATATGACACAAATGAACTTAATTATGAAACAAAACCAGACTCTCGGACAACAGAGTTGTAGTTGCAAAGGAGAAGGGAGAAGGGGGCTAGTGGAGGGATGGAGCAGGACGTTGGGGTTAGCAGATGTAAGCTATTAAATATATAGAATGGATAAACAACAAGGTCCTACTGTATAGCACAATGAACTACACTCAATATCCTATAAGCCCTAGTAGAAAGAATATATGACAGAAAAGACCACTGGTCTAAGAGTTAAAAGGTCTTGGATTGTTTGTAAGCAATAGTCTGACTCTAGCCAGTGTGTTTTAACCGAGGGTTGGACTTGGGCTAAGTGATCTCTAAGGTCCTTTTGTCAATTTTATCAATCCTAAAATACCAAACATAAATTAGGCTTTTACAGGTCTTGGTGTTAAATTCCAAGCACTAAAAGCCTAGCATTAAAAAAGCTGAATAAGTGAATTAGTTGAGCAAGGTTCCAGTATAGCATTAACATTAAATGTACAAGAAATTTTTGTCACTGTAATTTACCAAAATACTGCTAAATCATATGCCTGTCTTTTAAGGAAGTTTCTGATAAGCAGTGAAGAGTTGGTGGGTACTATTTCAATGTCAAGTTGATCAATTTATAGGTAAAAGGAAAGCCAGCAAATTTTTAAGGAACTTTTTCCACACTAATAGATGTTGGGAACAAAGGAAAGAGAAGCAAAGGAGCGCAGACTTTAATGTGTAAGACTTCAGACAAAAGCTGTTTCCTAGTTGAAAGAAATAATACAGTAAAAGACCAAAGTTCTCAACCTAAGGGGCACAGGGTTCGGTGAATGGGTCTCAAGGATTTTGTGAAATTATATGAAATTGTTTTTTTTAAGATTAGACAGCCATAAAAATCATAAAAGGACCCATGACACAACTCTAAAGATAATATGCTGCCAGCTTTCCTGCTCAACTAATCTAGCAGCTTCAGAAAGCTTGACTCAAAATGGCAGACCACACTTGGACTAAAAGCTTTAGTCTGTGGTGATGAAACTTAACCACATGAGAATAATGGTATAGCAGAATCACATGAGAATAATGGTATAGCAGAATTTTAAACAATAAAAATTATTACCTGAAGCTTTTCAATTTCTGTCTTTGCAGCCTGCCTGGCTTTGCCAATGGCACAGCCCCAATAACCCTATTTAAAAAGAACACACGACAACAACAAAAAGTATTATTAAATATACTATCATAAGTTATTAATGACTACTGTTTCTATTTAAAGATTAATAAAAGGATGCTAAATGACATTCAAAAGCACATATGGAGAAATACAGTAAAAAGACATTTACTAAAATGAATAATAACAAGGGACTCAAAAAGTTTAAAATATCAAACTTAAGTATAGAATAACCTGGATTATTTTCAAGAAATATCCAAAGGAAAACAAATTCTATCATTTTACACACACACACAGAGACCGTGAGCTAGAGGTATATCTGAGGCTAGAAATAGAAAAGAAATTAGCTTTATGAACTGAAATGACTTTGGAGAGAGAGAAAGAATCCCTACGAGTTAAACTCTCTAAGCCTTCTGAATGTATATATACACAGTTTTTCTGAATGTATATATACACAGTTTTTCTGAATGTATATATACACAGTTTTTCTGAATGTGTATATACACAGTTTTTCTGAATGTATATACACAGTTTTTGGCAGCACCAGTGCAGCTTGGGGAATTTTCAGTTTCCCAACCAGCAGGCAGTGAGAACATGGAGTCCTAACCCATGGACCACCAGGGAATTCTCTAATTTATATTGTAAAGGTTTTTCTTTAAATTAAGTATGCCCATTAATACTTGTATAACTATACTTGTATGTAATGACAAAACCTAAAGAGGCTTAATTTTGTTAATGAGTATAAAAACCATTAAAATCTCAGAAGACACTTTAAGAAAAGATTATTAGAGAAAGATCCAAGAAATCCCACTTAAAATCCTTTGTACTGGGGAATTCCCTGGCAGTTCAACAGTTAGGACACAGGCTTTCACTGTCACGGACCTGGGTTAGATCCCTGGTTGAACCCTGTTCGGGAAACTTAAGATCCCACAAGCCATGTGGTGCAACCAGAAAAACGAAACAAAAACCCAAAACATCATCAAAAAAACCAAAAGACTTCAAAAGGGAGGGCATTATATTCATTTTAAAGACACTGCTAATATTTATGGTAATAAAATAGCACATATTCAAAATTTTATGTTGACTATGCAGTTTCTACATGGCAACCCACTCCAGTATTCCTGCCTGGAGAATCCCAGGGACAGGGGAGCCTGGCAGGCTACAGTCCTTGGGGTCACAAGAGTTGGACATGACTCAGCGACTAAACCATGCAGTTTCTATAGTAGCATATTAAAAGCCACAAATCTGGGACTTCTCTGGTGGTCTAGTGGTTAAGAATGCATGCTCCTAACACACAGGGCACAAGTTCAATCCCTAGTCAGTTCACTAAAATCCCTCATGCCATGTGGCACAGTCCAAAAAAAAAGTCACAAATCTTCGCTTTGTCTCACACCCATAAGGTTCTTGTTATTAATGTTAAATAAGAAAATGTTAAATGAATATTAAAGAAACATCATATAATCTGAATATATGATTTAAGTGAGAGACCATTAAACTGGAATAGAATTTCAGAAGATTCAAAATTAACTCACATATGAAACACCCGATGGGTCAATCATGTAGAGCTGTGCACCGTCATTCACACTGTAAGACCCTAACATGAAACTGCACAAAAGTAATAATTTTAAACCGTGGTTCTTAATACCAGAAAAGTATTAAAAAGTACAGTGATAAAAATGCAATTTACTTTCTAAGATAAACATTGACTAATACCCATGTAACTGACAGTAAGCACTTTGATAATATAGTTTGGATAAAAACTAGTATATACTTGAAAATGTTCAAAATTCATGTGCCTTGGTTTAGTATTAAACTTTCTAATCAACCTTTCCTGCAAGGATAGCACTGCAGGGAAAGGAGTACTGATAGACAGACATAATATGAGGGCCCAAGAGCTAAAGGCATAAACATGAAAAAGTCAAGGGAACAAAATGCTTGCTATGAACACACTGAAGCTACCTCAAACTCTTGTTCCACCCTTCATTCTTTCTTGGCTATTCCCGAATATTCCTCCAGTTTCTTTTCTGCAGTAACCCAAATTGATTCAATGCATTTTTTATGTGCAACAAAATTAAAATTAGGGTACTGAACAATCATATGAATTACTGATTTTTTTGAAATTATAAATAGAAACCAGCCTCATCTTATAGTACTACTTCATGTGCAGAATACCATAACAACCAATTCCCATTAAGAGCATTTTACCTGTTGCTGACAGAAGATAAGACGGAAACTAATGAAAAAACTGAGATGTCAGTACAGTTGACTACGTAACAACAACAAATGAACTCTATTTAAAATCAGTTTGCGGGGCTTCCCTGGTGGCTCAGTGGTGAAGAGTCTGCCTACCAGTGCAGGAGACACAGGTTCGATCCCTTATCTGGGAACATCTCACATACTGCAGATGAGCCCATGACCACAACTATGGAACCTGTGCTCTAGAGCCCAGGAGCCACAACTATGGAAGGCCATGCACCGTATAGCCTGTGCTCCACAACAAGAGAAGCCACCACAATGAGAAGCCCATGCACCACAACTAGAGAGTAGCCCCTGCTCTCCACAACTAGAGAAAAGCCTGCACAACAACAAAGACCCAAAAATAAAATTTTTAAAAAAATTTTAATAAAATCAGTTTGCAACTTCCTGAAAATGTCTGGATCTAATTTCAGAGAATCCCCCCCGCCCCAAGTTTTATTAATAAATAATTGACATGCATCACTACATTAAGGTATACAGCATAAAGGTTTGATTTATATGCACTGTGAAATGCAATGATTACCACAGGTTTAGGTAATATCCATCATCTCACATAGATACAATAAAGTTCAAGTACTTCCTGATGAAAGTTCATTTCTTAAGGGTATAAAAGGCTAATAAGATGCTGGGAAAACAGGTAACTGTAGTACAGATATCACTGAATATCTCACTAAATTTCATACCTGCAGCCAAAAGGTCTAACAGCACTGTAGAGTGTATACGCGTGTACATACATGGCCACTCTGTCTGCAAGATGCTGTGGGGGGTAAAACAGAAGAGTTTATTAAGACTCTTCTCTTGCTGTTCCAGAGGCTCAACTGTTATCAACTTACTTTTAGTGGAATGTTATATCCAAAGTTAGATCTAAAGTTGGAAGCCTCTTCTCTTGCAATGTCTGCTAAAGAACGAGCGTCTGCCAATAAACCTGCTACTGCCTGGAAAAAAAAAAAAAAGTACCAATTAACATTCCTATCACAAATGAAGGAAAAGTATGTGACTATGATAGGCTTACTTGATATTTTTAACAAGCATCATCATTAGAATAAATTAGTTTGGCTTAAAGGTCTTTGCAAGAATCAGACACAACTTCATGACTAAACCACCATCTTTGCAAGGCATTCTGGAATTTCGATGCTTGAGTATGGGATAACAATTTGGAAATTTCCTAACTGTGACTTCATTCTTTTGTCAAATGACCACATTAAAAAAAAACTCCATGTCTCCCTATTTCCCACTTCATTATAAAGACTAAAACAACCACAAAGAAGAAAAAAAACATGGGTTTTGGTTAGAACTGGTTTTTAATTTAAAGCCATTCTATGTTTAAAAAGTTATTAAAAGTTTTTATTTAAAAGGCGTAACCTCAAACCAAATCCTTTCTTTTTCAGTGTACTAATAAATTGTAATGCCAAACCAAAACATGACAAACCACAAATTTAGTGGCTTAGAACTGCAATTACCAAACCACACACTGAGATATCCCAGGGAACTACAGTAAACTCAGAGTTGTGGGGTGTTTTCAGTTTTGGGGGAAACACATATTGAAGTAGTTCAGTTTCAACATCAGATCATTCCACATTGCCTTCAATGCCATCGGATCACTGAGAAGCTAGGGCTGCCATGATAGAAAATAAGCACTGCAAAAATCATTGTGAAACGAAGCAGGGTCGGGTGAGGCACAGCATCTAATCCAATTCCAAACTTTAAGAAACTGCAGAGTACACATTAGTAGTTGTAGTTGTTTGAAAATAAAAACATTTTTATTTTACTGTCATATGGTGAGGTTTTGTTTTTATAGCTACTAAGTTTTTAGAACATAACTAGTTATTTAGACCTACATATATAATACACAGAACCACTGGGTATTTCTTTTGGTCTAGGGAAGCCATGAGAACAGAAATGTTGAAACAGTTACAAGTACTGGAAACCACTGACATAAGATTTTCAGAATAAATGTTATCAAAAATTTTAATAGCCTTTTCTTCTACTGCTACCTAGTAATAGTAATGATTATGAAAATCCTTAATCCATTATTGATCCACTCATAACATGCTAAGCATTTTACATAATTACACATGAGGACAGGCACTATTACCACCATAGTTTTGCAGGTGAGGAAACTGGAGTTTAGAGTAACCCAGGTAGTAATTTTCATGATTTAAATAATCTTCCATTGCTTTGGATAAAACTCACTGTAAAGTTTAATAATTTGTCAAATCACTTGAAGATGACAATTGTGGAGACAGACTATCAATCCTTTTTTTCTCCAACCTTCTTCAATGTCTAATGTTTTGCCAATTTCCAGTTGCAAGGAATGCCATCAGTTTTTAATAACAAATGGGACAAATTTGAAAATTCTAGGAAAATCTTTCCACCACTGAACTACCTATAAGCATATATGATTTTTTTCAAAATACACCTACCGAAAGCTATCTTTTTTAATAAGTAAAAGAAAGCAGAATTCACTAATTCCCTTCTATCAGTTAGGTTGCAATCTGGCCAAGTTTCAGGAAAACATACCAGTTTCATTGGCAGTAATAAATTTGTTCAGGAGAGAAAACAGATTCAGAAAAATAATTGAAGGAAAAAAATGCATCCGTAGCTTTATAGATTACTGGTTATATTTTGCTCGTCCTTTCTGTGTTGTGTGTAACACATCTTATTTAGAAATACTAATGACAAAGCTACCAATACTTCAGCAGAATGAGTGGATCCTACAGAATCTCACCCTGAAGAATGGGCTCTAGAGTAACACACAGACCATGGAGACTCAAATACGAATCCCAGCACATTTCGTTACCAGCTGAGTGTTTCCTCATCTGTAAAAATGGGATTAATATTACTTTCACTGGTTTGTCAAGATTACATGAGATAATTTATGTAAAGAACTTCTGGCATAGTACCTAGCAAACAGAATATGTATTCCCTTTTCTTCCTTGACTTTTCAGAAAGCAGGGTTAAAAATCACTTTTTTCTTTTTTCCAGACTGTTATACTTACTGAATAAAGTCTGATATTTATATAGGATGACTTCAGTATACCTCAGTAATCTATTTATATCAGCTGCATGAAATAAATATAGTGATGCTTATGAAGCTACTAAAAAGGATGTGCTCACTTTTCCTTTCGTCAGACATCCTTTCCTGATACTCCACCTTACTATAAAGGTATTCTCTTTCTGATAACATCTTCAGTGTGACAGTTATCCCCAGAAAGGATACAAAAAACTAAAGACTTATTGCCTCTCAAGCATGTGCCTTGATTGGTGATCTATGCTGCCAAGATTTTTTACCCAAGCTTCTCACTCCTCTCCCCTCCTCATTTTTTTCAACTTGGTTTTTCGTATGTATCTCCAATTGGGTTATAAGAATGCTACCAGTATTCTTCCTGGAAAATTCCATGGGCAGAAGAGCGTGGTGGGCTACAGTCCATGGAGTCACAAAGAGTTGGACATGACTGAGCAACTGAGCATGCACGCACGCACCTTTCTTTTAGACAGTGAACTGCTCACAAACCAGTCTTTCTGATTATTTCTATGGCTGCTCTCTGATCTGTTTTTGCCTCAATGCTAAAGTAATAAATAGGTTCTTATAATTACATTTTTATATAGTCCAATTAATTACATCACAAGAAACTGGACAAGGCAAAAAGGAACATTTTTAAATGTGACCTTACCATTCCAACATGTCGATCAACATTAAAAAGTCGTTTGTTGGAACCTTCTTCATAAAGTTTAGACAGGACTAATTTTTCTACCCCAAAGACAACGCCGTCTTTACATCTGATTCCAATAGCTGTACTGAAACAAGTAGAAAAAAAATCAATTTTTTTAACTGAAAATAAAGGAAACTTTGTAAACTCAGGTTAAAAAAACAAAAAACGGGCAAATCTGTTTCTTAGAATATATCAAGTTTTTAAAGCAAATACATTTGAAAACTAGAAAGGGCAAACATCCTAAAGTGTGATGAATTAGATCCATACAAATAATCATGTGACCAAAAGAAAAAAAATTTCGTATCATGACATGGAAAGATAATAATACACAAATGAAAAAAGATGCTAACAAAATGCGTAACAAGTGGCACAGTATCTAGCATATGCTGGCTCTCTTATGACAAATGCTGACTAGTCATGTCCATTAAAAATGGTACATAACATGCATATAAATGATAGGCTACATACAAAATAAAAAGTTAACAGTTTCTAATCTGGGTGGGAAGATTATAATTATTTTCCCTCCTTTTGCTTTTTCTGCATTAACAATGTGTTGCTTACAGTAAGTGTAAAAGAATAAACATTCTGTTCAACTGTTTAAAACAAAATTGACCAAAAAAAACAATTAAAATGTGGAGAAATTATATACCACCATTTCAAGAAAAAACAATTACTTTAAATCTTCTAATTCTTTTAACAAAGAGAATTCTATCAGAAACAACCAGAAAAATGAATTGAGCCACATGCACAAATTTTGTAAAGAATTTCAGACACTCCTTCCCCCACACTTCAGGTACCTTTTCAAGTTTAAATTCCTTGGTCCAAATTTCCTAACTCCCAAGAATCTGCAAAGCCCATCTAGCTAATTCAATTTCATATTATAAATTCTGTGCTGTACTGAATTCAACCTCATTGTCGTCCCTCAAACACCATTTTTGCTTTCAAGTCTTTATTGAAGTTATCCTGGGTACCAGAATACACTTCCTGCTCACCACAGCACATTTAAATAAATTCCACAAACTTTCACAAGTTTACTTGAATAGTCTCAGACAGCCTTTCCCAGTTATTACAATTTCTCATCTTCCTCATTTTTCAGAATCTAAAATGTCCTTTTCCCTAAACCAAAAGTTCTCAAAGTGTCATTTGTCAGGTCAAAATTATTTTTATAAAAATACAGAAACATCATTTGACTTTCTCCATTGTGTGGATGTTTGCACCAATGATACTGGCTGACAATAAACGGTAGCAGTAAATACCACTCATTGTATTCTTTATTGCTATGCTCAGTTTTTTTAAACATTTTTAGTTAAGAATGTCCCTGATAAAGTTGTAGTTAATTTTATTAGGCATTAATCCTTAAGTATCTGTCTTTTTATTATCCTAACAAAAAGCAAGTTAGCCAAAGTTGTTCTGCTGCACATCAAAATATGATGGTTGCCTACAGGAAAAAGCACTGATAAACTTCATGGAACATCTGTTTTTACCATCAAAGAATAGTAACTATGGTTATTTCCACTTAGGTATGTGGCAGACTCTCCTCTAAAATGAACAAAACGAGCCTGTCACTTCAAGGAAAACAAAAGAGTATTTTCTTGCCAGTGAGAAAATCTGAGTTTTCAAACACAAACTGGGGTTTTGGAAAACATATTGGTGGTGATATTAAAAAATGTGATGTTTCTAACAGTTTATAATGAAATATGTCTACTTTAGAAGGTTTGTTATAACTCAGTGAACCAATATTTTCCAAATGACCAACATACAATGTTACAAATCATGCATGGATAAAACATGCAAAGTACAAGACAGTGCAATACACTTTAATAATAGTACGAACGGTTCATTATTATGTTTTCAGACTCCACACTGCAACTAACCTTTACGAAACTAAAATTTGTCCAGTATGGTACAGTATAAACATGCATAAGGTTATTAAATGACTCCTCTCTTTTCCAACTATGTATGTATATGAAGCCTGATTTGTTGCACAAACTTCAACAAAAGTTACAACGTACTGAACCAGCAGCAACTATGAGATGCTGCCTTTTATCAAGATTCAATTCATCACTGAGATTTTCAAGAATGTAAAACAACGCAACTCCTTTCACCACACTTTTTTTCCATGCTTTGGAAAAGTAATTTTCATTAAAAATATTGTTACTTAAGTATTTTAATAATACTTAAATGTTAATGTAATTATTTGTTAACATGCAATTTTATCACTGTTACTTAAATAAATTTAGAAGTATTTTTTATTTTTTGGTTTTAATTTCTAATACAGTAAATACTGATGAACCAATAACCTGCATAAATAAATGCTCTTTGGGGTGAGCATTATGGTAAATACTTATAGAACCTAAGAGCCTACTTAATTAAATACTCGTCAAGGTTCTAATGATTTTTTTTCAAGTATAAGGATGTCCTAAGACCACAATTTTGTGTACATTTTTGTTCTAAACAATCTAGCCTCACAATTATGTTGCACAATCTTCCTTTCATATCTTGTCCCCTCAATGAGGATAAACCGAAAAATTAAAATTTAACTCCTTTTTTTCTTTTGCATATTACCTTCTAGGGGCATCCTTTTATAAAATAGTTATGATCATCATATATAGGTTTTCTTTAATAGTGTTTTAAGTATCCTTTTATATGTTCTTAATTATTTGTTTTGGTAGTTCCTGTCCCTAACTAAACAGGTACTCAAAAATATTTAACTTTTAAATCCCCAAGATTGAATTTCTTTCTTTGAAAGAATTTATCTCTAGGACTTCCTGGTGGTCAAGTGGTTAAGACTTCCCACTTACACTTCAGGGCACACAGGTTTGATTCCTGGTTGGGGAACTAAGATCTCACATGCTGTACAGATGCGGCCAAAAAATAATAATAAATAATGAAAATAAAGACAAAAATAACAAATGGGTCCTAATGAAGCTTAAAAGCTTTTACACAGCAAAGGAAACCATAAACAAGATGAAAAGACAACTCTCAGAATGGGAGAAAATAATCTGCAAAGGAAGCAATGACAACGGATTAATCTCGAAAATATACAAACACTCATGCAGCTCAATATCAAAAAACAAACCCAACCAAAAAATGGGCATAAGAGCTAAATAGAAATTTCTCCAAAGGAGACATAAAGATGGCCAACAAACACATGAAAAAATGTTCATCATTAGTTATTAAATAAATGCAAATCAAAACTACAATGACATATCACCTCACACCAGTCAGAATGGCCATCAACAAAAATTCCACAAACAGTAAATGCTGGAGAAGGTGTGGAGGAAAGGGAACCCTCCTACACTGTTGATAGGAATGTAAACTGGTATAGCCACTAAGAAGAATAGTATAGACGTGCCTTAAAAAACTAAAAATGTAACTACCATATGACTAAGCAATCCCACTCCTGGGCATATACCTAAAGAAAATCATAATTCAAAAAGATACATGCACTCCAATGTTCACGGCAGCACTATTTACAATAGAAAGGACATGGAAGTAACCTAAATGTCCATCAACAGAGGAATGGAAAAAGAAAATGTGGTATATACATACATACAATGGAATATCACTTAGCCCTAAATAGGAATGAAATTGTGCCATTTGCAGACACATAGATGGATCTAGAGATTGTCACACAGAGTGAAGTAAGTCAGAAAGAGAAAAACAAGTTATCATATATTAATGCATACATATAATGTTTTCTAGTGAAAGCTGCTGCTGCTAAGTCACTTCAGTCGTGTCCAACTCTGTGCAACCCCATAGACGGCAGCCCACCAGGCTCCCACGTCCCTGGGATTCTCCAGGCAAGAACACTGGAATGGGTTGCCATTTCCTTCTCCAATGCATGAAAGTGAAAAAATAAAGTGAAGTCGCTCAGTCGTGTCCGACTCCTAGCAACCCCATGGACTGCAGCCCACCAGGCCCCTCCGTCCATGAAAAGCTAGAAAAATAGTATAGATGAATTTACCTGCAAAGCAAAAATAGGGACTCAAATATGGAGTACAAATATATGGATATCAAGAGGGGAAAGGGGGAAATGTGGTGGATTAGGATTTACCTATGTACACTACTAAGAAGCAACAGAGTTTCAGAAAAACATTTATTTCTGCTTTGTTGACTATGCCAAAGCCTTTGACTGTGTGGATCACAATAAACTGTGGAAAATTCTGAAAGAGATGGGAATACCAGACCACCTGACCTGCCTCTTGAGAAACCTGTATGCAGGTCAGGAAACAACAGTTAGAACTGGACATGGAACAACAGACTGGTTCCAGGAAAGGAGTACATCAAGGCTGTATGTTGTCACCCTGCTTATTTAACTTATATGCAGAGTACATCATGAGATATGCCAGGCTGGAGGAAGCACAAGCTGGAATCAAGATTGCCGGGAGAAATATCAATAACCTCAGATATGGAGATGACACCACCCTTATGGCAAAAAGTGAAGAAGAACTAAAGAGCCTCTTGATGAAAGTGAAAGAGGAGAGTGAAAAAGTTGGCTTAAAGCTCAACATTCAGAAAACGAAGATCATGGCATCTGGTCCCATCACTTCATGGCAAATAGATGGGGGAACAGTGGAAACTGTCAAACTTTATTTTTGGGGGCTCCAATATCACTGCAGATGGTGACTGCAGCCATGAAATTAAAAGACGCTTACTCCTTGAAAGGAAAGTTATGACCAACCTAGACAGCATATTAAAAAAGCAGAGACATTACTTTGCCAACAAAGGTCCGTCTAGTTAAGGCTATGGTTTTTCCAGTAGTCATGTATGGATGTGAGAGTTGGACTATAAAGAAAGCTGAGCGCTTAAGAATTGATGCTTTTGAACTGTGGTATTGGAGAAGACTCTTGAAAGTCCCTTGCACTGCAAGGAGATCCAACTAGTCATTCTAAAGGAAATCAGTTTTGGGTGTTCATTGGAAGGACGGATGTTGAAGCTGAAACTCCAATATTTTGGCCACCTGATGCAAAGAGCTGACTCATTTGAAAAGACCCTGATGTTGGGAAAGACTGAAGGCAGGAGAAGGGGACGACAGCGAATGACATGGTTGGATGGCATCACCGACTCAATGGACATGAGTATGGGTGGACTCTGGAGCTGGTGATGGACAAGGAGGCCTAGCGTGCTGTGGTTCATGGGGTCGCAAAGAGTCAGACATGACTGAGCGACTGAACTGAACTGAAGAATAAAATAGATAACTAATGAGAGCAAATTGTACAGCCCAAAAAACTCTACTCGGGGCTCTGTGATGACCTAAATAGGAAGGAAATCCAAAGAAGAGAGGATATATGTATACATGTGGCTGATTCACTTTGCAGTATAGCAGAAACCAACACAACATTGTAAAGCCACTAAACTACACTCCAACTAAATAGCAAAAATAATGATAAACTAAAAAATAATTTATCTCCTTTCAATGCAGGCATAGAATCTTATTTATAATTATTTGGTTAAATGTTTTCATCAGTCTATATGTCTCACTCTTAAGAAGATTCACATCTAATTTTTCTATTTTCCACTTAGGGAACGGCTACCCACTCTAGTATTTGGCCTGGAGAATTCCATGGACAGTATAGTCCATGGGGTTGCAAAGAGTCGGACACAACTGAGCAACTTTCACATTCACTTTTTCAAGCTCACAAAACACTTAAAAATTTTCCAATTTCATTTTTCTGGTAAGGTATGGGAAGCAGTTAGATTAGATGTCCGCATCCCAGTTTTACAGACAAAAAAGTGACATTCAGGGGACTGAATACTGGAACCTTATATATTATTACCATTTGGCAGCAGTTAGCAGGAAAATTCACATCTTCTGATCCTCATCCAATATTCTATCATATCAGGTGACATAGGTCCCTTTAAAAAAGGAACTTTCCAAGTAGTTTTTCTTTATGTAAAAAAATATTCATTTTTAATGTTTCCAGTTTTTAAAATTATATTTAAGTTTGCTTAAATGAAACTGTTCACACGACCTTCCCAAAATTAAATATAACTGTTTAAAGTCATATTTAGAAATAATTTATAGAAAACAAATTGCTAAAATACACAAACCTCACAGCTAATCTCAGTTTTCTCAGTTACAGATGGTTTCAAAATGTATCTCCAGTTCTTCTTAGTCAAGACATCTCCCACCAGTTTTTTTACACCAATGAAAATGCAAAGACACAAAAGAGGAAAAGAAAAACAATAAACTTCCTCAATCTTTCTCCAACTTATTGGCCAAAGAGCCTATCTTCTTTTATCAACAGGGGAAAAAATGTCAACTCTTCTTGAATTTGACTCTCTTTTGAACTCTTTCAGGCCTTGTACACAATGACAAATACAGTTCAACCTAAAATTCTTAACAGCCTCACTTCTACTGTATTATCAGATACTGACAGTCTGTAAGTACTTACATCTATAAAAATACAACATTTAAACACAAAATCAACTAGCTTCACTAACAAACCCCATAAGAAGACTCAAAATGTATTTTTGTTCAAAAATTTTAAAATACTATTTCATAAACCATTAGAAATCTATACATCTTCTTTCTACCACCAAGAAAATGGCACCAAAAAATGAACATATATTTATTCAGTATCTACTGAGGGCTATGAGGCTTCCCAGGTGGCACTAGTGGTAAAGAACTGCCTGCCACTGCAGGAGATCTAAGAGACTCGAGTTCAATCCCTGGGTCAGGAAGATCCCCCTGGAGAACAGCATGGCCACCCACTCCCAATATTCTTGCCTGGAAAATCCCATGGACAGAGGAGCCTGGCGGGCTACAGTCCATAGGATCACAAAGAATCGGACACAACTGAGGCAACTTAGTATGCACACATAGAGGGCTATGTGCCAGCACATGCAAAGACCAGTTACTATCTATAACCTCATGAAAATTCCATAATTGAATATTGAAGGTATTAGTAGAAAGTGAGAAAACTACATCCACACATGGGCTTTTCTAATATTCTCAAAACATTTTCCTACTATGCAACTTTTCATTACATTCAAAACATTGAGCTCAAACATCAACACAGCTTATTTAGTAGCCCTAAGAAAAAATTTTTCAAGAGATCTGAATGACATGAAAGAAAATTTTTTAAATCTTTTATCTCATACCAAAGCTGCTTTATATTCAAAAGTACAATGATTACTTATATATATTATATAGATACATGTATAACTCAATCACTGTGCTATACACTTGAAACTACATTATAAATCAACTATACTTCAATAAAAAAATTAAGAATGAAACCTGTCTTGGCAGACTATTCAATTAGAAGTGATTTTTTTTAAATGATCATATAATTGATTATAAAAATTCTTCAATATAAGACTCAGAATTTGTCAACAAGCCAGTAATTCAACTAAGATATTATAGTGGTCATTTTAGTGAAGACAGATTGTGGAGAAAAAAATGGTAGGTAACCCACGGCAATATTCTTGTCTGGGAAACCCCATGGACAGAGGAGCCTGGTGGGTTACAGTCCACGGGGTTGCAAAGAGTAGGACACGACTGAGAGACTAACACTAACACTTTCACACTCAGGGTGGATTTTCTAGCTCCAAGTCACCCTTTAAGGAACTACTTCATTTTGTACGCTTTGTGTAAAAATAAAGATTATTGTTTAAGACCAAAAAAAAAAAGAGTGAAGGAAGTAACCCAACAGGAAAATATCTTGGTGGTCCTACACCTTTTGGAGTATGGCAGCAGAAGAGAAAAATAAAAAATATCCCTGCTGAGATGATCATGTGACCAACTGCACAGGGCAATGAAAACACAAGGAAATAAAAGATTAGACAATAAAGTTACAAACCTATTGGCCAAGGAAACCAACGATATAAGTCAAGAATCTGAAAAAGGGAAAAGGGGCTAGCAAAGATGTTGATGAATTTGGCTTTATACACTTGAGACATGGTAGAATGTTTAAGTGTGTAATTCTGGAGTCAACTGGAAATATAGTCACATGGAAAGAGCTGGCCTAAAGAGAAATCTGGAAATGACTAATAAATTGAGATTATTTTAGGACATGTATTATTTGTGCCAAAGTAACATAACAAAGCTTAATTACCAAAAACAAAGAGAAGGAGACATTTAATATCTGGCTAAAACACTAATTTCAAGTAAAACATTGTTTCTTACCTACTATTTTCCACAGCCTTCATAGCATATTCAACTTGAAAAACTCTTCCATCCGGAGAGAATGTTGAAGCTGACAGATCATACTACAAGGAAAAGGCAATAACAAGCTTAGAAGGATGCACCTTTGGTAGTAATAACAATTTTTTCCTAAATGGCTTACACATCAGAAATGTGTGTTCAATCTCAGTGAAGATTTTGCTTTGAAGAGAAAGGGAAAGCATGTCAGAGCAGGAACAGCAGCTAAGAGAAAGTTACACACTTTAGATTTCTGCTATTGACAAGCAATGAACAGAAGTCCTGGGTAAAATCAGAACTTTTCCCACACAGAACATGGCTCATTTCTGAAAAAATTACCAAGGTAGAAACAACACTGGCTTCTCTTTAGCACCACAGCTTCTCATAGCTGTTGCAGTAATGAATTAAAGGAGCTTGGATACATCATTTAGCATTCAGATATTTAATAAGCATCTATTAAATGTCAGTCACTATGAGAAAATACAAAGACTACTCATTCTTAAAGTCCTTCATTTTCAAATCAGACCTCAAACAGATTCAGGTGCTGGAGATAAAAGGTTCTACAATGAAAAGTAAGACAAAGTGAACTTATGGTCTCAGGGAATACCACAGACTACCTGATCAGGGAAGACATTGCTACGGAAATTATATTTATGTTATTTAAGCTGAGCCAGACCTAAAAGACAAGTAACTACTCATTTAGAATATGGAGGAGTGTCCTGGCATCTGGCATAAAAGACCTCAGGGTAGAAATAAGAGGAGCAAAATTAAGAAAAAGGAAATAATGCCACTGAATCTTGAGCACCATAAATGGTAAACAGAAGAGTAAACTATATTAGAGGCATATAAGGGCCAAGTTATGCTAAGTCTTTTATTTTAGGCTGGAGCAGGAAGTTTAAATTTTATTCTAAATGCAATAGAAAGTCATTGGAGTTTGGGTGGGGTGAGGGGAAGAGGTTCTAATTTTTTTTTTAAATGCTGTTCATCTGGTAAATGAATTACAGAGAAAACAAAAGTGGAAGCAGAGATAGGGTATTGATGAATTTGGCTTTATACACTTGAGACATGGTAGAATGTTTAAGTGTGTAATTCTGGAGTCAACTGGAAATATAGTCAACGGAGTGTCTTAGACCAGAGAGAAAGACATGGAAGGTGTTATCCTTTGAGGGCGCAGTCAAAAAAACCTTGCTAATGGATTGGCTTTAGGAATACAGTAAAAAAGAACTCAGAAGTGCATCATAGATTTTTTTTTTTTTCATTTAAGCGACTAAAATTGAACCATTCACTGAAATGTAAATTGTAGGAGATGCAAAATGGCAACGGAAGAAGAAAACCCAGAGATCTACTCTGGACGTGTCATTTGAAATGCCTATCAAACAAGTGGAGAGAAATGTCAAGACAGGTCTTCGCATCTGGAGTTCTTGGGACAAGACAGGCATTAAATCTTCAATAGTGGTGCTTCCTGCCTCTCAGCTTGTTGGTCTGTTAAAGAAAGATCTTTAACTCTACCAGCTTAATACCAAAACATCTCACCTATTTATATTATCAAACATTTTTAAAGGGTTTGTAGAACCTTTCAGAACACTATTAATCTAGGGTAATTGGTCTGTTGGTCTGCTAAACGAAGATCTTTACCACCGTAATACTCAAAATTTCTCACCTATTTATATTATCAAATATTTTTAAAAGGTTTGTAGAACCCTTCAGAATACTATTAATCTAGGGTAATATTAATGTAGTTGCAAAGTCAATTTGCTACAACATGCATTACTGAGCATCAACTAATCCAAAAACGGGATGACAACCTTAGTATAAATCGCCTATTATCCAACTTGGAAAACCAGTATTTGGGCCTAATGGTGAGAATCAAAATCTTATGCACAATGGGAGTAGATGAACTGAGAAACCCATTACCCAATGCCTCTAGTGGAACCAATCAATAAATATTTCTAAACACTATGTTTTCTATATGGGGAAATACATAAAAGGAGCAAGCCGAAGATTGTATATATGCAGTACGTTTAACAAAGGAAAGTTAGTAGGCCGAACAAGTTAACAAATCTAACTCCAAAATCCTGGACAGTCTGTTCAAAGAAGCGGTTAAGTCCGTAGCTAATCATTTAACGCTTACGGTACTGAGACCTCACACTGCTGTTATTTCTCTAAAAGAAAAGCTGGGACAACGGAAAAATGTTAAAGATTCTTCAGATTCCGCTTTTTTGACTATTTTCCTTATCGGTTCTCAGAAGGTTCCAGGGACTCATAAAGAGAGGTCCATCGGTACCCTCGAAACTAAGGCAGAGAATCCCCGGGAGTCAGAAGCACCCCAGGAACTGCAAGGGTGCGGAAGTGGGGGAGAGGTTCTTGGAAAGCGGAGTCACAAACTTTGGACTCTCGAGCCGCCTTGCCTCAGTGGTGCTCAAGAGCTTAATTGTTGCCCAAGTCCTTCACAGCGCGTGCACACACACCATTTCAGGCCTCACGAGTTTCCACTTTCGGTTTCCCTAAGTGGCTAAAGAAAGTGACTCAGCAACCTAGAGCGGCTCCAAATCTCACTGCTGCGCGGCCAAGCCCGCTACACCTGAGCTGAGAAGCGTCAAGTCACGGTCACCGCAGGCGCGGGCCTAGACCTCCCGGTACCGCACAACTGGAAGCTGCCCACCTGCCCCCAGGCAGTCCCAGAGGACCCCGAGTCCGCGCACCCACCGCGGTCTGTCAGCGTTCCCTTCTACGCTAATCCTTAGACTATCACACAGAGAAACAAAGAACTTACCCCGGTGCCGATTGAGCTCATAGTGCTAAAATCACTGGGACTCTTACAGCTTCAGGCCTAAAGCGATTCCCCCAGCACCACAGCAAGAGACTAGTAACAAGCTCTCTTATTGACTATTCTTCCAACCAATAGCCTTTTCTGTAGCTCGTTCCTGGAGCGTTGGTCCACGGAACAGAGGATTGTGGGAAAAGGGGAGGGGGGAGGGGGAAATTCACCTGGCGAGTAACGCGCATGTACAAAAGCAATCTCACCGGGGTTAGGTAGGCTCCTGGTTGTTTCGTCTTCGGTTTGGGTTCGTAGATTGGTTCTGTCTTCTGGTTGCTTGAGAAGCTGCGCCAGTCCTTTTCCTGGAATTATTATTTATCTTTATCCTTCTCTTTCGCTTCCTTATTTTTTTTTTTTAAAGCAAAACGGAGAGATGTTCTTATACTCTTAAAAAGGCCAGAGAAAACGGTAAGGGAGAGGTCTCCCTCCACCATTGGCGGCCTGATTCTAACCCAATATATTGAGGCAACCCTATCATCCACCTATTCTAACAAGAAGGAAGAAAGTTGCATTCTTGCATTCTAAGGGTATCACCTCTGGGCTTAGGTCGGAATTTTACAGGATTAGTACCCTTTGTATAACTCTAGTAAAATTAAGGATAAGCTTGATTAAATATTATTTGTTGAACTCTATGTCCCAAGTACTCAAGTTACACCCTGCTGATGAAACGATGAAAGAGACAGCACCTCATCCTTTACACTCAATGGGAAGAAACAGGCAACAGAGTAAATAGGCAAATAGTTGCACCTTTTGGTAAAAAAAAGAGAGAGAGAATGGAAGTTTGAACTTTAAACCTGTTACTTAAGGAATGACTTTCCGAATGGGTGATACTTAAATTGAAATTTGGGATTGTTATCTCAGTGTAAGCTTGGCTTATTATAGGAACTGTCAGGTCAGTATGGCCTTAAGCGGCGGAGAGTGACAGGAAATGAAATCAGAGGTGAATATGGAATCGGATTTCATAATAGTTCGAATTTTAATCTGATTTTAAGTGGAAAGCCGTCAGCATTTTTTAAACTGCTAAATACTTCCGTGTGTATTTCCCCAAAAAGAATATCATTTTAAATATCCACACTATAACTGTGAAAATCAGAAAAGTACCATTCCTTTTTTTATTTTTTTAATCTACAGACTTTGTTTATAGATTTTGGCAAATCCCTCAATAATGCCCTTCACAGTCAAAGAAAATCCAAGATCACATGTTGTATTCAGTTGTCATGTCTCTAGTCTCTTTTAATCTGGAAAATACTTTCTTAATATTTCTTTAGATTTCATAGCATTAACGCTATTGACAAAAAACATTTACTTTATAGGATATTCCACAGTTTAGGTTCGTATGATTTTTCATGATTCAATTTGGATAAATGCATTTTTGTCAGGAATGCGACAAAAGTAACCTTCTATATATTAGAACCTTATGTTAGGAGGCACATTGTGTCAATTTGTTCCACCAGTGATGTTAACTTTGATCACTTGCTTTAGATTTCTCCACTGTAGTTTCAGTTTTGCCCTTTGTAATTTATAAATATCTTATGCAAAAATACCTGGAGACTATGTAAATATCCTGCTATTCCTCCACCTTTTACCCACTAATTATAGTATCCGATGATTCTTAGGATAATGGTTTCCAAATGGTGATTTTCTAATTTTTCTCTTTCCTTTTGGCTTTATACTATGAGATCATCACAGTTTTGTAAGCAGAATGATATAATTATTAAATGAAGTCTCTTGCTTCTATATGGAGAATGATAAATATATGAAAGAGTAGAAGCACAGAGACTTCTATGCTTTATTGGCATTATACTACAGAAGAAAGACTAGAAGCATGTCTCTGTGCTTTATTGGCATTATACTATGAGATCATTAGCAGTTTTTTAAGCAGAATGATATGATTATTAAATGAAGTCTCTTGCTTCTGTGTGGAGAAAGATAAATACAGGGAAGAATAGAAATACAGAGACTAGTTGGAAATCTTGCAGTCCAGTGTGCAAGCAGTAATGGAGAGTGAGTAGAGTCGTCGCAGTGGAGGTGGAAATAGGTGGATGGATTTTAGATATGCAGGCTTGCTGAAAAATTAAACGTAGAAAGTAAATGGAAAAGGAAATTCAATTGCTTCTTCCTGTTAATGAAGCATTATAATTAAAAGTATTTATTCATGAATAAATGGATAAAAAGGATATGGATATACTTGGAAGACTAGCAGTTTAATTTGTCTAACCCTCACTGAAATATCCTAGTTGCAATTTTCTCATGAAGAGTCCTGAGTTAGAACACTGTAGGCCAAGAAAGGACTTCTTCCCAGGTGTTACTAGTGGTAAAGAACTCACCTACCAATGCAGGAGACAGATACAGGTTTGAGGCCAAGACAATGCTGAAGAAAGCTAGAGTATAGTCCTAGGAGGGTTCACCTTGAAGGTAAATTAGTACTCCAAACTTGTTTAAGGATCTAGTGAAACCTTTAATTAACTTTCCTGTTTGTGTGTGATAAACACAATTTGAGTGCCTAGGGCCTACTGTATATTCATTAACAATTATGAATTTGGAGCTCTTTCTGAACCCATTATCAGATGAACTGTTTATGTGGGGGCTGGATTGTTGATTTATCTTGTACCTTGGAAAAATGCATTGAGTTTATGGTCTTAAGATTCATGATTATTTGCCTGATTCATTATAAAACTTAAAAAGTGTGAGTATGGATGTGTTTTAATTATTTTAAGTTACTTTTGGAAATAGTACATATAAAATCAGTATGTAATCTACGCATATATCTTTCTTACAGGGTGATAAGGCTTTTGAGGTTATCAGAGTCTGTTTATACTTCCATCTATTGGAATAGTGCTTTGCACATGGTAGGTACTTAATTGAAAATGCAAATAAATGCAAATTCACTTCCCAGGTACATTCTGCCAAGTTATAAAATAGTTACAATACACCAGAATTTGCAACTACAAGAAAAAAAAATTGTTGGTGAATAATTGCATTAATATTTCAAGCTTGAAAATTCTAAATATTCTACTTAAATCCTAGGGCACTTTGAGGAATCTAAACATAGTTTATGCCATACTTTATGACTCTGTTTTAATTAAAATAGCCCTGGAAACATGATGCCCAATGTGTTTAACTTGTAAATACTGTGTTTTAGGCTTTCAGAAATTATTATTCCTGAGAATTCTTTGTGACTTCCAGGTTTACAATTAGGTTTTATCTTGCTGTTCTGAGCAGTAGAATAGATACCACTCCCATCACAGAAATCTGCAGATTTCCTTATCTAGAGAACTGCACTAGTATCTCAGAATATATACGTTTCTGTAGATTATCTCAGCTTGTCATAATTTGATCAAAATTAGTTCTTTTCTCCTAGAATTAATTCTTTACCATAGAACTCAAACTCTACAATCCTTTCCTCTCGGCCTGTCTTTTGTGATGGATGGATGTGTAATAAGAGCCTCTGAAGGTCTTATCTCTGAATTGTCAGGCAATTACGAGAAAGAAGGCTAATTTTAACTGAACCGGTTTCCTCTTCCTCAATTTAGCTTTCCATGACTAGATCATATTAAAGGGAAATAACTAAGCTCCACTGTTCTTCCGCGTGTGTAACTAACTTCATTAAAAACTTTGCTGTGTCCAAAATGGTAGGAATCCATTATGACATTCGATAGAAAGTGAACAGTCTTGATACGTGTTTATGTAAAGAAGACAACTTATCGGGTAGTAAATATTTTAAAACACTTCAGAAAAAAGATTCAGTGATTCTGTAATGACAAACACGTAACTTTTCAGTGCTCTTGTGATACGCCCACGCTAAAAATTGCTAAATATAAGTACAGTTAAAGAATTGTTTTAAAGAATTTTTAAAACCAGTTTGGAAGTTAACAGCTCATAGCATGACATATTTTTTTTAATACCAATAAAGAAATATAAGAAAACAAAATCAAATATAGTTAAACACTTTAAGAGAAGAAAAATCAAGCGCCTCACTCAGACGCCCGGCTAGCTCAGTCGGTAGAGCATGGGACTCTTAATCCCAGGGTCGTGGGTTCGAGCCCCACGTTGGGCGCATGTAGCTTTTTTGGTTTTTTACTTTGATGTAACAGTCCGAGGTCTCTCCACAGCATTTTAACACACGAGGGTTGTTTTTTTGTTTTTTAAACCGATTTTAGATACTGTCAATATTAACCAAATCTCTGGAAAAAAGACGAGTTGGCAAATTAAACAGTTCTCAAATTGCGGTTGCGTACTTAAAAGCACACGTTCTATTCCTTTCACCTATCCCTCTCCTAGCTCCTCCTTCACTGAGGGAACTGAAACGGCCAATGTTTACAGTTGAAATTGATTTTCTGTGTTACTGTGCCTTCCTGTATTATTGCTGAGAGAGGACGGTTTTTTATTTAATCGGAACAAAATTCAGTTCAGTTCAGTTGCTCAGTCGTGTCCGACTCTTTGCAACCCCATGAATCGCAGCACGCCAGGCCTCCCTGTCCATCACCAACTCCTGGAGGTCACTCAAACTCATGTCCATCGAGTCAGTGATGCCATCCAGCCATCTCATCCTCTATCGTCCCCTTCTCCTGCGCCCAATCCCTCCCAGCATCAGGAACAAAATTAGGAGCCTCAATACTGGCAACTTGTCTAAAACTTAAGCAATCCCATGGAAAAGCAGCGAGTCAGAGTACTTAGAAGTTCTCTCTTGTTTATTTTACGTTTTTTCTCAATATACGGCTTTCCTGGGGTAGGGATGGGGAAATGTCTTCTGGAGAAATATACAGTGAGAAATGTTCCATGCTGTTGTGAGAACCAGGGCACAATCAGGTTTTCTTCCACTGTTCGTGGGACTTATTTGGAATCTATCCATCCAGTTGGATAAATATTAGCAAGTTAACATTCCGGTGAAGGGGAGGCTTTTTGAAACGAAAGCACAAAAGAACTGAGATGTGAAACTTCGAAAGGGCAATTATTACTAAGTACTATGGAATGTAGGACTTCCGCTTTTTTACCCTCTTCACTAAGAACTTCGAAATAATCAGGAAGAGAATGTGCACACCACAGTCAGTCACGTTCCAGGATCTCACTCACCGGCCGCTGTAGGTGAAGGGCCAGGTTCCAAGCAGAATTACTATTTCCTGTACGCCGCGTGTTATCCGCTAGCTTTCCTCCTACTAAAGGACCAATTTGTCTCTCTCGGTTTTTCCCATCAACATACAAACATGCTGTTAATTCTCTATCTTAAAACAAAACTTAGAACTTTGACCTAGTTTCCCTGCAAGCTACCATTTTACCGTATTTCTCTGTTCCTCTTTGGAGCAAGTTACCCCACAATGGCGCAAGCTCACCATTCTCTCCTCCCACCTGACACAGACCAATAAACAAACTCCTGTAGTTGAACAAGTTTGACTTATAACCCCTTGCAGTGAGGGAGACCTGTGGGGTGTCTCAGTAAGCGGGTGTTAGAATCTACCACAGGATTTGTGTTTTAGGGAATTTGGGAGAGGGTCTAAGGAAATGACCCTGGTGATTCAGAGATTAAAGCGTCTGCCCGCAATGCGGGAGACCTGGATTCAATCCCCTGAGTCAGGAAGATCCCCTGGAGAAGGAAATGGCACCCCACTCTAGTATTCTTGCCTGGAGAATCCCATGGACGGAGGAGCCTGGTGGGCTACAATCCACGGGGTCGTAAAGAGTCCGACACGACTAAGCGACTTCACTTTCACTTTAAGGAAATGAGGGCGCCCTCTGATTTCTGGTGTTGTCAGGAAGTAGGGGCCCTTCTATGATGAGAAGGCGATGGCACCCACTCCAGTGCTCTTGCCTGGAAAATCCCATGGACGGAGCCTGGTAGGCTGCAGTCCATGGGGTCACCAAGAGTCGGACACGACTGAGCGACTTCACTTTCACTTTTCTCTTTCATGCATTGGAGAAGGAAATGGCAACCCACTCCGGTATTCTTGCCTGGAGAATCCTGGGGATGGGAGAGCCTGGTGGGCTGCCATCTATGGGATCGCACAGAGTCAGACACGACTGAAGTGACTTAGCAGCAGCAGCAGCATTCGGAAAGCAGACTAAAGGAGGGATAAAGCTTAAACTGATAAAGTCGCTCATTTAGGACGAAAAGTGTTCAGTGTTCTGAGTGGGATAGGGACCAACTTGTCTACAGTGAATGTTCTATGAAATCTGGATTCCACGTCCAGGCCTCCCCAATTTGTGACCAACCCACCATAAATCAGGGGTTCCCACGGTCTCTCCTGAGGTTTGTTAATTTCCTAGAATGGCTCACAGAAAAGCATACAACTCAGAAGAGCTAACTGGGAGAGATGCATAAGCCAAGGTAAGGGACTAGGGTTCTCTCCTTGGCAGCCACTCTCCCAGTACCTGAACATGTTCACCATCCTGGAAGCTCTGTGAACAATGTATGACAGCGATTTTTATGGAGGCTTCTTCACACAGGTGTGATCAGTTATTGACTCAATTTCCAAACCCTGTCCTTTCCCTAGAGGATGGGGCAGGCAGGGGTGGGGCTGAAAGTTCTCCTTCAAAACATGACTTAAGACTTTCTGGTGACCAGCTCTCATCCTAAAGTCATCCAAAAGCCCCCCAAGAGTCACCTTTTGGTGAGAAGTACAAAAGGCACTTCTATTACCCAGGAAATTCTAAGGGATTTAGAAGCTCTGTGTAAGCTGCTCCTAACACCCCTATCATGCAGGAATCCACAAAGATTTTAGGAGCTGTGTCAAAAACTACAGGTAGAGACCAAATACATTTCTTGTGTCATACTTGCCTAATTTGTCTGAGTCACTATAAGCCCCTCAATCACTCTAATTGCCAAGTAGCCCCCCATTCACCTCATTCTACATTATTTTTTTCTATAGAGATATCTTCTAATTCTTATTATTTGCTTTACTTTCACATCCTTGGAACGTAGGTCCACAAAGGCAGGATTTTTGTCTTTGCTCTCCAATGCATCTCAAGCACCTAAATTAGTATCTGGCAGATGTTCAATAAATATGTGTTAAAAATTGGTGAATTAAGAAGGCTGTATTGGTTTCTTAAAGCTGCCATAAACAAAGTGCCCCAAACTGAGTGACTAAAGAAATGTACTGGCTCCCAATTCTGAAAGCTAGAAGCTTGAAATCAAAGTGCAAGGAGAGTCATGATGTTAAAGGCTCTCTTGAAGAATCTGTCACCTCTTTCTCTTAGCTTTCTTGTGGCAGCAGCAACCCTTTGTGTTCTCTGGTTTGTTGGTGCCTAACTCCAATCTCGGTCTGTTGCTACATTTTCCCGTTTCTCTCTCACATGGCATTTTCCTGTTTCTCTCTCACATGGCATTTTCCTTTTTGTATAATGACACCAGTCTTAGTGTCTTATTAGAGCGCACCCTAATAATCCCACCTTAATGTGGTTACACCTGCAAGTAAGGCCACATTCACAGGAGCTAGAACTTGCCATCTCTAACACACACAATTCTACCCTTAACAGAGGGCTCCATTTCTTAACCTCAATCACTGGTGTCTGCCACTTTATAGTATCTATAAAGTTGTATTTCAGCTAGAGACCTTGTTTTATATTATTCAGTAATGAAAACCTCCTAATAAATCATCCAAATGCTACAAAAGACAATTTTATGTTTACTACATGAGATAATGTTAATACTGAATCCATACAACAGACAATTAGTAGTACACCTATTCCTGGCCTAGTACACTTACAGATTTCAAAGTTAAGAAATGGAGCTTTGTTCTTATGGAGCTTACATTCCAGAAAGAAGATAAAACCTGAATAGAAACAAATAGAAGGTGAAATTGTAAGTGCCTTGTTACAGATAATGTGCTTATGGGAAAGAGCACTACTTTGGGGAAAAAGGTGCTGTAGGAAATGCTAAGTTGAGAGGACAGAGGAGTCTCACTTTAGGAATAAATATATTGGGAAACTGAATTTTCAGTTTTAGCTTTCAAGTTCTTTGTGGTCTAATTGTAAATTATTTTAGTAATGCCTCATCTCAGTGCCAAATGCTTTAAGATTTTGTGCAGAGCAATCAGTTCACTTAGGCTGGAGTAATCCCCAATTATGGATATTCTCCTCATTCTTCAGGAACAAGGTCAGAAGCCTCCTCTATGACGTTTCCCTGGTGCACTGGTCAGAAATACATCGGCAACAAGCAATGGATCCCTTGATGGCACATACCACATTCTGTTTTGTATCACTGTGTACACATCCACTTCTATTAACCTGCAACCCTTCCAAGGGCAGAGGTCCATGTCTTACTGTTGTAGCATTTACAGGATCTAAAACTATACACGGTACACAGCCGAGAGTCAATAAATACTGAATGAATCATAGTTTGGGGCTACTAAAATAGTACATGGTGACAAAGTAAACCTAGATGTATTTTAAAAAGTAACACACACACAAAGATAAAAATGAATCCTTTCCTATTCTTAATGCCAGGAACCAACTCTTTCAAATGTTACTTGGTGTTAGTATCTTCATATACAGAGCACATAGCAAAACTAGGCAGACTATAGAAAAAGGACAAACAAAATGATCAAACTATGAGTAAAAACAGACTTGGGACATATAGTCTAAAAAATGTATAAATTCTTACTCAGTCTTCAGGACTATGAAAATACATATATATTTCCTATCTTCACAGGTACTTAGAATGAAACCAGCAACATTCTAGTAAGAGGTAGTTCATTAAAAACAAAGGAAGAAAAACAAAAATAAAAATTAAACAATGACTGAGTATATATTACAAAGAACCCTGCTTTTAGAAAATAAAAAGCACAAAAGATTAAAGACATTATGAATACATGTTTAAACAGCAGCTGCATAAAAATGCATGAGTATCTTTGCATTAAAATGAAGTATCTTTTCCTTAGAAATTCATAAACTATAAAGTTAAGAAAGTGAACATTTCCACATTTTGCCTACCAAATGCTTAACTGTACTACCCAAAATTATCAGTCCAAAAGTAGCATTATTATAACCTGGACACAAACATCAAAACAAAAGGATCTTGAGACACAGACCCATGTAAATATGTGAAATAACTAGAAATGGTAACATTATTCTTTAGATGAAATAATTGATGAAAATAATGAAATTAATGAAGTCTCTGATGCCCAAGACAGATTATGTGAATTATGGAGAGATGCTTTTCCTTTTTTTGAAAACTGAACTATGTAACAAATCTCCAAAATAAAACCGCTTTAGTATATTTTATTGATATAAATATAACTAATTTCATAAGCATCAGCTACCATTCTACCATTACACAAGAGAAACCAGTCAAAATGATTAAATATTAATGTGACAAATAATTACAGAAATGCTTTCACTTCTACTAAAGTCGTCTCTAACAGCATTCTATATACTTTGTACAATTTGCTTCTAATTGATGAGATACTTGAAAAGAAGCAAAGCTGAATTTTAATCAGACTTTCATTTCTCAGTGGAAAATGCTCTCTTCATCAGAGGAGGCTGATTCTTCCCAACATCAAACATCATTTCTAAAGGTGGATTATTAAGAGAACACCAATCAGGTATACGGCCTGTCTGGTTATAATAATCCTTTGAGACTGAACGGCTCCCAAGTATGTCTTGAAGTGCTCCAAAAATAGCTCCTGTGTGGTAAAAAAAAATAAAACATTTATAGCTAAAATGAAAACTTTTACTGGAAAATTTTATGTACACATATATCCACTTCATTATATGACAAGAGAGAATGTGTAAAATTCAGTAAAGCATATTCACAATGTTCAGATTAACTCCAGTTAAGCTGTTCTATATCCTATATTTTGAAAAACAGGGTAAGCCATAACTCTTGTGCTGAAAATAACTTAAATGGCCTAAACTAGATTATAGTGAAAATGACTGTGTTACTATGTTTAAAAGCAGATAGAGTACGGTGGAAATATTTTCAACTCTGTACACAAAATAAATAATAATCTTCGTTTTCTTAGCCAAAACTCTATACGTGGGATGACTTTAATGCCAAGAGAAAATAGATACATAATTCTGAAAATTAATAATGTAAGGAAAAGTAAATGGTCAAAGAAAATTGATTAATTAATTGTTCTATTAACTAAGTAGGCAATTTCTAATAATGAATCATCTATAACCATTAGTAATGTCATTCAGGAACCATTTACTATATAATCATTATTTTAAAAAATGAAATTCTTGGGAATTCCCTGGTGGTCCAGTGGTTAGAACTCTTCACTTCTACTTCTAGGGGTCTGGGTTCAATTCCTGGTCAGGCAAGTAAGATTCTGCAAGCTGCAAGATAAGGCTAGAACAAACAAAATAAAAAAAAAATAAATAAAAAAAATTCTTACCTCCCAGCCATGCTACACAATTAGCCTTTGCAGGTGGAGTATGAATTCGGAATGTCTTGGTGGCAAGCGTTTTTTTATATTTTGGTTTTTCTACCAAATACCTTATTTCTGCAAGTAGTCTGTGAAGGAAACCTGGCAACATAGACGTGCCACCTATGACTACCAAATTCTCTGCTAGCTGCTTCCTGGTGTCTATTGGGCACTGTTAATAAAAAGAAAAAAAAAAAGAATTAACTTTAACTGTATAAATAATGCCTGACTGAATTTAAGAAAATATACAGATTATTAGGTGATCATTTGTATCACAAAAAAGGGTCACAGCAAGGTTTCTTTAACAAGGGATTTTTTCATGTGACAAATACACCACCATGATAATATTAGCATGTACTTAAATAAATCCTTAAAGATTTAAAAGCTAATAGTGTAGAATTTTAAATTCCAGAGGGCATATAGTAGTAATATGGGAGTATTCTCATTTTCAGGGTAGAATGTCTGAGTTGAGCAAAGAACATAATAAGAAATTACTTTTTGTGGAAACCTAATTTTTCAAAGGTACTATTTCCATGATATCCAGAGTCAGCTGTCAAGAGGTAAGATAACATTCTTGGAAACACTGTTTCCACAACAGTTCTCTCTAAGCATCAGGAATGTTAAAGTCCTTCACTGATGTTATGATTTTCAAAAAAGTCCCCAGGTAGAGTGGGAGAAGTAGATAATACCTCCCAAAGTATTTTACAGGAGTTCTATGGCTCCAGTCATTACATAAAAGAGACATATATACCCTGTGGAATGAAAACCTTAATATTACACAAATGTGCATGTGAAGAAACTACTCAGTACATAATAAAAACCTGGTATTGTTATCATGGGAAAGAATGCATGATACATCTACAGCACAAACTACCCTGGGTTTGAAATGCTGTCGGTACCATATCTCAGTCTAAAGTAAAACTCAGTAAAACTTCACATAAAAAATGTAACCAATGGCTAAAATTAAAAATACAGATTTTAAAAATTCTTTATAAAGAACTGTAGTCATAAAAAAGAAACCATTTACAAAATAAAAATACCTGCATAAGGGAATCCAATATTAAAGTGGCAACTGATTTCTCTTCATTATCTTGCTCAAAAAGGATCTCCACAACAGAATCTCTAATGAGATTAAGAACAGTGTTTTGTTGGCATCACGTAACACAACACAGTACAATAGGTCTACAGACGTATTTTTAAGTACCAGTACTATGTGAATGTAGAGTAATGATTAGAACACAAGGTGTCTCCATTTGTAAATGAGAAGAACAACAGTACTTGCCTCACAGGTGTTGCAATAAAGATTCAATGACTTAATAGAACAGTGCCTGCACATATAAGGTATGCCCTAAGAAAAGCTATAACTATCACTATGTATAGATTTCGGGGGCTCCCCTAGGGGCTCAAACAGTAGAGTCTGCCTGCAATGCAGGAGACCCCAGTTCAATCCCTGGGTTCGGAACAGCCCCTGGAGAAGGGATTGGCAACCTATGCCAGTAATCTTGCCTGGAGAATTCCATGGACAGAGGAACCTGGAAGGCTATATAGTCCATGGGGTGGCAAAGAGTTGAACATGACTGAGAAACTGACACACACATGTATAGATTTACATATATTTTGTCCACCTTAAACCTAATAATAAAAAAGGACTGAAAGTCTGTAAAAGTTAATGGAATTCAACAAATAGATCAATAGTGATACAACAGATTTAAAAACAAACCTTACCCCACCCAGCCAAAAGTATTTCTTTGTTGGTAAAAACAATACATGGCAAAGATGGCTAGCTGCCTAATAAAATACTCATTTTCCTGTTCATTCTCAAATTACAAGAACTCTGTTTTTGGTAGCACAAGGAAAATCTTTGTTATGATGTAATATTTCTCTACCTTGATTGTGGTGGTGGTGAATGAGAAACCTACACGTGATAAAATCACAGAACAATATATACACATTGTACCAAAGCGAATTTACTGCTTTTAATATTGTACTATGGTTATATAAGATGTATCCATTGGGAGAAACTTTGAGGAGTTACATAGGACCTATCTATATTACCTTTGCAACTTCCTGTGAATCTATAATTATTAGAAAATTTTAAAAAAGATAAAACTCCATTTTAAGATGGATACAAAGCCCCTCCCCAGTTGAAATACTATATTTAACAGCCTCTCTTGCAGCAGAATGTAGCTAAGCACCAGACAATGAGATGGAGGCAAAAGTGGTAGTGGGGACTGGTAGAAAGTCTCCTTTACAAGGAGAGAAAGCACTTTTCTCTTTCCCTTCCTAGGACTGCATGCTTGGAAAACACATGTAGTAGCTAACACCAGCAACCACCCTGGAACCCAAGAACAAGGGCTATGCCCCCAAAGATGATGGGTGGAAGGAAACTTGGGTCCCTGGTGGCAATTTTTATACCAACCTTGGACTATCTACCTCTGAACTTCTTTTAAGTGAAAGACAAATTCTATCATGTTGAAGCCAGTATTTTCAGGTTTGGATATCTGGTAATCAAACTGAACCCTAACCAATGCAATACAAAACTATATATATATAAATATACATATACTGTTAAAATAAAATTTGGACCACACTATGCATACTACTTTAAAGTTTTTTTGAATCTTTTTCAAAACATAAAATTCTCTTCCTGATATTCAGCATACTTGCTAACTGTCCATCTCATGAATACAGGATACTGAGGCCTAAGCATGCTGAACACTCATTCACTCATAGTTAGCCACCTGCCTCTAGGCCTGCACACTTTTGCTTCTACCAGCTGAGCTGAATACTTACAAAGCATCAGTTTTCTTTTTCCAAATCTTTGTCAGTTAATGTGATATTGAAAAGACATAATTTTACAAGTAGTACTTAAGAAATGAGGGTTTCCCAAGTGGCTCAGTGGTAAAGAATTCACATGCCAATGCAGAGACAAAAGTTCTCTCCTTGGGTCAGGAAGATCCCCTGGAGAAGGAAATAACAACCCACTCCAGTATTCTTGCCTGGGAAATTTCACAGACAGAGGAGCCTAGTGGGCTACAGTCCATGGGGTCACAAAAAGCTGGACACAACTGGGTGACTGAGCACGCACACACTTAAGCAATCAAACAGTAGGGTAGAAAATAAACACTCATTTTCTTCATTTCTTATTCTGGGCTCCAGTAAACAGGAGAAATTTTAAAACAGTAAATTAGTGAAAATAATTTAAATAAGAGGTAAAATGATAAAAAGTTACTATCAAAGAGTATTACATTCTCACTTTTTTGTTTCCCCAATCTACTATATTTAACATCTGTATGTTTATGTAAATCCTTTTTGAATCTCAAACTCTATGCTAATTATCTCAAAATCTTAACAGGATCTTCCATATTTCTGTAATTCTTTTCTGTGCATCTTCTGATCTAGTATTTTACAGATGAAACTTTTATAATACAAATTTCATATAGCTTGGGTATAAACAAAAATTACATTGTTACCAGTATAATTATGTAAGTTCCTGGCAACTTACACTGCATCATCAGATTGAAAAATAAATAATAAAACCGTGAATTACTAACTGGTCCTAAAGATTTAGTACCTTTGGAAGAATGAATTCTTTCTAACTAGACAGTATTTTAAAACAGGAATCAGCAAACTATGGCCTGTAAGTCAAATCCAGTCACTGTCAGTCAGTCAGTCAATTCAGTTGCTCAGTTGTGTCCGACTCTTAGCAACCCCATGATTCGCAGCACGCCAGGCCTCCCTGTCCATCACCAAATCCTGGAATTTAGCCAAACTCATGTCCATCGAGTCAGTGATGCCATCCAGCCATCTCATCCTCTGTCATCCCCTTCTCCTCCTGCCCGCAGTCCCTCCCAGCATCAGGGTCTTTTCCTATGAGTCAGCTCTTCACATGAGGTGGCCAAAGTATTGGAGTTTCAGCTTTAGCATCAGTCCTTCTAATGAACACCCAGGACTGATCTCCTTTAGGATGGACTGGTTGGATCTCCTTGCAGTCCAGGGGACTCTCAAGAGTCTTCTCCAACACCACAGTTCAAAAGCATCAATTCTTCGGCACTCAGCTTTCTTCACAGTCCAACTCTCACATCCATACATGACCACTGGAAAAACCATAGCCTTGAGTAGACGGACCTTTGTTAGCAAAGTAATATCTCTGCTTTTTAATATGCTATCTAGGTTTGTCATAACTTTCCTTCCAAGGAGTAAGCGTCTTTTAATTTCATGGCTGCAGTCACCATCTGCAGTGATTTTGGAGCCCCCAAAAATAAAGTCTGACAGTTTCCATTGTTTCCCCATCTATTTCCCATGAAGTGATGGGACCAGATGCCATGATCTTAGTTTTTTTAATGTTGAGCTTTAAGCCAACTTTTTCACTCTCCTCTTTCACTTTCATCAAGAGGCTCTTTAGTTCTTCTTCCCTTTCAGCCATTAAGGGTGGTGTCATCTGCATATCTGAGGTTATTGATATTTCTCTCGGCAATCTTGACTGCAGCTTGTGCTTCCTCCAGCCCAGCGTTTCTCATGATGTACTCTGCATATAAGTTAAATAAGCAGGGTGACAATATACAGCCTTGATGTACTCCTTTCCCGATTTGGAACCAGTCTGTTTTCCATATCCAGTTCTAACGGTTGCTTCCTGACCTGCATATAGGTTTCTCAAGAGGCAGGTCAGGTGGTCTGGTATTCCCATCTCTTTCAGAACTTTCCACAGTTTATTGTGATCCACACAGTCAAAGGCTTTGGCATGGTCAATAAAGCAGAAATAGATGTTAGAACACTCTTGCTTTTTCCATGATCCAGTGGATGTTGGCAATTTGATCTTTTCCATGATCCAGCGGCTGTTGGCAATTTGATCTCTGGTTCCTCTGCCTTTTCTAAAACCAGTCACTGTATGTTTTTGTAAAAGTTTCACTGGAATCCAAGTCATGCTCACTCATTTACATACTCCCTAGATCTCCTGGAGGAGGAAATGGCAACCCACTCCAGTATTCTTGCCTGGAAAGTAATTAGGAGGAGCCAAGTGGGCTACAGTCCATAGGGTCACACAGAATCGGACGTGACTGAAAACACACACACACACACACACACACACACACACACACGGCTGATTCTGCACTCCAACTGTAGAGCAAAGTATTTGCAAAAGAGACCATATGGCCCACAAAGCCTAAGGTATTTAGCATTTGGTCCTTTATAGAAAAAGTCTGAGGACTTTCCTGGTGGCTCAGTGGTAAAGAACTTGCCTGCCAATGTAGGAGACACCGGTTCAATCCCTGGTCCAGGAAGATCCCATATGCTGCAGGGCAACTAAGCGGATGCACCACAACTACTGAGACTGTGCACTAGAGCTTGGGAGCCACAAATGCCAAGCCTGTGTATCACAACTACTGACGTCCATGCGCCCTAGAACTTGTGCTCTGCAACAAGGGAAGCTACCAGAGTGAGTACACTACAACTAGAGAGTAGCCCTCACACGCTGCAACTAGAGAAAAGCCCGCACAGCAACGAAGACTCAGCACCGTCAGAAATAAATAAAAATATATTTTTTTAAAGTTTGATGAATCCTGTTTTAAAGTATCATACTTTATCCTCCAACTCAAAGAATGGCTAATTCTGAATTACTCTGAAGAACAGAAAAAAAATTTTTTTTAAGTTTTAAAAAGTTGAATAATAAAAATAATGATAAAGTGTGTTAGTCACTCAGTCGCATCCGACTCTTTTGCGATCCCATTGATTGTAGCTGGCCAGGCTCCTCTGTCCATGGGATTTTCCAGGCAAGAATAATGGAGTGAGTTGCCATTTCTTTCTCTAGGGGATCTTCTGATCCAGGAATTGAACCTGGGTCTCCTGCATTGCAGGCAGATGCTTTACCATCTGAGCTACTAGGGAAGCCCCAATGATGAATGATGAAGCTTAATGAAAAACACATAATTAGTAAATTAATAATACTAAAGGCTTTAAAAATATTAAAGCCAAAAATTTATTTTAGTTCATTATTTTGCTTGTAAAAATTAAGGTCTAACCTGATTGATCCAAGGACATGTAAAATCTTCTCTCCATCTAATGGGTAGTCAACATTTGGGGGTGGTGAGGGACGCTGAAATATGAATATCACAAGCATAAGTATACAAAGTGCAACCTGCAAAAAGAATATACATTTCTTTTTCAGCTTACCTCAGTATTCCCATCAATATTAAATTTTGCTGCCTGGATATTTAGTCCACGCTTCAGATCACTAACAAAGCAAGTACGCACTTAAAAGAAAAGGAGACATCATTATGGTTTGTGATTGAGTCAATGTCCCAGTTAAAACCATTCTATTCAAGTAAACATGTTAATCATCTGTTCTTTCCGATTTTATAAACTAACTCTGTCCTTAGTTAGCTTACAATTTATTCACATCTATTCACATCTAAAAAGCTTTCATTCACCACAGAATCATAAGACATGTTCCATGTTCCTGCCACAAAGCCACATTAAAAAAAATCTTGGTTGGTCAGAACACAAAGCTAAATTTTGGCCTTAGCTGCAGTAACACTCTTTAGTTTACGGTTTTTTCTCCCTCTTTGCACACTACATCACCTTCTTTTTTTCACTTTGAACATTTATTCTTTTAAATATTATTTCTGCTGCAAAGTACCTTTTATAATAAGTGGCTTCAAATTATTTTCATAAATAGGTAAGAAATAAAAAATTTTTTCAAGAAGAGACAAAACTGACATTGAGAGCAAGAAATCTAATGATGTGGTACTTACTTACAAAACATGTTCACATAACATCATATTATACAAAATTCTTTACATTTACTAATTCAAAATATACTTGTTAAGAATCTAAAATATGCCAAGGACCTACTGTATAGCACAAGGAACTATATTTGATATCTTGTAATAACCTATAATGGAAAAGATTCTGAAAAAGAAGATGCATAACTGGGGACTTCCCTGGCAATCTAGTGGTTAAAACTCTGTGCTCCCAATGTAGGAGGCACAGGTTTGATCCCTGGTCGGGGAACTAAGATCCCACATACCTCATGGTGTGGCAAAAAGAAAAGAAAAGAAAAAGAATATATATAACTGAATCAGTTTGCTGTTTCCTGAGATACTGTAAGTCAACTATACTTTAATTTTTTTTTTTAAAAAGGAATTTACAATATGCTAATATGTTAGACTCATAGCTAGTGCTCAAGTTACAACTTTAAGTCTTCATTAACTGTTTAAGAAATGTAAATACTCAGATCCTCAACATCTTACATACTTAGCATATGAAGGTGTTCTTCTTTAAGGAAACTAAATTTACTGAATTAAAAATCCGAGAACAGATAAATTACACTTAAGGATTTTAAAATAATTGAAAAAAAACTTAGGTATTATATAAATAACATAATAAGTTTGTGAGAGTAAGTGTACATATTGCATATTTGTTTTTAATATAAATGGGTTCCTACTACACATATTTTCTAGCAACATGCTTTTTCCCGTCATATATTATTGATACCTTTCCAAATCAATACATCTATCTCCTCCTTTTTAAAAGTTATATGGGTCCCACCTGGGGTACCCAATAAATAAATAAAAAGCCATATGGTAATCCTTATGATGAAGGCATCAAATTTCATTCCACATTCCCTCTTGCAGAGGGTGCATATTTTTCAATTTTTATAAATATGCCAGAGTGCCCTCCAAAAAGGTTAGTTTTCAATTCTTACTAATAGCAATATATTAATTTTCCCATAATCTGACCAACACTAAATGTCTGTCTTTCAAATTTTTGCCAATCTGATGTTTGCCTGGCTAATGGAAACTTCTTTTCACAAGTTGGAAGCTATATGGAAAGAAATATTCCAAGAAGTTATCAACTGTTACATTATGGAGAATAGGACTGGAAGAATGGAAGAGAAACTATTCATTTCACTTGAGATATTTCCTCTATTATTTGAGCTTCTGCAAAAAGAATTAAATGACTGAAGTTTTATAATAACTGAAGAGGTTTTAGATAATTATGCCACATAAGTAAGCAATATAATGATGAACAAGATGTATTTTGCAGCCCTAGCTCTCACCTTACCTATTGTGTGACAATGAACAAATCATTTAATACCTCAGGGACCCAGTTGTACCAGAATATCTCCAGGTCCCATTTAATTTTAAAATTTATTATCTAATTCTCTATTAAACATTCTAGAGTATTAATTTTACATGACACTTAATAATGAAGAACATTATAGTTTAACTGATTTACTTTCAGTGAATCAAGATACCAGAAAACTCAATTTAAACATTATCATAAAAATACACTCTAGCAAAGGAGGAATATTAATAATGTATCTTATTAAAGTGAATCTAATATATTTACCCAACTGTAGAATTTCTGAAGTCAGTAAAATGATTTTTTTAACATAATAAAAATGCATTTAAAATACTAAAGGATAAAAAAAACTGCTAAACAACATAAAATCAGTAGTTTCCATAAGCAGTATAATTGTTAATTCATACTGTGAATTAGTGAAAACTACTAATTCCCTAGTAACTCTGTATCTCTATCACTGAGAAGTTTCTTGACATTACATTCTTTACATTACATTCTTTGCATTAAAAGTAATAGTACATTAAAAGTAATGCCAAAAGGGAATTCTCAGGAAGTCCAGTGCTTAGAACTGTGCACTCACTGCCTAGGGCCTGGGTTCAATCCCTGGTCAGGGAACTAAGATCCCACAAGCTGGTGGTGTGGCCAAATTAAAAAAAATAAATAATGCCAAAAGCTTCCACAAATCTGAAGAAAAACCAAAATTTTATATACATTATTCCACAGGATATATGTTAAGTAGTTTTAGGCTACTGCATTATAAATTTAATACATTTTGTATACTTAGAAACATGCCCTCCAAATGAATACTTAATGATGAAAGGAAAAAAAAATAGGAACTTAGTTTACCTTTAATATCCTCCAAGATACCTTCTGGAATTGAACCTAAAACAGAAATTTTATTTACAACTATAGAACTTTAATAAGCAGAAACAGTCTATTAAATTGCACTCACATTTCCATTTTCCATTTCAGCAAACTATTAAAAAGTACTATAATTTTTTTAAAAAGACAAATAGAAAAATCAGGTTTACTTTTAGGGAAGAAACGTCAGCATTCAAAGTCAAGCCAAAGCACAGAAGTTGAAGCCAGATGTACACAAAGTACTAAAGAATGTGACTAATACTCACAAATTTGATTAAAAAAAAAAAAAGACCTTAAAAATATGGCAGAATAAATGGCATTGGATAGGAACTGACCAAGGAAATCTTTTCTACCATAAAAAGATTTGCTGGTTATCTTGTGTTAAAGTACTTACAAGAAATAGTAAGGCTTAAAAATGAGCTACCTACTTTTCTTGTACAAAAAGGGAAGTTTCAAGTTTGCTTATATTTCCTATGATAATGAATGACTGTCAGTGAGTGACATACTAACTTAATACATATTTGTAAAAAGGATCATGCATAGACAATTTTTTTCTTCAAGGTAAATGTGACATTTTAAAAAATGAGTGAGAAAGTACCTATTATATAGATTTCTTTGAAATTTTAGGAAGATTTTAAAAGATAATGTTTGGATGTTATTGTTATGTAATTTTGTTGCCAATAAATCAAGTTTTCCAAGTCAGACTCAAAAATTTAGAATCTTTGAAACTCAGAATTTTTAATCCATTGTTAAATATGTAAAAATAGTCTCATTAATTTCTAAGAACAAATTATTTATGTCAAGGAAGACAGAAATTTATAGCTATAAAAGGAACCATGATTTAGTAAGGGTAACAATGCACTTCTTCCATCTGGAGCTACATATCTTGTCAGTTACTGAAACTGAAAGAATTAACATTAAAAACCACATCTTTAAGATGCTAAGCCATAATCCTTAAAAATTAATAAACTATTTAATCACACTTTTTTTGAAAGGGAGCAAAAAAATTTAACATTAGTAAATATGACTTTGGAATTATTATTTTACCTTTATTATATGGTCCTTTCCAAATTCTTTTGTGTTTCACAGTACAGTAATAATGATATACATAAACTTTATAAATTAGTATAAATATAAGTATGTATTGCAGGTACATATTCAAAATTTTTTTTACTGGTGAGACCAGTGTGTGATCAAAAGTTTGAAGACTCCTAATGTTAAATGTTAAAATTTATCCCATGGAGAATATAAAGATTTCCAAATCAATTTAAACCTGGCTATATATAGATGAGAGAAATGTAACTAGATTATAAAGAATGTACAAATTTAAGAATAAGTGCTAAAAACTGTAACATTTCACATGTGCTAAACTCTCTAGGAAAATTCAAATGAACTCCAACATGTGCCAAAGACATTTGGTAATGTGAGAAAGTTTTCTCTAGGCAACATGGAAGGCAAGCTTGAAAATAAAAGGCTTATTTTAGTTAGGAGTAGATGCTGGCTTTGGGAAGGAGCTTCTCAATCTTAGCGGTTTAATCACAGCCATTTAAACACTGCAAATGAGGCATTCATTGGCTCTGGCTTTGAAAAGTCATATTTAAATTTCAGCTAATTTAGAATAATAAGTATAATATTTTACATATAATTTACTTTTCAACTATACTTTTCAAATCAATGTATTTAGTCTTTGTAAGTTTTAAGTTAGTATATTCATTCTTTTTTGAACAAGGTTCTAAATACTAAATAAAGAGGTCACTTAAGGATACCCAAGTATATGTAGGACTTAGATCTAATCTTTGCCAAAACCATGATAAGAGCTATTTAAAATATATTTGCATTTCTGATCCTAAGTGGAAAGTAAAAGTGTTAGTCACACGGTTTTGTCTAACTCTTTGCAATCCCATGGCCTGTAGCCCGCCAGGCTCCTCTGTCCATGATTCTCCAGGTTAGAATACTGGAATGGATAGCCACTCCCTTCTCCAGGGGAGCTTCGTGACCCAGAACGAAACCTGAGTCTTCTACATTGCAGGCATCAATGAGCCATCAGGGGAGCCTCCCTTCTAAGTGAATCCTTCAGCAAACAGTGATATGATTTAATTCCTCAACTACTGGGAATATATGGCTAACTATGACAGAGTCAAGAAATTTTCTAGATTCAAGGAATCTAGAAAAATGGTACTGATGAACTTATTTGCATGGCAGCAACGGAGAGGCAGACATAGAGAACAGACTTGTAGATGCAGCAGTGGAAGGAGAGGGTAGGGGAAACTGAGAAGCAGCACTGATACATACACATCACCAAATGTAAAACAGCCAGTGGGAATGTGCTGTATGGCACAGGGAGCTCAAACCCAGTACTGTGACAACCTAGAGGGGAGGGGTGGGATGGGGGTAGGAGAAAGGTTCAACAGAGAGGGGAAATATGTATATTTATGGCTGATTCATGTTGATGTATGGCAGAAACCAAGATAGCACTGTAAAGCAAATATCCTTCAATTAAAGATTTAAAGAAAAGAGAAAGTGTCTAAGAACACATAGTTCAGAATTTTAAGGAAATGTTAAGGTCAATTTTAATGAAGACTTTTATTAAAAATATCTTGGGGGACTTCCCTGGTATCCAGTGGTTAAGACTCTGTGCTTTCACTACAGGGGGATGGGTTCGTGTCCTTGGTTGGGGAACTAAGATCCCGCATGCCATGAACCAAAAAGAAAAAAATCTTAGGATGCTACATTAAACTACACTAAAAAGGTAACAAAGTTTATCTGGAATGGATAAATAATAATCTGATCTACAGAATAAAGAATGCTATTATCTTAACTATCTAAAGACAACAGGAAACAATACATGTAAGGATAAAAGTCCTAACAACCTGCCCTTCTCCTTCCAACATTTATTCAACATCCAGGCACTTGAAAAATAAACAAGACAGGGATTCTCAAAGTCTACTAACAGAAAAAGTTAAAATGTACTATAATTAATACTGCTGAGGGTGTAACAGAGAGGGGAATAATTTATTCTGCTTAGGGAAATGAGGAAGGCTTCACAATTTAAATGACCTTTCTCTCAAAGAAAGAGATCAAAAACTCAAATAGGTAAAGAAAAACATTGCAGGTAAAGAAACAGTATAAATGAAGGCATGGGGTTATGGAAGAACAACGGTGCCAGGACTATAGCCTGGAAGAGGTAAGAAATTTACTACAGCTGAAATAAGGGGCAAAGGGTTGAGTTTAGTAGTTAAAGCTAAAGCTAAGTTAAAGTTAAAACGTAGAATAAAGTTGGATTGTAAAGAAACATGTGTATCAAACTGATAATTTGGATTTTAACCTGTGGGGACCAGCAAAAATTCTCAAGCAAAAGCATGTTATCAAATTAATTCTGTGAAAGTTATTCCTGGCAAGAGTATGAAATAGACTAAATGGGTCCAAAGAGTAGGCTCCAAGAAAGAAGCAATGAAGACATAGTTTACAATGTCTTTGATTTCAAATGTTCTGTGTTATGGAGGACAGAAAAAAAAAGAGACAAAAAATAGATTTCTGAGGAAGAATTCAAAGGATTGATACACTAGTTCTAAAATGTGAGCTCAGGAAGAAATAATACAACAATGATTTGTTAAAATGAATTTAGGGGAAGAGATAATGTGTTTACTTTTAGAAGCCTTAAGTTTGAGATGCCTAGAGGCATATGTAGTTTCTATCTAAAATGAGCTGAAAATATGAAATTTAGAAGAAGGGCCAGGCTCAGTGATACAGTTAAGAATCAAAAGCATACAGATGTAGCTGAAGTTATGGGAACACATGAGATCACGTTTAAAAAGCCAGTAGAAGAAAAAAAGGAACAAAAAACGGATCCCTAGAAGAACATCAGCAGGGAAAGAAAGAGCAGAGCAAACTAGGAAGGAATAGTTGGAGAACTAAAAGAAAACCACAAAGTAGAAGAAAAGTCCTAAAAGCTGAGGGAAGAGATAGTATCAGGAGTATATGACGATCCAGATGCAAACTAGTACATATAGAATGGATAAATAACAAGGTCCTACTGTATGGTACAGGAAACTATATTCAGTATCTTGTGATAAACTATATGAAAAAAGATAGATATATATATGTATAACTGAGTCACTTTGCTACACAGCAGAAATTAATATAACATTGTAAATCTATACTTCAATAAAAATTTTTTTTTAAAAGAGAGTATGTGATAATCCATGATGTCAAAAGTTCTGGAAAGAATGATTAAAATTTAACTACTAGATCTGGTGATTAACAATAGCTCAATAATGACCTTATAATTGGAGCCAGGACATCAGAGTGATGTGAGAAAATGAGAGTAAGTATGCAATGTAGGGGGAAAAAAATGAGTTGAATGTAAACCACTCTTAAATAGATTAAAATGATTTTACCCATCACAGATGGAAGGCTCTGTTCTTTAGCAGCACCTGTGTCAACAGTACATTGTTCCAACAGTTGAGTTTCCAACTCCCTGAAGAAGAAAAAAAAGTTACTGTAATTAAAATATTGCAATTGATCTCCTTTTCCTATTTAATACTTTCACTTCATAACAGAATATGATGCTTTAAATAACAGTGGTTTTACCCTTAAAAGATGAACATACTCAAGGTTAATAAAGTGAAGTCACTCAGTCGTGTCCAGCTCTTTGCGACCCCATGGACTGTAGCCTACCAGGCTCCTCCGTCCATGGGATTTTCCAGGCAAGAGTATTGGAGTGGGTTGCCATTTCCTTCTCCAGGGGATCTTCCTGACCCAGGGATCGAACCCAGGTCTCCCACATTGTAGGCAGACGCTTTTACCATCTGAGCCACCAGGGAAGTAAAGAATGGAATAAATAACGATGAATGTCCACATTACAAGTCTTCTATTGATCACTGTCAAAAAAGTAGCATCTTTGTTTTGTTGTTGTTACTTTTTGTTTGTTTTTTATTTCTTTAACATCTGCTTTTTTGGTACAGGTTAAGCAATGTGCTAAATGCCAAGAAACTTACTTGTGAAGAGCTTTTCCTCCTAAGGGGAGTGCTCCCCAACAATTTAGTACTGGGATTCCTTCATATATCTATAAGGTAGTCAAGGATATTACTATTTGAGGAGGTAAAAATGTGTTTCCCTCACCTCTGCACTATTATTCTATATCAGCTTGGCCGGCTAAATTCTTTAAGGAGTTACAGAAAAATCAGTCTTTTTTTCTTCTCCAAAGTAAATAGCTAAACATATACATACAAATACATGGTAAACAACACACACAGAGAACTCATCTGTTAGAGCTTGGGTGTCCAATAAAGTAGTCACTGTCCACATGTGGCTGGTCTGAACTAAGATACACTATAAGAATAAATTCCACAACAAATTTAGAAAACTGAGTAATAAAAAAAAAAACCTGCAAAATATCCCATTATAATTTATGTTAATTATATATTTAAATGATAATATTTTAAATATATTGGACTAAATACACTACTAATTTCATCTCCTTCATTTGTATTTGTAAACTTTGTAGCTCTTAGAAAAATTTTAAATTACATGTCTCACACTGTATTTCTATTAGAGCTGAGAGAACAGTGAACAATATTGTACTATGGATTTGCTACCTTATTTTACATGTTTTTCCTGATGTTTTATAAAGTACATTATTTATGAAAAGCAAAAAGTCTATGGGTAGGAACACTGGCTTTGAAAACTAACATGGGTTTGTATCTTGGCTGGACACTTCTATTAACTTGGGTCAGCCACCTATCTTAACTTTCAGCTTCTCATTTATATAATAATACTTTTTGTTATGAGACTTACACACAAAATACTTTCTATTTTAAAAAGCTATTGCCTATTTCATTTCCTGAGCAGCTAATGATCCTTGATTTCCTTCCCATGATTATTTCTTCTAACAAACACACATATAGATCTTAAAATTCCAAGAGTTTTGCACTTACGCACTTCAAATTCCTTTTCAAATGTAGCAAATATCTACTCTAACATTTATACGAAATATTTATACCTATACTCTACTTAAATTCATTTAATGACTGGGAATGGACCAGTTTATAGTCAGTAATTTCGTTTTGTAACAGCTGAAATTACTATGGAGTTCTTCCCTATGGCAAATGATACAAAAACTATAGCACTTACTGTGCAAGTTATGTGCCAGGTTCTATACTAACTATTTTACACATATTATCTCACTCTAGTCACACAATACCCCTATGAGGTGCAATTATTATAATTCCCATTTCACAGATGAGGAAACCTGGGCCAAGGGGAGAGTAAGCTACTTGCCCAACATCATACAACTAGAAAGCTTAGCTGAGACTTAAACTTATGTATTTGATTCCAAACCCCAAACTCATAAACCCTATGTCATACTGTCCCCATGATAGCCTCAGGAAATTGAGAGGAAAAAAAAGGAATTTACTTTTCGACAGTGAGCCCTTCAGTTATTTGAAGGCAGATCTCATGTTGTCATTAAGTTTTAATTTTTCTTGATTTAACTTTCTCATTTGTTTCCAATTACTCTTCATATGACTTATCTTAAAACTTGACTATCCTATCCAACTTCTTTGATCCTAAGTCTGATCTCTGAAGTATATACTGGGATCAAGCCATAATGACAATTTCTACAGAAAGTACATTTAAATTTCAAAATCCTGTGAATTTTTTCCACATATATCATATTTGTACATGATAATCCAAAACAGCTTGATCCAACAAAAACAATTTGTAATAAGCCTAACTATTTCAAACTAGAGTAAAAACTGCAAAATTAGCTGGTTTACAAAAAAGATACAGGTAACACCAGGCTCTCCCTATATCCACAATCTAGGACCATGGCAGAGTTTATCCCAAGTGTAAGAAGAGCCATTAGATGACTTGGAGCAAGCAAGACAGACGGAACCTAGAAAACAACAAAACCAGAATGAAAGTCAGTAGTTGAAGGTGTTTCCTTTACATTTCAAATATATTTGAAAAAATTCATAATTATGATACTTATTCAACCATTTTATAGCACCTAATAAAGAATTAACTGATTTACTTGAATTCACACATAATCAAAATATACTGTAATACACAAAAACATTCTTTAAGTTCTGTAAGTTGTTTCATTTTGAAATGACAATTATAATGCATTTGTATTAACTCAGTTCTTTCTCTTTTGGAAGAAAAACTGAAAATAATAAAGAGATGGTCCAGAAACATACATTCAAAGAAAATGCTCAATTTAAAAAATAAAGAGATGTTTTTATCATCATTTTTTTTTTTTTTTTTTTGCTCAGCCTGTGCACACGGGTTGTGTGAACAGGTTGTGTGGTGAAGCACTAACTGATTTAATTTTAGTAATTTTTTTTCTTGATTTCTTTTTTTTTAATTTATTTATTCATTTCAGTCGGAGGCTAATTATTTTACAATACTGCAGTGGTTTTTGCCACACACTGACATATATCAGCCATGGGTGCACATGTGTTCCCCATCCTATTTCTGTTTCTATCTATACCAGATAAGAACACTAACATAAACACAACTCAAATGATGGTAAAGACATCTCTTTATTTTTTAAATTTAGCATTTTCTTTGAAGGTATGTTTCTGGACCATCCCTTTATTGTTTTCAGTTTTTCTTCCAAAAGAGAAAGAACTGAGTTAATACAAATGCTTTATAAGTGTCATTTCAAAATGAAACAACTTATAGAACTCAAAGAATGTTTTTGTGTATTACAGTATATTTTGATTATGTGTGAATTCAAGTAAATCAGTTAATTCTTTATTTAGTGCTATAAAATGGTTGAAATAGAAACAGAGAAAAAGAATTCTTAACTGTCCTTACTCACAAAGTTTATAATATGAATTATATTTTTTAAATGTTATAATATAGTAGTTAAAAACAAAAGTGAAGAACTACAAAAATCCTTAGTTCTAAGTGACACTTTTCAGTGAAAATCCTGCCAAATCTAACACCCTAAATATCAGATAAATATTCAATCAAAATATGGAAGTCCATCATAACCAAATAGCAAACAAAATAATGGATATATTTCCCTTGCCTAAGTACAGCAGGTATTCTGGTAATATACTAGATAAGAACACTAACATAAACAAAACTCAAAAGTAAGTTCCAGTAAAAATACAGAAAATCATCTATTTAATTTAGATAACAGATGAAGTAACTTCATACTATGTTTTGCATTCTCTCTACTGCAAACCAAATTTAAGTATAGGAGGGTATGTATAGGGTATAGGGTATGTATAGCGTATGTACAGTTAAGTATAGGAGATAGGAGGGTATGTAACCTGTTTCTCTTTATCTGTCCTACTAAATTATAACTTAGAAAAATTAACTGCCCTTATCTCATAAATAAATTGTGATTTTTGATATATTTTGTATTCAGCAGAATGTATGAAAATTACATTTATATGTGCTGAGTTTCATATATATTGTACACATTTTATACACTCTTGCAAAAAAAACTTTAAATTTGCAAGGCAAAGATTTTTAAAATGTGAGTCATTCCTGGCATTGTTCACTTACTCTATGGGAGACATTATTTGAATACTTCATTTACTAGGAATTTAAAGCCTATGAAATGAAAATGTAAGAGCTGGAAAATTTAGAAGAGTCAGCATACCTAAAAAATGAAAACTAGAGAGACCTGGAAGAAAAATATCATAAACTTCACCAAAGAAGTTTTCATTTCAGGAGAAAAAAAAAAAAAAAACCCAAAACTTAAAACCTGTAGTAAAATAAGAGAAAGAGCAATAAATAGGAACCTTCAATTATCCAATTATCTACATATTAGATAAAATGCTAATTATGCATATAATAACTATACAAAGAAAACAGATGGTCAGTTTATTTTGTCATCCAATTCCTCTTTTCAACGAAGGAAACAAAATGAGGACCTTTTAGTTTAAGGTTTGAGTACCTACTAAAAACAACATAAAAAACAGGTACCTCAAAATACTTGAAAAGAACACGAGTGAGTGTCTCTCTGAAGTGGGAAGGACATAATACAGACTCGATAACCACAACTCTGCGGTCTCTGGGATTCACCAATAGATGCCTGAAAAGTGATAGTTTTTAACAATTTTAAAAGTTTGTATTTTTTTACATAATGCAATTTGTTAAGGTTAAAGAAACTGTACCAACTTCACTTAAGAAGCTTTATAACAAAAAGATACCTTCATTTTATGATCCATGAAAGAGAATGTTTATCGCTATAAATCGTTATAAAATTTTTTATTCAATCTTTAAAGGTTATTTTCCATTTGCAGTTATTACAAAATATTGGCTATACTCCCTATGTTGTACAGTATAGCCTTGAGCCTATCATACACCCAAAAGTTTGTGCCTCCAACTCCCCTACCCCTATGTTGCCCCACTGATAACCTTTAGTTTGTTCTCTGTGTCTGTGAGTCTGCTTCTTTTTTGTTATATTCACTGCTGCTGCTGCTGCTAAGTCGCCTGAGTCATGTCCGACTCTGTGTGACCCCATAGACGGCAGCCCACCAGGCTCCCCCGTCCCTGGGATTCTCCAGGCAAGAACACTGGAGTGGGTTTCCATTTCCTTCTCCAGTTATATTCACTGGTTTGTTGTATTTTTTAGATTCCACAAAGAAGTGATAACATACATTTGTCTTTCTGTCTGACTTTTTTCACTTTGCATGTGTTAGTCACTCAGTCATGTCCAACTCTATGTGACCCCAAGCACCGCAGCCCCCTAGGCTCCTCGGTCCATGGAATTCTCCAGGCAAGAATACTGCATGGGCAGCCATTACCTTCTCCAGGGGATCTTCTTGACTCAAGGATCAAACCCAGGTTTCCTGCATTGCAGGCAGATTCTTTACTGTCTGAGCCACCAGGGAAGCCCTCACTTGGCATTATGCCATTAAAATCCATCCATATTGCTACAAATAGCAAAATTTCATTCTTTTTTATGGCTGAGAAGTATTCCATTGTATATATCAATATATATGCCACAGAAAGACAACATTTTTGATCTCTTATGCCACGTACTGTGTCAGGAAATTTACATATATTAATTCATTTATCTCAGAAAACAAAAACTAAACCCTATTATGAATATTAACTTGAGTAATTAAAAGGATGTGTTCTTTTTTTAAGCTACAAAAGTAGTATACACTCACAAGACTCCAAATATTATAGAAGTTTATAACTTGGAAAGTACAAAAATACCTTATACCTCTTCTAACCAGAAACTATTACCAATAGTAGTTCATATATTTTCATTATTGTGTGTTGTTGTCATTTAGTTGCTAAGTCGTGTCTGACCCTCGCAACTCCATGATCTGTAGCCCTCCAGGATCTTCTATCCATGGGATTTCCGAGGCAAGAATACTGGAGTGGGTTGCCGTTTCCTTCTCCATCATTACTGTGTATGTATATGTATATATTTTAACAGAAATATTCATCCCATAGATGCTGTTCTACAAGATTTTAATTAACAGAATATCTAAGACATTACTGTATCAGTACATAAGGATATAAAACGTTTTAGACAATACAGTGTTTCACGATATGGATGTATTAATACAGTTATTAAATTATCCAATCCCCTTTACTAATGGACATAGTATTTCCTTATGCTTGCCAGTTTTCTAGTCTTCAAACATGCTTTTGAAAAGATTGAAAATGAAAAAGTTAAAATGGCAATTGGAAATTAACCTTTTCTTTCACATTAGAAATAATATGACCAAATATCACTATTATGGGCACTAGGAAAAGCTGGGGGAAGGGGGGCAAGGAAAACACAATTGCATTTTACCTGAAATACAGTATATGGATGAATTCCTTTAGGTAGGAATATAGTTCTTCTGTATTGATGTTATATTGTACAACTCTGATAGGCTATAAAAAATTTAAATGATTTATTAATTTACAGTAATAAAATAATCTCAAATTAAACATGTTTATTTATTTTACAAATGGATTTTCTGATAATAAATCAAAAGCAATTTGTATTTAGAATAGATGTAAATATTAAAAATAGATTAATCACTTAAATTAGAAATCTTTAAGAACCGGCATGTCCAAGATGACAAAACATTTTGGTTTACAGAATAAGTCTGTACACACAGTGAGTAAAGACCAGTGCTCATTACATTTTTCATCTGACATTATTTTGGCATTATCAGTAAAAAGCACCATCAACTAAAAAGCATCAAAGGCTTCATCCAATACTCCAGACTTGGTTCAGTTTCTGTTAAATTAGTCCCAAAACACTGACATTTGTCCTCTTGTAGTACCACTCCACTTGATACAGTCTCTTTTAGTTGATACAGGGACAGTCCCAAAGTAAATCAGCTCATAAATATGTGTGGTAAAATAAAAACATGCACCATTACCACTAAAGCAAACACTCCCAAACCAGGGTGCTGCTGCTGCTGCTGCTAAGTCACCACTAATACATCACAAGGGCTCTCCATTCACTGCATCCTGCTCCAACTTGCACTTTTATGAAAACAAATATGCTCATACTTGTTAAATAAGGAAATAATGTCTATATAATAAGGAAGGCTGTACAGTTCATATTAGGCAAGAGGAGCTGAAATGATAATAACCTTCATCAAGGTAAAGGAAGTCATCAACTCAGTGGTCACAGAAATGGGCATTCTTGCAGATTTATTTTTAAAAAGTTTAAATGATCCAGTGTACCAGGGGCTACCATACCAGAGTGAACCCTTTCAAGACCTTTTACTGGGCTGCATTTCTTTCTGGTCCCACCTTAACAATAGCTCAAGCGGCTCAGAGCTCACTTCTGCACCTTCATTGTCTCAATACCCACCAACCAACAGTTTCAACTATTCATCTTATTTTAAATATCCCCAAGAGAGCCTTCAGCTCAGTTGTATCTTAAAGTTGTTCCAATTTTTTCCTGAGGTATTAATTTTTGTTTTTGCTAGGGCTCAGATTACAAAGTTACATGGGTTTTAAGTTATCTGCTCCAACCCTATTTTTCCCCAAAACCTGTCTTTGTTTGCAATCAAGGAGAGGTTTTTCAGGAATGCAAATAGTGAGTTACGGTAGAAATATCTGTATTTGATTTTAACAAGCAAATTTTATGGCATGCAAAATTATTCTTTCTATTGTTCTACAACTCCTAATCTGCAAAATTAACTCTGGCAAGAAAGTTTCTTTTAAAAAATGTGTTTTTCACAGGTCCTTTGAATTACAGATAAAGAAATGAGAATCTGGCTCATATTTTTGAACAGGATAATAAAATGATTCTATAATTACATTACAAGGCTCATGCAATTATTTTACTAAGTTTAAAAACTTTCTCTTAATGTTATAGAATTACATTTATATCCAAGTTGTATAGAAAAAGCAAATCTATAGAGACAGAAACAACATCCATGGTGGGGTAGAAGTGATGATCAACTATAAACAGGCATTAGCAATCTTATTAGAATGACAAAAATGTTCTAAAACTGAACTGTGGTAATGGCTGCATAACTTGATATATTTACCAAAAATCACCGAACTGCATGCTTAAAGTAGGTAAATTTTGTGATATGCAAAATTAAACCTAAATAATCAAAAAAGTTTTCTTGGGTTATACTCTAAGCTATACATTTAGCACTGTTCTAATCAATCTTATTTAAAGTCATATTTAAAAATATTATACAGAACAGCATTTATTTTGCTAATTTGTTTAAAAAAAAAATACCTTAGGCATGCCAGATTTTTTTATCACACTGGGAATTATACATCTTGGACCAGTTTCTCCAGCAAATCCACATCTGCAAATAAAATAGAAAACTGATATACATTCAACTATTATAACATTCTTTCCATATATTTGTCACAGAAACAAGGTTTTGTGTCTTTTTTTCAAAGCAGTGGTCACAAAAACATCTAGAAACATCTCTGATGTATTCAAAGGGGAAAAAAAACTAAGGAAAAGTTAATATCACCTATTGTCGTGTCCTACTCTTTGCAACCCCATGGACATCCATGGAATTCTCTAAGCCAGAATACTGGAGTGGGTAGCTTTTCCCTTCTCCAGGGGACTTTCCCAACTCAGGATCGAGCCCAGGTCTCCTGTATTGCAGGTGGATTCTTTACCAGTTGAGCCAAACGAGAAGACCTAGAACACTGGAGCAGGTAGCCTATCCCTTCTCCAGCGGACCTTCCCCACCGAGGAATCAAACCGGGGCCTCCTGCATTGCAGGCAGATTCTTTACCAACTGAGCTATCAGGGAAGCCCATTCATAAGTAAACTAAAGGTAAAAAAAATAAAATCACTTTGAATTAGTACTAGTGAAATAAACCAGTGTATTATTTTACGGTAGCATTAACTATTCAGTTTTTAATTTTATTTGAATTTTAGGTAACACATCTCTACAGCCATGAGTCTGTACTCCAGTTTCTGATTTCATTCCTATAGTTCATGTCACTCATAATTCCATCATTCTAATATTATTTAGTTTCCATACTGAAGTTTCCTTTGGTCTATTTTTAAAACTATGCATATCTGACATAATTATAATCACACTGTTCATATAACATGAGTTCATAAAATAAGCTTCTGCCCAAACTATTAGTTTTCACTGCCATCATTTTTTAAATTGCATAAAATATTTTCCTTTCTTGATTATTTAAGTATTTGCATTTCTGTTTCCCATAAAACAAAACTTTGCTAAAAATGCTGTTAAAAACGATTACCATGTAAGTTCAGTCTCAATATTATCTCTTTTTGTCCTGTCTGGTTTTCAGTACTCATCTCCTCCTATTCCCAAATAGCTTTCTCCATCTTCTTTTAGCTACACCCCCAGGTTTACCTGTTTCAGTGCTCCTCAAACTCCAGGATGTAACCCACTGGCTGGATGCATAAACCCATCTCATCACCTTCCTGTTGTCTTTGTCAATAACCACCCTCCTATATACTAGCATTCCACTTCTCATTTCCTCAATATATGTAAAGTAATTATCTTTGGGTGTCAGCGTCAAGGTACTTGCTATGCTATTAAAACAAACCTTTAAAATAAATTTAACAATGCATAGAACAGTAAGAGAATATCATGAACCAAGAACTATGTTTAATCCAATTATGGAGCACCTGATGTCCAATTCTTTTCGTTTTTTTTTGGCCACGCTTGGTAGCTTATGGGATCTTAGTTTCCCAACCAGAGATTCAACCCAGGCCCTTAGCAGTGAAAGCACCAAGAACTAACCACTGGACCGCCAGGGACTTTCCTCCAATTTCTTAAACAGGCTCTTCTGACCACTTGTTCAACAAATAGTTATTAAACACACACTGTATGTCAGGCACTATTCAGGGATATACAAAATTTTTTCAAACAGTTTCCATTATATATATGCAATTCTGGCTGTCATGTTCCTTTTTTCTTGAGACCAGTGCAAGGGTTCTAAATCTGGAGTCCATAGACCACTGCGAGGGTCCACCAAGCCCTGAAATTGTGTGCAAGTATTTTAAGGTTTGTGCATTTTTGGCTTTCTTTCGGTCATCAATAGGATTTATGTCATCCAAAAGGTTGAGAATCACTAATCTAGTGTTTACAAGTTGCCTTTTAAAATATGGGAAATTTCTTAATCTAAAAGCTGTGGGGGCGGGGCGGGGGCAAGAGAGGATCTCTAGTGTCTACAGGGTTTCGGATCGTTACGCATTCAGTCTTCCTAATTCGACGTCCCACTCTTGGGAAGCAAGATACATTTGAATTTCCAGCACCAATAGCATCTCCGTTCAATAAATGTTTAATAATGAAGGCCGTCATCAAGCATTACAGTTCGGCTGCCACCTTTCTAAGGAGATAAAACTAGGATAAGCGGGCCCTAGGTCATCGCTGTCATCCCCTGCATAGGTGACCTCAAAGGGTCCGTTCAGTTTGGGGGTGAGGACAGGGGCGGCAGTGAAGGCCATTCTCTCGAAGCCTCTTGGGCCTCTCTAGGAATCAGAACCAGACCGCCCAACGGATCCCCGGGATTCGCATCGCCCACGGTTCAGGTAACAGGGGCCGGCATTTGCGGAGGTCCCAGGGGCGAAGTGGAGGCCTAAACAGCCGCCCCCGAGACTGCGATGAGGACCGGGGCTGGGGCTGGGGCTGGGCCTGGGGCTCGGCTACCCGCCCTCCCTTCCGGACGCAGTCACTCACTTGGTAAAAGCTTCTCCCAGATCTATCACGACCGCCGTTTTCTCCCCGCCGCTTCCCAGGCCCTCGTACAGCGGCATGGTAGCAAACTGGCCGGTAAATACCCGGAGACCTATCGACCCCGGGAGCCGACAGAGCTCGGCGCTCGGGGGGCGGGGCCGGGGGACGGCGAGCGGGCGGCGGCGCCGGCGCCGGCGGGGACCTCGCGTGGGCGCGGCGCACGGGGTCCGGGCTGTCCCTGGCTGTGCCTCATTCCACGTCGGTCCTGAACCCTCGCAGGCGCCCGCGTCCTGGGCACTAGGGAGCTACGAGTGCACGCGGCCGCTGTTCTGGATACAGGTTGGGTCGAGGGTGGAAAACACCGAGGGCCGAGGCGATCAGGCGCGCCGGGCGCCCCTAGCTGGGGCGGAGCCAAGCCCGGGTCCTTCTCTCCGGACCGCCCCTTGGGGTAAGGGTCTTAGGAGAGCTTTTGTGGCTTAGGTGTCAGAACGTATCCACTGCCGAGCTCTCTTAGAGAAGACAAGACCCCAGAAGCTTTGATTCGTGCCGTCTTGGGACGAAATTGCTGTGCCACGTGTTTTGCCTATCATTTATTCTTCGCAAGAAACACAGAAAGTTGGTTACTTCCTTGCCTGTTCGAACCGAATGTCCCCAGTGCCCCATCTAAAGCCAGGATTGGACCCGAAGACTTTCTGATTTCAAACCCTTATCCCTTATCCCTTATCCCTTAGAGAAGAATGCTACTTATCCCTTAGAGAAGAACAAGTAAAGACAAAATTTTATTTTGTAGTCATTCGGCTGAAAGTTCATTTTAATCTTAAAAAACAATAGCATCTACAATACTATCAAGGGGGTTTAATGGAAGGAACACTGAAGCAAGGGTCCTGTTTAAAACTGAGAAAAGTTAGTGAACTATCTTTCAGTGCCCGTGCATGCTAAGTAGCTTCAGTCGTGTTCGACTCTTTGCAGCATTATGAACTGTAGCCCCCTCCCAGGCTCCTCTGTCCATGGGGTTCTCCAGGAAAGAATGCTGGAGTGGGCTGCCGTTTCTTTCTCCAGGGGATCTTCCTGACCGAGGGATCAGACCGGGGTTTATTATGTCTCCTGCATTGACCTGCGGATTCTTTACCACTAGCGCCACCTGGGAAGCCTCTGTGCCAATATGAATACACAATAGAAAGTATGATATGGACTACTTAGAACTTTGTCATGTCACAGCTCTGTTCTTTCTGCTGAAATTGCCCATGAAAACTGGAGTCAGTGATGTAGGTTGCTGCCTTGTCTCTCTGACAATAGAAAGAGAAATGATCTGTTTTCTGTTTTTCCCCAGTGTGTCTTTCTTACTGTAGATGCCTGAGCCTCCCTACTGAGGGATACGTTCTTTCTGTAAGAGTGAAGGCTACATACAGTGTATAAGCTTGTACAGTGTAACAGTAGAATTCACTAATCAGTGGTCTTCCTGAAAGTGAGTTGCTGGAGGTAAGAGGATGTAGTTGGAGTTGTGATGAGGAAGGAAATTTCAAAAAGAGAAAGAATGAAGCATTTTGCTCACCAGAGTCAAGAGTGTTTGAACAGGACTCTTCTCTTGGATTTAAGTTCTGTTTCTGTCAAGAGTCTAATACTTTTGATCATCCATTTTCTTATCTTGTAAACTGTTCTGCCACTTCTCAAAGTATTTGAGAAGATCAACTGACGTTCTGTTTTCCCTGACTGCTCATCAACTGTATTAGTTTTCTAGGGATGCCATTACAACATTTTCTAGGGATGCAAGTACAACAAATTGAGTGGCTTGAAACAATGGAAATGGGGACTTCCCTGGCAGTCCAGTGGTTAGGATGCCACACTTCCACTGCAGAGGGCATAGGTTCTATCCCTGGTCAGGGAAGTAAGACCCCACATACCCTGTGGCACAACCAAGAATAAAGGTTAAACAATACACATGTATCCTCTTATAGTTGTAGAGGCTAGACGTTTGAGACTAAGGTGTCAGAAAGGTCGTGCTCTCTGTGAAGGCTCTCTGGCCTCTTTCTACCTTCTGGTGGGTGCTGACAGCCCTTGGTCTTCCTTCGCTGGTAGATGCATCACTCCAATCTCTGTCTCTTTTGTCACCTGGTCTTCTTGCATCTCTGTCTTCATGCAACATTCTCTTCCCAGTGTTTTCACATTTTCCTTCTTGTAGTTCTCTGAGTCCAAATTTCCCTCTAGTCAGTTGGATTAGGGCCCTGATCCTAAGCCAGTATGATGTCATTTTAACTTGATTTTATCCACAAAGATTCTAATTCCAAATAATATCACATTTTAAGTTTTCCCATGGAAAAGAATTTGGGGGGAATACTGTGCAACCCATTTGGGGTTGGACAACATTTTGCCCAACAGCTAATTGTTCTCTTCCATAGCCCTGCCCTCAGACTTCTTCTTATTGTATACTGTCCTTTTAATAACCTCTTTCGCTCCCCTACATATACCTAGAGCTAATATTTGTTGAGTTCTATTTGCTAGCTCTATTTGTTGAATGTAATCCCATTGATTTCTCACAATAGCTTTATGTACTCAGTGTGCTTCAGTCGTGTCCAACTATTTGTGATCCCATGGTCTGTAGTCCACTGACTTCTCTGTCCACAGGATTCTCCAGGCAAGAGTACTGAAGTGAGTTGCCGTGCCCTTCTCCACAATAACTTTCTCCATCTTACAAATGAGGATACTGAAGCCAAAAGATATTAAATCACGTGCCCAAGGCCTTTCAACCGGTTAGTAATAGAGCAGGAATTTGAACCCAGACTATCTGACTCCAGGCCAAAACTATATGGTTAGATTATAACACAGTTTTATATTATTTCAAAGAATTTTAATTTATCATAGAACTGTACAATCTTAGTATCTGAAGTGATATAAAAGTTTTTCAAGTCTGAACTCCAGCCTAATATAAGACTTTAATGTCCATCTGTGATGAGAATTACCTCCTCAGATGGTTCCAGTGATGAACAGAAAACTCATGACTGGTTGGGATATACAAGATACTGAAAATACATTTGCTAATACATGTAAAGTTTTTAAAAGAAAAGGGAAAATGCTACAAGAATCACTTTCCCCCCCCTTTGGCCATGGTCTGCAGCATGTAGGATCTTATGCTGTCAATTGACAAGAAGTGATGGGCCCAAATCATTAAGCCCTTTACTAATATTCTGGGGAGTTTTGACTTTATGCTACAGTTATTAGTCACTGTTCAAAATATGTACGGGAAAGACAATGTCAAGTTTGTGTTCAATTTAATCAGTTTGTGTTCATTTATTGTGAAGTGGGGTAGACTAGGGTGAAATGGAGGGGGCTGAGACTGGTGATGAGAAACCAATTTGCAGGCTATTACAAGAGTGAATAAGAGAAATGGGGCTTCCTAACTGGCTCAAGTGGTAAAAAAATCTTCTCAATGCAGGAGATGCAGGACATGCGGGTTCAATCCCCGGGGGTCTGGAAGATTCCCTGGAGGAGGAGGAAATGGCAAACAACTCCAGTATTCTTGCTGACATAATCCCATGAACAGAGGAGCCTGACAGGCTACAGTCCATGGGGTTGCAAAAGAGTTGGACACAACTGAGCACATCCAGTACAGGAGATAAATGATGACTGTTAATTAGAGAATTATCATGTGTATGTGACAAATTACCTTTAAAATGTTATCCATTGGGAAAAGATGTAATTCTTTATTTATTAAGAATGAAATTGTAATAAGGCATTGATCACAGTTTGGAGCTGTTTTCTCAAGCACTGTGTTAGAAAAATAATATTCTGATTTAATCAACCATTAAGTTACATTATCAGAGAGACTTTATAGTTCCCGTTTTATTAGTGCTTCCTAATTAATCTTTTCTAAAGTACAAGATGTGATCATAATCGCAGATCTCATAATGTAGCTTTATTTTTAACCTCTTTTTCAACTACTTCTGCAGGTTATGTCACCAAAATGAAAACAATAACTAATTCTTGAACCCATGTTACCAAACTGTTCATTCTTCATCATCAAAGCCCTCCTCAAAGCTAATGATCTTTTCTGTCTCCAGGAATAACTCACCGGCTTTAACTCGGAGGCCAGTTTTGGGTCTAGAGTGGCTGGTAAGGTGGCCTAACCTTTAGGCTTCTTGAGTTCATTAGAAAAGTGCTTCAATTTTTAGTTGATAAGCAAGAGTTTTCACCAGCACCAATATCTCAAGTCACTGAATTTATAGCCAGAAACCTGTGTCCTAGTCACCTGTCATCTTTTCCTATCCTAATCAGTTGCAGAGTCCTGCAGTAAGTTTAGTATGAACCTAATCTGCTCCACTCCTACTCTGCAATCAAGGTTATGACACTGGCTGCTTAATTGGCCTCTTCATCCTCTCCACAGTCCATTTTCTGTATTGCAGGCAGAGTGAGCACTCTCACATGTGAATGCAATCCTGACACTTTTTGCTTCAAGTTTTTCTTTTTTCTTTCTTTGAAATCATTGATTTATTTATTTGGCTGTGCTGGAGCATCATTGTGGCATATGGGATCCTCAATCTTCGTTGTGGCATACTGGATCTTTAGTTGTAGCATGTGGGATCTAGTTCCCCGACCAGGGATTGAACTCAGGCTCCCTGCATTGAGAGTGCAGAGTCTTAGCCACTGGACCACCAGTGAAGTCCTTGCTTGACTTCTGCTGTTTTTCAGATAAGGCAGCAGCTATATACCAACCTGCCAGTTTCCCTGCTGCTTCACACCTCTCATAATGCACCTGGAATGCCTTCCTCACCTGGCATCTTTTTAATCTTTCCAAACTCTGCTGAGGTATCACCTCCCCTGAAAAACTTTCCCTGACCCCTAGTTTATTAGTATATTTAGATCCTCTTATCTGGGCCTTCATGACACCCTACGCACATTACAGCACATTAAAATATTTTTTTCTGCTTAGGTTACTATTGTATCCCTAGTGCCTGGCATATAGGAGGTTCTGGATAAATATTTGATAAGTGACTAACACTTATTACTGTAAAGTGACCTCTTATTTACTGTGCCTCCACCCAGACAGCAGGGGGTTGGAGACGAGCAGTAGGTATAGGATTGACTATGGAGCAGGCCTGGCCCTCATTCACTTTTTGAATGGATAACAGTGGCATTGGGGCTTCCTAGGTGACTCAGTGGTAAAGAATCTGCCTGCCAATGCAGAAGGCTTGGCTTTGATCCCTGGGTCTGGAAGATCCCCTGGAGAAGGAGATGGTAATCCATTCCAGTATTCTTGCTTGGGAAATCCCATGGACAGAGGAGCCTGGTGGGCTACAGTCTATGGGGTTACAAAGAGTCAGACACAACTGAGCCACTGAGCACACAGGCAACAGTAGCATGGAAAGTAGCCAGCTGAACTGCCGCCAGCCAGCTCACCTTGTAGCTGATTAGCAAAGGACATAGACAGCTGCTCTAGACGCAGCATGCAGCTATCCATCTACATGATTGACCACAGTAGCACTTTTGAAGCTGACCTCTCAAAGAATATTCCATGCCACATATCATGAACACTCATGACATTGTAATAAGACTTCAAGTAATGAATCAGAGCTTATAATAGGCTGGAATTATGGTGGTGTGTCCCCTTTTACTAAAGGGAAGCAATTCACTAGAGAATAGCACCAGGAACTGTGTTAAGGTCAGAACACATTTGGGCTGATTTATCATACTTTTCATTTCTGAGGAACTACATAATGAAGATTTACTGCTAACTATGAGGTATGGCAAGATCCTAAACCATCAATCACAAAATCAGTTGCCCAAAGCATATTTAAACCTGTAGAGGCAGAGACAATTGGCTTAAGTATTTAACACAGATTTTAATAAACCATACATTGAGCATAAAAGTATGTTTGCTGAACTAGCAACCTATTTCATTAATATTCTACTATAAATGATTTTCATTCTATGCCTACAAATGGATGGGAAAAAAATGAAAGTTTTCTGGTTTTCCCCCAGGCGTACTTCAGGCCAGGATCAGGCTTGGAATAGAACTTAAGGACTTGAAATTTGGGGGGCATTGTCTCTAAAATGAGAGAATGAGACTTTTTTTTGGGCCTTTTCTGATTATTTTTGTCTGTTAGGAGAAGGCAATGGCAACCCACTCCAGTATTCTTGCCTGGAAAATCCCATGGGTGGAGGAGCCTGATAGGCTGCAGTCCATGGGGTCGCTAAGAGTCAGACACAACTGAGCAACTTCACTTTCACTTTTCACTTTCATGCATCGGAGAAGGAAATGGCAACCCACTCCAGTATTCTTGCCTGGAGAATCCCAGGGACGGGCGAGCCTGGTGGGCTGCCGTCTATGGGGTCGCATAGAGTCGGACACGACTGAAGCGACTTAGCAGCAGCAGCAGTTTCAAACAGAAAAATTTGGTATTTTATTCTGAGAGGATACAATAGATAAAGATGGTTGGACTGAACTGATTTTTAAAAAGTAGATTCAAAATAGAATGATTTAAGAGTGTCTATCAGTTACAATTCTATTACTGTAAGCCCTTTTTTACATTCAAGACAATGTAAAGTATTTCTTAGCTATCTGACCGTGTGTAGTAACAGTATGGTTTTGTTGAAGCAACAGTAAGAAATAATACAGCTAAAAAAAACTGTTATTGGGGGAACTTTCGATAAATTATATACTTTTATTATAGAAAAATCGTCTTCTGTTAATGATAGCTATGATTTCTTCATGCAGGCATAATGCTAGATTCTTCATTTCATTTAATCATCACAAATCCTTAATGGCCAACAAAGTGGAAAAAAATTCTTGCTCAGAGAGGTTAAGTAACTTTATAAGGTCATACTGCTCATATATGACAAAACTTGGGATTGATTATCCTATTGCCTCCCACAACCTTTTGAGAAAAAAAATGACAGCTAAATTATAAATGTGGACATCAGGCATGCCTAAAGGGAAGAAAAGCCAGCGCCAAAATATTTAAATAAATGTGTCAAGACATATCTAAAATTAAACAGTACATCAAAGGGTGTGTTTTATTATAAAGGTGTGATTTATTCTGCTACAGAAAAACTATTCCCAGACAGTCTAGATTATGTCTCTAATCAATATGCTTAGTGAGGGAAAGATATATTCCATTTTCTGAAAAAGATCCCACACATTTTAGCTGCAAATAGTTAATTAGTCATTTCATATCCAAAAGAGGAGAGTAATCCTCTAATGTCCATATGGCATATGTTTTCCAAGCTTATTTTTACATTCCCTTCTGTCCTTTAAAACCCCAGCCTGACAAGATCACTTGGCAATATGAGGAAATGTTACCTTGTGTATTCTATCAAGACGTTCATGGAGCCCCTCTTCTCCAAGTCTTCGTCTGACAGAGGTTCTTTTGTCATCTGGGCTGGTTGCTTTAAGTTACAAATTTGAATTACAGGAACAAGGACTGGAAAATTGATGTTAAGAAATTATAACATTTTAGATGTGATCATGGTATTGTGGCTATGTTATTACAAAAAATTCTCTTGTGGAGTTGCATGATGAAATATTTATGGATAAAATTAAATGATACCTGAGATTTGCTGCAAAATAATATGGGAGGGCAGAATTAATTTGTGTGTGTCGGGGGTAGAATTAATTTGTAGATGGGGCAGATTGGCCATGGTTTGCTGGTTGTTGTATCTGGATGATAGCTACTCGAGGGCTTTTTATACTTGTTTGTATACTTTTGTGTATTAAAAAGTAAAAGTTAAAAAAGAAAAGTAAAAAATACAAAATAATTGCATCACTTATTGGGATATATATGCATTTTATGATAACCTTGCCTTCAACCATTTAGGCTGTACATACAGCTCTCAAGGTATGTTCTGAGAGGGTCACTTATCATCCATGGACATCAGTGCATATAGGAAGGACAATGTTTATATTAGGACAACATTTTTATTCCTATTTTGGCATAACTAATGTCATTTTTCTCATTGGGTCTCCCCCCTTACCGCCCCGCCACCCAGATAGCATCATTCTTCCCATTATTTCCTGGTAGCTTTTATTGTGGTGGCTATTGTTGTCATTGTCATTATTGTTTTTCCTGGTATATTGCAGTGGCCACAATTTCAGAGTATGTGAGTTATCCTCCTGCGATTGTGGCAGGGATACATCCTGTCACAATTTGTAAAACACTGATGTGGTGACTGAGTCTGATCACAATATCTTTATCTTCACCACTTCCCCCCAGCTTACTTTATCCTTCACCAAAAAGTTGGCAAAGCCTAGCTTCACACTCCCTAAAATTGTAAACAGGCATATTGAAAGAACTAAGAGAAAATTGTTAGTCTAGATTCTGTCACTCAGGGTCAAAGGAGGAAGCAAAAGCAATGTAGCAAATATTCAACTGGTGAATGGTTAAGCAAAATGTTGTGTGGCCATACAAAGGAATACTACTCAGCAATAAAAAAAGAGTGAACTGCTGGTTCATGCTACAACAGGGATAAGCCTAAAAGTCAGTTATACTGAGTGAAAGAAGCCAGCCAAAAAGACCACCCAAACCATATTGTATGATTTATATAAAATGTCCAAAAAGGCAAATCTATAGGCATGAAAAATAGATCTGTAGTTGCATAGGGCTGGTGTAGAATTGGGGATTAGCTGAAAATGGGCCTTAGCCTGTGCTTGCCTCTTGTTTGTAGCAAAATTTAAGTTTTCCAGGCCTGCCCTCAGTCACAAAATGCTGGGTCAAGAATTAATGACCAGAAGAATGTGAACTTGTAATAATAATCAATAGCAATTGGGTAAGAAGAACTGGTAACAATTTGAACAAATAGAACAGCCAAATGGTAGAGTCAGAGAATCTTTAGTCCCTCCCTGAAGGACACAGATAGTGTCTAACACATTTCTGAGTTGTTTTACAGATACTAAAACCCCCACCAGAGGGAAGAAGCCAACTGCTTGAAGAACAGGTAGACCCCAGACTGGCTGGAGCCTGAGGACTGATGATATTAATCCCTGTGACACATCACCCTGTCGCCTCATCATTAACCAATCAGAGAATTGTGCACAAGTTGATCATGCATCCTCCCACTTTGTCCCTCACTTTGTCTTTAAAAACCCTTTCCTAAAATCCATTGGAGAGTTTAGGTCTTTTGATTATTAGCTGTCCATACTCTTTGATTGGCCTTGCAATACACAATGTACTTTCCTTCACCACTCTGGAGAAAGGAAAGGCTACCCACTCCAGTATTCTGGCCTGGAGAACTCCATGGACTGAATAGTCCATGGGCTCACAAAGAGTTGGACATGATGGAGTGATTTCCACTTCACTTGCTTCCACAGTCTGGTATTAGTAGACTGGCTTTACTGTGCATGGGCAAGCAGACCCAGGTCTGATTTGGTAACAGTGACACTTGCATAATTTGATAAATTTATTAAAAATCATTTAAGTGTATATTTAAAACTGGTGCAATTGATGATATTTACCTTAATAAATATTTTATGATACTTACTGAGTAAATTATACCTCAACTAAGGAACACTTAAGGATTTGGTTTTCACTCTACTTTTGACATTGCTGAACATGTGAGATGTGGTAGTTGTCAAAGTTGTGAAATGGGATGACCCAGGGAGAGAGTTTTGGAGAAGGAAATGGCAACCCACTCCAGTGTTCTTGCCTGGAGAATCCCATGGACGGAGAAGCCTGGTAGGCTGCAGTCCATGGGGTCGCACAGAGTTGGACACGACTGAAGCAACTTGGCAGCAGGGAGAGAGTTTTCTTGTTACCTCTTACAGCATTGCAAATGCCTACTCTCCATCTGATTTGGAGCTCCAGCACCAAGAAGCTTTGTATCAAAAAGTTTTGGTGGGTGGTGGATGTCTCATAGAAATACATTTGCATGACTTTCTGCTTATCATGGGAAAGAGGCCGAGACAGCCCTTCTTTTATCCAAAGTTAATCCCTCCAGTTGGGCTCTGGACCTCATCCCCCGCTCCTCTTTGCTGGCACACTTCTTCACTTATCTGCCTCCTTCTCTTTCTCAGCAGTTCACATGCATGTGTGCTCAGTCGTGTCCGACTCTTTGCCATCCCAAGCGCTGTAACCCGCCGGGCTCCTCTGTCCATGGAATTTCCCAGGCAAGAATACTGGAGTGGGTTGCCATTTCCTCTTCCAAGGGATCTTCCTGACCCAGGGGTCAAACCCGCATCTCTTGAGTCCCCTGCATTGGCAGGTGGATTCTTTAGCACTATCACCACCTGGGAAGCCTAGTCTTTGTCTTAGCAGCATCTTTCCCCAAAAGAAAATCCTCTCTCAACCTATTGTCTTCTCTCAGTTCAGTTCAGTTCAGTTCAGTCGTTTAGTCGTGTCCGACTCCTTGTGACCCCATGGATCGCAGCATGCCAGGCCTCTCTGTCCATCACCAACTCCCGGAATTCACACAGACTCACATCCATTGAGTCACTGATGCCATCCAGCCATCTCATCCTCTGTCATCCCCTTCTCCTCCTGCCCCCAATCCCTCCCAGCATCAGAGTCTTTTCCAATGAGTCAACTCTTCGCATGAGGTAGCCAAAGTACTGGAGTTTCAGCTTTAGCATCATTCCCTCCAAAGAAATCCCAGGGCTGATCTCCTTCAGAATGGACTGGTTGGATCTCCTTGCAGTCCAAGGGACTCTCAAGAGTCTTCTCCAAGACCACAGTTCAAAAGCATTAATTCTTCAGTGCTCAGCCTTCTTTACAGTCCAACTCTCACATCCATACATGACCACTGGATTGTCTTCTCTAGCAACAACCATATGCCTTGTTTTCCCTTCCTTACTTCATTGCAGTATAGATTTTGCCACTTGACCAGGATTGCTCTTGCTTAACACATCAGTGATTTTAGTTGGTAAATCCAATGGACACATCTCAATTTTTAACATACATCACTTCTCTTCAAGTTTTCATACTGGTTTTTTTTTTTTTTTTTGGAATTGATTTTAGAATTATATTATGTATTCAAAATTCTGTTAATAGTTTTAAGAGTTAATAATTCCCTCCATATATAATCTATATTAACATATATAGAATGCACAAATATAAATGTGGAATTTATCTGTTTATCAATTAACAGAGAGAATTTATCAATTAAAAAAAAAGCAAGTCTGTATAGGCTCCTGTTTTCCCCAGAACATATTCTTGGGAACTGCATCAAAAAGTGGATTATTATAAAGCCAAGAGTTCTTTCCACAGAAACATTAGAATCAAGGGCCCTAGGGAATTCCCTAGCTGTCCGGTGGTTAGGACTTGGCACATTCACTGCCAAGGGCCTGGGTCAGTCCCTGGTCAGGGAACTAAGATCCCACAAGCAGGTGGCATGGTCAAAACAAAAAAAATTGGGGTCCTAGTACTTCAAAATTTTGGCTTCGAATACATCATAGGCATAACTAACAATTCTTGAAGCTTTCTCTTCTTTTAGCTTCTATAATAATGCCCTATATATGTTATGCTCTCTCTATGTTATATAACATATGCCCTATATATAATATATAACATAGTATATTATATATAATAGATCAGATCAGATCAGTCGCTCAGTCGTGTCCGACTTTTTGCGACCCCATGAATCGCAGCACGCCAGGCCTCCCTGTCCATCACCAACTCCCAGAGTTCACTGAGACTCACGTCCATCAAGTCAGTGATGCCATCCAGCCATCTCATCCTCTGTCGTCCCCTTCTCCTCCTGCCCCCAATCCCTCCCAGCATCAGAGTCTTTTCCAATGAGTCAACATTATATATATACACATATATAATATTTATAACATATTTTGTCTGTATTTCTTTGAAGACTTCTGTTATTCTATCTACCCTTAATGCAAATTCTCTACCATTTGTCTCAAGAATTGTTATCTTTTGCTCACTTCTCTTCTCAGTTCTACACACTCTGCCTGAGTCATCTCTTTCTCCTCAACAGCTTCATTTACCATCTTATAATCATGCCTACCCACCTACCCACTCTCCAACAATCTGTACCTTCAGCCCAGTACTATTTATTGCCTGAGTTTAAAAGCTATATTATCCAACTACATATTGATCTTGGTGTATGTCTTTCAACCATCTTAAACTCTGTATATCCCAAACTTAACTATTTGTAATCTCTTGAAAAGTGGCTCCATAGCCTGCTTTTTTTTTTTATCGTTTTGAAAGACCTCCTTTCTAGGAGCCTAAACTGGAAACCCAAAGTAATCATTCTCAACGTCTCCCTCCCTCTTACTTCCCACACTCAGTCAGTCATGAAGGCCTATGATTTCTCTTTCTTGTATATCTCAGTCTGTTACCCTTTCTCTATCCTTGCTACTGCTGCTGCGCTAGTAGTTCAGCTTAGTTCAGATCTTCATTATCTTTCTCACTCTTTACTTTTGCTTGTACTACAAGAACTGAACGTGGTAGCCACAGAAGGAGTCTCTGGGTTCTTTGCACTGTCACTTGAGTCTATATGATCACTAAATCCCTGAGAGTTAAATTTGGTGAATCCAATCTCATTGCAGAGTTCAGGGGTCTGATAGCTGCAGGACTTGGAGATGGCATCAAAGATGGCTTTAGCAAAGCTGCCCACGTAGAAGTATAGCTCTTAGCAGAGTTACAGCAGTGGTCCACATCAGTCATTAGCAGCAGTGTCTTAGGCGCAAGAGCAGAGAGATAGTGTAAGTTGTTTTAGAAACAAGAATAAGATGTGCCCCTAATGAGACTCAGTGCCCTGTCACCTTACAAAGAGAATATCCTGGCAAGAATAAAGCGCTGATTGATTTTGTTTTTCTCTACACTTGCTTCTGCAGTTAATCTCACAGAATTAAGGTGGTTTGGTCAGAATGGTGGCACCATGGATGATAGTTTCACTTTGTTGGGCATTTGGACTGCCAGATCAACCCAGTGGTCACAAATTCCTTCAACCTCAGTCATATACTTCCTTGGGTCTGTTTCAGAATGGACAAGACTTTCAGGACCTTGAGGGATTTCCCTGGGAAGGAGTGAAAAAACCCTCAGACTCTTAAGATGGGCAAAGAGAAGAAATGTCCTTCAGGGAAGTAACCTCCATAGCCTTGGCCAAGTGGGCCACCTTGTGTAACAAGTACCACTCCTTGTCTTTGCCTTTGCTTCCAAAGGCCTGACCATCACTGCCAAAGGCTTCCACAAACTGCCTCAGCACTGTCCTCCGGAGTTCCTCCCAGGGCCTCAGGGTCCAACCAGACCAGTGTCTTCATTTGTAACTTCATATGTTCTTTAGAAGACAAAAGTACTCATCATCCCTTTCCTATGTTACTGCAATTTTCGACCTTAAATATCGCCCTTCTCCTTCACATTTCTCACAGTGCTGCCCAAGAGATCTTTGTAAAACCCAATCCTGATCATGCCGTCCTCTTACTTAAAACTGCTTAATGGTTATCATTAGGACGAATTCTAGATTTCTTAGTATGGTGAACACAATCTGTCAGGACCACCTAGTTTTAGACTTCCCAGAGATAAATACTTTTGATGTTTGGATTACTATTCCCCCTCGCATATGAAAGAAGGTAATGGGGAAGATAACTAAGGAGAACTGGGTTGTCTCAATGGGTATCATGCTGCTTAACTCTACACACTTCTTCTCCTGGCTGTAGTCTTTTTTTGCATTTACAGATCGATGTATTCCACAGTGCAAATATATCACTAAGCATATCATTCTAAGGTAGCACTTCTTTCTAATTATATCAGTTAACTGATTTGAACTTTGTTTCTAGTTTGGTAAACAGGACACGAAAAAATGTCAAACTAAATACACTTGGCAGATGTTTTGCCTTAAACACTAAACAACTTTTTTTTCCAAATGTGTAGTTTTATTTTCATGGAAAAAATCAAAGATGCTTTGTAGTTTTTGACAATATTCAATCACCTTTTTTTAAGTACAGAGGATAAAAACATCTTTTCAGTTCAGTTCAGTCGCTCAGTCATGTCTGACTCTTTGCAACCCCATGAACCTCAGCACGCCAGGCTTCCCTTGTCAATCACCAACTGCCGGAGTCTACCCAAACCCATGTCCATTGAGTCGGTGATGCCATCCAACCATCTCATCCACTGTTGTCGCCTTTTTCTCCTGCCTTCAATATTTCCCATCAGGGTCTTTTCAAATGAGTCAGCTCTTTGCATCAGGTGGCCGAAGTATTGGAGCTTCAGCTTCAACATTAGTCCTTCCAATGAACACCCAGGACTGATCTCCTTTAGGATGGACTGGTTGGATCTGTTGCAGTCCAAGGGACTCTCAAGAGTCTTCTCCAACACCACAGTTCAAAAGCATTAATTATTCAGTGCTCAGCTTTCTTTATAGTCCAACTCTCACATCCATACATGACTACTGGAAAAACCATAGCCTTGACTACACAGACCTTTGTTGGCAAAGTAATGTCTCTGCTTTTTAATATGCTGTCTAGGGTTGGTCATAACTTTCCTTCCAAGGAGTAAGTGTCTTTTAATTTCATGGTTGCAATCACCATCTCCAGTAATTTTGGAGCCTAAAAAAATAAAGTTAGCCACTGTTTCCCCATCTATTTCCCATGAATTGATGGGACCGGATGCCATGATCTTCATTTTCTGAATGTTGAGCTTAAAGCCAACTTTTTCACTCTCCTCTTTCACTTTCATCAAGAGGCTCTTTAGTTCTTCTTCACTTTCTGCCGTAAGGGTGGTGTCATCTGCATATCTGAGGTTAGTGATATTTCTTCCAGCAATCTTGATTCCAGCTTGTGCTTCCTCCAGCCCAGCATTTCTCATGATGTGCTCTGCATATAAGTTAAATAAGCAGCGTAACAATATACAGCCTTGACGTACTCCTTTTCCTATCTGGAACCAATCTGTTGTTCCTTGCCCAAGTCTAACTGTTGCTTCCTGACCTGCATATAGGTTTCTCAAGAGGCAGGTCAGGTGGTCTGATACCCCCATCTCCTTCAGAATTTTCCACAGTTTATTGCGATCCACACAGTCAAAGGCTTTGGCATAGTTAACAAAGCAGAAATAGATGTTTTTCTGAAACTTTCTTGCTTTTTCGATGACCCAGCAGATATTGGCAATTTGATCTCTGGTTCCTCTGCCTTTTCTAAACCAGCTTGAACATCTGGAAGTTCATGGTTCATGTATTGCTGAAGCCTGGCTTGGAGAATTTTGAGCATTACTTTACTAGCATGTGAGATGAGTGCAATTGGGACTGGAACGAAAACTGACCTTTTCCAGTCCTGTGGCCACTGATTTGTTTTCCAAATTTGCTGGTATATTGAGTGCAACACTTTCACAGCCTCATCTTTTAGGATTTGAAATAGCTCAACTGGGAATTCCATCACCTCCACTAGCTTTGTTCGTAGAGATGCTTCCTAAGGCCCACTTGACTTCACATTCCAGGATGTCTGGCTCTAGGTGAGTGTGAGTAATTACACCATCATGATTATCTGGTTTGTGAAGATTTTTTTGTACAGTTCTTCTGTGTATTCTTGCCACCTCTTCTTAATATTTTCTGCTTCTGTTAGGTCCATACCACATCTTTTATTAACATTTTTTTCTTGGAAAATATTCATATGTACAGAAATATGTAAAATGTGCTCTTTCCTCCCACATATGTATAGATATATACATATTATTTTACACAAATGTGATCACTGGTTCTAAAACTTATTTTTCACATAATATAACTTGGAAATCTAATTAAGTCTGTAATATACTCTCACCTCTCTCTTTTTAATAGCTATAGTATCTTTTTTTCAGAGACCTATTGTTGACATTTCGGTTCTTTTTAGCTTTCCACTATTATCAAAAGCTAATGAACATCCCTGAATGTTTGTGAACATGGACAAGTATATCTATGGGACAAGTATATCTAGAAATTTTAGAAGTGGAATTGCTAGTTCCGTTTCAGTATCTATCTATATAGATAGATATATCCTTTATGTATCCTCCAAAGTTGTAATTACAACCAATTTACACTCCCACCAGTTGTAAATAAGAATGCCCATTTTCTCACCTTCTCAAGCATGAGGTATCATCTTTTTATTATTTGCTTAATTAATAGATGAAAAATGGTATTGCATGATTTTTAATATAATTTTCTATAATAATGATTGGTATTGAAAACCACATGTGGTTATTTTATATTGCCTATTTATGTTTTTGCTAATTATTTTACTGAGATGATATCTTACTAGTGGCAACACCAGAATTTCTATATAGGAAGAGCTCAAAGGCAAGAAACTTTGTTGGAAAGATTAAAGCTAAGGACCTTGCTTGCAATTGTGATTTAACAGTACTTTACATAAGACTGAGAAAAGTCAATTGTCCTTATCAAAGAGTAGAGAACAGGGAATGGAAATAGCCTGTCAATCTCCCAGTTCCTCCTTGATTGCATCACTGCTTTTATAAGAGCTCTTTGTTTATTAAACAAATCAGTCCTTTTATGTCATGTTTGCTGCAAATATTTTTCTTAGTTTTTCTTTCAACTCTATTAAAGTAATTATTACCTTTAAGAAATGTAGTTTTTATGTGAACTATTTTATCATTTTATGGCTTTTGGAATAACTGTTATATCTAGACAATATTTCCATAATGCAAGAGGATAAAAAAATTTATCCACTTTTTTCTGGTACATTTATGGTGTCATACACTTAATTTCTGATCCACCTCGGATACATTTTTGAAAAGAAAGAATACAGAGATCCAGCTTTTTAAGAGTGGTTAGATGGTTATCTCAATGGCTACAATTTTTAAAATGGTACTTCTGAAATTCTATCAAGACCTAACCTGAGGAAGGAAAACACATGAGCTTCCTTTCAATGCTATTGCTCAGAACTGGTTTCTGTTGCTTTGTAATATGTCAGTGAGGACACTATTTATCCAATATTTATTCTGGATTAGAATATACCTTAAGACAAATTAAATACTGTCAAAATAAAGTGATCTTGGGAGAATAAAATATAAAATGGCTAGATACTTACATACAGTGTAGTGCAAAATGAATTTGAATTTAGTGTCACCAATACAAGACAATTCTTCATAAGCAAGATTCTATTATTGTGTGTGTGTGTCTGTGTGTGTGTGAGCGTGCGCACGCATGTGCGTATGTGTCACTAAGCAAACTTGCCCCAAACAATATATTATCTAACTGGTAAAAAGACGTTTTCTCCTTGGAAGAAAAGTTATGACCAACCTAGATAGCATATTCAAAAGCAGAGACATTACTTTGACAACAAAGGTCTATCTAGTCAAGGCTATGGTTTTTCCAGTGGTCATGTATGGATGTGAGAGTTGGACTGTGAAGAAAGCTGAGCACTGAAGAATTGATGCTTTTGAGCTCTGGTGTTGGAGAAGACTCTTGAGAATCCCTTGGACTGTAAGGAGATCCAACCAGTCCATCCTAAAGGAAATCAGTCCTGAATATTCATTGGAAGGACTGACGCTGATGCTGAAACTCCAATACTTTGGCCACTTGATGTGAAGAGCTGACTGATTTGAAAAGACCCTGATACTGGGAAAGATTGAAGGCAGGAGGAGAAGGGGATGACAGAGGATGAGATGGTTGGATGGCATCACCGACTCAATGGACATGAGTTTGAGTAACCCCCGGGAGTTGGTGATGGACAGGGAAGCCTGGAGTGCTGCAGTCCATGGGGTCGCAAAGAGTCGGACATTACTGAATGACTGAACTGAACTGAACTGAACTGAAGATGATATATTTAGGTGATTTCTTATTGGTCTCTTTTTAAAAGTAAAAAAAAAAAAAAAAAAAAGCTTATTAGTGTATATGATTTTTAAGGGAGGAAATATGTTTTATTGACTATCACAGTGATAATAAATAATTTTGAATAAATAGATGAATATTCAAGCTGTAAGGTAAATATCTTTAAAAAAGTAAATTCGCAGTCATTAAATTTGGGATTTAGAATTTTAATAAGTGAGGTAGTTTTCAACCTGTGATTGGGGATCTTCTTCTGTAACTTTTCCTTTTACTAAAGAAGAAAGCTATGTCATATTCATATCCAGAGTTTATATACTGAGCATATTTTAGTTTAAAATGTATCAAGAGTTGAAAGATGTTGCCCTTGGATACAAAAGAATCCAACCAGAAGAATGTCGTCATTTATTAAAAGAATCACAAGTAGGACAGATTAGTCAAGCCAGCCCTCTCCTCTGCCGAGTCTTGGGAGTTAACAACCCAGGACAGTAACAGATAAGCCTATACCCTTGAGGCTGAGGGACCATAACAATGGTATTCAGCAGTGGGAGGAATTGGGAGAAAATAGACTGAGCCCCAGTGATCTGAGCCTTCTGAGCTTGCCATTCGATATTTCTCATAGGCTGATGCCCTAAGACTTAACCTAACTCCTTTGGTCCTCTCTCGAACTGAGGAGATGAAGCATATCCATGGCCTTGGTTTAGGACGCTTTATCAACGTCACTTCTGTTTTGAGCCACTTCTAACCCTGGGGAAAGTGTGAGTTGGTAGTCCTTCTATTCTGGGGCCAGAAGCAGGATATTGGGTAATGGCTTATTGATGTCATTTTTATATTTCCCTTTATATCTATACATATACTAAATGGAACTTCTCTCTTTTTTTAAGTGTGTGATTCTAGTGAGTGTTTAATTCAGTTTGATCATTCGGGTGGGCTTAGAAAAATACAACAGGCTGTAATTTTATTTTATTTTTTTTGTCATCCCACAGAAGTTGTCAAATGAACAAAAACAACCTTGGCTTCTGCAAATGTAGGCGGTATTTAAGGTGAAGATGTAGGCTTTTTGCTTAAATTACTAAGCGAGTTTCTTTGATTTTCCTTACCAATGGAGCGTTAAACAGGGAGAACAATGTGGTAAGATTTTTGACTTCTGAGTTTCTGAAGAAAAGCTTCTCAGGGACATAAAAACCACTCTCATTAAGTACCAACAATTGTTTATCTGTTCACATCTATTTGCTGATTTTTATATATGTTTTGATGTATGTAAGATATGTATTTTTCTTTATTAAAAAATATTTTTTCTTACCGCCCTTTCCCTATTATCATACAATGCAAAGGTGTTCCTCAGTCATTAATTATTACCCCCAGGTCTTTTAAAATGTCTTCTGTGGTTTTAGTTTTAATTACAAAATTAATACATGCTCTTAATAAAATAGTTGCAATACAAAAATGTATAAAGTAAATTTAAATACTCCTTTTCTCAACCTACTTCTACTCATTAGAAGTACTTACTGACAGGTAGTTTGGTGTCTTTTCAGATATTTTTCTATGTGTATAAAAACATTTTAAACAGAACTTGTTCTTTTTTTTTCACAACTCCATTTGTATTGTTTGTAGAGAAGAGATATCATTACTTTTGGGGGGAGATTTTTTTTTTAATTAATTTCAGAATTATAAGAAAGTTGCAAGAACAGTACAAAAGCTCTTCTACACCCTTCACTCTGATTCTCCACTTGTTGGCATTTTACCATTTTTACTTTATTATTTTCTCTCTGTCTATATACAAACGTATTATTTTCTTTGAACCCTTTGAAAGTAACTTGTGCTAACAGGTGTCCCCTTCCCCTAAATACTTCAGTGTGTACCTCCTAAAACACTGTCTCTCCTAACCATAGTACAAGTATCAAAATCAAGAAATTAACATTGATGAAAATACCATTATTTACTGTGCAGCCTTTATTCTATTCCTCACTTTTGAAATGTATCATCTTGAGACGTCCCTGGCTGTCCAGTGGTTAAGTCTCTGCCATTTCACTGCAGGGGGCTCTGGACAGGGAACTAAGATCCCATATACTGTGATACATGGCCAAAAATAAAATACAATAAAATGCATCATCTTTTTTGAAAGGAATATATTAACAGATAATGTGCCTTAGGGGCTTTCCAGGTGGTGCCAGTGGTAAAGAACCTGCCTGCCAATCCAGGTAGATGTAAGAGACACAGGTTCAGTCCCTGGGTCAGGAAGACCCTCTGGAGGAGGGCACTATTCTTTCCTGGAGAATCCGATGGACAGAGGAGCCTGGTGGGCTGCAGTCCATATATATGGTCACACAGAGTTGGACATGACTGTAGCAACCTAGCACACACAATGTGCCTTAATTTTTTTTTTTTAACAGTTGTTCAAATGAGCAGCTATCCTCAGCATTTCCTGGACTTGCCTTCCCCATGCTGTGGTTCACATCCTCACCCTCAAATGTTGTCTTAATTCCCCTTTTCTGGCTGCCAAAATTTCACTTCACCTTCAAAGCCTCTTTCTGACACTCCTTACAGACCTTAGTTCTGCTTTGCTTCTGTTCCCTCAGCTTTCTGTCCAAGGCTGCTTTGTAGTATTTCCCATTATAGCATCACTGCTTGGATTTCAACCTGATACTCATACTATTTTAAACTTATGGAAACCAGCACCTAGTTCAGGGCTCAAAATAGAAAGAATTGTCAATAAATGCTCATTTAATACTGAGTGATCTATAAGTCTTTTTTTCTCATAGGTGGGTGCCAACGAAATGAAGGAAATATTGATTGCCTTCCTGTAAGTTTTACTCCTTTTTTATTTGATCTAAAGTGAGTCATACTAAGCAAGGGAAGAAAAACGTTATAGTTTAAGAACCTACCCTAGCTGAAAACTACAAACATTTCTGAAAGAAAGAAGAAAGAAGACTGAAATAAATGGAAAGACATTCTGTATTCATGGATTAGAAAACTTAATATTGTTAAGATGATAATACCCCTATTTATAGATTCAACACAATCCCTATCAAAATTCCAAAAGTGTTTGCAGAAATGGAAGAGATGGTCCTTACATTCATATGCAATTGCAAGGGACCCAAAAGGCCAAAACAATTCTGAAAAAGAAGAACAAAATTGGAGTAATCACACGTTCCAATTTCAAAGCTTATTAAAAGCGACAGTAATCGAAACAGCGTGCTGTTGGCATAAGGATAGACGTATAGACTCAGTCAGTCAGTCAGTTCAGTCGCTTAGTTGTGTCCGACTCTTTGCGACCCCATGGACATATAGACTAATGGGACAGAATTGAGAATTCAGAAATAAACCCATTCATCTATGGTCAATTTATTTTTAAAAACTGTAGTAAAATATATGTGATATAAAATCTATCTTAACCATTTTTAAGTATTCAGTTTAGTGACATTAAGTATATTCACATCTTTAGAACTCTTTTCATCTTGCAAATCTGAAACTCTATACCCATTAAACAGTAATAATATGACCAATTAATCTTTGACAAAGGCAGCAAGTCTATTCAATAGGGAAAGGATAATCTCTTCAATAAACAGTTGTGGGTCAGCGGGATTTCTACATGCAAAAGAATGAGGTTGAACCACCCTACCTCATACCATATATAAAAATTAATGAAAAATGGATCAATAACCTAAATATAAGGGAAAACCTATAAAACTCAGAAGAAAACAGAGTAAACCTTGATGACCTTGGATTTGGCACTGAATTCTTAATCTGACACCAAAAGCATAAGCAACAATTTAAAAAAGTAGATACAATGGACGTCATTAACGTTGACAATTCTTGTCTATCAAAAGGCATCCAGAAAGTGAAAGACAACCTACATAATTTGAGAAAATATTTGCAAATCATATATCTCATAAGGGTTTAAAATCCAGAGTATGTTAACAACTCCTACAACTCGACAACAAAATGACAAACAACCCAGTTTAAAAATGGGCAAAGGAGTTAAATAGACATTTCCCCTGAGAAGGTATACAAATAGCTAGTAAACACGTGAAAAGATGTCAACATCATTAGTTACTGTAGAAATGCAAATTAAAACTACAAAGAGGTACAACTTCACACCTATTAAGATAATCATAGTTTAAAAGCTAGAAAACAAATGTTATTTAAGATGTGGAGAAAGTGGAACCATAGTACATTGCTGATGGAAATGTAAAATGGTGCAGCCTCTGTGGAAAACAGTTTAGCAGTTCCCTAAAAACTCAATGGACGTAAGTTTGAGCAAGCTCTGGGAGATGGTGAAGGACAGGGAAACCTGGCGTGCTGCAGTCTGTGGGGTTGCAGAGTCAGACACAACTGAATGATTGAACAAGAACAAAAAATTAAACACATATAACCTAGCATATTACCATATAACCCAGCAATTCCACTCCTCCTCGGAATATACTCAAACCACTAAAAAGAGTCATTCAATCAGATACCTACATGCCAATGCTGATTGAAGAATTATTCACAATAGCCAAAAAGTGGAAAGAGCCCAAGTGCCCATAAACAGATGAATGGGTAAATAAAACATGATATACCTACAATGGGATATTGTTCAACCATAGAAAGAAATGAAGTTCTGATATATGTTACAACTCGGATGGACCTTGAAACATTATGCCAAGCAAAAGAAGCCAGACACAAATACTGTATGATTCCATTTACATGAAATATCTAGTAAAATAGGCAAAACTGTGCAGGCAGAAAGTGGATTAGAGGTCACCAGAGTTGAGTTGGGGGCAGGTGAAATAGAGAATCATTGGTTAAAAGGTACAGAATTTCTGTTAGCAGTGATGAAAAAGAAAATAAATAGTGGTGACGGTTGCACAACATAATTTGATATCATTGAATTTTACACTTAAAAAATGTTTAAAATGGTATGTTTTATCTTATATATATTTTGCCACATCAAAAAGAATCTATCTGAACCTACCTCAGTCTGAACTGCATGTGGTTATTAGAGGCAAGTTACTTTCTTGAGATGGTGAGGGGGGAGACAAATACAAAAATGCAGAATCAAGGTAAGGAAGACTATCCTTCTAAAATCTAGAATCTAAACCTCTCCGTTTCCAACGTTAGTGTGCATCAGATTCCCCCGAGCCAGATGACTTGTCCCTACCAATAAAGATTCTAATTCGTTAAGTCTGAGGAGCGCTGGCCACTAGCATTTTTAACAGGCTCCCCCCAGATGAGTGAGAGGCAAAAATGGTGAAAAGAATTTGTCATCTGCTATTGCCTGGGAGAACCTGCCTGCAAGATTCCATCGAACGTTTGCCCTTTCCCTTTCAGTACTCAGGTTCCTGCTCTCACAGTCCGTCCCAGCTCACAGCGAGGGCTCCGGATTCCCATCTGTGCCCTCAAGCCTGGGTCCAATCAGGTCTGTCTTCCACTGACTCAGCATCAGGTCACAGTGACTCAGCACCGGGTCCCAGCTGTTGCTCCTGCTCTGATCTTGTCACCCAGCTCCAACCTAGTTCCCATTTTCTATCCCACTTTTGATAACTGGGTCTTTGTTTTGTCACCAAACCCTGGTCCTTTTCTCACCAGTTTCCTCAGGGGAGGCTGTCCCTGAATCTTGGACAAAGATTTTCCGATTTTGGCTCTCTCTTTTTTTTTTTTTTTTTTTTTAAATTGAAAGCACTTGCCTTCAGCACTTTGTAAACCCCACTCTATTCCAAAATCCCTCCTCATTCCCCTTCCCTCCCTCTATACACATACTTCCTGTTTAAACTCCCTTCCTTTTCCATGTCATCTCCAGGTGTTTGGTACCTCCACTGGGGCCCACTGCTGACTCCATTCACCTTCCTGTGAACATCTGTGAATAAGCCCTGCAGGTCGATCCCAGCAAGCTGTTCGCCAGCTGTGAAGGCGTGTCCCCTGCACCCTGGGACCCAGCCTTATGCTCCAGCCCTTGCCTTCTCTTGGTGTCCCTGGTCCTGGGCCCAGCCCAGATACCTGATGGAAAATCCTGTTACCTCCGCTGCTTCCTTCTTGCTGCCCACTGAGGAAATAGAAAGGGAACTAACAGCTATGTGTCTCTTTCATGTTTTGAGAGTTTGCTAAAAGGAATATTGCTGATGAGGCAGTAATGGTAAAGAACCTGCCTGCCAATGCAGGAAACGTAAGAGATGTGGGTTTGATCCCTGGGTTGGGAAGATCCCTGGAAGGTGGGCATGGAAACCCATTCCAGTATTCTTCCCTGGAGAATCCCATGGACAGAGGAGCCTGGCAGGCTACAGTCCATAGGGTTGCAATGAGTCAGACACGACTGAACCGACTCAGCACACACACAAGCATTTTGCTGATGACATTTAATGTAACACATTATTTTAACTTTTTTTGGGGGGGGGCAGGGAATAAGAATATGACACAGAGGACTTCCCTAGTGGTCCAGTAGTTAAGACTGGTCTCCAGCTTTATTTATTTATTTAGGCAATCTGATCTCTAGCTTTATTTCCTACGACTCTACTATGCAAATTAAGGTACCAGAAAATGTATGTTCTCACTCCTAGGCCTAGCTGATCCCATTCCCCCAACTTGAACACCCTACCCTTGTAACCTTGAGTCCTAAGTTTCCTGTCATGCTAGCTCAAGCTGCACTGCTCTGTGGGAAATTTCCCTATCACTTCAGCACACAGTTGTCTCTGCTTTCTCTCCTCCTTTGTCATGTAGATCATATACATACTCTGCTTGGTACAGGGATCCTGACATATATTAAGTGTTCAGTGGAGCAGGCAAGAGGATGGACTCTGGAGCCAGACTGCCTGAGTTGGTATCTCAGTTCTGCTGCTTGCTTGCTGTGTGACCTTTGACAACTTACTTAACCTCTCTGAGCCTCAATTTCCTTGCCTGTGAAATAAAGGTAATAACTATACTTCATAGGGTTATTATTTATAAAATTATTTATCCTTCTAGTCTGATATTCCATCTTCTTCACCTAATGTTTGCTTTTTGAAGATAGGTATTAGCTACTTGGGCTTCCCAGGTGGCTCACTGGTAAAGAATCTTGCCAATGCAGGAAAATGCTGGTTTGATCCCTGGGCTGGGAAGATACCTTGGAGAAGGAAATGACATTCCACTCAGTATTCTTGCTTGGGAAATTCCATGGACAGAGGAGTCTGTTGGGCCACAGTCCATGGGGTCAAAAAGAGCTGGATGTGACTTGGCAACTAAACAACAACAATTAGCTATTTATGATGCCACTCATCCCAAACACCTCAGAGAGAATTTCAGTTTAGGTACAAGGATATAATATGGAGGAATACATGACTGAGAAAGCACTATCTTGCAAGTGTAAGTTGTGGGATAGCACTGGTGGGGGAAAAAAAGTTCAAAAGAAGAGGAAACAAGGCTTGGCCCTGGAACAGAGGTGGGAAATTCAGAGGAAGAAAGGATGTCAGCAATACTCCTGAAGGAAAGGGATTTCAGATCCTTAGAGAGGAGAGAGGAAAGGATTTTGGCCAATGGGTTTGAGACCAGTTTATTTCCTTTGGAAAGGGAATGCCTTTGGCCACCTGGAGGGCTGACTGGCTGCTGCTGATAGGCTTGAAGCTGAAGGGAGGAAAGGAGGAGAGACACCAGTTTTCCTTCTGGGATGCCCAGCCCTGCTCACTGGACTTGGAAGGGAGACAAATTTCCATCTGGTAATGTAGACTGTGGATTCGACCAGGGTGTTCCTTGGGCCGAGTCACTTAGGGTGCTGTGCTGGGCATGTGGGTCGGTGCTGGTGTTAGGGATACTGGAACGTGTGTGTCTGCGTTGATGAGGTCATTGCACGTGACAGACATATGTATATGTGGGCAGGGAGCACTCATGTGGGGAATAGTACAAGCTGGGAGGAACACAGGCCAGGGAAAACGGTGTTGCGGGGGTGCAAAACAGGCTGCAGAATGATTCCAGCTGGGGAGATACATCCCGGTGGGGGATATAGACTGAGGAGGATACACACTGGGGAGATACAGGCTGGGTGGGGTTGTGTTAGTTTTCTACTGTTGTGTAACAAATTATCACAAATTTAGTGGCTTAAAACAGCATCCATTTATTAGAAGTCCAAGTCATGGTGTGGCTGAATTTTCCATTCAGGGTATGACAAGTTTAAAATCTAAGGTGTCAGCTGGGCTGTATTCCTTTTTACAGCTCAGGGTCCTCTTCCAGGTTTCACACAGCTGTTGGAAGAATTCAGTTCCTTGTGTTTATAGAACAGAGGCTCCCCTATTCTTACAGGCTGTTTGCAGAGGCCACTCTTAGCAACTAGAGGATATCCGTCGATTCTTGCCATCATGCCTCCCTCCCTGTACCTTCTCATGCTTCACATCTCCCTCATTTCTCTGTCTCCAACCTCTAGACCCAGATTTAAAGGGTTCATGTGATTAGATCAGGGCTTCCCAGGTGGTAAAGAATCCACCTGCCAATGCAGGAGACACAGGTTTGATCCCTGGGTCCAGAAGATCCCCTGGGGAAGGAAATGGTAACCCACTCCAATATTCTTGTCTGGAAAATTCAAAGAACAGAGGAGTCTGGTGGGCTACAGTCCATGGGTTTGAAAACAGTAAGAGATGACCGAGCTTGCATGCATGCATGTGATTAGATCAGGCCTACCCAGATAATCTATTTTAATGTCAATTTGGGACCTCAATTACATTTGCAAAATCCCTTCACAGCAGCACCTAAATTAAAATTGGACTGAATACATGGGAGAAGGTGTGTGCATATCAAGGGCTGGGAATCTGGGAAGCTGTTTTAGAATTTTTTCTTTCACAGAGGGATAGAAGCTGGAGGGATAAGGTGGGAGTACACAGTCTGGTGGGGAAAGATGCAAACTAGGGTCCATTGAGATAGGAAGGGATGCAAGCTGGGAGGGATATGGGCTGGGGATATGGGCTTGTTGGAGAGTCATATTGCTTGATGGGGAATATATTGAGGGTATGGAAGTTGGGAGGGATATAGGCTAGGAGGATAAAAGCTGAGAGGGATACAGGTTGGGGAGTGGTACAAACTTAGGGGGAATACAGGCAGGGGCATGATGCAGGATAAGGGGAGGACGCAAGCTGGAAAGTGATAAGAGGCCAGAATAGGATTCAGGAAGCAGGCTTCCTGAATGCAGAACATTCAGCACCAGTGCAGAGACTGAGTACCTAAGAAGCAGCTACACTGAACCTGAATGCTATGACACAGCTGGGTCCAGGTTTGACTGGGCCTGAAGAAGGGCACTCAGCCCAGCCTGGGTGATCAGGGACAGTTTCCTGGAGGCAATGCTCCAGGTGAGTCCTGAAGGAGAACATGCATCCATAGTCAGCCAAAGGAGAAAGGTGACATAAGTGTGCAAGTCAGAGGCAAGAAGAGGAGCCCAGGCTCAGAGGTGTGTCAACACAGATTATGATGCTTCGCTGTAAGGCTAAATCTTCTATTAAGACAAGTTTCTCACACTTTGAAACAGTTCATGTCACTGAAGATAGACTGTGTAGAAGAGGAAGAGGGCCAGGCTACAGATCCAGAGGCCAGGATGGGCTTTTCCCAGGCATCAGGCAGCTTTTTGCAGTTTCAGTGTCTCATTTGATAAATAAGGAATTTGGAGCAGAAACATACCTCCAAAACTATAAAAGTATTCTAAGATCCCTAAATTAGATAAATATATTGAATGTCTGTAATAGGCCAGATGGGCTTTCCTGTTGGCTCAGCAGTAAAGAATCCGCCTGTAGTGCAGGAGACACAGGTTCGATCCCTGGGTAGGGAAGATCCCCTGGAGGAGGGCATGGCGACCCACTCCAGTATTCTTGCTTGGAGAATCTATAGACAGAGGAGCCTGGTGGGTTACAGTCCACAGGGTCGCAAAGGTCACATGACTAAAGCAACTGAGCATGCATGCATGCAATAGGCCAGATACTATTACAGTTCCAACTTATTTTCAGCTATGTAAGCATCATGAGAAACGCTGGACTGGAAGAAGCACAAGCTGGAATCAAGATTGCCGGGAGAAATATCAATAACCTCAGATATGCAGATGACACCACCCTTATGGCAGAAAGTGAAGAGGAACTCAAAAGCCTCTTGATGAAAGTGAAAGTGGAGAGTGAAAAAGTTGGCTTAAAGCTCAACATTCAGAAAATGAAGATCATGACATCTGGTCCCATCACTTCATGGGAAATAGATGGGGAAACAGTGGAAACAGTGTCAGACTTTATTTTTTGGGGCTCCAAAATCACTGCAGATCACTGCAGCCATGAAATTAAAAGACGCTTACTCCTTGGGAGGAAAGTTATGACTAACCTAGATAGCATATTCAAAAGCAGAGACATTACTTTGCCAACAAAGGTCAATCTAGTCAAGGTTGTGGTTTTTCCTGTGGTCATGTATGGATGTGAGAGTTGGACTGTGAAGAAGGCTGAGCACCGAAGAATTGATGCTTTTGAACTGTGGTGTTGGAGAAGACTCTTGAAGAGTCCCTTGGACTGCAAGGAGATCCAACCAGTCCATTCTGAAGGAGATCAGCCCTGGGATTTCTTTGGAGGGAATGATGCTGAAGCTGAAACTCCAGTACTTTGGCCACTTCATGTGAAGAGTTGACTCATTGGAAAAGACTCTGATGCTGGGAGGGATTGGGGGCAGGAGGAGAAGGGGACAACAGAGGATGAGATGGCTGGATGGCATCACTGACTTGATGGACGTGAGTCTGAGTGAACTCTGGGGGTTGGTGATGGACAGGGAGGCCTGGCGTGCTGTGATTCATGGGGTCGCAAAGAGTCAGACATGACTGAGCGACTGAACTGAACTGAACTGAAGCAATGTAATTGGTTGTAGTTAAGTGCATTTTCATAAAATGCCAAATTATTTTAAATAATAGCATAATCTCAGCAAATTAAACAATATTTTCTCCCAATTTAAGAATATTTCTGTTTGGGGAAATTTTTATGTTAATGAGAAGATCCTGGTGGACATAATCCAAACTCCTTAGTTAAATTTGATAACTTTATTGATTAAATTTCTTTGGTGAAATTCCAAAAAAATGCTACAGAATTATATCAAACTTATTACTTAAAAGATCTATGCCCAGAAAATAATTCTGTCCATCAAAATTTGAAATTTAAGTAGCAGAATGTCAATAGGTTTACTTCTGCTCTCAGGTCCTCAAAAGAAAAAGAAAATCCATTAGCCATCAACTCAAGAAATAGCTCCTTTTATATCTAAAAATCAATATCTCATCAACTGGGTCTGCACTCTGTTTCGAATAATAGTATTTATTGAAGATATAATGGGCATTAAGGACGCTGTGCTAAGTACTTTCCACACTATCTCATTTAATCCAACAATCCTAGGCTAGCAAAACTATTATTATCCTAATTTGAAGCTTAATGCACCTCTTGGTTCCTAAACATTACTTCTACATAGGTTCTAGAACACTTGTTTGCTCTCTTAGGCTAGAAGGCCAAAAATCTCCAGGTAACCTATGCAGCAATCATCAACAACCCAATTACAAGCACTGAAATAAAAACTGTGATTAAAAAATCTCCCAAAAAACAAAAGGCCAGGACCAGATGGCTTCACAGGTGAATTATATCAAACATTTAGAGAAGAGCTAACGCCTATCCTTCTGAAACTCTTTCAAAAGATTGCAGAGGAAGGAACACTTCCAAACTCACTCTATGAGGCCACCATCACCCTGACACCAAAACCAGACAAAGACAACACAGAAAAAGAAAGCTACAGGCCAATATCACTGATGAACATAGATGCAAAAATCCTTAACAAAATTCTAGGCAACAGAGTTCAGCAATACATTAAAAAGCTCATACACCATGATCAAGTTGGGTTTATTCCAGGGATGCAAGGATTCTGTAATACATGCAAATCAATCAATGTGATACACCATATTAACAAATTAAAAAGATAAAAACCCTATGATACCCTCAATAGATGCAGAAATACCCTTTGACAAAATTCAGCACCCAACTATGATTAAAACTCTTCAAAAAAATGGGCATAGAAAGAATCTACCTCAACCTAGTAAAGGCCATATATGATAAACCCCCAGCAAACATTATTCTCAGTGGTGAAAAACTGAAAGCATTCCCTCGGAGATCAGAAAGAAGACAAGGGTGTCCACTCTCACCACTATTACTCAACATAGTTTTAGAAGTTCTAGTATGGCAATCAGAGAAGAAAAAGAAATAAAAGGAATCCAGATTGGAAAAGAAGTAAAGCTCTCATTGTTTGCAGATGACATGAAGCTATACATAGAAAACCCTAGAGATACTATCAGAAAATTACTAAAGCTAATCAGTGAATTTAGCAAAGTCACGGGATACAAAATCAATACACAGAAATCACTTGCATTCCTATATACTAATAATAAAAATTAGAAAGAGAAATAAAGGAATCAATTCCATTCACTATTGCAACAAAAATTATAAAATAGCTAGGAATAAACCTGCCTAAGGAGACAAAAGAAACGTATACAGAAAATTACAAAATTAAAGAAATTAAAGATGGCATAAACAGATGGGAGAGATATTCTATGTTCCTGGGTAGGAAGATCAATATTGTGAAAATGACTATGCTAATAAATGAAAACTACAGATTCAATGAGATCCCTATCAAAAATCCCAATGGCATTTTTCACAGAGCTAGAACAAAAAATTTCACAATTCATATGGAAACACAAAAGAGCCTGAATAGCCAAAGCAGTCTTGAGAAAGAAAAATGGAGCTGGAGAAATCAACCTTCTAGACTTAAGATTATACTACAAAGCTGCAGTCATCAAGACAGTATGGTACTACAACAAAAACAGAAATGTAGACCAATGGAACAAGATAGAAAGCCCAGAAATAAACCCACGTACCTATGGGTACCTTATTTTTGACAAAGGAGGCAAGAATATCTTATGGGAGCAAATATAGCCTCTTCAATAAGTGGTGCTGGGAAAATTGGACAGCTACATGTAAAAGAAAGAAATTAGAACACTTCCTAACACCATACACAAAGATAAACTCAAATGGGTTAAAGACCTAAATGTAAAACCAGAAACTATAAAACTCTTAGAGGAAAACACATTAAACACAGGCAGAACACTCGATGACATAAATCAAAGCAAATCCTCTATGACCCACCTCCCAGAGTAATGGAAATAAAAACAAAAATAAATGAGTGGGACCTAATTAAACTTAAAAGCTTTTGCACAGCAAAGAAAACTATAAACAAAGTGAAAAGATAACCGTCAGAATGGGAGAAAAATAATAGCAAATGAAACAACTGACAAAGGATTAATTTCCAAAATATACAAGCAGCTTATACAAGTCAATACCAGAAAAACAAAAAACCTCATCAAAAAGTGAGGAAAAGACCAAAACAGACGTTTCTCCAAAGAAGACAAACAGATGGCTAACAAACACATGAAAAGATGCTCAACATCTCTCATTATTAGAGAAATGCAGATCAAAACTACAAAGAGATATCACCTCTCGCTGGTCAGAATGGCCATCATCAAAAAGTCTACAAACAATAAATGCTGGAGAGTGTGTGGAGGAAAGGGAACCCTCTTGCACTGGTGGGAATGTAAACTGATATGGCCACTATGGAAAATGGTATGGAAATTCATTAAAAATTCATTAAAAAATTCATAAAATTCATTAAAAAACTAGAAATAAAACCACCATGTTGCCCAGCAATCCCACTCCTAGGCATATACCCTGAGGAAACAAAAATCGAAAAAGACACATGTATCTCAGCGTTCATTGCAGCACTATTTACAATAACTAGAACATGGAAGCAACCTAGATGTCCATCGAGAGGTGAATGGATAAAGCAGCTGTGGTACATATACACAATGGAATACTGCTGCTGCTGCTGTTGCTAAGTCGCTTCAGTCGAGTCCGACTCTGTGCAACCCCATAGACGACAGCCCACCAGGCTCCCCCATCCCTGGGATTCTCCAGGCAAGAACACTGGAGTGGGTTGCCATTTCCTTCTCCAATGCATGAAAGTGAAAAGTGAAAGTGAAGTCCCTTGGTCGTGCCCGACTCTTGGCGACCCTATGGACTGTGGCCCACCAGGCTCCTCCATCCATGGGATTTTCCAGGCAAGAGTGCTGGAGTGGGGTGCCATTGCCTTCTCTGCAATGGAATACTACTCAGTCATAAAAGGGACACATTTGAGTCAGTTCTAATGAGGTGGATGAACCTAGAGCCTATTATACAGAGTGAAATAAGTCAGAAAAGAGAAAGATAAATATCATATACTAACGCATGTATACGGAATCTAGAAAGATGGTACCAGTGAATTTATTTGCAGGGCAGCAATGGAGAAATAGATATAGAGAACAGACTTACGGACATGGGGGAGAAGGGAAGAGATGGTGAGATGTATGGAGAGAGTATCATGGACTTTGAAAGTGAAAGTGAAGTCGCTCAGTCGTGTCCAGCTCTTTGCGACCCCATGGACTGTAGCCTATCAGGTTCCTCCGTCCATGAGATTTTCCAGGCAAGAGTGCTGGAGTGGATTGCCATTTCCTTCTCCAGGGGATCTTCCTGACCCAGGAATCGAACCTCGGTCTCCCGCATTGCAGGCAGACGCTTTACCGTCTGAGCCACCAGGGAAGCCCTATCATGGACATTACCGTGTGTAAAATAGATAGCCAATGGGAATTTGCTCTATGACTCAGGGAACCCAAACAGGAGCTCTGTATCAAGCTAGAGGGGTGGGATGGGGAGGAAGAAGAGAGGGAGGTTCAAGAGGGAGGGGACATATGTATACCTATGGCTGATTCACGTTGATGTTTGACAGAAAACAACAAAATTCTGTAAAGCAATTATCCTTCAATTAAAAATTAAATTAAAAAAATTATGCAGTAAGTTCTACTTCCTTGTACAAGGCACAGGCAAAACCCAAAGTAGGAAGAGCCACTTTGAAACAAAGATGCCACTGTGGACTATTTAGTCTGAAAATGTGCTTTTGGAGGGGGAAGATCTTTCTCATATTCCCTCTCTAAAGATGTCACTGTTCTGCTTTAACCAGAGAAGCTATTAAAAATAATTCAAATGGTGTGAGCATGATACTCACTGATCAGAAGCGACCCTGTCTGTGCCAGGCATTACCTGCTCCCCCACATTTTAGTCTGGGATGATGGGGAGTTGGTGGAGGAGTTGAAGCAAAGGGGAAGGCTTGGAGTAACAGCTTGGGACCATGGCTTTTCACCAACTGATAAATGCTTTATTTTAACAACCAGTGTGACTGTCCCAATGTGTTTTAAAGGAAAATCCCACAGTTGGCCAACCCCACTGAGCTTTCCTGTAGAAAGGGCAGGTCTCAGGCATATCACCCCAGACCTAAGCTGCACCTCCTCAGTGTCTGCCCTCAAGGTTGCTCCTGAAGAAGGCGACAAGAAGGAAAGCAGCAACCTCAGAGTTCCTGCTCGATCCCCTAACTCAAGTGCCTACTTCTTCCATTTCTGTGGTTGGAAGTCCAACTCCTGGGCTTGGAGGAAGGAATGGAAAAGGAGCAAAAGGGTGGAGGTAGTCCTCTTTGCCTTTGTTTCTTTCTTTGTGATGGGGAGAATGTTTCTATATTCTAGTGTTTTTATTTCTCCCATATCTTTTTTTTTAAATCATCTGCCTATGATGCCTTCTTGTCTGCCACATTTCCTCCTCCCAGGTAGAGGAGGTGAAGCCAACTGCTGAGATTGTGTCTTGGGCAAAGTAGTGGGTCTGTCAACTGCTCATGAATGAATAGGGCGTTGCACCACATGGAATCTGGCTCTCGTCCTCAGGCTGCCTCAAACATGGCAGCATACTGGAATTCAAGACTCTAACAATGGCTGGGAGGTGGCGCAGTGAAGCTGACAGCCCTGGCACATGATTCGGGACAGGTCTGGTTTTCTGGTGGCTCTGTCTGTCCATCTGGCCGCAGGTGCCCTCATGGCTGACCCAGCCAGTCAGGTGCTCCTGGGCCTGGTCTTACCATCCCAGCCGCTGATGTACATGAAGGTGCTCCTCCAGGTAGTGTATGAGCTGCTTTCTCCAACAATAGGACGAAATATTTTGGGGTGGAAATTCTGTCAGCTTCCTAGTCTCATTTATTATGCTCAGCATATTGCAATCATCCATGGGAAGCATGGGTTGTTCACAGGCTTAACTCCAAGACTGTGTTCAGAGGTCCTTGGAACTGTGGTCCATGGTAAAGTTTCACAGCATTACCAAGAGTGTGACAAGGCTAAGGAATTAGGATCTGGAAATGTACAGAAAGAAGTGTGATCTTCCTTTGACCAAATTATCAGGGAGATAGTCTAAAAGGTGATGGCTGCTTCTGCTGCTACTCTCATCACACATCCCTTCCATGTGATCACTCTGAGGTCTATGGTATAGCTCACTGGCAGAGAATCCAAGCACTGTGGACTTGGTGACTCCATAGCAACTATCTATCAGGAAGAGGGCATCCTAGGATGTTTTGTGTTTCCACCATGAATGAAATGAAGAGTTACTCCCAAGCTGTCACGGATTTTTTGCCAGTGTGTTGACCTGTACCTTTGTGCCTGTCTCTGATCTTATGGCTGTTGACCACTGTGGGCTTCTTGGTGGATGCCCCTCTACTCCCCAGTATATTCTTGGATAGATGGCTGGGGCGTCCTACAAAAAGGGGGAAATATGAGCTGAGGAAATAGCTTGTTTTTCCAGAAGTTCCCCTTTGGGAAGACTTACTGTTGTAACCTGAGAATGTTCATTTGAAGATGTGGGGCAGGGACAGTGACATTTCTATAGTCCCAGTTGCAAAGAATTATGGGACAGAATATTGATTTCCATATTATTGCTTTGAAAATAATCATTTGATCTTGGGAAAATGAGAAAAAAACACTATGAGATCAAAAAGGATGGGCCAAAGTGCCCAGATTTGCCTCTTCAAAACTAGGAACAATATACACACTGGAGAAGACAGTAAATTACAAAAGCAGCAGTATGGAATCTAGGAATCAAGCAAAGGTGTGATAAAAAAAAATCACAGAAATAGAATTTACAGGAAAAATGAAGTCTGACAGGGAAAAAAAGAAGTCGTATGTTTTTCATGAGCTAAGCAGAATATGATTTGAGTGAAAAGTGCTCATCCATGGAAGATGACTGCTGAGAACAGTGTCGTAAAATGAATATTAGTTGGCAATGATAAGTGCCTTAAAATGCCTTTTACAAAGAGAGAAATGGAAGGAAAACAAGGCATGTCACTAGGCCTGTTAACCCCTTATAGAAAGCTCCTAAAAGCAAAAAGAGAAAGGAAGAACATCAAGTGATCATCCTACGTATCCTTTGGGGACCAATTTATTTCTTCTTTTGTGGTGATGCCTCACACTTAGATTTAGACCAACCCAAAAGTAAATAATTTTTTCTGTGTGAAATATATTTTCAATCACTCTGATTCTGAAGGAAATTTTTTTCCCTTTGGCTATTTTTATACACCAGTTACGGAGGAATTGCTTTGAACTGATTCTATAAAATGCATCTTTTATGTCCATTTTATATTGTAGGTCATGACAAAGAACAAATAAAAACAAAACCTATTGCTCTGGCTATTTCAAGGGATTTGGGCCTGGATAGAATATGAGTTCTGAATTCAGCTTGAAGCAGTTTTTTTTTTTTTTTAAATCTTATTCTCAGGGTGTATCTTGTTTTCATATGCCATTTCTCTTTAAATGAATGTGAACTTTACCAATGAAAGGATTGCAGACTTGTGTAGGAAGGTGACTTGATATATCAATTGGCCTAGTCCCCTGGTTTCAGATAGGATGTATACAAGCAAGGAACAATTCCTTCTTATGATATAAAAAGTAATTAATTCCCGAGTCTCAAAGCCACTGCCATTGAAATGTGGTGTGTGTGCCCAATCACTCAGTCATTTGTGCAACTCTTTGTGACCCCATGGACTGTAGCTTGCCAGGCTCCTCTGTCCATGGAATTTTCCAGGCCAGAATACTGGAGTGGGCTGCCATTTCCTCCTCTAGCAGATCTTCCCGATCCAGGGATCAAACCTGCATCTCTTACATCCTCTACATTGGCAGGCGGATTCTTTACCAGTAGCGCTACCTGGCAAGCCCTCCATTGGGATATATCTTCCTAATTTGCTTGGGATTAATACATTTCATTCTGAAACTGGTCAAACTTCCTTTTCGGTTAGTAGTTTTAGTTTGTGCTTCATAATTGTAAAATGATTAGCATTACAGTGCTTATTTTGGTAATAGGCTTATGGCCATAATTAAATAGTCAACAAATACTTTTTGAATAGCTGCGGTGTTAAGGCAAGACACTGCCATAGGTGTTGCGGGAGATGTGAGACTATATAAAACACACTGTCTTAATTCAGAACTTACGATTTTAGTGGGGAGAGGGGAAGATGGTTTTATATAGCACATGTACTTACTATATCAGGGCATGGCCTTTCTGCATAGGCTTCCACATAGGTTTTATCAGCTAGTTCCTCTCTGTAGTGGTATCATGAAAAAAAGATAATAAAAATGAGTGCCACTTTTAGATTATTGAAGAAGCATATGAGGAAATTTTATATTATGTATTATTCATAATGTTTTTGTGTGTATAACCTTTTCCTCTCAGCTAAAACGAACATCTGTGAGGAAAGTTAAGTTTGACTTAGATATCTTTACAAGAACCACATTCTTTTCACAAAACAAAAACACATGCTGATTGATTAACCATAGAGCTAAACTCAATGCCAAGATAAATGCATAGCCTACATTAAATGATGTGCTTCTCATTGCTTAATGACTGTGAAACCTGGACTCAATTATGCTGTTTCTTAGACAGTGTAGCCAGAAGAATTAACTAAAATGTATACGGACAAGGAATTTATCAGGAGGTTGAGTGCTATACTGAAGGAAAATCTTTTTTCTTTTTGCACTTACATCCATGCCATATTTAAACCTTAGTAAGTCAATGTTCAAAATGTTCAAATTGTTGGTACTATTCTGATTAAGAGTCTCAAGAATGTCTTCATTGTAATGGTATTGATAACCCTTCATCATATCCTGTTCTCTGCTTTTGCTGTCAGTGTGCTACAGACTGATATAATGTATCCTGAGTCTGATGTTAATGCCCAACTCACATTTTTAAAATGTGAGATAACATTTGTTGGAAACCAGATAATGAACAACAATATAGTGAGCCATAGTCAATATATTTGGTAGTTTTCCCACACTTAAACCTCTCCCTGTAATTTCCTTGTTGAGTTAATGGTGTTTAACCAGAAACCAACATCCCAGCCAAAATAAAATTTATCCTTTTTTAGAAACCTAGAACAAAAGAGAATATATAATCTCTTTAGCTAATCTACTTCCATCTCTAAGAACTTTCTTTGACAAGAGTTGTTCCTTGGGCCTGAGTTTTGCCATTCCCAGTAAAGCCATTTTTAAAAATTCTATCCTCGATAGAGGCATAAAAGAGTAAATTTTTCTTTGTAACATAGGCAGTAGGTGTGTACACCTATACGGCTTCCCTAGTGGCTCAGACAGTAAAGAATCTGCCTGCAGTGTGGGAGACTTGGGTTCAATTCTGGGTTGGGAAGATCCCCTGGAGGAGGGCATGGCAACCCAGTCCAGTATTCTTGCCTGCAGAATCTCCATGGACAGAGCAGCCTGGTGGGCTACAGTCCATGGGGTGGCAAAGAGTAGGACACGACTGAGCGACTAAGTACACAGCACACATACACGCACACCTATGTCAATAATAAATATCTCATGCTCATTATTTAATGTAATGAATCTATTAAAGTCATTGATTTAGCTATCGTTAGGCATGTAAAAAAAAGAAAAGATGGAGTTAAACTCTTCGATATTGTAAAAGGCAATTCTTATCTTTTCTAGAGTTATAGATGTCATTTTTGAATAGAGTTATTCATGAGGACCAACTCACTTAGGATTAAAGGGTATATTCTACAGAAGACATTAGATCTTTGATGTTCAAATCTCTTATTTTTTATTTTTTTTTACTGACAGTCTCACAAGGACATTATTTATGGCTGAAAAAAGGAAGATTTATTTCTTATAAATGTTTTCACCCATGACTTTATCTAAAAAGTTTCTTTTTAAAGAGCTGTACTGGTGAACATTTTGCTTTTGTACCTACATCAGTAGCTCTTTCCTCTCTTATCTTGCTTTTTCAAGGCAACAGTCAAAATTCCATTTGTTAGAACAGAATCAGAAAGTTCAAGGCCTAAAGAAATCTAACACTTAATAAGGGAATATAGAAAATACCAGATTTTAAAAAGAAGGGACTATAAAGCATATAATACTCTGCTTCAACAATTATAATAGGTTTCTTAGGGGAAAACAGAGAAACAAGAGGATTCATCTGTGTGTTTGCATAATAAGAGTTAAACAATAAATGTAGGTAAATATTACGGACTTTGTGTTGACAGTTAAAAGCAACTACAGTGTACAAAAATTTGCTGTTACAGAAACAGACTCACAGACATAGAAAACAAACTTATGGTTACCAAAGGGGAAAGGGGGTGGGAGAGGGATAAATTAGGAATTTGAGATTAGCAGATACTAACTACTATATATAAAATAGATAGACAACAAAGTCTTACTGTATAACACATTGAATATCTTTCAGTAAACAATGATGGAAAAGAATATGAATATCTATATACGTAAAACTGAATCACTTTGCTGTATACCAGAACTAACAGAACATTGTAAATCAACTATACTTAAAACAAAATTGCCACTCCAAAACTTTGCTTAAAGAAAATCATTTTATTGGATTTATTCTACTGACTTGTCCTCCCAATAAACTTCATATTAAACACATAATTTAGTACAAGGTAGAAATCTCAGCTCATTAGTACTGAAATAGATCCTGTCAAGTGTTTGAAGGTTTTGAATGCAATGAAAACATGTATCAGAATTTCAACAGCTTGTTCTGATGTCATTCTAATGTTATTATAACGTCATTCGAACGTTATTCTAACGTCATATTAACATTATTCTAGTGTCATTATCCTTATTTACTACATCATCACCACAACCATCAAATATTGAATACCCAGAGTGAGTTGATTATACTTAGCATATGGAAGTCTATTCCTAGGAATTTCAACTTAAGAAATTAAAAGCAAACAGAAAGCAGAATTTGGGTTCTGCTTTCTTTGACAGAGAATTTGAGTCAGGGAGGACCTGGGGAGAAGAACACTGCAAGATGCTGCAAAACTCGTGTTCATAAACACTTAGGAAGGCCAGGAAGAAAAGACAGGCTTTTACAGTGAGAAGGAAAATAGCCAAAATGCAAATGACTGTGACTTGAGCAGCTCCTGTCCTTCCTCTGCGGCTGGATCTCTTTGTTGGCTGCCTTGGGAGACTTATAAGAACAACAAAATCCAAGGAAGGAGTTTTAAAGGGGTCAAAAATAAAGGAAGGGAAAATCACTGAAAAATAAGAACTTGCAGAAAGTTGAGGGAAATGTTTTGAGGAGATTCCAGGGAAACACAGACTTCTAAGAAGAATTTTTTTTTATGTGCCTCTTTCATTTCATTTTGTTCTGTTGCCTCACATGGTTGTTGCTGGTGTAATTTCAAATGAAAATAAAACAAAAATAAACAAACAAAAAACATCCTCATCAAACAGCGGTGCAGAGTCTGAGGAAGTCTTGCAGCTGGTTTTCAAGAGCCCTTAATGCGAACCCTTAAGTGGTGCTTCCCTTGATGATGTTACCTTGGTTACAGACACACACAATCCAGCTCACATATACTCATTTCAGCAGTGCCTTATGGGCAACATACATGAGGGATCAAGCTGTCAGATAAAGTACTTGGTACTTGGTAAAGAAAATTAGGTGCTGTACTGTGGAGCATTTCTACTCAATTTACTGATAACCTTACCAAGGACACCACAATGCTCAGATCCTATTGCAAAGACTCACTTCTGGGTGGTATTTACATGGATATTGTCCACTTCTGGCTCTTGAGGTTGGTTATCCAGTTCTTCATGTGACCAGATCCTCTCTGATACAGAGGTTTTTTTTATCAATCAGAACCAGGTGATGACCTAATACAGCAAAGATGATCAGATAAAATACAGTTAAATTTGAATTTTGGATAAACAAATCGTTTTAGCGTAAGTATGTTCCAAATATAAAATAGAGATTCTCTATTTTAATTTACTAAGTCTGGCAACCCCAAAATTGTCTTCCTGAGCTTCCTTTCTTGTTACCTAGATTGGTGTTTTGGGTATTGCCAAACTCTTTTAATGTACACATACAATTTCTTGCTTTACTAGTAAAAGACTAACAACATTCATTGTATGTGGATTAACTGATTAGAATGTAAGTTTCCCTGATTTATAGTTTGTGTGTGTGCTGGAGTGGAAGAAAGGATCTTATTATCACTGCCATGTACCCACAGCAGCTGTTGGGATAAATTGCATTCATCAGAGTTGTTTAAAGCAATACGAACCATTGAGGGGAGGCTAAAGGAGGAGTATAAATGGGTTCCAATAAGATCACTGTAAAGTAAGCTGAAATAATTTGTATCAAGGAAAAGGCGAATAGGAATTCTACTATAGGAGAAGGGTAATTTTGGAGAATGGAATACTTTGAGAATAAGGCAGCCTGGAAAGTGGAGTTCTGTAGCTGGGACTTAAGAAAATCACAGGTGTTTTAGAAAAACACTAGGATCCTTGAGAGGGATGCAGAAAGGGAGCCAGGAAGATGTCAGAGAAACTGAAAATTTCAAGTTTGTGTGTAGGGCTGGCTCTCCCTGCATGGGGAGCTGGAATCCCTTTCTCCTCTTTGCTTCTCCTATTCTCCTTGATCCTTCGGTCCACCTGATTGATTCTGTTTTTTGTTTTTTTTTTTTTTTTAATTAGTACTATTAATTTAACTGCATTTGGGTAAATAGAATCAATTTTGTGGTCCAGCTGAGAATCTCATCATATAACATTATTTTTATGAGATGTGGTCTGAATTTCAGACAGCTGACATAAAAACAAAATGTTAAAACACTTCCTGGTCAGGCTGCATGTGTAGCTTATCCACCTGGTGGGTCTTGAATCCAGGTAGAAAGCCTGGTCACACAGTACAATATATTATATTGTATTACACTGAATACATATCAAAAACAGATCTTACAGATTCAATTCAATCACGTTCAAGAACTCTTTGACTACCTTTCTGGAAATACAAACAAAATATTTTAAAGAGAGGTGGAATAGGGAAGATAGTGCAGAGATGTGCAGTGTTAGATACGGAGGTCAAAGGTGCAAGACCTTGCTCTGACTTCAGGATGTTTACAAATAACTACAAAACGAACTAAGCTATTATAAAGCAGACAGTTAATAAGTAGAAGAGATGATTCATGTGGATTGCAAACATAAAGAGCTGTGAGGGTTCTTCCAGAATGGCTTTTGGATTCCTGACACTTCCTTCTATCCAATATTAGAAATATCAGGTAAAGGAAATTGAATCCTTTAGGAACTCAAGTAGGTAATTCCTGGGGCCCACGTTAGCCATAAAACCTTGGGCAAGTTCACGGCCTTCAGCCTCAACTCCCTCCTTTGTTAAGTGGGGTTTACCAATATCTATTTTTTAGGGTTCCTGAGGAGATTATTAATAAAAGCCGTTTCCCTTGCGGCTCAGTGGTAAAGAATCTGCCTGCCAATGAAGGAGACGCAGGTTGGTTCCCTGGGTCGGGAAGATCCCCTGGAGAAGGAAATGGCAACCCACTCCAGGAGAATTCTTTACTGGAGAATTCCATGGACAGAGGAACCTGGTAGTCTACAGTCCATGGTGTCACAAAGAGACACGACTTAGCGACTAAACAACTGCAAATAGTGAAGCTCCTAGCATTGCGCCTGGCAGAAGCACGGGCTCAATAAACCGTACTTCTTGTTACTACTTATCTGACTGAGAAAGGAACACTTTGTGTGGGGCTACTGTACTGGTTCCTACTTATGGGCACGGCTAAGAGACTAAAACCGTAGTTTCCACCAAGAACAACCTGCGGCCTCGGACTTGCGCCCCTCGCCCCAACCAAGGACCAGAGAAATTCGGGCTCTTTTAGAGAAAACAGTGCCCTGGTCTCTTCTCTCCAGGGAATAAGGAAGAACTGTCGCGGAAGCCGAGAGAGCGAAGAGAGGCAGAAGGGCTGGGTGTCTCAAAGGTGTCTGGTGAGCCCGGACGCGGTTAAGACCCGCCCCCGCGGCTCGGCCCCCAGCGCCCGAGCGGAGGCAGGGAAGTGGGCGCGGAGGGGCGTGGGGCGACGGCTCGGGTTGTCTGTGCCCGCCGAGCCGGGGCGGGCGCATCTTCTTGCCGCCCAATCCCCAGCCTTAGTCGCGGCCTCATGAATAACCAACAAAGCGAAGCGCCCTCCCCCTGGCGTTCCAGACCGCGGAGGGAGCCGCCGCTGCTGCAGGGGCCGCCGCGGGGATGCCGAGCGCGGGCGCCGCCGCTCTCTTCTGCGCGCTCCTCTGCTGAAGGTTCACAGGTGAGGACGGGCTCGGCTTCCGCCACTCGGGCGGCAGCTGCTGCAGACGGGGCGGCCGGCAGAGACGGAGCCGGAGTCCCTGGCGGCACGGGGCCGCCCCGGGAGCTGTGCGGTCGGGGGAGCTCGGCAGCCCCGGGCGCGCGAAGCGTGCGCCCCGCGCCGCCGCCAGAACGCGGTGCCCCGGCTCGGGGTGCGCGGGGGCAGCTCCGAGAGCGTGGGGCGCGGCGCGCAGGCCTCCGAGGACTAGCCTCACTCCTCGCTCCAGCCCAGCCTCACGGCTCCGCACCAGCGAGCGGGCCTTTGTGCTGCTGGAGCTTGCAGGGCTGGCTGCTTTTGTGTGGGCTTTTCTTTCTTCTCTCCCTCCCCTCTCCGTCTCACAGCGGTGGTAGAGAAGTTCCCGAAGACTAAGATCTGCTCCTTTGAAAGCTTTGATTGCAATGTCCCCGATGCCAGTCAGTGGTCAGCAGCCGAGGAGCGAGTGGGGGCTGCAGTGGTCACCGAAATGTGTTACTTTTCAGAGATCAAACAGTTGAGTGTTTAGCGCAGGGATGTCACAGAACCTCCTTGCCGGTCCCCCAGGACACGGTAAGAGGATGCTCCTTGGAAAGGTCACTTGATTGGAAAGAGGGCCTGCGGGTTAGACTCCAGAATGATTGTAAGGTGCTACATGGAGGTGCCCAGATGCCTCCTGTGCGTCCGGGTCACTGACAGAACCCGACTTGCGTACATTCCGAACATGTAGAGCGAAAAATCTGGCTGGCTAAAAATCTGCCAGGCGCTCAAAATACAGGACCCACAAGAGTTTGGAGTTCTCAAAGAAATCTTTGCCTTCCCAAGCTGATGCCAAGGATCGGCCAGGATCTTGGCTCCTCATTTTAGTGTACTGCTGCTGTGGAGGAGAGGATTTAAAGGCTGATTTTAAAAGTCTACCTTCATTCTATGGAAGTTTTAGTTTGCAACTTCAGGGACTGGGGGAGTGGCTCACAAGACCATCCAAAAAACTCTGAAGGATTTTTTTTCCGTAGGGAGCAAAATGTGTGGCCATAATTTGCATGTCTCCCCTCCTTTGTGAATTTTCTTGATCACAAGTGATACTGTTGGGCTCCAAGGAGTCTTGTTTAAACACCTACAGAGTCAGTCGCTGACCCACTTTCTGCTTACTTGCCAGCAGAATCCCACTGTAGCATCTATTGGAAGAAACTCAAAACTGGGTGAGATTTCACAGTATCAGAACATTTGCACACAATAGAAATTTAAGGGCAGACTGATTTACTCTTATGCATAAGGTACAGTTGTTATATTTGTCATATTAATGAATCAAGCACTTAGGCAACATACTTGATATTGATTGTGTTTATTCACAAAACTCCCAAGACTCAGCAAGTCTAAGGTAGCTACAGTAACAGAGCCAATTAAGAAGATGTGGATGTCTTTGTTTTCATGGGAGGTTCTTAACATTATATTCGGCATTTCTTGCTAGATCTTTCAATGTCATACTTTGGTTTTACAGAAGCAGTTTGATGCTAAACATAAGTATAGGATCAAAATGTGGAGGATGGGCTTACCTGTTATGGAAAATTTCTACTCATTCACTATTTATTCAGCAGGTGTTTGCCTGAAAACTTGTGTAAGGAATTGTATTTTTTTTTTCCCCTTGAGTTCTGTTTAGTCTCACTTAGGGAAGCTGGCTATTCAGAGAGAATAATCTGAATTTGATCTCTGTAAAATGAAAGCTTATTCTCTAATTTAGATGTGTAGTCAGTCCTGTTTTTTCACGTAGTGTTTACTTGGTGATTATAAGAGAAGTATCTGAATCAAGTTTCAGCTTGAAATGTTAGATATTATGTTTATTCCTTGAAATGTCTACCTGGGGATTACTTTCTCCTGCCAGCTAGTATTTAGAGATCTTTTTAAGCAAATGAGGTTTGTGAACTACAAAGAACAGAAATGAAGTGTCACATTGGTTTGTTGAAAGGAACTGTATATAATGGATGGACAGGAGCTTGTTGATCAAGATTGATTAGGATGGAATTCTGCAGACATCAGACAATTCCCAGGTCACTTTGTCTACATGAAAAGTTGAAAGGGGAAGCTCCATGGAAATAGCTTGAGGGGGAAAGGGTGTTATGGATCTTTCAGACTGCTCACATTTCTGTTATTTTGAGGGGAGTGCATGGTAGTACTGCAAAGATTAAAGGCAGGAGGAGATGGGGACGTCAGAGGATGAGATGAGTGGATGACATCACCGACTCAATGGACAGGAGTTTGAGCAAACTCTGGGAGATGGTGAAGGACAGGGAAGCCTAGTGTTGTACAGTCCATGGGGTTGCAAAGAGTCAGACATGACTGAGTGACTGAACAACAACAGTATGTCTTAAATTGTTTGATACTTAAACCTTTTTTTCAAACCATTTTTATGTCTGTTATCACTGATTTGGTCCCTCTTCCATCTTTGTAGAAAACAGAATGAACATTATCATCTCCATTTTGCAAAGAGGAAACTGAGTTTCAGTGATTTTCCCAAGGTAGAGCTGGAAGTCAAAGCCAACTTTTAAATCTTCAAGTCCAACTTCTTTTACCAGGAATAGGGTGATGCTCTAGAGTGATACACACCGGTATCTTCCTTTGTCTATATTGCTAAATTGTAGAGAATAAAGCTTGTGGGCTTGATGTGTAGAACTTAGCTGTGGTCTGCAGCAATGGTAAAGCACTTTGCTGGCAGTTGCCCGAGTAACCATCTCGACCCCAGCCTACTTACCTCTTTGCTGTCAGCAGGATGCCTCTTTCCTCCTGTGGGTTACTTTGTGGTTACTCTGTTCAGTCTCCTTCCACTGTGGTTGAACATACTACTGAAAGGATCATCTGTCATCCCAGGCACTTAATTTATAGTGAAGGATGAGTAGGGTCAGATCATCTTAAAGCCAATAAATCAGGCCAGTAACAGTCACCCAAAGCACAGTAAATCAGAGATGGGGTACCTTAATGCTGTGTGCCACAGCTGGCTTAATAGGGTCAGAGTCTTGATAAGCTCCACTTCAGACCAAAGGGATAGTGTTGGCAATGAGAACCTTAACAGTTAAAGGAAAGTAAGACAATGATAAATAATCATTAAGGAGCAGGAAAAACACAAAATGGAGATATTAAGACAAAGAAGGGAAAGAGTTTCTTTTTCCATTATCAATCAAAGAATTACTATGACTTAATTGGATTTTGAAAGGTGAAGGGGTAATTGGGAAGCAAGTTGACCTGAAGCTCTGAAACTTGTTCCTCTGTGATCTCTCTGTCTCTTTTTAATGAAATAAACTCTGAAAAAACCTGAAGTACAGGAGACATGAGAATACACAAATTACTACTATTATTAAAATCAAACATTGAATAAGTAGCCAAAATCGACTAAGTGATGGACAAAACATAAGCCATGAAATGTTATTGAAAATCTTACAGTGTAAAAGAGATGCTGAACCTTCTTTTTCACATTCTTAAATGGTTATTTCTGATAACTCAGTTGGTAAAGAATCTGCCTGCAGTGCAGGAGACCCCAGTTCGATCCCTGGGTTGGAAAGATTCACTGGAGAAGGGATAGGCTACCCACTCCCGTATTCTTGGACTTCCCTTGTGGCTCAGCTGGTAAAGAATCCACCTGCAATGTGGGAGACATGGGTTTGATCCCTGGGTTGGGAAGATCCCCGGCAGAAGGGAAAGGCTACCTACTCCAGTATTCTGGCCTGGAGAATTCCAGGGACTGTGTAGTCCGTGGGGTCCCAAAGAGTCGGATACGACTGAGTGACTTTCACTTTCAAATGGTTATTTATATTCACTTCACACCACTAAAAATTGAATACCTCTCCTATGTGTCTACCATTATTAGCAATTATATGGCAAAGGAAGCTGAAAGACTAGTGTTTTCATGCAAAGAAGGTAACCTTAGTTGAGGTGACGAGACTTACAGATGTGATGATTTATACTGGAGAAGCTAGGAGAGGGGCAGGAAGAGAATGGGCCAGGCAGTTTTGTGATAACAGTCAGTAAATAGGACATGACCTGGTGGACCATGGATTGGATACCAGGGGCAGGGAAGAAGGAGAGAGCATTCTGGCTAGCACAGTGCCATGAGCAAAACTTAGGAAGCTGAAATGAGTAAGGCACATAAGAGGGGAATATATCCAACTGGCAATGGGTTTGTACTGGGCACTGATGATATGAAGTTGTGTTATAGATATGGAGGTTGGCAGTTATATGTTTGGGGACATTAAATGATGTGTTTTGGGAAGGTAGAGTTGTAGTCGCAAAGACAGGAAACTTGATGACTGACAGACATAATTACACAGGTAAGTTAATTAACCTCTGTAAGCTGGTAGTTTTCTCACCAAAAAAAAAAAAAAAAGAGAGAGAGAGAAGGATAACGACAATGCCTGTATCATTAGGTTGTTGTAAAAGATTAAATAAAATAATTTATATAAGGCACTTAAAACACTTGGCATCCCTGAATGGTAGCCATGCCATTTTTGATTTATTATTGTAATTTCTTTCCTTAAGACTAAATCATCTAGATTGTATAAAATGGATTGGAGAGGAGAGAAGCTGATCAGGATAATAAATTAAGAGGCAGGTAAAACAATGACAATCCAGTGTTCCCAAGAAGGGATGATTCCAAGAGATATTATGAGGGAAGGACCTGCAGAAATTGTGAACCTAGAATGTATAGGAGAGAAGAGTTCAAGATGACACCACAGTTTAGATGAAGATAGTGTGTTTGAAGTAGCACCCAAGTAACAACCAGTAGACAATGGAAATCAAGGGCAGTTTTTTTCCCCAAAACCCACACCAGCTGTTTATGGCATTTGTGTTTATCCTGCAAAAGGAAAATATCAGGTGGATTGTAACTTTTTTTTTCATTTTGTTTTGTTTTTGGCATACTCTACAGGTCTCCTGTGTCTTGAGTACCCTTAGGGCAGTGCTCATGTTCCTTATATATTATACATGAAACTCAATTTGCTTTGAAAAAATTAGCTTTGTCACTGATGAAATGATTGAACATGCCGATTCCCTTTTGTGTCTGCGTTTCGGTAACACACTGAACAACAGCCGCATACTGTTTAGTTGGAAAAATATTGACCAAGTGTTTGAAAACACCTGATTAGTAAGTCTAACAAGATGGCTAAGGCTGTATTTTTTTATGTTGTCTTTCATTTGTCTTTGAAACTTGAATATGCCTAGACTTGACAAAGAGATTCTGGACTGTATCTATTTAAGATTGTCAAAGATAATGCTTGACAGAACAGCTTATCTGCTCACTGGTGGCAGAAACGCAGTAAATTGTTCAGAGGACTGCCAAGCCATTAGGATACCTTGATAGTGAATGACAGATAAAGTGCTATGACTGGCTCAGAAAAGGATGCTTTTTAAGCTATTAGAAGCTAATATCCACTATCAGTGAGCAACTGGGTTAGAGTTCATGTATCTGAATTAATTTGTACTGATGGATAGAGTGAAAAGAAAGGAGCCGCCAAAGTCACAGTGTAAAAGGAAAAGTTGGAGAAATGTTTTATTTTATTTGTTAAATATTCTGATATTTGAGTTAATTGAAGATAATTAAGACATAATTTCTAATAAGCAGTGAAATCTCTCTCTCCTTCAGCAAAGCGGGCTATAGACATTGATTTGTTTGTTCAGCCAGTATTTACTAAGCGTTTCCTCTGTGCCAGGCACTTTGCCAGGGAAAGGAGACAATGTCGAGGAAAAAAGAAAAGGCCTATAGCCTTGTGATTACACACGGTTACTTAGGTTTGGAAATATTGTCACTGAATTGACAAGAGTTAGTCTTTCCTTATTTATTCTCTACCATCATGCAGCTCCCAGTGAAGGACTCCAAACTCATGGGAGTGGTTATGTGAACCTGTGCTGTGCTTGGAAAGACAGAGAAAGATCTGGAACTTGAAGGTCATCTACCAATTTATCTGAGTTGCAGATGTGTTCCCTACTGCCGTTCCAACAGGCTGTCTTTTCTGCCTCTCTTAAAGTTCAGGCATCACTTTGAATAGTAGGGAGAAGGAGCATATGGCTGCAATACACAGGCATAGAATAAGCGTGCGGTTCACCCCACTTTTTCCTGTCGTAATTGAATTTAGAAAGCAGGTGGCTGACACTTAATTACAGAAGGAAGGTCTTTTAGAGCCATGGCAGAATTCCCTTCACACAAAAATTCTAAAGTTTAAGGTCTAGATGAAAATGAAACCTTGAAGGGAAAATCTGTTTTAGAAAGGCAATAGAGATGATATTACATCTTCTTTGTTTGTCCCTACCACCTTCCAAATCTGTTTTGTTCATAAAATTCTCCTCTCAGTCCACAGGACTCCAGAACATATGAATAAAATGTGAGGCATTCATACAATCATTTGGGTGCCCTGCTTGCTGGATGACAAAGTTGTGGGAATATGAAAACGTTTGCATTTTTCTTGTGTGTTTTATAGATAAAATAAGAAAATGGAATCATGGAGATAGAGGAATTTCAAAGATTATTTTTTTAACTCCTTATTCTGTCAAAGGAGAGACTGAGGGTATTTGTCTAGTATCACATGGCATGTTTTATCAACAATAAAGCTATGATTCATTTTACTCATGCCAGTCTATGTCCTTCTAAACTCTGCTGCTGGGAATTCCCTGGTGGTCCAGTGGTTAGGACTCCATGCTTCTGTTGATTGCAGGGAGTACAGGTTCGATCCCTAGTCAGGGAACTAAGTAAGGTCCCATAAGTTGTGCCATGGAGACCCAGATTTTAGGCCACATCCTCAGTCTCCTGAGGTAATATTTCATTGAACTGGAAAAATATTTGTTAAGGAAAGAGCAGATCTCTGAACAGGTCACAAATGAAGCAGAGAGTTCTATAGCTTTTATGTATCTTTGACTATCTAATTTATAGTTCAGAAGTCAAAGGTGTAGTGTCATCAGCTGTGAGCACTCTTGTTATACAGCTGTCATATGTTTTTGTTTTAAGGAAGGAAAATAGAAGCCGCAAGCCAAATACTGCTACCAATTCTGTTACCTGGCTATGAACTGGGCTGCATTATGGCTCATCTGAAATATGGGGATAACTAATTCCCAGAATGTTCACATACTATTCCCTCTTTTAAAAATATCATTCCTGGATTCTTTCCTTTTAAAACAATGTGTTTAAACAATGTATGCTACCTGTATGTAATTTAATATTAAATATAAATGCTTCAACCCCTCATCCTACAGATGAGGAAATTTAGCATCCCCTTTACTATCTGAGGGTGTCCCTGATCGCTCAGATGGTAAAGAATCTGCCTGCAGTGCAGGAGACCTGGGTTCGACCCCTGGGTTGGGAAGAACCCCTGGAGAAGGGAATGGCTACCCACTCCAGTATCTGGCCTGGAAAATCCCATGGACTGTATAGTCCATGGGGTCACAAAGAGTTGGACACAACTGAGTGACTTTCACTGAAACTTCATTCACTATCTGAAGATTCTTGGGTGGGTGGCTTACATTTCTTCTAGTCATCTCTGGATTCAGTTTTCTTTTGCTTCTAAATTTATGGTCCCTGATATGCTGTTCCTTTTTTGCACATGGCATCTCATGGCATCTTTCCATTCCTATATTCTCCCAAAGTAATTTTTTCAGGTAAAAAATTATTGGTGGCAATAAATATTTATGGTCTCATCCCAGGTCTGTGTACTAGGAACTTGGCAATAACTTAGTTGAGGGGTTTTGACTCCAGGTCTCTCAAGAAGTTGCAGTCAAGATGGCAGCTGAGGCTGAAGTCATCTGAAGGCTTGACTGGGGCTGGAGGAGTTGCTTCCAAGATAATTCATTCAAGTGGGTGCTGGTAGTTCAGCAAGAGGCCTCAGCTCCGAATCCATGGATTCCTCTTTCCTTGTGTAGATAAATTTAACCTTTTTCTCTTCAGCTATCTAAATCTTGCCCTTAGTACTTGACCTTTTCTCTGTCTCAAAGAGGCCTGGAAGACTAACTGGATTAACATGTGGAAGGTTCACACTTCTTAAGGGGAGAAGACCCTATGAAAATATAAATTTTTATATTTTGTGTGTGCACATCATAAGCTTAATTAACCCCGAGAGTTTAATGATTAGACATAGGAGAAAGGAAAAGTATAACTTTTATAAAGATAAGGTTTTTATTTTTGGATTTAGAATTTTCATTCCTAAGTTTAATTTTCTAGAAAAACTGCAGTATCTAAGAACTTTCTGATGATGGGATAGATAAAAAGTCCTAAAACCCTTAAGATTGGGGGGAAACTAGCAGTTTCAATATAATTTTAGTTGTAATGACAGTGTAAGTATTTTTTTTAAATAAATCTTAATCTTACAATAAATGTGTATTCAGTAAACGTTGATAATTTAAAATGTGTTTTTGTTCTCTGAAAGAGCTTTTTTTTTTCCCCCAAAATATGCACTTGTTTACATTAACTATTTTACTTTTTCTAATTTTTTTGAGATATGAAGATTTTGCCTATAATTTTTATAGTTGTTGCAGAGAAAACAAATGCTTTAAGTATTTTAAAGATAAATTTTAATTGTGAGTCATTTATATACTTTAAAAACTCTTGAATGAAACTGGTATTCAGTATTTTATGATGATATTTAATAAGTTTTAAAACATACTTAAAAGGTTCTGTAAATGTAGTATAAATAAATGTTAAGGTTTCCTTTTTATTTCCCTGGACGTATTGCTATTTCTACAGTCATTTGACTCCATGATTAATAGAAGAATTGGGAAGAATATTGCAAATGTGATTTCAAGGGTAGTTTATTTCAAGTAGATATTTTAAAAACAATGAACTTAGTACTTGAACTGTGTGTACCGTTTGCTAGAGAGCTGCAAGTTAAATCAGCTGAAAATTCAATAGGGAAAAATGAACTGGGTTATCCAAGTCTCAAAGGTACAAAGAAATAGAACATTCTTCTCCTATGTACTATCTCTGAACAGAAGTCAAGGAAATTATTTTACTTATGGTTTAATTTAAAGGGGCTTATTTACAACATATATTTATATGATGGTTTGATATGCTTTATTTTTCTGCAGGACTCAATTACTGGAATTGTCAACTCTACCAATTTATGTGCACATTTCTCTTCCACTATGAGCAGACCAATTGTATTACACATTTGTCTGGCTTTCTGTAGCCTTCTACTTCTCAACTTTGCTGCACAATGTCTGGCTTTCCCCAACATGGAAAGAAGGGAGATAGTACTTCTTCATGCAGAAAAAGGACAGTCTGAGAGGCTAAACACAGATGACCTAGAAAATGACTCTGTTACTTCAAAGTACACTCCAGTCTCTGGAGATCCAATGATAGTGTTAGCAGGACCATCAACAATGTCTTTAAATAAAGTATTCCCTAGTAACAAAGAAACCCCTCCTGTAGGAGCTGGGCTCACGCAGGCTGATGGTTCTAACATTTACACTGCTACTGAGCCAGAGGTCCCAGCAGGGGAAGAAGTGTTCGGTTCTAGCCAGCCAGAGACAATGTCTCCCGAAAGCCGACCTTCCAAGGCCACGTTAACCAACCCTGTCATGCCAACTGCTTCTCTGAATATTGATGAGAGGGAGGAACCCTCCCGTGGTACCATCATTCAGCCCACTGTGGAAGGAACCACTGAAGCAACACAAGGTTTTCTGAGCTATGTGGATGATCAGTTGTTTGCAACTGAAAGCCCGGAAGGACTTAGTCTGGGGCATTCACCTTTATCCTTTGTGGATACTAAAGAAATGCTAACCACCAGTCCAAGGACTGAGAAATTTGAAGCAAACCCAGAACATAAGGCCACTTCTTTTCCTGGTTCTAAGCTCACAGCAGGCACTGAGCCTTCCCAGATGACAGCTGATAATACCCAGGCTACTGCCGCCACTAAGCACTGGCTCCCAACCTCTGAGTCCATCCTGAGTGTTGAACCAGAAACTGACAGCCTGCTGGGAGCCCCGGAAGTCACGATGAGTGTCAGCACAGCTGTTGCAGCTGCTCCTGTCATAAGTGATGAGTGGGATGACACCAAATTAGAGAGTGTAAGCCAGATAAAGACCCCAAAGCTTGGAGACAATACAGAGACACAGGTGAGAATGGAAATATCTCAGACAACCCAAGCACCCGATATCAGTATGGAAGGCATGGAAGAGGGCGCAGCTTTGACAGAGGCTGCAGATGTGAGTCTGAAGCTGCCTGAAATGGAAACACACATGGAAACCACCCTGCCAATGGCACATGGGGGTGAGAGAGCATCAGATCAGAGTTCCTTTACTCCCACAAGTCCAATGGGAGATACGAAAGTCTCTGTCATGAACTTGGTCCAGGATACTGCAGACTTTGTGGAATCCACCAAGGAGAACAGTGCCATGTTCTTAGAGACCGCTGTTTCTATCTCCGAATATGAGTCTGAGGTGCATCAACCATTGGGAAATAGATTTAAAGGTAAAAGAAAGAAAAGTAAGCTTTGTTTAACTTGGAATGTTTCTGTTTGATTTTTTTTTAATTGAGATATAATTGAAACATAACATGGTATTAAGTTTTAGGTGGTTTATTTTTTTTAAGTGACAATTTAGAAGTAAATTAAGTTTTAAAGAAAAATAAAAGTAAATAAATAAAAATACTTCTTGCATAAATGTATTTGTATAAAATACATTCAATTATAACTCCTGTATGTAGACCAGTGGTGTTTAACAGGGAATAATTTGTCATCCCCATACCCCCATAATTTGACTTACATACAGCATGAAGTGATCACCACAGTAAGTTTACTGAACATCCATCATCTCATATAGATACAAAACAAAATAAATAGAAAAACTTTCTTTCCTTGTGATGAGAGTTTTCAGGATTTACTCTCTTAATTTTCATATATAACATATGGCAGTATTCACCGTATCTGTCATGTTGAACATCTTTAGTACTTATTTGTACCTTTTGATTACCTTCATCCAATTCCCCCCTTCTACCACCCCTACCATAAATCTGATAATTTTTACCACAAATCTGATCTCTTTTTCTATGGGTGTTTGTTTTGTTTTTGAAGATAACTGACCTACACTACTGTGTTAGTTCCTAGTGATTTGATATTTTGTACATTACAAAATGATCATCAAGGTAAGCCTAGTTACCACTTGTCACCATACAAAGATGTTACATATATATCGACGGTATTCCCCACAGTTTACATTACATATCCTTGACTCATTTATTTTGCAACGGGAAGTTTGTACCTCTTAATCTCCGTTACCTATTTCTGGAGACATTTTTGGTTGTCACAACAGAGGGCCTCTAGTAGGTAGAGGCCAAGATGCTGCTAACATTCTACAGAGCATAGCACAGCCCCCAACAAAGGTTTATCTGAGCCAAAGTGTCAGTAGCTCTGAGAAACCCTGGTATAGATGAATATTTTTCAAACCTTTTACTATGAAAATGTATAAATATATATAAGAAAACGTGAAAAAAATAGCTATATGTTTTAATGGTATAATCAACAACATCAGATACTTATTTACACATTGTTGTAAAAAATACTCACATCCCTGATATTACCAAAAAGCCTTAGGTAAATATTTATCTCATAGTGTTAACTATGTGAGTTCTTTGACTTTGTTTTCCCAAAAAGAAGCTCATCTAGAAATAAGGGGGAAAACCCCCCACAATACAGATAAATCCTCTCTGCTGGCTTGATTCTGTACTTTCTACTTCCTCTTGGCCTTTACATCTGTGAATGTTATGAGATGTCAATCCTTGCATTTGTTGCTGATAAATGATGTTTTTCTTGGATTGTGTGTAGTTGGTCAGACAACAGCATGGGGAAGGAAGAACTTAGTGTAATAGGCATATGCTCATTCCAAATTGTTTTGGAATATGTACAGCTGTTACTTCAGCTAAGTAGACTAATTAATGGAAAATATCAAATTAGTAATGTGTTTTATAAAGTGTTATAGAGATTGAATTAAAATGATAAAAATTGAATTTTACATATCCAATCTATTTTTTTAAAGACTGTAAGACCTAGTATACTGGAAGTTTTCGTAGAAGCTTCCCAAAACTATTTTGTAAGTTGGTTTTTAAATTTCATTTAAAAAGTTGGGTCCAAATGACCAGGATAATATTAGATATGACCAAACAAGAAGTTTACTTCAGTTCTCCATAATACTTTAAGACATTCCTGAAGCATTAAATCACATAGTCCCAGATAATTTACTGCACAATTGAATCCATGCTTCTTATACTTGATTTGCCTTAGCTTCTTCTAATGTAACTTAAAAAGAAAATAAATTTGGCAATTATATGATTTTTTAAAAAATTATCGAATATACTTCTTACTTAGTCATAATTTCCTCACTTAACTACAATATTTTAATAGGCAGCTTCTTTTTCTTTCTAGCACATAGAACAATGTATGGCACATAGTAGGTACTCAATAAGTATCTCTTTGTTGAATGAGTAAATGAAGATAGAGAACCATCCAGACTAGAATTATCCAATCTGCCTGCCTGCCTTGTCCAAATTAATCAAAAAGCTTCTAAGTATTCTTGGTAGAGAGAGAGAGGAATGTCCAGTAATTCCTTTCAATTTTTACTTTTTCGGTTGTTTCATAGTGTTAAAAATAATGTGAAAAATTGAGATTATTGATGACAGTAGTGAGAGAATAGTCAAAAGTTTGTCCATTTCCTAGTGATTACAAGTCCTTCAAATATAAAAATCTTCAGTTCAAAGAAAAAGTAGCCTAAACTGATTGGGGACCAAGAAATGGAAATGCTTGTACTAAAAAAATATACAAACACTATTTTAAAGCAAATAATTTCTGAGGAGAAATGTTTTTGAGTAATAGGAAAAACAATGATGCCATTAATAAAAACTATGAAAAAATCTTTCAGCTGCTTTTAAGAAGGAGCTTTTTTTTTTATTACATATGGTAATGTGCTGAGTATCTAAAATTACTGTTTAAAAAAAGAGAGATGATAATGTCTTCTAGAAATTATGTTTTCCTAGTGGCTCAGTATTTGAAATTTCCAACATAACCTCTCCCTAAGAAGGGGGCAAATATTAACCTTTATAAATAGTCTATAATCTAAATAACTATAAATAGTCTTTAATAATGTATTTGGGGGGATTATAATGTAAAGAAAGTGGACCTGCAATAGATACATCTTACCCCACAGCTGTATCTCATTCTTTTTCATGTTGAAAAGCAAATGCAGATCTTCTACACAGGCCACTCTAAGTTGTTCCTTGGGCAGTGGCAAGATTTCTTTTCTATGGCCGAACAATGTCCTCTGTGTGTGTGTGTGTGTATGTATGTGTGTGTATCTCATCTTTTTATCCATTCATCTGTTGAGGGATAAGTACAGTTAGCACAGTGGTTAAGAGGGCTAACTATGTAAACTTAGGTTCTTTAGCTTCTCTACACCTAAGTCATTGGTAAAATGAGGTAATACTAGCTGACATTTATTGACTACTTACCAAGTACTGGGTGTGTACTAAGTGTTTTACACGTGTTATCTAATTTAATTTTTGTAAAAACTCTATGGGGTAGATACTGTTATTATTTCCACTTTACAACTTAAGGAAGCTCAAGGTCCAGAAACATTAAGTAATTCATTCAGAATCACACAGATAGAAGATGGCTGAATCTGAATTGATACTCAGGCAAATTGGATCTGGAGCCTGTGTTCTTGACCACTATGATACATGGTTTCCATGGAATGATTTAGTACCTTCCTACCCTTACATACGGAAGGATAAGATAATGCCCATCATGTGCTTAGCAATGTGTGTGTATGGCACATAATAGAAACTCAGTAAACATTAGTTATTGTAACTAGTATTCCTTTAATTCAAAATGCCAACTTTCTGTCCCCTTCAGGGATGCAAATGTGAATATTGATATATAGAAATGCTTCTGAAAGTTTTTGAACTTAGTTCTGTATAATGTCTTTCTAAATAAACTGATTATGTTGATATTCATAAGGGAAACTTAACTGTTGATTTCTTATTTTAAATTTTATTTTATTTGTTTTGTATTATTGTCTTTATCTCTGTCTTGTATTGATTCACCACTTCTTAGATTGATTCACCACTCCTGAAAACAGCAACACTGGAAACTTTTATTTACTGGCAGTTCATTTCTGAGCCATCCCTCTGCCTTCTCATTCCCTGAAATGAAGTCTGCTTTTCTTTAAATTATTAGTTATATAGTGACTTTTTCAGGTATAGGGATTTAGTCTATTTAAAAATGTTGTTTCTTCGCTTTTAAGACATCATCACTCAAGAGATGACAACAGCTGGTCAAGCAGCAGAAGCCACGGTGTCTTTGGTGACACAGGAACAGCAGGTTGCCACCCTCGAGGTCACCAGAGGCGAGGACGAGACCCAGGGAGGGAAGGCGTTGCCCTCTGCCACAGCGGATGCTCCTCGTGCTACTCAGCTGTCAAGAAGATGGGAGCCTCTGGCCACTGTGGTTTCAACGACACCCATCCCTGTCTCTTTCAAAGTTACTCCTGCTGTGGAAGGTCTGTAACAGAGGGAATTGAACTCAGCGTTTTCGGGGTGGATCTTTTCTGAGTTGATAAGGAATAGAATGAGTGAGGCAAATGGCCTGGGGGTAAAACCAGCAAGAACCAGGGGAATGAAATCAGAAGAGACCTGGGTTTGTATCCCAGCGTTGACCCTCAGTAGTATTGTGGCTTCAAGAAAGTTTCTTAATGTCTCCAAGCCTTGGTTTGTTCATCTTTAAATAATGCCTACCTGTCTTATAGGTAATTTTCAGGGTTTTAACAAATGTATACAGAGAACTTTCTACATTAATATATAGGAGACCCTCAGATGCTCTGAGATCTTAAGGACAGTGAAGTTTTTGAATCTGAGTGATCATCAGAATCACCTGAGAATTACAAATATTATTATTATTATTATTTAGTTATTATTTTTTGGCTTCATGTCTCTGTTTCATCATTGGCCTAAGTATTGGATTGGTAAAAAAATTCATTTGGGTTTTTCCATAACATCGTATAAAAACCCGAGCAAACTTTTTGGCCAGCCCAGTAAATCATACTTTTATTTATTACCAGAGTTATCTTTGACTAATAAATACCTCCTAATCCTGCATGCCTGCCTCTCTCCCCACAAAACCCCTAGGATCTTGTCAGTAACCTACAGGTAACCCACGATCCTTCCCGTCTAAACCCCTTCCTCCTCTGTTAACCATTAACCTGGATCTTCATTTCCTTGGCTTCTTTTTCATTTTATTGTGTCTGGATGTACTCCTGATATTATATGTTTAAAAGTTTTAGTTTTTTACTTTATAAAAGCAGTATTGTGCTGTGGATAGCCTTTTGGGGACTAACTTTTTTTTTTTACTTGCTGTTCTATGGCTACTATTTCTTTACTGTGGTTCTTTTGGTTTGACTGCTTGTAATATTGCACTATGAAAATATATCACGGTTTATTTATCTCATCTTCATCCAGTCTTTTCTAGTGATTTGCATTTGGGTCATTTACAGATTTCACTATTGTGAACATAGCTGCCATGAATATTCTTTTACGTACTCTCCATTGCATGTGTATAGGAGATTCTCTTGGGTATATATGTAGGAATAGGGCATATGAATATTTGACTTTAGGAAGCAGTGCCTAACTGCTTTCCAAAATGATTGCTTCCATTTATACCGTCAACAGCAATGTATATGCTAATCTGTTGACCCATATCCTGGAAGCTTTCACAAATGGTTTCTCAGGCTTCATCACCAAGGAGGTTCTGATTCAGTTAAGTTGGGCTATGTAGAAAGCATGAAAATCAACATTTCAAAATTACCTCAAAAGATTGTGATGATAAACTAGGCTTGGAAAAATGCTGCTATTCTAGAGCTTCTAGGTTTGGGGATACCTGGGGCTAATTTCGCTGCTTTAAAACTGAGCATATTCCAGACACAGATCTAAACTTTTACTCTTTGACGTGACTTTTGAAAGTTATCTTCTCATGGTAACTCGCTTCAGTTGTGTCCAACTCTCTGTGATCCCGTGGACTGTAGCCCGCCAGGCTCCTCTGTCCTTATGATTCTCCAGGCAAGAATACTGGAGTGGGTTGCCATGCTCTCCTCCAGGGAATCTTCCCAGCCCAGGGATTGAACCCATGTCTTAGGTCTTCTGCATTGGCAGGCAGGTTCTTTATGTCATCAAAGTCATCTTTGGTGTATATTTAAACAAATTTTGTTTAATTTTCTATCTTTAATAATAGGTTATGTTGTTGTTGTTTGGTCGCTAAGTTGTGTCCAGCTCATTTGGGACCCTATGGACTGTAGCCTACAAGGCTCCTCTGTGCATAGGATTTCCCAGGCAAGAATACTAGAGTGGGTTGCCCTTTCCTTCTTCAGGGGATCTCCCCAACCCAAAGATCAAACCTGCATCTCCTGCTTGGCAGATGAATTCTTTACCACTAAGCCACCTGGGAAGCCCCAATAGGTTATATAAAATCCTATAAAATCCATAATATTGTCAATAGAATAAATGGGAGATTAAAATTTGAAACCAGAGTTCTGATTTGAGGTAGTGTATTTTTCTGGAAGATAAGTATTTGCCTTGGGTAGCTGAATCGATGCATTGTGGGAGATGGAACTGGTCTAAGTGCCTAATCTACTGTACGTGAGATACTGGTTTCATTAGTCATTTCTTGCTTAAAAAGTAAAAACATATATTTAAATGTATACATTTCTCATTCGGATCATCTTTGGTCAAGTCATCTCTCTTGTGTTTGGCAGACGTAATGGATACAGTCACAGGACCAAATGAGGAGTTGTTCACACCAATTTTGGGTTCTCCAGTGACGCCCCCTGGAATAACGGAGGAGGCACCCAGCACTTCCCCAGCGCTTGCTGATCCTGAGGCGTCTTCTGAAAGAAGAACTGTGGCTCCATCCTTTAGCTATGTTAACACAGCTGCCTCCTATGGCCTGGACCAACTTGAATCTGAAGGTATCCATGCTTTGAAGGGGATCTTTTCTAGGACAGATACAGTGAGTCACTAAGCAAGTGTTGTTTTTGAGAAAAGATCAAGGAGAAGTGTATTCAGTCTGTAGTGTCGATGAGGGGTCGGTAGACTGTGGCCCAGCCAAATCCAGGTTGACATCTATTTTTGTATGACAAGCTCAGATTGATCTTTACATTTCCAAGTGATTGGGGAAAAAAAATCAAAACAAGAATAGTATTTCGTGAGATGTAAAAGTTTTTATAAAATCGAAGTTTCAGTGCTCCTAATTATAGCTTTGTTGGAATGCAGCCACATTTGTTCATTTGTGTGTTGTCTGTGGTTATTTATGTGCCAGCACGGCAGAACCAATAGTTGTGACAGAGCCTAACTGCCCACGAAAAAATATTTATGGGATGGCCCTTGCCTGAAAAGACTCACTGACCCCTGCTCTCCATTTGTAACTCTCAATTGTGGTTGAATGTTAGAATCACCTTAGGGAGTTTTTAAAGGATTCTTTTTTTTTAGGATTTTTAAAGGATTTTAAAAGATTCCCAATTCTTTCTCCCAGTGATTCTGATTCAGTTGGGATGAGATCTGGCATCAACATTTCCAAGAGTTTCTTGAGATGATTTCTGTGTGCAGGCTGAGTTGAAAAAACTGGTTTAAATGGAAAACTTGAGTTTCCCCACTGGATTTTCTTGGGCAAAAATTTTAATGCGGATTGCCTTTTTGTAACAGTGCTCTACTGGTTAATGCTGGGTCATTCTCCCTTAATTATATCTCTGGGTTAGATGTTCCACTTTTTGGAGATGGGCAGCCTTCTCACCTCTTAAGGCTGAGAAATTCATGCCAAATTTTGCTTTGCAAGACGTTGGTTTTGAGCATGAAAAAGATGTTTGGGGTACAGCTGCACATCCACAAATGAGAAAACTGGAGATATAATGAAAGGTTGTTTAATTAATCAGCACTTTGGCAGGTGAACAGCTCCTGGCTAGATTGAAAAATGCCCAGTGATTTGTAAACTAATCTTGGAGATAGGTAAGCTCTTGGGCACTAAATTAGCCATGGGTTTGAAGCACTGAAGACATAGGGTGTGCTGTTATTTTATCTACTCTGTAACAGGGAAGGTGGTTCAGCCAGGTTTTCAGCAGGCTCGCAGTCTCTATTGCAGACTTTCAGGGTAATGCTGGTAGTTTTCTGGCAGAGAAACATGACATTTTAAGAGGAATGTGAATTCCGTGGAGTGCTGGTTAAGAAATGGATCAAAGCAAGCTCAGAGGCTAATAGCTCTTGCTCTCCACATTAAGATAAGAACTTGGAATGTAGACTCATATTAGCTGTCTGCCCTCCTTGATGCCATCTGGAAAGACCAGGTTTCCCCAAATTAACCGGAGTTATAGATGACAGCTTTCCCGGCAGGGCTCACTGAATCAGAGGGAAAAAAATTGGATTTGTGAATAATCCATACTTGTGAAACTGCAATAATTTTCTAAATTTAGTTGATGATGGAAGTTGTATTGAGATGTGTGAGAATTTTCTTAACTTGCCTGAGATGTCCTGGAGTTTTAGTGCTTTTCTTCTACATGATTCAGTTCCAGCTTCTTTTTGAGAATATATTTTGTCACTTTTGATCTAAGTTATGATCCTTGTCAAGGCTTTGAAAGACGTTTTTGGTTTAAAAATATTCTTTCTGCTACATTGTTGGGCTTAAGACAAGATTTTGAATGAGCATACCTTTTCTCCTAAGTAAAAGGGAGTGCAGTTTTTATATTTAGGAGAAGGCAATGGCACCCCACTCCAGTACTCTTGCCTGGAAAATCCCATGGATGGAGGAGCCTGGTAGGCTGCAGTCCATGGGGTCGCAAAGAGTCAGACACAACTGAGTGACTTCACTTTCACTTTTCACTTTCACTTTTCACTTTCATGCATTGGAGAAGGAAATGGCAACCCACTCCAGTGTTCTTGCCTGGAGAATCCCAGGGACAGGGGAGCCTGGTGGGCTGCCGTCCATTGGGTCGCACAGAGTCGGACACGACTGAAGTGACTTAGCAGCAGCAGCAGTATGTGTTAATAATGTCATTAGTTTTATGCTGGTCTATCAAACCCTCTGAAAGCAGAAGTGACTATACTTATTTAAATTGATAAATCAGTAGATGCCTAGAGGCCTTCATTTTCAATGCATGTTTATCCACCTTGTCCAGGAATATAAGTGCAGCTTGAGGCTCTGACTGGGTGAAACATTTTAATTTTTCCATAGCAATGGACCCAGGGGAGGATAGTTTATTTTTACCTAGAACAAGATCATGTGAGGTAAAGTTGTCTACCTTTCAAATTTGAATCTCTGTGATGTCTTGATAAATGACAGACAATTCTCTAGTTTAAGGTGTATGTTTATTTAATTATGTTATTAAAATCTGTCTATATGGTTATTTGAATACTTTCCTTCCCACATGGGGACAAGAACACTTCTCCAGAGAATTGGGTATTTATCTCAATGAGATATAACGAGAAACCTGCCCCTTTAGACACCATATACCCGAAATTTCTGAATGTTTACCCTTTAAAGGAGAAGGCAATGGCACCCCACTCCAGTACTCTTGCCTGGAAAATCCCATGGATGGAGGAGCCTGGTAGGCTGCAGTCCATGGGGTCGCGAAGAGTCAGACACGACATGACTTGAGTGACTTCACTTTCACTTTTCACTTTCATGCATTGGAGAAGGAAATGGCAACCCACTCCAGTGTTCTTGCCTGGAGTATCCCAGGGAGGGGGGAGCCTGGTGGGCTGCCATCTATGGGGTCGCACAGAGTCGGACACGACTGAAGTGACTTAGCAGCAGCAGCAGTAGCAGCATGGCCCAGATGAACCAAAAATTCGTTTCTGCTTGGTAGCCTGTCCTGTCTTTTCCTTTACATCACTACAACATGATGACTAAGGTTGTGTATTGTTTTCTAGGACCGCTGTAACAAAGTACCTCAAACTGGGTGATTTAAACAACAGACATTGTTCTTTTGCGGTTTTGGAGCCTGGATGCCTGAAATCAAGGTGTAGGCAGGGCTGTGCTCCCTCCAAAGCCTCTGGATGGGGATCATCCTTGCCTCTTCCAGCTTGTGGTCCTTCAGGCATTCCTTGGCTTGTGGCAGCAGAACTATAGCTTCTTCCTCCTCCTTCATATCTCCTTCCTTTGTGTTTCTGTGGCCAAATTTCCCTTGTCTTGTAAGGACATCAGCCATTGGGTTAGGACTCGTTCTACTAATTACATCTTAACTTGATTATGTCTGCTGGTACACTATTTCCAAATAAGATCATATTCACAAGTGTTTGGATTAGAACTTAAACATATATTTGCACCGGGGGGTGGGGGTGGGGGCAGGTGCACAATTCAACTTGTCATAGGAGGTCTGCTTCTGAGGAGTTTTCCAGTTGGCTCTGAAGGCAGAACACCCCCTTGAGAGGTATGCACTGGTAAACTGGGAAAGTTTGGTGTGTTTCACATTTCTCAAGCATTGAAGAAAGCCTGCTTCTATAAGTGCATAGTGCCCTTTGCCTATTTCAATAAGTCTTTTACCTTGTCAGCAAAAATGCAATTTGATTTTTGAAGGATAATGGTTTATCTTTACCTCTTTGTATTCTTTAAGGGAATAAATGCTTTCAGGATGATAAAAAATGCATTATACTTATCTCAGGCATAATTCTACCAGGGCTATATTCAGCATCTTTGGACTATAAACATGACAAAGTGTTCTAACTTTTAATTCAAAATTGAATAATAGCAAAGCTTCCCAGGTGGTGCTAGTGGTAAAGAACACTCTTGCTAATGCAGGAGACTTAAGAGAGGCAGATTCGATCCCTGGGTCAGGAAAATCCCCTGGAGGAGGGCACGACAACCAGCTTCAGTATTCTTGCCTGGATAATCCCACAGACAGAGGAGCCTGGAGGGCTGTAGTCCATAGGGTCACAAAGAGTTCACGACTGAAGCAACTCAGCACACACAGTATATACACACACACACATACACATATACATATATATATATATATATATATAAACTAATTTTTGAACATGATCTCTGTTTAGGTTGATACCATTTTTTTGGTTGAATATTAATGTATTTCTCTGCTCCAAAATGGCAGCTTAAAATTTCTGATTGCTTATGAAAACCTACTTGGAATATTTTCATTTGGGTTAGCTGTTTTTAAAATATTTTGAGACTAACATCAAATGAGACTAATATCAAATTTCAGTATTTCTTATCAGAAGAAATTCTACTTTATGTATTTTAGAAATCCAACTGAGGATATCTAAACAAATCAAACTTATTTTGTTGTTGTTCAGTCATTTAGGCATGTCCGACTCTTTGCAGCCCCATGGACTGCAGCACGCCAGGCCTCCCTATCCTTCACTGTGTCCCAGAGTTTGCTCAGACTCATGTCCATTGAGTCAGTGATGCCATCCAGCCATCTCATCCTCTGTTACCCCCTTCTCTTCCTGCCCTCAATCTTTCCTAGCATCAGGGTCTTTCCTAGCTGACAATGAGTCGGCTCTTTGCATCAGGTGACCAAAGTATTGGAGCTTCAGCTTCAGCATCAGTCCTTACAATGAATATTCAGGATTGATTTCCTTTAGGATTGACTGGTTTGATCTTCCTGCTGTCCTCAGGACTCTCAAGAGTCTTCACCAATACCACAGTTCAAAAGCATCAATTCTTTGATGCTCAGCCTTCTTCATGGTCCAACTCTCACCACTGTACATGACTACTGGAAAACTTAATTTTGGCCTTTCCTGTATTTCCACAGAAGATGGAAATTCATCTGTGCTGTAAAACTGTAACAATAGTTCTGTAGGGTGGAAGATTGTGGCTTTAATAGTTCAATACTATTATGCATACCAGGTACTAGGTTTTAAGAACACGTGAGAAATAAGAGAACAAAAACGAAGGTTTCTCAGATGTTGTGATTAAGGTATTGGTAGGCCTTCCTCACATCCCCAGCACTTAGTCCCATAATATCTGGAAGCCAATACCTGGGCTTTCCAGCTGGTGGGAAATGGGAAACTGCTTGGTGCTCCCCATGGTGCTGACTGGACAGACTTGGGAACATGGTGAATTTGCTTGGACTCTCCCAAGATGAGCCTCTTAGCTTATTGCTTTTCTGCAAGAGAAGAAACAATTCCCATTTCCTAATCTGTTTCAACACGCCTGTTTATTACTGAGTTTATAGAACAAACTCATAGTAATTGACAGAGAAGGCAATGGCAACCCACTCCAGTACTCTTGCCTGGAAAATCCCATGGACAGAGGAGCCTGGTAGGCTGCAGTCCATGGGGTCGCGAAGAGTCGGACATGACTGAGTGTCTTCACTTTCACTTTTCACTTTCATGCATTGGAGAAGGAAATGGCAACCCACTCCAGTGTTCTTGCCTGGAGAATCCCAGGGACGGGGGAGCCTGGTGGGCTGCCATCTATGGGGTTACACAGAGTTGGATACGACTGAAGTGACTTAGCAGCAGCAGCAGCATAGTAATTGATGTGCTGGTGAATTATTCCCCCCTTTGTATGATGCATATTATATGTAAACACATGACATGTTACTTGAAAAAAAATATATAAAGAGGTTTTTAATTCTAGATTCCAATAGGAAAACCATGTTTAATTTTGTAATATCTTGATTAAAAAATGAGACCAAATATATCATTTAACTTCAATTTTCTCTTTCTGACAGCTTTTCCCTTGTTTTTCAAAGACCATTTTGACTGTCCTTATATTTAGGTTTTGAAAGATTGTATTTTTGACATGTTTTCCCAGCGAGGCAGCATGCATGGGGCAGAAGGCTGTCATTCTCTATCACTTGTTGTTTGGTCTATTTCAGTGACAATCCATCTTCCTCCCTTCATGAATAGTTGTGTGTACACATCTGTGTGTGTATGTGTTTAATTTCATGGGTGTTTTTTCCACAGTCCTCTGTGGGCATTTCCTATATATATGTATATATTTGCGGCACCTCTTAATTTCCTCTGCTGAAGTGATAGTGATATCTCTCCTTTCATATCTGGAATTCTCAGTTATGCCTCGTCCTAGGATTCTCTCTACAATAACATAGGAATTTCAATAACATAGGAATTCCAGGAGAAAGTCATGTTTGAAAAGCATGCCTTTGTTCAGATGACATATCTTTTGGCAGCGTGGGGGACCTCATAATTGGTACTGAAACCAAGATGCTTAGTTTCTTTCTTTTACTGGTAAATCAGCAATGAATGGGGAAAAGCATTCTTTAAGCAGCATTGTGGAGAAACCTCAGAGATATTTTTCTTTAATAGCTCCATTGAGGATTCTTAAGAGCTCATGTAATTTTTATGAGAGAAATATTTGCTCTTCACCTGCACTTTAATTCACAAAATCATTTTTTTTTTTGGTTTTCCCAGTATGCACTTCTTTTCAGAGAATATTTTCTTATTATTTTCTCAATCCTCAAATAACTTTTCAATTCAGAAGGCAGCTAGAATGGATAAATGAGAAAGTCAAAGAGGAGTCAAAGATCTCATCTCAAGGCCACGTTTATGAAGCCAAGTTTATGCGACTTATTTTGGGGAGCTGTTATGTGGGTATAATATTAAAGATCCAGTGGAGTGTTGTAAATTTGAACTGTCCACTGTTACTTGTGATACTGTAGTATGAGGTTAAGGAGGTTCATACTGCTTTTCACTCTGATCATGTTACGAATAAGTACAAATTTTGGCCTTTCTTCTTGAAAATGCTTTGGATTTAATTTTGCCTCAGTAACAGAGGCAATTTCAATCATTGATTACCTGTTATGGTAAGTCACTTTGTTGGCTTGTCCTGAAATCATCATACATTCTCTGGCATTTATGATAGGTCTCTGTTCTTAAGTACTTGTGTGTTCTGTAAGCTGCTGCTGCTGCTAAGTCACTTTAGTCATGTCCGACTCGGTGTGACCCCATAGACGGCAGCCCACCAGGCTCCCCTGTCCCAAGATTCTCCAGGCAAGAACACTGGAGTGGGTTGCCATTTCCTTACAGTAAATTACTCAGCACTCAGATTAGTCAACATATGTCTGCTCTTAATGCTCACATAGCCAGTGGTATTTCAGAAATAGTTAAAATCACAATATTATGATATGTTACCATAAAACTTTGCTACAAATTCTGCTGTTGAAGAAAGATAGCTAACATTCACTCTTAAGTTTTTTGGTATGCTTTCCTATCATAGGGCATTTATTTATTGATATAGTCACAATTAAGTAACATTGTTATAGAATTGATTCTTCCCATTTTTTTTTGTATCTTTGTTGCTCAGCACCGGAAAGTTAGACTGTTAGGTAAAACTCATTCGTAGACACTTAGGAAATTTCATATAATGGTTCGTGATGACAAAAGGATTTAGCTTTGTATATATTCAGAGGTTTTGTTTATTCATTCATTTATATGTATACTTAAGTATTTGATGATTCAGATAATAAGTAGATTTTGTATAAATCTTAGTAGAAGATTTATGATAAATACATAAATAACAGATACACAAGGTAGAAGATGGGAAAGGATCACAAAAAATTACAAGGGGCTTCTCTGGTGGTTCAGTGGCTAAGACTCTGCACTCCCAATGCAGGGGGCCCGAGTTTGATCCCTGGTCAGAGAACTAGATCCTGCATGCAACTAGAGATCTCACATGCTACAATGAACATGGAAAATCCTGCTTGCTGCAACTAAGATCAGGTGCAGCCAAATAAACAAACAAAAAGCAATCAAACAACAACAGCAACAAAACAATTATAGAGAAAGGACTGTGAAAGTTAGGAGAGAGAACTTAACCCTAGCTTAGAGAAATGCAAAATTGCTATTTATGCTTGGGAGTCGTGTGTGTATGTGTTTGTGTGTGTGTGTGTGTGTGTGTGTGTGTGTGTGTATGTATATGCTCATCATTCTTTTGATATTTATAGAAAAGTAAGTGGTAGGAGATCTGAAAGTATAGAGAACCTTGTAAGAGGTGGTGAATTGTCCTTTATATATCACACATGTCACACTAGCATTCAGTTATTTTATGGGTATATGATCAAGCATATTTCTATAATTTTAGCTTGCTGGTTAAATGAATTCTTTCTTTTTTATTCTCCCAGTTTTATTGGGATATATCTGATATACAGCACTGTGAAAATTTAAGGTGTACAGGATGATGACTTGACTTACATATACTGTGAAATGATTACCACAATAAATTTAGTGAACATCCACCATCTTATGTAGATAAAAAATTAAATGTTTTTATCCTTGTGATGAGAACTCTTGGGATTTACTCTTTTAAAAACTTTCGTATATATCATGTACTAAGTTTCTTCAATCATGTCTGCCTCTTTGTGATCCTATGTATTGGAGCCCTCCAGGCTCTTTTGTCCGTGGAATTCTCCAGGCAAGAATACTGGAGTGGGTTGCCATTTCCTTCTCCACATATATACCATACGGCAGTGTTAATTACATTAATTATGTTGTACATTACATCCCTAGTACTTACCTATCTGTAACTGGAAGTTCGTATCTTTTGTCAGCCTTCCTTCAGCTTTTCCTCCTTTTATCTCCTGCCTCTGATAACCACAAATCTGATCTCTTTTTCTATGGGTTTGTTTTTAAAGTATAATTGACTGCCAACATTATGTTAGTTCCTGGTACACAACATAGTGATTTGATATTTTTTATACATTTCAAAATTATCACCATGATAAGCCTAGTTATGTCACAATGCAAAAGATACTTTGTCATTATTGAGATGAATTATTTCTTAAGAATAGTTTTTAGAAGCAGCAACCAGGTACTCAGCTTCAGGCTAACAAATACCTGATTTATAGGAAACAGTGCCAGGTCTGTCCTGAGTAGGTTGTTCAGAGTTCTAGGTAAAAGGATTGGTTTTGAGTGTTTCATCTGGGCTCATACTCCAGGGTTGACAATCCTGGGAGAAGTGGTCCAAGCAGGGCTTTCCATATGTGGTGGTTTGTGCAGTTGTCAAAGCAAGCTTGTAGCTTGGGATCCCAAACACAGTGGGATGTGGAGATTTCAAAGACATTTTATATGTTTGCAGAAAATCAAGGTATTTTTAAAAGCATGATTTTTCAGTATGAGGCTAGACGTAACTATCCTTTTTCTGATATAATCATTGAGAATTTTATTGCAGCAGAGTACAAATAATTATGAACTTGAACAATGTATAAAATAATATGAGCATATTACCAACTGCATTTATCAGGCTATATTCATAACCATGACCCTGTTTTGGCATCAGACTACTTATTAAAATGAATATATATCCCTAAAGGAAAAGATTAGAAGGAAAATATAATGCATTGATTTGACTGGCCTTACAAGCTTTTAAAAATTGTTCACACTTGGAAATATTAAACATTTACATTGATTCTGCCTACATTTACCTACTTTTTCTATTTTTATCCATTCTTCCTTCTTTTAATTGTTTAACATCTCCAGAAAAAACATTCTGTGGAAACTTCTTCTACAAAAATGGTGTAAAGAGGGACTTCCCTGGCAGTCCAGGGAGTGTGGGTTCCATCCTTCATTGGGGAACTAAGATCCTGCACAGTGCATGGTGTGGCCAAAACAAACACACACACCCACAAACAAAAAACACTTTTAAACATTATAAAGAATCTTCATGGTTTTATCATGAGAAAGAGATTCTCCAGGTGGTTAGAGGTCCCCTCACTGCTCCCTCCGGGTTTTCTCAAGGTATCTGTTTCATATGCTCTCTACGTCCTCTTTTCTTTTAATACTCCAACTCGAGCATAGATGAAAACTCTCACTTGTTTCAGCTAAAATTAGTAGAAATTTAAAAGCTACTTAGCTCAAATCTAAGGGAACACAAAGCAAATAAACCAAGAAAATGAAAGAAACATAAAATGCATTAGTCTTACAGGGTACAAATTTCTCTCTGATCTTACCTTAGCTAAGGAGCTCCCAGGGCTCCCAGCCCATGACTCATTCCGTGCTGTGAGAAGGTTTTTAATATTTGGTACCCAAAGCTCTGGAACAGTTTTTCAGGCACCTTGCTGTGCTTTCTGGCTTCACACCTCTTGACTTGTTTCCTATTCAGAGGGTAACTTCTCATTCTGTCTTCCCCATCCCTGCCCCCATGTGGAAGAGCCAAGACAAAGATGCAGATTTCCTCTAGAGCCGACCACCAAGTAGGGAATCCCCAACCCCACTTAAATATCATCTGTCCTGCTTTCCAAAATGAAGGAGACACCTTCTATCCCTAGGCAGGTGACAACCAGACAATCATCATAATTGACACTATGTACATCCCACTCTTTAGAGGAAATCCCATCTCTGTTAAAAGCATGTCATGATTCATGTATGGGCAATATACACTGTTCTCACTATACAAGAAATACACCTGTATAGGGTCATTCTAACACCAGCTTGAACATCAGGAAGTTCACAGTTCACATATTGCTGAAGCCTGGCTTGGAGAATTTTGAGCATTACTTTACTAGCCTGTGAGATGAGTGCAATTGTGCGGTAGTCTGAGCATTCTTTGGCATTGCCTTTCTTTGGGATTGGAATGAAAACTGACCTTTTCCAGTCCTGTGGCCACTGCTGAGTTTTCCAAATTTGCTGGCATATTGAGTGCAACACTTTCCCAGCATCATCTTTCAGGATTTGAAATAGCTCCACTGGAATTCCATCACCTCCACTAGCTTTGTTCATAGTGATACTTTCTAAGGCCCACTTGACTTCACATTCCAAGATGTCTGGCTCTAGGTTAGTGATCACACCATCGTGATTATCTTAGTCATGAAGATCTTTTTTGTACAGTTCTTCTGTGTATTCTTGCCACCTCTTCTTAATATCTTCTGCTTCTGTCAGGTCCATACCATTTCGATCCTTTATCGAGCCCATCTTTGCATGAAATGTTCCCTTGGTATCTCTAAATTTTCTCGAAGAGATCTCTAGTCTTTCCCATTCTGTTGTTTTCCTCTATTTCTTTGCATTGACCACTGAGGAAGGCTTTCTTATCTCTTCTTGCTATTCTTTGGAACTCTGCATTCAGATGCTTATTTCTTTCCTTTTCTCCTTTGCTTTTCACTTCTCTTCTTTTCACAGCTATTTGTAAGGCCTTCCCAGACAGTCATTTTGCTTTTTTGCATTTCTTTTCCATGGGGATGGTCTTGATCCCTGTCTCTTGTACAATGTCACGAACCTCCGTTCATAGTTCATCTCCGGGAGTTGGTGATGGACAGGAAGGCCTGGTGTGCTGCGTGCGATTCATGGGGTCGCAAAGAGTTGGACACGACTGAGCGACTGGACTGAACTGAACTGAGGGTCGTTCTGTCACATCCTATAGCAAATAATACTCAGTATGATGCTGCTCCGCAAACAGAGGGCTATGTTGGCTGCGTTGGGTCTTTGTTATGATGTAACGGCTTCTCGTGGAACATGGGCTTTTCTTGTTGCAGTGCTCAGGCTCTAAAGGGCACGGGCGCAGTAGTTGTGGTGCTCTGGCTCTCTAGTTGTGGCATGAGGGCTTAGTTGCCCCGCGGCATGTGGGATCTTAGTTCCCTGACCAGGAATCGAGCCTGCATTCCCTGCATTGCAAGGCGGATTCTTAACTGGACCTGAACCACCAGGGAAGCCCCTTAAATGATTCTTTAAGACCACTTTGAGAAGCCAGAGTGGAAGGGAGGGAAAAAATGCTAAGGGGAGAGGAGGGAGATCCTGATCTAGAAAAGTAAAAGTGAAAGTCGCTTAGTCATGTGTCTGACTCTGCCACCCCATGGACTGTAGCCTGCCAGGCTCCTCTGTCCATGGGATTCTCCAGGCAAAAATACTGGAGTGGGTTACCATGCCCTCCTCCAGGGGATCTTCTACACCCAGGGATTCAACCCAGGTCTCCCCCTTTGCAGGTGAATTCTTTACTGTCTGAACCTAGAAACGTTATTGGAGTTAATTTGTTCAAAGATCATTTTCCCTCATGGGCCACTCTCATTTGCCACCTGGGGGTGACAAAAGCATATAGATGGATTTTCCTTAAAAAGTTGATATCATATTCATGTGAAGTGTATGCTGCTGCCAAGTCACTTCAGTCGTGTCCGACTCTGTGCTACCCCATAGACGGCAGCCCACCAGGCTCCCCCATCCCTGGGATTCTCCAGACAAGAACACTGGAGTGGGTTGCCATTTCCTTCTCCAATGCATGAAAGTGAAAAGTGAAAGTGAAGTCGCTCAGTCGTGTCGACTCTTAGCGACCCCATGGACTGCAGCCTACCAGGCTCCTCTGTCCATGGGATTTTCCAGGCAAGAGTACTGGAGTGGGGTGCCATTGCCTTCTCCGAAGTGTATGCATAATATAAATTAATAAAAATTATACTGTAGTCCTTTGAAGGCCTTATTTTGAAGAGGAAGATAATGAATTAGAGTTCTGTTCAATTTTTTTCAATCACCATATGTTGAGGGCTTATTTTGTGCAACGCACAATGCTTGATCCTGTGGGTAGGACACAAAGAAGAGTAAGACAGACTCTCTGGTTTCAAGAAGGTAAATATGCACAGGTATCATAAAACAAACACATTTCCACTAATTAATTTGTAAACCTCATTTTGAATTAGTTAAGTCATGTTTTAAAATTTGAAGGGAAATCTACTTTCATAGATATTTTTGCAAAATTAATAATCAACCTAACCAACCCATGATTTATCTTTTGAGTGTATGTGGATTATTATTTTAAAAAATATTTTTTATTTTTTTAAATTTTTGTTGCACTAGGTCTTCATTGTTGCTTATGGGCTTTCTCTAGTTGCAGAGAGCAGGAGCTACTCTTTCTTGTGGTGCACAGGCTTCTCATCACAGTGGCTTCTTCTTGAAGCCAGGCTCCAGGTGCATGGGCTTCAGTAGTTCCAGCATGTGGACTTAGTAATTGTGGCTTGCTGGCTCTAGGGTGTGCAGACTTCAGTAGTTGTGGCACAGGGACTCATTAGTTGTGGCTCTCGAGCCCTAGAGTGTGCAGGCTTCAGCAGTTGCAGCACATGGGCTCAGAAGTGGTGGCGCATGGGCTTAGTTGCTCTGCTGCATGTGGAGTCCTCCTGGACCAGCGATCAAGCCCACGTCACCTACGTTGGCAGGTGGATTCCCATCCCTGTGGGAAGTTCCTATGTGGATTATTATGCATAAGTTTTGTATATGTTTGCTTAATATTTCTTTACTAAATTACTGTGGAGAAAGGTTTTATTCTGGATGGCTCAGAATTTATAGATACAATAATATTAAAGCTTCTCTGTTTCTCTTTATAGCACCCTTGATAAATAGAACAATATTGCTGTAGTCTCACTTTCCAAAGGGAAATATATAAGAGTCTGTCATCTGAATCCAAAGTGAGTTGTTTAATGACTAGAAGCTAGATTTAAGAACTTACATAACTTGTTTCAGTGCTCTCTCTATTAAGATAACTCAATTTAATTAGGGGCAGGATCTATACAAGATAACAGAGAACACCAATTATATGGGGTCAAGGCTGAAAAGGGTTTATGTACTGATCAGAAAATGTGAGGTTAGTTATGTAGACTGATCTTTTTAGCTTGCTAACCAGATATAGGAGATGACATTATCAAGAGCAGAATCCTCTACAGAAAGTAATGTTAAATTAAAGAAGAAAATATTTAAACATCTTTATGAAATATGGGTTGAATCCAGAATATCTATCAAGGGGGTGTTTGAAGTGCACAAATTATCTTGTCTCAAACAAGATATAAAATTTTTTCATGTATGTACCTTTTAAATATTGTGAAAGTTAGAATGGAGGAAATTACTAATGATCATGTTCACTATTACAGAGTTAATAGAAAGTCTGAACTTAAGTAAAATGTTTTCAAGAAATTTGTATAGATTAATATGGGAGGTTTAAAAAAATCACTGTGAGGGGATTTTAAAAAGAGAATTAAAGCAATTAACAAACATTTAAAGCAGAATATTTAATAAGCAATAACATTTGAGATTTTATCTAATTTAAAAATACACTGCAAATTACAGATGCTCTTATGAGTGAAATCTGGAATTTGAAAATGGTGTTTGAAAAGCCAATAAACTCTCATTTAACTTACTAGACGTACTTTAAATGTAGATGATGTGGATACTTTTGGAAACTCACTCTTTGGATTTCAGTTTCTGATGAAGACTCGGACAGACCCAGCCATAGCAAAATGACTAGGTCTTGCATAAAACACACACTTTAGTACATTAATGACATTGCAGTCAGAAAAAATCTTCAAGGATTGTGCTTTTTAGCTCAATCCATCCCAAAGTGAGCTGAAACCTAGCAAGTGAGCTGTAAGGAGTAAGCAAATTGGAAAGGGAAAGGCACTCTAGGGCAATAGTAATACCAGGAGTCAACATCTGGACTTGTAGCAGGGAGAGGAACCCAGGCTGAAATTCCCACATTAAGGCTGTGTCTTTAAGAGGAGAATAAAGCAGTTCCAGGTTTGCGTCACAGCCTGAATCCCTACAGAAGCAGAGGTAAATCTTCGCTGGAGAAGAGCATGCCCAGTTGAAATGCATTGTTTTCCCACAGATTAAAATCAAGCAAATGTAGTCTCATAATAAAAGATCGATAAACTGTCAAGGAAACAAACAGCCATGACTGAGAGTCAGCAGAAAAGTGAAATAATTGAGTGACCTACTCCTTATCCAGGACCTCAGGTACTAAAATGATCAGAACAGAGTGTGAAATAACCATGTATAAAAAGATTAAAAGAAAGAAAAGATGAAATCACAAAAATTGTCTATAGTAAGAAACTGACAAAAATGACCCAGCAGATTTTTGTTAAAGGAATAAAGCATTTAGAAATAAAAATAAAATTGTTGGGAGAAAACTCTTGATAATTAAATGGTTAAATATGCAATAAGAGTTAGTGAATAGGAAGATCAGTTTAAAGATATTACAAACAGTGTAGTACCAAGAGATAGCAAATGAGACAACAAGAGGGAAAAGCACAGAAAAAGTGGGACACATAGAGGAACAAATTCAAATATGTCAATAATGGCAATAAATAAAAGGGAACTAAATATGGTGTTCAGTTCAGTTCAGTCGTTTAGTCGTGTCCGACTCTTTGCGACCCCATCAATCGCAGCACGCTAGGCCTCCCTGTCCATCACCAACTCCCGGAGTTCACTGAGACTCACTTCCATTGAGTCAGGATGCTATCCAGCCATCTCATCCTCTGTTGTCCCCTTCTCCTCCTGTCCCCAATCCCTCCCAGCATCAGAGTCTTTTCCAATGAGTCAACTCTTTGCATGAGGTGGCCAAAGTACTGCAGTTTCAGCTTTAGCATCATTCCTTCCAAAGAAATCCCAGGGCTGATCTCCTTCAGAATGGACTGGTTGGATCTCCTTGCAGTCCAAGGGACTCTCAAGAGTCTTCTCCAACACCACAGTTCAACAGCATCAATTCTTTGGCCCTCAGCCTTCTTCACAGTCCAACTGTCACATTCATACATGACCACTGGAAAAACCATAGCCTTGACTAGACGGACCTTTGTTGGCAAAGTAATGTCTCTGCTTTTGAATATGCTATCTAGGTTGGTCATAACTTTCCTTCCAAGGAGTAAGCGTCTTTTAATTTCATGGCTGCAGTCACCATCTGCAGTGATTTTGGAGCCCAGAAAAATAAAGTCTGACACTGTTTCCACTGTTTCCCCATCTATTTCCCATGAAGTGATGGGACTGGATGCCATGATCTTTGTTTTCTGAATGTTGAGCTTTAAGCCAACTTTTTCACTCTCCTCTTTCACTTTCATCAAGAGGCTTTTTAGTTCCTCTTCACTTTCTGCCATAAGGGTGGTATCATCTGCATATCTGAGGTTATTGATATTTCTCCCGGCAATCTTGATTCCAGCTTGTGTTTCTTCCAGTCCAGCGTTTCTCATGATGTACTCTGCATATAAGTTAAGTAAACAGGGTGGTCATAACTTTCCTTTCAAGGAGTAAGCATCTTTTAATTTCATGGCTGCAATCACAGTTAGCTGTGGGATTTTTGTAGATGTCTTTTATCAGGTTGAGAAAGTTTCTGCCTTTTCCTAGTTTGCTGAGACTTCTGTTTTTGTTTGTTTGTTTGTTTTTGGTCATTAATGGATATTGGATTTTATCAAGTGCTTTTTCTGAATCTGTGTTTCTGTACCTATTGAGTTGATGATATGCTTTTTCTTTTAATATGTTGAGTTATACTGATTGATTTTTGAATGCTAAGACAACTTTGTATTTTGGGGATAAGCCCAACTGTATCATCCTTTTAATCTGTTGGTTTCAAACAGATTAGTTTTGTTCGAACAGATTAGATTAGTTCGAAAACTCAAAAAGTTTTCGAACAAAATAAAATTTAAGACAAATGCGTGACATAAAAAAATACTGTACTAAACTATTAGAGAATACACAATACCTTAAAGCACACAGTAAATATTTACAGAACCTGATCATGTGCTAGACCATAAACCCATCTTGACAGATTTCAAGAATTGATACCATGCAGGCCAATTCTCTGATATCTGCTCAATTTAGACATTTAAAATAAAAAGATAAATTGTCTCATACCTTTGAAAATTAAAAAAAATACTTCTAAATAATTTATGTATCATTTTGCAGCCCCTTGGACTATAGCCTGCCAGGCTCCTCTGTCCATGGGATTTTCCAGGCAGGAGTGCTGGAGTGGGTTGCCATTGCCTTTTCTAGGGTATCTTCCTGTCCCAGGGATTGAACCTGGGTCTCCCGCATTGCGGGCAGATGCTTTACCCTCTGAGCTACCAGGGAGGCCTATAGTATAATATAAGAGTAATTAAAAATGAATCCTAGCGAAATATTCTTTCAAAACTTGTAAGATGAAGATAAATGGATATTTAAAGGGAATGGCAACCCACTCCAGTATTCTTTTTTTTTTTTTTTTTTAATCTATTTATTTTATTTGGCTGCCCTGAGTCTTAGTTGTGGAATGTGTACTCTTAATTGCGGCATGTGGGATCTAGTTCCCTGGCTAGGGATTGAACACAGGCCCCTTGCAGTGTCTTTGCCACTGGACCACCAGACAAGTCCCGCACTCCAGTATTCTTGCCTGGATAATCCCATGGACAGAGGAGCCTAGCAGGCTACAGACCCTGGGGTCACAAAGAGTCAGACACAACTGAAATGATTTCTCATAGCACATTTAACCTTTAAAGCTTCTATTAGAAAAGAAGAAAGTCTGAGAATTAATGTCCCAGGCAGCCTCCACTTTAAGCTATAAAAACAAAAGAACCCCAAAGAAAACAGAAGGAATGAAGTAATAAAAGTAAGATTTCATTATCTTACTTTTCCATTTCATTGATCCATGACGGCTTGACTAAGATTTTGTAAAATTTGTATGGAAGAACGAGAGTTCAGGAAATAATTCCCAGTCAGTGCACTGCTCAAGAAAAGGATTAGAGGCGAGGCACACTTGCTCTATCAGATATTAGGACTTATAAAACTCTTACTATATATATTTAGGCAACATGGTCATGGACAAGGATAATTAAAATAACTAGTGGAACAGAATAGAGAGCATTGAAACAGACACAGTTCTATAGGGGTTCTTGATGTAGGAGAGAGATGGTTTTACAGAGCAGTGGGGAAGCATTTATTTTTTCCCCATAAAAGTTCTGGGACAATTGGTTGTCCAAATAGAAAAAAATTAAATCAGAGTGAATACAACCTGATATACAGAAACTGATTCCATATGGTCTAAAAGTGATGTGAAACATGAAATTCAAAAACTTGAGAAAAATTATAGAATATCTCACTCCCTAATGGTACAGAAGGATTTTTTGAAGTCATGACCCAAAAATTGCTCACCACAGGAAAATGTTGATAAATTCAGCTGAAACTGAAAACTTTTATAAGAAATTAACTAGAAAGGCAGTGAACGTACAATTTCTAAAACTGGGGAAGGTTGGGAATCCCTGGTGGTCCGATGGTTAAGGCGCTGGTCTTTCACTGCTGTGGGTATGGGTTCAGTCTCTGGCGGAGGAACTAAGATCCCACAAGCCACGTGGCCAAAACAATAACAAAAAACTAGGGTAGGTGTTTGTAATACATATAATTTTGTAATACATGTAACTGATAAAGGATTGTGTCTAGAGTAGTGAGAACTCCAAAAAATCAATAGGGAAATGACAGACAACCCAAAAGAAGAAGGAGCAAACATGATTAGACAGAGATATACAAACATGATCAAATATACAACCTCAGAAATAATTTAATTACAAAAATGTAAATTATCTCCACAGTGACATACCATTTTATATACACTGGATTAAAAAAAAGTGTGACAATAACAAAGGTTGGTGAGGATGTGGAGCTAAGGAAATATATCTAGACATTATTTAGAATGTTGAACACTTCTATTGCTTTGACTGAGCAAGTCTACTTTTAGGAACATGCCCTAAGGAAACCTTTGAATAGATCTATTAGAGATCATATATGAATGTTCATAACAGTACTATGCATAACAGCAAAAAATTGGCAACAACTAAATAACTCAAAAGTTTATTCACATAAGGTTAAATAAATAGTGCTAAGTCGCTTCAGTTGTGTCTGACTCTGTGTGACCCCATAGACGGCAGCCCACCAGGCTTTTCTGTCCCTGGGATTCTCCAGGCAAGAATACTGGAGTGGGTTGCCATTTCCTTCTCCAATGCATTCATGCATGCTAAGTCACTTCAGTCGTGTCCAACTCTCTGCGACTCTACGGACAGCAGGCCACCGGGCTCCTCTGTCCACGGGATTCTCTAGCAAGAATACTGGAGTGGGTTGCCATTTCCTTCTCCAATAAATAGTGACATGCTTGCAAAATGGAATACCATAAATTGGTGAAATTTACAAACTGGTATTTTGTTAGATGTGTGAAACTTAAAATCATAATTTTGAGTGGAAAAAGAGATCCTGAAATAAAACATTCAGTAATTTTTTTCTCCATTATATGCTTCTTCTTGTTTTCTAAAACATTTTAAAAAATTGACGTATAATTGATTTACAGTATTTCATGTGTATGGCAAAGTAATTCATCATTTAGTAATTTTTTTATAACATTCAGGGGAAGTAGGTGGTTAAGATGTTAGAGGAATATGCAAATAGATGCCAAAGTGTTAATAATATTCCAGTTTTTTTTAGCTGAATGTGAGTTCTCTGGGATTTATTTCATTATTAAGCTTAACAGCATAAATATGATCTATATTCTCTTGTATATATCTAATATTACATGATAAAAATGTGAAAACAGTTGGAAGAAATGCTTAAGTTTTAAAGAAGTTTTAAAAAATGTAATGAAATTCTATAACGTCTAAATCAGCTTAACATTGTGAGCTGCTGAATTTTGTGGTCATTATTTCAGTAGTTTCTGGGGTTCTTCAACCCCTTCCAATCCCAGGGAGCCATCTGCTGGAGAATTGCTTCAACTCCTTAAAATGAGATTCATTTTCTTTTCTGACTTTTCAGTTTTGCACCCAATTTGATGCCCAAATTAAAAATAAATTGGAGGCAGGTGCAAGCCCACAAGACGGCTGGAGCGGGCCATCTGTGGTGGGCGGCGTTGGCCCTGCTGCTCCCTGCCCCACGCCTGCCCGCCCGGGAGCTGTCAGCTCCCCCTCGGCTCTATCACAAGAAGGTTGTTGAGCATTATGAAAATCCCCGAAACGTGGGGTCCCTTGACAAGACATCTAAAAATGTTGTGACTGCATTGGTGGGGGCTTCAGCGTGTAGTGATGTCATGAAATCACAGATTCAAGTGGATGAAAAGGGGATGATTGTGGACACCAGGTTTAAAACATCTGGCTGTGGTTCTGCCATTGCCTCCAGCTTGTTAGCCACCGAATGGGTAAAGGGGAAGACGGTGGAGGAAGCCTCGACCATCAAAAACACAGATATCACCAAGGAGCTGTGCCTCCCGCCTGTGAAACTGCACTGCTCCATGCTGGCTGAAGACGCCAAGGCCACCTTGGCTGATTACAAACTGAAAACAGAACCCAAAACAGAAGAGACCGAGAAGAAATGAGCCCCAGTGATGCTTTGAAGGTCCACAGGCTGCCAGCCCCCCAGCCATGCAGACACATAGGTGTTGAGAAGCCCTTGCACTACAGTAAGTGAACTCTGAGATCCATACATTTGCCGCGCACGTTGTGACTCTAACTCAAGCAAAATACACAGCCGAGTTGTTCTGAACCCTCTGGTTTCTTGCAACTCACTTTCATCGCCTTAACCTCGCGTGTGTCTATTTTGATTTGTGTGTATGACCCCCAAACTGAAATCAGTAGTGAAATCTCTATTGATTTGGGTAGTCATGAAGTGCACAATATCTAATTTTATCTGAATCTTTGGGGGGAAGATTACCAGTAGAAGGCCTTGGTAAGATTATTTGGTAGGACCAAATAATAAGTATTGTACAAGTATTTATGTACAAGTATTATACATAAAACAGATTTTGCATCTATATAATAAATAAAGGAATGTTGTGAGACTAAATAAATAAATTGGAAAATAAAAATAAAATGGAAAATTAAAGCAGTACCATCCCTAGTGCTTTATTTACTCTATGTGTAGAAACCATTCTGCTACAGTGGCTTTTGATTATATTGTATAGGGGCTCCCAGGAAAACACATGGCAACAAACATTTCTTCTTTTAAAAGTCTGGCACTGGAATCTGTCAGAGCCATTCCTTTTATGGGGGAAATGGGAGAAAGACTCATATGCTTAGCTTCCACCCAGAGAATTCACCATTTCTTTTCATTGTATCCTTCATCTTCACATGCCCTAATTTATGTGGCTTAGTTTTGATTATAAACTTTGTAAAGAGAAAGAGAAGTTTGACTCTTAAACCTAATGAATAAATAGGCAAAAGATAAGGATTCAAATTAATCACTGCTGTTCCAAAGAGTTTTAGTTGCTCAGTTGTCTCTGACTCTTTGTGACCCCATGGACTGTAACCCACCAGGCTCCTCTGTCCATGAAATTCTCCAGGCAAGAATACTGGAGTGGGTTGCCATTCCCTTCTCCAGGGGATCTTCTCAACTTTGGGTACCAGATGCGAGGAGCCAACTCATTAGAAAAGACCTTGATCCTGGGAAAGATTGAAGGCAAAAGGAGAAAAGGATGACAGATGATCAGACAGTTAGATAGCATCACCAACTCAATGAACATGAATTTGAGCAGACTCTGGGAGATAATGAAGAAGAGGGAAGCCTGGTGTGTTGCAGTCCATGGGGTTGCAAAGAGTTGGATGTGACTTAGCAACTGAAAAATAAACAATTGCAAAGAGACAGAGAGTTCAGGTAGGAGCCTATTACTGTAAGTCAAGGATAGCCAGGTCATGTTGGGGAACAAGTGTTACTGGTGGGGTTCTTCCTACTCCTATTATTGGGATGACAAATTCTCAACCAAGGGTTTCCCTTGGACTCATCAATAATACTCTGGAAATGCTAGCTATGTCTCTATCCTCTAGAGCTGTAAAACTGTCTAAATGGTGATACAAATAGAATGAGAGAAATGGAGCATCTTTGGTGGGAACTGCTTATTGAATGGCAACTGGACTTTGCAGTAGAATTAGATTACTCAGACCAGGACCACAAGACAAACTTTCTCCAATATCTTCTATTGATTTTTGTCGGGGGAATCATGGCCCTGGCCCTGAAAGCAATGAAAACTTAGTTTTGGTAACCAGAGGTGGAAATGTTTGCAATAAATAAAGAAAAGAGGCCTGACCTAGAGAGTCAAAAATCTGGAGCCTCACAAACTCGTTTGAGGCTCTGCTGTGATATTTGAACCCCCAAGGCAGTATATCACCAGTCAAGTAGACTGTAAGTAATACAGAATTTATAAAACTTGCTCTGCTTAGTCAAGTATGTACATTTGGAGGATAATGCCTGCACAGGCTTCTCACTGCAGTGGCTTCTCTTGTGGAGCATGGGCTCTCGGGCTCGCAGACTTCAGTACTTGTGGCTCCTGGACTCTAGAGCACAGAATCAATAGTGGTGGCTCGCAGGTTTAGCTGCTCCATGGCATGTGGGATCTTCCCAGACGAGGGATCAAACCTGCGTCTCCTATGGTAGGCAGATTCTTTACCAGTGAGACACTAGGGAAGCCCTGAGCAATGCTGCTTTCTACAGGTTCTCTTTTTGTTTTTGTTTTTGGTGCTACCTTTAGATAGAATAATTGTGTGTGTATGTTTTATGTTGATCCACATGCTTCTTTGGGATTCAGATAAATGAAAATAAAATTTGGGGTTTATTTTAACAAAATTACAGAATCCAGAAGGCATTACCCTATAGCCATTAACATATAACCTGATAGTGTTATTTGAATGAATTCTTCATTTAGTTTCAGTTCTTGAAATCAGAGATTTTGTTATTGTTTCTGGCACAGTTTGCTGAATGCTTATTTCATTTTGTTGTCCTTTGTTTTCAGAAGTGTTCATGACATCATTATTTCTCTTGGGTGCATCTATTGAAAGACTGGCTAAATACAGATGAGTTTTTCTTCAGTTTTTATGAGTGAAAGCTGAATGCATACAACTCTGGGTTATTTTGTACCTGTCCATTTGATATGTTGCCTTTGTGCTTATTGCAGGATTACTCGGAGGAGTGTGTTACCCATTGCTTATTATTACTCTGTGTTTCCTTAGATCCAGCCAGTTGTTAAAAGCATAGATAGAGTTAACTGACTATGCCTTCACCCATCCATCCATCCATTCAAAAAATATTGAGTCGTGACTTTTGCCAGGCACTGGGTTAGTCATTGGTGATACAACAGACGACAAGATTATCCTTCCTTTATTCAATGGTTTCCCACCTTTTGGGGTCAAGCTGCTATAAAATTCATTATTTTGCTAATATTAGGAAGGTGATCATACCTTTTTGTTACTGACCTGTAATAGTAGTCAACGGTCCACTGAAAATTGTGGCAGGGTACAGATGATATACTACTAAAGATGTTTAACAGCTAGAGAATGAATGTAACCTTCTAAAAATAAGAAAATTCCCTGGCAGAAATCGATAACGAGGGAATAAGGCTAGACTGAAGGAGAACTCATACAGTTCATACGGTTCACGGGGTTCTCAAGGCAAGAATACTGAAGTGGTTTGCCATTCCCTTCTCCAGTGGAGATTCAGTAAATCCTAAAGGAAATCAGTCCTGAATATTCACTGGACGGACTGATGTTGAAGCTGAAACTCCAATACTTTGGCCACCTGATGCATAGAGCTTACTCATTTGAAAAGACCTTGATGCTGGAAAGATTGAAGGCAGGAGGAGAAGGCGATGAGATGGTTGGGTAGCATCACCGACTCAATGGACATGAGTTTGAGTAAGCTCTGGGAGTTGGTGATGGACAGGGAAGCCTGATGTGCTGCAGTCCATGGGGTCACAAAGAGTCGGACATGACTGAACAACTGAACTGAACTGAACTGAAGGAGGGCTCTCACTCCTGTAAGGCTTGTATTCCTCTTCTTTTCTCTACACAGTCTCTGACACTTTCTTTTCTATCGCTATGTCCTCAGATATACTCAGGTATTAAAAGTGAAACCTTATAAACTTCTTTGTGTTGAAGGTCAGGGTTGGTGGTAAAAGAAGAAGACTTTTTTCTTTCATCCCACACATCAATCAGGGCCCTTCCTTTTCTGATGATGTAAAAATTGTATACTACTCAATCTGGTGTTTCTGAAGAAAGTGCTCCTCGGTTTTATCGTCTGACTTGGAGTTATATGTCTCATGTCAGGCATTTCAGGTGAGGGAGGAGAAAGAAGACTTTACCAGGGTGGGTGAGTATGGGAGAGATCGAGATACTGTGACCTAAGCAAGGTCCTCTAAATTGTGTTGTGAGGCAGCAACCGTGGCCTAGATTTGCATCGATGCAGCTCTCTTTTCAGGATACAAAAGGATGGAGGAAGATAACTTTTGAGGTCCCTTTCATTATATTTATAGCTCTGTAGTCCTCCTCCCACAGCTTTATTGATGTATAATTGACAAACTGTAGGATATTTAATGTGTACACCATGGTGGTTTGATATACACATACATTGTGAAAGAACTTCCACCATCAGAATAACACATTCATCATCTCACATGTTTGCCTTTTTAATTTTTGGTGAGAACATTTTAAGTTCTCTTCTCATAGCAAATTTCAGTTGTACAATATGGTGTTATCAGCTGTAGTGACCATATTATACATTAGGTCCTCAAACTTTATTCATCTTATAACTGAAAGTTTGTATCCTTTTACCAATTCTTACTATTTTTACCTCCATTCATAGACCCTGGCAATCACTTTTCTAGTCTTTGTTTCTATGAATTAGACTTTTAATTCCACATATAAGTGATATCATGTAGTATTTGTCTTTCTCTGACTTATGTCACTTAGCATAATGTCCTCCAGGTTTATCCATGTTACAAGTGACAGGATTTCTTTTTTTTTTTGAAGGCTTAAATAATATTCCACATATATATACACACACACATATACCTGCAGGTATAATATAAATTGCACAATATGAATAATATCCCATATATATAAATATTTATAAATATATACCACATCTTTATCCATTCATCCATTGACTGGTACTTAGATTGTTTCCATACTGTAGCTATTGTGGATAATGCTGCTGTGAACTTGGAAGTGCAGAGATCTCTTTGGGTTGAAGGTTTCATTTCCTTTGGATATATACCCAGAAGTGGGATTTCTTTTGTGTGAAAGTGAAAGTGTTAGTCACTCAGTCGTGTTTGACTCTTAGTGACCCTTTGGACTGGGGTCCACCAGGCTCCTCTGTCCATGGAATTCTCCAGGCAAGAATACGAGAGCGGGTAGCCATTCCCTTCTCTGGGGGATCTTTGCAACCCAGGGATTGAACTCGGGTCTCTCACATTGCAGGCAGATTCTTTATCGTCTAAGTCACCAGGGAAGCCCCTGGGATCATATAGTTAGCTCTTCTTTAGATAACAAATGAAAACCTACTGTATAGCAGAGAACTCCATTCTATACCTAACTCTATACTTAAATGGGAAGGAAATCCAAAAAGAGGAAATGTATGTACATGTATGGGCTTAATAACCCAGATCTGAAGTTATTGATATTTCTCCTGGCAGTCTTGATTCCAGCTTGTGCTGCATCCAGCCCAGCATTTCTCTTGATGTCCTCTGCGTATAAGTTAAATAAGCATGGTGACAGTATACAGCCTTGGTGTACTCCTTTTCCTGTTTGAAACCAGTCTGTGGGTCCATGTCCAGTTCTAACTGTTGCTTCCTGACCTGCATACACATTTCTCAGGCAGGTCAGGTGGTCTGGTATTCCCATCTCTTTCAGAATTTCCCACAGTTTGTTGTGATCCACACAATCAAAGGCTTTGGCATAGTCAATAAAGCAGAAGTAGATGTTTTTCTGGAACTCTCTTGCTTTTTTGATGATCCAATGGATGTTGGCGGTTTGATCTCTGGTTCCTCTGCCTTTTCTAAATCCATCTTGAACACCTGGAAATTCATGATTCACTTACTGTCGATGCCTGGCTTGGAGAATTTTGAGCATTACTTTGCTAACGTGTGAGATGAGTGCAATTGTGTGGTAGTTTGAGCATTCTTTGGCATTGCCTTTCTTTGGGATTGGAATGAAAATGGACCTTTTCCAGTTCCGTGGCCACTGCTGAGTTTTCCAAATTTGCTGGCATATTGAGTGCAGCAATTTCACAGCGTCGTCTTTCAGGATGTGAAATAGCTCCACTGGAATTCCATCACCTCCACTAGCTTTGTTTGTAGTGATGCTTCCTAAGACCCACTTGACTTCACATTCCAGGATGTCTGGCTCTAGGTGAGTGATCACATCATCGTGATTATCTGGGTCATGAAGATCTTTTTTGTATAGTTCTTCTGTGTATTCTTGCCACCTCTTCTTAATATCTTCTGCTTCTGTTAGTTCCATACCATTTCTGTCTTTTATTGTGCCCATCTTTGCATGAAATGTGCCCTTGATATCTCTAATTTTCTTGAAGAGATCTCTAGTCTTTCCCATTCTATTGTTTTCCTTTATTTTGTTGCATTGATCACTGAGGAAGGCTTTCTTATCTCTCCTTGCTATTCTTTGGAACTCTGCATGCGAATGGGTATGTCTTTGCTTTTCTCCTTTGCCTTTCCCTTCTCTTCTTTTCACAAGTATTTGTAAGGCCTCTTCAGACAACTGTTTTGCCTTTTTGCATTTCTTTTTCTTGGGGACAGTCTTGATCCCTGCCTCCTGTACAATGTCATGAACCTCCGTCCATAGTTCTTCAGGCACTCTGTCTATCAGATCTAATCCCTTGAATCTATTTCTCACTTCCACTGTATAATCATAAGGGATTTGATTTAGATCATACCTGAATCATCTAATGATTTTCCCTTTCCCTAACCTGCATCCCTATGCAGATGACACCACCCTTATGGCAGAAAGCAAAGAAGAACTAAAGAGCATCTTGATGAAAACGAAAGAGGAGAGTGAAAAAGTTGGCTTAAAACTCAACATTCAGAAAACTAAGGTCATGGCATTTGGTCCCAACACTTCATGGCAAATAGGTGGGGAAGCAATGGAAACAGTGACAGACTTTATTTTTTTGGACTCCAAAATAACTGCAGATAGTGACTGCAGCCATGCAGACGCTTGGTCCTTGGATGAAAGGTTATGACCAACTTAGACAGCATATTAAAAAGCAGAGACATTACTTTGCCACAAAGGTCCATCTAGTCAAAGCTATGCGTTTTCCAGTAGTCGTGTATGGATGTGAGAGTTGGACTATAAAGAAAGCTGAGCACTGAAGAATTGATGCTTTTGAACTGTGGTGTTGGAGAAGACTCTTGAGAGTCCCTTGGACTGCAAGGAGATCCAACCAGTCCATCCTAAAGGTAATTAGTCCTGTATATTTATTGGAAGGACTGATGCTGAAGCTGAAACTCCAATACTTTGGCCACCTGATGCGAAGAACTGACCTATTGGAAAAGACCCTGATGCTGGGAAAGATTGACGGTGGGAGGAGAAGGGGATGACAGAGGATGAGATGGTTGGATGGCATCACCGACTCAATGGACATGAGTTTGAATAAACTCCAGGAGTTGGTGATGGACAGGAAGGCCTGGTATGTTGCAGTTCTTGGGGTCGCAAAGAATAGGACACAAATGAGTGACTGAATTGAACTGAACTAAATGACCCAGATAACCATGATGGTGTGGTCACTCACCTAGAACCAGCAGTCCTGGAGCATGAAGTCAAGTGGGCCTTAGGAAGCATTACTATGAAAAAAGCTAGTAGTGGTGATGGAATTCCAGCTGAGCTATTTCAAATGCTAAAAGATGATGCTGTTAAAGTGATGCACTCAATATGCCAGCAAACTCAGTGGACTGGTAAAGGTCAGTTTTCATTGCAGCCCCAAAGAAGGACAGTGCCAAAGAATGTTCAAATACAATTATGCTCATTTCACATGTTAGTAAGGTAATGCTCAAAATCCTTGAAGCTAGGCTTCAACTATCTGTGAACCAAGAACTTCCAGATATACAAGCTGGATTTAGAAAAGGCAGAGGAACAAGAGATCAAACTGACTACATCCATTGGATCATAGAAAAAACAAGAGAATTCCAGAAAAAAATCTACTTCTACTTCATTGGCTGTGCTAAAACTTTTGACTGTGTGGATCACAACAAACGTGGAAAATTCTCAAAGAGATGGTAATACCAGACCATTTTACCTGCCTCCTGAGAAACTTGTATGCAGGTGAAGAAGCAACAGTTAGAACTGGATATGGAACAATGGACTGGTTCAAAATTGGGAAAGGAGTACGTCAAAGCTGTATATTGTCACCCTGCTTATTAAAGTTATATGCAGAGTACATTGTGGGCTGGATGAAGCACAAGCTGGAATCAAGGTTGCCAGGCGAAATATCGATAACCTCAGATATGCAGATGTGACACCACTCTAATGGCAGAGAGTGAAGAGGAACTAAAGAGCCTCTTGGTGAAAGTGAAAGAGGAGAGTGAAATAGGTGGCTTAAAACTCAACATTCAAAAAACTAAGATCATGGCATCCAGTCCCATCACTTCATTGCAAATAGATGGGGAAACAATGGAAACAGTGACAGACTTCAGTTTCTTGGGCTCTAAAATGACTGCAGTGACTGCAGCCATGAAATGAAAAGACGCTTGCTCCTTGGAAGAGAAGCTACAAGAAACCTAGACAGTATATTTAAAAGCAGAGACATCACTTTGCAGATAAAAGTCCTTATAGTCAAAACTATGGTTTTTCCAGTAGTCATGTACATATGTGATAGTTGGACCATAAAGAAGGCTGAGGGCTGAAGAACTGATACTTTTGAATTGTCGTGCTAGAGAAGACTTTTGAAATCCCTTGGAAGCATGGAGATCAAACAAGTCAATCCTAGAGGAAATCAACCCTGAATACTCACTGGAAGGACTGATTCTGAAGCTGAAGCTCCAATAGTTTGGCCACCTGATGCAAAGAGCCAACTCATTGGAAAAGACCCTGATGCTGGGAAAGACTGAGGGCAAAAAAAGAGGAGGAGAAGACAGAGGATGAGATTGTTGGATGGCATCACCAATTCAACGGACATGAGCTTGAGCAAAGTCTGGGTGATAGTGAAGGACAGGGAAGCCTTGTGTTCAGCATTCCATGGGCTCACAAAGCGTCAGACATGACTGAGCAACTGAACAACAACCACCTGGCTTCCCAGGTGGCTCTAGTGATCAAGAACTTGCTTGACAATGCAGGAGACATAAGAGATGTAGGTTTGATCCCTGGATTGGGAAGATCCCCTGGTGATGGGCATGGCAACCCACTCCTGTGGGAATCCTACAGACAGAGGGTCTTAACCGGCTACAGTCCTTAGGGTTGCAAAGAGTCAGACACGACTGAAGTGACTTAGTATGCATGCATGTATATGTATGGCTGATTCACTTGGTCATACAGCAGGAACTGACATAGCAGTGTGAAGGAACTATACTCCAATTAAAAAAATAATAATGATAAAATTAAAAAGAGCTAACTAGCTCTGGTTAGCTGGCTCTTTTTAATTTAGAGTATAGTTACTTTGCACTGTTATGTCAGTCCCTTCTGTATAGCAAAGTGAATCAGCCATGTGTATACCTTTATCCTGTCTTTTTTGGATTTCCTTTCCATTTAGGTTAACACAGAGCACCAGGGAGAGTTCTCTGTGCTATATAGTAGGTTTTCATTAGTTATCTATTTTATACATTGTAGTCTATATATCAGAGAAGGCAATGGCACCCCACTCCAGTACTCTTGCCTGGAAAATCCCATGGACGGAGGAGCCTGGTGGGCTGCAGTCCGTGGGGTCTCTAGGAGTCGGACACGACTGAGCGATTTCACTTTCACTTTTCACTTTCATGCATTGGAGAAGGAAATGACAGCCCACTCCAGTGTTCTTGCCTGGAGAATCCCAGGGACAGGGGAGCCTGGTGGGCTGCCATCTACGGGGTCGCACGGAGTCGGACATGACTGAAGCGACTTAGCAGCAGCAGCAGTGTGTATACGCTGTCTTCCATGGTGGCTTAGACGGTAGAGAACACGCCTGCAATGCCGGAGACCAGGGTTCGATCCCTGGGTTAGGAAGATGCCCTGGAGAAGGGAATGGCAACCCTCTCCAGTATTCTTGCCTGAGAAATCTCATAGACAGAGGAGCCCGGTGGGCCATATTACATGGGGTCACAAAGAGTTGGACACGACTGTGTGACTAACACTCTACATTTCCATAGTGTGTGTATGTGCCAGTCTCTGTCTCCCAATTCATTCCACCCACCCCTTTCTACTTGGTATCGTGTCCTCTCTGTTTGTGTCTCTGTTTCTGCTTTGCAAATAATACCATCTATACCATTTTTCTAGATTCCACATATATGCATTAATATATGGTATTTGTTTTAGCTCTGTATTTTAAAGAGGAGGAGCTAACTGAACACATTGAGGACCAGGTGTAAGTTATCCTTGGTGGTTGGTGGTGGTCAGAGGACAATGGTTCAATGATAAAAGCTGGACGTAGAGGGCTCAGAGCTCTGGCTTCCCCTTTGCGTTCTCAGGGGGTTAGAATCATATTGTCATGATTTTCCCATCAAGAACAACCGTCTAGGTTTGTGGAGAGGAAAAGTAACTAAAAGTGATTTTACAAAGTTTAAAAATAAAGAAGTTTTATTTTTAGCTCATCACCAATTTCTGTCTACAGGAGGATGGTCAGTAAAATTGTCAAAAAGCCTTAATGATTCCTGATAGTTTTCTCCATAATCCAGTGACTCTGTTACTTTATCCTATCCACCATCCTTCTCAGCTTCTCTTTAACTAGAGTCCCTGGCCCATCTTTTTTCCCCTCCAGTTTTATTGAGATATTAATGACATATAACATATACAAGTTTAAGATGTATAAGGTGATGATTTGATACCCACACACACATATGTATATATATTGTAAAATTATTACTGCAGTAAGGTTAGTTTACACTTCCATCCCCTCAAGTAATTACCAATTTTTGGTTTGGTGATACTATTTGAGATCTATTTTCTTAATAACATTCAAGTATATAATGCAGTGTTGTTAATCATTGTCACCATGCTTTAGGTTAGGTCCTGAGAAATTACACATCATATTGTTGGGAGTCTGTATCCTTTTCTGGTTCATCTTTATAATCATTCTCTTCACACACAATCTACTGCTCCTTCCTTAGTTGAGCTCTCGTAGCAAAACTTGGCCCTGGTTAAATGTCTCTGCCTACTCCACTTATCCAGCCACCTATTCAGTAATGTGGCTGAAGAAAAACACACTGATAATCTTAGTATGGTTTGCTTTAAATTTATAATATTACAGATGGACTCACGTGGACTCTTAGGGTTGCCTGGCAATCTGACCACATCCACCAGTTTTGTATTTGACCAAGGAAAGAAATATGACAGCTTTCACATGCTCCCTGCCCCAAATCTAGCCACCGGCCTGCACCTGTAACCCTGCAGAGGTGGATGTGTCCAAGCTGCCCATGCACTGCATCCCTCCCCTCTCCGTAATAGCAGAGAAGCCAGTCTTATATGGTGGACACTATGTGCCAGGCTTAGTTCTAAGTGCCTGATATATTAACTAATGTAATCCTTACAACAGCCCTGTGTGGCAGGACTCATACCAGTTTTACAATGAGGGGGCTGAGGCACACCAGAATTCAGTAATTTGTCTGAAACCACTCAGCATAGTAAGTTAAGTGGCTCCGGAGTCCTTGTGTGTCATCTCTCTATCACACCTCATCTCTCAGGACATTTCTCCTACTGCTCTTCCCTCCGCATCATCAGTTCACTCCTTTCTGCCAGATCTTATCAATTATAGGCAAATTCTAACAGTTTCTGCTTTCAGAACCTACCCTTGAGCCCATATCTCCCTCCAGCTATCCCCTAATGTCCCTGTTCTCTTCTCCAAATTTCTTGTGTTTTCTCTACTTATATCTGCTTCCTTTTCCCCAATTTACTTTAGAAGCACTTCAGTCTGACTTTTGTCCCTACCATTCCAGGAATACAACTTTTGTCAAGTTGAAGAATGACTTCCCAAATGTCTGAACCAGAGGGACAGTCATTTCTTACTCAGCCCCCTACTCAGAAATGTTTTCTTCTCTTGTTTTGGTTTTCTCCTGCGGTCACTTCTCTGTCTCCTTTGCTGGATCTCCCCCTGCTGGCCAACCTCTAAATGTTTGATTGTCCAGGGCCTGGGCTGGCCCACTTCCCTTTCATGCACTCTCATTCTCTTGATGATCTCAGTCAGTGTCAAGGCCTTAAATATAATTTATAAGTTGATGACTCCTAGGTTTTTATTTCTAGCTTTGACCTTCCTTAGACTTCCAGCATTTCCATTTGGCTGTCATAGGCACAAGTATCACCCAATTAATATATTTCACATAAAATTCTTGATTTGTCTCTTTAGTTCTCATTTTTAATAAAGTGCGATCTTCCTCTCACATCCCACATTGTAATTATCAGCAGGGCTCTACCTTCAAATTACATCTCAGGTCTGATCACCTCTCTCTTTTTCTAGGACTACGCCCTCATCCGAAGCATCATCATCTATTCCCTGGATTTTTGCAATAGCCTCCTGTGTGTCTCCTTGCTTTGTTTCTTGCTCTAAGACAACCTGTTCTCCACCCTGTAGCCAGTCATTCCTTACAAGTCTGCTTTAGATGTGGCCTCTGCTTACCCCTGATTTCCTTGCTTCATGTATTCTCTATGTCACTCACTGCCTCTCAGCCCAATCTTCTTTGCCATTCTTTGAACACAGCAAGCAGACATATGCCTCAGGGCTTTGCCTTTTCTGTTCCCCATCCTCCTCTGCTGGGAATCTTTAATGATCTAAATTAAACAAAAGAATTCATTATTTTGGTATGATCTCTGTTCAAACTTTACCTTATTAGAAAAACTTTCCTTGGTCTTGCCATCTAAAATAGTAGCACCTGGCATTTTCTGTCTTCTTGCTGGTTTTAATCAGAGTGCAGTATATTGCATATCTATTTATATATCTCTTTGTTTGCTGTATGTCTCCTGAGTGACATATCAGCTCCATGAAGGCAGAGGCATTATTGTGGTACTCCTAGTGCCTGGAACTAGGTGCTTGATAAATATTTGTTTAATTTTTGGAATAGGGGCAGGTATTAAATCCTATGAAGGTAAAGGATATATAAGAATGAAAAAGATTAGAAGTAATATTTTTAAGTTAAGAAAATCTGTACATGATAGCTGAAAAGGAGAAAATTGTCTGGAAGAAGGAGAGTCTCCTAATTCTTAGGTGGCTTTAATCCTCTGTTTTCTCTTCAGCCTTCGAAGCGAGTTCCATGTTACGGTCACCACTGTGTTCAGAGCCAAGAGGGAGAACAAGGAAAAGGCCTTCAGTGGATTTTGTGGGCCCTTCTTGAGGGCTTCAGGGGTGCCTTCATAATGTGGATGGGAGTTCAGAGTATTCCTAGAAAATTAACATACGTGAAATAAAATGAAATTGGGGATCTTATGTTCCTTAAACCTACACCTCTTGAAGCGTCACAGATGGACATATTATGTACCTAACTCATATGATGATGGTCATGATAGTGATTTTTTCTCACGTGTTTCTTTTCTGACTGTCCTTGACCAATGTGTCATTTCCCGATCCCCTTTAGAATTGGATTGAGAGCACTCGTGTGACCGTTCCCCGTTTCTTGGGTCCCTCCTCTGTAAGGAGAACAGATGCAGGAGTGGATTAATGTACCTCTCAGTTAACATTGTTGTGAGTTCTATTCACTGATGTGGAAGAAGAGCAGAAAGAAAACTGTGTCAACATAATGAATTCTCTTGTTTAGTATTATGAGATAGAAAGAGACTGGAACACTTCTTTTAAATTCTGTTAGTATTTCAGTGAGCTTTCTAACAGACAGATCTGTAATGATCTCCAGAAAACAGGAAGATGATGTTTGCTACCCTTTTAATTATAAATATGACAGAAATCCCTATTACCTGAACTTTAACTCCCAATAAACATGATGCATGATAATTATCTGACATACTGTGGTTTTGAAAGTTTAAAATGTAGGATGGGCATGCAATCCCGCAAAGCTCTTCTTGCTCAGCTTTAATGATAAAATATGTTTTAAGAGGCCAGTCATGTTTATTTTGTCATGTTTGGGTCATTTCAAAAGATTCATTTGTGTGCACTGCCTGTATTTCTTCATGTCCTTTTTGCTTTCTTCTTTCCTAGAGGGAGAAGATGATGAAGATGAAGAGGATGAAGAGGAAGAAGATGAAGAGGAAGAAGATGAGGAGGAAGATGAGGAAGATAAAGATGCTGACTCCCTGGATGAGGCCTTGGGTGACACCGAGCTGCCTGGGTTCACGCTCCCTGGCATCACGTCTCAGGAACCTGGCTTAGAGCAGGAAAACGTGGTCTCTTTGGAGGGAGTCACCTTCCAGGTGCCAGATGCCATCCAGTGGGAACAGCAGAATCAGGGCCTGGGTAAGAGTCATGTGTGTTTCTCTCCTTCCTCCCTCCCCTCATCTTACTTTTCTTAGGCGACAACTTTCTTTCATTGGCATTGATTATGGAGCAAAATGGATTTTCTTTTTATGGATGTTTCATTTGGGAAGTAGTTCTCACTTCTTTCTCCGATATGTTTATATTTATGCTCTTCAGTAGCCAGGTTCCAGTCTCCATCTGCCTGAAGAGCACGGTTACCTTAATTTTTGGAAAGAGTTCCATCGTTCCTTCCCAGCTGGAGGACAGCTGTTGGCTCTGGGAGGGCTTCCAATTGGGGCAGAATTGCGTGTAACCAGTCAGCTGCCCAAAGTGGCGTGAATGCACTGGAGTCAGAAAGCAAATCTATTTTGTCATCCCCTCCTTTTAGAATTTCCTCCCTGGGGAAGTTCTTTCACTTCTGAGTGAGCTTTTAGCCATCCCAATACGTTTCTGCTCATTCTTGTGGTTGTGTTTCATCATCAAATACAATCTCTTTTTATCACTTGGTGTCCAGACAACCCCAAGCTTACTCTCTCTTGGGCATGGCCTGGATTTTTGGTGAGAGACTCCCTGGAGGCAGGCTGACCCCAACCTTGATACTCTCTTCTGGTTAGCAGGGTTGTTCCTCTGTCTCTTAACTTTTTCTGGAGAGATGCTGTTTAGCTCTGGGTGATTGTTTGAGGCCTCACTCTCTTGACCTGAGGGGAAGTGACCTCTACTCCAAAGAAATCTCCTCCCTGAAGCTCTCTTGGTCTTTAAAAGGCCTAAGGATACCTTCAGTGCAGCAGAGATTTGATTTAACAGTCATATAACCAGTGTTTAGAGTATTTCATTAAAAATTTGGATGTTGATCTCAGATTTTGCTCTGGAATATCATACTAGTGTATCTAGGTGCCTTGGTTGAAACTTCAATTTAGAATCTTATTACATATGATTTCTTAAAGATTGTCCTCCTCTCCTCCCATGAAAGCCCTTTCAGATTAGCAGTGAGAAAGGGTAAGTGCATTATAATGAGTATGGAGTGGGGAAAAATCGCATTATCTGTTTATCACAGGATTGAGTAGCTTAAAACAAGCTCTCTTGCTTTTTTAAAAGCTCAAACTGAAGTTGGTAAAACCTTTCAAGATTTGCAGTCTAAGGAGGAATTCTTTCCATAATCTCTAAAACTAAGGGAACATGTGTAAGGCTTTTAATGTCATCTTCTCTTCCCTTATAGTTTTTTTTGTGAGCTGTCCTTTCGATGTGGTTAATTAATTTGTCCAAAAAGCAGAACCCCTACTGTGTTCCTTTATAAGGTGTTGGAAACACAGAAAAAAAACAAGGCAATGCTTTTTCTTGATTAGAACAGAGCCCATTCGTAAAGGTTTCAGTGCAGGGTGGGTGAATTCTATGATAAAAATAGGTTATAGGAGGGCAGAGTAGAAGTGTAGAAGGAGGCCATCTAGAGTCTCTTGGAGAGTTCAGAGCTGTCACCTGAAGGATATATAAATAGGAGATAGCTTGCAAGGAAAAGAGACCAAAGAAAGAACATACACAAAAGCATTGGAGGGATGAAAGAGCATAATACAGATGGGCTGGCAAAGAATGTTGTTAAGTGGGTAAAAAGAAGTAACAGCAGACAAGGCTGGAAAGGTAAGCAAGGATGCATCATGAAGAGCTTTGGCTGCCAAGAGGTTTTCACTTGTCCTTTATGAAAACTGTTCTGGTGATAGTGCGGTGGAGGAGGAGGGGAGGAGCATCAGATTGGGGAGGGAGAAAAAGGCCACTTCTGAGATCCGTGAAATGTCTATGTGAGACATAAAGGACATGAAGTAAGGCAGAGCAAGTGGGATGAATGGAAAAGAGTCAACCTGAGAGCTTTTGTCATAGGTACTAATGGATTTGGGGGATTGAGGAAAAATAGAGGGAGAGTTGAGGATGATTTCTAGGTTTTTAGATTGGGTGAACAGGTGGAGAGTGATGCCTCTGATGAAAAAAGGGAATAAAGGGAGCAATATGAACTTGGCATTTTAGGGAGATGATGAGCTAGTTTTGGGCATGTTGAATATGAGGAGCCTGTGAGGCGTCCAGGAGGGTCTTAGATTTTGTGTCTTGAATTTAGGGAAGAGGACTGGGACTGAGAAGTTATTCTGGGTTTATCACCCTCTAGGTTGGCATAAAGGTTGTAGTTGAAATGTAGCTGGGATTTCCTGTGGAATGTGCTTATGGTAAAGAGAGGAGGTGATAAAGGATGTGTTTCCACTGGGCAGGCAGACGGTATTAGTATATGTGCATACAATGCTATATTTACTAAGTTATTTTCTGAACAAATTTGGCACGTAATTGGGCAGTAATTACTTTAAAAAATATACCAAATGAAACTGCTAAAACCTCATAAGTATATCAAAATATTATCAAAGTGTTACAAAACAAACACAAACACTGACCTGGGGACATGTGAATAAATATTTGGTCTCTTCAGGCCTGAACAGGCCTGAAATGCACCTGTTCCACCACTGGTTGAAATGAATGAAATAAAATGCAAAATACCAATGTAACTTATTACAGAGGTTAAACACAAAAATCTACACGTCAAGTGACTCCTCAGGTAGTAGATTTATAACATGAAAGGATCATGGACAGTCTTTTAAATATGCATTGGGTGAATATTCAGAGACTGTACCCCATTCCTGGAGAAAGAGTTGTTTTTGTACCCTCTCTGTAGGGAGAAGTACTGCAGGGAGATCTTATGGCCTCTATTCCTGGATTGTGGTCTAGGAAGCCAATTTCCACCACTTGGAAAGTTGGCATACCATCTATAATAATGATAAGCAATTGGAGGAGCTGTGAATCTTAGAAAGATTTGTAGAGGCTACAGTTCAAGGCTAACATGATCATTTGAGCTCTAGCCTTACCATGTTCCTCAACACAAATTTACCACTGAAAAGGAGCCAAATTTTTAAGAAATCAATTTTATTGAGGTATAAACTATATTCAGTAAACTGCACTCAGAGTATGCAATTTGAGTCTTGTACACATCCATACAGCCTCCATCTCATTGAAAATGCAGAATTTCCATCACTTCCCCTTTATCCCCCCAGTATTCCTCATGTCCTATGTAGTCCATCCCTCTCTCAGTCCTCAATCCCAGGTAACCACTGATCTACTTTTAGTACTACAGGTTAGGTTGCATTTTCTAGAATTTTATATACGTAGAATCATATAATACATACTCTTATGTGTCTAGCTTCTTTCACTTAGCATAATGATTTTGAGATTCAACCATGTTGTTGTCTGTATCAGTAATTTGTTCCCCCTTTTTAAAATTAAAAAAATGTTATATTTATTTGGCAGCATCATGTCGTAGTTGCAGCATGTGGGCTCTTCATTGTGATGTGTAGTCTTTCCTCTAGTTGCAGCATGCACCTAGGCTTAGTTGCCCCGAGGCATGTGGAATCTTAGGTCCCCACCCAGGGATCAAACCTGCGTTCCCCACATTGGAAGACGGATTCTCAATCACTGGACCACCAAGGAAGTCCCTAATTTGTTCTGGTTTTATAGCTGTGTAGTACTCAACTGTATGGATATGCTACATCTTGTTTATCTCATCACCTGTTGACGAACATTTGGGTTTTCCCATTTTTGGTTAATAGCAGTTACATTTTAAGGTGTGTAGGGCATGAGGTGGAGGGTGAATAGCCCAATTGTCCCCTTGTCTTGCCTCCTGATTCCAGCCTCCATGCATGGCTAAAGTTTCTTAAATTAGTAATACCAATTTAGTGATTTGTTATCACTAACGTGATTTGTCACTTTAAAAAGTGATTTTGGACTTCCCTGGTGGTTCAGTGGTTAAGAATTTGCCTTTCCATGCAAGGGAGTGGTTCAGTCTCTGGTCTGGGAAGATCCCACATGCCTCAGAGCAGCTAAGCCTGTGTGCCACAACTACTGAGCCCATGATCTGCAACTACTGAAGCCTTTGTGCCTAGAGCCTGTGCTTCTCAACAAGAGAAGCCACTGCAATGAGAAACCCTCACAATGCAAGAAAGAGATGCCCTGGCTTGCTGCTACTAGAGAAAGCCCATGTGGAGCAACAAAGACCCACCACAGTCAAAAAATAAATAGACTAAGTAAATCAATTAATCAGTCTTTTTTTAAAAGTGATTTTCCCAAGTCTTAACATTTTGTTTTATATCAGATTTTTTCTTTTCATAAAATTTACCATTTTCCTGGATGTCTCTTACCTTTTGCTGCCACTTCTTTTCCTGAAAAATTCAATTTGCCAACATGTTTTTAGCATTCTAATTTTCATGGGAACCAAAACAAGGAAGTCCTTCCAGTTCTCTACTGTGGGAAGACTGGGTTGGGTTAGTAGTGCTTGTGTCTAAGATTTTATTAGCTCACCATCTTTTTCTTGGGGGGACAGGAGTATTTACTAGTAACTCAAAACCATTGACAACTTCTGGGTCAGTATTAATTGATATAGTTTCCTAAATGCTCTCAGATCACATGATAAAGAGGGACCCCTCCCCTGTTTGTGATGGACTTTGTGGTACCAAGAATAATGGCTCCCCAGTTGGCTCAGACAGTAAAGAATCTGCCCACAAAGTGGGAGACCCAGGATTGATCCCTGGGTCGGGAAGACCCCTGGGGAATGGAAAGACTACCCACTCCAGTATTCTTGCCTGGAGAATTTCATTGACAGAGGAGCCTGGCGGGCTGCAGTCCACAGGGTCACAAAGAGTCTGACACGACTGAGCGACTAACACTTGTACTTTTTTCAAATATGTTTATGTCCTAATCTTTGGAACCTATGATTATGTTGTCTTACCTGGCAAAAAGCTTTGCTGATGATTAGGTTAAGGATCTTGAGATGGAATGGTTATCCTGAATTTTCTGTGAAGGTCACACAAGTGTGTTCACAAGTGTCCTTATAAGCAGGAAGCAGACAGGTCAGAGTCAGAAAAGTAGATGTGATGACAGAGGCAGAGGTCAGAATGATGTGGCCAGAAGCAAGGAATTCTGGCAGCCTCCACAAGCTGGAAAAGGCAAAGAGATGAATTTTCTTCTTGAGCTTCTAGAAGGAACACAGTCCTGCTGGCACCTTGATTTTAGTCCCTCAAGACCCATTTTGGACTTTTGACCTGCAAAACTATAAGATAATAAGTTTGTATTGTTTTGAGCCCCTAACTTAGTGGTAATTTGTTACAGCAGAAATAAGAAACTAATACAGATTTCAATAAGTATTTCATGAGCAGCTTCATTTTAGAAAGCAGAGCTGCATGGCAGCTGTAGGGTGAGTGTGAGTGTTGTAAACTTAACTATAGTTTTTTCTTAATGAATCACTAAAAATGCAAAGATGGAGGCCTCTAAAAAGTAATCTAATTTAAAACAATTTTACTTTAATTGACCATCTTATTCATTTCTACTTTTAAGTGGGTTGTTTTATTTATAGATGATCACATCCTATTTTACAATATGAATGGTATTCCAAAGCAAGTGCTAAAACCCATAGACACCTTTAAAAATGAACAGATTGAAGTGGGTAGTTGGAATTGGCTAAGAGTAATATACACTCTTTGAATAGATTATCATTTCATTTTCTGTGAAGAAACAAGAGGAGAAAACTTAGATTACTTTCTAAGGCAAAGCAGTAGATTCATGGCTTAATTCTTTGCACTTCTGTTTTCTGTTGTCACATACACATTGCCTCTAAAGCTTTGGAGGGAAACAGCCCAGTTTCTTGATCTTGCTATTGGGAGGTGTGATTGTGGACTGAACTGGTAGGCTGTCAGGATAAAGAATCAGGAGCGAAAGTTCCATGTTATGGCTGAGGTGCACTGATTGTAGTGTAGAGGAAGTTCTTTTTTTACATATGCAGAATCAATTTCTTTTCTGATCTAACAAGGTCATTTTCAGATTTATTGGTAGGAACCTGTAGAGAGCAGATACTGTGACCCACACTACTTCTTATCCTTTTGTAATCACATGATTATTCTTTTAAAACTATAAAATCAATATGGCCGAAGTTGAGGCAATGTATCCATTTTGACATTTAAACATTTCCAATGTAATTAATATCTGGTGATTCTTTACTTTGTGCCTTCTGAATCTGCTAGGATGCCTTTAGCTACAGGAGCAGAAACCTTAAATAGACTTAAAGAGTAAAGAAATGTATTTTCTCTGAAAACAAGAAGTCCAGAGATCGAGCTTCTGGGTCAGTTGACTTGAGTAGCTCAGCAGCCATTGGTGACTCAGTTTTTCCGTCTTACTGCACTGTCCTCCCTTGGGATGTTGACTTTGGCCCCAGGCTGGTCTCCTTACAACTGTAATGACTTGAAGCAGTTTCAGGTGTCACACCTAGACAAGACATGGTTCAAAGAAGACGACTGTCTTTTTATTGTGTTTCTTTCTCAGGAGAGAAGAAGCATTTCCAAGAATCCTCCAGTAGAATACTCACTTTTGATTGGCTGAAATTAGGTCACATGCTAGTTTCTAGACGGTCATTGGCAAGTGGAATGTGATCACATGACTGGTGGAACCATGAGGCTGCATGTCAGCCACCATACCTATCATCTATGATTTCTGTGTTTTTCTGTTTACTTCTCTTGTGGCTGATTCTTATCCATGTTTCTTCTAAGACTCCTATGACCAATCTTGTTAAATTAATATATTTATTTTAAATATGTTAAAAAATTTTTAATTTATCTAATTTTTTAAAAAAGTTGCACATTGAGTTTTTGTGTCTGTTTTATATATATATATATATTTTAATATTTTTGATTGTTCTGGATCTTCATTGCTGCACTTGGGCCTTCTCTAGTTGCGGCAGCTAGGGGCTACTCTTTGTTTCAGGGCTTGGACGTCTCACTGCGATGGTTTCTGTTGTTGTGGAGCAAGGGCTCTAGGCATGTGGGCTTCAGTAGTTGCAGTGCACAAGGCTTAGTTGCTCTGCAACAGTCAGGACTGGGGATCAAACCCGTGTCCTCTGTCTTGGCAGACAAATTCTTAGGCACTGGACCACCAGGGAAGTTCTCTAAATGTGTTTTGTATTCATGAGTTCTGGATGAGGGCCTGAGGATGGTATTGTTCCAAGAAGAGATCATTTTGGGCCACTTTATGGTTTGCTTGACATTCTGAATAGATAAGGCTTCCAGACTCCATTAATTAGTTAAGTGCAGAATTATAGCTGTCTTCACTTTTTTTTCCCAAAAGCCTCCATCTAATATTGGAATGGGTTCCTGATTCAGGAAGTAGAATATTTTTCTCTGGAGGTCTTTAAAAAACATGGTAAATATTCAATTAACAGAGTATAGGGATGTTTGTGGAAAGCAGAAAAATGAAGTGCATTCATGCTTCTAGTTTTTTACCAGATATTTATAAAGCGCCTACTAAGTGTATGCTGTATTTTAGGGAAAGAGAGGCTGACATGTAGAGATAAATTGCAGTGAGGCAGAGAGTGGTCTCATACATATGAGGCCAGTGGCCGAGCAGTTCCACTGTGGTGGAATTGAATCATCACTTAACCAGCGGTTTCTCTGAGTGGGCAGCCATCTGTGAGGTGTAACTTAAGGAGTGCTTGTGCAAGCCCCAATTTATATCATCCTTCCTGTTTTAATATGGTGCCTACCCTTCAATATTAAGAGTCTTCCTTTGGATTGAAATAATATTATATGTCTTGAGATGGCCTTAGTAAAATGCAGATCTACTATCTGGATAGGATAATGAGTCTCCAAGCTACTTCCCGGAGAAGGCAATGGCACCCCACTCCAGTACTCTTGCCTGGAAAATCCCATGGATGGAGGAGCCTGGTGGGTTGCAGTCCATGGGGTCGCTAAGAGTCTGGCACGACTGAGTGACTTCACTTTCACTTTTCACTTTCATGCATTGGAGAAGGAAATGGCAACCCACTCCAGTGTTCTTGCCTGGAGAATCCCAGGGATGGCGGAGCCTGGTGGGCTGCCGTCTCTGGGGTCGCACAGAGTCGGACACGACTGAAGTGACTTAGCAGCAGCAGCAGCAAGCTACTTCCATTGGAACGTGGTATGTATGCTCAGTTGCTCAGTCTTGTGCAACTCTTTGTGACCCCATTGACTGTAGCCCTCCAGGCTCCTCTATGCATGGAATTTTCCAGGCAAGGATACTGGAGTGGGTTGCCATTTCCTTCTCTAGGGGATCTTGATCCAGGAATTAAACCCGAGTCTCTTGCATTGGCAGGCGGATTCTTTACTACTAGCACCACCTTTAAGATTAAGATTAACCACATTAAGAAGTTATCATTTGTATATTATTATCAGTTTCATTACCTGGTAATTTAGGATGATTTTAATGTGAAAGAGAATATATTTTGAATTGGCAAAAAGGGTGTGGGGGTTGGGCCTTAGAGAAACTGAACATTTGTCTGTGAGAAAGTCAGACCCTTCCTAAACTGTGTCAGTTCTTCTCCTCATCATCCTTCTTGTCCTTTTAAAACACTTCATGTATAGCTAAGGTCGAACTTAAATATAGTGCGGCATGGGCTGTGGCAGCAAGAAAAAGCTTCTCTGGAAAAGACAGTGGGAAGTGTGAGATTTCAAACAATCCTTCACAGCAACAAATGTCAGTGTATTTTGGCATATAGCATGTTAATCTATGGATTGTGAGGTTGCTCAGGAAGCTGCCAGGCTAACATGGTTAAATATATGTATGGAAGGAGAAAGAAAGAAACCTTAGTCCAGCACAATGTGAGCGGCAGATTGACTAAAGCCCTTGGACCAGTGGTTCTCATTCTTGGCTGCACTTTGGAATCACCTGGAGAGTGACACAAATTATTGATACCTGGGTCCTACCCCCTGGAGCACAGCTGTCCTAGGCTGGATCTGCTGGTTGTTCTTTTCGGGTGAGGCAGCTTCTGTTTGTAAAGAGAGATAGAGGATTTTAAGAAGTGTTCTATGAATTGAATTCCCAGGAATGAAGATTTACTTTGCTTGTAATGATCTTTTGGTCTTGGATTCAGTTCAGTTCAGTTCAGTCGCTCAGTCGTGTCCGACTCTTTGCGACCCCATGAATCGCAGCACGCCAGGCCTCCCTGTCCATCACCAACTCCCGGAGTTCACCCAGACTCACATCCATCGAGTCAGTGATGCCGTCCAGCCATCTCATCCTCTGTCGTCCCCTTCTCCTCCTGCTCCCAATCCCTCCCAGCATCAGAGTCTTTTCCAATTAGTCAACTCTTCCCATGAGGTGGCCAAAGTACTGGAGTTTCAGCTTTAGCATCATTCCTTCCCAAGAAATCCCAGGGCTGATCTCCTTCAGAATGGACTGGTTGGATTTCCTTGCAGTCCAAGGGACTCTCAAGAGTCTTCTCCCGATGAGAAACCCCTGCACCACAACTAGGGAGTAGCCCCCACTCACCATAACCAGAGAAAAGCCTGTGCTGCAGTGAAGACCCAGCAGAGCCAAAAGGAAAAATAAATAAATTAAAAAGTTATAAAAAGAAAAAAAAAAAAAAAGAGTCTTCTCCAACACCACAGTTCAAAAGCATCATTTCTTCGGTGCTCAGCCTTCTTCACAGTCCAACTCTCACATCCATACATGACCACAGGAAAAACCATAGCCTTGACTAGACGGACCTTTGTTGGCAAAGTAATGTCTCTGCTTTTGAATATGCTATCTAGGTTGGTCATAACTTTCCTTCCAAGGAGTAAGCGTCTTTTAATTTCATGGCTGTAGTCACCATCTGCAGTGATTTTGGAGCCCAAAAAATAAAATCTGACACTATTTCCACTGTTTCCCCATCTATTTCCCATGAAGTGATGGGACCGGATGTCATGATCTTCATTTTCTGTATGTTGAGTTTAAGCCAACTTTTTCACTCTTCACTTTCACTTTTATCAAGAGGCTCTTTAGTTCCTCTTCACTTTCTGCCATAAGGGTGGTGTCATCTGCATATCTGAGGTTATTGATATTTCTCCCGGCAATCTTGATTCCAGCTTGTGCTTCTTCCAGCCCAGCGTTTCTCATGATGTACTCTGCATATAAGTTAAATAAGCAGGGTGACAATATACAGCCTTGACGTACTCTTTTTCCTATTTGGAACCAATCTGTTGTTCCATGTCCAGTTCTAAATGTTGCTTCCTGACCTGCATACAAATTTCTCAAGAGGCAGATCAGGTGGTCTGGTAGTCCCATCTCTTTAAGAATTTTCCACAGTTTCGTGTGATCCACGCAGTCAAAGGCTTTGGCATAGTCAATAAAGCAGAAATAGATGTTTTTCTGGAACTCTCTTGCTTTTTCCATGATCCAGCGGATGTTGGCAATTGATCTCTGGTTCCTCTGCCTTTTCTAAAACCAGCTTGAACATCTGGAAGTTCACGGTTCACATATTGCTGAAGCCTGGCTTGCAGATTACTGTGTCTTAAAAAAAAAAAAAAAGCTTTTTTTTTTCTGTGTTTAATCTCATGTAGAGATGAAACTTAAAGTTGTTATCCATAGTTTAATTTTCCCAGAAAGTCCATGGTCACGTGACAGACTTCGAAATCTGAACTGTGGAAATTTTGTACCCTGACTCCTGCATCTGAAATGAGTGAGCCTCTCCAGATGTGAGTTTCCATGGATAGGCACCTTCCTGTTCTGAGATGGTTACCCAGTTTTCTGGCTTTGAGAGTAATACCATTCACTCTTTGGAAAGAACTAAATTATTTTTCCTAGACAGAAGGAGCAGAACTTGGATGTAGACCTCCTTTTTCCACATTAGGCAAGATGCACTGGTGCTAAAGTTTGAATTAGAGATCGTGATCTCTGCCTCTCCTTACTCAGGAGAGAGTGTTTAAGGCATATTAGATCTGCAGAGCAGAATGCCTTCCAAGTGCAAGATATCATTTCCTCATAGGTTTTTCCATTTGAGTTACTGAGTTACTCAAAGATTAGGAGTAGTTGGGGACCTATAGGGGAGAAAGGGGCTTCCCAGGTGGTGCTGGTGGTTAAGAACCCTGCTACCAATGCAGGCGATGCAGGTTCGATCCCTGGGTTGGGAAGATCCCCTGGAGGAGGGCATGGCAACCCACTCCAGTATACTTGCCTGGAGAATCCCATGGACAGAGGAGTCTGGCAGGCTACAGTTCACAGGGTCCCAAAGAGTCAGACACAACTGAAGTGACTTAGCACACACGCATGCATGTAGGGAGAAAATCTTTCCCTGACCCCTTGGTGAAACATTTGACAAACTCAGGATTTTAGGTTTTAAATGCATTTATTTCCTAAATTTTCCACTTATTTATTTTTATCCTGTTATATTTTAGGTATTTGTTAGAAGCCATAAATCTTTTGAGCATGAGGTAGGTTATAAATAGGTTAAAGATATAAATATGAATAGAGTTTCTTCCAGCTCCCCACTTCTGGCCGTGCTCGCAGGTGTGTTTGGCAGACACCCATCATGAACCAGAAATCAAAAAGAGACCTGGTCGAACCTCAAGAAAACCAGACTCTGACCTGAAAAGAATGTGATATATTCTGGTTTTCTGGTTTGTTTGTTTGTTTGGTGCTCATGACACTTCCGATGAGCAGTTATGTATAATGGCCACAGTCAAACTTTCATGTTTCTTCAATGTAGGAAATGTTAAGCCTTTTGGAAGGTGGAAAGGATGGATGGCAAGGATGACTGTGTGCTATGCTAAAGTTTTTTTTGATGGACACAATGATTCTTCACAGCTGTATGTAGGACTTTTGTACCAAGAATCTTAGGCAGACTGGAATTGAGGCTTTGAAATTCATTAATTCCAAGAGTGGTAGAAGAACTCAGATCATTAAAACACACACACACACACACACACACAGTGTTCCCTTTGCCTGAGTCAGCTGTGGGACACTGCAAATTCCCTTATTCTTCTCCACCTATTTCTTTGGGGAAAATGAATGAGAAATCAACTCTTAAGTCTCAAACGCTAATGAGGAAAACTCATAGACTAGAGTTAGTGGAGAGCTCAGTGGCAGCCACAACCACCCCTGTGTGCGATTTTGTCTGTCCAGAGCAAGCAGCTAACTCCCTTCTGCATAAAGCTTCCCTGGGGATGTTCTTGTGTTGAGGAAGGGAAATCAGTCTTGGTTGTTAAAATATTAATCTTTGCACAGCTGGGTCTCTCCAGTACTGTAGTAGTAGGTTCTGTGTGATCTAAAAGAACTGCCAACCTCTCCAGCTGGCCTCAGGAAGCCAGAGCTATTTTTGAAATTCAAAGGACTGGTGGTATTAAGTAAAAATAGAGCACAGCATAAGTGAAGGAGAGACTGAATGTAAAAATAAGGAATCAGAGATTTACATCAGGTAACTCAGGGATTCAACAGTTCAGGGATAGGAAGTATTTCTTAAACATGTATTTGTCTCTTTAGTATACTATGGATATATTCAAGCACCTCCAGGATCTGTCTGGGGTCTATCTTCCATCCTCACCTGGGACCGAACATGCATCGGATGTTTCCTGACCCCACATTTTTCTACCATTATTCTTCTTTCCTCAGACAGCTTTCTCCCTTTTTTTGTCTGGATGCACCCCAGGGTCTCTCTGAAGCCTTGCTGGCAACCCTAACTCCCACTCAGCCCGTCCCTGTGAAACTCCCCCGAGCTGTTCTTGGCAGGGCTCATTTCCACTCCACTCTCTCATTTTGCTTCAGATTGATTGACTGAAAGGGGCTTTTCTTCCAGCTGGTAGCCATGCTGGACCAGAAACCGTCCAGCACAATTGGGAAGAGGGATGGGAATGCTCTGTTGCACTTTGCCAATCAAACAGTAGTCCCTTATTTAACTCCTGGATAGCAGTTTTGGGGAGGGGAAAGGGTGGGTTAAACAGAGTTAGTTGGATTTGTGGAAAAAATGATAACTGATCAGATACTAAGGGTTTTCCATAGTGCTTATAACTGAGGTTAAGTTTAAACATCACCTGACAGATAGAACTTTATGTGATCTTAACTTTCTCTGCTTCTCGCTATACTTACCTCAAAATAGTTTTTACATCTACAAACCCTTCAGTAAGGAACTAATTATACCATGACTTCAGGTAGATAGCATGCTATCCATATGATAACATAATCTAAGGTTTGTTTTAGTTTTTCCAGCAGTATTGAGGTATGGCTGACATAACATTTTGTACAGCATGCTTATTTGATACACTTGGATACTGCAAAATGATTACCATCATAGCATTAGCTAACACCTGCATTATGTCGAGTAACTACTGTTTCTTTCTTGTGGGCAGCAATTTAGCAATTTTTTTGGTCACTCCATGCAGCATGCGGAATCTTCCCCAGTTGGGAATTGAAGCTGTACCCCCTGCATTGGAAGCACAGAGTCTCAACTACTGGACTGCCAGAAATGTAACATTTTAGAATGGTTTTTTAGAATGAGCTTGGAGTGATTCTATGATCACATTTAATGATCAGACCTTAAATATATTGGGCCAACTACCTTCATTACCTTACAGTCTAAATCAGATGAGAATCAGATGATTGCATTCTCAGAGGGACCAAGCATTTAAAAAATTTCCAAGCAGTTAATTAGGTGGCTCAATAGTGATAAGGCCTTTGATAACTTCCACCAAAAAATAAAAAGTCATAGCATCACCTACATGGGAGTGAGAAATTTATTAAACCTGATTCTCTTTGCCACTGGATCATTGCTTCCCCAAGTCAGAGAGCTGAGTTGTCCTTTTGTATCTAACTTCTGGCTGGAACTTGCCTGGTGGCTCAGATGGTAAAGCATCTGCCTGCAATGCAGGGGACCTGGGTTCAATCCCTGGGTTAGAAAGATCCCCTGGAGAAGGAAATGGCAACCCACTCCAGTACTCTTACCTGGAAAATCCCATGGACGGAGGAGCCTGGTAGGCTACAGTCCATGGGGTTGCAAAGAGTCGGACACGACTGAACGACTTCACTTTCTTTGTGACTGGAACCAAATTTTAACTCCAGGAGATAGTGAAGGACAGGGAAGCCTGGCATGCTGCAGTTCATGGGGTTGCAAAGAGTTGGACATGACTTGGCGACTGAACAATATAGTGTTTTAAATGCTTTAAGGTTTGAACAAAAATTTTCTCTTTTTATGTCTTTAATGCCCTGTAAAAGGGCCTAGATAATATAATATGTTCTTGTATCAAAGATTGAAAAAGAAAAAACCCATTTGGACTTGTTGATTTAGGAAGAGACTTCTGGAACTAAACCCAAATATCTCAGCTTCACATTATTCATCTTTATTTTTTTTAATGATCTGTGTGGGATAATAGACTTAATGCTTTCCAAAAGCTTAATGCTTTCCTTTATCTGTCTTTTCATAATTAAACTGTATTGAATTAGAGAATTGGAAAAAAATAACATTTCATTCATTAGAAATGGATTTCTTATGTGAAAATTCAGCAGTCACTTTTCCTTTTGAGGGCTAAAAAAGGATTCTTGGAGCTAAGCCAGAAAATAATCTCTTCATCAGCAACAGTTAATAAGAACATTAATAAGGCACATTATATCTGAAGAGAAGGCTTTGAACTAATTTCTTGTAATCAGAATGCACTCGTAGGCTCAGCTGGGAATTATTAACATGTGAAAACATCTCTTAGGCTCTTCTGGGAATTAAACAAGAAATATTGAGAGGACTGAAAAAAAATTTCAGAAATGAGGAAATTGAGTATAAATTGTCCTCTTTGAAAAATACAGAGAAAACAAAGATGATGTTTTAAAAGCTTCTAATTATGTTAAAACAGAATTGAGAAAGTAGTGAAAACAGTGTCCTTATCTCTTGATTTGAAGTTATACGATGCTAATTTAAGGTGAATTACTTAATCAAATGTTATAGATAGGTCTGCTATGTTAAGAATCTGGAATATTTGGAGTCTCCCCAGTTTTGTCTTCCTTAATTTGGATCAGAGAAAGAATTTGCTTAACTTCTGCATTTCAGAAAATGGAGCAGTTCAGTTATTTACCCTTTTCTATTGAGATCATAAAAAGAGGATGCTAAAGCCTCGAAGCTTAGCTTAGTGATCAGGTGAGGTTGAAGTCAGTCAGTTCATTTCATTTCAGCATTTGAGAATTAATAGCCACAGGATTCTGCTTTTCCAGCTAAGAGCATTCTTGATTTTCTGTTAGACAGAAATACTTTTTTTTCCACAGAATCTGGCACAAAATAAAAATGTGTGTCCAGCGAAGATATGCCTAGTTTCAGTTCATGTGAAGAATCTTTAAAGTAAACTTTACAAACATCCAGATTATCAAGACCCAGGGAAGGAATTTATTGATAAAACAGAGGAGGGCTCATAGCTGAGAGAATTTTGATTTACGCTTTCTACCTCTAAGTTTTCCTGCGGGGCTGAAATCTTTCTGAAATAATGGGATTTGAATTTCAAGCTGTTCCTTTTGAAAGAGGGCAGCAACTGTTTGGAACAGGATGGCTTTGATGAATCCTTGGGGATAAATACTCCAAGTAATGTTGGTGGCTTCCAGCAGCAGAAGATTAGATGTGAAATCCACCACAGGCACCAGGAGTTCCACCTAGGTTTGTTTATCACAAGCTTGATTAAGTATTGCGCGTCCCATAGGACCACAGCCTTGGGCTTCTGAACCCTACCGTGTGGGATACAGACTGATGACGGAGGTCATGTACACAGTCCTAAGGTGAAGAGTTGTTGCTAGCCTCAGAAACCACAGAGAGTTCTAAAAACAGCTCATTTACTTAATCCACTAATCAGAAGGAGGTAGGGGAAAACCACAGGAAAAATCATGATGCGGGGGAAGTTTGTTCTCAGTGAAATCTTTCAAACTTTTCTTCCTCCTTCTCCCTGATCATCCTCACTTTGTACCTTTGCTTTCATCACTAGGGTGGCGGCCATGCAGGACTACCCTTGGGATCTAAAGAGTCTTCAGTTTTCCCTTAATCCATTTCACTATATCAAAACACTCTTTCTTTAAGAACTTGGTTTAAAGACTTTTTGAGGGACCATCAGCAATTCATAGTTGTTAAAAGGTGTATTTTTAAAGAAGATTTAATTATGGTTCTTACTCAGATATAGAATGAACATGTGTCAAAGACTTTTAAAAGCTCATTAATTAACAAAGAAACCAGGCAGACACAGCTGGATCAAAGGAAAGAACAAAAAATCACATATTTACATGGAATCAAGGACTGTTTCAAATTTGGCTCCAACTAATCCATAAAATTTGCACATCACTTGTGGATTGTCAAATGAACTCCAACTTTTAAACCAAAACAAACAGACAAAAAGAAAAAGGACTGTTAAAGTAAATTGACAAATGGATCTATGACTAACTTTTTCCAAGGGATGAAGGCTGTTTCTCCACTGGACAATTAATTTGCTTGTCTGGAGAAGAACTATTTGTATCGCTGTCAGTTATCTACAAGTTAAAAAATTGAGTCCAAAGGTGACTCAGAGCTCTACAAGGAATCAGATAGTTCTCAGAGGCTTCAACAGTCCATTAAAAGAATGTTCAGTATCATCTTCCTTTTTTCAAAGTTAAAATTTTTGCTTGCACACTGAAGTAAGAATCCCTTGTAGCCCTAATTTGTTTGGAAGCATTTGTATTGTGAAAGAGTACTTGTTAACTAAAAGAACTGAATAGGAGACTTTGGATAAGCGAAGATGTATCTGTCAGGGAAGCCCAGTTACTGTGACAAACGATTCCAGTCTCAGTGGCTTAACTCAGTGGATTTGTTACTTGCCCTCTTCAGAGCCGCCAGTCAACAGTTACTCTTCTACCAAGTGTCTCTACTATCTTCTTGGGCCTAAGCAACCTCCATGGATCCTCTGTATCCTGCCAGGTGGCAGGGAAAAGAACTTAAGGAAAGCTATGTGCAATGCCTCAGCCTGGAGTGGACTCATTTTCCTTCCACTCAGATTCTGTTAGTGAAAACTAGCCATGCTCCACCTGGCTGAAGGTGGAGCAAGTGGTGGTGGTTGTGGTCATGGTGGAAATTGCAGCTTAGCTGAAGCAAAACCAACTTGGTGACCACTTTGCATTTTCAGAAGCACTTCCTCTAGGAAGGAAACCCCAGAGAACTGAGGAAAACCCAGTTCTCTATCATTAGTGATGTGCAGAACACAGGGTCTGCTGTCCAGGAGCATAAGAATCATGGGGATGAAAACTCTATAATGTGAGGTGGGAAGTGACGTATGCAGGGAAAAAATGCTCTGAAAGTACCGAAGGGTGAAATAGTAATTTCAAACAAGGGGAGCCGTGACAGCCATAGAGACAACATGCAGGGTGGCCGTTGAAAGCCTAGAATTTGGGGTCATGATGTCCTGAATTCAAGTCTTCTCTTTGCTGCCATTGTTCCTTGACAAATCTTTGACCTCTCTGAGCCTTAGTTTTCCTAACTCTAAAAAGGTAACTGTTAGCTCATAGGGTTGTTGTAACTTTACGTGAGTAGATATATACAGGCAAAGTGAAAGAGGCTCATTTAGATAAAGGTTAGTTTGATTTAAATAGGCAGAGAAGGCAAGTAACCTAATAAGAAAGACTGCTTTCCTCCATATTTTCTCAAGGAGTTTGCATACAATGGGAATTCCCACTAAGACTGTGTATGAGAAGAGGGAATCTACTACCAAGCACATGTTTGAGAACCTCAGTGCTCTTGAGAGTACAATAGTTGAATTATTTAAAAATCTGACAGATTTCTAGTGGCCTTTGTTGATTTATTCTTTTTTTCCCCAGCATGACCCAGAGATTGTCCATACAATACTTTATTAATCATTGTGTTTAATGACTTTAGTGTGAGGAGATTGGAAAGTGATTGCCTGTTTTAGAGGCAACACAAATAATTGATCAGAGTTTTCACTTTTCAGATATTGCACCTTCAAGATATAGGTAAGGTTTCTGTGTCTTACCTATATTTTTGCCTCTAAGTGTTATTTTTCTCTGTGTTAATTATATATTTTAACTTTTGGAATATGTAGGATAATTAAAGAATGCTGTTAAGAAAGAAAACTCACAGCGTGACTATTTTCAGGACATTTAGCATAAAGACTATAGTATTAAGACATGAACTTGGAAGTGGTGAGTGTTTTGTACTACTTAGTAGCCTCATACAATTTTACATCCAGCTTCTCTGCATCGTGAATGTCTTAATAATTTTATACAGCTGAGAATGCTGCTGCTGCTAAGTCGCTTCAGTCGTGTCCGACTCCGTGCGACCCCATGGACTGCAGCTTACCAGGCTCCTCCGTCCATGGGAGTTTCCAGGCAAGAGTAGTGGAGTGGGTTGCCATTGCCTTCTCCTACAGCTGAGAATAATCCTTAAGAAAAAGCAGGTATGGTGTTTCTTGAACATCAGTGCACATCCAGATCACTTGGGGATGCTGATAAAGTGTGAGTTCTGATTCAGTAGGTCTGAGGAGCCGCTGGAGATGCTGCATTTGTACAAAGCTCCCACGAGATGAAGATGCTGCTGGGCTGTGGACCACACTGTAAGGGGCAAGAGGCCAATGGACATATGCTTTATTTGGGAAGATGAGGAAGCCTTACTTGGGAGACTGAGAGGTCCTAGAGGTCTTTTAAAAAAGGAATTTTATAGTATCTGCTTTTATTAAAGGTACAGTTGGTTGGTCCTCCCCTTCCTCCATTAGGGACAGAATTCTCTAGACCCCTAAACCACGAGTTAGTTTTGGCTCTGCTTTAAATTTTTTACTGATTTAATTTAATTATTTGTACTCTTAATGATGGTGACAAGGGCATTTCATCTCTCTCTGCCTTCGTATCTTCAAAAGTGAAACCACCTGACTGTTACCTGCTGCAGAGGAGAAACGGGGATGAAACAGGGATGAACTGTGCCACCCTTGGCTTGTATGCTGACAGATCTTACCATGAACCCAGCTACTCAGATCATTCCCTTGGTTATTATTTGTGCTTTTAAGAAGTGTGGAATTTTAGGACTTCCCTGAGGCTCGTAAGAGCAAAGTGCCAAGCAAACCACCCCCAGCTCCCTTCAGTTAAGGATCGCAGGATGAATTCTAAAAAAAGAGCCACGTGAATATGCCGTGACTCTCTGAGAGTCCCAGTCACAAGTGGATTTTGTGTGTGTGCCAAGTCGCTTCAGTCGTGTCTGACTCAAAAATTTTGAGACCCTATAGACTGTAGTCTGCCAGGCTCCTCTGTCCATGGGATTTTCTACGCAAGAATACTGGAGTGGGTTGCCATGCCCTCCTCTAGGGGATATTCCTGATCCAGGGATCAAACCTTCATCTCTTATGTCCCCTGCATAGCAACCCACTCCAGTATTCTTGCCTGGAAAATCCCCATTGACAGAGGAGCTGGTGGGCTGCAATTCATGAGGTCGCAAAGAGTTGGAGTTGACTGAGCAACTAAGCACAGCATTGGCAGGTGGGTTCTTTACCACTAGTGCCACTTGGGAAGCCCTCAGAGTGGATTCATCATCAGTCAGTCAGTATCATTTCAGTTGCTCAGTTGTGTCCGACTCTTTGCGACCCCATAGACTGCAGCACGCCAGGCTTCACTGTCTATCACCAACTCCCGGAGCTTGCTCAAACTCGTGTCCATCAAGTCGGTGATGCCATCCAACCATCTCATCCTCTGTCATCCCCTTCTCCTCCCACCTTTGATCCTTCCCAGCATCAGGGTCTTTTCCAATGAGATTAGAACAGGACAAATCCAGCCTTACTCTTGGGAGAAAACACATCCAAATGCACACTTCTTCAAAGTTTTTGTTGAACTCCTGCTGTTTACATAGCACTTTTATGGGCACATAAATATAAAGTAAAATTATCAGTAGCAGCTCTCATTTGCTGGGTGCTTGCTCTATACTCATGCTGCTGCTGCTGCTAAGTCGCTTCAGTCGTGTCCGACTCTGTGCGACCCCATAGACGGCAGCCCATTAGGCTTCTCCGTCCCTGGAATTCTCCAGGCAAGAACACTGGAGTGGGTTGCCATTTCCTTCTCCAATGCATAAAACGGCTAAGCAATTGATTTTCTTCCTGGGTTCCTTTGTTACTTTAGATAATACTAGATAGCAGTGATTCTTTTTTTTTTTTATTTTATTTTATTTTTAAACTTTACATAATTGTATTAAGAAAGAATAATGATTCTAATGCTTAGGGCATCAGTTGTCCCTGGCTTCATTCCCACGGTGCTTTCCATGCATATGGACATTTCTTCAATTTCCATATACTTTCAGAGGAGAGGATTTGATCATCTTCCTTGGAAAGTCATTACATTGCTTAAATGATGAGAAAATTCTTCAACAACTTAAATAACATATGCTTCTTTCACGTTCCGTACGTTCCAGGTTTTGGCTATGATGGTAACCACAGAAAGCTTGATTTTATTTATTGATTATTTTTAAACTAACAGTAGTTGATTTACAATATTGTATTAGTTTCAGGTATACAACATAATGATTTAACATTTTTATAGATTATACTCTATTTAAAGTTATTATAAAATAATGGCTGTATTTCCCTGTGCTGTACCATATATCCTTGTAGCTTATTTATTTTACATATATTAGTTTGTACCTTTAAATCTCCTACTTCTATTTTTTCCCCTCTCGCTTCTCCTTACTGGTAGCCACTAGTTTATTCTCTATATCTGTGAGTCTGTTTCTGTTTTGTTACATTCATTCATTTGCCTTAGTTTTAGAGATCACTTATCAGTGATAGCATAAGGTATTTGCCTTTCTCTGATTTATTTCACTAAGTGCAATACTCTCTAGGTCTATCCATGTTGTTGCAAACAGAAAACTTTCATTCTTTTTTATGACTGAATAATATCCCATTATTACTCAAGTTGACTCATTGGAAAAGACTCTGATGCTGGGAGGGATTGGGGGCAGGAGGAGAAGGGGACGACAGAGGATGAGATGGCTGGATGGCATCACTGACTCGACGGACGTGGGTTTGGGTGAATTCCGGGAGTTGGTGATGGACAGGGAGGCCTGGCGTGCTGTGATTCATGGGGTCGCAAAGAGTCAGACACCACTGAACTGAACTGAACTGATTGATATATATATATACATACACATACACATACACATACATATACATACATACACCATACCTTTATCCATTCTTCTCTTGGGGGGCACTTAGGTTGCTACCATGTTTTGGCTATTGTAAATAATGCTGCTATGAACACTGGACTACATGTTTTCATTTTCTTTGTGTGTACCCAGGACTGAAATTGCTGGATCATATGGTAGTTCTATTTTTAGTTTTCTGAGGACTCCGTCATACTGTTTCCACAGTGGCTGTACCAGTTTGCATTCCCACCAGTAATGTGCAGGGGTTCTATTTTCTCCTCATCTTTGCCAGCATTTATTATTTGTAGACTTTTTGATAATAGCCATTCTGACAAGTGTGAGGTGATACCTCATTGTGTTTTGATTTGCATTTCTCTGATGATTAGTGATGTTGAGTATCTTTTTATGTGCCTAGTAGCCATTTGTATGTCTTCTTAGGAAAAATGTCTACTTAGGTCTTCTGCCCATTTTAAAATCAGATTGTTAGTTTTTTGATTGTGAGTTGTGTGAGCTATTATATATTTTGGATATTGTCTCTCTGTTGGTCATATTGTTTGCAAATATTTTCTCCCATTCAACGGATTGGGTTTGTTTGTTTTGTTGATGGTTTCCTTTGCTGTGCAAAAAGCCTTTAAGTTTAAATCAGTTCAGTTCAGTCACTCAGTCGTGTCCGACTCTTTGCGACCCCATGAATCGCAGCATGCCAGGCCTCCCTGTCCATCACCAACTCCCAGAGTTCACCCAAACTCATGTGCATTGAGTCGGGATACCATCCAGCCATCTCATCCTCTGTCGTCCCCTTCTCTTCCTGCCCCTAAGCCCTCCCAGCATCAGGGTCTTTTCCAATGAGTCAACTCTTCACATGAGGTGGCCAAAGTATTGGAGTTTCAGCCTCAGCATCAGTCCTTCCAATGAACACCCAGGACTGGTCTCCTTTAGGATGGACTGGTTGGATCTCCTTGCAGTCCAAGGGACTCTCAAGAGTCTTCTCCAGCACCACAGTTCAAATGCATCAATAGGTCTCATTTATTTATTTTTACTTTTGATTTCTTTGCTTTAGGAGATATATAAAAAAATATTTTGCTACAATTTATGTCCAAGAGTGTTCTGTCTATGTTTTCTTCTAGGAGTTTTATGGTATCTTGTCTTAAATACATTTAGGTCTTCAATCCATTTGGATTTTATTTTTGTATATGGACTGAGAAAATGTTCTAATTTCATTCTTTTTTTTTTTTACAGAAAACCTGATATAATCCTCACAATAACCCTAAGATATACATAGTAATATATTTTCCATTTTACATATGAAGTTATTTAAAATTCATACATCCAGCAAGTGGCAGAACCAGGAATTAAACCCACATCTTTATTTGGTTTTGAAAATGCTGGCTTTTTAAAAAACTGAGTTATAATTGATTTACAATATTGTGTTAGTTTCAAGTGTACAGCAAAGTGATTCATATATATATACACACACATATGTATATTTTCAGATTATTTTCCTTTATAAATTATCACAATATATTGAATATAGTTCCTGTGTTTTATGGTAAATCCTTGTTGTTTATTTTGTATATAGTAATTCATATCTGTTGGTCCTATCCTGCCAGATTATCCCTCCCCCCTCCATCCCTTTCCCCTTTGGTAACCATAAATTGTTTTTTTTTTTTATGAATTTGTTTCTGTTTTGTATATACATTCCTTTGTATTATTTTTTAGATTCCACATATAAGGGGTATCATATAGTATTTGTCTTTCTCTGTCTGAATTGCTTCACTTAGTATGATATTCTCTGGTCCATCCATGTTGCTACAAATAGCAGTATTTCATTCTTTTTTTTTTTAGTCACTGAGTTGTATTCCATTGTGGGCTTCCCTAGTGGCTCAGCTGTAAAGAATCCACCTGCCAATGCAGGATCTGTGGGTTTGATCTCTGGATTGGGAAGATTCCCTGGAGAAGGAAATGGCTACCCACTCCAGTATTCTTGCCTGAAGAATCCATGGACAGGGGAGCCTGGCAGGCTACAGTCCATGTGGTTGCAAAAAAGTTGGACACTACTTAGTGATTAAACAACAAGTATTCCGTTGTATATACACCCCACATCTTCTTAAAACAGTTATCTTTTGGAGGGTATTTGGATGCCCACTTCTTGGCTGTTGTAAATAGTGCTGCTATGAACAGTGGGGTGCATATACTTCTTTGGAGTTTTCATATTTTCCTAGTGTTTGGCCAGGAGTGGGATTGCTGGATCATATGGTCACTCTATGAAATTGCTGCTCTTAATATATGAACCCACATCCCTCTTACAGTTTTGGGAGCCCCATGTTGGAGCTAGCTCTTACTGAATTGCAAGAGCCAGTTGTTAGTTTCAGGAATTTTGTAAGCTCGTTGTTAAATCCAGCCATTATTAAAAATCAAATTATTATTAAATAAATTAAACTTACATTTAAATTTTAATTTAACTAATAAGATAAACTTTAAATAAATTATATCAAAGATAGAATCAGACATACTTAAAACCTGGCATGCTGCAGTCCATGGGGTTGCAAAGAGTCGGACACAACTTAGTGACTGAATAACAACAATAATACTCAAAACTTTTCACTTCCTAATTATTCTGCTACATTTTAGTTATGCCTGTGATCTTGAAGTTGGTGCTGGTTTAGTCACTAAGTCGTGTCCAACTCTTGCGACCCCACAGACCGTGGCCCTCCAGGCTCCTCTGTCCATGGGATTCTCCAGGCAAGAATACTGGAGTGGGTTGCCATTTCCTTCTCCAGGTGCCTCCCCGACCCAGGAATCGAAACTGGGTCCTGCGCTGCAGGCAGATTCTTTACCAACTGAGTTACAGTTTACATCTGCTGTACCTGTGTGGTTGAAATTCTGTATCATGGTGGGCTGCTGTGTCTGTTTTCCCCACTCTGCACTCAGTAGCTTGGAATTGGCTCTGGTGGAAATATTTATATCATAGAAATGGATAAATGCTACAAGTCAGGGCTTGATTTACTATTTTTTGATGGCCTAGAATTAAAGTCTTAACAATGCAGATTAAATTTTAAAAAGTAGTTGTCTCTAGTGCCAACGCTGAGATTGGCTGCAGTTTAATGAGTATAATTAGTATCAGGATGAAGAATGGCTGAACAGTAGATTACACATCAGATTTGATGACAGTAGATGTATTGAAAAAAGAGTTAGTGGGATGAAGTGCAAATCCACTTGTCAACTCATAGATGAATTGCAACCATAAGTTAGTTATAGCTAGAAAAGTTTGGCAAAAACTAATGAAAGCCTTCTGTGAGAATCAATTGGCTATATTAGGATTTAGAATAGGGAATATTATGTCTGTTAGTGCTATTTGTACATTGTTTTAAACTTTTTATTTTGTATTGGAATACAGCTGATCAACAATGTTGTGATAGTTTCAGGTGGACAGCAAAGGGACTCAAGCATATATATACATGTATCTATTCTCCCAAACTCCCCGCCCATCCAGGCTGCTATATAACATTGAGCAGTTTCCTGTACTATACAGTTGGACCTTGTTGCTTATTCATTTTAAATATAGCAGTGTGTACATGTCCATCCCAGGCTCTCTATCCCTTTCCCCCAGGCAACCACAAATTCGTTTTCTAAATCTGTGAGTCTGTTTCTGTTTTATAAGTAAGTTCATGTGTATCGTTTCTTTTTAGATTCTGCGTATAAGGGATGTCATATGATATTTCTTCTTCTCTGACTTATTTCACTCAGTATCAGTCTCTGGGTCCATCCATACTGCTGCAAATGGCAGTATTTCATGCTTTTAATGGCTGAGTAGTGTTCCATTGTATGTGTGTGTATATATGTGTGTGTGTGTGTGGTATATATACATATATACACACCGCATCTTCTTTATCCATTTCTCTGTCAGTGGACAGGTAGGTTGCTTCCACGTCTTGGCTGTTGTAAACAGTGCTGCGGTGAACATTGGGTTGCATGTATCTTTTCGAACTATGTTTTTCTCCAGATATATGCCCAGGAAGTATTTGTACATTGTGTGCTATATATCCTTTATATCAATAAAGTTTGTGCATACACACACACACACACACGCACACACCCCTTTTCTCAGGAAAATTGGTTGCTAAGCATTTACCCGTGTATCACCACCATCCCCACTTGTTTGGTCCTCAGTGGAAATGAAGAACATTTGCAACTGTGTTACTTATGAAGTTGTTCCATAGCTTTCTCTTCTCTAAGTGGAATAGCCTGTGATTCATTGATCTTTCCCTATTGGTTTTATATTCTGTGTTTGAGGTGTGCACACCTGGGCACATGATAGTATTCCAGAGAGGAGATGATCCGTGCTGGGTGGGATGGGAGACTGATGGCGGTGCCTGGAAGGAGCGTGAGCTGGCAGTCAGGAGACTTGGGTCCCTGCCCTGCAGGAGGATGTCCTCGTGAGTTATCCCCTCAATTATTTCATTTTAAGCAAAAGCTTGAATTAAGGTAAATTTGAGAGTTCTCTGCAATCTTAAAGTCTGCATTCTTCTGCGCATGTACTGTACTTCTTGCTTTATCAAGGTCAATGCAAGTATGATAGAACCTCCTCAGTGATTCAGTTTGGAGGTTTAAGAGAGAACACTTCCTTAAATTTGTATGGCCCTCTTATAGTTTACTAAATGTTTTAAAATATGTCATCCTAACAATGAGATAAACAGAATCATTGATATCCCTACTTTACTGCTAAGAAAACTGAGGCTCAGGTAGTTCATGACTTGAGAGCTAGTTGGCAGAGAAGCTCGATGTGGGGTTTCAAGGTTACTTTTTCCATCTCTGAAGTCCTTTGCCTTCCATCTGCTTAAACCAGTGAGACAGGTTTTCCATCCCTCCAAGCATCCCAGAAAACCACACATAGTACTTGTCACATCATCATATGTCTTCTAGGCACAAGTTGAGGAAAAAAAGTCTTTAATTAAAGGTAGATTGCAGCTTTAGAAAGGTGATTTTTTTCCTGGTTAAGTCAATAAGTTCATCCTTTCTGAGATCAAGCAAGGAGACAAAGGAAGTAAGAGTGGGTTGCCTGCTAGGATAATACTTGCTCTAGAGCTCAAAGGCATGAATGAGCACATACCAGAGTGGGCATCAGAGGACAGAATGACCTGATGAGCGGACAGTAGCTTGGGGTGGGTGATGTCTGACTTTTTACTTTTTCAGACAATAAACACAGTCCTAAGATTCGGAATTTTGTAAGTATGAGTGTATAACTTGGGATATGTTTGGCTGTAATCATAAGCAGTGCTGCCTCTAGTATCTTTTCTGCTTTATATAGCATAAGCTGCAGTTGGCTTCAGGGATGAGCTAACAGAGTGACTTCTTAAGTGAACAAGAGGCACTAGAAAAATAACAGAACTTTATTCATTTTTACAAAATGGCATGAAGATGTTTCCTTATACTATTCTAGGTTTCCTGAGTTTTTCTTGTCACCATTCATTTAGTTTGGATTTGCCACATTTTTATGGGGTAAATTCTCAAAAAGATGGGAATTCTTGAAGACAAATACAGACGTAGAGGTCGTATTCAGATAAAGAGGAGCTAAGTTATTGATTCATTTCTTCTAGCGAGGCATCTGTGTGACAATCATCCCCTTCCTCATTCAGGAGCCAGGAGTCGCTATTGAGGGCTCTGTCTCTGCCTTGCTGTGGGATATATGAGTGGAATATACACTCGAGTCTTCTATCTGTAAAATGGAGATAACATTCTGTAAGAATCATTATGTGGGACGTCAGCGTGACACCTGAGCGAGTGCCCTGAGGTCTGGTCTCAGGCACCACTTGTAATCAGCAAGTGAAAAAGATGGCTCTTCCTCCAACTCATCAGTAGATGTCGCTGCAGTCAGCTAAAATGTCAGAAAAACACTGGTCAAAAGGATTCTGCTGGTGGAAAAATACAGGAGTACTACTAGTAGCTATTAATAAAATTAAGTGTGCATCTAGCTTTCTTCTCCAGCTCAGACTCAAATCCTTTACAATATATTACTCTTTATTATTTTTAATAATATATCCAAATATGGGCAAATCTTTTCGGACAAAAAGTATATTCAGCAAACCATTCCATCCATCTTTCTTTCATTTACCAGTTCATTCACTTGAGAAATACTAGGCGCCTGTGGTGTGTGAGGTACTTGTCAGGCTCTGGGCTCACCACGATGAGCAGTACAGACAGTCTGGCTTTATGGAGCTTCCTGTTGGGTGGGAAAGACAGGCAGTTAAAGAAGCAATACAAAAAAAAAAAAAAAAAAAACCACCCAGAAGTAATTATGGTACAGAAAGATTAGTGTAATCACATGGCAACTACTAGATGAAAAGAAAACAACCAGGGGACCTGCCTGAGTGGTGGAGTCAGGGATGGTCTCTGGAATTAAATGGTGTTTCAGAAGGTGCCCATATTATACATCAAAGTACAAACTAGAAAGCCAGAACTTGGATTCCTTCACTCTGTTTAAGAGTCTTACAGGTTCTTGCTGTGATTGTTTACCTCCTTTGTTATTAGCACCATCTGAAATACTGGATTGGCCAAAACATTTGTTTGGGTTTTTCTGTAACAGATATGGAAAAACCCAAATGAACTTTTTGGCAAACCAATACTTAGAAAAATGTCTTCCTTCCTGATTTTATGGTACATAGAAAACTAAGATCATGGCATCTGGTCCCATCACTTCATGGCAAATAGATGGGGAAACAGTGGCTGACTTTATTTTTTTGGGCTCCGAAATCACTGCAGATGGTGACTGCAGCCATGAAATTAAAAGGCGCTTATTCCTTGGAAGGAAAATTATGACCAATCTAGACAGCATATTAAAAAGCAGAGACATTACTTTGTCAACAAAGGTCTGTCTAGTCAAAGCTATGGTTTTTCCAAGTCATGTATGGTTGTGAGAGTTGGACTATGAAGAAAGCTGAGCACCGAAGAACTGATGCTTTTGAACTGTGGTATCGGAGAAGACTCTTGAGAGTCCCTTGGACTGCAAGGAGATCCAACCAGTCCGTCCGAAAGGAGATCAGTCCTGAGTGTACTGATGTTGAAGCTGAAGCTCCAATACTTTGGCCACCTGATGTGAAGAGCTAACTCATTTGAAAAGATCCTGATGCTGGGAAAGATTGAGGGTGGGAGGAGAAGGGGACAACAGAGGATGAGATGGCTGGATGGCATCACCGACTCAATGGACATGAGTTTGGGTGGACTCTGGGAGTTGGTGATGGACAGGGAGGCCTGGTGTGCTGTGGTTCGTGGGGTTGCAAAGAGTCGGACACGACTGAGTGACTGAACTGAAGATCACTTGACAGATCTAAAACATTATTAGTTGCCTCTCCCTTGAGATGTTGAAAACATAGTGCCTTTTATATGTCAGATTCTGTGATAAATACTTTTGATTGTTTTCTTGGTGTGTGATGTTTGGAAGGTAAAATTGAATGTTGAAGCTTTCTGTATTCCCCTTGTTTCTACATTCACTTCACACTGGGGTGTATGGATTGAACGAAAAGCTTCACATTCCATCAGGGTTTGAAGTCAGCCTAAAGTACAACTGGGAGCTATACTTTGGCGACAATTATGTGACCTGGCTGGAGGAAAGCACTGGCCATGCATTAGATCTTGAACATTTTAAGCAGATAATAAAGAAAAAAATATTGGCAAGGGACATGAAGTTTTTCTGTTCAATATTTGCTGTATCTCCAGTGACTCATGAATTATATTTTGAAACCCTAAATTCAATTTATTAAGAGTCCCAGATATTGATTTTTGGATGAATAAAAACAAGTGAGTAAATTTAAATGCCTCCTTTTAAAGAGACAAAAAAAAAAATTGTGTTGCAGAGACAGCAGAAATGTGTTCCAGTGAATTAGTAACAACTTTTCATGTCTTTTTTTCAGTTAAGAAATTGAAAGCTAACTTTTTTGTTTTTTTAATGTAACTCTAGGGTCTGCAGTCATCTGTATTTGATTCATTCAAAAAAATATGTATTTGTCATATTAGTAAAGCCATGGCCTCAAGGCTAGTATGAGTATATATCTATTGATCTTTCCAACTATTTTCATTGGAATAAAGAAAATAAATGTTCCAGTGTACCAGGATATAGAACAGATTGCAAGAACTGAACAAAACAGTGAAAAGACAGTATGGTGAAAGGTGGAGTTGTACACAAGGTCTTTAATTTTACCTACATGTCCCCTCTTCCATTTCCATGCTTAAGAAGTTAAACTGTTTGATATTATCTTAATTTGTGAAAGGAAACATTGTAAAATCATTTGTGGAGCCCTGGGGTAATTTCTTATATTGCTTTGGCTTTGCTTCTAATGTATGGTATGGTCTTGGGTAAGTCTTTTAATTGATCTGACCTTCAGTTTTTTAATCTATCTAAAGGGGCTTTGAATGGACCGAGGTCGCTATGTAGAAGCCCCTATGGTTTTTGTCTGTCCACACTTCCAGTGTATTGGGTCCACCTTCCTTTTTGACTCAAAAGTCCAAGTCTAACCCATCCACACGCTAGTAAAGTAATGCTCAAAATTCTCCAAGCCAGGCTTCAGCAATACGTGAACCGTGAGCTTCCTGATGTTCAAGCTGGTTTTCGAAAAGGCAGAGGAACCAGAGATCAAATTGCCAACATCCGCTGGATCATGGAAAAAGCAAGAGAGTTCCAGAAAAACATCTATTTCTGCTTTATTGACTATGCCAAAGCCTTTGACTGTGTGGATCACAAGAAACTGTGGAAAATTCTGAAAGAGATGGGAATACCAGAGCACCTGACCTGCCTCTTGAGAAACCTATATGCAGGTCAGGAAGCAACATTTAGAACTGGACATGGAACAACAGACTGGTTCCAAATAGGAAAAGGAGTACGTCAAGGCTGTATACTGTCACCCTGCTTATTTAACTTATATGCAGAGTACATCATGAGAAACACTGGACTGGAAGAAACACAAGCTGGAATCAAGATTGCCGGGAGAAATATCAATAACCTCAGATATGCAGATGACACCACCCTTATGGCAGAAAGTGAAGAGGAACTCAAAAGCCTCTTGATGAAAGTGAAAGTGGAGGGTGAAAAAGTTGGCTTAAAGCTCAACATTCAGAAAATGAAGATCATGGCATCCGGTCCCATCACTTCATGGGAAATAGATGGGGAAACAGTGGAAACAGTGTCGGACTTTATATTTGGGGGCTCCAAAATCACTGCAGATGTTGACTGCAGCCATGAAATTAAAAGACACTTACTCCTTGGAAGGAAAGTTATGACCAACCTAGATAGCATATTCAAAAGCAGAGACATTACTTTGCCAACAAAGGTCCGTCTAGTCCAGGCTATGGTTTTTCCTGTGGTCATGTATGGATGTGAGAGTTGGACTGTGAAGGAGGCTGAGCGCCAAAGAATTGATGCTTTTGAACTGTGGTGTTGGAGAAGACTCTTGAGAGTCCCTTGGACTGCAAGGAGATCCAACCAGTCCATTCTGAAGGAGATCAGCCCTGGGATTTCTTTGGAAGGAATGATGCTAAAGCTGAAACTCCAATACTTTGGCCACCTCATGCAAAGAGTTGACTCATTGGAAAAGACTGTGATGTTGGGAGGGATTGGGGGCAGGAGGAGAAGGGGACAACAGAGAATGAGATGGCTGGATGGCATCACTGACTTGATGGACGTGAGTCTGGGTGAACTCTGGGAGTTGGTGATGGACAGGGAGGCCTGGCGTGCTGCGATTCATGGGGTCGCAAAGAGTCGGACACGACTGAGCGACTGAACTGAACTGAACCCATCCACCTGCGATCTTGATCCTATTGACTACTTGCTGCTGTTTGAGCTGATAGAGGTACCAAACCACTTGGAAACATTCATTGTCTAAGTTAGAAATCGGGGTGTTATCTCTGATTCCTCTTTGTTTCCCTCAGTTTCCACATCCAGTTGATAGCAAAGCCCCATTAATTTTCTCCTAAGTGGCTATCGAACATACCCTTTTTTGCCATCCTGCCTTTGTTAGGCTAGCATCCTCTCTTGCCCAGACTATTGCAGGAACGTGTTTACCAGTCTCCTCCTTTGCAGTCTCTTCCACTTCCAGTCCACTTCTGTGCTGTTTTCAGTGAAATCCTTCTAAAACACAAGACTGATTATGTCTGTTGGGAGCAGCAGCAAGCCCACTGGACAAATATATATATTGTGAGAGAAGGTGTTAGGCCAACTTCTGAGAAACAGTAAATTTGAATAAGACAGCCTAGTCCCTCTGAAATTAAAACCTTGTGTTGACTCCTTTATTTGCCTATGAGAATGTCCGAGTCTCTTTGTTCTGGCCTTTAAAGCTCTGCACATGTGAGCCTCAGACCTCCTGTGACCTTACCGTCTGCTGCGTTTGCTTCTCCAGGTGGACTTCTCCTCCCTGCCACACTGAGTGCTCCTTAACCTGATCATGTCGTGTTCTGCCATGTGTCTTAAGATTTTGCATATCCAGGCCTCTCTGTCTGGAATTCCTTTTCTCCCTTCTCCCCCATAGATCTGTGATATGCTTAAGTCATTCTGCAGTAGCTGAGGCAGATGTCATCTTATTTGGGAGAGTTCTCATAGGTTGGTTACTTCCTATACTTGCACGGCTTTTTGCTGATGGGGTTCTATTGTATTTGTTAATGTCTGTCTGCCTTACAGGATTGTGAGCTACCTGAAGGTGAGGAATCCTGCCTTAGTCATCTTTGTATTCCTAAGACCTTCCATAGTATACAGCACATTTTAGCAGCTCAATAAGTGGTGGTTTTGTTTTAAAGTTTTTTTTAAATGCTCAATTTTGTTTTTATTTATTTTTTTATGTGAACCATTTCTATTTATTTTTTGATGTGGACCATTTTTAAAGTCTCTATTGAATTTGTTACAATATTGTCTCTGTTCTGTGTTTTGGTTTTTTGGCCACAAGGTATGTGGGATCTTAACTCCCTGACCAGGGGTCAAACCCATACCCCCTGCATTGGAAGGTGAAGTCCCAACCATTGGACCACAAGGGAGGTCCCAAAAAGTGGTTGTTGACTGACTGAGATAAATGAGTGAATGTATGTGTATACATGCTTGGATGGAAGTGGTAACTGCAGTATTTCTCATCTCAATGGAACTGTCAGTAACTATGGAAAGATACTTGAAAGCTGCAACTGGCTTGTTGATCTTCTAGGGAAGGGTTTGATATCTGCAGGTAGATCCTGACCTGATAGCCAGGGACTAGATCTTTAGAGTCCCCTTAAGCTGTAAGAGTTGATAACTTTATTTTGGCTATGTGACTTCAAATCCAAGAACTAGAACACTTGCCCTATAACACTTTTATCTGCTGGCTGAGTATCAAGGGTAGTTTGCCAAACACAACTTGTCATTGTCTCTTTTCTTGGTTCTCTGAAATCTGCTTCTGTTGTCCATCAATGACAAATCATTAGGCTCATTCCCAAACAAATTGGTTGTCAAATAGGCATCATTAAGACGGATGAAATGTCTTAGTTTCAGCTGAGCAAGGCAAATACAATGCTGTCTAATCATGACAGGCCTGGTGATGTGATGTTCCGAGAAGTGAGGAACATCTTTCAAGTCTACAGCATACCTCAGTGTAGGTAATTACCCTAGTCAGTGAGCAGTGATCAATAGGAAAAGCTTAAGGTGGAGACATTAATCCATCTTTTAATGCACAAACAGCAGCAGCTAAAGGTTTTCTTAGAGGGGAAGGAATGAACAGATAGTCTACCATGTCATTTCCAAATGTGGCAAGTTGATTTTTATAATCAATTTGTAGACATATCCATTTTCAGGGATGTGAATAATAAAAAGAACTAAAAGCTTTTGCAAGATCTTCTCTCAGTATCTGCTTGTCTCACATCCTTGCTTCCTTTTAGTCCTCTAGCCCCTATGTCACATCCATTATCATCCTAAAAAGAAAAATCATTCAGACCACTTAAATGATGTTTCAATGACACACAATCCATTAGAATTCAGAAAAAGCCAGCACTTTCCAAAGAGAAACTCTATTTCACTTATCCTTTCTCTCTTATTTCTTTACTTGAGGTGAAATTTCAGCTTCTATTGGGATTTCTTATTTTATACATTTTTATGAGGTCATTATTTTTTCAGATAATGACCTGACCCCTTCTAAAACCATCTGCTTAGTTGGCTAAAAGGAGCAACGTAGGGGTTAATAGAAGTCTATTTCATCCATTTTTGTTTGTTTACTGTGAAGCAGTATATGCTCAAAGCAAAAATTTTGGGTAAAATACATAATCCTGGCGTTATGCCCAGGAACAGCTGGGCAGGCTTCTAGCTCTGTCCACCACCACAAAAAACCTTTATTCAGAGAAGGCCATAAAATAATTGGAGGCCAGAGAATGGGGCACACATTTTTGCTACCATTTCCTCTGGGTTGCCGGTCAGGCTGTGCTGACTCCTTACATGAGTGATGAAAAATCCCTCTTTCTTGGTCTCCTCCCCCTTCCCCTTTGTCGCTCTTCCATTGGTGTTCTAGCTGTACCCTATGGTTGTGGCTGGAAGCTCCATTGTCAGAGATTTTTCATATTTACAACTGTCTTCCTGGTGTCTAGAATATTGCCTACCACATAATAGACCTGCCATAAAGTTTTGTCGACTAAATGAAGTTTTCAGAGACAAACCAGCCTCTCTGTTACCATCACTTTCCCCTCACAATGCATAACGTTGGTGCCTGAGGCTAGAAGGCCCTCTTCCTACCAGGGGGAGATGGGACGGTACAGAGAAGATGAAAGGAAACCCGATCTGGCCACATTTCAGAAGTTGGGAAAAACTCACCCACAGTCTGTCTACTCAAAGGAGTAAAAATGACCTATTGCCTTCCAGTCTTTCTATGTATTTCTCCATAGTTGACATTATAGTTCCCAGGTGGCTCAGTGGTTAAGAGTCCACCTGCCAAGCAGGAGACACAGGTTCAATCCCTGGGTCGGGATGACCCCCTGGAGAAGGAAATGGCAACCCATTCCAGTATTCTTGCCTGGGAAATCCCATAGACAGAGGAGCCTCACTGACCATAGTCCATGGGGGTCACAAAAGAATCTGACACAACATAGTGACTAAACAACAGCAACACATTTATTTATTTGTGATAGTATTTTCCTTTGATTCTAATACCAATAATTTTTGCATTTTAATGCTTCTAAAATCATGAATAAATCTTAAAGTCAATGTATATTTTTATTGTCGATGGTAAATCTTATCATCAATGATCTTTTGGAATCCATTTGTATATTATTCAGAATTAATATAGAGTACAGTTGCTTTTGATTTTTCCCTCATGGAAAACTGACCAGACTGACCTGAGAAAAAAAGTATTTCTCTGATCTTTCAAAACCTTCTTGGTCCCTAACTTCTCCCTGTTTGCGTGCATGTTAAGTCACTTCAGTCATGTCTGACTCTTTGCGACCCTATGAACTGCAGTCTGTCAGGCTCCTCTGTCCATGGGATTCTCCATGCAGGGATTGGGTTGACATGCCCTCCTCCAGGAATCTTCCTGATCCAGGGATTTAACCTGTGTCTCTTATGTCTCCTGCTTTAGCAGGTGGGCTCTTTACCACTAGCGCCACTTGGGAAGCCCTCTCCTTGTTTACTCTTTTTTTCAAGCATACTTTATTTTATTGTGGTAAACTTCATATACATAAAATAACCATTGACCATTTTATTTTTAAATTATTTCCTTATGGCTGTGTCATATCTTAGTTGCGGCATGTGGAATCTTCATTGCATCTCTTGAGATCTTCACTGCGATCACCACTTCACCACTGTGTGGGCTTCTCGCTAGTTGTGGAGTGCAGGACTCAGTAGTTGTGATGTGCGGGACTCAGTAGTTATGATGTGCAGGCTTAGTTGTCCTGCAGCATGTGGGATCTTAGTTCCCCACCCAGAGATTGAACCCAAGTCTCTTGCACTGGAAGGCAGATTCTTAACCACTGAACCATCAGGGAAGTCCCTCATTAACCACTTTAAAGTGACATTTAATACATTCACAGTATTGTGCAACAATCACCTCTGTCTAGTTTCAAGACAGTTTAATCACCCCAAAGAAGAACCATTAAGCAGTCATTCCTCATTCCTCTTTCCCTTAGCCCTAGAAACCGCTAGATTGCTTCCTGTCTCTGTGGATTGATCTATTTTAGATTCAGTGATTAGTCCCGAAGGTAACTCTGAAGGACAGTCCTTCTCACTTGGCTTGTGAAGGCAAAGAATGCACAAGCATGGCTGTGGCATTTTATTACATGTTTAGACACACTAATACACCAGTATCAGGATTGACTACTAAACATATATGCTATTGGCAATTGTAGAATCATCCTGGGAGTGTTTAAAATTTAGTGGTCTTTTTATGCGAAGCAAATGAAAAGCAAAACTACTGATGTGGTGGGAAAGCTTGTGGAGATGAAGTAATATGAAGAGCAAGGCATATCTTGGGTCTTCTGCTTCAGAATTTTAGCTTTAAGGTATCAGCTGAAGCTGTGGTCTTATCTCAAGGCCCAACTGGAGAAGATCTGCCTCCAGAATCACATGGTTGTTGGCAGAATTCAATTTCTTGTGAGTGGTATGACCGAGGGATTCAACAGTGTTGACTTTTGGCCTGGGGAGACACTCAGTTCCTTGCCACATGGGTCTCACCATGCCTCACAGTGTAGCCAATTGCTCCATTGAAGCCAGCAAGAGGGAAGGTTTGTGGGCAAGACATACATGACAGTTTTATGTAACATAGTCACAGACGTGACATCCCATCACCATTGCCATATTCTGTTGTTAGAATCAAATCACAGGTCTGCTTATGCTCAAGATGAGTATCAGGACTCTTAAGGACTTGAGTATTAGGAAATGGGGATAACACAGAGCCATATTGCTTTATAAATGGGTCATCTACCCTCTCAGATCTGTCTGCAGAGCTGGCTCATTTCTATCCTGCATTGAAGAGTAAATTAGGGAAAGAAACAGGCTCATTCTGAAGGACAGTGGGGGCATGAGGAAAAATTCTGTGGAGAGTTTGCTGAATACCTTCAGTGCTGCCTAGAATCCACAGTGACTCACCATTTGGTTTGTTATCTCAAGGGAAACTGGGGAAAAATGATGGTCTTTGAGGAAGACAATAAATGATGATGCTTCTAGTGAGCCCAGCCTAAATGCCCGGTTGGAAGTGTCTCCTGGAGCCTTGAGGGAACAGAGTGGCCGCAATCACACATCAGGCAATGCAGATAGAGCCTCTTAAATCAACAGCATTGTTTGTTAAGAGTTCATCCTCCGAGGTCCAGCCAGACTTAGTCTGAAGAAATTCCTGAACCTTTGAGGGGTTCTGCTTCATACATAAAGAGTGAACTATACTCTGGCTAGCAACATAATCTTTGTGAAACATTTTTTAAATAATTATTTTTCATTGGAGGATAATTGCTTGACAATGTTTTGTCGGTTTCCTCTACAATGATGTGAATCGGCTCTAAGTTTACATATATCTCTTCCCTCTTGAGTCTCCTTCCCACCCCCTATCCCAGCCCTCTAGGTTGTCACAGAGCATCGAGCTGCTTCCTACGAGCTATCTGTTTTACACATGGTTAGACATGGTTACACATGGTTATTGGAGAAGGCAATGGCACCCCATTCCAGTACTCTTGCCTGGAGAATCCCAGGGACGGGAGCCTGGTGGGCTGCCGTCTGTGGGGTCGCACAGAGTCGGACACGACTGACGCGACTTAGCAGCAGCAGCAGTGTATAAATGTCAGTGCTACCCTTTTTATTCTTCCCACTCTCTCCTTCCCTTGTGAAACATTTTTTGATCCTAAATGACATGACCTTGCTTGATCAACAATATCATGTGTCTGATTTTGCTCTGAATTGTTCCCGAATCTTTCAAAATCAATGAAACCTAGCGCAGTATCACATCCATGCAGGCAAAAGAATATTTTACATACTCTGGTGGTGAGCATAGGAAAGGAGTCCCTCAAAAACCTTTGAGTAATAATTGATATTATTGGAATAAATTGTAGCTTTTGAGTTGCTTATTGCAATAGAACAACATCCATTTGTATAAATAGTTGTGACTCTGCTTTAAGGGCATGCTTGCCCTTTGATAATGTTGATGTCTCCTGCCTCAGTTGGGAGTTGTCATTCTTTGCTCCCAGTAGTGTAGTGAATGCAGTGGTTGTGAATTTAAAGGACAAAGATAGAATCAGAAGTGTCTCACGGTGCTACTTTGACAGCTACTACCTGCACATTCTTTGTGAAAGTGAAGTGAAAGTCACTCAGTCATGTCCTACTCTTTGTGACACCATGGACTGTCCACAGAATTCTCCAGGCCAGAATACTGGAGTGGGTAGCCTTTCCCTCCTCCGGGGATCTTCCCAACCCAGGAATTGAACCGGGGTCTCCTTTATTGTGGGCGGATTCTTTACCAACTGAGCTATCAGGGAAGCCCTTCTTTGTAGGTGTTTTTAATTAGAGTTTTGCTAAATTTCCGTGCTTAGGATATTATGCTAAACTAGTCACGAAGGAGTGAATAATGATTAAACAAATGTTTTGGGAAAAGTTAATGAATGCATAAATGCTATCAATGGCAAGTTCTTTATAGGATAACTAATCCTGTGTTGGAATTGTTTAGGGTAAAATTTTAATGCCAATATTTTGAGTACTGAACCAACCTACCACTGCTATTTTAAGTAGAGCAAATCTTTGGCTAAAAGTGTATGGGTTATCTAGACTGACCAGTTACTCCCAGATGGACTTCCTTTTGCTAACGTAACTATTTCCAGGCTAATTCCTTGGATTCCTGCTTCTATTCGGTATAAACTGAGGGATTATGCACTTCAAAAAAAAAAAATCTCCTAAGAAAAATGTTGGTTAAAAACCGACCAAATTCCAGGCAGGTGGAAAGTTTCTGTTTGTTAGTTTTAGTGTTTGTACAACTGCTTGTCTCTGTTGCAGTCTGTGTGATTGAGAGTTAACCGTGCAGCTTGACATGGCATCGATTCTGCTTTCTTATTGATCAGGGGAGATATGAGCTGGGGAAGTTGTGATAGATGAATTGTGCCAGAATGTTCCTGGCAAAAGCTGTGAGTCTGTGTCCTTCTCCAGCTCATTAAATTAAAGCAGAATACTAAAAATGATAGGCCAGGCATGGGAAGCCTTTCTTCGGATACAGATAATCAGATTTTCTGCTCATTTGGAAAGAACCATGACCTACCTACTGATCTTTAATAAAATGTTATTTTAAAAGAGCACATAGATCATCTTTCCCATCTTCATCTTTAAAAATCCTCCCCTCACACCCCTGGCTCTTATTTTGGGTTGAATTGTATCCTCCCCGCTAAAAAAAGATATATTGAAGTCCTAACCCCCAAAACCTGGGGATATGACCTTATTTGGAAATAGGGGTCTCCATAGATTTATTTTATTTATATATTATTTTTGGTTGTGCTGGGTCTTTGTTGCTGTGCCTGGAGTTTCTCTAGTTGTGATGAGTAGGGGCTGCTCTGTCGTTGCAGTGGTTGCTTTGTGGTTGCTTCTCTTGTTGCGGAGCACAGACTCTAGGAGTGCAGGTTTCAGTAGTTGGGGCACATGGGCTTCGTTGCCCCGTGGCATGTGGAATCTTCCTGGACAAGGGATTGAACCTGTGTACCCTGCGTTGGCAGGCAGATTCTCAACCATTGGAGCACCAGGGAAGTCCTGCATCATTGCAGATTTCATCAAGTTGAGTTCATTGGGATGGATCATCATCTAGTGTGACTGATGTCCCTTTAAGAAGAGGGAAGTTTGGGCACAGACACAGCCACCCAAGGATGCTGTGTGGAGACACAGAGTCACAGAGGGAAGGAACCACACTAAGACTGAGGCAGAGATTGGAATGATGCTGCCACAAGGCAAGGGACACCCAGGGCTACTAGAAACTGGAAGAGGCAAGGGAGGAAGGAACCTCCTCTAGGAGCTCTGGAGCGAATATCAATATCTTGATTTTGGATTTAAGCCTCCACGACGAAGAAAATAAATTTCTATTGTGTTAAGCTTGGGCTTCCCAGGTGGCGCTAGTGGTAAAGAACCTACCTTCTAATGCAGGAGACACAGGTTTGATCCCTGGATAGGGAAGATCCCCTGGAGGAGGGCATGGCAACCCACTCCAGTACTCTTGCCTGGAGAATCCCATGGACAGAGGAGCCTGGCAGGACACAGTCCCTAGGGTCACAAAGAGTTGGACACAACTGAAGTGACTCAGCATGCACACACGCAAGTTAAGCTTACTGTTAGTGTGTTTGCAGTGCCTTGTTGTGGCAGCCCTGGGAACTGAACACATTCTCCCCTGAGCTTTCCCTTTCTTTCCCTCCTTCCCTTCATAACCCAGTTGCAAGTTGGCCAGATTGTGCTACCTTCCCTCCTCCCCCACTCACAGCTGTTCTTGCTGAGGTCTTCAGGAACCTCCAAGGAGGAACTTACTCTGCAGACACTGGAGCCCACTTGCCTGGGTTCAAGCCCAGACTCCATTCCCTTCCAAGCTGCATGAACTCAGGCAAATTATTTAAACTTTCTGTGTCTTAGTTTGTGTTTATCAATAAAATGAGCTGATCCTGGGGGACTGTTGTAAAACTTAAAAGAGTTAATAGAGCCAAAGCGCTTAGCATAGTTCCTAGCACGTAACTGTTAACTAAAGTCCGTTTATTTCCATTAATACGATTTGCCACCTGTGTCCTCCCTTTTCAGGTCTTACTTGGCCGAGACTGGCCTCTTTCTCCTCCTGACTTGGCATTCCACTGCTTTGTGGTCATGCTCTCTCTGCCTGAGCTTCTCCTGGGAAGGCATTATAGCTGTGGATAGAGTCCACTGATTGAAATCTAACGGATCTGGGTTCTGTGCTCAGCTTTGTACTTTTTCAAGTCACTGACTTTGGACAAGTTAATCTTTCTGAGACCAAGTGTTTTTTTTTTTTTTTTAATAAAATGGTGCTTATTGGGTGATTGTAAGGAGTAAATATAATATAATTATAATGAGATAATATAAGCAGAAGGCCCAGTGTAAGCTGGATTCTTATGACTTTCACATCTACCTTTGGCTCATCCTCCAGTCCCTTAGTTGAGAGCTGCCACGTGAGGCCCTGCTTTTGGGGTCCTCTGAGTAGAATGCAGCAGCCCTGCTGCCCACCACCCTCCCAACTTTTGGTGTAGAGATAGATCTATGGAGTATTTTTAGGGAACTGGGAAAAGTCCTACCAAATTTAATCTGGTCATATTTGATGTTTTAATCTCACTAGCCTCTATATTCCAGAGAAGGCAATGGCACCCACTCCAGTACTCTTGCCTGGAAAATCCCATGGACAGGGGAGCCTGGTGGGCTGCCGTCTGTGGGGTTGCACAGAGTTGGACACGACTGAAGCGACTTAGCAGCAGCAGCCTCTATAGTCAGTGGTTGCCAGGTTCCATGATTTTACTTACTTCTGCATCTCTTAAAAGCATTCACTTTTTGCAGAAACTAGACTCTGGCTCTGGAGGGAACCAGACATGATGTCTGACGGAAATCAACAGTTTCAGCCCTAAGCTCAGGAATGATTGTGTCTAAGGCAGCCAGTGAGGGGGGCTGAGCAAGGGAGTGGGGACTCTAGAAGTGGTTTGTGGGTGGTGTTACATGGGGAAGTGGGTTACAAGTATGAGAAGGATTCTAGGATGTAGGATGCCAGGATCAAGCTGTGGAGAAGGACCTGACATATTCCAGGCAGGACTTCAGAGCCTGTCCTGTGAGCTGGGACTCAGGGAAGGTCTCTGGTCCTAGACTGGGCAAACAGAATGGAAAATCTGGAGACTCTGGACCGAGTCATCAAAGGGCTAGGGAGTAAGGGCTGTGAGGGATGAGTTAGAGTCCTCTCTAAGCCTGCCCTGGGCCAGGTTAATCATTGAGGAACCTCACGGGGGTGGGAGTACAACCTGGAATCTGGAATGAGAATTAATTCTTAAGCCTCACCAAATAGGGCTGAGGGGCCTAAGCATGGACTGTTGGTGAGGGCTGTCTCTGCCATCGTTACCTTGGAAACCAAGGCTAAGGCTGCATGAGTGGTCCCAGCTGGGGAGGCCCAGAGAGGGAGAACCAGGGAAAATAAAGCTAACAGATGGATGTCCATTGTGGCTTGTGACCATTGGAAAAACACACAGAGGAAGTTTGGGAATACAGGAACTCTGAAATATCTTCACTTTGTACATTTGCTGAACATGCTCTGTGAAAAGCCCCTTGCCAGCCCCCAAAGCCCTTGAGATAGCTTTCTTCATTGCTCTGAAAAGCAGTCAGCTTTTTCTGCTGGAAAGGTATTTTGACAATGATATTCTGACTCAGAAATGCTCCTTGCAGCTGCCTTATTTTCATATGTCTTTTTAAAATCTCTTTTTATTGTGGTAAAAGTCACATAATAAAAAACATACTATTTTAACCATATTTAACTACCGTTCAGTGGCACTAAGTACATTCACATTATTGTGCAGCTCTCACCATTGTCCATCCGTCTCCTGAATTTTTCATCTTCCTAAACTGAACCTCTGTCCCCATTAAACACTTAACTCCCCATTCCCCCTCACTACTCCCCACCCCAGCCCCTCCCCCACACCCCCACCAGCCCCTGGAATATACTTTTCTAACTCTGAATTTGACTATTATAGGTATAAAGTGGAATCAAACAGTATTTGTCTGCACCTACTGTATATTGGAATGCATTTTAACTTCATATATGTCCTTAACCCAAATTCACTGGATATAGTTTATAGGGATGATCTACAAGATCTGTGTTACAGTTGTCCATTTATTCCTTGTTAGCGATATTTGGATCTAAGACTCACAAAAATTGCAGTTTGTAGTGATCAAACCACAGTTTTGGAGGACTATTAGTTATTGAAAGGAAAAGATATTTTCAAAAGTTTTATACGTCTACCAGACTTTTATCAGTCTTTGCTGATGGCAGTCAATTTTTCTGTTAGAATTAGGACCAAATTGCCTTCCATGAGTTGGACAGCAAATTTGTGCAGTGGGGGTACAAAGCCAAGAACAAGCTATTCCCTGTTAGTGACAAAGAGTTATGAGGAAGTAACTGCAAAGCTGACTCATTCATGCTGCTTTTACTACCCTGTTTAGGAGACTCTGGAGATGAATTATTCAGCCTTTTCAGTGTAGGCAGACGAATGAAAGAGTGAATACGATACAGCTCAGGAAAAGTGGAAGGAAAGGTGAAATTGTGATTGTATTAGGTAAGATTCAAAAACGAATTCAATATTGATTATAATGAACTGTAATCCATTGGACTTACTATGAAGACATAGAAGGCATCTTTCCTCTTTGTAGACTGTAGGGCAGTTTTATGTTTCAGTTGGTCGGAGTCTCACTTTGTCTTCTGTATGTGGACAACATGGTTTAGACTGTAAATATCCTCCTGACAGATCCTGTTACTTAGGTTTTCAATTGCTTGAAATCTGGAGCTGTGGTCACAAGGGAGTTCTCCAGTCTGTTCATAAATAACCAGAGAACTCACATATAATGCAGCATCCAGGGTTTTATATTCTGCACACATCGAAGGATGCTAGCTTTGGAAAGATCAAGAGAGTGTCAGATTTTTCCTGTTCATTAATAGCTCTGGTTCTGGTCAAAGTCCATAGATTCCGGTTGGTCGTTAATTCCCCATAAATGCATAATGCAGAGAGAGTTATTGCTTCAAAGGGTTTTCAGTAGCATATTTTTGGTGAGTGATGTGGTGTGAATTGTTTTTTACAGGGTACTTTAGAGATGATTAGTGTTCTAAACATTAGTTGAGTCATTTCCAACAGACCGTTTGGAACCCTTTCTGCAGGCAGCAGCTGAAGAGACATTTTGAATCTCCCTTCTCCAGTCCTTGGGAAGGCATACTTAATGTAAAAGACTGGCTGTAAATGTTGACTTTAAAATTAGAGCTCTCCCTGTGATGAGATTGAGCATCCTTGCCATGGCACTCCTGAAATCTTGCCCCGCTTTCTACAGTGACCTCACTGTCTAATGTAGGACAAAGTGTTTGGCAAAGTGGCCTAGTGTCATTCAGCGAGTCCCTCAAGAGCATGACCTCCCAGATTTATATGTACCGTGGGAAACATGAAACACCAGAAAAGCCATTTAAATATTTTATACAGCCTTCTCCTGTTCCTGAAGACTCTCAGCTTTAACCTGTGCTAATGCAGCTCTCTCATGTTGATCATTTATACCCCACAAAACCTGCTCTTTGTGTCTCTAGGATGGGTTACATCAGATCAGATCGGATCAGATCAGTCGCTCAGTCGTGTCCGACTCTTTGCGACCCCATGAATCGCAGCACGCCAGGCCTCCCTGTCCATCACCAACTCCCGGAATTCACTCAGACTCATGTCCATCGAGTCAGTGATGCCATCCAGCCACCTCATCCTCTGTCGTCCCCTTCTCCTCTTGCCCCCAATCCCTCCCAGCATCAGAGTCTTTTCCAATGAGTCAACTCTTCGCATGAAGTGGCCAAAGTACTGGAGTTTCAGCTTTAGCATCATTCCTTCCAAAGAAATCCCAGGGCTGTTCTCCTTCAGAATGGACTGGTTGGATCTCCTTGCAGTCCAAGGGACTCTCAAGAGTATTCTCCAACACCACAGTTCAAAAGCATCAATTCTTCGGTGCTCAGCCTTCTTCACAGTCCAACTCTCACATCCATACATGACCACAGGAAAAACCATAGCCTTGACTAGACGGACCTTTGTTGGCAAAGTAATGTCTCTGCTTTTGAATATGCTATCTAGGTTAGTCATAACTTTCCTTCCAAGGAGTAAGCGTCTTTTAATTTCATGGCTGCAGTCACCATCTGCAGTGATTTTGGAGCCCCAAAAAATAAAAACTTTTTTTTTTCTTATTTCTTTAATTTTTATTGAAGTATGGTTGATTTACAATGTGTTAATTTCTGTGGTACAGCAAACTGATTCAGATATACACATATATACATTCTTTTTCATATTCTTTTCCTTTATGGTTTATCACAGGATACTGAATATAGTTCCCTGTGCTATACATTAAGACCTTGTTGTTTGTCCATCATAAATATAATAGTTTTGCATCTACCGAATCCCAAACTCGCAGTCTCATCCCCCACCCTTGGCAACCTCAGGTTTGTTCTCTGTGTCCATGAGTCTCCTGCTTTGCAGATAGGTTCCTCTGTGCCATATTTTAGATTCTACATATAAGTGATAGCATATGGTGTTTGTCTTTTCCTGACTTTCTTCACTTAGTATGATAATCTCTAGGTTCATCCACGTTGCTACAAATGGCAAAATTCCATTTCTTTTTATTGCTGAGTAGTAAGTAGTCCACTGCATAAGTATCACATCTTTATCCATTCAGTGGATGTTTAGATTGTTTCCATGTCTTGGCTATTATGAATAGTGCTGCTATGAACATAGGGGTACATGTATCTTTTCAAATTAGAGTTGTCATATTTTTCGGATATATGCCCAAGAGTGTTGCTGGATCATATGGTAGCTCTATTGTTAGTTTTTTGAGGAACCTCCATACTGTTTTCCATAGCAGCTGTACCAACTTTCATTCCACCAACAGTATAGGAGAGCTCTCGCTCCCTTTTCTCCACATGCTGTCCAGCATTTGTTATTTGTGACTTTTTTTTTTTTTTTTTGGCCACACTGTACGACTTACAGGATCTTAGTTCCCCAACCAGGGGTTGAACCCATTCCGTTAAGTGTGGAGTCCTAACCACTGGGATGCCAGGGAATTCCCTGTTATTTGTAGGCTTTTTATTTTTTTTATTTTTTTAAATTTAATTTTATTTTTTAAACTTTACATAATTGTATTAGTTTTGCCAAATATCAAAATGAATCCGCCACAGGTATACATGTGTTCCCCATCCTGCACCCTCCTCCCTCCTCCCTCCCCATACCATCACTCTGGGTCGTCCCAGTGCACTAGCCCCAAGCATCCAGTATCGTGCATCGAACCTGGACTGGCCGTTTCCACTATTTCCCCATCTATTTGCCATGAAGTGATGGGACCAGATGCCATGATCTTCGTTTTCTGAATGTTGGGCTTTAAGCCAACTTTTTCACTCTCCACTTTCACCTTCATCAAGAGGCTTTTGAGTTCCTCTTCACTTTCTGCCATAAGGGTGGTGTCATCTGCGTATCTGAGGTGATTGATATTTCTCCCGGCAATCTTGATTCCAGCTTGTGTTTCTTCCAGTCCAGCGTTTCTCATGATGTACTCTGCATATAAGTTAAATAAACAGGGTGACGATATACAGCCTTGACATACTCCTTTTCCTATTTGGAATCAGTCTGTTGTTCCATGTTCAGTTCTAACTGTTGCTTCCTGACCTGCATACAAATTTCTCAAGAGGCAGATCAGGTGGTCTGGTATTCCCATCTCTTTCAGAATTTTCCACAGTTTCTTGTGATCCACACAGTCAAAGGCTTTGGCATAGTCAATAAAGCAGAAATAGATGTTTTTCTGGAACTCTCTTGCTTTTTCCATGATCCAGCGGATGTTGGCAATTGATCTCTGATTCCTCTGCCTTTTCTAAAACCAGCTTGAACATCAGGAAGTTCACGGTTCACATGTTGCTGAAGCCTGGCTTGGAGAATTTTAAGCATTACTTTACTAGCGTGTGAGATGAGTGCAATTGTGCAGAGGTTTGAGCATTCTTTGGCATTGCCTTTCTTTGGGATTGGAATGAAAACTGACCTTTTCCAGTCCTGTGGCCACTGCTGAGTTTTCCAATGTATGTATGGATTACATACTCCACTTTAAATTGTCTGCTCTTCCTGCCTCTGTCCACCACATTACTCAGCATTAAAGAGCCTCACTGTGGGAATTTGTCACCTCTTTCATGACTCTTTAGGGCTTATCCTGAAGACTATTCTTCTCTTTAAATGCTATGGCCTATGGTAGAATATTTCTATGATTAGTCTTTAATTTACTGATTTAAAAAATTAAAATGTAGTTAATTTACAATGACATGTTAGTTTCACCTGTACAGCAGAGTGATTCAGTGCACTGCTTTTTGAGCAAGGCTGCAGTGAAAACCAGTGGTAGAAAAGAGACAACTTTCCTACTTTTCCATTCTGGACTGTCTTCCTTTGCTAAAGAAAAATGGAGAACCAGATGTGAATAGGAGATAGGGTAATGATCTCTGACACTCTGAAACTCCATGCATTTGAGTTTATGAGTGTGCCATGGTTGTTTTCTGTTTCTCATTTTAACTTTTATACTATGTTATGTCTTTAGACCTGCCCAACCCTTATTTCTCCAGTAAGGTCTGCTCAGTTCAGATTTGAGAGTCAAAGATTGTTCCTATAGGTGGTGGTGTGCAACAGCTGGGTCTTTGTATGTCTGCTGCAGACTGCTAGAGCTGTTTCTTTAACAATCATCTGGTTTAGGTAATTCATTTTCCCTTAGAGGACACAGACTTTGAGAAGCTAAATAGTTTGGCCAGAGCTATAACTTGTGAAAAATACCAGCTCTCTTGTCTCTTGGTCCAGTGTTTCTGGTCACCACATCTAGCTGCTGCACTTATTTTATTCACTTGTCCCTGTCTATCAACACACACACATACAGGAACTGAGCTAATGCAAAGTGATACTTTTCTATTTTTAAAAAATTTTATTGAAATATAGTTGATGTACAATACTGTATTAGTTTCTAGAGTACAGCAAAGTGAGCCATATATATTTGGCTTCCCTGGTGGTTCAGTGGTGAAGAATCCACCTGCCAATGCTGGAGACATTTGATCCCTGGGTTGGGAAGATCCCCCTGAGGAAGGAAATGGCAACCCACTCCAGTACTCTTGCCTGGGAAATCCCATGAACAGCGGAGCCTGTTGGACTACAGTCTGTGGGTTCTCAAAAGAGTCAAACACAACTTAAGCAACAGCATATGTCTGTGTGTGTGTATGTAATTCTTTTCCATTATGGTTTTTAAACAAATGTTTATTTATTTATTAATGGTTGTTCTGGGCTTCCCTGGTGGCTCAGCTGGTAAAGAATCTGCCTGCAATGCGGGAGACCTGGGTTGGGAAGATCCCCTGGAGGAGGGAAGGGCTATCCACTCCAGCGTTCTGGCCTGGAGAATTCCATGGACTGTATAGTCCATGGGTTTGCAAAGAGTTGGACATGACTGAGTGACTTTCACTTTCATGGCTGAGCTGGGTCTTTGTTGCTGTGTGGGCTTTCTCTAGTTGTGGAGAGTGGGGGCTCCTCTCTAGTTGGGGTGTGTGGGCTTCTCATTGGGGTGGCTTCTCTTGTTGCAGAGCATGGGCTCTAGGGGGTGTGGGCTTCAGTAGTTGTGGCCTGTAGGCTCTAGAGCACAGACTGAGTAGTTTTGGCGCACGGGCGTAGTTGTCCCACGGCATGTGGGATGCTTCCAGAGCAGGGATCAAACTGGTGTCTCCTGCATTGCAAGTAGAATGCTTAACCATTGGACCACCTGTGAAGCCCTCCATTATGGTTTATTACAGGGCATTGAATATCGTTCCCTGTGCTGTACAGTAGGTCCTTGTTGTTTTTCTGTTTTATATATAGTAGTTTGTATCTGCCAATCACCAACTCCTAATTTATTCCCCCCTCATCCCTATTCCCCTTTGGTAACCATAAGCTACTTCTTAAGTAGGAAACTATCAGACTTCTTATTACAGCTTTTATACCATTTAATTGAACCCCACTTTGGTTATGTTATATTGATTAAAGTCTGTATTGCTTAGGGTGAGGCTGGACGTTTACAGCAGAAATATCCTCAAATAATTCCCTGGCTTAAAAAATAGAGAAGATTATTTCTTTCTTACATGAAAGTCCAAAGTGTGCATCCCAGGTTGTTAGGCTTTTCCACAGATGTCAGGGATGCAGGTTCATTTTTTAAAAATATATTTAGTTATCTATTTATTTGGCTGTATCAGGTCTTTAGCTGTGGCACATGAACTCTTAGTTGTGGCGTGTGGAATCTAGTTCCCTGTCCAGGGATTGAACCTGGGCCCCCTGCGTTGGGAGTGCAGAATCTTAGTCACTGGACCATCAGGGAAGTCTACAGATTCATTTTTTAAAGTGGCTGCTCTGACATTCAGTAGGATGGTGTTGGTGTTGGGGATGCAGTTGGTGAGAAGGGGAAGGAGAGTGTGAAGGAGGCACGTCTGGGCCCCAGAGTCACATATGTCACTTTCACTGATATTTCATTGGCTACAACTTAGTCACAGAGCCAGCTCTGAGTGCAAAATAATAGAAAATCAGGGCTTCTGGGCAGCACATGCCCAGATACAGTTCTGTCGTTACAGAAGGGGAGAATGAATTTTGGTGGACAACCAACACTTTGCCACAGAGCTCGAGTCCAGGAAGCTAGCAGTGCCGAGGGCTGTGTGTGTGGTAAGTTGTTGACCAGGACCTGGACTTCTCACTGTGTTTCATCTGGGGATTTGCATCATGACTTTGGCTAAAGTGCCTAACCCCTTGCACTTCCGTTTCCTTAGCAGGAAGGAAGAACCTGGGATTGATGAACTCCAAGGTTCCTTCCAGTGCTGGGAAGCCCTGCCTGACCTCTTATCTCGAGGGATCTCTTTCTCCTTTAAGCATCTCTTCACTGTGCATCTCATGTCAAATAACTCTGGCAATTTTGTTAGGAGCTTTTATTTCATTTCATGAAACTATGAGCTTTGCAAGGGAACAAGTTTATCTTTCTGTCCCTATAGCACTTTGCAGGTATCAGAAGATCAAAACATATTTCTGGGTTGGCTGGATTGGTTGGTTGATAATTGTGGTCCCTGGGAGCTCACTGGAAGAAGAAACTGTAGATATGAAGTACCACAGACTGATTTTCTCTGGGAGGGAAGCAGAACTGAGAGAATAACCTCTAAGCTTTTTCCTATGCTCATAGTTTATGATTCTGTGACTCAGCAGCTCTGGAGTTGGGAAGAATCCCATCTCAGTTGCCTTCAGTGACATTCCCTCTAAAAGTTTTTTATCATCAGGTTGAATATCTAGATTAAAGTTTCCATCTCCTCCAGTGGCTTCTACAAGGTCAACCTGCTACATAGGAAGCTTTGAAAGAAAATATTCTCACCTCTCTGAATAGAGATGTAATTTTAAGTCCTTTAGAGTTTCAGACAAGGGTCTGAGTACTCATAGGATATTAAAATGCAGGGCCATACAATTTGCTGAGCCTTGGAATCACATTTTGTACATTTAAATTCTAAAACAAAGCCCTCAGAGATTCACTTTAGAAACAGCATGTTAAGCATTTATTCTATAAAAATCTGAGTCCCTGTTTTGAAGTCTACATCCATCATGTTGTTACTGGTGGGCAGTGACTGAGCGCCAAATAATGCAAAGCAGTGCTTCTCCAGATTTTATGGAGCATTTGAATCACTGGGGATCTGCTTAAAGTGCAGATTCTGACGTAGTAGAATCTGTGCAGTGTCCCCTGAGATTCTGCATTTCTAACAAGCTCCCACAGGATGCAGTGATGCTGGTCTGTGGCTCAAGCTTTGAGCAAGGATGTAAGGAATGTTTCCTATTAACATAGCACTTTAAAGATGCTCTGCTCCTATTAATTAAATATGAGGTAATTATGTTGCCTCATATTCAGGTTATTTGCATATATGATCCCTTTAAGATGGTGAGATCCTGAAATCCAGGCAAGAGCCCTATTTATTTCACCTCACTTTCTTCTATGAATTTAACATACTGTCATGCGTTTTGGGCTTCCCTGATGGCTCAGCAGGTAAAAGAATCCACCTGCAGTGCAGGAGATGTGGGTTCGATCCCTGGGTTGGGAAGATACCCGGGAGAAGGAAATGACTATCCACTCCAGTATTCTTGCCTGTGAAATCCCATGGACAGAGGAGCCTGGTGGGCTACAGTCCAAAGGGTCATAAAGAGTCGGACACAACTGAGCATGAACGGTAGTATATCATGTATTTCACAAGCCCTTAAATGATTTTTTAAATGAATGATTGACAAGTTTCACTGAATACTTGTTTTGTTTCAAGTAGCAAGTATATCTGTTTGACCTGGGACATGTTTTGTTGCTTTCTCTATCAGAATTAATACATGAGAGAAAATGTAGCCTCGTAGAGGATCACATTGGAAATACTTTTTCTTGCTGCTTTATTTTCCTCTCCATCGAGGTATGCCTTAGCACATGCTTGAGCATCCTCAGGACTCCAGGAAGTCACAGCCACCTTTCAGTTGAAATCACTAAGCTTCCATCACTTTTCCCATATAGCAGTGGCAGTGTGGTCTGTGCATTTCTTGAAATCCAGGTCAAAGGGTGAGGGTGCGTTCATGGTCTGACCCAGGACAGATGGAAAGTAATGAGTGTGTTTGGTTGTCCTGGACTAGACCCAAATGAAATCAAAGAACATAAGTGGTGAGCCTGAAAAATTATATTTTTATCCAAGTTTTAAGTGTGGTATTTTTGTGTTTGAACTGTCACAGACACACTGTATATAATATTGCAGGCCTTGATAGCTTTACTGACAAGTGACATTTCTCCATAATTGTCTTAGGAAAAAAAAGAATGTCTTTGGATGTTATATCATCAAGAAGCCATATGTATATTAACCTGATAGTAACTAACCCTTCATTGCGCATTTCACTATAGCTTCAAAACCTTTCTCATCCCTCTGCTGGCCGATGTAGACATTGAGAAGAGTGGTGTTATCAAGGAGGCCTTGATAATGCTGTAGAATCTATATGCTGCCAGTCTCCACATGACAAGTGAATTGGTTTATGTGATGATTCACACCAGACCTTCTTGGTTTCATCCTCCACAGGGCATTGAGTCTCAGTATTAATTTCTCATTATCCCAACTCTTAAGAGGCTAAACCTTTTTGACTCTCTAGAATTTACAGTCTACCATATGATAACATATTTATAACATATATATAAATGAAAATCATTACACAAAGACACATGCATGGCTGTAGCATGAGGATGGTGACTGATGTGACCTGTAACACATGTCAACATTCTTAACTAAATTTATGGCAACTTAGGTGAGAATCCTGCAGTGCCAGAGACAACATAGCATGCTCCTAGACACAGTGACTGCCCTCTCAACACCTACATTTTAGTGGGAGGGAAGGGAATAGACATTAGTCAAGCAATCACCAGTCTTTAAATTACTGTTCTGATTAAGACCATAAGGAGATTAGGTAACCAGAGATCTTATAGCAGGGGTCCTGACCTGAGGGGGATCAGACAAGGCTTCCTGTGGCCATGTGTTTATGAATTCAGATGTGTAAGAAATGGGGGGTATGGGTTAAGAAAGGAGCGTATCAGGCAAAGCAAACTGAATTGTTCAGGCTAGAGGCAGGAAGAAGTATTTGAGGACCTGAAAGAAGGCAGATGTCCTGGAGTTAAAAGGAAGCAGAGGAAGGCTAGTGAACCTGATAGGGACCAGACTCTGCAAGACCTTGCTGCCCAGGTTAAGGATTTGGGATTTTATGCTGTGAGCAGTGATATGCCGTAGAAGCGTTCTGATGTGCTATTTGAATTCTGAAGGCATTGCTCTGGCTGTGGAATGTATTGTAGGGGATGCTGTACAAGGAGTGGCTGTGGAGTAAAGGGGAGCAGGAGCAGATGCTGGGAGGCCAGTGAGGAGCTTGCTACAGTCAACTGGGCAAGAAGGAGGCTGGCTTTTGCTGGGACAGAGAAGAAAATGGATGGATTTGGAGTGATTTAAGAGAGAGAATCAAAAAGTCTTCATGGCTATTGGATTTTGGGAGAGATGGATAAAAAGTGCTAAAGATGATCCATAGGTTTCTGGCTGATGCAGTTGGGTGGATAATGATGTCATTACTGAGATGGAGAAGACCAAGGGTATGAGCCGAGTTAGGGATAGAGTAAGTTGTGGAGAGGGGGAGAGATTACTGGTTAAATTTTGGGTACATGAAAAGCCCTTGAAGGACAGATTTATCTGGAGTTTAGAGGAGAAACTGAGCTGGAGCTATCCATTTTGTAGTCGTCGGTACTGGATGGTAACTGATGCCAGGGGAATAGATGATATTGCCTACGGAGCAAGTTTAGAGGGAGAAGGACAATGACCTGGAACGGGACCTGGGGAAGCTTTAGTAATCCAAAGAGGAGATAGAATCAGTCAAACCCCCAAAGGAGACTGAGGAAGAGTAAGCTGAGAGGTAAGGGGAAGCATGATATCACAGAAGCCAAAGGAGAGGACTGTTTCAAGGTGGGAGAGTGGTTGAGCAAATGTGGCTGAGAGGCAGGCAAACCAACCAACAACAGGTCTGAAAATTCTGGGATGAAAAGCTCTGAAATCAAGAGAGAGTGCAAATATCCCCTCCCTCTTTTTTATTTTAAAAATTTATTTATTTTTTAATTGAAAGATAATTACTTTATAGAATTTTGTTGTTTTCTGTCAAACCTCAACATGAATCAGCCATAGATATACATATATCCCCTCCCTCTTGAACCAATATTTATATACCTATGGCTGATTCATGTTGAGGTTTGACAAAAAAATACCAAAATTCTGTAAGGCAATTATCCTTCAATTTAAAAATTAAAAAAAGAGATAGTGCATGTCAAGTATCTGTAGAAAGTTCCCAGGGACCTAGCACTTCCTCAGCTTCCTTTTGTGAAATGGGAATGGCAGTAGAGTTGTTCTGAGCACTGCATGGCGTGTGTGCGGAATACTCAGCACGGAGCTGGCAACCAGTAAGCACACCGTTAGCTGATATAAGAATGACCAAAAGGGTTATGGAGAAAATGAGAGTTAGAGAAACTGGGGTCAGAGGAGCAGATGACATTTGGCCTAGTCTGGCTGGAGCTTGGTTTGTATCTGGGAAGGTGCTGGGAATAACCTGAGTGGGAGATGACCGAAGCCTCAGATAAGGTCAGGGTAGTTGAGGGAGCAGAGAACTTTTAAGATAGTGTGTCAGAAGTTTGATAGTAGGCTGGAATAAAACAGAGAAGTTGAACGTTGTTTTTTGAACATTCAGGCTTACAATATTCTAAAATTTTCTCTTAATTTTAGTGTGTTTAATTTTGAGTTGTTAACTCGGTAGTCAAGCCTAGGATGTCTTTTAAAGAATGCTCTAAGAAACTCAGTTGGGTGGAAGCAATAGGCAGTGTCTGTCTACTGATGTAGAGTGAAGGAAGGCTGAAGACCAAGGGAGAAGCCCAGATGGACCTCCAGAGGCTGAAGGAGTATGTTGAATTCAGAGAAAGTGAAAGTGTTAGTCACTCGGTTGTGTTTGACTCTGTGTGACTCCATGGACTGTAACCTGCCAGGCTCCTCTGTCCATGGAATTCTCCAGGCAAGAATACTGGAGTGAGTTGCTGTGCACCTCTCCATAGGATCTTCCCGACCCAGGGATTGAACCCGGGTCTCCCACATTGCTGGCGGATTCTTTATTGTCTGAGCCACCAGGGAAGCCCCTTGAATTTGGAGAAAGAGTATTTAAATCCAGAATGGTGATGCCCTGAACTGAAAAGGACATCAATTGTTGTAACAAATGATGACCCATTTTATCAAAAGTTGTGAAGAGGCTAAAGAGTTTGCTCTATTCCATCAATGTTATCCTTAAGAATATATTAGCTCTGCAAGTACAGTTACTTTTTTTTTCTTTGCTGGAACTATAACCTTTATAATTTTAGTTGTGTGGACATTGCATCAGTTGAATACTTAGTAGTCTTGTCCTGGACCAGTGACATTCTAGAATGTGTAGGCAGTAGAATGAGTGCATCCCTCTGGTAAGGGTGACTCTGTATCTGTTTTGTGGCATCTGTTGGCCTCCTGGCCAGGCCCATCCTGGGGAGCATGAAGCTGCTGCTGAAAATATATGACTTTTTTTTTTGCTGTGGCAAGGCTGTTTGATTAATTTGATATTTTCTGAAGTCATCAATTGGCCCTCAACATGGATTTGGTTAGTTTTACCATCATCTTTTAGTGCTGCTCTTCAAACTGCATTATTTATTTGCTGAGCTGCCACAGATTTTGCATTGCTGAAGATCATTGGCAGGAGCACAGGGATAAATATTATTAGATTCAATAACCGTCTCTTTCCAAAGAGAACTTTGGACCCTTTCGGGTGTCTGATCAGCCAAAGTTGCATTCCTGAAAGAGATGCTGCCTGACTTTATAGTATATGAAGAACAAAGAAAATCTTTCCTTTATTTGTAAAATTATCCTTAATGAATGTCCTTCATTCCTAGTTCATTGCTGTTTGTGACATGTCATTATAAAGTGGAGGAGTTTAATGCCACTTTACCTAGCTCTGTTCCCTCCTTCTAAGTTGACTCACCTTATAATGAAAAAAGCAGAACAGGTGGCTGCCAGAGGCTAAGGAGAGATGGAAGTGAGGAGCTGTTGTTTAATGGGTATAGATTTCAGCTTTGGAAGATGAAAAAGTTCTGGAGATCCATTGTTACAACAATCAGAATATATATAACACTATTGAACTGTACATTTAGGAAAGGTTTAAGATGGTAAGTTTTATATTTTGTGTGTATGTATGCTTGTAATCATAATTTTGAGAAAACAACAGTGAAACCAAAACAAAAGAAAGAAGTAGGCTCCAACACAAAATGAGAGTGGACAAACAGCTGAGCTCTTTTTTCTCTGGTTTCTCAGCTGGGCATCTCGTTTCCTCACCCCCAGGACTGTTGCCCCAGGAGTGATTGCAGGTCTCATTGTATTGCCTTCTCTCCTTCCATTTTTCCTTTTTTTTTTTTTTTTAAATTATTTATTTCTTTTTGGCCGTGCTGGTTCATCATTGCTACTCGAGCTTTTTCTCTAGTTGTGAAGATCAGAGGCTCCTCTCTAGTTGTGGCACATGGGCTTCTCATTGTGGTGGCTTCTTCTGTGGAGCATGGGCTATCTAGGGCATGTGGGCTTCAGTAGTTGCGCCTCCCAGGCTCTAGGGCACAGGCTCAGTAGCTATGGTGCAGGGGCTTAGTTGATCCGTGGTATGTGGGATCTTCCTGTACCAGGGATCGAATCCATGTCTCCTTCATTGGCAAGTGGATTCTTTACCTCTGAGCCATCAGCAAAGCCCCTTATGTTCTTCCTTGATCAGCTGCTCACTGTGGGAGAATGCAGTCACTCACATGGTTGATCTCTTTGCCACTGGCTCCACCCAGATCCAATGGCTGGAGAAAGGGGAAGGCACGTTTTGAATACTGTAAGATAGGGCTTTGAGGAATGTGGTCCTTCCTGGACTTGCTTGGACTGAACTGAATGCAAGTGAAGCAGCCAAGAGCTTAATTTTTTTTAAGTGACCACTATAGATTTTGTTTTATTGATTGTTTAACTCAAGGTCAAAGATTCAAATTAATATTCCTTCTGTATTCATGGAAATGAATTAACATCAGTTTTCATACAGGCTGACTCCTGTTTTACTGTATATTATCTGTTTATTCACTATATTCTTTGTTTTCTATTTCTGTATTCATTCCTACATGATCATCCGTTCCAGTGGCTTTGGTTGGTATCATTTTACTAATAAATGCCCTTATTAATATTTAGTTTTTATAGTGAGTTTGTTTCTGTGCATATATTTTTAAATTAATTTTTATTGGAATATGGTTGCTTTACAATGTTGTGTTAATTTCTACTGTACCGCAAAGTGAATCGGCTATATGTATACATATGACAGTGACCGTGTTGCTCAGTCATGTCCAACTCTTTGTGACCCCATGGACTGTAGCCCGCCAGGCTTCACCGTCCATGGAATTCTCCAGGCAAGAATACTGGAGTGGGTAGCCATTCCCTTCTCCAGGGGATCTTCCCAACCTGGGGATCAAACCTGGGCCTTCTGCATTGCAGGCAGATTCTTTACCGTCTAAGCCACCAGGGAAGCCCCACGTATACATATAGCCCCTCTTTTTTGGATTTTGTTCCCATTTAGGTTACCACAGAGCATAGAGTAGTGTTTCCCGAGCTATACAGTAGGTTCTCATTAGTTATCTGTTTTATATACACAGGGAGGCCTGGCATGCTGTGGTTCATGGGGTTGCAAAGAGTCGGACACAACTGAGCAACTGAACTGAACAATACTGTATATGTGTCGATCCCAAGCTCTCAATTCATCCTATCCCCACTTCCCCCTTGGTGTCCATACATTTGTTCTCAAGGTTCAGAAAGTCTACTTCAGCCTCCACAGACTTTGGAGAAGGATCTACTCTGTCTCCCTTCTTCCCCACGTTACTACATCTGCAGGGTTAGACAGTGTTGTACTAACCGCAGTTACCTTGCCAGTAGGAAAATCAAAACACAGAGGAAAAAGCCGTCTGAAAAGTGATGCACTTGAAGCCAACAGTTAGAAGGTGAATGTCATGCTGTGGGACCAGAGATGTGGACAAATTACTATGAAATCTAGGTTCAGTTCGGTTCTTTTGATCATCTACGTGAGGACCTAGATGGATACAAAAGCATTTCCCCAAAATACCTCTGGGTAGAATCACTCACTCTCCAAGCCATGGGAACTTTGAATCATAAGGGGAGCATACTTGGATTCGGGATCAGAACTCAGCAGTTGAGACTTAAAATAAAGTGTTGTTTTTCTTCTTTAGAGCTGCAGTGAAGGTGCTTATGCTGTTGGAATGGTGAGCTTACTCTGTTACACCTCATGTTACTGAATCATCATCCTTGAATATCCTCAGTGGGAACTGAGTGCTCTCCCTGAGCTTCGGCAGTAGTAAAAACACCCCTTAATTAGTTCTTTCCCTCATTATTTGTGAGAGCAGCCCTTGCCATCATAGGGGCTTAACCACTTGTGTTATTCATCCTCACAAGTCTTCCCTGTGAGATATAGGCTCTCTGAAGGCAGAGACTAGGTCTTAGTTATCTCTTTATTCATCCTCCAGCAAGTGCCTGGTCTCAGAGGAAGCTTAATAAATTGTTAAAGTGAGTCAAAACAGAAAATCTATGTAGGTTTATCAGGTTAAAAACATTGCTTCTTCTGGATCTACATCTTTGCTTCTACTTTGCACCATAAAATAAAAGCTACTTTTGATGTGAAACCATCAGACCTAAAACTTATTGCTGACGCAGATGAGGAAAGATCTCTTTGAAAAAAAAGATGTGAAATGTGAGTGTCTATGATTATGACATTTTTTTGTAGTTCAGAAACAAGTACGTGTATCTTGCAGCAGTGAAAGATCATCTGTTCTCTGTGACACAGTTTTCCTTTGATTTTCCTTCAGTTTCTTTCCCTCTCATCAGTGAGGCTTCTTGCTATTTTGATCAAAAGTCCAATGGGTTGATTTTCTTATTTATGAAGTAAAAGGTTTAATTATGGGCACAAAGCATTTCCAAATTGCATTTGAATGACTTTCTCTCTTCTTACTCAATGTCAGTCAGTCACTTAAGACTGCTTTGCTCTCCTGTCTGTAGCTTTCGTATGTCATACATCTCTTTCCTGTTCCTCCTCTTGCTTATTATGCTTTCACATTCTTTTTATTTTCTTTCAGTTTCAGTTTCATTTCCAACATTTTCCTTGTGATTTTTTTTTTTTGGTTGTTGTTGTTCCCGTCAAGAAAATTGCCCTTTTATTAAAAGAAGTGCTAAGATCTCTCCAGAAGCAGACAGGCATAAAGTGCTGATGGCCAAGGTGAACATTCAGATAATTCAAAGGGCAGGATAAAGCCATACTGGTCAGTATTACAAGGATATCTTTTATCGTCACCATACAAGCTCAGTTTTCCTTTAAGACAGCCTCTTATTAATTATGTCCAAATAAGGTTTTTGAAAAGCGTGCTATTTAATCTTTTTGCTTCATCTGACATTGAGTCCACAGCAACTAGATGTAGCCTGATGTCTTTGTATTTTTAGAGTGTGAGAAGTAAGTATTAGTTAGGAAAGTTCATTTAAACACCTGGCAGATGACAAGATGAAAGATGCACTTGCTTTGAGGAGGGAGTCTTGGGTTTTTCCTGCTGTGAGCTTTCGTGACAACTCTCCAGAGATCCGAGTGTCGCCTTTCCTTCTCTTATGAGGGGTCCTCCTGGGCAACATGTATAAGTTCATACTAAGCTGACTCGGGTTTTTTTGTGCAGGATTCTACTGCAGCTAAATTGGCAACTTTAATATCTTCCTCCCTGTCACTTTCAAGGCTGCGTGAGTTTTCCTTTTCTCCTTGGAGAATATTTCTAAGTTCTGTCTCGGTCTGCTTCAGACCCTCTCACTCATCTGGTTTCCTTGGTTTCCACCCTATTGTTATTCACCCAGATTTTCCTGCTTTACCCAGCTTTTCTGGGTGGATGCCTCTTTGGGTGGGTTGCCTGGCCTTTTGACTTTGTGAGTCCCTGAGGCCCTTTGTTTCTGTCTCTATGCAGTGCAGCCTCCCACCTCTCACCGAGGCTCCTAGTAAGCGCAAGTCGTTCCAGCCTGGAACCAGGGCCTCGGGTTCTTAGTAGTTGGGAGTCGAGAGAAGTCAGACTCTACTGTTAATCTTGGAATATGAATACGTTAACTTGAAAGTATATGTAATTAGTGGTGAAGAGCACAGGCTTTGGAGCCAGACTTCCTGGGTTCGAATCCCAGGTCTGGCCCTTATGAGCTGTGTTAGCTTGGGCAAATTACTTACTCTTTCTTGCCCAGTTCTCTCAGTTCCCAGTTCTTACTCTTTCTTGCCCAGTTCTGCACAGTGGAGGCAATGGTTGTACCCACTTTACATAGCGGATATGAGGAGTAAACAAGTTAGTTCATATAAAAGGTTTTAGAATGTGTGTCCGCTGTATAGTGAGCACAATATAGTGTTAACTATTACCAAGAAATCGAAGCCCACATCCACTGGGTTCTGACTCTATCAGAAAGAAGGCAGGTGGATTAGATCCATGTTTATCAAAGGCAGGTCCACGCGTTTACTGTGAGAAATTTTAAATCTTGTGCTTGCATTCGGATGCGAATGTGCATCCATCAGGACATGCATATTTTGGATTACGTGGATGATTCCTTAGAGCTGAGTGTGCCGCGTGATTGCATTGTGTTTATGATCACGTTCTCATGCAGTGAAGGCCATGACATTGAGGCAGGCAGGCTGCAGGGAGGCAGGCCTGGCAGTGGCTCTTAGAGAGCAGAGGGGAGGGGGATGGAGTCTCGGGGAGCCCACGCAGCCTGAGCCTGCCAGGCTGTCAGGGGCCGGTCCTGCTGCAGTCTGTGCAGCAGCCGCGTAGTGACTGGTGGTGTCGATTTCGATTTTATTGGAATTGTGTTTAATTTGTGAGTTTGTTGTGGTTTTATAGTCATATAAAAGAGCTATCAGGGTTAGGGGTTTATATCTAGTCTTAGGGTTTTAGTTATTTAAGTAACACTAGAATAAAAATAATTTATTAGCACTGGAGCATCATAAGAATTCTTACCTTGTAAAAGGGATCTGCCATATATTCCTGATACTTGAGAAAGACAAGATCAATCAGTGGTTCCCAAATGCCAGTTCACAAATCGTGCTAATCAGGTTATTAAAAATTCCTTGGGGAACTTGTCAGAAATACAGACCCTTGGGCTGTGTCCTAAAGCTTCTGAGCTGGGCGCGTGGATCTGTATTTTTGCTGCATTGCTCAGGTGATTCTGCGAAGCAACAGGTTTTGGCCTCTTTGGAACCAATGACCTCTCAATGTTCTTCATGGTCCTAGGATCTTAGGATTCAGTGTCTTCATCTTCAAAATTGAGATAATAGTACTTGTCCCTTTCTTACTGCACAAAAGAGTGGGGAGAATTAATGAGGCAATTTTCATAAGTATTCTTGGAAGAAAAGTACAATTTAAGTGTAATGTATTGAGGCCAGAATTGAACTAGATCGTCTCAGCAATGCAAATTGTTAGCTCAGAACAGAGACTCAGGTCCATAGAGAGCATTGGCACGCTGAGTTTTGCTACCAGGGTTCCAGTTCCCAAAAGTGTTGATCCACCTTTGGCCTGGACTCAAGGCCCGTGGAACCCAGTACCTTGCTGTGAGATTTACAAATCAGGGACTTGGTGGTGACAGAGGCAGGCAGGCTGGACAGGGAGGTTTCATTTCCTTGAGCTGCATTAACAGAGAACCATACATTGGGTGACTTAAGAGAAATATACACCCTCACAGTTCTGGGGGCTGTAGGAGAAATCGTAGTGTCGGCAGGGTGAACTCCTCGTTGAGGCTCTAAGTGGGAGTCTGTTCTGTGCTTCTGTCTTAGTTTCTGGGCATCTGGGGAGTCCTTGATGTTCCTTAGCTTGGAGATGCTCCTTAACTTGGAGATGCTCACTCCAGTGTCCACCGTCATTGTTCCATGACCATCTTTTCCCCACGAGTCTCTGTTTTCACGTGGTATTCTCTGTTTCTCTGTCCTCTGCTTACAAGGACACCAGTTATATTGGATTAAAGGTCCATCCTGCTCTATTACGACTGTTTTTTTTTAAGATTGTTTTTGATGTGGACCATATTTAAAGTCTTCATTGACTCTGTCACAATACTACCTCTGGTCTATGTTTTAGTTTTTCTTTTGGCCATGAGGTATGTGGGATCCTAGCTCCCCAACCAGGGATTGAACCCACACCCCCTGCATTGGAAGGTGAAGTCTTAACCGTTGGACTGTCAGGGAAGTCCCTGACTTATTTTAATTTTACTAATTACATCTGCAATTCCAATTAAGTCACATTCTAAAATACTAGAAGTTAGCGCATCAACATATCTTTTATGAGGAACACAATTCAGTCCATAGCATCATTTATCTGATTACATGAGCTGACATGAGATATTTCTGAGTGAATTCATTTCCCCAAACTGATTTGAAATGCAGAGGGCATTACCCCTTAGAAGCCATGTTATCTGTCATGGTGAGGTCCCTGCAGCAACTGTAACTACTGATTTAGCTCACAATGTACTAGAAGCAGAATTTCTTGTAAGGGTCCTACAGAATCTAACCAACGTACCCAGAAAGGTTTCAGTGAGAAAATATGTTCCAAGTTTCAGTGTTGGGTGCTAAGAACGTATTTCTCCCCCTTAGCTCTTAGAAATTTCATTCTCGTGTTTACTGCTGTCATCTTGATTCTTATGTACATATTTACATCCCCCCCACACCATTTTTTGGGTGTGTTCTTTTCCGTTTTGGTACTGATGCTACCTTTTATGTTTTTATCACCTTTGTGGAAAGAGGGGAGCATGGGGAAGAGAAATGCTCTGTGCTATAAATAGTCTTTTTCTCATCACTGCGTTAAAATTTACTTTTCACAATCCTATTTTCTCAGCATCTTCTCTGAAGTTCTAAGTACACCTAGCCATCCAGTATATGAACTTCTCTATTGTGTGTGTGGAGTTATGTGTACATTCCATAGTATTGAGTCAGAGGTGCTCTCAAAAATGAGAAAAGGAGGATATTCTAAGGGGTTGACAGTGTGTTTACTTCAAATTGTATTGTTTAAATAAAGTCTCTGTGCCGGCTGCAGATCTCAGCCCTCTTCCTCCTGTTCCAGGCTCCTTGATGATCCATTGTCTTCTGTTCAGGGAGGCTAGTCCTTGGCCTTGACCCCATATGGCCCTTCCTTTAGATGCCAAAGAGTTTAAGGAAAGCGGCTTAAAATTTTTCTATTAAAAAAAATCATGTTTCATGTCAACATTATGGCTGTCACAGGTATCTTAATATGTCATTTATACTCATCATTACTTTGAAATTATGGTGAGGTCCCTGCAGCATGGATCCATTCCTCAGTCTTTCTATTTAATGAGAGAGTAAAAAGGCATACTTAAGATTGTATCACAAATTTAAAAAATTATTTGATAGTGGTATTTAGATATAGTGGTTTCTGAAATCAGCTAGTAGGTATTGGTAAAATGCCCAGATATCTTCAGAACAATCAGTTCTGAATAAAATCAGTTAACTTGGCCTGCCTTTCTTCTTAGATTAAAAGGGATCATTAGTTCAGGTCCTCTGAGAAGCAGAGTCAGGATGGGATTATGCATATGAGAGGTTTATTGGGAGTTCGCCTGGGAGGGATAAAGGGCAGCGGGCAGGAGTGGGCCAGGAGGGCTTTCCGACTACAGTGCGGGCCTGACTTCTGTGAAAGGAGAGGTGCAAGGAGCGAGGCCTGGTAGGAAAGGATGCAGACAACAGCTCAGTTCTCAGGATGTTTCGACCAGGCTGATTGTGAGTTCTTGAGCCCAAGTTGCCCACTAGAGGACCCTTCTGCCACACAGGCCTGGGCCTGCACTGGTACCCCGACCCCCATGCCCAGCCACTGTCTGAGAACAACCCGGAGACACAGACACATGCACAAATGTGGTGATGGATCCAGGAGTGGAGGGCGGGTAACCCATACTCTCCCACAGCAGGAGAGCTAAGCAAGGAATTCCATGGCCTTCATGAAGATCTCTCTAGGGGTCCATGAACGTAGATGGTAAAAATTACATGCTTGTTTTCACTAACTGAATTTTAGTGTCCTGTCTAATCATGGGTGGAGCCAGTAGCTGTAGTCGTATTAGCAGTAACTATGTCTTTCTCACCAATAAATATTATAGATAGTTTCCTATCAACATAATAGTTGTCACAGTATCTTAATATGTCATTTATGCTTATCATCACTTTGAAATTATGGTGGTTATTGGATCTGTTCCTCGATCTTCTTATTTAATGAGAGACTAAAAAGGCATATTTACTACTGTATTGGGTTTTCCTTATAGCTCAGTTGGTAAAAAATTTGCCTGCATTGCAGGAAACCCTGGTTTGATTCCTGGGTCGGGAGGATCTGCTGGAGAAGGGAGAGGTTACCCACTCCATTATTCTTGGGCTTCCCTTGTGGCTCAGCTGGTAAAGAATCTTCCTGCAATGTGGGAGACCTGGGTTTGATCCCTGTGTTGGGAAGATCCCCTAGAGAAGGGAAAGGCCACCCACTCCAGTGTTCTGGCCTGGAGAATTCCATGGACTTTGTAAGTCCATGGGGTTGCAAAGAGTTGGACACGACTGAGCGACTTTCACTTCGCTATTGTATCACAAATTTTAAAAATAATTTGATAATGGTATTTAAATATAAGGGTTTCTTTAGCATTTTGTTCATCTTATTTTATGTATTTATTAACGTGATTCCAAGAAGAGGTCTTTAGTCCTCTCTGACAGGCAGAGGAGTCCAGTACACAGAAATGGTTTAGAACCCCTCGTGCAGGTGGTTTTCAGTAGAACCATTTTAATTGTATTAGCACAGTTATCCTTTACCTGGCTCCAAATGTCTGAGAATGGTGGCCCCAGTCCTCATGAGAATAAGTTATTGTGGAAGATGATTTATTAATTCGACAGTGACCCTCGTCTACAGTGTCCCTCCAGGCCCTGGGTGGTGCTAAAGCTGCAGCAGTGAGCAACACCGGCATCCCCTCCCTTGGAGAGTTTAATCGACTAACAGGAAAGACAGTCATTAAACAAAAACAGTTATGGTTATCTTACGGTGTGGCACGTGACCTTAACAATATGGGAACCTCGGGATTCTTTGGGTGCCCTGGGAGAGGGACCTGTGTAGGGGTCAGAACAGACCTCCCTGAAAAGTGCCTTTTGAGCTGAGCCTGAAGAATGAGAGGAGTAAGCTGGGGAAAGAGGAGGTGGAGATAGAAGTTAAAGTGTAACTTTATGTGTAATTTGGTGGTAAGACACACTTAACTCCTAAGAGCTGAAATCATGCAGACCTTATAAGCCACACGAAGATGTTTAGACTTTTCTCCAAAGGCAGGAAGAAACTTTGAAGGGGTTTTAAGCAATATTTTTGAAGTTTCCCTTCAAAAATATTACTTGGAAAGAAGCTAGGGAGGCTCTTTTTACTAAGATGAAAAAAGATGGCAGCCTCCTAGGAGGTACATGGTGTGAGAAAACAAGTAAGACAATCAAGTTATTCTTTTTAATTTCTTTTTGGCTCTGTGAATGAGTTGGGTCTTGAATTTCTGTTTGTTAATCTATCGTAGACTGCATTACCATTTTGGAAGCAACTTTCATAGAGTTATGGTGTTCGTAGTAGCTGCACTTCACTCCCAGATCTATTGCAGATGTCTCTGTGTGAACATAAAACCTCACACAAATCTTGGAAACTATTTCCCCATAACGTTGGGCCACAGAGAAAGTGGATGCTGTTTGTTTAGGTTCTCTTTGTGCACATTTGTTACTTGCTGCAGTGTGGATGGCCTTTAGACTTCTATATTAAGAAGAAGATAAACTTATCATTAATAATGTAGATGCTTATATTGCCAATTAAACAAAAGGTCTCTGGCTGCTTCTTCATAGGAAACTCGTAAATGGGTTCCAGGTTTGTTTGTTGCTGGGTAGAAACAAATCCATTTTGGTTGATGGCTAATTCAGGGCCATGCGTGGTTAGGCAACTCATAAAAGTGTTTGTATGGAAATGAGTCTCAGATAATCAGATTTTATTTCTAGTGTCTAATTGATGCTCAGAGCTTTGGGATTTAATTATGTCGGTTGAAAAAATGCGATTCAATTTCTCTTCCTCCCTTTTAAACATAGCTGCAGACTTAACTTTAATTCATAAATATACAAGGCATTATAAATGTTTTCTGACACAGTACCTGGTACCATTAGATATTCAGTAAATGTTGACTTCTTCTCCTAATTGAATGAAAGTATATTAATAAAAAACCTACCCAAGATTTTGCTTCTGGTTCTTCTGCTTCTGGTGTAGCAGTTGACTTGGTACAATTTGTGATTACTCCAGAGAAGTAAATAATTTAAGTGGGAAATTGTTTTAATGAGAGGAGACTTATGTTTTCTAGTCATCCAGGCAGCCTGGCTTGATTGTCATGTTGGGTGTTTGCTCTAGTAGGAAGTGTGGCAGGTGGGTCTCCTTTGGGATCTGAGGCCCGATGAGTGGAGTGTGTGCAGATGGAATATGAGTTCTGCCTTTTCCCTTCCCTGTGGCACCCACCCAGCTTCCAAGAGGACCCGCAGAGCTTCTTTGCCTCATCTTCCATCACTTAGTGTGTCTTTTTTCTTTCACTCAGCTTAATGTCTTCAGAGTTCATCTATGTTGCAGCAAGTATCAGTATTCATTTCTTTTTACAGTGGAGTAATATTCCATTGTATCATTTAACCACACTTTATCTATTCACCAGTTGATGTATATTTGAATTGTTTCCACATTTGGCTACTTTGAATAGTGCTGTTATGAACATTAGTGCTGTTATGGACAAATATTTGAGGGGCTGTTTTCAATTCTTTTGGATATCTATATATAAGAATGGAACTATTCAGTCATATGGTAATTTATGTTTAATTTGTTGAGGAACGGCTAAATTGTTTTACACAGTAGCTTTATATTTTCCATTTCTACCAGCAGGGTGAGGTTCCAGTTTCTCCGCATCCTTGCCAACACTGTTATTCTCTGTTTTATTTTTTGTTTTGTTTTCAGTATGCCTTCCTAGTGGGTATGAAGTGGTGTCTCACTGTGACTCTGGTTTGCATTCCCTAATGACTAATGATGTTCCGTACCTTTTTCTGTGCTTCTTGGGCATTGGTGTGCATGCTACAATCTGGACAAACCTCGAAACATTAAGTTAAGTGAAAGAAGCCAGACACAAAAGGTCACATATGGTATGCTTCCATTTATATGAAATATCTAGAATATGTAAGTCCATAAACACAGGAAGCAGATTAGTAGTTGCCAGGGGGTTGGGGGAGGGGAGAACGGAGAATGACTGCTTATTGGGTATAGGGTTTCCTTTTGGGTTGATAAAACACATTTTAGGATGAGGTTATGGTTATAAAACATTGGGAATGTGCTAGATGTCACTGAATTGTATACTTTCAAATGGTCAATTGTAGGTTTTGTGAATTCTTGCTGTTGTTGGTCAGTCACTAAGTTGTGTCCAGCTCTTTGCGATCCCATGGACTGCAGCACACCAGGCTTCCCTGTCCTTTAGTATCTCCTGGAGCTTGCTCAAATTCATGTCCATTGAGTCAGTGATGCCATCTAACCATCTCATCCTCTGCTGCTGCCTTCTTCTGCCTTCAATCTTTCCCAGCATCAGGCTCTTTTCCAATGAGTCGGCTCTTCACATCAGGTGGCCAAAGTATTGGAGCCTCAGCTTCAGCATCAGTCCTTCCAGTGAATATTCAGGATCGATTTCCTTTAGGATTGATGATTTGTGAATTCTGCCTCAATAAATAAAAAAGCGAAAACACGTGGTTAGAAGTCGAGTCTGGATTTCAAGTTCTAGCAGTATGGTGTACTGAATATGGATTTCCGTCTCCTGTTACGAACTGAGAAATTTTGCATGAATCAAAACAAAGTGTAAAATATACAGCTTGAGGCTGGGGCAGGAGCCGAGAGAGATGTGAGAGCTCCAGGCCTGCCTTCATCATGCAAGACCCCACAACTCAGAAATGAACGCACACCACTGTTCCGGGTGGGCGAAGCCCCTGGTACGCTCAGCACAGGCAAACAGAAACTGCTCACCTGCAGGGACACTTCCGCAGTGCAGGCTGCCCAAGACTCCTGGGGAAATAGCATCCACTGAAATACCCGTTCCCGTGAGAAACTACAGATCACACAAGGAGACATTTCAGCATGAGGTGAAAGTAAGCAGGCGTGACAGACAGGAGGGTTAGCATCTCAAGAACTTGGCGAAACAGAAGTATGTTTGAAATGATTAAAGAATAAGGATATTGAGATTGGTTCCACTGCTTTAATAAAATGTTTCCCCATTTAATAAAATGTTGAACAGCTGCTCCAAGGGAGTGTATGCAAAGTTTGCTTAAGGGATTTCAGAGGGGAAAGATGGAGGTTGTTCTCCTGACGGCCTGTAGTGATCTGGCAAGGCAGTTTGGTTTTTTTCCTAAGGATCAAGAGCTCAGGGGAACTTTCTTTTTGAGTAATCCATTTAGATGGCAGAAAAGCTTGCCTTTGAGTATTAACTGCGATGCTGAGGTGCTCTTAGCTAAAGATTTGCCTCCATTTCTCTTGAGAGTGCACCTTGATATTTGCCCATTATTGTGAGAAGTGTTGTGTTAGGAACTGGTAAATGGAATTTTTGGAAACAAACCCTGAAGCTGCCTTGAAAACCACTTTATTCTTCATTCAGTGCTCCACTTCTAATTGATTTCATCGGTTGGTTGATCCATGGCACTAGAAAAGTAGAAGCTTCATGATGACCAAGTAGAGTCATGTCAGAAAGTTTAGATAAGGGTCATCAGCAAACATGAGACTTCAGAGTTACCTGGTCACTATGCCAGCCTTCCCTTGGTCTCGTCCTATGATTAAGCCATGGCTTTTTATAGGTGGAAGTCCCAACATTTATATGAAGGAGAGGAGTGCGTGGGGATCTTGCCTTGAAACTGAAGCAATCTATCACATAACGTTGAGGGAGAACACACGAAACTGCACACGTAGGCCTGATGGTTTTTCTGGTTGCCACAGCCTCACCTGCATCTTGAGATGGCAAATGTTAGTTTCAGTGTATCTGGCCAGCAACACACACAAACAAATGTTAGTTTCAATGCATCTGGCCAGCAACACACACAAACAAATGTTAGTTTCAATGCATCTGGCCAGCAACAGACACAAACTTGACTTTGCACTGGAAACTGGAGTTTCTATTAAAAATAAAGTATGCAGACCAAGCTCTTCTTTTTCACCAAGGGATTGAAAATCAGGTAGGTAGAAATGTGAAGAGAGAACTGTAAGAGTGAGTCAGGCTTCAGGCTCTACTACAAAGCCACAGTTATCAAGACAGTATGGTACTGGCACAAAGACAGAAATATAGATCAATGGAACAAAATAGAAAGCCCAGAGATTAATCCACGCACATATGGACACCTTATCTTTGACAAAGGAGGCAAGAATATACAATGGATTAAAGACAATCTCTTTAACAAGTGCTGCTGGGAAATCTGGTCAACCACTTGTAAAAGAATGAAACTAGAACACTTTCTAACACCATACACAAAAATAAACTCAAAATGGATTAAAGATCTAAACGTAAGACCAGAAACTATAAAACTCCTAGAGGAGAACATAGGCAAAACACTCTCTGACATACATCACAGCAGGATCCTCTATGACCCACCTCCCAGAATATTGGCAATAAAAGCAAAAATAAACAAATGGGACCTAATTAACCTTAAAAGCTTCTGCACATCAAAGGAAACTATTAGCAAGGTGAAAAGACAGCCTTCAGAATGGGAGAAGATAATAGCAAATGAAGCAACTGACAAACAACTAATCTCGAGAATATACAAGCAACTCCTACAGCTCAACTCCAGAAAAATAAATGACCCAATCAAAAAATGGGCCAAAGAACTAAATAGACATTTCTCCAAAGAAGACATACAGATGGCTAACAAACACATGACAAGATGCTCAACATCACTCATTATCAGAGAAATGCAAATCAAAACCACAATGAGGTACCATTTCACGCCAGTCAGAATGGCTGCGATCCAAAAGTCTACAAGTAATAAATGCTGGAGAGGGTGTGGAGAAAAGGGAACCCTCTTACACTGTTGGTGGGAATGCAAACTAGTACAGCCACTATGGAGAACAGTGTGGAGATTCCTTAAAAAACTGGACATAGAACTGCCTTATGATCCAGCAACCCCACTGCTGGGCATACACACTGAGGAAACCAGAAGGGAAAGAGACACGTGTACCCCAATGTTCATCGCAGCACTGTTTATAATAGCCAGGACATGGAAGCAACCTAGATGCCCATCAGCAGATGAATGGATAAGAAAGCTGTGGTACATATACACAATGGAGTATTACTCAGCCATTAAAAAGAATACATTTGAATCAGTTCTAATGAGGTGGATGAAACTGGAGCCTATTATACAGAGTGAAGTAAGCCAGAAAGAAAAACACCAATACAGTATACTAACGCATATATATGGAATTTAGAAAGATGGTAACAATAACCCTGTGTACGAGACAGCAAAAGAGACACTGATGTATAGAACAGTCTTATGGACTCTGAGAGAGAGGGAGAGGGTGGGAAGATTTGGGAGAATGGCATTGAAACATGTAAAATATCATGTATGAAACGAGTAAAAAAAAAAAAAAAGTGAGTCAGGGAAAATTTCAGGTCACCTGAGTGTGGCCTTGATGCTTCCTAGTGGTAAAACCATAGATCAGAAACCTTGGTGTCAGAAGGATTTTCAAGGGTGTCTTAGGCAAAGTGAAGTGATTTTTACCCCCCTTCCCAGTCTGGTGAAGAGGAGGGACATGGACAAGTTGTATGTTCCCTTGATGAGCAGTGTTGTATATCATGCTTCCGTTTTGTGGAAGAGAAAGAACACACATGGAGGAATAGTTTCTTCTTCATTAATGCACCATATCCTTCTGTGGTGGAAGTTCATAACAGCCTTCTCGTCATACAGTCATACATGGAGCTTATCGTTTTTCAGTATGGTTATCATTAATAAATGATCCCAGGAAGATGTGTAGTTGATTACAAGATGTTTCCTTGGTAGCTTCCCAGTAGGTATCTAGTGTCATTCCTAACTTTGCTATCAGCTACTGACATCTGTAATGTTACTTGAAAGTAGAGATTAGGGTATCTGGGCTCTTTGTACCCTTCTCTGTAAATATCAGGGCAGAGCCTTCAGAATTAATTGCTTCTTAGATGCACGATTACTGCTCACTTAGCCCTAAGCAAAGAAGTAGGTCATTCTATTCATCAGAATCTTAACTGTTCTGTAATTATGTGAGGAGCAAATAATTATAGATAGGGTTTCTGTGTGATTTTAAAGCAGGTGAATTTAGCATCATTAGAGAATAATCTGTAGCTGGAAAAACTCAAGGTTCTTAAAAAAAACATGCAGACAACATTTAAACCTTGGTACGTTTTATTATTCTCAAATGTGTTATATAAGTTGGAAAAAAGCTTTGTCTGTTTCTTGGGCTGGAAAAGGCACTTATGATTAAATAACAAGAAAGAAAAAGAGCTGGTCTCCATTTATTTCTTGACATTACAGAAACACTGTAATTGAAATTTAGTTACATATGCTTTGAACAAAAGACTGTGTTCTGATGTTTCATTTTTTCTAGGTGGAACATACATTTCTCTTTTCATTGATTAAGATAAAAATCAGGTTTCAAACTTTACTGAAAGATGTAAATGATGTTGAAAATGTGATTATTAAAGAGAGATCTGATTTATAACCTTTTCAAAATTGAATGTGAGCTACTTGGAATTGGCTGTGAAATACACCTTGCACAATGCTATATGGAAAGGGTATGTTTTTAAAATTCAAGTAGCCTGAAGTCTTTGATTAGAATTAATTTAGATAAATGAAGATGGCTTTTGCTCTGAATTTGGCCCGCTTGCTTGTCTTTCTTGCTTTTTTTTTTTTTTTTCTTAAAAAAAAAATGGAGAAAAATGCCCGTCCCTTCGGAACGCGCTCGCCGATCTCTCAGGACCGACTGACCCATGTTCAACTGCTGTTCACATGGAACCCTTCTCCACTTCGGCCTTCAATCTTGCTTTTTTACTTCTGTTTTTTTCCAGAGAGTTTGTTTTAATATACAAAATGAATAAAATTGGTATGCCAAAGTGCAGGTCTGCCTGTACTGTTGGCAGAATTAGACAAGTGTCTTAGTTTGCATTCTCCCTAAAAGCAAGATGGTGCTAGGAGTTTATTTGGGAAGTGACCCCAGGAAGCATGGTGAGGGAGTGAGGAAGTAAGACGGGGAGAGTGGGGAGCCGGTGCAAAGGGACAAGCTCGTGAGTGGACTGTTGCTGGGGTTCCTTCTTGCTGGAGATTCTTTGAGGAGCTGTGTGGGACACACCTCGGGGATGAGGAAAAGGAAGGAATCTACCCGATGTGGTAGTCAGGATGATGGTTCTTCCAAAGAGGTCACATCCTAACCCCTGGCACCTGTGAATATGTGACTTTACACAGAAAACTTTGCAGATACGAGGGAGTTAAGGACCTGGAGGGGGAGGGGTTATCACAGGGTCCTTCTAAGAGAGAAGTAGGAGGGTCAGAGTCAGAGAAGAAATATGACATAGGAAGCAGAGCTTAGAGAAAGAGAGAAATTTGAAGTGCTGTGCTATTGGGTTTGAAGATAGATGTAGAGGCCATGAGCTGAGGGATGCAGACAGCCACCAGGAGCTGGAAAAGGCAAGAAACATGTTCTCCCCTGGAGCTTCCAGAAGGAACCAGCCCTGCTGACATCTTGTTTTTAGCCCATGAGACTGATTTTGGACTCCTGCCCTCTAGAAATGTGAGAGCAGAAATTTGTGTTGTTTTAAGCCATTAAATTTGGGGTAGCAGCAATAGGAAACTAATATGCCCACCAAATAGCAGGCCTTGTTGATTGAGGATGGCCTCTGGGGCAGTATTTCCTTGGTGCTTCTAGCCAGCTGCACACAACCTCCTACGATGGATGGACAACCTCAGGCAGAGGGAGCCTGCACAGGCTGGCAGCAACTCTGCAGGGCAGCCTCTGCCTGGGCCAGGGCACCAGTGGGCTTGGCTGTACCTGGACAAAGGATTTGATGAGTAGAATGTGAAAACATCCTCATGAACACTGGGCAATAGTTATGCTGGGTTGTTTCATATCAACAGTCCAGGTTTCTGAGCCCCTCTGACCATTTCTTTGCTGTCTCTCCTCTTCCCGTTCTCTTCTGATGGCCTTTAAATATTGGGGTTCCTAGGCATTATGATCTTGGTCTTGTCCAGTCTTACTCTGGGATGGCTAATTGTATGTGTCAACCTGCCTGGGCCAACTTGACTGGCCAAAAGCTGTCGAGACAATTTTTTTCCAGGTGTACTTGGAAGAGTGTTTTTGGATGAGATGAACACTTGGTAGATGGAGTAAAGTAGATTTACTTTCCTAATGTGAGTAGCCCTCATCCAAACAGCTGAAGGCCTGACTAGAATAGGAAGGTTGACTCTCTTCTGAATGAGAGAGAGTTCCTCCTGCCTGACTGCCTTCAAGCTGGAGCATTGGTTTTTTCCCTATCTTTGGACTTGAACTAAAATATCAGCTTTCCTGGGTCTCTCATTTGCCAATTCACCCTGCGGACCTTGGATTTGTCAACTTCCATAATTGCATGAACCAATTCCTTATGATATATCCCTTTATATATATAAGTGTGTGTGTGTGTGTATGTGTGTGACATTTATGTATATAAAACATGTCTCTAAGCATAAGTTTATATACATACATCTATCTATATATATATATATATATATATATATATATCTCATAATCGTTTTGTTTTTCTGGAGAGCCCTGTCTAATATACACTCTGTACTCCAGGGTGATTTTCTCTGCTCTTAGCTTCAGTTTCTATCAATAGACTGGTCACACCCAAACCTCAGTCTTTAGCCTGGGTTTCTCCATATCCACATTTTAAACTGCCAATAGAGACAGCCCCATGGATACTGTGTAGATACTTTAAACTCCACATGTTCATAGTAAAACTCATTGTCACTCCCCTAGGATTCTGCTCCTGCTTTCTGTATTCTTTTTGCACCACATCTCCATGCACTCTGATCCCATCCTCAATATCCTCAGCATTGCTCATTATGAGTTTTAAACCTTCAGGATTTCTGCCATTTAGTGCTGTTGTTTCCCAGTGGAGGGCACACAGGGCTGGCACCCAGGGCCGAGGTGGAAAAATGCTGTAGCTGGGAAGGAACTAGGAGATGGTATTCTCATATAAACACACACACAGGGCAGGTTGAGGGAGAGAAAAAGACAGACATATACAGAGAGCAACAGAGCCATTCAGACACGCAGAGCCTGATAGAGAGAGGAAAAAGGCGGGGGTGGGGGGAGAGGGAAGCACAGACTACAGTTTTATATAAAGAGATACAGAGTGGGAGACAGACCCATGTAGAGGCAGAGAAGGAACGTTTATCAGAGAGAGGAAACAGGGAAGAGAATGTTAGAGGAAGAAGGAGTCGGAATAACAGAAGTGACCTGATACACACTGTTCCCTAGAATTTGAAAAAGCCCCACTGTGTCTCCTGATACGGTTATCCTGGCCCACCTGCCCACATCCCTTCCCAGAGCAACCCACTGGCCTACTGGATAGGCGTATGCTTTACAGCCATAGGGTTCAAATTGCAGCTCAACCACTTTTTAGCTACATGACTTTAAGCACTTTATTTAAGTTTCGTTTTCTTCATCTGTAAAATGAGGGTAGTAATACCCACCTTGCAAGCTTTTTATTAGATGCCCAACAAATAATTATCAGTTCAGCCAAATCATGATATCATCTGGCTCCCTTTATTGAAAGGGAATTTGCATGTGTCTGGGATAAATATAGCTAATAAACCATTATTATCAGACATAAAGGAAAATTAAGAATACCCTTCTAAGCAGTATGGGAGACTTTTCAGCTACAGTCTATTAAAAACCAGCCATACTTACAATTGACAAGATACATGGAAATGTTTTTTAATCTGCAGTTTCTTTTTTATCCTCTCTGTCTTCCCTTTTTACAAACTACTATACAGCTGTGCTCATTTCACATGCTGCTAGGAAGGTTATGCTCAAAATCCTTCAAGCTAGGCTTCAGCAGTTTGTGAACCGAGAACTTCCAGATGTATAAGTGGAGTTTAGAAAAGGCTGAGGAACCAGAGATCAGATTGCCAACATTTACTGAATCATAGAGAGAGCAAGGGAATTCCAGAAAGACATCTACTTCTGCTTCGTTGACTACTGTAAAGCCTTTGACTCTGTGGATCACAACAAACTGTGGAAAATTCTTAAAGAGATGGAAATACGAGATCACCTTACCTATCTCATGAGAAACTTGTATGCAGGTCAAGATGTGACAGTTAGAACTTTACTTGAAACAACGGACTGGTTCAAAATTGGGAAAGGAGTACCTCAATGCTGTATATTGTCACCCTGTTTATTTAACTTCTATGCAGAATACATCATGTGAAATGCTGGACTGGATGAACCACAAACTGGAATCAAAATTTCTGGGAGAAATAGCAACAACCCCAGATATGCAGATGATACCACTCGAGTGGCAGAAAGTGAAGATGAACTAAAGAGTCTCTTGATAAGAGTGAAAGAGGAGAGTGAAAAACCTGGCTTAGAACTCAGCATTCAAAAAAACTAAGATCATGGCATCTGGTCCCATTACTTCATGGCAGGTAGATGGGGAAACAATGGAAACAGTGACAGACTATTTTCTTGGGCTCCAAATTCACTGTGGATGGTGACTGCAGCCATGAAATTAAAAGACACTTGCTGCTTGGAAGGAAAGCTATGACAAACCTAGATAGCATATTCAAAAGCAGAGACATTACTTTGCCAACAAAGGTCTGTATAGTCAGAGCTATGATTTTTCCAGTAATCATGTATGGATGTGAGAGTTGGACCCTAAAAAGGGCTGAGCGCTAAAGAACTGATGCCTTTGAATTGTGGCACTGGAGAAGACTCTTGAGAGTCCCTTGGACTGCAAGGAGATCAAACCAATCCTGAAGGAAATCAACCCTGAATATTCATTGGAAGAACTGATACTAAAACTGAAGCTCCAATACTTTGGCCACCTGATGCGGAGAGCCGACTCGCTATGAAGGACCCTGATGCTGGGAAGGATTAAAGGCCAAAGAAGAAGCAGGTGGCAGAGGATGAGGTGGTTAGATAGCATCACCAACTCGATGAACATGAATCTAAGCAAACTCTGGACGATAGTACAGGACAGGGAACCCTGGCATGCTGCAATCCATGGGGTTGCATGGAGTTGGACACAAGTTAGTAACTGAACAAGCTAGGAGAGGGCAAATTGTTGTTCCTGGAATACCTGTATGCAAGAGGGCTCTGGTGAGTATGATGGAGAACTTGGTTTTAATAATCATAGTCTACTTTTTTTGCTTTTCATTAGACCTTCCCCTGCATCTGGTTGTTTCCTTACAGAAGGAGATCACAGGCCTAATTATATTGCTATATTTTTATTCTTGGATTAAGTGAATTTTCAAGAAACAGAATCAGTAGGATGAGAATGAATCTGTAGCTATAGGCTGAGGAATTAACCTAGTGGAAGGGCCTCACCTTCTCCTGCTCCCCACTATCAGCAATCTAGTGCTAACCTCCATTTGCAAAGGTTTACAAAATTTTATAGAGCCTTTGGGGGTAAAATCTGTTTTCTTTTTTAAATTTTATTTTATTTTTTTATTTTTTATTTTTTCAATTAATTTTATTTTTTTAATTTTATTTTATTTTTAAACTTTACATAACTGTATTAGTTTTGCCAAATATCAAAATGAATCCACCACAGGTATACATGTGTTCCCCATCCTGAACCTTCCTCCCTCCTCCCTCCCCATTTCATCCCTCTGGGTCGTCCCAGTGCACCAGCCCCAAGCATCCAGTATCGTGCATCGAACCTGGACTGGCAACTCATTTCATACATGATATTTTACATGTTTCAATGCCATTCTCCCAAATCCTCCCACCCTCTCCCTCTCCCACAGAGTCCATAAGACTGTTCTATACATCAGTGTCTGTTTTGCTGTCTCGTACACAGGGTTATTGTTACCATCTTTCTAAATTCCATATATATGCGTTAGTATACTGTATTGGTGTTTTTCTTTCTGACTTACTTCACTCTGTATAATAGGCTCCAAAGATCAGAAATAATTTGGAAAGTCTTAAAAGTATAGAAAACAAAAAATCATCCTTAATTCTACAACTCATTGATGACTTCAGTTAACCTTTGAAGTACATCATTTCAATTATACATATAAAATTTTTTTTCTCATAACATTTTTATCCACAACTGAGTTTACATTATACATACACTATTTTTTCATTTGCAATATATAATGGTAACAATACCATTTTGATATTTGGCAAAACTAATACAATTATGTAAAGTTTAAAAATAAAATAAAATTAAAAAAAAATACCATACCATTAACTATTTTTCTTTAAGTAATGTTAATTTTGTAGAATATTCCACTCTGTGGGCATAGCCTAAAGTTTTGTTTCCTTTTAAGTGTTTAAACCATTCCATTATTGCTGAATATTGATGCTGTTTCCATGTTCTTCTCTATTATAAATAATGGTGCAGTGAAAAGAATTAAATAAAAAAATTTTATGCATTTCCATGATTAACTATTTAAGGTACATTGCTTCTACAAATGAAACTTCTGAAAGCAAAATTTATACTTTTTAAAAAGCTTTTGATATCAATTGCAACTTCTTGCAGCTCCAAAAAGTCATGCCAATTCATACCTCTTTCTTCAGTGTGATTTCTCTCTGTTAAAAAACTGCAGTTGTTGGTTCTCTTCTTCATAAAGAATCATATTTTCTTTTTATTAAAAATCTTTCCAACATTCTCTCTTCTAGCTTTTGCATTCTCTTATTGATGTCTAAGTTTCAAAGCCATCGTGTTAAATTTATTTTACACTGCCTTAAACATTTTGCTGGAAACAGTTTATAGCATCTCCGTGAAAGAAAATCGTGTTTACTCAAAAGTTGTGAACTCATTTAAAAGCAATATACAATTGCTGAAAAAGGAAAAAGTACTTACTGACCAATAGCATGTCAGAGACCTTGGTGGATGCCTGAGAAACACAAGGTGTGATCCTTAGGGGTCCCACCTTCTCAGCTGGAGAAACATAACCAAGTTCACATACTCTGAAGAGTAATTTTTCTCAACCTTGTTTAGATCCATGTCCCCTCAAACACCGTCTCACTGTTTCTAGTGTATCACTGACTTCCCAAGAAGAATTTGCCCAACTTTCTTTCTGTAGTTCGTATTATAAACCACATAACTAGACCCATTGAATGTGTTTTTTCAGATTATCTGTGCACATCCCATGCTGATATGACTTCCCTCCCCTAGTGAGGAATTCCTGTGTTAAGAATTACTTAAAGTAGGGCTCTGAAATGTAAGAACCCAAGATCTGGACAGTTTGCCAGTGAGACCTGGCTTGATAAAGCTTGAGTTAAAACATTTCTCTTGGCAGTGAATTTCCTACAGTTGGAAAACTTGTGAGTGCCTTGGACCCTGATGCCATCTCTGCCTCTTTTCCCTCTTCTCTAACCTGCCCCTGGGCTGCCATTCACAGGTAGTCAGCCGGCCCCTGCTCACCTCCTCCATGAGGGTCTCACACTAGCAGTCTGCTCCAATCTCTCTTTTGCTAGTTTTTTAATGTAATATCCAGCTGATTCCCGGATTCCAGACATCTTGCTTCTGCTCTGTTCCTCACTCTCAGTCCCTACCTTGCTGTTGTCATCCACGTCTTATAGATCTGATGTTCTAACCTGTTTTCACTGGACTTAGGTCCCCATGCCTTCTACTGAAACAGTGTTGACCACAATGCCTGGCCAGTGCACTGTATGTTGTAAGTATTATTGAAGGATTAACGAAGTGGAAGCATTCTCTTGCTTGAATTTCACTTTATGTCTTGGGCTTCCGTTCAGTTCAGTTGCTCAGTTGTGTCTGACTTTTTGTGACCCTATGGACTGCCAGGCATGCCAGGCCTCCCTGTCCATCACCAACTCCCAGAGTTTGCTCAAACTCATGTCCATCAAATCGGTGATGCCATCCAACCATCTCATCCTCTGTCGTCCCCTTCTCTTCCGTCTTTCCCAGCATCAGGGTCTTTTCCAGTGAGTCAGTTCCAATGATCTGTGGCTTGGTTCTTGAATTTCCTGCACTTCCTTCCCTTGACCCCTATATTATTCTGATTGAGCACCACCATCTTTGTCTGAATCCCAGTTGAGTCTTCCGTCAGAAGGACTGGTGAGAGCAGGACAAACCCAAGAGGTCTTGCCAAGGTCCTGCCCTGAGAAATTGAAGCTGGGAACTGAAGGAGATAGAGGAGCCAAAGATATCTCCACATCTTCAACCTGAGAGAGCAGAACAGCGGTGGTATCACCAAAAGAAATGGTACATAGGAAGTCTTATTCCTGTAGGTTGTTAGTCAGATGGGGGTTGGAATTCCAGTGGCTCTTTCCTCCCTGGAAACCATGGTTAGTCTCTTAGTTTTTTTGAGTCTCAGTTTCTTCTTTTCCCTGAGCATCATCTTACCTGACTCTCATATTTATCATTAGTTTGCCAATCAGATGATTCAGTACATCTGAACATGCTTTGTAAGGAGTAAAGCCGTTAGCTGTCATCACGGTTGTTGGACATGTTATTATTAAAGTCAGATTGTAAGTGGAGACACTAGCTTCTTGGGTAAAATGTGTTTGTGCCAGGGGTCAGAAAGCTGTGACCCCTGGGTCAAATCTGGCCTGCTGCCTGTCCTGATACAGCCCATCAGCAAAGAATGTTTTCCAATTTTTAATTTGGTTGAAAAAAATCAAAAGAAAAATATTTGTGATGCAAAAAGATTATATGAAATTCAAATATTGGTGTCCATAAATAAAGTGGATTAGAGCAGAGCCAGACCCACTTATTTATGTACTATTTTCTATGGCTTGAGGCATCAGCAGAGTCGAGTAGTTGTGACAGAGATTGTATGGCCTGCAAGAGCCTAAAATATTGACTTTTAGTAAGAGCTCAGCAGCCCTGGCCTGCCCATTGCACTCTCCTACCTCTGCTCTCTAACATTGATTCAACTACAGAATTTCCATTGAGCTTAAAAACTGACAAAGGTGAGGAATAAAAGATAAGGAGAGGCCCCAACAGCTGTTTCAGCTGTGGGCAGGACCTTTCAAGGTGGCCTCCAGAGTCAATTATAGGAACATGGAGCAAGCTGCAAAGCCATCAGATGGAGCCATGTGTCCACCAGCTGACCTCATAGTCACGTTCTGCCTCCCTTGCATCCTCCCAAGAATTTCTGAACCTTCTTAATGATCTTCTGGTATGATGTTGAAAAGGGATAGTGGGAGGACATCAGCCTTGTTCCTGCTCTTAGTGGAAAAGCTTCTAGTTTCTCACCATTAAGTATGATGTTAGCTGTAGATGTTACCAAGTTGAGAGTTCCCCTCTATTCCTAGTTTGCTAATTTTATAAAAAATGAGTGCTAGATTTTGTCAAATACTTTTTCTGTATCTATTGATAAGATCATATGACTTTTCTTCATTAGCTTGTTGATGTGATAGATTAATGGATTTCCAAATGGTAAGCCAAACTTGCATATCTGGAATAGATTCTTTGCATACATTTTTGGTTTTGATTTGCTAATATTTTGTTGAGAACTTTTGCATTTGTGTTCATGAGAGATACTTGTCTGTAGTTTTAAAGATTATCTGGTTTTGGTTTTAGAATAATGCTGACCTCATATAAAGAGTTAGGAACTTCCCTTCTGCATCTTGTCTTCTGGAAGAGATTGTATAGAATTGGCATAAATTCTTCCTTAAATGTTTTAATTCACCAGTGAACCTATCTGGGACCTGCTGGTGTTCTGGAAGGTTTTTAATTATTGATTCAGTTTCTAATAGATATAGGCCTATTCAGTCTTTTTCTTCTTGTGTAGGTTTTTGCAGATATATTTTTCAAGGAATTACTCCATTTAACCTAGGTTACCAAACATGTGGACATATGGTTGTTCGTAGTATTTCCTGATTATCCTTCTAATATCCATGGGATCTGTAGTAATGTCCCACTTTTATTTTGGATCTTACAAATTTGTATTTTCTCTTCTTTCAGTTAGCTTGGCTAGAGGCTTATCAATTCTATTGATCTTTTCAAAGAACAATCTTTTTTTTTTTTATCTGAAGCATAATTGACCTGTAATACTATGTTAATTCCAGGTGCATAGCATAGTGATTCAGTATTTCTATGTATTACAAAATATTTACTATGGTATGTCTAGTTATCTGTCACCAGACAAAGATATTACAATATTACTGACTGTATATTCCACATGTTGTACATTTCATCCTCATTACTCATTTATATTGTAACTGGAAGTCTGTACCTGTTACTCTCCATTCAACCCACCACTCCCTCCCTTATGGTAATCACTATTCCTTCTCTGTATCTGTTTCTCTTGTTTTCCTTTTTTCATTTGCTGCTTTTTAGATTCCACGTGTAAGTTAAAATCATACATCATTTTTCTTTCTGACTTATTTCACTTAGCATAATAACCTCTAGGACCATTCATGCTGTTACATTGAAATCACAAGAGATTTTTCTTTTTATGGCTAGCATTCCACTGTGCATAATATACCACATCTTCATCTGTTCATCTGTTGCTGGACATTCAGGTGGTTTCCATATGTTGCCCACTGTAAGTAATGCTGCAGTGAACATAGGAATGCATGCATCTTTTCTAATTAATGTTTTTGTTTTCTCTGGAGAAAAATACCCAAAGTGGAATTGCTAGATCTTTTTGTAGCTCTGCTTTTGAGGACTCTCCATACTATTTTCCATAATGCTTGAGCCAATTTGTACCACCAACAGTGCACAGGGGTTTTCTCCACATCCTCACCAACTTGTTATATCCTCCACGCTTGTTATTTCTTATCTTTTTGTAATGGCCATTCTGACATGTGTGAGGTGTTCTCTCATTGTGATTCTGAGTTGCATTCCCCTAATGTTGAGTAATGGGGGCTTTTTTATGCTGAGCATCTTTTCGTGTGTCTTGGTCATATGTATCAATATATCTTTGGAAAAATGTCTATTCAGATTCTTGGTGGGATTGTCAGTCCTTTTGGTGTTGAGTTAATGAGTTCTTTGTATATGTTTGATATTAACCCCTTATCTGATATATCATTTGCCAATAAATACCTTTTCCCATTCAAAAAAAAAAAAGAGAGAAAATTTCAGTTAGAAATGAACTTGATATTTTGAAGGTGTTTTTCTCACTCATCCCCCAGACCTCCCTCCAAATAATAGAAAATGCATTTAGCAACGAAAAATATTCTCTATTCCTTTAACAATGATGTGAGGGATATGTTAGTGTTCTTTTTTGCATTTTTAAATGAGAATAAAAAATGATTACTGTCATTATGTTAATACTGTTGACCCTGTCACTGTATTTCATACAATAAAATATTCATTGTATCAAATTAACTTAGTACATGAAATATAAATTACCAAATGAACTTAACACATGAAATGTAAGTAGAAAGATGGCTATTTACATTTTCTTCTCTTATTTTCCTTAGTGAGAAGCTGGATGGAAAAGCTAAAAGACAAGGTAAGAGAAATACTTTCTTCCTTTGGATTTATTTTAGAGGGCATAGCTTTGTCAAATAAAAGATCTTCAGAATAATGGAGTTTTATATCATTATTCTGATTCTGATAACCTGTGCAAAGATCCAGGACCACTTCCGGGTATCCAGCAAGAAAGAAGACCTTCCCTTTAAGAAGGGATGCCTTATTCTTTGGAGTGCCATTCATTCTTCTGGAATGTAATTCCTGATATATACAACTGATAGCATCCTTGACATATCAAGGTGGAGTTTCTTTTAGGGAATTTCAGGAGTGTAATCCCATTCTAGTGGGCATTTTATGTCCCAGTGCAAGGATCTTTTAAATCTGATCTTCCTGTATGAAGAAGAAATACTTTGGATTTTGGAAGGCATTGATTTTTCTGACCCAAGGACAAAAATTGACAGATCTGACTTAAGAATAAAACTTTGTGATGGAAAGGGCATCCTTCACCCATAGTGGAAGGTGAGATTAAAAATACCCGAGCACCTGAGCACTCTCTTTAGGCCCATTTTTGTGTGGTCTATCATAGTGCTACTGCTTACTGAGTGACAATGAGCTGACCTATCTAGAAAGGCCAACTATAGAAAAATATTTTCCACTCTTGGATTCATTCTGTCATCAACAACTGTGATTGACAATATTAACTTCCTTCCAGGTTCATGTTTTTCATTTTCTTTTAATTTTCAACACTCTCTAAGGTTTCATTTTTAGTGCCTTGTAATTTCAAACTGGAATTACTCATAAAAATATTGGTGGAATTTTGAACTCCTTGCTGTAGCCTCTGTCAGATCTAATTACTACAACCCAGCTCAAATTTCACTGGGGGTATAGTTAAATGGAAATCATTTCAACTGCCAGATAGGAGTTACTTCCAATTCACCTGTCTCAGAATATACATCTGTGGATAGTATTCCATATCTTTTTTATGATTTGAGGTCAGTGTCTCTCATATTTGAATGATTAGTATTTATTTTGCTACAGTTTAATGTTAAAGGATAAGAGAAAATGTTCACTAGTAGTTAAAATTGTATGATTATATTAATTCTTGTCAGTATTATTTTTCTACTTCTCAGTAAAATTTAGACTATATAATTTTTACAAATGAGATTATTTTATGTTCATACATATTTAAAGTGATATAGAAGAATTTTAAACCTGTTGACATTAATGGAAGCCATTTTCACATCTGTAATAGGTCCAGTTGTCTGAGGGAGGTATAATCAGAGGACTGAGCAAGATTTGGGGTAGGAGAAGCTCAAAAATTCAGAATTGAAGATATTTACATTGGTAGTGCTTCTTGCTATTTTTTCAGAGGAAAATATAGTGCAATGAAAAGTAAACAGGCTTTGGTAGTTTAATCTAGGGATCCATATGTTATTGTTTCTATAGAAAATGTCCTTCTGAATTACCAAAATGGACAAAAAATAGACTTAAGAAAATAAATTTTGGCACATAGCCTGTTTTGAAATTGAATGTTGCAGAGTTTCTTACCTGTGTATATATATAGCTTCGCCACTTTGTTTAGAAATCTGGGTAGCTTTAGAGAAAGGCTGTATTTTCTCTTTCTGTGGACCCTTCCTTCTTATCTTTTCCCAAAGGCCTAGCACCCTCTCCCTGCTCTATTTCACCAAGAGAGATAATTTTGTGAATGGTTTTAGTTTTCTGAATTGAAGTTTTTCCAGCCCTTTCTTCACTGTATTCCATAGTATTTTTTCAGTTATGTCTTAGTTTTAAAAAATTGGAAGAAAAATAGCTGAAACTCCCACCAGGTTTATTTGTTCTATGCCTTGTCTATATTTTTATTTAACTATTTTTTTTTCTTTTTTAAATTTTATTTTATTTTTAAACTTTACAATATTGTATTGGTTCTGCCATATATCGAAATGAATCCACCACAGGCATACATGTGTTCCCCATCCTGAACCCTTCTCCCTCCTCCCTCCCCATACCATCCCTCTGGGTCGTCTCAGTGCACCAGTCCCAAGCATCCAGTATCGTGCATCGAACCTGGACTGGTGACTCTTTTCATATATGATATTATACATATTTCAATGCCATTCTCCCAAATCATCTCACCCTCTCCCTCTCCCACAGAGTCCAAAAGACTGTTCTATACATCAGTGTCTCTTTTGCTGTCTCGTATACAGGGTTGTTGTTACCATCTTTCTAAATTCCATATATATGCGTTAGTATACTGTATTGGTGTTTTTCTTTCTGGCTTACTTCACTCTGTATAATAGGCTCCAGTTTCATCCATCTCATTAGAACTGATTCAAATGTATTCTTTTTAATGGCTGAGTAATACTCCATTGTGTATATGTACCATAGCTTTCTTATCCATTCATCTGCTGATGGACATCTAGGTATTTAACTATTTTTTAAATTGAAGTGTAATTCATTTATAATGTATTAGTTTCAGGTATATAGCAAAGTGATTCAGTTATACATATATACACTTATCAGATTATTTCTATTGTAAGTTATTGCAAGATATTGAATATAGGTCTCTGAATATAGTAGTTCCTTGCTATTTGCCTGTTTTGCATCTAGTAGTGTTTATATGCTTAATTTTATATTGGAGTATGATTGATTTGCAATGTTGTGTTAGTTTCAGGTGTATAGCAAGGTGATTCAGTTATACATACACGTGTATCTATTGTTTTTCAGATTCTTTTCCCATATAGGTTATTACAGAATATTGAGTAGAGTTCCATGTACTGTACAGTAGGTTCTTGTTGACCATTATTTTATATATAGTAGTGTGTATATGTTAATCCCAAGCTCCTAATTTATCCCTCCCTCTATCCCCCCCACACTAACTCCTTTGGTAACTATAAGTTTCTTTTATATGTCTGTGAGTCTGTTCCTATTTTGTAAATAAGTTCATTTGTATCATTTTTAGCTTCCATGTATAAATGATATCATGTGGTGTTTGTCTTTCTCTGATTTACGTCACTTAATATGATAATCTCTAGGTTCATCAATGTTGTTGTATTTGTCTTATTTTGTCTCTTTCTTGGAGGGATTCAGTTTAACCAGTCCCCTCCCTCTGGGAGTAAAATGTTATACATTTACTTGATAAATAATGCATATGTGTACACACATATATGTGTGTATACACACACACACACACACACACGTATATGTATCTTGGGCTTCCCTGGTGGCTCAGACAGTAAAGAATCTGCCTACAATGCAGGAAACCTGGGTTCAATCCCTGGGTTGAGAAGATCCCCTGGAGAAGGACATGGCAACCCACTCCAGTATTCTTGCCTGGGGAATTCCATGAGCAGAGGAGCCTGGCGAGCTACAGTCAGTGGGGTCGCAGAGAGTCAAACATGACTGAGCAACTAACACACACATACTTATCTTCCCCTCTCTCTCTCTCCCCCTCTTTCTCGTCTTCTGTCTAGCTGGCTAGCTAGCTATCATCTATAAAAGTCTTGTTAGTCATTACCTTCAGAAACTATTTGAGAGTGAAACTATTGCTGTTTTGATGAAAGTCACAGAATCCTGGTGAATTGAAAACTAAACTACATATTTAACTAGCTCTTCAGTCAACCAATAATATCTATTCAGTTTTGCTTTGTTTAATTGTTCCTGATATTGATTTTCCTGTTAGTTGGATTCTAGAAGGAGTGGTAGGTGTTCTCAAAAGTTCTGAATTATTCCTTTTGTTGTTATTGTTTAGTCTTCCTATATTAAAGTGAAGTCACTCAGTCATGTCCGAGTGTTTGTGACCCCATGGACTGTAGCCTACCAGGCCCCTCCATCCATCAGATCTGAATGACAGACAACCTCCGATGGCAATGGCTTAACCAAGAGAGAAGTTTGTTTTTCTCTCATTTATGAGTCTGGAGGGAGCAGTCAGGGTCAGTGAGGAACGCCGCTATGAAGGTGCAGGCTCCTTTTATTTGATGTTCCATCATTTGTGACCTTGATTCTCACGGTCATCTCATGGTTCTGGATTGCACTTAGGTCCATATTCTAGTCAGAAGGAAGGAGGAAAAAGGGAGGTTACAACATCCCTCCCCTCTTAAGAAGGAGGAGAAGAAAATGACAACCCAATCCAGTATTCTCGCCTGGAAAATTCCATGGACAGAGGAGCCTGGCGGACTACTGTCCATTGAGGCACAAAGAGTCGGACATAACTAAGCAACTGAGTGCACACACACACACGCGTGCACACACATGCGTGCACACACACACACACACTTCACAGCAGCAATTCTCATGTATAGTCTGGACCAGTGGAGTTGTGTCACCCGAGAGCTTGTTAGAAATGCAAAATCCCAGGTCCCTAACTAGACCTACTGAATCAGAAACTCTGGGAAAAGGGTCAAGAAATCTGTGTTTTAACAAGTCTTGCAGGTGATTCTGATGCATGCTCAAGTTTGAGAAACACTGTTAAACAAACCTTATAAAGATACTTATGAATTCAGTAGACTTTAGGCAGAAAACTTTACTTTTTCTTACGTTTTCTTGAAAACCAATGTTTCTGAACAAAAACATTAGCCTAAGAAAGGATGACTTTCTCATAAATACAAAACAACAAACCAAAACCAAACAAAAAAACCCAACTATATGCAGTAAACTTTATCTTATAATCCATTTTTTAATTTTCAAACTGTTTTTTGGAAATAATTTCAAATTTACAGAAAAGATACAAGAATAAGAATAGTACAGAGAATGCCCCTGTTCTTTTTATCCAGATGCACTTGTTCTTCCCATGCTGCTCCATTTGTTTTCTCTTTTATTGGCTGTCTCCCTACCTCTGCCCTTTTTTCTGAGCCATTTGAGGGAAAGTTGCATACATCACGGTGCTTTTACACCAAATCTCGATACTTCAGGGCATATTTCCTATGATTAAGAATATCCTATTAGCAAACTATAGTACAGTTATCAACTTGAGTACATTTAACATTGACATCATACTTTTTATCTGTTCTGGCATCTGGACTTCAGGCTTAGTTAACAGACCCAAAATGGCCTTCATAAAATAATTCTTCTCGAGTACAGGATCTTGTCTAGGTCATATAACACATTTAGTTGTCAGGATGCTTCAGTTTAGTTCAGTCGCTCAGTTGTATCCGACTCTTTGCAACCCCATGGACTGCAGCACGCCAGGCTTCCCTATCCATCACCAACTCCCGGAGCTTGCTCAAACTCATGTCCATCGAGTTGGTGATGCCATCCAACCATTCCATCCTCTGTTGTCATCTTCTCCTCCTGCCTTCAATCTTTCCCAGCATCAGGATCTTTTCTAATAAGTCAGGTCTTCACATCAGGTGGCCAAAATATTGGAGCTTCAGCTTCAGCGTCAGTCCTTCCAATGAATATTCAGGGTTGATTTCCTTTAGGATTGACTGATTTGATAGTTTTCCTTAATGTGGGCCATTTGTATAGCCATCTGTTGTCTTTCCTGATGCTGATATTTTTAAAGAATATGGTACTTTAGAAAACAGAATGTTCAGTTTAAGTTTATTGGATGTTTCCTCATGATTAGATTCAGCATTCTCAGTTGGAATATGCATGGGTTCAGTTCTGTCCTTCTCAGGGAGATAGTGTGAAGGAATGGGCACGTGCAATATTTCTGAACAGAGAAAAGGTGCTGGGCACAATTCATAGCTTTATATGCAGATGCATCTTATTTGTTTTCATTTCTGCAGGAAACAAGTCATGGCAATTCTAAAAAAAGAGGTTATCTTCACTTAGTTTTGAATGAGGAATGGTTAAATTACATTTGAAGAGGGTAGGTTTCTTTATTCCCTTCTTGTAAATTACTTGTAATTTCAAAGCACAGGCAGATCACACACACACACACACACACACACACACACACACACACATACACACAGGAGGGAATGAAGAGAGGAGAAAGAGATTAATTGAATTTTTGTAAAGTCTACATTCTTTAAAGCTCTGGAAATGAGAAGCCTTAATGTGTAAATAAGAAATATGCAAAGAGTGACACATTTTGTAATATTCATGTTTTTGGTGTGGGCTTGAGTTACAGAATGTTAAGAGACCCACAGGTTGATCGAGTTGAGCTTCCAAAAAGCTCAAGTATCATCCTTTGGATGTAGAGCTCTGTATTAATAAGGTCTAATCTACTGGGCTTAAAATTGATCATACATTAACATGTATGTGTATTTCCATGCCCTGAGAATGGTGATGTAAAATGAAACTCGTAGTTCTGGTGAGAACACCCAGATTTTGTTATTGTCCAATATTTTCCCACATGGAAAATTACATACTTTTGTAAGCCTTATGTAGATCTAGAAGAACTTTAGAAAAAGTTTGGGTTTTGGCAAAGCATATTAATTTGTTGGAAAATGACTGGGCTTTGTTTCTTTGGGAAAAACAGTATGCTGAAGAACGATGCTATGTTCTCAAATTAATGAAAAAAATTCCATATTGTGCTCTAACTCAAGACTCTGGAAAATAGAACGAGTGAATGAGCTGGCTGTGTACAAGAGGATGCTGCAGTTTTGTAAGGTCTTGTCTGTTCCTTTGATTTACTTCTAGAAGTGTTGGGAAAGCATCACAGCCCGCTTACTTCAGCATTTTTTAGAAAACTTTTATTTTTTGTTCTTCTCTGTTTTGGGCTTATTCTGAAAGATACTGTGCTATATTAAAAGTTTTAGAAATAGTTGCATAAGTGAACAAACTCATAGTTTTTCTCCTGTAAAATAACGTCTGTCTAAAGTACTCACTATAGTATTTTTTGAATTGTTAATTGTTTATGTTTTTTTTTCCCGGGTAGGCTTCTAGAAGGGGTCGTCATGGAAGATAAACCAGTGTCGTGTTTCTCCATGAAGGGCTGTGGTTATTCATACACCTGTATCTCTCAGGTGTCTTACTGGCCAGGATGCAGAAATGACCCTTCCTTAGGGTGATGGCCTGGCCCTGAATTTGGGTTGGTTCTACACTACTTACTCAAGTCCAGGGATGGGTGGAGATCATGCTGGTCTCTTAGGACCAAAGTATCCATAATAACACCTTGGAGATGTTGGAGACCGCCATGTTGGGAATCTCCAGTTTCTTTTGGAAGTACCAGCACTGTTAGCAGTGATATTTCTGGCCTCTGTCACTTTCTTTCTTTGGAGCCTGGGACACTCAGAATTCCCTGCCAGCCCTCAACTTTGGTCTTGTTCACTAGGCAGATTTTTTCTTCTGTATAAATGAATCCATCTACATTATGTGCAACTCTCTCTCATCCTTGTCTTTTCTGCCTGGCCTCCAAAACCTAACATCCTTTTTTTCCTCTGCAGGGCCTTCTCTTCCCTGCTGTCTCTAGAAGCTCTCTCTTTCACTCATGTAGAAGCACATTCCTCTTTCCTTTCCTACCATTATGCACCTAAGGTTGTAAGAGGGGAACCACCAAAGTCAAGGCCCCCATTTGTCCCCCAAGAAACACAATATTCCACTGAGCAATGCCCCCCGCCCCGCCACTGTGTCCACCCCTACCCCCCAGAGCTAGACTCAGGCTGCTATTTGCAATTTATAGCATTTTAATAGTCCTGGCAATTTCAGAGGCTACTTCATCCATCTTTAATACAAATTATATTTCTGTCACCAAAACCTGATGTTGACAAATGTGCATAACCAAGTGGCTGGAGGTGCCGCCAGCTCTGGCTGATTTATTGCAGTATTTATATGTATATGAAATATCCAAAAATAGTCATACCTCTCTCTCTGTTGCCTTCTCCCTAAAAGTAACTTTATTCCAGGTGCTACTTTAGAACAAAGATGACAAGAGAATTCAAAGTGTCTAAAAACCCCGCTGCCCTCCAGCAGAACTGGGAAACCCAGGTCAGTGGTCTGTTTAGCATCCTAATGCAGGTTTCCTTTCCCATGCAGGCAGGCTATATGTCTGGGATGTTGGTGCCCGTAGGGGTTGGGATAGCAGGAGCCTTGTTCATCTTGGGAGCGCTCTACAGCATTAAGGTTATGAATCGCCGAAGGAGAAACGGCTTCAAAAGGCATAAAAGAAAGGTATGGAATCCGCAACAGCAAAACCTAATCACTTACCCAACTGTTCCTCGCTTTTCTAATTTGCTTAATAAAGCACATGGGGCTTAATGATGCATGAATGGTACTGACGTGCCCAGTGGTTCCAACAAGCTGCTGCAGGTGCAGCCTCGGCTTCATTTGTTCATGTGTCTTTTAAAGGGGACCTCTTCCTTGGCTTTGCTCTGCAGCAGGAGTGTAATGCTTTTCTGTTTTCTTTCCCCAGCAGAGAGAATTCAACAGCATGCAAGATCGAGTCATGCTCTTAGCCGACAGTTCTGAAGATGAATTTTGAACTGAACTGGAGTTTAATTGGGAGAGTCAACGTGATGTTATTATTTTTTATTTGAGGGCTAAAAAAAAAACAAAACATAAGAGAACAACATTCTGCCACGTTGGGGCTGTCGGGCCATTGGTCTCACTGTCTGCTGGGTAGTAGATTTTTCTTGTACTGAGCAGAAAAGGCATGCTGTATAAGAACTGTGATGCGCAGTATTTGTTTTTATCCTGTAGTGAATTTTCCACAGCCATGGGCTACAACTCATAAATATGCAGCATACATGTTGTTCAGTAGGAGTTGCTAGGTTAGATAGAGTAAATATTTTGTATTTTTCCACAGTGTCTTTCCCTTGGTTTGGATTATCTGTGCTAAACTGTAACAGTTCTTGCTGCCAAGGCACACTTGACTCTGAAATAGAAATTTTAACAAAGAAGAACTTGTGATGATTGCTCAGCCTACTTGAACCCTTGGCTTGTGTGGGCCACGGCACACACTACATTCGCATCAAACCTAGCAGCAACTCGGAATGAAATCTTTTTCATCAAGAAGATCTCTCAGCGCATTAGGATATATGTAGATTTGTACGTACCTTACATTATGTACTTGAGTCTCCTGGTTTTATTATTTTCCCCCTTCCTTTTTATTCTCATTCTTGACAAAGAAAAAAATGCACTAGAAGTAATGCATTAAATTGACTCTTGGTCTTCATGTAAGTTTGCTTTCTTAAATAGTATGCTGCTGCTGCTAAGTCACTTAAGTCGTGTCCGACTCCATGCAACCCCATAAACGGCAGCCCACTAGGCTCCTCTGTCCCTGGGATTCTCCAGGCAAGAACACTGGAGTGGGTTGCCATTTCCTCCTCCAATGCATGAAAGTGAAAAGTGAAAGTGAAGTCTCTCAGTCGTGTCCGACTCCTAGCGACCCCATGGACTACAGCCTACCAGGCTCCTCCGTCCATGGGATTTTCCAGGCAAGAGTACTGGAGTGGGGTGCCATTGCCTTCTCTGCTTAAATAGTATAATTGAGTCCAACAGATGTATCCATAGATTCTTACATGTTTATCATTAAGAGAGATCCTTTTAGTATATCACTGACTTTGTCAAGAAGAAATGAGGAAGAAATCAAGAGGAAAAGGAGGGTAGGTAAACTCCCAGAGCGTTTGGCTCTTCTCTTTGGCTCTGTGCTTGTGTGGCCACCATTCTGAATTATTCAGAGCACTGCTTTTCTATATCTGCCATCTTGGTCCTTGTATGATTGGACCACCATTGGTTCTTGTTTGGCTTTATTAGAAAACTACATTCTCTGGTAGGAGCAGGCTCAGGAGCTAAGAGTCCTGGCACAAGACAGAGCTTATGAAAAACCAGCCTCTCTCAAGGTGTCTCACTGTGGAGATGCTGGACTGCGCTAGATCATGTCTCGTTTCCTGTGGAATGCAATTCCTTTTCTCCGGGTATTTGGGACTTTTAGGAAGTGCAGGTTTTTGGGGTATTTTTTTGGCCTCATCACATGGCGTTTGGAACTTCCTCAACCAGGGATTTAACCTATGCCCCTTGCAGTACAAGTACAAAGTCCTAATCAATGACCACCAGGGAAGTCCAGGAAGTGATTTTGGGTGAAGACTTGGCTCATTAGTGTGGAAGAATAAAGGTTCCTGATAAAACTGTCCATGATGTTTTACAGTATGGAGAACTTGTTGAAATTTAATGGGGCCTGCTTTGCTGTTTTCAAGGAAAGCTGCACAGTTATTCCTCAAAGCTGTGTATGTTTTTTTTCTCCCATTTGACTGAAGACAGAACTGAAGCAGAGAAGTGAAATGATTATCCAAAATTATACCCAGAAAGAATCAGGACTAGAACCCACTTGGACCCCATACCATGCACCCCTATCTTCAGCTCAGTGCCTTTTCCACATGCTTTAGAGGAACCAACAACATTGCAAAGTCCTTCAAAACCAAGATTCTAAGGAAATAGCTTCTTGACCCAGGAACACCTAACACAAGTTTCTGTCTTTGTTAAATGAACAATGTCTTACTAATTTCTCTCATACACACACAAATTCTTTTTCTGTCCTACATCAGCTGTTTTCCTTATAATCACATAAATTTAAGTATCACTTGTAGGTAACTCATAGAGAAACCTTTCTTGAATTCATTCTTAAGAGATAGCTGGCTTACATGAATGATTTCATTAAATAATTCTTTTTGCCAAGAAATACAAGCAAATGGGCTAACTTGATCAAGAGAATTTAAAAGCTCTGTACAGTCAAATAGATGTTAGAATAGACACACATGCTCAGGGTCAGGTTTTAACAATAGAGCTCAGAACCATGATACTTCAGGAATTTGTTATTTCATGAGTACAGACATCCTGATACTGCAGAGAATACGTTTGCCCTTTCTGAGAGCAGCCTCTTGCTGTAAGTGTTCCTAAGGCCAGGAGGAGGTGAGCACAGTGTATCATTACTGCCTTTGTGTTCTTGACAAGCTGTAGAGAAAACACAATAGGCCCGTCTATGCAGTATCACATGTGTGATACTGATAGCCACTCGTGCCTCGGGCTGCTCTTAGTCTGTAGATCACGGTAAATAGGTTGAACCTTCAAACTATAGTATAATAAAGTCACCAATGACAGATGTGTATTATCACTTGTCCAGAGGGCTATGGTGACTTGTTTGTGCCTTTAGGCCTAAACAGAAATGTCTCTGCAGTTCTTATGGGGGCAGGTGACTGTTTAAAGAGAAAGAGATTACTTAGAATCTTAGCAGTTTGCTATACAAAGCCATTTAAACACCTGGGTTGAGTGGAAGGTTCTATGGATCGCTCAGCTAGTGTGTTTTCCTTGCTGCCTGTGGCTGTGGAACAGTGGTTTTCAGTGGTTGGTTTGGATTATTCAGAGGAACGGAGAAGATTGTCGTGTTCTAAACAAAACCTGGCATTAGGGTTACTGCCCCAATGGAGGTGCCTGCCAATCGTTATGCTGTAGTTCAGGTTGAAAGTAGTAAATCAGGCACTGATGGGTTTTTGTATGCTTATATTTGCATGTTAAAAATAAAACATCAACTCTTTATTCAAAAAACTAAGCTTAAAACATTTAACAACTAAGCATATAACGCTGTCTAGAGTTGGAGGGTGGTGACAGATGCCGTTTCAATTGCTAACACCTTCCCCTCTGAACTGAACTGACCCAGTCAGAACTTCAGGTGTCCTTCTGTGGGGCCAGGGACTGTGTCTTATTCTGAGGGGTAGGCAGGGTTTCCCAAATTCTCTGGCTCCTGAGGATCACCTGGAATACTTATTAAACATATAAATTCCAAGGCCCCTTCTCAGACCCACTAAATCAGAATCTCCAGGGGAGGAGCTTGGGATTCTCCTATCTGGGCAAGTGTGAGGACAGCTAGAACCTCTAGGCAGAGAACAGCTTCCTTATTAAAGGGACAGGGAGAGCAGGCCCCCGGGGAGAGACTCTGCCCTAGTCAGCTATCCATCAATCACACCCGCCATAGTGGAGCAGGGAAAATGGGAGGCAAGAGGGAAAGGGTGGAGGCTTCTGGAGCAGGGTCCCCAACCTCTGGCATCTAATGCTTGATGATCTGAAGAGGGGCTGATATAGTAATAATAGAAATAAAGTGCACAATAAGTGTCATGAGCTTGAATCATCCCTAAACCATCCCCTAGCCCCCTCCCTGGAAAAATTGTCTTCCACAAAACCCATCCCTGGTGCCAAAAAGATTGGGAACCGCTGTTAAAGAGTAGAATGCTGAGATAGAGGGAGAGGGTTCCTCCTGTGCCCCTGATGTCTTTCTCTAATCAGAAGACAGTACTTTCCTTTTAAACCTCTGCTTTTCCCTCTTCTGTTAGTTGCTTCTTTCAGTAGCTGCTGGCTTAATTCATATGCAATATTTGGAGTTAATTAGTATCCCAGGGAAACAGATTCCCTGAGCAGTGCTTTAGCCTTGGCTTCAGCTCATAAACTGCCTCAGATGCAGTCTTGCAGAAACATTTTCTTAGAGTACCTATATCTCTTACACGGGTCAAAAATGTTATGGGGAAATTTTTTTTAAAGCACAGTTTTAGAACACACTGAAAATAGTTTTAACATGGTCAATCAAAGATGGTTCTTTTTTTTTTTAGACTTGAAAGCGAACATTTATTTAAAATGAAAATTCCCAAATTTTATAAAATTAACATTCCACAAATGTACAGGAAAATTATATTTTTATTGATTAACCTCATGGTATACCTCTCGTACTTTTTTTCCTGACCTTTTTGGCTGCACAGTCTCAAAGCTGGTTCTTTATTTCATCATTATTTTTTTTTTAAATGGCTAAAACTTAGAAGTCAAAATGTCATAGAGGTATCCCTTGTGCTTTTCTCTCTGTAAAGATATCTTCTTCACATGGAGTCCAAACAAAGCCCCTTAATGGGAATCACATCCATAACTTAGGGGAGATGCATCAGATCATCCACAGGCATTGTAATTTCTGTGGGTATAAATAATCAGTGTTTCTACCAGATGCCAAAGAGTAGCTTTTGGGAACAACATACATTACTTGGCACAGGGTTTTAGCTGCATGACCTTTTGGCAAGATAGGCTTTGTTTTGAATACAAGGAAATCTGAAAAGGCAGGATTACAACTGAAGAAGAAAAAAAAAAGCTCTGCTTTTGAGGGCATGTGAAGGTACCGTTACAAGGGAAAACTATGGGTAGAAAATGGAAAAAAAATCATAATACAAAGCAGATGTCAAAAGGGCACAAGACGTTAGTATGTGCTAGAGAAGGCTTAAGTTCTGATGCTTGGAAAAATTATAAAGATAAGTGAGAAGAATGCAAATGAAGTAGACTGTTAGCAGGGGAAGAGGCCATAAATCTATACCAATCTAGGTCTCCACCCTCTCCATCCAAGAAAATTACCATGCACTAGGTAGAGCAGACATGGATGGGATCTCATTGAAATCGAGATCAATGAGATGAAAGGAGCTTGGTTATTGTAAATAAGCTTAAACTCAGTTAAGTTTCTTAGTTATGCAAAGTTCAAATAATTGAATATAAGTTTTTAGGAGGAAAATAATTTGAAAACAAAATAAGTACTGACTTACTAAAAGCCCCTTATTTGTACATTTAGTATCTCTCATTAGAAACACACTTCCTTTTGGGAGGAAGCCGTTAGACTGAAGCTGGGGATGGACTGAGGAGAGACATCTAGTTATTTGCTTTGATAATTACCAACTTTGGCAGTCAGCATAGCTGGAAACATAATTCTGTGGCTTAAGTTCTATATGCAGAAAGAATCATCAACATTCATTTTGTAAGCCACTGGTAGCTGCATAAATGCAGCTGCTAATTCGCTTCAGTCGTGTCCGACTCTGTGCGACCCTATAGATGGCAGCCCACCAGGCTCCCCTGTCCCTGGGATTCTCCAGGCAAGAATACTGGAGTGGGTTGCCATTTCCTTCTCCAATCATAAATGCATTGGCCTTATCCTATTTGGGGCATCTAACTCCCTATTAATTGGTTCAAATTTCTATTATGTGTAAATAGTAAAGTGAGGAAGGAAGAAAGAAGAAAGGAAGAAAGAAATTTCCCCCAGTCAATAGCAGCAAAAAAAAAAAAAGCAGAGACCAATCACATATTGTTATACTTTGTTTAAAAACATACACAAAATATTGGGGTTAAAACCTCTCAAGTAGTTCACTTAGTAAAGCAAAGATCTTAACTTTCCCTCCTCAAAAAGCAGCAGGATCAATAAACACATGATCACTGTTAATCATTTGTATTATAGTGTATAAATTCTCATCCTCAGATTAGTTTCCAGATTCAAGGTTCAAGACTGATGATGCTCAGAAGTGAACCTTTGGTGGGATAAGGATGGAGGAATTGAAAAGGAGTGGAAACAGAAGAATTAACTATAGGGGGATAAATCCTCTTATTTTCCTTCTCAAGGTTCACAGGTGAGGGAACGGAGAGCAAGCAGAATGGAAGGCCAATGTAGTGCTCACTTGAATGATTTTATTGCAGTTGAGGCCGGTGGAGAGGTCTGTTGCTCTGGTCCTAAAAATATGAACCTGGTAAGAGGTCAGATGCTTACTCCTTGGAAGGAAAGTTATGACCAACCTAGACAGCATATTAAAAAACAGAGACATTACTTTGCCAACAAAGGTCCATCTAGTCAAAGCTATGGTTTTTCCAGTAGTCATGTATGGATATGAGTTGGACTATAAAGAAAGCTGAGCGCTGAAAAATTGATGCTTTTGAACTGAGAGTCCCTTGGACTGCAAGGAGATCCAACCAGTCCATCCTAAAGGAGATCAGTCCTGGGTGTTCATTGGGAAGACTGATGTTGAAGCTGAAACTCCAATACTTTGGCCACCTGATGTAAAGAGCTGACTCTTTTGAAAAGACCCTGATGCTGGGAAAGATTGAGGGCAGGAGGAGAAGGGGACTACAGAGGATGAGATGGTTGGATGGCATCACCGACTCAATGGACATGGGTTTGGGTGGACTGCGGGAGTTGGTGATAGACAGGGAGGCCTGGCCTGCTGAAGTTCATGGGGTCACAAACAGTCGGACACAACTGAGCGACTGAACTGAACTGAAGAGGTCAGAAAACTGGGGTTTTATTAACCAGCATCCTATGCATCTCAGTATTGTCTTCCTAATTCACAGTGACATGAAGGAACCAATTGCATTAGAGACGTTTCTCCAATTTTATGCCTCAGAGCATGGCTAGAGAGTTCGTGTATTTTCAGACTTTTCATGACCAGACAGACCAAAGTATACATTCAGCAAAGTGTAAGCAGTCTTCCGAAACAGAAAGGTGTTTGGATACCAGATGATTCCAGCCTTTTCTTTTCCAAAAAGTGATTTTGATAAAAAACTTGCAATGATCAGTTTCCCTCTTTCCTTCCTTTGTGTTAAGAGATGAAAGAAAGGAGAAAAAAATCTGGAATGGTTCTGTAATTGAACAAATTCTGAACGTCTGTGTCAAGGGGAGTGAGGATGTTAGAGAGTCTATCTTTGGTAAACCAAGAGCAGTGTGATGTTATTGCTTCTTATGGCATCAGTATTTATTAAATATCTGTTTTGTGTCTGGCAGTGTGTTAAGAGCTGGGGGAACAAGGATAGTGCATGAAAAGTCCAGGAAGAGTTACTGACTAGTGAGGGAGGAAGTAAATGGGCCGGTTCATCACAGGGACACAGTGGAATTCAGAAAAGCAGCATCTAACCCTGCCAAGATTGGAGATGTTTCTCCAGGACTGGAAGCATCAAACATGAGGCTAGAGGGTTGAGTAGGAGTTAGTCAGGAAAGGGGAGAATGGGATGAAAGCTTCGGCCAGAGCAACCATGTGCAAAAGCCAGTGGTGAGAGATGGAGTAATTAAGTATGTCTGGAGCACTGGGGATGCTAGGGCGCTGAGGGTGGGAGCAGGGGATGTGAGCACATACACTGCAAATACGAGGTTGATCCTGAAGGGTCTGCTAGATCGTGCCAAGGAATTAGGGCTTTTTTTGGAGGGCATTTAGAAAGTCATGGAAGAGTATTTTGCTGAGCAGTGATATAATCAGGCTGAGTTTCTGGGAAGGCTGGACTGGTAAGATCAGGGTCAAGGGCCTGTGTACCAGTGCAGGTGGGAGATGTCTGTGGCCTGGACCAAGGCTGCAGGAGTGAACGTGGAAGAGGAGGATGGGTTCCACAAGTGCTCAGAGTGGGGAAGCAGTGGGACTTAGGCAGTGGTTAGAATTTAGGGGATGAAGGAAAAGACAAAGACAGAAGCTGACCAGGGTCCTGGTATTTCTGAGACCCTGCAGATTCTGGGAATCCAGTATGCTCCCTTCCAGAGAGATGGACTGTGTGTTATCCCAGCTGGTACAGTCTGAGAAAAATAACCTGCAAACTGCAAGAAGAGTGTAGGCAGCTTTGACTTTCTAAAAAAATATGAGTACGTATATGGTCATTCTTTGTACCTTTTAATAGTAGGCTCCAAAGAAAGAACTTTGAATTTAATAAAACTTAAACATTTGGGAAAACTCTCAGAATATCTTTAGGTGATTATGTTCCTTTGATTGTGCCTCAGGTATGGTTATATCTGCGATCCGACTGACTCCCTTGCTTTGTAAAGACCAATGTGAGAGTTTCTGATTCTTTGACATGAGAACCAAAACTTAGGATTTTGTTTTCCTCTTTTTTTTTTCAGGAAATGAAATCAATTATTATGCCTAAGAACCAATTTTATACAATTATGGAACTGCTATCTAATCTTTTTTCCTGTTTTATTGAGCTGTAGTTGACATATAGCTCTGTATAAGTTTGAATTGTACAGCTCAATGTCCTGACTTACATATACAGCAAAATGATTCCCACAAGTTTAGTTAACATCCATCTCCTCATATAATTATAAAAAGTGTTTTTCCTTGTGATGAGAACTCAGGATCTGCCTTTAGCAACTTTCACACAACAGGGTTAACTGTAGTTAAATTGTACAATACATCCCAGTACTTTTTTTATCTCATAACCGAAAGTTTGTATCTTTTGACCACCTATATCCAATCACCCCACCCTCTGCTCCTCCTGGGAAAGATTGAGGGCAGGAGAAGGGGGTGACAGAGGACGAGATGGTTGGATGGCATCACCGACTCAGTGGACATGAGTTTGAGCAAACTCCAGGAGACAGTGAAGGACAGGGAAGCCTGGTGTGCTGCAGTCCATGGGGTCACAAAGAGTCAGACATGACTCAGCGACAACAACAACTGCACCCCCAGGATCTTGTTTTTCTTGAAAACAAATCCAGGAAGCCTCTCCCAAGGCTGGACCATGTGAGGATGCTACTGGGATTTTGATATGTGACCTGGAGAATCTCATGAGCAATGGAGGTTCCACGTCCCATGCTGAGTGTTTCTGTGGCCTTTTGACAGTTGTCACAGAAAATCATCAAGTAGTTTATCTTCTTAAGCATATGAAAAATAAAGAAGTTTTTCACGGTTGCCATATCAACACAAGGCATGTTCTGGAGGACTCAAGGCAACAATGTAGAATTGAGGAAATGCAGAGAAGCATAAGAAGAAAATAATTACCACCTCAGTCTCACCCCAAGATAACCATTTGTTAACATTTTAGTCTATATTTTTCTTTTTTTCTGTGTACTTATGTTATATAGACATACTGTTATTTTTACACAAAATCAGGATTATAATTTACATGCTATCTTATTGCCTCCCTGTAGCTACATATCTCATGGTTATTTTAAAAGGACTAAAGAGAAAGAAAAGAGCTTGTGAAAATCCTGAAGCTGGATTTGAAGGAATAAGCTGGGCTTTTTTTTTTTTTCATTAAGATTTAGTTGGTATTTGATTTTCCAAGATTGCCCACTTACGTCCAGTCACTTCCATATGATAGAAATGAAAACATAGTTAAAAGAAGACAAATCTCCAGAAACAAATGCCAGTGGGCTAGTCAAATCCTAAGGGATTAGAGAAAGCTTTTCTTTCTTTGCCTTTGCTACTGAGGCAAGATTGTAAGCTTTTGTAATTAGACAGTAAGACTGAATAACCATGAGAGTAAATAACATGTGAAAGTGAAAGTTGCTCAGTTGTGTCCGACTCTTTGCGAGCGCATCGACTATACAGTCCATGTAATTCTCCAGGCCAGATTACTGGGGTGGGTAGCCTTTCCCTTCTCCAGGGGATCTTCCTAATTCTCCAGGCCAGATTACTGGGGTGGGTAGCCTTTCCCTTCTCCAGGGGATCTTCCTAACCCAGGGATTGAACCCAGGTCTCCCGCATTGAGGGTGGATTCTTGACCAGCTGAGCCATAAGGGAAGCCCAAGAATACTGGAGTGGTTTGCCTCTCCCTTCTGCATTGGCTCTTCCCAACCCAGGAATCGAACTGGGGTATCCTGCATTACAGGTGGATTCTTTACCAACTGAGCTATCAGGGAAGCCCATAGATAACATTTTGTATTGTGAGAAATACTAGGGAAAAACACATGCTTATTGTGTCACCTAAATTGAAGGTTCATTCAGCTCAAGTCTTTTGAGTTTAATTAGTCTTTTTTTGCATCAATTACTATCAGAGTGGAACTTGTTTCCTTGGGTTTTCCAGTGTGTGTGTGTGTGTGTGTGTGTGTGTGAGAGAGAGAGAGAGAGAGAGAGAGAGGGAGAAAGAGAGAGAGAGGGAGAAAGAGAGGGAAGGAGGAGGGAGGAAACGCTAAGTTAGCATATACTTAGGTCTAAACTGGGACACATATGAGACTGAAAGAGGACACCACTAAGAATTGTGATGGGACAACAGACATAACCTGGAATGGTCCTGGGCAAACTGGGACCACATGGTACCACTCTAAATCCCAGCTCTTATTCTAGCCCCTGCAGTAGCATCAGTTCTGCAGAGATGTCCCCCAGTGTGGGCAGGTACAACCTGCCAGCACCTCAGGCGTGCTCTGATGTCATGGCATGGGTTACTCTGGGGCCTTGTTTGGCACTTACACATGTACAGCCTAGCAATGCAGGAGGGCTAACTTGCTGGGTCCTAACCAATGAGGATGGAAACTAATGGATACACGCTCCTACCATTTCCTGTTTACATGGCCGGTTCTCAGGGTCGTTTCATGAGATTCCTCAGAACGTTCCTTAGGAGGGCACACTGGTCCATTGCAGTGCACCTTGAAAACTCATCCTTGTGTTGGCTTTCTTCCTTCCCTGTTTCACTTAACTGGCACACAATACTTTGTCTCAGGTTCTGCTTTCAGGGAACCCAAGATGCAAAAGTTGAGACTGGAATTTTGAAGTGGGCTCACCTGTCAGAGGTAGTAAGGACCCCATTATTGGTGGTAGGTGGAGAGGTGATACGTGGCCAGCAATGTCTCAAGTATTAATACCCATGGTGGACTGGTATGGGGTGAGGGCAGAGGCTAAGTATTGGGTTGTGGTAGCTGTGGTCCTGAGGCAGTATGAGAGCTCTGGTATTTTAAAGATTGAGGTGGCTGGGATTTTAGACTGCTTTGGGATATTTAGAAAAAGGACATAAAATGACAGGCTCAGGTCAGTGAATTATCAACACAGGAACTGTTGTCAAAGATTAAGAGATTGCTGTATGGGAGTATTTCAGGAGACTCTTACCTGTATATTGTGCTGAAATTCTGATACTCAAGGTCACTCTCCAAGCAAACTACCTAGACCCACCGAGATGCTGGCCAAAGTGGAGAGAAGCCTGAATAGGTGATGGAGGAGGAAGATGAAGATAATTATGGTCTTGGGATCAGATACAACAGCAGCAACTGTTTTTGCAGAGATTATGTCTGGTCACCAACGTGCAGGGGACTCTCTATGTTAGAGGGAATATAAAGCGGAGGGGTCACAACCAAGTGCAAGAAATGGGTGGTGTTACATACCTCCTGGGCAACACTCCAAATCCTCTTTCTCATGTCACTACTGCGTTCCCCAGTTCTGTGCAGGCTTCGAGCAGCTTTGGGTGGGTGCAGCCTGACAGATACCAGCCTTGTGCTATGACCCTTTCATTTATCTCTTACTGGAGTGTCCTGATACCACACCAGGGAAACCAGATCAATGCTCAGACACAGATAACTCACAAGTATTAATAGGAGGGAATTGATATGTGCGGGGCCACCCTTGGCCATGGGGAGAGGGATTGATGGAAAAATGCTTTCCTTTTCTTCTCCAGTTTGGAGTTGAAATTTATAAGGTCCTTCAGAAACCCTGGTGGCTCAGTTGGTAAAGAATCTGCCTGCAATGCAGGAGACCCTGGTTCGATTCCTGAGTTGGGAAGATCTACTAGAGAAGGAATAGGTTACCCATTCCAATATTCTTGGGCTTACATGGTGGCTCAGATGGTAAAGAATCTGCCCACGATGTGGGAGATCTGGGTTCAATCCCTGAGTTGTGAAGATCCCCTGGAGAAGAGAATGGCTACCCACTCCAGTATTCTTGCCTGGAGAATTCCATGGACAGAGGGGCCTGGCGGGCCTCCATATGGTCCATGGGGTCACAAAGAGTTGGACACGACTGAGCCAACTCACTTCACTTCAGGAACCTGGTGAGAGTGGAAGCCAGTCACCCATAACAGTAGTCAATCTGATGACGCCTCCTGGTTGTTCCTTTCCCTCCTCCACTCTTCTCTCCTCCATCTGTACTCCTGTTTCCTGAGATCACTTTTTCAAACAAACTGCTTCCCTGGTGGCTCAGACTGTAAAGCGTCTGCCTACAATGCGGGAGATCCAGGTTCAATCCCTGGGTTGGGAAGATCCCCTGGAGAAGGAAATGGCAACCCACTCCAGTATTCTCATGGATGGAGGAGCCTGGTGGGCTACAGACCATGGGGTCACAAAGAGTTGGACACAACTGAGTGACTTCACTTTCACTTTTCACTTCATTTAAGCCTTTGTCTCAGTTTCTGCTTTTGGGAAAACCCAGACAAAGACAGGGAGGGAGAAAGTGTTGATAGATGAGTGAGGGTATAAAACAAGGGAAGAAGCTGTAGTCTGGTATAAACTGCAGGAGTATTTCAGGACATCAGAGCCTAATGTAGTAGTCTGATCTCTCTAATAATGAAGATGACACATTGAGGCCACACACTTCCTTGTCAGAAAACTCTGTAACCAGAGGATGTAGTGGTTTTAGAGCTAGAAAAGTCCTGGAATCTCATTTTTAGCTTAACTCTTTTATTTTAAAGAAAAGGTAGTTTAGGCTGTGGATATATTCCAGGATATCTGATAAAAGGGATTTTCCAGTCAAACCATCCAGTACTAACCAAAATAATGATGAATATTCCCCAAAGTATAAACTTATGTACCTGAGTCTTGAAGATAAAGGAGCAACCTAAGAGTCTTGAAGACAAGGAACAGAAAAAACAGGGTCAGGTTCACTGAGGGCTATGTTCAGAAAGTACAGAAGGTAGGGATATTTTATAGAAAGAAGAAAACCTTTCCAGTAGAGAGAGAGTTCTCTTGGACTTGTTAAATTTTTGGCTGTGAAAGCAGGGAATAAATACATTCTGCATGCCAAGTAATTGACATATTCAGCCGTGTGAGGTAGACATTATTATCTCCATTATACAGGGCAGGAAGTTGAGGCTCAGAGAGGTTAAGTGACTTTCTAAGATGAATTATAATCCAAATACTTTCAGAAATTAATTAATTATATTTTTGGTTGTGCTGAGATTTCATTGCTGTACACAGGCTTTTTTTTCCTAGTTGCAGCGACTGGGAGCTACTCATTGTGGTGCACGGGCTTTTCGTTGCAGTGACTTCTCTTGTTGTGGAGCACAGGTTCTAGGCAGTGTGGGCTTCAGTGGCTGCAGCTCACAGGCTCTTGAGCACAGTCTCAGTAGTTGTGGTGCACAGGCTTAGTTGCCCTAGGCATGTGGAATCTTCTGGGACCAGGGATCAAACCTGTGTCCTCTGCATTGGCAGGCGGGTTCTTATCCACTGTACCACTGGGAAAGTCCCCCAAATACTTTCCCATTCACATCACTCTATCTCCTCTGACAGAGGGGAGATCCAGTTTCCTCTGTCCTTAGCAGTTCTAGAGTTTCCAGGCAACCTGGACAGGGCTGTAAGCAGAGTCCATCAGAGGGAGGAAGAGACCACTGATTATTCCTTGTGGTCCCTTCACCCCAAAGACTCTATGAAAGGAATTAATTCAATTTCACATTCAAGGCCAATGTAATAGGCCTGGTTTCTACCCTTTGATTCCCACTCCCAGCTAAAAGTTTTTACTAGATTGCTGGTGATAACCTGAAAATAATTTCACTGAAATGGAAAAGACAGTTCCTACCTAGAGTGAAAAACAAATTTTTGGCAGGCAAGGTAGTTGTATGTGTCAAAGTTGATAAATATATTTTTATGAATAGTGGTGAACTTAAAAAATAACATTCTTAGTGCTTTTGATAAGAAATTCATTCATCCAGTTAATACATTTTCTTTTTTTTTTTTTTTGAGTGCCTAGAACTTATAGTGTTTTCTATGTTGGGAAGTTGTCATACATGGCTATTTAAGTTTAAATTAATTAAAATTAAATTAATAAGAAAACTCAGTTTATCAGTCAGACTATCTTTATTCAAGTGCCCAAGTAGCCATATGTGTCTAGCAGCTACTGTATTGGCCAGAGAGGATGTGGAACATTTTCATCATCACAGAATATTCTATTGGACAGTTCTGGCCATGCTGGGCACAGGAAGGTAAGTTCTGGGGATACAGCAAATCAAATATGTGTGGTCCCTAGTTCATGAGCTCTATCACTTTAGTGAGGAGACAAAAATATGCAAATAAAATAATAATATATGGTAATTAATGCTCTTATTTTACCGAGTGCCATCACCTGAGAGATGTGAAGAAGCCACTGGCAGAGGGAACAGGTTCAAGCATCTTAACTTCCCATGTTTCAGAGAAGGGGAATAAAGAGGGTGTGAGGGCTTTGGACATCTGGGGAGAAAACTGGTCATCAAATGATACCACAAAATGGTGTTTGTGAGAGAACAGCATCATAGCAATATTTGAGAACAGAAGTTCTTTTTTTATTTGAAAAATTTTATTTAGTTTTTATTGATATATGGGGCCTTCCCAGGTGACACAGTGGTAAAGAATCCACCTGCCAATGCAGGAGATGCAAGAGACGCAGTTTTGATCCATGTGTCGGGAAGATCTCCTAGAGTAGGAAATGGCAACCCATTTCAGTATTTTTGCCTGAAAAATTCCTTGGACAGGGGAGGCTGGTGGGAGACAGTGCATGGGTTTGCAAAGAGTCAGACACATCTGAGTGAGCACAGAGCATGTTGAAACATACTTGATTTACAATATTATGTTAATTACTGCTATATAGGTAAGTGATTCAGTAATACATATATATGTATATATATATTTATGTTATATATATGTTATGGGGCTTCACTGGTGGCTCAGATGGTAAAAAATCTGCATACAATACAGGAGACACAGGTTCGATCTCTGGGTTTGGAACATGCCCTGGAGAAGGGAATGGATACCCACTCCAGTATTCTTACTTGGAGAATTCCATGGACAGAGGAGCCTGGCAGGCTACAGTCCATAGGGTCTCAAAGAGTCAGTGAGCGACCAACACACACACTCACACGCATATGTTATACATATAAATGTATATACACATTCTTCTTTTGATATTCTTCCCCATAATGATTTATCATAGGATATGGACATGAGTTTGAGTAAACTCTGGAAGTTGGTGATGGACAGGGAGGCCTGGTGTGCTGCAGTTCGTGGGGTCACAAAAAGTTGGACACGACTGAGCGACTAAACTGATTGAATATACTTCTCTGCTATACAGTAGGACCTTGTTGTTGATCCATTCTTATAAGAACTTACATTGCTAACTCCAATCTCCAACTTCATCTCTCCCTCAACCCTCTCCCCTTTGGCAACCACCTGTGGAGAACAATAGTTTTTAAATTTGGGAGCTGCTTGAGAATTACCTGAGGGCTTTTTAAAACAAAGACAGCTGAGCCTCACACCCTGAATTTCTGATTCAGTGGGTCTGGGGTGGGGTCTGAGAGTCTGCACTTGTAACAAGTTCCCAGGTGATACAAATGCTGTTGGTCTGGAGACTGCATTTTGAGAATCACTGATTCTCAAAATGGATGAGACATGAAAGCTCAGCAAGAAGGCATGGCTAACCTGAGTCTTGCAGACAGTAAGTGATGAGACACAAAGGGTAGAGAAGATAAGAGAAGAGGGTGGGAGAGGGGAAGGTTTGAGATAGTTTTAAAAAGCATGTCTTGTTTGCCCGCACTGGGAAGGGACAGACAGAAGCTGAACTAAACTTTTTGGGGGCCACAAGGCTTGCGGGATTTTAGTTCCCCCACCAGGGTTTGAACCTGGGCCACAGCAGTGAAAGCGCTGAGTACTAACCACTAAACTGCCAAGGAATTCCCTGAAGTAAGCATTTTTGACATGGTTCTGTTAGGTAGGTAGAATAGGGAAAAGGAGTCCAAAATGGCGGTGGCTAAAAGGCAAGAAAGGGAAAAGCCCGCGAAAATAGAACAAAGGAAGGTCCGAGGACCAGAGTGAGGACCTCAGGTAGAACAAACAACACTCCTGGCAGGCCCAATTTACATAGGACAGGCCCAGAGAGGGAAAAAAACATATAAAAAGAGGAGCCAAAGCTAGCTCTCCCCCGCCCCCCTCCCCCACCCTCGCGCATGCTGGGGCGCTGTTCTCTTCTAGTCTTTGGATCTACTTGCCCTCACGCCTCGAAGATGGATTTTCCTGCTATCTTCTAAATAAAATAGAGCTGTAACACTGAGCTGTAGCACTGATTTGTCTAAGAGCTATGACACGGTCCTTTCACGACCTGTGAGCCGAGAACCGAATCTAAGAACCGAAAGCCGTGACACACCGAGGGGGCTTTAATGTCCGTCATTCCAAATCTTTGTTGTGACGGGACAAAGAACCAAGGAACATACACGCGCATGACAGTTCTAATGGCAGGCAAGCAGGAGCTCACCTTGGCATGATTTATAAGGATTTTGTTTGTTTCAATATGACTTATTTCAGAGGAGCTTCTTTACCTCCAGATTTATTCTTTTATTTTTAAAATTTATTTTAATTGAAGGATAATTGCTTTACAGTATTGCATTCAGTTCACTTCAGTCGCTCAGTTGTGTCCAACTCTTTGTGACCCCATGGACTCCAACATGCCCAGGCCTCCCTATCCATCATCAACTCCGGAGTTTACTCAAACTCATGTCTACGCAACCATCTCATCCTCTGTCGTCCCCTTCTCCTCCTGCCTTCAATCTTTCCCAATATCAGGGTCTTTTCAAATGAGTCAGTTCTTCACATCAGGTGGCCAAAGTATTGGAGTTTCAGCTTCAATATCAGTCCTTCCAATGAACATTCAGGACTGATTTCCTTTACAATGGACTGGTTGGATCTCCTTGCAGGCCAAGGGACTCTCAAGAGTCTTCTCCAACACCACAGTTCAAAAGCATCAATTTTTTGGCACTCAGCTTTCTTTATAGTCCAACTCTCACATCCATACATGACTACTGGAAAAACCATAGCCTTGACTAGACAGACCTTTGTTGGCAAAGTAATGTCTCTGCTTTTTAATATGCCATCTAGGTTGGTCATAACTTTTCTTCCAAAGAGGAAGTGTCTTTTTATTTCATGACTGCAGTCACCATCTGCAGTGATTTTGGAGCCCAAAAAAGTAAAGTCTGCCACTGTTTCCACTGTTTCTCTATTTGCCATGAAGTGATGGGACCAGATGCCATGATCTTCAGAAAACATTCAGTTTTCTGAATGTTGAGCTTTAAGCCAACTTTTTCACTCTCCTCTTTCACTTTCATCAAGAGGGTCTTTAGTTCTTCCTCACTTTCTGCCGTAAGGGTGGTGTCATCTGCATATCTGAGGTTATTGATATTTCTCCCAGCAATCTTGATTCCAGCTTGTGCTTCATCCAGCCCAGCATTTCTCATGATGTACTCTGCATATAAGTTAAGCACAGTGACAATATACAACCTTGACATACTCCTTTTTCTTATTGGAACCAGTCTGTTGTTCTATGTCCAGTTCTGACTGTTGCTTTCTGACCCGCATACAGATTTCTCAAGAGGCAGGTCAGGTGATCTGGTATTCCCATCTCTTTCAGAATTTTCCACAGTTTATTGTGATCCACACAGTCAAAGGCTTTGGCATAGTCAATAAAGCAGAAATACATGTTTTTCTGGAACTCTCTTGCTTTTTCCATGATCCAGCGGATGTTGGCAATTTGATCTCTGGTTCCTCTGTCTTTTCTAAAATCAGCTTGAACATCAGGAAGTTCACAGTTCACATATTGCTGAAGCCTGGCTTGGAGAATTTTAAGCATTACTCTACTAGCGTGTGAGATGAGTGCAATTGTGCAGTAGTTTGAGCATTCTTTGGTATTGCCTTTCTTTGGGATTGGAATGAAAACTGACCTTTTCCAGTCCTGTGGCTACTGCTGAGTTTTCCAAATTTGCTGACATATTGAGTGTAGCACTTTCACAGCCTCATCTTTTAGGATTTGAAATAGCTCAACTGGAATTCCATCACCTCCACTAGCTTTGTTCGTCATGATGCTTCGTAAGGCCCACTTGACTTCACATTCCAGGATGTCTGGCTCTAGGTGAGTGATCATGCCATCGTGATTATCTGGGTCATGAAGATCTTTTTTGTACAGTTTCTTGCTACTTCTTCTTAATATCTTCTGCTTCTGTTAGGTCCATACCATTTATGTCCTTTATCGTGCCCATCTTTGCATGAAATGTTCCCATGGTATCTCTAATTTTCTTGAAGAGATCTCTAGTCTTTCCCATTCTATTGTTTTCCTCTATTTCTTTGTACTGATCACTGAGGAAGGCTTTCTTATCTCTTCTTGCTATTCTTTGGAAAGCTGAATTCAAATCGGTATATCTTTTCTTTTCCCTTTGCTTATTTCTTTTCACAGCTATTTGTAAGGCCTCCTCAGACTGCCATTTTGCTTTTCTGCATTTCTTTTTCTTGGGGATGGTCTTGATCCCTGTCTCCTGTACAATGTCATGAACCTCCATCCATAGTTCATCAGGCACTTAGTCTATCCTATCTAGTCCCTTAAATCTATTTCACACTTCCACTGTATAATCATAAGGGATTTGATTTAGGTCATACCTGAATGGTCTAGTGGTTTTCCCTACTTTCTTCAATTTAAGTCTGAATTTGGCAATAAGGAGTTCATGATCTGAGCCACAGTCAGCTCCCAGTCCTGTTTTTGCTGACTGTATAGAGCTTCTCCTTCTTTGTCTGCAAAGAATATAATCAACATGATTTCGGTGTTGACCATCTGGTGATGTCTATGTGTAGAGTGTTCTCTTGTGTTGTTGGAAGAGGGTTTTTCTATGACCAGTGCATTCTCTTGGCAGAACTCTATTAGCCTTTGCCCTGCTTCATTCTGTATGCCAAGGCCAAATTTGCCTGTTACTCCAGATGTTTCTTGACTTCCTACTTTTGCATTCTAGTCCCCTATAATGAAAAGGACATCTTTTTTTGGGTGTTAATTCTGGAAGATCTTGTAGGTCTTCATAGAACCGTTCAACTTCAGTTTCTTCAGTGTTACTGGTCGGGGCATAGACTTGGATTACCGTAATATTGAGTGGTTTGCCTTGGAAATGAACAGAGATCATTCTGTCGTTCTTTAGTTTGCATCCAAGTACTGCATTTTGGACTCTCTTGTTGACTATGATGGCTACTCCATTTCTTCTAAGGGATTCTTGCCCAGAATAGTAGATATAATGGTCATCTAAGTTAAGTTACCCATCCGGTCCAGTTTATTTCGCTGATTCCTAAAATGTTGACATTCACTCTTGCCATCTCCTGTTTGATCACTTCCCATTTGCCTTGATTCATGGACCTGACATTCCAGGTTCCTATGCAATATTGCTCTTTTCAGCATCAGACCTTGCTTCTATCACCAGACACATCCACAACTGGGTGTTGTTTTTGCTTTGGCTCCGTCTCTTCATTCTTTCTGGAGTTAGTTCTCCATTGATCTCCAGGAGCATATTGGGCACCCACTGACCTGGGAAGTTCATCTTTCAGTGTCCTATCATTTTGCCTTTTCATACTGTTCATGGGGTTCTCAAGGCAGGAATACTGAAGTGGTTTGCCATTCCCTTCTCCAGTGGACCACATTTTGTCAGAACTCTCCACTACTTAGCTATTTCATATGTAGTATCAATCGTGTATATGTGTGTGAGTATCTGAATTTCTCACAGGTTTCCAGGTGATGCTGCTGGTCTAGGAACACATTCTGAGAACTACTTATTAAGTAGATTATCAAATTTCATAGGAATGAAAGATGACATCAGTGGTCTGATTGCACCCAGTTAGTAAAAAAGGGAGAACCAAAGTTCTTCAGGCTGAATCCTGGGCTGTTTACCAGGCTCTACCAGGCTCTTCTGTGCTTTGCACCTTTCCTTCAGATGCTTCACAATTCACTCTTTTTGCTGAAAGTGAAATCATATGCCCCTCTTCTCCAGACTTCTAGCCTGCACAGTGCAGGTGAAGCAGGTTCGAGTTGCATTATGGAGGTGAACATTTACCTTGGTGTGTGACATGGTGACGACCAATTCAGCACCAATTCCCAGAATTTTTGTTTTGAAGGGAGAGGGAGCTTTGCTAAAGGAAATGCTTTGAAAACCTACTCTGTTGAAGAGGGTGCAGGAGCCAAAACGACAAAAAAAGACTAACTTCCCTGCTTTTTATTCTTGGAAAGAGGAGGAAAACGCATCAAGAGGAGGGCAAGACAGGGCACAGTCGGGTTCTGTGTGGGAGAAGCAGTCAGGAACAATCGGTGGTGGAAGAGTGTCCAGAGGTCTTTTAAAGACAAAGATGTTCAATGCTCAATTGAAGTTGTTTGTGTTACTTTAGTGGAAAGTCTACTAAATATACACATGCCCTGTGAAAAGTGTTTGTGAAAATTAGAGGACTAAGTTTGCTACCAAAATCTCAGACTCTGTGCTTCAGCACCAAATTGAAATCATGGAAACACAGTTTTGGGTGAAAAAGAGAAGAGCAGCTTTATTGTTTTGCCAGGCAAAGGAGGCTGCAGCAGGCTAGTACCTTCAAGACTGTTCTCCCCAAAAGGATTCAGGGAGTAAAACTTACATTGTTAGCTTAAAACAGGGTTTTAGATAAGAGACAGGCCAGGTGCAGGCTCTGCGTTCTCTGCTCATGAAACGTTTCAAAACCCATCAAGGCTGGCTTCAGGATGTCCAGAGATGGGCTCTGGTGGTCTCTGGGGTTGTTGTACTATGACCTTCTCTCTGAAATTAAGAATGCTTGCAAAGAAAAGGAGTGTTAGGGAGTGTTTCAAAGGGGAGAAACACCAGGTGCCTGATAAAGCTTTAACTAGCAAGTGATTTACTTTAAGCAATTAGGTGTAAAGGAATCATTAGCAAGAGGAAAAAAAAAAAACAAACATGCAGAAAGAAGACATCAAGTAAAGAGTAAGGTGATGGACACCTAGCTGGTCCAGACAGTTTTACCTATAAAAAGCTTCATGTTTGGGCTAGTGTGACCCAGAGCACCAACCGGGCTATGGGATGGAGAGTGGAGGTATAAAGTGAGTTATTTCAGATGGAGGCAGAGTTCAGAGCTAGGGAGAGAATGGGACTCACCAGAACTTTGGGGGTGATTTGGACTTGACTTTTGCAGGGTGTGGAAGAGCAAGGAGGACCCAGTGTGTCGTAACTCACCTGATCCCTCAGGAGAATCGTGTTTGGCTAGTGGCTGGGTGGCAAGTGGGAGAAGGGGACTGGATAGGATAAAGCTTCCCCAGATAGGTTCTTGGACCTCTGGACAGGTCATTCTCACAGTGGTCTTACCTACTCTGGGAAAACTGGGGTGACCTTTACAGTGTGGGGAGAAAGTGAGGCCCAGTACATAGCTCTGACTATGAATCATATTCGCCTAAACAGTGGCATCTAGCAAGGGATAGAGGGTTTGAAATCATGATCTGGATTCTCTTTTTCCTGTCATTGTTGGCCTTATGTGGGGCTTTAACCAATATATTGATAGATAGTTGGTTCTGGAATCAGACTGCCAGGATTCCTAATCCCAGCTTTACCATATTGAGCTGGGCTAACTCGAGCGAGGAATTCAGTTTCTGCCTCAGCCAGAAGGAGATGGTACCCTCAAAGAATTGAACAGGAGAGTTTAACAGAGATCCCCCCTCCCTCCCTGCCCCACCAACCCCAGGCTGGGAAAGTCTAAGGTAACCAGTGAGGGATGGTGAAGCCCCCAGGGACTAACAGCAGGGGGAGTGGTCACGTTTCTGCCAGAAGGGAGAAGAGGAAGGGACAGAGTTACTTGAACCTGGGGGCGGGGGCGGGTGTGGTATAATAGGGTGGGGCCCAAGCTGCTGGATCAGGGTTATGGTCCAGGAACCACTGCCAAAGCTGGCCCGGCAGGCAGGAGGAGGAGGGGAAAATGCCCATTCCTCCCTTCTCCTAGTTTCCTGCCTCAATTCAGTGCCTCCCATTGGCCTGACTCAACTGGAACCACAGGGGGACAAGGCCTTATTGATGCAGTCACACAGGCCAGACAAATCAGTGCAGAGTAGGGAGCAGAACAGGTATGGAGAGTCAAACAGTATTACCTGTCCAGCTTCAATAAGCCTTAATGTTCTCATCTGTAGAATGGGGATGCTAGTAGTAAGGGAAGTTACCTTACGGAGTCATTGTAAATATTAAAATAGATGGTGCATGTACAGCTCGTGCTACACAACACAAGTTCATGTGCCCAATGCACATGAAGCCAAATGATACTGAAATGTCAGAGTTTGGAGCAGAGAAAGATTTATTGCAGGACCGTGCTAGGAGAACAAATGGCTCATGCTTCGTCAAACCCCAAAAACTTTGAAGGTTTTAAAGGCCAGGTGAGGGAGGAAGGTTGCAGGGTATGTGATCAACATGTGCACAACTCTTTTTTAAAAAATTATTTTTAATTGAAAGATAACTGCTTTAAAATATTGTGTGGGTTTCTGCCATACATCAACACGAATTAGCCATAGGTATATATACATCCCCTCCCTTTTAAACTTCCCTCCCCTTATGCACAATTCTTGTTTGCTTGATTTGAGATAATAGGGTGTTAACATCATCAATCCTTAGGCCCCAGAAGGTCCAGGGGGCTATGTGCTCTTGATCATCAAGTAATTAATTTCTTCCATTTGGCGGTAGTTTTTAGCATCTGGAAAACTCAGGAAATATGCACCAGATACTCTTATCTAGGTATTAACACTTCAGAGAGGCCCTACAGCAGAGGATATGGGGGTGGGGTCTGTCCCGGAAAGGTCCCATAGCGTCCTGCTCAGTTACACACGGAGCACAGTGTCTGAACCGCAGCACGTGCTCTGTTTTTGTTACTTGTTATTATTACATTAAAGGTAACCACTTGGACTGCAGGAATGGACACTGTTCTTGGGGACTGATTCCGGGACTCCACCCTCTAGGTCAAGAAGGCGTCTGGTTGCAAAATAAACTAGGTAGGCTTCCTTGAGGGGCACAGAAAGCGGCTTAATCACTGCTGGTGAGTAATGCGCTGAGTCAGAAGAGCGGCAGCAGCGCTCTCTTCTTCCTCACTCTTCTTTCAGCCGTGCTGACATTTGGTATATCAAGCTAGTTGAAGGCTTAGCCTGTCTGGTGGAGGTGACCAGCTTTATTTATAGACTCCAGCTCTCTGGGGCGAATCGTCCCAGGGGAGGGGATAGATAATCACTTTCCTTCCCCAAGGAAGGATGAATTGGCGTGTTCACGGAGAATCTGGAACCGACCAAAACCACAGATTCAGGCAGCTATGATTTGGGGCTGGAGGCACGTTTTTCCCTAATGGAATCTCCCTCCACCCCCACCACCCCAAGACCCAGAACCTGGCCCAGCCAATCATAATAGCTTGTTCTTTAGATCCTGAACTGACCAGGGACCCAGAGATGACTCTTTCCACTATAAATAAAAGAAATGTACAACAGTCATCTCTTGGTTCCTTTCAGATCTAAAATAAACAGCTAAAAAATAAAACTTCAAACAGGCTGGTGATTGACAGAAGATCATTTATGTCCCTCGATATATATCAGTATGTTGGTTAGGCATGCAGGTTTTGGAGCCTGGTTTCCAGTCCTACATGGGACCCTGGGTAAATTTCTTAATGTAAGCTTCTCTTTCCTCATCTGCAGTGTGGGGATCATTGTACCTTCTCCCCAGAGCTCATCAATTGGTGGTTGTGCAGGAGTTGGAGAGGATGGAGTGGGAAGGGCATGACATCCTAGGGAGAGAGGAAATAAGATCATGTGAGGGATCACTTAGCATGGTCCCTGGTATATGGTAAACACTTAAAATTTTAGCTATTACTTAGTATCTTTACTTTTGAAGAACCTAAAGTACATAGATGTCTATAAAGTGCACAAAGCCCTTCCCAACCCACAAATTCTACTTGGGCTTACATGGAAAAGGTCACCAAAATTTCAGCTACTATCTTCACCCCCAAAATAAATCAAGGCCAGTGTTCGGATGGTGAGTAGAGTTTGACTCAAGATGTAGCGTGAATCAAGAAATAGATTCATCCAGGTCAGTACGATTCAGCCAGAGAAGGCTCTGTCTGATCAAGTCGTGTCTTCTAACATAAGATGAAGTCACTCTGGCCTTGCCTGGGTTCTAGAAGGAAATAGGTCACTGAAGGCTCAGTCCTTCCTGGCTGGGTGATGGCCTGAGAAAGACAGTAAGCTGGTTTGACCCTGGTGGGCAGGACTGGGTGGGTGTGCGTCTGGTCATGTGCTAGGGATGCTCTGGCTGTGCTCCTATCACATTTCCAGGATGTCTCCCCAAGACCCGACCCTACCCCCTGGCTCTTGCTTAGATGAGAAAGATGCTCCCGCAGCTGAGCTGCAACCCAAGGGGAGCCACAAGCATCTGCTGTAAGCCCTGTAACTGTGGCATGAATGGGATTCTTTTCTTTTAGGAGCGCCTAGTGTTAAAGACTGCTTCATTCAGTTGAATTATTCTTAATGTTATAGCTGCTATAATAGGAAGAAAGGAAATAGAGAAAGCTATCTTCACCATCCTCACACTCCTATAATCTGAATATTTTATTTTTTCTTGTTCCCTTCTGGTTCATGCTCATAAGACTAGATGGTTTTTATATAGCTGAAACCATGGCAGAAATTCCATTTTGCATTTTTGCTTCATTAAGTTTTAGAAATAGCACTTGTAGACTTTTAATTCTCCATGTCAAGAAAAATGTATAAATCCTGCTAGACACCACCCCCTCTCCACCACCACACTCATTCACCTCCATTATGAGAAAAATTGAAAAGAAACCTGGGTATTTTAGGGGCAGGTACTTCACTGATAGGCACTTCTATAATTTTAGAAATTACTATAGTATTTTGCTTCATGTAAAAATTTAATTTTACTCTCTTATCCTCAGTCTTCTTGCTCTTTGCCTTTCCCACAAATAGGGCCCAGAAGCTTCTAATCTAAATATCAGATCCTTGTATAAGCAACATGGACCTACTGTATAACCCAAGGTGCTATATTCAATATCCTGTGATAACCATAGTGGAAAAGAATATGAAAACACAGTATATATGTATTAATATAATTGAATCACTTTGCTATGGAGCAGAAATGAATACATTGCGAATCAACTATACTTCAGTGGAATAAATGGAAAATAATCAGATCCTGTCAGCTCTGTAAAACATGATGTACTCCTGGTAATGCATTCTTTCACACTGTGTCTCCCAGCCTGCCTCGCCCACTAGGAGTGACAAATTCTGTGGACACCTTCTGGGTTTGGGAATCAGGGCCACCCTGCAGCTGGGGCAGTGGTTCTAGCAGTAGAAACAGTGCCCACAAGAAAGCTACCTGCCTGGGGGATGCTGGGTCTCCTGAGAAAGGAGAGGGGGCCCTGGGGTATCAGGCCCCCAGGCAGAGATAGATTCTTGCACAAAGGCAGGAAGATGAAGGCCCTCCTATGCCCTGGGAGAGCGCGACAGTTCAGGAAGGTAGGAATCACCCTGCCACCTGGCTGAACCTCGCTGTGCTTCTGGGCTCAGAATGAAACTCTCAAAAGTAGTCCAAGTGTGCACAAGGTCACCCCATAAGTTGTTCCTACTAGCTCACGACAAGCTTGCTTCCCCACAGAGATGGTTATAAACCTCACATTTCGAAGTGGCTTTTTTGGGGAAATGATGAATGTATGTTGGTTTGCCTGAGACAGTCCCAGTTTTTGCCTGTTGCTCTGGCATACTAATTATGTCCCCTCACTCTCAAAAGCATAAATAATTTGGTATAATTAGTTTTGATATATATAAATATGACAATATTTATTATATATAATTACATAATTTACATATAATTATATATATATATATATAAAAATACTTGGGCTTCCCTTGTGGCTCAGCTGGTAAGGAATCTGCCTGCAATGTAGGGGACCCCGGTTCAATTCCTGGGTTGGGAAGATCCCCTGGAGAAAGGATAGGCTACCCACTCTAGTATTCTTGGGCTTCCCTGGTGGCTCAGACAGTAAAGAATCCTCCTGCAATGTGGGAGACCTGAGTTCAAACCCTGGGTTGGGAAGATCCCCTGGAGAAGAGAACAGCCACCCACTCCAGTATTCTGGCCTGGAGAATTCCATGGACTGTATAGTCCATGGGGTCGCAAAGAGTCGGACACAACTGAGCTACTTTCACTTTCACAACTAGTTTTTGAGAACTCCAGTAAGATCTTAGGACATATGAAGTTGAGAGGATTGTCACATTTGATGGGAGAAGTCTTTTTGGGGGAGAAGCATTTCTGACTCTCAAGATCAGAGGTGATGGCAAAGAGGTGGTAGCCACAGTAATGTCCAGACAGGAGGACTTCTGTGCCTCCCCCACCCCCTTCCCCGACTCCTGTGGGCAGGACTTGAGCAGCTGGGCCATGGCAATGCAGGAAATAGTCTTGCTGAATAGAGCTGGGATGAAAGTTGGCACCCATCTATATTTTGAAATGGAGAGAGAGAGAGAAGGGGCTGGTTGGGTTAGGATCTCAAAAAGACTTGAAGGGGCGAGGACCACACATTTCTAGGGGTGGTACCTACCCACTACTTTGACTTTTCCAGTAACCACCATGTCCTCCAGAAACAAAGGAATTATTCAAAAAGAAAGCAGACTGCATCTTCTGAGTCCTAGCACCATGCCCTTCCCGCTACAAACAGCTCTCATGGTTTGGCTAGCTCTCACCTGCCCTCTGCTTCTGTTCGCATTGCTCCTCTCAGATCTCATTGGCTTTTCTGAGTCAGAGGCAACATGAAACAGTCTTTGCCCAAAACAAAAATGCTGGTTCATCAGGGAAGCTGGGAGGCTGAGCAGCTGTGGACACAGCTGGTGCCTGGAAGCCCCTTCAGCAGTGTCCAACTCTGTTTTTGCTGATTATCGACTTTCCAGGAGGCAACACCTATAATTTTTTTACCCCCACAAAATGATCAGAACAATGTTTAGTGGCTGCTGACTAGAGTAGGGCTTTGGAAGCCATTTTCTCAGGCACAGCAAGTTCCTACTGCCCTGCTTCTGATGACTCAGCATTCCCAAAGCACATTCCACATCCCCCCACCACCGCCACCCAACCCACACTGTAAAAATCTGCCCTTTAAAGTATTTCCCAACAAGCAGCAAGCTTCTCTTTTGACCATGTCTGCTCACATGGTTTTTGATTTGGGAAAGAGGGTGAGGAGCCGTGTGGAAGCATCACTCTCTGGGATGTCAGAGTCTCCCTGGAAGAGCCCTAATTAAAGACTTAGAATGATTGACAGGTGGGGGAAGCTCACGAAAAGAGCACTTGACATGCAACAGAAGTCAATGCCTGAGTTGCAAAAAAAATTGGCAATTGGAGACCTTGAAAAACCTTTGCAGGTAATACTATAATTTTGTTTCTTAGTTATACATTTATAAAAAGGCTCTGAATGGCTGCCAAATGAACCTATGACATGCCTTGACTCTTGTAAATAGGGTATAAGATAACTTGGTAGCAAATTTATGATTTCAAATTTAATGGAATTTTCTATACTGTACAGTCTTGCTGAAGTATAGTCTTTGTATGTGTTCATTTGGGGATAGGAATCTGTGAATAGGGGAGACTGATTTACTGCTGAGGATAATACAAGTTCAATGAGAAACACCAGCAAACAACAAAGGGGTGGAGAAAGAAACATGCAGCACCTCTCCTGTGTTCTGTTCGTACATGCTATATCCAACTGTATCATTTTGGGAAAAAAATGATGTCACATTCCTATTAATATTCAAATTACACGACTAGGAAATGCAATCTATTAGCACAAAACAGCCTTTTTCTCTGTCCCATCGCTAATGACCTCAGATTAAACAGTCTCCCTGAGCATCAGCTACCTTATCTTTAAAATGGGGATCATACTGATAGCATTCACCTAGAAAGGTTCTTGGTCTGCTTAGATGAGAAGATACTTGGCATGCTCACCACTCATGGGAAGTAATAATGCATTTTATAATCTCTCTCAGGCACAGTAGGTTGGCTCTGGTTCCATGTGTTCAGAGGACAGAAAACCAGAAACTCAATTCAGGTCTCTTTAAGGAGAGGCGATCTTTTAACGGTTGTTGCTTTTGTTGCCACAAGGTGTCGCTCATGGTCCCGGGGGCCAGTATGGCTCTCCCTGACTGGTGGGAGGAGTGAAAGTGAAAGTCGCTCAGTAGTGTCCGACTCTTTACGAGGCCATGGACTATGTCCATGGAATTCTCCAGGCCAGAATACTGGAGTGGGTAGCCTTTCCCTTCTCCAGAGGATCTTCCCAACCCAGGGATCGAATCCAGGTCTCCAGCATTGTGGGTGGATTCTTTACCAGCTGAGTCACAAGGGAAGCCCAAGAATACTGAAGCGGGTTCAGTTCATTTCAGGGCAGTGGCCCAGTCGTGTCCGACTCTTTGAGACCCCATGAACCGCAGCACACCAGGCCTCCCTGTCCATCACCAACTCCCCAAGTCCACCCAAACCCATGTCCATTGAGTCGGTGATGCCATCCAACCATCTCATCCTCTGTAGTCTCCTTCTCCTCCTGCCCTCAATCTTTCCCAGCATCAGGGTCTTTTCAAATGAGTCAGCTCTTCTCATAAGGTGGCCAAAATATTGGAGTTTCAGCTTCAACATCAGTCCTTCCAATGAACACCCAGGACTGATCTCCTTTAGGATGGACTGGTTGGATCTCCTTGCAGTCCAAGGGACTCTCAAGAGTCTTCTCCAACACCACAGTTCAAAAGCATCAATTCTTTGGTGCTCAGCTTTCTTTATAGTCCAACTCTCACATCCATATATGACTACTGGAAAAACCATAGCCTTGACTAGATGGATCTTTGTTGGCAAAGTAATGTCTCTATTTTTTAATATGCTGTCTAGTTTGGTCATAACTTTCCTTCCAAGGAGTAAGCGTCTTTTAATTTCATGGCTGCAGTCAACATCTGCAGTGATTTTGGAGCCCCCAAAATAAAGTCAGCCAGTTTCCACTGTTTCCCCATCTATTTGCCTTGAAGTGATGGGACCGGATGCCATGATCTTAGTTTTCTGAATGTTGAACTTTAAGCCAACTTTTTCCCTCTCTTCTTTCACTTTCATCAAGAGGCTCTTTAGTTCCTCTTCACTTTCTGCCATAAGGGTAGTGTCATCTGCATATCTGAGGTTATTGATATTTCTCCCGGCAATCTTGATTCCAGCTTGTGCTTCCTCCAGCCTAGCGTTTCTCATGATGTACTCTGCATATAAGTTAAATAAGTAGGGTGACAATATACAGCCTTGACCTACTCCTTTTCCTATTTGGAACCAGTCTGTTGTTCCATGTCCAGTTCTAACTGTTGCTTCCTGACCTGCATACAGGTTTCTCAAGAGGCAGGTCAGGTGGTCTAGCCTATCCCTTCTTGAGAGGATCTTCCTGACCCAGGAATTGAACCACAGTCTCCTGCATTGCAGGATTCTTTACCAACTGAGCTACCAGGGAAGCTCTGGTGGGAGGAGGGAGGTTCATTAAGTGCATTCTAGATGCAAGTTAGGGAGGAGAGCTCTCTTTCCCGTTGATGCATTCAGCTATGTTTGTTCCCCAACAACCTAGGCCTGGGTTCCAAGTGCTGCAGCTCTTTTATAGCTCTGTACAAAAGAACGTTCTGTGATGATGGAAGCATTCTGTATCTGTGTGGTTCATGATGGTAGACATTAGCCATATGTGGTTGTTGAGCACTTGATTACTTCTTTTTCTTTTTCTCTCCAGCTTTGAGAGATAATTGATGTACAACATTGTGTGAATTTAAAGTGTACAGTGTTAAGATTTGATACACACAGATATTTCAAAATGATGGCTACTTGGTAAATGGCAACCCACTCCAGTATTCTTGCCTGGAGAATCCCATGGACGGAGGAGCCTGGTGGACTATAGTCCATGGGGTCACAAAGAGTCAGACATGACTGAGCGACTTCACTTCACTTTTAGGTATAATAAAGTTTGTTAACATATCCATCAACTTACATCATTCTATTTCATTATTTTCATTATTTGATGTCTGTAATTAATTCTGAAATTACTTGCTATTGAGCTGTTAAAATGTGGCTAGTTGACTATGGTACTGACTTTAACATTTTATTTCATTTTAATTAAATTTAAGTTGTCAATGTGACTGGTTACCATTTTGGACAATACAACTTTAGGGATACAGCTTACTCAGCCTAAAAACACAGACATGTACATGTACACATCTAGCCATTTTCCTGACTCATATGCCTACAAAACTGGGGCAAAAATCAGGAGGGGTTTCAGTCAGTACATGGTATACTTGAAAATTAGCTTTCTATCAGGACCAAAGAATCAGCTCAGGTTCTTTGTGCCACTCCTTGGTGGGGCTGGAGTTCAGGCTTCATAGTACTTAACAGAGGAGCCAGAAGGTTACAACAGTCTAATAGCCCAGAGATGCTGCAAACCCAACCTTCCTCAGTAGGACACCCCCAGAACATTTGTCTTTCAACCTTTCCAAGTCACCCTGTCCAGGGACCAGACTGGAAGAAACCCTTCTTGATTCCATCCTAACATCTATTTGTTTCCTGCCTCAGTCTGCCCAGCAGTTGAATTTCCAAGTATTTTTGTCTCATTGTCCTTAAGAGACAATAAGTAAAACCATCTAAGGTGGGCACATTTTTCTAGGATTAGGCTGCTCATTCTTGGCCATCGTCATATTATTGCAATTAAACCTGACAACACTATGAGGTAGGTATTTGTCTTAGCCAAGATTTGTGAAAGCAGAGCCTGATACAAAGGCTCCCGTGCAAGTAATGGAGTCTTTGGTAATGGAATTGGAGGAAGCAGATGGAGAGGGAATGAAGAAGGACAGAAAGAAAGCATTTGTGTGTTGATAAACATTTATCAGGCAACTCTCTGGAAAAACAACTACAACCCTGCTTGTGACACTATTTTCATTTTTTTTTCTATTTTCTATTAAAAAATTATTCTAAATTGAAAGATAATTTTTAAACTTCATCATTCTTAATTTAAAGATAATTGCTTTACAATATTGTTTTGGTTTCTGCCACACATCAACAAGCATCAGCCATAAGTATACATTTGTCCCGTCCCTCTTGAAACTTCTCCCCACCCCATCCCACTCCTCTAGGTTGTTTTTAAATTAAGTGTTTTAAATTGAAGTTGATCTACAAGGTTGTGCTAGTTTCAGGTGTACAGCAGTGATTCAGTTATACATATATATATATATATTTTTCAGATTCTTTTATAGATTATTATAAAATATTGAGTATGGTTCCCTGTTCTATACAGTAGGTCCTTGTTGATTGTCTATTTTATATATTCTGGTGTATATTAGAGAAGGCAATGGCACCCCACTCCAGTACTCTTGCCTGGAAAATCCCATGGACAGAGGAGCCTGGTAGGCTGCAGTCCATGGGGTCACTGAGGGTCAGACATGACTGAGCGACTTCCCTTTCACTTTTCACTTTCATGCATTGGAGAAGGAAATGGCAACCCACTCCAGTGTTCTTGCCTGGAGAATCCCAGAGACGGGCAAGCCTGGTGGGCTGCCATCTCTGGGGTCACACAGAGTCGGACACGATTGAAGTGACTTAGCAGCAGCAGCAGTGTATATATGTTAATCCCAGACTCCTAATTTATCCTTCCTGTCCTTATCTCTTTGGTAAACATAAGTTTGTTTTCTATGTCTGTTTGGTGTTTTTTTTTTTTTTTTTTTTTTTTTTGGTATAAGTTACTTACCTAGTAGGATAACCTAGACATTCATTCCTGAGGACTTGAGCTCTCATCTGACTTACCCTTGTCCAGACAAAGTTTTTGCAATTGTCCAGTCACAATATCATAGTTAATAAAAACTACAGGAGATTCCCCAGTGAATCTTCTAGATTCCAGACCTACTCCTACATGCTCCCCTCAGATGGTAGAAACACTTGCTCTTTCTGGTAGTTGGGATTAATTATCTCCAACAGTATAGTATTCCTTTCTTTGCCTGTTAATCTATAGGCAGGAGGAGCCTAAAATGATCAAGAGTTAGCTTCAGGTTCAAAGTCAGTGGAATTTGTGTCTTCTGAGTTCTAACATAGGCAATCAGGATGTACATTTTAGAAGTGCTTAGGTTTACAGGGTGAGGAAATACAATTTATAAAAGACAATTTTTATAAATGGATCACTGTGAATATATTGCTAAAACTTGGCCTCTGTTCACCAGTGCTGAATAGAAACACAGAGATAGAGTTTTGGGTGAAGTAGAAAAGGATAGCTTTATTGCTTTGTAAGACGAAGAGGGACACAGTGGGCTAATGCCTCAAAACTGTGGGTCACACTCCGGAGCAGGTAGTGAGGATCTTACAGTGTTTGAGGAGCAGGGCGTGATCTGCTCATGGACATTTTTCTGAATGGTTGGAGGGAGGCAAGTAGGAGTCAGTATTATCAACCTTCTGGTTGCAACCGGTTGGGGTGCTTGTGGGCAGCATATAGCTAACATCTTCCACCTGGTGGGGATTTCATTGTCTGCAAAACGGCTCAAAGGACATGGCTCAGAATATTATCTATAGTCCTTGAGGAAGAACTAAATGTCCTTGACTTTGTTTAATGGCTGGTGGTTTAGACGCTCAGTTGTGTCTGACTCTTGTGACCCCATGGACAGTAGCCTGCCAGGCTTCTCTGTCCATGGGATTCTCCAGGCAAGAATACTGAAGTGGGTTGCCATTTCCTTCCCAAGCCAGGGATCGAACCCACATCTCCTGAATTAGCAGGCGGATTCTTTGTCTTGCTTGACTGTTTCCCTTTCTTCATTTTTTTACTTCTCTGATTAGATTTTCCTTTTTTTTTGACTAAAATTTTTCTATAGATAAAAGGCAGGTGGAGGACATGGGTGGGATCTATTCTGGGGAGTCCTTGTAGGATTCTGTTCAGTTACAAATATGGTAAAAGAGGCCAAAGCGATTTGTGTTTCTTAATTCCTATACCTGTGTATTCTAGCTGTTATTGTTAACCATTGGCTTGGCACATAAGCAGCATTTTGGACAGCCTTGCTCCAACCTCACAGGAGTGTGTCCCTGAGCTGGGGCCTTAGCGCAACTCAAACAACCATTATAGCATTCTGATAGATGGTGGTGAGACCAGAAGATCCCATGGCCATGTACATATTAGTCTGACTTCTTTTTTAAAAATAATTTTATGTATTTATTTTGGCTGTGCTGGGTCTTTGCTGCAGCATGGTATTTTCTCTGCTTGCAGAGCGCAGGGGATCCCCTCTAGTTGTGATCGTGAGCTCCTCACTGAGGTGGCTTCTCTTGTGGAATGCGGGCTCTAGGGTGTGGGCTTCAGTAGCTGTGGCACGTGGGCTCCGTAGTTGCAGCTCTTGCACTCTAGCGGACAGGCTCAATAGTTTTGTCACACAGGCTTAAGTTGCTAGCTGCATGAGAGATCTTCCTGAATTAGGGGCTCAAACCCGTGTCTCCTGCATTGGCAGGTAGATTCTTTACCACTGAGCCACCAAGGAAGCTCCTAGTCTGACTTCTTTACTATGAATTTAGGGCTTTTGATCTGAGTCAGTGTTGTGCAGGATACCTGCAGGTAGATCAGACGTCCTGTAGATATTTGGATGGTGGGGTTAGCAAAGGCATTGTGGATAGGAAGACATACCCATATCCAGATATGTGTCATTTTCTACTATGGTAAATTGTAGCCGCCTTTAGGGTAGAAGTGATCCCGTGCAAACAAGTGACTGTTAAGTCACCTAAGTGGATGATGCTTTATAGATGGCTCTGTATTAGGTTATTTTTTCCTGGAAGGTCAGCTTCTAATGATGAATAACAGATTAGCCTTGGTGAGGGGAGTCATCTTGACTCCACAGAGAGCTCATCCCTGCCAGCATGAAGCATGTTTCTCCAGAAATGGTGCTCTCTGATGGGCATTGATGAGAAATAAAAGTACACTTCTATAGGTTTATCCACATGCCTTTTCCTCTGGACTTCCTTGCCTCTAATCTTTCCTTCTCACTCCTTCCTAGTTTCTGAACAACTGGCCAAGCTATTTGCCACTGTTCAAAAGTACACATCTATCAAGTACCTCCATACTTCAGACCACTTACTCCTCCACACCTAGGGAACCACCAAGGGCTGTATTCCCAATTCTGCCAATTGAGAGGATTTCCTTTCACCACTGCCCTTCAGGGCCACTCATCAGGGATGGGGGCAGTTAGGGCAGAAGTAGCCCACTTATGCAACTGGTCCCCATCTACTGAGCAGACCCATCTGTGAATGAGACCTGAGAATAGTCCTCTTCTATGGATTAGTGAGAGATGTCAGTGAAACAAAGGTTAGGTGCCTTGAGAGTCTGGGTCAACTGTAACGTAATTTATTTTTGCCTTCAGAATCTATGATCCTGAATGTATTGTTTCTATCAGATCAGATCAGTCGCTCAGTCATGTCCGACTCTTTGAGACCCCATGAATTGCAGCACGCCAGGCCTCCCTGTCCCTCACCAACTCCCGGAGTTCACTCAGACTCATGTCCATCGAGTCAGTGATGCCATCCAGCCATCTCATCCTCTGTCGTCCCCTTCTCTTCCTGCCCCCAATCCCTCTTAGCATCAGAGTCTTTTCCAATGAGTCAACTCTTCGCATGAGGTGGCCAAAGGACTGGAGTTTCAGCTTTTGCATCATTCCTTCCAAAGAAATCCCAGGGCTGATCTCCTTCAGAATGGACTGGTTGGATCTCCTTGCAGTCCAAGGGACTCTCAAGAATCTTCTCCAACACCACAGTTCAAAAGCATCAATTCTTCAGCTCTCAGCCTTCTTCACAGTCCAACTCTCACATCCATACATGACCACAGGAAAAACCATAGCCTTGACTAGACGAACCTTTGTTGGCAAAGTAATGTCTCTGCTTTTGAATATGCTATCTAGGTTGGTCATAACTTTCCTTCCAAGGATTATTGCTGTGCTACTGGCCATATGCTTTGATGGATCTATTCATATCCCATTCATGATATGGGCAACTCTGGTCGCATACTCGCTCAATTTCTATCAGTGCCCGGCAGCTCTCCAGGAGTTGTTGTCATTGCTGTTTTTGTTTTTCCTTGAAAGGCAAATATTTCTCTGTCACAGAAGGAATTGCATTGCTCCAGAACCCTGGATTCTCCTACTGGGTCTTGTCAGGCTCCAGACACCCATCTTATCTTCCATGGATATTCCTAGTCCATTGTACTCATTGGGTCAAATGGCCCAAGTGGCAGGACAGCTTACAGTACACTTTTGATTTGCTTCAGAGTTTCCTTTCACTCTGGATAGCACTCTAAATGGGCAGATTTTTAATTACTTGATATATGAATTGGAACATTATTTTTAAAAGCAATATTGCCCCTAAAATCCAAAGAAATTTTTCTTTTTCTTAATGGTGGAGATTTCAAGGCATTACAATTGCTTCTTACCTTAAGGATGATTTGCCAACATATCCTAGATCAAGGGTCCCCAACCTCTAGGATCTAATGCCTGATGATCTGAGATGGAGCTGATGTAATCAGAATAGAAATAGTGGTGGTTTAGTCGTTAAGTTATGTCCGCTCTTGCGATCCCATGGACTGTAGCCTGCCAGGCTCCAGACAAGAGTACTGGAGTGGGTTGTCATTTCCTTCTCCAGAGGATCTTCCTGACCCAGGAATCAAAGCCGGGTCTCCTGAAAGATTCTTTTACTGACAGAGCTATGAGGGAAGGCCTAGTAGAAACAGCACACACAATAAATGTTATATGCTTGAATCATCCCTAAACCACTCCCACCCCTCACCCCCTATTCCAGTCCACGGAAGAATGGTTTCCCGTGAAACCAATCCTTGGTGCCAGAAAGTTTGGGGACCACTGTAATCATTGTACCTCTAAGAATTTCATCAGTGCAGCAGGTTCCTTAATCTTTGTGGAATTTTTCTCCTACTTCCTGGCAAACATGCTTCTTACTAGGGCATCTAGTTTACTTCTTGCTCCCTAGGTATAATTGGCAGATATTATCAATATGGTGGGCAAATGTGGTGTCTGCAGAATATCAAGACCATCGAGGACTCTGCAGGAGGAAGCTCTTAGAGATAAGAAACAGCGAATGCATCCTGCTCCTCCTCCTTATGTTAAAAAGTGAACCTCATTTGATCCTCCTTCCTCACAAAGATTGAGAAGAATGTACTTGCCAGAGCAACAGCCATATACCAAGTGCTGGAGGCTGTGTTGATCTGTTCTAGTGAAGATACTGTATCTGACACAGGAGCTGAAATTTGAGTCATCACCTAGTTAAGTTTGTCATGGTCTGCTGTCCTCTGTCCTGTCTGGCTTTTGCTGGGGATCCTCAAGTGACTTGATGAGGACTGCCACTCATACATGCTTGAAGTCTTTGATGATGGTTCTATGTTCTGCACTTCTACCTGGGATGTGACATTGCTTCTGATTTATTATCTTGACTAGGTGTAGGAAGAGTGTCAGGACACCCGTAGAACTCTTCCTGTTATTCTAGCTCTTACTCCAAAAGGTCAGGGAATCATTGTGAAGGTTCTGCCAGTTATTAAGAATATCTGTCCCAATTATGCATTATATATAAAATTCCATCTATCATCTGGCCCCCATATACCCCCTATCCCTGCTCTATGTGTAGGAATGTGGTTGCATTTCAGAGACCACAGATCGAGATATACCTCTTTCCCCAGTATATAGTTAACCTAGCAACTGGGCACATATACCTCTGAGGGAAGGTTTGGGGGGATTTTTACTGTACATACAGTGTTGCTGTAGATTCTTTCCCCAACCAGACCTAAATTTCCCTTAAATTGATGGATCCTGAGCTTTTACACTGACTTAGATTTAGAATAGGTGAGGGACTGTGCGTGCATGTGTCCCTCAGCCATGTCTCTTTGTGACCCCGTGGACTGTAGATCCCCAGGCTTCTCTGTCCATGGGATTTTGCAGGCAAGAATACTGGAGTGGGTTGCCATTTCCTCCTTCAGGGGATCTCCCTGATGCAGGGATCAAACCCACGTCTCCCGCACTGCAGGTGGATTCTTTACCACTGAGCCACCGGGGAAGCCCTGAGGGACCATAGTTCCCCCTTATTGCAACTTACACAGATTTCTGTTCTCCCTGTCTTTTGTTTTATTGGTTATGAAAGTTAAGTAGTACTCAGTCTGCTCTCCATTTATCATCACTCCTTGTAACACTATGATTACTATAGTTACCTGGTGTTCAAGGAAGCCCGATTGCTACTCCAAACCTTGCTGACCAGTATAATAATTACTACATTCATCTTGCCTCTAACAATTAAACACTGCCATTTGCCATTTCATAATCCTCTTAGTTCTACTTTATGGACCAGCTCAATGGCAGATTCTCCCATTTTTAATAATGACCTTCAAAGGATGGCTAACGAGCTTTTTGGATATTTCAGGGTCCCTCTCAGGAATTCATTATTTATTGTCTTAATGAAGGGAGTATCTGGGCTGTCCTGGATTACAGTCAATTGGTGGGTTTCCATGTCTCATGTAATATATTGTTTCTACTGTTTCCCACCTTCCCGAGCCTTTTGATCCTGTCAATATTCTGCCAAGGCAGTTCCTCATTTCTTACTCTATCCAAACTTTAAGGAACCATCCCAGTAATGTATCAGAACCAGCTCCAGGTGTCCTGCCACATCAGTGTACCCTGAGTTATATAAGAGTATTACACAAGCTTTTCCACACTGGTGCTCTTTTTTTCTAGAAGTGAAGATTGATACCAAGGCACTTGGGAGTCTGTGAAGCCTTGAAAACCTAAGGATGGAGCCCAGTAAATTCACTTTCTTAGAAACAGAAACTTCATCTTACTAAAGGAGATAGATAAGGTTTGACATCAGTCCAGCCCTAGAAGTTGATGGCTGATAAAGGGAAAGCCTGAACTCAGGGAATTGCAAGAGAAGTGGTCAGTGTCACAAGATGGTCACCTCCACCACCAGTTTTTTATGCAATATGATCATTTCTGTGATTCATGTAGGGACAGGATCTAAGAGCTTCATAATGGTATTGTTGTTTTTATTAGATAACATATTAAAATAAAGCATTTACTTTGAGAATCCTGATTGAATGACCATTGCTAATTTGCGTGCAAACGGAGTCACAATGCTATAAGCCATCTTTCATTCTCCTCCTTTTGCTTTCCATTATAATCCTGTGAAAGAAGCTTCTGGGGAGTTAAATTTTGATGTCTAGCTAAGGTAGGGGTTCCCAGGAGCCTCAGTGGTAAAGAATCTGTCTGCCAATGCAGGAGATGCAGGTTCAATCCCTGGGTTGGGAAGATCCCCTGGAAGAGAAAAAGGCAACCCATTCCAGTATTCCTGCCTGGAAAATTCCATGGACAGAGGAGCCTGGCGGGCTATAGTCCATGGGGTTGCAAAAACTCATATACAACTGAGGTGACTGAGCATACATTCACAGCCAAGGTTAAGTATCAAAATGAGGCTCATCAAGCATGATGATGATGAAGCATTTTAATAGGAGTCTACTATGTGTCAGGCACTGTGCTACGTACGTTGCATATATAAAATCTGTTTGGTCTTCACAACTCTAAGAAAGTAGGTATACTATTCTTATCTTCTCTTTACATATAATCCTTTCTTCATTCTTTCTTGGAGCTATTGATCACTGGTGAAATGAGCAGGGAACCTGTGCCCCCTAGAGGAGAAGACACATCATTCATATCCTTTGATTCCCAAACCATTTGATCAGATGTTTGTTTCCATTTCTCATTCATCTTTCCTCTTGGATCTAAGCAAGCAGTCAGTATTTAAGTATTGTGGATGATGCTTGTCTAGCAAACTGTCTGTGGGAGATTAAAGTGAGTGAGTGAAGTCGCTCAGTCGTGTCCGACTCTTTGCGACCCCATGGACTGTAGCCTACCAGGCTCCTCTGTCCATGGGATTTCCAGGCAATAGTACTGGAGGGGATTGCCATATCCTTCTCCAGGGGATTTTCCCGACCCGATCGAACCCAGGTCTCCCACATTGTAGACAGAATTTTTACTGTCTGAGCCACCAGAGAAATTATTTAACAACCCTATTGAGAGGTGGATTCTATTAATAATTTGCTTTTCCTTGAATTCAAGCTGGCTTTAGTGACTTGTTTCACTATACAATGTGGTAGAAATGTTGTTTTTTCTGAGACTGGATCAGAAGAAGCCTTACAGCTTTTACCTGTGTTTCTGGGGAGCCCTGAGATGCCATGTAAGAAATTTGACTACCCCAAGGACTGATGCTGACACTCCAATTCTTTGGCCACCTGATGTGAAGAGCCAACTCATTGGAAAAGACTCTGATGCTGGGAAAGATTGAGGGCAGGAGGAGAAGGAGGTGACAGAGGATGAGATGGTTTGGATGGCATTACCGACTCAATGGACATGAGTTTGAGAGAAATTTGGGAGATGGTGAAAGACAGGGAAGACTGGTGTGCTGCAGTTCATGGGGTTGCAAAGAATTGGACTTGACTTAGTGACTGAAGAACAAGGTTGCCATACAGGAGAGGCCATGTGTAGGTGCTCAGCTGACAGTCCCAGCAAGATACCAGACCTGTGAATGAGGCTGTCTCTGGCCCCTACACAAGCTCACCTGCTGGTTGGCTTGCCACCAAGTGAGCTTCACTGGAACCATGGGGAAAGGAAAGAATTATTCATCTGAGTCCTGCCTGAACTCTCAATCCATGAAATAATGAAATATAATAAGATGATTGATATTTTACACCACTAACTTTTGCGAGTAGTTGTTACATAGCAGTAGACCCTGCTAGTCTTGGAAAACACTCTCTAGTCTTGAAGAATGGCAGAGGTGGTAGTGGGGGATGGTGAGAGGAGAGGGTGTGGGGAGAAAGTGTGGGTGTTGGAGAAGTTTATATGCACATATGGTGAAGATTTGCTATTACATTTGTAACTAGGTTAATACCCCAACCTCCTTTTCTGCTTTAGGCTATTTGAAGTTGACTCCCATTATACATAATCAAAAGAGACTGAATTCATAGTCTGTAAGGCCCCTTCCAGCCCCCATGTCCTATGACTCTGAGGGCTCTGGCTAGACCATGACATTGATTCCCCAGGAAGTAACATCTGTTTTCCACTCCTGATGAGAAACCACCTCCAGCAGGAAAAAAGAACCATAGGATGTCTGCCCCTTCATCCATAATCTTTCCCTAGAAAATCCACTCTTAAAATTTTGGGAAGAAGCTAAGGTGTGAAAACCCTATTGAAGTGGTGATTTGTGGTTGAAATCCATAATTATTCCTGGAGAGAATGAAGCCTAGTGATTATAAGCATCCTCCTGGGTTCTCTGGCTGCCTGAGAGTTATGTCTTTCATATCCTGCAAGGCAGTGCTTACATAAAGACTAATTATTCCCATATAACCACCCACAGGAAACTTCCTGGCTTGTAGCTAAAAAGGAAAACATCACCACTACACAACAGGTAATGTGAGAAAAACAGAACAGATGCTGTGGGAGCAACACGGAACCTGAACTCTCCCCAGCTCAGGGCTGGATGTGGGGGGTGAACAACCTGAAGGACGATGCATGGTCTGCTTGCAGCTTAGGGAACAGCCCATTTAGCTTATTTGTGCCTCATTTTCCAGATATGGGAATAAGTGCAATAATCATGTCCATCTGAAAGTGTGGCTGTGACGATTAAATTACCTGGTATGTGCAAAGCATTAAGATAAAGGAACTAAAGCCAGTCATCACCATCATCATTGCAGCCCATGTCCATTTCTAAGACTGAGTGACCTGGTTTTGTCTCTTGTGGTGGGCAGGGAACAAGTAGGCTTCCCCATGACCAGAACATTCAGAGGTATATGAGGATGGAGGGGAGGATACAGACCATGAATGAGACACCCTGTCCTGAGTCCTCTGCCTGGAGCCCTGAGGGTGCTTTGGCTGCTCTGGGAGAAGGGAAGGAAATGAGACCACTAAACTGAAGGGCATGGCATTGGGATTGGGTCCTGGATCTGCTATTTTTTAAAACTTTTTATTGTATATCAGAGTATGGCTGATTAACAATGGTGTGATAGTTCCAGATGGACAGCAAAGGGACTCAGCCATACAAATACATATATCCATCCTCCCCCCAAACTCCACCCCCATCCAGGCTGCCACACAGCACTGAGCAGACTACTCTGTGCTCTACAGTTTGGCTCTGTATTAGATCGGCCAAGGACCTGGGAACCAATAATTCCAAACTTTTGAGGTTCTACTTCTTTTCTATAAAATAAGAGGGTACAATACTTTGAGATGACTGTCTCTCTCTTCTCCACAATTTAAAGCTACGGCTCAAGTCAGTAAAGAATCTGACTGCTATGCAGGAGACACAGATTCAATCTCTGGATGTGGAAGATCCCCTGGGGAAGGAAGGAGCAACCCATTCCAATATTTTTGCCAGAAAAATTCCATGGACAGAGGAACCTGGTGGGTTATAGTCCATGGGGTTACAAGAGTCAGATACAACTTAGCAACTAAACCACCAGCAGTAGCAGCAATTAAACAAACACCCTCAATATCTTTGCTTTATACTTAGAATAAAATAAAAATTCCTTCCATGATCTACAAACTGCTACATGATCTGGCTTCTGCCTGTATCACTACATCTGATGCAACAGACTCCCTCTTTCACTATGATCCAACCCGGGCCTAAAGCCAGTTTCTGGAACACTTCAAGCTCTTTTCCACCTTATGTTGTTCCCTTTGCCTGAAGTGTTCCTTGCTGCCCTTCACAGTGTTGTTCCTTCTTAACTTTGTGTTCTCAGTTTAACTTCCAGGTTCTCAGCCAGGGCCTCCCGAACCATCATAGTTAAAGCAGATTCTCCCAGAACAGATTCTATCTGAGCCTTGTTTGTTTTTTCTTAGCACTTAACCACAATTTCACTTCCTTTATTTCCTTATTTATTTTTTTATTTTGTTTCCATCACTAGAATGCGGGCTCCGCAAACACACAGGCTCTTGTTCACCATTTTATTACCAGTACCTAACCCAGGATCTGATTCACAGAAAGTACATAAAAAATATTTGTTGAAAAGTAAATGATGAACTCCACTCTGCAGATAAATTCTTTCAGAGTATGTGACTGTCTGCCTGAACCTAAGCCCTCACTGATTCTGGAAGTTTATTTCTGAGGGAGGCCTAAACTTGGTCTAGGTTATCGTTTCAATTTGTATCACCTGTTGGCTATTTAGAGTCCCAGCTTTTGACAGCAAGCTGGACCATTTCCTGGCCTTGCAGCCTGTGAGAACTGCCAGAACACTTTCATGATCCCTAATGAGAATTGCGCTCATCTCACACGCTAGTAAAATAATGCTCAAAATTCTCCAAGCCAGGCTTCAGCAATATGTGAACCGTGAACTTCCAGATGTTCAAGCTGATTTTAGAAAAGGCAGAGGAACCAGAGACCAAATTGCCAACATCTGCTGGATCATGGAAAAAGCAAGAGAGTTCCAGAAAAACATCTATTTCTGCTTTATTGACTATGCCAAAGCCTTTGACTGTGTGGATCACAATAAACTGTGGAAAATTATTCAAGAGATGGGAATACCAGAGCACCTGACCTGCCTCTTGAGAAACCTATATGCAGGTCAGGAAGCAACAGTTAGAACTGGACATGGAACAACAGACTGGTTCCAAATAGGAAAAGGAGTACATCAAGGCTGTATACTGCCACCCTGCTTATTTAACTTATATGCAGAGTACATCATGAGAAATGCTGGGCTGGAAGAAGCACAAGCTGGGATCAAGATTGCCGGGAGAAATATCAATAACCTCAGATATGCAGATGACATCACCCTTATGGCAGAAAGTGAAGAGGAACTAAAAAGCCTCTTGATGAAAGTGAAAAAGGAGAGTGAAAAAGTTGGCTTAAAGCTCAACATTCAGAAAACAAAGATCATGGCATCTGGTCCCATCACTTCATGGGAAATAGATGGGGAAACTGGAAACAGTGGCAGACTTTACTTTTCTGGGCTCCAAAATCACTGCAGATGTTGACTGCAGCCATGAAATTAAAATACGCTTACTCCTTGGAAGAAAAGTTATGATCAATCTAGATAGCATATTGAAAAGCAGAGACATTACTTTGCCAACAAAGGTCTGTCTAGTCAAGGCTATGGTTTTTCCAGTGGTCATGTATGGATGTGAGAGTTGGACTGTGAAGAAAGCTGAGGGCCGAAGAATTGATGCTTTTGAACTGTGGTGTTGGAGAAGACTCTTGAGAGTCCCTTGGACTGCAAAGAGATCCAACCAGTCCATTCTAAAGGAGATCAGCCCTGGGTGTTCTTTGGAGGGAATGATGCTAAAGCTGAAACTCCAGTACTTTGGCCACCTCATGGGAAGAGTTGACTCATTGGAAAAGACTCTGATGCTGGGAGGGATTGGGGGCAGGAGGAAAAGAGGATGACAGAGGATGAGATGGCTGGATGGCATCACCGACTCGATGGACATGGGTTTGAGTGAACTCCGGGAGTTGGTGATGGACAGGGAGGCCTGGCGTGCTGCGATTCATGGGGTCTCAAAGAGTCAGACACGACTGAACGACTGAACTGAACTGAACTGAATGAAAGACTTCTACATTTAGGCCTCTTCTAATTTAGGATTCTTTGGATTGCAAATAATATAAACCGATTTTAGATATTTTAAAAAGAAATGACCTGACCCCAGAAACTGACCACTGATGGCAACTCCATGGCTTCCAGTTAAACTTGAACATTTTCTTCTTCCTCTCTCTCTCTCTTTTTTTTTTTTTTGTTGAGGTATAGTTGATTTATAGTATTGTGTTAGTTTCTGGTGTAGAGCAAAGTGATTCATATATATATATATATATGAATATATATGTGTATATATGTACATGTATAATATTCTTTTCCATTATTGCTATTACAGTGAATATAGTTTGAATACAGTTCCCTGTGCTATACAGTAGTTCCTTACTGCTTATCTATTTTATATATAGTAGTGTGTATCTGTTGGAGAAGGCAATGGCACCCCACTCCAGTACTCTTGCCTGGAAAATCCATGGACAGAGGAGCCTGGTAGGCTGCAGTCCATGAGGTTGCTAAGAGTCAGGCACGACTGAGTGACTTCACTTTCACTTTTCACTTTTATGCATTGGAGAAGGAAATGGCAATCCACTCCAGTGTTCTTGCCTGGAGAATCCCAGGGACGGGAGCCAGGTGGGCTGCTGTCTCTGGGGTCGCACAGAGTCAGACATGACCGGAGCAACTTAGCAGCAGCAGCAGCAGCAGTGTGTATCTGTTAATCCAAAACTCCTAATTTATCCCTCCTCTGTTTTCACTTTGATAACCATAACTTTTTTTCTATGTCTGTGAGCCTGTTTCTGTTTTTTAAATAAGTTCATTTGTATCATATTTTAGATTCTACATCTAAGTGCATGCAATCTCAAAAACGACAGAATGATCTCCATTCATTCGCAAGGCAAACCATTCAATATCACGGTAATCCAGGTCTATGCCCCGACCAGTAATGCTGAAGAAGCTGAAGTTGAACAGTTTTATGAAGACCTACAACACCTTCTAGAACTAACAAACACCCAAAAAAGATGTCCTTTTCATTATAGGGGACTGGAATACAAAAGTAGGAAGTTAAGAAACACCTGGAGTAACAGGCAAATTTGGCTTGGAGTACAGAATGGAGCAGGGCAAAGGCTAATAGAGTTTTGCCAAGAGAACACACTGGTCATAGCAAACACCATCTTCCAACAACACAAGAGAAGACTATATATGGACATCACCAGATGGTCAACACTGAAAGCAGATTAATTATATTAATTGCAGCCAAAGATGGAGAAGCTCTATACAGTCAGCAAAAACAGGACTGGGAGCTGACTGTGGCTCAGATCATGAACTCCTTATTGCCAAATTCAGACTTAAATTGAAGAAAGTAGGGAAAACCACTAGACCTTTCAGGTATGACCTAAATCAAATCCCTAATGATTATACAGTGGAAGTGAGAAATAGATTCAAGGGATTAGATCTGATAGAGTGCCTGAAGAGCTATGGACGGAGGTTTGTGACATTGTACAGGAGGCAGTGATCAAGACCATCTCCCCACCCCCCCCCCCCAAAAAAAAGAAATGCAAAAAGGCAAAGTGGTTGTCTGAGGAGGCCTTACAAATAAATGAGGAAAGAAAAGAAGTGAAAGGTAAAGGAGAAAAGGAAAAATATATCCATCTGAATGCAGAGTTTCAAAGACTAGCAAGCAGAGATAAGAAAGCCTTCCTCAGCGATCAAAGCAAAGAAATAGAGGAAAACAATAGAATGGGAAAGACTAGACATCTCTTCAAGAAAATTAGAGATACCAAGGGAACAGTTCATGCAAAGATGGCACAATAAAGGACAGCAATGGTATGGACCTAACAGAAGCAGAAGATATTAAGAAGAGGTGGTAAGAATACACAGAAGAACTGTACAAAAAGATCTTCAGGACCCAGGTAATCATGATGGTGTGATCACTCACCTAGAGCCAGACATCCTGGAATGTGAAGTCAAGTGGGCTTTAGGAAGCATCACTATGAACAAAACTAGTGGAGGTGATGGAATTCCAATTGAGCTATTCCAAATCCTGAAAGATGATGCTGTGAAAGTGCTGCACTCAATATGTCAGCAAATTTGGAAAACCAGGAGTGGCCATAGGACTGGAAAAGGTCAGTTTTCATTCCAATCCCAAAGAAATGCAATGCCAAAGAATGCTCAAACTACTGCACAATTGCACTCATCTCACACGCTAGTAGAGTAATGCTCAAAATTCTCCAAGCCAGGCTTCAGCAATATGTGAACCGTGAACTTCCTGATGTTCAAGCTGGTTTTAGAAAAGGCAGAGGAACCAGAGATCAAATTGCCAACATCTGCTGGATCATGGAAAAAGCAAGAGAGTTCCAGAAAAACATCTATTTCTGCTTTATTGACTATGCCAAAGCCTTTGACTGTGTGGATCACAATAAACTGTGGAAAATTATTCAAGAGATGGGAATACCAGACCACCTGATCTGCCTCTTGAGAAATTTGTATGCAGGTCAGGAAGCAACAGTTAGAACTGGACATGGAACAACAGACTGGTTCCAAATAGGAAAAGGAGTACGTCAAGGCTGTATATTGTCACCCTGCTTATTTTACTTATATGCAGAGTACATCATGAGAAACGCTGGACTGGAAGAAACACAAGCGGGAATCAAGACTGCCCGGAGAAATATCAATAACCTCAGATATGCAGATGACACCACCCTTATGGCAGAAAGTGAAGAGGAACTAAAAAGCCTCTTAATGAAAGTCAAAGTGGAGAGTGAAAAAGTTGGCTTAAAGCTCAACATTCAGAAAACGAAGATCATGGCATCCGGTCCCACCACTTCATGGGAAATAGATGGGGAAACAGTGGAAATAGTGTCAGACTTTATTTTTCTGGGTTCCAAAATCACTACAGATGGTGACTGCAGCCATGAAATTAAAAGACGCTTACTCCTTGGAAGGAAAGTTATGACGAACCTAGATAGCATATTCAAAAGCAGAGACATTACTTTGCCAACAAAGATCCATCTAGTCAAGGCTATGGTTTTTCCAGTGGTCATGTATGGATGTGAGAGTTGGACTGTGAAGAAAGCTGAGCGCCGAAAAATTGATGCTTTTGATCTGTGGTGTTGGAGAAGACTCTTGAGAGTCTCTTGGACTGCAAGGAGATCCAACCAGTCCATTCTGAAGGAGATCAGCCCTGGGATTTCTTTGGAAGGAATGATGCAAAAGCTGAAACTCCAGTACTTTGGCCACCTCATGTGAAGAGTTGACTCATTGGAAAAGACTCTGATGCTGGGAGGGATTGGGGGCAGGAGGAGAAGGGGACGCCAGAGGATGAGATGGCTGGATGGCATCACTGACTTGATGGACGTGAGTCTGAGTGAACTCTGGGAGTTGGTGATGGACAGGGAGGCCTGGCGTGCTGCGATTCATGGGGTCACAAAGAGTCAGACACGACTGAGCGACTGATCTGATCTGAAAATCACTGTAGATGGTGATTGCAACCATGAAATTAAAAGACGCTAGCTTCTTGGAAGAAAAGTTATGACCAAACTAGACAGCATATTGAAAAGCAGAGACATTACTTTGCCAACAAAGGTATATCTAGTCAAAGCTATGGTTTTTCCAGGAGTCATGTATGGATGTGAGAGTTGGTCTATAAAGAAAGCTGAGTGCCAAAGTATTGATGATTTTGAACTGTGGTGTTTGAGAAGACTCTTGAGAGTCCCTGGACTGCAGGCAGATCCAATGAGTTCATCCTAAAGGAAATCAGTCCTGAATATTCACTGGAAGGACTGATGCTGAAGCTGAAACTACAGTGTTTTGGCCACCTGATGTGAAGAACTGACTCATTTGAAAAGACCCTGATCCTGGGAAAGATGGAAGGTGGGAGGAGACGGAGATGACAGAGGATGAGATGGTTGGATGGCATCATCGACTCAATGTACACGAGTTTGAGTAAACTCCGGAAGTTGGTGATGGACAGGTAGGCCTGGTGTGCCTCAGTCCATGGAGTCGCAAAGAGTCAGACACAACTGAGTGAACTGAACTGAACATCTAAGTGATATCATATGATATTTGTCTTTTTCTGTCTGACTTACTTCACTTAGTATGATAATCTCTGGGTCCATCTCTGTTGCTGCAAGTGCTGTTATTTCATTCTTTTTTTATGGCTGAGTAGTATTCTACCATGTATATGTGTGTGTGTTGTGTGTGTGTGTGCACTACATAGTTTTTATCCATTCATTTGTTGATTGACATTTAGGTTTCTTTCATGTCTTGACTGTTGTAAATAGTGCTGCTATGAACATTGAGGAGCATGCATCTTTTCGAATTTGAGTTTTCTCCAAAATAGATGCCAAAGAGTGGGATTGCTAGATCATATGGTAACTCTGTTTTTAGTTTTTTAGGGAACTTCCATACTATTCTCCACAGTGGCTGCACCAATTTACATTCTTACCAACAGTGTAAGAAGGTTCTATTTTCTACCTACCCTCTTCCGCGTTTGTTATTGGTAGACTCTTTGATGATGGTCATTCTACCTCTTTGTAGCTTTGATTTGCATTTCTCTGATAATTAGCAATGTTGAGCATCTTTTCATGTGCCTGTTGGTCATCTGTATGTTTTCTTTTTTGAAAGGTTTTATTTATTTATGTATTTATTTTTGACCTGTACACACTGCTGTATTTTATTTATTTTTGTCTGTGCTGCGTCTTTGCTGCTGCACATGGGCTTTTTCTAGTTGCATAGAGTGGGGTTACTCTCTACTTGTGGTGCATGGGCTTCTCACTGTGGTGACTTCTCTGGTTGCAGAGCACAGGCTCTAGGCATGTGATCTTCAGTCGTTGCAGCATGCAGGCTTGGTGGTTGTGGCTTGCTGGCTCTAGGGCATGTGGGCTTCAGTAGTTGCAGAACAAGGGCTCATCAGTTGTGGCTCATGGGCCCTAGAGCATGCAGGCTTCGTAGTTGTGGTATTTGGGCTTCTCACTGTGGCGGCTTCTTTTGTTGCAGAGCCCGGTCTCTAGGGTGAGTGTGCTTCTTTAGTTCTGGCACGCAGGCTCAGTAGTTGCGGGATATGGGCTTAGTTGCTCTGCAGGATGTGGAATCTTCCTGGACCAGGTATTGAACATGTGTCCCCTGCATTGGCAGATGGATTCTTATCCACAACACCACCAGCCATCTGGATTTTTTTATTTTATTTTTAAACTTTACATAATTGTTTGGAGAAATTAGACTAAAACTTCTTAAAAGTGATCAGTCTGCATTGCAATTAAGTAGAGTATTTATTTACCAATCTCATCTCATTTCTATTTATATTCCTTCTTCAAGATAGGAAAATATGTCTCCTCCCAGTTAGCAGGTGGAAAATTGACAAATGAAGGTTTTCCAAGACTAATTAATTAAATTTCATACTAGCTTATAAGCTCTTGAAGTCAGGCATTGTATATCCATTTTATATTTTCTCAAGGTACTGAGGAGGATTCTTGGAATTGAGCTCCAGTAAAATGTAAATAATTGAGAGTGTGAATCCAGGTTCCTGTTTGGGGTTTATTTAAATGTTTTAATAATTATAATTTTCCTTTTTTGGAGTCTGGTTTTTTCTAGTCTAAATTGTAATATTACTTGGAATTTTAGTCTGAAAGTTTCTTTTAGTTTAAAAGAAACCAGGATTCAGATAAGGAAAATTATGAATATTAGCCCATTAAAATAAGACCCATAACATTAACCTAATTTAATTCTCTCCCACCACCCCAACACCTCCCTGGCATGAGTACTTGGTGTGAAACTTTTTTAAGGTTCAAGTGAAAATTCTGCTGAATCATTGAGGAGTGGGTTTGGTATTTCAGGCCAAGAACCATAAATAGATCAATGGTCACAACTCCACAGTCTGCTCTTTGAAATCTAGCCAAAGGAAATAATTCAAAAGAAGAAAGAAAAATATAAGAACTTTATTATAGCATTGCTTACAATATAAAATAAATATGAAACCATTCACAAATCCAAAAACATGTCCAAGTGAATTATGACATATCTTATAGGCCATTGGACAGTTACAAATAAAGTATGAATATTATTTAGTAACATTGAAATATGGAAGAATATTTTAAGTTTTTACCAAATATTTTAAAATTAAAAATGTTCAGAACACTTGTGTTCCCTTTATCACAATTTGATTAAAATAAATGTATGTATATAGGAAATAGTACATTGATTTAAAGAAAGTGTATTAGAGATGTAGTACATTTTAGAATTTTCCTTTCATGTTACAATATCACACATCAATAAACATTATTTCATTTTGATAAAAATGTCAAAATTATAAGACAATGAGAATATCATTGAGGAGGTTCATGATTAGCTTTACTGGTATACATTTTGGGTAATGTAATATCTTCCTTACACTGGAATCATTTGGTTTGGGCATCTTTCTTCTAGAATAAATACCCAGATTTTATTCTTTTCTAAATTATTCTCAGGATAATATTTGAAGTAAGCTTTCCTTAGTTTGTCATAAAATCTTCCTTGAGGAATGTCTTTGATCAAAACATAATACTCGCTGATGCAACATCTGGTGTGCCTGTCTAAGACCAAGGTCCAAAGCTCTCACCATCACTATGCTTCTAACCAGTCCAGTGAACTTGGAAAAGGTGTTTAATTTCTCTAGGGTTGGTCCCTTCATGTGTCAGATGACCTTCTCAGACTACTATCTTTCAAGATCTCTTTATCATTGAACGTAAATTTTATTTATCTATTTATTTAAAAAAATTTTTTTTTATTTTTTTATTTTTAAACTTTACATAATTGTATTAGTTTTGCCAAATATAAAAATGAATCTGCCACAGGTATACATGTGTTCCCCATCCTGAACCCCCCTCCCACCTCCCTCCCCATCCCATCCCTCTGGGTCATCCCAGTGCACCAGCCGCAAGCACCCTGTATCATGCATCAAACCTGGACTGGCAATTTGTTTCACATATGATATTTTACATGTTTCAGTGCCATTCTCCCATATCATCCCACCCTCACCCTCTCCCACAGAGCCCAAAAGACTGTTCAATACATTTGTGTCTCTTTTGCTGTCTCGCATACAGGGTTATTGTTACCTTCTTTCTAAATTTCATATATATGCATTAGTATACTGTATTGGTGTTTTTCTTTCTGGCTTACTTCACTCTGTATAATAGACTCCAGTTTCATCCACCTCATTAGAACTGACTCAAATGTATTCTTTTTAATGGCTGAGTAATATTCCATTGTGTATATATACCACAGCTTTCTTATTCATTAATCTGAGGATGGACATCTAGGTTGCTTCCATGTCCTGGCTATTATAAACAGTGCTGTGATGAACATTGGGGTACATGTGTCTCTTTCGATTCTGGTTTCCTCAGTGTGTATGCCCAGCAGTGGGATTGCTGGGTCATATGGGAGTTCTATATCCAGTTTTTTTTTTTTTTTTTTAACTTTACAATATTGTATTGGTTTCGCCATATATCTACATGAATCTGCCACAGGTATACACGTGTTCCCCATCCTGAACCCTCCTCCCTCCTCCCTCCCGATACCATCCCTCTGGGTCGTCCCAGTGCGCCAGCCCCAAGCATCCAGTATTGTACATCAGACCTGGACTGGCAACTCGTTTCATATATGATATTATACATGTTTCAATGCCATTCTCCCGAATCATCCCACCCTCACCCTCTCCCACAGAGTCTTTAAGGAATCTCCACACTGTTCTCCATAGTGGCTGTACTAGTTTGCATTCCCACCAACAGTGGAAGAAGGTTCCTTTTTCTCTACATCCTCTCCAGTATTTATTGCTTGTAGACTTTTGGATAGCAGCCATTCTGACTGGCATGAAATGGTACCTCATTGTGGTTTTGATTTGCATTTCTCTGATAATGAGTGACAGAGAAGGCAATGGCACCCCACTCCAGTACTCTTGCCTGGAAAATCCCATGGATGGAGGAGCCTGGTAGGCTGCAGTCCATGGGGTCGCTAAGAGTCGGACACGACTGAGTGACTTCACTTTCACTTTTCACTTTCATGCATTGGAGGAGGAAATGGCAACCCACTCCAGTGTTCTTGCCTGGAGAATCCCAGGGGTGGGGGAGCCTGGTGGGCTTCCATCTATGGGGTTGCGCAGAGCCGGACAAGACTGAAGTGACTTAGCAGCAGATAATGAGTGATGTTGAGCATCTTTTCATGTGTTTGTTAGCCATCTGTATGTCTTCTTTGGAGAAATGTCTGTTTAGTTCTGTAGCCCACTTTTTGATTGGGTCATTTTTATTTTTCTGGAATTGAGCTGCAGGAGTTGCTTGTATATTTTTGAGATTAGTTGTTTGTCCATTGCTTCATTTGCTATTATTTTCTCCCATTCTGAAGGCTGTCTTTTCACCTTGCTTATAGTTTCCTTTGTTGTGCAGAAGCTTTTAATTTTAATTAGGTCCCATTTGTTTATTTTTGCTTTTATTTCCAATATTCTGGAAGGTGAGTCATAGAGGATCCTGCTGTGGTTTATGTCGTAGAGTGTTTTGCCTATGTTTTCCTCTAGGAGTTTAATAGTTTCTGGCCTTATGTTTAAATCTTTAATCCATTTTGAGTTTATTTTTGTGTATGGTGTTAGAAAGTGTTCTAGTTTCATTCTTTTACAAGTGGTTGACCAATTTTCCCAGAACTACTTGTTAAAGAGATTGTCTTTTCTCCATTGTATATTTTTGCCTCCTTTGTCAAAGATAAGCTGTCCATAGGTATGTGGATTTATCTCTGGACTTTCTATTTTGTTCCATTGATCTATATTTCTGTCTTTGTGCCAGTACCATACTGTCTTGATGACTGTGGCTTTGTAGTAGAGACTGAAGTCAGGCAGGTTGATTCCTCCAGTTCCATTCTTCTTTCTCAGGATTGCTTTGGCTAGTCAAGGTTTTTTGTATTTCCATACAAATTGTGAAATTATTTGTTCTAGTTCTCTGAAAAATATCGTTGGTAGCTTGATAGGGATTGCATTGAATCTATAGATTGCTTTGGGTAGTATACTCATTTTCACTATATTGATTCTTCTGATCCATGAACACGGTATATTTCTCCATCTATTTGTGTCCTCTTTGATTTCTTTCACCAGTATTTTATAGTTTTCTATATATAAGTCTTTTGTTTCTTTAAGTAGATATATTCCTAAGTATTTTATTCTTTTCGTTGCAATGATAAATGGAATTGTTTCCTTAACTTCTCTTTCTGCTTTCTCATTGTTAGTGTATAGGAATGCAAGGGATTTCTGTGTGTTAATTTTATATCCTGCAACTTTACTATATTCATTGATTAGCTCTAGTAATTTTCTGGTGGAGTTTTTAGGGTTTTCTATATAGAGGATCATGTCATCTGCAAACAGTGAGAGTTTTACTTCTTCTTTTCCAAACTGGATTCCTTTTATTTATTTTTCTGCTCTAATTGCTGCGGCCAAAACTTCCAAAACTATGTTGAATAGTAGTGGTGAGAGTGGGCATCCTTGTCTTGTTCCTGACTTTAGGGGAAATGCTTTCAATTTTTCACCATTGAGGATAATGTTTGCTGAGGGTTTGTCACATATAGCTTTTATTATGTTGAGGTATGTTCCTTCTATTCCTGCTTTCTGGAGAGTTTTTTTTTATCATAAATGGATGTTGAATTTTGTCAAAGGCTTCCTCTGCATCTATTGAGATAATCATATGGTTTTTATTTTTCAATTTGTTAATGTGGTGTATTACATTGATTGATTTGTGGATATTGAAGAATCCTTGCATCCCTGGGATAAAGCCCACTTGGTCATGATGTATGATCTTTTTAATATGTTGTTGGATTCTGACTGCTAGAATTTTGTTAAGGATTTTTGCATTTATGTTTGTCAGTGATATTGGCCTATAGTTTTCTTTTTTTGTGGGATCTTTGTCAGGTTTTGGTATTAGGGTGATGGTGGCCTCACAGAATGAGTTTGGAAATTTACCTTCCTCTGCAATTTTCTGGAAGAGTTTGAGTAGGATAGGTGTTAGTTCTCCTCTTAATTTTTGGTAGAATTCAGCTGTGAAGCCGTCTGGTCCTGGGCTTTGTTTGTTAGAAGTTTTCTGATTACAGTTTCAATTTCCGTGCTTGTGATGGGTCTGTTAAAATTTTATATTTCTTCCTAGTTCAGTTTTGGGAAGTTGTACTTTTCTAAGAATTTGTCCATTTCTTCTAAGTTTATAATTGAATATAAATTTTAATTTCAAATTTACTTTTCTTAATCTCAAGCTTTGTTAGATAACCTATTTGAGTTCTGAAATTAGTCTTTTTTTTTTGATGAGTTTAATAGAGTTCTAAGTCTGGGAAGAGATTCCTGAAAAGTCAGGTTAAAATCCTAATGTTTTTGACATTTCATCTTTACTTTTGCTTCTTTGGAGTGGTTTAAATTTTGGCTTCAAATAAGGGGTTTCCTGTGTCCCAACCATTGTGCTGTCTGTATCTCTAGTGAGATGATTCCCAATTTTGAGTGTACATCAAAATCCCCTGGTGGGCTTATTAAAACACAGATTTCCAGGCTTTCAGCCCCAGAGTTTCTGGTTCAGAAAACACGGGGATCAGACCTGAGTCTGAAGTTTTAATAAATTCCAGCTGATGGCAATTGCACTGGTCTGGGGACCACTCTTGGAGGACAACTGCTCTCAAGAAATACTTGTATAGCAGCACAAGGAGGCATGTAGAAGAATGGGCATGCTGTTACGAATTGCAAAGTGTTAGAAACCACTTCAGTGACCAACAGGTGAATGGTCAAATGAACTGTGGTTATATTCATTCTGTGGTATTTTATATAGCAGGTAAAAAGAGTGAGGTAGGTATCACTGTGCCATTGTATAGTGGTTAGGAGTGTTAGCTCTGGAGTCAGATTGTCTGTGTTTGGAAACAACTCTTCAATATTGAAGGCAATGAAGACTCTGCATTATAATTTTAATTTAATATGTTGGAGTCATTTTATTTTACTGATAAAATTTTTTTAAAGGGAATGATGCCCTTAGCTATGCTCCTAATTTGAAGTGGATCTGCACTTGTTGAGTTCATTAGAATCAGATCAGTGAAGTCGGAGTCGTGGGTAAATAATCACGAGGTCGGGGTGACAGTTTCTACAATAAATATTCTGACAAATGTGTGTTTTTATTTTTAACAAGCATTCATGATCTCAAGGTTATAAGTCAAAGTCCTGGGCTTTATTAGAGTTCTTTGCCTTTCACAACAAACAGACTAACAGTTTAAAATGCATATTGTCAAGATTCAAAATAATTACAGATTTATTTGACCTTTATAATTACTAGAATTTACTTACCTTCCCTCTTACCTATCAAAAAAGAAGCTAATTGTTAATTCATAGCTTTGGATTTGGAAAGCATTTTACCCTGAAGTTTTCTGCAATTGAAGCTGAAGTCTTCTTTCTAAAATTTTTTATTTTATGTTGGAATACAGTTGATTTATAATGCTGTGTTACTTTCAGGTGTACAGCAATCTGACTTAGCTCTACATGTTCATGTATCTGTTCTTTTTCAGATTCTTTTCCCATATAGGTTATTACATACTATTGAGTACAGTTCCCTGTGCTATACAGTAGTTCTTGTTGATCATCTATTTTATATACAATAGTGTGTATATGTTAATCCCCATCTTTTAATTTATCCCGCCTGTCTTTTCCTGTTGTGCATGTGTACTAAGTCAGTTCAGTAGTGCGACTCTTTGTGACCCCATGGACTGTAGCCTGCCAGGCTCCTCTGTCCGTAGGATTCTCCAGGCAAGAGGTGGTAATCCATGGTAATGGATTACCATTACCATGGATTACCATGACCTTCTCCAGGGGATATTCCCAACCCAGGGATCGAACCCGCATCTCTTATTGTCTCCTGCGTCAGCAGGTGGGTTCTTTACCCCCTAGCGCCACCTAGGAAGCCCCCTTTTCCCTTTGGTAACCATAAATTTGTTTTCTATGTCTGTGAGTCTATTTCTGTTTTGCAAATAAGTTCATTTGTATCATTTTTTAGATTCCATACATAAGTGATATCACATGATATTTGTATTTCTCTTGTCTGACTTATTTTACTTAGTATGATAATCTCCAAGTCAATCCATGTTGATGCAAATGGCATTATTTCATTCTTTTTAAATGGCTGAGTAATATTATATATATGTACCACATCTTCTTTATCCATTAATCTGTTGATGGTTATTTAGGCTGCTTCTATGTCTTGGCTGTTGTAAACAGTGCTGCAGTGAACACTGGGGTGCATATATCTTTTGTTTATTGTTTTCTCTGGATATATGCCTGGGAGTGGGATTGCTGGATCATATGGTAGCTCTAGTTGTAGTTTTTTAAGGAAACTCTAAACTATTCTTCATAGTGGTTGCACCAATTTACATTCCAACCAACAGTGCAGGATGGTTCCCTTTTCTTCATATCCTTTCCCGCATTTGTTGCTTGCAGATTTTTTAATGATGGCCATTTGGACTGGTGTGAGGTGATACCTCATTGTAGTTCTGATTTGCCTTTCTCTGATAATTAGCGATGGTGAGAAGCTGATGTCTTCTTGTTTCAAGTTAATTTTGATCAAGAGTCACGTTAAATATTTGGGGCTATGATTTTGAATTCTACTTTGGCTACAAGCTGTGTGACTGTGGAAGCTCATTTCTTCCCTCTGTGCTTCAGTTTCTTCACCTGTGAGATGATGCTACCAGTACCACCCTCAAGGGGTTGCTCTGAGGATTAAATTAGAGAATATGTTCCCAGGTGGCACAGTGGTAAAGAATCCACTTGCCAATGCAAGATATGCAGGAGACACAGACTCGATCCCTGGGTCAGGAAGATCCCCTGGAGTAGGAAATGTCAACCCACTCCAGTATTCTTGACTGGAAAACTCCATGGGTGGAGGAGCCTGGCAGGCTACAGTCCATGGAATCGCAAAGAATTGGACACGACTGAGTGACTGGGCACACATCAGTGTTCAGAAGAATATTTGACTCAAAGCTGGTATTATTAGACATGGAAAGACTGCTTTAAGGCATAGTGGGTGAAAAAAATCAAGTTGTAGAAGAATGTATCCAGTATGATACTGTTTATATAAAAATTCTCAAAAAAATTCTGAATGCTTTTCATGGGTCAATGTACATGCATGTAAACACAAAAAACAAGATCTGAAAAAATATTTTGGAAATTGATGTCAGTGCTCATCTCTGGAGAGGGGAGGGAGGAACTAGATTACCTGGAAATGTGGGTAAAGGGACTTTAGCTTTTTTGGTAACTTTATTTTAATTTTTACATGATAGATTTATTTGATAATATTTATGGAGTTAAAAATTACTAAGACAACCTATTTGTCTCAGAGAAAGCTACCTAATGGGTTTATTAAGGATTATAAAAGTAATTCACAATTTGAATTCAAACTGAAGAAAGTAAATGATTGTTACATATGAAAATATTATCCTAATAAAACTGAAATTTTTGTTTTTTTAAAAAATTTTGGGTAATAATTCAGACCTGCTGTTAACATTTATTTATTTAATTTGCTAATGAAAACAACAAACTGAAATTTGTTTTCAGACTTTTTTCCCCCTTAAAATGTTTCAAAATTTTTTCAGTTTTGAAGAAGTGCATTTTTAATTCCCCAAGTAAGTTGCTTGCTATTAGTAGTTTGGCAGAAGTGATACAATTAGTTTCTTTTGTACTGTATTTATTTACAGTCAGGATCAATCAGCATAAATCAACACTGTCTCTTTTACAGTTTTTAATAGTTTATGTCAATATGTTAAATTATGAAAGGCATTTTGGTCTACTAGCTCAACTACTGAATTATGCATCAATCAGTTTTCATCTTGGTTATTTTTAAGATATATTGGCAAATTCTCAGTTATAGACCATAGACCTGCACTGAATTATTATGCTCACTCTACTTCTCTCTCCAGGTAGGAGAACAAACTGATAAAAATGTATATCTGAGAATCACAGTAGGGATAGAGCATTGATTAAGCAAATGATTTATGAATGCTGTTAAGAGCCAGGAGAGGCTACAGATAGATCGGGGAACTTTTAACATAGTGGCTGTCAAGTTTTAGTTTGCATCAGAATCTCCAAAGGTCTCTTTAAAATGCAGATTGCTGGATCCTATTCCCAGAGAGAGCATCAGAGGATTCTGATGCAGGTGGATTATGGGCTGTACGTTGAGAAGCATTGCTGGAGCCCCACTGTTAGCTACTGCTGCTGCTCCCACATACTAGTTTCAAGGGCTGCTCTGGTCCAAAATATAACCTGTTTTTTCTTCACCTGCCCAGAGATTAGGAAACAAAAGTATACCACACTGGTGGGGAGGAAATCAGGCTGTTGAAGTTCTGAGAGCCATTGGAATAGTTGGCTCATGTATCTTCAGGTTAAGAGTCTTCATGCATCCTTGAAAAATGAAATAAAGAATAGAGCAAGTATGTCTATAGACTATTTATTTCTCATATCCTCACACTACACATAAGGTCCCCATTAGAACTTGCAGCCCTTTATGTGCTCAATGAGATGCCCTTTTTCATTAAAAAAAAAAAAAAAAAAAGATCTTTTATCTTCAGGAGCTCAAGTTCATGCATTCTCCTGGGGGACTGCTAATTTATTTTGTAATTTAATTTATGACTAGGCAACACATCTACATAATAAGTGTGTTGTCATTTTCAGTTGCTCAGTTGTGTCCACCTCTTTGGGACTGCAGGGACTGCCTCACGCCAGGCTTCCCAGTTCTTCACAATCTTCTGGAGTTTGCTCAAACTCATGTGCATTGAATCAGTGATGCCATCCAGTCCTCTGTCATCCCCTTCTCCACCTGCCCTTGATCTTTCCCACCTGCCCTCAATCTTTCCCAGCATCAGGGTCTTTTCCAATGAATCAGCTGTTTGTAACAGGCGCCCAAAATATTGGAGCTTCAGCATCAGTCTTTCCAATGAATATTCAGGGCTGATTTCTTTTTGAATTGACTGATCTCCTTGCTGTCCAAGGGACTCTCAAAAGTCTTTTCCAGCCCCACAGTTCGAAAGCATCAATTCTTGGGCTCTCAGCCTTTTTTATGGCCCAACTCTCACATCTATACATGACATACATCTATACATAGCTTTGACTATAGGGACCTTTGTTGACAAATCAATATCTCTACTTTTTTAAAGTGCTGTCTAGGTTTGTCATAGCTTTTCTTCTAAGGAGCAAGCATCTTTTAATTTGCCCTCCTTCAAGACACCCATGTCTCAATCTCTAGAACTTGTAATCATGTTATATTTCATGGCAAATGGGAATTAAGGTTGCAGATGAAATTAAGGTTGCTAATCAACCAATCTTAAAATAGGGAGATTATCCTGGATTTCCATGTGGCCCCAGTTTAAACTCAAGGGTCCTTAAAAGTAGAAGAGGGAGTTAGAAGAAGAGAAGAGAATGATGCAATATAAGAAGGACTCAAGCTGCAATTGCTGGCTTTGAAGATGGAGGGAGGGGACCACTAGCTAAGGGGTGGGGGTAGTAGCTTCTAGAAGCTGTAAAAACAAGGAAATGGATTCTCCCCTGGCACCTCCAGATGGAAATGCAGCCTTGCTGACCTCTTGATTATAATCCAGTGAGATTCTTGTCAACTTCCTGGCATACAGAACTGTAAAATAATAATTTGTATTGGTTTAAACCCTGGGTTTGTGGTTATTTGTTACAGTAGCACTAGGAAATAAATGCACTAGACAAGGCCTCTTGGGGTCACAGTCTCTTAATCTAAAACAGTAATTTTTTTCCTATGGGAACATTAGCCATGATGGAAGACAAGTTTGGGAGATACCTGGAGGTACGTGAAAACCTGGTGACTTTCTCAAATCCCAACATACATGAAGTATGTTCATACAGAGACCTCACTTCAACAACAGTGACCCTGACCTGCTCCTGGGGCTGTAATTTCACTTCTGTGGTTGCCTGTAATTCTGGGGCCCTTGCCTTCCCCACGCAGCAGCCTTCTACATGCATCCAGTTGTTTCTGCACCATCATGAGGAATTCTGTACAAGTCCTTCCTCGAGAGAGGATAAAGAAGATTTTTTTCCATTAAGAGAATGGTAGATTAGGTTCAGTGAGATCAGACATAGGAAGAAAAGAACTTGAAAATCACCCTTCTAACCTTCTTGACTCATGACAAACTTCCAAATTTGGTGTTCGCTTAATAATTAGGCAACTTAGAAAGTTGGTTTCACAATTGTGGAAGTATTGGTTCTAGTTTTTCTGCAAGAGATGTGATTTTTAAAAAATTAATAAATTGTTAATGCATTTATTCACTTATTTAAAAAAAAGTTAATACCGTTGTGATCAAATATCTAATATTCTTATCACAATCTACATTCCATCTGACCAACATGATACCTTTGAAACAGTCTAAAATTGTCTGACTTGTTAATGGTCAGTGATAGAACTAATTATAGGAAAACATCATCTGTTAAACATAAAAAATACATTTGACTAGATGGAATGACAGGTGCTCACCTTATGAGAAACATTCAATCCTTTGCTGTGCTTATAGCAGTAACTCAATTTTCCTTTACTGGGGTCTTGCCCTTTCATTGCCACTTTTGATGAATACATGTCTACAAAGTATTACTCTTGTAGTTTGTTTTCTACTTCATTTTTCTTTGATTTTTCAAAAGTTCTAGAATCTCTTTTCCTGGGGAAAGATTCAGACCACGCTCAAGGTGCATCTTTTGCCTCCCTATTCACCCTCTTCTCCTCCTTACTTCTGCAGAGAAGCTGGACACTCTGGTGGCTGTGGGAGGCTAGTGGATTATTAAAACTGGGGCCCATCCCCCCAGGACCCCTTCACTTGCCAGCCAAGCCAACTGTCTTTCTCTTCCCGTGGCTGTATCTCCCGAAATTGTTGATATCACATTTTCATGTACCAGGAAAGTGATTTATCCCTCCTGAGTGAAAACAGATCTTCTCCCAAATCTGCCTGTCCTAGTAAATGCTCAAGCACAATAATCAACACAGTAATTCTGTTTATTAATGAGAAACTAGAATGAAAATTCAGAGGGTTCAGTGGACGGGCAGCCCGCTACCCTCAGGGTGGGCCGTGGGCTGCCTATGTTTTTCCAGATGCCCAGGGGTTGTGTGAGCCCTTTGTGAATGCTGACTACTGACTTGCTTGGCAGAAGTCAGATGGCTTATTTCTGTTTGGTGACAGCTTATCTTTTCTAGGAAACAGTGGTAAGGGCCCACTTTTAGGAAACAGTGCTAAGGGCCCAGCTACTAAGCCTGTGTCCCTTCATTCTCTTTCTCCAATGAGTCTCCAGCCTCAGGGGCTGCTGTGAAGAAGATGCTGCTGAACCACTGAGCTGAAGAGCTGTGCACGAGGGGCTCAGGAGGAGGGCGCACCCCTGCTCTGCACCAGCACTGGGGCTCTGTCTGTGCTCCATTTGTGCTGACCAGTCTCAGCCCAGGTAATCAGCTTCAGGGGTCAGCAAGCCATGTCTGGGGAGCATGAGAAGAACTGAGTTCCCATCTAGTGGTAGGCTCGTCCAGCAGCCACAGGGAGGGACTGGAAGAATCCATGTGGCCCAAAGCAAACAAAGCTAGGGGTTTATCCTGAGTTTTAACTTGAGAAGACAATAGACCTTCTATAGATCAGTCACCCAAGAGAGAAGGTCCAGAGGAAGGAGTGGACTCAGAGTGATTTCCTTCTGCTCTTCTTTGGGATTCGTGCAACTTGCATCACCCAGCAGCAGCATCCAGCGGTCCCCACAACTGAGAAGTGTAAGTCTTCCTCCCCTTTTTCTTCCTACCTAGTGGGCAAAAAGACTGCCACATGTGTTCCCTCAGCCTCTGCCTGTAGCCTGCTGCAGGACTGATGAACATAAACAGGAACAGAAGAGCAGAGGAGCCTGAGGTTTTACGCAGAGGGCAGTAGCAGCAAGGGAGTAACCAGGGAGGAGTGTATCCAGAAGAGGTGGGAAGTGCACTTTCTAAACTTTCTCCTGGGAGACAGACCAGCACAGTTTTCTTTTTACAAAGAAGTACTGCCAGGAGATTCCCAAGTTTCTTCATGGTTTTAATCAACAATTGATCTAATGACTCTGTAGTCCCCTGGGGCTGTTACTTATGGCTGCGAACACTTTGCTTCAGGGGATTCCCAGCACATCACAGGCATCCAGGGGTCAGATAGTGTTAGACAGCTTAGATGCATGTCAGGAATGGGCAGACCAGCTCCAGAGCCCTGGCCATACTCCCCTGTCTCCAGTTAGTGCCTGAACTGCACCTGGTCAGATCTGGCTTTTCCTAGTTGTTCCCAGTAGGAGTCCCTAAGTTTCTCTTCCAAGATGGAGCCTCAGGCCAGCTCATTTTCCAAGCCTGGCTTGCAGAGGAATGTCCATAGCTTCCATTTAAGAGCCTGGAACAGTCTTATTAAAATTAGTAACAATAACAAATGTAAGTAACATTTATGGAGCACTTTGTATATACCAGACATTTTATAAACTCTTAATAAAAATCCTCATAGCTGTAAAAAGTGCGGCAACAAACATTGGGATACACGCGTCTCTTTCAGTTACAGTTTTCTTAGGGTATATGCCTAGTAGTGGGATTATTGGGTCATATGGTAGTTCTATTCCTAGTTTTTAAAGAAATCTCCATACTGTTCTCCATAGCAGGTGTATCAATTTACATTCCCACCAGCAGTGCCAGAGGGTTCCCTTTTCTCCACATCCTCTCCAGCATTTATTGTTTGTAGATTTTTTCAATAATGGTCATTCTGACCCTGTGAGGGGATACCTCATTGTAGTTTTGATTTGCATTTCTCTAATAAAGAGCACTTTTGAGCATCTTTTCATGTGTTTGTTGGCCATCTGTCTTCTTTGGAGAAATGTCTGTTTAGGTCTTCTGCCCAGTTTTTGATTGGGTTGTTTGTTTTTCTGGTGCTGAGCTGCATGAGCTGTTTGTATATTTTGGAGATTAATCCTTTGTCAGTTGTTTTGTTTGCAACCCTCCCATTCTGAGGGTTGTTTTTTAATCTTGTTTATTGTTTCCTTTGCTGTGCAAAAGGTTTTAACTTAAGTCTCACTTACTTTTTTTTTTTTTAATTTCCATTACTCTAGGAGCTGGGTCAAAGAGGATCTTGCTGTGATGTATGTCAAAGAGTGTACTACCAGTGTTTTCCTCTAAGAGCTTTATTATTTCTGGCATTACATTTAAATTTTTAATCTATTTTGAGTTTATTTTTGTGTGTGGTGTTAGAAAGTGTTCTAGTTTCATTCTTTTACATGTAGTTGTCCAGTTTTCTCAGTATAGCTTATTGAAGAGACTATGCTTTCTCCATTGTATATTTTTGCCTCCTTTGTCAAAGACAAGGTGCCCATAGGTGAGTGGGCATGGAAGTAACCTAGATATCCATCGACAGACGAATGGATACAGAAATTGTGGTACATATATACAATAGAATATTTCTCAGTTATAAAAAAGACTCATTTGAATCAGTCCTAATCAGGTGAATGAACTTAGAGCCTATTATACACAGTGAAGTAAGCCAGAACAAGAAAGACAAATATTGTATATTAATGCATGTGCATGGAATCTAGAAAGATGGTACTGATAAACCTATTTGCAGGGCGTCCAAAATCACTGCAGATGGTGACTGCAGCCATGAAATTAAAAGACACTTACTCCTTGGAAGAAAAGTTATGACCAACCTAGATAGCATATTGAAAAGCAGAGACATTACTTTGCCAACAAAGGTCCGTCTAGTCAAGGCTATGGTTTTTCCAGTGGTCACATATGGATGTGAGAGTTGGACTGTGAAGAAAGCTGAGGGCCGAAGAATTGATGCTTTTGAACTGTGGTGTAGAAGAAGACTCTTGAGAGTCCCTTGGACTGCAAGGAGATCCAACCAGTCCATTCTGAAGGAGATCAGCCCTGGGATTTCTTTGGAGGGAATGATGCTAAAGCTGAAACTCCAGTACTTTGGCCACCTCATGTGAAGAGTTGACTCATTGGAAAAGACTCTGATGCTGGGAGGGATTGGGGGCAGGAGGAGAAGGGGACGACAGAGGATGAGATGGATGGATGGCATCACTGACTCGATGGACGTGAGTCTCAGTGAACTCTGGGAGTTGGTGATGGACAGGGAGGCCTGGCGTGCTGCGATTCATGGGGTCACAAAGAGTCAGACACGACTGAGTGACTGAACTGTACTGAACTGAATGAAGATACAGACATAGAGAACAGGCTCGTGGACTGAGAGGGAGAAGAGGGTGGGAAAGAATAGCATGGAAACATACACATTACCTTATGTAAAATAGATAGCAAGTGGAAATTTGCTGTGTGACACAGGGAGCTCAACTTGGTGTTCTGTGACAACCTAGAGGAGTGGGATGGGGTGGGAGATGGGATGGGGGTTCAGGAGGCAGGGGGCATATGTATACCTGTGGCTGATTCATGTTGATGTATGGCAAAAACCAATACAATATTGTAAAGCAATTATCCTCCAATAAAAACAAAATCCTCATTACTGATGCACAAGACAGGCATTAGCAATCTGACTTTCAGATAAGGGAAACACAGCTTAGGGAATGTAAGTTACCTACCCAAGGTCATGGGGCTGGTGGGTGATAATGTGTGACTCAAGTTGGTGTGTTGAATCATCATGCAATGCAACTCATGGGTTTCTTTTTAATACCACAAAGATGGTCACACTTGTCAGGATTGGGGGAGGTCTTGGGTGGTAGGGTCACCTGACCAGGTGATATGTTTTGTAGTCAGACAGACCTGATGTTAAATTCTAACTCTACCAGTAGTTATGTGACTTAAGTGTTACTTAACCTCTTGGAACCTCAGTTTCCTCTTCTGTAACCTGGGTCTAATTATACCTACCTCATGCTGGGTGATTTTGAGATCAAAAAAGATAATGCTGGATTTCCTAAATTTCATGCCTTTATGGTTTTTGCCAATTATTTAAAATTTGCCATAGGTTGACTTAAAGAAAAACAAGTAATTGAAAAAGGAAACCATATTACCACCATGATTGAAAAGCCATAAATGGAATATAACTAAAAATCCATAACTGTTTTAGGTAGAATTAATTTTTTTTTGTATCTTTAAAATGACCCATTATTATAACCAGAAGCCCATATGCCATAGAAAATACTGAAATGCTGTTTATAAAGTGCCTAGATCAGAGCTCGGCACAGAGTAGGTGATCAGTAAATGGTAGCCATTCTCCTCCTGCCCATCTCCTTTCTTCTTGTCCCTATTTTGGTACCCATTCTCATCCCTGTCCCTGCCACGATGCCCCAGTCTGCACAGCTGCGCCTCTGCCTTTCTTTCCTCTCGGAACATTCTGCAACTGGCACTATGCCATTCTCCAACTGGAACAATGCCATTCTCCTTGGCCTGTTTCGAAAAGGTTCTGACTATGTCTACCTTTTGTATATCTCTCTATGCAGGGAGGGAGACCCTCCAGGAAGGGCTGCCGTGAGGAGGTAGCCTTGGCCCCTTGATGATGCGGCATATGGGACACTGAGCATGACCTAAGGCCTGGCTGCTTGCTGCTGTTCTGGCCCTTAAAATTCATTCTGACTCTTGACACCCAGGTACCCAGCTACCCTTAAGAGATTAGCCTAAGTCACTACTTTCCCAAAAATCAGTTTAAAAAGGAAGAAATGATCTATGAAGTGATTATGAAGTTGGAGTTTTCTTTAGTAAGTTTTAAAAAATTTATTTTAATTCACATTCAATAAAATCCACATTTTGATGTATAGTTATATGAGATTTGATAGCTAGAGTCCTATAGGCATCACCACAATCAGATATGGAATAGTCTGGTCATCCACAGTGCCCCCCAAAATTCCCTCATGTTACCCCTTGGTAGTTATATCCTGCCCCCATCTTCAACCTTTGGCTATTGCTGATTGTTTTTATGCCTTTAGTTTTGCCTTTTACAGAATTTCATATAAATGAAGTGAAACAATACATAGTTATTCTTGAATATTCCTTGTTTCACTTAGCATGATGCATTTGAGATTCATCCATGTCATTACTTGTATCAATAGTCTGTTTTGTTGTTGAATAGTATTCCCCTGTTATGCTATACCAAAAGTTTTAAAATTGAACTGTAGTTGATATATTGTTAGTTTCAGGTATATTTCATTAAAGGTAATTGCAAGATACTGAATATAGTTCTCTGTGCTATATAGTAAATCCTTGTTGTTTATCTATTTTATATGTAGTAGCATGTATCTGGAGAAGGCAGTGGCACCCCACTCCAGTACTCTTGCCTGGAAAATCCCATGGGCGGAGGAGCCTGGTAGGCTCCAGTCCATAGGGTCGCTAAGAGTCGGACATGACTGAGCGACTTCACTTTCACTTTTCACTTTCATGCATTGGAGAAGGAAATGGCAACCCACTCCAGTGTTCTTGCCTGGAGACTCCCAGGGACGGGGGAGCCTGGTGGGCTGCCGTCTGTGGGGTCGCACAGAGTTGGACACGACTGAAGCGACTTAGCAGTAGCAGCAGCAGCAGCAGCGTGTATCTGTTAATCTCATATTCCTAGTTTATCCCTTCCCCCAACTTTCCCCTTTGGTAACCATATGTTTGTTTCCTAAGTCTGTGAGTCTGTTTCTGTTTTGCATATAGATTCATTTGTATTATTAGATTCCACATATAAGTGGTATCATAAAATATTTGTCTTTATCCTACTTACTTCACTCAATATGATTGTCTCTAGATCCATCCACGTTGCTGCAAATGGCAGGCACGATTTCATTCTTTTTCATGGCTGAATGGCTGAGTAATATTCCATTGTGTGTATATGTATGTGTGTGTGTGTGTGTGTATCAACTCTTCCTTATCCATTTATTGTTGATGGATACTTAAGTTGCTTCCATGTCTTATGAGTATCAGTTCAGTCACTCAGTCGTGTCCGACTCTTTGTGACCCCATGGACTGCAGCACGCCAGGCCTCCCTGTCCATCACCAAGTCCCGGTGTTTACTCAGAGTCATGTCCATTGAATTGGTGATGCCATCCAAGCATCTCATCCTCTGTTCCCCCTTCTCTTCCTGCCTTCAATTTTTCCCAGGATCAGGGTCTTTTCAAATGAGTCAGTTCTTCACATGGAGAAGGCAATGGCAACCCACTCTAGTACTCTTGCCTGGAAAATCCCATGGACGGAGGAGCCTGGTAGGCTCCAGTCCATGGGGTTGCTAAGAGTCGGACACGACTGAGTGACTTCACTTTCAATTTCACTTTCCACTTTCATGCATTGGAGAAGGAAATGGCAACTCACTCCAGTGTTCTTGCCTGGAGAATTCTAGGGATGGTGGAGCCTGGTGGGCTGCCGTCTATGGGGTCGCACAGAGTTGGACACGACTGAAGTGACTTAGCAGCAGCAGCAGCAGTTCTTCACATAAGGTAGCCAAAGTATTGGAGTTTCAGCTTAAACATCAGTCCTTCCAATGAATATTCAGGACTGATTTCCTTTAGGATGAACTCATTGGATCTGCCTGCAGTCCAAGGGACTCTCAAGAGTCTTCTCCAACACCACAGTTCAAAAGCATCAATTCTTCGGTGCTCAGCTTTCTTTATAGTTCAGCTCTCACATCCATACATGACTAAGGGAAAAACCATAGCCTTGACTAGATGGACCTTTGTTGGCAAAATAATGTCTCTGCTTTTTAGTATGCTGTCTAGATTGGTCATAACTTTCCTTCCAAGGAGTAAGCGTCTTTTAATTTCATGGCTGCAATCACCATGTGCAGTGATTTTGGAGCCCCCAAAAATAAAGTCTCTCACTGTTTCCATTGTTTCCCCATCTGTTTGCCCTGAAGTGATGAGACCAGATGCCATGATCTTAGTTTTCTGAATGTTGAGCTTTAAGCCAACTTTTTCACTCTCCTCTTTTACTTTCATCAAGGGGCTCTTTAGTTATTCTTCCCTTCCTGCCATAAGGGTGGTGTCATCTGCATATCTGAGGTTATTGATATGTCTGCTCATGGAAGACATATGAGGTTATGTTCCATGTCTTAACTGTTATAAATAGTGCTACTATGAACATTGAGATGAATGTATCTTTTTGAATTAGAGTTTTCATCCTTTCCTGATATATGCCCAGGAGTTGGATTGCTGGATCATACTGTAGCTCTACTTTTAGTTTTATAAGGAAACTTCATACTGTTTTTTATAATGGCTGCACCAATTTACATGCCTTCCAACAGTGTAGGTGGGTTCCATTTTCTCCACACCCTTTCCAGGATCTATTATTTGTAGATATTTTTTTATGATAGTCACTCTGACTGGTATGTAGTGTTACTTCATTGTCATTGTGATTTGCTTTTCTCTAATAACTAGTAGTGTTGAAGGTATTTTTATGAGCCTCTTGTTCATCTATATAGGTTCTTTGGAGAAATAATGTAGTAATACTTAGCTTTTTGTCCATATTTTGACTGGGTTTGATGTGGTTTTTTGAGTTGTTTGAGCCGTTTGTGTATTTTGGAAATGAATCCATTGTCAGTTTCATCATTTATAAATATCTTCTCCCATTCTGTAGGTTATTTTTGCATTTTGTTTATGGCTTCCTTCGCTGTGCAAAACCTTATAAATTTGATTAGGTCCCATTTGTTTACTTTTACTTTTAGTTCTTTCACTTCGGGATGCTGATTGAAAAAAGTTTTGCTACAATTTATATCAGAATGTTTTGCCTATGTTCTCTTCTAGAAGTTTTATGGTATCATGTCTAAAAGTTAAGTCTTTAAGTCATTTTGACTATATTTTTGTATGTGGTGTGAGGGAGTGTTCTAACTTCATTGATTTACGGCTGTCCAGCTGTCCCAGCACCACTTGCTGAAGAGATTGTCTTTTCTCCATTGTATATTCTTGCTTCCTTTGTTGAAGATTAATTGACTGTAAGTGCATAAGTTTATTTCTGGGCTCTCTATTCCATTCCTTTGATCTATATGTCTGTTTTTGTGCCAATACCACACTGTATTGATTACTGTAGCTTTTTATCATTGTCTGAAGTCTTGGAGAGTTATGCCTCCAGCTTTGTTATTTTTTCTCAGGATTGCTTTGGTAGTCCTGGGTCTTTTGTGATTTCATATAAATTTTTGTATTATTTGTTCTAGCTCTGTATGCCACAATTTTTAAATCCATTTCCCAGTTGAGGGACATTTGGAATGTTTCCAGATTATGGTGATTACAAATAAAACTGCTATAAACATTCACATACAGGTTATTGTGTGAAAACAGCTTTTAATTTCAATTTGATAAATCTAGGAGTGAGACTGCTGAGTTATATGTTAGATGTATGTCTAACTTTATGGAAAAGTATCAATTTTCCAGTTGTTGCACCATTTAACATTCCCACCAACAGTATATGAGAGTTCTAATTCTTCCACATCCTTGTCAACACTTGGCATGATCATGTTTTGTTTTTGTTGTTGTTGTTAGATTTTAGGTATTATAAATTATGTAGAAGAATACCATTGTTTCTAAAAATTGAAATACAGTTCACAAACCATAAAGCATCTTTTTAAAGTACAGAATTCAATGGTTTTCATCCAAAAGTAAGAAACCATCACCACTAATTCTATAACATTTTCATCACTCCAGAAAGAAACCCCATACATATTGGCAATCACTTTCACTTCCCTCTACCTACAGGCTCTAGAAACCATTAATTTTCTTTTCTTTTCTTTTATTTTTAAACTTTACATAATTGTATTAGTTTCGCCAAACATCAAAATGAATCCGCCACAGGTATACATGTGTTCCCCATCCTGAACCCTCCTCCCCCCTCCCTCCCCATTCCATCCCTCTGGGTCGTCCCAGTGCACCAGCCCCAAGCATCCAGTATCGTGCATTGAACCTGGACTGGCGACTCGTTTCATACATGATATTTTACATGTTTCAATGCCATTCTCCCAAATCTTCCCACCCTCTCCCTCTCCCACAGAGTCCATAAGACTGTTCTATACATCAGTGTCTCTTTTGCTGTCTTGTACGCAGGGTTATTGTTACCATCTTTCTAAATTCCATATATATGCGTTAGTATACTGTATTGGTGTTTTTCTTTCTGGCTTACTTCACTCTGTATAATAGGCTCCAGTTTCATCCACCTCATTAGAACTGATTCAAATGTATTCTTTTAATGGCTGAGTAATACTCCATTGTGTATATGTACCACAGCTTTCTTATCCATTCATCTGCTGATGGACATCTAGGTTGCTTCCATGTCCTGGCTATTATAAACAGTGCTGCGATGAACATTGGGGTACACGTGTCTCTTTCCCTTCTGGTTTCCTCAGTGTGTATGCCCAGCAGTGGGATTGCTGGATCATAAGGCAGTTCTATGTCCAGTTTTTTAAGGAATCTCCACACTGTTCTCCATAGTGGCTTGTACTAGTTTGCATTCCCACCAACAGTGTAAGAGGGTTCCCTTTTCTCCACACCCTCTCCAGCATTTATTACTTGTAGACTTTTGGATCGCAGCCATTCTGACTGGCGGGAAATGGTACCTCATAGTGGTTTTGATTTGCATTTCTCTGATAATGAGTGATGTTGAGCATCTTTTCATGTGTTTGTTAGCCATCTGTATGTCTTCTTTGGAGAAATGTCTATTTAGTTCTTTGGCCCATTTTTTGATTGGGTCATTTATTTTTCTGGAGTTGAGCTGTAGGAGTTGCTTGTATATTTTTGAGATTAGTTGTTTGTCAGTTGCTTCATTTGCTATTATTTTCTCCCATTCTGAAGGCTGTCTTTTCACCTTGCTAATAGTTTCCTTTGATGTGCAGAAGCTTTTAAGGTTAATTAGGTCCCATTTGTTTATTTTTGCTTTTATTTTCAATATTCTGGGAGGTGGGTCATAGAGGATCCTGCTGTGATGTATGTCAGAGAGTGTTTTGCCTATGTTCTCCTCTAGGAGTTTTATAGTTTCTGGTCTTACGTTTAGATCTTTAATCCATTTTGAGTTTATTTTTGTGTATGGTGTTAGAAAGTGTTCTAGTTTCATTCTTTTACAAGTGGTTGACGAGATTTCCCAGCAGCACTTGTTAAAGAGATTGTCTTTAATCCATTGTATATCCATTAATCTTCTTTATGTTTCCATGGATTTGCCTGTTTGGCACATTTCATATAAGTGGACCTGTACATACCTTTCACAGCTGGTTCCTTTTACTGAGCATAATGTTTTCAAGTTTCATCCACATTGTAACATATGATTAATTCCTTTTTGTGGCTAATACAGTTGGTTTTCTTTATTCACAGTAGTTCTAGTCTATGAAGTCACTGCAAATAATGAATTAGCAGATATTGAACCCTTGGTTCTAGGAGAAATATATACATGTATATCACATAGATTATAATCTTAAATCTGAAAAGTAACTAATTCTGGTGGATTCTAATTTCTTTCTTTCTTTCCTTTCTCTTTCTCTCTCCCTGGGATAGGAGATTCAGAAGTGTTAAATAGCTTCTTGATGCTGCCTCACTAACAGGTACCAGGCCAGGTAGGAATACAAATCCCGTCAAGCTGGCCCCAGAGCCAGAGCTTCCTGCTCTACACTGTGCTACCCCTAACTGGCTTGTCCACTGGGCACTTCTGCATGAAGCTGAAAAGAGCATGCAGAGTCACCTTTCCCATCTCAGCTGGACATGAGCACTGCAGGAGGCTCAACATTTTTGCTGCTCTGCACAGGTTGGTCAGTTCTAAACCTGAGGAAAGCCACAGAGGAAGCCAAACTACTATCAGCAAGTTTGTTGGTGAAGCTGCAACTGGGGCAAGACAACCTGGTTGTAATGACAGATTGGTGCCGTGGTTATGCCCACAGTCAGAGGGTTGAGGTCCAGCGCTGCCATTTGTCAGCTGTGAATGTCTGGGCAATGCACTTCACTTACCTGAACCCCAGTTTTTCCACCTACTAAAGGGCAATGATGACGACAGCTAGGTTTTCATCACCTTGTATCACAGTGGGATTCATTTCCACTTAGGCAGCAACTTCTTTTTCTGCTTTGCTGAAGGCAGAAATGGTAGCTTTATGGGTTCTGAGCTCTGTCCTTTCTGGAAATTCATGGACTCATAGCCTATTTTGTAGATGCACGACTTCTAGCAAGTGGCTACCTTAGTTGTGTGGTATGTCATAAAAGCCTCACAAAGTATAATTTTGAAGAGTTAGTAATGAACATGAGCTGAGAAGGTAAGCATCCCTGGTCGAGAAGAGAGGGATGAGGGAAATGCACACAGTGGGAGTGATGAAAAGTTTGGATACTTTTTATTAGGAAAGATGAAATATATGTAAAAGCTCATTTCTCAAGTGTGGGAGAGCTTGGTAGGACTATTTAGGAAGAAAAGCTATGTTTTTAACATAGGAGAAATTATTGGGCTCTTTCATATGTGTGTATGGGAAAGGTCACTTATAAGAAGTTTTGTTTGTGGTTATGGATTTCTGGGAATATTTGTGTTTATGTTTTCTTGGTAGAAATAGAATACTTGGACCAGTAGAGTTAGGAGAACCTGTGTTGGTCAGCATGATATTTGGCGATGTGGGGATGAGTCAGGAGGAGCGAGAACAGTGTTCAGAGAGAGAAAAACAAATATCGTATATCAATGCATATACATGAAATCTAGAAAAATGGTACTGATGAACCTGTTTGCAGAGCAGCAGTGGAGATGCAGATGTAGAGAACATACTAGGAACATGGCAGGGGGCAGGGAGGAGAGGGTGAGATGAATGGAGAGAGCAGTATGGGAGAACATACACTACTATATGTAAAATAGAGAGCCAGTGGAAATTTGCTGTATGACTCAAGGAACTTATACTGGTTCTCTATAACAACCTAGAGGGGTGGGAAAGGGTGGGAAGTGGGAGGGAGGTTCAAGAACGAGGGGATATATGTACACCTATGGCTAACTCATGTTGATATATGGCAGAAATGAAACCAATATTGTAAGGCAATTACCCTTCAATTATAAATTTAAAAAAAGAACAGTGTTGACGTTCTAGCAACCACAAGAGTGAGACAGAAACTAGTGTGGAATTCGGGGGGTGTTTGCACAGAGGACAATACACCTTATCTGTTCATCTGGGAAGGGGGATGATTTGTGCATAGAAGGCAGTGTGCTAGAGTCATCATGAGCATGGTAGCTGCCTGTTGTCTCTCCCATGCCTGGTCCAAAAGAGTAAAAAGAATAGAAAGAACCCAGGTGTTTGTGAACCTGCCATCTGTTTCCTCCCAGAAGGGAAGGAAGACCCAGAGGGAAGGAAGCAGGGAGTTGTTATCAAGGACAGGAAGGTCCTCTGGGGATATTCACTTCCCCAATAACCTTTAGCAAACCTGGCACTTTCCCAAGCTTTAGAATCAAAACCAGCATTGGTAGTTAACAACATCAAATAATAATCAGGGAAGAAATTCAGCTGGGTTTGTCCATGGTCCATAAAGGCATGCGCTGGGACATCCACCTCTGGGATGGGCAGAGGAAGTGGGGAAAGAGGAGGAGCCAGGGAAGCAGCAGGATGGGGATGAATCCTGTGGCATCATGGCACTGCAGTAACTCAGGGGAGGGTGAGCAGGACCCAGAGGAAGCTTGCCGGAACAGGCTCTGCTCTTTGCCAGGCTAAAGCACTGTGCAGTTCAAGTATTAACTACAGGAGAGAAAGAAAAAAATCCAGGAGCCAGAAAAATCACAGCTACCACAACACATGACATTAGGCCTGTCTGCTTTTGGAAAGGGTACATGTTTGTACATGGGAGGAACGCACTTAATGAAAGAAGATTTGGGGAATAGCAGGAAATTAAAAATCACACCAGAAATAGGGTAAGGATCCCACTGCTCTTTGCCGAAGCCTTCAGTAAACAGCAGCTGGGTAGATGATAGATGAAGAAGGCACTCAACTCCCACCCATGGTGTCTTTAGTATAGTCAGTGGTATATAGAAACTGATGGGGGCTGCAGCAGGCACTGAGGGCGTAGTAAGTCCTTCTGCAAGGCAAAAGGAGGCAATCTAGACGGGAATGCCTGAGCAAAAATCTCTAATCATTTTGGTGGTTTGCGATTGTTCTTGGGGAACAGGGATTAGAAGCATCAGTATAGAATTGAGAGGCTTCTAAAGACCGGGATTCAAGGTCTCCATCTGTGACCTTGAGCCAGTTCCTAAAATTCTTAAGTCTCAGGTTCTGAATTTTAAAATAGAAGTAACAATAACTGTCTCACTCATCTCATTGGCAGTGGGAAAGATCAAATTAAATAAGGTATGTGAAATTGCTTGTTAAACTGAAACAATCTGCATTTTAATTTTTTTAGTTGTATCATGGCTTTTAAGCATTTTTATTATAAGACCAATAACTTCACTTGACTTGGGTGCCATTTTATCAAGGCCAAGTATAAACAGTGCTTTCCAAGAGCATAGTTCCAGTTAGTTCTTAATTATATTTATCATTAACACTCTTCTTCCAGGGACATATCTGGCTTTGGGAAACAGATTTGTATTCGTTGGTATTGATAAACTTGTATTGGAATTCTGAAAATGCCACATCACTGAGACAAAAAGCAAAACTCCATTGGAGCCTGTTTCCTCCTATATTTAACTTGGGGAAAAGGATCACAATTAAGTATGTAAACCTCAAAAATGTTTTTATGTTATCTCACCTAGAGTCAAGTTAGGCAATAAAGTAATGATGTCTTGAAAGAGACTTTAAGACTTGAGATACTGAATGAGCTACAAAATAAATTCAGTCCAGAATCAGGGCCTGGGAATAAGATTCAACTTATTACAGGAAATTCAACACTGTTTCATGTTTGAAAGGGTTAGTTACCTTGTGCTACAACAGAGTTATCCCTTCCTTGCAATTAGTTACAACCCTGCATTTTAAGGGGCTTAACATTAAACTCAATATGTCAGCAAATTTGGAAAATTCAGCAGTGGCCACAGGACTGGAAAAGGTCAGTTTTCATTCCAATCCTAAAGAAAGGCAATGCCAAAGAATACTCAAACTACCACACAATTGCCCTCATCTCACACGCTAGTAAAGTAATGCTCAAAATTCTCCAAGCCAGGCTTCAGCAATATGTGAACCGTGAACTTCCAGATGTTCAAGCCGGTTTTAGAAAAGGCAGAGGAACCAGAGATCAAATTGCCAACATCTGCTGGATCATCAGAAAAGCAAGAGAGTTCCAGAAAAACATCTATTTCTGCTTTATTGACTATGCCAAAGCCTTTGACTGTGTGGATCACAATAAACTGTGGAAAATTCTGAAAGAGATGGGAATACCAGACCACCTGACCTGCCTCGTGAGAAATCTGTATGCAGGTCAGGAAGCAACAGTTAGAACTGGACATGGAACAACAGACTGGTTCCAAATTGAAAAAGGAGTACATCAAGGATGTATATTGTCACCCTACTTATTTTACTTATATGCAGAGTACATCATGAGAAACGCTGGACTGGAAGAAACACAAGCTGGAATCAAGATTGCCAGGATAAATATCAATAACTTCAGATATGCAGATGACACCACCCTTATGGCAGAAAGTGAAGAGGAACTAAAAAGCCTCTTGATGAAAGTGAAAGAGGAGAGTGAGAAAGTTGGCTTAAAGCTCAACGTTCAGAAAACTGAGGTCATGGCATCTGGTCTCACCACTTCATGGCAAATAGATGGGAAAACAGTGGAAACAGTGGCTGACTTTGTTTTTTGGGCTCCAAAATCACTGCAGATGGTGACTGCAGCCATGAAATTAAAAGACACTTACTCCTTGGAAGGAAAGTTATGACCAACCTAGACAGCATATTAAAAAGCAGAGACATTACTTTGCCAACAAAGGTCCATCTAGTCAAGGCTATGGTTTTTCCCTTAGTCATGTATGGACGTGAGAGTTGGGCTATAAAGAAAGCTGAGTGCCAAAGAATTGATGCTTTTGAACTGTGGTGTTGGAGAAGACTCTTGAGAGTCCCTTGGACTGCAAGGAGATCCAACCAGTCCATCCTAAAGGAAATCAGTCCTGAGTGTTCATTGGAAGGACTGATGTTGAAGCTGAAACTCCAATACTTTGGCCACCTGATGTAAAGAGCTGACTCATTTGAAAAGACTCTGATGCTGGGAAAGATTGAGGGCAGGAGGAGAAGGGGACAACAGAGGATGAGATGGTTGGATGGCATCACTGACTCAATGGACACAAGTTTGAGTAAACTCTGGGAGTTGGTGATGGACAGAGAGGCCTGGCGTGCTGCAGTTCATGGGGTTGCAAAGAGTTGGACACGACTGAGCGACTGAACTGAACTGAACATTAAACTGGAACATTCTCTGTAATAACATGAAAGCTTTGTATGGAGAAAAATTTTGATAATGAGATGCTGACATCACTCATTCTTGGGGCAAGCTATTTCAGTCAGGGTCATCTCTCTAACCAGGATAGCAAAGTGTACAATTTTTAGTTGTGGAAAAGAATGATATAAATTTCTTACTAAGTCTGAAAGTATTAGGACACAGGAATGGATTTTGCAGCCCAAAATGCTTTGCAACTTACGGATGAAATCATCTTCTGATGAGATGCAGAATTGGCAATTACAAAATACATAGCCCTGGAAATGGATTCACTTATTCATCCATCCTATGGATTTATTAAATATCTATACCCTAAGCACTTTGGTAGCCTCTATAGGGGATATAAATTATCGTGAGATATAACCTCTATGCTCAAGATGTTTATAGGCTGTGTATTCTTGCTCTGGGTTACATTTTCATGCTCTTAAGCACATGTAAGGATTTTTTTTAACAAATTGCGGTGAAATTCACCTAACATAAAATGAACCATTTTAAAGTGAACATTCCAGTGCTATTTTGTACATAGACACTATTGTGTAACCATCACCTCTATTCTAGTTCCAAAACACTTTAATGACTCCAAAGTAAAACCTCATCTTAGTAAGCAGTTACTCTCTACCTCCTTTTCCCCCATCCTCCCTTCTTCTCTGTCTGTCTCCTTGTATTTACCTATTCTGAGTACTTCATATGAATGGAATCAAACAATACGTGAGTTTTCATATCTGGCTTCTTTGACTTAATGTAATGTTTTCAAGGTTCATCCACATTGTTGTTGCCTGTTCCAGTATTTCACTTTTTTTTCTTCAAACAGCTGAACAGTATTCTATTATATGGATATAACACAATTTATCCATTCATTTGTTGGTGGATATTTGGGTGTTTCTACCTTTCAGTTATTGTGAATAGTGATACAATGAACATTTGTGTGTAAGTACTTGTTTGAGTACAAGTATTGAAGTCTTTTGGGTATATATCTAGGAGTAGAATTGCTGAGTCATATGGAAACATTACTTTGCCAACAAAGTTCCGTCTAGTCAAGGCTATGGTTTTTCCAGTGGTCATGTATGGATGCAAGAGTTGGACTGTGAAGAAAGCTGAGTGCCAAAGAATTGATGCTTTTGAACTGTGGTGTTGGAGAAGACTCTTGAGAGTCCCTGGGACTGCAAGGAGGTCCAACCAGTCTATTCTAAAGGAGATCAGCCCTGGGTGTTCTTTGGAAGGATTGATGCTAAAGCTGAAACTCCAGTACTTTGGCCACCTCTTTCAAAGAGTTGACTCATTGGAAAAGACTCTGATGCTGGGAGGGATTGGGGGCAGGAGGAGAAGGGGATGACAGAGGATGAGATAGCTGGATGGCATCACCGACTTGATGGACATGAGTTTGAGTGAACTCTGGGTGTTGGTGATGGACAGGGAGGCTGGCGTGCTGCGATTCATGGGGTCGCATATAGTCTGACATGACTGAGTGACTGATCTGATCTGATCTGATGGTAATTCTATAGTTATATTTTTGAGGAGCCGCCAAACTGTCTTCCACAGTAGCTGCATCATTTTAGATTTCTACAGCAATGCACAAGGATTCCCATCTCCATCAGATCAGATCAGGTCAGATCAGTCGCTCAGTCGTGTCCGACTCTTTGCGACCCCATGAATTGCAGCACACCAGGCCTCCCTGTCCATCACCAACTCCCGGAGTTCACTGAGACTCACATCCACCGAGTCAGTGATGCCATCCAGCCATCTCATCCTCTGTCGTCCTCTTCTCCTCCTGCCCCCAATCCCTCCCAGCATCAGAGTCTTTTCCAATGAGTCAACTCTCCGCATGAGGTGGCCAAAGTACTGGAGTTTCAGCTTTAGCATCATCCATCTCCATACCCTAGTTAAACTTGCTATCCTTGTTAGTTTTGACATTTTTGATTATAGCCATCCTTGTGGGCATGAAGTGGTATCTCACTGTGGTTTTGATTTGCATTTTTCTAATGAATAATCTAGCTCAGCTGATAAGAATCCACCTGCAATGTGGGAGACCCTGGTTCTATACCTGAGTTGGGAAGATCCACAGGAGAAGGGATAGGCTTCCCATTCCAGTATTCTTTGGCTTCCCTGGTGGCTCAGCTGATAAAGAATCTGCCTGCAATGTGGGAGACCTGGGTTTGATCCCTGGGTTGGGAAGATGCCCTGGAGAATGGAAGGGCTACCCACTCCAGTATTCTGGCCTGGAAAATTCCATGGACCATATAGTCCATGGGGTCGCAAAGAGTTGGACATCACTGAGCAACTTTCACTTTCAATGAATTATCATGCTAGCATCTTTTCATGTGACATTAAGTAGTTTTACTAATATTAGATAACCAAGCTGAGTAATGATGCCAGGTCATCTGAAAGGCGTGATCAACTTTGTCCCTGGAAGGGAGTGGGGCATGAGATCATAGAACAAAGGAATGGTAAGTTTTGAGAGGAGGAGGAGCAGAGAAGAGAAGGCCAGGCCTGGTCTTAGCTTGAGTTTTGGTGGAGGGGAGAAGTTGTATAAGAGCATTTGGGAGAGGAGATGCCTAGGCAGTAAGGATATGGACTGAGGGCTTTGTGTATTGGTGAGGTTGGATTAATGGCAAGATAGCAGCAGCAGCAGCTTGAGTAATCCCAGGGAGATAAATGTGATGGTAGGACCAGCCTTCTTATTTCACAGTTTCTCTAAGAGTAACTACTATGCCGATGAATAAATGACCTACAGTGTTCAGGAAGAAGAAGCAGAACTATGGACTGGTCATCAGAAAACCACTATGGCTGGGATCACAGGTGAAAGCAGCCTTTATCTGAGATAAGAAAGGTGAGACCACTTTGAGAACATCAAGATTCTTACCAGATTGGGGAGTAGTGAAAGCCTTGTCTTTAAAAACCAAAATTTGGGGGTAAGTAGAATGAACTAATCTTTTAAGGATTATATTTATTTACTTATTTAATTGGAGTATGCTTGCTTTACAATGTTACATTAGTTTCTGCTGTACAGCACAATGAATCAGTCACACGTATAAATATGTCCCCTCTTCCTTAGATTTCCTTTCCATTCATGTCACCACAGTATTGAGTAGAGTTCCCTGCGCTACACAATGTGTTCTCATTAGTTATCTAATTTATACATAGTAGTGTGTACATGTCAATCCCAGTCTCTCAATCCATCCCACCCCCTCAGGCCCCTTGGTGTCCATATGTTTGTTCTCTATATCTGTGTCTCTGTCTGCTTTGCAAATAAGTTTCACCTATATCATTTTTTTAAAATGAAGAATCCTTGGTTATTGTTTTGGAATACATAATCTTTTTTTCCCTATGTATCTGCCATCTCACTCACTCAAAAAAAAAAAAAACCCATTCTCATCCATAAAATTGCTTTGGAGCCAATTTCTGGAAATAGGATTTAAACTCCCTTAAGGGATATTTCTGCTCAGTGAATGATAATCCTGAGCCTTGACCTGGAAAGGTCAGGCTTCATCTTGACTCAGTTCACACCTCTTCCGGTCTCTATGCAAAATGAGAGCTGCGCTGAGTGTTGTAGAATGTTCGATGTAATGACTCTCACGATCAGGCTGAGCATCCTCTGTGGCTCCTTTCCCTCCTCATCATTTGCTGAAACTGCTCTCCCAAAAGGGAATGATAGCTTCTTAATTGCCAGATCTAGTGGCCTTTTCTCAGTTCTTACATCACCTATTTAGCCTAGTTACCATTTATCGATCACTTTCTATATAGCAGGCACATTACTTTCTATGTTTGTAGCGTGGTTGTAAATTTAATTCACTGCATAACTTGGGTATTTAGAGGAAAATGTAATATCTTTATTTTATCTCTAAGAGGTTTGGTGTTCTTTTCAAGCCCCAACTCACTGAGGAAAATGATTTAGCTATTCAAATCCATCTCAAACTTAGTCCAATTAAATAGTTCCCTTAGGTAGCATGGAGAATTTGTTGGATTAAAATGCTCAGTTTCTTCAAGATCCTCCCCCTCTCTTGTTTCTTTTCTAAAGTGTTGTTTAGGGATTTGCAGGGAGGGGGCAACTTTCCATAACCGTAGGGTAACATGGAAGAACTGGTGTCCTTAGGGAAAATGTCCTTTTCTTTTCTGGCCTCCTGGTCAATGTCCCTTGTGATCTGAGTGCTGTTGGCTCTGCTGACAGGTGGCTGAAGTCTGTGGCTGTGCTCTCTTGCTCTGGGCATGCTGTGGTCCTGCTCCCTGGCTAACTTAGTCTCCCTCCAGTCTAGCTGATTGAGAGATTCCTCTGAGATCTGCTGAATCTCCTTTTGGCTCCGGCTCAGGAGGTCTGCATTGGAGACCTTCACCACCACCAGGGAGCTAATCCCCGAATAGTTTCCAAGGCAGAATCTCAGCTGTTGGAGAAACCTCCCAGAGTGTGAAAGTGCTAGTTGCTCAGTTGTGTCCAACTCTTGTGACCCCATGGGCTGTAGCCCAGCAGGATCCTCTGTCCGTGAAATTCCACAGGCAAGATTCCTGGAGTGGGTCGCCAATCTCTTCTCCAGGGCATCTTCCTGACCCCAGATCTAACCCAGATCTCCTGCATTGCAGACATTCTTTACCGTCTGAGCTACCAAAGCAACATGGAATTCCAGGGCAGTTTGGGAAAGCGGAATCTTTTCCTCACTACTAACCTCATTTATCAGATGCATCTCTCCATCTCTGGCCAAAAGCCAAGAATGAGGAACCCTGAAGCATGCACCTCCCCACTTTGGTCAGCTGCTCCCCTCCAGCTTCTTCTTCCCACAATCCTCTGGGGCTGGAATGAAGTCGGTCACCTCCTCTTCGCCTTCTGATCTGGACACCATTTACATAAAATGAGGATCTAGTCCTGAACTTGCTTCTGTGGCTATGGTCTTATTGCAGAATCCTAGTTTTGCACACCAGGAGTTGAATATTACCTCAGTCTTACTTTTGTATCCCTTCTGTCACAAACCCTCACCTGCAACAAATCCCATCAGTTGAATGTGTTGGGGTCTTTGTAATCTTGTCTCTAAAGTGTGGTCTGCACAGCAGAGTGTCAGGAGTGTGGATATAGATGCCACCCAGTCCAACGGAACCAGAATCTGTACTAGAGCAAAATCTTCAGGTGATAAGTGTGAACGTCAAAATTTGACATGCAGTTGACTAGGACAAATGCCATGTTGTCAAAAAGAATCAATCCTTTGTTGTGTCCGATTCTTTGTGACCCCATGGCCTGTAGCCTGCCAGGATGTTATGAAAGACAAAAGAAAAAAATACTCTTTAATAAATTTGAAGCATTTTTCTGTTGCATATGTATCATTTATTAATAATTTTATTTAGTCACATCTCATCAACCATCTCATGTAACCACAACAGTCCTGGTAGGTGGCTATAATTCACTCCATCTTATGGTGTGGTGAACAGGCTCAGGAAAGTTAAGTGATGTGCTGCTGACCTCACTCAAGTGGGCCAGGGCACCAGCTCCGAGTCTGGCCTGTCTGACTTGCCAGCTCATGTTCTCAAGCAGGCTATGCCATCCCGCTGGACTGTTCACCACACTCCTCTTAACATCTTCCCCCTCTGTTTGTCACTAAACATGATCTCCTCTTTTACCCACCTTTTAAAATATTTACTTTATTTATTTGGCTATGCTGAGTCTTAGTTGTGGCATGCAGGCTCTTCGATCTTCACTGAGGCCTGTGGGATGTTTAGTTGTGCCATTTGAACTCTTAGCTGCAGAATGTGGGATCTAGTTCTCTGACTAGGGATGGAACCTGGGCCGCCTGCCTTGGGAGCATGCAGCCTTAGCCACTGGACCACCACGGAAGTCCCTCTTACCCCTTTGTTTTCCCCATTGCCTGCTCGAGAGTTCCCTGGCTGTTCTCTGTGCTGTCTGGATTTTCTTAGTATTGAATTATTTGGCTGCTGAATTTCTGACCCCTGCCTGCTCTACAGTGTTCTAGGCTGTATCTCTCATTTGTAAATATTCATGTCTCCTTAGCTCATGTCTGTTTATACCATCAAGAATGAATATCAGGTGATCTTCTGGATTCTTGCTCTGTGGTGACAAGGAAAGCACAAACAAGGAAGATGTGTCTTCAGCTGGCCTCCAAGGTGGGTCTTATTGGGAAGTGGAGAGAGAGTAGAGAGTCTTACAGATGAGAATTTAAAGGGAAAAGGTTCAAAAGTAAGAATATGCATGTGATGTTGGGGAGAGGATACTTTCTTGCTGTCTGCCTGGCGAGGATCTGATGTCATGATGGATTTCTCTGACTCAGGTGCACTTCTTTATCCTTTATCACCTGTCTGGTTGTTGACTCACTTCCTAACCAGAACTTTGGCTTCAGTATATTCTTTGTTGTTCGAGTCTCAGCTTCCTACCTTCGAATTCCTTCATTTACCATCATCACCAGACTCAGAGGAACAGCCCAATCTTTCATTCTTTGTGCTATCTTAATTTTTTCCTGGTCCCTTTCTTCCATTCTGATCATCAGTCCTATAATTTGGGCTCATATATTTGGTTATTTATGATACCCTAGTAAGTGGCCTTTCTGTCTTCTGCCTTTTCATCTCTAAACTGGACTACATATTATGGAATTCCTGGGCCTGGTTCAGGGCAGTTACATTTCAAAAGTGGGTAAAATACCTATTCATTTCTTGCTCTAAAGTTGTTGATTTTGCACCACTAAATAAAAGGGTAGCGCTCAGTTCCTTAATGTTATACTTAAGGTCTTCCCAAATCCAGCTTCACTGTGTCATGTCTTATCATGTCCCAATGTGGGCTCCCCATTTAAGATACACTTCCTTGAACAGTATTCCTTCAGTATTTCAAGCATGTGCTTGCTTTTCTCAACTGAAATTTCCTCCTGGAATGGCCCTCTACCTACCCAAATCATGCTCATCTTTTTTATTTTTAATTAAAAAATTTTATTTTTATTAAAGTATAGCTGCATTCGGAGAAGGCAATGGCACCCCACTCCAGTACTCTTGCCTGGAAAATCCCATGGGCAGAGGAGCCTGGTAGGCTGCAGTCCATGGGGTCGCTAAGAGTCAGACACAACTGAGTGACTTCACTTTCACTTTTTCACTTTCATACATTGGAGAAGGAAATGGCAACCCACTGCAGTGTTCTTGCCTGGAGAATCCCAGGGACGGGGGAGCCTGGTGGGCTGCTGTCCATGGGGTCACACAGAGTCGGACAGGACTGAAGTGACTTAGCAGCAGCAGCAGCATAGTTGCATTACAAAGTTGTGTTCGTTTCTGCTGTATAATGGTGTGAATCAGCTATATGTATACATATATTCCCCTTCCTCTTGGCCTTCCTTCTCACCACCTCTGCCCCCAAGCTCCAGTGCCATCCACCCAGGTCGCCACAGAGCACTGAGCTGAGCATCCTGTGCTATTCAGCAGGTTCCCACTAGCTGTCTATTTCTCATGTGGTAGGGCACATAGGTCAATCCCAATCTCCCAAGTCATCCTGCTCCTCACCCCTTGTCCACGTGTCTGTTCCCTATGTCAGCGACTCTATTCCTGACCTGTGAATAGGTTCATTTGTACCATTTTTCTAGGTTCCACATACATGTGTTAATATATGATATTTATTTTCTCTTTCTGATTTACTTCACTCAGTTTGACAGACTCTAGGTCCTTCCATGTCTCTACAAAGGACCCAGTTTGGTTCCCTTCTATGCCCACCTTTTTAAGGCTCAACAGAAGACTTCTCTCCCCCATGAATCTCCCCATAGTGATCCCACAGCAGAGATACAGAAGATTGCACAATATTAAGGGTCTAGTGCAGAGTTTCCAATCATGGCATTATTGACTTGTTGGGAAAGATAATTCTCTGTTGTAGGGGGCTGTCCTTTGCATCATAGGATGCTTAGCTGTGTCTCTGGTCTCTACCCCAGATGCCAACAACACACCTTTCCTTATTTCTAACAACCCAAAATACCCCAGACTTTACCAAGTGTCCCCTGGGGAAGGAGAGATTCAAAATCATCCCCCAAATAAGAGACACTGGTCTAATATAATGAAAGAAGATCTGAACCAATGGAGTGATCAGTAGTTGCAGAAGAGTTAGAGATGGGAGCTATTTTCTGGGACACAGAATCATGTTACAGGATGTCTTCTAATTGATTTAGAATATTGAGTTGGAGGACACCATTATAAATATGCTTATATTCTGTATGAGCCTCAAACTCTGTAGTTTCATTCCCTTTGTATGGCTGCAACAGCCTTTAGAAAGAAAAATATATCTTGTCCATGCCTACTTCTACCTCGTAGTATCTTTGTTATGTTTTTTAAGCTTAAAAATGGCCCTCCTTTTTGCATTTGAAATGACTAAAAGAGAAGTTACAATGAATATGCTGAGCATTCCTTGGAGAATATCTATTTGGTAGAGAATCTAAACTAAGAAAAATGAGAATGCTTAAATAGAGGTCTGAATTCAGCAGGTCTATAATTCAGAGATACAGTAAAGAACAAAACTGAAACTTAATATATAGATCTTTGCAGAGATGCTTTCATAACTCCCTACATTTATTCCAAGTACACATACTGCTGATTCAATTCAAACTTCTTTCTAAATCAATTTTTGATATTAAGAATTGGCTTTAATACCATTACTTTCAAGATCAAAATCCTAATTTTAAATTGGATTTTTAAAAAATTCCTGAAATAGTGCAGAGCTTTTGGATTATAGGAATGAAATAGTAATTATTGTGACTGTACAAAATGTGTCCAGTTGGTTTACATCCCTGGAAGAAATGGATGTATGGACATGGCAAAGTATTAGTAGTAACAATAAACGGAACACCAACTGAACTGTAGGGACATGGACCCTAGAATTGATTGGATAGATAATCGTTCTACCAACACCATGCCTATTCTTGGTCTTTGTTTTCTAGACTCTAAGGAAGATAAGACTAGTAGAGGCCATTTTGTAATGATAAAAGTAGGGTCCAGAAGATTTGATAACTTGTTATCTTTTGCCTGATCCTAAAGGCGAGCTCAGTTTAATGGCTTGGGGTCCAATAAGCCTCTTCCTATAGTCTCTCCAAGACCCCTCAGTGCATGTATTTGGTGTTTTGACTGCTTTTTAAAGCCATCAAGACCCCTTTCAACAAAGACAGACAATACAGTACTGCTCTTTTATATCTGGTACTTCCAGTTGAACAAATGGATAGGTAGTTGAGCTGTAGAAATGATTGCAAAGAACTTCTTACTGTTGGGAAAAATCCTTTCCTCTAGTTTTCGTGTTTCTAGTCATTCATTCTTCAGTGGGTATTTACTGAGATCTAGGGGCTTGGGATTTAGCAGTGAATAAAATAGAGAAATCCTTGGGGGAGGTTACATTCTATTTCAAGAAGCAACATCTGACTCCAAGAAAGAAAAATAATGGGAAGGTAACTTCTAGCCTTCCCTCCATCACTCTCACTCAGTCTCCCCACACCTCCCCAGTTTTATCTGGTCCTTGAAACTGGGAAATTGGGTGTGACTCATGATCACGTCTCCTTTCTCTCTTTCTGAAGCATGTCTTGCTGCTCCTTCCAGTAGAGTGCTCCCTTTGGAGCCTGTGTCTCTGTTCTTTGGGGTGGGTAATTCAATGCTCAGGTAAAGTAGGCAGAGCCCAGCTGTGACTGTAGACCCAAGTTGTCTCATCCATATCAGCAATCAAGCTGGTCAGGAATCAGATGGACTTGTTGCTCCTCCATCATTTTAGTGTCTTTTTCTTTTTCTCAGAAGTCAGAGAAGAGAAAGAGGTGGTTACTTATCAGCCTCCAACTTTCTGCACCCACCCTTTCAGTCAGTATCATGAATATTATTAAGCATGAGCAACAGCTCTGCTATTGGTTACCCATGAGAGAACTTTTCGGGAGGACTTAGCCCCATTAGGGGACAACAACCCCTTTATTGCTGTGTTCAAGCAGGTGACAAGTGCTTAGAATGCCTCATCCCATGGGGTCCTGCTGGACAGGAGTTCTTATCATGTACTCACTGTAAAAAAGTCAGCCTAATCCCATGGGCAGAGGAGACTGGCAGGCTACAGTCCATGGAGCCACAAAGAGTCGGACACGACTGAGCGACTTCACTTTCACTCTTCACTTTCATGCACTGGAGAAGGAAATGGCAACCCACTCCAGTGTTCTTGCCTGGAGAATCCCAGGGACGGGGGAGCCTGGTGGGCTGCCGTCTATGGGGTCGCACAGAGTCAGACACGACTGAAGCGACTTAGCAGCAGCAGCAACAGCAGTCAGTCAGCACTAGTCAGCCTAGCCTCCTCTGGGTCCCAGGCTGTTGTGTAGTGTGTCAGAGCATGTCAGCCTGATGCATTCATTTATTCAACAAAAATTTGTTGAGCATCCTCCATGTTCTAGACACTGGTTCTCCCCTGGGGCTGGGCAGTGAATAAGACAGACGGATCTTTGCTCTCAAGGGGATGTTACTCTAGTTGGGAAGACAGACAATAAGTAAATATGTTTATAAACAAGATAATCTCAGATAATGCTAAGGGCACTTAAGAAAACAAAGTGAGGATGCACATTTGAGAATGGTGGGGCTGGAGGGTGAGTAAGTGCTATTGGTGCATTTGCTGTGAGCCGGTGCCTTGTGTGTCTGGCGTTTGCCGTCCCACAGCCCACACCTGCGACTCTTCAAAGGTCTGCCTTTGTCTTGCTGGAGCCACTTCCTGGGCAGGAGAGAGAGCTAGAGGTGCTGGGAGCTTCTGTTCACATTATCGTCCTGCAGCCAGCTTTGCCCAATGACTGACTGACCGGTACGGGAGTGTGCAAGCCCAGCTCCCTTGCAACTCGTCCAGGCAAACTCTCAGGCCTAACTGACCCCAGAGCTCCCATGGGATCAAGCTGAGGCTGGGCCTCTGCTTCAGTTCACTCCCTCGCTTGGCTTGTTCTAACGTTTCACCCTGTGTCCCTGCGCCTCCCTCCCTCACTGGTTTCCCTGGATGGTGCATCCTTAATAAACCGCCTGCACATGAATCCACAGCTCAGGGTTTGCTTCTAGGATACTTAACCCAGGAAGCGGAGGAGCAATCCTGTTTAGCGGGTGAGCAGGAAGGCCTCCCTGAGGGATGCCATCTGAGCCCAGAGCCAAGTAATCAGAACAGGTCCATCGTGAGACAGTCTGGGTATGAGCTTTGGGTGTTTGAGGAACAGAAAAGAAGCCAGTGTGATTTCAGAGTGAGTGAGGAAGAGAGTGGCAGGAGAAGTACCCCCACCCCTCACCTGCCTCGGGAGCTGGAGGCTGGCCTGCAGCTGATACAATCATCCTCCTCACCACCTGGCAGTGATGAGGAGGATGGTTGTTAGGGGAGGTGTAGCAACCTTTTCTCTTCCAATTTGCCCAAACAATCTATGGAATGAGGCCTAAAATTTGGAAAACCCACCTGAAAGCCATTGACTCTAAGGAGAATTGAGGCCAGCTTGTGTTTTGCTGACGCAGGGGCTTGGACAGCATCTTCACTGGGTGAGAGGTGCTTGCGGTGATCAAATACATCCAACAAGTAGAGGGCGATGGAGATCCTGGAAGGATCTAGCTCAGTTTCTGGACTTGGTACTTCAAGAGAAGAAAGGCATCACTGCAGTGTCTGGTAAGAGATTGATATGATAATTTCCATGTCTTGGATCTCCTTTCATTTTAAATGTAACTGTGTGTCAAGATGCTTCATGAAGTGCATGAGTGTGACCCTGGCCAGGGCAGTGAAAGCAGATGAGAGTATGGATACCCTGTTAGGAAAACCTTGCTCAGGTGATGTTTGCCTCCTGGCGAATGAACCAGCCTGTAGGTGGGGTCAAGACTGTACTGTGTGTCTTGGATGAGAAAGAGAAAATGCCTTTCTAAGGGAAAAGCAGGCAGGAAGTAGGCTCTTTTTGTATGCTTGAGCCTCTCTGGAAATTGTTTAATAAGGATGCTCCAAAGCCTCAAAGCAAGGAGCCTAGCTCACTTAGAACTTGGCCATGAAGGCCCCCCAACTTTAAATTTTCCTTGTTGATTTTTTGTCAGAATGAATCAATAACCTGCATCATTCGTGTAATTGGACTTTGACTGAAATTTATAGAAATAAAAAAAATAATATAGATAGAGACTGAGGGCAAACCCCTGGTGACCATGGCAAAATGTCGTGTTCTTTAAACAGACCTATTCTGAGTTCTTGTTAATCTTTTGTTTTTATATTAAAAGCACAAAAATCTTATTTCTTGCAAAAAAAAAACCAAACCAAAACAGATCTATTCTGCTCAAACTGTTAAGGTATTTTAATTATATTTTCATGCCAAGACTTTATTTCTTGCTTCAGGAACACTCAATGAGAGATAATTGCTGTAATTTCTTCCTGATTCATGTTATGCTTTGTCCTTAATGCAATTTTAAGAGGAAGGTTTTAGCTGACTATTGATTATGTAGGTCTAAAATCCCCAAAGTTTTTTTCCCATTTGGTTCTATTTCATTTTGTCAATATTTGTGTTAAGCAATCTACATTGATTTCAATGAAGAGATGCATTCCAGCTACCTTTTCAAATAAATGGCAATGTGCCAGAGCAGAAAGGAATCTTCTGCCAAACCCTTCTTGGCTGACTTAACCACTCAACCGACTGGCAACAACAGTGTTCTCTTGTTGTCAATAAGAGAAGAAACAGCATATAAAAGGGAAAGGTACCTTACTGATTAAACAAGAAGACCAAGTAACTGGCTTTATTCACCCCACAGCTTAAGGGCTTTGTGCTGTAGGGAACCCAGCAATTTGTAGGGTCTGTGAATGAGATCCCAAACTTACTGCACTACACGCCAAAAGTAATAGGAGAGAATTTGCTTCATTGACCTGTGGTTAATACCAGCAGGGAAAGCGAGGGATGTTATTTTCCCTTGGTTGCTGTTGTTCAGTTGCTAAGTCATTTCCAACTCTGTGAACCCATGGACTGCAGTGCACCAGGCTTCCCTGTCCTTCACTACTTCCCAGAGTTTGCTCAGATTCATGTTCATTGAGTTGGTCATGCTATCTAACCATCTCATCCTCTGCCGCCCTCTTCTCCTTTTGCCTTCAATCTTTCCCAGCATCAGTGTCTCTTCCAATGAGTCAGCTCTTTGCATCAGGTGACCAAAGTATTGGAGCTTCAACATTAGCATCAATCCTTCCAATGAATATTCAGGGTTGATTTCCATTAGTGTTGACTGGTTTGATCTCCTTGCAGTCCGAGGGACTATCAAGAGTCTTCTCCAACACCACAGCTCAAAAGCATCAGTTCTTCAGTGCTCAGCTTTCTTTATACCCCAACTCTCACATCCATACATGACTAGTGGAGAAAACATAGCTTTGACTATATGTACTTTTGTTGGCAAAGCAATGTCTTTACTTTTTAATACGCTGTCTAGTTTTGTCGTAGCATTCTTTCCGAGGAGCAACTGTCTTTTAATTTCATGACTGCAGTCACCATTCACAGTGATTTGGAACCCAAGAAAATACAGTCTGTCACAGTTTCCATTGCTTCTTCATCTGTTTGCCATGAAATGATTGAACTCGATCCCATAATCCTAGATTTTTTTTTTTAAATGTTGAGTTTTAAGCCAGCTTTTTCACTCTTATCAAGAGGCTCTTTAGTTCCTCTTCACTTTTTACTATTAAAGTGGTATCATCTGCATATCTAAGATTGTCGATATTTCTCCTGGCAATCTTCATTCCAGCTTGTGATTCATCCAGTCTGGCTTTTCACATGATGTACTTTGCAAATAAGTTAAATAAGCAGGGTGATAATATACAGCCATGTTGTACTCCTTTCCCAACTTTGAACCAGTCAGTTGTTCCATGTCTGGTTTTAACTGTTGCTTTTTTGACCCACACAGTTTTCTCAGGAGACAGGTAAGGCGGTCTGGTATTCCTATTTCTTTAAGAATTTCCCACAGTTTCTTGTAATCCACACAGTCAAAGGCTTTAGTGCAGTCAATGAAGCATAAGTAGATGTTTTTCTGGAATTCCCTTGTTTTTTCTGTGATCCAACGGATGTTGGCAATTTGATGCCTGGTTCCTCTGCATTTTCTAAACCGCGCTTGTCCTTGGTTCACTTACTGCTGAAGCCTAGCTTGAAGGATTTTGAGCATAAACTTACTAGCATGCTAAATGGGTGCAATTGTAGGATAGTTTGTACATTCTTTGTCACTTCCCTTCTTTGGGATTGGAATGAAAACCGACCTTTTCCAGTTCTGTGGTCACTGCTGAGTTTTCCAAATTTGCTGACATACTGAGTGCAACACTTTAACAGCATCATCTTTTAGGATTTGAAATAGCTCAGCTGGAATTTCATCACTTCCACTTGCCTTGTTTGTAGTAATTCTTCTTAAGGGCCCCTAGACTTTAGACTCCAGGATGTCTGACTCTAGGTGAGTTACCACACCATTGTGGTTATTGTGTTATTAAGATCTTTTTTGTATAATTCTTCTGTATATTCTTGCCACCTCTTTTTAATCTCTTCTGCTTCTGTTAGGTCCTTACCATTTCTGTCCTTTATGGGGCCCATCCTTGCATGAAATGTTCCCTTGACATCTCCAACTTTCTTGAAGAGAGCTTTAATCTTTCCCATTCTATTGTTTTCCTCTACTTCTTTGCACTGTTCATTTACAAAGGCCTTCTCATCTCTCCTGCTATTCTCTGGAGCTCTGCATTCAGTGTATATGTCTTTCCCTTTCTCCCTTGCTCTTTGCTTCTCTTTTTTCTCAGCTGTGTGTAGAGCCTCCTCAGACAACCACTTTGCCTTCTTGCATTTCTTTTTGTTTTGTACGGTTTTGGTCACTGACTCCTATACTGTATTATATATCTCCATCCATTGTTCTCAGGAACTCTGTCTACCAGATCTGATCTTTTGACTCAATTCATCACCTCCAGTGTATAATCATAAGGGATTTGATTTAGATCATACTTGAATTGCCTAGTGGTTTTCCCTACTTTCTGCCATTTAAGCCCGAATTTTGCAATAAGGAGATGATGATCTGAGCCACAGTCAGCTCCAGGTCTTTTTTTTTGCTGAGTGTATAGAGCTTCTCCACCTTTGGCTGCAAAGAATATAATCAACCTGATTTCATTATTTATCATTTGGTGATGTCCATGTGAAGAGTCATGTCCTGTGTTGTTGGAAAAGTGTGTTTGCTATGAGCAGTGTGTTCCCTTGACAAAAGTCTGTTAGTCTTTGACCTTCATTTTGTACTCCAAAGCCAAACTTGCCTGGTTCTCCAGGTATCTCTTGACTGCCTACTTTTGCATTCCAATCTCCTATGATGAAAAGGACATCTTTTTTTAGTGTTACTTCTAGAAGGTCTTGTAAGTCTAGAGGATGAAATCCATATTGCATCAGAAGTGCAGAGCTCTTCTTTAATCTACATCCATATTTTCTATTCAGCTGGGAGTGTTACACATTGTATTATGTGCTGTCCATAACTGTAGCCAGAGAAAAGTCAGGATGCATGTGTGTCTTGAGGGGAGAAGTAGGGAGGAAGGGAGAGAGAAGTGAAGGCTAGTCATGAGACATGCCTGGTGGGAATCCCATCCCAGGTCGGTTCAAGTCCGTCATGTCACCATTCATTTACCAGTGAATTTTATTATTCTTACTTTATGTACCTAATTGTTCTCTCTCACCCATATAAGATGGAGCAGGGCTTGCCTGGTGGCTCAGTGGTAAAGAATCTGCCTGCAATGCAGGAGACACAGGAGACACAAGTTCAATTCCTGGGGTAGGAAGATGTCCTGGAGAAGGAAATGGCAACCCACTGCAGTATTCTTGCCTGGAAAATCCCATGGACAGAGGAGTCTGGTGGGCTACAGCCCATGGGATTGCAAGGGTCCCACACGATTGAGCAACTGAGTGCACGCACATGTGCGCGCACATACACACACATAAGAGGAGAGAAAAAGGACAGAAAATGGGGGTTGGGTGGGGCAAGGGTCATTATCATATTTCATGGTACTGACTGCTGCTACACTCTATTTGGTTTACCATTTGGGGCAGGTAAATAAGCTGATAAAATACTAACCTTGGTAATTAAATATTTGCATTACAGAAATTCTAAACCTTCAGTCCCATAGATCATTATTTTATTATTATAAAATAAATACCTGTTATTTTTAAGAAATCAAATAGATTGACATGAAGGAAACTCTTCACCTCCTCCACTCTCAATTCTTATTTCTTTAAGGTATTCATTGCAGAGTCTTTCGTCACTTTTATACATGTGTATTTTTTTGGACAATGAGCTCCTTCGACGTTTTTAAAATTACTTTTTATTGGAGTTTAGTTGCTTTACAGTGTTGTGTTAGCATCTGCTGTCCCCGGCAAAGTGAATCACCCGTACATAAACATATATGCCCATGGCAGTGCACATACGTCACACAGATTTGAATTTGTTTTTTTGCACAAATGGGATTATACTTTAAGTTCTATTAGGTGGCTTTATTTTTTTTCCCAACATAGTTTTGACAGCTTCATATTCATGTATATAAATATATATGAGGATGACTGTATACTTCATCCAGAGACACATGTTGAGTGACTGGGAGTGCTGTATTCACAGAATGGGACAACAGGGATGAACTGGAAATGTTCTGGGTATTTGGTCCCACTGTCTATAGATCATGGTTTGAAGTCAGCCTCTGTTTGGAGGAATCCATCAGCAAACAAGAACTAGAGATATTCTCATTATAAAAACTGTGGAAAGTTTTGGCTAAACAAACAAACAACTAACACTGCCAACTCTAGCAAGTTGACATTACAATTTTTGTCCTCGAGTTACATGAATGGAAAACAGGGAGAAGGTGGTAAAGGAGGATACATCCCTCATAATAGATTTGAATATTTTAACCATGTCAGCAAAGCAGTGAGATGGATAAGAGAAAGAATGAAGATCTCCTGGAAGGACACAGGGAACTGGCAAGAATAAATTAGGGCTTCTGTTGATTGTACTCCTATAGAACTTGAAGTCTACCCCACAGATGGTAGTTTACTTCTCATCCTTCACATACAGAGTTTTGCACATGTTTGGGGGTTGGGGAGGGGATTGGAAAGATTAATACTGGCTTTGTTACCCCAAACTCAAACAATTTCCTTAGGGCATTTTTGGTTCTCTATTGTGCTTTGTGCTTCATTTCATATAAAGTCAATGTGGGGCTTGGGGTGTTTTCTTTGATAGAGAAGCAGCTGTGAGATAATTGGTGACCAGAGAGTGGAGGAGCCACAAATCCTGAGCAATTGGAGCTCTCACAGTCAGAAGAAACAATATAATGTTCAAAGGGGAGGAGGGGGTGTCACCCATCTCTGTTTGATGCAGTAGATTGTTGTTTTCCCCTTAGCTACGTGGAAAGGACTAATTTCATTTTTATGTGACTTGTACTTATAGTTTCTCATTTCTCACAGACTGTTTTCCAAATTCACATCACCAAGCCATCTGGCTGGCACGTCTGCACATGCCTTGTAGAGAATCTACTTGTCCTATGTCTTTCTTTTCAGTTTGATATTTGTCAGACAGTTTGGTGAACATTGATTATAAGTCCTCTTTTAATTCTAGAAAGGGATAAAGTGAAATATGACAAATTCAAAATTCAAGTATGATAATGTAAGAAGTATAGACAAAAGCATTGGAAAGTTATTTTTCTCATCTCTGGGTATCTAGTCTATGAATCTGGACACCACCAATGAGGTGTACTAGAAGTGCTGGACTGGCCATCAGATCTGAGTTCTGATCCTGGTTCTGACACTGATTCACTCTATAGTCTTGGGCAAGATTCTGGGCTTCAGTTTTCCTCTTTGTACAGAGGGGTAAAACAATTGAATTTGTTGACTGAAAAAAGGCACAACCTAAAAGTTGAGAATCATGTTTTATTTGTGGACATACTGAGGACTTAAGACTGGGAGACAGCCTCCCAGCTCTGATAGACTGTTCAGAAGAGGTAAGAGAGAAGCAAGAACATATAGGAGTTTTTGCAACAAAAATCAGATATTCAGATTACTGCGATTTAAAGAAAAACCAGACATCTCAAGTTAATGAATTTAGTACTTGTCTATGTATGAGAAGATGCAAGAGTCTGGGTTCATTCAAATCATTCCTTTGATAGGCATCTTAACTGTCTAGGGCTAGTATCCTAGTTTTTTTCCAGCCCGAATCCCCTTAGGGTACACAGTCAGGGGACTCTGCAGTATGGCAGGTGACATTCTTCATCCACAATTTCTATGGTTCCCTTCAGGTCTAACATTATCTCTGATTTTGCTACTTTGTTTTCTTACAAAGTGAAAAATCACAGAAATGTTTTTCTTGACTTTACATTCATTTCTAATTTTTTTCTCTGAATTACCACTTCAGAGCTTCCCTGGAGGAGGCATCCTTCTGGTTCTGCTCCTCTTCCTTTCTTTATGTTTTGGCAGGCACTGTTAGACTTGAGGTGGGGCCAGATCACAAGACTGCCTTTTAACCATTGTTGGTTGGGGGCGCCCTGCAAGTATTTCTCACATTGGTCTGCTTCTGATATCTGAAATTTCATCCTCAGGAGTTTGTTTCCTGCCTATAAGTCACCTGCACTCTATTAATATACATTTGGCCTGGGAGAAGCAACACCTTAAGCTTGTTTCAGCTTAATTGGAATGCATTTATCTGGGTTTTCCCATTGAGCTGGCTAACTGACCACAGCACCTCTGGGCAGGAGAGAAACAATGGCATCATTTTTATAGGTCATAGGAGTGAGTGATACATCAAAAGTCTGGACTATGCCTGGTGTTGCTACCTGGTGGGAATCAGAGTCAGAGACAATGAGGAACTTGGGAGGGAGGTGAAGGAGAGAGTCGTGGAACACTCAATGGGGAAACTTGAAGGCAGCTGCAAAGATGGAAGTCAGCAGACACCAAGGCCCCGCCCCCAAATTTGCTGCATAATTTCCCTTAGCTTGGGTCTGTCCATTACTCTGTAGGAAACTACTGTGGTTCTCAATGAGCACTTGAGAGCCAAAAGGCAGGGAAGGGAATCACATTGTATTAACTTGTGACACTTTCTCATGGCTCCTCCAGAGTCTCTTTGTCTGCATTTTGCCTGAATTTCAGACCTATAATTAGAGTTGAGAAGAAAATGTTCTGCACTCCGAGTTTTGCTAACACCACCGTTTTTTTAGAGAGGAAGTTTTTTTAGAGGTGAAGAATACAGTAAATCTTCCCCCATCTCTTTACAAAACACACTCTCTGTTAAGAATCTAAGAAAGGTAGCTTGCTGCAGTTTCTTTCTAGAAGAACTTGTTTCTGTTAAGAGAGAAAAGAATACCTAGTCTCCTAGCTTTCTAGTGCCACCCTGCAGCTTTTGAGAGTGCAGGGTTGGAGGTGCATGCTGGGAGACTCACTTTTTTCTGGGGCTGTGCTGGTGGAGCAGAGGTTTCATTTATTTGATGTGTCTTTGTTTCATGCTGTTCTGACATTTTGTAAAAGGTGGCTTTCTTCTGGTGAAAGTTGATTACACAGTGTCTTTTCTCTCTTTAATAATTCATGTGTTTAACCTTACAAGCAACTCTGGATATTATAGCGATGGAGTGGTTAAGGAAGTTTGGTGGACAGTGTTATGCATCAAATTTGTGTGTTTCCTAAAGGAATGGTAGCTGCTAGAGGATTTTTGAAAAGAATGGATACGTAAAAGTAAGGAACACTCCTCAACAGTTACTGACCTTAGCGTCAGTATCTCCTGAATGCCAATGATTCCTTTCTTCTTGGTGAAATTGATCCCACCAAACAAAGAGGCCATATTAAAGGTGAAAAGTATTCTATTTTTATTCTACTTTGTTTATTTACTTTTGCTTAATTTGTTCATTTAGTCCACTGGACTGGGAGAGGATAAGAAACTAGAGAACCAATGAGGAGGACATAGCTAATGAAGCAATAGAAGCATATTTCTAGACCTCTAGTTACCATAGGGAAGGAAATGGTAACCCACTCCAGTATTCTTGCCTGGGAAATCCCATGGATAGAGGAGGACAGGGATATCCCAGGACAGAGGGATTTCTGCAAAAAAATCCCAGGACAGTCCATGGGACTGTAGAAGAGTTGGACACGACTTAGTGACTAAACACCAACAAACAACTAGTTCCCATGTATCCCTCAGTTCAGATCCACTGCCCTTACAGTGGTAACACAATCTCCTAAACTTCAAAACTTCTTAAATTTCAGTACTTTTTCCTGTGCAGATTTAGATCAGTTTATTTTTTTCAGTCTCCAGTTCAGTTCAGTTCAGTCACTCAGTCGTGTCCAACTCTTTGCAATCCTATGAATCGCAGCATGCCAGGCCTCCCTATCCATCACCAACTCCCGGAGTTCACTCAGACTCACGTCCATCGAGTTGGTGATGCCATCCAGCCATCTCATCCTCTGTCGTCCCCTTCTCCTCCTGCCCCCAATCTCTCCCAGCACCAGAGTCTTCTCCAATGAGTCAACTCTTCACATGAGGTGGTCAAAGTACTGGAGTTTCAGCTTTAGCATCATTCCTTCCAAAGAACTCCCAGGACTGATCTCCTTCAGAATGGACTGGTTGGATCTCCTTGCAGTCCAAGGGACTCTCAAGAGTCTTCTCCAACACCACAGTTTAAAAGCATCAATTCTTCAGTGCTCAACTTTCTTCACAGTCCAACTCTCACATCCATACATGACCACTGGAAAAACCATAGCCTTGACTAGACGGACCTTTGTTGGCAAAGTAATGTCTCTGCTTTTGAATATGCTATCTAGGTTGGTCATAACTTTCCTTCCAAGGAGTAAGCGTCTTTTAATTTCATGGCTGCAGTCACCATCTGCAGTGATTTTGGAGCCCCCCAAAATAAAGTCTGACACTGTTTCCCCATCTATTTCCCATGAAGTGATGGGACCGGATGCCATGATCTTCGTTTTCTGAATGTTGAGCTTTAAGCCAACTTTTTCACTCTCCTCTTTCACTTTCATCAAGAGGCTCTTTAGTTCCCCTTCATTTTCTGCCATAAGAGTGGTGTCATTAGTTGTTTTCAATTATTCAATAACTGAATAGAAGAAACCAGAGGGAAAAAAATCAGAGACTTACAAGTTAGGAGAATAGAAATTTTCAGTTGTAAACTTCCACTTAGCTCTTCTATTTCTTTGCTGAGGTTTTCCATTTTTTTTCATTTAAGAGTATTCATAATTGCTTGTTGAAGTATTATGATCATAGCTGCTTCAAAAATTGTGTCAGGTAATTCTAACATCTCTGTCATTTTGGTGTTGACATATTTTAATTGCTTTTATCCAGTTCGAGATCTTCCTGGTTCTTGATATGACATCCTGGTTCTTGATATGACAATAGATTTTTTCAATTGAATTGATGAGGCTTTTTAGATTATATTATGAGGTTCTGAATCTTACTTAAGCCTTCTATTTTAACTGACTTTATCTGACACCACTCTGGCAGGGAAGGGAGGCTCTTTGCTTCGTTACTGTCGGGTGGAGGTGGATGTCCGGGTTTCCCACTCAGCTTCAGTTGATACCAGAGGGAGGGGGCTCCTCGTTACTGATGGATGGGAGGTTCAACTCCCAAAGTGGTCTCCACTAGCTGACACTGCAGTGGTGGTGACCTCGTTACCAATGGGTGATGGTAAAAGTCTTGACTGTCTACTAGGCCACCTCTGACACCAGCCTAGTGAGGAGGAGGAGGGATGCCTTCTTCTTTCTGGTGAAGGTAGAAGTATAGGTCTCCACTTGGTCCCCACTAACAGAGTGAGAGGTCAGCAGGGGAGAAGAGAGACTTGTTACTGACAAGGATAAAAAGACTGGCTTCCTTCTTGGCCTTCTCTGATACCACCCTGGGAGGGATTTTGGTGTGCCTCATTCGAGCCTGCTGAGGATGGAGGTCTGGACTGTCCACTTAGCTTTTGCTGGAATGAATGAGGGGGGATCCACAGTTTTTCCTGTGGTGTTATGTTGGAGTAGAACAGTTTCTATCTGAAAGTTTTTTGTCATAGATCACAGATTTAAATGTAAAACCTAACATTTAGAGAGCTTTTAGAAAAAATATAGAAGACTATATTGGGTGTTTAGGGCTAGACAAATAGTTCTTAGACTTGACAGTAAAAGAATGAACTAAATAGGAAAAATTGATACATTGGACTTCATCAAATTTAAAAACTTTTGTTCTATGATTATGTTAAGATGATGAAGAGACAAGCTATAGATTCACAGAAAATAATTGCAAACCACATATTCACCAATGGAATAGTATCTAGAATACATTGGGATATATGTATATCTATGGCTGATTCATGTTGAGGTTTGACAGAAAACAGCAAAATTCTGTAAAGCAATTATCCTCCAATAAAAAATAAATTAATTAAAAAAACCTCAAAGTTCAACAGTAAAAACAAACAAACAATTTAATTCAAAATAAACAGAAGACATGGAGAGAAATTTTTTTATATATATTTTAATTGGAGGCTAATTACTTTACAATATTGTATTGGTTTTGCCATACATCAACATGAATCCGCCACGGGTGTACATGTGTTCCCAATCCTAAACCCCCCTCCCATCTCCCTCCCCATGCCATCCCTCCGGGTCATACCAGTGCACCAGCCCCAAGCATCCTGTATCCTGCATCAAACCTGGACTGGCGATTCATTTCTTATATGATATTATACATGTTTCAATGCCATTCTCCCAAATCATCCCCCGACCCTCTCCCACAGAGTCCAAAAGACTGTTCTATATATCTGTGTCTCTTTTGCTGTCTCCCATACAGGGTTATCGTTACCATCTTTCTAAATTCCATAGATATGTGTTAGTATACTGTATTGGTGTTTTTCCTTCTGGCTTACTTCACTCTGTATAATAGACTCCAGTTTCATCCACCTCATTAGAACTGACTCAAATGTATTCTTTTTAATGGCTGAGTAATACTCCATTGTGTATATGTACCACAGCTTTCTTATCCATTCATCTGCTGATGGACATCTAGGTTGCTTCCATATCCTGGCTATTATATACAGTGCTGCGATGAACACTGGGGTACATGTGTCTCTTTCAATTCTGGTTTCCTCAGTGTGTATGCCCAGCAGTGGGATTGCTGGATCATAAGGCAGTTCTATTTCCAGTTTTTTAAGGAATCTCCACACTGTTCTCCATAGTGGCTGTACTAGTTTGCATTCCCACCAACAGTGGAAGAGCATTCCCTTTTCTCCACATCCTCTCCAGCATTTATTACTTGTAGACTTTTGGATCGCAGCCATTCTGACTGGCATGAAATGATACCTCATTGTGGTTTTGATTTGCATTTCTCTGATAATGAGTGATGTTGAGCATCTTTTCATGTGTTTGTTAGCCATCTGTATGTCTTCTTTGGAGAAATGAGACATTTTACTAAAGAAGATATATACAACTTTTATAATGATGGAGAAAAGTCGCATGTGGTGTCTGCTTGTAAATTTTCTTAATGAAGGTAAGCATCAAAGTTCCTTTCTAAAGAAACAATGGAAATACTCTGAGTTGGCAGCCAGAGCATTACCAAGCAAGCATTTTGGGTCATGTGTCAAACACCAGAGAGGTCTGAGGTTGGTGACACAGGCCCTGCCACAAGGGCTTTATGGTGTGCTAGTAAAAATGGTAGCTGGCCTGTTTGGAGCATCTGCTGTGGGCCAGGCAGGCCATTGGCAGTGTTGCTAAGTGCTCTCAGCCACTCTGCAAGGGAGTGAGAAGCAATCCTCCTTCACACACATGGAAACAGGGTCAAAGATGTGAAAGAGCTTGCTTATTCTCAGAGAACAAGTCAATGTTGGTGTTCAGGTACGAACCAGATATGCACATGCCAGACTATCTCTAAACAGGAAAGAAAACACAGTCAGAAATGGGCAGGTTCCATCAGCCCTCCTTATCTGTGGGGTCTGGAATTCAATCTGTAACTGGTTGAATCAACAGATGCAGAACCTGCAGATAAGGAGGGCCCATTGTATTAGGCCACTTGATATAAGGGACCTGAGCATCCATGGATTTTGGTGTCCTCAGGGGTCGTGGCACCAGTCCCCTACAGATACTAAGGGAGACAATTAATTTAAATGTTCAGAAAGTGGCAGATAATAGAGACAGTGATGGGGAAGAGATGGTTAGACCAAGAATAAGCACATTATAAATATGAATTGTGAACTCACTTTCATGTCTAAGCTAGAGGATATTTTCTGATGGCTCAGCAGTAAAGAATTCCCCTGCAATGAAAGAGATGCAGGAGATGTGGGTTCAGTTCCTGGGTTCGGAAAATTGTTTGGAGGAGGAAATGGCTACCCACTACAGTATTATGGCTGGGAAAATCCCATGGACAAAGGAGCCTGGCAGACTACAGACCATGGGCATTGCAAAGAAACAGACACAACTGAGCTCAGATGTGACTGAGCACCCACCCATACAGAGGGTATTTTCAGTATTGTTTTAATTGGCCATGTGTACTGTAACAGTAAGCCAACACAAGCATGTCTATTTACTTTGTAATGTGACACGCATTATCCTGTTGACAAAGCATTAATAAATGCTACCCTTCCATTTACATTAAAAGGGAAAATTCCTTCAAATTTGGCTCAGAACTTTCCACTTAGGAGGAGAGTTTCTCTATTTTATTTTATTCTGGGTCCTTCCTGCCTGTCTCCTTCCTTCCTTCCCATTTCTTCAGAGGATCTATTCCTGCCAAATCTTGAGTTTTGTAGTCAACTGTCCACCAAAATGTAGAAAATACAGAATGAACACTAAAATAAACTACTACCAGTACATCATTATTCCAAGAAGCTCGTCATCCTTTGGGACTCCACATAGGCAATGGAGAATATACGTGAAAAGCAAACAACAAACCATCCCAATGTCTGTGTGAGGGGGCAGAAATGATTACCATGGGAATGTTCAAACAACTTGCCTCCTTCCTGCTCTCTGACAAGCCTCCCTGAATCAGGAGCTCAGTTCCCCACCTCCTCACCCAACTAAAGAGGGATGATCCTTTCTTACTTCTGGAGAAACTACATCAATCCAAAGGATGAAGGGATGGGAGCAGGGAAAAGAAGAGAAAAAGATTAAAAGCATCAGGATGCAGTCTTTAGAGCAGATGTGAAATGGGGAAGCCATGTTTTTGGGTGGAATTATGTATTTGGATCTTCACAGACTTCAGTTAAGTTGAGGCAGTTTTTTGAGTAATTTCCTGGTTACTTTAGGTTGTTGGTGGATAGAGTTTATGCATTTCCAGGAACCAGAGCCACATCTGGAAGCCCTGCCAAACTTACAGCATTCTATGACTTCAGTTTTCAGTTCAGTCGTTCAGTCGTTCAGTCTTGTCTGACTCTTTGTGACCCCATAGAACACAGCATGCCAGGCCTCCCTGTCGATCACCAACTTCCGGAGTTTATCCAAACTCATGTCCATTGAGTTGATGATGCCATCCAACCATCTCATCCTCTGTCATCTCCTTCTTCTCCTACCTTCAATCTTTCCCAGCATCAGGGTCTTTTCAAATGAGTCAGCTCTTCGCATCAGGTGGCCAAAGTACTGGAGTTTCAGCTTCAACATCAGTCCTTCCAATGAACACTCAGGACTGATCTTCTTTAGGATGGACTGGTTGGATCTCCTTGCAGTCCAAGGGACCTTCTTTATAGTCCAACTCTCACATCCATACATGACTACTGGAAAAACCATTGCCTTGATGAGACAGATCTTTGTTAGCAAAGTAATGTCTCTGCTTTTGAATATGCTATCTAGGTTGGTCATAACTTTCCTTCCAAGGAGTAAGCATCTTTTAATTTCATGGCTGCAGTCACCATCTGCAGTGATTTTGGAGCCCCCCCAAAATAATGTCAGCCAGCTTCCACTGTTTCCCCACCTATTTGCCTTGAAGTGATGGGACTGGATGCCATGATCTTAGTTTTCTGAATGTTGAGCTTTAAGCCAACTTTTCCCCTCTCTTCTACCACTTTCATCAAGAGGCTCTTTAGTTCCTCTTCACTTTCTGCCATAAGGGTGGTGTCATCTGCATATCTGAGGTTATTGATATTTCTCCCAGCAATCTTGATTCCAGCTTGTGCTTCCTCCAGCCCAGCATTTCTCATTATGTACTCTGCATATAAGTTAAATAAGCAGGGTGACAATATACAGCTTTGACGTACTCCTTTTCCTATTTGGAGCCAGTCTGTTGACCATGTCCAGTTCTAACTGTTTTCACAATAAACTGGAAAATTCTGAAAGAGATGGTAATATCAGACCACCTAATCTGCCTCTTGAGAAATCTGTATGCAGGTTAGGAAGCAACAGTTAGAACTAGACATGGAACAACAGACTGGTTCCATTCTATGACTTAGAGACCAGCAAGGATCAGCTCACCTGGCTTTCTGGGTAGCTGGAGGGAGGTGGATAAGCCAACTCAATCAACTTGAGAACAGCCAATGTTGGATGGATCACCTGTGAGTGAGGTATTAGGTTAAACATTTCCAACTGCCATTTTTAGCAGAAATACTGTTGAATGTTTAGAAATGCTAAAATCTATTATTGAATATTTAAAAAGGACGTTGAAACTGAATATGTGGGAAGAAATGGACTTTGATGTTAAAAGATATTTGAATTCTGGACTTTTTTACTTAGTAGATGTATGGATGTGTGCAAGTTAGTGCAACTGCTCTGAGTCTCAGTTTTCTCATCTGAAAAATAGATATAACAACACCTCATAGGGATGGAGTGAGAGATGATAAGGCATGTAGAGCTTTCAGGACATTGTATGCACTCAAAGATTAGTCTACTGAACCCACTTCGTTGAGGTCTTTAGCTTTGATTTGCTAGACATGTTGAACAGTAGTTCATTTCCCTGGACTTTTGTGGTGATGAACAGGGAGGCCTGGCGTGCTGCAGTCCATGGGGTCACAAAGAGTCGGACAGGACTGAGCGACTCAACTGAACTGAACTGAGCACTCAGAATCAATTGCATAAGAGGAAGAAGGGATCTGCCAGCTCATCTAGTTGAAGGCTACACTTTACATATGTAGAAATCCAAGCCAGGGGATGCTTCCCTAGGTCACAAAACTAAGCCAGTGTCAAAATCCTTGCTGCCAGGTCCAGGCTGCCAGTTCCAGAGGGTCAATTGAGTTACATAAGAGAGTTGGGCTGATCTTGCATCTCACATCCATCCAGCAGAAACCCAGGGTGGGGAGAAGAGGGACAATGAGAACCGTGAATGTGCCCCAAGGTCAACTTTCCTTTCAGGCACAGATAATAAAGGCTCTATGTGGCTCCTTCACCCCAGGAGACCCAGAGCTGCCCTAAGGTTTAGGTAGAAAAGGTAAATTGATTTCATCTCACCATCAATTCATTTGGAGTTGCCTGGGGATTTGTTGAGAGTATTCTGTGACCAGTTCCAGATTCAACAAGACAGGGTTCTATGATGGATGAACAATATCTGCTTTGGGTGTGGGGGAAGTAGCAGCGTGAATTCCTGGACCCTATCTTCAATGGATGCTGCTGAATCAGAATCTCCAGGGATGTAGCTCAGGAATCTGCATTTTAAATAAGCCCCCTGGGTATATTAAGTTTGAGAACCACTTACCTAGTGGATAAAGTTAAAATCCCTCTGAGTGTGCCATAGGTCCACTAGGACCTAGCCCAGAAGGTTCCACCCAGCAGTTAATGAGATGTGTTATTTAGGAGGAAAGATCTCACCTAGCAGTGGAGCCTGAGGAGATGCCAGTTTGTCCAGAGTCCTCCTCAGTCTACCATCAGTCTATCTGAGCTGTCCTTGAGGTCTGAGATAGCTCTCAAAGGCACTGGGATAGTCACAGGAAAACAGCGGATTACATGTTCTGCAAACTGATTGTCATTGTTTGAATTGCCTTCCTCCCAAAATGCATATGGTGATGTTCTAACTGCCAGTACCTCAAATTGTGATCTTGCTTGGAAAATAGGTTTGCAGCAGATAAATTCAATTAGTTAAGATGAGGTCATACTGGAATAGAATGGGCCCCCTAACCCAATATGACTGCTGTCCTTGAAAAAGGGGAAATTTGATACAGAAGTAGACCCATGCAGAGGGAAGACAGTGTGAAGAGATACACAGAGAAGATGGCCATCTGCAGGTCAGGGAGAGAGGCCTCTAGTCAGAGATGTCAGAAGGAACCTATATTGCCAACACTTTGATTTTAGATTTGTAACCTTCTAACAGTTTCAGAACTGTGTGACAGTAAATGTTCTGTTGTTTAAGCTATCCAGTTTGTGGTTGTTTGTTAAGGCAGCCCTCATGAATTAACACCCAGGCCTAAGGACCTTAGAGATGAATGGCCATGGGATAGAGAGGTTTCAGGGAACTGCCCAAGGTCATACAGCTACCAAGTGGTGAGGTGAGGCTGAATCCCAGGTTTAGCCCTTCTCTGGTCATGGGGTTACCTCTCCTGAAAGCAGTTACCAACTTCTTAATCCTGCACCTGCCTCACACTTTCCTGCCTTCCTGGCCCCCGCATGGTGCGCTCTGTTGACTTGGGTTCCTACAGCCAATAACCAGCCCAGCTCTGGGTTCTGCCTCGTTTCTGTGCTGTCGCCACCCTGAGTGATCATGAGCTTACGTCTCCCTGAGCTTCCGCAATGTTGTCAAGTGTCCTGATTCAATAAGATGAATAATCTCCTGAAATAAACATCATAGTGACTGAAGCCATGAAAGAAGTACAGAGTACGCTAGGAAGATTGTTCTTTTTGTTGTTCACTCACCAAGTCATGTCCAACTCTTTGCGACCCCATGGGCTGCAGCATGCCAAGCTTCCCTGTCCTCCACTATGTCCTGGAGTTTGCTCAAATTCATGTCCATTGGGTCTCTAATGCTGTCTAACCATCTCATCCTCTGTCACTGCCTTCTCCTCTTGCCCTCAATCTTTCCCACATCAGGGTCTTTTCAAATGAGTCAGCTCTTCACATCAGGTGGCCTAAGTATTGGAGCTTCAGCTTCAGCATCAGTGCTTCCAATGAATATTCAGGGTTGATTTCCTTTAGGATTGGCTGGTTTAATGTCCTCACTGTCCAAGGGATTCTCAAGAGTCTTCTCCAGCACCACAATTTGAAAGCATCAATTCTTTGGCATTCCACTTTCTTTATGGAATGATGGTCTGTGTCTAAAATATTAGAACATGTGAAAATGGAATCATCGTTAATTTTTCTTCTTTTCAGTGGGGAGGGAGGTTTATATCTGTGATATTGTTTATGTTGCTATTTAAAAAAGCTTTGTAATGTGTTCATTTGTTTCCAGAGGCCTCAGCTATTTTTTCTTCTCTCTTTTTTTTTTTAAATTTTATTTTATTTTTAAACTTTACATAATTGTATTAGTTTTGCCATATCATTTTGATATTTTTTCTTCCCAAGCTTCTTGATATTGAAAGAATCCTTCAAAAAGATTCAAGGCCATTGGACTAGAAACCCCACAATGGGTTATAGCCTTGATTATAATACATTGTTAATTCATTCTATCAACCCATGAATTTTACCATTGTTATTATGTGACCCAAGAGCCAAAACTGCTCCTTGGGTGGGGAAATGGTGACTATAGTTAACTGGACAGAGTTTCTGAAGCTTCCAATCCTATGTGAAGTAATTGCTCTGATTTTTATATATGTCCATTAATATTTTATATCTGATTCAGGAAATACAGAATCAGAAGAATTTATAGCCAAAGGCAAATGTAGACTGAGACTGTTGGTAGTAATTCACTTGAGCCAGCATGGTTAAATAAATAAAACTGATTTTTTGAAGGCATACAGTTTATACAGTAAGGATTGTGAGTTTTTGGTTGAAAGATAAGGAAAAAATGTGTAAGCATTATGTCTGTATCACAGATTTTACGAGACAGGTTGAACAGGGAAATTCACCTCCCAGGGTTGTGAGCAAACATGTGAAGAGGTAGGGCTTGAGGAAGTGATCCAAAAGATGGTGGAGTGATTTATAGAGGCAAAGCATGATTGTATCCAAAAGAATCACCATTTTTTCACCAGTCCTTTTCCCATATGAAAGTCCTTGTCAAAATCATACTCCAACCTTGGGTTGACTCTCCAATGCCCTCCTGTCAACCTTCCACACCCTCCAAGGGGCCGTGACATCCTCTCCTGAAATCCCCACTGGTCATCACTGGACATCTAGGCTGGCACCTTCTCTGCCTGGTGTTGTGGTTATTTGGGACCATCCTTCCTCGCCCCTAGGGTCTACAAACGAAAACTCCTTGATCTGTGAGCCTTGGTTACTGGCCCACCTAGGGGATGTAAAGCCCCTGTGCCTCAGATGAGCTTGTCTACAGAAGATCCAGCATTCTCTTCCCTGCTTCCTGACCACTCCCTGCCTGAGAAGTCAAGGATGATAGGAAACCAGGGAAACAGAGAACAGACCATATACCTTGAGACACTGAGCTCCCTGACATGTGTTAACTGCTTGTCAAAAACCCTTTCCCCTGCTACTTTTTCCTTCTATGTGTTATGAATTAGAAAACTTACAAATGCTTTTTTCCTTATGGGCAGAAGGAAGGGAGTAGATGATTTCCTCTTATTCCATAAGTTTGGTTCTCTCTCTCTGTTAGAGTAAAACTATTTGCTATAATAAATAAACTTCAAACTTAAAAAAAATTGAAGCATAGTTGATTTACAATGGTGTCTTAGTTTTTAGGGGAAGCAAAATGATTCAATAATACATATATACATTCTTTTTTATATTCTTTTCAATTATAAATTATTATAAGACATTAAATATAGTTCCCTGTGCTAAACAAGAGCTTTTCATTAATCTGTTTTACTAGAGCAGTTTGTATCTGCTAATCCCAAACTCCTAATTTATCCCTTTCTCCTTTCCCCTTTGGTAACCATAAGTTTGTTTTGTATGTCTATGAGTCTATTTCTGTTTTATAAATAAGCTCATTTGTATCACTATTTTAGATTCTACATACAAGTGACATCATATGGCATTTGTCTTGCTCTTTCTGGCTTCAGTTAGTGTGATAATCTCTAGGTCCATCCATGTTGCTACAAATGACATAATTTCAGTTTTTTTTTTTATGGCTGAGTGGTATTTTATGCATATACACACTACATTTTCTTTATCCATTCATCTGTCCATGGACATTTAAGTTGCTTTCATGTCTTGACTGTTGTAAATAGTGCTGCTATGAATATAGGGGTGTATGTATCTTTTCAAATTAGAGTTTTGTCCAGATATGTGTCCAGGAGTGGGATTGCTGGATCATATGGTAGCTCTGTATTTAGTTTTTTGAGGAATCTCCAGACTGTTTTCCACTTTGGCCTCACCAATTTACATTCCCACCAAGTGTAGAGAAACCTCAAACTTTTAGTGGCTTAACACAAGGTAAGTTTATTTCCCTATCATGTAACAATCTGATGTATATAATTTTACTCAGGAAGGAGGTTCTTACTTACGGTATCTCAGACACCTAGGTTCCTTCCATCTTGTGGATCTTATCTCCTGCTTCTAGTTAATGGAAAATTCTAAAAATGGCTCATGTCATTGTGATCGCATTTCCTTGGTGAGAACTAGCCATATGGCCACACCAGGATACAAGGGATACTGGGAAATAAATCTCTGGCTGGACAGTAATATCCCAGCAATGAATTCTTACTACAGAAGGGGGAACATAAATTTTGGGGGGTTAGCCAGCAGTCTGTCACACTATCTTAGTGTGGGTGAGAACCATGATTTTAATATATTTACCTCCAGCTTAACTGCCTCATTCCACTCCAGCCAGCAGAGATTCCAAAGCTGTCCTTTATTTGGATTGGACCCCGTACTGTTCAATTTCCACAATCAGATGTAAGCCAAGCCTTTGCAAGCGTTGGCAGTATATGGCAGGGGCTATCGTGGAAAGGGTAGCAGCAAGTTGTGGGTCAGGGTCACCACCAACTGCCTGCATCAGCCCTTTCCTGCTCTGCAACTGTAGATAATTATAAGTTTGGAAAATTATATGCTTATTTTTTCATATCCTTTTTCAATCCTCTGTTGGCATTGTTAAAATAAATATGTTTTTTAAAAAGCATGTCCTGGTTATTATGCTTGCTTCTCTTTTAGCATCTATGACTGTTTCCACATCAGCCCCAACAGAGTGCTTTGCTCAGACAGGTGTGTTGAATGAATAGGCAAACTAACATTAATGGCTTAATAACGTCCAAGGGAAGCTGCATATTAGGGTCTTGGACATTTTATACACCAACTAACCCATGCCTCTGAAATAAGGAGAATGGGGCTTATTCATGAAAACATGAGATGGGGACCACCCAATGCAAGGCAGGCACCTCAACCCAAGTTATTTGACGTCGGTGCTCATGAAATAATGTTTTTGATGGGTATTTTCCAGTCACTATTTACTAAGAATAGTGGATTGTTACTTAGGACTGTAACTGAGTATATTGGTTTTCCAGGTTGAGCTGGGCTGGTATAAATCACTCTACTGGGATCTTAGTTACTCTGACCATGAGCACCTGGCCAGCCAGGCCCCTATCACAGAACTCAGCACATCAAAGCCTAGTAGTTCTCTCACCGCTTAAGTTGGAGGCAGGGAGATCATGGTTGTCATCCTGGGGGCTGTGGGGCTGGATTTGAAGGGAGGGAAAGATGAAGCGATATAATTCTTAAAGGGGAGACAAATGGATATTGAGTAGGTGGTTTAATGCCTATCTAGAATTCACTGAACAAAATTTATGGCCATATAGAGAAATCAGAAAGACAGAAGTACAGAAAGCTTTTGTGAGAAGAAAATAATGTCGTGAAAACATTCCCAATTTCCCACAGATTGGCCTAAATGGAATGTTCAGCTATTTGATTCATCCTCAGTTGTTAGTGAAGCAGACTAACTTTATTTCTTTTAAACCTGAAAGGCATCTGGGAGGTGGTTTGCAGTGAAGTCCCTGGGGGAGGTTGAATGCACTTGGATGCAGGTTCTCTAAAGATTCAGGAAGAGGCTGGGGGGAGGCTTCTGTCTAGCTGTGCCCCATACCTGCTGGGAAGCCTGGCAAATGAAGTGCATGAGGGGGTCAATGGAGGGCAGGGAAAGGAGAAGGCTGGCTGCTAGGAACCATTTTAGAGATCTACCAGGAAACTGAAATATTTAATAGTAGATGCCAATCTACTGATTGGGGCCGCAAACCTATGCTACCAGACACATCTAAGAGTGAATAGCAGTACCTTCTATTCATTTACAGGAAGTAGTTTCTAGGCAACTCTGAGATTGTTTTTTAGTGACTTTCATCTCCCCCGTATTTGTTTAAATCCCCTTTAACATAGTCTTCAGAAATAATACCATTTTGAATTAATTTCTCTGAACTCAATTCTAAGATGCAAATATCCCTGAAAAGAGTCACAAACGTTGTCTATACACACTAACATGTTCCTGGCTTATTAGATGCTTTCTGTCAACAGGAGGAAATCCTGAAGCATGTTGGGAATCGGGAAGTGGAAGGAAAGTCAAGGAGACTCTGTGGCTTCTGGACTGGAGCCATTTAATAGCTCGGCAGGCTTTAATGTACACCTCGAATCTTTGGAAACATGTACATAAATGCTTAGGTAAGTATAATGCCTTGTTCATTTGGCATATTTTACAATATGAATATGATGACTCTTCCCAAATGTGTGGAGTTTTCACCATAGCACACTAGGCTTAGAGCTATTTGACAATAACTTATTTACACTATGAATAAGTTTAGAGTTGAGTTTGCTTAGAACTTAAGTTAATGATAAACATCTAATGTAAAATATATGCATGCAAATTGGTATACCTTTTGGGAAGACAATATCTATTAAAAATTTGCATATGTATACTCTTTGATCTGGCAATCCTACTTCTGGGAATTTTTCCACTGAAATATTCCCACAGTAATGCTAGAATATTGCATTGGATGTTTCCTTAAGCATTGCTTATAGTGCTGAATAATAAAAAATAATTCAAGTATCTTTTAAAAGGATATTTGTTAAATAAATCATGCAACAGCTGTATAGAAGAATACCAAAAAACCTGAGAAGGGTGAGGCATTTCTGCAGTTACTGATACTAAGAGATGTCTAAGCAAGGTTACTATGTGAAAAAGCAAGTGGAATCTGATACAATTCTCTATGGCTGTACAGTCTCAGAAAAGGTCTGAGACATATCAGTTCAGTTTAGTCGCTCAGTCATGTCCGACTCGTGGTGAGCCCATGGACTGCAGCACGCCAGGATTCCCTGTCCATCATCAACCCCTGGAGTTTGCTCAAACTTGTGTCCATCAAATTGGTGAAGCCATCCAACCATCTCATCCTCTGTCATCCCCTTCTCTTCCTGCCTTCAATCTTTCCCAGCATCAGGGTCTTTTCCAATGAGTCAGTTCTTCACATCAGGTGGTCAAAGTATTGGAGTTTTAGCTTTAGAATCAGTCCTTACAATGAATATTCAGGACTTATTTCCTTTAGGATTGACTGGTTTGATCTCCATGCAGTCCTAGGGACTCTCTAGAGTCTTCTCCAACACCACAGTTCAAAAGCATCAATTCTTCAGTGCTTAGCTTTCTTTATAGTCCAACTCTCACATCCACACATGACTACTGGGAAAACCATAGCTTTGATTAGATGGACCTTTGTTGGCAAAGCAATGTCTCTGCTTTTCAATATGCTGTCTGGGTTGGCCATAGCTTTTCTTCCAAGTAGCAAGCGTCTTTTAATTTCATGGCTGCAGTCACCATCTGCAGTGATTTTGGAGCCCCAAATCACTGAGACATATACCAAAGGACATATACCAATTGTAAGTGGTAGTTAACTTAAGGGGATGAGGGTCTTCTACTTTCTGCTTTCATTATTCCTGTGCTGTTTGAATTTTCAACAATATCCATTACTTTTGCAATAAAGTTATTGTTGAAACTATATCCCACCAAGGCATGGCTCAGTTTTGGTCACAAGCCCTCCTCACCAGGGGAATGCTCTTTCTTCTCACTCCTGCAGTGCTATGTGTGTGTCCCAGTTCCATTTCTACGTGCTGTTTCCAATCTCCTGCCTTCTACTGTGTCTGGAGACAGGGTTTCCTTCGTATTAACTCAAGGACAGTGCCTGGATCTTTTAGAATTTGATGTCTCACTTCAAATCCTTTTAGACTTACTTTCCCTTCTTCAGACACCTTTCAGTTTCCATCGGGCTCCTTCCCCCTCCTGTGGTTTTCTCCATGCTCTGCTCTCTACTGTCTTTTTCACGCGGACTTTCTTTCTCTCTGAAGGATCCCATTCTCTAAAAACTGTCTTTTTCTAACTGCTGTTGTTTACTGCCTCCCACTTCAAAGAGGGTAGCAAGTTCTTCTTCACCTACTGTAACTGCAAGTCTGCACTCACCTGCTTTCAGAGGCAGGCATTCATGCCACTAGCTAAAGATACTCTGAGGTTCAGTAGATTCACAGTAATTTCCTGACTTCTAACTGTGCATGGCCAGAGAGGCAACTGAAACACTCATGGGCAGCGTGTAAGCTGGAATAGAGGAATAAATAGCAAGAGGGGCTGAAGTGATCAGCCTCCAAGTTGGCCCCTGGAATCCTTACCTCTTGATGTCACACCCTCTGTGGTCCTCCCTGGACCTGTGTGACCAGTAGAACAATGTGGAAGTCATAGCAGAGCTGTATACTAAGAATGACATATATATATACACACACACACACATATATATGGATACTTATATGAAAAGTTATGACCAACCTAGACAGCATATTAAAAAGCAGAGACATTACTTTGCCAACAAAAGTCCATCTAGTCAAAGCTATGGTTTTTCCAGTGGTCATGTATGGATGGGAGAGTTGGACTATAAAGAAAGCTGAACGCCATAGAATTGATGCTTTTGAACTGTGGTGTTGGAGAAGATGCTTGAAAGTCCCTTGGACTGCAAGGAGATCCAACCAGTCCATCCTAAAGGAAATAGTCCTGAATATTTTTTGGAAGGACTGATGCTGAAGCTGAAACTCCAATACTTTGATCTTTTCACTGGAAAAGACCCTGATGCTGGGAAAGATTGAAGGCAGGAGGAGAAGGGGACAACAGAGGATGAGATGGCTGGATGGCATCACTGACTCAATGGACGTGAGTTTGAGTAAAATCTGGGAGCTGGTGATGGACAGGGAGGCCTGACATGCTGTAGTCCGTGGGGTCACAAAGAGTCAGTCAACTAAACTGAACTGAACTGATATGTATATTTAAAAGTATCCCAGATCCTGACATAGGGTCAGCAGAAGCAGCAGCAGCAGATCCTGACACAGGGTCAATGTTTAGTAAATGTCATCTTTTTTTACATTAAAAAAAATATTTAAACTTATTTTTGGCTATGCTAGGTCTTTGCTGCTTCACTCTTCATTGTTGTGTATGGGCTTCTCATTGCAGAGGCTTCTCCTGTTGCGGAGCACAGGCTCTAGGTGCCCAGGCTTTAGTAGTTGTGACACCGGAGCTTTGTTGCACCCTGGCACGTGGGATCTTTCCCCCACCAGGGATTGAACCCATGTCTCCTGTATTGGGAGGTAGATTCTTTACTGCTGGACCACCAAGGAAGCCCAGTAAATGTCATCTTAAAAGAAGACAAAGATCCAGCAGCAAAAGCAGAAAATGCCTCTCCATGTTTCTCTCTTTCCTTCTTTTCTGGCTAGATGTATATATATGTGTGTATATATATATGTGTGTGTGTGTGTGTGTGTGTGTGTGTGTATAGTGCCAGATGTATATATATACATATATATATAGGGGCTTCCCTGGTGGCTCAGATGGTAAAGAATCTGTCCACAATGTGGGAGATCTGTGTTCAAACCCGGGGTTGGGAAGATCCCCTGGAGAAAGAAATAGCAACCCACTCCAGTATTCTTGCCTGGGAAATCCCATGGACAGAGAAGCCTGGCTGGCTACAGTCCATGGGGTCATAAAGATTCAGGTCACAGAGAGTCGGAGCAACTAACACTTTCAACACTTACATACATACATACATATATATATATATATATATATATATATAAAGTTAACAATAATTTGAATTTAGTTCAGTTTTGTTTTGCTTCTAAATTCATTGCTAATTCACCATCTTGCTTTTGTGTGAATGGAATTGTTCTAAACTTAGAATGGGATGCAGGAGTCAATGAGAATGCTTTGACTGTCCATTAAATCAATAGGAATATGAAACTGCTGTTTGCCTTCCATTATGGATAGAGCAACACTGTTCAGATTTTCATTATGAAAATAGGCACCTTCTCAATGGACTTAGTATTTTCTCTGAGTCAGATCATGAGAGACATGGTTGTCTTTGCTTCTATTATTATAAATGCACATTAGTGAACCTTACTACTGACAGATACACCTTCCAGAGATGCTGTACAGTTTTATGGTGGAATGAATAATTCAGAGCTTGTGTAGGCCCCAAATTTCTGGATTAAATTGTTAATGATTTTATTAGGGTGACAGACTGATGCAGAGTTGCATCAGAATATAAAACTACTAAATATTTATAGCATTTTCTTTATTCAGTTACTGAGTGATTCCACTTTCGCAATCTAGTAACTTGATCTGTAATGGTAGAAATTTTTTTGTTTTGAAAGAATATTCTTCAATCTCACAACCAGTTAATTAAGTTGTTTATGGAAATAACTTGTAAGATTTATGTCAAATGGCAGAATCAAAAGATTTATTGATGGTATGTTGAGGAAAATCTATTGCTGGATCAAAAGAAATCTATGAAAATTAGTTTTAAATAGTCTATTAGGATAGATTACCAGCATTACTGATAAGCATTAACTTTATTCAAAGTAAATGATTTGAGAAATTTTTACATAATTATTTTTCTTACCAGGGTTTTCTGTTATTGTACTTTTAAATAGTTGTGTGTAAACCTTGTTTTAGGGGAGTAGACTAATACTTAAAATAAACATTAATTATATTATTATTAAATAAGCATTACATTATATTAGGCTTTCATAATGTGCATGTTTTTAATGTTTTTTTTTTTCAAATAAATTTGACCCAATTTTGACCTAAAGTAGACTTTTGCCTCAAGTCAGTCCTCCACCCAGATCTACTTTGTATTGGTTAGGGTTCACATAGAGAAATAGAACTATCAGGAGGCGTGTGTGTGTGTGTATGTCTGTATTCATGATTTGTGTGTGTATATATGTATACATATATATATGCATATATGTATATGTATGTATAGGATTTTAAAAATAGAAATTTCCTCTTAAACAATTGTAGAAGCTGGTTAAACAGTGTCCTGCGAGGCTGTCATCTCATATTTGAGGGTGGATCCTAAAGTCTGCAAGCAGAGCAGACAGTTCAGAATGGAAGGTGGATAGAAAATGGGGGGAAAACAAGGACCAGCTGGAATCCACCAGCATGAGTTGAACCTGTGTCAGTTCTCACTGCCTCCTGCCTTGATGTCAGGGTGTCCTAAAGGAGAAGCTTGTGTCCTTCATCATGGAGCTAAACAAGCACCTGATGCAGGAGTGAGACAGGATGTGGGAGGAGCCAGAGCAAGTCGAGTCCCCTTGGAGTTCTCTTACCCAAGGGTAAGTTATAGGCCACCATCCCACATCAGCCAGGTGGGCCTGCAGATAATCAACAACAGGTAAGTTACAAAAAATGACTCCATCTTCTGAGCATAAAAAATAAAGTGCCGTTTGTGGCTGAGTAATATTCCACTGTATATATGTACCACATCTCCTTTATTTATTTGTGGTTGTGCTGGGTTATCGTTGCTGCACTCAGTGTTTCTCTCTTTGCAGTGAGAGGGGGCTACTCTTCACTGCAGTGCATGAGCTTCTCGTTACAGTGGCTTCTCTCATTGTGGAGCACAGGCTTTAGGCACAGGGGCTCAGTAGTTGGAATATAGGCTCTAAGGTGCCCAGGCTTCAGTGGTTGCAGCATGCAGGTTCAGTATTTGTGGCTTGAGGGCTTGGTTACTCTGAGGCAAGTGGAATTCTCCCAGATCAGGGATTGAACCCATGTCTCCTTCTTTGGCATGCAGATGTTTATCCACTGCCCCACCAAGGAAGTCCTGTACCACATCTTCTTTATCCATTCCTCTGTTGATGGACATTTAGGACATTTAGATTACATTGTTGTGGCTATTATAAATAATGCTGCAGTGAACATTAGGGTGTCTTTTTGAATTATGGTTTTTGCCATGATATACACCCAGCAGTAAGATTTCTGGGTCACATGGTAGTTCTGTCTTTAACGTTTTAAGGAACCTCCATACTGTCCTCTATAGTGGCTATATAGCACAGGCAGCTCAGCTCAGTGCTCTGTGATGACTAGATGGATGGGATGGGGGGTGGGCAGGAGGAAGGTCCAAAAGGGAGGGAATATATGTATACATATAGCCGATTCACTTCATCATGCAGCAGAAACTAGCACAACATTGTAAAGCAATGATATCCCATTTTTTAAAAAAGATGAGGAAAAATAAAGTGCCACTACTCCAATTTCACCCTCCAAATCTTGCACATAGTATGTTTTTGGCACTCTCTAGTGGAAGGGGATTCTGAGAAATGAAGTTCAGTCTAACCACGTTGCCATATTACAAAGCTTCCACAGCCATGGATCCATTAAACCATTTTTTTTTGGTGCCGACTCTCTACCTGCTTTCAGTGTTCTTTATGCTCTCAACCAGCACTTGTGGCTCTTCTTTCAGAGGGACAAGCTCAAGCTACTGGAATGACTTTCTCTGGAGCTGCCTGGAAGTTTCCTTCCCTCCAGGCAGCCCTTGACCTATAACTAACAAGTGGGTCAGTCCTCCATGTATCCCAATAACTGGAATCTAAGTTTCTCATTAATAAAATTCTTCTCTGATGTCTCATATGGCTCAGTGGCTGAAAATTTTTTTCCAGAATGTTATTTTTCTATGACAAGATCCCTGAGAGAAGCTGTGATTCTCTGGAATTGATGAACAGTCTTTGTGATGACCTGACCTCTACCTCATTTGATAGACATCCTAGATCTTAGATCCCCCATTCTTTTCTGTGAGCTGATGATCCAGGTCTGGACTCACCATAAGACTTACCTCTCACATACCCTTCCCCAAACTGTCAACTCTGGCTTGTGCTTAAAGGTTCAGATCTTTGCCCTTTGAGCAACCAGCAGACTTTCTGGATCTGCTTGTTAGAGCCTTCCCCAGACTGATCCATCTTGCTTCTGCCGAAACCTGTTTCTGACAAACAAAAGAAGGAGGTGGAAGGTAACAATTTTTGATAAGTGAAGAAATATGGAGGTCAAAGTTTGAAGAATAAGAGTAAAGACAGGAAAAAAGTATATCCAACAGTGTTTCAGATATTGTTCTAGATGTTGGACACCTTGCAGCGAGCTAACCAAAGTCCTTGCCCCCATGGAACTCATCTTCTATAGGGAAGAGAAAGACAGTAGCAAAACCCAAATATATGAGGTAGAAATAAGAGCTAAAGAAAATAAAGCACAGTAAGGAGGTAGAAAAAGGACAGGGAGCATGTGCTATTAGAGAGGGTGGATTGGAAAGTCCTCTCTGGTGGGGTCCCATTTGGGCAGAGACTGAAAGGAAAGGGCTGAGTCAGAGAGATCTGAGGGAGGAAACTTCCATGCAGATGGAACACGAACTTGAAGGCCCATTAGCATTCAAGACTAAGCAGGGAATTACTGCAGCTTACATTAATTGATCACAAGGCATCCTGCTAAGCACTTACATATATTATCTCTCTGAATTCTGAAATGTTAATGTTATGATTAATGTTGCTATGAGCATTTTTATACACATGAATTTTTCTCCATTTATTTCAATCATTTTCACAGGGTGAATTCCTAGCAGTAGAATTTTAAGTTAAAGAATATGAATATTTTTATAACTCTCAATGCTTTATTACCAAATTACCTTTCCAAAGGACTAGACTGACAATTTACATTGCCATCAGGAATGTCCAATTTAGTAAGGAAGTACTGGAATGGCTTGTTTTGCTGTGAATGTTCACACACAATGGAACGGTTTGATATTTCCTCAAGTATAGGGCAAAAAGATGAAGTTTTGTGCTTAGCAATGCCTTCTTTAAGGAAAAGTTGCCACCAGGGAACATTTGATCAAAAGTTACAGTATAAACTGATACCAGCTTGTCAGAGCCCTGAACTGGGATCAGAAGAGGTTCCATTTCAGGCTTTGCCTCTTATTAATAGCTGGATAGCTTTGGGTAAATCTCTTAACTGTGCTGAGACTCAGTGTGCTCATCTGTGAAATGGTGATTTGTATTTGGTTAGGATATAAAGAGAATAGAATTATATAGTGTATATGGAAGCACTTTCTACTCTGGAGCATGTTATTCCTTATTTACTAGGCATTCACTGTCATTCTTCTGTAAGCAGATTTGAAGCACAGAATTTATTATGAAAATATTTGAGTGACTCTTTTTCTGGTGGTTTCCTGTCATTGGAAGAGAGCTTCAGTGTCCTTTGGGTACCATCACCCTTCACCTCTCACTCCCTCAGGCCAGGTGGTATGTGGGAAGCTGACTTTGCAGTAGACTCTTGAGTTGAGCACATGACCTAGTCTTAAACCAATCAGTACATCACTCCCCTTCCTGACCCCAGTGATGAGTCCAGGGATGGGCATGTGACATAATGAGAAGTAATCCTGGAATATTTGCTGTAGCATCCCAGAGAGCATCTTCCTTTTCCTGCCCTGAGAGCAAGTTGAGTGTCTTGCCACTATGGAAGAAGATCCTGAATAACCATGCAGCCAAAGCAGGAGAAAGGAGAGCCAAAAGATGCAAAGAGAAAGCCCTGACATCATTGTCTGAGCCCCCTAGTCCAGCGCTGTTTGCCCTGGACTTGCCAGTTTCATGCTTCCCTTGTGGCTCAGCTGGCAAAGAATCTGCCTACAATGTGGGAGACCTTGGTTCAGTCCCTAGGTTGGGAAGATCTTCTGGAGAAGAGAATGGCTACCCACTCCAGTATTCTGGCCTCGAGAATTCCATGGAGTGTATAGTCCATGGAGTAAGAGTTGGACACGACTGAGTGACTTTCACTTTCCAGTTATATGAATCAATGCATTCTTATTGCATAATACAGTTTCAGAAGGATGACCTGTGATTTGAAGCCCAAAGATTTCAAAGTTACAGAAAGCCTGTACATTTGCATAGCACTTTTTGGTACCCAAACTGTTTCACATATTATGTTAACTGTTGGTTTCTCCTAGCATCCTTGAGAGATAAGCATGGTAAGTGCTATCATACAATTTTAAAGGTGAAATACCTGGAGCAGTATGTGTGGTCATTCTGAGCCAGTTCAACACTCAGGTTAGACCTGTTACTTCTTACTTTTCAACCCTTTCCCAAAGTAGTTTTAAATCATGAGTTCTAATTTTATAGAAATATTGAAGGATATTCCTGCTGCTGTTGCTGCTGCTAAGTCGCTTCAGTCGTGTCCAACTCTGCGACCCCATAGACGGCAGCCCACCAGGCTTCCCTGTCCCTGGGATTCTCCAGGCAAGAACACTGGAGTGGGTTGCCATTTCCTTCTCCAATGCATGAAAGTGAAAAGTGAACGTGAAGAGAGCCTATTAAGAAAACTCATAGCAAAGATTAGCTGAATCTATAAGGCAACATGAGGGAATGTATCAAATAACGATATCTGTTTCCAGATTGAATAAGTTGGCAAAAAACAACAGGGGTCCTGCTGAATTTGCTGATCTCACTTCTCTCTCTTTTAATATAATGGAAATGTTGACATGCAAACTGTGTAGTGGAACAACTGCCAGATTTTTTAAGTGTTTGTTGCCTCACTTGAAATGGATGAATAATTGCATCATATGCCTGTATATTAGGAGAGACAGAAGGTGTTTTCATGGGTCTGTTTCTTGTGCCTCTGTTTCCTTCTGTTTTTTGCCCAAGAAACTCATTATGGTGTATTTAACGATCTGCTTGAAGCACCCACGTATCCAACTGGTTAACATAGTTATTAACTTTCCATTCCCCAGGCAATAAAATACCACAATCCCATGTGTCTTAATCCCAGAAGGAAAATCATTTTATATTTTGAACTGAAGACAGGCAATGAATCGTGTTTAACTTGCAGAATTAAAGTATTTCAGTGTGGTGATAGAGCATATACACAGAAAATGCAGAAGATGCAACATTGCTAGGAACCTGTTTTGCCCAGTTTTATTAGTGAGATCATTGCATTTTCACTATGACACTACTAATATTCTTGTTTTCCTAGTTTTGGTTAAAGTGTCAGGAAAACCCAAGATGCTATAAATGCTAATTGTTATTCAGTGTTTATAATGTTTCTCTTTAGAAACATTAGCCTCTAGGGATACTTCTGAAACATGATATGCATGGAGATTATTCATGATTTTGCTGTCAGTAGTTCTTTGCTACCTGGAGAAGGCATATTCAAAGCCATTTAAATTTCTTAGCACTTCAGTAGTCATTTATTAGCATCCATAGAGTCAATATTGCTTTTAATATCGGCATTATTTCTGGAGATTCTAAATGAGACTCCATGGAACTCATTCCAAAACCCAAATATTCAGAAACTGGTTGCCTATGCTCTGTTTACAGAATATGTCATTGGTGGGGGCTAAATTTAGAAGCAGGGCAGTGATGTGCTGGGTGACTGCTCTTTTGAGATAATTTGCCATTGAAGAGCAGTAACCAAATTATTTTTCATTTCAGAGATGTTGATTTATTTATTTATCTATCTATTTTTGTAAGCAAAAGCGATGCATGGAGTAACTAGCTATCTAAATAGCATCTCCTTGCACAAAGTGGATGAGGTGTGTTTTCAATGAGTCCCAGGAGATCCAGTTGGAAGCAGAGATGGATCTGCTGGAGCGTGTATCACTGATCTGTGACTGCACATCAGGGCTGGATGTGGGAGGACTGATGGTCTGACTGCCTCCTGCATGGATCCAGGAGTTAGAGTTCAGCTTCTTCGTTCCTTCCTTGCAAGTGAAAATTTTATTAGAAAGGATGGTTTGTGTACTTGCTCTAAATCCTTTTGGTTCTTCTTGTTTTATGACCACAGTGTTTTGCCATAGATTTTCTCCTGTTCCAGTGCCTTCTCTTTGTCATTTATCATGCTGACAGTTTAATAGAATCCCAGGCCTGGCAGATGGAGCTGGGATGTCCTTTCCCACACAATGCTAAGGAGCTTTAACCCTATCAGGGAATCTCTTGACACACTATGGCGAGAAATGGTGCTAACAATCCTGACAAAGCAGCAACCAGAAGGGGAGTACAAAGCTACATGCATCAACTTCATATGGTTTTCTCATCAGTGCTTCTGGCAAAGTTTATGAAGAGGGATTCTTTAGGATCCCTTGGGGGCCAATATGTAGGCAACTAGAATGATCCACTTGGTTAAGTTAATAAAAGTCGTAGGAGAGAATGAAGTGAATTTTCTGGTAATACCATAGTACAGCACAGGTTGTCTTCTAGATAATAGCAAGAAGATCAGGGTCTAGCAAGGCAAAATGAGTGTGAAAAGAGGTTACAACCTACTCAGTTCAAAGAAAAAGTTACCACTCACTGAGAATATGCTATATTCCAGAAGAGTTCTGAATACTTTGCATACATTGTTTAATCTACTTACCAACCTTTTCAGGGACTTATTGTCATAACAAACCCTTTCTGAGCTTTACCATATGTCACAGTGGTAAGCACGGTCATAGGCATTAGCTCAGTTTTTCTTCTTAGTGGCTTTGGCTTTCAAATCTCTCTCCAGTATCTATCTACTTTTGTTAGACTCTACTGCCCCCACCGTACGCTAGGCCACCAACAAGATTTGAAAACTTTTTAACATAAAGAGCTTACAGAGAAGGGCACAATACAATAAAGTGCCCACATTTTAAGTGCATATACATATACATCCTTAAAGGGACTGCCTTGATCAAGATAGGGACCATCTTGAGTGGTCTAGAGGGCTCCCTCAGGCCCCTCCCACTGGACACCCTCTCAAAGGAAACTGTTATTCTGACCCCCGTCACGATACACTGGTCTTGCCTTTTCTTGAACTTCATATAAATGGACTCATACTATATATGTCTAGAGTCTGTTTTCTTTCATGTAACATTATTTCTATGAGATTCATTCAAGTTGTTGCATAGATCAATAGTTTGCTTTTTTCTCTATTGTGTCATTTCCCCTCATATGAATATACGATTATTTGTTCATCCACAAATATTTCTTGCTTAAATTACCAATTAGCCCCTTGGCTAACTGGTCTATGGGTCTCTCCAATTGCCTTCTGATCTTTTCTCCACTCCATAGCCAGAATGGTTTACTCAGAATGGTCCTTTTACAGAATGGTCCTTTCTAAGGGAGATATGCACACTGAATCTAGTGACCACTAGTATTCTGACCAGGCTGGGTTGAATTTGGGGGTGAAGAGTACAACTGAAAAATGTCAATGCAGTGTACACTTCTTGTACAGCCAAGGCATGGCTTCCGCTCTTTAAGAGTGTACAGGAAGTTCATAGGAAGACAGGGCATAAATTAACAAATTCTGTTCAGTGTGGTTGGTTGTACTCAATACCAGGTTCAGGGAGATCACAAAGAGGATAAAATCCTCTTCAAGATTTCTTTCCTTGGCTTTGAGTCCACCCTCACTGAGAAACCATCTCATAACTGATTGGCCTCCAGGATATCTATATCTGGAAGTGGGTCCTAAATAGGAGGGGGAAGCAGATGAGTCAAGAACCTCATCGTTAAAAAGATACATTGGGCTTCTGGGTTCACAGAGGGTTTGTTTTGTTGCCATGTCCTGGGTGTGGGTAGTATGATCCCATCTTTGAGATATTGTGCGTATATGGAGAAGAATGTGTTTCTGCTCTGAGATGCTGAAAATCAGGCTCTACAAATGTGCTGCCAAGTGGCATCATTTGGGCACCAGGAAGCCTCCTTTTCTGACATCTGTAGTCCTATAGCTTCCAACTGTATTCAGTTCAGGATACTTAACAAATTAGTCACCCAGTGCATAATTTTCAATTTGACCTGACAGTGAAGTATAATAAAAAGCTTATCTGCTTATTTAAAACAGGTGTTGACAAGAAGACAAATGATCAGCTCCTTAGTTATATTAAGATAGTCTTCTTTTGTTGATGATGCTGGGAAAGTCTCTAGGCCTGAAATTCTCAAATAACTTCTCACTTTTTCCAGTCCTGTCAAGGTGAGGCCCTCCTTTATGACCTGATTACGTTTACCAAGTGAAACCATGTGAAAAATTGAAATCACTGGTTGGTTTTAATTGTCATTAGTTTTTGGTGAGTGATAAGTTTTCTTTTTCATGACAATAAATAGTTTTTCTCTGAGTATGGTATAAATTCAGCAATGGATTTTAGAAGTTTGTTTACTGAAATAGTTATAGGGAAGTACACAAATCATATTCAGTTCAACAAATCATCTTAAGGAAAATGATGCCAGTGCAAAGTTGAGCAACTGTACATATTTTATACAGCTTTTTGTTATTACTTTTGTTCTTTGTTTTTTCACTGACTGTTGTTTTATATATCTAGGCACTAATAGATCTAACTAACTCTCTCTTAAAGGTTATTGTGTTTATATACCTTGTGGAGCCATTTCTTCTCTTGCTGGGCACTTGAATTTTCATCCTTTTGCTGTTTAAATAGTACTGCAAGGGAACAATTTGTATGATTGTCTTTTTTCTTTCTCTTGAGCTTGGAACATTAAATTATCAGTTTCTTGGAATGTGAAATTACCAGTTCAAAACTCATAAATTGTTTCAGGGCTCTTTTTCCTCAGTTTCAGGTTGCTCGTTATAATAGCAATGAGTAGTACCTTGAATAATACCTATGTATACCTGTATACTAATGCTAAACATCGTGTTTTATAAGTTTTTTTGTTTATTTTACCATGTTTCAGTATAACTGTATAAGGGATTTGATGTGGTCTATCTCCATTCATTATCTTTTTATGAGCTGGTTAATAAAATTTTAATGCATAGGTGTATCTCCTAACTATATGTAAGGTTGTGGGTGTATGATATAGTTAATAGTCAGTTATCTGAATTTAAAATTAAACCAACATACTTTTGAATTTTCATGGAGGATAAAAAGAATCCCAGTGATTATTTTGATTTGGGAAGGGGTTTGAACTATCATGTACTTTAATTGAAATTTACTCAGCACCTACTTTGAGGGGTTGGTTTGTTTTGTTGACATGAAAAAGAGGATCCCATAAACCTGAGAGCTCCGTTTATTTTTTATTTTTCATTTTTATTGAGATATAATTGACATATGACATATTAGATTCAGGGGTACAATACAATGATTTGATATGTGTATATATTACAAAAGGATCACCACAGTAAGTTTACTTAACATCCATCACCACAGAATTACAAATTTTTGTTCTTGTGTTGAGAACTTCTAAGATCTGCTCTCATAGCAATTTTCAAATATACTATGTGGTATTATTAGCTATAGTCACTGTGCTGTACATTACATTCCCAGGACTTATTTTTTTTACAACTGGAAGTTTGCGCCTTTGGACAACCGTCACCCATCCCTCACTCTATTTAGCTCTTTAAAGAGGAGAGGGTAACAGGGCACCAACAAAACAAGTTTTCTGGGTCTGAGACCTTAAAGCTTGGCCTCCTTCTCTTGTTGATTGGCTGTTAGTGTCCTGTGGTCCAGGAAAGAGCATGTATGTACATGTTGACTAAGAACAACATAGCCTAGTTCTTTTAGAAGGAAAAAGCTGTCAAGAGCTAGGGCTTCCAATAAATAATGGCAAATGGAATCGTGTTATGAGTTATGCACTTATACACAAACAGCTTGAATTGAGTTACCCACAGTTTATCACAGTTTATAAAGGAGATCAAGCTTCTGGAATAAAATAAATGACTTCTTGGGAGGCAATGAGGTATAATTGTGTGCTAGAGAATGTGTGCTTTGGAGACAAATAGAGCTGGATTTGAATCCTGCTTTTTCCCTTACTAGTTAGATAAACTTGGAGAAGATTTGTAGGCTTTCTAAGCCTTACTTTCACAGTTTGAAAAATGGGAATCAAATCTATCTCAAGGAGTAACTGTCAAGTTAAAGCAAGATGATATATATATAACAAGTGACACATAACATCTGTTCAGTGTAGGTTAGGTATTGGTCTTTTTCTGTGGGTGAATGGGGAGACTTTAACTTTTTTCTTTTTAAAGACAAAAATATAATTACCTTTATTTGGAATGGTTAAAAAAGTCATTTTAAGTTCTGCTTGTTTTTATTTTTTTATTTTTTAACTTTACAATATTGTATTGGTTTTGCCATATATCAACATGAATCCGCCACAGGTATACACGTGTTCCCCATCCTGAACCCTCCTCCCTCCTCGTACCATCCCTCTGGGTCAAGCTTCATAAAGATGGTGATGGCAGCACAAAGGGGACACTAGAAGAGAACTGGTTTCTTCTCAATCTTGTGAAGATGGCTTTAGGATAGGAAAAGAGCTGAAGTTTCCTAAGCAGGTGGCAGAGATTTCCATAAGCAGCTGGGATTCTCAACTGATAAAAAAGTATTTAGAGACCTGGCTATTTTTTCCTATCTTCAAAAAGGTCCAATTCTATCCCTTAAGTGTTTTTCTCTCTTTTAAGCAAGAAACAGGGTAATATAAGCTAAATATGTGCTGTGCTGTGCTTAGTTGCTCAGTCATATCTGACTCTGTGACTCCGTGGACTATAGTCCACCAGGCTCCTCTGTCCATGGGGATTCTCTAGGCAAGAATATTGGAGTGGGTTGCCATGCCCGCCTTGGGGGGAATCTTCCCAACCCAGGGATCGAACGAAGGTCTCCCACATTGTGAATGGATTCTTTACCATCTGAGCCACCAGGGAAGTTCAAGAATACTGGAGTGGGTAGCCTACCACTTCTCCAGGGGAACCTCCTGACCCAGGAATCAAACCAGGGTCTCCTGCATTTTTTTTTATTTTTTTGTTTACCAGCTGAGCTACCAGGGAAGCAAAAGCTAAATATAACCTGCAATAAAAACTATTCACTGATATTTTTTTTTTAACAAGACGAATTTTAGAAAGACACATTGTCCACATGGGTTTGCAGGCTGCTAAAACTTTGCAGAAGTATACAGGGAGAACGCTTATTATTTTTTGGAGAAAGGAAGATGACCTGGAGTTCAACTCTCTACAAGACTGTATTAACTGGATGAGTATGACTCCTTTTGTGAAAAATACTAACCGTGGATTGGATACTACCTCTAACACCAAGGTGCTAATCCGAGTCATTTGTGTCTCTGATGCAAAACAAACAAATAAAAATTTGTAATCCACACTTCATCCCTCAGGAGAGGAGTATTGGGTATTGAAAACCATAATCAGCTTTGAAATTTCAAATGAATTGTTTCTGTCACATCTGCCAGCAGGTTCCTCTCCTGCCGAGTAGTTCTGGGAGCTGTGGATCGAGGAGTGGAATTATTTTTGGCTCACTTTATAGCTGCCTGAGACTTGTTAATGGACTTGGTGATGGGTAGCCACACCCTCTGCCCGCTGAATGCCCCTCCTGGAGGCCAGTGTGGGAAGGGTGCAAGGAAGTTCTTCTTTTCTTGAGACCAAACGTGTCCTCTGACTAATGTGTCTAGACATGGCTTTTCAAAAACGGAAAGCCTAGTGATCATGCTTGATCTCAGACCCTCCCTCCAATATGGCATTGTGGCCTTTACCACAAACTCTTCAAGCCACATGTTCTGGATCTCTTTCCTCTCTGATTAAAAGTGAAGAGATAAGGGAAAATGCACCTAGACAAGGACATGAGAAATACCTCCCAAACTAACTTTAACTTGAAATTTTATTTTATTTCATTTTTTTATAATGCATATTCAACTTTATTCATTAAGACTTAAAAAAATTTACAGTGTAGTATCAGTTTCTGATGTACCTAAAGTGATTCAGTTATAATATATATTTATTCTTTTCCATTATAATTTATTATAAGATATTGAATATAGTTTCATGTGCTAGCAGTAGGACCTTGTTGCTTATCTTTTTTATATCATGAGGACTTTCTTTTTTGCAGCAGTTTTAGGTTCACAGCAAAATTGAAGGGAAGATACAGATATTTCCCATATACTCCCTGTTAGAATTTTAGAATTTCATGAATAATACATGAGCACAGGGATTTTGGAAAATGATTTGTGTACTTATATTCTCATTTTAACAAAACTCTGGGAGTTCTTTGTCTTTATAGTATGTAAACAAAACTATGTAGGCCTTATCTATAGTAATCTAAGAATTATAAACCCGGAAAAAGTCTTGAGCTGTTAGTCCATTTACTGTATTCTTATTATTTCTACTTTAAGCTACCATACTGGTGATAGAACATAAACTCCATGAGGGCAGGTCACTTGCTTAGTTTACCATGGTATTAAAACTACATCAAAACATGACAACCAGAGTAGATGCTTAGTGAAAATTTGTTGAATGAATGAATGAATATTTATTTTTTAAATAAAAGATACCATTTTAGTGAGGCATTTCAAAGGCAACTTAAGCTTTCCCAGTAGATCCACTGGGTTAAAAAAATTTTTTTTTTTATGCTTTTGAAGTCAACAAAAAGGTCTTTGTTTTTGTTTGTTTGTCTGTTTTTTACCCGTAAAAGAGATCCACCATCTGCAAATACTGGGAAAACAGCAATTTGATACATTCCTCTGACTGATCAGGTCCCAGCATCCCTTGTTTTTCCTCGTGTTAAGCAAGTTTACGAGAGATGTTCAGCCTTCCCTAGACACTTGTTGCAGCTGGTATTTTTTTCTCCTGCATCTAAACTTAAACTCTCAGGCTCCATAGAGCTTGCTTAGTTTTTTTGGCCCCTCTGCAGAAAAGAAGAAAGAGTTTGTCAATATATATTAACATTCATATTTTGGGGAAAACTGTTAACTTGTCCTCCAGTTTTTCTCCTCTAACATCAATCAATAGTATTTATGAAGCTTCTGCTGGGAGCCCAGCACTCTACCTTCCCATTGCTTCATGCCTTATTTACAAGACTTTCAATAACACTTTTTTCATTCTTCTCTAAATTTTCTCCAGTTTGTCCACAGCTTGCTTAAAATATGAATCCACAAAATTTGGCATACAGTGGTCAAGTGCGTGAGGAAAATCAGCTTGGGCACAGGTTTTCCAGGGAGACCTAGACTTCCTTTTATTCATATTCAGAAAAAGAGGTATTGATGAATGAATGCAGCTGTGGCATGGGGAGAGGGGGTTACAAGCATGGAGACAGGGTAAGAAACTTGATGTTTTCCAAAATGTCTCCTGTAGTATATAATTTTTCTTTCATAGAGAATAAATAGCACATTATAATCAAACTTTCAAAATGCTGGAAATTTTCTTGCTTTATTTGGCTCCGTATTAGAGTGTTATTGTCACAATTATGTTGTGTAACAAACCACCCGCAAACTCAGAAGCTTACAAAAGCCAAACAAGGGGAAGAGGATGAAGGCCCTCCACACCAAGCTGCTGAAGCCATAGAACTGGCCAAGAACCACCTGAACTGTCCCTTCTAGGAGATAAAAAGAGCTTTTAAAGTGTTGGGTTAAACAAAACAACCCCAAAAGCATTGATGTGTGTTAAAATTCCAGTGAAGAGTAACTGGTGATTTTTATGCAGAAACTAAATAATCCTTAATAAATAACTCTCTATTTTATAATAAGAAAGAGTTTACTGTAGTCTGCCTGAAATAGGGACAAAACTGAGCAAACAAGACGAGTTAGATTCTCTGGAAAGTGTGAAAGCTGCCAGTGAACTCCATTCTCCTCTATCAGGAGAAGTTAATGACACTTCAGAAAATTCAGGACTTGTTAACAATCTTGATAGGAAGATGGTTGGCTAATCAAGATGAAACTGAGTTACCCTTCAGAACTAGATGAACTAAAGAGTGAAGAAGCATGTGAGAAACACGTAAAATCTACTGAGGAGTGAAAATTCAGTTCAGTTCAGTCAGTCGCTCAGTCGTGTCCGACTCTTTGCGACCCCATGAATCACAGCATGCCAGGCCTCCCTGTCTATCACCAACTCCTGGAGTTCACTCAGACTCACGTCCATTGAGTCAGTGATGCCATCCAGCCATCTCATCCTCTGTCGTCCCCTTCTCCTCCTGCCCCCAATCCCTCCCAACATCAGAGTCTTTTCCAATGAGTCAACTCTTCACATGAGGTGGCCAAAGTACTGGAGTTTCAGCTTTAGCATCATTCCTTCCAAAGAAATCCCAGGGCTGATCTCCTTCAGAATGGACTGGTTGGATCTCCTTGCAGTCCAAGGGACTCTCAGAGTCTTCTCCAACACCACAGTTCAAAAGCATCAGTTCTTCTGCACTCAGCCTTCTTCACAGTCCAACTCTCACATCCATATATGACTAAGGGAAAAACCATAGCCTTGACTAGATGAACCTTTGTTGGCAAATAATGTCTCTGCTTCTCAATATGCTATCTAGGTTGGTCATAACTTTCCTTCCAAGGAGTAAGTGTCTTTTAATTTCATGGCTGCAGTCACCATCTGCAGTGATTTTGGAGCCCCCAAAAATAAAGTCTGACACTCTTTCCACTGTTTCCCCATTTATTTCCCATGAAGTGATGGGACCAGATGCCATGATCTTCATTTTCTGAATGTTGAGCTTTAAGCCAACTTTTTCACTCTCCACTTTCACTTTCATCAAGAGGCTTTTTAGTTCCTCTTCACTTTCTGCCATAAGGGTGGTGTCATCTGCATATCTGAGGTTATTGATATTTCTCCGGGCAATCTTGATTCCAGCTTGTGTTTCTTCCAGTCCAGTGTTTCTCATGAGGTACTCTGCATATAAGTTAAATAAACAGGGTGACAATATACAGCCTTGATGAACTCCTTTTCCTATTTGGAACCAGTCTGTTGTTCCATGTCCAGTTCTAATTGTTGCTTCCTGACATGCATACAGATTTCTCAAGAGGCAGGTCAGGTGCTCTGGTATTCCCAGCTCCTTCAGAATTTTCCACAGTTTCTTGTGATCCACACAGTCAAAGGCTTTGGCATAGTCAATAAAGCAGAAATAGATGTTTTTCTGGAACTCTCTTGCTTTTTCCATGATGCAGCGGATGTTGGCAATTTGATCTCTGGTTCCTCTGCTTTTTCTAAAACCAGCTTGGACATCAGGAAGTTCACGGTTCACATGTTGCTGAAGCCTGGCTTGGAGAATTTTGAGCATTACTTTACTAGCATGTGAGATGAGTGCAATTGTGCAGTAGTTTGAGCATTCTTTGGCATTGCCTTTCTTTGGGATTGGAATGAAAACTGACCTTTTCCAGTCCTGTGGCCACTGCTGAGTTTTCCAAATTTGCTGGCATATTGAGTGCAGCACTTTCACAGCATCATCTTTCAGGATTTGAAATAGCTCAATGGAACCCCTGAATAAGCTAGCTGGAAACAAATTGTAACTCATGCTGAGGGGTCAGCTGACTCAGCTGAGCTAGGCTGACACCAGCCAGGCAGCTTTGTTTTAGGCTGTTGGTCACCTGGGCTTGTTTCCAGGGTGTGGGTAGATTCCTGTCTGCCCCATCTGTCCTACCAGCTTCCTAGGGCCAGTGGCAGCATGAAGCATGTTTCTGTGAAGAAGGGCAGGAGCGCAAGAGGCTAGCATGTGGAAGGCCACTGTTTATGCATTATCTGTTGACATTCTATTGGTTAAAACAAGTCACACATTCATGTACAATATCATGGGGGACATGGGCGGATACTGTAGCCACAGTGGGAAGAGGCAGGGATAGAATATTTGTTATACAGTGATCGAAATGGTCACCCAACTCACTAGACTGCAAACTTTACAAAAGCAGGACTTTTGTTTGTTTTGCTCGACAATGTATCCCCAGGGCCCTGCAAATGTTGTGGCTCAATGAACATTTGTCAAATGAATGAATGAGGAAGCCAATAATATAGACCCAGCAAGAGCAGATGAAGAAGAATACTAATGGCAACAGAGTAGGGTATTTTCCTTATAACAAAAGCTTTCATTTAAAAAAATGAAACGCTTTAGTGATACTTTAAAATTAAATGGATTTTGATTCAATAAGGTCTATGATTAGAGCAGTAACTTGCACACAGTAAGCACTGTATTGTTATTGTTTAGTTGCTAAGCCATTTCTGACTCTTCGCAACCCCATGGATTGTAGCCTGCCAGGCTTCTCTGTCCACGGGATTTTCCAGTCAAGAATACTGGAGTGGGTTGCCATTTCCTACTCCTAGCACTATATGAAAGTGAAAGTGAAGTCGCTCAGTCGTGTCTGACTCTTTGCGACCCCATGGACTGTAGCCTACCAGGCTCCTCCCTCCATGGGATTCTCCAGGAAAGAGTAGTGGAATGGGTTGCCATTTCCTTCTCCATGGGATCTTCTCAACCCAGGGATCGAACCCGAGTCTCCCACATTCCAGGCAGACGCTTTAACCTCTGAGCCACCAGGGAAGCCCTCTAGCACTATATAGTACTTGACAAACTGAATTTCAAACAAAGATGAAGTTACTTTATTGTTTATATTTTTTCCAAGTTGGAACAAAGTACAAATATTCTAACTTCTCTATCATGGCTCCTTGTTCTCCCAGTGTCTCCCATCAAACAGATCATATCACTTAAAGTGATGATGTTGATGAAGATAATAATATGATAATAACACCTAGTATTGATGGAGCATTTACTATACACAGGCAACTTGCTAAGTGGTTAGCATGCATTATTTCATTTAATTTTTAAAACAAATGTATTAGGTGGAGCATATTATTAGTATCTTTTTGCAAAGGTAGTCTTTCTGATTCCAAAGTCTGTTTTTTATGGCTGTGTTTCCAACATTGAAGGAGACTGCAGGTGGAAGCCCTCTTGACTTTCCTGCTGAAGTCATGTTGACATCAAGTACTCATTGAAAGCAGTACACAGGTTCTATAAAGTGCCTCTGAGAACACATCTTTCTGTCTTGAGGGAGGTAATTGAGATCTGAGGCTTTTAACCTGTTTCTTAACAGTTTGGCCTGAAATTTAGGAAGAACCCAAATCTTCTTTCCTCTGAGGTCCTTCTGGGCTCAGACTTGGTTCATGAGTAAGTATGAAAGGAGATGGTAATAATGTCTACAGTGAAGTTAATTAAGCAGAGTGGGTCTTCTATGACCAAGAATTCCATGGAGGATTTTTTTTTATTTTTTAAAAATAATATTTATTTATTTGCTGTGGTGGATCTTTGTCGTGGCATATGGGATCCTCAGTCTTCATTGCAGCCTGCTTGATCTTTTGTTGTGACATGTGGGATCTAGTTCCCTGACCAGGGATTGAACCCCTGCCCCCTGCTTTGGGAGCACAGAGGCTTAGCCACTGGACCACCAGAGAAGTCACCATGGAGGACTTTCTAGAGTTTAACAGAGATACCAGAGGCTACTGTGTCTCTTGGTCAAGGAATCTGCACCATCAGCGTTTTCATGGGGCAGGAGAAGATGTTTGCCATGGTTTATTGCAGGGAAATTATCTTGAGCAGATCTGTGTGTGTGCATGTGTGTGTGTGTGTTGCTGTCCGCTGATACCCAAGAAGCAGGCAACTACAAACTTCGCCTAGTTAGCTGTGACTTTGAATCACTCTAGCGAAGGTGATGTGTTGAGTTTCCCTCTTGCGAATAGTGCCCAGAAGAGGCTGTGCACGGCTGCCAGAAGCTCTGCTAATCTTTACCTTGCCTTTGACACTTTCTTGGATGGATTCCGTTGCTGGAGCTCTGTAAGCAATGATTCCCTTGACAGCAGGAGAGAGACAGGGCCCCAGCTTGCAGCTCTCTGATCACAGGTAACTCTCCACTGAGGTGATGAGATGCACATCCTTCAAAGTGACACTTGAGAAAGCCACGCTTGTCACTCACAGAGAGGCTGCCCAGTCAGTGGGGCAGCAGTGAAGGGTGTTGGTTTTCAGTTTTCAGTCTTAGCAGACAGCATCATTCCCAAGGTGATATGATAGCAGCCCATTTATCAGGTTCTGCAGGACAGTTGCTGGGAAGAGTCTGTATTACCTGTATAACAGTTGACCTGACATGACTTTAACATACAAAGTGTGGGGAAAGCATCAGAGTCTGACTGTGGTCCAATACTGCCTCTCTCTCATCAGGGGTCACCTGCCTCCATGGTATTTAGGTTGTCAATTCCACCAGGTTGTTACCTGGCCTTCAACCATCGTTTTCCAGCACTGCCCTTGTTTCTGCTCAAAATGGCAGGACTGTGGGCCTCCCTCCATGTAAACCTGCTCTGCAGTGCTGGTTCCATAGGGAAATTATAATTTTCTTTACTGCTTTGTCCATAAATTATTCAGAGTCCCTCGCTGAAGGCTACTGTGTAGAGACTTTTAGCTAGGTTTTTCAGGTACCAGAGGGAAAGTATAGCACAGCAGGAAATGGGTAACATTAAAAATGGAAAAACATTTTTACTTAAGGATAGTAAAGTACTTAAGGACAGTGCTATTCTTAAATGTCTTGACCATTTACCACAGGGAACTTTTTCCCCTGGCTTCCCCACCTTGTTAGGGGTCCTTCCTCTTTCCCTCTCCTCACTCTCTAGATGAGCCTGCAACACCCAATTCATTCTTCCTTTATTATCCCTAGTAATTTAGCTTTTCATACTCCTTTCTTCACTCCAAATTAGTTCTTTGGCCTGCTGTTGTATGATCAAAAGTTTAATCAGGAGTTTGGCTAAAAGACATAGCCTTACACACATGGCTATACCTTGAGCTGTATGAAGAGCCAGCAGGAACTTGGGAATCACATTTTTTCCTTAATATGGTAAGAGTCAAATTATTAGAACTACCTAACCAGTTTTTGGTAAGTGGAATGAGGATGGTGGAAAAATATATTAATTTCCTCCTTCTTCCTACTTCCTCCCTCTTTCTAGAAGGACCAAAATGTTATCCCCTACCTCTGAGTTACATTAAGATGTTGATTTTGAAAAATCCCTACTTCATGCTTAGGGCAGAGATAGATCTTATTCAGGATGTTATCTACTCTAATTCTGGAAAAGAATTCTGTCAGCAACCTGAGTGTACTTGAAAACAGACTCTTCCCCATTTGAGCCTCCAAGTGAGATCACAGCCCAGCTATCACCTTGACTATACCCTGTGAGACCCTGAACAAAGGACTCAGCTGGACCACAGAATCTGTGAGGTAGCCAATCATGTTGTTCTAAGCCACTATGTTTGTGGTAAGTATTGTGCAGCCATGCGTAATGAATAAAAGCACCTACCTCATGGAGTTGTTAGAATTAAATGAGCTAAAACATGTAATGTGTTCGAAATCGTGCCTGGTGCACAGTAAGCCGATGTTAGCTATAAAGCAATAGTGCCTTTTATAAATTTCCTCTCATATCACTCTGTTGACATATTTATTGGGTGCTCACCGTGTGGCTGTGTACTCCCCCCTTTTCAAGCTCCTTATAACCTAGTGGGAAAATAATTCATTAAAATTGTTTATAGCTATAAAGAGTACTACATAGGGAAGAGTACTATAAAGGGAAAATTCAGTGGGCTATGGAAGGACATAGAAGGACCCAGCATTGACTTAAAGAGAGAGAAGGATTGGTTGAGGTGATGTTTAAGCAGCAAAATGAAGGCTGAGTAGGAGGGAGGGATAAACAGTAGGAGAAAGATGAGTCTTGATCAGCACTGTCCAGTGGAACTTTCTGAGAGGATGGAAATGTCAGTTCTGTCCAGTCTAGTAGCCACTAGCCATTTATGACAGCTAATTGCTTTAAGCGTGGCCAGTGCAACTGATGAACTGACTTTTAAATTTTATTTTAATTCAACTGCATGAAAACATTCCCACAGTATTGGACAGTGTAGGAAAGGGGGAAAACCATGTGAAAGGATTCTAAGGCTGGAGAAAATATATTTTATTAAAACCACTGAGAGAAGTACAGTTTGACTGAAGCTAAGACTATTTTATAATTCTGTTATTCAGCCAAACATCAGCAATACCAATGAACACTTACACAGCACTTATTCTGTACCAGGCACTGTCCTAAGCGTCTTTCCTATGCAAGCTTATTTATACCCGACAACAACCCCATGAGCGAGAGCTTTTGTTACCTGCATTACAAAGGTGCAGTAGGGTTCAATTTGCTTGTCCCCAGGGATGTATCAAGTGATTAGCTGAGCTGGGCAGGCTGGGTCCAGAGTCTGTGCTTTGTCTACTGCAGTGTTGACTTTCAGAGGCACAGAAAAGAATGGTAAGGCAAGTTTAGGAGCAGAGGGCTCTTTAGTTCCCTCCGTAGACCACTGTACCTGTGTATATTACAGAAATGAAACATCTTCAGGTGGAAAAGAAACATTTCCAAATAACAAGATATGTGTATCTAATGAGCTCTTCTTGAATTATATCCTTTGGAAAATCTTTGGTATTCCTACTGTTTATGATATCCTTATGGAATTAAAGAGAGAAGAGAGTTTTTCAACAAGGGAGTTCATAACCTTCTTTGTTTTATTCTAACTTGATCATTTAGTAATGTTTCCATGAACTTGGGGAGTCAGTGGCGTAGGGCATAGTTATTATTTTTGTTTTATGCTAGTCACAGCAACAAAGCTTGTATAAAATCTTAAAACTTTAAGAAATGTATTTCTGATTTGCAGAGGTACATAATGGATGCTTAGACCCATTCTAGAGAGGTTCTCTTTATACGATGGCATAATGGATGTAAGACAGCAGGGACTATGAAAAGAAGTGGCTGCTTTTTAAATTAATTTATTTGAGGCTGTGCTGGCTTTCTCTAGTTGTGTCAAATGGAGAGACTCTCTAATTGCAATGTACAGCCTTCTCATTGTGGTAGCTTCTCTTGTTGCAGAGCACGGGCTCTAGGTTCACAGGCTTCAGTAGCTGTGGTGGGTGGGCTCAGTAGTTGGGGTTCCCAGGCTCTAGGGCACAGGCTCAGTAGCTGTGGTGCATGGGCTTAGTTGCCCTGTGGCATGTGGGATCTTCTTGGACTAGGATTCGAACGTGTGTCTCTTGCATTGGCAGGCAGATTCTTTACCACTAAGCCACCAGGGGAGCCCGTGGCTGCTTTTTCTGCCATTCATTTTTATGAAGCTTGTAAGACTAAAATATCCCCCTTGCATCTCCTGGGTGAAAAAGGGACTAAATATAAAAGAGCTCCTAATCCATCTTGAACATTTTAACCAAGTTGCAAACCCAGTGGGTATTTGGAGATTATACCTCCAGAGGGAGTGGGATTGCATTTTTTAAACTTTTAATCCCATCTCTGAACATCCTCTACTGGCTGCTTTAGTGTTATAAATAAAGGTGATTTCATACATGATTAAAAGTCAAAATATCTTGAAGAACAAACGCTCAGTTACCATTGGCTTTGTTTAATTGGATTCCTGAAAATAAGAAGTACCTAAAAGAACTGATCATGCTTTGACAGAAAAGGCTTCAGCATTTGGCATTTTCTCAAAATGCCAGAGAAGGGTTCTAATGGTTGCTAAATTAGAACATTTAGAAAAGTACCTTAAATAGTAAAAGAATCTGGAGATAAGTTATTTTTATCCTTATATTTTTAACTCTATCACCTGAACTTTTAGTTGGAAAAGGCTCCTTTTTCCTTGTGTTTTTGATTTTAAAGTTAGAAATTAGTTGGAGTTTGTAAATAACACAGAAAACCAAATAATAATTCTTCCTAAAAATCTAGAGGGGTTTAGAAAATAGATGAGCCTAGAGAGACTAAAGGTAAATACCTGAAGAAGAGTTAATTGCTCATTCAGGTCTGACTCTTTGCGACCCCATGGACTGTAGCCTGCTAGGCTCCTCTGTCTGTATAATTCTTCAGACAAGAATACTGGAGTGGGTAGCCATTCCCTTCTCCAGGGGATCTTCCTGACCCAGGGATTGAACCTGGGTCTCTTGTATTGCAGGCAGATTCTTTACCATCTGAGCCACCAGGGAAGTGAAAGCATATTAGCACATCCCTGGGATTCAGGAAAGAAAAGGCCAAGTTTATGCAAACTTGATCTTCATTTTTGTCACCTCAACCCTGATTGTGCATTGGAATTGCCAGAGGAAATCTAAAGCATACCAATGATGTGGCCCCACTCCAGAATAATTAAATCAGAGTTCCAGAGGATGGGGATGCAGTCAAAACAGAGATAGCCTATTAACAGTTTCATCTACATTGTTAAGTCTCCTTGTTTGTGCCTGTGTGTGAATGAATTACTTTACCTCTTTCTCTCTCTCTCTCTCTTTTTTCATTTTAAGACTGCAAGTCATCCTTCTTCACCTAAATTAGAAAGTCCTTCCCAATTCCAGAGGTTAAAATTCTAAAATGATGATGTGTTTTATTTGTAGAAGTTAAATGCTAAAATGACAATGCCATTCAAAGAAACATTCATTCTGGTGTTATTGCTTTTGAGTGAACAGCCTATGGAAGAGTGACTACCCCAGGGATCTTCTCACCCCAAGACCATGAGAATGTGACAGAAATGATATTTTACAAATATTAAATGGACATCGTCCAATTTCCATCTGGAATCAGTTGGTTCTTTCCACAATCATGCTACGTGATGAACAAATCTCAGGCACACAACTATAGGCATTTATTTGTCACGTGTCTGTGGTCACCTGGGGGGTTGGTGCATATATACTGGGCTCTGCTGGGTGACTCTACCAGAGCCAGGGCTGACTGTAAAAGGCTTGGTACTTACACTAGAAAACTCACCTTCATCTTGTAGATGATGGAGAAACAGTAAAGGTTTTTTTGAACAAGGATAGTGATGGGATGACATTTGTGTTTTGGAACTATCCTACATAGTGTGGCAGGCAGTTTGGAAGAAGACAAGACTGGAGGTGAGGAACCCTCTGAGGAGGCGGGGCATTGGTCCAAGTGAGAGATAGGGAGGCCCAGATCACACCAGGTCTCAGTGGGGATGCCAAGGAGAGTGATTCTCCTCTCCTAACACTTCTGTAGGCTGCCCACCATCTCAGATGCCCCTGAACACCATCCCTCCATCAGAGCTCTGACCTGAGGCCCGGGAAGATTTAGTTCTGGTTCTAGTTCTGTCTTCACACAGTTGTTTGCCGCTGGACACATCACCAAAATTATCTGGACTTCAGTGTCCTCATTTGAAAGATGTTAAACACACTAGGCTTCCCAGGTGGTGCTAGTGGTAAAGAACTCCTACATTTGTCAATGTAGGAGACTCAAGAGACATGGGTTTGATCCTTGGGTGGGGAAGATCCCCTGGAGGAGGGCATGGCAGCCCACTCCAGTATTCTTTCTGGGAGAATCCCATGGACAGAGGAGCCTGGTGGGCTACAGTTCATAGGGTCACCAAGAGTCAAACACGACTGAAGTGACTTAGCATGCAAACACACTAGATGACTTCCAAATTCTCTGCCCCAGTCTGTGCAGTAGATAATTGAGCAGAAAATAAAGACCAATGAGTCTACAGATTCATGTTACTTCTTAGTTGTGGAATATTTTCTTCAAATAAAATATTATGCAGAAACTTGATGTATCAAAAGAGATTAAAGTTGACAACATCTGGCTGATGTGGAGGCGAGAGCAGAGAATCCTGCCTTGCTCAGTATGGCCACTCCTGGTTGGAGGATGAGGGCGGGTCCCAGGGCTCAAATTTGATGGTTCAAACCCTGGGCAGAGCCAGGCTCAGGGGGAAGCATTAAGTTGTCCAGCTCCGGGGCAAGGAGTGCACCAGATCCTGACCCTCATGGTCCTGTAATTAGTGACAAAGTCAGAAGAACTTAGTTCTCCTGATTCTTTCTCCAATACAACACTAACCAAGCCCAACCTTGCTTAGGTTCCAAAATCAGACGAGACTGGGTACATTCAGTGTGGTATGGCTGTAGACCTGAATCTTTCTATTGTTGCCTGACCAGAAATGATCTTCAAACTAGTATTAACTTGAAAACTGCAGTGTCAAATACCTTGCAAAACTCCTTAGACTTTGAGATTTGGCAACACTTGGTTTAAAGGTTTTCCCACACCAAGCTTATGATAATGTTCTAAGGATGTAAAAGGTTGGGGCCTCAATTACTCACATGTTCTTGTTTAGGAGAAGACCATGATTTGTTTCCCAAGGAAAATTTTGACCCTGCCTGGATGAAATGCCAGAGATGCTACGCTCTCCAGTGTAGGCATGAGTCAATACATTAGACAACATCAAGCATATCTTTAGATTTGTTGCTTGTTAAAGAGGCACATGGATCTTCCTTCAAGGAGTAATGCAGAATATTTGGCTCCAAGGATTTGTCTGTAATAACCAATATTAAGTGAGTCAGTGAAGTATGCAAATATCTATTAAACACTTTCTTGGTGCTTGGCACTGTGCTAGGTGTTGGGAATAGAATGATGAGCAAAAGCGAGCCAGGAGCTGCCTTGAGGAGCACACGGTCTTCTAGTGAAGACATACAGGTAAAGAGGGCTTCCCTGAAGAAGCAGCCTCTAGCTCGAGACGTGAAGGAAAAGTTCCAGACCAAGGCAGGGGCCAAAAGATTGAGGGAGACCGTGTTCAAGATAGAGGGAACAGCCCATTTAAGGATTGGAGTGGGGAGAGAATGTGACTTTTTCAGTGAACTTGAAAAAGTTCATCCCGATTGCTAGGATGAAGGAAATAGAGAGTCAAGATTGGAGATGCAGATGGAGGCCTATCTGTATTCAACCATTAGGGGTGTGGAATTGATGCTAGGGGACTTGTGGAGCCATTCAGCCATTCATTTTTTCCTTTTAAAATTATTATTATTATTGTTTGGTTGGTTTATTTACTTTTAATTGAAGGATAATTACTTTACTATATTGTGTTGGTTTCTGCCAAATAATTGTTATTTTTAATCGAAGTATAGTTGATGTATATCATATAAATTACAGGTGTACAATATAGTGATTCCCAGTTTTTAAAAGTTATACTCATTTATAGTCATTAAAATATTGACTATTTCTGTGAAATATTTTTTGTACAATATTTTGTACAGTATTTCCTTGTAGCTTATTTTATACCTAATAATTTGTACCTTTTAATCCTCTGTCCCTATTTTGCTCCCCGCCACCCCTTACATTCAGGTGTTTCAATTGGAGCTTTGTTTTAGAGAAAGCAGACTGGCTGTGGTTTGGGGGACAGATTAGAATAGGGCAAACAAATGAGAAGGCTGGGTGGTAAATCCAGGCTAAAATGAGGGTCACCTGACCTCGGGGAGGGACATTTTAAAGAGAGAAAAAGACCAGTTGGGACTTACTACAGGATTTAGTGATATTTACCAGTGTCTCATTTGAGAGAATCCATATTTACAGAGACTTCCCTGAAGGTTAGTAGCCTGTGAGTCTCCAACCTTTGGTTTTGGATTAGTTAGGAATGGTAAGATGTTGTAACGGAAGTGCTTTATCAGGGTGATTTTACTCAAGGGTGCTTTAACATGAGTCCATCAGGTTATATGTTTGCTTATCTTCCTATGGATGGTTCTTCAGTCTGCTGTTTAGTCTGCTGAGATCCTCTTTAGGAACATGCCTGGCAAAACTTGCTTTCAGGGGCAACAACAGTGATGGACTGTGTTTCTCCTGACTGTGTTTTGAGCTCTGACTGGGATGAGTGATGTTAGCGACCACAAATTCCTCTTTGGTTGATGTCTAGGAAGCCCTAAGCTAAATTCCTGCTTCTTCTAGAAAAGTGTATTAGTCCTTGTGGCATTTACTGACCTCATTCTGGCTTCATTTTCTGGTTTCTATTTTTAGTTTTGCTTTCTTCCCAGTTCCCTACTTGTTTATTTTTATTATCTTAAATCTTGCAATATAGTATCTGCATAAGTCACTTTACTTCCTGAGACTGAGTATAAATAATTATAATAATATGAAAAGAACTTCCTGGATCTTTGTGCCACAGGACACTTAGGAAGTTAATATTGGATATATACACTTAAGTGTTTAATTGTGAGTTAAAAATTTAGACTCAAGTTTTTGAAAATCTAAGGGTTTCTCCTCACTTATACTGCTTAACTGTGTTTCTTGGTCTTTTCTCCTTCAGATTATAATTTGAGTATCACCAACTTTTCCCTTCTGATTTAAGCTGAAAAGTAGTGCTTTCTGTTCTTGTAAGGGGTAACTTATCTTTACCAGTAATTCTATTATCTTTCACGTGGGAGGATCTTTGAGTATATTTGCACAGATTCATTTAAAAATATAAATCTGGTTATATTGGGTTAGTTTTTATTCTGAGTCACAGAAATAAATCTCTTCCTCTCTCTTTTCCTTCAACAATCAGGCTCTGTCTATATACTAGAAATATGGATTTAAAGATTTATTTGTATCCCAAAGAAACTAGAAATCTACTGGAGGTGGGAAGTCAATCAGATTTTCACTGTATAGTGTGATAAATGCCCCACAGGAGGTGAGCACAGTGAAAGAGCCCTACTTTCTGTTGTGGTTGTGGGAATAGCCCTGCTGAGTCAAACTCACTGCATTTCTTTGTTCTGTGTCTGATTGTACCATCATTGTGCAGACCCAGCCTGTGTAAGGGTCCAACTTCTTGCTCCCTGTTTTGAAGTCAGAGGGTTTGGAATTACATGTTATGCAAATAGCTGCAGCTTCTATTCAGGCAAAATCTCATGATTGCAGGTAACATTTTAATGCCAGAGTTTCCTTAATAAAGTTACTTTTATATTAATGATTGATTGGAAGATTGGTTTGCTGATCTGGAACCAAAGAATTCTTTTAAAGGAGACAGGGACATTTTTATTTAGTCTCCAGTTAAGAAAGGACTTGCTTACTAAGTGCCTGATCAGTCTGCTTGGCAACACTGGCATTGGTTTACACTGGTGTCTGTGGTAGAGTCTAATGATGGACAGGCCCATTTGCAACAATCCCATCAAGAGGCTGAATCTATTTCTCCAACTGTTGAATCTGGGCTAGCTTGGAACTTGCTTTGGTCAATAGAAATGGCAGAAGCAATATAGTGCAAATTCTGAGTCTGGGCCTCAAGAGGCCTTGTGAGCTTGACTTTATTCTTGGGACTTTTCTGCTAACTTGAATAAGCCTGGGCTCACCTGCTGGATGATGAGATGTGTGGTCCAGTAATCTCTGTCTCTCCATCCACTAGATATGTGAGAGAGGTTATCCTAGGCTATTCAGTCCCCAGCTGATCCATCTGTTGGCCACAAATGCATAAGTGGCCAAGATCAGCCAAGCATGAGCAAATCAGTAGGACCACTCAGCTTTTAAGAAGTAATAAATGGTTTTTATTTTAAGCCACCAGGGTTTGGGGTTGTTTGATGTGCAGTTAAGGCTAGACAGTAGCAGTGCAGTTTTGACATCCCTGCAGTGGATATGCAGGTACCAGTAGACTTCAGAGAAGAGTAGAAGAAAGGAAGGAAGGAAGAGAATTAATGAAAAAGGAAGAGGAGTAACATGCACTCCTCAAAAGCTAATTTTTTTTTTTTGGTCTGTGCTGGGTCTTCATTGCTGCAGGTGAACTTTTCTCTAGTTGTGGTGAACAGGGGCTCCCCTTCATTCCAGTGCGTGGGCTTCTCATTGTGGTGACCTCTCCTCTTTAGAGCACAGGCTGTAGATGTACAGGCTTCAGGAGTTGCAGCACTTGGGCTCAGTAGTTGCGGTACATGGGCTTAGTTGCCCTGCAGCAAGTGGGATCTTCACAGACCAGGGATAGAACCCACACCCCCTGCATTGGCAGGTAGATTCTTAACCACTGGATCACCAGGGAAATCCTAGATGATGATATTTTTAAATCTAAATTAATGAAGAAATAAGTAAACAGTTTAATGAACATTTTAATAGATTATACATGAAGGACGAGAGTCAAGCTTCCTAATTAATTATGATTACAAAAAGCTTTGTCAAAACAAGCCAGTGATATTTATGGTAGTGAATTTTGAAAATAATCAAGCCTATAATGAGAAAGTGTATAATTTTGTTCATTTACTCATAGCTATAGGCAACACAAACCTTTATTTACCCCTATCCCCACCACCCAAAAGACGAGGGCTGACAGTTTATCCCCACTCCTACAACTCAAAAGATATGGGATAGTGGTTCAATTCAACTGACTGCCAAATTGGATAAATAACTAGATACTGATTATACCAGAAATGGAATTCAAACACACTCCAGACAATAGACATCTTCTTGGGTTTAAATTACATTTAACAGAGCCCTTGAGGGTTTCCCTGGTGGCTCAGGTGGTAAAGAATCCTCCTGCAATTCAGTAGACCTAGGTTTGATCCCTGGGTCAGGAAGATCCCCTAGAGGAGGGAATGGCAACCCACTCTAGTATTCTTGCCTGGAAAATCTCATGGAGCCTGCTGGGCTACAGTCCATGGGGTCACAGAGTCAGACACAACTGAATGACTAATACTTTCACTTTGATTTCACTTGATGGACAGATATCTCTACCATCTGCTGAGCCCAGAGCTCAACTAGGGGAAGGTAAAAAGATGAAAAAGAAATGAGCATGACTTGCCTGCGAGGGTGGAGGAGTGAAAGGGGCTGATGGGTCATCAGAAAGTAATGCAGGAGAAGGTGGCACCAAGCAGTATTGGGGAAAGGATTATGCTCTGGGAGTGGGGAGGGCTGCCACCAACTTGCTGTGGAGCCTTTGAACCATTGATTTAGGATCTCCAGTCTGTTTCCTCATTTATAAACTTTGCACTGGGCAAGTTGTTACATTTCTGGCCTTGAGACAAATTGTGTGTCTGTGTGTGTGTCTGTGTGTCTGTGTGTCTCTGTGTGTGTGCAGACTCAGTTATGTCTGACTCTTTGCGACCCCATGGACTGTAGCGCGCCAGGCTTCTCTGTTCTTGGAATTTTCCAGGCAAGAATATTAGAGTGGGTTGCCATTTCCTACTACAGGGGATCTTCCCAACCCAGGGATCAAACCCAGGTCTCCAGCATCAACAGGTATATTCTTTACCCCTAGTGCCACCAAGAGAAGTTAGTCTTGTATGAGTGAGAGTATGTACCCTGTGCCTTCAAGGAGGTGATCCTGATGACAGACTTTATTATAATGACCCTTTCGGTCCTTACTGTGTTTTGATTGTCTGGTGTGTTCACAGTTGTGAACAAAACTTGGCCCGTGCCTTTGAGGAACTCAAGTGTACAGTGGAGAGGACCACACAGCACAGGAAGAGCTGAACCCCCCAGGAAGGGGGAAGCCCAGAAGAGAAACTCCTTAAAAAATAGCTGAAGGATGAATAGCACTAGTTAGGTGACGTGACATTCATCACAGCTATTCATGCATGGTCTTATCACTTAGTTCTGCTGCAAAGCTATGTATGCCCAGAAAACTGTACCGAGGGTACTTTATTAGCTTAGGAATTTGAAGATTTCAGGACTACCTTGAGCTGTTTCAAAACTTTTTATGTACTCGTTGTCATGGAGCCTTGTTTTATTATTTATGAGAACGTGGAGAGCCAGCAGACTTAGAGACCTGTAGTCAGTCTTCATCACATCCACTGCAAAGGAGATAATTGCAATTACTGCAGAGATTAATGTGCAGGCAGGCAGCCTTCTCCAACGTGCTCCACAGAAATGCCCAGTCTCCCTGGAGAACAATGAGCCGAAATAGGTTTTAGGGTTTGTTTTTTGTGTGTGTGTGTGTGTGTGTGCGCGCGTGCACGCACGCACTCGCATGTGGGTATGCATTCATTTTAAGACAAGCAAAACCATATTTGAGAAAATTTGGAAAATGACAGACTTCTCCTAATCTTATTTCTCTAACGGTCACTTTTTTTTGCATTTTGAATATCCTGACAATGCTTTTCATAACAATACTAAGGCATGTTACTGAACTGATCATCCTTTGGCTCAAGATTGAGTGCTCGGACTGATTGGTCTATTTGGGGGCAAGAGGCTGGGAAGCCACAGCTTCTCAGTGCAGTCCCTAGCGTATCAGGATGGCCGAGGGGGTCTAAGGCACCAGACTCAGTTCAGTCCCTTTTGAATAGAGTGGAGAAGCATTTACAACCCGGCTCCAATCTACCACACTCACAGGTTTGCTCCGTGTTGCCTCTGAACCCTGCACTTACAGGCTGTACATGCTTGATTCAAGAGAATGCACTTTCATGTGTCAGCATCAAGGAAGAAGCCCTGGGGCAGGAGGCTAGAGGTGCCTGGCCCTGGCAGGAGGTGAGGTGCTGTCAGGCTGTGTCTGTGTGAAGCTGATATGAATCCACACAGAGTTGGTCACTGCCAAGGTGAAGCAAGAGGAAGTGAATTGGAGTTTAAAGGATATTTGATTCCATCTTTTTGCTTTCTCTTTCTGGAGTGTAAAGTGTCCTCCAGTATCATCTGGATAACTGGAGGAAAAAAGACGAATGTCAGTACTGATGATCTATGTCATATCAGGGTATTTGAAGAGCAAATTTTATTTTGAGTTTCACTGACAATGAAAATAATGATGAAATCAAACCTCATAAACATATTCCTTGTAAATTAATAGTTATTGAGACTAAAGGCAAAGTTATTCCTGGGATTGCTTTTGAATATTTAAGATGTGGATGTATTGAACTGCGGGGATGTCTTCTGGGCTCTCTTTGTCTTATTTATGCTTTCTAAAGAGTTTTAAATTTTACTGTTCTCTCTGATTTTCTATACCACTCATCATGCTTCTTTCCAGTAGTTTATGATGTCTTTAGTATTGTTTACTGGTAAATTGCCTCAGGAACTGGTGAAACTTAAAACATGCATAGTATGCCCTTAGGAAACAAAAGATATCAGAAAATAAGATTTAAAAATTAAATGTAGTGTTTATGGAAGGATTCAAAATCCTCTTGATTTAAAGTTTTTAGTAACTTCACTTTTTATGTGTCAGTATCATCTTGAATGTTGATCTGGTCCTTATGCCAGAGAAAAATCCCAGTGCCTTGTATTAGCTTTGGCTGATCATTCCAAACTAGAGTCAGCCACATAGCCCCCATACAACCACAAGGGGGCAGGAAGTGCCATCCTGCGGAATGCCTAAAATGGGGGAGAAAAGTAAGTGTTTGGCAAACAGTACCAATGACTACCACAGCAATTTGGCATTTTAACAGACAATGTTACAAAAGCTTTGTGTGCTAGATAATGTGCAGTAGGTTGGAGGCTGTTTTGTGTGATAAATAATATGCAGTAGGTTGGAAGTTGTGGCATGCATGGCATTGCTACATGTTTGAATTACAGAAAGTCTTACATGTAAAAAGGCATATGTAGCAGGTCTGAATGTGTAACCACTAAAACAGCCGTTTAAAAATGTTATAACAGTCTTTATTAGCTTCAAGTTACCGTAATGTTTACTCTGAGTGCCCATTCTCCATAAGAATAGTGGAAAATGCATTTTCAGTATTCCTGGGGCTCCCCTGCTGCAGGATTATATGGTCGGGGAGATCTTTGGCTAAGCTGACCATCACCAACCACGAGGGCGTTGGTCGCCAGCCCTCTGGTCACTTTTGAGTTGTAGGCTATCAAGCCCATATCCATCCTTCTAGGGATGATGGCTCTACTGCTTCTGGGCTGAGCTTGGAGGTGCCAGAATCTCTGCTGAGGCTGGGAAGTCCGGAGTTAATGGCCCAGCATCCTACCCTAGGACCTCTTTAAGGTTACTCCACTTTCCTGGGGCACTGTCATCAAGCAGAACTCCGATGCTTGGGGACCACCAGCTTTGTCCCTGTCTCACTCTGAAGCAAGCTCTCTGTGTCCTCTGGTCTTCTCAAAGGACAGGAAGAACTGCTAGCCCCGAGCCACTTCTCTTTCTTCAAAGTACTGAAGTTCTGTAGCCCACCTCTCCACTGGTTCACAAGATCTGCCTCTTGAGATTATCATCATGGTTGAAAGGTTTGAAGGTTAGTTGTAAAAGCATGCAAAAACATGAACCCGGAGATTATCATACTAAGTGAACAGACAAAGACTAATATCATATGATATCACTTAGGTAGGTGCAATCCCTCGGTTGATAAGATTTTCTGGAGAAGGGAATGGGCAACCCACTCCAGTATTCTTGCCTGGAGAATCCCATGGACAGAGGAGTCTGGCGGGCTACAGTCCGTGGGGTCACAAAGAGCCAGACACGACTGAGCAACTAACTCTATCACTATCACTTAGATGTGGAATCTAAAAAAAGATACAAATGAACTTATTTATAAAACAGAAAGACTCACAGACATAGAAAACAAACTTATAGTTATCAAAGGGGAAAGGGTAGGGGATAAATTAGGTTTGGATTAACATATACACACTAGTATTTATAAAATAGATAACCAACGAGGACCTATTGTATAGTACGGAACTATACTCAATATTTTGTAATAACCTATATGCTGTGCTTACTCACTCAGTTCTATATATATATATATATATATACACACACACATACATATACATATATACACACACATATACACATATATCTCACTGCTGTACACCTGAAACTAAAATGATATTATAAATCAACCATAGTTCAATTAAGAAAACAAGCAACTGCCACAGAGAAGTTCTTATTATTGTGAGTGAACTGTGAATGAATTAACTTTGATAATAAATAATGGACAGAGCAGGGGAGGTGTTGGGAGAAGGAAATATGTCTTTACTGTGCACCTATTATGTGCCAGAACTTGATAAGGTATTTTCATATGTTATCTGACTTAATCATCACAGCAACTACTAAATAGAGCGTACAAGCCCATTTTACAGAGAAAACTGGAAGCTCAGATGGTTCTGTGTATGTATTCAACAAAACAATAATATTAGCTGGCATTTATTATCCTTATTCGGAGGAGGCGATGGCACCCCACTCCAGTACTCTTGCCTGGAAAATCCCATGGACAGAGGAGCCTGGTAGGCTGCAGTCCATGGGGTTGCTAAGAGTCAGACACAACTGAGCGACTTCCCTTTCACTTTTCACTTTCATGCATTGGAGAAGGAAATGTCAACCCACTACAGTGTTCTTGCGGAGAGAATCCCAGGGACAGGGGAGCCTGGTGGGCTGCCGTCTATGGGGTCGCACAGAGTCGGACACGACTGAAGCGACTTAGCAGTAGCAGCAGCAGCATTATGCTTATTGGGCTTCCCTGGTAGTTTAGCTGGTAAAAAATCTGCCGGCAGTGCAGGAGACCCCAGTTCGATTCCTGGGTCGGGAAGATCCCCTGGAGAAGGGATAGGCTATCCACTCTAGTATTCTTGGGCTTTCCTGGTGGCTCAGAGGTAAAGAATCCACCTGCAATGTAGGAGAACTGGGTTTGACCCAGGGGTTGGGACAATCCCCTGGAGGAGGACATGGCAACCCACCCCAGTTTTCTTGTCTGGAGAATCCCCATGGACAGAGGAGCCTGGCAGGATACAGTCCATGAGATCCCAAAGAGTCAGACACGACTGAGTGACTAAGCACAGCACAGCATGATGCTTTTTAGATGCCAGCCACTGTTATCAACTCTTTATGGATGTAAACTCATATAATCTTCACAATAGTTCTATGAGGCAGGTATAATATTCTTACCTTGTTGATGAGAAAATTGAGTCATAGAGTTTAAGAGACTAACCCAAAATCACTAGAAAATGATGAGGTCAGATTCGGCCCCTGACAGTCTGGCTCTACAGACCTTGCTCTAAAGCACTGTACTATATGGCTGAGAGGGAGGTGGAGAAGGAGAAAGGGAAGGAGGGAAGGATGGAGGGAGAAAGAGACAGAGCCAAAGACCAGACAGACACAAACACCCGCCTCCAACCATAGGTCATAGACAAATTCAAAAATTTGAGTGCATTTGTTAAAATTTCTTAGGACATTTTCCAAAGGATTTCAGTGTATTTCGAAAAACAGTCCTGTGGGTGGAGCCTGGTACCAGAGGACAATGATGAATGGGCCTTGCCCTGACTTTTTAGACAAACACTGAGGGTTGGGCCCCCAAGCCCTTTCAGTCCCATCATCAGCTGAAAGGTAAATTAACAGTGCTGACCATTGCCTAAGAATAAATAGAAAGGCAGAGTCAGCATTCCAAGTGTGGGTCAGTTGATGACTTGCTGGTTAAATACTCAAAACTGCTTTTCAGAAAATGGAATATGAAAACTACACTTTTTTTCTTCCGAGATGGGACTACTGTCACCTGGTTGCCTAGACACCAGATTTTTTTTTTTTTAATTGAAGTATACACCAGTTGCTTTTAAACACAGACACCACACAAACTGTAGGGTCAACTCTTTGTAAATAGTGCTGATGATTGTACACGGCAACATGGCCCTTGGGTATTAAAGCTTAAACATTCTTGGCTCTCCAAGCAGTCAAGTTAGTCTTAGCTCAAAGAAGTAGGTGCATTATATTAGTTTCTCAGAGGGAGAAAAATGATTGCTTTCCTTTCTTTCAGCATGTTTTAATGGAAACTCGGAATAATATATGGTCAAAAAGATTGACTGGTTCCTGCCATGAAAGAGGACCCCTGACTGCTAATCAGAGTAAGGGAGACTGGATTCCATGGATTTTATTTTACAAATCCTTCCAAAGTATAAAGGCAGATGTGGTATTTTAACAATTTTATGACAGACTATTTATCTTGAATAGAATTTATGCCCAGTGATCATATTTAGTTTTTAATGTTATTACTTGGTACAGTTATTTTAGTATCAGACACAAAGATATTAACTATCACATGGATTACCTTACAAATGATTTTTTATAGCATACATAGCCAAGTTATGTATATTCAGTTAATGTAAATATCTAATCTAACTTGATCAGATCATCAAAATAAATATGGTCCAGATATCAAAATTCGCTGGGAATGGATGCCCTGCACTTAGTGCCCTAGAAATATTTTTGAAAAGGCAGAAATAGTTTTGAAAATGTGCATAGAAATCAAATTTTTGATGAGTTGTAAGTTGTAAGTTGAGTTGTAAATTGTAAGGTTGAGTTGTAAGTTACTCAGAAAATTAACTTACTAGGGAAATTGATTATGTGAAACTGGCTACTATAAGGAAACATTTTGTGAATCAAGGGTCTTCAGCATTTATTTGTTTAATTATGTCTTTCCTAAGCTTTTCAGAATAGATTTGTGGTATGCTGATAGTTCACATTTTGTAAATTTGAATTTGTGTATTGGGTTTGTGGAAACCAGCAGGCAAACGAATGAAAATACTTTAGAAAATCTCCTGTCAAAATAATTTCTATACATTTGAAAGGTTAAATCATTTTTTATGTACCAAAGAGTGCTTATCACTAGCAGAAATTTACTTTTTATTGTTGATCAATTTATAGTTGTAGGATTTTAATTCCATTAAAAAAAGTGTGTCCTAGATCATGGCACCCAATTGCATTTACTGTTTTAGTCACCCTATTACAGATGATTACGGAGACATTTGTAAATGCTCTGCTGTTTTATTTTATCACACTTTCATATTTTTTTAATTTTATTTATTTATTTATGGCAATGCTGGGTCTTTGTTGCTGCACACGGGCTTTCTCCAGTTGTGGAGAATGGAAGGCTACTCTTTGTTGCTGTGTTCAGGCTTCTCATTGCCGTGGCTTCTCTTGTTGGGGAGCACATGATCTAGGCACATGGGCTTCCATAACTGTAGCACTTGGGCTCAGTAATTGTGGTCCATGGGCTTAGTTGCTCTGTGGCCTGTGGAATCTTTCTGGGCCAGGGATTTAGCCCATGTCCTCTGCATTGACAGGCAGATTCTTAACCACTATGACACCAGGAAAGTCTGCTCTGCTATTTTAAAATTAATTTCTAGGTCAATCGGAGAGTTTTTATGATTTCTTTAAGGAAACATGGACTCTTGTGGGTCTAGTATTTACATTATTTAAATTTATGCTGAATTTGCTGTTTATATGGATGATGAGGTCTGGTTAAATACTTTTATACTTCTCTGGAAATTTCTGAAAACAAAGAAAAACTAGGAAGATGGCAACAACTACACAATAAATGTAATTTAGAATTTAAATACATTAATTATGATAAAATAAATTATAACCATAAATATGATAAAACCATTTGTCCTTAAAGTCTATGCATAGTCATATTCCTGTTACATTAGCTTTTTGCTTCAATTTCTTAATTTCTCTCTTGTTGAATTTATGTATCAATATGCTATGGATTATGATGTTATTAAATGCATATTAGAAGTAATATAGGAAATGGTAACCCACTCCAGTACTTTTGCCTGGAAAATCCCATGGATGGAGGAGCCTGGCAAGCTACAGTCCATGGGATCACAATGAGTCAGACATGACTGAGCGACTTCACTTTGATAGGTCTGTAAAGTGGATAGTTGGTAAAGAATCCACCTGCAAAGCAGGAGACCCCGGTTCGACTCCTGGGTCAGAGGCAAATTTGTTTTATGGAAACTTCAAACCAGAGGAGCATCTTACATTAATGTGGTCAACCCACTTACCATGTGCAGTGCAAACATTCTATATAAGGTGTGCCACAGAAATAAACATACTGAGCTGGCCATAATAAAAGTAACAGAAGTGCATTGAAAATTGCTTTGGGGTGGGGCAGGTGGTAGAGTGTAAAGGCCCAATCCTTTCATTTCTGCTTTAAATAGTCAGCTCCCACTGTTGCAGTAGAGTTGCTTTCTCCTTGAAGTTCATTTTGACCTTTTAGTTCTTTCTATCCTTCCATCTTCCTGGCCCAAGAAAGCAGATGTGGGAGGAAATTGCTTTCTTTATGAACTCTCCTCCCAGCCACAATCATCTCAGATTCACTCCACTCTCAAGATCCTGTGATAGCCTTTGTGTCCACATGAAAACCCTTAACACATTGTGAAATTTAATTCTGTATTTTCACATGCCTCAAACTAATTCACCTTAAAAAAAAAACTGCCTATTTCTTCCCCCTTAAGGACCCACACACAGTGTGGGAAATGCTTGAAGGCAGAATGATGTGATAGGTTCCTTGGCGGTTTCTGAGGGGGCACTGAAATCGACTTGTTTTTGTCCTTTTTTCCCTCTAGGCTTTAGAAATGTGAAGTCTGGCAGGGGTGTCTTAAACTGGCTCTGGATGGCAGGTGGACATAATGACCTCTAAGCTGATTAGCTCACACCCAGCCTCATTTCAAGGCACCCTTTAGTTTCTGAGATGAAACTTTCAGGATTATTTTTTAGGAGGCTGTGATTGCCAGGTATGAATAGAAGAATCATATTACTGCTCAGGAACTCTAACCTGGTGGCTCTCTAGCCAAAGAAGAAAAGTCACACCTGAGGGGAGGGATTCATTCTGAACACACAGCTTCAAGGACGTTCTACATCCTAGTGGAAGGTCTCTGGATTGTAGCTAAAACTTTCACCCGCCCAGAGATATTTACGGTTTGAAGGGCTTACCCCTGATGTTTTGACAATAAGAAGAAAATCATTTTTCCTCGGGGCATTTGGAATGGGCAAAATAAACATGCAGTGCACAGCTGCGGCTTCCAAGCCTTTGATGATTTCCCTGGGAGGCTGGAGGGTCTGGCCGGGTACCGACTGTTAGACTTGGAAGCTTGAGCTCTTACAGTCTTTGTGTCCACGATACCTGAATAATCACTCCAAGCATCACCTGCTGGGGCCTCATTTTTTTTTTTTTTTTTTATTTCTTAAGAAAAAGCCTTTCCGTCGTCTAGGCAAGCGGAGGAAACTGATTAACGCCCCGGGAAGCTTGCAGATCAGCAGACCCCTGGTGGTGCAGACGCCTAGCTCAGGCGAAGCCCCGGGGGCATCCCCAAGGTGTCATCTCCCCGAGCGACAGTGCACACCTCTCACGTTAACAGCCCTTGGTTCCGCTCGAGTCTCTCTCACCCCCGGCCCTCCTCCCTGAGCCCTTGCCACCATCTCACCTTCTCTCCTCCCACGCCCTGGACCAAGCATCTCTTCTGTCAGGTGGGGTTGAGGGATGTTTACTTTTCCCGGAAGGGGGCAAAAGGGTTAATGATGAGAGTCCGTGCAGGTGGGGCCGCCCCCGGCCGCGGTGGGCGTCGGAGGTGAGGGGGCGCTGTTCAGGCGGGAGAGCCGCCAGGCTGACGGAGAGGCCGGCCTGAGTGGGGGCCGCTTCGCCGCCGCCGCCGCCGCCGCCGCCGCCGCCACCGCTGCTGTGATGCGAAGCCGGTGCTGCGCCGGGCGGTGGAGTCAGAGCCCGGGCGCGGGAGCACGAGCTGCAACATCAGCACCGGCGGCGGCGGCGACACCTGCACCAGCTCTCGGGGCCCGCGCTGAGCTCTCCGCCCCGCCGCGCCCGGGGCCGCCGCCCCGTACTCCCTATGGATGTCAAGGCGGCCCCCAACGGGGTGGCCACCATCGAGGACCGCATCCTGCGGATCACCGGCTACTATGGCTATTACCCGGGTTACTCCAGTCAGAAAAGTAAGACGCCGCGGGCGCTGCCTGGCTCCAGACGCCGGAGGGGGTAGGATGCGGGAGGGCGCGCCGTCCGGACACCTGCAGCCCTGCTGGCGTGGCTACCGCGGATCTCCTGGCGGTGGGGCCACCCTGGCGGAAAGTATGTCCGCTGTCCTCGGTGCTGAACCGTGAGTGAGAACGGTGTCCGGACTGTTGGCGCCTAGGAGTTTGGAAATAGTGGCAGCCTTGGGGGCAGAAGCGCAGAGGCAACCCGGTGAGCGCTCCTGACAGCCGTCTGCCGGCTCAGCCCCGGCGTACTTAACGGCCGAGGAGGCTAATATGGCTGTTTACTTAGCGAAAGTCAGCCGTTGGGGCTGCACTCCTCCAAAGTCCCTACTGGGTACAGGCTGCGGGCTGGGAGCTGGGCGCTGGGGCTGGATAGGCTCGGGGGGTGGGGCTGGCGGGGAAGGCAGACCCAGACGTGGGTCCCGACGCCGATGGGTCAGGCTGTTCACTCCGGGCTGTTGAAACGTTGCCAGCGCGGGAATTACTCCTGTTAAGATGTCTTTTGGGAGGGTCTCCACCTTGGGTAGAGAAAGAACCTCTTCAGGTCTCGGAGTCTGTGATCTTGGAGCCAGAGACTCGTGAAAAGACTGGGGGCTAGGGTGGATGAGAGGGGGAGGCGCGATCGGGCCCCCGGGAGCCCCGAATGCCTACCTCACGTCGCGGCTACCTCTGAGCCGGGGCGGACTGCTCCATGGGTTTTGGCTTTCTTCCGGCTAAGCGAGGTCCTGTGGTGCGGATTCACGTTTCTGGAGCAGTTTTGCAGGGAGGGCGCTGACGTGCGCTCTCTACTCTGTCCCTCTCCCGCAACACACAAACCCACTGGCTGTATTTGCTGGGATTAGTTCTGCCAGTGACCCAAGTGAACCTCTTTTTTTTCTCTGAATTGAGGGAGTAGCTGCGGCTTAATTCCCATGTAGGTGGGATTTCACTTTTTTATCAACGCATTTCTGTCTCGATAGATGGAGCATAATTGATGTTTTTGCTGTTATTTTTAACCAGAAGCCTTGGAAGCTCCTAGATGCATTTCTGATTGGTATATTTCTGAGACACTTGAGGTACAATCAGCGTTACAGTTTCTCTGAAGGGAGTAAACCCTAACACATAGAGGGAAAATCAACTTTTTTTCCGGTAACCACCTCCCCCCCCCCGACCCCCCTCACTATGCTCTATCTCTGTTGAGCTTTCCTGCATGGGCTGTCCTTACACAGATATTTTCTAGTTTAATATTTCATTTGGCTTCAGGAAAGGCCTATCTGATTTGTATGGTCTCTATCTAGCTGTTTTTAGCATTAGAGGCTTACATTATTCATTTTCCATACAAAAGTAATTATATAGTGTTAGAATTTTCTAGAAGGAAAATAACATGCTATGAAATGCAGTTTGAAGTCTTTGTACTATAGACTCAGAACTTTTTTTTTCCTATTGGCAAAGGCTTTCTTTTTTAACCCTAGAAACTTAAGCAGAGGCACTAGTATACCATGTGGATTTAGATTTCACCTTTGAATATTTTAATTAGGAACCATGGGATTTTGGTTGCTTAGAGAATGTAGAAGCTGTCTGTGAGATTACAAGACTCAGGGTAGTATATTATTATGGCTTTTATAACAATGGAACTGTGGTTAATAAAGAACAAACTAAAAAGAATACTGGAAAAGTGATATTTTAAACAGAGGCATGTTCGTATTATCTTTTTGTACTTGCTGAAATAGCTACACGTTTCATTTGCCATACAAGAACTGGACAAAAAGAGAGAAGAGCATTGGTTAAGACAGTAACTGAGGCTAAAGGGGATAAAGATGCATTTGGTATGGTTATTTGTGATAGGCTAACTTCAGGCCAGTGTTCAAAGAGTGAAGACAGAGAATCTCACAAGGACAGAGAATTATATGATTGTCAGATAACTTTCAGAATGTTTAAGCTTTCAGAGGTAGAAGGAGATTGCCATTTTGCAGGGTGAAAAGCTAGGAGAAGAGAGAGCTAGAAGAGGGCCAGGCAGCTGAGCACCATGAAACAAATAATCGTGCCCTTAATGCAAGCTTCAACTAGTAAACAAACACATTGAGGCAAACCAGTACAAGATGGTCAATTGATTTAGCTGTTACCAGGAATGAGCAATAACTTGGGGGAAGTCTGGAAAGATATAGTTAAGAAAAAGCCTGTGGTGAGGAATATGTAATACATGAAGGCAAGGTGACTTTCCCATTTTTTGATGATCATGTCTGAGGCCTTAAGGATGGGATAATCTCTTAATATTAGTGCCATTTACTTTTCTAGAGGTAGGTAAGAGACTCATCTCTGACGATATGCATGAATGATCAACCTCATGGTAATGCATCCTCCTGCCATCCCTGTCAACCAGGAAGATGAGAAACTTGTTGTTGTTGTTGTTCAGTCACTAAGTCGTGTCCTCCTCTTTGTGACCACATGGACTGTAGCACGCCAGACTTCCCTGTTCTTCATTATCTCCCAGAGTTTGCTCAAACTCAAGTCCATTGAGTTGATGATACCATCCAACCATCTCATCCTCTGTCGTCCCCTTCTCCTCCTGCCTTCAATCTTTCCCAGCATCAGGGTCTTTTCCAATGAGTCAGTTCTTTGCATCAGATGGCCAAACTATTGCAGTTTCAGCTTCAGTATCAGTCCTTCCAATGAATATTCAGGGTTGATTTCTTTTAAGATTGACTGGTTTGATCTCCTTGCAGTCCAAGGGACTCTCAGTTTTCTCCAGTACCACAGTTAAAAAGCATTAATTCTTTGGTGCTCAGCCTTCTTTATGGTCCAACTCTCACATCCATACATGACTACTGGAAAACCATAGGTTTGACTATACAGACCTTTGTTGGCAAAGTAATGTCTCTGCTTTTTAATGCACTGTGTAGGTTTGTTATAACTTTTCTTCCAAGGAGCAAGCATATTTTAATTTCTTGTCTGCCGTCACTATCCACAGTAATTTTTGAACCCAGGAAAATAAAATCTGTCATTGCTTCCACTTTTTCCCTTTCTATTTTCCATGAAGTGATGGGACTGGATAACATGATCTTAGTTTTTTTAATGTTGAGTTTTAAGCCAGCTTTTTCACTCTCATCGTTCACCTTCATCAAGAGGCTCTTTAGTTCTTTGCTTTCAGCCATTAGAGTGGTATCATCTGCATATAAGAGGTTATTGATATTTCTCCCAGCAATATCAATTTTTATTTCAGCTTGATAACCTGGTTCAGAACACATTCTAGTAGTCAGGCTGATACAAAAAAGAAAGAAATATATGTGTACATAATTATGTATTTAAAAGATACATATAATATGCATAAGATATATATAAATATATATAAAAGTATACATGTGTTGTATATAAAAGATATATATAATCATCTCTGTATCCATAAATTTAGATAGTTAGGTGGGTACATAGGTGATTAAAGCATTTGTCTAACCTCAAGTTATGGTCTGATAGGGGAAATAGATTCACTCATTCAACAGGTGCTAATTGAGTACCTTCTACGTGCCAGGAATACACCCGTGAACAGAACAGACAAAGGTATTTCCCTTTTTAAAGCTTAAGTTCTAGTGGGAAGAGACAGACAATAATAAACAAACATATACATACATAAATAAAGTTGTATATTGCAAGGTGATAGCTGCTTTAACAAAAAAAAGTATCAGAAGAGTTAAAAGGATAAAGGATTGTGGAAGTTTTGAATAGACTGGTCAGGTGAGACCTCACTGAGAAGGTCACCTTTGAGAAAAGACCTGAAATATGTGAAGGAGTTTGCTGTGTAGACATTGGGAGGAATCTCTTCCAGGCAAAAGGAACAGCCTGTGCAAAGCTCTGAGGCAAAGCATGCTGAGCCTGCTAGAGAAGGAGTGAAGAGGTCTCCTGTGTGGCTGGAGTTGGGTGAAGAATTGGGCAAGTAGTTGGAGATGAGGTCACTGTGGATACAAGGACTCACAGAAAGTAGCGTCTTACAGGTCATTTTAAGTCCTTTGGTTTATACTCTGAATGAAATTGGGAGCCTTTGTAGGGTTTTTTTTGTGTGTGTGTTGTTGTTGTTAAATTTAAATTTATTTATTTTAATTAGAGGCTAATTACTTTACAATATTGTATTGGTTTTGCCATACATCAACATGAATCCACCACGGGTGTACACGTGTTCCCAATCCTGAACCCCCATCCCACATCTCTCCCCATACCATCCCTCTGGGTCATCCCAGTGCACCAGCCCCAAGCATCCTGTATCCTGCATCAAACCTGGACTGGCGATTCATTTCTTATATGATATTATACATGTTTCAATGCCATTCCCCCAAATCATCCCCTCCCTCCCTCTCCCACAGAGTCCAAAAGACTGTTCTATATATCTGTGTCTCTTTTGCTGTCTCGCATATAGGGTTATTGTTACCATCTTTCTAAATTCCATATATATGCATTAGTATACTGTATTGGTGTTTTTCTTTCTGGCTTACTTCACTCTGTATAATCGGCTCCAGTTTCATCCACCTCATTAGAACTGATTCAAATGTATTCTTTTAAATGGCTGAGTAATACTCTATTGTGTATATGTACCACAACTTTCTTATCCATTCATCTGCTGATGGACATCTAGGTTGCTTCCATATCCTGGCTATTATAAACAGTGCTGTGATGAACATTGGGGTACACGTGTCTCATTCAATTCTGGTTTCCTCAGTGTGTATGCCCAGCAGTGGGATTGCTGGGTCATATGGGAGTTCTATTTCCAGTTTTTTCAGGAGTCTCCACACTGTTCTCCATAGTGGCTGTACTAGTTTGCATTCCCACCAACAGTGTAAGAGGGTTCTTTGTAGGGTTTTAATGGTTTTAACAGAGGAGGGATGAGACTTGACTTACATCTCAAAAGGATCAAGTTGACTGCTCTACTGGGAAGAGGTGGAAGCAGAGAGGCTAGTTGGTATATATCATTGTAATAACCAAGGTGGAAGATGATAGTGGCTTGAACAAGAGGGTTAGCAGTAGCAGTGGTGAGAGGTGGTCAGATTCTCTTCATATTTGAAGTTAGATTGTCTATATTTAAATTCTCTATTTGAATAGGGTTTCCTGGTGGTTGGATATGGTATCTACAAGAAAGAAAGGAGTAAAAATTGATTCCATCTTTTCTGGTTTGACCAAGTTTGAGTTGCCAGTGGCTGAAGTGTGGCAAGCTTCAAGGTAGAGAAGTTTATGGGTTCAAGGGATAAGGATAACATTTTGGAAAGGAAATGTAATTGGAGATGTAAAATAATCCTGGAGTTCAGAGGAGATGTCTGACTAGAGATGTAAATTAGAGATTTTCCAGTATTTGGGTATTATTCATAGTCTAACACTAAAGAGATCTTCAAGAAGTCAACATATATATAGAGAGAAGAGGAGCAAGGACTGAACTCTGGGGCACCAAGACATTAAGAGGGTGAGGAGAAGAGCATGTGATACCCTGGAAGGCAGAGAAGAGTTTCAGAGGGAAGAGATTAGCTGAATCCAGTGCTGCTGAAAGGCCAAGTAAAATGAAAACTGGTAACTGACCATGAATTTGGTGACTGGGCATCGTTAGCTACCTTGACGGGAAAAAATAAGATAGCCTAAGATGGATTCGAATGTGCTTAAGCAAGAATTGGGCTTCCCTGGTGGCTCAGCAGTAGAGAATCTGCCTGCCAATGCAGGAGATGAGAGTTTGATCCCTGGGTTGGGAAGATCCCCTGGAGGAGGGCATGGCAACCCACTCCAGTATACTTTCTGGAAAATCACATGGACAGAGGAGCCTGGAGGACTACAGTCCATAGGGTCACAAAAAAGTTGGGCCTGACTGAACAACAGCAAACAAGAATTGGAGGAATTGGAAAAGTGAGTATAGACAATTCTTCAGTAATTTTTGGAGGAAGCAGGAGCAGGGGAGCAGAGGAAATGGGAGTTGTGGTGGGGTTAAAAAGTTTCTTTTTATTTTAAAGATGGCTAGCAGTAGCCGTGTGTTTGCAAGCCCCTGAGAATGATTCAATAGAGAAAGAAAAATCAGTGATATTGGAGAGATAGGGTATACCAAATCTAGTGCACAAAGGAAGGAATATTGCTTTAGACAGGAACATGGATATAGGGCAAGGATATGGATAAAGGGTCTGGAAGGTGGATAACTGAGATGGTGGGGGGTCTGCTGAGGTTCTCTTCTGATTGCTTTCATTTTCTCCAAATAGAAAGCAAGATCATCAACCGAGAGTGAGGATAGAGGAGGAGGTGGTAGATATTGGAGGAGAGAGAATGTATAAATAGTTTGAGAGGGAGAGTGAATAGTCTGAGGAAGTACAGTAAGGTTGTCTGGCTGCCTTAAAGGGCACATTTAGTTTCTGGTCACATATTTAAAGTGAGATCAGTCAGTAGATTGTTATGATCATTGACACAGTGGAGGCATGGAGCAAGTGAAGAGAAGGATTTAACAAGAGTTGCAGATTATCCAGTGGGTGTAATAAAATAATAGTAGCAAGGGAGTCGTGAATGTATACAAGAAAGGAATTATAATGAATGGCCATAGCCTTTAAAGCTGGGGAGTACAGAAGAGAGAAAATTGAGATGACTAGGGAGAGTGGAAAGTTGGTAGGATCAATGGATTGGAAATCTCAATGGAATCAAAGGCTAGTGGATGTTTTCTGGGAGAAAAGAGGTGGTAATCAGAGAGGGTTGTATGGCTGTAAGAAGTTATTCTTTCCACAAGTCAAGTCAAAGGATAAATTCATTTATATTTTACTGTATTCTATTATCGATATCTTTGACCTGAGTCTTCTTTATGTATTGGTATAAGGAGGCAGTGTGTTGATGTGCAGTGAATTAAACTCTAGGGGGTTGGAAATTTATTCTTGTTAAACTTGCCAGTAACTAGGCCTGAGACCTGGGCATCTCTTTGTGGCCAACAGTTTCCTTTCTTGTTAAAAAAAAAAAATGGGGGAGGGGGTAGAAGTCACTGTCTTTTTTAAAAGAAACTTTTTATTTTATATTGGAATATAGCTGGAATATAGTTAATTGTCATAACAATTAACACCGTTGTGACAGTTTCAGGTGGATAATAAAGGCACTCAGCCATAGACATACATGTATCTGTTCTTCCCGAAACTCCCCTCCCATCCAGGCTGCCACATAACATTGAGCAGAGTTCCCTGTGCTATACAGTAGGTCCTTGTTGGTCACCCATTTTAAATATAGCAGTGTGTACATGACCATTCCAAACTCCATAACTATCCCTTGACCCCATCCTTCCTCCTTGATAACCATAAGTTTGTTTGCTAACTCTGTGAGTCTGTTTCTGTTTTATAAATAAGTTCATTTGTATTATTTTTTTGAAGATTCTGCATATAAGGGATATCCTATGGCATTTCTCCTTTTCTGTCTGAGAAGTTACTGTCTTAGAACAGCCAAGCAGTAGGTTGGCTTTGACAGCTTTCAGAAAAGCCCCAACTTCCATGAAGGAATCTATCTCAGTAAACTCTATTTGTTGATTTTGCCTCTCCACACTCCACTTTCCATCTCAGATGGTGGCCAATGGCCTCTCTCTGCCTTTTGTACTCGTCAGCTTTCTGTTATTTCCTATCAGTAGCTGAAAATTTATAGTAAAACTTCTTGTCCTTGCTCTGATGCCAGCCCTGACCATCCCGTTTCCAAAAAGAACTCTACTAACTTCTGGCTCTTCTGGCTCTCTGAATTCTCCAACTTGTGCTATGACTTAGCATTTCCCAAGGTGCCAGCCTCAGCTCTGTCCTCTCACTTTACCTTCACTGAGCAAGCTTATTCAGTTTCATGGCTTCACTATCTTCTATGTGTCTCTATTTCTAGGTCCACTTTTTCTGAGCCTAAGCCCATATTTCAACTTTCTACTAGAATTCTTACCTGAATGTCCTCCAGGCATGTCACACATAAAACTAAATTCATCATTCTGTCCTTAAAATGTGCCTTTTGCTTATTATGCTTTTTAAGCTTCCAATATCTGTATCTAACCAAGTGCCCAGAAACCTGGAGTTATACTCAAACTCTGCCCTTCCCCCTTTCCTTATATTCAGTTAACAAGTTCTATCTGCTGCTGCTGCTGCTGCTGCTAAGTCACTTCAGTCGTGTCTGACTCTGTGCGACCCCATAGACAGCAGCCCACCAGGCTCCCCTGTCCCTGGGATTCTCCAGGCAAGAACACTGGAGTGAGTTGCCATTTCCTTCTCTAATGCATGAAAGTGAAAAGTGAAAGTGAAGTCATTCAGTTGTGTCTGACCCTCAGCGACCCCATGGACTGCAGCCTTCCAGGCTCCTCTGTCCATGGGATTTTCCAGGCAAGAGTACTGGAGTGGGGTGCCATTGCCTTCTCTGCAAGTTCTATCTATTTTACCCCAAATACGTGTTTCCATCCCTATTATCACCTGCCTTAGTTCTCCCTGTCATATCTTTCACCCGGTCTCAAATCTTTTTAATCTAGTATGCACACCTTAACAACACTGAATTCTGTAAAACTGCAAATCTTTCTCTCACGTCCCTGATCAAATGCCTGAAATAAACCTGCATTTTCTGTAGGATAGTGTCCAAATTCCTTAGCATGCCACAGTCTGAGTCTAGCTTACACTGTTCTATTTTAGCACATATTTCGCCCTCTAATTGCCAAAGTAATGCAGGCTTAATGCAGAAAATCTGGAAGGCAGAGAGACAAAGAGAGATTAAAACAAAATTCCTCATAATTCCACCACCCAGAGGTGATTAGTGCTAACATTTTGGCTAACACTATCCTTTCTGTCTCTTTTATATCCATAGACACATGCAAATGCTATTTATTTTGTACTGAGCATTTCTGTCACTGGTCTATAGGTTTTAATAACTGAAATTTAATGTATGCATAGTCTTCAATATATTTAAACACCTTAATCTACTTACATTGTTGAATTTTTTGGTCCAATTTTTCTTTTTTAATTTCATATCTCACTTGTCCTCCACAAACCTGTTAATAGTCTCATCAAGCAGCTCATTGTTTTAATAACATTCTTGTCCCCATGTTCTTCTGGTCCGCAGTGCCTTTTTATACTATGGCCTGAATGGCTTCCTCTTCTCATGTCTCCTTCTTCACTCTCTGAAAAGCTAGTATTTATCTTTCGAGGCTGAGTTTAAAAGCTCCGTCCTCTGTGAAGCTCCCTGATTGCCCCAGGCTGGGTTGATCCTCCTCTGGGCTCCTGTAATACTGTGTATTCACCTCTGCTCCAGCGTTTAACACACTATTTTGGGCTGTTTACTTTTCATAAGACTGTCTCACCACAGAGCTTGGGGAAGGCAGGGACTTTTCTTTATTTATTTTTATCTTAGACAACATGAAAGTGTACTAGAGTACATTCTGGGTGCTCAATAAAGTTTATTGTAGTAATGAATGAATGGTTATAGTTTCTGTTGAAGAAACTGGAGAGTTAATTCTTCTCACATAGAAAAAGAAAGAGTACATGATGGTAGTGATTGGAGGGAAAGAAAAAACTCACCAGCTATGAGTGAATCAAACAGATGTGCCTACTCAGAGGGTGAGTACACCAAACAGTATTTTGTATCACTAAATCTTGTGTCCTTATTGTCTTTATAACATTCTCTGTAATTGAATGGGTAGAAAGCAATCTTTAAAATACAAAATAGTATAAAGTTATTACAACTATAAGAAATAAAATGTGGTCCACCCCCCCCTTGTGAAGTGATTACTGTTAGTCTTTGGGTTTGATGTTTTAATGACTGTTCTCTTCTACTTGTTAGACTTTTAAACTTGCATAAGTAACTTCTCAGGTCAACAGCTTGCTCCTGTGAAATGGAAATAATTGCTTCATAGGTCATTGGGAAGGTTATGTAAGATAACATATATAAAAGCCTGGCACAATGCCTAGTTCAATATAAGGAAGCTGTTATGATCATGGATGAAACCAGTAGAATCAACTTCATGATTTCAAAAAGGCTTGCTCACTTTTTTCTTGTAAATAAATGGTTCACCACTCACATTTTCCTCCTATCCAATGTTGTAGTTTGAATTGTTAATGAAAATTGTGTTACAGCAATGTTAAAGATAATTTACAAATTATCCAGGTTTGCAATGTGTTTTATTTTTGGAGATTGCCTTCTGCTTATTTACCTGTATCACCCCTGGGAATAGTTTAAAGTGGGTTGGAACCTTTTGTGATAGGTTATTCCCAAGGGGCCAATCCAAAATAGACGAGAAAAATCTAGGGCTTACAGGTGACAGGATGGGTCTGCATGTCTGGAGATGCAGATACTCAAACATCAAAGTAGAGAGGAGTGTAGGAATTGGGGATGGGAAGTGGGAGAGTGGTAGGGGAGAGTGGGGGAGAGGAAGGATGAAATCTCAGCTAAAGATGAGTAGCATGGGATGAGGTGGGATTATATAGGATTGGGCTGGCAGATAGGTGGAGAAGAGTGAAAATGTGTAGTGTTAATCACTCAGTTGTGTCCAACTCTTTGGACCCCATCAGGCTTCTCGGTCCATGGGATTCTCCAGGCAAGAATACTGGAGTTAGTTGCCATTCTCTTCTCCAGGGGATCTTCCCCACCCAGAGATCAAACCCCAGTGTCCTGCATTGTAGGAAGATGCTTTACCATCTGTGCCACCAATAAAGCCTGGAGAAAAGAAGCCCAAGGATTACTGGGGACTAGTCTGTTGGAAATTTCACTGTTGCTTTTACATGTGGAGTCTTAAAGGGACATTGCTTTTTGGTCTATTTATATAGTAGTGAACATTACAGATAGAGTCTTTCAAGTTCTACTTTTAAAAAGACACCATTATGTTATAAACACAGTTACATAGTCTTTGAAGATACAATTCTTAAAGTTACTACTTAAAGACACAGAAGAATATAGAGAAAAAGGAAAATAATCCTGTTACCCTAACATGACTACTATTACTTTGGTTAATTTTCTTCCAATCTTCAAAATGCATATAGGGCTTCACTTCTTGATTTATTGACAAATTTAAACTATAGTATAGTCATAATTCTGATATATACAGTTTTGTGCCCTGCTTCTTTCCTACTTGACATTTTAGGATTTTCATTTCATTGCATGTGCATGCTTGGAGAGGCTGGAATTAGATTCCCTTTCAGAGATCTTGGCTTAAAAAATTTGGGCAAGCTGATTCTCAGTTCTTTGAGACTAGATGAAATGGAGAAACTTGGAGTGTTAGAGAGGGCTTGTGTGGTTTCTCATCACAGGATTCCACTTGAACTGGCTTAGGCAAAAATGGAAGTGATTGAAATGATACTGGGACTCTTGCATGGATTTTAAGGGCTGGGGTAAGGTGGGTTAAGGGCTTCCCTGGTGACTCGGTGGTACAGAACCTGCCTGCAGCTCAGGAGACCCGGATTTGATCCCTGGGTTGGGAAGATCTCCTGGAGGAGGGCATGGCAACCCACTCCAGTACTCTTGTCTGGAGAATTCCATGGATGGAGGAGCCTGGCAGCAGTCCACAGGGTTGCACAGAGTCGGACACGACTGAGCAACTAAGCAGCAGCAGCAAGGTGGGATAAACGTCAGGTCCCCGAGTGTTGCTGTAGGGAAAATAGGAAGCTCTCTTTCTCTGCCTTTCATTTCTTTTTTTTTTTTTTTTCTTTTCCTGGCACATGTTCCCCATTCTTTTTGTGTGTGTGTGTGTGATTTTTTTTTAATTTATTTTTTTAAATTTTATTTTATTTTTAAACTTTACATAACTGTATTAGTTTTGCTTGTCTCTTGCTGCAGGCTGGCTTTCTCTATTCCTTGTACAAATGGTTGAAAATAGCCTCTGTAAGCAGTTCCAGTGTTTATATGTCCTCTAGTCAAGAGAGAAGACAGACTGAGCAAGAATCTCTAACTTCTAAAACCAGATTCCCAGGGACAGGGACTCTTTGGCCAAATTTGTGTCACGTGCACACTTTTGATTGTCTTGACTGTGGGCATCCAGGACGGGGTCAGTCTCTGCCATCCCGGCTGCCAGAGGCTTTCTCCTGTAATCCTACTGACTGTAGGGCAAGAGGTAGTTTCCAGAGAAAAGAAGGGTTTGTCTGGATAGTCAACTTAATAGCGTTTTGGTTCACAGAGCTTTGCACAAAGAATTTTTTCATATTAAATCATAGGCTTCAATCAAGATCCAATCTTTTCTATTTTCTAGTTTTGATAGTCCTTAGAATGTGCCTACATAATACGTGGTGAGGTTATAGATAGTGTATTCCTACAAACTGAGAAAATCCAAGTGTTTGTTTAGAGTGTAAGTCACTAGGGAGTTCTGTTTAAAAGTATTCATCCAGCACTGCTGCTGCTGCTGCTGCTAAGTCGCTTCAGTCGTGTCCAACTCTGTGCGACCCCATGGATGGCAGCCCACCAGGCTCCACCATCCCTGGGATTCTCCAGACAAGAACACTGGAGTGGGTTGCCATTTCCTTCCCCAGTGCATAAAAGTGAAAAGTGAAAGTGAAGTCACTCAGTCACATCTGACTCTTAGCGACCCTACGGACTGCAGCCTACCGGGCTCCTCCATCCATGGGATTTTCCAGGCAAGAGTACTGGAGTGGGACTGCTTATTAAGTTTTATTGAAGTGCTGTTGGTTATACCAAATTCAGAAGACATGTTTCTTTTTCTCAGTCAGATAGGGCAAAACACCAGTTCCTTCAGACTCAAGGTATAGTAACTGAAGGTGACATTTAACATTGTATATTTTAAACAGGGAATGAAAATTACACTATTCTGCAGTCTGGGAATTTCTATATTTAGTTCTGCATTAATGCCAAGATGGCACTAGTGGAGGTCAATAATGGTTTTATAGTCCTGAAAACTGGATGTACAAGAATTCTTTATCTCTTGTGAAGCTTAGATTCTAAGGGTGTTAGAGTTTGCACGTTTTTGCTGCTGATGCCTTGCTCCAAGTCATGCGTATGTATCTTGCATTTTTGATTCACACCCACATTTAATATAGGCATCCTAGAGGAAAGATCCAGGTCAAGTGAGCTGGGAACCATTTGGAGCACCATCTTTCCTGGAGCTATGGTGGCAGATGAAGAAATGAATTATTATTTCCCAGGGACAGTCTAGAACAAATACATTTAATATTTAGAAGCTATGAAATTTTAATTTCTCTGTAATTAAAAAAAATAGGGAGGGCCTCATATGTAGCCTCTTGCTTTCTCCTTTCTTGTCCACATCCACAGACCAGTCATTGTGATCTTTTAGAAGCTTTAATTGAATCATGCCATTTCTCTGGTTAAAGTCTTCAGTGGCTTCTCATATTTCTTTGGAAAACTATAAAAGCCTAAACCAGGCCTACAGGGTCCTTACGTGGTTTGGTTCTTCTGATGGCACCACTCTTCCATGTACTCTTGATGCTTTGGTCATACTGGCACATTCTCCAGGTCCTTTCTTCCTCCAGGCTGATGTACAAAGCACGTCCCTCTTCCTAGTGTGGTTACCTGGCTGGCTCCTCATCATCATTCAGGTCTTGTAATAAGTGCTACTGCCTCAGGGAGGCCTTTGCAGCTTTGCACCTTTCTCATCTCATGTACTTTTCCTTTAAAGCACTTACTGCAAACTGTGGTTACAATTTATGTTGATTCTTGTGACTGTTCAGTTTCTTTCCTGCCCGTTAACGCTCTTAGCTCCACAAAGGAAGGGCTGAATCTGTTTAGGTCAGCACTAGGTACTCATCAGAGAGGACCTGGATATTCCATAAATATTTGCTGAGTGAAAAAGTTGGAGCGGACTTCAGTTAAGTTCAGTTGCTCAGTCATGTCCGACTCTGTGGTCACATGAACTGCAGCATGCCAGGCCTCCCTGTCCATCACCAACTCACAGAGCCTACTCCAGCTCATGTCCACTGCATCGGTGATGCCATACAACCATCTCATCCTCTGTCATCCCCTTCTCCTCCCACCTTCAATCTTTCCCAGCATCAGGGTATGTTCCAATGAGTCAGTTCTTCACATCAGGTGGCCAAAGTATTAGAGTTTCAGCTTCAGCATCAGTCCTTCCAATGAATATTCAGGACTGATTTCCTTTAGGATGGACTGGTTGGATCTCCTTGCAGTCTAAGGGACTCTCAAGAGTCTTCTCTAACACCACAGTTCAAAAGCATCAATTCTTCGGCATTCAGCCTTCTTTATGGTCCAATTCTCACATCCATACATGACTATTGGAAAAAACCATAGCCTTGACTAGACGGACCTTTGTTGGCAAAGTAACGTCTCTGCTTTTTAATATGCTGTCTAGGTTGGTTATAGCTTATCTTCCAAGGAGCAAGCATATTTTAATTTCATGGCTGCAATCACTATCTGCAGTGATTTTGGAGCCCAAGAAAATAAAGTCTCTTACTGTTTCCATTGTTTCCCCATCTATTTGCCATGAAGTGATGGGACCGGATGCCATGATCTTAGTTTTCTGAATGCTGAGATTTAAGCCAACTTTTTCACTTTCCTCTTTCACTTTCATCAAGAGACTCTTTAGTTCTTCTTCGCTTTCTGCCATAAGGGTGGTGTCCTCTGTATATCTGCGGTTTTTTATTGATATTTCTCCTGGGAATCTTGATTCCAGTTTGTGAGTCATCCAGCCTGGCATTTTGCATGATGTACTCTGCATGTAAGTTAAATAAGTTGCAGGGTGACAACATACAACCTTGATGTATTCCTTTCCCTATTTGGAACCAGTCTGTTGTTCCATGTCCAGTTCTAACTGTTGCTTCTTGACCTGCATATGGATTTCTCAGGAGACAGGTCAGGTGATCTGGTATTCCCATCTCTTTAAAAATTTTCCACAGTTTGTTGTGATCCACATAAAGGCTTAGGCATAATCAATAAAGCAAAAGGAGCAGACCTAAAAGCACTTATTTGGAACGATTTTAGACTTACAGAAAAGTTGTGAAGATAATTTACAGTGTTCCTGTGTACCCCTTGCCCAGTTTCCCCTGTTATTATCATTTGATCTTACTCACATATATTTGTTGGAACTCAGAAACCACTACTGGTACATTACCATTAATTAAACTCTAGGTTTTATTTGGATCTCACCAGTTTTCCAATTAAGGGCTCTCCTACTGTTTCAGGGTCCAAACCAAAGTACTGCATTGCACTTAGTTGTCATGTCTCTTAAGTAGGCTTTTAATGCAATGAACTTGAAAAGATAATTTCAATTTATAGAAACTTCCCGACCATTCTTTTAGGGCTTGGATCAGATCACATCTGAAAATTTAATTACTAGTTTTTAAGGTGACATTGGATTAAATTCATGTTAGAAATGACCTGTGAAATCACATGGTAATTACATACTATTTTAGAGGACTGTTCTATAGTGTAGAATAGTAGGTTTTACTGTTTCTACTTTTTAACATTTTGGGGGAAACTAGGTATTTTTGAAAATCTAAATAAAACTATAAATTACCCTGCCCCATGTATATATACACCAAATGGTTTCATGTAATTCACTTTATTATACTGGAAATTTATTACTTCATAGGAACAGGCTATAAAAGTGATAAGTCCAATGAGTCATATCTATTTTTCTATTTTATGGGAATGTGTACAAAATTTAATGGTAATATCTAGAAAAGCTGAAATAATTAAAATTTGTTAACTAAAATGAAAATAAATTTCAGTTTTATTCCATTTTCAAAAGTGAATTTTAGTGAGAAAGTTCTCATAGTTTGGATTGAATAAGAAGCTGAAATTCTGGAATGTCCTTAGGCATGAGAATATGCACCTCATCTTTGACATTCAGTTTACTGCAACTGATTAAAATATTGTTGTTGATATTCAATCACTCAGTCGTGTCCAACTCTTTGTGACCAGATGGACTGCAGCATGCCAGGCTTCCCTGTCCCTCACCAACTCCTGGATCTTGCACAAACTCATGTCCATTGAGTCGGTGATGCCATCCAACCATCTCACCCTCTGTCTCCCCCTTCTTCTCCCGCCTTCAGTCTTTCCCAGGATCAGGGCATTTTCAAACAAGTCAGGTCTTCACATCAGGTGGCCAAAGTATTGGAGCTTCAACTTCAGCATCAGTCCTTCCAATGAATATTCAGGATTGATTTCCTTTAGGATTGACGGGTTTGATATTGCAGTCCAAGGGACTCACAAGAATCTTCTCCAGCACCACAGTTTGAAAGCATCAATTCTTTGGTGCTCCGCCTTCATTATGGTCCAGGTTTTCCAGTAGTCATTTATAGATGTGAGAGTTGGATCATAGACAAGGCTGATGGCCAAAGCATTGATGCTTGCAAGCTGTGGTGCTGGAGAAGACTCTTGAGAGTCCTTGGACTACAAGGCGATCAAACCCGTCAATCCTAAAGGAAATCAATCCTGAATATTCATTGGAAGGACTGATGCTGAAGCTGAAACTCCAATACTTTGGCCACCTGATATGAAGAGCTGACTTGTTAGAAAAGACCCTGATGCTGAGAAAGATTGAAGGCAGGAGGAGAAGGAGGGGACAGAAGATGAGATGGTGGGATGGCATCACCAACTTGATGGACATGAGTTTGAGCAAGCTCTGGGAGTTAGTGATGGACAGGGAAGCCTGGCATGCTGCATTCCATGGGGTCACAAAGAGTGAGACATTACTAAGTGACTGAATAACAACAACAACTGGAAAAACCATAGCTTTGACTATATAGACTTTTGCCAGCAAAGTGATGTCTCTGGTTTTTAATATGCTGTCTAGGTTTGTCATAGCTTTTTTTCCAAGGAGGAAGCATCTTTTAATTTCATGGCTGCAGTCACCATCTGCAGTGAATTTGGAGCCCAAGAAAATAAAATCTGTCACTGTTATTTTTCCCCCATCTATTTACTATGACAGAGAAGGCAATGGCAACCCACTCCAGTACTCTTTGCCTGGAAAATCCCATGGACAGAGGAGCCTGGTAGGCGGCAGTCTGTGGGGTCGCTGAGTCGGACATGACTGAGCGACTTCACTTTCACTTTCATGCACTGGAGAAGGAAATGGCAACCCACTCCAGTGTTCTTGCCTGGAGAATCCCAGGGACCAGGGAGCCTGGTGGGGTGCCATCTATGGGGTCACGCAGAGTCGGACACGACTGAAGTGACTTAGCAGCAGCAGCAGCATTTACTCTGAAGTGATGGGACCAGATGCCATGATCTTAGTTTTCTGAATGTTGAGTTTTAAGCCAGCTTTTTTACTCTCTTTCACCTTCATCAAGAGGCACTTTAGTTCCTCTTCTCTGTCTGCCATTAGAGTGGTGTCATCTGCATATCTGAGGTTATTCCCAGGAATCTTGATTCCAGTTTGTGAGTCATCCAGCCTGGCATTTCACATGATATATTCTGCATATAAGTTAAATAAGCAGGGTGACAATATACATTCTTGTCATACTCCTTTTACAATTTGGAGCCAGTCCACTGTTCCATGTCCGGTTCTAACTGTTGCTTCTTGACCTGGATATAGGTGCCTTAGGAGTTAGGAAGGTGGTCTGGTATTCCCATCTCTAAGAATTTTCCACAGTTCGTTGTGAGCCATACAGTCAAAGGCTTCAGCATAACCATTGAAGCAGATGTAAATGACTTTTGGAATTCTGTTGCTTTTTCTATGATCCAGCAAATGTTGGCAGGTTGATCTCTGGTTCTTCTGCCTTTTCTAAATCCAACTTGTACATCTGGAATTTCTCAGTTCACATACTGTTGAAGCCTATCTTAAAGGGTTTTGAGCATTACCTTGCTACTATGTGAAATGAGTACAGTTGTGTGGTAGTTTGAACATTCTCTGGCATTGCCTTTCTTTGGGATTGGAATGAAAACTGACCTTTTCAAGTCCTGTGGCCACTGCTGAGTTTTCCAAATGTGCTGGCATATTAACTGCGGCACTTTCACAGCATCATCTTATTTAGGATTTCAAATAGCTCAGGTGGAATACCATCACCCGCCTAGCTTTGTTCATAGTGATGCTTCCTAAGGCTCACTTGATTTCACACTCCAGGATGTCTGTCTCTAGGTGAGTGATCACACCACTGTGGTTATCTGAGTCATTAAGACCTTTTTTGTACAGTTCTGTGTATTTTTACCACCTCTTCTTAATATCTTCTGTTTCTGTTAGGTCCATACTGTTTCTGTCCTTTATTGTGCCCATCTTTGCATGAAATATTCCCCTGGTATTTCTAATTTTCTTGATTAAAATATTAATATTTTCTAAAAACTGTGACTTGCAAGGATATGAGGTAGCAAATGAAATTAGAGATCCCACAGATTATTTGGCTGGCAGAGTAGATTTGTATTAAGAAACACCAGACTTCTTGAAGACTCTGAAAGGGGAACTAATGTCACATCATTCCATTTGGACTCAAGTCACTGAGGTCTTCTTTGAGGCAAGATCTGTATCATCCATTCTGTCTTCATCAGCAAAGAAAGAATGATGAATCCTTATTTCAATTTTAAGGGTTGTCTAAGCAGAACTAGCCTTCAAATATATCTTACAGTGTATCCAGATACTTCAAGGATTTTGTCTGCACATCACATTTTATGACATGTCACTCTGGATCCTTATTTTCCTGAGGAGCTCTGTTTCCTAAAGAACTTGTTTTCAGCTGCATTATAATAATTACTTTAAGGTTTCCAATGAAAAATTGTATCGTGTTCATATCCATAAAGTAAACAAAGTAAAGAATGAAAATGTCTCCTACTGAGCAACTAAGGATGTGCTTCACTATTTTCTCAAAGGTGGAAAGGTAATAAAAATGTCCTATAAAAAAATAAAGATTTCAAGTCAGGATTTCTGAAAAGACATTAACTTCCAAGTAGTCAAACAGAACTCCATGTTCTCTTCACTGGCTCTGATGGAATTGACTTTCAAGGCAATAGAAAAGGTTTCTTCTTGGATCATTGGCAATAGTTCAGATGTACCACATGCAGTAAGTTACACAAACATGCAAAGCTACTCTCATCACCAAAGCAGCACAACCTGCTTTCCTCCCATGTGTGATTTGTTCCACATTGAAAACTTTCGCATTTCCTAAAAAGCTCACAGAACAGTGTTCTCCTTAGATGACATTCTTACACACATAATAGAAAATCAGGAGTTGGGAATATTATGAGATATGCAGTTATTTGCTAAAGGGAAATAGCATAGCTGCTAATATCTCTAATGTTTACATCAAAACTATGGCAAAAGAGCAAGTTTTGAGAGAGGACTTTATTCGATAAAAACGCTTCCATTTTTATTCCCTGTTGCACACCACAAGCTAGTTTATTCTTTTCCAAGTCACACTAGTTCCCAAGGTCTTCCTAGGATTAATTTAGCAGCAAGGAAAGAAAACTCAGTTTATATTGGCTTAAGCAATGAGGAAATTTACTCTTTCCAAACAAGAAGTTGAGAGGTGGGATGCCTGAATTAACAGCTTATGCTAGAATGAAGTATGCAGATTATAATCTTTTTTGGTTTTCATCTCTATCTGTGTGCTGTACTTTATAGGATATTTTCTTTGCTTTATTTTCAAATTATTCTATTAAATTTTTCACTTAAAGTTAAGTTATAGTGATTCTTTTATTTTCCTAGTATTTTTAAAAAATATATAGCATCTTATTTTTGCAATGAATCTGATCTTCAGAAATAGGCTCATTAGAAGCTGCATCACCTCTGTTTTCAAATTGTGTGGGCAAAAAGCAAAATCTAGCACTTGCCTAGAGATGTTTATTGTTGTAGTGAGAGATATGCTGGGTCATGCTGTGGATGTAGTAATTGAAGACTTTAAAATGGTTAAAATGGCAAATTTTATGTTATCTGAATTTCACTACAAAAATATTTAATATTCTAAAAAATATTATCTTATTCTTGTTTTATGGATATAATAGCTTCTCTTATTATTCCCTGAGGATATTACTAACACTCTTTGGGGAAAGTTTTCCTCTCTTGAATGGGCCATTTCCTCTAAGTTGCTTTTTTAACATTTCTTATTATTGTTAGCCAATATTCTTGGATGTTTTGTGATTTTTGTGTCTGCATATATTCAAGAATGGAGAGCTCCAAAACTATTTGGGAGCTGTGAGAATGATTGTGGAGGTCAGGAACTATGAAGGGTCTTACCCCACTTTCAAGCTAACAAGTTAGTCTGCTGTGTTTTGAAGGATGCTTCCAAAAGATAGGAGATTCCTGGGTCAGATACAAAGGACATTACTACTCACAGATGAGCAAGCAGCATGAGCTTAGTGCATATGGTGGTTCCCCTCACTTTGAAAGTTTCACAGGGACAATACAGAGCAAGCAAAGTGGGCCCTCATTATAGTAGGTTTATGTTATACCTGAGACCTCCTGAGTTAAAGAAATTCCTATCATTTATAATGGTCTACATGGGCTTCCCTATTGGATCAGATGGTAAAGAATCCACCTGCAATGCAGGACCCCGAGTTCAATTCCTGAGTCAGGAAGATCTCCTGGAAAAGGGAATGAACACACACTCCAGTATTCTTGCCTGGGGAATCCCATGGACAGAAGAGCCTGGTGAGCTACATTCCATGGAGTTGTAAGGAGTCAGACAGGACTAAGTGACTAACACTTTCACTTTCATAGTGGTCTACAAGCAAAGCTACCCAATCTTTGCTCCAGAGGGAGACATTAGCAAACAAAGCTGCCTGCTATTCTAGAGGGAGACAAACTTCACTATACAGGGTCTTGAAAAGCTAGTCTAAGACCAAAAAATTGTCAAATCCTGCACAAGATGTTCAGAAATGGAAGAAAGACCCGTGGAGAATTATCAACAAGGGCTTGTCTATTGTGACTTTACTGTCAAATAGCTGGGCTGTTTCCTTGAGAACCTTCAATTTCATTTTTGTGAGAGCTGTTCCCGGATCACAGAAGTCTTTTCTAATCTCCTGACTGGCTGCTAGCTTTCTGTGAACCAAGTAGGAAGTTGGCCCAGGCATTTCAGTGAGCAGTATGCATAGGTTCAGTTAATTCATCCGTGACATTGGTAGGGTACTCCAGTCTTCAATCATACTTGATGTCACTGTAGACTTCTGTTTGGCCACAGAGTAAAGCTCTGGCCTTTCCCAAAGTGAAAGGAGGCATATGCTATACAAATAAGGGTGGAGATTGTGAGAGTTGTTCAGTACTGTCCAACTCTTTGCAACCCCATGGAATGTAGCCCACCAGGCTCCTCTGTCCATGGGATTCTCCAGGCAAGAATACTGGAGTATTCTCTTCTCCAGGAAGTCTTCTCAACCCACAGATTGAACCCAGGTCTCCAGGATTGCAAGCAGATTCTTTATCATCTTAGTCACCAGGGAAGCCTGAGGTTTGGGATTAGGACTTCTCAAACCAAATTAAGAGGGATGACAATGAGACTACAATCAGTAGCTTTGGTTAAGTCTATTTGAAGATGGGGGTTAGGACTTCTCAAATAGACTTAACCAAGGATACTGACTGAATCCTCATTGTCATCCCTCTTAATTTGGTAACTGGTAAGTTTTGAAAATTCTGTTTTATAAATTGAACTGTTATCTAATTTTTCTACCCGCAACTTAGGTTTTAGTTTCTTCAAGCCTGACAAGTCATTTATCACATTCTAGCTTCTTAAATTTTTGTTTTGTTCTGTTTTCATTCCTGATTCTTATGGATTTATGCCTTTAAATAAGACACACTTATTGTCATTGTAGTGGAATTTCCTGAATGAAATGAGGAAATTAGATATGTATGTATTTCAATCTGGCATCTTTACCAGGAAGAATCATTGTACTTTCTGTTCCTATTTTTTGAAGTCTTCCAGCTTAAACTAGATCTACCAAGATAAATATCATATTCATAGTGGCAGAGTACATTGTCTTTATTTCCTCTCAGTGGGAAGCTATTTTAAGATGTCATAACACCAGGGCAAATAGTATTATGCATCATCTATTTCTTTGTCTGAATGTTAGTTTCACAGGCGTGTTTACTTTATGAAAATACCAAGCTGTGCACTTAAGGCTTACATACTTTTCTGTATGCACGCTATATTGCTACCAAAGGTTTACATTAAAATTGTATAAAATATGACTGTATCAAAGCCTTCAGTCCATTCTACTGTTTTTGTTTATCTACTTATTTATTTTTAGCTGTATTGGGTCTTGGTTCTGCGCATGGGCTTTCTCTAGTTGTCGCGAGTTGGGGAGTACTCTCTGGTGGTGTGTGGGCTTCTCATTGTGGTGCCTTCCCTTATTGAGAGCACAGGCTTTAGAGCTCAAGGTCTCAGTAGTTGTGGCTCCCAGGCTCTAGAGCACAGGCTCAACAGTTGTGGCACATGGGCTTAGTGGCCCCTGGCATATAGGATCTTCCCAGAGCAGGGACCAAACCCATGTCCCCTGCATTGTCAGGAGGATTTTTAACCACTGGAAAGAAAATGAAAGTTGCTCAGTCGTGTCTGACTCTTTGTGGCCCCATGAACTATACAGTCCATGGAATTCTCCAGGTCAGAATACTGGAGTGGATAGCCTTTCTCTTCTCCAGGGGATCTTCCCAACCCAGGGATCAAACCCAGGTCTCCCACATTACAGGTGGATTCTTTACCAGCTGAGCCACAAGAAAACCCTAATCCTAACTAACCACTGGACCATCAGGGAAATCCCATCTATAAAGTATTTTAATAAGGACATTATTGTTCTCTTTACTCATGTTAACCTCATTAGGTTAAGTTCATATTTTCAACTATAGAACATAAACCAACCAGTTCCTCGATTGTTCTCCTGGCACATCCTTTCAGAATAATCATGGATGATAACCAGGTACAAGGTATAATCTAGGCTACTGTCTTGGTATAGTGTAGCTACTGTTGTGAATTATAACTTAAAAATATTTTTCAAAGTAACATAAAATAAACAGTTACTTCTGTGTTTTCCTGGTTCAGTCACCCCTAAGCACATCCCCCAATTTCTTAACTGTATGAAGGAAATGGTTCTTAAATACTTTGTGAATATTAGAAACACCTGGGAGTTGTAAAAAATCCCACTGCCAAGGCTGCATTCCATCCTAATTAAAACAGAGTCTCTGGGATGGAGACCCAGGCATCAGTACTTTTTAAAGCCCCCCGAGGAGAGTTCAATGAACAGTCAGGGCTATGGACATAGGTCTAGGATGATGCTTCTCAGGCTATCTGTGGTGAAGAATTAGTTTGTGTTTTTAATAGTACCAGCTCATCACAGATCAAAATTCTTGCAGAATCAATACAAATTAACTAATAGAAAAGTAATCATGTGCTTGACTATCAAAGCAATGTCAACTTGCTATCAAGTTTTCTCAATGCTGATTCTTGATATCTATATTTATCTTGCCACAGACTGGTCACAGTTCATGATTAGTGACAGTCCACAGAGCACTGTTGGGTAGCACTGACTTAAAACACTGGAATACTCTTTCTCTTTCCTAGCACAAGCCCAGTATCCATAGCCTCTCCTCTCTGTGCAAAGAATCTTTTTTGAGACAGGGGCGTTCTCCCCAGGGCCGGTCGTTTGTGCTCCCCCTCTTTTCTCCATAGCCCCACCGACACATTGCATCCACTCAGATACATTTCTGGGTTCTGGATGCATGAGATGAATGACCCATAGGTTGTTTGAGATTTTCTAAGTATTATTTCCCTTCAGCTATATTAATTAAAAAAAAAAAACAACTCTTGACTATTAAAATCTTAGAAATTGATCTCATGTATTCCACTACAAAGAAACATGAGATCATATTCTAAGATTTTTAGGAAGCAATAGTATGAACAAAGCTGGTGGAGTTGACAGAATTCTAGCTGAGCTATTTCAAATCCTAAAAGATGATGCTATTAAAGTGCTGCATCCAGTATATCACCAAATTTGGAAAACTCAGCTGTAGCCACAGGACTGGAAAAGGTCAATTTTCATTCCAATCCCAAAGAAGGTCAATGCCAAAGAATGTTCAAACTACCATACAATTGAGCTCATTTCATATGCTAGTAAGGTTATGCTCAAAAGCTTTCAAGCTAGGCTTCATCAGTATATGAAATGAGAAATTCCAAATGTACAAGCTGGATTTCAAAGAGGCAGAGGAACCAGAGATCAAATTGCTAACAGTTGTTGGATCATGGAAAAAGCAAGGGAATTCCAGAAAAACATCTACTTCTGCTTCATGGACTATTCTAAAGTTTTTGACAGTGTGGATCACAACAAACTATGGAAAATTATTAAAGAGGTGGGCGTACCAGACAATTTATCTGTCCCTTGAGAAATCTGTATGTGAGTCAAGAAGCAGCAGTTAGAACTCGACATGGAAAAATGACTAGTTCAAAGTTGAGAAAGGAGTACGTCAAGACTGTGTATTGTTGCCCTGCTTATCTCACTTTTGTGCAGAGTTCATCATGTGAAATACCAGGCTGGATGAATCACAAGCTGGAATCAAGGTTTCTGGGAGAAATGTCAATAACCTTAGATATGCAGGTAATGTCACTTTAATGGCAGAAAGTGAATAGGAACTAAAGAGCCTCTTGATGAAGGTGAAAGAGCAGAATGAAAAAGCTGGCTTAAAACTCAACATTAAAAAAACTAAGGTCATGGCATCTGGTCCCATCACTTCATGGCAAAAGAAGGGAAAAAGTGGCAGATTTTACTTTCTTGGGCTTCAAAATCACTGCAGACAGTGACTGCAGCCATGAAATTAAAGGACACTTGCTCCCTGGAAGGAAAGTTGTAATAAACAAGAGAATCTATTAAAAAGCAGGGACATCAGTTTGTCAACAAAGGTCCTCATAGTCAAAGCTATGGTTTTTCCAGTAGTCATGTGTGAATGTGAGAGTTGGGCCATAAAGAAGACTGAGCACCTAAGAATTGATGCTTTCTAATTGTGGTGTTGGAGAAGACTCTTGAGAGTCCCTTGGACTGCAAGGAGATCAACCCAGTCAATCCTAAAGGAAATCAACCCTGAATATCCACTGGAAGGACTAATGCTGAAGTTGAAGCTCCAATACTTTGGCCACTTAATGTGAGGGACTGACTGATTGGAAAAGACCCCTATGCTGGGAAAGATTGACTGCAAAAGGAGAAGGGGGTGGCAGAGGATGAGATAGATAGCATCACCAACTCAGTGGATATGAATTTCAGCAAATTCTGCCAGATAGTGGAGGACAAAGGAGCCTGGCGTGCTACAGTTCATGGGGTTGCAAAGAGTTGTACATGACTTAGTACCTAAACAACAAAACAGCAATCTGTAAGTTGTGTGCGCAAGTGAGTTTCAGGGAAAAATTCACTGAAGATCCTCAGGAACAAAAATTCTCTTTATTCTTAGTAATTTTGCACTTTGACTAGAATGCAGTGAAAACTCTTCTGTTACTTGGGCTGGAATATATAAAGAACAAGTCGAGTTTCACCCACAGGAAGCTGCTTGTTGCGTTCGTAGGACTGAATGAGAGTGGGCTGCCATAATCTGCTATGCTGGACACTTGTCCCAGTAGTCTGGCAGCATGGACATTTGTCCATGTGGATGGAATCCCATTAGGTTTATGAAGCATGGAATAGAGAACAAGGTTTGGGATTGGAGGGAACTTCATCTGAGGGAGAAGTTCAGAATGATTCAGATGAATCTTCTGATGAGGACCTCTTAGCCCTTTCCCTTTGGGCGATTATTCTGATGAGAATGCAATTGAATTCTGGTTGAAGCAGGTTATCTGATTCCCGTGGTTCAAGACATCTCTGATTTTTTTCCTTTCTAAATCTTGGCTCATCTGTTTCAGAAAAGATGGCACAATGATGCTGGTTAGAGAAGCAAAGGCCACATCTGATATTAATTCCATTCTCAGTCTCTTGTGTAGTTTTTAATGAAGCTGTCTTCAATGTCCTTATTACACATCTAGATCTCTGTTACATTCTGATTATATTTGGGTATGTAGAATTTTACTCCTCCAGAAAGGAAGCAGAAAGGAGATGGGGAACATGCTCTGGGACTTTGGACTTGGGGACCCTTCCAAACTCAAATTTGGTTACTTGATAAGAGATGGAAAACAGAGATTAAATGTCCAACATACTTGTATGTAGAGATCTATCTTCTTTTAAGTTTTACACTCTATGAAAAGCTCATGCATGTAAAACTGCTAGCACATATAATATCTAGCACATGAGAACTTATTAGGGAAGAAAACCAGGAATGGAAATCTCAGCCTAGTTTCATCCACCTCATTAGAACTGATTCAAATGTATTCTTTTTAATGGCTGAGTAATACTCCATTGTGTATATGTACCACTGCTTTCTTATCCATTCATCTGCTGATGGACATCTAGGTTGATTCCATGTCCTGGCTATTATAAACAGTGCTGCGATGAACATTGGGGTACACGTGTCTCTTTCCCTTCTGGTTTCCTCAATGTGTATGCCCAGTAGTGGGATTGCTGGATCATAAGGCAGTTCTATTTCCAGTTTTTTAAGGAAACTCCACACTGTTCTCCATAGTGGCTGTACTAGTTTGCATTCCCACCAACAGTGTAAGAGGGTTCCCTTTTCTCCACACCCTCTCCAGCATTTATTATTTGTAGACTTTTGGATCGCAGCCATTCTGACTGGTGTGAAATGGTACCTCATAGTGGTTTTGATTTGCATTTCTCTGATAATGAGTGATGTTGAGCATCTTTTCATGTGTTTGTTAGCCATCTGTATGTCTTCTTTGGAGAAATGTCTATTTAGTTCTTTGGCCCATTTTTTGATTGGGTCATTTATTTTTCTGGAGTTGAGCTGTAGGAGTTGCTTGTATATTCTCGAGATTAGTTGTTTGTCAGTTGCTTCATTTGCTATTATCTTCTCCCATTCTGAAGGCTGTCTTTTCACCTTGCTAATAGTTTCCTTTGATGGTACATATACACAATGGAGTATTACTCAGCCATTAAAAAGAATACATTTGAATCAGTTCTAATGAGGTGGATGAAACTGGAGCCTATTATACAGAGTGAAGTAAGCCAGAAAGAAAAACACCAATACAGTATACTAATGCATATATATGGAATTTAGAAAGATGATAACAATAACCCTGTGTACAAGACAGCAAAAGAGACACTGATGTATAGAACAGTCTTATGGACTCTGTGAGAGAGGGAGAGGGTGGGAAGATTTGGGAGAATGGCATTGAAACATGTAAAATATCATGTATGAAACGAGTTGCCAGTCCAGGTTCGATGCACGATACTGGATGCTTGGGGCTGGTGCACTGGGACGACCCAGAGGGATGGAATGGGGAGGGAGGAGGGAGGAGGGTTCAGGATGGGAAACACATGTATACCTGTGGCGGATTCATTTTGATATTTGGCAAAAGTAATACAATTATGTAAAGTTTAAAAATAAAATAAAATAAAAAAAAAAAAAAAAAGGAAATCTCAGCCTAAGCCACAACTTAAGAAAGAGCTTGTTATTTTAAAGAAAATTATACTGAAATATGTACTAAGTACGATCTTGGTGAGACTGTAACTACTGCCAGGCACAACTGTGTGCAGAGTAATCTTTGAAGATTGAGCATAGATGAAATGTTTAGGAGACTTAAAACACTCTGAAAGAGCTAGCCGGAGCCTTAACTTAGCATAGCACCCAAAGGATTCAGGCTGTCAATTCTGAATCATGCTGCTACTGCTCTGTGACAGCTTGATCGTGGTTTTTTACTCTATGAGGCAATAGCATGTATGATTTCATAAAAACTCCCAGTCCCTCTGTGAAGTCTGTATAAGTATCAATATGTTACAGGTGAGGAAATTGAGGCCCAGAGAGGCTAGCTTGCCCAAGGGCACAGCTCCCAGGTGTCAGGCTTAGGGTTTGAACCCAGAGCTGTCTGCTTCTTAAATCCATACTCTATCCCAGGGACAGTAACAAGAAGTCAAAATTGTAAAATTCAGATCCTCCAGTGGCCCAGCTCCTTCACCTCCTCCTGAAATTATAGGAGAAAATGATAAACTTCACTTCATTTTTAGCAATGCCCTTAACTCACAAAACATGGCTCTGGTAAAAGGTTTAACTTCAGGACTTAAGCGAGGCTTCTCCCTTTCCCCTAAGTCTGAATTTTACCTTAAATGGATACTGTGCTTGAAGGCTCTTTCTGGAAAGAGAAAGAGAGATTGAATAAGATGACCTTGAGAATTAGGCTGGGGTGTATGTGTGTGTGTGAAAAAGAGGGAGAAAGAGGAAAAGAGAGAAAAAGGGGGTTAGACATGTCTGCTAAGATGCAATTGGTATTTGGAATCGTACCTTTTTCTAGGGAAGGGAGAAGGGCAGTGGAGAGACAGGAGGAGATGCCCGCCCTCTGCCCACCTTTGACTGGATATTTCAAGCTCCTGGCTTTCTCCAGATTTTACCTGGATATTTGAGGAGCTGTCTTCCTGGTCACACTGAGGAAACCATGTTTCCTATTTCCTGCATCCACAAGTTAAAAAGAAATAAGCCTATTAAGCGAATGGAGGATGAGGATGTTCTCTATTTCTGTGGCAAAGTACAGATATCTGTAGTTTTGAGTCATTTGTGTCTGGCATGGTACCTGAGGATAGGTTAACATGGCATGCTGCAGTCCATGGGGTCACAAAAAGTTGGACATGACTAAACGACTGGACTGAACTGAACTGATGGTACCTGAGAATAGTATTTGGGGAATTTTAACCAGGCATCTTCCTTGGCTGTCAATACTTGCTCTAATATCTAATAAAATCTCTCTAGTTTTAAATCATTGGAATGTTGCTACTGGTGTTGCTATTGTCCTTTGCAGAAAATGGAGTCCAATATTGCTCTAATATTGGTTCTTTGAGCCTTAACTGTCTCAATTACCTTCTATTGTTTTATTCACATTACTGAGGCTTCTACAGGATTCACTGCAGACCTCTCCCAGTGGCCTTGGAAATGCATGTGTGATTGTAGTGATGCCTCATTACAGGTGGGATTTGAACACCATTATATTCACCCCTGTTGTAGCTAAACCATGCTTGTTTCCAACATTTCTGTGTGAGCATCTTTAGATAGATGAGTGTCCAAGTGCCTGTGCGGTGGCATTAATAAGATCAGTAAGTTTTTTTAAATGTTAAATCAATTATATTTATGCTTAATGGGTAACCATTTACACATTAAGATGGTATTCCTCTGACCTGCTCCTATCTTAAATAAAAGTTGAATATAAACTCGATGACTACTTGATGGAAACCAAAACAAAAGCTGAATTTAAGAGAAGTTACCAGGAGGTTATAACATCCTGCACAGCTATGAAATTGCTATGCAGTTTTGAGTTTGTTGCAGAAATATTATATTCTACTTCTTTAGATAATATGACAAGTGAAGAGTATAAATTCAATTTTTAACTTTTTTTGTTATGTAATTCAGAGAGATGTTCCAAGTACATTAGGAAAAAACCCAAATGGGAAGAAACTGAGCTCCAAATTCCTTCTACTCCAGCCTTTTAGCCCTTTCTCTTGGGTACTCTGTTTTGGGGAGTTGCTGGTGGCTTATTTTATGAATAAGTGGTTTTGTTCCCCTCATAATACTCAGAAACTGAAATCTCTAAACTTATTGAGCAAATTTAGGGGAGGGCATCTGCCCTCACGATGATTGGCCAAGTAGAAAGAGGAGACCCTCTTTCCTTGCATCCAGGACTGAAATGTTTGGATACTAACTTACACAGCACTGCCAAAGGAGTACATTACTTTCCCCACTGTGACTACTGGAGGGGTGACTATGGAATGATGATATTCAGTCCAGATCCTGGCAGGAAACAGATGCACACTCCTGTGTAGGGCGTAGATAAAGCAAAAGAATTTGGTTTCTCCTTAGGGCTGGGAGACTGGGCTGACAGGATGCAAGAGGAGGGAGCAGTTTCTGAAACATGGAAAAGAGGGATGTCTGTGTGCAGAGGGCTGCCTGGCAGGACTTGTGTTGAATGGAGGGACCGTGCAACCTGTGACCCCCTTTCAGGGACAGAGCTGGGGTACAGATATCTTGACATCATTTTCCTCTCTGCTTTGCACCTTTCACAGGTAGGGGCTCTCTGTTGGCCAAAAACATGAAAGTCAAGGGGCAAAGGGCCCCATATTTGGAGAACACATAGCATCAGCCTTCAGGCCACAAAGCAGAGTGGAGAGACAGAGAGAGTCTTCAGGACTCTAGCAAGGAGGGTCTCCTTTTATCCTTCCCCTTTCAGGTTTAGCTGGCTTGACTCTCTGCCCCATTTCAGAAGGCTCTTCTAGAGGAGAAATGAGAAATTTCTCCATTTAACAGCTCTGACTCCATATATAGAATAGATATGTGAAAATGTGATGGAAACAAATGGTGTGTGATTTTTCTAATGGCCTAGACACACCATAAGCCATCTTAGTTGTTTATCATGTTTAGCTTGGTTATTTTTCTACCCTTTTCCACAATCTCAGAATAAGTAGTCCATCGCCCAGCATTTCTCTTAGAGAGAGAGAAATGAGGGAAATATGGCAATACATAGAATTACCTGTTGTGAAGGATTTACTCCCACCACAAAAACAGATCATTATTTCTGCCAACATCTGACAGAGGCACAACAGTAACTTGGTATTCCAAATATCTCCTTTATGTAATTTCTGAATATCAAGGTGCCTGACATTCAGTTCACAAAAATTTTGAAGCATTTTGCTGTTTTTTATTCTAGTTTTCAATTCTTTTTGCTTCAGTAGAAATACATACCATAATTTCAAGAGAATAGCTATTTTGTCAAGCATGGTTACTACTCATAATGATCTTCTTAGCTCTTAGTCCCTGTAGATTGACAACCTCCCCAGCTGGATTTAACCATTTGGACCTCACCTGTAGATTTGCCCTTTGCCATGGTCCCTGGTACCAGAGCTTTGTCTTTTGGTGACTGGAGACTGGATGGAGCTGAGAAGCAGTAGGCCAGTGGCGCCCAGCTTCAGACAGTGCCCCGTGAGTCTTCTTCTGATCTTGTGCCCATCTGAAGTGTGGTGCCAAGCCCCTACCATAACCCAGTGTCAGTGAATGAGTCTGGGTCTCTGAGACCCCATTGTCTCGATTCCTATTTTGGTTTCCTGCCTTGTATTCTGGAGACTGGTGCTTTGCTTGAAATCTTGACCTATGTTTTCTTAGGGATTGGAGCTCTGTCAGTGAACCCAACCCCTCTGCCTGGTCCCTACTACCTGTTGACAGATTTCCCAAACTACAAACTTCTCACTTTCTTGGATGATCTCCCATCATCTGGGGTCAAACTTCCCTTGATCCCCCACTCAGCTCTGCATTCTAACTGGTACCAGGTTATTAGCCATACCTGTACAGCTAATCATACCTGGTTTATGTGCTTCTGTTAATTGATAATCTGGTTCCATACATAATTTCTTTGGCAAAAGCTGGTAATAAATAAGCTTGCTAGAGCATAGGTGAGTTCCTCTGGGACAAGGAATCTCTCTCTTTTTAGCAAGGAACTCCCAGTCCCTGAAATAGCACTTATTTTTTAAAATTAAATACAGAACTTACAGATGAAATAGCTGTTTAGATGAGAGATTCTTAATATAAACATATGTGCATGAACATGTGTATGTTTCTCTGAAAGTCTTCATAAAATTCTTTAGATTCTCAGCAGCACTCGTGGCCCTCAAAAGACTGAAATAACCACCAGCTTAAAATGTACAAGAAAGAAAGGAATACATGACTTCCCCTTTTGAAAAGATTCATCCTTTTAGGGCATTTGGATATTGTGTAGCAATGTATTAAAAAATAGTAATACACTTGATGATTAGGTAAGCTTAAGTAATGAGTACAGGGTTTCTCTTTGGGAGTTAATGATGTAGTGATCTGATGGTTAACCTTTAGCTTTTGGAAATGAATGAGAATGAGTAGGACTCAGATTTTGATGGTCCTCTGACCCATGGGAATTGAACTCCAGTTCCTTAAAGTTTCATTGATGTTTTTCCATAACTATAAATTATATATTTATTTCCTCCCCAGGAAAACATAATTTTCTGATGGTGAAGCCTTTATCTTGTTAAGTTGCTGAGTAGCAAAGCTTGTTTATTCTATTTTCAGCCTATTTGGTATAGTCTCTGTGACTAATTTTATCCCTTGAAGCTTGAGTAAATATACTGTTACTTTGGAGTGCATGAGTATTGATGTATACCATATATGACTAAGGACACTGTAGCTGGTGTATAGACAGTGCTTGATCAGATATTCAGTGAATAAATGAATATTATTAGTTTTAGGAACAGTGTAGTGAAATGGCTAAAAATAATTTATTTCGGATCAATGCATTCTTTGGTGTAAATTCTAGCTGTTCTAATTTATGACTTTGGAAATAGGAATATTAAATTTTTTTCCTCTTTGGATTATGTGAGAATTAGATCAAATAATATGGATAAAAAAATTACAGTGCCTGGGGGCAGAGTAGGCACTCAATAAAAAGTAGCTATTAAAGTTATTATTATCATAGCATCATTATTGGATCACTTGTCTGGATTTCCTATAAAAGAGTAGAATAAAGTGTGTGTGTGTGTGTGTGTGTGTGTATTTCATTCAGATCTTAGGTAATAAGTTTGGAGCATGCTTTGGACTATTGAGTATCTATCAAGTTCTTAACTCTGGCTATACATCAGGATCGCCTGTGGAATATTTTAAAAAATACAGAGACTCCAATTCAGGACATCGGGGCTATGTCAAGGGCATGTGTATTTTTAAAAAGCCCAACAGGTGATAATGATGTACAGGCTAGTTCAAGAATTATTGCCATAGGTATTATATAAAGAGTGGCTTCAAAATGTGAGGTGAAAAGGGAGGGGCCCAACCTTTGACCTAGTTGGGTCTTAGATAGGAACAGAGGGGTACTAGAGTCCCCTGGGCTTGGGAGTCCAGGATATGAATTCAGTCCATGCACCTATGAGCTCTGTGGATGAAAGACTGTAACCCCTGGAGGTGAGGAGCCATATCTGTCTAGTGCATCTGTATGTTCCTACTAGAGTGACCTTGAACAAACTGCATCAGTTAGTTCAGTTCAGTAGCTCAGTCGTGTCCGACTCTTTGCGACCCCATGAATCGCAGCATGCCAGGCCTCCTGTCCATCACCAACTCCCAGAGTTTACCCATACTCACGTCCATCGAGTCAGTGATGCCATCCAGCCATCTCATCCTCTGGCGTCCCCTTCTCCTCCTGCCCCCAATCCCTCCCAGCATCAGAGTCTTCTCCAATGAGTCAACTCTTTGCATGAGGCAGCCAAAGTACTGGACTTTCAGCTTTAGCATCATTCCTTCCAAAGAAATCCCAGGGCGGATCTCCTTCAGAATGGACTGGTTGGATCTCCTTGCAGTCCAAGGGACTCTCAAGAGTCTTCTCCAACACCACAGTTCAAAAGCATCAATTCTTCGGTGCTCAGCTTTCTTCACAGTCCAACTCTCATATCCATACATGACCACTGGAAAAAACCATAGCCTTGACTAGACGGACCTTTGTTGGCAAAGTAATGTCTCTGCTTTTGAATATGCTATCTAGGTTGGTCATAACTTAATTCCCCTGTGTTCTTGTTTGAGAATTAATTTAGATAACTTATGGGTACCTATGTAATTTATGAGTAATAGATGCTCAATAAGTAGTTCCTGTCCTTTGTATGTGTGTGTGTGTACGTGCTGCATTCTCAGAAGTGACCCCCTTGCTGGAGGAGGTCATCAAGAAGACGTGATTGCTAGCTTTCACAAGCTAAATCAAGGCAGATGGAGGTTCCTGATCGCGCCCCCCCCCGCCCCACCCCGACCACAGAATGCATTCTTCCCACCTTGCTACAGCAGGAGCCATTTTAAAGGACATGGCCTTGCGATAGTGATGTGCTGTTGAGACAATCTGGACTGAACACCTGACTGCACCCACTCAAGTCTCTCCATAAACCTTAAGATTTGGAAAATGGGGCCTATATTTATTTGTCTTATGATTGCCCAATTCAAGCCTCCTAGGGAAGTTCCTTGCTGATTAAATCTACAATCTACTTCTCTGGAGTCGTCTGTCTCTATCTTAGGTCTCTCTTTGCCCTTCTTGTCCAGGGACTAGTTTCATATTTCACCCAGGAAGCGCCTGAGTTTGTAGACCAACACTCTCCCTATTTTTCTAGGTTTTTAATTCATGCTGTTCTGCCACTCAGATTCTTTCTTCCAACCAAATAGATTTATTTACCAGCCCTTGAACTTGTCCTGTATTTTTCTGCTTTTCATTTAGCACTTGTCTCTATATGTATATGTCTCCATAAAGTTCCCCCCGACTCACATAATATGAAGTGATCATTCTTTAAAAGAAATGGCTGTGTTAATTTTGTCACTTGATCCTGTGCTATATGTGTCTTTTTTCTATTATTAGACTGAACTGTCAAGTCTTTTATTGTTGTTTAACTCTCCATGAATTTATATACATAGCTCCTCAGCTAGATTGCTTTTAGACAGGCATTGGACCTTGATGGTAGGGACAGTATTAAAGTGCATTTCACATAGCAAGAGTTCAGTGAAGATGCATTGATTTAGAAAAAAATTTGTTTCACGCTATTTTCTTTTGATTCTTTCATTTTCTCTTATGGGTTTTTAATTAAGGTTTTTTTGTTATTGTTGTTGTTGAAATTCTTAGACATACACATTGCTGGCCCTGGCTAGAAGATAAATTGAGCACAAAGAATGTTTGGGTAATATTCTAAATTTGGGTATATATACTAAGCGTGTAAGAAGGAAGAAACATCATCTCTCTTGTTTGCCTGCTTAGTGAATTCCCACCTGCTCTTTAAGCCTCATTTCTGCCCTCCCCATCTTCCCAGAACCTCCCAGGGAATGTGAGTTCTTCTTCCACCTGAGCTTATAACCCTCCATTAGGGAACATTGCTTTGTACTCTGTTTATCCATTTATTTCTTCCACTGGCCTGTGTGTTGCTGAGGACACAGGTTTTGACTTAGTCATCTTGGTATCACTGGTATTAAACACAGTGATTTACCCATAGAAAAACTCATTAACTCCTGAGCTAATGTGAGAACACAGGGACTCATTCAATTTGCAGAGGTAGGATATGGCAAAAGACAGTAGCAATAACATAGAAAAGCCTATATTAAGGCTCCTGTATAGAGTGATATAAACAACAGGCCAGTGACTTTGAAAAGAATATTCGAGGAAACATTAGGAAGAAACCTTGGACAAGGTAGAACTTGATGGAGGGGTCAGATGGGGCCATGTGTAGAGGGGATGGAGGAGGTGATTTCCAGCGGAGGAAATGAGCCAAGTTAAGGAACAAGGGCAGGACATCAGTAAGGGCTTTAGTTGTACATGATGGAATCAACTCTAGCTGGTTTAAGTGAAAAAGGAATTTATTAAAGGATTTAGAAAGCTCACACAATCTCTTCATCTGAGAGTAATACTTAGATGCTAAGGAGCATTCCCATACTCTAATATCCCTAATATGAAAGAGTCTGTGGACTTGTAAACTTTCTGACTTATACCTTTGGAAGGTGGGACAAGTGATGAGTGAAATAATCAGAATGCCGGGTAGTATTAAACTATGAATTAAACTATAATGCAGTATTATATATATATGTATAAGTAGTGAAGTCGCTCAGTTATGTCCAACTCTTTACAACCCCATGGACTGCAGCCTACCAGGCTCCTCCATCCATGGGAGTTTCCAGGCAAGAGTACTGGAATGGGCTGCCATTTCCTTCTCCTATATATAAAAACTATATTATAGATAATAAATATAATATATATTAATTATTATATTATATAATATATACTTATATATTAATTATTATATTATATAATATATAATTATATATTAATATATATTAAACTATAAATTAACTATAGATGGCTTTGTGCCTGGGCATATTTGAATGATTGCAGCTATATCAAGTAACCTAAAGCAAAGACCTCTGGAAAAATATTAGGAAATAAAGTTGGGAGGATGAGAAAGAGTGACATCTGGGAGATCCTTGAAGGGTACTACAAAGATGTGAACTTATCTCTGGATGAAAGGGGAGCATGGAAGACAGTTGAGTGTATGTGTGTGGGGGTAGGGTGAGAAATATTCTGGAAAATGTCATATTTTGGCATTTCTTGAAGGCCTGGTGATTTAGTTGCAAGAGAGAGTACTCATGAGGAAGAAGAGTCTCAGGCCTGGCACTAAAACACCTTCTGGGGAAGATTAGCTTTGGAGAGGTGGGGGTAGCTTAGATAACAGTGAAGTTTCAAGAAATGATGTGGAGGGATATGGGGTCATGTGCCTGTGACACCAGTCACCTCATTGATCAACTGATTTGACCGGCTACATAGTACCTTTTTCTCTCTCCATATTCATATGGATCCCCTACCCCTGAGGCTGTGAGATCATTCAAAGAAAACCTTCCCCAATAGAGGTTGATCTCTTCTTCCATCAAGGGTGAATGAGTGCATGTGTTCCTTTATTAGAGCATTAGATGAATTCCTCTACAAGAACCAAACAAGCTCTCAAGAAGTAAATGGGGTAACTCAATAAGTTGGGGGACCTCTTTCTTCAACTTTCCTTCCCTACTTCATAATTCCCTTCTGTTCTTGCTGCTACTAGAACAATTTCCCCAAATGATGAATTCCATCAAGCCCAGAATTCTCAGATGCTTCCCTGTTCCCTATAGCAGTGTGTGCCAAAGTGTGGGACAAATATTCCTGGGGAAATGTAAGATGATTTAGGTGGTCCATAAGCATGGCATTGAATCATCTTAGGTTGCATACTGAGAAATTTATTCCTTTTGAAATTCTCTTGGAGTCCTGGTTTTGACAATGAGAGAGTGTAAGACTAGTCTATCTAACACTTCTAATCTCCACTTTTAATAAGGAGAAAGGGTCTTAAGGTAAGTGTTCCAAATGCAAGCATATCATGCCATAATTTTTAGGATATTATTTTCTTTAAAAAATTTATGGCAAAGTATTTCAATTTTTCATATATGGAAGTGATATAAAATTTTAATGTCCTGGATATTTAGGCATTATTATTACTTTCTTGATGTGATAATTATGTTTTGAAAAAGTCCTTAAAATAATGATTGAGAATCCCACAAATTAACATTGGACACCAAACTACAGATCCTGGCAGCTCAGAAAACACCAAGAGTGAACTTTTAAGGTAAACTAGATTCTGGGTGATTATGATATATCAATGGAGGATTGTCCTTGGTAGAAAATGTACCATTTTGGTGAGTGGTAATGGGGGAAGTTGTGTAGGTGTGCAGGCTGAAGGCATTTAGGAAATATCCATGTCATCCCCTCAATTTTCTTGTAAACCTAAAACTACTACAAATATTCTTTAAAAAATGTATGTATATACATAACCAGGGAAGCCCTATGTATGCATGTATACACACATATGCATGTATGCCTGTATCTCTTGCTCCTGCATTGGCAGGTGGATTCTTTACCACTGCGCCACCTGAGAAGAGCCTACACACACACACACACACACACACACACACACACACACTGAAATGATATAGTATCTGTGATCTGCTTACACAGGTCACTTAATTCACCCATGTGTGCTGGTGGAAGTGATGTGGAAAGGGAATATAGAAAGACATGAGGTTAGACATGGGTTGATATCTGTTGTGCTGGGTTCATGTAGATTTGTTTTACTGTTATCTCTACTTTTGTATGTATTTGAAAATTCCTATAAGATGTTTAAAAGCTAAAGGAAAGTTTCAATGTTAAAAAATTGATTAATGTAGAAAAATGAGTAATTTATAGAAAAACAAATAATATAATCAAATAATAACCAAATAATAACCAAATCAAATAATATGGATGGTATATGGATAAATCATTAGTCAAATTACTTGAAGTCTGCAGCATACTGGTCTACTGGAAAAAGTTCCAAGTTTCACATTGCAGGATCTAAAGTCCTTTCTGTTAGAGCTTTGGCATCTCCTTTCTTGCCTCTCCAGATGCAACAAAATCAGACTACCAGGAGTTTCCTGGTGTGTCAGTCTCACACACCTATGTCTTGATGCAAACTCTTCTGTTTCTCAGAATGCCATCCACACACATTTGCTTGGAGAATTCCTGCTCGTTCTTTTTTAAATTTTTAAAATAATGTTTAATTGGAGGATAATTGCTTTACAATGTTGTGTTAGTTTCTGCTGTACAACAACATGAATCAGCCATATACATATATCTCCTCTCTCTTGAGCCTCCCTTCCCCATCCCACCCCTTTAGGTCATCACAGAACACTGAGCTGAGCTCCCTGTGTTATACAGCAGCTTTCTAGTAGCTCATCCATTAACTCTCAGCCTAAAGAATGGAAAGAAAGGAATATTCTTAGAGGCCTTGAAGGAAAAGTTGAAATCACTCAGAACTACCTGGGATTACCAGGAAAAGGAGCCAAGTGTCACTCCAAGGTTTTCATAGTGGAATGATGACAAATTTAGGGAAGCTGCAAAAGAGGAGGTCTTCTTGAATTATCATTGGTAAATGAGGCTTTGGGCTTTAGGCATGTTGAATTTGGAATATCCTCCAGGGGGTTAGGATGTTGATAGTAGAAAGCTGGCAGGGGTCATTTCTCTTCAACCAGCTCTTGAGAATTCTGTGACTAATTACGTGTCAGAAATATGAACAAGTCTGTTCTTTCCCTCTCCCTTTCCTGTCAGTCATCTTTTAAGTAGTAGTATGCTGACAGACAGTGACGCAGAACAAAAAAAGAGTGAAAGTGAAATGCAAATCATTTGCTGCTTTTTAGGGGTGTTGACCGGAGAAGCAATGGCAACCCACTCCAGTACTCTTGCCTGGAGAATCCCAGGGACGGGGGAGCCTGGTGGGCTGCCGTCTCTGGGGTTGCACAGAGTCGGACACGACTGAAGCGACTTAACAGCAGCAGCAGCAGCAGCAATGTACATGTTTCAATGCTACTCTCTGGTTTCACGTGTTACTGAGTTCTAATCTGACTTCAGATTGTTGAGAGGCAGCTGTAGTTAATGTGGCTTCACCTTGGCTTGTATACTGCAAGGGCTATTGGAGATATCTTACAAGACTCATATAGATTCTGTGGTCTTTTAAACAACTTGTTCTTTAGTGAAGAGCAATAATATCAATATAGAATCTGTGGGAAATGGGGTGAGTCCTTCACCCCAAGCCTGGGTCATCCATGGGGAGAGCAAATTATACTGGTTTTCAAGTTTCTGCTGCAAAGAGCAGCTTTGCTACTGGTGTATTAATACTTCAACTATTCTATTATTTTGAGAAACAGCTCACTGTACTGACATGCTAGGGAGGAAGATTTTATCTAATTTTAGTTGGAGTAAATACGGTGCTGCTCCTCCATTGTGTTTGCAGTTTCCATTAATAGAATGGTGGTTTAGTTATGCCACTGTCCTAACACCCATCTTATTATCTCCCCTTCCTTCATCAGCAGCAGGGACCAGAGATAAGCTCTACTGAGATGCTTTTGCAATTCCCATCACTTTGTTTTATAGGTAAAAATCATGTTTTTCTATGCATTTAAAACTGAGAAATACATGATTACCATTTTGGGTCTCCTTGTGAACACAGGGTTTGACACTATTTGCATGCTATAATTATGACTTTTTTGTAGCTCACTGTTAGGGCTTACACAAAATAGAATGAATCTGTAGAGGAAAAAGAAAATAAGAAAAGTGAATACATCAATGTACTACATTATTCAGTGATATGCAAAATCTTGAAGTAGCTTGTTTTGTCTGAAATAGATTTTACTTCTCAAGACCCACTTGTTAATTTTTCTTAATTTTTACTTGTTTAGTCCTCTTGGTATTGACATTTTGTATTCTAAAGTATAAGATGTCATGTTTGGAGACTTGTTTTCTGGTAAAGCGTTTCTTAAAATGTTAGATTGCTCTTGTCTTAGTTGGATTTTAGAGTCTGCCTCTGACATTATTTTAAGTTATAAACTTCTAAAGATGTAGTAGTATTTCTCTTCTGTTTCACTTAATTCAGCACAAGATTTTGTGAATAAAGTCAGATTTATTTTAACATATGAAAAGAGAGGGAACAAAAAGATTCTTGTAGTAAAATTAAACTCTTTTTCAAATTGAGGCTGTTGCGTGGTTTGTGTTCTTGTTTAATGTGCATTTTTATTGTTTGGTATGAAAGCTAGTATTCATAAAGGTGATTTGTGAATATATGAAAAAATAATAAGAGACGCATCAGAATTGTGCATGCAATCTCCATGGTATATTTAAATACACTCTATAGCTTCCCTGAGGAGCAAATTAAGCACTTATCCAAATTGGAAAGCCAATGAGAGGTTAGCTGTGGGCATGGCTGAAGTCTGTATTAGAATATTCATTTAACATAGATTGTTGATCCATTGTATTCCCCTGGATGGTGTGGATGCCTGTCAACTAGAGAGCAATTCTCAGTTTTTGGTATGCATCCGAGTCAACTTAGGGGAGCTTCTTCACAGTACAGATCTCCCAGGCCTTGAACCCTGGAGATTCTGAGCCAGTTGTTCTGGGACAGAACCCAGGCATCTGTGTTTTGATTCATCAGAATCACCTGGGGAGCTTCCAGAACACTCTGGTACCTGGACTCCATCCAGAACATTGACTCACATCCTCTGGAGGTATGACGTCTGGGAAGTCTGTGCTGATGGTCACAAAAGAATGAAAAAATCTGACTTATCTAGCAGGGATGGTCCTTGGCAAATATTATTTAACATCCCAGAACATGCAGAGCTAGGAATAAGATTGAGGTCTCTCATGGCCATGAGAGATGATGAAAGATGAGAATTCTGTCTATCTCCAGGGAGATTGCCCTGAGACTAGATGATATGATGATGATGTTGATCTTGATGATGGTAACAAAGTAGCTGTAAACTTTCTATCAGTCTTGCTTCTATTAGCTCTAAGTAGAGGATGGGAGAAATATCAATAACCTCAGATATGCAGATGACACCACCCTTATGGCAGAAAGTGAAGAGGAACTAAAAAGCCTCTTGATGAAAGTGAAAGTGGAGAGTGAAAAAGTTGGCTTAAAACTCAACATTCAGAAAACGAAGATCATGGCATCCGGTCCCATCACTTCATGGGAAATAGATGGGGAAACAGTGGAAACAGTGTCAGACTTTATTTTTGGGGGCTCCAAAATCACTGCAGATGGTGACTGAAGCCATGAAATTAAAAGATGCTTACTCCTTGGAAGGAAAGTTATGACCAACCTAGATAGCATATTCAAATGCAGAGACATTACTTTGCCAACAAAGGTCCGTCTAGTCAAAGCTATGGTTTTTCCTGTGGTCATGTATGGATGTGAGAGTTGGACTGTGAAGAAGGCTGAACGCCGAAGAACTGATGCTTTTGAACTGTGGTGTTGGAGAAGACTCTTGAGAGTCCCTTGGACTGCAACAGATCCAACCAGTCCATTCTGAAGGAGATCAGCCCTGGGATTTCTTTGGAAGGAATGATGCTGAAGCTGAAACTCCAGTACTTTGGCCACCTCATGCGAAGAGTTGACTCATTGGAAAAGACTCTGATGCTGGGAGGGATTGGGGGCAGGAGGAGAAGGGGACGACAGAGGATGAGATGGCTGGACAGCATCACTAACTCGATGGACATGAGTCTCAGTGAACTCCGGGAGTTGGTGATGGACAGGGAGGCCTGGCGTGCTGTGATTCATGGGGTCACAAAGAGTCGGACACGACTGAGCGACTGAACTGAACTGAACTGACTGAGAGGACTTTTGTGCCTGTTCTTCTTTATGCATATGTGACTTCTGTCTGTTTAATTAACATCATTCAGCAGATACCAGCTCTCATATTCTTAAAATATTTATCATTAACTGAACAAATTCTCCAACAATTATGAGGAGTTTGGGAGAATAATAATACACTGGGCCTTTATTGGCAGTGCTCACAGAAATCAACACCTAATATATTTCATATATTCTCAGAAAGGTACATGTGCTATGTGAAATTTGAAATTTCTAATATGAAATGTAAAATTTGAAATTTCTAATATGAAATGTGAAATTTCCTTATCAGTAAGTAAAACTTTATAGATTAATTTCAGTTTCAGCAGGCTATTTTCAGTGGCCATAGCAGCATGTTTATGGTTGCCAGAGATTATGGAGAACCTGAGACCCTTTTCTCTCACCCTATATGTGCTGCTGCTGCTGCTAAGTCACTTCAGACGTGTCTGACTCTGTGCGACCCCATAGATAGCAGCCCATCAGGCTCCCCCATCCCTGGGATTCTCCAGGCAAGAACACTGAAGTGGGTTGCCATTTCCTTCTCCAATGCATGAAAGTGAAAAGTGAAAGTGAAGTCTCTCAGTTGTGTCTGACTCTTAGTGACCCCATGGACTGCAGCCTACCAGGCTCCTCCGTCCACAGGATTTTCCAGGCAAGAGTACTGGAGTGGGGTGCCATGCCAAAACTGGAGTTAGTAAAACACTAAGTTAGGAAGATCAGGACTTGAGCTTTAGTATTTTCTATTTCTTTTTATGAGTTTTGTAACCTTGGACAAGCCGCTTGAATTCTCAGGGTCTCATCATCCTCATTTATAAAATTATAATAATGTGTTTGAAAGCAGGGGACTAGACCTGTTGAACTCTTGAAACACATTCCACCTGCCAGTTCCTGTACTGAGTCTGCAGAGGAGAGAGGAGTGTCTAAGGCCAGGTCAAGTCCAGTCGAGTGGGCAGGGAGGAAGTGGGCTTCTGAGCTCAGGAAGGCTGTATATCCCTCCAAGTGTTGTTCTTTAAACCCTGGCCGCCTCTTCAGTTTTGTCCTTGGTTGCTATGGTTTTCCATGTCTCCTGGTTTGTAGATTCATGGATTTACTAAATAATGTGTGATAAAGCCTCAGTGGGACTCCTGAATCATTTGCGAGGGATTAAAGACAATTTCACAGAGTTGTTTGCTGACTTGGAGAGTTCCAGTGCTGAAAAATGAACTTGTTAAGATATGGATATACATTTATGATTAGGAAGAATTTTAATGAAACATTTATGACTATTTCTTACATTTCTCTGGAAAAACAAATTCAATCACAGTAGGATTTTTTGTTTTTTTGTTTCTCACTCAGTTGCTTATTAGAATGCATTCCTCTGCCTGGGTAGTATAAAGATACAGTTAATGTTTCTTCTATTTTGCAAAGATATTATTGGACCCACAAATATACTCTGGCCTCTTGAGAAGAAAAAAGCTGTAAGATTTTCACTGTTCCAAATTACAGAAGTAAAGGGAAATGATTACATTGTAATATCCCCACTGGCTGCTTGAGAATTCCACAGAAAACAATAACACAGGGTGGATTATTTACTGTGGTGGTTTGTGAACCATGACTGCTGCCATACTGCAAACCTGGCTTGTCTCCTACCTGTTGTCTGCTCTGGAAGGGTTGAATTTTTCCCTCCTCCTTTCACTCTTCACCCCCTCCACCCTCCTCTGATACCTGGGAGGCTGAGTTATGACACTGAATCCACCAATGTCTTAGTCTGCTGGGACTGGCTCTTGTTCAGTCACTCAATTGTGTCCTAATCTTTGAGACCCCATGGACTGCTGCAGGGCTACAGGCTTCCCTGTCCTTCACCATCTCCCAGAGTTTGCTCAAACTGATGTCCATTGAGTCGGTGATGCCATCAAACCATCTCATCTTCTGTTGTCCCCTTCTACTGCTGCCTTCAATCTTTCCCAGCATCAAGGTCTTTTCCAGTGAGTTGGCTCTTTGCATCAGGTGGCCAAAGTATTGGAGCTTCAGCTTCAGCATCAGTCCTTCCAGTGAATATTCAGAGTTGATTTCCTTTAGGATTGACTGGTTTGATCTCCTTGCAGTCCAAGGGACTCCCAAGAGTCTTCTCCAGCACTACAGTTGAAAGGGATCAATTCTTCAGCACTCAGCCTTTTTTATTGTCCAGCTCTCACACGCATACATGACTACTGGAGAAACCATAGCTTTCACTAGACGGATCTTTATTGGCAAAGTAATGTCTCTGCTTTTTAATATGCTATCTAGGTTGGTTATAGCTTTTCTTCCAAGAAGCAAGCGTCTTTTGATTTCATGGCTACAGTCACCATCCACAGTGATTTTGGAGCCCAAGAAAGTAAAGTCTGTCACTATTTCCATTGTTTCCCCATCTATTTGCCATGAAGTGCATTTATTTCTCACTGTCTTGGAGGCTGGGAAGTCCAAGATCAATGTGCCAGTCAGTTTCGTTTCTGGTGAGGGCTCTTCCTGGCTTGCAGATGGCTGTCTGCTTGCTGTATCTTACACAGCAGAGAGATATAGGGCCCTGGTCTCCTCCTCTTCTTACAAGGGCACTAATCTCATAAGGTGCTCCCCAGGTGGCACTAGTGGTAAGGAATCCTCCTGCCAGTGCAGGAGATGTAAGAAATGCAGGTTTGATCCCTGTGTCAGGAAGATCCCCTGGAGAAGGAAATGGCAACACACTCTGGTATTCTTGCCTGGAGAATCCCATGGATAGAGGAGCCTGGCAGGCTACAGTCCATACGGTCCTAAAGAGTCAGATGTGACTGAGTCAGCACCCACAATCTTATAAAGGGGGTCCCACCCCCAGGACCACCTCTAGTCTTAAGTACCTCCTAAAGGCCCACATCCTGTGCTTAGTCACTCAGTCTTGTCCAACTCTGTGTGACCCCATGGATCATAGCTCGTCAGGCTCCTTTGTCCATGTGAATTCTCCAAGCAAGATACCAGAGTCGGTTGCCAAGCCTGAGGGGATCTTTCCAACCCAGGGATGGAAGCCAGGTTTCCCGCATTGCAGGCAGATTCTTTACTGTCTGAGCCACCAGGAAAGCCTTCCTAAGGCCCACATCCTACCACTATCTTACTGGGGTTAGGGCTTCAACATGTGAATTTGGGGGGGGGTGGGGGGACCCAGCTCATAGTAACCAGGCTCTCTTGCCTTGCCTTTTGGAGTCAAGCTGAACTTGTTTAATGGAAGACCCTGGTAGGAAATCAGAAAGAAAAACCACACATTGAATAATCTTGCAGTTATCCTTTGGCAGAGAGATTATGAATGACTGATTTTTCCTCTTGTGATTTTCCATATTCTCCAAATATATATTCCTGTAAAGTAAACATTACTTTTCTATATTTAAGCACACATATTACTATAAATGAAAAATTGTTTCAACATGAAACCTTCAGTAAAACAAGGGTTATTTGTAAATAGTATAGCACGGTCTTGATATTACTGAGCAATATTCTGTTGCAAAACTGAGGAGCGGAGAGTTGGCATCCAGGGCCCAGCTCTAACCTGGTTTCTCTCTGCAGAGGGGGATAGCTTGGTTGACTGCCTTTACTAACTTTATTTCTCTCCTTGCCAGATAAACCTGGTTATATATTGCATTTCCTACTTATTTTTAAAGAGAGAAATTTGGTCTGCCCTCACATCTACCTAATGTGTTGGTTTTATTTCTGGGTGTCTTTTGGGAATCTAGTTCTTTTTTTTTTTTCTCATGCCACATCTTTTTTTCTTGCCAGGTGTGGACTTTTAAACTATTTTTTCAGATCAGGTTATGGAAAATTGATTTTCTTTTTGTTCATTCTCCCTCATAATTATGCAAAACCTGATCCAACCTCTTAGTTTTCTGTGTCCTATAGACTTTCAGACATGGAGTCACAGAGATATATTTATAGGAAGCAAGGCCATTGTTATGGTTTACACACAGTTTGTGTGCCTGTGGGGCTCCTGTTAAGATGAAGATAGCTCAGATTGGGGGGGAGTTGGGGAGAGGGATGCACTATACAATGTTAGCAGTCAATACCTTAGTGGTCTGTCAGATAATTAGCTGTTACTTTGAAAAGCAGACGCAGGTCCAGAAGGAATGAGGCACAGTTGAAGCTCAGATGGAAAGGGAGGAAGGAAACAATAAGGACCCTTGGGGATACTAGCCCAAGCCTCACCTGATATGAATCTTCAGCCTAGGAGGTGAAATCTGAGGAGGAAGCACTGGGAAAGGGCAGTGGTAAGATGTCAAAGATGAATTTTGCCTCTCTTTTTTTAAAAAAAATTAACCTATTTTTCATACTTCCTGGCACCAGAAATCATGACAGTGAGCTACTAGAATTGGGTGTGGTCTGGTGCAGTGAAAATGGCACAAAATGGTAATTTTTGTTGTTCAGTTGCCAAGTCGTGTCCTACTCTTCACAACCCCATGGACTGCAGCACGCCAGGCTTCCCTATCCCTCACCATCTCCCAGAGCTTGCCCGAATTCATGTCCATTGAATTGGTGATGCCATCCAATCATCTCTTTCTCTGTAGCCCTCTTCTCCTTCTGCCTTCATCATAATTTCATCATCATAACTTCTATTTATTGAGCATTTGCTACGTGCCAGGCTGTGCTGAGCGCTTGTATACTTTATACCTTTTTATCCTCTCAATGATGCTACAAAGTAGATTTTAAAACTCCCGCGTGTGGGTGAGGAAACTAACCCTCAGTGAAATGAAGGAACTCATCCGAACCATAGTTGATAAATGATCCGGTTGAGTTTTGATCCCATACTCTATGTTGTTACTAAATACAAAGTGGATGTCCCTCACAGTGGAGGTCCTGGATTTGTGTCCCAGCTCTGATCATAGCAGTGAGCTTTCACCACCACTAACATCTCCAGTGATCAGATTCCTGTACTAAAACTCACAGCTTACACGTAACTGACATCATGTCAGATGCATTAGAGTTTGCAAAGTGCTTTCTAACAAATCCTTTAATTTTATCCTCCCAGCAGTTCTGAGACATATCAAACATAATACCTATTCTACAAACCTGCTTTATTATTGGATCTATAAAATGGACTTGGAGAAATGTTGCCAATCTTTCTACACTCACAGAACAGTTGCTTTGTTAATAAGACTTGTAGCTCATCCTGTTCAGTCCACTTACTCACAAGCCAGGACCCAGAGGAAAACGAAGAATAAAGATTCTTAGGCAGACCCTCTTGGAGGTGGAGCTTCAGGATACTTCACTTGCATGAACCCCTTCTGAGGCCCCGGGAGTGGCCCCAAAATGACTTTATCCCCTCTCAATGCTGCTTGTCATTCATTGCAAGTGGTGTTGCAGTGATTGTTGGAAGTTTTGGGATCCAGTTAAGGGGAGGTTGAGTTGGGAATACAGTAAGCCCCCTACGTATGAACCTTCAAGTTGTGAACTTTCAAAGATGCAAACGTGCATCCGCATGTCCAATGAAGTAAGTTAGTTCATGTGTCTGGCATACATTGTCCTGTGTGTGCATCGTCTACACGTGGCTGTGCAGCTTGCCCTCCATCTCCTACTGCTGACGATCCTTCAGCTCTACCATGTCCCACCTTCTCCCTCCTCCAGTCAGTAACTCTTCTCCCCTGTTTACCTGATGCCAGCCCCTGTATGTCAGCTGTTGTGCTGTACTATGGTACTTTTCAAGGAACTGGACTGTAAGATTGAAAATGTTTTCTTTATTTTTTGTGTTTGGCTTTTATATATTGTTTGTATGAAAAGTATTATAAACCTATTACAATACAGTACTATATAGCTGATTATGTTAGTTGGGTACCTAGGCTGACTTTGTTGGACTTAAGAACAAATTGGACTTAGAATTCACTCTTGGAACAGAACTCATTCATATGCAGGTGACTCTCTGTACATTTTGTTTGGATTTGACTACTTCTTGTCTTCTTTCTGTACGTTTCAACTTCTTTGTTTTTCTTAAACTATTTCTTTCCCCATCAGGCCCTTTCCCTAATCCTTTATGTCAAAATTCTCCTTGATAATCATGGTTCCTGTCAAATGCATGTCCCTCAAAAATGCTTCCCTGATTATTGTACATGGATGGCCTCCTCCCTCCCCTTCCTTCCCACAGGGCTGTATTGATCTCTCTCCTTTTACTTGTAGCACTCATTTGCTGCCTACTGATGTGTTTTTTTCTTGTATCCCCAACAGACTGTAAATGCCTTTAACTTCCTCTCACTTCCCCCCTTTAACTCTCTTTACTCTATGGTTATAGTTTCTAATATCATCTCTCTATTCAGACCATAAACGCACTGAGAGCAGGCATCCAGCCTTCTTCAGCTTTTCGTCCTCCTCCAATACCTCAATGAGTGCCTTGCACATAGAAATCTTTCAGTAAATCTCTGTCAGATGAATAAATATTTCTAGCTTTAACTTTCAAAGAAAACTAGAGATGGGGAAACACTGTTATTTATTATAACATCAAATTATTTTTCAAAAAATTATGTGCTCAGCAAAGGTGACTGTCTTATTTCTATTTTGCTATGTAATAAATTATTCCAAAATTCAGGGGCTTAAGACAACACCATTTATTATCTCACAGTTGCTTTGGGTTGGAAATACAGGTGATACTTAACCGAGCCTTCTCTCTCTCTGGATCTCTCACAATGTTGTCATCACCTCAAGGCTCACCTGGGAAGGATCTCCTTCCTAGCTTACCTGCACAGTTATTGGCAGGGTCATTTCCAAGTAAGCTGTTGGACTGAGACCTCAGGTCCTCATGAGTTGCTGACTTGAGGCTCCCTTTGGTCCCTTGCCATACGGGCCTCTCCACAGAACATCTCAAAACATGGCTGTTTGTTTTATCAGATCAAATGAGTGACAGGGCAAAAGAGAAAGAACAAGGGGGAATCAGACTCTTAAACCAGCCTTGGAAGTGACTTACACACATTTGCTGAATTCTATTTATTAGAAGCAAGTTACTAGGTCAACTCAAAGGGGAAGGAACTACACAAAAGATGCGACTACTGGGATGCTGGGATCATTGGGCCATTTTAAAAGGCTGTGTATTGGATACATAACTGTTCATGTGTGTGTTGTAACACTTTATAACGTACAGTTATTGCTAGCTCTCCTATGAGGAATGGCTTCTATTAATACAATTGAGAATACAGCAAAACAGTGGAAGAAAAGATAAGACAAGTATTTTCAGGATGGATCATCTGGATCTTGAATATCAAGTTAAGAAAGCAGATCTTACCATAAAGGCAATGGGAATTACAAATATATAGTAAGTCCCCTATATATGAATGCGTTCCAGTCCAAGAGCATGTCTGTAAGTCCAATTTGTTCATAAGTCCAACAAAGTTAGCCTAGGTACTCAACCAACACAATCGGCTATTTATTAGTAGTACCGTACTATAATAGGTTTATAATACTTTTCACACAAATAATACATAAATACATAAAAAACTAAACATTTAAAATCTTCTAGTACAGTACCTTGAACAGCACAGTAGTATAGTACAGCTTTGAGCTGATGAAACCAGTCACGGCTGGCATTAAGAGATATGCCCCCTGATTCTTTGCTGTGTTTCTTCTTCAAGTCTTCGTAAAGATTTTTAACTTTCTCTTGAATCGTTGTTAAGCTAAGTGGGACTTGGCACTGATGCTGATCCTGTACCCATACACCGAGAAGTTTCTCCAACTCCTCCATCACTTTTCCAAGCTTCTTCAATATTATTGATATTACTGACATCATTGGCACAGTAGACTTCACATGTCCCACTATCTTGTTCTTTAGAATCATGCAGATGGTTGAATGATTCATATGATAAGAACAAGCTAGTTCTACAGTCCATGATCTTAATTATTTTCTCTTTTGTTTCCATCATTATCACTTGGCACGTCTGAGCAGTACCGGCTATATCGCTGCTGCCTTTATGCTTGCTTCTGGGCATCCTGGGCTTGAAATAAAGATGTTGTACTACTGTACTCTCTACGGTTATTGTTGTTTAGTCACTAAGGTGTGTTGGGCCTTTTTCTACCAGTTGGACTGTAGCTCACCAGGCTCCTCTATCCATGGGGTTTCCCAAGCAAGAATACTGGAGTGGGTTGCCATATCCTTCTCAAAGGATCTTCCTGAACCAGGGATTGAACCTGCATCACCTGAATTGGCAGGTGGATTCTTTACCACTGAGCCAGAAGGGAAGCCCACTCTATACAGTACTGTACAATTAAGTACTCAGCAGTAAAGAATCCACCTGCAATGCAGGAGATACAGATTCTATCCCTGGGTCAGGAACATCCCCTGGAGGAGGGCATGGCAACCCACTCCAGTATTCTTGCCTGGAGAATCCCATGGACAGAGGATCCTGGTGGACTATATAGTCCATAGGATTGCACAGAGTCGAACATGACTGAAATGACTTAGCACAATCATAAGCCCTGATGATCAGGGCCATGGATTTTATTTTGTATCCACAGCACCTCACACACTGCTTTTGTGCATAACGGGGGCCCAGAAATCCAAATTGGAGGGTGTTTTTAACCTACTGAAGATTGTACAGAGACATTTCTCTTTATGAGGCGTTACTAGGAGGGCTGTTTGAAAACAGCCAGTTGTGTAATACAGCTAAGAAGAGTCCTGTGGGTGAGCTTGGGCTACAGGGAAATTATTATTGTTGTTGCATAATATTGTTTCCTTTTCAAGATACTCTTGTGGAGCTCTGCTCTCCTTGGTTTCCCAGGTGGAACTGCTGAATTCCACCCCATGGCTGCCCAGGGAACTTTGCTGTGTTTTGGAAGAATAGTTCTCTGTCTGCCCCCCTCCACCACCTCCCCCCCACCCAGTTCTCCAGATCACCAGCAACCTGTGAAAGGAGCTGCCTGCCATGAGGAGGAGCAATGTTCCATGATGCAATGGATTCCTTGTGGTATTTAAGAATCTGCTGAGGAGCACGGACTGCTACTATGGGATTTTAAAAAAATTGGTTTGAAAGCATTCTGCAGGTCATGGATAGAGGTCTGCTACTGCAGTAGATGTGTAGTCTTTTTAAAATTTAAATATTCCCATTGCCTGAATTTTCTAATTCTCATTAATTTCCCTGTCACCTAAGTATTTGGCCCAGTGTGTCTATTGGATTGCCAAGTATTATTATTTAGAATATATTCTTTCTGTAGGTGTTGAAATTCCCTACAAAATATTCTGTGCTCATAACCTTTTCTAGGGTGGTGGTTTCAGCCCTGGATATACATTATAATGTGTAGGGAATTTTTAAAAAGCTCTTCACACTTTCCTAGACCAATGAAAGGAAAATCTCTGACATTGAGTTTGGGGCATGGAGATATATATATATATATATAGACAAACTCTTGGCAAATTCAAATGTGCATGTGAGGTTTTCACAAGATTCACAACATCTCAGCTTGAGAAGCTCTGATCCAGCAGCTACCTGAGATCTCAGTTAAAGCTTGTGGGCAAGTGCCTGCCCGTGGTGAGTGGCTGTATTGATTTTTGCCTGACTTGGTGATTACTTCTGTATTTCCTTTTTATAGAAGTTATATGAGAAGAGACTGGGGAGAAGACATCATTAGGAGGGTTTGGGGATTCATCAAAGTACCCCTTCCTGACCAAAACAAATGTAGATGTAGGTTATTAGCTGAAAGCCTAATTATGTCTTAGGATGAGTGTTATGTTTATAAAAGTCCTCCATGCATTTAAAAAGATAACTATGTCCAAGTGCCTGTTTAAAAAGCTATCTACTTGCTATGTTTGCAAGAAAGGAAGGGGTGGAGGGAGAGACTGCCTTATACTTGTATATGAGACAAGGTGTGTGTGTGTGTTAGTCACTCAGTCACGTCCTACTCTTTGTGACCCTATGGACTGTAGCCTGCCAGGCTCCTCTGTCTATGGAATTCTCCAGGCAAGAATACTGGAGTGGGGTGCCATTCACTTCACCAGGAGATCTTCCCAACCCAGGGATTGAACCCAGGTCTCCCACATTGCAGGCAGATTCTTTACTGCCTGAGCCACCAGGGAAGATGAGACAAGGTAGTTAACAACAACAAAAAAATCCCTAAAATGTGGGCTTCTATAGAGCCCCATTTGGGGGAATCTCATGTAGGACTGTTAATTTTTCTCTCAAACACTGTTAGTAGACAACCAGGTACTACTCGCTGCAGAATTCTGTGTTCTTCTGCCTTTCATATGGACATCTAGAGAAATATTTGATGAAGATAGAAAATAACTGTCTCATAAGAAAAATCCATAATTACTTTCCTGTTAGTGTTTTAAAGCTTGTAGAATTGTATTGTTATGCTTGGTGAATTGATGCTTTCTGAGAAGCTATTCTGCATGGGTATGTAGGCAGTGTCGAATCCCTCTGATTGCTGCTTAAAGACTCTGTTTGTTTTGGGGGCTCTTTTAAAAGAAACACATCCAGTATCAGAACAGACCCAGTTTATTCTATTAACTGTGCTCATGCTCAGTCACTCAGTTGTGTCTAACTCTGTAATCCCATGGACTATTGCCTGCCAGTCTCCTCTGTCCATGGGATTTTTTTCCAAGCAAGAATACTGGAATGGGTTGCCATTTCCTCCTCCAGCGGATCATTCTGACACAGGGATCTCCTGGCATCTCCTGGCAGACAGATTCTTTACCACTTCCCCTGCTTGCCACCTAGGAAGCCCCTCTATTAATTGTGCTCAGTCACTCAAATTGTGTCTGACTCTTTGTGACCCCATGGACTGTAGCCCACCAGGCTCCTCTGTCCATGGGATTCTCCAGGCAGGAATACTGGAGTGGGTTGCCATTTCCTCCTCCAGGTCTATTAATTGTAGTAGTACTTAAAACCCCACTTACCTTCATTTATTATGCACTCTGCTACTTTCTCCCCTTTAACACAGTCAAGCGATTCTTTCCCATACATTTTAAAGTCTTAAACTTTTTTCCCTTTGAATGTCCTAATATTCCCCGATATTTGCTTCTCTCATGATCTTTCTCTTCTGTGTCAATGAGAACTCCATTCTTTCTAGTTGCTCAGATTAAGACTTTGGGATGATCAAGATTTCACCTGCAAGTCCTCCACAAAGATTTTTAACTGTACCTTCAAAATATAACCTTTGTTGCTCTGTTCCACCTAGTCCAAGTCATCCCTTCTCTCTCCTGGTATATTGCTGAACTCCCTTGACCACCCTTTCTCCTTCTGCCCTTCACCCTCAGCTACTTCTAGCACAGTAGCCAGAGGAATCCTTTTACATATTAAGTAAGATGATATCATTCTTAAGTCCTAAGTTTTCTAATAGCTTTCCATTTCATTCAATGTAACAGCCATAGTCTTTATAAAAGCTTCTATGGCTCTGATTAATTTGGTACTTCTGTGGCCGTATTTTCTACTACTTTCTTCCTTGGTCACTCAGCTCTAGCCACACTGACTTTATGCTTTCTAGAACAAACCTGACTCTCTACCTCTGAGCCTTTGCAATGGGTGTTTCCTCTGTCTAGAACACTCTTCCTCAAGATCTCTCTCTGCTGGACTTCCTCTCCTCTTTCAGATCTGTTATTTAACTTCATAAGTCCAATGACAAATTAAAATTGCAAATTTTTCATCATTCTTCCCTGCCACTTTTTCCTCAAAGCACTTATCACCATCAAACATATTATGTACGCTATCTATCTATCTCTATTTATTTTGTAATGTCTATCTACCTATCTGCTTTTTTAGTCTCTTCTTTCACCCTCATCAATAGGCTCCTTAGTTCCTTTTCACTTTCTGCCATTAGGGTGGTATCATCTGCATATCTGAGGTTGTTCATATTTCTCCCATCAGTCTTGATTCCAGCTTGTGAGTTATCCAGTCCAGCATTTTGCCTGATGTACGCTGCAAAGAAGTTAAATGAGGAGGATGAAAATATACAGTCTTGACATCCTTAAAACTCAACATTCAAAAAGCTAAGATCATGGCATCCAGTCCCATCACTTCATGGCAAATAGACAAGGAAAAAGTGGAAACAGTGACAGATTTCATTTCCTTGGACTCTGAAATCACTGTGGACAGTGACTGCAGGCACAAAAATAAAAGATGTTTGCTTGTTGGAAGAAAAGCTGTGACAAACCTGGACAGTGTATTAAAAAGCAGAGACATCACTTTGCCAACAAAGGTTCTGTATAAACAAAGCTATGGCTTTTCCAGTAGTCATGTATAGATCTGAGAGTTGGACCATAAAGAAGGCTGAATGTCAAAGAATTGATGTTTTCGAACTGTGTTGGTGGAGAAGGCTCTTCAAAGTCCCTTGGACAGCAAGGAGATCAAACCAGTCTATCCTAAAAGAAATCAACCCTGAATATTCACTGAAAGAACTTTGCTACAGCTGAAGCTCCAATACTTTGGCTACCTGATGAGAAGAGCTAATTAACTGGAGAAGACCCTGATGCTGGGAAAGACTGAGGGTAAGAGGAGAAGAGGACAACAGAGGATGAGATGGTTAATGGCATTACCGATTCAATGGACATGAGTGTGAGCAAACTCTGGGAGATAGTGCAGGACAGGGAAGCCCAGCATGCTGCAGTTAATGTGATCACAAAGATTTGGACACAACTTAGAGACTGAAAAACAGCAACAACCTACCTGGGCTTCCTTGGTGGCTCAGTGGTAAAGGACCTGCCTGCCAATGCAGGAGACACAGGTTCAATCCCTGAGTCTAGAAGATCCTCTAGAGTAGGAAATGGTAACCTACTCCAGTATTCTTGCCTGGGAAATTCCATGAACGGGGGAACCTGGCAGGCTCCAGGGTGTCTCACAAAAGAGTCTGAAATGACTTAGCAACTAAACAAAAACAACAACAGCAGCAATCTACCTACATACCATCTATCTACCATCTCTCTTTGTCCCCCGCTTAGCCCACGCTCTGGTCACTCCTGTGTTGCCAGGATCTAGAAGACTGCTGACTGTAGATGCTCAGAGGACTTATTGATTGAACATTGAAGGAGTGAATAATGTATTCTAATTTATATTAGCATACTAGTGATTTGGCTTCTGACATAGCTACCAAACTTCTGTGATACATGGAAACAGATTTCTGGATTTTAAGATTAATTTTTGATTAAAAATCTTTTAGATGAGATACTTTACTCTAATAAGCTAATAAGGATCGTCTACAGCATCAAAATAGTCCTCCAAGCTTTCTTGAAGATAGTTGTTACAGTATTGTTCTTTATTTCTCCCTGTTTCTGGGGAATATGGTATTAAACAACTGAAATTCTATACTGAGAATTCTATACTGAGAAATGTCTGAGAAAGGGTAGAGACAAATTTCAAGAAGCACAAGAAAACAAAATAGTAAAGGATGTAATATTTAGGATATTAGCCACCTAAAGGGTGAGATTATGAGTGAGTTTTTTTTTAATACCTGTTTTTTAAAATTTTATGCACTAAATATAAAAATCTGAAAGTATTACACAACAAACTAATTTCAAAACAATGAAATAGAGAAAAGGTATCTATCATATTTTAACAATGTGTTTTCAGTTCCTATGGGTAAACATGTACCTACTGAGAGAAGATGGAGAAGAAAATGGCAACCCATTCCAGTATTCTTGCCTGGGAAACCCCATGAACAGAGAAGCCTAGCAGGCTGCAGTCCATAGGGTGGAAAAGAGTCGGACACGACTGAAGTAACTTAGCATGCATACACGCATGCGTGAGGGTGTGGTAAGGGGTCGCAAGACCAATTAAGGGGGTGGTCAGCCAAGCAGAGGCCTGAAGAATGAGGCTAAGGCAGCTTAACAAGAGTGTTCCAGATGGAGGGGAAGAAAAAGGAGGCCAGCAAGTTTGGACCCTAGTGAACAAGGAGCAGAATTCAGTGCCAGAAAGATGGCTGGGATCAAATTATTTAGGATTTGGGCTGCGGTAAGGAGTCTGCTGTCTATGGGGTTGCACAGAGTCGGACACAACTGAAGCGACTTAGCAGCAGTAGCAGCAGCAAGGAGTATGGAGCAGAAGGGCTATGAATGGTTTTAAAAAGGGCATTGAAACATGTATAATATCATGTATGAAACGAGTCGCCAGTCCAGGTTCAATGCACGATACTGGATGCTTGGGGCTGGTGCACTGGGACGACCCAGAGGGATGGTATGGGGAGGGAGGAGGGAGGAGGGTTCAGGATGGGGAACACATGTATACCTGTGGCAGATTCATTTTTATATTTGGCAAAACTAATACAATATTGCAAAGTTTAAAAATAAAGTTAAAAAAAATAATTTTAAAAAATTTATTTATTGGCTACACCATGTGGGATATGGGATCTTTGTTCCTTAACCAGGGATTGAGCCTTCACACCTTACATTGCAAACTTGGGAAAAGAGCCTACATTGCTCTGATTCTGTCTTAAGATCTCTTTGGGCCACTGAAAGGAGATAATGTAGAAGGATGAGAATCAAAAGAGAACAACGTGTTGAAATGTTTTAGTTGCAGACAAGGCAAGAGATGGAAGTGTAGCTGGATATCGTAAATCCTAAATAGCTAGATTTAAAATACATTTTGGATGCTGAGAGATCTTGCTTGTCTTAGATGTGGTAGGTGAGGGAGATCTAGGGGTTCAGAGAAGGATGGGGAACGGGTGGTGAAGGTAAAGGGTTAAACTAAGGATGACTTCTAGATCTTAACTGAGCAACTGGGTACATTAGAAAGACTGGAGGAGAAATTGGCTTTGAGTGGATGAAAATAATTTTGGTTTGATTGTGTTGAGTTTGAAATGCCTCTTTCCATTCAAGTGGGAATATCAAATAGGCAGCCAAAGCATGAACCTGGAGCTGACAAATGAAGTCTAGATGGGAAATTCAAACGTGGCATGCATCAATATATGGATTCTTTTCGCACCAGTGTATATATGGATGGGAGCACTTGGGGGATGAACTGTAGATACAGATGAGACAAGGCCCAGGACAAAGCACATACGTTTTAAAGATTTGGCAAAGGAGGGGACAGCAGCAAGAGTGATGAAAGTCAGGGGTATATGTTATGAAAACCAAGAGGTTTGTTGTTCAGTTGCTCAGTTGTGTCTGACTCTTTGTGACCCCATGGACTGCAGCATGCCAGGCTTCCTTATCCTTCACCATCTCCCTGAGCTTGCTCAAACTCATGTCCATTGAGTCAGTGATGCCATCCAAACATCTCATCCTCTGTCATCCCCCTCTCCTCCTGCCTTCAATCTTTCCCAGCATCAGGTATTTTCTAATGAGTCAGCTCTTCACATCAGGTGGCTAAAGTTTTGGAACTTCAGCTTCAGCATCAGTCCTTCCAATGAATATTCAGGGTTGATTTCCTTTAGGATGGACTGGTTTGATCCCCTTGCAGTCCAAGGGACTCTCAAGAGTCTTCTCAGGGACTCTCAAGAGTCTTCTCCAACACCACAGTTTAAAAGCATCAGTTCTTCAGTGCTCAGCCTTCTTTATGGTCCTACTCTCACATCCATACATGACTACTGGGAAAACCAAGAGATAATACCACGTAACAGATGTGGGATTGCTAAGCTATGTCTGGTCCTACTCATAAGTCAAGTATGATAATGTGGTCATCAAACATGGTACTTTGGTCAGGATCTCAGTGAAGTGATGGACAAACCAAGTCAAGCCACCTAGATGCTTCATATTAGCTTCATCCCACACAGCCTAGGGCTTACCTGAGTTCCAGGTGCTTTGTTGAGTCCACTCAGGTATCCTAGATGTGTAACTTCTCTGGTTCCCTGAAGATCTGGTCTGCCCCTCCCTCTCTGCTTTGAGGAAGTTGAGGCTTAATCTTGAACACAACCCAAAAAGAGAATATAACATGCTCCACGGGGGCTGCATATCTCTGGTACTACTCCAGTGCGTTATAACTTCTATATGGAAGATACTGAGGATAGAAGGATAAAGATGGCCAAAAACTCTTTGGTATTCATCTTATTGAGAAGTGGGCTCTGTCACCCTTCTCCTGAAACTGGGGGCTCTATAGCTGCCTTGACAGAACAGGGCAGAATTGTAAAAGTGATGTTGGGCCAGTTTCCATTCCTGGCCTTAAGATATTCAGTTCAGTTCAGTTCATTTCAGTTCAGTCGCTCAGTCGTCTCCGACTCTTTGCGACCCCATGAATCGCAGAACACCAGGCCTCCCTGTCCATCACCAACTCCCGGAGTTCACTCAGACATCCATCGAGTCAGTGATGCCATCCAGCCATCTCATCCTCTGTCGTCCCCTTCTCCTCCTGCCCCTAATCCCTCCCTCCATCAGAGTCTTTTCCAATGAGTCAACTCTTCGCATGAGATGGCCAAAGTACTGGAGTTTCAGCTTTAGCATCATATTGGCACCTTCTAAATCCTGTCTCTGGAAACACATTTGGAGCCCTGGGATGCCATGTAAAGAGTCTGACTTCCCTGCTGGAGAGACTACATGGAGAGACCCTAAGATTACCCGGAGGATAAGAAGAGTCTACCTAACTGAGCCAAGCCTTCCAGGCATGTGAATGAAACTATCTTGTGTTTTTCAGATTAGCCCACCTATTTGCTGAATACAATCGAATGATTGATGTTTAGGGGTAGAATTCCTAACCCATAAAGTCAAAAGATATATTAAAACATTCTTACTGTTTTGATGCATGAAATTTTAGGGTAGATTGTTATGTAGCAATAGATAAGAGGAGCCCTAGGAGGCCCTTTGGGCGTTTAGGTCAGTTTTCCTTAAGCAGTAGACCCACTGTCCTCTGCACAAGAGCAATATTGTTTCTTTGTTGCTATTTGAATTATCTATTTTTATTTGGTGCCAGTCAAATCTTTTTTTAGCATATAAGAGGCAATAAAAGAGAAAAACTTATTGAAGGAACTGTCAGTTAATAAACAGAACTTTTAAGTGAATGTGAAGAATAACCTAGTTTACCTTCTTGCCACAGGTCTGCTATTGTCTAACTCCTCACACCTGCAGTGCAACCACTGATGTTCATTATGCTGACCTTGATTTTCTGTATCTTATTTTAGTGTCAAGTGTTGCATGGGTGATACCACAGGACAATGATGTAATTGATGGAAAAGTGCCAAGAAACACAGTTAAAAGATGGAAAACTTATTTTATTGCAAAAGGCACAGAAATTTACCTCTAAGCAGGTAACCACAAGAATCAAACTGTTCACTATGCTCCCAGGCACAGGCTCAGGCTCTCCAGATTCCCGGGTTTCCCATGGGGACTCCAAAGAAGCATCTGCATGGCCTGAGGATGTCATTGGGTTCATTCTCAGGTTTTGTTTGCCAGTTTGTTTGTTTGTGTCCCTTGGCCAGGGCTAGGACCAGGAAGAGGGGAGCAAAGTGGCCAGGGCACAGTTTTTAAGAAGGCATTCACAGGGTTGTGCAAATATAGGATCAGTGCCTGAGTGTATGAGTGCCTCCTTAAATTTTCCACCAAGGCATCATACTCACCTCACCCAAGTCCAGTGTCCGCTCCCAGTCTCTCCCAACTGTTCTGGATTTCCTGTATACCAACCCCTCCCCACCAGATTCATATTTCTGAGTGATAGCTTCAGCTGCAGGTGAAATTGAGGTCAAGTTCCCAGGCATCTCTGAATATTGAGAGCAGAACCAGGCTTTAGGTTTTCTGGAAGTCCATTTGCAAAAGCAAATTAATTTTTCTAGTACTGTAGTTGACCAGAATATTTGATTTGAGCAGCCTTCCCACTATGGTGGAATAAAAAGCATTAACTGCATCTGAGATGGTCATATTTGTCCACAGATAACATTTACTTGTCCCACAGATGGGACAAGTTATTAAGTAACTCCCCTGCTGAGTTTGTTTCTCCAGGTCCCTTAATGGTTTGCTTTAGTTTTGCAAAATACCCTTGTTACCCGCTGTTGTGGTTATTATGGTGCATGAACACACCCTTACTCTTACCCTTAGGAACCCATTGGCTTTTAAAGTTTTGCTTTTACCTCATGGTATCCTGAGCTGTAAAGTGAATTTCTAGACTAGATTGTAATCACTGTTTGCTAAAAGAGACAACTTTAGATTCTGGTATAATTTGGTGTGCTATCAGTTCAGTTTAGTTGCTTGGTCGTGTGCAACTCTTTGCGACCCCAGGGACTGCAGCATGCCAGGCTTCCCTGTCCATCACCAACTCCTGGAGCTTGCTCAAACTCATGTCCATTGTGTTGGTGATGCCATCCAACCATCTCATCCTCTGTCGTCCCCTTCTCCTGCCTTCAGTCTTTCCCAGCATCAGGGTCTTTTCCAATGAGTCAGTACTTCACATCATGTAGCCAAAGTATTGGAGTTTCAGCTTCAGCATCAGTCCTTCCAATGAATATTCAAGACTGATTTCCTTTTAGGACTGAGTGGTTGGATCTCCTTGCAGTCTAAGGGACTCTCAAGAGTCTTTTCCAACACCACAGTTCAAAAGCATCAGTTCTTCAGCATTCAGCCTTCTTTATGGTCCAACTCTCATATCCATACATAATTACTGGAACACCATAGCATTGATTAGACAGACCTTTGTTGGCAAAATAATGTCTCTGCTTTTTAATATGCTGTCTAGATTGGTCATAGCTTTTCTTCCAAGGAGCAAGTGTCTTTTAATTTCATGGCTGCAGTCACCATCTGCAGTGATTTTGGAGCCCAAAAAATAAAGTCTGTCACTGTTTCCATTGTTTCCCCATCTATTTGCCATGAAGTGGTGGGACCAGATGCCATGATCTTAGTTTTCTGAATGTTGAGTTTTAAACCAGCTTTTTCACACTCCTCTTTCACTTTCATCAAGAGGCTTTTTAATTCCTCTTCACTTTCTGCCTTAAGGGTGGTGTCATCTGCGTATCTGAGGTTATTGATATTTCTCCCGGCAGTCTTGATTCCAGCTTGTGCTTCATTCAGCCCGGCATTTCACATGATTCTGCATTAAGTTAAATAAGCAGGTTGACAATATACAGCCTTGATGTATTCCTTTCCCAATATGGAACCAGTCTGTTGTTCCATGTCCAGTTCTAACTGTTGCTTCTTGACCTGCACACAGATTTCTCAGGAGGCAGGTAAGGTGGTCTGATACTCACAAGAAGCTTAAAGCAATGGAAAAGGTTGTCTCTGTGACTTTGAAACTGTGGCTGAAATAACATTGTTTTAGCCTTTGGCTTTTTTTTAAAGGAAGAAATCAGGTATATGACAAATCAGGCAACAATAGCAATAAGGAACAAGTTAAATCTTAAAAAAAAAGAAATAGGTGATTGGCAAAATACATACTACTATATACAAAGTAGACAACTAATAAGAACTTGCTGTGTACTCTACTCAGTACTCTGTATATGGCCTATATGGGAAAAGAAGCTAAGAAAAGAGGGGATATGTGTGTATGTGTAACTGATTCACTTTGCTGTGCACCAGAAACCAACACAACATTGTAACTCAACTATACTTCAATAAAAATTTTTTAAAATAAATAAAATTTTAAAATGACAAAAAAATGAAATAGGACTAACAGCTGATAGAGTAAATCAAGCTGCAAAAATTAGGGCACATTAGAGAATCAGGTGTTTTAGTAACTTTATGGCATAGCAAGCTTTCCCTTTTTTCAAACACACATCTGCAAGGCATTAGCTATATGATTAGAAATCTTGGTCCATTCTCTAGATTACATCTTTGTCAAATATTCTTATTACTTCAATCAGTTTAAATTTGTGAAAGTGATGATCCTTACAGAAGTAGGTCCTTGTGTTGAGATCTGATGCTAAAAATACCAGTCTCAGGGGCTTACTCTTTTCTACTCTAAAACTCAAGTTTTATGTCTCCAAAAAGGAAGTTTTCTTTCCTTTCTATTCATACTCATTTGATAAATACTTTCATAAGGGAAGAATACATAAAGTAATTTGGGCTTATGTATTATAGATACTCTGAAAAGGACAGTTAATGAAGTTCAGAACAAGATGTTAATTACTGAGATGTCTGCCAGTCAAGTCACCTCTGATGAGAAACCTACCTTGCATTGGTTTTTAATTTGCCTCCCCTATTGGCTTGCTCTATGTGCTATAAAGAATTCCAACTGTAATTACATATAGTATAGCATTTTATCTTACTCACCTAGTATCATATTTTGCCTTCAACTGCTGCCTTAAAAGCTCTTCATCCTACTCTTGATTATGTTAATTTATTTAGAAAGTGGCACAGATGATGTGTAGATGCATGCAATTGGTTAATAATAATAAGCCTATTCTGAAAATTGTATCTATCATAAGTTTAATACTATGCTGGTCTTTTTTCTTTTATGATTTCTTATTTTTGAGCTATAATTGACATAGAACATTACGCTAATTTTAGATGTACAACATAATGATTTGATATTTGTATGACTTGCAGAATGATCACCACAATAGGTCTAGTTAACACCCATCACCATGCATGGTTACAAAAAAATTTTTTTCTTATGATGAAGACTTTTAAGATTTACTTCCTTAGCAACTTTCAATATGCAATGCAGTAATAATAACTATAGTCACCATGCTATACATTACATTCCTATGACTTATTTTATGATTTCTCAGTGTGTGTATGTTTTTTCCAGAAATCTTTTCTTAGCAAAAGGTCATAAAAATTCTCTATTGTCTTCTAAAATTTTAAAGTTTTGTTTTTCATATATATGTCTTTAATATACTCAGAATTAGTTTTTGTTTATGATGTTGTGTGTGTGTATATATGTGCTCAGTTGTGTCTAACTCTTTGCAGTCCCCAGCCTTCCAGTCTCCTCTGTCTGTGGAATTTTCCAGGCAAGAATACCGGAGCTGGTTACTGTGTCCTATTCCATGGGATCTTCCTGACCCAGGGATTGAACCCATGTCTCCTGCCCATGTCTCCTGCATTGCAGGAGCCACTGAGGGAAAATGTCTTTACCACTGAGCCACTGGGGGAAAATGTCTCTTTACAATGTAATATAGGCATCCAAATTTATTATTTTTCTCACATGGATAACTGGTTGTTCCAGAATATTTATTGAAATATTTATCCATATGTTCTCCTAGTTATTTGCAGTTATACCTTTCCATGTATCAAGTTTTCACAGAGGCAGGGCTTTACTTCAGAATCCTCTCTTCCATTAGACACTTTGCCACTCCTCTTACCAATACCAGTCTTAATTACTACAAGTTTATAAGAAGCTTTGATATTTGGGAGTATTGGTTCTTCTACTTAGTTCAAAATCACTAGGCTATTCTTGGCATTTAGTTCTTCATAAAAATTGTAGAATCAGCTTATCAAATTTCATGCGCAACTTTGTTGATATTTTCATTGGAACTGCATTTGATTCACAGATGAGGAGATTCTCCTTTTGAACATTGTTTATACCTTTGTTTATTCCTGTATTTTAAATTTCTCCATGATGTTTTGTAATTTGTTGCATATAACATATCTTTATACAGTTCATTGTGAATGAAATATTCTTTAATTTTTATTTTCTAATTCAATATTACACGTATAAAGGAATATTATTGATTTTAGAATGTGGCTCTTGTATTTCACAACTTGGCCAACCTTTTTATCCCTCTTGGTAATTTATTCATATGTTTTCTTGTATTTTCTGTGTTAACAATCATATCATGTATAATAAGGGACCATTTTTTCTCTTCTTTTCCAATTGTTATTCCTCTCAATATTTTTCTTGATTTAATGTACTGGCTAGGATGTCTGTAGGATACTAATTATCTGTCTGAATAGGAGGGATCCTTACCTTGAAATAGAATTTAAAGGGAATTGTTCTCAAGTTTTAATATTAAGTGTGATGTTGGCCATAGGGTTTGGTAAAAATATTATCAGGTAATCAGCAAAATTGCTGCAGTCCTATGAAAAGTGTAAAACAGGTTATCGGAACAAGATTCGGTCTTCACTTTACAATTGGTCCTGAGGCTATGATTGATATTCCTCATCACACCCCTCTCTACCTCACTCGAGTTCATTCACACCAGACAGCATTTAAACAGGTCTAAGTTGTTTTCCTGGTCAATCATCTAGATCTTCATTCCTTATGATCTGAGCCTTTGTCTATTTTTATCTTTATTTTTAACACCTGTGGACCATAGTTGCTGAGATTTCCCATTTAGTATGATCACAAGACACAGAAATAGCCCAGGGAATTCTCTGGTTTATAGACACCCTGGTTTCTGCTCCAATTGTATAGTATCAATCATAGATCTTTATCATAATAAGAGTCAATAAACACCTACTTTGACAGCGATCCTTTCTTTGGCTACTGGTCTGCTGGAATGAGGAGCCGATATGACTGACTAGATGTTATAGCTTTTTGTTCACACTGCATCCTCTGCTAGAAGTTTCCCCTTCCCTGTGAACCAGGGTTCACAAGCTGATGCTAAGGTTGTGGAGAGAGGGAGCAAGTGGGCCACTGAGAAGAATGCTCACAGGGCCCAATCGTACTTGTTGGTTTCAGACTCATGCATTCTAGTTATTAGAGATGAAGCCCCTGGATGGCCACTCCAACCTCGATGCCATGAGGGTAATTATTTCTACATTGTCTCTGATGATTAAGTGTCACCATTTGGCCCCTGCTATCCCCAAATCCCATCAACACCACAGATATAGTGATGTTACAGTCAGGGTCACTGGTCCATGCGGTATCTCCTTTGACTTTAATCTACAGAGGACCACCATTGCGCAACTTCTCAGTGAGTCTGATAGGACTCTTGCCTGTGCATTCTACCTTTGGCCATTGCTGGAGAACACACTCAGGTGTTGAGTTCTCTAGCCTCTCTTAAATCCATCCTAATATACTCACCTCTCTGGAGAAGGCAATGGCACCCTACTCCAGTACTCTTGCCTGGAAAATCCCATGGATGGAGGAGCCTGGTTGGCTGTGGTCCATGGGGTACCGAAGAGTCGGACACGACTAAGCGACTTCACTTTGACTTTTCACTTTCATGCATGGAGAAGGAAATGGCAACCCACTCCAGTGTTCTTGCCTGGAGAATCCCAGGGATGGAGGAGCCTGGTGGGCTGCCGTCTCTGGGGTTGCACAGAGTCGGACACGACTGAAGTGACTTAGCAGTAGCGTTAGTAGTATACTCACCTCTCAGAGCCCTTTGACTCCTCCCTTAATACTCTGCTAGGACGATTCCGTATCATTACCTCCTGTAGAGGTAGAGCAGGCCAATGTACTGTAGGCCATTATTATGTTCAGTCTCCCAAGAGGCCACACTAGGAACATTTTTAGACCAGTCTCAGGTGATTTTCCCAGGATATTAAGCTCCTAAATCACAGGTAAAAGCTCTTATATCAATACATTCCTTTCTATTATAGCTATATTTTTGTCTTCTAATTCAGAACCTCAAAGATCCATTGTCAAATGTATTCTCCATTCTCCGGGTACCTACTTATGCCCATGGGCAGGTCTTGCAATTCTAAGAACATGTTTCCATGTTCTTACCACAGTAGGGGCTTTATTTCTTTCCTTGGGTTGTGCTGCAATGTAGTATGAAGGCGGTAAGGCAAGATGGGTTAGTTCTTGAGGTAGACAAGCTTGATCATATGGTGTACCTGCCTCAGGTGGTGTTTTCCCACATCTCCAGGTGAGAGGGAGCTATATTCTAGAAAGAGGGAAGATGCTACTTCTTCTAGTGTGGAGAAATTCAAAAGATTCAAGGGATGCAAAGTTCTCAGGTCTTTCTACATCCAGGTCTCAAGGGCTCACTCTTATCCTATCAAGTTTCTGCTTTAGATGTAGGAATTCTATCACAGATCTCTTGTAGTTCTGTGTCTTTTAACAGTAAATCCTGAACCTAATTTGCAACACAGTCTGCTCTGTGGTTGCATTTAAAGCCAGTCTATCCCACTATCCTTATTAATCCTCTCCCCCATACTGTGTTCAAGTGCAGAAACCAATGGTTCACCTTCCACCTTACCTCATTTCCATCTGCTAAGGTGAAGTCATATGATGGTGATGCTGGATCATTGGTGAGTCATTAATTTCAGAGCCCCATCCTGAGGGCCTGCTTCCTAAAGCAAACCCTGACACCAATTCTGTTAGGGTAATTTCTTTCCAGAAAGCAGAGCATGGGATACAGGCTTGCATTTAGGAAGTGGTAGTTGAGAGGTGAGTCCATGCTGCTGGTGTGAGTTTCTAAAGAGTGAAATGAAGGCAGAGGGAAAGGCAAATGTAAAGGTTTATTATTAAGGGGCCACTGCTGTGGACAACCAGAACACATTATACAGCCCTTCTGTCTAGTGAATAGAGCCAACTCACATTGTGTACTGAGGCATGGAAAAGTGGAGCATTTTCCCATAAACTCCCATCACCCATGGCTCAGAGGTGACTGACTATACTTACATAACCCTGATAGTGGGTGCCTCCTTACCATTTGTTCTCTAGGCACCTCCTTATGTGCCTCATCCCTGTCCCAGCTCTGTCTGCCAATCTGTTACCATAGTGAGTTAAGTGTCTATAAAACAGGTAATACCAGAATTTTATTAGTAGTATGTCAATGAATTTAGTGCAAGAAATTAACACCTACTAAATGTTGTTTTAGGACTGTCACTACTGCCTTTTTCTTTCTTTTTTTTTTTTTTTTAATTGAAGTATTAGCTTTCCTGGTGGCTCAGCAGTAAAGAATCTACCTGCAATGCAAGGGACTCAAATTTGATCCCTGGGTTGGCAAGATTCCCTGGAGTAGGAAATAGCAAGCCACTCCGGTATTCTTGCCTGGAGAATCCCATGGATAGAGGAACCTGGATGGCTGTAGTCCATGGGGTCACAGAAAGTCAGATATGACTTAGAAACTAAACGACAAATAGTTGATTTTCAATGTTGTGTTAGTTTCAGGTATATAGCAAAAAATGATTCAGATCTATATCTATATCTATCTATCTATCTATATATGCTAAGTTGCTTCAGTCATACCTGACTGACATATATATATATATATATATATATATATATATAGCTTTTCAGGTGGTGCTAGTGGTAAGGAAACTGCCTTCCAGTGCTGGAGACATAGAGTCACAGGTTTGATCCCTGGATTGGGAAGATGCCCTGGAGGAGGACATGGCGACCCACTCCAGTATTCTTGCCTGGAGAATCCCCATGGACAGAGGAGCCTGGTGAGCTACAGTCCATAGGGGTCACAAAGAGTCAGACATGACTGAAGTGATTTAGCACAGCACAGCTTATAAAAAGTATATATATACACATTCTTTTTTGTATTCTTTTAAAAACTTTTTGAAAATTAATTTATTTTTAATTGAAGGATAATTGCTTTACAATATTGTGTTGGTTTCTGCCATACATCAACATGAATCAGCCATAGGTGTATTCTTTTCCATCATGATTTATCATAGGATGCTGAATATAGTTCTCTGTGCTATACAATAGGACTTTATTGTTCGTCCATTCCATACACAATAGCTTACCTCTGCTAACCCCAACCTCCCACTTTATCCCTACCCCCACCCCCTCCCCTTTGGCACCCACAGGTTTGTTCTCTATCGGTGAGTCTGTTTCTGTTTTGTAGTTAACATTTGTGTTATATTCATTTGTGTCATATTTTAGATTTCACATAGAAGTGATATCACATGGTATTTATTGTTCTCAACACCTGCTAAATGTTAAAAGCCTTTACATCTTTCCTGGTTTTGAGGTGGTAAACAGATACTTTGTTCAGAGGCTGGAGAGATGAGTCCCAAATCAGGCAGGCCTTGGGCTAGGCTTCTGAATAGTAGGAATGTGGAACGTGGGGAGATTCATTTTCTGCATGACTGGGAGGGCTGAGAGAGTTGAGGCTGGGGTAGATCTTGAGCTGCTATTTGTGTTTCAGTACTTGATTTGATTTTGCTCAATAACTATCAGCAGACAGAAGCCTCTGCTGCAGCGCAGCCATTCGGAACCATTTAATGAGAAGTAAAGCGAAGACACTGCAGTGTGCTAGGAGGTTTGTGAGAATGGGATTCTACATGCACGGGGCTTAATAACTATGGAGAGAGAGACCATCATTGCAATTCTTTCTGCATGGCAGGGATGTGAAGTGTGACATCTGTGCATTCCCTCTGAGAAAATGTGAGATGTGCCCTGGAAGAGCAAGGTTAGTGGGCAAGACTCAAATGGCCTGCTTTTGGCTGCACTGTTAGACCTTACTTTTCTTTTGACTCTGTGATTCTTTATTGCTTCTTTATTGACAAGTTGGTGTAGTTCTGCCCTTCTCTTTCCCTTTTCCCTACAATCGTTTCCTTTACTCTGAGTCGACTTCTTACCCCTATTTTTTTTTTTTTTTACTTCTTAAATATCGCTCTTTTTGCACATTTCCTTTGTTTATGCTGGTGCAGTGTACAAAAAAAGCAAGTTATTGCTGGAAAGAGTGGTTAATACTGCTGTTCTTGGCTAGTTAAGCATCCTGAGAGATGCAGTCATGTTTAGAAGGAATGTGAGGTGAGGGGAGAAAAAGATTCAATGAGTAGGGAAGAGGGGGCTCCTACTGGGACATCATTAAGCAAATACTGCCTGGCTAGGGAGCAAGATAACAAGGCTACAGCTAGAAAAGCATCAAAGGTAGAAATAAGAAAGGTGCTATCTTAGGAATTGGGGGATAAATTTTTCAATTAAATTTCTTATACATTTTAATGTTTTAGAGTTTGTCCCAACCCTTGAGGTTAAGGGACAGGTCAAATACTGATATATGGAAGGAAATGCAATAGGAACCACAAATCTGATTCCTGCACAGGATGAAGATGTCTATTGTCAACATCAAGGGCAAGATCCATACTTGATGTAAGGCAAAGAGTGTGCTCCTTTAACAAACACCAAAATTGAAGAAATAAACTATATATATATAGTTTAAAACACTTAATGACCCTAATAAACGCAGGTATTTTAGGAGGTTAGGTTGTGGATTGGTGAAAGAATTTTGGTAGCATTGTAAATTGTCACTGAAATATTAACATCTGTGACTTTTGGTATTATTCTATCTCAGGAGTTGGCAAACTTTTTCTCCAGAGGACCAGATGGTAAATATGCTGGGCTTTGCAGACCGTTATGTCTCTTTTGAGACTAATCAACTCTGCACTTACAGTGTGGTGAAGGCAGCCGTAGACAATATATAAATGAATGGGTGTGACTATGTTTAATGAAGTTTTACTTATGAAAAGAAAAGGTAGGCTGGATTTGGCTGAAAAGCTGTAGTGTGTCAACCTCTGTTCTAAATTGTCATTGAAAAAAAAAATTGTCATTGAGATGTTGGTATCTGGCAAAGCACTGCTAAATTACATCTGCTTTGTAGAAGTGGAGTTTTCGGTTTACATGATCAGAATCACTGGGGGTTGCATGAAGGAAAGTGCAGCCTCATTTAATTCCTGTTCACTCCCTGGCCCAATTCCACCCTCACACCAGTGGTGCAGATGTTGGCACTTGACAACCAATGATCCAAACTGACCTAAAACCACCTTTATACATTGGGAAACCATTGACTTAAAGTGTTTTGGTACCAACTGCAGCAATTGTTGTTCCCTCAGTCATTTCATCAATACCATATGGTTTAAAACACTCAGAGTTGGTAATAAGTTAACAAAAATAATCATGATGATGATAGTGATGATAATAAAAAATGATGATAATAGTGAAAACTGCTGTTAGCCATGGATTCTTTGACTTACAGAAAACAACAAGAGTAAGTGTGCAAACAGCAACTTCTGGGTTTGGTACACATTTATTTACATAGGAAAGCCTCTGCCTTAGTGTATAAAGGAGTCTTTCCCAGAGCTGGTGTGCAATACATGTGTTCAGAGTTTTGTTTAAGTCTTAGGTTTTGCCATTGTGAGTTTTCCTATTCTTACTTCCAACTTAGAGCAGAGAAATCAGTGTATGTCATAGCTGCTGCCAAAGAAGACTTTGAAGTTAGAAGTAACTGTTTTAAGGGCTAGCCCTAAATCTTTATTAAATGTACTTGATTCACTTAAACACACTTATTGATGGCCTACTATGTAAAAAAGGTCCCTGATGACTGTTAAGGGCTATTAAAATGTGAGAGATACACCCTCTGCCTTTTAGGAATTTCTAGTCTATAATCATATCATGGCATCTGGTCCCATCACTTCATGGGAAATAGATGGGGAAACAGTGGAAACAGCGTCAGACTTTATTTTTTCCGGGCTCCAAAATCACTGTAGATGGTGATTGCAGCCATGAAATTAAAAGACATTTACTCCTTGGAAGAAAAGTTATGACCAACCTAGATAGCATATTGAAAAGCAGAGACGTTACTTTGCGAACAAAGGTCCGTCTAGTCAAGGCTATGGTTTTTCCAGTGGTCATGTATGCATGCGAGAGTTGGACTGTGAAGAAGGCTGAGTGCCACTAGGTGAAATGACACACAGTTTCCTCCAGGGATGTGGGGACAACTCCTTTCCCTATTCTTTATCCCACTTTGTCATATGTTCCCCAAGTTCTGCTTCCTATTGTGTCCCACATCTCTTAAATAACTGTTAATATATTTTATGACTATCTCTCCAGCTGCCCTTTTTCAGGAACTTGGTCAAAGCCCAGAGGGGTGATGCTGTGGGGCCAGGCTAGAGGAGGACTGAGGCTCTCTTCCTTTAGCCTGACTTCTGTTTTGGAGGCTGCTTAGTGGTTCTTTTGTATATTCCTAAAGGGAGGAGCGGAGAAGGAAATGGCAACCCATTTCAGTATTCTTGCCTGGAGAATCCCATGGACAGAGGAGCCTGGCAGGCTACAGTCTACAGGGTTGCAAGAGTCAGACACGACGAAGCAACTAAGCACCCACACCAAGGAAGGAGCAGAGGGGAAGGGTAGAGTTTGGGTTTCAGCAGGGCCCTAATTCTATTTGTACTGCAGATTTGTCCTTGCTTTGAATCTTGATGTGATAGGGTCCAACAAACATTACACCACAGAGGCTACATTTAGGCAGTTTTAATAGGGTGCATGGCTCCACTGTATCCCCTAGGGTCCCACCAGGGGAATGCACATCAGTGATTAGCAAGGCCGAGCGCTCCACTGTTGTTTTACTTGCTGACAATTGGAATAGCAAGACTTTCTTCTCAAAAATTAATTTCTGGGTCAAAATTAAAACAAACTCAGTTATTTGACTTATTATAATTTTAATTGGAGAGCATTTGCTGCAGACTTCACCGGCTGTCATTTGACCTTCACCTGCCTTGTGAGAGCCTCTGCCGCCTGCATCAAATGCCACATCTTTCCATATGATGGAAATGTGTAGGCTCTCGATTTTGTTTTGCAGTATCCTGTGTTTCTTCTGTAGTTGCTGCTTTTTGTATCTCTTTTCTTCACATCTTCCTTTCTCCCCAAACTAAGTAAGAAAACAGCTGTGAAGGTACTATGAAAGTTAAAGTACTTTACAAACCTTTGGTGCTCGCAGAATACCGAGTGTCTTTCACTTCCCTGTTGTCCTTGAATGGGGAGAGGTTTATGTGGTCAGTACCTATTAAAGGCCAGGCCTTGAATGAGGCCTCTTGGTATAAATTTTATTCAACTCTCATGATGCCCTTGCAAGACTTCTATTCTTATCCTTATTTTCAAGATGAGGCATTTCAGGTTCAGAAAGACTGTTAACTTGCTCCAAGCCACACAGAAAATAAGTGGAGAATCTGGAAGTAAACTTACACTCTGAACTCTTTGCTCTTTTCACCCAGCTTTCCCTCACCTTTATGAGCTCCGGTGCTTATTTATGGTGGGAAATAAGGAAGAATTACCGAATTCAATAGTAAGAAACGCAAACTGGAATTTGGAGAAGCTGCTGCTTCAGCTGTAATCCTGGATCCCCAAACTTCACTCAGTCCTCTCTCCAGCCAGTTCTGCCAGGGACTCTGCTTCCAACTCAGGCAGTTTCTGGGAAATAGCAGTTTTATTGTCTCCCAAACTGGAATTTGGGATAGAAATTTCTCTGAAGAAGTCAGTTTACTATTTTACAGTATAAGAATTGATAATATCATGCAAATTTATGCAAAGTATCTATCTGCCTTAGAGGAGATTTAAAATAAGATGGGCCACACCTTCCAGGTAAATTGTCTGAATGGTCACTTTTACTTCCATGTAGGAAGGGATGAGCCCTTTTCTTTGATCTTTACTGAGACGTGTGCAGTTCTGAGTCCTTGACCTTATACTTAGTTCTGGCCTTACTGTACAGCATTCTCTGACATACTGCCTAGATCATGAACAAGTTCTGACCACGGTCAAAGACAGAGCTATCATTTTTCAATTGGAAAAACTGCTTACTATGGACAGTCTTAGAGCTGTCTGACATTTGGAGACTGTTGCAGAAAGGATGGGTTCACACGAACCTGGGCAAAGATATCAGCTGTTGATGCTAAGAAAGGTGAGAGGAGAAGCCAAAATCGGGGGTAGTCAGTGATGGTGGCAAGTAACAATTTTGGGACGTTCTCTGCCCTGTAATCTTTATCAACCCCTCTAAACTATTGTAAACAGCAAATTAACAAGCAAAAAGTGAAGATCATTCAACAACTATTTTTCGCCTTGCTACTCAGTGTGGTTGGTTGTAGACCATTGGCATCACCTGGGAGCTTGTTAGAAAAGCAGCTCCCAGGCTCCACCCCAGGCCTCCTGAGTCAGAATCATGCTCACGTGATTCTGCACACGGCCCCAAGCGGAAGTGTTCGGGCAGCCCTTTTGAACCATCAACTCTGGTCTTAAGAGCTGGTTGCAAGGCCTCTGCTGTGCAGTGCCTTATGAGCAAGTGAAGCTGGAGGAAATACCAAGGAAAAGGTTAGACTTAATTTTATTACTCAGGCTCTATTTTTATTTCCCAGGAATTGTTAATGGGCTTTGCTGGTGACTCTGTGTCAAAGCCAAGTGAATTAAGGGTTTAAAATTAAGACGATATTGTGAGGAGGACTTCTCTGGGGAGAACCATGTTACCTAAACTGAGAAAGAGGAGGGAGTTGGGACGTGCTCAATGCCCTCATCTCACATCTGAGGAGGTGATACCTCACTAACCAGAGAGCTTAAAATGTGACTCTTGTGAGTAGAAGCGCTGGTAACCAGCTGTCACCTAACCCCTCTGGGAAATCAAAGGGGAGGAGGGATGGTGAATCCTCTGGCAGAGGAGCAAAGCTGCTGTGTCTGAATCGTCACACTGCCCTCGGGCAGAATGTGGATCCCAGTGACAAGACGGGGAGCCAATGGCTGGGAATAATTTTAACAGGGTTCACCCAAGGTGAGGAGACCATGGCCAAAAGGCTGTGAGGTGACATTGGTGGTGGTGGGGTGGGAAATAGGAAACAGAGGTTGTTGGAAATGGGCAGACAAGCAAGAGGCTGATGTGTAAAGGGGGTTGCAGTAGGAGGGACTTCAAAGGAAGTCTCTAGATAATCTGTAAAGATACCCCGCATATAAATGTCAGTTCTAAATATCCTCTAACTCCAGAAAGAACAGCACTATCTTACTATATAGAACTTGTTAAGTAGGAATTCTCCTGCCCATTTACTTAAACCCGTTGAAGCTTCAACTCTGGTTGAGACACAGGTCAGAAATAGCAGGTAAGTTCTAGGAGAAAGAGTTTAAAACGAAGTGTTCAGCAGACCTTCCTCCCCTGAGGCAGTGTGGTAGGGGGAGGGGAGAGCAGCGAGGGGAGGAGGGGAGGTGTCTTGAAGCTGCTCCAGGATGGGCAGGGGCATGTGGGAGGGAGATGTTTGAATAGTGATTGATCTGTTAATTACTGAGTCTGACTAGATGTTTTTAAATACTGAATTGGGATTGCAATTGAAATTTAAAATGATAATAGATTGTCTAACTTAAGCATGACCGTAAACGTCAAGGTTAATGGAAGCACCTGACTGGGTTTAAAGAGACAAGTGGGAAAAAAACAAGTTTTTGTGATGAAACCCCTGACTCCTGCTTATTCAATATGCCAGTTACAGTGAAGGATTAGTAGGAAGAGAAACACCTGTAAGTTCAGAGGCGTGCTAGCTAGATGACTTGGTATGAGTTGGGTCAGTGTCTGGAAACACATTTTCCTATGGAGACCAAACTGTGTATATGTGGGCAGTGGCTTTTACTTCAGCATTTATCAAAGAGTGGTCATTTAAAGGGATATAAAGAAGTAATTTTCCATTTATTTTAATGTATTAAGCAGAATAAACTAAGTGCTGTCATAAACTTTCTCAAGGTGAGCTGAGAGAGAAAAAGTTTATTTTTCACTTCATATAGTCCAGTGTGGGCTCTCATGGGAGTGGGTCCTCTGTCCCACAGTCATTCAAGGACTCAGAGTCCTATTTGTGGGCTTTAGGTTCCTCTGACCCTTGAGTCGGCTTCCTCCAGCCACAGGCAGATAAAGAGGGGACTTTCCGGATCACTGGAGGTGCCAGGAATCACTTGTATGCACTGTCCACTGGCCAGAGCCTGTTGTATGAGATGTCGTATGGGAAATGTCTAATAGCTGTGTGACCAGTAGGCAAAGGAAATGGGGCAGAAGGACTCCCACGGTCTCTCTTCACGGACACTTTATCAGAAGTGCAGCCCATCAAATCCCTAATTTCACAGACACAGTATTATTGCTTAGATTAAAACTGAAGTGGTAGCGCCAACAACAGTAATTCACTTCCTGCTGACCGCATGAATCACTTGAAGGCAGGTTCCTGTGGGGAAAGAGGTGTGGTGGGTTGTAAACATCACTGCAGACAAGGATGAAGAAGAAAGTGGCGGGGCAAAATGCCATTATGAAAACCCAGAGTGGCTGATGTCTGTTCAGGTCTGTAGCTTTCTGCTTAGGGCATAGCAAAAAAGGAGCAAAAATGAATGAAAACACTTTCCCTTCAGGGCATTTTACTCTAACTGATCTTAAAATAAGGCTACTTAAAATGAACCTTTTATGATTGACTTATCAATAGTTATTTCCTGCAAGAGAAAAATAGAATTTTCCAGAGTGGATTTTTACAAATCAATTGGCTGTTCTTTGTATTTCATTTTTAAATTTAAAATTTTATTATTGAGTGATTTTAAGTTATTTCTTGCACAAGAAAAATTGTATTTTTAGGTGTGCATTTTTGCTAACTGATTTTTCTTTGAATTTTATTTTTATACTGTGAAAGTGTTTATTTTCTCACTGACTTTGTCTATACATGGTCACTTTCTGTACTTGAGGTGGGTCAGAGTTGGCTTTGGAGCCAGGACACCTGGGCCAGAGCTCAGCTTGCCCCTTGCTAGCTCCCTGACTTTGAGCAAATCTCCTGATCTCTTGATGCCTCAGTTCTCTCATCTATAAAATGATAGCAGTAACAGTACCTACCTCACAGGATTGTGCTGAGAATTCAGTGAGTTAATATTTATAAAGCCTGGCATAGACTAAGTGCTGTGTATGTTTTTGGTGTTAATCTTTGACAAGTGATACTCATTTTCCTTTTGCAGTAGTTTCCATTTGGGTATTACTTTAAAAAAACAGTGAGCCTTTTAAAAGAGAAATATTAATAAATAACAGCACAAGTTGTTGTAGAGTGCTATGGCCAGAACTGTGATGTTGGTAAACAGATAATTCAAGTGTGGACTCAGTGTCTTCTGTGATGATCAACGGCTTCCATATAAATCAGGCAGTAGATTTGACCTGGAGGTTATACAAATCAATTGGCAATGAATGAAAGCTCTTTTCTGAGAGTATCAGTTCAGTAGCTCATGAGTTCAGAGTCATGTCTGACTCTTTGTGACCCCATGGACTGCAGCACGCCAGGCTTCCCTGTCCATCACCAACTCCCAAAGCCTACTCAAACTCATGTCCGTTGTGTCGGTGATGCCATCCAGCCATCTTGTCCTCTATCGTCCCCTTCTCCTCCTGCCTTCAATCTATCCCAGCATCAGGGTCTTTTCCAAAGAGTCGGCCCTTTGCATCAGGTGGCCAGCGTAGTGGAGTGTCAGCATCGGTCCTACCAGTGAATATTCAGGGCTGATTTTCTTTAGGATTGATGGGCTTGATTTCCTTGCAGTTCAAGGGATTCTCAAGAGCCTAATACTGATACTTGAAGAGGCTTGGTTCTGAACAAGTTGAGATGTAGAACAGTGCAAAGACAAGGACCAATCATCTGTTTACTGTCAGAAGCCAGGAGCAGGCAATGGCTTTAGTATACTGGCCTCCTCGGCTGCTAACAGCTGTGACCCTTGGGTTACACAGAACTGTCCTCCTCCCCAGGTCCTGTAGGCTAGGGAAAAAACCCCAGAGGAGGAGGAGACACACTCAAGGGAGGCTCTGGGCAGATGGAGCAGCAGAGAGAACTTGTGCTTGGTGTGAGCAGGCACACTCTCAAGAGATAGAAACTGAACATGGAGCAGGGCTTGTCCTTTCCATTTGTCCCAAATTTAACAATCCTCACTGGTGACCCCTCTTCCTCAGGGGCAAAGAATGTACTTAGGAAAAATTCCTTTTCAGGAAGGAAGAACTTTCTCTCTGCAATAAAGCCCAAACTATTAGGGTGCTCTATTATTTGGTCTTCTTTGTAATAGTCTGATTTACTATTTCTATTAGCATTAGGGTGCGGGAGCTTTAGAGCACATGGCTCAGTAGTTGGGTTTCCAGGGCTCTCCAGTTGCCACACACAGGCTTAGTGGCCCCGAGGCATGTGGGATCCTAGTTCCTGGACTTGGGATCAAACCCATGTCCCCTGTGTTGGAAGGCAGATTCCTTCCAGATTCTCTTTCTAGTATTCTCTTGAATTAAATGTTATTTATTAACATTTCTAGTATTAACTATATATAACATCATTCACTGGAATCTCCTTCATGAATTTGTCCTTCTTCTTAATGAGACTTCTCTATCCATAGACAACTGGGGGCAAGTTAAGATATTTTCTCTTTATAAGGAAGAAAAGATATTGAGTACCTGCTTTAAGAAAAATCAATTCATGAGTGACCTTAAATGCTAATGGTTTAACTGGTGTGTGTATGTTGGAATAAATAGGAGGTACTTTTGTTAATTTTTGGCACTTTCAGATTATAAGAGAATTTATATATTAAGCAAATTCCCCAAGTTGTTCCTGAGCCTGCCTAGGAATTTAGGTAGATCTTTGAAGTGGGACATAATAGTCTTTCATTGCTTGTTTTACAAAATGTCAATAATCTATCTTCCTTATCTTTTAAAGATATGCTTGTATTGTGACATTACTATTAATTTTTTTTTACCTTTGTAATTATTTAATGACAAAAAATAACAAATGTCTTGAAGAATTTCAGAAGTGATATACCAATGTAAATGCTTGTGCATTAAGACTATTAATTTTTCATGAATGTAGATTTTAAGCACACAAAATTATCAACTAGTAATAGTATGTGTAATTTTCTGAAGCTGGAAAACATAAGCACAGTTATTTGTTTATGCTTTGTTCTGCTAAGCTTATCATTACCAGACAATGAAATAGCATGTCATATTTTTACAAACCGTTAATAATAGTTATTAAGAACAATCCCTCACAAAACCAGGTGGGAAGTAGTTTTATTTTTTTTTCAAAGTTTGCTTTGGAAATGAAAAGGCTATTGCTTTATACAAGATTACTTTTGCAATATGGGGATTTTGATTAAAAAGGAGACATTGTTTCTGTATAGTCTAGTGGTAACATATTTTTAAGATTCTATTGACACACTCAGGAAACATTCATAAATCAGTAAGTATCTAGCACAATCATGTTTTACTCTGTGTGACTGTAGGAAAATTATTTCACATTTCTATTTTCTACTTGTCTTTGAAGAAATAGAGATCATGGTAATCTGTTAACATCTTTGAAGTCTCTGGGATAAAGAATATGCTAATTATTCTTTTGAGATTATAATATTTATAATTTATTTAAATATAAATTGAGTGAGACCAGTCTTTTCTACAGAAATAATGACAAATTTGGAGATACGATTGGTATGTCTTTGGGACACAGTATTTCCGTGTCTTGTGTAATCTCAAAATTTCCTTGGTGTTGCAATAAGATGGCAGCTTCATTTTTAATGACCATGCTGTAAGGCACTGTTAACTCTTAAAAAAAATTTTTTTAAAAATTTATTTATAGCTGTGCTGGGTCTTCGTTGCTGCGGGGGCTTTTTTCTCTAGTTGCAGAGATCAGGGGCTACTCCTTGTTTCAGTGTGCAGGCTTCTCATTGCGATGGCTTCTCTTGTTGTGAAGCATGACTCTAGGGCACGTGGGCTCAATAGTTGCAGTTCCCAGGCTCTAGAGCACAGGCTCAGTAGTTGTGGCGTACAGGCTTAACTGGCTCCTTGGCTTGTGAGATCTCTCTTGATCAGGGATCAAACCTGTGTCACTGAGCCACCAGGGAAGTCCGGAACTGTCATCTCAGTTTTAGAGATTATATAATTTCATTGTTCTGGTTAACATTAGGCTTTTTGTGGCTGTAATTTTACCTATGTGGCCAAATATTTGTTGGTAATTAACAAAACTTTTGAAGATCAGATATAAATATATAAATTCCATTGCAATATTAGTTTGCATCTCCCCTTTTTCTGCTAAGGATGTGGAAGAAGACAGAACAAAGTATACCAAAATGAGAAACAATAGTTAGAAAGAACACTTTGAAAAGAAAGTTATAATTTAGGAATGATAATTTCAAAAGATAATTTATTTGAGTAATGCATATTCAATATGAAAAGTATGGATAATGCGGGGAAAAAGAATCACTCAAATGTTCTATTACTTAAAGGCAGTGTGTTAACAATTCTGAGAAAATTTCAAATCTGGTTTTCTAGTGCACTTCCTTTTTTACATTGGTATGACTGTACTATAGATACTACTTATGTGCTGTTATTTCTTTTAATATTACAGCAAAAGCAGTTATGAAATGTCACAAACTTTGTTTTCATTGGCAACATAATCTATTATCAAATGGTATAAAATAACAGATTACTCACTCTTATTAGTGTAATTGATGCTCTGATATTTACTCAGTGTTGGGAGTTTATCCTCTCTGCCTCATTTTTTTCTCCCCTCCTCTTCATAGTCTGCTAAACAAAACTAAGACTTTAATGCACTTGCTATGAAAGTTCTAAAATTGCCTCAGTAGGTCTTCTGCCTCCAATAGACAGAGCAGCATAAAACTCAGAGGCAACATGGTAATTACATTATTCAATTATGAGACAAATATGTTCACATTTCTCTGTAAAGTTGTTTTGTTCAGACTCAGCTTCTGGATCCTGGGAGAAATTGAAACGTTATCTCTAGAGAAGGTGTGTGCTCAGGCAACAAAAAATGAAAATAAATAAATGAGACTACATTAAACTAAGTACAGCAAGGGAAACAATCAACAAATAGAAAGGGCGATCTACAACATGGGAAAAATATTCACAAGTCATATATCTAATAGGAGATTAAAATATATAAATTACTCATACAGCTCAATAGCAAAAAAGCAAGTAATTCAACTTAAAGGTGGGTAAAGGACCTAAATACACATTTTTCCAAAGAAGGAATATAAATGGCCAACAGGTATATGAAAAGATGCTCAACATTAGTAATCAGGGAAATGAAAATCAAAACCACAATGAGATACCACCTCACACCTCTTAGAATGGCTATCAAAAAAACAAGAAAGAAGATTTGGAGAAGTGTGGAGAAAAAGGAACACTTGTGTACTATTGGTGGGAATATAAACTGGTATAGTCATTATGGAAAATAGTATGGTAGTTCCTCAAAAAACTACAAATAGAGCTGCTGGTGACCCAGCACTCTTAATGTAGGTGCATGCAAGGAGGAATTGGGGGAATTCCCTGGCTGTCCAGTGGTTAGGACTCGGTGCTGTCACTGCTGAGGACCTTGTTCAATCCTTCATCAGGAAACTGAGATTACGCAAGCTGCCAGGAGAGGCCAAAAAAAGAAGGAACTGAAATTAGTATTTCAAAGAGATATCCACACACCCATGTTCATTGCAGCATTATTCATGATAGTCAAGCTATGGAAACAACCTAAGTGTCTGTTAATGGTTAAATGGATTAAGAAGATGTAGTATATACATACAATAGAATGTTATTCAGTTTTGAGAAAGAAGGCAATCTTGCCACTTGTAACAATGTGGTTGAATCTTGAGGACATTGTGCTAAGTGAGATAAATCCATCAAAGAAAGACAAATACTGTTAAGATCACAAAGTTGCAATCTCAAAATGTCAGACTCATAAAAACAGAGCAGAACAGTAGTTACCAGAGGCTGAGGGGTGGAAGAATTGGGGAGATGTTGTTTAAGATGGTGTTTACAGTTAATAGATAAATAAGCATAAGGAATAATAGTCAACAATGCTGTATTATTTCAAAGTTGCCAAGAGACTAGCTCTTAATTGTTCTCGTCAGAAAAAAATAAATGTTGATTATGTTACATGGTAGAGGTATTAGCTGCCCTCTTGGGTAGTAATTATACTGAAATATATAAATGTATCAAACCTACCGGTATTTAAACTTACACAATATTGCATGTCAATTATATCTCAATTTTAAGAAAGAATAAAAGTCCATTTACAAATTAAAGGTACGTGCTTGACAGTCCCATGGCTTATAGTGACAGACATCTCAAACATCTGCATCATCCCCAGGCTGATTGTGATGTAGAAGAGAGTATGTGGTAGTTTGTGAAAACCAATTCATCTAAATGATGTTTCAGGAATTTTTAGATTTTTCTACAATTTTACCTCTTTCCCAATAAAGATTTAAATTTTTTTTTTTTTAAATCAAGCCAACTACTTAGGGTCATTAATTAGGATCATTTAAAATTGAGTTTGGAAAATCCTGTTGTAATTTGTGTGCAGTTCTCAAATTGACATGACCATGTCACACTTGAGATCATGTTGAGTACACTTGGCTCCGGTTCTGTGATTCCTATACAGATGGTTAGGTGTTATCGTCTCTTGTTCTCTTCATTCGCCTTATGTGATTTCCTTTACAAGGTCTGTCAGTCAGCCTTTTTCATTATGATGATATGTAACAACCTCAAAATCTCAGACTTACACCAAAGGACTTGTTACCTTGCTCGTGGGTCTGTGTTGTTTCCTTGGACTCAGGTATTAATAGCTTCAGGCTATGTTCAGGGCTGCTCCATGGGTCTCTTCTGGGATTCATGCTGAATGCATAGTGACTGCTTATATATATTTCCTTGTGGCAATGGCAGAAGTAGAGGAGGGCCCAACCCATTTTAAGTCTATACTTGTATTAGTGATTGAAGGCGGGAGAAGAAGGGGATGACAGAGGATGATATGGTTGGATGGCATCACTGACTCAATGAACAGGAGTTTGGGTAAACTCCAGGAGTTGGTGATGGACTGGGAGGCCTGGTGTGCTGCAGTCCATGGGGTCACAAAGAAGGACACGACTGAGTGACTGAACTGAAGTGTATTACTGTTAGTGATATCCCATTGAAAAAGTGCTTTTCACAGGGCCAAATCTGAGGTTAAGGGATTGTTGTGGTGAAAAGGAAAAACAAGGAATGAGTTTTTCTCTTTCCTTTTCCTGAGAACAAAGAAGATAAAGAGAACAGCGGCAGGCCTGAACGTTCCTAGTTTTTTACTTCAACTGCTCCTAACTCTGCATGTCTGTAACTAACTTTGCTTTTCTGCCTCCTCACTCTGAATGTCTGTAACTGAGTTTGCTTTTCTGCCCCCTAACTCTGCGGGAGCTACACTTCACATTTTTTCCTTTGTCTCTATTTTGAATATATCCCCTATCTGGTGTTTACCCTTACAACACCCTTCTGCTTGTAGTTACATATCAGAAAGAAGGCCTCAGAGCCACTAACTGCCAGACTGAATTCTTGTGTTACTGACTCCAGTTTATGACTGTTTTTGAAACAATGCAAGAGGAAGAAATCAAGATCCTATCATCTTTTTCCTCATCAATGACTGCTACCACCAGCCCTTGCCCCTAGATTCCTCATGGGGGCGGGGGGGACACAGTTCTTGAGGCATGAGAATACTGTGTTCCCCTTTCTGCCAGCTGAGAGTTAAAGCCACCTTTCTATTTCTTCCAAACTCTGTCTCTCTATTTTTTCGTTTGGCTTCAGTGGGCAGAGAAGACCAAGATTTTGGCCAGCAACAGGATGGGGCAGTACCTTCCACACACTACTGGAATATGGCAAGGATGTATGATACTACTACAGGAGAGGGACAAATTGAGACTACTATTTACTGCATAGACTTAAATTATATGTTGTATTTGGAGCTTGTTTTTTTTCCTCTTTTGGTTTCCATTTTTATAAGGCAACTGGTCTTTTCTGTGCCTTTTAAATAAAATGCTTTTTTCATTGGAGACTTTTCCTCCCAGATAGCTCTGCATGAGTTTTATGGGCATGGGATACTTTGCTGTTGCTCCACATAGAATGTTGGGTTGGAAGGTGCCTTAAAGGTTCAGGTCTGTCACTTTGCAGGTCAGAAAACTGAAGTCCAAAGAGGTTAGGCAAATAGCCTAAGAACACACAGCTCGCTAATGACAACGTGTTTTCCCGTGCAAAGTGAGAAGCAGGACATTTTAAAGTTCCTTTTTCCTTTTGACCCTTATGTCCTATCTCATTCTATGCCAGTTCCCAGTGCCACCTCCCTGGGAGGAGTCCAACTGGCCTGCCTATGTTGGAAACACTGAACACAGAGCAATAGTTGGCCAGGGCAGAGGGAGCGTGAATGAGTGCTGCTTCCCCCGCTGCTGTCACTTGGCCAGCGGGCAGTGTCTTTCCTCCCCAACAGATGTGGCAGAGCCCCAAGCTCTGGGCAAGAGGCACAGGTCTTCTGAAGGTCAGGTTGACGACCTCTCTCCGAGAATGCCTTTTAAAATGGTTCCATGAATCCTTAAGGTTGCTGGGAGATGATAGCAAGGTACTTTGTGTGGACACTTGAGCATGATTTCAAAAGGCCTTCGGTGTGAGAGTCATGGAATGAATTTTGAGATGATTTGTGTATGTGCAAGTGCAAATTAATGTGTTTCCATATTTTAATGGAGCAGCAAGAGCACATCCACCTTGTAGGTGTGTATAAAATTGTTAATAGTTTCATCTGTGTCACCTATCCTCTAAGATTCCCAGCGAAATTCCCAGTACCTCATCATCAGGTAATATTTATGAACTGTGTGTCTGTGTGTCTATAAGCCCCTCAGCTTGATGCTTAACTGCTTCATTGGTTTCCTTCCATCTGCTATGGCCAGGAGCCAGCTGTGCCTACTTGTTTCATTCTGCACATATGGTGCTTTAGAATGACACTATTTACATGAAAATTAAAAAAAAAAAAAACAACCATTGTTTGGAGGAAGAACCAAAATCCAGTTGATTGTTTTGCTATCTGAGAAATTCCTTTCATTACCTATCCATTCTTTTTTTTTTTGTTTTTTTTTAACCTATCTATTCCCTTGTGGCTCAGTGGTGAGGGATCCGCCTACAATGCGGGAGACCTGGGTTCGATCCCTGGCTTGGGAAGATCCCCTGGAGATGGGAAAGGCTACCCACTCCAGTATTCTGGCCTAGAGAATTCCATGGACTATACAGGGTAGCAAAGAGTCGGACTCGACTGAGCGACTTTCATTTCACTTCACTTTCTTCAGATCAGATCAGTCGCTCAATCGTGTCCAACTCTTTGCAACCCCATGAATCGCAGCACGCCAGGCCTCCCTGTCCATCACCAACTCCCGGAGTTCACTCAGACTCATGTCCATCGAGTCAGTGATGCCATCCAGCCAACTCATCCTCTGTCGTCCCCTTCTCCTCTTGCCCCCAATCCCTCCCAGCATCAGAGTCTTTTCCAATGAGTCAACTCTTTGCATGAGGTGGCCAAAGTACTAGAGTTCAGCTTTAGCATCATTCCTTCCAAAGAAATCCCAGGGCTGATCTCCTTTAGAATGGACTGGTAGGATCTCCTTGCAGTCCAAGGGACTCTCAAGAGTCTTCTCCAACACCACAGTCCAAAAGCATCAATTCTTCAGCGCTCAGCCTTCTTCACAGTCCAACTCTCACATCCATACATGACCACAGGAAAAACCATAGCTTTGACTAGACGGACCTTTGTTGGCAAAGTAATGTCTCTGCTTTTGAATATGCTATCTAGGTTGGTCATAACTTTCCTTCCAAGGAGTAAGCGTCTTTTAATTTCATGGCTGCAGTCACCATCTGCAGTGATTTTGGAGCCCAGGAAAATAAAGTCTGACACTGTTTCCACTGTTTCCCCATCTATTTGCCATGAAGTGATGGGACCAGATGCCATGATCTTCGTTTTCCGAATGTTGAGTTTTAAGCCAACTTTTTCACTCTCCACTTTTCACGTTCATCAAGAGGCTTTTTAGTTCCTCTTCACTTTCTGCCATAAGGGTGGTGTCATCTGCATATCTGAGGTTATTAATATTTCTCCCGGCAATCTTGATTCCAGCTTGTGCTTCTTCCAGTCCAGCGTTTCTCATGATGTACTCTGCATAGAAGTTAAATAAGCAGGGTGACAATATACAGCCTTGACGAACTCCTTTTCCTATTTGGAACCAGTCTGTTGTTCCATGTCCAGTTCTAACCGTTGCTTCCTGACCTGCATACAAATTTCTCAAGAGGCAGATCAGGTGGTCTGGTGTTCTCATCTCTTTCAGAATTTTCCACAGTTGATTGTGATCCACACAGTCAAAGGCTTTGGCATAGTCAATAAAGTAGAAATAGATGTTTTTCTGGAATTCTCTTGCTTTTTCCATGATCCAGCAGATGTTGGCAATTTGATCTCTGGTTCCTCTGCCTTTTCTAAAATCAGCTTGAACATCAGGAAGTTCACAGTTCACATATTGCTGAAGCCTGGCTTGGAGAATTTTAAGCATTACTTTACTAGCGTGTAAAGTAATGCTTAAAATTCTAGATAGCAACCAACCTGGATAGCATATTCAAAAGCAGAGACATTACTTTGCCAACAGAGGTTTGTCTAGTCAAAGCTATGGTTTTTCCTGTGGTCATGTATGGATGTGAGAGTTGGACTGTGAAGAAGACTGAGTGCTGAAAAATTGATGCTTTTGAACTGTGGTGTTGGAGAAGACTCTTGAGAGTCCCTTGGACTGCAAGGAGATCCAACCAGTCCATTCTGAAGGAGATCAGCCCTGGGATTTCTTTGGAGGGAATAATGCTAAAGCTGAAACTCCAGTACTTTGGCCACTTCATGTGAAGAGTTGACTCATTGGAAAAGACCCTGATGCTGGGAGGGATTGGGGGCAAGAGGAGAAGGGGACGACAGAGGATGAGTTGGCTGGATGGCATCACTGACTCGATGGACATGAGTCTGAGTGAACTCCGGGAGTTGGTGATGGACAGGGAGGCCTGGTGTGCTGCGAGTCATGGGGTCGCAAAGAGTCAGACACGACTGAGTGACTGATCTGGTCTGATCTGATCTTACTAGCATGTGAGATGAGTGCAATTGTGTGGTAGTTTGAGCATTCTTTGGCATTGCCTTTCTTTGGGATTGGAACGAAAACTGACTTTTTCCAGTCCTGTGGCCACTGCTGAGTTTTCCAGATTTGCTGGCATATTGAGTGCAGCACTTTCACAGCATCATCTTTCAGAATTTGGAATAGCTCAACTGGAATTCTATCATCTCCACTAGCTTTGTTCATAGTGATGCTTTCTAAGGCCCACTTGACTTCACATTCCAGGATGTCTGGCTCTAGGTCTGTGATCACACCATCATGATTATCTGGGTCGTGAAGATCTTTTTTGTACAGTTCTGTGTATTCTTGCCATCTCTTCTTAATATCTTCTGCTTCTGTTAGGTCCATACCATTTCTGTCCTTTATTGAGCCCATCTTTGCATGAAATGTTCCTTTGGTATCTCTGATTTTCTTGAAGAGATCTCTAGTCTTTCCCATTGTGTTGTTTTCCTCTATTTCTTTGCATTGATCGCTGAAGAAGGCTTTATTATATGATTTTGATCTGATATGTTACATTGATGTCAATTTGAGACAAGTTGCATAAATAGGATGATAATACTTCTAATCATCTATAACTTTGAAAAAAGTTATATAAAAATGAAAATTCACAGATCAGAATTAGTAGTTTATTTTGCAGTTGGTGATCAAGCAAAGGCTAATGACCTGTTGACAATAAGAAATGATTATTTATCAGAAATGAAACTTGCAATTCAAAGGTGGAGACTTTTACTCTGTAGAAATAAAAAGTTAAATATTTTTATTGTTACTTTTATAATTATTCACAAGTTCACTGTAGAAGTATTTTATACTGTAATTTATGCACCACTTTAAATAATTTACTTAGAAATTGATGTCTTATTTCTTTATATTCCTTTTTCAAAGGTGTGAGATTGGATCTTTTCTATCGAGTTGCTTCTAGTCCAATTGATTTCTGAGTCACTTTTCGGCAGTTGATATTTCCAACAGAATCTATAGTGCTGTGTCATGAATATATATATATTTTTTAATTGTGCTGAACCACCACATGGCCAGATTGGTTAAATGACTTGAATGTGTAAAGGTGGCCAGAAATTCTGATGAATTCACTGTGGTCAGTTGGATCATTTGAAGTTGCTGCTGCTGAATCAACTCAGTTGTGTCCGACTCTGTGTGACCCCATAGACGGCAGCCCACTAGGCTGCCCCTTCCCTGGGATTCTCCGGGCAAGAACACTGGAGTGGGTTGCCATTTCCTTCTCCAGTGCATGAAAGTGAAAAGTGAAAGTGAAGTCGCTCAGTTGTGTCCGACTCTTAGCGGCCCCATGGACTGCAGCCTACCAGGCTCCTCCGTCCATGCGATTTTCCAGGCAAGAGTACTAGAGTGGGGTGCCATTGCCTTCTCCATCATTTGAAGTTAACAAGGTGCAAACTCTTGAATCTTTTTTTTCGTTTTTTTCTTTATATACATTGGGGCCTCAGTGAATGCTTCCTAAATGAATGAAGTCTTTGAGTTTTTTTTAGTTTACTTAAGAGTAATTTGAGGGCTGAGAACACTCATGAAAGCTATAGACACAAAAGATGAAAGTTTGCATGCCAAGGCTTCTGTTTTCCCCTTGATCCAAATCTGGCAGGTATCTGAAGTTGTAGCCATATATACAACCAGGCTAGGGAAGACGATGGCTACATTTAATGGAAATGTTAGCAGCTAACTTACAAAATGCCAATATGTGTGATTAAGTGTACAATCTCTTTTAAATCCTGTTAGAACCCTTTGGGGCAAGGAGCTCATTTACTCTTTTAACAGATGAGGAAATTTGGTTTCCAGAAATAATGTAATTTGTTCAAAGTTATGTACCTAGTAAACAGTAGAACAGATATCCTCTGAATTTCACCAACATATTCAAGATTTCTGGTCTTTTCATTAATCTTTGATACCAATATGGTATTATAGTTGAATCCTTAGAAGTTCATTTGTTTTTTTGGTTGGGAGTGGGGGAGTGTGTTTTATCTGTGCATCTGAAGCATGCAATCTTGTAGTTTTATTCATATATTGTTTGAAGGGTATTACAGTCATAACATTTTTAGAACATACCCAAAGAGGCCTTTTTGTCCTAGGTCCAGTGGCCAGAATGATAAATGAAATGGGAAATCTTTTTCTTTTTTATTAGTTTATTTTTTATTGAAGGATAATTGCTTTATAGAATTTTGCTGTTTTCTGTCAAACCTCAACATGAATCAGCCATAGGTATACATATATCCCCTCCTTTTAGAAACTCCCTCCCATCTCCTTTCCCATCCCATTCCTCTAGGTTGATACAGAGCCCCTGTTTGAGTTTCCTGAGCCATACAACAAATTCCCGTTGGCTATCTGTTTTACATATGGTAATGTAAGTTTCCATGTGAAGCCCAAGCCAAAGGGTGAGTTAAAATGAGCCACATGAAGCCACAGTTGTGGTGATGTGTTCACAGCTGCTGTGAAAAAGGAAGTTGGAAAAGACCATTTGAGAAATGAACATAGAAAAGGAGAAACAATATGATTTTTCTCAGGTATACTCCTTTCATCATGAATGGTACTCTGTTTATCAGAGGTCCCAAAACACATTCTTCGGATTTGGGAAGTTATGTAGTAGTTGAAATGTTTAGACAATACCCTTTCCTGCTTTTCAGATACAAGTTTCTATTAAAAAAAATTCATACACCTTGGTTTTGTTGGGTGCTAAAAAAAAAAAAAGCAGTTTCTCAACTGTGGCCTCATTTTATTTTGGGGAAAGCAGGCAGAGGAGTTCTCATTAAAGTGGCTGTGTCATCCATCAACCAGAAGGGCCCGAGGCCAGAAGTTGGGGGTACTACCACTGTTGCCATCTAGGTTCAGTTGTGATGTCTGGAATCATCCCAGAGATAGTTCATGTCATATAATACTCCAGGTAACTGAGCCCTATGGTTTTCAGGTGGCTCAGTGGTAAAGAATCTGCCTGGAAATTCTTGGAAAGATGGGTTCTGGGAAATTTATTTATTGGTGGCATGATTTGAATACATGGTTTCTGTGACTAATGCATACTGGCTTCTGAGAAACTCCATTTGAGATGCTGAGGACAACATGGCACTGACTGTATGAAATCTGCTTTCACAAAGTAATTGGCAATTGTCACACTTAAGGACCCGTCAATTAGTTTCACATTTCAGGTCATCTTAGAGGGATTGTCTCTGGAGCCTCTTTTGCCACAATTTCTGTTTAAAAAGACTATTCTTTTTTTGTTGTTGTTTTCATATTTTAAATTAAATTTATTTTTAATTGAAGAATAATTGTGTTACTGTATTGTTTGTTTCTGCCAAGCATCAACATGAATCAGCCATAGGTATAACTGTGTCACCTCCCTTTTGAACATCTTTCCCACCTTCCTCCCCATCCCACCCCTCTGGGTTGTTATAGAGCCCTGGTTTTGAGTTTCCTGAGTCATACGGCAAATTCCCATTGGCTGTCTGTTTTACATATGGTAGTGTGTGTTACTGTCTCCATACATCCTACCCTCTCCTTTCTCTCCCCAACTCGTGTCCATAAATAACTCTGTTCTCTGTGTCTGTCTCCATTTCTGCCCTGCAAATAGGTTAATTAGTACTATCTTTCTAGATTCCATATGGATGTGTTAGTATACAATATTTGCTTTTCTCTTTCTGACTTCACTCTATATAATAGGCTCTGGGTTCATCTACCTCATTAGGACTGACTAAAATGCATTCCTTTTTATGGCTGAATAATATTTCACTGCCTCTTTCTCCATTCATCTGTCCATGGACATCTAGGTTGCTTCTATGTCCTAGCTATTGTAAATAGTGCTGCAAAGAACATTGGGGTACATGTGTCTTTTTCAATTTTATTTTTCTCGGGATATATGCCTGGTAGTGGTATTGCTGGGTCATAAGGTGGTTCTATTTCTAGTATTTTAAAGGAATTTCCATACTGTCTTCCATAGTGGCTATATCAATTTACCTTCCCACCAACAGTGCAAGAGGGTTCTCTTTTCTTCACACCCTGTCCAGCATTTATGGTTGGTAGACTTTGTGATGATGGCCATTCTGACTGGTATGAGGTGATATCTTATTGTAGTTTTGACTTGCATTTGTCTTATAATGAGCAATGTTGAACATTTTTTCTTGTGTTTATTAGGCATCTATATGTCTTCTTTGGGGAAATGTCTGTTTAGGTTTAGAAAGACTATTGTTTACACAGCTGTTTTTTTGAGTTGAGTAGCTAAAATCTGTGATGGAAAAGTTATAGCTAAATACACTGGTCTGGCTTTCCTGATAAAAGATGTCCCTTAACTATGGCAGAGAAAAAAAGCACAAGCCTTAATGACATGGGTATGAATTCTGGCTTTGTCTCATACTGACAGGCTTGTTTGTTTCCCAGCTTTATTCTGTACTGGGCTTCCCTTGTGGCTCAGCTGGTAAAGAATCCGCCGGCAATGTGGGAGACCTGAGTTCAGTCTCTGGGTTGAGAAAATCCCCTGGAGAAGGGAAATGCTACCCACTCCAGTATTCTGGCCTGGAGAGTTCCTTGGACTGTATAGTGCATGGCGTTGCAAAGACTCAGACATGACTGAGTGACTTTCACGTCACTTCACTTTGTCGTATACTAGCTTAAGACCTCAACAGGCTGTTGCTTGTTGCCTCATCTGTAGCATCGATCCAAGGGTAATTTCCCTGTGGTATATGTACCTAATGCATATTCCTTGAGCATAGTAAGTGCTCAATAAAAACTCGCTGATACTATTTAACATACATCAAGGAAGACTGTTGTCTTCTGGGAAGTAACAAATAGTCTGGTTTCCCTCTATTTTTTATTCCAGAATTTATTTTCTTGAAATTTGGCCATGAACACTACATTTACTTCTGTGATCTGGAAGAAAAAATTTGAGAAAAGTGTTCCCCCTCCTACTTATTTACTCTTCATGGCCTTTTCCTTCCTAATGAAAAAGTGACTAAGAGTCCGTGTAGCATAGCATATTATATAAGCCTTGCATGTATTTCTCTGTGTTGCATCACAGGTAGGTTTTTCTATTTCTGTGCATCATCACAGGGATAGATAGGGATTGGAAAAGGGACAATAGAGCCAAAGACAATGCATGCTATACAAGGTGAAATTAATTATGAGAACATACTGTGAAGTACAGATACACCTAGAAAAACCTAATTATACAGTTTAAAAAGATACTGGACAATTTTAGAAAGTTACAGCCTATAACTTCAGAGAACCAGTGGGGGACAGGATTTATGTATATGAAATTTACCTTTCACTTTCCATTCCATGTTGACAGGAAATATCCCCCTACTAGTTCCTCCACACATGTTATTTCAGTATTTGTACAGTTTCATTACAGCTTCATAGCACCTTCGTTTGAAAGGGACTTGTAGGCTGGGGAGCATACTTTCAGCCCCACTCCTGGAAGCCAGAGGAATTTCAGACTGCATGTTAGAAATTAGTTTCTAAAGTTATTGAATGGAACTGTGGGATGTGGACACAAATGGAAATGAAGCGGGTGAAATGAAATTTTCAATCAGGTTAATTCACATGTAGCAAGTGCAGAGTTAGGGGGAAAACCTGACTTAATGGCCTTGGAGGAACTAGAGTAGGAGCAAAGTCATTAGAAGCATATGAGGTAAAATTATACTCTCTGAAATACTCCATCGATGCTATAAAAGCAGTTGGAGGCCCTGAAATAACACTGGAATTGTTTATGAAATGAGGAGGAACCTGTGAGGAATCCATGGGGGGAAAGCCTGATTTGAAATTTGATATTGGCTGGTGAAGTTTTGAGTATGTTAAATACTACTGCCTCTGTTTTTCACACCAAGAAATTTGAAGTGTGGAAATCCTATCCCCTTGAGTGTGCCAGACGAAAGTTTCAGGTATTAGTCCCTCCCATGTTCTTTTTAAATTTTATTTGGCTGTGCTGGGTCTTAGCTGTGACACTTGGGGTCTTCGATCTTCTGTTACAGTGCGTGGGATCTTTAGCTGCAGCAGGCGGGATCTAATTTCCTGACCAGGGCTTGAACCTGGGCCCCCTGCAGCAGGAGCTCAGAGTCAGCCACGGGACTGCCAGGGGAGTCCCTTCTCATTGTTTTTCGACACACTGAGGTAGACACCCAACCAGATTTTATTCTTCTGTACTGTGACTTACTGGATAATAAGTTGACCTAAGATTTCCAAGCCATGTACTAGATTTCTAAACATACGAAGATCCATATTCATTTTCTGGTCCGGGAGAAAGGCACCTAGGAGATTTGACAAGATAGTTATTGCAAATCATGTATATGCAAACTCTCCTCCTGTTAACCCAACCTGCTGACAGATTCTCCTGCTGCACATCTTGGAGAGCTCACAAGGAAGAGAGAGGCCACAGACGTGGAAAAATAACCCAGGAAGTTAAACTGCCTTTGCCTTTTCCCCTACCCCTCAGAACGTTTAATTTTATACTTTATTTTTCTGGGAACTTTGATCATCAGTTATGAGATGGCCTTTAGCTTAATGATAATAACTAAGGGGCTTCTCTGTTGGTGCTAGTGGTAAAGAACCTGCCTGCCATTGCAGGAGACATAAGAGATGCATGTTCGATCCCTGGGTCAGGAAGATTCCCTGGAAGAGGGCACAACAACTCGCTCCAGTATTTTTGCCTGGAGAATCCCATGGACAGAGTAGCCTGGTGGGCTACAGTCCATGGAGTTGCAAAGAGTTGGACACAACCGAAGCAGCTTAGCACACACAAGTAGGAAATACAATACTTCTGGCTTCTATTAAGAAGTGAAACATGCCAGTTCTGACACCCCCCAATTTCACCCCCACCACCCTTGCAAAACAACTCCTAAATGCTAGACATTGGCCAGTGACCACACTGCATAATAATCAGACAGCTGTTCCGTCATTTGCGCCTTGCACTGCCACCGCTTCATCCGACGGGAAGAGCCTTGTTGACCCCATGTCCTTACCTTTAAATTGCCCTCTGAAGTGTGCCACTGCTGAGAGGTATTTACGAGACTGTCCCCTCACTAGTGCAGGCTTCCATCTCACTGTTCCAAATGGATAGCCTAGGACCCCCATCTACGGAACTAATCACTGGATTAGTGCTTTTCTAGGTTTGTTTTTTTCTGTGAGTTTTTTTTTTTTTTTTTGGCTGCTGCTGTTGTACTTTGTCTTCTACATTCAGAACTGGGATCCTTGGCAAAGGAGGCAGATGGTGTTTTTAAATGATTAATGCAAAGCATTAGTGAAATATTGAAAATATGGCTGCTCTTTTTCAAAAAAGGATCACCCTTAGGCTATGGGAAATTGTGGTCAAAATCCACTTAAAATTTATATTACATTAGATCTTACAAAGAGAGAAGCAAAAACTCATATTCATTTCTTTCAAAACCCCCACTTAAAGCACTGTTACAAAATCTCTAAGCACCTCAGCAACACTGTACCAGGCACCCTTTGTCCACATTTCTGTACTTTTCACAGGGGCCTTGTAGTCAGTGATGGGATGGCTCGTCCAGCACTTAGTCTTTCTGGTTGAATGCCTGCTTGCCTTTGTGGTTCCGTGCAGCCTTTGTTCAGAGATTTCTTACTAGAAGCCACATTCGCCTTCCAGAATGAAAAGGGCAGGTTCCATTCACTAAATGTTAAATAGGTAAAATGTTGGATGTGTGACATGGAACTTAATGGGATTATTTTATGAATTTTTAGCTGATTGCATCTGTAGAGATTCAGAGCCCAGTCTTGCATCTCTATGGAAGAATGTTGAATAGTCTGGCATGTACTCCTCTGAGAATAAATTCACCTGGCTTGCATAGAGGCACTTTCAAGGAAAACATGCACATCAGGTCTTGTGGCTGAGCTGAAAGAAATCATGTTATGAAAATGAAGGTCCTGTGGGTAAGTTGGGGCCATGACTGCTCTTGCCCAGCTGGGCGGCTGGGGTTTATTAACACAGTAATGAGGCAGAGCGGCAGAATGGCTTAGTAGGGTTTTGTTTTTTTAAAGGACCAGTGGCTTAGTAGGATTTTCTGTTTTTAAGGACCAGCTTTTTGTTTCATTGATTTTCTCTATATACCTGTTTTCAATTTCATTTATTTATGCTATTATCTTTATTATTAACATCCTTTGGGTTTATTTTCTTCTCCTTTGTCTATTTCTTGATCCTTTCAAGACCTTTCTGCATGTCTAATGTAAGCTTTGTAAAACAATAAATTACCCTCTCAGCACTGCTTTAGGTATGTTCTACATGTTTTGATACATTGGCTTTTTAAAATTTCAGTTCTAAGCATTTTTAAAATTTCCTTTGAGACTTTCTTGTTGACCCAGGGTTATATAAAAGTGTGTTGTTTAATTTTCACGCATTTAGAGGTTGTCTTGTTTTCTTTGTTACTGATTTTTGGTTTTATTCCATTATGATAGGAGGATACATGGTCAGATTTCATTTCTTTTAAATTTGTTAGCTTTGTCTTACTGTCATGGATATGGACTATCTTAGTGAATGTTCCCTGAGTGAGTTTTTTAAATGTGTTCTGCCATTGTTCACCGTAGTGCTCTATGTGCGGCAGTTAGATCACACCTGTTGATTGTATTTTGCAGATCTTGTATGTTCTTACTGATTTTCTGTCTCCTAGTTAAATCAGTTGGTTAGAGGGGAGTATCAGAGTTCCACGATATAACTGTGGATTAGCCTATTTCTCCTTTCAGCTCTGTCCACGTTTTTGTTTCATATTTATTAAGGCTGTGTTGTTTAGAGTTAGATGAGATTTAGCAACTAAACAGCAACAAAGCTGTGCTTGGTGATCCGCATTCAGGATCCACTTTCAAGATATTTATGTCTTCTGGGTGGATGGATCCTTCAGTCCTTATTAGTGCCCTTCTTTGTCTCTAGTAATTTTCATTTCTCTTAAGTGTGCCTTATTAGATATTAATATAGTTCCTCCTGCTCTTCAAAATTAATATTTGCATGGTATGTCTTTCCCCAGTGTTTTACTTTTGACCTAAATATTGTTGAATTTGAAGTAAATTTCTTACAAATGGCATATAGATGAAGTATGTTTTACTCTTCCACTCTGCCAACCCCTCTTTTGATTGGTGTTCCGTTCAGTCACTCAGTTGTGTCCAACTCTTTGCGACCCCATGGGCTGCAGCACACTAGGCTTCCCTGTCCATCACCAACTCCTGGAACATACTCCAAACTCATGAACATCAAGTTGGTAATGCCATCCAACCATCTCATCGTCTGTCATCCCCTTCTCCTCCTGCCTTCAATCTTTCCCAGCATCAGGGTCTTTTCCAGTGAGTCAGTTCTTCGCATCAGGTGGCCAAAGTATTGGAGTTTCAGCTTCAGCATCAGTCCTTCCAATGAATATTCAGGACTGATTTCCTTTAGGATGGACTGGTTGGATCTCCTTGTAGTCCAAGGGACTCTCAAGAGTCTTCTCCAACACCACAGTTCAAAAGCATCAATTCTTTAGTGCTTAGCTTTCTTTATAGTCCAACTCTCACATCCATACCTGACCACTGGAAAAACCATAGCCTTGACTAGACAGACCTTTGTTGGCAAAGTAATGTCTCTGCTTTTAAATATGCTGACTAGGTTGGTCATAGCTTTTCTTCCAAGGAGCAAGTGTCTTTTAATTTCATGGCTGTAGTCACCACCTGCAGTGATTTTGGAGCCCAAGAAAATAAAGTCTGTCACTGTTTCCATTGTTTCCCCCTCTATTTGCCATGAAGTGATGGGACCAGATGCCATGATCTTAGTTTTTTGAATGTTGAGTTTTAAGCCAACTTTTTCACTTTCCTCTTTCACTTTCATCAAGAAGCTCTTTAGTTCTTCTTCACTTTCTGCCATAAGGGTGGTGTCATTTGCATATCTGAGGTTATTGATATTTCTCCCAGCAATCTTGATTCCAGTTTGTGCTTCATCCAGCTCGGCATGTCACATGATGTATTCTACATATAAGATAAATAAGCATGGTGACAATATACAGCCTTAAGGGATTAGATCCTATAGACAGAAATAGGGATTAGATCTGATAGAGTGCCTGAAGTATGGACGGAGGTTCGTGACTTTGATTGGTATATTTAATTTTAAATTATTTGGTCTATTAATTTTTAAAGTAATTATTAGTATGCTAGAACTTGAGTTGGGAAAGCAACTTTTTATCTTCCATCTAACATTCTCTTGTTCTGTCTCCATTTTTTGTTGGACTAGAAACTACATGAAGGAAAGAAGTGATTAGCCTAGTACCTTGGCTTCACTTACCTGTGGCTTCATTAACCTGTGACTACAAAATAAATCTGGATTTCATTTTAAGTACCCAGTCATCTGGTTATCACATGCTGTGCTCATACGGGTCCCCAGTTATTTCTCAGGGCTCTGTTTGTTGTCTCATGCTCAGGAATAGGTTTCCAAGCTCTTGGGTTCTTGCCTAACCTGCCTTGACTGTCAGTGATTCTCACCACGTCCCCACATTACTGCACACAACTATCTCTGGTTACCTATATTGAGCTAAGAGAAGGGACTCCTCCTGCTCTTCTTTTTGTCCTAAGTTCTTCCCATCAGTTTCCTAAGGCAAAACAGTGACCAGACCAAGAACATTTGGTTAAGGGGTCAGTACTATGGGAGGGAAGGAGAGCCATAGAATAGCCAACAGTTACTACAAAAACTCACAAACTCAGACACTTTCACAGCATGGCTGCCCTGAGTGCATGTGCACGTTGTGTCCTGAATAGGAGATATAGGACTGAACAGGGGGTATAGCATCTAGCCCAGGAGATACATTGAGGAGGAAATCTAATTCGCTCCCAGATCATCGTGCTCTGTGTTTTGACTGGGGCTACAACTACTTGAACCTTTTCCTAAATTACACAGAGAGTTAGTGTATGGGTTTAAAGTGACCCTAGTGAACCTTTTGCTAATACCCCTCATTGTCGAGAGGATATTAGGGAACCAGAGCTTTGTTCAGCATTTAAGTCATTTGTCGCCTGTTAAATTCTCAAACTTTTCAAGACTATACTTCTTACCAAACACATTGACATAAACTTACATCCCACATTAACTTAATATTACTTGAAAGGATTTTTTTCAGTTTCCTCTGGAAATTATTTGCAAACTCATTTATGATTGGCAATAGTTTTCTTGGCAGTTGTACACTTTCAAGAATTCTTACAAAAAGAGATAATCTGACCAGTTGTTTCCAAATGTAATGACATTTTAATGAATACCAGTGTAACAATTAGTGCTGTTGATACAATGTTACCTTTTGTAGGCATTTAATTAAGCATCTATTGATACTAATTTAGCAATTTTCTTCTGGAGTCAGTAATCCTCCCCCCACCTCCCCGCAATTCTAAAACATTTGTGTAGACTATTAAAATGCTTGCGTCTGTGGTTCCTTCTGTAGAATGGGTTTTGTGGGCAACTGCTGCCTAGTCCAGATCTGACTGCCCAGAACCTGAAGAGAAATTATCTTCACCTCATCTGTAAGGCCTGCTTTCTGAGTCCGTATTTGCTCACCACTTGCTTGACCCTTTTCCAGGACAACTGATGGCATGAGCATCAACTCCTTTACAGGGCAATTCCATCTCCATCCACACATGTGCCTTGCCCTTTTGCCTTCCAAAAACATCAGATTATAGTGGTGTAGCATATATACATTTCCCTAGATTTGGACTTTCCTGTATTGAATAATATCATGTGTAGGAAATAAGTGGTCTAGTCCACTTAAAATCATAGTTTCACCGTTTATCAACTCCTTGAGGTCAAGGACATAGTCTAGCACATAGGCATGCAGTACATGTTTGTAAATATTTAAATATTTTTAATAAAAATAATCTAAAACAGTGCTGAGGATTTCTAATAAGTTTTTTCTTTTAAAAATGACGCCTGTCACGAATGACATGCTTTGGATTAAGGCCTCTTTAAGGTACTTTCTAGCATAAGCATTTATGCATTGATACTCTGCCCTAGGGAACCACTGCTCTAGGAAAACAAATATATTTATACTATAATATAAAAATATAAAATATTCTAAAGGTGTTCTGAAGTGCTGAAAGAACAGCTGAATATACATTTTATGTTTCTATAGATGTTTCAATCCAAACAAATAAAAATATTTAAATTAAAAAAATAAAAAAAAATGACTTCAAGTTTGAGAATCTCTGCTTTAAAGATAGTGTTGATATTTGGCAAAACTAATACAATTATGTAAAGTTTAAAAATAAAATAAAATTGAAGAGCAAAAAAAATAAATAAAGATAGTGTTATCTACAAAGCTATCACTCTGTCCACCCATGAGACAAAAGTTTGCATTGTTGGGTGGAACGCCAACAAGCTTCTTAGAATGGCAGCCTCTAAACCTCCCTGTTTTTAGAAAGGAGTCTTTGCGATATTTTTGTCTAACTGGAAGTCCATTAGCTTTCCTTGGCTTGAACCAAAGGTTCATTTACCACAAAGGATAATCAAATGCTTACACTTTCTTAAAGTGGCATAAAACTGCTTGCAACTTTCAAATGGTATGTTTTTCAGTTTTCCCCCATGTAGGGTTTTAAAAAATCCTAGAACTCAGTAACAGTCAGGGTCACTTTGATAAGAAGGCAATTTAGAATTCTTGAAAGGAGGGGAAAGCTTAAGCTGGGAAGTACTTCAAAACTTTTTATTAATTTCAGATATTTATGCTGAAAATTACTATTTCATAAATGAGCTGTGAACTTGTAGACTCTAGATCATGGCCAAGAGAACTGATGGTTTGAAACAGCTGGAATTTTAGTTTATTTTTCTTATGCATAATAATTTAGGTAGATTAACTTGTAGATAGATAAAGATGGTCTTGTTCTTAGAACCACATGGCAGGGAGACCAAAAAGATCTGTGTTTTAGTCATCCATTGCTCTGTGACAAACTGTCTCAAAGCTTAGTGACTTAAAATAAAAATTAGTTATTATTTCTTATGGTTATGTGGGCTTCCCTGGTAGCTCAGACTGTAAAGAATCCACCTGCAATGTGGGATACCTGGGTTTGATCCCTGGTTTCGGAAGATCTTCTGGAGAAGGGAATAGCTACCCACTCCAGTATTCTGGCCTGGAGAATTCCATGGACTGTGTAGTCCATGGGGTCTCAAAGAGTTGGACACGACTGAACCACTTTCTCGTCACTTCTTATGGTTATGTGGGCTAACTGGTATTGGCTAGGAGATTCTTGCTTGGGGTATTTTATGCAGTTTTAGTCAAATATTAGTGAAGTCCCAATTAAGTGAAAACCCAAAATGACTCAGTTATCTAGTTGGCAGTTGATTGGGAACTCAACTAAAGCAATTGACTAAAGTGCCTACATGTAGTCTTTCCATGTGGTTTGTGCTTCATGGGGCATGGTGACTGGATTCCGAAAAGAAACATCCCAATAGTAATTGTTCCAAGACTTCTTATGTCCTCATCCTCAGAAATCACAGAATGTCAATTTTTCTGTATTCTACTGGCCAAGCAAGTCACTAAGACCAGCTTAGATTCAATGAATGTATAATTAGATATTACCTCTTGATAAGAGTATACCAAGGTTGCATTCTGAAGTAGTAAATAAGATTAGAAATAGCACTGTGTCTATTGGAATGTTTCCTTTAGAAAATACAAGCTACAATAATGTGAAATGGTAGATACAGTGTTTGGAAAGTGGTTGCATTTACTGTTAAAGGATTATAAATCTGCACTTTGCAAACCTGAAACACAGACAATAATATTAATGATACTTATTAATAATATATATAATATAGTTAATAAGTATATTTGCATAACATTTTCTGTGCTTCAGGCACTAATCTAAGATTTTTGTAAGTATTAAGTCATTTAGTCCTCATAATAACTTAGTAGATGTTATTATAAATTTATAGAAGATGAAACTGATGCAAAGAAAGATTATGTCACTTGCCTGGTGTTATAAAGCCAGTAAATAGCAACTATTCTGGTTCTAAAGTTTGCAGTCTCAATCATGATGCCATCTTGTCTCTGAATACTTGATTTTCTTTCACCTTAGATTTTTTAAAAATTGAAACTATTCTTTAGTGTGCCTTATTAATTGTATTAAGGAGAATAGATGTCTTTCCTTAATACTTTGTCTATAAATTAGCTACAGAAAGTAGGTTTGGCAAGGTATCTCTTGAAGCTGGTTATTTTGATATTGGCAGAAAATATTATCAAAGTATAAATTCCAAAAAGTTAAAAGCATGACTTATATAAAATGAACACTTTTCAAAAACTTATTTAACACATTAATGATAGGAAAGTTGGTCGAAAGAGAGCTGGAGAAACACTGATTTGTTATATTAACAGAAAGGCTGTTTGAATAAGATTGATAATTTAGATTTAAAAAGTGGTTAATGATCTACAAGCCAGTAAAACTACAACTATGAGGTTCTCTTTTCTTTTAGATAGAAATTATTGGTATCATTGGAATAATTCATTTGCATTGTTATGAGACTGACCTGAACTGACATCACTATTTTCTGCAATTAATTCCTACCTTTACAGAATTGTTAGCTGTCCTAGTCAATAACATTTTGTAGGAGGAACAAAGGTACAAATCCATAGAGAATCAGATAATGCTTGAAAGTGAAGTGAAAATGTTAGTTACTCAGTTGTGCCCTTATCTTTGTGACCCCATGGATGGTAGCCCGCCAGACTCCTTGGTCCATGGAATTCTCCGGGCAATAATACTAGAATGAGTTGCTGTTTCCAAGGGATCTTCCCAACCCATGGATTGAATCTGGGTCTCCTGTATTGCAGGCAGATTCCTTACTGGCTGAGCCACCAGGGTAACCCTTCAGTTCAGTTCAGTTTAGTCGCTCAGAATTGCAGCATGCCAGGCCTCCCTGTCCATCACCAACTCCCGGAGTTCACCCAAACTCTTGTCCATCGAGTTGGTGATGCCATCCAGCCATCTCATCCTCTGTCATCCCCTTCTCCTCCTGCCCCCAATCCCTCCCAGCATCAGAGTCTTTTCCAATGAGTCAACTCTTTGCATGAGGTGGCCAAAGTACTGGAGTTTCAGCTTTAGCATCAGTCCTTCCAAAGAACACCCAGGACTGATCTCCTTCAGAATGGACTGGTTGGATCTCCTTGCAGTCCAAGGGACTCTCAAGAGTCTTCTCCAACACCACAGTTCAAAAGCATCAATTCTTCGGCTCTCAGCTTTCTTCACAGTCCAACTCTCACATCCATACATGACTACTGGAAAAACCATAGCCTTGACTAGATGGACCTTTGTTGGCAAAGTAATGTCTCTGCTTTTGAATATGCTATCTAGGTTGGTCATAACTTTCCTTCCAAGGAGTAAGTGTCTTTTAATTTCATGGCTGCAATCACCATCTGCAGTGATTTTGGAGCCCCAAAAAATAAAGTCTGACACTGTTTCCACTGTTTCCCCATTTATTTCCCATGAAGTGATGGGACCAACCCTTGGGCAGTGCTCAATAACACCGAGCACTACACAGAAAGGAGTCTCAGTAATCCCTTTACCCCATGACCAAGTCTTAGACAATTTTTCCTTGTCTAAGCATAATAGAATAAAAATAAAAGTTCCCCAAAGACAGATACAATGAATGTTAGTTGCTTTATTTGCTATCCAGCATCAGCACTTATTCTCTTTGTTTAGGAAAGCCACCGCAGTGTGAGTCTTGGAGAGAAGCAGGGTTTCATGTTCTCTTTGAATCTGGATAGCAAGGATACAGGCTTATAAATTAGATTTGCCCAACTAGATACTCTTGCCTGAGACTCTGAAACCTGAGTGAGTGATACAAAGAAGTAATGCTGGGTTGAATTTATTTCATTGGTAGTAAGAGTTTTGCCAGCTGTGTCAGCAAAGATCCTGTCCCCGTTCCCTCCCTGCCCCTGCCGCCCCCCCACCCCCACCCCCGTGCACTCAGGTTGTTCTTATGGCATAGCTTAGCAGTGGGTCTATTCTTCCAAATATCTTGCTTTCAGCTACTTTCCTAGCTAGATACTACAGCTTTCACATCAGTTCTGTGAGCTTCCTTTATTTTTTCATACGTAGCAGGAAATGGTGTTTGTGGCTTATAATCCAAAAGACTAAAGTATCTGTAGATAGTCACACTTGCCAGGTTTAACCAACATTTGTGCAGTTGTCCTCTCCTGATGAATTAGCTGTCTTTGCAAAACCTTTTATGCTTATCTCAGATGCAATTTTGTGTTTTATTTAAGGGAAAATTCCCTTAGTCTCTGGTTAAAAATATGGGCTGATAGGCATTTTCTAATTTTAAAAAATCTGCCTTATTTACTCCACGTCTCTTGAGGGTGAGAATTAGTTATGTGAAGATGAAAGTATAAAAGTCTGTACAAAACAGATATTTTAATGTACAATGGATAACTTTAATATTTCCTAAATCAGTGTACATTAAGAATTATTGATAATAATTTAATAATGAAGCAATAATTTACTTTTCTTGAAAGTTAATTTTCTAAACAAAATCTTCATTAACTTTCTAAATAAAGTCTTCATTATCCAGACTTTTCCAATGACCTTTTTAAGTTTTCCTGGTTATAGCTATCATCAGTCTTTAACTATCCTTGAGTCATTTTGCATCTTTTTAAGATAATGAAATAACATTAGGATATTCTACAGAATAAGTGGGCTTCCCTTATGGCTCAGGGGGTAAAGAATCCACCAGCAATTTAGGAGACACAGGTTTGATCCCTGGATGAGAAAATGGGAACCCACTCCAGTGTAAGAGGGTTTCTCCTGTCAAGAGAAACGGCATATGTTTATGTTAGGAATGGAAGAATGTCTGGTTCTGGTCAGTATGCAGTAATGAGGACCAGATTGATCTTTTTTCCTGAAATGATTAAAGATTGGATAAAGTATGTGCAGCCACTTTTCAAGATACTGAATTTCAGGCAGTGAAGGACAGTGACCCCTCAAAGATGGAAAATAAATGGGTCAGGTCCCACAGTTACCCCCATCTTGTTGCCTGGGATGAATTTCTTATCTGCACTGCAAAAAGAGGGAATCCACAGAGTCTAACAAATTTCCTGAGTTGAGGAGATGAATTAAGAATCTAGAGAATTGGGACAAAACAATTTGGCTAGATTTCAAAGGGCAGAGTGCCAGAGAGCAGAGACCCATAATAGAACTCAAGAGATCTGCAGAGGATTCACTTTGAGTTTTCAACTAATTACATCCCTGTGAGGAAAATACCCGGGCCAGGGAAATAGTCTTCCAAAAGGGTTACAAATATCTGAGGCTTCCATAAGATTGAGAATTCACACCAGCTATTCACACCAGCCAGATAGGAGAGCTTCCTAATTCATGGAGCAATGAGAGCGTATTCAGTAGGGTTTTGTCTCAGTAGCAGGAAATAATTAATCCTAGACTAAATACTGCTATGGTCTTGCCTAACAGATCTTAAAAGTAAGACCACCCCGCCTAAAATAAAATGGGTTACCAGTACCTGAACTATATCCCAGAAAAAAACTCAAGTATTTGTAAGAATACAAAAATAAAATGTATATCATCCAATATAAATAGAAAAAAACATTATAAAATTCATCTGGAACCACAAGAGACCTCAAATAGTCAAAGAATCTTGAGAAAGAAGAATAAAACTTTCTGGTTTAGAGGCATAGCACTTTCTGGTTTCAAAATATATGACAAAGCTACAGTGATTAAAAGTATGCTACTTTAAATCTATTGATACAAATAGGTTAAAAGTAAAAGTATGGAAAGCCATTCTGCTGCTGCTGCTAAGTCGCTTCAGTCGTGTCCGACTCTGTGCGGCCCCATAGACGGCAGCCCACCAGGCTCCCCCATCCCTGGGATTCTCTAGGCAAGAACACTGGAGTGGGTTGCCAGTTCCTTCTCCAATGGAAAGCCATATATATATATATGTTAAAAGTCAAACTTACAGAAACAGAATAGAATGGTAGAATTGAAAAAAGAAAACTCAAGTGGCTGACCATATTAATATCAAACAAAAATTTCAGAGCAAAGAATAATACCAGGGATAAAGAAGGTCATTTTGTAATGATAATATCAATTAGATAAAAGATAACAATTCTAAATATTTAATCTACCTAACATCAGAACTTCAAAATACATGAAGCAAAATATAGATAAATAAAAAATTACAGTTATAATCAAATATGTCTATATCCATTTCTAAATAATTAATAGAATAAGTAGACAAAAATTTAATATTTCAGTATTTACTCTAAATAATTGATAGAACAATTAGATGAAAATCAGTAAGGACATATATAAGAGAACTCAAACAACACTATTAAACTAATAGAGTTATGGCCAATTATGACTTAAATGATACTTATAAAACATAATGTCCCCAAACAGTAGCATGAATGGAGACTATTTACCAAGATAGACCGTATTCTGGCTATAAAAACAAGTCTAAAAAGGTTTGTCATACATAGTATGTTTTCTGTTTTCAATAGAATTAAGTTGGAAATCAATAACAGGTCTGGAAAATCCTCAAATATTTGGAAACTAAATAGCACACTTCTAAGAAATGGGCCAAAGATGTATTCTTAGAAATTTTAGCTGAATGAAACATGATAATGAAATAAAATACCTCACATCAATATGTGTGGGATGCTGCTAGAGCAGCACTTGGAGGAAAATGTATAGTACTAAAATGCTAATAGTATAAAAGAGTAAAAATTTCAAAGGCCTCAGCTTTCATCTTAAGAGACTAGCAACAAGGAGAAAATGAAAACACAGGAAACTATGAAAGAGCAGAAAACAATGAAATAGAAAATGGAACAGCTGTCCAGAAAGTTGCCACCTTGAAGGGAAGTGGATTAATAAAGAAAACACCCACTACAGTCATCACATTTTAACAGTCTGATTATACAGGTTTGAGGAGGCATGGGTGGTGTGGTAGAAAGAGCATTGCATGTGGAGTCTGGCCTGGCTTCTGGGCCTGGTACTGTCTCTAATGGCCCTATGATCTTGGACAAGTCGGTTAGCAACCCCAAGTCCCCTGCCAAATGTGGACAATGGTATCTTTTCCTACTTGCCTTGCAGGGTTGTGGGGAAGGGAAATAAGATGATGCATATGAATGTAATTTACGTAAAACCGCTGAAAAAATATGAAGGGTAGATTTGATAAAGAGAAATTTGGAATTACTAAATAAACTGAAACTTTGTGGTTATATGTGTAGATACAAGTCATCTTTGTGTTTTCAGTGGATATTTAAATTTTAATAAGACACCTGGGACAACATAAAATGTAGGGTCATGAGCTTACCAGTGCAGAAGAAATACATTCCATTGTTTCTGTTTATAATTAACCTAGTCTTCCTTAGAAACTCCCACCTGCAAGGGGATAGGAAAGAAGTCAACCTCACATGAAACTGATTGGGCTATAATTTAAAATAGGCACTTTAGAATGAAAAATGAAAAAAAAAAAAACTAAACTAAATATAAGTTGAATGTCCACTGTTAGGAGAATGGTTGAAATAAATTATGGTATAGTGACAGTTCAGTCACTCAGTCGTGTCCAACTCTTTGCAGCCCCATGGACTGCAGCATGCCAGGCTTCCCTGTCCATCATCCACTCACAGAGCCTGCTCAAACTCACGTCCATCGAGTCAGTGATGCCATCCAACCACCTCATCCTCTGTCATCCCCTTCTCCTCCCGCCTTCAATCTTTCCCAACATCAGGGTCTTTTCCAATGAGTTGGTTCTTCGCATCAGGTGGCCAAAGTATTGGAGTTTCCACTTCACCGTCAGTCCTTCTAATGAATATTCAGGACTGATTTCCTTTAGGATGAACTGATTGGATCTCCTTGAAGTCCAAGGGACTCTCAAGAGTCTTCTTCAACACCACAGTTCAAAAGCATCAATTCTTCGGCACTCAGCCTTCTTTATAGTCCAACTCTCACATCCATACATGACTACTGAAAAAGCCATAGCCTTGACTAGATGGACCTTTGTTGGTAAAGTAATATCTCTGCTTTTTAATATGCTGTCTAGGTTGGCCATAACTTTTCTTCGAAGGAGCAAGCATCTTTTAATTTCATGGCTACAGTTACCATCTGCAGTGATTTTGGAACTCCCCAAAATAAAGTATCTCACTGTTTCCATTGTTTCCCCATCTATTTGCCATGAAGTGATGGGACCAGATGCCATGATCTTAGTTTTCTGAATGTTGAGTTTTTTTTACTGAATATAATGACAGTATGAAATGCAATTCAGCCATTGTAGTAATGAATTAGAGCTAAATCATTGTCTTAGAGATATTTACATGAAATATTCTTGAGTGAGAAGAACATGGTATAGAAAATTGTATGTAATAAATGTGATCTCATTTATTTGAAAAACAAAAAGGACAAAAACAAAACGGAAATAAATAGGCCCTTTAGATCAGGCTTCCTCTCCTATTTCTGCCCCGTCTCTCTGGCATGGTCTCTAGATTGGTAAGTAGGGCTCATAGGACTTTGTGGTGACAGAGTATTGGGGCCCTCAGATCCATCCTACACTCATTTAGTTCAGTGGGTGGGACCCTTATCTGGTGACTCAGTGTAAAGAATCTTCCTGCAGTGCAGGAGACCAAGGTTTGACCCCTGGGTCAGGAAGATCCCGTTGAAGGGAATGGCAACCCACTCCAGTATTCTTATCTGGAAAATTCCATGGACAGAGGAGCCTGGCACGCTACAGTCCCTGGGGTCACAGAGAGTTGGACATGACTGAGTGACTAACACGCACACACACACCCTTCGGTCAGAGCTGCATGGGGGTCTTGGCCACGTCAACCACCTCCTGGAATCCTATCAACACAGCCTGGTTGCAGGCCCAGAGTGGGTTGGAGGGTTGTTCAATTAGGGTCCGCTGGAGGTCTTTGAGTCTGCTCTTGGGGGCCAAGGAAACATCTACTTCTGATGCACAGGACATAGAAGCCAGACTGATCAGGAGAGCTAGATGTCAGGGCCCCGTGCCTGACCACACAGCACCGAGTCTACCTTGCTGGGCCAGGCACCTGTGGTAACAGGCAGGCCGAATCCCTCGCCAGATTTCTGATCAGCATTGGGAGTTGAGGTCTCTCTTCTATGTGGCTCCCTGATACTATGTAATACTCCTCCCCTTTCTGGGCTTCTGTCCAAAGAAATGGAGTTGAGGGGAAATCAAGACACCTTGATTGGAGAAAGAAATGGCAACCCACTCTCGTGTTCTTGCCTAGAGAATCCCAGGGACGGGGGAGCCTGGTGGGCTGCCATCTATGGGGTCGCACAGAGTCGGACACGACTGAAGCGACTTAGCAGCAGCAGCAGCAAGACACCTTGTGAGCACTTTGCTCCCCTGCAGCCCCCGCCTCCTGGCTTTTTCCCTGACTCTTTAACACCATGACTTTTCTTTCCTGTTTCTTCCACTTCTTCTTATCTTTATTTTACCTGGAAGCCCTGAGGCCTGCATGAGGTGGGCTGTGCTAAAGCCAGCAGATGGCTACATAATTCACCTGGTCGAGCGCAAGATGGAAATGCAGGCCCTTTTTCAAAAAGTATTAGAGTTCAGAACAGCAATAGCAGAATATTCAGCCAACAAGCACGTGGCTCTGTGCAGTTCCAAAGATCATATGCCTGGGAAGCTGGCCCTGAATGGGATACAGAGGCTTTAAGTCAAAATTATTCCTCAGCAAAGCCTGGAGTCTTGTTAAAGAAGTCCTAAGTGTGAGCTCTCTTCTTCCTTTGGGTGATAAACCACACAGGAAGAAGGATTCAAGGAACTGAGGTCTAAGTTAGGGAAAATTAAAATGTGTTGTTTAGTAATTGCAAAGGATTCTCTGGTAGCTCAGACAGAAAAGAATCTTCCTGTAATGTGGGGGACTTAGGTTCAATCCCTGAGTTGGGAAGATCTCCTAGAGAAGGCATAGGCTACCCACTCCGGTATCCTTGCCTGGAGGATTCCATGGACAGCAGACCTGGTGGGCTATAATCCATGGGGTCACAAAGAGTCGGACATGACTGAGCAATTAACACTTTCACTTTCAAAGGCTGTTTAAAGAGATTTTTTTTTCCCTATTATCCTGGTAATTTCACTAAACTTGGAAGAGAAGGGCACTCTTCATTGTACATGTTCTCAATCCAGAGAGCTGCCCATGAGCTGGTCTGGCCATATGGGACAGACAGCTTCCTGCTATGACAACCATGAGATGCCAAGTATAGTGGAACTGGGACAGGTACTTCCAACTTCAGACAGTATAAGGAAAGGGCCAAGTGGAAGGAGTTGAATTGAGGTGGGGGGTAGAGAGGAATGTCTGTGGAAAATAGGAGCTATTTTCCCTGCTTCCCCTAAGGGTGAGGGACAGCAGGAGGATCACTAGAGGTTGGGGAGCCTGGAGAAGGCACAGCTGGCTGGATTTGAACACCACAGTCCCTTCCTAGCGCTGCCTTCAAAGTGGTGTGAGTGAGAGAATTACGTGGGAGGAAGTTTACATGGTTTCCCTGGAGTCTGAGGGCCTGGGAGGGACAGAGCATTGGGTACCTGCATGTGGTCTAGAGATTTCTGAAGGCCCAGTGGAGCAGCCCATGCCAATGGGATTTGAAAAAGCCATGGCATGAGGTTCCCAGAAAAAAGAAGGAAAACCATATCCATCTCTTCAGCCCTCAGAGGATGTAGAATATCTCTACATGGTTCCCTATAAAGGCTCATGTAGGTTGGTAGAGTCAAGAATCATGGCGCTGTCCAGGTGCTGCTGGGCCAAATGTTGGGGAGACCCAACCAGAATAAAGGGTCTAAACCAAAGGAGGCTATGGCTGCTCCTGTAAGGGGAGTCCTCAGTGATAGCGGGGGCTTGGGTGCTGCTGAACATGGCCCCAAGAAGCTTGCACATGTCATCTTGTAGAGACCACCTCTTTATCAGAGGTCACCAGTATTTATCAGGAATATCCCCAATCATGGGCTTTCTTGGTGGCTCAGATGGTTAAAAATATGTCCGCAGTGCAGGAGACCTGGGTTCGATCCCTGGGTCTGGAAGATCCCCTGGAGAAGGAAATGCAACCTACTCCAGTATTCTTGCTTACAGAATCCCACAGACAGAGGAACCTGGTGGGCTACGGTCCATGGGGTCATAGAGTGTCAGACACAACTAAATGACACACACACACACACACACACACACACACACATCCCCAATCATAAAAAGGCCATAGGCACAGCCCCACCATGAACATGTGGCACTGTCATGTAAGCAAATTTTTTTTTCTTTCTCCTGGTTCTTCAATGCTAAAGCAAAGCCCCTGGAGAGGGTCCCAGAGTCTGAAAGGAGGGGTGGGGACAGTGTCCATGACAGTGTGCAGTGGTCAGATGGAGTTTCCAGTTACATGACCCCCTCCCCCCTTGCCCTGGGGCTTTTACCTGCCTCCCAAGGTCATGCACCCCTGCCCTCCTGCTCCTGCTGGAGCCACTGCAGGACCACACATGCTTTCTTGAGGGGTCAGGGCTTCTTAAAATAGGAAAGGCTGCATCAGGCTCTGATGGGTACTGGCCATACTGGACTCTGTACAAGACGTGGGACTTCCCATCCAAATACTGTGCGTCCACCTGGCCGGGCCTGACCGCTGGACTCTTGTCCCTGTACTTCCCTCCAAAGAGCTGGATCTGGAGTGATGGAAGGAGGTTGCTCTTTTGGAAGAGCAAGTTACATTTTTAAATGATAGATGCATGTCAGCAAATTGTCATGAAAAAGGATTAAGAATCAAGTCAACAAAATCCAAATCATTAAATTGTAAGAAATCTTCTTAGAAATCCTTTGCCCACCCCTGCCAAACTTCATCTCTCTTCCTAGAGTTGTCTTCTGTGTTATTTGCTCAGTTGTGTCCCACTCTTTGCAACAACATGGACTGTAGCCCACCAGGCCCCTCTAACCATGGAATTCTCTAGGCAGGAATACTGGAGTGGGTTTCCATTCCCTTCTCTAGGGGACCTTCCCAACTCAGTGGCTGAACCTGGGTCTGACCATGGAATTCTCTAGGCAGGAATACTGGAGTGGGTTTCCATTCTCTTCTCCAGGGGATCTTCCCAACTCAGTGACTGAACCTGGGTCTCCTGCACTGCAGGTGATTCTTTAGCATCTGAGCCACCCATTGAATACCTTGGCTCCATCAGAAAGGTGGAAGCAGTAGCGGGAGAGAGATGAACTCTTCCGGGAACCTGAACTAAGAGGGTCTAATTAGTGATCTTGTTTCCCTACCCAAGTATCTGGGAAAAGTAATGGATTGCCTGGTTGAGAGGAAACACACACTCACACTCACACACACAGGACATATTTTTAAAGGGCTTATTTTTAGAACCTCAGCTTTTGGATTCAGTCTTCCATGTTGACTTATGAAGGCCAAATTCTATGCCTCAAAAAGTTGTCAGTGCCTCTATAAATGTTAATATGAGATTTTCACTGTGAACATAGTATTTTTATATAGCCACCATCATTTTTGTGAACTACCATCCTTCTATTTTTATCCTTTTCCTTATAATCTGATTCAGTTTTCACTCTTTGTATTCAGCCCCATTTTGCCTTCACCTGAAAGGAGCCTAAATTAAATATTAACCAAAATAAAAACACAGTCCAGAAGCCCTAGGCATTCGTAACCTTGAGTACATTTTTTTTTTTTTTTTGCTGTTGCCTTTTCTGAAATATTCAGCTTAATTAAATCTCCATTTACACAGTACAGATAATGACTTGAAAACACCAGAGAGAGATATTTGTGGGCAGTAGTAACAAGGAAAAAAAGTTTTTATATGAGTCTTAATCTGAAGGTCATCACTCTGTCATGAGAACTTAGTACTGGGTATCTGAGCTTCTCTCTACCTTAGTTTTCTTATCTATACAGTGGATATATTTACCACTAACTATCCCTGGGGCTCAGATGGTAAAGAATCTGCCTGCAGTGTGGGAGAGCCGAGTTTGATCCCTGGGTCAGGAAGATCTACTGGAGAAGGAAATGGCAACCCTCTCCAACATTCTTGCCTGGAGAATCCCATGGACAAAGGCGCCTGGCAGGCTACCGTCATGGGATTGCAAAAAGTCAGACATGACTGAGTTACTAACACTATGTGTTCAGTTCAGTTCAGTTCAGTCGCTCAGTCGCGTCCGACTCTTTGCGACCCCATGAATCACAGCATGCCAGGCCTCCCTGTCCATCACCAACTCCCGGAGTTCACTCAGACTCACGTCCATTGAGTCAGTGATGTCATCCAGCCATCTCATCCTCTCTTGTCCCCTTCTCCTCCTGCTCCCAATCCCTCCCAGCATCAGAGTCTTTTCCAATGAGTCAACTCTTCGCATGAGGTGGCCAAAGTACTGGAGTTTCAGCTTCATTCCCTCCAAAGACATCCCAGGGCTGATCTCCTTCAGAATGGACTGGTTGGATCTCCTTGCAGTCCAAGGGACTCTCAAGAGTCTTCTCCAACACCACAGTTCAAAAGCATCAATTCTTCGGCGCTCAGCTTTCTTCACAGTCCAACTCTCACATCCATACATGACCACTGGAAAAACCATAGCCTTGACTAGATGAACCTTTGTTGGCAAAGTAATGTCTCTGCTTTTGAATATGCTATCTAGGTTGGTCATAACTTTCCTTCCAAGGAGTAAGCGTCTTTTAATTTCATGGCTTCAGTCACCATCTGCAGTGATTTTGGAGCCCCCAAAAATAAAGTCTGACACTGTTTCCACTGTTTCCCCATCTATTTCCCATGAGGTGATGGGACTGGATGCTATGATCTTCGTTTTTTGAATGTTCTTTAAGCCAACTTTTTCACTCTCCACTTTCACGTTCATCAAGAGGCTTTTTAGTTCCTCTTCACTTTCTGCCATAAGGGTGGTGTCATTTGCATATCTGAGGTTATTGATATTTCTCCCGGCAATCTTGATTCCAGCTTGTGTTTCTTCCAGTCCAGGATTTCTCATGATGTACTCTGCATATAAGTTAAATAAGCAGGGTGATAATATGCAGCCTTGACGTACTCCTTTTCCTATTTGGAACCAGTCTGTTGTTCCATGTCCAGTTCTAACTGTTGCTTCCTGACCTGCATACATTAGATGTTAATATGTTGGGTGTTTACTCATCTAGAGTGGAACATAGAGCTTGAAATCAGACCTTTGCCAGGGGTGACAGTTTTGGACTCTGTTAGACCTGGGCATGGAGAAGGCAATGGCACCCCACTCCAGTACTCTTGCCTGGAAAATCCCATGGACGGGGAGCCTAGTAGGCTGTAGTCCATGGGCTTGCTAGGAGTCGGACACGACTGAGCGACTTCACTTTCACTTTTCACTTTCACGCACTGGAGAAGGAAATGGCAACCCACTCCAGTGTTCTTGCCTGGAGAATCCCAGGGACGGGGGAGCCTGATGGGCTTCCGTCTATGGGGTTGCACAGAGTCGGCCACAACTGAAGCGCTTTAGCAGCAGTAGCAGCAGCAGACCTGGGCAACTTTGGAGAGGCTTGCTGACCACCTATGTCTGCCATACCTCATATCCAAATGGGAAGTGAAGTGCATCTATCAACTTTTAAACTGGTCAACTGCAAAACCTGGTGCTTTTCGAACTACCTGTAGGGAGGGACCAGTGTTTTTTTTTTGTTTTTTTTTTTTCCCCAAAGTTCATCACAAACCAGTACATGATCCTTCCACAAGGAACCAACTTATGAGTTGAGCCACACTGGAGTCATCATGCCAGTTTGCATCCTGAACTGGTTTGTATCGTCTTCAAGGAGGTAAACCCATCCATCACTCCTTGGATGTCATAGCAATGTCAAATGTACTAACTTTGTCTGATAGCTGCCCTATTCTATTGTAATTGTACTTCCAAACAAAAATAACAGTGGCAAAATTTAATGAAGCTAAGATTTCAAGCACAAAATACAAAATTTAGAGAGCGTTCCTATCAATCTAACTCAGCTAAGTCACTTCAGTCATGTCCGACTCTGTGCGACCCCGTAGACGGCAGCCCACCAGGCTCCTGCATCCATGGGATTCTCCAGGCAAGAGTACTGGAGTGGGTTGCCATTGCCTTCTCCAATGCATTAAAGTGAAAAGTGAAAGTGAAGTCAACTCAACTTCCCTGTTTTATATCTAAATCCTCTAAGCATTATGGAAAGAATTTGAATGGTGGTGTCAGACATACCTGTATCTTGATCCCTGCACAGCTGCTTACCTTAGGTGTCTGTTGGACAGGTTATTTCTCTGAGTCTCTGTTTTTTTCTGTAAAATGTGGACCTTGAGATCTACCGTGTTGAATTATGGTGAGGATTAAAATACCTTGTGTTGATAAAAATACCTGGCACAGTGCCCAGGTGGGAACTGGCAAAGAGGATTGCTTTATATTGCGTATTTGGGAATTTGGAATCTAAACTTTGCAATTTTAGTTGACCCTAGATGCAACTATGGAAACATTTGATTTTTCCTCAAAGTCCAAAATAGCCTGCACACTTGAGCTTGGACTAGATTCATTGTATTTAGATGTAGCAATTCTGATTATACCTTCATTTAAAGTTCTGCATCTCTTTGGGCCTAGTTTTAAGTAAAATATATATTATAGCCAGAATATTGAAACATGACAGAGGTTCTCAATAGTTAGTATTAATAAAAATTCTTTGAGCAGCTGGTTAAAATGCAAATTCTCAGACTGGGGCTACAGCATCTCTGACTCAGTTGTTCTTTAGTGAGGCCTCAGAATTTATAAGCAACACCTGGCCCCTGCTCCTAGGTGATTTTGATGCAGGTGCTTCATGACTCATACTTTAAAAAAATCACTGTGTCTGTAAAAGGGTAGCATTAGGGACCCTTGTAATGAAACCATCCTGTATCTTGACTGTGTTAGTGATCACACAAATCTACACATAGGATAAAATGGCATAGAGCTTATACAGAGTCCTGGAAAAGCAACCTCAACATTCATATGTATTTAGTATTTGGGGCTTCAGTAGTTTATATGCCTGATTTTTCTAACCTACCAGTGAAAAACTCATTTTCTTTAATAAACCAACAAATTAGCCAACTGCTGGTTTGATCAAGTTGTCTGCATTTGAGTTCTTTGATTTTTTTTTTTTTGGTCAGCTATAGAGTTCTACAGCTTGAGCCTAAAAATAACATGCTTTCAATTTTTCATGTGCAGGCACTCCATCACTTTGAGTTAAGTGGATAGGTTAAATGTACTGTTTAAGTTCACTCGGGAAAGCAAATGCACCTGAAAGTGGATCGTTTTCTTCACCGAAGTAGACTTTTGTCTTTGAAGCTTATGCCAGACACTCTTTGCTATCAATAATTTAATTCTCGTGAAGGATGTTCAAAGATTTTGGGTCTCTACCTATGGCAGCTGTCATTTTCATGTGGTTGCTTCGATTTGTGTATAATTAACTTTTTACAATTATGCAAAAGGTAGTCCGAGTTGGATATTTAATGAGATAAATATTTTTTGACAGCTTAGTGTGTGGTTAGGTATAAGAATAGAATTCTAATCTTTTCAAGATATATGCTGAAATATTTATGGATGAAGTGAGATAATGAAGTGGAAATTGTTTCAGAGTAATCCAGGAACAGGGGAAATAGGAGTATAGATGGAGCCATGGGTTGCTAATTGCTGAAGCTGGGTGATGGGTACCTGAGGCTTCATTACTCTGTTGTCTTTGCTTTTGTAATTAGTTTGATATATTTCACATGAAACTGTTAAAGAAAAAACATAGTCAAAATTAGAAGCAGCTTTAGTGATATGTAAGACAAAGTTCAGTGTTTCGGCGTGCATATTGCAAATGTGGGCTAAACCATTAGGGATCTCACATTTTTATCCAAGGGCATGAAACACTCCAAAATTTCTCACTGAGGAACAATGAGTCGTTTTAGCAGGTCCCTAAATAGCATGATGTCTAACACTGCCCAGTGCAATAAGCATTTACCCTCTAAAGTTTAAGAATTTAAGCTCTAAAGTTCTTGGCTTTACAACTTAAGTCTGAGTGTATCATAATAGCAGGCCTTTGTTCTGAAATAACTTAGAGCAAGAGAAATACTTTAGGGGGCATTATTGCTCACATGCTTATTTCCCTTTTGTTTTTAGTCCCCAAGACTGGATAATATCCTTTTTTTTTTTTTTTAATCTCAGTTATTTAGTAAAGTGGATTATCTCAAAAGCTTGCATGCTTAGGATTTCTTCCAGGTTCGCTTTCCTGTAGGGGAAGCAGATGGCAAGTGAGGGGCCCAACTGGCTCACCCAGAGGTGCTGCAGACTCTTAGAACTGAGTGCAAACTCAGACATGCCTCCACACTCTACGCTGTACCTTCACCCCTTCATAATACCCTCCTGCATTTTTTGACTTTTTATTTTATATTGGAGTATAGTTGATTAGCAGTGTTGTGTTAGTTTCAGATGTACAACAAAGTGATTCAGTTATACATGTATCTATTCCTTTTAAAATTCTTTTCCCCTTTATGTTGTTACAGAATATTGAGCAGAGTTCCCTGTGCTGTACAATACGTCCTTATTGGTTTCCATTTTAAATATAGCAGTGTGTACATGTCAGCCCCAAACTCCCTAACTATTCCTTGCCTCCTATATTTTTAAATCACCTTTTCTCTGTCATTGCACTTCTGGATGGTAAATGTTACTTCCATAATATCTATCCCTTGACTCATTTTGGAATGACACAATTCTTTGGAAGACCAAACAACCCATGTCACACCCCACAATACACACACACAAAACTCCACAAAACAAATGAACAAAACACTATAAGCACTTACCCTTATCATTCTTGCAGCAAGCATCCCTTGTGGATCTGCAGGGGACAGAACTTAGGCAGCTGAGAGTTTCAGCATATTGGGGGGCAAAATATGCATACAATTGGAAAAATAGAGGAACAACAATTAGGTAACTTAACCCACAGTCTTGAAACAAATGCCCCAAATTATGTCAGTAAGTAGTTGGAAAATGTGATACATGACTAGCAGTCATAGTTTAAAAAAAAAAAACAACAACTGTGGCTTTTATAAACTATCCCAAATACGTGCATAATCTCACAGAAGTCAGGTTTTCATTTTCTTGCATTTGAAATGAAAAATAACCATAGTTCGTGTTTGCCAAGAGTCTGCTGTATGCTAGGTGTCTGCACTGATTATTTTTTCTTGTCACACTGAACCTGTCAGGTAGGAATTATTCCTTCTGATTTACAGATGAAGTAACTCAGTGAGTGAGAAATGTAATAAGTGACATAGGCACGCTTCAAGCCCAGGCCTGGCCTGAGACCACACGCTGGTGGTGGTTTAGTCACTCAGTCGTGTCTGACCGTTTGCAACCCCATGCACTGTAGCCCGCCAGGCTTCTCTCTTCATGGGGTTTTCCTGGAGTGGTTTGCCCTTTCCTTCTCCAGGGGATCTTCCTGACCCAGGGATTGAACCCGGGTGTCCTGCACTGAGGCAGTTTCTTTACTGACTGAGCTACCAGGGAAGAGACCACACACTGCTACTGCTGCTGCTGCTAAGTCACTTCAGTCGTGTCTGACTCTGTGCGACCCCAGAGATGGCAGCCCACCAGGCTCCCCCGTCCCTGGGATTCTCCAGGCAAGAACACTGGAGTGGATTGCCATTTCCTTCTCCAGTGCATGAAAGTGAAAAGTGAAAGTGAAGTCGCTCAGTTGTGTCCAACTCCTAGCGACCCCATGGACTGCAGCCTACCAGGCTCCTCTGTCCATGGGATTTTCCAGGCAAGAGTACTGGAGTGGGGTGCCATTGCCTTCTCTGAGACCACACACTGCTGTCGACTAAATCTCACTCAAACCATCCCCAATGGGCCCAGTCTGCAGTACAACCTGCAGAGGGCAGTTGGATCCAGGAAGGGAGGCTCTTTGGAGTTTGACTTTTTTCTTCTAATGACATTTGAATGCTACCTGTTCTAGTGTGCAAAGCTCAAAGTTGCTTGTGGAAACCATGTACTTCCAATTATACCCAGGAATTGTGGGGTTAAGACCATTCCCAAAGCACCGCTGCCTTGTTTCACTCTCATCACACACAGAAAACGTCTCAGAGTCAAATAAAGGGAGAGAGAAATGTCATTAGCAAAGTGTTAAACCTTGATGTGCAGGAGATCCTTCTGCTCTCTGGGTCCCAAGATTTACTGGATGGAGCTTCTCAAATGCAGAACCCTCCAGTGGATGGTGTGGGGTGTCTTATGGAGACCTTACAACACTTAGACATCTAAGTGATTGCATTAATATCTGGGGACACCCTGAGAACTCTGTGTCCCATGTGTCTGTTCCCAAGTCCTATTTTCAGAAGCTCCACATCCTGGCAGGATACATAATCCGTGAATATTCCAAGAACATCTGCATAATAAATACACTGTCACACTCACAGAGCCTGGCCACCATAAGTGAACTGATTACAAAAGAAACTTTATTTTTATAGGTTGCAAAGTGGGAGTGAAAGTCATTTCTTCATGTCTAGTCTGAAGGTAAAGCTATCCAGAACACAGCTCCAAGAATTCATGAATTACATCATTGACAGCAGCTTTATATATACAAAAATTCAAATATTTATGAAACAAAGCCCGTTAATAAATTTGGAATGGTGAACTTAGTGGTATGAGGCAAACATCCAGAGATTATGAGAAATAAAACAAGTTAATTTGGCTGAAGAGTAGTCTAAATACATCTGCCATTTCACTTTTTTTCCTTAAACGTCTTTGCATGGATTACACTGTACCAGAACACAGGAGGCCATGGGGACCCAGAACAGTATGTGGCAGGGTCCAGCTAGGCCCGCAGAGTCATTGAGCCTTGGTGACAAGAAGCCACACATGAGAGAGAAGTAGGATCAGTGGAAGAGCAGTAGATGGAGACCTAGGTCGAGGTAGCTAGGTTTCAGAAAGTCCCTGAGAGTAGACGGAGATGGGGAGCCAGGTAGACTTGTCTGAAAGAAAGGCCAGTCCAAGTATTGGCAGCTCCCTGGCTATTTTGCTTTGTGTCCAGATTTATACTTCCTGTGATGCTGAGATGGATGTAGGCCATATAAACAGGAGGTCAACAAAAATATCTGAAATCAGTTAATGAATGCAGATGGTACCTCTCCTTCAAATAGGTTCCTGAAGATAGATCTTCTGTTCTCCGAGGTAGGCATGTACCAGCATTATTGGCATAGGAAAATAATGTGATAGATTACTGAACCTTCATTTGCAGACACAATTAGGACCCCTCTCAAATTTTTTAATGTGCAAATTAGTAATATATTTCTTTCCTTATTCAAAGTTTTAACATATTTAAATCTTTGCCCTAATAGTTTCTTTTCATCAGCCATCCTGAGTACTTTCTGAGCCTTCTCCATTTATGAATATTGTAATCTAATAAGCCTTATCTCTATTTACTTTGGAGTTGAAGATCCAATTAGTTGCATTTGGAAACAATTAATTTACCCACTCTGCCCTTCAAGGCAATAAGTGCCAAGCTTCTGCTCGTCTGGTTTTGTTCCCATTGTTCTGCTACATTCCGCTGGAGTTCTTAGCATTTCATCACTCTTTGAGAAAGCCTAATGTAGCATGGCTTACAGTAATAAAATGTATATTATGAGATTAGTGGAGAGTTTATCAGGAGCATAATATGTCAGAATCTGAGGTCTGAACTCTAGCATTCCAAAACCATGAGTCTTTGGCAAGTACTGCTATCCACAGCTTATACATTTAACCTCTGACAACTAACTGGATCACTTGACCATTGCGGCAACCTCCCTATTAACTCCTTTCCAGTTATCTACTCACAGTTATGGATGTTGTGTCTAGATTCAGGAGATGAAAGCAGAGTTTCGATCCTTTCAAAGTAATAAACTGGAGAAGGAAATGGCAACCCACTCCAGTACTCTTGCCTGGAAAATTCCATGGACTGAGGAGCCTGGTAGGCTACAGTCCATGGGGTCGCAAAGAGTCAGGCACGACTGAGCGACTTCACTTTCACTTTCAAAGTAATAAAATATCTATTATCACTTAACTCCAGAAAAGGAGGAAGAAAATAAACTGAGGAATCTGAGCAGGTACAGAAGAGGAAGTATGTTGGAGGAAACTTGATCTACAGCTGTGTTGTTGCTTGTTCAGTTGCTAAGTTGTGTCCAACTCTTTACAACCCCATGGACTGTAGCATGCCAGACTTCCCTGTCCTTCTCCCAGACTGTGCTCAGACTCATGTCCATTGAGGTGGTGATGCCATCCAACTATCTCATCCTGTCGCCCCCTTCTCTTCCCGCCTTCAATCTTTCCCAATATCAGAGTCTTTTGCAATGAGTCAACTCTTCACATCAGGCGGCCAAAATGTTGGAGCTTCAGCATGAGTCCTTGACTGATTTGATCTCCTTGCTGTCCAAGGGACTCCTCATGAGTCTTCTCCAATACCACAGTTCAAAAGCATCCATGCTCTGGCACTCAGCCTTCTTTATGATACAACTCTCACATCCGTACATGACTACTGGAAAAACCATAGCTTTGATTGTATAGATTTTTGTCAGTAAAGTGATGTTTTTGCTTTTTAATATGCTGTCTAGGTTATTCCAGAATCACTGCAGATGATGACTGCAGCCATGAAATTAAAAGATGCTTGCTCCTTGGAAGAAAAGCTATGGCATCTATGATAGCATCCCAGAATTCTAATCACTGACTGTAACCAGTTTGGCAGATCAACAACCAGGCAGTCAACAAAAACACATATTACTTTGGATATTAGGGGGGAATTGTTCCTTCTATTGCATAGATGAATGAGCTTTCCCTCACTCCCTCTCCTCCCTGGTTCTCTCTCCCCACCACCACAGAGATGTCATCTTTCTGTATGTTTGACTAGAGCAAAATGTAAGACTAATTCATAAAGTGGTAAAAACACCAAGTAGGCATCTGATACCTTGAAGTATCTTCCACAAAATATTTTAAGAAGGAAAATACTAATTGTTGATTTACAGAAAAGTGTCTGTATAGTGTTTCTCACTATAATGTATAGTATGATGACTGTGGAACCAAGCTTTGGCTCTTAAAGCTAATTACTCTGTGATTGTATTTTTTTTTTTTTTCGCCAAATGAAATATTTGAACACTTAGGGAACATTCCCATTTGCACTCCAGTCTCTTACAATGTCCCACTGATTAGTAGCAGCCAAAATTTGGGGGAAATCATACCCTGGTATATTACCATCTTATTTGGCCAGAGACATCTAAAATGCTTTCTGCGTATCCTATGGGCAGTTGAGATCCTGCCATGCAGAGAAACAGGAGTCAGGTTCATGGTCAGATCACAACTTGGAGCAACCAGAGGTCAAGCTGTAGGTTTCTGAGTGCCAGTCTAGGCATGATCTAGCCACTTGCTGTTCAGTTGTCTCCCAGTTTCTGTCGGGACTTCTTAATTGTGGGAGAGACTGTTCTGCGCTCTTGGTGACATTATGGGGATGCACTGATGATCACTATGCTATCCTAATTAAGTTCTCCACCTGTGGATCTCAAAGATTTTACTGCATGGACCTTCTGAGCATGGCAGTTACTGGTATTTTACATGATTGACCTCCCCCCCGCCCCTACATTCTTCTTCTTTGGAAAAAAATGCTGTGAAGAAAAGCAAAATAAAGGTTTTTTTCTTCAAACTTCTACTTGCAGGTGAGGATAAAAGGATTATTAAGGCAGCCAGAACATTGAGAGATGTGTTGTAATTCCAAGCAAAGGCTTCTTAGGAGATCACAGCCAGAGGCATCGTGCTGTGCTTGGGCTTTAGAAAAGCAAGCATAGTTCTAAGAAAGACAAGACATTTAATTTGATACCATTGTTTAGAAGCCTCTATAACTGCTTGTTTTCAAAAAATGGTTGTAACATTCCTCCTGACTCTTAAAACAATGTGACTTTGCTATTTCTCCCATTAAGAGGCAGAGTCTGTTTCCCCACTTCTTGAATAATGCCTGGTCTTTTGACTTGTTTTAATCAATAGAATGCTATGGCAGTAATGTTATACAACTTCCGAGGTTTTAAAAGGCCTTGTACTTTCTGCTAGAGACCACTTAGGACAAGGACACTGCCCTCAGGCAGTCATGTTAGGCAAGCCAGTCTGGCCTACTGGCCCAAGTTTGTCATTGAAATTCTCTGTACTGGTAATCTGTAGTCTGGTTGCTTGACTTAAAGCAGCATATTGCAAATGACTGATTGGGTTCTTTTTTTTTTAAGGGTTAATAATATAACTTGTTTAATTTATCCTGAACACTGTAGAGTTAAATTAGTAGATGGATTTAGCAGTCTGGAGAGATTAATTTGGTATGAATTTCTTTGTTGTGGCAGTTTTACGTGGAGTTTTAAAAATCCAACAGCCTCAAACTCTTCTACATATCAAACTAATTTGTACATTTTAAAATTAAATAAAGCTGATAGTTAACAGGTACAAATGAGAGGATAAGAGGCTAAAAAAGGAGAACCCATGCACCCTAGCCAATAACCAACATCAACTGCTGGACATGAGTGAGGCCATCTTGCACCTTCAGGCCCTTCCTACTCTCCAGCTGAAGGCAGCTGCACATGTGAGCTCACATGAGATCAGCAGAGGAACTGTGTGACTAACCTTCAGGACCACAAGACAAAACATTGTTGTTTTATTTGTTACGCACATAGACTAACTGAAACACGCTCAATAAATAAGTTTAATGTTTAGACTTTAAAAATAGAACAGTTTTTAATTTGGCTGTGGGACATCGGTGTAAAGAGGGAAAGCAGAGCAGCATGCTAGGAGACAAACACCTGCAGCAAAGTCACCAAAACTCTACATATCATAAATGAGAAATCAAATCCAGAGAGATTCTCAAATGCTCCAGCATATTGGATATGTCACAGATATGATTACTTGTCATATAGCAGGTATTTCTAGGAAATAATCTTTTTAAAAAAACCACACTGGTTCCATATAGAATAATAATGATGCCTCATGTAGCAGCTAGATTATTATCTACATTAAGAGTGAGTGTTGGAAGATGGACAGAACCAGCCATTCCTCTGAGAGATGCTGATTACAGGTACAGGGCTACATAAGGACTTATTTCACACTGAAGGTTCTTAGGCATTAAAACCACCTGGGAGTCATTAATTTGAAATATTATACCATTGGGAGCTGAGTATTAAGCTAGTGAGAGAAAACTTAATTAAATTATCTACTTTAGGATTTCTTTTTTCATTTCCTTTTAATGGGGTTCTCATTCTTCTGTCAAAATCTTTTCTTTTTCCAAATCTGATATTTTCTCTATAGCATAAGAATGTGATTGAAAAAAAGGAGGGCTTAGTTCTTATTGTTATAAATCTCTGGAGTGATTTGCTCTGTGTTGTCCCAGCTTAATATACTGTTATGAAAGCACTATATTCTTCACTCCATTTTACATGTCGATTGTCTAAGGAAAAATCTAGCCATAGGAAAACGTCTACCAATGTAATATTTCAGTAAATGTTATCCCATAATGACAGTGACTGAAAAATTATACATGTATGTGACTTCATTCAGTAAAAATACTTTTATATCCTTTTCTATGTGTTTCCTCTGTTATTTTGTGCAAATTATTTGGGGGGATAAAGGTAGATAAAAGAAGGAGATGTCTTTAAGTATCTCCTGTGTGCTGGACATTTATGTCACCTCATTGGATCCTAATAGCAACCATGTGATGAAAGGGCTGAAATTCAGAGGGGAGGCAAAACGACCTCCTCTGGCAAAATTAGGATTCAAAGCCAGGTTTGTTTTCCAGATACATCCTCTTCCCTCTGTACCATGACACTGTGTTTGCTAAATTCCAGTTTTTATGTCAACCTTTCTAGGGATGGGGCACCCACTGCTTCATAAGGAAGCTTTCCTGGATTTTAAGTGATTCTTATTGTTTCTAAAAAGACTTTCCTTATACTGCATGAGGATCTTGGGTAAAAGGGTCTTGAATTGAGTGGGGATATATGTGGCACAGTGGCAAAGAATCTAGCTGCCAATGCAAGAGACTCAAGAGAAACCCCGAGTTGGGAAGATCTCCTAGAATAGGAAATGGCAACTCATTCCAGTATTCTGACCTGGACAATTCCAAGGACAGAGGAACCTGGCGTGCTACAGTCAATGGGATCACAAAGAGTCAGACAGGACTGAGCATACACATAATTGATAAGATCTCAAATTTCCATTTCAATTTATTTTTTAATTATAAGAATAGCTAGCTAGGTTTAGAAATTCAGGTGGTAGCCAAGGAATAAAGTGAAGCTAAACAGTTCTTTTGGAAAGGAAATTAAAAGTGTCCCTTAGAACATAGTGAGATTACTCTCCATATCCTAGGCTTTATTATGCCCAGGCCATAAACTGGTAATCCCTGAAGCTGGTTGAAGGATACTTGGAAATTCATTATACTATCCTCCTTACTTTTATATATATCTTTTTAATTTTCCATAATTAAAAGTTTAAAAGTGTTAAAATTCAGTTTTTGTAGTATAATATGAAAATTTCTCCCTTAATCTTATCCACATATCAATGAAAAAGCTGTTCAGGTTTCTTAACACATACCACTTTTGAAAATGTTTGTTTTTTCAACCAACATATGCCTCTAAATTCAGTCTTGACTGCTTTTGTGTATGCTGGGCTGCCCCCCAAAGTTTTAATAGATATTGCTAAATTTATTAGTTGGTTTTTTTCTTTTTGGTTGTTGTTTTAAGTTGCATCTGACTCTGCGACCCCATGGACTGCAGCACATCAGGCTTTCTTGGCCTTCACCATCTCCCAGAGTTTGCTTGAGTTGGATGCTATCCAACCATCTCATTCTCTGTTGTCCCCTTCTTCTCCTGCCTTCGATCTTTCCCGGCATCAGGGTCTTTTCCAATGAGTTGGCTCTTTGCATCAGATAGCCAAAGTATTGGAGCTTTAGCATCAGTCCTTCCAATGAATATTTGGAATTGATTTCCTTTAGGATTGACAGGTTTGATCTCCTTGCAGTCCAAGGGACTCTCAAGAGTGTTCTTCAGGACCACAATTCAAAAGCATCAGTTCTTTGGTGCTTAGCCTTCTTTACGGTTCAACTCTCCCATCCATACATGACTACTGGAAAAACCATAGCTTTGACTAGACAGACCTTTGTTGGCAAAATAATGTCTTTGCTTTTTAATATGTTGTCTAGGTTTGTCATAATTTTTCTTCCAAGAAGCAAACATCTTTTAATTTCATGGCCACAGTCAACATCCATGGTGATTTTGGAGCCCAAGAAAGTGAAGTCTGTCATGGTTTCCATTGTTTCCCCATCTATTTGCCATGAAGTGATGGGACCAGATGCCATGATGTTTGTTTTTTGAATGTTGAGTTTTAAGCTAGCTCTTTCATTCTCCTCTTTCGCCTTCATCCAGAGGCTCTTTAAGCTCCTCTTTGCTTTCTGCCATTAAAGTGGTATCATCTGCATATCTGAGGTTATTGATATTTCTCCGGGCAATTTCAGCTTGTGATTCATCCAGCCTTGCGTTTCACATGATGTACTCTGCATATAAGTTAAATAAGCAAGGTGACAATACATAGCCCTGACATACTCCTTTCCCAATTTTGAACCAGTCCACTGTTCCATATCTGGTTCTAACTGTTGTTGCTTCTTGATCTGCATACAGGTTTCTCAGGATCTTTAGGTATATAAGCCAATTTTGTAGTCATGACCAGTTTTGTTTTTTTTTTAAGAAAATTGATTGTTACAGTAGAAATGTATTTTGAAAAGACTATAGTCCGATTTTTGTCTTGACTTCTGAATCAAAACTTTCATTTCAGATTTGATACTTTTGAAATCAGTAGGCTGAACTAGGTTTCTAACATTACCTTAGTTCAGTTCAGTTCAGTCGCTCAGTCGTGTCCGACTCTTTGCAACCCCATGAATCGCAGCACGCCAGGCCTCCCTGTCCATCACCAACTCCTGGAGTTCACCCAGACTCACGTCCATCGAGTCAGTGATGCCATCCAGCCATCTCACCCTCTGTCGTCCCCTTCTCCTCCTGCCTCCAATCCCTCCCAGCATCAGTCTTTTCCAATGAGTCAACTCTTCGCATACCTACATGAACCTATAACACAGCATTTGAACTGAGACCCAAACTAAACAGTAGCAAAGCCAAAGCAGTGTAGCCCCCAGTGTTAGCAACTTTAAGTGATAAATTATCTATGTTCTAGGAATCTGGAGGGGCTTCCCTGGTGGCTCAGTGGTGAAGAATCCACCTGCCAAAGCAGGAGATACAGATTCAATCCCTAGGTCAAGAAGATCCCCTGGAGAAGGAAATAGCAACCCACTCCAATATTCTTGCCTGGGAAATTTCATGGACAGCAGAGTCTGGTGGGCTATAGTCCATGGGGTTGCAAAGAGTTGGACATGACTCAGCAACTAAACAAGTCTGAAGGCTGGGTTTGTTTGTTTTCATATTTACATCTTTATAGATGAATCTATGCCCTTTCTGTCACCATTGCTTCTGAAGCTCACTTGAGATTATTTTCTTCACAAAGTTTTGCTTCCATAGAGACAACAGATGGCTTATTGTCAAAATGTAATTTTGAGTTACTTCAAGTAAGTCTTGAAATAAACTTTTTACTTTTCCATGTCGTCTGTGAAATGGCTTTTATGTGTTAGAAATTCATGTTGGCTTTTATCTGCCTGCATAAGTGTTCTGATGTATGATATTCTGGATGACTCTTTTTGTAGATAGATTTTCCTTCCAATTAAGACAGAGAATTCCATTGCAATCCCATAACCGAACTTAACCTCAGGTAACTTAACTCGACCACTTTTATTACCTGTTGCTCTGACAGAAGTTTGTATTTGTAATGCCATCTGGTTACTACAGCTGGAGGAATCAACTTCTGTTTCCAAAGAGTTGTAGGCTCAAAATATTGATTTATAAATCTTAGAATGAAGAACCTGGACATTGAGCAGTATAATTAGACTTTTAGCTTGTCTTAATTACCACTAACCAGAAATTTTCACTCCCACAACATTTTGAGACTAAAATGCTTTTCCTATCATATGAAACATTTTTTGCTGCTAAGTCACTTCAGTCGTGTCCGACTCTGTGCGACCCTGTAGACGGCAGCCCACCAAGCTCCCCTGTCCCTGGGATTCTCCAGGCAAGAACACTGGAGTAGGTTGCCATTTCCTTCTCCAATGCATGAAAGTGAAAAGTGAAAGGGAAGTCGCTCAGTCGTGTCCAACTCTTAGCGACCCCATGGACTGCAGCCCACCAGGCTCCTCCGTCCATGGGATTTTCCAGGCAAGAGTACTAGATTGGGGTGCCATTGCCTTCTCCAGAAACATTTTTTACAACATATAAATCATGACTTGTGTGCCCTTATTTTCCTTTAGGTTGTAAAATCTCTTTCAGTGAGTTATCATCAAATGGAACCTGCAATTAAATTATGTCACCACAAGGAGGCAATCTTGCTTCAATCATGAGCATAGGAAGGCTTGCGTATAGAGGCAACTTTTTTTTTTGCCTGAGATAAATTTTTTTCCCCTCATTTTACCACGTTGTCTACCATCTGTTATTTTTCAAAAACTAAAACCAAAATGGAAATTTTAATATCATGAAACTACTATAACACTAAATTTAAATAAATATAGAGAAGGATTTGAATATTAGATATAATTTCTTTCTCACTAATCCTATTCAATATTATTATAAAATTGAATAAAATTATAAAAATATTCAATATTAAATTTTAGTCTAATCCTGGTCTTTGCCTCAGACTTGTGTATGTTGCCTTTTTACATCTCATCTCAAATTTTATCTTGGAAATGAAGCTTTATTCTTGTAGTAATAAAAGACTCCAGGCTTAATGATTTTAACACCAAGATAATCCCAACATAACATCAAAACTTTCATCAACTGTTTATACACAAATCTCAGGAGACCTGTAAGTTTTCTCTGCTTTTGCCACAAGTGGTAATGGTTCCTATATCTTGCAAAGAAATAGGAAGATCCGTAGAACAAAGGCAGTGCTCAGAACTTGGATTTAAGAAAGCTAGGTATTGGGGCTTTTGTGGTGGTCCACTGATTAAGATTTCGCTGTGGTTAAGACTTCACCTTCCAAAGCAGGGGGTGCCAGTTTGACTCCTGCTCAGGGAGCTAAGATTCCATATGCCTCATGGCCAAAAAGTCAGAACATAGAAACAACAGAAGCAATCTTGTAACACATTTGATAAAGAGTAAGATATAGATATATAAAGCTATTATGTCTCAGGAGCAGTATCTGATTGCCTGAAGTCTTGGCTAAATTGGCTGCTGGATTCATTGGACCCAACTGTATGTCTGCTCCTGACTGCTGTAGGGCGAGAGAAAGAGAGAAGAAACTCCACAGGCTGCTTTAACTTCCACAGTAGAAGGGCAGTGGTCTGGACTGATCTTCCATCTAAGACCTCTCCTGGTGGGACAAAGATAATTCCATAAAAGGAATCAGAGGAAATAGTACTTGGTGGTCAAAATGTGGCAGGAATTCATGATAGCTGTGGAGTGTTTAGTAGGAATCTTTGTGTGTTATCACCAGAGCATGGAGGCAGGGCTTGGTGCCCGTTTATTAAAAAAGAGGCTGTGAAAAATAGAAAAGTGACCCTTCTCCTGGGGATTCTGATTGCCCAGCTCTCACTTGGACTCTGCTGTGTGTCTTTGAACCAAAAGTCTGACTGAAATGAAATTTCACTTTCCTCGATGAAATGAAAAAGTAGCATTAAATGACCTCTTCTGTTTTGTCAAGGTTTCCTGTTCTACAAATCTGAGAGAAAATGTCCCTGTCCCAAAAGGCATCTCCCAGTTCTACTTGAAATATAATGCATTCCCTAAGCAAGTCTTCTCATCACTGTTACCACTTCCCCTGAAAGAAGCTACATTCTAAGAAGCTTTGTATCTTTCACTATGCAATAGGACAGTTTCCATCTGAAATTTAACATCCTTTTAAAAGGGTGCTGGTGTCTTATTTGTATCTAGATGTTGGCTCAATTCATAGTTGCAGCTGCAGTGTTTCTTTGACAGACTTGTAAGATAAATATAGATACCTACCACTGCAGAAGCCCGCAGATCTAAATAATGAAACAGGGAGAAATGAAATAAAGCACACTCGTATTGCTACCATTTTTCAGAGATGCCCCTAGCTCAGACAGTGACATTTTTATTAGGCATAGATTATTCACATGAAAGTGTTCCCTGTAAGAAAAAAAAAAAAGTAAAAGTCACCTCCCATATTTCTGTCCAACTAGTGACCTCACTTACAATCTTTGCATCATCTTGGTTGGTATTCAGACTGGAGTTGATCCTAAGAAAAACCATGAAAATATGGTAGATAGCTCTTGCCGTGTGCTCAAGGACACATGTCTGGCCTCCCAGTGCTGGAACAGGGAGGCACACAGAGGCTTCAGCAGGACCTGTTTCACTGGAATAGGTTTTGGAATGACCCTTTCTCCAACTCCTTTTACAGTCTTGCCCTTTCCTCCTGAGTTAGTAGGTCCAGAATTGTCCTGTTGTCTTCTCTTCAACTGCACCCCAAGTTATGATCTTAGGGCAGAAGAACCGAGACATTTTCAAATTATTCTAAAAATGTTGAGTTTGATGAAATTTTCAGTGGATTTGAAAAAGCATTTTGAGTTTTACCTTCTTTGTATCTGATCATAGTAATTTAATTTGCGGTTTTAATGGATAACTATTTCGAGGCTATGTATTATGTTGTATATTTTTGGGGAATCCAAAACCACTTGTGGTGAGCTTTTTATCGAAATCTGCCTCTCTACACAGTTGGGGAGAGGCATGTTGGGACAAGCTCCATTCTCTCTCCAAGTGGTTTGGAAAAATTGCTGTTTAAGATACATATGTGGGAAATGGAAAAGACTTACTTGTAGTCACTAGTCTCTTATCTACTAATTATTAAGCAATAACATAAAGTAATGTAATGAAGTAAAACTTGAGCCCAAAAAGCTTAAAGCAGTGAATTGTTTTGTTTTATTAAACATCCCTTCAAGGTATAAGTTAGGATATGGAGCAGGGAGGAAGGAAGAAAGGAAATTAATTACTTGATACTTTCAAACTTCCTATTAAGGTTGGGATTTGGTTTCTGTACTTTTTTTTTTTTTTTTTTAACATCACTAGGATTCACTTACATTTAAGACAGAGCCCATGGCCTGTCTGCTAACGGGACTTTTGCTGCCCTCTGCAGCAGGCATAGAAACCATCACACAGTGGTGGTCACCATTCTTCTTCCCTGGTGACAGAACTTCTGCGACTTATACTATGAAATTCTTTTTTTCTTCCATATCCCACAAACTACTGGCTTGCTATCTGATCATTACTCTTTCTCCCTCTCTTAAAAGCACATTCCTGTATTGTGTCTCAGGCACACAGCTGTGCCATCTTGAACTTCTCTTCTGTCTCTCCTCCCCTGGCAAACTTCCTAAAGTCTCTTTTGCTGAGACCTGATGCATAGTCTCCCTTCCCACTCCAACTCCTGCTATATCCTCAGTCGTTCGTTGAATATCTACCAAGTGCTAGACGCCAATCTCAGTGGTCATGAGAATGACCCATCCAACCAATTAGCTTCATATTTCCTGGGCTATCTTAACCCTAGAGAGTGTCATCTCAGCTACTGTATTCCCAGGGCCACATCCTTTCTCTTCTCATTATCAAGACCCCTCCCTTTGGTAAAGAATCCGCCTGCAATATGGGAGACCTGGGTTTGATCCCTGGGTTGGGAAGATCCCTGGAGAAGGGAATGGCAACCCACTCTAGTACTCTTTCCTGGGAAATCCCAAGGACAGAGAAGCCTGGTGGGTTACAGTTGATGAGGTCGCAAAGAGTCAGACACAACTGAGCAGCTAACACTACACTAACACTCCCTTCTTAAAGCATAACCCCTTCGTTCCACTCTTTGGCAACAATACTTTATTCCTTTAATTTCATGGAGACCCAGACCCCTGTTGCTTCTCCCAGGTCATCATTAAGGGATGATAAAATTTACTGTCCAACAGGAATCTTTTGCAGTTGAAAGTGGGTACTACAATAACCACGCTAGGATGTTCCTGGGCAAATAGGAATGCCTGATCACACAAGTATCATACAATGCTGAGTGCTACTCTTCCTTTCCTAGCCAACCTGTGGTTAGCTATCTAATTCTTTTCTCACCAATCTCCTTCTTTCCTCTTATATTCTTTTGTATATTGGTTAATAAAACCCATGTATTCCTGTTTGCCTTTTCCTCCCCTACAGCTTGACAGATGGTCTTATCTACAGATTTAGTTCCCTGACTCCTCAAAGCCACTCTTCCACTTTTCTTGTCTTTAGTCATTTTGCTTTATTTAATTCAAAAATACTTGCACAATTTCACTACTCTTAGATTCCCCTACTCAATTTCTGACTCGTTTCCCCCGAAACATAAGCTAGAACCCTCCACTATTGAGAGAACTGAGATCAGCATCTGTAAACTGCCTTATCTTCGCATCCCTTACATCTCACTATAAGCTTACTTCTAACATGCCTATCCTGGGTCCCTTAACACTCAAAAATGTGGTTTTGTTGTATTGCTTGGCCACCTGTGGGTTAGATGCTTCTCTTCTGGGCTCACACCAGACCCTGTACGTGGCTCTACCTCGAACCTCCCACGCCATTTCACAATTACTTGTTTAGGTGTCCTATCCGCTCCAAGTTGGGAACCTCTAGAATGAGAAGACTGTGAGTTACTCATCTCACGGGCCTCAGGGCCTAGCAAGGGCTCTCAGTAGATGTTTGCCGAATGCGTGGATGTACACTGGCAACATCTTTTGTATTTTCTCTTGATGGTCTTAGTTACAAGCAGCAAGAAAAATGCACACTTTAGGGCTATTTATATCCATGGTTCACTGAACTAAACAGAGGCTATATGCTTTCAGTTATAGGCAGAGTCAGCAAATAGTTTCATTCTGTAAAGGGACTGGATTCACAGAGTTCCTGAGTTCAAAGTTTATTTTTAAGACTCTCGATGGAGAAACACATTTTAGCTGCTCTGGCTGAAACTCTTAAAAGAGTAAATAATAACATTACTCAGGACTGGTACTTCTGCTTTGTGCTGTGTTGGATTCAAAACTCTTTATATCTGGCTTACTTTGTTGGTACATTTTCAGGTCTATGACCTAAACAACTCTGGAGAAACTCCTTCCTTTGAGATGAATGAGAGAATAATAATATTTTAAAAAATAATCTGATTTTGGTATAAAGAAAGGTTACCAATTTGTCCTTTGATTCTGAATAGGCATATCTTCTCTTCAATGTTAAGTTTATATCCATAAGTGTCAGGTATTATATAAAAAGGTGTACTTACTGTCCCTCTATTTAGTGTTTTCTGTGAAACATTTTTCTCTCTGGGTGATACATTTGTGCCTAGTCATTATTTGTAGAAATATTTGTAGATTGGGAATCAGACACTGTCTGTGGCTTTTGAACAGAGAGAAGCAGACCAATTGAGGATGGGGGAAGTAGGGCTACAACAATTTTGTGAAGATTGGGCAACATTTTACAAGTTATATGTTTAAAGGGATTTCCTTTATTCTTATCGAAGAATGATGTTCATCTTTTAAAAAAATTCATAAAATTTAAAAATTTTTAAAAATTAAGCAAACAGCACTTAACACCTCATCCATTCCATTCACTGAGCATATATAATAGGTCAGATACCATGCTAGGCATTGTTAAAGGTAGAATGAATAAGAAAGCCCCCGTCCCTTCTTGTGTTCTATAGAGGAAGGCAGCCATGGAGACAGAATTATTGTGTCGTAAGATAAATGCAAAGATAGAGATGTCTACCCAGTTTGGTGCTGGTACAAAAGAGGAAAACCTTATTTGGTGGGGGGAGATTTGTAGAGAGAATAAAATGTATGATGGTGTAAAGGTGTAAATCAGTATCCAGTGTATTCAGGAACCTACAAGAAATTGGTCATGGCTGGTATGGATGAAGAAGGAGGCATAAGGCTGGCAAGGGAGGACAAGAGGTATGAGACAGACAGCCTTGTGCATTGTGCTAAGAGCACTTGAAGTTTACAGGCAAGGGAGAGCCATCAGAGGGTTGTAATGGAAGATCTGTGTGTTTAGGATGGTCATACTGGATATACTGTGGATTACTTGAATGGGGGAAGTAATTAGAAGCAGAGGAAAGAGTTGGGAGGGTCTGGCACTTGCCCAGATGATAGATTTTAAAGATTAAACCAAGGTTTGGTGATCAGACAGAGAGATTAGATGACACTTAAGAAGGAGAACAAGCAGAATTTGGTGACTTGATTAAATCTGGGAAAAGGATTAGATGAAGGGACAGAATTCAGGATTATTTGGGGGGCTTCTGGCTTGGATCATTATATGAAGAAGTATGTATGTGATCCCTGAGAATGAGGAGGTAGTAGGAAATACAAACTTAAAACAACGAAGTGTGGGCTTCCCAGGTGGCACTAGTGGTGAAGAACCCGCCTGCCAGTGCAGGAGACATAAGAGACATGGGTTCGATCCCTGGGTCAGGAAGATCCCCTGGAGGAGGACATGGCAACCCACTCCAGTATTCTCGCCTGGAGAATCCCATGGACAGAGGGAGCCTGATGGGCTGTGGTCCAAAGGGTCACAAAGAGTCGGACGTAACTGAAGCGACGTAGCGCACACACACGAGCCATTGATCATCCACAGAGTAGGGAACTGCTGCTGTAACCACCGAGCCACAGATAAGACTATAATATTTTTTAAATCACCCAATAGTAGATTATAAATAATGTCTTCACTTTTGATAGACATTTAAAAGTTCTTTAAAAATTATGAAATATAAATATGTACTTTTTAACAGAAACTAAGATGTGTCATAGAAATTCCAAGTATTCTTTTTCTACTTAAAAAATCCATTTATAAAATCAGTTCAGAAATATAATAAGCAAGGAAAGTAATTAAATATAGGGTATAACTTCCCATCTCCATACCCCTACGGCTGGGGAGAATGAAGAGTCAGATACTGTTATAAACCTGGCAATGAGACTTCACATGGAAAATATTATGTGTAAGAAATCACTTTCTTAATATCAATACCTTGAAAAATGCTAGGCTAATATTAACTTGAGCTATTAGCTAATGATTTGATTTGAGTTCTTTAAAAGTGAAATTTTACTTTTCACTGCCAGCATATTTCTCTAACCCCTGTTTAATCATGAGTAACACCCTAACATCAGAAGCAAAGGGAAGTGAAGCCCTAATTTAAAGTGACCTTCAGTATAAAGCTGTGCTCGGGGAAAACACTCTCATATTGCGTAGACAGTGGATGCTGCTCCCTGTTACAGTCATGGTTTGGCTTCAAGATAAGTAGACTCAGAACCTTGGAATTCAATATCAGAGGACACAGTCTGAGGAGGAGCCAGGTGCCTCTAGGAAAGTGCAATGAGAAATGTTAGACCCTGGTAAATATTAGATCTTACTGTTCTGTTCAGGGCTTTTCACATTTGAGATATTAAAAAAGAGTTGCAGCCTTTCAATATGCAAAAGAGATAATTGACAGTGATCCAAGATCTAGGATGGAAACTCCATATGCTCTGCTGTGTACCTGTTTCTCTAGGTGAATTCCAGAGTGAGAAACCTGGATTCTTGTTTAAAATTAGAAACACAGTACATTTCTTGTCTCTTTTTCCCAGTATTATGGTGAATAAGTGTGAACCAGTTTTTAAACTCTTGACTTTACTGCTGGCTCTAAATTAATTAGATAAGTGCTTTCTAATAGTCCTAGAATAGCTCTGGTATATGGATTTGTTCTTCGACTGCTGTATACAGCTTCATAGTCTTCACTTGGGTTTGATGAGTCTGCATTTTCAGACCCCGGTTTAGCCTCTGGTGTACACATGTGCAGATACCTCTATGCCCCCTTTATAAGACTCTTCTTGACTGTCACTGTAAACATCCCTAACCAAGTCTTGAAGAAACGCTCATAGAGTCCCATAATCAAATAGTGGTTCCCCAAACATTATGGTGATTCTGGAAGAGTGACTTTTATACCAGTGCATCTGCTCTTCAGTCAATTCAGTTGCTCAGTCATGTCCGACTCTTTGCAACCCCATGAACCGCAGCACGCCAGGCCTCCCTGTCCATCACCAACTCCCAGAGTCCACCGAAACCCATGTCCATTGAGTCAGTGATGCCATCCAACCATTTCATCCTCTGTTGTCCCCTTCTCCTCCTGCCCTCAATCTTTCCCAGCATCAGGGTCTTTTCCAATGAGTCAGCTCTTCGCATCAGGTGGCCGAAGTATTGGAGTTTCAGCTTCAGCATCAGTCCTTCCAGTGAATATTCAGGACTGATTTCCTTTAGGATGGACTGGTTGGATCTCCTCACAGTCCAAGGGACTCTCAAGAGTCTTCAACAACACCACAGTTCAAAAGCATCAATTCTTCAGTGCTCAGCTTTCTTTATAGTCCAACTCTCACATCCATACATGACCACTGGAAAAACCATAGCCTTGACTAAAGACCTTTGTTGGCAAAGTAATGTCTCTGCTTTTTAATATGCATCTGCTATTAGATTGGACCAAGTTAAATTTTCATAGATCAAAAACAGTCTAATACTGACAATTTCATCTGATCCAACCTATAGTTTAACTCAGTCATTCTTAACCATTTTTTATCTAACTAGGTGAGTGATATTCTCACATCCCTAGCCTTGTCTTTATCCTGCATTTCCCCAACTGAAGGGGCATCATCCATCCAACTCTCAGGCCTAGTAACTAGAAATTGTCCAAACTCTACTTTCTCCTTTCTTTCTCCACATTCCAGTAATCAAGCCTTACCGATTCCTTTTTTAATGCCTTTTGAGTCCTCCTACTCTCCATTATCACCAGTCTCTTGGTTCAAGCTAGCATCATTTTTGGTCTACAATAAATGAACCAGTTTTCAAAAATTTCCCACATCCATTCGTGCCCTCATTGCTCTAACTTTTCTACTGCAGCCAGAGAGATATTTTCATAATCTGGTAATGACTCCACTTCATAAAGCCTTTCAATAATTTCCTATTGGCCTTGAGATAAAATCCATATTCTTAATGTGGCTACAAAGTCCTGCATTATCCAGCCCACTTCCCCAGCCTCAGTTTCTTCTCCTTCTCCCAAAGCCACACTGGCCTATTTCAACCCCTTAAACATGTGGTGTTCTTTCCAGTGTCTTGGTCTTTGCACATTCTGTTCCATCCTGCTCACTCATCCAGCCAATGCCAATCTTTCAGGGCTCAGCTTAAACTTTGTTTCCTCAAAGAGGCCTTCTTTGATTACCTGGGTCCCCTGTCATATGCTCACATGGCATCTGAATGTGTCTTCATGGGACTCCTCAAACTCATGAACTCAGAAAATCATCTTTACCATCACTAGGTATGTTACCGAACTCAGGTTCAGCTGCTCGTCCCTCAAACATCCAAAACTGAGAGACAAGTGTTGGGTTAAAGGAAAAGTAACTTTATTGAGGAAGCTGGCAATGGGGAGAAGCTGGACTCACGTTCAAAGGCCAATTCCCTGTTGTCAGTCAGGGCGCAAGAATTTTTAAAGGGTAGTTTCAAGGGTGTATAGATGGAGGAAGGTGGCTATGTGTAGAAAAGCACAGTTAACTCAAAATTGGTCATGTGTGGTCTGATCAGCATCCTCTTAAGTACATTAAAACTTCAGTTCTAGAGTTAATTTATTCTCATTTTATTGAGGCCAGTTCTTGAAATTGTGTAAGATGGAGCAGGTTTATCTTGACTACAATCTGAACATCACATAATTAACTTCTTTCACCTGGTAGGGGTTTTGGTCTTTATAAAACAGCTCAAAGGATATAGCTCAGATTATTATCTATAGTCCTTGAGGAGAAACTCTAAGTCTTTGACTTTGTTTAATGGCTAAAGTATTATTAATTTGTCTTGCTTGACCATTTCCCCTTGTTTCCACATTTTCTCATTTCTCTGATTAATTTTAGCCAAAGAATATATTTAATCACAGACAAGAAGCAGGCAGATGACATGGAGGGGAGGGAGTCTGTCATGGGAAGGCACCATTACAGGTAGAGACTATTTCTGTCTTGCTCACTATTGTGTCCTCTGTGTTTGGCACAGGATCTGCCATGTGACTGATTTTAACACGTATTAAATGAATAAATGACACTTTTATGAACATGTCCAGCATGAGATAAGATTCTTAGTTTTTTTTCCTATAAAATTCCCATTGCCATGTTTGTAGTTCTATCCTTTTTTTCTCTCACTTTAAAGAGAAGACTAAAACTTAAGCTAGAACAGAAATATTTTTGACAAAACTTAAATGTCCCAATTTTTTATATAGATAGACATAGACATGATACCTATAATGTGTATATGTAATTACTATCAGTAACCAATTTATTGTGGCAGAGTTCATAGTTGATTTAGCATGTATTAAGGCTGACATGGCCATTGAGAGCAGTTGGTTTAATCTACCTTGAACAGCTCAGCCTTGAAGCACAGACACATTGCTACAGGCATGTCAAGTTTTAGAGTTGTTTTCTTTGGTTAAAGATGCCTTCATTTACCAGTACTCTTGCCTGGAAAATTCCATGGGAGGAGGAGCCTGGTAGGCTGCAGTCCATGGGGTCGCTAAGAGTCGGATACGACTGAGCGACTTCCCTTTCACTTTTCACTTTCATGCATTGGAGCAGGAAATGGCAACCCACTCCAGTGTTCTTGCCTGGAGGATCCCAGGGATGGGGGAGCCTGGTGGGCTTCTGTCTATGGGGTTGCACAGAGTCGGACATGACTGAGGCGACTTAGTAGTAGCAGCAGCCTTCATTTAGGGGAAACAGAGTTGAATGGAGCATGAGGGATGTCAGCCATATTTTTGTGCCCTGAGTACATTGCTCTTTGTGTTTGAGTAGGGAGTGTGGGGAAGAGATGAAATGTGGAAAAAGTTGAAGGCAACTCTGAACTTCCAGTTGGAGAGAAAAGACTTACTTTAGCAAATCATTGGCCAGAGATGTATTAATATGTGTTTTGCTTCCTGAACATTACTGACCAGAGATGTATCAATATGTCTTTATAGAGGGACACAATTAGCATCACCTTGTGAAATTGTTAGAATTTAAAATTGATCAAGGGTTCATTACACAACTTATGATTATCATTCACATTTTGTTACATTAGGTTTTTGTTCAGTCTTGTATATATTATAAACTTGAGTTTATTACCATAAAATTTTCAAAAATGACACGTTGTGAAACTTCTCATTTCTAAAAGAGCCTTCCCACAAAGATCTACCTTGTAGACTATCAGGTAAAATAAAAAGAAAAGGAAATAATATCCAAAGGGCTGAAAAAGAAGTGCAGCCAAAAAGTGTAGTCTGCTTTTCTAGGGGAAAGTGCAGTGAAACATGGTATATATTTTTTAAATTTTATTATTTATTTTTGGCTGTGTTGGATCTTCATTGCTGCGTGGGCTTTTATCTCTAGTTGATGAGAACAGGGGCTACTCTTGGCAGCGCACAGGCTTCGCATTGCAGTGGCTTCTCTTGTTGCAGAGCACAGGCTGTATGGTGTGCGGGCTTTAGTGGTTGCGGCACGTGGGCTCAATAGTTGCAGTGCCTGGCCTCTAGAGCACAGGCTCAATAGTTGTGGAGCCCGGCTTAGTTGTTCCACGGCATGTGGGATCTTTCTGACCCAGGAATCAAGCCTTTGTCTCCTGCACTGGCAGGCAGATTCTTTACCCCTGAGCCACCAGAGATGCCCCAAACACGGTATATTGGTAATAGATGTTCTCTCCCCCGCTATACTGCCTATTACACTCTAATCAGATATTAGGGTGCTTTTTCAGTAAGACATGTACAAAGTTTCAGATAAATACATTAAGTGCAAAAATAGTTGTTAATATTTACTCAAACAGAAGTGTTTCAATATTCACATATATAATAAATCATCAGCTACAGGTATTAGTTTCTGCAAAAAATGTCCTGGTCAATAATGTATTTTAAGGAAACATCCAGATGAGAAAATAAGAGTGTTTCAGATGCAGTCAGAGTATAACTAAAGGAAAAGATGCCAGAGTCCAAAGGATTTAACTAAAGAGAATGCAACACCTTATTTTTGGAGGTATGGTTAAGGGGACCAACAAGGGATGGTGAACCATCCAATCCAGTCAGTGGAAAACTGTTGTAACCCTTTGGCCTGAAGGGGCAAAAAGGAAGAAATGGTGTTGCCAAAATCCTGAGAGAGCTGGAGTGGGGCCACTCACCCGGAGCTTGGTGGTGGAGGGATACAGCTCTTCCCATCTCTGCTGGAGCCTCCCATTGTCCAGACCTGGTCAGGAGTCAGCAAGGGAGGGAGACCACATGATAGAGGTCAGCTTTCTGGGATCCTGAGTACAGAAGAGAAAGGCAGAGAGTGGATCTGGGTGGAGTGGGGTCAAAAAAGAACTACACAGATAGCATATAACTAGTACTAGATTCATGATAATGTTATCAAAGGCAGGTCCTGCTTCTCGCCCCTTACAAAATCAACCGTTTTTGTTCAGTCACTCTGTGGTGTCTGACTCTTTGTGACCCCATGGACTGCAGCACTCCAAGTCTCCCTGTCCTTCCCTATCTCCCAGAGTTTGCTCATTTGCTCATTGATGTCATCCAACCATCTCATCCTCTGCCTCCCCTTTTTCCTTCTGCCCTCAATCTTTCCCAGCATCAGGGTTGTCTTCAAATGGGTTGTCTCTTCTCATCAGGTGGCCAAAGTATAAGAGCTTCAGCTTCAGCATTAGTCCTTCCAGTGAATATTCAGGGTTTATTTCCTTTAGGATTGACTGGTTTGATCAATTACATACTCACAGATGTCGGTAGAAAGGAAAGGTGCCTTTAATCAGAATGAGGGCAATCTGGGGAGATGGTGGACTCAGCATCCTTCAAAAACCACCTCCGAATATTCTGCTTGGGCATGGAAGTTTTAATTGGAAGGAGGGAAGTAATCTCAGTTAATCATTGAGATAGGGGGTCAGAGTCATCACCATTTCTCACTGTGTGCAGGCTTGTATTCAGGCTATTGACTCCTTGTGATCTTCCTCTGGAAGTTATCTTGTTCAGTTATTTGTTTGGGAGATTATTGAAAGGGAAGCTAAGAAAGAGATCTGGTTATCTGTTAATCGCATATTCTTCATTTCTGCTTCTTTGATCTTCGGAAAGAACTAACAGGTTGGGCAAGGTATTGTGTGATTAAAAGATCTGAAAGGTGAGCTTGGACCTAAGATGAGAGTATGGGGGTGCCTGTTTTTAAAACTTGCAGTATAGCTTTGTTCAAGTGACAAGAAAAGGGGCTTCCTGCCGAGGGAAGCTTCCTATAAAAAGCTGCTCACAATAATAACTGAATATGCATTAAAATATAGCTAATGAGCTTCCCTCAAAGCTCAGTTGGTAAAGAATCTGCCTGCAATGCAGGAGACCTGGGTTTGATCCCTGGGTCGGGAAGATCCCCTGGAGAAGAAAATGGCAAACAACTCTAGTATTCATTCTTGCCTGGAGAATTCCATGGACAGAGGAGCCTGACAGGCTACAGTCCATGGGGTTGCAAGAGTCAGACATGACTTAGTGACTAAACCATCACCATGCATTTGAGTCAGTTATTTCTTATCTTGCTAAATAAATGAATTAAAGACTTATAATATCTTCTAGTTCCTGGCCTTTGTATCCAATTATTGAGTAAAAGAACATCTTTTTGATTCCACATATACTCTGTATGTATAGTTGGGTTGAACTCCTCTAGTTTTTTTCTTTCTGAATTTGTGTTTTGCCACTAATAGTTAACATGTATTAGTGCAATGGCACCCCACTCCAGTACTCTTGCCTGGAAAATCCCATGGGTGGAGGAGCCTGGTGGGCTACACAGTCCATGGGGTCGCTAAGAGTTGGACACGACTGAGTGACTTCACTTTCATTTTTCACTCTCATGCATTGGAGAAGGAAATGGCAACCCACTCCAGTGTTCTTGCCTGGAGAATCCCAGGGGCGGGGCAGCCTGGTGGGCTGCCGTCCATGGGGTCGCACACAACTGAAGCGACTTAGCAGCAGTAGCAGTGCTATCTTAGTGACAGGCACTGCTTCAGTCCTTTACATATATTAACTCAGTAATTCTCAGAACAATTTTATGAGCTAGGTATACTATTGCCTAATTAGTAGGCAATGCAGAACTGTACCTTTTTTTGTCCTTATACTGTGTGCTGCTGAGGTGCTGGTGACCTTCCCTTGTTGCTACACAGGCCGCTGCTATGCAGGCCTCACTGGGATGAGGCACTAGCCGAGGAGTACTTCTCACTTCTAATCTGCAATAAGCCCTGTAATAACTGCACGGGGTCCAATGATTGCTAGATTATCATGGTGATCATTTCATAATGTATGCAAGTGTCAAATCACTATGTTGTAGGGAAAAAAGTGTTAAGTCATTCTGATGAGTCCAACTCTTTGTGACTTCATAGACTGTAGCCTGCCTGGCTCTTCTGTCATGGAATTCTCCAGGCAAGTGGGTAGTCTGGAGTGGGTAGTCATTCCCTTCTCCAGGTGATCTTCCTAACCCAGGGACTGAACCCAGGTCTCCCGCATGGCAGGCTGACTCTTTACTGTCTGAGCCACCAGGGGTTAGATGGTTGCTAGATTATCATGATGATCATTTCATAATGTATGCAAATGTCAAATCACTATGTAGTAAGCCTGAAACAAACATTCTATGTTAGCGGTATTTCAATTGAAAAAAACCCTATTGCTTACCACAATGGAAAACACACACACACACACACACACACAAACAGCCCTTCTGGGCAATTTGTTTGCAGAGTGAGTTTCCTCTGGAGTTTTCCTAGGTAGGGAGTGACTTCAGGATTCAGAATAGGCTCTCTCTCGTGCATATAACATCAACAATAAATGAGATGTTTTGGCCGACTTCCAGTGCGAATGCACAAAGGTTCACAGAAGTGAGCTCTTTGCACAGGTATGAGCTCTGTGCACATACATACCTTCTTGTATGTGTAGAGAGAGTATGTCTAACTAATGGTGTAGTCTTCACTTCTCACTTTGGCCTTATCATGCTTCTTTCTTCTTAATCTGTTCTTTCTTCTGTCCTGTATCCAGAGCAGCAGGAGCTCTGTATCCAGAGTGAGGAGACATTCCTTCTTGTTAAGTGAGGAAATGATATTAAGTCTTGTCAAAATACATGGAAACAGTAGCTATAGAGTCCTCTATGGAGGAGACCCATCCAACCCTGCAGGCCAGGGCACCTCCTGATATTTTGTGCCCATCTCTGTGACCTTGACCAATTTTCTGGGGTGACTGTCCAGCTTCCATCAGAACCACTGATCTTGCCATTGACTTTTTTGGATACATGTAGAAGCTGAAGCTATAGATGTCAAGGTCCCACATAAATGTTATCAAAACTGGGGCTAGAATCAGGGGTTCCAATTCCTCATTCAGAGGTTTTCCTCTGCCATACTTTCCTTCCACACAGGAAACCACAGAATGGCAGTCAAGATGTCCTGGAAAGTTAGCACACTTTTTCAAGGTCGTGCAATGACATTTTGACATTCTTTACATTCAAAAAAAGAATAGTTTTGAATTGTGTGCTGTTCCTCTCCAGTTCCTGTGTGCTGGAGAAAAAGTGAGGAGAAACACTTTGGGATCAGGGTCCTATTGTATGGCCCTTAGATGGCAGCAGTGGACAGTTCCAGCTGGAACCTCAAGGATCTTTGAGAATCAGCAGCTCACGGCATCATGCCATGGTCCTTTTCCAAAGGATAAGACACAGTCTGCCCTTTTGAAGACGGAAACGAGCCTGTTGAGACACCTGCTTTCAAATTGGCAAAGTGAAAGTGATTAGTATGAAAGTAGTTTATAAAGGCTTCTCTATATTTTCAGCTTCTTAGGGTGGTTCTCTTTAGAATGAACAGCAAAATTTTCCTGAGTAATTTTTGAAGCTAATGCTCATAAGTGAAAAGGAGTATGAGAGTTGCTTATGGTCAGCTTAACATCTATGGGAATGAGAAGTGTTGAAGGAGTTGCGTACAGATTCAACTGCTGATTATATGGGGTTGCTCTTTCCATAACAGCTCACCTCTCCCACTGCCTGCCTGTTGACAATTGCCACAACCATTAGCCCCTTGGGCAGAGTAGCTAATGACAGAATCAAGTGGATTACTCACATCTCTTTAGCCACTTGTGAGCAGTTTATCTGAGGATTGATCACATATTGTCCTGTGCTATTTACCATTTGCATTCAACAGCTTGAAAATCGTCACTTGTTCAGGGTTAAGTAGTAAAGGACACTGATTTAACTTAATTTGCCACCTACTATACTTTCTAATGAGATGGTAAAGGAAGAAGGAAACAGACATTTAAACCTCTACTATGCACCATTTACTATGCTCTCACTTGTTCTGTTATCTCATTACAATAATGCCATTACCCCCATTTTAGAGATGAGCAAAATGGTGCTCAGAGAAGGTTATTTAGCTGGAAGGTTTCAACTGAATTGATTTGAATTGCTCTACTTGACTTCAGAGCTCTAGTTTCCTTTTATTCTGTGCCATCTGCCGCAAAAGAGCAGTTGCTGGTTTGTTTATATCTAGCTATGCAAGGGCAGTATTAATTGTAGCGTGATATAAAGAACATGTGTGTGTGTGTTTTTTAAAAAAAGTCAATGTATCCCAACAACTCACAGAAAAGGTAGGATTAGGACTCAGAAAATTATCATCCTCATGGGTTGTGGCATAGTCCACTGCCATCGTTTTACAGCCAATAGCATATTACTTATCTTCTTCTTGTGCACCCAAATCTACTCACCCATAAAACAGGGATGAGACTGCACCAGCTTGGGAATGTTGTGCAGATAAAGTGATTAATAATAGAAAAGCACTTTGAAAAGAGAAAGTGTTCTGCTGATGCTATGCTCTGCTGGTCTAGGACAAATTATTTTGAGATCTCTCTTAGTCTTAAGATGTTTAAATTAGATGAGGGGTTGGCATAGTATTTTTCACTATTTCTGTTAATGTGCACTGTTCTGAAAAAGGGCACAGAACAAACACTTTGATAAAATATAATTGCCAATTGGTAGAATGAGATTTTCTAATTCAACTAAATTAAAGATGACAGAAAGTGCTATGAATTTTTTCACACAAAGACCTGTCATATGGGAGGACAAACAGTCAAAACTGGTAAGAGAAGATTATTTAAAAATAGAAGAATGTAAAATTAATGGAATGTACTCAGGTTTGGTACCAGTTTTATGTTAAGTACCCTGTTTCCCAAATAGACCATCCTCTTCAAATTGAGCTCATGGACACAGTTTTGGCCCTTTTGGAGGTTGTTTCATATTTGATCTTCACATTCCTGGAATATTGAAAATAAAATAAATTAGTTGTTCTATACAATTGAACCTTTAATTTTTAAATAAAAATCCCAAACTATGTACAATCAAAAGTTAGCCTTGGAATACAGATTATATTTCATAAATCTTCATAGTTCTTTTTGAAGGGAGCTTTTAGAATAAATAAAACTTGTACACCTTATGTTTGTAGTTCCCTGAGTCTAGGGGTCTTTAACACTGAGCGGTCCATTCACTATCAATTGGTTTGTTTAATGCAAGAAATAGAAGTTCTTTAATTTTCCCCCTTCAAATAGGGCTGGAATTTTTATACTTTTTTAAGGTAAGATGACTTCCCTGGAGTGACTTCTCTCTTAGTATGACTAAAGTTATCTGATGCCAAATCTTGATTTGTAAGAATGGCTTAAGCCGTGTACCTTTAAGGCTTGATTAAGTATGGGAGAATATCTGGCCTGGTTTTATGAGCCACATTTTTGTAGCTGAGAGTAACAGATTGTTGGGTTTGATTGTATTTACTTGCTGAACAGAATTTTTTTGAACATAACGCTATTTGTGTTGGGAGATGGGATCTAATGTGGAAGGACGTTAAGGTAAACTTTTGAAGATCTCTTTAAACTAGACTTCTCACCTCTCTAAAAATGGCCATTTAGGATTTCAGAGTTAAAACATGGAAGTAATTGTTCCCAAATCCTCCATTTGCTGTTGTCATGAACTTAATGCCCCTTTACATCAAATTGGCAAACTTAAGAAACAACATCCCTCTTTATATATGTGTGTGTGTGTGTGTGTGTGTGTGTGTGTGTATATAACACTTTCCAATTCATTATGTTTTGTTGTTGTTCAGTTGCTAAGTCATGTCTGACTCTTTATGATCCCATGGACTGCAGCACACCAGGCTCCCTTGTTCCTCATTATGTCCCAGAGTTTGCTCAGATTCATGTCCATTAAGTCAGTGATTCTACCTAACCATCTCATTCTCTGCCACCCCCTTCTCCTTTTGCCTTCAGTCTTTCTAAGAATCAGGGTCTTTTCCAATGAATCGTCTTTTAGAATCAGGTGGCCAAAGTATTGGAGCTTCAGTTTCAGCATCAGTCCTTCCAATAAATATTCAAAGTTAATATCCTTTAGGATTGATTGACGGGTTTGATCTCCTTGTAGTCCAAGGGACTCTTGAGAGTCTTCTCTCCAGCACCACAATTCAAAAGCATCAATTCTTCATTGCTCAGCCTTATTTATGGTCCAACTCTCACATCCATACATGACTAATGGAAAAACCATAAGCTAAGCTAAGCTAAGTCAGTTCAGTTGTGTCTGACTCTGTGCGACCCCATAGATGGCAGCCCACCAGGCTTCCCCGTCCCTGGGATTCTCCAGGCAAGAACACTGGAGTGGGTTGCCATTTCCTTCTCCAATGCATGAAAGTGAAAAGTGAAAGTGAAGTCGCTCAGTCGTGTCCGACTTCAGCAATCCCATGGACTGCAGCCTACCAGGCTCCACCGTCCCTGGGATTCTCCAGGCAAGAACACAGGAGTGGGTTGCCATTTCCTTCTCCATAGCTTTGACTATATGGACCTTTGTCAGCAAAGTGATATCTCTGTTTTTTGATATGCTCTCTAGGTTTGTCATAGCTTCTCTTCCAAGGATTGGCAAGCATCTTTTAATTTCATGGCTGCAGTCATTGTCCGCAGTGATTTTGGAGCCCAAGAAGATAAAATCTGTCATTGCTTCCACTTTTTCCCTTTTTATTTGTCATGAAGTTATGGGATTGGATGCCATGGTCTTAGTTTTTGAATGCTTACTTTCAAGCCAGCTTTTTCACTCTCCTCTTTCACCCTCATCAAGAGGCTCTTTAATTCCTCTTCACTTTCTGCCATTAAAGTGGTATCATCTGCATATCTGAGGTTGTTGATATTTCTCCTGGCAGTCTTGATTCTACCTTGTGAGTCATTTATCCTGGCATTTCACATGATGTATTCTGCATATAAGTTAAGTAAGCAGGGTGACAGCATATAGCCTGGTTCCCAATTTTGAACCAGTCTGTTGTTCCATGCCTGGTTCTAACTGTTGACTCTTGACCCACATACAGATTTCTCAGGAGACAGATAAGGTGGTCTAGTACTCCCATCTCTTTAGGAATTTTCCGCAGTTCATTAGATATAGTATATAATAAATTAAATATACTCAGATAATAAAGAACCTGCCTGCAATGCAGGAGACCTGGATTCAATCCCTGTGTAGAGAAGATCCGCAAGAGGAAGGCATGGCAATCCACTCCACTATTCTTGCCTGGAGAATTCCATGGATAGAGAAGTCTGGCAGGCTACAGTCCATGGGGTCACAAAGAGTCTGAGTGACTAACACTTACATAGAGAGAAAAATTTATACTTGTAGATACTCAACAGGCTATTAAACATTTTCGTTAAAGAAAGGTCTATATGATCTATACCCACAGAAGATGGATTTACATCTTACTTAAAAGAGCTATAAATACCTAAAGAGCAATTTTCCTTAATCAGATCATTAATTTTCCAGCTTTAATTAAGATAATTTAAAAACTTGTTCAATGGAGCAGCACAGTCTCCTCTGTATTTCTGGTTGGCATCCGCTGTCATCCTTCTGGAATTTATTTATTAAAGTAACATGTTCATGCTCTGAGGTCCTGGAATGAAATCCTTTCTCTGAGTAGCTCTTTGAAACTTGATAGATTAAATTGCCTTCTAATGCTATTATCTACTTGTATCTCAATAAGAATTGTCTTGAAAGATTTTGCAAAATACCTTCTAAAATGGTATATTTGCTACTTTTTGGCATAGTTGTGAGTTGGTAATGAATTAAAAATAAAAACTTCCTGGCACTTGGGCAGAAACATTAAAAAAATTTTAAAAATACACCCATCCTTCAAAATAGCGATTGTATTTCTGTGAATTCATTCTAAGTGAAAGTTGCTCAGTCGTATCCAACTCTTTGCGACCCCATGGACTATACAGTCTATGGAGTTCTCCAGGCCAGAATACTGGAGTGTGTAGCTTTTCCTTTCTCCAGGGGATCTTCCCAACCCAGGGATCGAACTCAGGTCTCCTGCATTGCAGGCGGAGTCTTTACTAGCTGAGCCACAAGGGAAGCCCATGAATTCATTCTAAAGAATAAAACGAAGTTAGTCTAGGTTCCCAACTAACACAATTGACTATATAGTATTGTACTGTAATAGGTTTATAATGCTTTTCACACAAATAATATGTAAAAAAATCAATCACAAGAAACAAGAAAGCCTTCTTAATCTTACAGTACAATACCTTGAAAAGGACAATCAGATCAGATCAGTCGCTCAGTAGTGTCTGACTTGTTGCGACCCCATGAATCTCACCACGCCAGGCCTCCCTGTCCATCACCAACTCCCGGAGTTCACCGAGACTCACGGCCATCAAGTCAGTGATGCCATCCAGCCATCTCATCCTCTGTCGTCCCCTTCTCCTCCTGCCCCCAGTCCCTCCCAGCATCAGAGTCTTTTCCAATGAGTCAACTCTTCGCATGAGGTGGCCAAAGTACTGGAGTTTCAGCTTTAGCATCATTCCTTCCAAAGAACACCCAGGGCTGATCTCCTTCAGAATGGACTGGTTGGATCTCCTTGCAGTCCAAGAGACTCTCAAGAGTCTTCTCCAACACCACAGTTCAAAAGCATCAATTCTTCGGCACTCAGCCTTCTTCACGGTCCAACGCTCACATCCATACATGACCACAGGAAAAACCATAGCCTTGACTAGATGAACCTTTGTTGGCAAAGTAATGTCTCTGCTCTTGAACATGCTATCTAGGTTGGTCATAACTTTCCTTCCAAGGAGTAAGCGTCTTTTAATTTCATGGCTGCAGTCACCATCTGCAGTGATTTTGGAGCCCAGAAAAATAAAGTCTGACACTGTTTCCACTGTTTCCCCATCTGTTTCCCATGAAGTGGTGGGACCGGATGCCATGATCTTCGTTTTCTGAATGTTGAGCTTTAAGCCAACTTTTTCACTCTCCTCTTTCACTTTCATTAAGAGGCTTTTGAGTTCCTCTTCACTTTCTGCCATAAGGATGGTGTCATCTGCATATCTGAGGTTATTGATATTTCTCCCGGCAATCTTGATTCCAGCTTGTGTTTCTTCCAGTCCAGCGTTTCTCATGATGTACTCTTCATATAAGTTAAATAAACAGGGTGACAATATACAGCCTTGACAAACTCCTTTTCCTATTTGGAACCAGTCTGTTGTTCCATGTCCAGTTCTAACTGTTGCTTCCTGACCTGCATACAAATTTCTCAAGAGGCAGATCAGGTGGTCTGGTATTCCCATCTCCTTCAGAATTTTCCACAGTTTATTGTGACCCACACAGTCAAAGGCTTTGGCATAGTTAATAAAGCAGAAATAGATGCTTTTCTGGAACTCTCTTGCTTTTTCCACGATCCAGCGGATGTTGGCAATTTGATCTCTGGTTCCTCTGCCTTTTCTAAAACAGCTTGAACATCAGGAAGTTCACAGTTCACATATTGCTGAAGCCTGGCTTGGAGAATTTTGAGCATTACTTTACTAGTGTGTGAGATGAGTGCAATTGTGCGGTAGTTTGAGCATTCTTTGGCATTGCCTTTCTTTGGGATTGGAATGAAAACTGACCTTTTCCAGTCCTGTGGCCACTGCTGAGTTTTCCACATTTGCTGGCATATTGAGTGCAGCACTTTCACAGCATCATCTTTCAGGATTTGGAATAGCTCAAATGGAATTCCATCACCTCCACTAGCTTTGTTCATAGTGATGCTTTCTAAGGCCCACTTGACTTCCCATTCCAGGATGTCTGGCTCTAGGTCAGTGATCACACCATCCTGATTATCTGGGTCATAAAGATCTTTTTTGTACAGTTCTTCTGTGTATTCTTGCCACCTCTTCTTAATATCTTCTGCTTCTGTTAGGTCCATACCATTTCTGTCCTTTGTCGAGCCCATCTTTGCATGAAATGTTCCTTTGGTATCTCTGATTTTCTTGAAGAGATCCCCAGTCTTTCCCATTCTGTTGTTTTCCTCTATTTCTTTGCATTGATTGCTGAAGAAGGCTTTCTTATCTCTTCTTGCTATTCTTTGGAACTCTGCATTCAGATGTTTATATCTTGCCTTTTCTCCTTTGCTTTTCGCTTCTTTTCTTTTCACAGCTATTTGTAAGGCCTCCCCAGACAGCCATTTTACTTTTTTGCATTTCTTTTCCATGGGGATGGTCTTGATCCCTGTCTCCTGTACAATGTCACGAACCTCATTCCATAGTTCATTAGGCACTCTTATCTATCAGATCTAGGCCATTAAATCTATTTCTCACTTCCACTGTATAATCATAAGGGATTTGATTTAGGTCATACCTGAATGGTCTAGTGGTTTTCCCTACTTATATTAGAGTACAACAGCTGGCATACCGGGGCTGGCACAGGTGAACAGGCAAGAACAGTTACTGACTAGAGGAGGAAGAAGTGAGAGATGGTAGAGCTGAAGGATTGTCAGCAATAGGAGACAGAGGGCAAACTGCAGTTTTGCTCATGCCTGACATTTTTGGAATGCTCATTTACATCTTTGAAAGTTCACAACTTGAAGGTTCATACATAGGGGACTTATTGTAATGTAAGTCTCAAGTCAAAGATATAAGTTTCTACTTTTAGAAGCTTAAAAAAGAAAAAGGGCAAATGTTTAATTTACCAAAGAAAGCATTAAAGGATAATAATAAAAATTAAAAATGAAATTGAGAACAGAGTAGAAGAAATCAATGAAACCAAAGATTGATTCTCTAAAAAGATCAATAAAACTGATAAGCCTCTAGCCAAGCAGACCAAGGAAATAGAAGACAAATTACCAATATCAGGAATGGAAAAGGAGACATTGCTATAGACCCTTGAGATATTAAATAATAAGGCAGTACTATAGGTTTATGCCCATTTAGATGAAAATGGACAAATTCTTAGAAAGACATAAACTAACAAAGCTTACAGAGGAAGAAACAGAAAATGTGAGTTGTCTTATATATATTAAATAAATTGAATTCATAGTCAAAAACCTTCTAGGCCCAGATGACTTCACTAGTGAAATCCACTAATAACTTAAGGAATAAATAATACCAGTGCTACACAATCTATCCAAGAAGATAGAGGAGGAAGGAACACTTCTCAGTTCATTTAATAATTCCAGCATCATCCTGACACCATAACCAAAGACATTAAAAGAAAACTACAGGGACTTCCCTGGTGGTCCAGTGGTCAAGACTGTGTGTTCCCAATGCAGGGGCCCGGGTTCAATACCTGGTTAGGGAAATAGATCCCACATGCCACAACTAAGACCAAGTGCAGCCAAATAAATAAATAATGTTTAAGAAAAGAAAAGAAAACTACAAACCAACATCATTAAGTAATGTTATCGTTCAGTTGCTAAGTCACGTCTGACTTTTTGTTATCCCATGAACTGCAGCATGCCAGGCTTCCCTGTCATTGAAAGTGAAAGTGAAAATGAAGTCGCTCAGTCGTGTCTGACTCTTTGCAACCCCATGGACTGTAACCTACCAGGCTCCTCCATCCATGGGATTCTCCAGGCAAGAGTACTGGAGTGGGTTGCCATTTCCTTCTCCAGGGGATCTTCCCAACCCAGGGATTGAACCCGGGTCTCCCGCATTCCAGGCAGATGCTTTAACTGCTGAGCCACCAGGGAAGCCCTGTCATTAGAGGAATATAAATTATTACAACAATGCCAACAGACTAAATAACCTAGATGTAATAAATAGATTCCCAGAAACATTCAACCTAACAAAATGAAATTAAGAAATAGAAAGCCTGAACGATAAATGAGGAGATTGAACCAATAATCCAAAACCTGCCAGCATGGAAAGCTTAAGAACACATGGCTTCATGAATGAATTCTGCCATTCATTTAAAGAAGAATTAATACCAATTCTTAAACTTTTCCAAAAAATAGGAGAAAGAATACTTTCAAACTTATTTTGTGAAGCCAACACTACTCTCATATCAAAGTCAGACAAAGACATAAGAAAACTAGAGGCCAATATCCCTGATGAACATAAATGCAAAAATATTCAAAATACTAGCAAGACAAATTCAATGACACATGAAAAAAATTATTTACTGTGCCCAAATGGTATTTATTCCTGGGATATGAATTTGTTTAAAATATGCAAATCAATTAGTGTGACCATATTTGTGTGACCATATTAACAGAACAAAAGAAAAAACTCACATAATAACAGATACAGAAGAATGATTTGACAAAATGCTTTTTGTGTATCCACTTATGATAAATTTTCTCAACAATATAGTAATAGAATGAACATATTTCAATATCTAATAAATGCCATATTTCAAAAGCTAACAGCTAACATAATTGGAGAAAAAGTGTTTTCCTTCTAAAATTCTGTACAAGGCAAGGATTCCCACTCTTGCTGCTTGTATTCAACATAGTACTAATGTCCTAGCCAGAGCAACTAGACAAGAAAAAGAAACAAAAGGCATCTAAATCACAAAGGAAGAAGTAAAAATTATTTCTCTTTGCAGGTAACATTATTATATACATGGAAAACTCTAAAGACTCAATAAAAACAAAAGCATGTTTGAACTATTAAATGAATTGAGTAAATATTCAGGGTGTGAAAACATACAAAAACCATTCATTCTATACATACACAACAAACTATCTGAAGAAAAATTAAGAAAACAATCCTACTTACAATAGCAACAAAAAGAATAAAATACTTAGGAATAAGCTTAACCAATAAGCTGAAAATTATGAAACATTAATGAAAAAATTAAAGAAGATGCAGATAAATGGAAACACATTCCATCTTCATGAGTTCCAAGGGTTCATGTTGTTAAAATATCCGTACTGCCCAAAGCCATCTACAGATTCATTGTTCAGTTCAGTTGTTCAGTCGTGTCTGACTCTGTGACCCCGTGGACTGCAGCATGCCAGGCTTCCCTATCCATCACCCACTCCCGGAACTTACTCAAACTCATGTCCATTGAGTCGGTGATGCCATCCAACCATCTTATCCTCTCTCGTCCCCTTCTCCTTCCGCATTCAATCTTTCTCAGCATCAGGGTCTTTTCCAATGAGTCAGTTCTTCACATCAGGTGGCCAAAGTATTGGGAGTTTCAGCTTCAGCATCAGTCCTTCCAGTGAATATTCAGGACTGATTTCCTTTAAGATTGACTGATTGGATCTCCTTGCAGTCCAAGGGACACTCAAGAGTCTCCTCCAACACCACAGTTCAAAAGCATCAATTCTTCGGTGCTCAGCTTTCTTTATACCCAACTCTCACATCCGTACCTGACTACTGGAAAAACCATAGCTTTGACTAGACAGACCTTTGTTGGCAAAGTAATGTCTCTGTTTTTGAATATGCTGTCTAGGTTGGTCATAGCTTTTCTTCCAAGGAGCAAGTGTCTTTTAATTTCATGGCTGCAGTCACCATCTGCAGTGATTTTGGAGCCCATGAAAATAAAGTCTCACTGTTTTCATTGTTTCCCCATCTATTAGATTCATTGTAATCCCTATCAAAATTCCAATGGCATCTTTCACAGAAATACAAAAAACAGTTCTAAAACTTGTATTAAGCCACAAAAGACCACAATGGCCAAGGCAGTTTTGAACAAGAACACACTTTGAGGCATCACACTTTCTGATTTCAAACTGCTTCACAAATCTACAGTTAAAACCATATGGTATTGGCATAAAAACAGATATATAGACCAATGAATAGAATAGAGAGCCCAGAAATAAACCCATATTTATATAATCAGCAATCAATATTTCACAAGGGAACCAGGAATACTAAATGGGGAAAGAATAGTCTCTCCCATAAATGGTGTTGGGAAAACTGGGTATTCACAGGCAAAAGAATAAATTTGAACCCCTGTCTTATACAACTCACAAAAATTAATTCAAAATTACTTAAATAGAGCTAAACCTTAAAACTCTTAGAAGAAAGCATAGAGAAAAAGCTGCTTGATATTGGTCTTGGTGATTTTTTTTGCATATGACACCTAAAACAACAAAAGCAAAATCAACAATTGCAGCTACATCAAACTAAAATCAACTACACAGCAGAAGAAACAGTCAATGAAATGGCAGCCTATGGAATGGGTGAAACGTACGCAAACTGTATATCTAATGAGGCTGTGCCTGTGAAGGTTGCTCAGTCATGTCCGACTCTTTGCAACCCCATGGACTGCAGCCTGTTAGGTTCCTCTGTCCATGGGATTCTCCAGGCAGGAATACTGGAGTGGGTAGCTGTTCCCTTCTCCAGGGGATCTTCCCAACCCAGGAATCGAGCCCAGGTCTCCCACATTGCAGGCCGATTCTTCACCATCTGAGCCACCAGGGAAGCCCATATCTAAGGAGGTGTTATATCCAAAATATGTGAGGAATTCATACAGCCTAATAGCAAGAAGACAATGCAGTTTAAAAAGGGGCAAAGATTATAGATTGGAAGACTCAATGTGAAAGATGTCAGTTCTTCCAAAACTGATTGATTAAATTCTAGGAATTCCCTGTTAAACTCTCAACATTATTTTCAGTGTTTCCAAATGAGAACAAAGTAAAATGTCTGTTTACACTGGAATGGATAATTAACTGTGGTGTACTCATACAAAGGAATACTATTCTGTGATAAAAATGAATACAGCTTCACAAAAAGTTTTATGAATCTCACAAACATTACATAGAATGAAAGAAGCAAGACGTGTTAAAAATGCTATATGATCACATGTATATGGAGTTCAAAAAACAGAATGAGGCAAAACTAAGGTAGAGTTTGGAGATGTACACTTAGGTCACCAAACCATGGAGAAAACCAAGGATACGGGTTCTCCATGAAGGGAGAAGACCATGTTTGGGAGAGATCATGAGGATGGCTTTTCAGGTGCTCCCAGTGCAATGGCACCCCACTCCAGTACTCTTGCTTGGAAAATCCCATGGACGGAGGAGCCTGGTAGGCTGCAGTCCATGGGGTCGCTAAGAGTCGGACACGACTGAGCGACTTCACTTTCCCTTTTCACTTTCATACATTGGAGGAGGAAATGGCAACCCACTCCAGTGTTCTTGCCTGGAGAATCCCAGGGACGGCGGGGCCTGGTGGGCTGCCGTCTGTGGGGTTGCAAAGAGTTGGACATGACTGAAGCGACTTAGCAGCAGCAGCAGCAGCAGCAGTGCTGTGTTTCTTGACCAAGGGAGCAATTACATGGTGCTCATTTTGTTATAAATTATCATTTAATATCCTTTGTATACTACTTTTCTAAATCTATGTCACATTCTACAATTTAAAAAAAAAGATGAAAAATGAAGGAGTTGAATTGGATTAAATTCTTTTCTTTCTGAAGTTTGACTCTGGGTTTAAGCATCAAAACTGCATCAGATTTTAAGTTGTTTAAAAAGAACATATATCTGGTCCATGCTAAGATCCCAATTGGAAGTCTGAGGGGGCAGAGGAGCTTCACATACTGAGAAAAAGTATTGAGGGGCAAACAATATTGTTGGGAAACACTCCCCTTACACAAACTTGGTCTTAATGCCCAATTCATTTGCAAGTTCAGCACCTTGCAGAGAAGTATACCTACTTTATTTTAAATAGAGTTGAATGCAAAAAGAAAAGCTTCCATTTATTTCCCTTGAATGGAAAGTCAAAATCCGTTCTCATATTCATTGTTGAAAAAATTTTAACAAAAAAGTCTTTGGAATAATGAAACAAATAGTATGTTCTAATTTTGGCTGTGTTCAAAGTACTCCAATAAGTAGTTATCAAAAATTATGTGACACAATTTTGTAGATGATAGGTCTTTCTGGAAGTATTTATCTCCAAGACTTATTTGCATTTACTGGAACTTCCTAGAACACTGGCTCCACCTGGAGGCAGAGATTTACACACGAATAATATGAAAAATGAGTAACTGTAGTCTGCTGCTGCTGCTAAGTCGCTGCAGTCGTGTCCGACTCTGTGCGACCCCTAGACAGCAGCCCACCAGGCTCCGCTGTTTCTGGGATTCTCCAGGCAAGAACACTGGAGTGGGTTGCCATTTCCTTCTCCAGTGCATGAAAGTGAAAATGAAGTTGCTCAGTTGTGTCCAACTGTTCATGACCCCATGGACTGCAGCCTACCAGGCTCCTCCATCCATGGGATTTTCCAGGCAAGAGTACTGGAGTGGGGTGCCATTGCCTTCTCCGATATAGCACAGTGGGTGACAATTTAATGTTGAGACTAGAGGGCTGGATGACAGCTACTAGGTGAAACTAAATGGGCTTTCTATGTATGATCTGCTCCTTAGAAATTCTTCCATGTTGGAACTTTATTATAGTAGGGCCTTTGATTGAGAATAAGAAAACCTTATTGATATAGAGAATTCCAAATGTTCAGTAAAACTTTTCTGGAAATTGATAAGGAAGTGGACAAAATTTATTCTTGGCCACCATGATATCACCTCAATCCACTTTTCCATTCTTACTTCCCTTTCCACCCCTTTGCATGTTTTACTTTTTCTGTTAGACCGTACTCTTCATAGTTTCCTAATACTCACCATAGCGTCCCACATTGTTCACTCTAGAATACCCTTTTATCCAACCATCTTATTTTTATTTTCTAAAATATTTTTCTAGGTTTATTGAGATGCAATTGGCATATAACAATATATAAATTTAAAGTGTACTCATGATAATTTGATGTTTATGTATATTGTGAAATGATTACCACAATTAATCTGATTAACATATCCATCATCTTGTATAGGTACCCTCCTTTTTCATGGTAAGAATATTTAAGATGAACTCTTCCAGCAGCTTTCAAGTACACAACACTGTATATTCTTAACTATAATCACCATAGTGTACATTAGATCTCTAGAACTCATTCATCCTGCATAACTGAAATTTTATACACTTCGGTATCTGCCAATTTTCGTCTTCCCGTAACTCCTGGCAACCACTACTCTACTCTCCACCCCATTCTACTCTGTGAAATCAGAAAGTACAAGGCTTCCAGATTTGTCTTTGCTCAGATGCTTCAGTTTTTTGGGGTCTTTCATGGCTTCATACAAATATTAAGATTGTTTTTCCTATTTCTGTGAAAAATGCCGTAGGAATTTTGATAGGGATTGCATTGGATCTATAGATGACTTTGGTTAGTATGGATATTTTTACAATAGCAACTATTTTGATCCATGATATCTTCTCACTTATTTGTGTCTTGATTTCTTTCATCAATATCTTATAGTTTTCAGTGTACATATATTTTACCTTCTTGGTTAAATTTATCTCTAAGTATTGTTTTTGATGCTATGTAATGGAATTAATTCTTTTTTAGATGGTTCAGTGTTGATATACAGAAATGCAACTGATTTTGTGGGTTGATTTTGTTTTCTGCAACTTACTGAATTTGTTGATTAGTTCTAACAGACTTTTTTTTTTAAATAGAATTTAAGGTTACATGAAATCATAAGATTTGCAAAAAACTCTGCAAAGAAAGACAGTATTTACTTCTCGCACCTTCTTTATCTGACCAAATTCTACCACATCCTTCAAGACTAATCTTCCATATGGCCTGTCATTTCTTAGCACTGATCATCTCATACAGAATCTGTCACATTGAGCATTTTTCTTCCCTTTAATTGTAACTCCTTAAGGAAAGGGACCTGTTCTCTGAACTTCTGCACAGCCCCCTAACAGAGCCAAACTGAATGTCTTTATCATGGCAGGCACTAGATAAATATTAGTTGGTTGTTGTTGAGTTGCTAAGTCATGTTTGACTCTTTGCAACCCCACAAACTACAGCATGCCAGGCTACCCTGTCCTTCACTATTTCCTGTAATGTTCTCAAACTCACATGCATTGAGTCAGAATGCCATCTAAGCATCTCATCCTCTGCCACCCCCGTTTCCTTTTGCTTTCAATCTTTCCCAGCATGGGGGTCCTTTCCAAAGAGTCAGTTCTTCGCATCAAGTGGCCAAAGTATTGGAGCTTCAGCATCAGTTCTTCCTTTGATTTTCCTGATCACAGGTTTGATTTCCTTTTGGATTGATTGGTTTGATCTCCTTGAAGTTCAAAAGACTCTCGAGAGTCTTCTCCAGCAGCACAATTTGAAAGTATGTGCTCTTGGCACTCAACTTTCTGTATGGTCCAACTCTCACATCCATACATGACTACTGGAAAAACCATAGCTTGATTATATGGGCCTTTGTCAGCAAAGTGGTATCTCTGCTTTTTACTACACTGTCTAGGTTTGTCATAGCTTTCCTTCCAAAGAGCAAGCATCTTTTAATTTCATGGCTGTAGTCACCATCCGAAGTGATTTTGGAGCCCAAGAAAATAAAATCTGATACTACTTCCAGTTTTTCCCCTTCTATTTGCCATGAAGTGAAGGGACTGGATGCCATGACCTTATTTTGATGTTGAGTTTTAAGCCAACTTTTCACTCTTCTCTTTCACCGTCATTAAGAGACTCTTTAGTTCCTCTTCACTTTCTGCCATTGGAATGGTATAATCTGCATATCTGAGGTTGTTGATATTTTCCCCAGCAATCTTGATTCCATATTGTGATTCATCTAGCCCAGCATTTCTAATGATGTACTTGCATAGAATTTAAATAAGCAAGGTGACATATACAGGCTTCCCTGGTGACTCAGACAGTAAAGAATCTGCCTGCAGTGCAAGAGACTCAGGTTTGATACCTGGATCAGGAAGATCCCTTGGAGAAGGGAATGGCTACCCACTCAAGTATTCTTGCCTGGAGAATTTCACGGACAGAGGAGCCTAGTGGGCTACAGTCCATTGGGACTTTATATGTGCGCAAAGAGTCAGACATGATACAGCCTTGTACTCCTTTCCCAATTTTGAACCAGTCCATTGTTCCACGTCTGGTTCTAACTATTTCTTCTTGACCTGCATACAAGTTTCTCTGGAGACAGGTAAGGTGGTCTGTTATTCCCATATCCTTAAGAATTTTCCACAGTTTGTTGTGATTCATACAGTTAAAGTCTTTAGTGTAGTCAATAAGGCAGAAGTAGATGTTTTTCTGGAATTCCCTTGCTTTCTCTATGATCCAACAAATGTTAGCAATTTGGTCTTTGGTTCCTCTGCTTTTTCTAAAGCCAGCTTGTACATCTGGAAGTCCTTGGTTCATATACTCCTGAAGCCTAGCTTGAAGGATTTTGAACATAACCTTGTTAGCATGTGAGATGAGTACAACTGTATGGTAGTTTGAACATTCTTTTGCATTGCCCTTCTTTTGGATTGGAATGAAAACTGACCTTTTCCAGACCTGTGGCCACTGCTGAGTTTTCCAAACTTGTTGGCATATTGAGTGCAGCTCTTTAATGGCATCATCTTTTAGGATGTGAAATAGCTCAGTTGGAATTCCATCACCCACCTCCATTAGCTTTGTTCGTAGTAATGCTTCCTAAGGCTTACTTGACTTCACATTCCAGGATGTCGGGTTCTAGGTGAGTGACCACACCATCATGGTTATCTGGGTCATGAAGATCTTTTTTGTATAGTTCTTCTGTGTATTCTTGCCACCTTTGTAATATCTTCTGCTTCTATTAGGTTCATACTGTTTCTGTCTTTATCATGCCCATCCTTGCATGAAATATTCCCTTGGTATCTCCAGTTTTCTAGTGTTTCCCATTCTATTGTTTTCCTCTATTTCTTTGCATTGTTCAGTTAAGAATGCTTTCTTATCTTTCCTTGTTATTCTCTGGAACTCTGCATTCAGTTGGGTGTATCTTTCCCTTTCAGCCTTGCCTTTTGCTTCTTTTCTTTTTCAGCTATTTGTAAAGCCTCCTCAGACAACCACTGTGCCTTCTTGCATTCATTTTTCTTTGGGATGGTTTTGGTCACTGACTTCTGGACAGTGTTACAAACTTCCGTCCATAGTTGTTCAGGCATTTTGTCTACGAGGTCTAGTCCCTTGAATCTATTTGTTACCTCCACTGTATAATAATAAGGGATTTGATTTAGGTCATACCTGAATGGCCTAAATTAATGTTAAAATTGTAATGTCGTGTGAGTGAAAATTATCATTGTGCTACAAGATAATTAAGTATAAACGGTCAGTAGTTAACATAAATGACTGCAATTAGTGTTAAAATTTGTATATCCAACTTAAGTTTCAGTTTTTCTGTTGATTATTCATACTCTAGTATTACAGTTAGCACCCATGTTCTTCATTTTCCCAAGGAGCATGTCCATCTTTATATGTGCCCTGATACCAGTTCAGTATCTGACTCTATACAACATGTATAAAGTCCTTTACTACCCATGAATTCCCACCCTTGGCTGCAGACTGCAGTTCCCTTTGACCTTCAATATGTAAAAAGTTAAGTATCAGTTATCAGTCCATCAAAGTTAGAGTATTTGATCTGCTAACTTGAGCATGTAGGCTTTCTGTCCCCAGTTGAGTAAGTTATCCAAAAGCTGGCATGGCAGAAACTGGGTATGAAGTTTCATCTTTTCTTGCCCTTCCTTTTTCATTCTTTTTTTATCCAACATGTATTGATTACTTACTACAAGCCAAATAGTATGCTGTGCCCTCAATTAACGTCAATAAATGCCGTTGTTTGTCTGTGGGTCACAGTCAAGAGGACGAAGAAATGAAAATAAATAAAACCCCCAGAAGTGCCAAGTTGTTTCCACTCTCTCATAGGAGTATTCTGCTCTTAATCTCTTCCAGTTGGATTTCTGTCTCTACATCACTATAGAAACTGCTCTTTTTGTTCATTATCTGTCTGTCCCCAATGGACACATTATGTGTCCATTGTGAGAACATGGACTTGACCTTATTTGCTACAGTATCACTAGCATCTAGTACACAGTAGGTGCTCTATAGTTATTGCCCAATTAATAACTTACAGTTAATGTTTATACAGAGCGTTAGGGCTATCGGTAGAAAGGATCAACTAACTCATTCCAAGAGACACTGACTGGGCCAAATGGCAATATTTTATTCCAGGCTTAAAAGTTGAGGCAGAGAAGGAGTTTAAGGTTAGTGAGAGAAAATGCTAAAGGATATTCTAGAAAGAGAAAGTAGAGAGTGCAAAGATGTGATATGGAGGGAGTGTAGCTTGTTAGAGAAATAAATGTAATTATTCCTTGTGGGCAGGTATGAAATGGTTAGAATGCTGAGAAATTTGAACTATATCTTTTAAGCATTGAAAGGTCTTAAGCAAAGGAATAATATACTCAATTTTTATTTTGCAAAGATATTTCTGGAAACGTTATAGGAAATGGCCTGGGGAGCTGGGATGGGGAGGTGAGATCAGATACAGGGAGCTCATTGTTGTTGGTGGTGTTTTGTTGTTTTAATAATGACTTCATTCCTAAAAGTACGTGTGCCTTTGAGATGACTTAATACTCTATCAGGAGACACTTGCCGTTCTCCAGGTAAGATGTAGACCTGCAGGAATCTTGTGGTGGTGGACTGGAGAGTGGTAGAAGAGACTTCAGAAGAAAATAGGAAGTAGAATTGGCTAGATAGATGGAGTGGATTGGGGATAAGAGGGGGAAAGAGAGAAGTTGATGGTGTGGAAGTTTCTAATTTGATGAGAGGATGATGTTGTGAACTGGGGTTAAGACTTTGGGGAGTGAGAGGAAATAAGCACATTTTGAAGAATGTTGAATTTGAAACAGAATATTCAGATGGAGAAAGGCATGTTTTCTTTTCATATCTGTTATTTAATTTTTATTTTGGCTACACACATGGTATGTGGTATTGTAGTTTCCTGACTAGGGATAGAACCCTGAATTGGGAGCATGGCGTCTTAAACAATGGACTTCAAGGAAAGTCCCTTCTTTAATACCTTTATAAAGATATTCTTTATTGCAGTTGACAAATAATATATACACAGTAACTTTGGTTACTGTGTAATCAAAAGAACTTTGGTATTATCTCAGCCAACTTCTCTGTGTACAGTTACTTTGGTACTAAATATTGTTTTGCCTTGGCACTATTTTCATCAGCTTTTTCTTCTTGTCTAATTGATTCAAAAACAAAAATTTTAATTAATTTACAATGGTAAATAATGAACCCTTTTAAATAACTTAAAACATTGCTTGGATTTCCAAGTATTTGTTACTTGAAGACCACAAAAAGGTCAACAAATGAATATTACCCAGTAGGAAGAATAGCAGGAAAACCAGGTTGTGGTTAGATAGCATACGTCTAGGTGGAATCTTGCCCACCTTGCCATCTAAATATGGTTGCTCAGATTAATAGGTGGTACCAACTTCATTATAAAGATAGCACACCTTGGAAATGCAATCATCATTAATTTCACCCTGGTCATCTTTAAGGGCTTTTTCAATAGAAACTATAAACATATACATGATTATATTCTGTTATTATCCCTGTCTGAGTAAGCAATATAAAGAACCCATAATCTCATCAAAATAACCCATTGTACCCTGTAATTTATAAAGCTGTCTCATGGTGATGCCACAGTTAAAGATAACATCTATTTTGCAATGCAACAATTTGTGTTTTTCCAAGGTCTTAATATGATGCTCTTAGCTGCAATCAAATCTAATTTATTCCAAATTTTGCTTGCAAAGGGTCCTAGTAGTTAGGAACAAAAAATGAACCAATTCCTCCCTCCTATTTATCTCTCAATCACTCTTATAATCTCTCTGTCTCCTTTTCACTAACTTTTTCCTGTCTCTTTCCTTCTTGAATAACCCTCCTTCAAATTTCTGATATATTTTTGAAATATCAGTGAATGGACTCTGCTCCAGACCAATGAACTCAGGATGTCTGAGAATAGTATCTATTAGAATTTTCTGAATATTCCTCAGTTTCCTTGAATTGAGAACCATCTCTCTCTAGGAGCAAGTCCATATGAATGATTCCATGAACTTGCATTGTGACAGTTCATCTCCTATCTTTGAAATTTTCATCTGAATGCACAGTTGTTTCAGTTCAGTTCGGTTGCTCAGTCGTGTCTGACTCTTTGTGACCCTATGGACTGCAGCATACCAGGCCTCCCTGTCCATAGCCAACTCCCGGAGTTTACTCAAACTCATGTCCATCAAGTCAGTGATGCCATCCAACCATCTCATCCTCTGTCATTTTCTTCTCCTCCCACCTTCAATCTTTCCCAGCACCAGGGTCTTTTCAGATGAGTCAGTTCTTTGCATCAGATGGCCAAAGCATTGGAGTTTCAGGAGTTGTTGAAAAAATTTTTCTCAAATTAGGATAATTTTGCTCATGTTCTTCAGAAATTACATTTCAGTACATTATTTTTTTTTTATTTTTACAAGTAAAGAAAGCTTCTGTCACTTATAGCTGATTAATTCATAGTGACTACATGCGAAGAGTTGACTCATTGAAAAAGACTGATGCTGGGAGGGATTGGGGCAGGAGGAGAAGGGGACGACAGAAGATGAGATGGCTGGATGGCATCACTGACTCAATGGACATGAGTCTGAGTGAACTCCGGGAGTTGGTGATGGACAGGGAGGCCTGGTGTGCTGTGATTCATGGGGTCACAAAGAGTCTGACATGACTGAGCGACTAAACTGAAGACCAATAAGGAAAATAACCCACAAGGTGTTGAAAATTAGCATCTATCTATGTGTGTTTCTCTCAGGAGGGTCTCCTTTTTGGCTGGAGAAGCAAGGGATGTAGGCAATGGTGGGAGAGAAGCTAATTAGCTGATACTAGGAAGGGAAAGGGTTGGTTGAACAACATACAGACCCTAGAGCAGGAACAAAGAACACCAAACTTGAAATTCAGAAGAGTTCATTGTGCTCTAGAAGATGAGAGAGGTGTTCAAAATAAAGAATATAGAAAATGTTCATAAAATATTTGTTGTTGGCACAAATTGTTTTGTAAAAATGTTTGTACAAATTGTTGCAACACGATTCTAGAATAGGACAAAGAACTCCTCTGTTCAAAGAGTAACTATTTCACGGGGACCTAGTGGGTGATTTCAAATTTTATACGTAAGCCATATCTAAACAGGGTCAGTTAAAGCAAAAAACCACTTTTTAAATTCCAACTGAAATACTGTCCTTGGTACCATTGCTACCAGATGTGGTTTTGAGCTTTCTTCTACTATTCTGATTTATGATGTGGATTTTTAACCAGTGAAACCTTGTATGAATATTCTAGGGTTGCTCACAATGATTGGATGGCATGAAAAACAGAAATTTGTTTTCTCACAGTTCTGATGGCTGGAACCCAAGATCAAGGTGTCCACAGGGTTACTTCCTTCTGTGGTCTCTCTCCTTGACTTGTAGATGGCAGTCTCCTCCCTATACTGTGTCTGTGTCCTAATCTCCTTATAATAACACTGGTCATATTGGATCAGGGTGCATCCTAATGACCTCATTTTAACTTAATTACCTCTTAAAAGACTATCTCCAAATCCAGTCAGATTCTGAAATACTGGAGGGTGGGAAGATTAAGACTTAAACAGGCATTTGCAGGGGGCGGGGGTGTTGGAATACAATTCAGTCCATAATAAACCCAGATAGAGAATTATTCTTTGTAATTCTGAAAATATAATTGGTAAAAATATGGTGACCATTTTTTATTATTGAGACCCACATTTTAACATTGAAATTAGGTTATAAAAAGCCCTGAAAAATAACTGACTATCCTTGACATGGGGCAGAGCAAGACAAAATGGAACTCTTCTTTTGACTCTTGGAGCCAAGATCAACATTGTCATCTAACTTTGATTCTGGATGAGCTTCTGACTCCATGGTTGCCTGCCTGCAGCCTGTGCCAAAAGCAATTCAGAAGAAAGGCTCTCACACTGAACATCCATGGTGCCAAGGCAGGAAGAGTGCAGGAGAAGAGGGAGCTGTTAAAAAGGCAGTCCAAGTCTCCTAATGGCTTTTGGTAATCGGCCCAGCTATACTAATTTGATTTTTTTGAACTGAAAACCCCAGGATACTTCCCTGAATGACTGAGCTCGTGCTGGAAATAGCATCCTTTAAAGTGCGGCTCCAGGGACAGCCCACACAGTATAAATAGCTTTAGGAATTAATTTCAAGATATGGGCCAGGTAAGTGAGTAACTGACTCCTTAGTAATATTAAGGCACTTTCAAAGATGCACTATTTTCATCTGTTGATAGATTTTTAATTAAAATAATAACCCAGTGATATGAGAATTAATGCCTCCTTGTGATGTCTAATTTCTGTCTGGAAACTGTGGTTCAGCATTACTTATTAGGAATTCAGAAAAAGTATCTGGTAACCTCACCTATGCTAAACAGAGCCAGAACCAAGAAATAACCACAAATGGTCCCTGAATAGCAAACCTTGATTCACATACAGGGGAGATAACACACTTTGTTTCCTAGAGGTCTGCTCAGATGCATTGTCATAACCTACTCTTTATTTTCATGAAGTTCAAATGCACATGGTTATGTGGTTTCCAAGCCCAAAGACCAGGAACATCAGGTTATAAGGGCTTCTAATTTAATCTTCCTATCAGTTCAGTTCAGTCACTCAGTCGTGTCTGACTCTTTGTGACCCCATGAATTGCAGCATGCCAGGGCTCCCTGTCCATCACCAACTCCCGGAGTTTACTCAAACTCATGTCCATCGAGTCGCTGATGCCATCCAGCCATCTCATCCTCTGTCGTCCCCTTCTCCTCCTGCCCCCAATCCCTCCCAGCATCAGAGTCTTTTCCAGTGAGTCAACTCTTCGTATGAGGTGGCCAAAGTATTGGAGTTTCAGCTTTAGCATCAGTCCTTCCAATGAACACCCAGGACTGATTTTCTTTAGGATGGACTGGTTGGATCTCCTTGCAGTCCAAGGGACTCTCAAGAGTCTTCTCCAACATCACAGTTAAAAAGCATCAATTCTTCGGCGCTCAGCTTTCTTCACAGTCCAACTCTCACATCCATACATGACCACTGGAAAAAACGTAGCCTTGACTAGACGGACCTTTGTTGGCAAAGTAATGTCTCTTATGAAAGTGAAAGTGAAGTCACTCAGTCATGTCCGACTCTTTGGACCCCATGGACTGTAGCCTATCAGGCTCCTCTGTACATGGGATTTTCCAGGCAAGAGTGCTGGAGTGGATTGCCATTTCCTTCTCCAGGGGATCTTCCCGACCCAGGAATCAAACCCTGGTCTCCCGCATTGCAGGCAGACGCTTTACCGTCTGAGCCACCAGGGAAGCCCCAATGTCTCTTATACTGTAGCTCAAATGGTAAAGAATCTGCCTGCAGTGTAGGAGACCAGAGTTCAACCCATGGGTCGGGAGCATCCTCTGGAGAAGGAAATGGCAGTCCACTCCAGTATTCTTGCCTGGAGAATCCCATGGATAGAGAAACCTGGTGGGCTACAGTCCAAGGGGTCACAAAGAGTCAGACACAACTGAGCAACTAACACACACACAGTACATAGTATGTACCAGCGAGAAGGGTCATCTGATTGAGCGTAAGGAATAATTCAGAAAAGTCTCTAAGGAATAAACAATTGAAAAAACAGTGAATAAGGGTTGTTTTTTTCCCCCCATAGTGTCTGGGGCAAAGAACCTGCTCATGTCAAATGGCTTTTGAGTGTGTCATCTTTTATATCCTTAGAACACCAGGTAGGATTTGTAGTAATGACCTCGAATAACTAAGAGGGTGATGTGATCCGTTTACTCTGGATAGGACTGCAAAGAAGTATATGATTGTTTGGAAGATTCAGTCCAAGTAAAAAAGTAACTTTAGTACTAAAAAGGTAATACTTCTGCTACTTGATAAAAATCACCCATTTACCAATGATGCCTGAAGCTAAAGATTGTTCATTCCTAACCAAAGGGCGTTTTCTGCTCTTTCCTTTAAATCTCCTCAAAGTTAACAAAATCAATTTGGGTCTAATCTCCAGTTGTCAGGTCAGGTGAAGGCCTTAACCTTTCTCCAAGGCCATGCCTGCCTGTACTTGACTTCCTCTGTGACTCTGACTTTCTTATTAGCCAAGCAAGGCAAATCCAGCAACAGATGCCACCAAAGACCCACTGGTGGAAGGCTGAGGGGTCTGTGCAACATCTTTATTTTTGCTCAGCATTAATAATAATACTGCTTATTCTTACTTGCAGTAAAGATATACTAATGTACCTCTTTTGTAGCATTTTGAAGATCTGGTTCTTCTTGTATATATACTTTATATTCTTTCAAATTTCTGGAAGAAATATTCATGTCACTTGTATTAATAATATTGAGTGGGAAATTTTTGCAGTATTCGGATTTATAGTTAAGGCCTAAAGCTCCAAATAAAAGGTGCTAAGTATCCCATGAGCCACTCAAGTGAGGCTAGACATCTCCCACCACGTCCTTACCTGCACCTCTGTAGGCAGCTAACTAAGGAGCTGTAGAATTTGTCCAACCCTGAGGAGACCCTTGAGGGAGAGGACAGAGAGGACATTCTCTTCCTCAAAGTCAAGTGAGGGGTGGGGAACCCTGGAGAATCACTCTTATTGACTGAGGGTGACTTTCAGAAGGGGTGACTAGATTAAAGTTTATTTTTGCTTTTTATTTTTTTTTAAGTAATTTATTTAGCTTTATTGACATGTAATCTACATATCATAAAATTCACTCTTCATTCTTTTAATATGTACTGTTTAGTGTTCTTTTAATATATTCAGCATTGCACAACCATCAGTACTATTTTAAACTATGCCATCACCCTCAAAAGAAACCCTGTGCCCCTTCATAGTCAGTCCCCATTCCACCCACCCTTTAAACTCTGACAACTACTTATTTACTTCCTGTATCTCTGTATTTCTTGACATTTCATATAATGGAATCACACAATATATGGCATAGGGCTTTTAATCACCCTACAGACCTGTCTTAGTGTCTGCCAAGAGAGAGGCTGAGGCTGGGAAGAGTGCTTCAGGCGCTGGAGGGGGACAGGTTGAGGGGAAACATAAGCATGGAGGCTGGTATTCACATCTGGTCTTGAGAGGCCCGCCGGATAGTCTGCACCAGTGCGGATGTGTGAAGTTAGGAGGTGCCCAGTTTTCCGACTATTATGAATAAAACTGTTATGAAAACTCTTATACAAGGTTTTATGAATATATATATTTTCATTTGGGGACAGGTGTAGTAAATGCCCTAGAGTACAATTGCTACTTTTCATACTATTTATGGGGTTCTCAAGGCAAGAGTACTGAAGTGGTTTGCCATTCCCTTCTCCATTGGACCACATTTTGTCAGAAGTCTCCAACATGACCTGTCATTTTGGGTGGCCCTACAGGGCATGGCTTGTTACTGAGGCACTGGTCATAGCAAACATCCTCTTCCAACAACACAAGAGAAGACTCTACACATGGACATCACCAGATGGTCAATACTGAAATCAGATTGATTATATTCTTTGAAGCCAAAGATGAGGAAGCTCTATACAGTCAGCAAAAAGAAGACTGGGAACTGACTGTGGCTCAGATCATGAACTCCTTATTGCTAAAACCAAACTTAAATTGAAGAAAGTAGGGAAAACCACTAGATCATTCAGGTATGACCTAAATCAAATCCCTTATGATTATACAGTGGAAGTGACAAACAGATTTAAGGGATTAGATCTGATAAGTAAGTAAGTAAAGTCACTCAGTTGTGTCTTGACTCTTTGTGACCCCATAGATGGTAGCCTACCAGGCTCTTCTGTCCATGGGATTTTCCAAGGAAGGATACTGAAGTGGGTTGCTATTTCCTTCTCCAGGGGATCTTCCCAACCCAGGGATTGAACCCAGGTCTGCTGCACTGCAGGCAGACTCTCTACCATATAAGCCACTAGGGAAGGCCCAAGTTAGATCTGATAGAGTGCCTGAAAAACTATGGACAGAGGTTTGTGACATTGTACAGGAGGCTGTAATCAAGACCATCCCCAAGAAAAAGAAATGCAAAAAGGCAAAATGGTTGTCAGAGGAGGCCTTACAAAGAGCTGAGAAAAGAAGAAAGGCAAAAGGCAAAGGAGAAAAAGGAAAGATATACCCATTTGAATGCAGAGTTCCAAAGAATAGCAAAGAGAGATAAGAAACCCTGCCTCAGTGATCAATGCAAAGAAATAGAGGAAAACAACAGAATGGGAAACACTAGAGATCTCTTCAAGACAATTAGAGACACCAAGGGAACATTTCATGCAAAGATGGGCTCAATAAAGGACAGAAATGGTATGGACCTAACAGAAGCAGAAGATATTAAGAAAAGGTGGCAAGAATACACAGAAGAACTATACAAAAAAGATCTTCACAACCCAGATAATCACGATGGTGTGATCCCTCACCTAGAGCCAGACATCCTGGAATGTGAAGTCAGGTGGGCCTTAGGAAGCATCACTACAGACAAAGCTAGTGGAGGTGATGGAATTCCAGTTGAGCTATTTCAAATCCTAAAAGATGATGCTGTGAAAGTGCTGCACTCAATATGCCAGCAAATTTGGAAAACTCAGCAGTGGCCACAGGACTGGAAAAGGTCAGTTTTCATTCCAATCCCAAGGAAGGGGAATGCCAAAGAATGTTCAAACTACCACAGAATTGCACTCATTTCACACGCTAGCAAAGTAATGCTCAAAATTCTCCAAGCCAGTCTTCAACAGTATGTGAACTGTGAACTTCCAGATGTTCAAGCTGGATTTAGAAACAGCAGAGGAATCAGAGATCAAATTGCCAACATCCTTTGGATAATCGAAAAAACAAGAGAGTTCCAGAAAAACATCTATTTCTGCTTTATTGACTATGCCAAAGCCTCTGACTGTGTGGATCACAACAAACTGGAAAATTCTTCAAGAGATGGGAATACCAAACCACCTGACCTGCCTGAGAAATCTGTATACAGGTGAAGAAGCAACAGTTAGAACCAGACATGGAACAACAGACTGGTTCCAAATCAGAAAAGGAGTACATCAAGGCTGTATATTGTCACCCTGCTTATTTGACTTTCATGCAGAGTACATCATGCAAAATGCCAGGCTAGATGAAACACAAGGTGGAATCAAGGTTGCAGGGAGAAATATCAATAACCTCAGATATGCATATAACACCATCCTTATGGCAGAAAGCGAAGAACTAAAGAGCCTTTTGATGAAAGTAAAAGAGGAGAGTGAGAAAGTTGGCTTAAAGCTCAACATTTAAAAAACTAAGATCATGGCATCTGGTCCTATCACTTCATGGCAAATAGATGGTGAAACAATGGAAACAGTGAGAGACTTTATTTTGGGGGGGCTCCAAAATCACTGCAGATGGTGACTGCAGCCATGAAATTAAAAGACGCTTGCTCCTTGGGAGAAAAGCTATGACCAACCTAGATAGCATATTAAAAAGCAGAGCCATTACTTTGCCAACAAAGGCCCATCTAGTCAAAGCTATGGTTTTTCCAGTAGTCATGTATATTATATCTTCCTCAAATCTCTTGGAATCCTGATGAATAAATATTTCTCCATCCTACTACATATACATATCTTTATCCCACATCCTGATTCCATGAAAGGTATCATTAGCCCCATTTTACAGATCCAGAAAAATGAGGTTCACAGAGATGAAGTAATTTGCTCAAAATCATCCAGCTTTACAGCCGGAAAGTAAACCTACAAATCTTTGACCCCAAATTGTGTTCATCGCTACTCCCCTTACCCTGAGACTATGCTGTTCACTATTCGTGCTGGTTGTCATGGTGCTTCACTCCCATTGTATTTAGCTGTCATTCCAACCCTCTGAACTTTCCCATCTATATTGTTTCTTAATTGGTTTCTCTTATAAAACAAAGAGATAGATTGAAAGTAGTATATGAACCTATTAAGAGGATTCAGGCAGTAAGTTGCTGACTCACATTTGAAGTATTTTGTTGCTTCTCTCAAAGGATTATTTTAGGCAAATTTTAATTTCTGTTTTCCTTAAAGAAAATTTTAAACTAGCACCATGACATCGTGAAAACTACTTGGTAAGAGGGTGATATGCTTAAAGTATCTGTTTTACATGAAAGGATTCAGCTTTTGCCAATGGCCCACTTTTCTTTCTTAACTATGTTATTCTAACTTAAATGGAAAAAAAAAAAAAAAAAAAAACCCTTACCTTCTAGCTTCTAGATCATTCTTACCATACTGGATAAGAATCCAAATAAAGACATCTGTTTTTCTTTTTTTTTTTTTTCTCATAGGTTTCCAACTCTTAAAAAGCATCTGGCAATTTCTTAGCATAAATAAAAGCAGTATATGATACAGGGAAGAGCTTTACTTTTCAGGAGAGTTATTTTACAATTATATAGCAGTATTAATATTGTCCTGATTTGACATGTTTCATAGGGGCCAATAGCATATCTCTGTAAGCTTAGCGACCTGAATTTTTCCTCCACGATAGACTATAAGAGAGCTCATGGGTCATGAGTATGTCATCACAACCCAAGTTTTAGGTTAGAGTGTTGAAATCACTGTTATTGTAATAAATGTTGATTTTTCACTTTTAAATTTGGGTGTCAGAGCTGGGCTGCATAGGCCCCTGCCCAGGGCAAGTAGAATGTTTTCAGGACCTTTGTCAACAATGGCCTGGTTGAACTTAGCAGCAGCTATAAGGTGACAGCAGAAGGTGATGAATCTTAGGAGTGGGCAACAGGTAATGGAGGATGTACTATGTGACCCCTAGGTAGGCATGATGCTCTGACTCAGCCCAACTCAGAGAATGTTCTAGATATGTTTTTCTGAGCAATGTAGATTACCAAGCTCCAAAAAACAGCCAAACACCACATGTCTGAAGTCACGGGATTTTTTTCTTCTCTTGAATTGCGTTCCCCTAGAAGCAGATCCTGAGCTAAGGACACAAGTGTAAGGAATTTATTAAGGAAATGCTTCCAGGAGCAAAGGAATCAGGATAGGGGTGGAAACGAAACCAAGACAGGATATAGTTTCAAGTGATGTCTCATACTCAGCCTGTCCGTTGGAAGCTCTAGGGTTTGTACTGCTTCATGAGAAAGAAGCTGGGCTTATTATCTAACATGGACTGGTTTATAGTCTAAATTGTTACCAGTTTCTGGACCTAACAGCTATTCTTTATTTCTGTATCTTCACATTTCTTTATCATTGATTCTTGAGCCAGCATTTTAAGACTCAGGGGCAGTCTGAGAGACTAAAGCAAAAGCCTTTTACTTTAAGAAACAGGGACACAGGAGCTTGGATTCATGTGTGCTCAGTAACTCAGTCATGTCCAACACTTTGTGGTCCCATGGACGGCAGCCTGCCAGGCTCCTCTGTTCACGGGACTCTCCAGGCAAGAATACTGTTCAGTTCAGTTCAGTCACTCAGTCGTGTCTGACTCTCTGCAACCCCATGAACTGCAGCACACCAGGCTTCCCTGTCCATCACCAACTCTCCAAGTCCACCCAAACCCATGTCCATTGAATCGGTGATGCCGTCCAACCATCTCATCCTCTGTCGTCCCCTTCTCCTCCTGCCCTCAATCTTTCCCAGCATCAGGGTCTTTTCAAATGAGTCAGCTCTTCGCATAAGGTGGCCCAAATATTGGAGTTTTAGCTTCAACATCAGTCCTTCCAATGAACACTCAGGACTGGTCTCCTTTAGGATGGACTGGTTGGATCTCCTTGCAGTCCAAGGGACTCTCAAGAGTCTTCTCCAACACCACAGTTCAAAAGCATCAATTCTTCGGTGCTCAACTTTCTTTATAGTCCAACTCTCACATCCATACATGACCACTGGAAAAACCATAGCCTTGACTGGATAGACCTTTGTTGACAAAGTCATGTCTCTGCTTTTTAATATGCTGTCTAGGTTGGTCATAGCTTTCCTTCCAAGAAGTAAGCGTCTTTTAACTTCATGGCTGCAATCACCATCTGCAGTGATTTTGGAGCCCAGAAAAATAGTCAGCCACTAGTGGGTTGCAATTTCCTATTCCAAAAGCTTGGATACAGTTTCAGGCTTTTGTACTTTGGAACCAGCCCATCATTATCATTGACTACCAGTTGGGGGCGCTGGGGTGAGGATGGTGAGTAACCTCCAGGCATTCATTCTCTGCAGGGGTGAAGTTCTAGTGCTGAAGGTCACAGGTGGATGGGTGCGCAGAGCCAGTAAAAGGAATGTTGATTACCTGCAGTAGCCAGTGTTCACTACAACTCCTATAGCTTCGGTCTTTCTCAGATTAGAAAAATGCAGTATCAAGAGGCCTTAGGAAGCATCACCATGAACAAACCTAGTGGAGGTGGTGGAATTCCAGTTGAGCTATTTCAAATCCTAAAAGATGATGCTGTTAAAATGCTCCACTCAACATGCCAGAAAATTTGGAAAACAGCAGTGGTCACAAGACTGGAAAAGATCAGTTTTCATTCCAATCCCAAAGAAAGGCAGTGCCATACTGCCCAATTGCACTCATCCCACACACTAGCAAAATAATGCTCAAAATTCTCCCAGGCTTCAACAGTGCATGACTAAGAACTTCCAGATATTCAAGCTGGATTTAGAAAAGCAGAGGAACCAGAAATCAAGTTGCCAACATCTTTTGGATCATAGAAAAAGCAAGAGAGTTCCAGAAAAACATCTAGTTCTGCTTTACTGACTACACCAAAGCCTTTGACTGTGTGGGTCACAACTGTGGAAAATTCTTAAAGAGATGGGAATACCAGACCACCTGACCTGCCTCCTGAGAAATTTATGTACAGGTCAAGAAGCAATAGTTAGAACCAGAAATGGAACAATGGACTGGTTCCAGATTGGGAAAGAAATATGTCAAGACTGTATATTATCACCCTGCCTATTTAATTTATATTCAGAGTGCATTATGTGAAATAGCAGTTTGGATAAAGCACAAGCTGGAATCAAGATCACCAGGATAAGTATCAGTAACCTCAGATATGCAGATGACACCATCCTTATGGCAGAAAGTGAAAAGGAACTTAAGAGCCTCTTGATAAAAATGAAAGAGGAGAGTGAAAAAGTTGGCTTAAAACTCTAATATTCAAAAAACTAAGATCATGGCATCTGGTCACATCACTTCATGACAAGTAGATGGGGAAACAATGGAGACAGTGTCAGAATTTATTTTTGGGGGGCTCCAAAATCCCTGCAGATGGTGACTGCAGCCATGAAATTAAAAGACGCTTACTCCTTGAAAGGAAAGTTATGACCAACCTAGATAGCATATTCAAAAGCAGAGACATTACTTTGCCAGCAAAAGTCCATCTAGTCAAGGCTATGGTTTTTCCTGTGCTCATATATGGATGTGAGAGTTGGACTATAAAGAAAGCTGAGCGCAGAAGAATTGATGCTTTTGAACTGTGGTGTTGGAGAATACTCTTGAGAGTCTCTTGGACTGCAAGGAGATTCAACCAGTCCATTCTGAAGGAGATCAGCCCTGGGATTTCTTTGGAGGGAATGATGCTAAAGCTGAAACTCCAGTACTTTGGCCACCTCATGCGAAGAGTTGACTCATTGGAAAAGACTTTGATGCTGGGAGGGATTGGGGGCAGGAGGAGAAGGGGACGCCAGAGGATGAGATGGCTGGATGACATCACTGACTCAATGGACGTGAGTCTGGGTGAACTCTGGGAGTTGGTGATGGACAGGGAGGCCTGGCATGCTGCGATTCATGGGGTTGCAAAGAGTCGGACATGACTGAGTGACTGAACTGAACTGACTGATGGTTTTTTCAGTAGTCATGTACAGATGTGAAAGTTGGACCATAAAGAAAGCTGAGCACCAAAGAATTGATGCTTTTGAACTCTGGTGTTGGAGAAGACTCTTGAGAGTCCCTTGTACTGCAAGAAGATCAAACCAGTCAATCTTAAAGTAAATCAGTCCTGAATATTCATTGGAAGGACTGATGCTGAAACTGAAACTCCAGTCCTTTGGCCACCTGATGTGAAGAACTGACTCATTAGAAAAGACCCTGATGCTGGGAAAGATTGAAGGCAGGAGGAAAAGGGGATTACAGAGTATGAGATGGTTGGATGGCATCACCGACTCAATGGACATGAATTTGAGCAAGGTCTGGGAAATGGTGAAGGACAGGGAAGCCTGGCATGCTGCAGTCCATGGGTTGCAAAGAGTCATACACGACTGAGTGATGCACCAACATAGTTCTGAGACTCACTCACTTTAACCTTTATTTTATTGAAGTATAGTTGATATACAGTGTTGTGTTAGTTTCTGCTGTATGGCAAAGTGATTCAGCTGAGCATACACATGCATTCTTTTTTATATTCTTTTCCATTATGGTTTATCACTGGATATTGAATATAGTTCCCTGGGCTATACGGTAGGATCTGGTTGTTTATCCATTCTATATTTACTAGTTTGCATCTGCTAACCCAGAACTCCAAATGCATCCCTTCCCCTCTCACCTCTTTGGCAACCACAAGTCTATTCTTTATGACTGTGAACTCACTCCATATAACAGACATATGTACAGATGATCTAGTAGAAGATAGCTCACCCTCTCCTTCCCTCCCTCCCCTACAGTTTACTTATTCACACAAACGTGGGGGAAGGAGTGTACATCTGTGAGTGGTCATGTTACGGACAATTTTCATGTTTTCTTTAGTCTGCTGTATACCACTTTGTTTGCTAGTGGTATTCTCTCTCTTCCTGGAAGACCTAGGTCAAAAGTGGCCCCTATCTGATGCCCTTACCCACACTTCCTCCCACTGAAGAGTTCATAGCTTGCATCCTCACCCTAGAGCCCTCCCTGTGTGTGACCATCCTAGAAGTTTCAATATCACGGTTCTTGCTTGGAGTCTGTGTCTCCCTGAGGGCAGTGTTGTGGCATCTTTGTATCTGCCAGCAAGCCCAGCCTCCACTAAGCTGAGTGAGGTGCACATACTAGGTCCCCGGTAATGAAACATTCTGAAATTGCATGGAGTTTTATTGCCTGCTTCTTGTTTCTCTGAGTGACAATAGTTGGTTGGAAAAAAAAAAAATCAGACCTAGTTTTTTGGGCCATAATCCCTGTTTTACTGTTTATGTATCAGGTTTCTTTGGTGGGGGTGGATTTCCTTTGCTGTGTAACAAATTATCACAAACTTAGTGCCTTAAAATACATCTATTATTTTACAGTTGTGTGGTCAGGAGTTTGGGCACAGCTTAACTTGGTCTTCTGTTTAGAGTCTTTCAAAACTGTGTCATCGAGGTATCAACCGAGTGGTGTTTCTAGCTCGACTGGGGAAAAATTCATTCCCGGCTTACTCAGGTTCTTGGCAGAATTCCTTTGTGGCTGTTGGACTGAGGGTCCTATCTTGTTGCTGCCTGGAGGCTGAAGGCTGCCTTTAGGTCCTGGAAGACTGAAGGCCATTAATTAATAACTTCACCTAGATGAAGCCTGCATGATATTGTGCTCAATGAGGAAAACAAGCCTGGGTAGAACTGGATAACTTAGAATTCTGGGAATAGCCTGCTTCAAGTTCTGGGTCTCATCACACTCACTTGTGTCGAGGCTGTGATGTGAGGAAATTGTCATCCCGTTTGTGTTTCACTTTTGACCTGTACATGCACCAAAGTCTTTGCCATGACAACCTCTGAGAAAATTACCTTAGTATCTTCAGTGTCAGTCAGATTCTGGGAGCAGAGAAATCACCTTTGAATCCTGGCTCTACTACTTACTGTCTGATGACCTTGAACAAGCTATTTTAATATCCCTGAGCTAAAGTCTCCTCAGCCTTAAAATTAAAATAATAATGGTGCTGCCCTCATACGATTATCAAGAGGATTAAATGAGGAGGTCTAAATAAAGCGATGTGCACATGGCTGGCCCATAATTCTATGCCTGGTGCCATCAATTTTGGCTATTGTTATTATCATTGAAAATTTATAGTTGTGGTCCGTGTTAAACAGACTTTAGGATGATGGGAAGAGTCTGGGTGGGCTGTCTGAAAGGCTTGAGTTGAGAAATGGAATATTTTCTACTCTTTCAAGTGTTTTTTTGCTATAAATCTCTGCTTGTCTTCTGTCTTTAAGGTGCAGTATGTGTATGTGTGTTTTAAAGTGTGACTAGTGGACGACAAAGGGGAGGAAAGGAGAAAGTGAAATAATGTCCCAGTGTGGTTTGGCTCCTGAAGCAAAACCATGCCTTAAATTAACCCTTGGAGGAATGGAGCAGGGCAGTGGGGAGGGGTGGGGGGCACACACACGGCCTCCCCCACCTTCTTGGGCAGCCAACATCACTTTTTTCTCAAGATTATGTTTTACTCTCATTGCTTGTGAAAAAATGAAAATATTAGTCACTCAGTCATGTCCAGTTCTTTGTGACTCCATGGACCGTAGCCTGCCAGGCTTCTCTGTTCATGGAATTATCCAGGCAAGAATACTGGAGTGGGTAGTCACTCCATTCTCCAGGAGATCTTCCTGATCTAGGGATCAGACCGAGTCTCCTGCATTACAGGTGGATTCTTTTACCATCTGAGCCTCCAGGGAAACCAACTCTCACTGCTTAGTTAGGCTGTTTTCAAACCTGGGGCCTCTTGTGCCACTGTGGCCTTCTGGTTAATGGGACAGGTCTGGAGATCAGAAAGCCTGATTTTCACAGAAGGACCTCCCTAGTAGCTGATATATTCATTGCCACACAAGAAAGGAAACGTTGTTTTCATCCTGACATCAGTGTAATCCATGGCTGTCCAGCTTCTCACCCCCTTGCTACCTATTAAATGGATGTCTCCAACCATTCCAGTCACAAAAGAGATAACGCCCTGGGACCCAGTCATTCCTTAGCAATTTTGAAATCACAAGCAATATGCTTGCTGAACATCAGCAATGTAAATGTGTATTCTCTGCACTTCTGTCTGCAGTAGCTGTCTTGCAATCAACAGATACCTGATTATTAGTGTCTCGCTAGGTGATGAGCAAAACTAAACCATTGCCATTCTCTTATTAGTTTACAGCTGTTAAGACTTCCATCAAGGTTTATGGTTTATTTTATTCCATGTACAGCATCGTACTGCTTTGAGAGATTTTTTTTTTTTCCAGTAAAAGCTGAAACTCTAGATTTTTATATGAACTCTCTCAAACATTGTATGTTGGCAACCAACTTAAAAAAAAAAAAACCCAAACACTACACGGGCCAACCGAGACATGCCTGCGAGCTGCCAATTTATGATTTCTCATGTATGCCTTTGCCTCATTGCCCAGGATGGTTTGTATTTTCTTGTCATGAAATAAGAAGTGATACTGACCTGTCACTCCTAACAAGACCCCGGCAGCCTGATTTCACCATCAGACCAATTTGTGGAGATCGGCAAGTTCTGTTTTTAGTTACCTGTGGCACTTTCTGTTGCCTGAAACCTGAGGAACTAAAAGGTTGACAGTTGTCCCAAATGTGTCACTGACACACTGGGGAAATCTGAGCAATCTCATGGAGATGTCAGGTGTGCACAACTGTGTCCTGGCTCTGGGATCCCTGGACTATAATGACAGGTCTCATTTGGGACTCCTAGTAGTGCTTTCAGAGGCTGCTGAGTGAACAATAGCAAACAGAAGGCTTGGCAGCAGGGAGATCCCTGTAGGTGAGGCTAATGTTGTGCTTATCTGGTCTTCCCCTGAACCACCTCAACCTGGGCTCCAGACATAGAAGGCTGATTGGCATTTGGAGGAAAAATGTGAAATTCTATAATTGGACAACAGTTAGTATTTAGTTTTACTGAAGGACAAAGGACCACTGTTCTGCTGTTTGCTTTGTTGCTGCTAAATTGTCTTATGTAACAGTGATGCTAATGAGGAACGTTCTGCATCTCATACAGTAAAACAGAATCAGGACATTCCAGGTATTGTTGTTCAGTCACTAAGTCGTGTCCAACTCTTTGCAACCCCATGGACTGCAGCATGCGAGGCTTCTCTGTCGTTCACCATCGCCCTGAGCTTGCTCGAACTCATGTCCATTGAGTCGGTGATGCTGTCCAACCAACTCATCCTCTGTCATCCCCTTCTCCTCTTGTCTTCAATCTTTCCCAGCATCCGGGAAAGATTGAACTTTTCCAATGAGTTGGCTCTTCACATCATATGGCCAAAGTATTGGAGCTTCAGCATCAGTCCTTCCAATGAATATTCAGGGTAGATTTTCTTTAGGATTGACTGGTTTGATCTCCTTGCTGTTCATGGAACTCTCAGAGTCTTCTCCAACACCACAGTTTGAAAGCATCAATTCTTCAGTGCTCAGCTTTCTTTATAGTCCAACTCTCACATCCATACATGACTACTGGAGAAACCAAAGCTTTGACTATATGGGCCTTTGTCAACAAAGTGATACCTCTACTTTTTAATGTGCTGTCTGGGTTTATTATAGCTTTTCTTCCAAGGAGCAAGCATCTTTTACTTTCATGGCAGCAGTCACCATCATGACACAAAACACACTCAGAACAAGTGACTGAAGGGAATGTAGTAAGGGGACTAGAAAGTGGGTCGGGGCTATGGGAAAGAAACCAACAGGGAATAGTGAAGCAGGGAGCTGCTTCTGCCTGTGGACGTGAAGTGACCAGGGGAGCAAATGGCTTCCCAGGAAGAAGCTGTGACTCTAGGAGGGGTCCACCAAATTGGAGTTGTGGTCCTAGAAGAGCACGAGTACTGACGGTCATGCCCCAGGGGAGTGATCTCTCGCTCCTCCTTCCTCCTGTCTCCTACCAAAGCCTCATGTGGGCCAATCCCAATAGAAACTGGAAGGTTAGGGAGCCCAGTTCACTAGGTCCCCAGAGCTCTGTCTCTGGGAGCACAGTAGGATGGGAGAGTGAGTATGAAGGGGGAAATGTGGAATATCCAGCACACTTGCCAACTCTTAGGTCCTTTAATTACATTTCCCTGGTATCTGTGTCAGCTCATTTCTAATAGGCATTAGTATGGTGCCCAAATTATTAATGATCTATATAACTTTTCTGAAAAAGGACTCAGGAGAAAAGAGGCCCAATTTAAGTTACAGAGCTCTGATTATGTTATGAATTTCTGTGCTGTTTTCAAAGGGTACATGTGGAGCTGTTAGAGTGAACAGTGAGAGCCAACACATAAGCCAGAGTCCCAGACGTCTGCCTTCCTGCACCATGTTTAAAATAATGCTTCTGATTTGAATGGCTTTTAAATCATGGATTCATTTTTTCAGTTCACCACAGGCTTCATTCAGTTCAGTCGCTTAGTCGTGTTTGACTCTCTGCGACCCTATGGACTGCAGCACACCAGGCCTCCCTGTCCATCACCAACTCCTGGAGCTTACGCAAACTCATGTCCATTGAGTTGGTGATGCCATGCAAACATCTCATCCTCTGTTGTCTCCTTGTCCTCATGCCTTCAATCTTTCCCTGCATCAGAGTTTTTTTCAATGAGTCAGTTCTCCATATCAAATGGCCAAAGTATTAGAGTAAGCTTCAGCATCAGTCGATTCAATGAATATTCATGACTGATTTCCTTTAAGATTGACTGGTTTGATCTCCTTGCAGTCCAAGGGACTCTCAAGAGTCTTCTCTAACACCACAGTTCAAAAGCATCAGTTCTTTGGTGCTCAGCCTTCTTTATGGTCCAACTCTCACATCCATACATGACCACTGGAAAACCCATATGTTTGACTATATGGACCTTTGTTGGCAAAGTAATGGCTCTGCTTTTTAATATGCTGTCTAGGTTGGTCATATCTTTTCTTCCCAGGAGCAAGCATCTTTTAATTTCATGGCTGCAGTCACCACCTGCAGTGATTTTGGAGCCTAAGAAAATAGTGTGTGTCACTGCTTCCATTGTTTCCACATCTATTTGCCATGAAGTGATGGGACCAGATGCCGCAATCTTAGTGTTTTGAATGTTAAGTTTTAAGCCAGATTTTTCACTCTCCTCTTTCACTTTCATCAAGAGGCTCTTCAGTTCTTCTTTGCTTTCTGCCATAAGGATGGTGTCATCTGCATATCTGAGGTTATTGACATTTATCCCTGCAATCTTGATTCCAGCTTGTGCTTCATCCAGCCCTGCATTTCGTATGATGTATTCTGCATATAAGTTAAATAAGCAGGGTGACAATATATATCCTTGACATACTCCTTTCCCAATTTGGAACCAGTCTGTTGTTCCATGTCTGGTTCTAACTGTTGCTTCTTGACCTGTACACAGATTTCTCAGGAGGCAGGTAAGGTGGTCTAGTATTTCCATCTCTTGATGAATTGTCCATATTTTCTTGTGATCTACACAGGCAAAATTTGGGCATAATCAGTAAAGCAGTAGATGTTTCTTCTGGGATTCTCTTGCTTTTTCTATGATCCAACAGATATTGGCAATTTGATCTCTGGTTCTTCTGCCTTTTCTAAAACCAGCTTGAACATCTGGAAGTTGGTGGTTCACGTATTGTTGAAGCCTGTCTTGGAGAATTTTGAGCATTAATTTGCTAGTGTGTGAAATGAGTGCAATTCTGCAGTAGTTTGAAGATTCTTTGGCATTGCCCTTCTTTGGGATTGGAATCAAGCTGACCTTTTCCAGTCCTGTGGCCACTGCTGAGTTTTCCAAATTTGCTGGCACATTGAGTGCAGCACTTTCACAGCATCATCTTTTAGGATTTGAAATAGCTCAACTGGAATTCCATCACCTCCACTAGCTTTGTTCATAGTGATGCTTCCTAAGGCCCACTTGATTTCACATTCCAGGATGTCTGGCTCTAGGTGAGTGATCACACCATCATGGTTATCTGGGTCATGAAGTTCTTTTTTGTATAGTTCTGTGCATTCTTCCCACCTCTTCTTAATATCTTCTGCTTCTGTTAGGTCCATACCATTTCTGTCCTTTGTCGAGCCCATCTTTGCATGAAATGTTCCCTTGGTATCTCTTATTTTTTAGAATAGATCTCTAGTCTTTCCCATTCTATTGTTTTCTTCTATTTCTTTGCATTGATCTCTGAGGAAGGCTTTTATATCTCTCCTTGTAATTCTTTGGAACTCTGCATTCAGATGCTTATATCTTTCCTTTTCTCCTTTGCTTTTCACTTCTCTTCTTTTCTTAGCTATTTGTAGGACCTCCTCAGGCAGCCATTTTGCCTTTTTGCATTTCTTTTTCTTGGGAATGCTCTTGATTACTGCCTCCTGTACAATGTCACAAACCTCTGTCAATAGTTCTTCGGGCACTCTATCAGATCTTATCCCTTAAAGCTATTTGTCACTTCCACTGTATAATCATAAGAGATTTGATTTAGGTCGTACCTGAATGGTCTAGTGGTTTTCCCTACTTTCTTCCATTTAAGTCTGAATTTGGCAATAAGGAGTTCGTGACCTGAGCCACAGTCAGTTCCTGGTCTTGTTTTTGTTGACTGTATAGAGCTACTCCATCTTTGGCTGCAAAGAATAAAGTCAATCTGATTTTTGTATTGACCCTCTGGTGATGTCCATGTGTAGAGTCTTCTCTTGTGTTGTTGGAAGACAGCGTTTACTATAACCAGTGCCTTCTCTTCAAACAGGCTTCATTACTCCCTAATGTTATGACAGTTCTTTATGTTTCTGCTTGGCTGTTAAATTCCATTGAGATTATGACCCTAAATCTAAACCTTAGAGGAGTAGTTTTCAGAGTGAGTCCAGTATTACTGGGAACCTTTTAGAAATGCAGATTATCAGACTCCACTCCAGGTATACTGTATCAGGAACCTTGAGAATGGGGCAAGTAAACTGTTTCAACAAACCTTCAGGGACCTTCTGCTGGAGACTCTGATGCTGGGAAAGATTGAAGCTGGGAGGAGAAGGGGATGACAGAGGATGAGATGGTTGGATGGCATCACCGACTCAATGGACATGAGTTTGAGTAAGCTCCAGGAGTTGGTGATGGACAGGGAAGCCTGACGTGCTGCAGTCCATGGGGTAGCAATGAGTTGGATATGACTGGGTGACCGAACTGAACTGAGGGACCTTCTGATGCTCACTGAAGTCTGAGACACACTGCTCTAGAGGTTAGGACCCTATTCTGTCCTATAGGGCACATTCACTCTGGATCTGTAGCTTTCACATTCCTTCCCACACAGTAGCTCCACATCCTGTCTCAAGTCCTTCAGGAAGCTGGCCTCTTAGCAGTGGTTTGGGGATGATTCTTACTCATTTATTATTGCTAGAATTATTTACTGATTTGAAATCTTTGCACTGCCAGTATCATTTTAAAAGGTCCATGAAAGGTGGAAGTGAAACCCAAAAGCCAATACTGTTGGGTCCTATGTGTGACATCCCTGTGTTAGGCTGGTAAAATACTGTAATGAAATAGATCCGAAAAATTCTAAAGCTTGAGAGCATGACCTAGTAGGCATGAAGGATATACAGGAATAAACTTCTGAAAATAAGAATATACTGTCCCACTGTGGGCCTGCTGTCTGCTTGGTAAACCTGAGCTCTAGAAGTGTTTACCCAGCCAAGCAGTAAAGAGAAAAAGCAAAACCTAACCTGGTTTGGTCCCTGGTTCCTCAAGCCTTTTTACCCTGGATTCCTAGAGACTAATTGCCTTGGGAAAACAGACAGAAATAAGACCCTCAAGGGTAAAAAGACTCTTCCCAGCTCCTGCTCTCTCTCCCCCTACTCATGGTCCCAGTGACTGGCTGTGAGCCCCAGAGGCTCTTGAGGGATTTGAGATGCCTGAGAGGACAGTGACATTTTAACAGTGACTGGGTGTCCATGGACAAGTCTTGCTGCTTCTGTGGATGTGAATCTGCAGAAACGAGAGGCCTGAAAGCGCTACTCCAGTATTCTTTGACTACTTACATGTGACAGGATTGGTCTTCCCAATTTAATTTTCAGTAAAACTGTTGTTGAGACCATCTTCCATGCAGAAGAAAGTTGGTAGTTCAAACTGTCGCATGTTGGCCAAGTAGATGCATTAATTTTCTATTTCTGCTTTCATAAATTATCCCATAATGTACAGCTTACAACAACATATTATTCCACAGTTTCTGAGAGTCAGCAATCTGAGAATGGATTAATTGGCTGATTCTGGCTCTGGGTCTCTCATGAGACCGTAGTCAAAATGTTTGATGTCTTGATTGGGCTTGAGGATCTGCTTTCGAACTTACTCATGCTGGCAGGAGGCTTCAGTTTGTTGCTCCATGGGCCTCTTCTCAAAAGACTTCTCACATAGGGCAGCTGTCTTCCCCCTGAGTAGATGATCTGATGAAGAAAAACGAGTAAGACAGCGTCGTTGGCACCCTAATCTCCAAAGTGACATACCTTCAATTCTACTGTATTCTACTGGTCATACAGGCCAACTCTAGTGCAGAGTGGGAGGGGACTGCACAAGAGGGTGAACACGGGGAGACAGGGACCATTGGGGATCATCTTGGAGGCTGGTTACAACTGTGGACCATGTAATTGCTTTTGGATTACTTCACAGATTATGATTGGTTTAGCTCTAAGAACAGCTGAGAACTGTGAATGTAGACCCAGCAGGAACTGGTCGAGAACCAAAATCTTTTTTGCCGATTGCGATGCCTTCGAATCTATTGTAGGCACTGCTTTGGGATGTTTTGTTTACACACTACTACAACAGCATGAGCCGGTCATCTGTGCACATACATATGCCTGAAGGGAGCCGCCTACAAGAGCTCACCAGCCAAAGAGACTTTGTTAATTGTATTGTATTTACCCTTTTGGGCCAGACCTATTCCCTCCAGTTGAGCTCCATTTTCCCAGGGTGCTTAAGCATATTTGATAATCTCTCACAAACCAACAAGCATCTTCTGAGCCCTTTTCTGTTAGCCTTGCCGAGCGGAGACACAGAGCTCCACACATTTCCAGTGGGCCTGACTTTTGGTGATGTGGAATCGACAACTTTGCTTACAACTGACTAGCTCACTACTTCCTGCTCCTTCAACTAGCTTCTTGGAGTCACTTTAATTTTTATAGTAGATCTGCTTCATCATGAAAGTAATTTTTTTCGTGATTATTTTCCAAAAGCACTTTATTCTTATTTTGAGGGGAGAGTTTATTAAGTGAAGACATTGATTTGTCACTTAATTGTTTATTTTTCTCACATTTAAGTAAATGATGATGTTAAAGCTGAGGTCCATACCCTCAGTTATGTGCCCTTCAATTCACAGAGGAAGAACGCAGGCAGTGGTTAGATGCCTAGTCTCCAGGACTAGATCATTTAGGATCAAATCGTGATTCTGCCATTTACCACAAGTGAGACCTTGAAAAAGACACTTAACTCCTCTGTGCCTCAGGCTCCTCACCTGTAAAATGGGAACCCTAACACCACCTGGCCCATAAGCAGTATCTAGGTCACAGGAAACACTGTATAAGAATTAGCTCCTCTTGTTATTTAACTCTGGCTGCTCTCTTTGAGGTCTCTGAGTGGCAGAGATGCAGCTCAGGGTAGGACGTTACATACTAGAACTGCTGTGACCCCAGGGATGCTTCTTGGCTTAGGCTATCTACAAATCTTATTTTTTCCCTTGCTGCAGCTTCAGGGACTTGGCCTGCTTCCTTTTTTTTTAATTTTAATTTCTAAAATTTTCCAAAGTCTTCACCATTGCATTTTATTTACTCATTTAAAAATTTATCTTATTGAAATGTAGTTGATGTACAATGTTGTCTTAATTTCTACTATACAGAAATGTAATTTAGTTATACATATGTACACATACATTTGTATATGTATACACATTTTTCATATTCTTTTCCATTATGGTTTATCACAGGATATTGAATACAGTTCGCTGTGCTATCCAGTAGGACCTTGTTTATCCATTCTATGTATATCAGTTTGCATCTACTAATCCCAAACTCCCATTCAATTACTCTCTTCCCACCTGCCCCCCCACCCCCACTTCCTTTCCTTCAATTCTCCAATCCCTTTGTCTCTTAGGATTCCTTTCCACTTGTGACCAAGGCTTCACACCTCTTTGTTGTCTTGGAGGCCAGGTACATGATTTCTGCTCATTTTACGATTTCCTTGCTAACCACTCCAGGAAAACAGTCCCAAACCTAGAGAAGGTAGAAAGCCAAGGAAATCCCCCTGAATTCGTATGATTGGAGATTCTGCCTTGTTGTCACTTGGCTTCCTGTGTGATGATCCCTAGAAGTTCAGCAGTCTCATCTGTTCTCTTTCCTAAGGAGGAATGCCAGACCCTCTCCTCATCTCCTCCTCCTGTCTGGGTCTTCCTGACTCCTTTCTGCCTGAAGACTCTGCTTCTAGATTTACAGACCTAAAACATTCAAGTAGGGAACAAGGGACAGAAGCTAGAGCATTTATTTATTAGAAATATATATTGAGTGTTACACACTGGGCACATTTCTAGGGGTTGCTCGCTTGTCTGTTTTGCATTTGGGGCTGCAACATCCAGATCAGCAGCTTATTGGCCACTGCATTAGGTTTCATGACCTTTAGCATCCTTTCAAAGAACCTTGGAAACCAGTCATATCTGGATTTATACTGATCTCAGTTTAGGAATCGGAGAAGGCAATGGCATCCCACTCCAGTACTCTTGCCTGGAAACTCCCATGGATGGAGGAGCCTGGTGGGCTGCAGTCCATGGGGTCGCAAAGAGTCAGACACGACTGAGCGACTTCACTTTCACTTTTCACTTTCATGCATTGGAGAAGGAAATGGCAACCCACTCCAGTGTTCTTGCCTGGAGAATCCCAGGGATGGAGGAACCTGGTAGACTGCCGTCTATGGGGTCACACAGAGTCGGACATGACTAAAGCAACTTAGCAGCAGCAGCACCAGTTTAGGAATTGGTGTTTAAATTAGCATTTCTCCAAAGAAGACATACAGATGGCTAACAAACACATGAAAAGATGCTCAACATCACTCATTATCAGAGAAATGCAAATCAAAACCACTATGAGATACCATTTCACACCAGTCAGAATGGCTGCGATCCAAAAGTCTACAAGTAATAAATGCTGGAGAGGGTGTGGAGAAAAGGGAACCCTCTTACACTGTTGGTGGGAATGCAAACTAGTACAGCCACTATGGAGAACAGTGTGGAGATTCCTTAAAAAACTGGAAATAGAACTGCCTTATGATCCAGCAATCCCACTGCTGGGCATACACACTGAGGAAACCAGAAGGGAAAGAGACACGTGTACCCCAATGTTCATTGCAGCACTGTTTATAATAGCCAGGACATGGAAGCAACCTAGATGCCCATCAGCAGATGAATGGATAAGAAAGCTATGGTACATATACACAATGGAGTATTATTCAGCCATTAAAAAGAATACATTTGAATCAGTTCTAATGAGGTGGATGAAACTGGAGCCTATTATACAGAGTGAAGTAAGCCAGAAAGAAAAACACCAATACAGTATACTAACGCATATATATGAAATTTAGAAAGATGGTAACAATAACCCTGTGTACGAGACAGCAAAAGAGACACTCATGTATAGAACAGTCTTATGGACTCTGTGAGAGAGGGAGAGGGTGGGAAGATTTGGGAGAATGGCATTGAAACATGTAAAATATCATGTATGAAACGAGTTGCCAGTCCAGGTTCGATGCACGATACTGGATGCTTGGGGCTGGTGCACTGGGACGACCCAGAGGGATGGAATGGGGAGGGAGGAGGGAGGGGGGTTAGGATGGGGAACACATGTATACCTGTGGTGGATTCATTTTGATATTTGGCAAAACTAATACAGTTATGTAAAGTTTAAAAAAAAAAATTAGCAACCAATGATGTGTTCTTAAATGTAAAAAAGAAAAAAAGCAAAGCTATCAGGAAGCCCCTGGGAACCCTGACAGATAAAGTTTCCATTTTATTAATACCTGCTATTTTCTTTTTACTAAAGGAGCTTCTTTCCTCTCTAATTAATTGTTGAGCATCTCAAATACATGCAAACATGCAAAGAAATTTATTGTAGGCCTGACAAATACCACTGTTGCTGTGACAAGCACTGAATCAAAGTTGTTTCAACACAGATGTTCCCACTTGATAAAGAGGCACTTAAAATAATGAATTGGAACATCTAGAAAGCTTACATGTTTGGCATCAGTTTTATTTATAAAGTATTAGGAGAACAAATATTTTCTATTAAATCATAGCTAACTGCTTCTCCCTTCATAGAGAGGCTTTTATCTGAGATGGTTAGTGCATTTAATGGATACTAAGATATAAAATGCTCTTATAAAATGATGCTGAATGACAGCTATGATCTCTGTTTTGAATAGGGAAGAATGGAGTCACCAAGGAAAAAAGGCAACTTGCCTGTGTTTTCATAATCATAGAAGCTCTTTCACATTAAATATCTACCATGTGTCCGTATGCTATTAACAAGCTTCATGTATATTTCCATTTGATTCCCTAAAAACTCCATGAATTGGTTCAACAATTGAGACTAAGAGAAGTTAGGTAACTTCTTCAAAGTGTTACAGTAACTTACCCAAGCTCTCTCACTGTGCTCAGTACAGTTCAGTCGCTCAGTCGTGTCCAACTCTTTGCGACCCCATGAACTGCAGCACGCCAGGCCTCCCTGTCCATCACCAACTCCCGGAGTTCACTCAGACTCACGTCTATCAAGTCAGTGACGCCATCCAGCCATCTCATCCTCTGTCGTCCCCTTCTCCTTCTGCCCCCAATCCCTCCCAGCATCAGAGTCTTTTCCAATGAGTCAACTCTTCGCATGAGGTGGCCAAAGTACTGGAGTTTCAGCTTTAGCATCATTCCTTCCAAAGAAATCCCAGGGCTGATCTCCTTCAGAATGGACTGGTTGCATCTACTTGCAATCCAAGGGACTCGCAAGAGTCTTCTCCAACACCACAGTTCAAAAGCATCAATTCTTTGGGACTCAGCCTTCTTCACAGTCCAACTCTCACATCCATACATGACCACAGGAAAAACCATAGCCTTGACTAGACGCACCTTTGTTGGCAAAGTAATGTCTCTGCTTTTGAATATGCTATCTAGGTTGGTCATAACTTTCCTTCCAAGGAATAAGCGTCTTTTAATTTCATGGCTGCAGTCACCATCTGCAGTGATTTTGGAGCCCAGAAAAATAAAGTCTGACACTGTTTCCACTGTTTCTCCATCTACACTGGGCTATATGTAGTCAATTGGAGGCAAACATAGAACTGAAACTTTCTTGGCACCTAAGCCTATGGTTCTTTACCTAATTATTTTAGCATGTTTTAAAGCCTCCAGTTTCCTAGAATAATAAATTACCTAACAGTGTGAATATGCTAACTAAATCTGAGTCAGGGCCTGATTTTTTTTAATAAATTTATTTTTAATTGAAGGGTAATTGGTTCATAATATTGTGTTGGCCTCTGTCATACATCTACGTGAGTCAGGCGTAGGTTTACTATGTCCCCACCCTCTTGAGCCTCCCTCCCACCTCCCATCTGTTCCCCCACCAGATTTTTACAGAGCCCTGGTTTGAGTTCCCTGAGTCAAACAGCTAATTCCCATTGGTTGGTTATCTATGTTACATGTGGTAGTATATATGCTTCCATGTTACTCTCCATTTGTCCCACCCTCCCCCTCCTCTGCCCTGCCTGTCTCCATAAGTCTGTTCTCTATGTCTGTGTCTCCATTGTTAGAGCCTGAATTCTGAGTCAGGCCTGCTGCCTATATGAAGAACTATTCTGTCCCAGAGGGTAGCATGAACTTTCTATAGCTGCACAGAATCTCCTGGGTAAGGCTCTCCATGACACAGTGGAGAAAAGCAAGGACTAGCATAAATCCTGTATTGCGGGGGAGAGGTAGTGGTAGAGGGGAAATGATACATATATGATATTGTGACAATCTTTCTAGCAATCTTTAGCCTGAGGTGGTAGGGTAAATTATATCACACTCAAAAAACCCAAAACCACTAATTGCAATGTGTATTGTTAATATAGAAAGTTAATTGTTAATATAGAAAGTTCATGAACAGAAGAAACAGACCCACAGCATGGGACAGCCTTCCATTCTACGTACATCTAAAATTGATGTATCAGAAGGATCAGTGCTGTCCTTCATTGAAGAGACAACATCCTAACAAGATGAAGCTGTGGTGGAAATCTTGTGCCCCTTCCTACTCCATCCTTGAAAAGTTTGAAAACTAGAAAAAGACACACTTGAAAACTAATATGGAAAAGACTTGTTGAGGTCCTTTAATGGACTGGAACCTGGTGGCCCAGAGTCAACGATGAGAAAGTGGAAGAAGGAGAGAGGCTAATATTTCCTGGGTTATGCAGCCAGCTTCGTGTTCCAGGAAATCAGCCAGAAATACAGAGATAGAGAGAAAGAGAAAGAAAGACAGACACGGGGACCAAAGCTCAGATGGAGCAAAGGTGTTTTAACCAACATGGTGTGGGCACATATATACTGTCTTGCTGCTGCTGCTGCTGCTGCTAAGTCACTTCAGTCGTGTCTGACTGTGCGACCCCAGAGACGGCAGCCCACCAGCCTCCCCTGTCCCTGAGATTCTCCAGGCAAGAACACTGGAGTGGGTTGCCATTTCCTTCTCCAATGCATGAAAGTGAAAAGTGAAAGTGAAGTCGCTCAGTCGTGTCCGACTCCCAGCGACCCCATGGACCGCAACCCACCAGGCTCCAACGCCCATGGGATTCTCCAGGCAAGAGTACTGGAGTGGGGTGCCGTTGCCCACTCCAATACACTGTCTTACAAGGTAGTTATTCTCAGATAAAGATGAAAATTCCAGACTTACAAAACATAGGCAATCCATATTAAAGAGAGAGAGTTGTAAACAGTAGTTTTACCGTATGGTTCATAAAAAGGAAGAAGGTCCTTATCACTATATAGAAAAACTAACGAAGGAAGTGCCTGGATTCCTCAGTCCTGGGAGAGGCTTGCCTCTCCTCTTAATTCCTGAATATTCAGGAATTAATAAGGAACAGAGGATTCCTGTCAGATCCAGAACAGCACACAGGAAGCCTCCTGTCAAATGCTTCCTGACAGCTTGGCAGAGAGGGAATCAAGGTACATAAAGGACTGTGTGTCACCTTTATGCCACCATTTCACATGGTGAAAGGGGCAAAGGAGCACTCTGGGATCTCTTTTATAAGGGCACTAATTTCATTCACAAGGGCTCCATCCTCATGACCTAATCACTTCCCAGTGGCCTCTTTGAAGTTTACACTAGGTCATGTCTGACTCTTGCAACCCCGTGGATTGTACGGAGCCTAGCAGGCTCCTCTGTCCACAGGATTTCCCAGGCAAGTATACTGGAGTGGATTGCCATTTCCTTCGCCAGAGGATCTTCCTCACCCAGGGTTTGAGTCCTGGTCTCCTGCATTGACAGGTGGATTCTTTACTGACTGAACCATCATCAGGGAAGCCCTGTTAGGGGGACACAAATACTCAGGCTGGAGAAGGGAATGGCAATCCACTCCAGTGTTCTTGCCTAGAGAATCCCATGGACAGAGGAGCCTGACAGGCTGTGGTCTATGGGGTCATGAAGAGTAGGACATGACTGAGTGGCTAACACACAAATACTCAGTCTATAGTAACAGCTTGAGGAGGAGGTACAAGGACTGAGAAGGTGAAGAGAAGCCAGAGAAGGTCCAGAGCATGGAGCAACAGTGTATGGTTGTGTTTGGAACAAGTTTTATAGGTGACCTTTGTGAATTTCAACCCCTAGAGTGATGTCACACACACTCTGCTGCAACCCCTCCTTACCACTGTGGGTTTCACAATGTGTCTGGATATTGAAGCCCTGAGTTAGGTCCTTAGATCACTCGGATAAAAAGTCCCGATGACCTGTTGTTCTGTCTTACAGACTACCCCGCAGAATGCTCGATGAGGATACACACCTGTCAGTCTTCTGTGCCTCCATGCTCTTGGCACTATGGCCCGCATCTCTCCAAAGAGAGCAGGCACTCAACTATTTGTTGGACCACATACAATTCTAGAAAGAGATTATTTATCAATTATTTAATTTTTAAAAGGCAGAATAGAGGTGGTTCAGTGTCAGTTCACCCTTTCTGATACACCTTGACATACACTGAATTGACAGGGTGACTACAGACAGTGGAGAGAGACATTTCCAGAGTGACTCGAGTCATTAATGAGTTTAGTAGTTGGGGCCACCATGGAGTGCAGAATCAAGGGCTGTAATGATACATTAACATGTCCTTTGCTGTGGAGGCATTTTGGCTTCATCAGCAGATCTTGAAGTTAGCTAGATTGCTGGGAGCTCAGAAACTTTCCCTGCTTTGCAGCTTCCTCTTATGGATTGAATGACATCTGCCAAAAATTCAGTGTCAAAGTCCTAAGCCCCAGGACCTCAGAGTGTGACCATACTTGGAAACAGTGTTGTTGCAGATGAAATTAGTACAAATGAGGCCGTATTGGGGTAGGGTGGCCCCTAATTCATTATGATTGTTGTCTTTATAAAAAGGGGAAATTTGGACACACACAACACTCTGTGAAGACAGAGGCAGGGATCAGGGTGACACCTGTACAAGCCAGAGAATATCAAACATTTAGCAAGCCACCAGAAACGAGAGGGCAGGCCTGGAGCAGAGTCTTCCTCAGAGCTGTCAGAAGGAACCAGTTTTTAATCTCAGCCTGCTAGCCTCCAGGGCTATAAGACAATAAATTGCTGTTGTTTAAGCCACTCAGTTTGTGGTGCTTTGTTCCAGCAGCCCTAGCAAATGAACACACTAACCAAGAGTGGCCCCAGCTCTGGTAAGGTGCCACCTTGGGGGGACCTCTCTTGCGCACGCACAGTGGAGGCTGACATCACCTGCCCCCTGGCCTGTATTTGTTCAGAGCAAAGTTTGCAGGATATAGTTAAGGTCTCAATTAGGAAGGAGACATGTGTCATGTTTAGTCACTCAGTCACGTCTGACTCTGTGACCCCATGGACTGTAGCCTGCCAGGCTCCTCTGTCCATGGATATTCTCCAGGCAAGAATCCTGGAGTGGGTTGCCATTTCCTTCTCCAAGGGATCTTCCCAACCCAGGGATCAAACCCAGGTCTCTGCATTGCAGGAGGATTCTTGACCATCTGAGCCACCAGGGAAGCCCAGGAAGCAGACAGGGAAGCTAAATAAATTTGTGTTTCCAAGCATTTTATTTGGCATCTAGATTTGAGGTGATGAGAAGTGAATCAAAGACTCAGAGCTGAACTGCTCTCACTACAAGGTTGGACATGGAGCCAACAGCTCGGGCGGTGGTCCTAGGAGGCCTCCCCTCCTGTCCACCAGCCGTTCCCTCCACATTAACCTCAGGTGCAAAATCAGCGATGGTGAGGCCTCGTTCCTCCTCAGTCACTTGGTTCTTCAGCAGGGAAAATAGCCTTTATTCTGCTGGGTCATCTATTTGCAATAGTCTCCCTTGTGACTTTTTTCCCCAGTGAGACCTGACCGTTTTCATTACACTGAAGTGCTCTTTCGTGCCTCTTTTTATTGGGCCATCAGGATACTGCAAGACCTTCAGGGCAGGGGTTCTACTATTATCTCTTCTCTCAAGCTCCAGTACACTGAACATATAATTTATTTAATAGTAACCATAAAAAGCCTTTGAAAGTAATCCTTGTAAATGGCTTTGTGACTTTTGTGATATTGAACTTCTAAAGGAATACGTACGTGAGATTTTTTTAATATATTGAAGGTAAATGCTTTTAACAGTCTGAAGAAGTTGCCTGCAATCTAAAAAAGTTACCCAGTGAAGAGGGAAATGCCTGGAGAAAAGTGTCAGTCTTCTGTGAGGTGGCATCAGCACTAAACACAGGAAAAGGGTGCTCAGAGAAATTGGTCTGGGTTTGAATTGTTTGCCAGATGAATTGTCAGCTTCGGTTCAGTGTTACAAGTCATTTCCCTTCTTCTTCTCACGCTCATGATGACAGAGCCACAGCAGAGAAAAGATTTGTGTCTTCTTGGTGTAAGTCAGGACTTGGACAGTCAGTGCTGCTGATTTTGTGCAGCGCTGGTTCTGCTGTGGAGGGTTACCATCCTGCGCGTTGTAGGATGTTTACCAGCATCCCTGGCCCCCACCCACTAGACGCTAGCAGCATCCTGCCCCCTAGAGTTGTGACAACCAAAAAAGTCTCCAAACTCAACTAAATGTCCAGAGAGGCAAAATCACCATCTGCTGAGAACCATGGATGTAAATGGCGGGGGGTAGGGGAAATGTGCTACAAAAGCGTTGATTTTTTGATTCCTTTTGGGAGAAATGAGGACATACCATGGTTGGTTTCTAGTTACCAAGAGCAAGGTACCTGACTTAAAGGAGGAAACTGGGCAAGTCAGAAAAGAGCACAGAGTATCCCAATGCATGCACCTCAGGTTTCTTAGCATTATTTCTTGTTCCTGGTTTACTGATGGTCATTGAAATCTTAACCCTGTGGAACTCAAAATCAAGCTTGCAAAAGCTTTAGTTTCATCCACACTAAGCTTATGTATCTGATTTTACCCACTGGGAAAGAAGTTGGGTCCTGTCCCATTTGAGATTCATGTTAGAGACTCAGAGACCCTCCTTCCTGCCTATGGCTAGAATGCCATTCTTTGCTCTTGCAGCTCCTTTCCTGGAGTCCCCCAGGAAGCAAGGCTGCTTACATAGTCGGGTGCATCAGTCTGGTTTATTGTTTCCTCCAGGGGAAGAAACCTGCTCTCTGGCTGTTGCTATGTTGTCCCTGCCTCCTGCTTTGCCAGGGAGGGTCCTACTCAACAACCCTTTTTTTTTTTTTTTTTTTTCTTGACTCAAAAGGATGAGCCTCTCTCCCTTAGTGCTGCACTCACCCCACCCCTCCCAGCACCCTTGGGCCTGGTCTCCCAGAATGTTAAGCCAACAGGGCTGTCAGCTCACACTCATGCAGAGACATTTTCCTAAGCCACAGCTCCAATGGCAGGTCTAGTTACACACTGAGGCTGGACCTTGCTCCCCTTTCCACTATAAGGAGGATGCTCTCCCCACATCCAAGGAGCTGTCCGTTCCTCTTGCTGCCTGCGTGGTGGGGCTGGTACTCAGGTGCTCCTTTGACAGCACTCCTAGGATCCATTGCTGCTGCTGGCCCTCTCCCTTCCCAGCAGAGAAAATGGGCAACCTCACACACTCACCAGTGCTGGCCAGGGTGCACTGGTGAGTGCACTACCCAACCAGAGACTCCTCAATAAGCAAGTGCAAACCAGTAAACCAGTGTGATGCTGATATACTTGGTGAGCTCTGGGCTATTTAGTCTTATTAAACCATGTGTTCAGTTAGTCCACTGACCTTCTCTTAGCACCTATTATGTGTTAGATCCTGATCTAGTAGTGAACAAGCTTGACAAGCTCCCTGTCTTCATGAGCTTACACCTTAATGGGAGAGAGAGGCCATACACAAATAAGCACATCAATAAAAAAGATGATTTCAGAGTGTAATATGTGCCTAAACGAAGTCAACAAGGCAATGGATGGAATGTGACTGAGAGGGTAGCTACTTTAGGGAGAGGCTTTAGAGAATCACCTCTGAGGAGGTGACATTTCATCTAACATCTGAAGGACTGTGAGTTCCCAGCAGTGCAAAGAGCTGGAGAAGAGTTCCAGGCACAGGGAACAGCCCATGGTAAGACTGTGACGCTTGAACAAACTTGGCCAGTTTGAGAATACTACAGGGACCAGTGAGGGAGAGGGGTGCCATGAGATGGGGCTGGACAGGTGGGCAGGGGTCAGATCATGGAGGACTTGGAAAGCCAAAGAAAAGAGTCTAAGAGCAGGGAGGCCCCTGAAAGGATTTAAACAGCATGATCTGATCCACATTTTATAAAGACCACACTGGCTACTGTGTTGGAATGCAGTGCAGGAAGAAGACTGGAAGCAGAGAGATAGATTATATGGCAGACAAGGCTCAAGGTGATGGATGTGTGAAATAGGGTGATGGGTACAGAAATGGAGGAAAGTGGATGTATGTGAGGTACATATTTGACAGAATCAACCAAATTTGATACAAGGGGAGAGAGAAAAATGTGAACTGGTTGGATGATGTTATTTGTTAAGATGTGGAGGGGAGGAATGTATCTGGGGTGTTTGGAACATTCTAAGTAGACATAATATTAGATAAATTTACTTCTCATTAAATATGGTATAATCAGCATTTCTAGGATGATCATTACTACTACAAACAACTGTAAATCTTCTGGAAAAATGAAATTATCCACTGAGCATGAGCTATTTTGTTGTTGATGTGAAGTCATCCCTGAAGGTGGGGTGTCTTTTACATGAGCACCCACTCTTCAGTGCAGACACCTTTATCAACAATGGCAGGAGCTGAGCATAGAAAGAAATGGTGATTGCAACCAAGGGTAAATAGGAGTTTATCTTGGTAAGTTTAAAAATCACCCCCCATTTCACCTTAGAAAGTGACCTTATTGCTGTTTCATTTATTAATGGGCAACTGTGGGATAAACTAAGAAAGTAAGGCTATTAAACGCTAATGAAGCGCTAAGGTCAAGCATTCTAGGTATGCAGACAATCCAGAAATAGAGTCTGCCTGTTTGTGCTAACACAATGATGATTTGTGTTTATAGATTAGAATTGATTGTGTAGTTCCTAATGGAATGTCCAAATAAAAAAATCTTTCAGTTCAGTTCAGTAGCTCAGTTGTGCCTGACTCTTTGCGACCCCGTGAATTGCAGCACGCCAGGCCTCCCTGTCCATCACCAACTCCCGGAGTTCACCCAAACTCATGTCCATCGAGTTGGTGATGCCATCCAGCCATCTCATCCTCTGTCGTCCCCTTCTCCTCCTTCCCCCAATCCTTCCCATCCTCAGGGTCTTTTCCAGTGAGTCAACTCTTCGCATGAGGTGGCCAAAGTATTGGAGTTTCAGCTTCAGCATCAGTCCCTCCAATGAACACTCAGGACTGATCTCCTAGGATGGACTGATTGGATCTCCTTGCAGTCCAAGTGACTCTCAAGAGTCTTCTCTAACACCACAGTTCAAAAGCATCAATTCTTTGGTGCTCAGCCTTCTTCACAGTCCAACTCTCACATCCATACATGACCACTGGAAAAACCATAGCCTTGACTACACAGACCTTTGTTGGCAAAATAATGTCTCTTCTTTTTAATATGCTATTTAGGTTGGACACAACTTTCTTTCCAAGGAGTAAGTGTCTTTTAATTTCATGGCTGCAATCACCATCTGCAGTGATTTTGGAGCCCCAAAAAATAAAGTCTGACGCTGTTTCCACTGTTTCTCCATCTATTTCCCATGAAGTGATGGGACCAGATGCCATGATCTTAGTTGTCTGACTGTTGAGCTTTAAGCCAACTTTTTCACTCTCCTCTTTCACTTTCATCAAGAGGCTTTTGAGTTCCTTTTCACTTTCTGCCATAAGGGTGGTGTCATCTGCATATCTGAGGTTATTGATATTTCTCCCGGCAATCTTGATTCCAGCTTGTGTTTCTTCCAGCCCAGAGTTTCTCATGATGTACTCTGCATAGAAGTTAAATAAGCAGGGTGACAATATACAGCCTTAACATATTCCTTTTCCTGTTTGGAACCAGTCTGTTGTTCCATGCCCAGTTCTAACTGTTGCTTCCTGACCTGCATATACGTTTCTCAAGAGGCAGGTCAGGTGGTCTGGTATTCCCATCTCTTTCAGAATTTTCCACAGTTTCTTGTGATCCACACAGTCAAAGGCTTTGGCATAGACAATAAAGCAGAAATAGATGTTTTTCTCGAACTCTCTTGCTTTTTCCATGATCCAGCGGATGTTGGCAATTTGATCTCTGGTTCCTCTGCCTTTTCTAAAACCAGCTTGAACATCTGGAAGTTCATGGTTCATGTATTGCTGAAGCCTGGCTTGGAGAATTTTGAGCATTACTATATTACTAGCATGTAAGATGAGTGCAATTGTGTGGTAGTTTGAGCATTCTTTGGCATTCCTTTCTTTGGGATTGGAATGAAAACTGACCTTTTCCAGTCCCGTGGCCACTGCTGAGTTTTCCAAATTTGCTGGCATATTGAGTGCAGCACTTTCATAGCGTCATCTTTCCGGATTTGGAATAGCTCAACTGGAATTCCATCACCTCCACTAGCTTTGTTTGTAGTGATGCTTTCTAGGACCCACTTGACTTCACATTCCAGGATGTCTGGCTCTAGGTGAGTGATCACACCATCGTGATTATCTGGATCGTGAAGATCTTTTTTGTACAGTTCTTCTGTGTATTCTTGCCACCTCTTCTTAGTATCTTCTGCTTCTGTTAGGTCCATACCATTTCTGTTCTTTATCAAGCCCATCTTTGCATGTTATGTTCCCTTGGTATCTCTAATTTTCTTGAAGAGATCTCTAGTCTTTCCCATTTTGTTGTTTTCCTCTCTTTCTTTGCATTGATCGCTGAGGAAGGCTTTCTTATCTCTCCTTGCTATTCTTTGAAGCTCTGCATTCAGATGCTTATATCTTTCCTTTTCTCCTTTGCTTTTTGCTTCTCTTCTTTTCACAGCTATTTGTAAGGCCTCCTCAGACAGCCATTTGCTTTTTTGCATTTCCTGTACAATGTCATGAACCTCTGTCCATAGTTCATCAGGCACTCTATCAGATCTAGTCCCTTAAATCTATTTCTCACTTCCACTATATAATCATCCTGAAATCATATTTTAGTGGAACAGAGGCTCATAAGCCTAGAAGTTACTTATATTCACCTCTTTGAAGATGGTACTATTCCTCAGTTAATTTACCCAGGAGAGTGCTGCTTATCTTCATAAAGATGTCCATGTCCTTCATAAACAACATCCAAAGAGGTTCATAAATTGTTGCATATAAATATGTAGTATTTCACTCTATGTAACAACTATAGTCTTAAAATTTTGTGATTTTTTTTTTTTACTTAAATCATGTTTTCATTGTACCATAGAATAGTGACATTTAAATGAACTGTGGGTTGAATCACTTTTTAGTAATTCCTAGCTTAGCCATTTTGTGCAGAGAAGGCAATGGCACCCCACTCCAGTACTCTTGCCTGGAAAATCCCATGGACGGAGGAGCCTGGAAGGCTGCAGTCCATGGGGTCGCTGAGGGTCAGACACAACTGAGCGACTTCACTTTTACTTTTCACTTTCATGCATTGGAGAAGGAAATGGCAACTCACTCCAGTGTTCTTGCCTGGAGAATCCCAGGGATGAGGGAGCCTGGTGGGCTGCCATCTATGGGGTCGCACAGGGTCAGACACGACTGAAGTGACTTAACAGCAGCAGCTTATCCATTTTGTGAGTTTGTATACTTATGTATTAAGTTTTCTTGAAATAGGTTACAATTGTAATTGGCTAGTGACAAATCTTCAACCAGAAAACATGTCTACCTTTCCTCCTGTGTTATTCTGGAGGGTGTTTTTGTTTTGTGGTTGGTTCCCTGCTGTCTAGGGTTATCCTGTCTGAAATGCTCTCCTTTATAATGAAGAAGCAGGCCCAGAGAGATTAGGCTCCCCTGGCGGTCCAGGTCCCTAGCATTTGATTCTGGGGCTGTCTCTGTTGACTTTGATAAGGTTTTCAGTGAAACTTCTTTGGTGGTTCAGAAGGTAAAGCATCTGCCTGCAATGTGGGAGACCGGGGTTTGATCCCTGGATCGGGAAGATCCCCTGGAGAGGGAAATGGCAACCCACTCCAGTACTCTTGCCTGGAAAATCCCATGGACGGAGGAGCCTGGTAGGCTACATACAGTCCAAGGGGTCACGAAGAGTTGGACACAGTTGAGCAACTTCGCTTTCCTTTTCAGTGAAACTGAGAGGCAGGGTTATTTCACCACCTTATTTTGAAAATAGTCTGTTTATAAACACAGCTTGTCAATGATCACATTTCCTCTGAATAAATAATTAAGATGAAAAGGGGCTTTCTATATTAAATAGAATGAGGCTTACATTGTACAGCTAACTCAACTATCTTTGTTTCCTCTCTAAGCCTAGTTAGTATTTGTTAACAGGACATCTGTTTCTTTATAGCACTGTATAGATTTTTACTTTTGTGATAATGCCTTCTAGCCAGAAAAAAAAAAAAAAAAAGACTTTTAAAAGACCAGAAAGTCATTATATGATACCCTAATGAATAACTCATTAGCTAGTTAATTCATGGCTCACATAAACTGTTTTCTGTCACTTCATAAATTCCACAGTGTATTGACTGTCTGTCTTTAGTAAGTCTGTGTGAGTTCTATTTTTATGTTACTATCATTTGTATAATTCCATCTGATTTCTTTTGAGTCTTGGGTGGCTCTTTTTAAGGACTGAACATAAAAATATTTATCTTTTCTAGATACTATTTCAGTAGAGATAATCTGTGTGAACCAAACTTCTGGGAAATATATTATCCAAAATGATACAGCTGAGCTTTGTGTGATTCTATTTACTGTACAACCTTAGTTGTTTTACTTAACTTCTCTGGGTCACAGTTTTTCCATTTGTAAAATAGGGATAATATCTCACTAAATAAGGAACAAGTAAAATATCCTTTTAATGCTCTGACATAGTATTTGGCACATTTTAAAAGGTGTTACTGGAATTTTGGGGCTGGAAGGGACTAGTACCTAAAGCAAAAAGCATTACTGTAAGTCACCACCTAAGAGGTGGAAAATGCTTAAGTCTGCAAATCGTTCAAGCTCCCTGTGTCCATGTGTTCTCTTGACTTGAAGCTTTCTGGCATTTCTTAGCCCTTTCTAAGTGCTAGAGGCTTTTTCAAAGTTCTGGCTTAGTACTTTTTGTGATTAGGGTTTAGGTGGGCAGAGATGGATTTTCTATCTTTCCCTTGTTTACTCAGTGGGATTCATGAAATTTGAGTTGCCAAGATGTCAGGAGGACTGTGAAGTCAAGATATTGGAAACACATGGGTCCATCTGGAACATTTACAGTGTATGTCAGAAGATTCTTTTCTTTAACTTGTATTTTGGTGAACTGTAAACTGAACATAAAACAACATAACATTTTATAGATAGAAACCAATCTCAATCAGAAGATACTACAGTAATATGGTGGTGGGGAAATGGCGATTTTTCTGTGAATCTTCTGTCTTGCTGTCTTCCCTCATAGCTCAATCAATAAGGAATCTGCCTGCAATGCAGGAGACCTGGGTTTGATCCCTGGGTTGGGAAGAGCCCCTGGAGAAGGAAATGGCCACCCACTCCAGTATTCTTGCCTGGAGAATTCCATGGACAGAGAAGCCTGGCAGGTTATAGTCCATAGGGTCACAAAGAGTTGGACATGACTTAGTGACTAAGCCACCACCACCACTTGTTAATGGCCTTGTTAATTTATAACAGAGGTTAAAGAGGATGAGAAGATGGTTTCACAAAAGAAAAGTGAGCAAAGGGATAGCTTGTGTCATTCCTGAGGGATCGCTTGTGTCATTTTGGGCAGGAAGCAGCCAGTGTGGTGATTCGTGGGCATCTCTCTTTGTCTCCTGTCAGGTCAAACTCTGTGTAATTGACTTAATCTTGAGGTTGTTTTTTCAGATTGGTTTCTAAGTGCTGGAAATAGCTGATTAGGCCATATTTCATCAACTTGCCTTGCTTGGGGCTGTTGACATGGTCCTGACCAGTTCCTGTACAGGTGACAGATCCCGAACTCAAACTGGGTTCAGAAAAGAACAGAAACAAAATTTACTGGGTTCAAAACTGAAAAGTCCAGGGGAGTTTTGAATTCCTCTGAGGCCTGATACAAGTGCGAAAACAGTGATGCCCCTCTCTCCACCCTCCTTTGTGGCAAAGATGACCCCAGCCACTCCAGGCACCATTCTACCAATTTAAGCAATCTCAACAAATAAAGAGTATCTTCTCTATAAGGCCCAGGCAAGAGTCCAAGGGGCAACTCTTAGTTGCTTGAATCTTGTGTGTCTGAGTTATGGAGTAGACAGATTGATGGTTAGCACAGGGTCTTGTGTCCAGTTCTGTTCTTGACTCAGGGACATGGGGAGGGATTTCCAGCTTCCAGCCATATAGACCTGTAATGAAATGCAGGTGGAACCTTGCAGGAAAATCAGAGCACTTATCATGAAGTAGTAGTCTGGGACAGGCAAGAGTCACACACCTGCCTTTCTTTGCAGTAGCCTTTCTTGTGCCAGAAAGGCTGACTCTTGCTTTAGTCCCAGTTGACTCTGTAAAGCACCAAACCAGCTGACTTCATTCCTTAGTCGCCTCAGGAAGTGTTAGTAATAATGCTCCGTATTGAATTCTATTAAAACAGTGATTTTGAACATGTAAAATGGTATCATCAAATGGTGATAATTCCTTTCAGAGGTGACTTTTAGCACCTCTATCAATTCGCTTGGAAGACAGAACTCACTTTTAGTACAGTATTCCTGGCTGGAATCTTCTTCCCGAGGATCTCATTTTATATCCTCATATATTTGCATGTGTTTCTATATAATATGTATAAGGCTGCAGGTCTTTTTATAAACTAATTTTTTATTATACCAGTTAAGGTAAAAATTTCTTTATTTCTTGTCTCTCCGCTTACTACACACTCACTACTTGTGACTGGATATCAGAAACTTATAACCAGAGACTGCACATAAGTTTCAGTATTTCAACAGCATACTTAGCATTGTTTTGTCTTCCATCATTTCTGCAGGTTGTCAAATGATCTCCAGAGCCTTTGAGAGTCGGGGATGGGGAGGGTGGGCTGAATTGTTCTCTTAGTCAAAGTAAACATAGGTATCACACCTCCTTCCTTGGTGTGTGGTGGTGCAAAATCAAGAAAAGGAAACTTATTTTTTTTGTCCCCTAGGACGCTATCAGTTTCTGAGAACTTTTCACTTCATATCCTACTGACCCAGCTGAATATAACCATAGGACCATAATAGGGTTGTTTGAGGATTAAATAAAATGACTGAATGGAATTGGTAAGATTAAGAGCCTGTCTCTGCAGGTAGACGTTCTTAGTTTACATTCCAGCTTCATCATCCTCTGTGTAACCTTGGGCTGGTAATTCGCCTGCATGGGTGCTTCAGGTTCCTTATCTGTTAAATGGGCAAAGCATTGCGTTCATAGATGAAAATTAACAAGAGTTAATATATATCAGGCAGTTCAAAGAGTTCTAAGAAATTGCCTCTCCCACACAAATGGCTGATGATGATGTTCACAGCCCTCAGTTGTGGTTTTCCTCTACCCCGCTCTGTTGGGGTCAAGTTGCCCCTCTTGGCAGCCATGTTGGGCAGGATTCCTTTTAAGACCGTAGCTCCCTTGCATTCCCAGCACACATCGTTTTGCCCAGCCTTTGAAAGAAGGGTTGCTTGCTCCTAATGCTGCTCTTTATATTCTGCTGTCACACACGGACATCTCCAGCCACAGAATTCCACCTTTGAACTTCTCTGAGGGAGACTCAGCTGCAGTGCGAATGACCCTCAGGCCCCAGTAGACACATGCCAAGTGCTCCAGGTGATCCCTGGGCTGCCCATCCTCCCGAAAGTGAGGGAGGAGTCCTGCCCTTCCACCTCCACCTCCACAGGGAAAGAGGCCAAGGCAGCCATGACACAGCACATCACAGCTCTCTCCAGAGCACCTCTTTAACAGGTGGGCTTAGGTGATGTTTCTTTTCTTTAGGTTATGGGGGACAGTTGGCATCTTTTATACTTTTTTCTGCCTTTGTGGCCTCATCCAAAACTTAAAGAGGAAGAGTTCAATTTTAGGATTCTACTTTGCAGTTATTATTGTCATCAGCAACCAGAATTCTATAGAAAAAGAAGCACTTGACATCTTTCCATTCATTAACTGGTTTCTGAGTGCCATGACTCAGTATCCCCTCCAAATCACCTGGCTTTTCTAACTCTTGGTTTCCTCACTTATAAACTGGGGTTGATATCACTTGCTCTGTGCAAGGCCCAATGAGATAATGTATGCAAAACTCTTTGTAAACTAAAAAGGGCTTTATATATATATATATATATATATATATATATATATATATAATGAATTGAGATAAAATTTTGCTTAGCTAGAGCCTTATAATTGATTGTCTGGGTATGCTGTACTTAATAACCGTCCATCTGTGTTTTGTATTTGTTGGCAGATACAATTTTTCTGCCAGTAAAATATTTAGAATCACTTTGTATAATGTAAAAATGACAAAGAGGGCTCTGTTGGCCAAGGAAGCTCATAAAGTTCTAATGACTTATAGGGTTGCCAGATTTTGTACATAAAAATACAGAACACCCAGTTAAATGTGAATCAGATAAAGAGTGAATAATTTTATTCTATCCCACATATTGCACAGAATTTTATCTGGTAATCCCACTATAAGTATTAGTGGAGTGTGAGTAGAAATTGCTACATAATTTATTTTTATATTTCCAGATTCTAGCATAATGCCTGAACTATAACAAGTGCCTAATATATGATTTCTGGAATAAAGAAATCAGTATATTTACTTGGGAGACTATTGATCATGTGACAAACTACTTTCAGAAACCCATCTGAGCTTCAGTTTGCTCATTTGTTGAACAAAGATAAGGAAGTGCCTCACTGGTTAATGGAAGGGAAACATGAAATGGGATATAGAGCAGTCTTTATAAATTGTTAAAGTGATCTGCACGTGTGCTACAAAGGTGTTAAACACAGCACAAGGGAAAGAGCTGCTGAGAATGGTATTTTCAGTGTAGCCTCTGCAATACAGCAGAAAGCACATTTTCAGAATGTTTTTGTAAGATCTGCCTGTTTAGTAAGTAAATCCAGTCTACAGAAAACAGTTCCTCTCATACTGTTCTTCTTTTCCCCCTTAGGGATGGTTTCTGCAGGAAATTAAACTGTGCCTAATTCCTTCTGGGTCTCTTAGATCCCCACACACCCATCTCTGCTCCCTTCATGTTTCAGGCTGTGTAATTTGCTGATTGTGAAGCAATCAGTAAGGTTTGCTGTGGAAGTTCTGGATCATTTTCTTGAAGCATCTGTTAAAAGCATGCAAAACCTACTTCAGTAGATCAACAGTAAAATCCTAAATGAAACTAAAAGCTATTTTACTCCACCTGGTAAAGCCAGGAAGCTATGAGTTAAGGTTTGTATCCCCCTTGCTTTGCTAACATTTTCACATGCCACCAATGTAATGTAGCAGGTAGTTTTTAGGTGCCATATGTGTTGCTGGATTACACACACTGGCATAGATTGTTTGATGCAGTTCCTCAAATATATATTTAAATTTGTCCTCAGAAATCAAAACAGCCCATTAGCTACCAAGAATACATTTGTAATTCCTGGGAAATAATTTCTTTTGGCATTTCAAATGTGGCATATTAAGCTACCATCCTTGAGGTCTTTCTGTATTTATGAAGCATCTGTATCCTTTACTGGCTCCATTTTATCTTCATCCCTAAATGCTGAAGGTCTTGGAGCTCAAAACTGTTTCTTCTTGGAGCTCTCTTGGTGTGCAAACTGATGTCACCCAAACTTACAGCAGTTTAAAAAGTCTCTGTGATGATTCCCATATTTCTCCAGCCCAGTGTTATCTTTTGAGCAACAGATTGTACAATCCCACAGCCTTTCTGAATCCTACCCCTCTCCATATCCTGATGCGCCTTCCTCTCCAGTATTTGTTCTTCCTGCATTGTTGAGTGATACTCATCCAGTTGCAAAAGTCAGACATTTGGGGGTTCCTCTTAACAGTTTCCCCCTCATCTCCTGCCTTGGACTGAATAATCTCTCCTCTCTCCCAGCTTGGATTAGGATAATCTGTCATCAAATCTTTCAGGATCATCTTTCAGGATCCTGAAAGATTTGATGATAGATGCAGAGTACATCATGAGAAACGCTGGACTGGAAGAAACACAAGCTGGAATCAAGATTGCCGGGAGAAATATCAATAACCTCAGATATGCAGATGACACCACCCTTATGGTAGAAAGTGAAGAGGAACTCAAAAGCCTCTTGATGAAAGTGAAAGTGGAGAGTGAAAAAGCGGGCTTAAAGCTCAACATTCAGAAAACGAAGATCATGGCATCTGGTCCCACCACTTCATGGGAAATAGATGGGGAAACAGTGGAAACAGTGTCAGACTTTATTTTTTTGGGCTCCAAAATCACTGCAGATGGTGACTGCAGCCATGAAATTAAAAGACGCTTACTCCTTGGAAGGAAAGTTATGACTAACCTAGATAGCATATTCAGAAGCAGAGACATTACTTTGCCAACAAAGGTTCATCTAATCAAGGCTATGGTTTTTCCTGTGGTCATGTATAGATGTGAGAGTTGGACTGTGAAGAAGGCTGAGCGCCGAAGAATTGATGCTTTTGAACTGTGGTGTTGAAGAAGACTCTTGAGAGTCCCTTGGACTGCAAGGAGATCCAACCAGTCCATTCTGAAGGAGATCAGCCCTGGGATTTCTTCGGAAAGAATGATGCTAAAGCTGAAACTCCAGTACTTCGGCCACCTCATGCGAAGAGTTGACTCATTGGAAAAGACTCTGATGCTGGGAGGGATTGGGGGCAAGAGGAGAAGGGGACAACAGAGGATGAGATGGCTGGATGGCATCACTGACTTGATGGACATGAGTCTGAGTGAACTCCGGGAGTTGGTGATGGACAGGGAGGCCTGGTGTGCTGCGATTCATGGGGTCACAAAGAGTCGGACATGACTGAGCGACTGATCTGATCTGATCTGATCATCAAATCTCATCAGGTCTGTCTCCAAAATTGTCTCAGCCCTGGCTATTTACTTTTATCCTCACTCCACCAATATAGTCAAAGCCACCACCATCTCTCATCTGAACTCTCCACTCCGTTATAGTCCATACTCCACAAAACAACACCAGGGGATGCATGCTAATTCACTTCAGTCATATCAGACTATTTGCAATCCCAGGGACTGTAGCCCGCCAGGCTCCTCTTTGCACGGGATTCTCTGGGCAAAAATACTGGAATGGATTGCCATGCCCTCCTTCAGGGGATCTTCCCAACCCAGGGATCAAACCCACATCTCTTAAGTCTCCTGCATAAGGAGGCATGTTCTTTACCACTAGCGCCACCTGGGGTGACCCTTTTAAGTCATAAGTAAGATCAGCTGACTTCCCTGTTTAAATCATAAATAAGATAATAGCTTTAAATTAATATTAGGAAATATTATGAAAATAGCTTTAAGTTAATATTAGGAAAAAGTTCTTAAAGCCGGCTGTTCCACCTTTCTTTCACACTTGTATCTTTCTCACTCACTACATTCTAGCCACATAGGAATTTCCTTAGTTTTGCTGATGAACTGTGCTATACCTTGACTTTGGACCTTTGCATACATATGCTTTCCATCTCTGTGGACTAGCCATCCTGCACCCACTTCACTACTTCTTTTCATTCAGATCTTTCAGCTCAAATATCATTTCTACACCCTCAAATGTTAGCATCATAAGGATAGGGACCTTCTCTATATTATTTGCTGATGTATCCCTATCACCTTATACAGACCTGACATATTCTAGGCACTTAATAAATTTTGCACAATAAATTAAAAAATAAATAAAAGAAGAAAGGAATGAAAGAATTAATGAAAACTAGCTTAGGTCTGCCCCCTCAGTTATACAATCCTGTGACATATTTTCTTCATCCACACTTATCACAATTTATATTTTGTTAGTGAGACTACTTGTTTGGTTTCATCTCCCCATCTAGCCTCACGAGAGCAGGAACCATGAATGGCTTTGCTTCCCATTTCATTTGCAGAATCTGGCACATTCCTAGCCCATGGTGGGTGCTCACTCCCTGTTGGCTGCCGGATTTTTAATCCTTTTCCCACTTGGCCCTCAGCAGCCTTGGACCCAGCTGAGGATGCCATCCTTCCTAAGGCACTCTGTCCTACTTCTGCTTTCCCGCTCTTCGTCTTCCCCCTTCTCTGGTTTCATTTTTCTCACTCTCATATGTGGGATCCTTTTCTTCTCTCAGCTCCTTAAAAGTTAGTGTTCTAACTGGGGAGATTCATACTGTGGAATTCTACTTAGCACTGAAAAGGGATGACGCTGTGGGGGGGTTGGGGAGTGATGAAGCTGTTGTGTATCCTGACTCTGGTGGTGGTTAGACATATCTATACATGTGATAAAATGCTTGATGAAGGGTTCACAGAATGTCTTGTACAATTTTTGCAATAAGTTTTAAATTATTTCGAGATAAAGTTTTTAAAAGTATTTTCAGGGCTCTGTGGGAGGTCTGCTTTTCTTTACTTCCTACAGGCTCTCCCTGTGAGTTCTCAGCTGCTCCTATGGTTATAGTCTGTACTGCTGCTTTTAAACTGTGGCATTGGAGAAGACTCTTGAGAGTCCCTTGGACTGCAAGGAGATCCAACCAGTCCTTCCTAAAGGAGATCAGTCCTGAGTGTTCGTTGGAAGGACTCATGTTGAAGCTGAAACTCCAATACTTTGGCCACCTGATGCAAAGAGCTGACTCATTGGAAAAGACCCTGATGCTGGGAAAGATTGAAGGCAGGAGGAGAAGGGGACGACAGAGGATGAGATGGTTGGATGGCATCACTGACTCAATGGGCATGAGTTTGGGTAAACTCGGGGAGTTGGTGATGGACAGGGAAGCCTGGTGTGCTGCAGTCCATGGGGTTGCAAAGAGTCAGACATGACTGAACGACTGCACTGAAGCTCCTGAGCTTCATCCCTCTTTCAGGGCTCCAGTTCTAGACATCAAGTGCATAGCAACCTTATAGGACTATCCATGCTTGTTGTGGGAAAATCGGTGCATATGCGGTGGGTAATTTCTGTGATCACTAAAGGAGAGAATTCTGTTTATTTTCTATTTATGGCAACATTTTAATCTTGAAGGGTCTATACAAATTAATCACCTTTCATGGAAGTCAGAAAGTGTGCCTTTGTGACACAGCCTTCCTGTGTGATTTGCACAATGCAGTCAACATTGTTCCATAGATTCTTTTGTATTTGCTTCCTTCTGGTTTGATCATGGAAATACTGTGCCTTGTTTTCATGTGCATTTGTATGTGTGTGTCTATGTATATATGTAGAGATACACATCTATACATTTCTATATCTTTAGAAAGGTAAGGGCAGTTCAGTGACCTTGAACTTTAAGTAGAAAGCAATCTTGATCTCCCCTTGCTCTTTGCATAGTTTTCCACTGTGCCTGACAATTAAGAGAAACATTTTAGTGGAGGTCAAACACTGAACGTGTGGCAACTGGTTTCCCAGAGAAACGGCACTTGTAGCCTTCAGTGTGTTTAGAATGGCATCTAGACACCAGCCATAGCTGGTTGTTTGCTATAGAACAGGAGACTCAAAATGAGCTCATAGAAGGCCTGGTGAACAGGGGAACCATCTCAAAAGATGAAGAAATATTCTGCAATGGGGGTGCCCTTAGCATCCCACAGTGTTTCTGAACAAACTCACCTCTGCTGGACGGTAAACGCTGTTCTCCTGGGCAGGTGCCCTTGTCTGTGTGGGTGTTTTCATCACTGTGTTTATTCTCTGTAAAAATCCTTCAAGTCTAGTTGAAATTATCCATTGCCCACGTACAGTTTTTACTTACATAATTAGCAGTTTGGAGATGAAAATTACCTTAGGGAAAATTTGTTAGATTCCCCCCAAAAGAAGACTTTAAAAAGTTGCTTAGACTTGACTTATTTAGGTATTAGTTTATAGGAAGCCTGAACTGTCTTATGACAGAGGTCTCTGTCTTTGACTTCACTAATATTTCAGGACTTAGCTGCTGTTCTTTTAACAGTGTAGATAAGGAAAGTAGACAAAGTAAGACTTCTGTATTAGAGTCCATCATTTGAAGAAATAAATACTTAAGGAATTAAATAAGATGTACATTTTCCTACAGAGTTGAATTGAGATTTTTGTCAGGTAATCAACATTTCACAGGTGTGTGGGTTGAGTTTAATTCTAAAAAAGGAAGGAAAAGTTGTTTAAGATGGAACTGTCAGTCCTTTGATACATAGATGTTCAGTTCAGTCGCTCAGTCATGTCCAACTCGTTGCGACCCCATGAATTGCAGCACACCAGGCTTCCCTGTCCATCACCAACTCCCGCAGTTCACTCAAACTCCTGTCCATCGAGTCAGTGATGCCATCCAGCCATTTCATCCTCTGACGTCCCCTTTTCCTCCTGCTCCCAGCATCAGTCTTTTCCAGTGAGTCAACTCTTCACATGAGGTGGCCAAAGTACTGGAGTTTCAGCTTTAGCATCATTCCTTCCAAAGAACACCCAGGACTGATCTCCTTTAGAATGGACTGGTTGGATCTCCTTGCAGTCCACAGGACTCTCAAGAGCCTTCTCCAACACCACATTTCAAAAGCATCAATTCTTCAGTGCTCAGCTTTCTTCACAGTCCAACTCTCACATCCATACATGACCACTGGAAAAACCATAGCCTTGACTAGATGGTCCTTTGTTGGCAAAATTACCAAATATGTGTAATTATATATATATATGTGTGTGTGTGTGTGTGTGTGTGTATACACACACACATTACATATTTTTTACCCATTCATTTGTCAATGGATATTTACTACCTCCATTTCTTAAACTGCAAATGGAATAATTCATGTTTGAAGATTTCTAAATTGCCATCTAACTCTTTTAGTCCTGTTAGCTCTCACTGCCATCCTACAGAGTGATGGCTCTTGATCTTTTGGGGGACATGGTTTCCTTGTTGAGTTGTCAGATATCTCTGACCAGGTGACTCTATCATGCTTTTTTAAAGAAGTGCAGTTAGAATGAGCTCAGATTTCTGAAATTTCCCTGCATGGAAGGCTGACCTGTAAATCAGCATCAGAACACTGATGTTGAATCAGTTATCTGATTAATACTGATGTTTTTGTAAAACACAGAAAACCATAGTTTCATGATATGCAAACGATGGCTGTGGTTCATGGTGAAGGAAGGAAAAGAGAGACGGGAAAAGCTTTAGAGAAGGGGCCAAGGCTTTAGCCACTTATGGCCAGGAGAGGAGTGGCCCAGGAGAGGAGTAAACTGACCTACCATGAAGTAGAATTAACCAAAAGGGAACCCCACCTTTATCCAAGATGAGGGCGGGGCTATAGATGAAGGGTAGTGGGCAGGGGGTGGTATATGGGGAAGGAGAAGCAGGAAACTAAGGATGCTCTAAAGCAGCAAGAAAACGGAATGTGATTTGAGATGAACAACAAATACTGAGAGGAGACATGAGACCGGGAGCCCAGGGAAATTCTCAGATGCAGTGGCCCATAGCAGGGTCTCTTCTGGGGAGGGGCAACCAGCCCACCAGATGCATCCACTTCTCTGGACGCTTGATCTTTTGGAGACACTTCTCTTTGTCAGTCTTCTCAGAGAACACTTGGTGTTTTTTACCAAAAGGGGCAAGAAATCTCTTAGTGTGGTTTTTCCCAGGAATATATCCATCACAGAGATTAAACATTGACACATTTGAACACCACCCAAGGAGGCTTTTACCCATCACACCTTGATAGGTGCCGGGGTCCAGCCCCGGCTGATCCAGGGAGTTCAAAGCGGGGACGGTGTCGGCGAGGATCAGGATACAATAGCTTCAATTAGATATTAATTAGAGATGTAAAGAGTAATAGAATGAGGATAGCTCAGTAGGAAAATTCAGTGGAGAAAAGAGGCTGAGTAGCTTGGTTTACAGGGGAGACCAATAACACTTCAAGACAAGAAGCTTGCACCACTTACGTAGGCCGCAGGCGTCCTTCCGTTCTCCCGAAGGAGAGGAGACACTGAGGCCTCCCCGGTCAGATCTTAGAAGCCCAGGCATAATTAGTAAGCATGGCGGGTTCCGCGCTCCAGATGGAGACTCAGCCAGAGTGAGAGAGCAAGCGACATGGGGAGACCAGTATTTCAAGAAACTGATCCCAATTCTTTATTTTCCATGGTCTACTTTTATACACTGAGATGTTATGCAAAAGTCACGTGGGGTCAGCAGTCTGACTTTTATCAAAGTCAGGTGCTTCATACAAATGTATACAGAGGTCTTAAGGATGTTACATCATCTTCTGGCCAGGGGGCCTGCTGACAATTTATGACCCTCTCCTTGTGACAGCGGTCAGTCAACCAGGACACTTATTTCTCCAGGGGTGATTATTCTTAAAACAGATGCCACCCAAATAAAGATACATTCCTATAGGGTGAGGGTGTAGTGGGTTTTAGTTAAGGAACGTATTTACTTAGCCTAAGGTCTAACGTGATTAATATCAAAGGTTAATACTTATTTCTTCTATATATTCATTAATGTGTGTAAGGGCAGGGGATGTGGAGACTTAGCAACAAACATTGGCTCAACAAATGAAAAACCCTTCACCAATACAATTTCTAATCAGCCCATTATACTTATACTAATAGTTTTCTAACTTTTCTAAGGAACCTGTTTTTAGAAGGTTTAAAGCATCTCGTGCCTCTCACGGTTGGGAGGCTGTGAGCAATCACATGTGGCCAGACAAGCCTGTCAGGCAGGCTATTGAACCTTCAGAGGAGTTTGTAGGTTAAAACACTCTTGTCACACCCAGGAGTTTTTATTAACTGGAGCTCTGAGTTAACTCCTTCTCCAAAAGAGGTGGTGGGGGACAGCCCCCCGTAAAGTCAGAGGTGTAGGTGAGAGCACAAAGTAGTAAAGCAGGCAGGATCTGGTTATGGGGGTAGATGCTCGAGGATTTCCAGGTGGACTCCTGAGGCTTGATCCCACCTTTGCGTATGTCGAGCCTCCTTCCTCATGACCTTTGCCATGGGCGGAGTGCCTCACTCTGGCCCCCAACAGATAGGTAAATCTTACAGCCCATTTGACCACACACCAGGGAGCCTACAGTACTTTCCCATCATAATTTGGTAAAATTATCTTCTTGCCTCCATATTAAGAGGGTACATGGTATGAGAACCCTATTGGTTGATGCTTTGAGTGGATCAAGAGAAATCTGACTAAGTTAAGAGAATGGGGGACAGATTACAGTTGGGGGAGATGAGAAAGCTTTAGATAGTAGTGATGATTGAAAAACATGAGTGCATTTATTGCCACTGACCTGTACATTTAAAATGGTAGATTTTATGGTACACCACAATAAAAAAATAAAAGACAGGAGCAAAAGGACTTGATGTCAAGAAATGGCAGGTGGTTCCCCGTTTAAAATATAGAAGATCAAGAGACAGAATAACAACAGTAACATTCAGGCTCAGTCAGAGGTTAAACTGGCCACTAAGCCACAGGAATCCTGGTTTCTGGTGCAATGTTCTTTCCAGGCAAAACTCCAAATCCAACCTATGCCTTCATTATGCATAATTGAGAGTCTAGAAGCCTCGTAATGTTGTTTTGTAAAGATGATCAATTTCACAGTGTGTGCAGATTTTTAAAACTATGTCCTTTGATAAGTTTGTCATATATCCTATTGAATTTTCTCTTGAAAATGCACTCCTTAAAGTAGCATTTAACTCTGCAGAGTATGAGCAGTTTTATATTTAAATTTGTCTCTTGTTCTTTTAGGGATTCTCACTAAAAAATGTTTTACCCCAGGGAAAGTTCCAAATGCATTGATACTTTCCTGAAAAATATCCTTCCCTGTATCTCGGTATATTCCTGCAAATCCCTTCCTTAGAAGAAATCTAGGGCTATTTCTCAGTTGTCGTGGTGATGTTCAGAGAAGATAACATTTTAGGGAGGTGAGGTGAAGATCCATATTGTGTCCCTAAGCAAAGTCTCTGATTTTAAATTGTACTTAACTGGAAACAGAGGGCTGGTTGTTAAGAGGTCACAAGGTCTTCATGGAAGTTAAAAATTTTACACTGAAATTTCCCATGCCATGTCTGGTCCCACTTCTTCACATGTTATAGAGGAGAACACCTGAATCCAGGAAGGTTAAGTGACTTCCCAAAGTCCCCAGGCCTCTTCCCTTCATGCTGTGTTAAACACCATTCTTGCATATTTGTTTCCGACAGGAATCATGTTCCTGAATGGCTGACACAACACTCTCTCTTCCAAAATCTTGACCACCACTGCCATTTTCACAGAGAGAGAGACAGAGAGGAGAATGCATATGCCATTTTCCTCTGTTGTGACAGCTTGCCTGTTTATTAAAATGATTCTTTGAGGTAGAATTCCATCTCTCATTTGAAAAAAAAAGCCAGCACTTAAATTTATTTTACTTACAGTTGTGCTGAGTCTTCTCTGCTGTGGGAGGTCTTTCTCTAGTTGTGGTGAGCAGAGGCCGCGCTTCGTTGCTGTGTGCCGTCTTCTCATTGCAGTGGCTTCTCTTGTTGCAGAGCACAGGCTCTAGGCATGTGGGCTTCGGTAGTTGTGGCATACGGGCTTAATTGTCCCACAGCATGTCAGATCTTCCCAGAGCAGGGATCAAACCCGTGTCGTCCGGATTGGTAGGCAGATTCCTAACCACTGGACCACCAGAGAAGTCCAACACACACACACACACACACACACACACACACACACACACACACACATACATCTTTTAAAAAAATTATTAGGCTTCACGTGGTCTTATTTGCAGCACTGGGATCTGGTTTCCCGATAGGGGTCAAACCCAGGCCCCTGTATTGTGAATTCAGAGTCTTAACCACTGGACAACCAGGGATGTCCCCATGCATACACTTTTAACTCTATTTACTTCAAATTCCTTTTTCAACTCGTTAGAGCTCTTATTAACGTCCCTGTTGTTTGCTCTACTTCACATTCATCCTCTTTTCTTCAATCTCCTATTCCCTAACAACTGTATTCTTGAAGCCTACCATTTGTAAGCTAAAAGAAATGATTGTCACTGTTGATAGGCAAGAACTGATGCTAATACTTGAATCAAAGAAGGCAGCCCTAAGGCACCCCTAAGGTTTGATGGGAAATGAAGTTTTTGGGAAATATGAAAATGTTTCCCTTAGGATCCCCCCTAATAATATCTACAGCAATAATATTTAATAATATCTACAACATCCTACTCTTCCTAAAATCTACTTTTCCTCAAACACAAACTTTCAAGATCAATATAAAACTGTTTTTAGTCGATGTCTCTTATTATGCTTAATGATTATGCTTCCCTACAGTATTTTAGCCATACTATGCACTAAAAATGGAATTTTGTACCAATTTGCGGTCAAACCACAATTTATAACTTTGTTTATATGATGAAAAGCATTTAGAGTTGGGAAAACTGCAGTATATGAGTCAGATTCTGTCTATAGTATATGCCTTGGGTTTAAGTAAAATTCAATCAGTAAATATGTTCTGAGAGCCTTCTGGGTGAAAGGCACCACCCTGGGTTCTATAATGTTCCTCAAATTAAATAACAGTGAAATACATTATCTCATATAATCCTTACAACAACTCTCCTAGGGAGATAGGACTTTCTTACTTGCCAATGAAGAAACTGAGGCTTGGCGAGGAAAGATCACTTTTTTAAGAGCACCATACTGGTGAGAGACAGAGCTGACAGTCCATCTTAGGACGTCTGCCTTCCAATCTGGGCTCATGCCCCTGTGCTGTGGTGCAGAAATGATATACTCAGGAAACCATGCCAAGTTGGACCTTAGAAAATTTTCAGAAGCTCTGCTGTTGGCAGCTTCCAGGGAGATATAAGAATTTGTGCTAAATATCAGATAGGAAAAAAATTCCTTCTGACTATTGCTATAAACCTAGTGCTCTGTGACAGCCTAGAGGGTGGAATAGGGTGGGAGGTGGGAGGGAGGTTCATTGATGAGAGCAGGGGATGAATGGAGACACAAACTCTTATCTTCTCAGGGAAGCTGAAGACAGACTCTTCTTTGAGACTTTGTAAATATCAAGCCTCAGATATTTCACTTTGATCTAAACCCCTGGTGGAACCAGACACACAATAGATTATATAATTACTCTGTTAAGATTTGCCAAAAAGCCCAGAGAACTGATTCTATTCCATGCACCTGCTGATCAGAACAGCTCAGCATGTTTGTTAATGATCTCCATTCAGAAGACAGAGATGCAAAAACAATTCTGTCCTTGCTGCCCAGATCCTAAACATGATAGTTCCTTAGAATTGCACCCAGTGCTCATGGGAGATCTAAAAGTAATTGAGGTGCAGTTGTATTTCAAAGATGCAAATATAGGGAAACTGCTAATGCATCTGGAGTTTATTGGCTTTCTTGCTAATCAACCAATTTCATAAGTATTTACTGAATAGTGAGTGTGTACCCAGCATCCATTCACAGAGGCATAAGAGATTCAAAAGAGGTAGAAATTGGTTCTTGTCCTTAATGAAGGCATTTCTGATCTTGTCAATTTATTTAGTCATGAAACAAATATTTCTTGAGCATGTGTGAGGATGATAAGCCATGTACACACTAAAATTATTGAACCTAGTTGAGCATAATTAAGTGCTATACTTTGTTTCTCCTCAAGGGCCAGGCAGCAAAACAAATGCTCATGAAAAGCTACTAAATGGCAGGACTGGGGACAGAGAACAGGCAAGACAGAGCCCATGTTACTAAGAAACTGACAGCCAGGGAGAAAAATAAACCAGAAGTTACAATGCAATATAATAATTAGGTAAGTGTAGCAGAGGAGAGCAGAGGGTCAAGGAATGCCCTTGAGGGTGGACAATGCTTGAACTGAGTCTTGAAACTTAAATATGAGTTCATAGAATGTAGGTCCAGGGGTTGGATGGGGAGAAATATCAAGTACATGGCTGGAGAAAAAGGCAAAGTTTATGACTTGCTTGCAGCAGCCTCAGAAGTCACAACTCCCTTCTCTGATTGTTCCAAAAATTCCAATTACTTCAGTTGCCCCAAACTTTGATCTCTTTCTCCTCTACTTGATGGAACCTCAGGGCTCTGCTCACATCACAGGGAGGAATCTGTTCCCACGCAGAAGCTGGAGATGCCTGGGCAACTTTGTGACCTTTTCTTAGAGACTGGCCAATGCCTGAAAACAGTTGCCTCACGTTTGTCCAGTTTCATTTTGCTTGCAGTGGGAAAGAGAACTAGTTCTGTACAAGTTAATTCATCCTGGCTGGAACATCCCCACATGTCTTGAATAACGCTTTAATTGACCCCAATGCATTCTACCTTCCAGTTTCTTAAACCTCTGCCTCCATTCCTATTCCTTTCACTTCCTTCACCTCCTCCCTAGAGAAACTGCTGTCATGAATCATTTGCGACATCCCCAGTGCCATAGTCAATGAGTATTTTTCGTCCACCTTTGATCTCCCTGACTGCTTGTTAGTATTTGATCTGGCTAACTGATATCTCCTGTGTGAAACTCTTCTTCAGATTTTCAGCTTTATGACTCAGCTACTGCCACTGACACCCCCTTTTCTGTTTTGTATGTTGGTCTCAATTGCTCCACCACGAGATAACAGGTGTTCCCCAGGTCTCTTCCCAGTGTGCTTGCCTTGGACCCTCTGGGCATCTACTCTGTGTTCACAGCTTTAGATTATTCATTTCTTGTCCTGCCTTCCACTGAGTATTTTATGCTAATGATTCCAATTTTGTGTGACCAATTCTGTCTTTCCGCAAACTCTTGTCAGAGCTCTCCAGTTGCCTAGTATCTGGATACTCTGCCTCAAAATTGATCTGGCTTCTGTCTCCTGTTTAACTTTACTTATACTCTTCTTCCCTTTGTCTACTGTACTCCATCTACCTGAATTTAGAAATTAAATTTAATTTCTAAAACACACCAAACTCTTTCCCACCTTGTGGTCTTTGCACATGCTGTTGCTGCTCTGAGATTCACTTCTTTCCTCTGTTTCTGCATGTCTATCTTTTCCTCACCCTAAGATCTCAGTTTATTTGAGAGACTTCCTTTGATAATCCACCTAGACCCTATAGGCATACTTCAGAGATACTTCAGGTTTGGTTCCAGACCACTGCAATAAAGTGAATATCACAAAAAAAATGGGTTACATAAAGTTTTCCGTTTCCTAGTGCATGTAAAAGTTGTGTTTACACTATTCAGTTCAGTTCAGTCGCTCAGTCGTGTCTGACTCTTTGCGACCCCATGAACTGCAGCACGCCAGGCCTCCCTGTCCATCACCAACTCCTGGAGTTCACTCAAACTCACGTCCATCAAGTCGGTGATGCCATCCAGCCATCTCATCCTCTGTCGTCCCCTTTTCCTCCTGCCCCCAATCCCTCCCAGCATTAGGGTCTTTTCCAATGAGTCAGCTCTTCACATGAGGTGGCCAAAGTACTGGAGTTTCAGCTTTAGCATCATTCCTTCCAAAGAACACCTAGTACTGATCTCCATCAGAATGGACTGGTTGGATCTCCTTGCAGTCCAAGGGACTCTCAAGAGTCTTCTCCAACACCACAGTTCAAAAGCATCAATTCTTCGGTGCTCAGCTTTCTTCACAGTCCAACCCTCACATCCATACATGACCACTGGAAAAACCATAGCCTTGACTAGATGGACCTTTGTTGGCAAAGTAATGTCTCTGCTTTTCATAAGCTATCTAGGTTGGTCATAACTTTCCTTCCAAGGAGTAAGCGTCTTTTAATTTCATGGCTGCAGTCACCATCTGCAGTGATTTTGGAGCCCAAAAAAATAAAGTTTGACACTATTTCCACTGTTTCCCCATCTATTTCCCATGAAGTGATGGGACCAGATGCCATGATCTTAGTTTTCTGAATGTTGAGCTTTAAGCCAACTTTTTCACTCTCCTCTTTCACTTTCATCAAGAGTCTTTTTAGTTCCTCTTCACTTTCTGCCATAAGGGTGGTGTCATCTGCATATCTGAGGTGATTGATATTTCTCCCAGCAGTCTTGATTCCAGCTTGTGCTTCATCCACCCCAGCGTTTCTCATGATGTAGTCTGCATATAAGTTAAATAAGCAGGGTGACAATATACAGCCTTGACGTACTCCTTTTCCTATTTGGAACCAGTCTGTTGTTCCATGTCCAGTTCTAACTGTTGCTTCCTGACCTGCATATAGGTTTCTCAAGAGGCAGGTCAGGGTCTGGTATTCCCATCTGTCTCAGAATTTTCCACAGTTTATTGTGATCCACACAGTCAAAGGCTTTGGCATAGTCAATAAAGCAGAACACTATACTATAGTCTGTTAATTTTGCAGCAGCGTTATGTCTAAGAAAACAGTGCTGCTAAGTCACTTCAGTTGTGTCCGACTCTCTGCGACCCCATAGACGGCAGCCCACCAGTGCACATACGTTAATTTAAAGACACATTGTTGTTTCAACACATTGTTGGAACTTCCTTGGTGGTCCAGTGGTTGGGACTCCGTGTTCTCAATGAAGGGGGCATGGTTTCAATCCCTGGTCAGGAAACTAGGATCCCACATGCTGCATGGTGTGGTCAAATAAATAAATAAAACTTTTTTTAAAAAATGAATATTGTTTAAAATAAATGAATAAAACAATATTGGAGGCACAATTTTAAAAAATAAATTATTGTTAAAAAATGCTAACCATCATCTTATGATGCAGGGCTGCCTTCAATTTGTAAAAACAAAAAAAAACAGTATCTCCAAAGTGCCATGAAGTGAAGCACAATAAAATGAGGTGGCCTGTTATTCTATATCACTATTCCTTCTTGCTTTCTTCATAGTACTGATAATTTGTGATATTTGCTGATGTGTCTGTTTGCTCATGTTATGTGTCTGTTTACTGAGTCTAAGTCTGAGACCATTATCTGTTTCATCAGTTCATCTCTGCTTGGCACTTATCACAGTGTTTGGCACATAATAAACTCTAAGTATCTGTTGGATGCATGAGTGAGCTCATGCCCAGAGTCACTCTTCTCTTCTCTACAGAAAGTTCCTCCATGCCAAGTCTCCTGTGTGCAGCATTGATGCTGCAAAGACAAACATATAGATCATAGTCTTCCATAATCCTGAAGTCTTTTGTTCATATATTAATAAAGAAAAATAAAGTTTCTGACACAAAATGAACACAGAACTGAGAGAAACCAAGGAGCTAAGTTCTGCAGGATAGGGCTTTGGGGAAAGGAGCTGGTTATAGAGTTTTTAAAGCTGAGACCACAGTCGGTCTCAAAGCCCAGATTCACTTCATTATGGTTAGCTTCATCATTGTTGAGTCCAGAGGGTACAGCTGACCCTCCAGACCATAAGCACCCATTAGGCTGTTTTCCAGCTGGTTTTGACCAGTTTCCCAAGAAGTGGTTGCTCTGTAAGTGTGGTTCCTTTTTTCTGAGGGCTTAATTTCTCATACCCTCCAGACCCAAGGTCCTTCAGATACTTATTTCCATTAAACCCAAGATTTATCAGTATATTAGCACTTTTCATTTTGGATAATAATTCACCTGCTTTCAACCCTCTTTGGCCCAATAAATCATGAGCCAAGGCAGAGAGATTTGGTCTTCACTTTCTTTTACATCCTCTGTAACCTAGTTTAGTATCTGGCACACAGAAGACCCCTCAGTAAAAGTTTGTGAATGAATGAAATTCAGGCCTCCCCTAGCCAAGACAAATAGCCAGGAAAGTTAGCCTCTGGGCTCTAGGTGTGTAGATCAAGGGTTATCCAGAGTTTTCTCTCTGACATTTAATACTATCCATCCTCTCATGACAGCAACTCTGTGCAGCCCTGGGGACTGTAAGCATAGGGCAGTCAGAGCCAATGAGGGCATGATGTGGGAGGGAGTGGAGGAGTAGGGATGGCAAGAGGAGATGGATTCAAGGAATGCTTGGAAGGGAATGACAGCAGACACTTTATTTCAGGGCCTGTGTAGTGAATTTGTCATCTTCCAGACAGTGTGAAAATCAGAAGTATCTTCCACTCCATTAGATAAATTTAGGATTGGGAGAGGAGAGCACGCCAAGCAAACTGTGAGAGCTGCCTCTACAAGAGAATTATGCTCAACTGTCAGTAGCAGGGCATTAAGTGTGCTAACACTTGTGGGCTGTTGTAGTTGCCTCACATGGGTGAACACAGCTTTCCCAGGGGATAATTTACTCTTGTTTCCTTACCAAAGGAACAGAACAAAACCTTCAATATTTATTCCTCTTCTTTGGCCAAGTAATGACCTTTTTAGTGAGGATTTTGATTGAACATTTGCAGCAGGGAGGTGATTAACATGCCTCACCAGTTCCTCTGAATTCTAGGGAGGAAGATTTCAGGGAAGTTAAAAAAGTTTCATATTTTCTTCTATTAAGCTATAAAGCCACACATGATTGTTATGAATCTTTTGGACTGTGAATAAAGTAGTATCTTTCTTCTAACAAACTACCCTGAATTACCTGGCTTTGCTGTCTTTTCTTCCAGCCACCTACCTATCCACCTAGTCATCCATTTACCCATCCATCCATCCACCCAACTATCCTGCAGGTCCTCGTTTCCATTAAGCCCAGGATTTGTCAGTATACTAGCGCTTTCCCTAATTGGGTTGAGTTTTATAATTCACCTATTTTCCATCTTTTTTACCCCCGTATACTGTGAACCAAGGCAGAAAGACTTGGTTGTCTTCCTTCACCATGTGTCTGCATGTGTCCATTCCCATCTCCCACATAACAGATTTGGGATGGTTTATCTGTTAGAAGAACATGATTTCTCTATTTTCAGGATCTCTGTGTGGAAACCTTTCTCTTGGCATGTGTGCTCGCTACACTCCTCCACGCAGTTTCTTCCCTCCCACCCCTTTCTCAATAAACGCCAATACGATTGTCCCTGTGGCTATGCCAGTAGTGCTTTCCCCAGAGTCCACAGTGACTGTCATGTCACTAAACCCACACTTGGTGCCTCCATCGTTGTCTTCTCTCATTCACTCTCTGACTTTGGCTTCCATATTATTACACCCTCCTGGTTTTCCCTCACCTTCTGGGCTGCTTTTTTTATATATATAGGGATAAAGATATCCCTATCTTTATTGATTTCTTGCCTCTCAGGCTTAGTTATCTGAATTTCTCAGTAATCTCTCTTGATGACCTCATTCTGTCCTGTAGGAGTTTACTGGGGTTGCCATAATAAAGCACTACAAATGCGGCTTAATAAGCAGAAAGAAATGTATCATCTCATAGTTCTGAAGACTAGAAGTCCAAGATCAAGGTGTCATCATGGGTGCTTCCTTTCTGAAGCCTCTGAGAGGAAACCTGTTCCATGCGTCTTGCATAGTTCTTGGTGATTTGTTGACAAGTCTTGGGATTCTTTGGCTTGTAGAAGCATGATCCCAATATCTGCCTTCATCTTCACATGGTATTTTCACTCTGTGTATGCGTAAGTGTGTGTGTGTGTATGTGTGTCCAAGTTTCCCCTTTTTATAAGGACACCAGTCATATGGAATGGGGCCCACCCTAATGGCTTCATTTTCATTTTATTACCTCTGTAAGTATCCTTTCTCTAAAAAGGATCATATTCTGACATATGGTGGTTGGGGGAGTTAGGACTTAAGTATGTGAATTTGGCCACTTTGGGGGTGCACACATTTCAATCCACAATCTCTGCTATGGCTTCAGTGACTTGTCCGTCTACTGATGACTCTCAAATCTGTGAATCCATCTGATACCTGTCTCCTAAACGCTAGACCTGTGTGCTCAGCTACATACTGTCCATCTTTCCTTGAGGGACTTGCCTGAGCCTTAAAGTCAACATGTCTAAGACTGCATTCATTACTTACTCCCTGAGCTAGGTCCTCCCTCTAGCTCAGTGCATGATGGTATCAGTTCAGCTGTCTGGACAGAAACTGATATTATTCTTGACTCCTCCCTCACCATCATTTCTATAACCACATCCAATCATTTCCCAAGTTAAATCGATTCTGTCTCTGCAGTAACACTCAAGTCTCCCTCTCTCCTACTCACTGCTACCACCTCTTCATTACCCTCTCCTCTAGACCACTCCAGTGTTCTCTTAATAAGTCATTCTGTCTCTGGTTTTACTCCCTCTCAATCCATGCTCCACATTGCAGAGTATCCTTCTGAAAACCCAAATCTGATCATTCCATTTTCCTGCTTAAAGCCATTCAGTGGCAGTGAGTTTCCTTGGAAGTAGACGTTGGGCACAGACAGCAGGTAGTAGACCTTGAGCTGGACACTAAAGGTAGAGTAGGATCTAGGCAGGGAGGAAGAGGTGTGTATGAGTTTGGAGCTGGGACTTAACCCTGCCAGGTTGAGGTTCCAGGGCTGTGAGAGCCCACCCACCCAATAGGTCTATACCATAACCATTGTGGAAATGACCCGGTGCTGGTTGTTGAGCTTTCCCCATGTCCCCTGAGGCAGAAACTTGCAGTTTTATTTAGATTGTGGCTTAAATCATGGCAGAGCTGCCTAGGTAGCTGCCAGTTCCTGACTTGTACTCCTCCCGAGTGACAAATGTATATGCTAACGGCACTAACTGTACCCTGGCATGCTCATGTGCTCATTTATTTATTTCTGCTCATGAAAAAGGCATAAATATTTTGAGAACTGATCCCGTAGGCTTATGGTTTGAAAGTCAATTGCCAAATGAAGAGATACTTCCAGACCATTGGCAGTGGCAAGTCAGTTGGCTCCTAGATTAAAAGCTGACTTTCCCATCCATTTGGCATGTAGCATTCTTTGTACAAATTACTATGCAATTTGCTTTTCCCCTTCTGGACCATAAGAAAAAGAGGGCAGGCATTGTGCCTTCTTATCTCCCTTACACTTAGCAAAGGGCTAAGCATATAGTAGGCATCAATAACTTTAATAAGAGAATTAGGCCAGTTGTTTCAGGTCTTTCAGTTTAACCTGAATTGGCTTTTGGCAATAATGAATTATGAGGCCACCTTGTTAATACTTTGTCAAGTCCATCAATCAAGAAGCTCATGGGGACCATTTGGAAGGGAATGTATTCCAGGAGAGCCTACCAGGGAGGAATTTGTAAGTAAGGGTTTCTACAGTCAGTATGGAATATTTTGCAAGATTTTCAGACCCACAGTGACATTGCAAGAGGATGGCAGTAATGCCACAAGGTACATAGGAATCTTAGTACCTTTTATGTGTGCTGCTATATGGATAAATACCCTGGTTCCAATTACAAGGTAATTAAGATTTGGGGGGAAGAAGAGACAAAGACTCAACTAGAAGAAAGTCAGTGTGAAGGTTTAAAGGAAAACAGGGTAATTCAAAGCAAGCTCAACATATAAAAAAAATCATAATTAGAAAACAAACCAGAATCAGTTACTTGTTTTAGCACAAAATTATTATTTCAAGCATAAATACTCTCACTGCATCTAAAATATGATTTTAAAGCACCATTACCTTATTTGTGTTTTAAGAATTGTGTATTTGCTATTGTGAAAAGCAAAATAGTTGTGTGGTCTTTTTTTAAATTGAGGTATAGTTGATTTACAATATTGTATTAGTTTCAAGTGTACAACATAGTGTTTTTTTTGCAGATTATATTCCATTATAGATTATTACAAGATATTGAATATGATTTTCTGTGCTATACAGTAAATCCTTATTGCTTATCCATTTTAGGTATAGTAGCTTGTATCTGTTAATCCACACTCCTGATTTGTCCCACTGCCCCTCTCTTTCCTCTTTGTAACCAAATTTGTTTTCTATGTCTGTGAGTCTACTTCTATTTCATATATAGATTCATTTGTATTATTTGTTAAGAGTTCACATGTAAATGATATTGTATAGTATTTGCATTTCTTTGACATTTCACTAAGCATAATATTCTGTAGGTCCATCTGCTTTGCTGAAAATGGCAATACTTTCTTCTTTTCTATAACTGAATAATAATCCATTGTATACATATACACCATATCTTCTCAAGCCAAGCATTGGTTGATGCACACTTGGGTTGTTTCCATGTCTTGGTTATTATAAATAGTACTACTATGAATATTGGTATGCATTTATCTTTTTAAATTAGGGTTTTCATTTTTTCTAGGTAATATATGCAGGAGAGGGATTGCTGAATCAAATGGTAACTCTCTTTTTAGTTTTTAATGGAACGTCCACACTGCATCCACCATAATGGGTGCACCAGTTTACACCCCCGCCAAGAGTGCATGAGGGTTCCCTTTTCTCCAAACCCTTCATGTATTATTTGTAGAATTTTTGATGATGGCCATTGTGACTGGTGTGAGGAGATACCTCACTGTGATTTTGATCTGGCATTTTTCTAATAATTAGTGATGTTGAACATGTTTTCATATGCCTGTTGGCTGTCTGTATGCTTCTTTGGAGAAATGTCTATTTAGACCTTCTGCCTATCTTTTTGATAGGGTTGTTTATTCAATATTAAGTTGTATGAGCTCTTTGTATCTTTTGGATATTAATCCTTTATGCAGTACATCATTTGTCAATATTTTATTCCATTCTGTAGGTTGTCTTTTCATTTTATTGATTGTTTCCTTTGCTGTGCTTGTAAGTTTGATTAGATCCCATTTGTAGATTTTTGCTTTTATTTCTTCAACTCTGTGAGATTGATATAAGAAAATATTGCTAAAATTTATGTCAAAGAACATTCTGCCTATATTTTCTTGTAGAAGTTTTATGATGTCATATCTTATATTTAGGTCTTTAAACTTTTTTTTTTGGTTGCATCATGTTCCAACCAGGAATTGAACCTGGGCCCTCAGCAGTGAAAGTGTGGAGTCCTAACCACTAGACTGCCAGGGAATTCCCAACCATTTTTTAAATTTAAGTATAGTTGATTGACAACATCATGTTAGTTTAAGATGTACAGAATGGCAATTTAGTTTTTTATATATATATATATACACACACACACATATATATATATACCTTTTCAGATTCTTTTCCCTTATCAATTATAACAAAATATTGAGTATAGTTCCCTGTGCTATATAGTGGGTCCTTGTTGGTTATCTGTTTTATTCAATATTGTCAAAATGACTGTTCTACCCAAGGCAATCTACAGATTCAGTGCAACCTATCAAATTACAATGGCATCTTTCAAAGAACTAGAAATAATCCTAAAATTTATATAGAAACACAAAAGACCCTGAATAGACAAAGCAATCTTGAGAAATGAAAACAGCTGGAGGAATCAGGCTCCCTGACTTCAGACTATACTACAAAGCTACAGTAATATTTAAACCATTTTGAGTTTATTTTTGTACACAATGTGAGGAAGTATCCTGATTTCACTGATGTACATATAAGCTGTCCAGCTTGGCCAACAGCACTTGTTGAAGAGACCATCTTTTCTCCACTGTATATTCTTGCCTTCTTTGTTGTAGATTAACTGACCATAGGTGTGTGGATTTATTTCTGGGTTCTCTATTCTATTCCACTAACTGATGTGTTTGTTTTTGTGCCAATACAATGTTGTTTAATTACTATAGTTTTGTGTAGTACAGTCTGAGGTCTGAAAAGATTATTTGTTGTTGTTCAGTCACTAAGTTGTGTCCGACTCTTTGCAACCCCATGATCTGCAGCACACCAAGATTCCCTTCACTATCTCCCAGAGTTTGCTCAAATTCATGCCATTGAATCAGTGTGCCATCCAACCATCTCATCCTCTGTTGGCCCCTTCTCCTCTTGCCCTCAATCTTTCCCAGTATCAGGGTCTTTTCCAGTGCATCAGCTCTTCATATCAGGTAGCTGAAGTATTGGAACTTCGGCTTCAGCATCGGTCCTTCCAATGAATATTCAGGGTTGATTTCTTTTAGGATTGACTGGTTTGATCTTGCTGTCCAAGACAAGGGACTCTCAAGAGTAGTCTTCAGCACCACCATTCAAAAGCATCAATTCTTCTGCATTCAGCCTTCTTTATGGTCCAGCTCTCAAAACCATACATGACTACCGGAGAAAACAGGTTACATCTTAGCTTTATTCATTTTCCTCAAGATTACTTTGGCAATTTCTGGATCTTTTGTGGTTTCATATAAATTTTAGGATTATTTCGTCTAGTTCTGTGGGTGTTTTGATAAAGATTGCTTTAAATCTGTAGACTGCTTTGGGTAGTATGGCCATTTTAACAATATTAATTCTTCCAATGCAAAATCAGAGACTATCTTTTCATTTCTTTGTATCATCTTTAATTTCCTTTATCAACATTTTATAGTTCTCAGAGTACAGGTCTTTCACCTACTTCAGTTCAGTTCCTCAGTTGTGTCTGACCCTTTGCAACCCCAAGGATTGCAGCATGCCAGGCCTCCCTGTCCATCACCAACTCCCGGAGTTGTTATCCATTGAGTCAGTGATGCCGTTCAACCATCTCATCTGTCATCACCTTCTCCTCCTGCCCTCAATCTTCCCCAGCATCAGGGTCCTTTCAAATGAGGCAGCTCTTTGCATGAGGCGGCCAAAGTATTGGAGTTTCAGCTTCAACCTCAGTTCTTCCAATGAACACCCAGGACTGATCTCCTTTAGGATGGACTGGTTGGATCTCCTTGCAGTCCAAGAGACTCTCAAGAGTCTTCTCCAACACCACAGTTCAAAGGCATCAATTCTTCAGCACTTAGCCTTCTTCACAGTCCAACTCTCACATCCATACATGACCACTGGAAAAACCATAGCTTTGACTAGACGGACCTTTGTTGGCAAAGTAATGTCTCTGCTTTTTAATATGCTGTCTAGGTTGGTCATAAACTTTCTTCCAAGGAGTAAGCATCTTTTAATTTCATGGCTGCAGTCACCATCTGCAGGGATTTTGAAGCCCAGACAACTGAAGTCTGACACTGTTTCCACTGTTTCCCCATCTATTTCCCATGAAGTGATGGGACCAGATGCCATGATCTTAGTTGTCTGACTGTTGAGCTTTAAGCCAGCTTTTTCACTCTCCTCTTTCACTTTTATCAAGAGGCTCTTTAGTTCTTCACTTTCTGCCATAAGGGTGGTGTTGTCTGCATATCTGAGGTTATTGATATTTCTCCCGGCAATCTTGATTCCAGCTTGTGCTGCATCCAGCCCAGTGTTTCTCATGATATACTCTGCATATAAGTTAAAGAAGCAGGGTGACAATATACAGCCTTGACATACTCCCTTTCCTATTTGGAACCAGTCTGTTGTTCCATGTCCAGTTCTAACTGTTGCTTCCTGACCTGCATACAGATTTCTCAAGAGGCAGGTCAGGTGGTCTGGTATTCCCATCTCTTTCAGAATTTTCCACAGTTGATTGTGATCCACACAGTCAAAGGCTTTGGCATAGTCAATAAAGCAGAAACAGATGTTTTTCTGGAACTCTCTTGCTTTTTCAATGATCCAGCAGATATTTGCAATTTGTTCACCTCCTTAATTAAACTTATTCCTAGATTTTATTCCTTTTGATGTAATTTTAATTTTTTTCTTTCTGCTGCTGCTGCTAAGTCGCTTCAGTCGTGTCTGACTCTGTGCGACCCCATAGACGGCAGCCCATCAGGCTCCACCGTCCCTGGGATTCTCCAGGCAAGAGCACTGGAGCGGGTTGCCATTTCCTTCTCCAATGCATGAAGGTGAAAAGTGAAAGTGAAGTTGCTCAGTCATGTCCGAATCTTCGCAACCCCATGGACTGCAGCCTACCAGGCTCCTCCGTCCATGGGATTTTCCAAGCAAAAGTACTGGAGTGGGGTGCCATTTTTCTTTCTAGTTTTTCATTATTAGTGTAAAGAAATACAACAGATTTCTGTCTATTGATCTTGTATCCTGTTATCTTGCTAAATTCATTTATCAGTTCTAAGACTTTTGGTGTGGAGACTTTAGGGGTTTCTTTATAGAGTGTCATGTCATCTTCAAATAATGACAGATTTATCTCTTCCTTTCCAATTTGGATACTGTTTGTTTTTCTTATCTGATTACTGTGGTGGCTAAGACTTCCAATACCATGTTGAACAGAAGTGGTGAGAGTGGGCATCCTTGTCTTGTTCCTGAATTTAGTGGGAAGACTTTCAGCTTTTCACTGTTAAGTCTTATGTTGGCTGCCCATTTGTCATAAATGGCCTTTATTATGTTGAGATATGTTCTCTCTATATCCATTTTGGTGAGTGTTTTTATGAATGAATATTGAATTTTGTCAAATGCTTTTCCTGCATCTATTGAGATAATCATATGGGTTTTGTCTTTATTTTTGTTTATGTGGTGTATCACATTGATTTGTATATATTGAACTATCCCTACAACCCTGGAATGAATCTAACTTGATCATGGTGTTTGGGCCTTTTAATGTATTGTTGGATTCAGTTCACTAGTATATTGTTGAGTATATTTGCATATATATTCATCAGAGATATTGGCCTGTATTTTTTTTTTTTGTAGTATCTTTTTCTGGTTTTGGTATCAGGGTAATGATGGCCTCCTAGGATGAATTTGGGAGTGTTCCTTGCTCCCATAGTTGTATAATCTTAATACCAGCATCTTACCAACTAAGAGAAAGGGGTGTGTATTCAAAGGTACAATTTCCAGAACTGTATTTAATAGTCTAGGAGTAGCTGGACTATAGATTTACACCAGGGTAGTTAGCACTTTCAGTTTTATTTTTCTTTATATACCATAGCATTTTCTTATATATTTTGCTTCAAATTATTGAGATGATCTCTTTTGGAAATGTTCTAAAATGGATTCTAAGTTTTATAAAGTAAATACTTCAGAATCAATAGAACTGACCTTTTCACTGTATGACCAATGAATCTCTACTTGTTGGCATCAGAGTGACTGAATAAGGGAGAAGTGAGGCTGGAGCGTCTTAAGAGATTCTCCCTCTCCACCTTCACCTGGGAATCAGTCAGCTCTCTTCCAGTGGAATATTTGCCCCCAGCTGTTCAGCAAGGGTAACACCCTGTTATACTCACTCAAGAATTCTGCCATTGGGTTCTCATAGGAAAGTTCGTAAGAATTCCCCCAATCTTCCTAAACACTCACAATGGGCCCCTCACTGAGAACAGAGGCTGTCTCCCATAGAGATGATTGCAATACAAATGGAAATAGCGAGTAAAGACTTCAAAGAGAAAAGTACATATGAGGAGGGATTTGAGGTTGGGTATGTGCAAAAGCCTTGTAGAGTCAGTATCAGACATAGAAGCCTCAGAAGTTAGCTCCGGCTGGTTAGAAAATGGTAAATCTACTGGTTGGACTTGGGGGGAGAGTACCCCAGAATCTTGGAAAATGTGCAGGAGCTAAGAGACCTTTACAGTCAAGCAGTGAGAACAACCTGCCAGGCTGCTGCTGTTGCCATCACTTCCAACACCCTGACCAGACACCATGCCACTGCTGCTCATGGAGCTTTAACCTGCCTGGCTTCCTTGAGATTCAAGGTTCTAGATAGGAGAGTCTGATCAGCTGAAACCAAGCCGTGTCTGTACCCTGATGCCAGGAGCAGAGAGAGTTGTTTGTTTCCTTTAGCTTGCACCATGGGATATGGGGCAGTTTTCCACCAATGCTTATGAAATAGAGGGGATAGGTCACCCCTAAATGAGAAGGGAGTTGGGTACTGGGCAGTTAACTGGACAGACAGCCAAGGTATCCACATTAAAAAAAAAATTCAGGGAGTTATTAACTGGACTCAGAGATTTCTAAAAATTATTTGTTCTATTGCCATGAGAAACATTTTCTATTATATAGGAAATTATTAAAGACCAAAATTATCACCCTTAAAATTTTAAAGGTAATTTTGTGATACTCTGCTGAGTATCTGCTGCTAGGATCAGTCAGATAGATTCAAAATTCTTTCTTAGGTTCCTTGGGAATACTTTAAAATCTCTTTCAGATTTCTATGAATGTTCAGCTGAAATCATCAAAGTTAACCCATAATCTAATTGTTACAGATGACAGAAAGTATAAGGAGTAAGGAGTGTGAATAGTCAGACAGACTGGATGTGGGCAAAGTAAGAGATACCTGGGATTAGAAAAACAACTTTAGACAATAAAATATGAGTGTGATTAGGGCCACAGTTAGGGGAAGGAAGTCATCCTTGAGCAGCACTGAGGAAATAAAATCTTGATATTTAAGGGAGCTAGAGGGTAGAAATTAAACAAGCAAGTGTTAAAGATGGTATTTTATTTGGGAGAGAGGAACCAGAAGAAAGGCATCTTGACTTCAACCTTTTCTTTAGAATACAAATCCAGAACATGTGCTTGACAAGTATAAGGGTTTCTTAAGAAAGAATGGAGCTTTGGGGGCAAACAGGCCCTGGGTGAGGAGTGCTGTGGGTTACATTGCATAAGAGTGAGGTCATGACCAGGAAGAATAACTAAGACCAGTTTACATGCACAAGATACTATGATTAGTGATGTTCTTTATTTTTACCATGTGAATGCCTTGATCTTAGCAGATAGAAAACAGTCCCAGTATAATACACATTACAAAAGGGGACTTCCCATTTCTCTTTAAAGAACATGTTTTTGCTTGAAATTTTTCCAAATAGGTGCCTTCCCTCCAGGTTCTATCTGTTCTATGCATCCTGCCCTCTCCTTCCAACCCATCATCCCTCATCAATACTTCTTTTACTCTCAACAGCTAAAATGGCAACACCCTCACTTACTTTGCTAGGAGGTGCCCTGGGCTCTCTTCCTATCCAAACCCTGTCCTGCTCTAGGATTTGCTGGACTCCCTCATCGGCTATGAAGCATCCTCTAATTTTTCAGTCTGAAATGAATCTCTGCACTCTCTGAACAATAACTATCCTTACTTGATGTACCACTGAACTATTTTCTTTTCCTATTCTTAGGTATTCTTGTGAATTTTTATTGTTTATTTTCCCAACAAGATTGTTAGTTTCTTGCATACAGAAAGAGCCCAACAATACTGATTCACTGAAATGGGAAGAGATGAAGTACACTGGAAAGAATATGGGCTTTGGAACTGGGCACATCTGACTTTTAATCCTTACTTGGGCTATTGGAGATCTACTTTACTCATATTGGGTTGTATTGTATCATATTGGGGTTGTAAAATTCACCCTACAGTACAGTTGTGATGTCTGGAGATCATATGTAAAGCTCTTAGTGAGTGCTAGGTGTTTTCAGTTTTACATCATAAATATAGGGAAAAGCGATATGCTCTTTAGTTTTAAAGTTAGTTACAGGTACAGAAAAATCATAATCCAGGCAGATTACATTAATACTGTTTTGGGGATAAGATATATGTGTCAGAAATATAATTATTATTAGTCTTTTCCTCCAAAAATTACAAATTTTAGGTAAAGATGACCTTTAAAAGGTTTCTTTTTTTAAATTTATTTATTTTTATTTTTTTTTACTTAACAATATTGTATTGGTTTTGCCATACATCAACATGCATCCGCCATGGGTGTACACGTGTTCCCCATCCTGAACCCCCCTCCCACCTCCCTCCCCATACCATCCCTCTGGGTCATCCCAGTGCACCAGCCCCAAGCATCCTATATCCTGCATCAAACCTGGACTGGCGATTCGTTTCTTTTTTTTTTTTTTTCACTGTCATTCTCAATACATTTTTTTTTTAAATATTGTAGTGGTTTTGCCATACATTGACATGAATCCGCCACGGACGTACATGTGTTCCCCATCCTGAACCCCCCTCCCGCCTCCCTCCCCATACCATCCCTCTGGGTCATCCCAGTGCATCAGCCCCATTTCTTATATGATATTATACATGTTTTAATGCCATTCTCCCAAATCATCCCCCTCTCCCTCTCCCACAGAGTCCAAAAGACTGTTCTATACATCTGTGTCTCTTCTGCTGTCTCGCATACAGGGTTGTCATTACCATCTTTCTAAATTCCATATATATGTGTTAGTATACTGTATTGGTGTTTTTCTTTCTGGCTTACTTCACTCTGTATAATAGGTTCCAGTTTCATCCACCTCAATAGAACTACTTCAGATCGGAAGAATCAATATAGTGAAAATGACTATACTACCCAAAGCAATCTATAGATTCAATGCAATCCCTATCAAGCTACCAACAGTATTTTTCACAGAGCTAGAATAAATAATTTCACAATTTGTATGGAAATACAAAAAACCTTGAATAGCCAAAGCAATCTTGAGAAAGAAGAATGGAACTGGAGGAATCAACCTGCCTGACTTTAGGCTCTACTACAAAGCCAGTCATCAAGACAGTATGGTACTGGCACAAAGACAGAAATATAGATCAATGGAACAAAATAGAAAGCCCAGAGATAAACCCACGCACCTATGGACACCTTATCTTTGACAAAGGAGGCAAGAATATACAATGGATAAAAGACAATCTCTTTAACAAGTGGTGCTGGGAAAACTGGTCAACCACTTGTAAAAGAAGGAAACTAGAACACTTTCTAACACCATACACAAAAGGTTTCTTTTAAAAAGTCACTTTAATATGCATTTATAAATAGGCAAATGTTTCAGTTTTACATCTTGAAAATCTAGTTTTTAGGTAATGGGCATTTTTGATTGTCATTTTAAATGAGATAATTAGTACTAAAAAAATATTTTTAGTATGAAACATACATACAGAAAATATGGATAATAATATAACAAACAGCCAGGTCATTTTATTTTTTATTTGTGTATTGATAACTTTTATTTTAATACTGGAGTATAGTTATAATTTTCAGATGTAAAGTGTTTCAGTTATACCCATACATGTCTCCATTCTTTTCAGATTTTTTTCTTGTATAGGTTATTACAGAATAGTAGGTAGAGTTCCCTGTGCTATACAGTAGGTCTTTGTTGATTATTAGTATCTGTGTTAATCCTAAACTCCTAATTTATCCTTCTCCCCAATCTTTCTCTTTGGTAACAATAAGTTTATTTTCAAAGTCTGTGAGTTTGTTTCTATTTAATAAGTTCATTTGTATAATTTTTAGATTCCACTTATAAATGATATGATATTTGTCTGACTTCATTTAGTATGATAATCTCTAGGTTCATCCATCCACTAATAATAATGTAAATAGCATTATTTTGTTCTTTTATGACAATTATTCCATTGTATAAATGTTCCACATCTTCTTTATCCATTGATGGACAATTAGGGTGTTTCCCTTTCTTGGCTATTGTGAATAGTGCTGCAATGAACACTGAGGTGTATTTATCTTGTCAAAGTATGGTTTTCTATGGATATATGCTCAGGAGTGGAACAGCTGGATCATATGGTAGTTCTATTTTTAGTTTTAGTTATATTTTTAGTTTAAGGACTGCTCAGTCACTCGGTCATGTCTGACTCTTTATGACCCCATGGACTGTAGCCCACCAGGCTTCTCTGTTCATGGAATATTTTAGGAATGAATACTGGAGTGGGTTGCCAGTTCCAACTCCAGAGGAATCTTCTTAACCCAAGGATTGAACCCACATCTCCTGTGTCTCCTGCCTTGGCAGGCAGATTCTTTACTACTGTGCCACCTTTTCAAGGAGTTGCCATGCCAGTTGAGCCACATGAGTAATTTGTATATTTTGGAGATTAATCCGTTGTTGGTCTCTTCATTTGCAAATATTTTCTCCCATTCTGTAAGTTGTCTTTTCCTTTACTGTGAAAAAGTTTTTAAGTTTAATTAGGTCCCATTTGTTTAATTTTGTTTTTATTTTCATTACTCTGAGGTGGATCCAAAAAGACATGCCTATGATTTATGTCCAAGACTGTTATGCCTATATTTTTCTCTAAGAGTTTTATAGTATCTGGCCTTACATTTAGGTTTTTTATTCATTTTGAGTTTATTTTTGTATATAGTGTTAGAGAATGTTCTAATTTCATTCTTTTACATGTAGCTCTCTAGTTTTCTCAGCACCACTTGTTGAAAAGACTGTCTTTTCTCCATTGTACATTCTTGCCTCCTTTATCATAGATTAGTTGCCTATAGGTGTGTGGGTTTATTGCTGGGCTTTCCAGCCTGTAACATAGATCTATATTTCTGTTTCTGGTGAGTATCATACTTTTTTGATTACTGTAGCCTTGTAGTATAGTCTGAAGTCAGGAGGCCTGATTCCTCCAGTTCTGTTTTTCTTTCTAAGGATTGCTTTGACTATTCAGGGTCTTTTGTGTGTCCATGCTAATTTAAAAATTTTTTTGTTGTAGTTCTGTGGAAAATGCTATTGTTAGTTTGGTAGGGATTACACTGAATCTGAAGATTTCCTTGAGTAGTATAGTCATTTTGATTATATTAATTCTTCCAATCCAAGGACATCTTAAATATATATCTTTTCATCTGTTTGTGTCATCTTTGATTTCTTTCATCAGTGTCTTAAGTTTTCAGAGTATAGGTCTTATATCTCCTTAAGTAGGTTTATTCCTAGGTATTTTACTCTTTTTGATGTGATGGTCAATGGGATTGTTTTAATTTCTCTTTCTCATCTTTCATTGTTAAAGTATAAAAAATGCAACAGACTTCTGCGTATTTTATACCCTGCAATTTTATATCATTTACCAAATTCATTGACAAGCTCTAGTAGTTTTCTGGTAGCATCTTTAGGTGTTTAGTAGCATGTCATCTGCAAACAGTAACAGTTTTACTTCTTCTTTTCCAATTTGAATTCCTTTTATTGGGGTCCCTGCTGCAGCAGTGGGGATTGAGAACAACCAACAGGTTCCCTTGCTCATTTGTTCCCTGAGTGGGGGTAGGCTTGTTCCTTATATGGGGTTAAGATGAGGGGTATGTTCAGAGGTCAGGCTAAAGGGGTGGCTTAGGTGTTTTGTCCACCCCTCTGGTGGTGTTAATTGCAGGGAGCATGCCAGTACCCTGCTTTTGCTCTGGGCTCTTTAAAAGTGGCATTTGGGTTTTTTGGTCTCTTTGTGTCTTTTGTCCAGAATTTGTGGACAAAACACCCAACTGTGAGTGCATGAAATTATTTTTTGGTCCCATATAATTTCTTTGTATTTTGTTGCTGGAGGAGAGGTTTGTCCAGGTGTAAGCACTGCAGCACTTGCAGCAAAGGGTCCCAGGTCTGACTCATTCCCCCCGGGAGACGCTATACCCTTATTCTTAAGGGGTGCAAGGTCTCTTCTTCTGAAACTTTTGCCTGCTGGAAAGGGGTTGTAGACCCTAGCCTACCCTAGAGCTTAGAAGTCCCTCGCTGACTGTTCCAAGGACCTGTGGGGACCTTGGCCATTCTCTGCTGTAATGGATTGAATTTCTTGACCCACGATGAGCTTTACTTCAAACTGTTGGAGCCTAGAAGACATAAACAATCAAAAGATTAAACAAGGGCTAGAAAGGAGAACAACAGTAGCCATTAAAGGACCTATAAAGAGAAGGAACCAGACAAATTGTGGGAGGGATTACTTAACTATTGACTAGGCAAGGGAGGTGCTGTCACCCCTGTCAAGAAGCCATTCTGTTTAGGTTTAATATGTTTATTTGGTGGCTCAGACGGTAAAGTGTCTGCCTACAATGTGAGAGACTCAGGTTCAATCCCTGGGTCGGGAAGATCTCCTGGAGAAGGAAATGGCAACCCACTCCAGTATTCTTGCCTGGAAAATCCCATGGACGGAGGAGCCTGGTGGTCCAAGGGGTCACAAAGAATTGGACATGACTGAGTGACTTCACTTTCTTTCACTTTAGAATGGAAGGTCTGGACATGTTGATCCCAGGTCGTCGTCTTGAACCAACAGTCTTAGAGGTTTATAACAGTAGGGAAGACAACAGAGCACTAGATAAAATATGGCATAAATCATATGAATGAAAAGTGTTATAAGAAAATGAAAACCTCTTGCCAGAAAGTTTTTTTATACCTTGTCGGATCCAAGAGAACAAACTAGAGAAACAGTTTACAGGTTCCCCACCCACGTTGAATGGCAAGTAGTGGTGGTAAATTGCCTGCTGAAGCCAAGTGTCTTGTCAGATTTTCTCAATGCTGGTTTTTACCTGGGAAGAGATGTTGATGTATGTGCAACAAAAAGTATTGGCAATGGCACATACCCCCCTACCTTGTTCTAGCATAGATAATTGAGGGTCAGTTTCCTTTTGGTGTCCACAGTAGTGAATGACTGTCATTTGTTTTGATTTTTAGCCACTTCTATGAGATATAAAATCTCAGCCCCATATTTTACAAGGGATTTTTTTTTTTTTTTTTTTTGCATTTAAGTCCTGTTCCCACCCTGATAGCTATATGGACATGTAAAATAAAGAAAGTATGTTTTGAGTCTGTATTTTTGTTGTTTAGTCACTAAATCGTGTCCGACTCCTTGTGACCCCAAGGGCTACAGCACGCTAGACTTCCCTGTCCTTCACCACCTCTCAGAGTTTGCTCAAACTCATGTCCTTTGAGTCAGTGATACCATCTAATCATCTCATCCTTTGTTGCCCACTTCTCCTCCTGCCCTCGGTCTTTCCCAGCATCAGGGTCTTTTCCAATGAGTCGGCTCTTCGCATCAGATGGCCAAAGGATTGGAGCTTCAGCATCAATCCTTCCAATGAACATTCAAGGTTGATTTCCTTTAGAATTAACTGGTTTGATCTCCTTGCAGTCCAAGGGACTCTCAAGAGTCTTCTCCAACACCACAGTTCAAAAGCATCAATTCTTCCCATGCTCAGCTTTCTTTATGGTTCAACTCTCACATCTGTACATGACTACTGGAAAAACTATAGTTTTGACTAGACAGACCTTTGTCAGCAAAGTGATGTCTCTGCTTTTTAGTATGCTGTCTAGGTTGGTCATAGTTTTCCTTCCAAGGAGCAAGCATCTTTTAATTTCATGGCTGCAGTCACTATCAGCAGTGATTTTGGAACCCAAGAAAATGTAATCTGTCACTACTTCCACTTTTTCCCTTCTATTTGCCACGAAGTGATGGGACTGGATGCCATGATCTTAGTTTTTGAATGCTGAGTTTTAAGCCAGCTTTTTCGCTCTCCTCTCACCCTCATCAAGAGGCTCTTTAGCTCCTCTTCACTTTCTTCCATGAGTCTATATATATATATATATTTATACTTTTCCTTTCCCTTAGATTAAGGCTAGAGTTGGGGCTATTAGCTCAGACTTCTGGGCCTATGGACTTCCCTGGTGGCTCAGACGGTAAAGCCTATAATGTGGGAGACCCAGGTTTGATCCCTGGGTGGGGAAGATGCCCTGGAGAAGGAAATGGCAACCCACTCCAGTACTCTTACCTGGAAGATCCCATGAACGGAGGATCCTGGTAGGCTATAGTTCATGGGGTCACAAAGAGTCAGACACGACTGAGAGACTTCACTTCACTTCTGGGCTGAAGTAGCAAAAGCTTTGATTCTATAACACTGTGAGCACACAGAGTAGCATAGCCTGCCCTCCTGACTCCATCTTGAGCAAAACTACTGCCATCATTAAGCCATTCTTCCTCAGGGTTTTCTATGGCCTGTCTGTTAGATCAGGCCTCTAGGCATAAACCTGATCAAGGGTTTCAAGGTAGGAATGTGTTAAGTTAGTTCTGGGCCCTCCATAGGCTTTAGCATAACCTGCTGTGGGTAGTTTTGATTGTTTAGTTCTGGGGAGTCAAGGAGTAAAGCCTGGTACTTAGTAGGGTGGCCTTCAGTGAGCCAGTGATGGCCTTTCATCTCCAGGATCCCTTGTACTTGAAGAGGGGTCTGGATTTCCTGAGGCTGTCCAAAAGTAAGCTTGTTAGCTTCTTCCTCCATACCTGGAGGGAACCAGGCCAACCGCAGGTCATGGAATCTAGTTGGAAAACAGTCTATAGGCTGAGGAACTTCTCCCAGCTTTTGTATAAGGACCCCTACAGCTGGAGAAGGAAATGGCAACCCACTCCAGTACTCTTGCCTGGAGAATCCCATGGAGGGAAGAGCCTGGTAGGCTGAGTCCATGGGGTCGCAGAGTCGGACACAACTGAGTGACTTCACTTTCACAGCTGTCCCAAGGGTTTCAGCTATGTAAAAGAAAAATGTTTGTTTTAAATCAGGGAGACTGAGAGCAGGAGCTCTGGTGAGGGCCTATTTGATATTACCAAAAGCTTTTTCTTGTTTTCTAGTCCAAAGTAATGGTCCTGTATCTGGACCTTTAGTTGCTTCATATAGAGGCTTAGCCATTAGTCCAAAACCTAGAATCCAAATTCGGCAAAATCATGCTATGCCTAAGAAAGTATGAAAATGTTTTCTTGTCTTTGGGGTGCTTAAGCCTAATATAGCTTGTTTTCTTTCTAGAGATAGCTGTCTGCTTCCAGAGTTTATACTATATCTCAGATATTTAATGACTATTTTTAGATTTGTGCTTTTTTCTGGGAGATCCTGTAACTCTGGGCCCTAAGGAAATTAAGGACCAATGGTATTCTGACCTGAGGCATCTATTTTGGGATTCAATTCAGTTCAGTTCAGTTGCTCAGTCATGTCTGACTCTTTGCAACCCCATGAATCACAGCACGCCAGGCCTCCCTGTCCATCACCAACTCCCGGAGTTCACTCAGACTCACGTCCATCGAGTCAGTGATGCCATCTCATCCTCTGTGGTCCCCTTCTCCTCCTGCCCCCAATCCCTCCAAGCATCAGAGTCTTTTCCAATGAGTCAACTCTTCGCATGAGGTGGCCAAAGTACTGGAGTTTCAGCTTCAGCGTCATTCCCTCCAAAGAAATCCCAGGGCTGATCTCCTTCAGAATGGACTGGTTGGATCTCCTTGCAGTCCAAGGGACTCTCAAGAGTCTTCTCCAACACCACAGATCAAAAGCATCAATTCTTCAGCACTCAGCCTTCTTCACAGTCCAACTCTCACATCCATACATGACCACTGGAAAAACCATGGCCTTGACTAGATGAACCTTTGTTGGCAAAGTAATGTCTCTGCTTTTGAATATGCTATCTAGGTTGGTCATAACTTTCCTTCCAAGGAGTAAGCATCTTTTAATTTCATGGCTGCAGTCACCATCTGCAGGGATTTTGGAGCCCCCAAAAATAAAGTCTGACACTGTTTCCCCATCTATTTCCCATGAATTGATGGGACCAGATGCCATGATCTTCATTTTCTGAATGTTGAGTTTTAAGCCAACTTTTTCACTCTCCACTTTCACTTTCATCAAGAGGCTTTTGAGTTCCTCTTCACTTTCTGCCATAAGGGTGGTGTCATCTGCATATCTGAGGTTACTGATATTTCTCCCAGCAATCTTGATTCCAGCTTGTGCTTCTTCCAGCCCAGAGTTTCTCATGATGTACTCTGCATATAAGTTAAATGAGCAGGGTGATAATATACAGCCTTGATGTACTCCTTTTCCTGTTTGGAACCAGTCTGTTGTTCCATGTCCAGTTCTAACTGTTGCTTCCTGACCTGCATATAAGTTTCTCAAGAGGCAGGTCAGGTGGTCTGGTATTCCCATCTCCTTCAGAATTTTCCACAGTTTATTGTGATCCACACAGTCAAAGGCTTTGGCATAGTCAGTAAAGTGGAAATAGATGTTTTTCTGGAACTCTCTTGCTTTTTCCATGATCCAGCAGATGTTGGCAATTTGATCTCTGGTTCCTCTGCCTTTTCTAAAACCAGCTTGAACAACTGGAAGTTCACGGTTCATGTATTGCTGAAGCCTGGCTTGGAGAATTTTGAGCATTACTTTACTAGTATGTGAGATGAGTGCAATTGTGTGGTAGTTTGAGCATTCTTTGGCATTGCCTTTCTTTGGGATTGGAATGAAAACTGACCTTTTCCAGTCCTGTGGCCACTGCTGAGTTTTCCAAATTGGCTGGCATATTGAGTGCAGCACTTTCACAGCATCATCTTTCAGGATTTGAAATAGCTCAACTGGAATTCCATCACCTCCACTAGCTTTGTATTACTATATCATCTACATAGTGTAGAATGGCCCCTTCTGTTAGGTATATTTTCCTTAGTTATTTTCTGGACCTGGGCAAACAAGTGTGGGCTGTCCCAAAACCCCTGAGGCAGTATCATCCAGGTATAATGTTTCATTTGGCCCAAGTCGGGGTTAGTCCACTCAAAAGCAAACAAGATAGATGAGGGATGAACTGGGATGCAAAAGAAGGCAGCCATCCTTGAGATCAAGCACAGTCAACCATCTGGCATCTCCAGCAATCTGGACTAATATAAGGATTGGCCACAAGGGGATGTATAAGGACCACTACATCATTTACTGCTCTAAGGTCTTGTACAATTGAGTATTCTCCATTTGGCTTAACAGCTGAAAGAATAAAGATATTGAATAGGCACTAAGAGGCTATGTTCTAAAAATTTATCTATGAGGAGTTGCAAACCATTTTTTGCTTTCAACTTTTTGGGGTATTGTCTCTTGTTAGGATAAACGACTTCTGACTTAAGGCTAATTTTCAGAGGTTGGGCAATCCCAACTGAGGCTTCCCAGGTAGCACTGGTGGTAAAGAACCTGCCTGCCAATGCAGGGGACGTAAGAACCGTGGGCTTGATCCCTGGGTAGGGAAGACCCCTTGGAGCAGGTAATGGCAACCAACTCCAGTATGCTTGCCTGGAGAATCCCATAGACAAAGAAGCCTGGTGGGCTACAGTCCATGGGGTCACAAAGAGTAGGACACGACTGAAGCAATTTAGCAGCAGCAATCCCAACTGACCTTCCTCGGGAGTGGAAGGTTAAATGGTAGTAAATTTTCTAAAAGCTTCCACAAGCTGTGTCCGAAAGAGGGCTGGATTTTTTTTCTTGGGTCACTCCTTTACTCTTTCATAGTTAGCTTTTTGATACACATTGGATCATGTGCTTCCTGGTTTCTCCTCCCTCCCAGGAATTATATATAATTCCAGGGGAGCTCCTAATTTGGGACTGCATGTCAACCTATAACAAAATGTTTGAGTTGGTCCCTGGCAAGCTATTAGCATGCCCTTAGGCTGCTGTCCACATTCTCTGTTTTTCCTCAGGGTGCAGTAAGTACATAGGACTATTTGGACATCCTTCCAGATTAAATCAAAGGACAGAGTTAGGGTCTTCAGCAAACTGACCCAGCCTCTGCATTGAGCTAAACTGGTTAAACTGCTTAAAGAGAAGGGCACATGTTCTCTGTCCACTTCCCTAAGGGGAACACACTTTTCCCAATTTGGGGTGATTGGAAGCTGTACTGTGAATTACTCTAGAGGGACTAGTCTCTCCCTCCTGGAGTAATGGAGGGGATAAAGGGACTTAGGGAGGCAGAGTTTGGGATTGGTCAGAGGGATCTGAGGAAGTAGGTGGCTCTGGAGAAGCAGGGGAGATGTGGTCTCTCTCCTGAGGCCTGGTGAAGGTTAGAAGGGGGTCATCTCAAATGTCAGGAGTGCTTTCTGATTCCCTGGACTTTTGATTACAGGAGCTGCATAGAGTAGGATTCTGATAAAGGACCACTAAGGCTTGAACATAAGGAACTTCAGTCCATTTTCCCATCTTGTGACAGTGAAGTTTCAATTGCAAGATGGTATTATAGAGACTTATTTTCAGGCCATTTTTCTTCATCTCTCCATCTTATATTAAGACCAAGCAGTGTTACAGTAGAGTTTTTCCCTTTTAAGCCCATCTATTTTTAAAAATTTCCAATTTTTAAGGATACATTCCAGAGGTGTTTCTTCTGTCTTAGAAGAAAGAACTTACCCTTGCTGAGTACCCTGCAACTGAGAGCGCTACTAGAAATGAAGTCCAGGATCCCTGAGACATTTACTAGGAAGCTTTTGTCAGAAGGGGATTTGAGTGTCTTCAACTCTCCCATCAATTCCTAACTAGACGTCTCTGGTTGACCTGGTCCCTCACTTGATGGGGCATGTTTGAAACAGTACCGTTGTGTTGCCAGAGCCCTCCTTGAGGGGAATCTGCTGTCTATATCATTTATATCCTTTGATAGCTTTTCCTACGTTGGGCTGTATTCCTCAAGATCGAGTATCTTTAAGACATAGGCTGTGAGGGGTTGCAAACCTGTGGACTGCTTAGAAGTGCCATTACAATAGGTAGTCTGCAACAAGATATGGGCTGTCAAAACCTGGAGTGAAGGAAGCCCTAAAGGTGCAAAAAGAAACTCCTGGACGAATTGGAGTTCGTTGCAGTAGAAATGCCTCACGAACCGGAGAGCCTAGAGGTGGTAGGATACCTGTAGGGCATTTTTTAGACATAGAGTAAGGTGAGAAACTAGACAGCGGCAGAACCCCCGACCCTCTCCCCCTTTGGTGGCTACCATAAAATTGGGGAGAGCCTGCTGATTCTCCCTGACACAGGCAACAGTGAGTTTGGACAATGTTTCCCAGGTAGTTTAACATATATATGAACCCAGTTAGTTTAGCATCTCTCTTTGGAATGCTCCAGGGGCCCTCTGAAGCGCCCTAAAGTTAGCTAGAGATCTCAAAAGAACTTTAGATTTTGATATTTGTAAAGTGTGTCAAAAATCTTAAACTTTTGAAACACATCTGGTCAGACAGAATCGTAAGTTGCTGTGAAACAATTATTCCTTGAGCTACGGTGAAAAAAAAAATTATTTCAAAAGTAAATAAACTCTGTGTTCTCTTATGAAAGAAACCAAATCCAGTCTTGCATCAGCCTATTCTTAATAAAATCGATTTACCTAATTGAATTTAATCCAACCTTAGAAAATCCTTGCTGCTGCTGCTAAGTTGCTTCAGTCGTGTCCGACTCGGTGCGACCCCATAGATGGCAGCCCATCAGGCTCCCCCGTCCCTGGGATTCTTCAGGCAAGAACACTGGAGTGGGTTGCCATTTCCTTCTCCAATGCATGAAAGTGAAAGTGAAGTTGCTCAGTCGTGTCCGACTCTTAGCGACCCCATGGACTGCAGCCTACCAGGCTCCTCTGTCCGTAGGATTTTCCAGGCAAGAGTACTGGAGTAGGGTGCCATCTAGAAAATCCTTAGTGCATACAAAATTCTTTTCTCAAATGTTCCTTTTACACAAACCTTGTACAACTTTCCATAGCCATACTTTGTCCATTATTTCCATTCAAAAATGGCCAGCTATTGGACAAAATCACCCCCTTTTCCTTTAACAAAACTTATTTCCATTCCTTATACCTTCTCTTCTGAAAACACTCATTCTGCTTTCCTTACACAACCATTAACTGTCTTTTACAGTAGCATTTTGTAAATTGGTAGAGAATCTTTCAAGGCAGCAATCAGCTTTAGCTTCTCCTTCACAAGAAGATGAAATTAGGTAAATGTAGATCTGTTTAGCAATTACTGTTCTGATATTTTATCTTTGAAATGGCCTGGATATTCAATGAATTATCATTTAGTTCCAATTTACCAAAATTTTGAGGGACTGTTTAATATTTCCAAAGTATAATTATTTCTATAGTGTACCAAAAACTTATCCCAGTTACATTTACTTAAAAATTCAATCATATCAGGTTATTTTCTCTTTGACAAATGTTACAACCAAACCAATATGCACTTACTGACTTTCAGTAACCCTGGGTACAATAAGTTTTATATTTAATGTTGATACTCTAAAGACAGGTGTGTATTAATTAAACCCAGAAACTTAAGCAAACTTTAATACCAGGTATTCAATATTGACTATTTCCCTGATCATATGAACCCAAAATATATTCTATCAAACATCTTTTACATTTCTGAGAATGTATATAGACAGTTTCCTTTAAACCAATTAAATACCGCTTATTTACAAGTTAGTTTTTACATAAGAACAGAACCAGAGATCTCATAGTTTTCTTAAATTTAAAATGGCCCTCTCCCCCTCTCAGTCTAGGGAACTACAGATGGATCAGGTAGTTCCTGAGGGCCGAGGCAAAATAGTTAAATTGCAAAGGCAGAGTAGGGAAAAATGCAAGCTCCTTTCTTTTCTTTTTGTTCTTTAAAATCCCACCAAGTAACCCAAAGCTGGAGTCTCAGGCAATAAAGTCTTCACTGTGCCCATAATTTTGGCAGAGACTTGCAGGAGCAGTTGGACAGACAAAACTACATTAAAAAAAGATACTAATTCCAACAACTTAAAAACAAGAAGTGTTCAGGATAAAGGGGGTGGGAGTGCAGGTAAAAGGGAGAGGTAAAGGGAAGAGGGGACAGAAAAGACGGAAAAAGAGAGCAGGAAAATAAAGGTGAAAATACTGGGAAGTTAGGACTTCCAGTCACCATAGGAGATGAGGTCGAAACCTTGATCACTCTGATAAATCTCCCCTCAGGGTGAGTCTGCTGGACTAGGATGTGCGTGGTAGGTGGTGAGCCTCTCCTAGCTCTGCTTGTCATCGGTTAAGGTGAGCTCTTGCCAGCCCGTGGGAACATGGTCTCACAAGTTGAGAGGACTCATGCTGTAGCTGCCCAGTGTCTAGGAAGGATAGGACCGATGTAGAAGAGGTCAGAGAGAAAAGTAGAGAAGAATCAGGAGAGGGAAAAAAAACAAAGCAAAGGGGAAAAGAGTTGCCTGAATGAGGGTACTGAGGCCTGCATGGGCCAGGAAGGAAGGCTTACCCATGCGGTGAGGCTGAAATGTTCCATGTGCACTCCTTTTTAGTTTAATGTCTGGGTAATCTGTCCATTGATATAAATGGGGTGTTAAAGTCCCCCACTATTATTGTTACTGTCAATTTCTCCTTTTAGGGCTCAAACAGGTCATTTTAAAAGATACTTCTCTATGAAATGAATGTTAAAGATATATATATATATAGTAAATAGTACTTGAAAAGTTAAAGAATAAGGTGCTATAAATTAAAATGGAAAGTTAGTATATTGCCTGTGCATTAACCATCCACAATGCTGCCCCTTTCAGTAATTCTAGGGTGAAATGTTTATCTAAGAAGAAATATAACTGATAAAATTGACAAGCCTCTTAGTCAAGCTCACCAAGAAGAGAGAGGATCCAAATAAACAGAATAAGAAATGAAGAGAGGAGAAAAATCAATACTACAGAAATAAAAATAAGAAATTTATGACCAGATATATGCCAACAAAATAGACAACCTAGAAGAATTGGACAAGATTCTAGAAACATATAGCCTGCCAAGACTGAGTCAAGAAGAAATAGACAAACTGATCACTAGAATTGAAATAGCATCTATAATAATAAAAACAAAGATCGAAAACTCCCTGCTAACAGAACTCCAAGACTGGATGGCTTCACTGGGGAATTCTATCAAACATACAAAGAAGAGCTTACACCTATCCTTCTCAAAATATTCCACAAGTCTTTCTAGGATACCAAACTTGACAAAGACACCACCAAAAAAAAAAAAGAAATTACAGGCCAATATCTTTGAATATAGAAGCAAAAATCCTCAGCAACATATTAGCAAAACAAATCCAACAACACAGAGAGCTATCGTACACCATAATAAAGTGGGATTCACTCCACAGTCATACACACAATGGATTATTATTCAGCCATAAAAAGAATGGAATATTGCCAGTAGATTACCTAGAGATTACCATACTAAATGAAATCAAACCAAGACAAATTACTATCACTCATATATGGAATCTGAAAAAAAAATAAAAATCAACTTATTTACAAAATAGACTCACAGACATAGAAAACAAACTTAGGGTTACCACAGCAGGGAAAGGGAGGGGAGTTTACTAGGAGTATGAGAATAACAGATACACACCACTATATATTAGACAGACAACAAGGATTTCCTGTAAAGCACAGAGAACTATATTCAACATCTTGTAATAACCTATAATGGAAAACAATCTGAAGCTGTACCCCTGAAACTAATACAATATTATAAATCCACTAATTAAAAAAGAAATTTCAGCAAATTCCATATGGTCTTCTATGAAAATCCAAGTACTACTGATGCCAGTAATTATTATTTTACTATAAGGAATATATTTACTGCTATTGCAAAACAAGCTGAAATATAGATTTTTACATAATCTTTTGTTGACCTATTGATGTTTTCTTTTTATAAGTCAAAAATCTCACAGTGATAATGATGGCTTTGATATTTCAAGAGTGATTACAACAGCTTTACAGAAAATACACAGATGTTTAAAAGAAACAAACTAATAAAAAAGTTGAAAATTGCCAAAGCTAGTTTTATGTTTAAAATACAATTTGCAAAAGACTGATTGGAAGAATCATCAATTAAACAAGCTTAATGCTAGAAAATCACATGGTTCAACCCCCTGATTTTGTGATTATAATATTACTGTAGAAATGTGGGTATTGGATGCCTTCTCTTTGCCCCTCCTCCACCTTGCCTCTGAGAGTAAAACTCCAGGGACTACAGAAACAGATTTTCTTGCTCTCTGGCTTTTGATTTATCCCACCCCCTACAGGGCATCCCTATAGGATATCAAAGGAAGAGAGTATTTTTAGAATTTCTTCCAATGGATGCCTCCCTTAATGAAAAGTCATAACTCATAACCCTCTCCTTCTAGAGTTTTCTAATCCTCACCCCCCTCTTCATGTTCCTTCAGGCCCAAGTGTCATAAGAGTGGTTGTTAAACCTGGATACTGTCCTACTCACTCGGGTTTCTCACCCACACTGGTTCTCACATTTAACTTGCATTGGAATCACCTGGAGGACTCCTTAAACCCAGGTTGCTAGTTACCACATGGCAAAGTTTCTAATTTCTATGTCTGAGTTGTGTGTTCGCATGCATGCTCAGTTGTGTCCAACTCTTTGCAACCCTATGGACTGTAGCCTGCCAGGTACCACTGTCCATGGGATTTCCCAGGCAAAAATATTGGGAGGGGGTTGCCATTTCCTACTCCAGGGGATCCTCCCGACCTAGGGACCCAACCCATGTCTCTTGCATTTGCAGGTGGAGTCTTTACCACTGTGCCGCCTAGGAAGACCTATGTCTGAGTCAGCTGCTGATAATTTGCATTTTTAACAAGCTCCCAGGCGATGCTAGAACCACGGCCCTGTAGCTCTCTACCTTGACCACCATTTTATAAATTATCCTAATCTGAGTTTGCTCTCTCTTCCTTCAAGACCTTGACTAATATAAATGGCTAAAAAAAATTTGTTGACAATAGAAAAAGTCTTATAATTAAACATGATTTTTAAGTGTTTATTTGAAAAATCTTTAAATCAAAGAAGAGAAAGCTGTAGGGATTTAGGAATTAATTTTGTCCAATTTAAATTTCAGAGCAGAAAAACTGTAGACAGAGATCAACCAATTGATACCCTGCTTTTCAGGAAAGTCTTTCCAGGGTACTGCTGTGTCTTATCAAATAGTGGCTCTCACTCCACCTCCCTCTCCCCTCCCTTACATTGTGTAATCCCCTTCTGTGTTTCTGTTATCTATGTCTTTAGGTTTGGGCACCTGCAGTACATGTGATTTTCAGGTAAGCACGCACCATAGTTTGGGGCCTCTCAGGATAAGATCTCGGTTTTCAGCAGACGGCTTGGTAGAACCAAATATTTCATTGATGTTTTGTGCTGAAGGGAGATAAGAGTCAATGGCAGGATCTCTGATAATATCTGAGAGTCTGGTCTATCCATTATGTCCCATGTCATCTTGTAGTCAGTCACACAGAAACTCAGTCTGACACTTTGCTTCTCTCTCACCTACTTTCTAAAGACCTTTACCCAGTTAATCTCTTTCAAGTTGTTATCTGAGACTCCTGTACCTTATCCTCCATCTGCTGGGTAGCTGCTTTACTTAGCAGTTGTAGTTCTTCTTTGTCCTTTTCAAGTTTCTAAGTGGAAACCCAAGGCACTGTCTGCCCAGCGCCACCCACTTTTCTGAGAGCTGCACCCGTTGCAGTATTCTCTGGCCACTGACATTAGACCAGGAATCAGTAAAAGACACAAGTTTCTTCAAGAATTTGACTGTGGACAACTATATTTCTCCAACAAGGCTAAAGCTGTAAGATTGGAAACTTGGGGGCCTTGAACAACCAAATTTTCTGCAAAGAAAGACAGGTGGCTGCCACATGAGGAGAAATGAAACTGGCACTCAGCAGTAGGAAATGCAGATGTAAAGAAGGGACTTGTGGACATGAGCAGGAAGAGGAGGGTGGGGTAAATTGAGAGAATAGTACTGACATATATACACTATTATGTGTAAAATAGATGACTAGTGGGAACCCGTTGTATAGCACAGGGAGCTCAGCTTGGTCCTCTGTGATAACCTAGAGGGCTGAGATAGAGCAGGAGGCTCAAGAGGGAGGGGATTATATGTATACATATAGCCAATTAACACTGTATAGCAGAAACGAACACAACACTGTAAAGCTATTATGTTCCAATTAAAAATAAATTTTTTAAAGAGATGTGGGTGCTCTGTTCAGCTACACCATGCCTTGGGTTCCAGCTGCTTCTAAGGATTAGGAACATCTCTGGTCATCCTACCCTTTGATTGCTAAGCTTTATGAAAACTCACCATTTTTGCTAAACCAGTTCAGTTTGTATTTCTATTTCATGAAGTCAAACACTGTGATTGATAAAGTAGTACAAATGTTCATTTCTGTTTACCTGGTCATTATTAGTTATGATATATGCATTTCTTGAGAATTTTCTATGGACCATTTAAGCCATACAATGCTCCTCAGATGTGAATAGAACAGGAGAATAAATTGAGATTGAGAGAGATTGGATGGCCTTCTTCAGGCTCAACATTGTGCAGTTATACATGGCTGGACCCAGATTCCTACCATGTCTCCCAAAATTTAAACACCCTGTGTTTATAACCACTATATTCTGTCTGAATTTCAGTTAGACCAAAGTTCCTTTTCAAGTGATAGGCAAGGGTAGAAGAATGGAATTTTCAGTGCTCTTTTGTACTCAGAATTCAGCATCTTAGAGTTGAGCATCTTACCATTAAGTTTCATAGCATGCATTTTCCAGCACTGTCTATTCCTACAATTTTCGAACTCAGCATAAAATTCTGCCTGTCCAAGTCTTGCTTATCCTTCACAGCCAACTTTGATGTAACCTCCCATAGAACCTTTCGCACTCCCGCTGAATAAACTCCCTTTCTTCCTGCTCTCCTGTTCACATTATAGTTAACTGCTTACATGCCTGACTCTAATATTGAGAGTTCCATGCTGTCATCATCTAACTCCTGTACCTGACAAAATATCTGCCTTAGAATAGGCGCTTAATAACTACTTGTTGAGTTACATTGATTTGGGGAGCATGTGGAGTCTAACCAGTACAGATGAAGAAATATTTTTATGCCTGGACAATTACGAAAAATGGCACAAGGTGGCCAAACATTATGGCTCAGGTGAGCAGATGTCTTTACAAGGGGCAGAGGGACCGTCTAGTGTGATTAATGGGAGACTTCCAGTCCTTTGTTCCTAATGCAGTTTATCCTCAAAACCTGTCAAAGTCTGAAGACTGTTCATTTAATATCCAGGCACTCACTGTGGCATATAAAACACAATATAAATGATTTATTTGTGATCCTTGATTGCATCCCAGGTGACATTCTGAATATTTATTTTTGCTGGGGCTGGCTTTATATTAATTGAATGGTACAAAACCATGTAGCATGGGCCAGCATCTGCCTTTCCAGGGCTGGAGATGATTGTTTTATGGACTAAGCTCTGAACATGCCTCTGGGCCTGGCTCTTAGTTTATATTTGCCTTTTTAGGACAATGGAATAAATGGGTCCAGTGGCTCAACTATTTTCAGGCCTCTTCCACGAATCAGCAAGTGGGAGGCAGCTGGCAGAAGGCAATGAGGCTTGAGCTATATTGCATAAGGCCCAGGAGGTACTGAAGCCAGGACATAACAATGCAGTGAAAACGGGGAAGCAAAAGAAATCACTAATTTGGCTTATAAATTCAACACTTGCTAGTTACACGTGATTCACAAACTTTTTAGTAACTATGGCCAGTATTTTTATCTCAACTCCATCTCAACTTGCTACTCAGTTTTTGGACTTCCTCCTTTCCACCTATAACTGCTGAGTAATCACAAAATGAAACCTGATACTCACCTAAGAAAACACGAGAAGGCACACCTCATGCAAACATAAATTATACAAGATACATTAAAAATTACTCTTGGCGTATCTGAAATGTCCCATCCCCTGAAGAACATAGTAAATGAGAGTTTCCTGAATTTTAGACAGCCTCTTTTCATTGAATTTGAAACATTCAATTAGAAACAAACTGTTGGTCCCAAGATGATATAGAAAGACCTTGAGCGCTTCTCTCACAGGCACACCAAAATCACAATTATTTACAGACAGCCATCGATGAAAAAGACCCAAACCTACCAGAAAAGAGCTACAATGAGAATATAAAGAAGGAATCATAATGAGACAGCAGGAGGGGCTGAGTAGTGATAAAGTCAAATCCCATACCCCCAGGTGGGTGATCCACAAACAGGAGAACAATTACAACTGCAGAGATGCTCCCAAAGGATGGAGAGGTCTGAATCCCACTTTGGGCTCCACAGCCCAGAGATCCAGCCAGACAGAGATCCACCCAGAAGACACTCCCCCCTCTGGAGAATTTGGCTTTGAAGGCCACAGGCTTACTTCTGGGAGTTCTAGAAGGCTGATGGAAATAGAGACCTCACTTGTAAGGGACTCACACAAAGTCTACCCAGGGTAGAAGCAGTAATTTGGTAGTAGCCTGGGTTAGACCTACCCCCTCCTGGAGAGGTAGGAAATAACTCCATTTCACCCTGGGGACATAGATTCCTGAACCATTTTGGGGAGCTCCTTCTACGACATGGTAATACTATCCTGGAATTTTTCTTCTTACAGCTTATTACCACAGAAAAATCCCACTGTAGCCCAACAGTCTGCAGGCACAAGTACTGGGATGCCTCAGGCCAAGCAGTTAACTGGACACTGACACAGCCCCACCTACCAGCAGACAGGTTGCCTCAAGAACCCTGGGTCTGCAGCCACCTCTGGACATAGCCTTGCCCACCAGAGGACCCAGGACCTATCCCCACGCACCAGTACACAGGCAATAGATCCAAGACTCCCAGGACCCTACAAGCAGAGACCCCGGCCCAGGTCCCATCCATCAGTGAGCCTGCCCTAGTTTCAGATCCAACTCAACCCACCAGCAGGCAGGCACTAGACAGAAAAAACACCACCACAATCTGTGGACCAGGACTGCCCTGGAACTGGCTGGGCCTGGTCTCCACCCAGTAGTAGGCCAATACAAGCTTCAAGACACCAGCCCCCACAGTCAGCAATCTGACATTTGCTCTGGGACCCCTAGGCCCTGCAAGCAGGCCCCAGGACCTGGCTCTGTCCACCAGTAGGCTGGCACTAGCCCCAGGATCTGGCTTCATCCACCAGTAAGTAGACAACAGCCCCAGGTTCTCCTGGATCCTGACTCTGCCCATCAGTAATATAGCACTAGCCTAGGGCCTCCAGGTTTCTGCAGTCAGCTGCCTCAAGATCAGACCGCATAACCAGCAGCTGGCAGCCTCTGCACCAGGCAGGACCTGGCAACCAACCCGACCACAGCCAAATACACCTACCAGACGATTGACATAGTGTGCTCACCACAACAGAAATACCCACACAGCCCTCATAGAACATTTGGAGTGTATAGCTCTGGTGACAAGAAGGGAGTGTGCTGTTGGGACTCATAGGATGTCTCACCAGGAAATATAACCAACTTACCAGATACATAAAAATAGCAAGTTAGGTAAAATGAGGTGATAGAAGAACATATGCCAAACGAAGGAACAAGATAAAACTCCAGAAGAACCAAGTGGAAACAAACATGCTACCTGAGAAAGAGTTCAAGGTAGTGATCATAAACAGGATCAAAGAAATTGGGAGAATAATTAGAATAACTCTTCTAATAAGAGTTAGAAGATAAAAATAATAAATATAAAAGAGATGAAGAATACAATAACTGAAATGAAATAATACACTAGAGGGGATCAACGTTAGACTAAATGGTTCAGAGGAATAGAACAACATGAGCTGGAAGATAGAGTAGTGGGAATCACTGATGCTGAACGGAAAAAGGAATAATAATAAACGAATAAAAGGAATAAAGGAATAATAAAAGGAATAATGAGGATAATTCCCTCTGGGACAACATCAAATGTACTAACATTCACATTACATGGGTCCCACAAAGAGAAGGGGGAGGACTGAGAACATAATTGAAGAGAGAATAGCTGAAAACCTCCCTAACCTGGGAAAAGAAACAGACATCCAAATCCAGGAAGTACAGAGAGTCCCATACAGGATTAACCCAAAGAGAAACACATCAAAACATTGTAATTAAAATGGCAAAAATTGAAGATGGAGAATATCAAAAGTTTCAAGAGAACAGCAACACTTTACATACAGGGGAACTCACAAGATTATCAGCTGACTTTTCTGCAGAAACTCTAAGCCAGAAGGGAGTGACACAATATATTTAAAGTAATGAAAGGGAAAAACCTACAACCAAGATTATTCTACCCAGCAAGGCTGTTGTTCAGATTTGATGGGGAGATCAAAAGCTTCACAGACAAGCAAAAGCTAAGAGAGTTCAGTACCACCAAACAAGCTTCCAAGGAATGTTAAAGTAACTTCTCTGAGCAAAAAAGGACACAGTGAGAAGCATGAAAATCATACAAGGAGAAAGCTCATCAATAAAGGCAAATGCACAGTAAAGGTAGGAAATCATCCCCTCATAAAGTTAGTAAGAAGGTTAAAAGAAAAAAGTAGTAAAATCATCTATATTTACAGTAATTTTAAGGGGAGAAGAGTAAAACTCAGGGTTGCTGAAATGCATTTGAAATTAAGAATCAGCAACTTAAAACAACCATTCATAGGTATAGATTGCTATATAAAAACATCATAGTAACCTAAAACCAAAAATCTGTGATACATACATAAAAAAGATAAAGGAATCCAAACATAACACCAAAGCTGATCATCAAATCATAAGAGATGAGGACAAAAACAAAGGAATAAAAAAAGACCTACCAAACCAACCCAGAAGCAATTAACAAAATGGCATATCAATAACTATTTTAAATGTAAATAGACTAAATGCTCTAATCAGAAGACATAGTGAAAAGAGAAAAAATTGATTACACAGGGTCTAAACAGCATGTACTAAAAAATCAATGAGTCAATGAAATCAGAATGGAAATTTAAAAATACCTTGAGACACATGACAACCATTCAAAATCCACTGGATGCCGCAAAATCAGTTCTTAGAGGGAAGTTAATAGCAATACAGGCCTTCCTCATAAAACAGGACAAATCTGAAATAAACAACCTAACCTACCACCTAAAATAATTAGAAAGAGAAGAACAAATGAAATCTAAATCTAAAGTCAGCAGAAGAAAAATAATAATAAGATATGGAGGATATAAATAAAATAGGGATTGAAAAAAGAAAAAAAAGCAATAGAACCAAGAGCTGGTTATTTTAAAGGGTTAAGAAAATTGACAAACCTCTGGCCAGGCTCACCAAGAAGAGAAAGAACCCAAATAAACAAAATAAGAAATGAAAAAGGAAAAATCTTGACTGATAGTGCAGAAATACAAAAAAAAAAAAAAAAAAAAAGAGAATTCTATGAATAATTATATGCCAACAAATTTGACAACCTGGAAGAAATGGACAACTCTCTAGAAGCTTACAGCGCTCCAAAATTGAATCAAGAAGAAATAGATGATTCGTGCAACTGGCCACTAGAAGTGAAACAAAATCTGTAGTAAAAAAAAGAAAAACTCCCTACAAATAAAAGTCCAGGATCAGATGGCTTCGTAGATAAATTTTACCAAATATATAAAGAGCTTACACCAATTCTTCTCGAACTCTTCCAAAAGATTGAGAAGAAAGGAACATTCTCAAAGACATTCTACGAAGCCACCATAATCCTGATACCAAAACAAGACAAAGCAAGACAAAGATAACCACCAAGAAAGAAAATTACAGGCCAACATCTTTGATAAATACAGATGCAAAAATTCTCAACAAAATACTAACAAACCAAATCCAAAAACAAATAATAAAGATCATATACCACAGTGATGGTCCAATATATGCAAATCAGTGTAATCCACCACACTAACAAAAGAAAATTTAAAAACCACATGATTACCTCAATAGATGCAGAAAAAGCATCTGACAAAATTCAACATCCATTCATGATAAAAAGAAAAAAAAACTCTTACCAAAGTGAGTATACAGGGGACATATCTCAACATAATAAAAGCTATTTATGACAAACCCACAGCCAACATGATAATAGTGAAAAGCTGAAAGCCTTCACACTAAAGACAAGGATGCCCACTCTCACCACATCTATTCAACATAGTATTGGAAGTCCTAGCCACAGCAGTCAAACAAGACAAACAGAAGGTATCCAAATTGCAAGGAAGAGGGAAAAGTGTCACTATATGCAGATGACCTGATACTATATATAGAAAACCCTAGTGCTTAGTCACTCAGTTTTGTCCAACTCTGCAACCCCATGGACTACAGCCTGCCAGACACCTCTGTATGGGATTCTGTAGGCAAGAATACTGGGGTGGGTTGACATGACCTCCTCCAGGGGATCTTCCCAACCCAGGGATCAAACACAGGCCTCCCACATTGCAAACAGTTTCTTTACCATCTGAGCCACCTGGGAAGCCCCTAGAAAACCCTAAGGACTCCACAAAAAAACTACTAGGTCTAATAAATGAATTCAGCAAAGTAGCAGGATACAAGATTAACATTCAGAAATCAGTTGCATTTCTTTGCTCTAACAATGAAATATCAGAAAGGGAATGCAAAAAAAAATTAAAAAAAATAAAAAAACAAACAAAAAAAACAGTCCTTCTTAAAATTGCACGAAAAGAAAAACCCCAAAAACCTAACCAAGGAAGTGAAAGACATATCCTGAGAACTATAAAACATTAATAAAGGAAATTAAAGAGGATTCAAAGAAATGGAAAGATATGTCATACTCTTGAATTGGAAGAATTAATATGGCTAAAATGGCAATACTACCCAAAACAATCTAGAGATTTAATGCAATCCCTATCAAATTACACATGACATTTTTTACAGAACTAGAACAAATAATCCAAAAATTTATGTAGATGTGTACTAAGTCATACCCCACTCTTTGCGACCCTGTGGACTGTAGCCCACCAGGCTCCCCTGTTCATGGGATTCTCCAAAAACTTATAGATCCATGAAAGACCAGAATTGCCAAAGCAATCCTGAGGAAAAACAAAACAAAACAAAAAAGCTAAAACAAAGCAGGAGGTACAACCCTCCCAGACTTTAGCACATACTACAAAGCTACAGTAATCAAAACTGTGATATTGGTACAGAAACATACATATGGATCAATGGAACAGAATAGAAACCCCAGAAATAAATCCACACACTTATGATCAATGACTCTTCAGCAAAGGAGGTAAAAATATCAAGTGGGAAAATGACAATCTCTTCAGCAAGCAGTGCTGGGAAAGTTGGACAGCTACATGTAAATCAACGAAGTTAGAACACATCCTCACACCATACACAAAAATAAACTCAAAATGGCTTGAAAACTTAAGTATAAGATATGACACCTCAAAACTCCTAGGAGACAGCATAGGCAAAACATTCTCTGACATAAGTCCAACCAGTGTTTTCTTAGGTCAGCCTCCCAAGGCAATAGGGAAAAAAAAATACAAAAATAAACAAACGGGACCTAATCAGACTTACAAGTGTTTGCACAACAAAGGAAATCATTTAAAAAAAAAAAAAAAAAGACAACCTGCAGAAAGGGAGAAAATAATCTCAAATGATGTGACAGATAAGGACTTAATCCTCAAAATATACAAACAGCTCATACAACTCAACAACAACAAAACAAACAACCCAATCAAAACATGGGCTGAAGACTTTAACAGACATTTCTCCAAAGACAGTATATAGATGGACCTTAGGCAGGTGAAAACATGCTCGACATTACTAAGTATTAGAGAAATGCAAATCAAAAGTAAAAGGAAGTACCACCTTACTCCAGTAAGAATGGCCATCATTAAAAAGTCATCATTAAAAATAACAAATGATGGAGAGGGTGTGGAGAAAATGGAACCATCCTACACGGTTGGTGGGATGTAAGTTGGTGCAGCCACTATAGAAAACAGTATGGATGTTCCTCAGAAAACTAAAAATAGAACTACTATATGACCCAGAAATCCTACTCCTGGGCATATATTCAGAGAAAACTAATATAAAAAGATACACGCACCCCTGTGTTCATAGCAGCACTATTCACAATAGCCAAAACATGGAGACAACCTAAATGTCCATCAGCAGATGAATGGATAAAGAAGTGTGGTACATATATACAATGGAATACTATTTCAGCCATAAAAAAAAAGATAATGCCATTTGCAGCAACATAGATGTGACTAGAGATTATCATACTAAGTAAAGTAAGTCAGAGAAAGACAAATACCATATGATATCACTTATAGGCAGAATCTAAGGTATGGCACAAGTGAACCTATCTATCTACAAGACAGAAACATACTCACAGACATAGAGATCAGACCTGTGGTTGCCAAGGGGGAGGGGTGGAGGGAGAGATGGACTGGGAGTTTGGAACTGGTAGATGCAGACTCTTATATTTAGAATGGATAAACATGTTCCTATTGTATAGCACAGGGAACTATACCCAGTCTCCTAGGATAAACCATAATGGAAAAGAATATTTTTTAAAAAGTGTACATATGTGTATAACTCAGTTTATTGTATAGCGCAGATTGGCACAACATTTTAAATAAACTTTAATTCAATTTTTAAAAGTATTACTAAAACAAAAAAGGCTGAAGGGATATAAAAACAAGACCTACAGTAGACTTCATATCCAAAGACATGTACAGACTGAAAGTGAGAAATAGAAAAAGGTATTCCATGCTAATGGAAATCAAAAGAAAGCCAGGGTCACAATACTTATATCAGATAAAATAGACTTAAAATAGTTAAAACAGAGACTGTTACAACAGACAAAAAAAAGGACATTACATAATGATCAAAGGATCAATCTAAGAAGATAACAGCAATTATAAATATACACCCAACATAGGAGCACCTAAATACATAAAAGCAAATATTAACAGACATAAATGGATATATCAACAGTAATGTAATACTAATAGAGGACTTGAACACCCCACTTACATCAATGGGCAGATTATTCAGACAGAAAATTAACAAGGAAACACTAGCCTGAAGTGACACATTGGGCCAGATGGAGCTAGAAAGCAAAGAACAAACAAAACCCATTAGTAGAAGGAAATAAATGATAAAGATCAGAACAGAAATAAATAGAAAAAGTAGAAAAGATCAACAAAACTAAGAGCAGTTTCTTTGAAAAGATAAAATTGATAAAACTTTAGCCAGACTCATCATGAAAAAGAGAAGGTCCAAATCAGTAATTTCAGAAATGAAAAAGAAGTTACATCCAACACCACGGAAATACAAAGGATCATAAGAGACTCCTAAGGGCAACTATATGCAAATAAAATGGACAGCCTAGAGAAATTCCTAACATGTACTATTTTCCAAGTCTGAACCAGGAAGACATACAAAATACAAACAGACTAATTATCAGTGATGAAATTGAATCAGTAATAAAGAAAAGAAAAAGAAAAAATCTCCAGTAAACAAAAGTCCAGGACCAAATGGTGAAGGTGAATTCTACCCAACATTTAGAGAATAATTAAAGCTATCTTTCTTAAATTATTCAAAAAAAATTGCAGCGGCAGGAACACTTTCAAACTTATTCTATGGTGCCACCATCACCCTGATACCAAAACCAGACAAAAAAGAAAACTTCAGGCCAATATCACTGATGCAAAAATGTAGATGCAGAAGTCCTCAACAAAATATTAGCAAACCAAATCCAAAGATACATCAAAAGATAGTATACCATGATCAAATGGAATTTATCCCAGAGATGCAAGGGCTTTTCATTATCTGCTAAGCAATCAGTGCTATACACATTAACAAATTGAAGAATAAAAATCATATGATGCAGAAAACACTTCTGACAAAATTCAACTTCCATTCGTCATTAAAAACTCGCCAGAAAGTGGGAATAGAGTGAATTTATCTCAACATAATAAAGGGCATATATGACAAACCTACAGCTAACATCATTCTCAACAGTGAAAAAAGTTGAAAGCATCCCACTCGCACCACTTTTATTCAACATATTGAATAAATCTCCTAGACAGAACAGAGGAGATAAAACAAAGTTGGATTTTAGTGATCAAACTGATGGAAAAGTGTATAGAAGGTTTAGTAGGAGAGCTAGTTGGCAGTTTTACCAGGTAGGAATTCAACAGTCAACCTCAGGAAGAAAAGGGAGAAAAAAAATAACACCATTTTGCTTTCCCTGAGGTAAACTATTCGACTTTAAGAACAGTTCTAATTCAGAACAGCTAAATCAACCCAAACACCATTTTCTAATGTTCATTTAGTTAATGGATTTGTCTAAAAGGACCCTTTATCTTAGGGAACAGACTTTACCAACATAGCATTTTCTTTTTGGAGGCCCTTTTGTAAAATCAGAAACGAACTCAATGAATGTGCCATATATTTTACTGCCACAACATTTAAAATATGTTTTTCCTCCGGGAAATTTTCACTGATCTCTTTCTTCCCAGGTACCTCCAGATCATCAGTTACTCGATGTAAACCTGGAGCCAACTGCCCCAGTTCACACAGTAGCATCAGCAGACAGCTGTCCCCTCTCTCTGTCACAGAAGATTCCTCCGCTCCTATTCTTGAACTTCAGAGTCGAGGATCCTCTGGAGTTTGTGGGCACAGAGCTGAGAGGCAAAACAGATCAGGTATGTGAGTGACCTCCTCTTAAATAACAGTACATGGGGTAAGCTTCTAGCCAGCAGTGAAAGATCTCACCATTGGCACAGAATGTAGAGATGTGACACTGACTATCAGGAGTACATGTGAGCAAAGTTTATCAAGTGGGAGGAACAGGAAGAAGAGAAGTGTATAGATATAATCCATTAATGATGGACAGGGTACAGTGTAGCAGAGAAACAATACCAAAACCGATAGTTGGAGGGCTTAACACGTGGTTAAACAGTGACTTCTAATGAAGTTTATAAGGAAACTATTTTTCTTATCTTCAAGATGGCAAAAGCCAGCACCTTTTATCTCAGTCCTGGGATTTAGTAATAGCAAGCTGTACCCATTCTGAGAAGAATAAAAGCACCAGTAAAATCATAGACTCTGCTTTTATCTTTATTAGGACTGCCAGTCCTTGGAGCCCTTCTAGTTTTCCAATTTTATACCTCCTTCAGGACACTTCAGTTGCCTCCCTGATCAGCATTTACTATTAAATCAAGACCTTTAACCTTTCCTCACATCTGCCTGATCACTTACCAACCCCTGGAATACTTGGGTTACTAGATTCACTAGATAAATCTCTTAACTATATCCATGGGTTTCCCAGTGAATGTATCATTTTAAAACATAGCTGGAACATGCATGGGACTTCCCTAGTGGTTCAGATGGTAAAGAATCTGCCTGCAACACAGGAGTATGCATAAAATCCTTAAAAGATGAAGAAGGACACAAGAGAGAGCTAAACAGAGACAGAACTCTGGAAAACTCTAAAATGATCAGAAGAGGACGAGGAACAGGACTCAGCAAAATAAACTGAAAAGGAGAGGTTAGTGATATAGAAGGTTGTTATTTCATCTAAAGGAAGTAGTGAAAAAGTATCCATTGAACTTCAAAAACAGGAGATTATTTATTATTATCTAGCAAGAGAAATTTCAACAGAGTCATGGGGCAAAAGCCAAAATGTAGCAGTTGAGGAAGAATGGGTGGCAAAGAAGCAAAGATAGTTAAGTACAGTATACAGACAGACCTCAGAGATACTGTGGGTTTGTTTCTAGACTCTTGCGGTAAAACAAATTTCACAATAAAACAACTCACGTGAAAAAAATAAACACAGCTGGGTCCACGAGGCTGCTGCCCAATACTGTTACATTTTGGTGATGGACATCATACTGCCTTCCCCAGAGATAATCTCAAGCTTCGAGTCCATATTCACTTCCTCTCATCATATGACCACCCTTTTTTTTACCTTCCTGAAAAGACTGAAACAATTGTGTGCTAACAGATGCTTTCCTCCCTGCCTCAAAGTGTCTCTGTTCTCTTGCTTGCTAATTTGCTAATTATCATCATTGCAGGGGCTTCCCTGGTGGCTCAGATGGTAAAGAATCCACCTGCAATGCGGGAAACCTGGGTTTAATCCCTGGGTTGGGAAGATCCCCTGGAGAAGGGAACGGCTATCCACTCCAGTATCGTGGCCTGGAGAATTCCATGGACAGAGGGAGCCGTCAGGCTACAGTCCACGGGGTCGCAGAAAGTCAGACTTGACTGAGAGACTTCCACTGTCATCGTTGCAGGGGCCGCTTTTGACCTCTGTGTTTGCTACCATTCTGATGCCGACTCCTCCTACATCCATGATTACCTCCTCTCCATCTCTTCCACCTAACACTTTCAATCTCCCCTTCTCCATTTATTCCTTCAGCTTGGCCAGCAATATATTAAAATCTCTTGCATCCTTAAAGTCAATAGTGACACCAGCAAAAACAACAAAATAACTCTATTCAAAACAAGTGGGTAGTGGAAAAAAATAAAAAAAAACAAAAACCTTATAACTTTGAGAACACTAGCTTTAAAAAATAAGCAGAAGAGAAATAATTCAGGGGATGCAGGTAAATGAAGGCATAGAGGAGGTGTGAAAGCCTCTTCCAGGGTCCTACTTATTTGATTAGGGGTTTTTATGAGAAAATATTTTTTTCCCCAAAATGACAATATTTTAAAATGGAATATCAGCAACTATGGACCCCAGGGCCAAAACTCTTTTGTAAAAAATGAAGAAAATGACATTGTAAGTCTTCAGAAAGTTTTAATTGGCTTTAATTAGTTGCAGTAATATTCTTATTATCCCAGTTATCTGCAGAACAGAATGTTGCAGTTAATTAAGTATGGTTAATAAATTTGCCCTATCTATCATATACCAATTACAAATCTCAAAGACTGTACCATTGAAGACCACATGTGGCATAATTTACTCTTTCTGCAATGATTTGGAAGACACTTGGGAATATTCCTAGACACCAAAAAGAAAAAGAAAAGGAGAAGAATTTCAAGAGCAGCTCGATGCTCTCATGAATGTTATGGTACTTAACCTCAAAATGAATCCCATGAGCTAAGTATTATTGGTGTTTGACAGAGACGCTAAGACCAGAATTAAATATATACTCAGGGCCTTCTGGTAGCAGGGCTAGGACTTTCACTCATGCATCCAAATTCCAGTGGCCTCTACCATCCATCTGTGTGACTCTAATCAAGATTCAGAGAGACGAATGGAATAACTGATAAATCAATTTTAATGATGTATACAAAATAATAAATCTAAGCAGGACTATAGAAACTCACATTTAAATGATCAGAAAAATAAAAGAACCCTGGAGAGTCAATCTTCCTATGGTATCTACAGATAGTAAAATTAAAGAATTGTCAACAATTCAATCTAGTTCGCAGAAGATGAGCCAATACTATGGGAGGATTTAGGTGACTATTGGTGTCATCGAAAGTACTCTGTATGCTCTGACAGTGTACAGATCCATCTTCAAAGGTGACAGTAAAGGCAGATGTCAAAGGGATACAAATAATCTTTGTAGAATCATTCTTCCTTTATGAGCTAGTCCCTTAGAATAGTGTGATCTAAAGTGTAGTATACCTTTCTCTTCTATTAAACCTCATGCAAGGCTGCCATTCCTGCCAGGAAACTTCTCTCTAAACCATTTCTGAAGCTTCCAGTGCTTAAATGGGGAGCTCAAGCCTGAAACCTAGACCAAACGAATATTCAGAATAAAAAGTTTAGACCCTGGAGTCATACTGACTTGGGCTCAACCTTGAACAACCTTTAATACAAGTCTCAGTTTTTGCATCTGTAAAATGGGACTGGTAATAACCCACTTACTTGGGTAGGCTCGTGTTCCCTTTCCAGCCTTCCAAGACAGCAGCTCTTGTTCTGCCCTCTTATTCATTTTTGTTTTTTCCCCTCTACTCTCTGTATAAACCACATGGACATAACGAATTTGAAGAGTGTTATCAGGTCTAGTCTATACACAGCCAAGGATTCTGGTTAGCATACTTTCAGCCTCATCTCAATGTTACTACATCATGGAAGTTTCTCCTGGCCACTACACCTCATCTTAACAAGTGCTTCTTGTCTGCCTCCACGTGGCCTTGTATCTGCCATACACGGCCCTTCTCCCACTGTTTTAGACGTGTTTCCTGACCTTCCTCTAGATTATGAGCTCAAGTCTTTCATTTTTGAACCCCTGGGACCTATTTAACTAGCTCCTGGTAGTCTCCACAGGACTTTGTTGAATAAATAAATAAAAAGAATACCAGTTTTCATCTTCCGGAGACTTGGCTCTGAGAATTCTGTTTATAAGACTTGGAAGTCACGTAGTAATTGCCTGTTCATCCTGCTTGGTTTATACTCTCCAATGAAAAATTCACTTTCAAGGTTTGCTATCTGCTTTCCCCAAATAAATGGCTGGATGAAAGCCTTTGCCACAGCGGGGCAGTCACGCCTGGGTCATTAAACAATGGAAACATTCAGCAGAGAGCCGGCAGGTTCTGAAGAGGAATGTGAGAAACCCATCCACTATCACTCTCAGTGTGTGGGCTGTACCACTTGCGTAAGCCCAGGATAAACATTATGCTTAGAGGAGGTCCCTGGAAACACCATGGAATCTTACAGACAATTCTGTCTACCTTTCCCTGGATTCTACCATCTGGGGACTCAGGATGACCACTGCTCTCACTTAATGTCCTGATAGGTATATAAATTCATTGTGTTGAACTTGTTTTCACTCTTAGGGAGAAGGCCTTTATGATTGTCACTTTTGGAGAACTTCGGCTATTTCAATGTGAAAAAAAAATGCTACTAAATTTTCTTAGTAAATGTAAAAATATAAAGCAGAACTCACTGTGCTCCCAGAAATATATTAAATAGTAATTTGTTCTGAGGTAGGAGGTGATTTTGTGCAGTCCAGACTTACTCTGTTTAATCTTTGCTGCAGTTTAAAAAAAAAAAAAAAAAACAGTGGGAAATAACAATAAGTACTTATTTCTCATTCACTTTTTATGTTGGTGAATACAGGGTTCTAACTAGGTCCTGCTCATTCTCCCACATAGACCAGCTTCTATTTGAGATTTTCCATTCTAGTGGCAGAAAGGAAGAGCAGAAATAGGTAGTGGGACTGTGTGAAGCCTCTTAAAGCTTCTACTGAGAGCTGGCATACCATACCACAGATGGTGAACATACCATCTGTTCATGTTTGATTAGGCAAAGCAGATCATGTGGCCAAGGCCAAAGCCTTTGAAGCTGAAATGCTCTCACAAGGAGGTGGGTAGGGTTCCCCTGAGAACAGAGAGCATCCACCAAGTTCATCAGCATCATCATGGCCTGGATAAGGGTCCCAGAAACACAGTACACCTTATAGAGCAGAGAATCCAGACAGAAAATGAGCCAGTGTTATTTGTCTCTTCAAATGATAGCAGGGAAAACAAAACACTGGTGATTCTACTGTCTGTCTCTTTGATTTCTGTTTTATAACTTGATTTCCACACATTTGTATTCCTTTCCTGTTTGCAGGGGATGATGGAACACAGACTCATCCTGAGAACAGCAGCCAAGAAAACAGAATCAAGGCTCGCTGCCTATCCTGCATGTCCCTGGTTCTGAAGGCTGTCTGGGGACTTTTGATCATCTTGTCAGTGTCATCATCTTGGGTTGGAACCACACAGATTGTAAAAATTACTTATAAGAACTTCTACTGTCCATTTTTCATGACTTGGTTTTCAACAAACTGGAACATTATGTTTTTCCCAGTCTATTATTCTGGTCATCTGGCCACTGCTCAAGAAAAACAATCTCCAATGAAAAAATTCAGGTAGGTTTCATATTAAATGGCCAATAGGAGATGGTTTGAAATAATTTCATGCAAATATGCATGATTTCATCTCTTTGGAAGGTGAGTTGAGTGTGGAGAGGCAGGATCTAAGGTCAGTAATGAACATATGAACATGAAGAAACAGAATCAGCTCACTCCTCCCTCCAAAATTATCGTCTACAACATGCCAGGCATTGCGCTAGTGCTTTTGCAGATCTTATCTAATTATCATTGGTGGTAACAGCCACCTTTTAAGTGTGGTGTAACACTTTTAAGGTGGTGTTAATTATCCCTATTTTAGCACAAGAAAAACAGGTTTGGAGAGATTCAGTGACTTGTCCAAGGTCACACATTTATAAATAATGGAACCCAGATTTTAATCCAGCTCAATCTCTCTCTTATCATGTTTTCAAAGAACAACCCAGGGTCTTGAGCCCAGAAAGAAAAAAAAACACTGTATTAATAAGATTCTTACAAAAACACTTGCTCAGTATTCTGGACACAGTGGTGTTATAGCAGATAAAATGACTTGGTCTCATGCAAATGGAAGTCTGGCCTTGGGATGGTTTAAAAGAATCTGTTCTCTGCTGGCTAGGAACAGAGAGCTTTGTCTGTTGGTTTGCTGGCCATGAACTTGACAGTGCCATGGTTGTATTGGTTGCTCTGAGTTAGATCTGGCTTATGCAGCTCCATCTTGGAGAGATGGGAAAGTTGGCAGAGTCATGTCATCTAGTCCTGCGCAGCACTGAGGAAAGGCAAAAGTAGCATTTGGGTTAAAGGTCCTTTGCTAACAGACAGCTTCTTGAAAAGAAAAATCAGAATCAAGGAACAACTTCCAGGACAGTCACTCTGCTCACCAAGAGAAAACAGTGGTCTTGACCTCAGCAGATGGCAATGGGAGAGTGACAGCTTTTTTGCTTATTCCTCCTCAGCAGAATGGCAATAAATTTGTCTTACAGGAGCCCAAATAACCTTTCTACCTTGCCCTTTTACCTTATGATAACATGATAAGACTGTCCTTAAAAACGTAAGACATTCTGAAGGCTTTATCTTCAACTTCCAATTTCTATCACCAGCTTGGAATTGCCCGGGAATACTGAAGTCACACTGTGAGCTGACTTTCTCTGTGTGTCCATGAACATTCTGCTATCATTAAAGCAACAAAAACCAGTTCAAAAAGAAGTGTTTTCTTGTTTGGAGGAAAGAAAAAAGCCTTATATCTGTTAAGGATTGCTAAGACTAATTTCTTCCCATTAAAACAGACATGATCCTGGGGCATAAGATCTTTTTAGATAACAATACTTAATACATGATTGCAGGGGACATGATCATCAGAATAAAGTTCTCCCTGATTGCAGATACCTCCATTTACTTATAGTGTATGTGTTCTACTCAAAGGTTCCTATGGTTTAGACACATATGCAGATTAAAAACAGCAAAAGGTTAGTATGGGAAGTAATGCCTCAGAAGACCTCAAAGCAAGCCAGGTCAGTGTTACTTAAGAGAACACATTTACAACAAGAGGCTCCTGCTGACAGAAGTGTTGTTTGGGGAATGAGTTTCTCTCACACTGAACGAACTCTGAATTTAGTGAAATCTGTGACTTGACAGGACACCTCCACCTGTTAGTCCTAGCATGAAGTTGACCATTTCTGAAACTGAATCAAAGAGCTTTTATTTTCAAGCAGAAAACATTGTCTTTGAAGGGAATATTATCCAGTGGCCCCCTCCATATGAAAGGTAAACACTGCCAGAAAATTCTGAGATCCTTGATCTTTATTCCCTATGGACTCTGCCAAAGGAGAGTCTGCCAAGGGACTCTGCCATTAACACTGTCTGCCAAGAAGTCACCCCACGAAGCTCTCATGGCAGAACAAGGGGAGAATAGTTAGTGTCTAAGACTGGAAACTGGATGTATCCCATAGCATCAAACCCTCAGTTTTCTCCCTTTCTCTTGAATGGTATGAAAGCATTTCCAGTTTTTTCTGTATCACTAACATCAAAAGAATTTTCAACAAAGTATCAAAACTGGATGGTAAGGATTGTTCATTTGGAAGTAGTTTTTGATATTTCAATCATGCCATTTATATACAGTTAAGAGAATTCAATTGCCTCAGGTAAATTTGAAATTTAAGAAAAAAATTATATACCAGTTTTGATGGTATATCAAAAGAATATCAAAGGGTCATTTCTTAAGGGGAAAAAATCTCTAGAAAGCCTGAAACTAGAGCCAAAGATACACCTGCCATATGTCAGGAAGCTAGGAAATGTGCTTAAGATGCCATCCAACGTGCAGAAAGTGTTCCATAACTAGTAGCTGCTGGAACAGTGACGAGCATGATTACATTGTCAGTACCCCCAACTTCTAAGCTTCTTTCCAAATTTTGCCTCCTGTCAATGCTTCTTGTCTAGAAATTCTGATCTCATCATCCCAGGGAGAGACAGGCTGTTGTTATCTGTTTCTCCCAAGAAATCCATCTTTTTAAAAGAAATTTTCACATTTCCTAGCACTTAATGCTTAAACAGCAAGAGGTTTTACGCAGGTGAACTGGTGTTTGAATGGAGACCAATTTTAATTCTTGTAACAGCAGTGACAAGTGGGGAGAAGGTTGGCACTGAGAGGAAAGGGGAAGAAAGGGTAACAAGGAGGAAGCCAGTTCTTGGGGGCCAGGATAAGCCAGGCCAAGAGCCTCTGCTAGGCAGCACTGCTATACTGGGGGCACTCTCCCCAGCCCACCTGCCTCTGCTGGCTTCCCCACGGGGCAGGGTGTTTCCTTTCCTGAATCCAAAGTCTTTGAGTGCATTCTACCCAGCATGATGGTGGAGCCCTTGGTAAGAAGAACCATCACTGGCTAGGGCTTGTGACAGGAAAAGAAAGCCTTTAATCATAAATAGATTTGTTGTGGTTTTTAATAAATATGTATTTTAAAGGATGTTTAGAAGTTATAGATGTCAGGATAAATAAACCCCTGACTCCCCACTCCAGCTCTCCCTGGTAGATTTCCTCAAGGACCAAATCTCTCTGTAAGGACAGAATACAAAGCATGTGCCTAGATGCTCCATAAAAACTGTTGCTTGCTCTGTGTGTGCCTCTGATTCTGAGTATCTCAACAGTAGGGCTTTAGAAAGGCCATCCATTTTATAATATTGTAAATCAATTACACCTCAATAAAGCCAAACAAAGCAGAGACGCCATCCATTTTCCTGTGTGTGTGAGCATGTGTAATTTCTGTTTACTTTGCAAAAGGTTTTGCCTCTGGCTTATTTAGTCCCTTCACTGAAGTTTTGTCTCCTTCAAGTTAAAATTTAGCTTTGGGAAATCCCATTTTGATTTTATGAAACCTTTCCATTTTGGTTGTCTCTCACATGAAAGTAAAACCACGGCATGCATGTCCATGTGTTCAAAATGGATTTTTAACCTTCCGAGAGTCACTGGCCTACAATTCCCTGTGTTCTCAGCTGCTTGGAAGCAATGTTTACTACGAGACTTGATATTGAAGCTCATCCCCCTGAGCCTGAAGCCTCACCACTTGGTCATGCCCTCCCCACATGCAGTCCTCCTGTGGGCTGAATCACTTCATACAGGGGAGGCAGACATTGCCTGGAGATTGCTTTGAGGCAAAGTAATACTTTGAGACACAATTATCTCTCTTCAGAAAGAGCTAGAAGAGAAACCAGAAACTAGAGCTATCTAGAGCCATATAAATAGATTTATAAACATAAACATGCAACTGTGAATAACTTGTTGCTTTAAACGGGATATTTATATTACTCTTGAAAAAAAACAACGCCTGACTCGAGATAGTTGCCTAACGAAAGCTTGAATGTTCATGAACGACTCCCAGCCTGTTTTCAGTCCATAATCAAAAAGGCATTGTTATTCTATCACTTTAAATATCGCCTGTATATATTGCTAGCCTCAACATTTTGATTAAAACAACCCTCTGGACTAAATAATTAATTTAGTCAGAAACCATGCAAATCAAAGATTTAACTGAAATGACTATTTTTAAGCAGTATATTCAGACAACTCCTCCAGAATGGTCAAAGTTTGTATGTAAATGCAACTTGAATTTTATTTATTTTATGATTTGGGGGTTGTCACAGACACTTCCTTCATTTTTTCTGCCTTAAAAATGCTATGCTGTGCTTAGTGGCTCAGCTCGTGTCCGACTCTTTGTGACCCCATGGACTGTAGCCCACAAGCTCCTCTGTTCATGGGGATTCTCCAGGCAAGAATACTGGAGTGGGTTGCCATGTCCTTCTCCAGGGGATTTTCCCAACCCAGCAATCGATCCCAGATCTTCTGCATTGCAGGCGGATTCTTTACCATCTGAGCCACAAGGGAAGCCCAAGAATACTGGAGTGGGTAGCCTACCCCTTCTCTAGGGGATCTTCCCGACCCAGGGATTGAACTGGGGTCTCCTGGATTGCAGGCGTTTTCTTCACCAGCTGAGCTACCAGGGAAGGTGTAAAAGAAATTAGTTCAGTGGGCAGATATGTTAGAAAGAGGCATAATGTTTTAGGAATAATAAAATACTGAGCTGCACTTGCCTTCACATGCTGTGTGAGGTTGCACATTGTCTGTAGCCTATTCAATCTGTAGCAGCTGTCTTGACACTGTTGCATTTGTCCATTGAGAAAGCATCTTCTGTATCTTCAAATAGCTAGTAATTCCAGCAACCACTCATTTCTGGATTTCTCCAGGTTTCTCCAAGAATATTCAGCAAAAGCAGAATGGCTACCCCCAGAATCTTGCAGAATGGGTAGGGAAGGCCTGTGTTTGGGGAGATGGGAACTCCTCCATGCAACCCTTCCCCTCATGGCCTGAAGATGACAGCCTTGGGTTCAGTAGGTTCCACACGTGAATAATGGGTCTTGAGGGTTTGTGCTCTTGCCTAAAAATGGCTGTCAAGAGCTAGTCCACACAAGATGTGTTAACATCAATACCTATTAACCTCTCTTTCTTCCTTAGGGAATGCAGTCGAATTTTTGGTGAAGATGGTCTGACGTTGAAGCTCTTTCTTAAAAGAACTGCTCCCTTTTCTATTCTATGGACTTTGACTAATTACCTGTATTTACTGGCTTTAAAGAAGCTGACAGCCACGGATGTCTCTGCTCTGTTCTGTTGTAACAAAGCCTTTGTCTTCTTGCTGTCATGGATCGTGCTGAAAGACAGGTTCATGGGAGTGAGGGTAATAGCACACTTGATTCGATGCGTGAGGCTGCATTTAATCATAAATCCTTGGCATTGGGAGAGCTGCTTTGTTTTGTGGAGTTTCTGCAAAACTTATTTGGTTCTGAGTACAGATTGAAATTTGAAGATGCGCTAGAACACCCAGGCAGTTACAATGTCATGAGAGGATAAAAGATTTTTTCCATTGGGCAGTCAGCTGATGTCAACAGGAGGCACTCAGGGAAAATAAGTTCTTTTTTTTAGAATTAATGGTATGATCAACTCCTTCTGTACTTGGGGAAGAAGGGTCTGAGAAAATTAGCCACAGTAAAGATTATGATTTGTTTTTTGTGTTTTTTTTTCCCCCAGTCAACATGTTAGGACAACTCATGTTTTTTACACCCCCCCCCATGAATTTAATTAATATTGGTGTAAGTAGTACGATTACCAAACAGTAATTAAAGTCACCAGTAGTGGCACAATGCTGTTAAAAGTGGCTATATATCTAGTATGACTAATCTAGAAATGGAACTAAAAACAACAACTTGTACTTTGGGGTACATATCCTTAATTGGACAGCATTAAACTTCCACCAGCCACTTCAGTTCTGAGTTTATTCCTTTCAGAGATATTCTGGATTTAAAAATAAAAAGTTTTTTGTATGTTTGACCTTTGTTATATTGATTGAGAGCTATGCAGACGAAAGGAGCCAGATCTCATTCATATAATCTGGCATGCCACCGTGACCAAAATATTGAGTAAATAATTATTTAAAAGTAGATCCAAACAAAGAGCGTTTTTCCAGAAAATAAACATCACACAATTGCTGTTCTTTAAAAGAGATGTCCAGGACTGGGTTGAAACATTTTTTTGCTATTGCAAACTATTGCTCCTGTTGCAATGATTCCAGGGTCCTTGCCTCGCTAAATGCTGAAATTCACATCTATATTAGAGAGTTTGTGATAGCCATCATCCTGAAAACATTTTCTTAATAGCCAGTTAGCTAATTCTGGTTGTATCTTTGGAGATGCTGCTCAGAAATTCAGAACTGAAACTTGACACAGACAAGTAGTGGAAAGCTACCGCAGAAAACAAGATGAAAAATTCTCAATCAGTCCATGATACCATTCGACTATACCAGATACAGCCTCACACTCATTCTCCACTAGCTAATCTTAGATATCACACCCAAGAGGCTTAGCATAATGGCATTACTCATGAAGCACTGGCTGTCTAGTGTCAGGAACCCCGACGAGTCCTTGAGAACAAGAACCTTCTTCACACTGCTCACTGATCCATTCAGCTGGGGTTGACATAATTTGTGGGGCCCAGTGAAAATGAAAATGCAGAGCCCCTTGCTGAAAAACATTGTGAATAATTACAAGATGGAAACATTATGGGGCCCAGTGCATCTGTACAAATACCCATGAAACTGGCTCTGCCTCTATCTCTAACACCTAGAACAATACAAGGGACAAAGTAGGGACTGTATGTATTTAGGGATATAGTGAATGAACTCATACTTACAAGATCTTTCTCATTTCTATCTATCACCACGAGAATCACCCATGAGAATTTGGAAATCTTTTCAGACAAGAGGGAAAGAAAGGAGATTTAGGGGCTTTTCTGGTTTTTCAGTGTAATGTGACTACCAAAAGGAAATCAACACACCCACTGTTAGATTTGCTGTTGTTGTTCAGTCGCTAAGTCATGTCCTAATTTTTGCAACCCCATGAATGGCAGCACACTGGGCCTTCTTGTCCCTCACCATCTCCTAGAGTTCACTCAGGTTCATGCCTATTGTATCAGTGATGCCATCCAACCATCTCATCCCACTCCAGTATTCTTGCCGTGAGAACCCCATGAACAGTATAAAAAGGCAGTAAGATGCTATTAGATTTACCAGTAAGGAAATCAGTTGTATTAGAATGAATGAATGAAACTTATGCAAAAGGTCATATAAAAAAAGACAACGTTTATTTGAGGTCTTTTAGAAGAAAAAACTCAGCTGTGTAACTTATATTTAAATGGCAGATTTAGGAAATCTACCTAGAAGTTACAAAGCATGCTATTGGGCTAACAAAAAAGTTCATTAGAGTTTTTCCATAACGTTATGGAAAAACATCTTATGAACTTTTTGGCCAACTTAATATTTTAAAATTGGCATCTGTGGTGGGTGAAATGGTGGGCCCCAATAAGGTGTCCACATCCTAATCTCCAGAACCTATTAATGTGACCTTACTTGAAAAAATAGTCTTTGCAGACATATTTAACTTAAGGATTTTTACAAACAGAAGATCATCCAAGTTGATCTGGGTGTCTGCTAAATCCAGTAACAAAGCGAAAATGAAAGTGAAGTCACTCAGTCATGTCCAACTCTTTGCAACCCTGTGGACTGTAGCCCACCAGGCTCCTCTGTCCATGGGATTCTCTGGGCAAGAATACTGGAGTGGGTTGCTATTTCCTTCTCCAGGGGATCTTCCCGACCCAGGGATTGAACCCAGGTCTCCTGCATTGCAGGCAGACGCTTTACCCTCTGAGCCACCAGGGAAGCCCATCCAGTAACAAGGTGTCTGCTAAATCCAGTAACAAGTATCCTTAGAAGAGATACACACAGGAAAGACCCACAGAAGAGGAGGAGTGATGTACCCACAGAGACAGAGATTGGAGTGATGGGGTCACAAGCCTAGGAAAGCTGGGGCAGCAACCAGAAACTGGAAGAGGCAGGAATGTATTCTCTCCCAGAACTGCGGTGGTGAGCATGGCCCTGCCTGATTTTGAACTTCGGGCCTCCACAACTATGACAGAATAGATATTTGCTGTTTTCAGTCACCAAGTTTGTGGCCATTTGTTACAGCAGCCTCAAGAAACTAATACAGTATCTGTTAGTAATGAGAAGACCTGATAGAAAAATTAAGTAGCCAATAAGTAGTTGTTAATAAGTAAATACATAAATTAAGACATCATAGGTGATAAAATGGTGAGCATTAATGTCAATCATGCTGGAGAAGTCAGGAATTTTTCTTTTAAAATGATAGGAGGCACTTCACTTCTGACTGTGAAAGTGTTAGGAAATTTTTAATGCCATATTCTAGAAGAATGTCAAGATGTAATTTTAATAATGCCCATAATCAGGCCATGGAATATAAGAAGCACCAAAACATACTCAGCATTTTGCCTTTTGACCATATCAGCAACTCTTTAGCTAATAAGACATATTGAGAACATGTATAATTAGGTCATTTGAGAAATCAGAGGAGGGCAAAGAGAATACAGACAACAAAAATGCAGCTCTTATTGCCTATATCCATAAATAAGACACTGCCTGTACATGCCATCCCACTTGGACTACTTTTTTCAAAACAGTTAAAAGGATTGCTTTCAGTCATCAAATCAAAACATATTTCTGACTCATTCTAAGTCTTCAGTAGTTCAGAAAAAGATAATCTGGGGGTTATAATTCTCATCTGCATGACCCAAGAATCATCACCCTTAAGGTGAAACATGTGGCCTCAGTGTCAGTCACTCAGTTGTGTCTGACTTTTTGTGACCCCCTGGACTGTAGCCCGCCAGGCTCCTCTGTCCGTGGGATTCTCCAGGCAAGAATACTGGAGTGGGTTGCCATTTCCTTCTCCAGGGGATCTTCCTGACCCAGGGATCAAATCTGGGTCTCCTGCATTGCAGGCAGATTCTTTACCATCTGAGCCACCAGGGAAGCCTTAACTTGTTAATATTTAGTTTCCTTGGAATATTGATTGAATTACAGATGAAAAGGTAATCACTCATACATTTAGTTTTCTATTATGAAATCCTTTCAACCAACTGGCTGGTAAGCTTTGGTGTGTTTAAAAAAAAAAACACAAAACCCTTTCATAAGTAGTTGCTTACAGCTGATGTATGGTTATCCTGTGGAAATTAGCAAATTTCTTTAAAAGACCTCTTCTAATTGCAAAAGTGTTACTGAGAATCCAGCTCTTGCAGGATTGAAGATGGATGTTTTAACCATCTCCAAGATTCTGTTTTATTTAGCTAGCATTCTTAAATTCATCAGAACCAGAAAAATCACCTTAATAAAAAAAGTTCTTACCAAAAAAAAAAAAAAAAAAATGAGGCACTTCTTCAGGTTTTCTTCTGTCATGAGTGTCCATTTCACTCTAAGGAAAAGTAAAAGTCAGACTAGAAAATTAACACACTTTCTTTCAGATATTGTTGCTCCCTTATTTTTCTATTATTAATTGAAATTTTTCTTTCCTTTTAAAATTTGCTTGAAAGTATGAAGGAAATTGGTGGGCAATGAATGGTTCAGTGGACCTCGACTTTTATAGCAGATTTAGGAAATGAATTTGTGTCCCTTCAGCTTGGCACCCACCTATTTTCTAGGTATAACTGGGTCCCTGTGTGTTTAGCTTCCCACGCTTTGGCTCTTTTGGAGACTTGCCGCCATCTGCCAAGAACCGACCAGGGTATGTCAGTTGAATGGAATCATTCATTGCTTAAACTGCTCGTCTCTGAATTCTAACTGGGCTCCAGGGCACTCTAAAATCAGGGCCCTGAGCTTCTACTGATTTATGCCAGTATTACATATTTAGATGAGATTCAAGGCAACCTTTTGTTCCCATATTGCCTTTGATGGACATTTATACAGTGACTCTTTATTCATGTGTTCATGTGCAGTGCAGGCTCCTCTGTCTAGAATCTTCATGCTTCCTGAAGAAGATAGCAGAGGATGGGTAGAGGGACTCTTCCCCTTTCTTCCCCCTCTTGGCAGGAGAATAATTCATGAATACAAGGAAGTGAAAGTTGAATTGGAAAGGTTCTCTGATTTTATGCCCATAAGGAATCCATAAACCCTGTCAACAAGTTACAGTCAATAGGTCCCATCTACCTTCCACATCATCGCTGTGGACGGTGACTGCAGCCATGAAATTAAAAGACGCTTGCTCCTGGGAAAAAAAGCTATGACAAACCTAGACAATGTATTGAAAAGCAGAGACGTTACTTTGCCAACAAAGGTCCATCTAGTCAAAGCTATGGTTTTTCCAGTAGTCATGTATGGATGTGAGAGTTGGACCATAAAGAAGGCTGAGCGCCAAAGTACTGATGCTTTTGAACTGTGGTGTTGGAGAAGACTCTTGAGAGCCCCCTGGACCATGAGGAGATCAAACCAGTCAATTCTAAAGGAAACCAACTCTGAATATTCATTATAAGGACTGATGTTGAAGCTGAAGCTCTAATACTTTGGCCACTTGATGTGAAAAGCCAGCATATTGGGAAAAACCTTGATGCTGGGAAAGATAAAAGGAGAAGGGGATGACAGGATGATATGGTTGGATGGCATCACCAACTCAATGGACATGAGTTTGAGCAAGCTCTGGGAGATGGTGAAGGACAGGGAAGCCTGGTGTGCTGCAGTCCATGGGGTCACAAAGAGTTGGACACAGCTGAGTGACTGAACAACACCACCTTCCACACACTCTTGAGTCTTTCCTTTTGGGATTTCTTTCCTTCTTTTTTCCATCCTGGTCTCCCTTTGAGAGACGTGTGTGTGTGTGGCATGGGGATGGAGGGTGGGAATCTAGTTTGAGATGTAAACCCTGGGACCTCCTCACCCCCCTACCCCTGAACACACACATAATATCTGGACTGCTGCAGAATGCTCACCTCTTTTATTTCTCACACATTGACTCTTGTCCAATTTCACTGGCTTTGAGTAAATAGATGGCTCTTCTTTATGGAAGCTTAAACATAACATGTCTGGAGGAGGGCATGGCAACCCACTCCAGTATTCCTGCCTAGAGAGTCCTCATGGACAAAGGAACCTAGCAGGCTATAGTTGATAGGGTGGCAAAGAGTTGCACACGACTGAAGCGACTTAGCATGCACTCATGCAAACATAAAATGTGGACAAATTTAAGGATTCTGTGTAGTGATGTTTCTCTGAAATGGACTCTACCCAGATACACTCACAGGAAACAAGGATAATCATCAGCGCAGGTCTCATTGGCCAAGGTGTGTATCCACCTTCAACTGCTGACCTTGAGTCCTGACTTGAGTGTAGTCTGGCCAGCAGTATAGCTTTGAGATCCTCAATTTCAGAGCCTGATGTAGGCTTAGGACTCAAGGCTCCAGTGTGAGTGAATCCATGCTCCACCCAGCTCCAGAAACAGGGTTAACCACATCACAAACTAAGCAATTACAATTAGAAAGAGAAGTAGTTAAAGGATCATCTCAATACCCTGAATCGAGAAGAATTGATATTGTTATGCAAATAATAGTTCTGGGAGTCATTTGTCAGTGGGAAACACAGTGACTGTAATGAGGTTGGAGATCCAGAGAAGGGCTGGACTCTTGTGGTTTTTTGAGGACCTGAGCCAAAAGAGGCGGGAAATGAAGATAAAGGAAAACAGAAACAGGCAAAAGCCAGATATTTCTCTAGCTGTTATCTGTACAAACTAATTCTTCTAGAGGGGAAAGAAACCTAGCTTTCAGGCAGGGACACAGGTGGTATGTAGATCTGTGCAATCCCCAAATGTTTATTGTTACCACCCTCTTTGGGCTTTAAGAACAGTCTCAAACCAGGTCCCTCTGTGACCGGCCCTGAGAGCTAATACAGATTAGGATCTCAGGGGACTGAGCCTGCAGAGGAAGGAAGCTGCATCAGGTGGTGATGTCACTCAAGTAGCATGCAAGGGTAATGAGCTAAATAAATTATCTCCCTCTGGGTTCTCACCCCAGGTGGGCACACCATGATGGGAGGGAACCCAGAGGTTCAGAAGGTTAAAAATGAGGCACTGGAAGCTTTATAGTCACTCTGGTTACTAACGTTTTCACTGAAGTCAGATTCAAGTAATGGTAGTGGTGGGTGTCCATCTTGTGTAGACACCTCTGGTTGGTTACAGAGCTAGAACTGGAGTAGGTTGTCAGGAGAGCCGTGTTTTTCTGAAGCCAAGCAGGTGGCACCATGAGACGGTGCATTTTCAGCAGAGGACTCCCTCCTGTGGACACTAACATGCTCAGAAGAATTTTTTGTGTGTGTTTGTCATCATGTGGATGTCACATATGAGCACTTCTGACACAGTATTTAAAGTGCTGGCTTTCTGCTGGCACATTTTCAATGTCCTGAGCCCAAAAAGAATCACTTTATGTTTTTTTTGTTGAGAAGACAATTCAGTTCAGTTCAGTCACTCAGCAGTGTCAAACTCTGCGACCCCATGAATCGCAGCACGACAGGCCTCCCTATCCATCACCAACTCCCGGAGTTTACCCAAACTCATGTCCATCGAGTCGGTGATGCCATCCAACCATCTCATCCTCTGTCGTCCCCTTCTCCTCCTGCCCCCAATCCCTCCCCAGCAACAGGGTCTTTTCCAATGAGTCAATTCTTCACATGAGGTGGCCAAAGTATTGGAGTTTCAGTTTCAGCATCAGTCCTTCCAATGAACACCCAGGACTGATCTCCTTTAGGATGGACTGGTTGGATCTCCTTGCAGTCTAAGGGACTCACAAGAGTCTTCTTCAACACCACACTTCAAAAGCATCTATTCTTCAGCGCTCAGCTTTCTTCACAGTCCAACTCCCACATCCATACATGACCACTGGGAAAACCGTAGCCTTGACTAGACGCACCTTTGTTGGCAAAGTAATGTCTCTGCTTTTGAATATGCTATCTAGGTTGGTCATAACTTTCCTTCCAAGGAGTAAGCATCTTTTAATTTCATGGCTGCAATCACCATCTGCAGTGATTTTGGGGCCCCCCAAAATAAAGTCTGACACTGTTTCCACTGTTTCCCCATCTATTTGCCATGAAGTGATGGAACCGGATGCCATGATCTTAGTTTTCTGAATGTTGAGCTTTAAGCCAACTTTTTCACTCTCCTCCTTCACTTTCATCAAGAGTCTTTTTAGTTCCTCTTCACTTTCTGCCATAAGGGTGGTGTCATCTGCATATCTGAGGTTATTGATATTTCTCCCGGCAATCTTGATTCCAGCTTGTGCTTCTTCCAGCCCAGCATTTCTCATGATGTACTCTGCATATAAGTTAAAGAAGCAGGGGTGACAATATACAGCCTTGACATACTCCCTTTTCTATTTGGAACCAGTCTGTTGTTCCATGTCCAGTTCTAACTGTTGCTTCCTGACCTGCATATAGGTTTCTCAAGAGGCAGGTCAGGTGGTCTGGTATGCCTATCTCTTTCAGAATTTTCCACAGTTTATTGTGATCCACACAGTCAAAGGCTTTGGGATAGTCAATAAAGCAGAAATAGATATTTTTCTGGAACTCTTTTGCTTTTCCCATGATCCAGCGGATGTTGGCAATTTGATCTCTGGTTCCTCTGCCTTTTCTAAAACCAGCTTGAACATCTGGAAGTTCATGGTTCACATGTTGCTGAAGCCTGGCTTGGAGAATTTTGAGCATTACTTTACTAGCATGTGAGATGAGTGCAATTGTGCGGTAGTTTGAGCATTCTTTGGCATTGCCTTTCTTTGGGATTGGAATGAAAACTGACCTTTTCCAGTCCTGTGGCCACTGCTGAATTTTCCAAATTTGCTGGCATATTGAGTGCAGCACTTTCACAGCATCATCTTTCAGGATTTGAAATAACTCAACTGGAATTCCATCACCTCCACTAGCTTTGTTCGTAGTGATGCTTTCTAAGACCCACTTGACTTCACATTCCAGGATGTCTGGCTCTAGGTGAGTGATCACACCATCGTGAAGACAATCCTGCCTTAGTGATTGATTACTTCTGAAAATGCACATGACTCAGACCTGTACTCAGGTCACCTCTTTTCCGGAAATCTCAAGAATATTTACTCTTACGGTTAACCAATGATGGGAGAAAGCCACTCCGAGATCATCCAAGCCACCACTCCAAATGAGCCTGCCACCCAAAATTTCCCTGAATTTTCTAGATTAGCTGAGTTCCTTTGCCTTAGTTTCAACTATGTAGATAAGAAATATAATGAAAACATTTTGAAACATGGCCATAGAGAACTTGTTCTATCAGATAGTTGTGAAATGTAAATAGCAATGTGGAAAATAATTTAAATTATCTTTTATCCCCAGATAACCTACTAACCTATAAATAACTGTTCATACCATAGAGAATAATTTTTCTAACATCAAAAATATCAAATTTTCATGCTTTTGGAACTTAACTAATAGTGTTGTCTGGTCCCCTGAAGTGAAAAATGCTTCTCTCCATGAACACAATTCAGAGAGATGCTAGTGTAATTGATATGTCAGTTTAAATGGTCTGAACTAATAATTTCACAAGCACTTGAATATTAAATATAATGGAGCTCTTTAAGAGGTTCATCATGGTTATAATTCTGAATTGCTATAAAGTTATGTAACCTTTGTCCATGTCTAATTCCTATCTTGAGAAAACATATAACAGAAATATAGTGCATATGTATTTTTACTAATGGCTGACTCAGAAAAGGAAGAGTTCCCAGTTGGGGTCATATCCTGTGGCTAACTGTATTCCTTGTTCAATATTTTCCACAGGGTTTTTGGTCTTTTCCCCTATTTTTTGTAGGGACTGTTTGTTTTCAGAATTCCCTAAATCAAGAATTATGTATTATACACAATTGCCTAAGCCTGAATATTGTATATTATAGAATAATTTTAATATTTTAAAGTACAAAGCAGTATATCACATTAAAGTTCTTTAGGATTAATATTATCTTCTATTATCCCTGTCTTGAAGATATCACCTGTTTATTTGACCAAGAAAATACAACTGATGCTTGGTAGAAAGAAAACAAATATTAATTCAAATGTTTTATCCTACAAGTTCAATATTTTGAGGGAAATCTGTCTGTGAACACACGAACACTCATGAAACACAAAAACAAATCGGAAAATGTCCATATCTATCATAACTTTTCATTTCTTTGACATCACACTACCCAAACAAAGACTGCAAATCCCTAGCTGAACTATAAATCCCCAAATCAAAGAAAATAATAACCCTCGCAGAACTTCCAGGCCTAGGTAACCACCATGTTTATTTATGAGTCTATTACTTCCTGTTTGGAAAATGTCCATGGCGCCTCATAATGTGTGTATTAAATTCTGTTTCATACAGTCTGAAGCACAGTCTAACTGGAACACATGCCTGATAGCTTTAGAGACTGTAATACTCACTCAGCATGAGCAACACCCCCCATCATGTAGCCTCCCGGATAACGGTTTATGAAGACAGTTTTTCACTGCTGACAAGTCGGCGTCTGTTCTCAAGAACTCCTGCTGTTTCTCATAAAAGATGCTTCAGTATGGAGCTGGCTCTGATACCAACTGTGCCCTGGCTTTGGGTGGTCATTAACAAAAGAAATGCTTTAACAGCATCTAAATTATACATGTCATCGTTATCATACTTCACGCTGCCCTCTAGCAAGTTACATGTTAAAGATATACATTTGATTGTAATGAATAATTCACTAATAATATTTCAAAGGGTTGAAAAAAATCACATATATGAGAAATCTATCTACAGAGGAAAGTTTACTTGGGAATACTCAGAACTGAAGCTTAACAAAATCAATCAGCAAGTATTTTTAAATTTCCCACAAAGTTGCATCGTGATCTTAAAGTCAGTGAGACTATTTCACAATGAAATAACATAGTGTTTCCTATTCCAGAGTTGTTACTTTACTTTTTACTGTATCTTTAAAATGTTTTCCAGTAAAAGCAGGTCGAGATAATGAAAGAAACAGATGTCAATGAGCATTTCACAAAGGAAGTGGACTTCTCTTTGGAATATATCAAGGATCATATTAATTTACAGTAAACCATTATGATTTCAATCATTATTAATATTTCACTTTATACAGCTAATGCTTTAGAATAGCTCAATGAAATTATCTTTCTGTGGCTTAGTTTACATGTAAACAAAAGGAAGAAGTAGCCTCCGCTTGACATTGGCAAGTGACAATGCAAACTCAATTCACTCCTTATAAATCATTCTGAAAGATTATTCTCATTTCTTTTTTCACTTTGGCCTAAAACTTGTCTCTTATTATGTCTCAATCAATATTACATCACCATAATCAAGTTCTGGTTATGTGGAGATCTTCAGAAACATGCATTGATCCAAGGAGCTGATTGCTATGTGCTGAATTATTTGAAGGAAAAGAACACAGTATAGATGAAAACACATGTATACCTGTGGCGGATTCATTTTGATATTTGGCAAAACTAATACAGTTATGTAAAGTTTAAAAATAAAATAAAATAAAATAAAAAAAAAAGAAAATGCTAAGTGACTTCCTATTAAATTTATTTCATCAATATGGGTATTAATCTATAGGAAGCTGAGCTAAAAAATTAAACTAAAATTACTAGTCCTTAATTAGAATATGTGAGCAGCTTTTATATTCTCTGCCTGGATGTCTCATGAGTATATGGATTTCTTTCTAACACTGACCCTCCTACATGTAAACAGTGATGTACAAGAGGTAATTGGGTTTGAGGAAGCATGTAGCAACTCCCATGGGTTTTTCAAATGCTTGCTCTGGGAATATGGAGGCATCAATGTAAACATTTTTTTCTTTGCATTCTTTGTGACAGATAGTCGCTGCAATAATGGCAATCACTGGCATCGTGATGATGGCGTATGCAGATAACTTCCATGCCGATTCCATCATAGGAGTGGCATTTGCAGTGGGCTCAGCCTCAACATCTGCACTGTATAAGGTATTTCGTGTACTTTCTTATGTGCTTATTATCATTTGTAGCTTGAATTTTTATAAAGTAATAAGTAATATTTTATAAAGAAAGGACAAAATATCTTGGCTAGCAAAAAAAAAAAAAGATAGTTTAAATAATAAGTTATTATTATTATTGAGTACTTGCTACAGGCTGTATACTTGCCAGAATTTTCACCTGTTAACATACCTTTATGAGGCATAGGTACTTATTCCCACTCTGCAGATGAGGAAACTGAGACTTTGAAAGATTAGGTATCTTGTCCAATATCATCCAACCAGGAAGTGATAGAGACAAGATTTAAACTCGGACTGGTCAACTCCAAGGGCTCCCCTGGTGGCCATGACTCCACCCCTCCCAAATCACCAACCAGTTGTAGCAGGAGCTGAGAAAGACTTCTCTATGTTTAACTACCTTCGGTCATTATTTTAACTACAATGAGGTGTTACAAATCCTAAACCAACTATCACTTGAGAGTTTATTTGCTACATACTAACCCCATGCTATGTTATTAGCTAGATGAAGAGCCTCTTTCCCTCTCTGATGCACACGCTGGGTCTAACTATGTTCTCACAGTTCTTTCTCCCTTGGAGCTACCTGTTATCAGTGAAAGCTCTATTCAGAGTCACTGCCCCTGACTTCAGAAGCAAGAACTAAGAAAGCAGATCTAAAAGGTTATTCACCAACGTGCCGCTTTCCAGAGCCAACTTTCTGAATGTTGCAACTGTTCCACTTTCACCTCTCATGGTGTTTCAATGAGAAAATCTTCTCTGAAAGGCAGAAAATGCCCGCTGCATCCCTCCCTGATGTCTGTTCTGCTTATTCACCAACTCTGCGGCTCAGAGGACGTTGTGTCTGTTTCCATATTGACATTTCCTGGGCCACTGATTCTCTGACAAGCTTGACAAGTGTTCACTCAGTCACCATTAGTGTTTAACTTGCCCCCAGCTGAGACTCCACTGAGATGTCTGATGTGAGCAAAGACCACCAGCACGTGCTCAAGTTCTAAGTCTCCCAAGAGAAAAAACAATATGTTTAGTTGAAAGTAAAAGAAATACCTGGATTTGCTGTATGCTTGGAATGTCTCTTTTATAGAGAGAATTCTCCTGACCACATTACAGATGTATTTATTCTGGTAGTTGTAATATTTGCTGACATACACAACATCATATATATACCACAGAAAAGATATTCTGTGCTACATTGTTTGAGGATTAATAAAGGAAGCAGAGGGGTTAAGAAACCAAGAAATATGGACTAGAGACCTGTCTCCTCCCAAACTAAATATATGATTTAGGTTAGCTATTTACATGTCTTTGTCATCTTTCTCTATACACAGATTTATAATCCAGAAAAGAAAAACATCTTTAGAATCTGGAGAATAAATACAGACCTTGTGAAAATATTTTAAACTCAGAGAGAAAAGTGCTTGTAAATCCAAGGCATCACTATTGAAAGTGAAAGTCACTCAGTCCTGTCCTACTCTTTGCAAACCCGTGGACTATGCAGTCCATGGAATTCTCCAGGCCAGAATACTGGAGTGGGTAGTCTTTCCCTTCTCCAAGGGATCTTCCCAACTCAGGGATCAAACCCAGGTCTCATGCATTGCAGGCGGATTCTTTGCCCGCTGAGCCACAAGGGAAGCTATTACTTCTCTCAATAACATGACGACAGGTTTTCTCTGTCCAATTTAGTTTTCAGTAATTATCAAAATAAGGATAAAATTAACCCCATTCTTGAAGAACTAATGGCATCTCAAACCTAAATGTTTCTGGGCTGGTCTGCACTCTTCTTTATCATCTACACTATACCCGTAACTGACAGTGGGTTTTTCCCAGTTACAGTATCCCTGTGGCCTACCAAGTGGGATTTATTTTATGACAATTTCTGTTTTACATAAAGGCTAGAGTGTATTTGAATTCCTTAGCTCAGCGGCCCATTTAGTGTCATGGAAATGCTGGGATAAAACGACATAGAGCATAAGTTCTGGGCCGGTTAGCTCATGATGTAGAACTTGCCTTTCTGATCCAACAACAGTCCCTGACTGAGTGGCTAACAAGTTCCTTTCCTGTTCTAGGTTTTGTTTAAGATGTTTCTTGGAAGTGCTAACTTTGGTGAGGCAGCACACTTTGTCTCCACGTTGGGTTTCTTCAATTTAATCTTCATCTCCTTCACCCCAGTCATCCTGTATTTCACCAAGGTGGAGCACTGGTCCTCATTTGCAGCTCTGCCATGGGGCTGTCTCTGCGGGATGGCAGGGCTCTGGCTGGGTGAGTGGCCAAGTCTTGCCTTCCATTTCCTATGTCACTTGTCCTTTCCTTGGAGAGTTAAATTGTCATAACAGAAGCATTCCCTTCTTAGATGCCTATCAAAGATAGACATCCCTGTCTTCTATTTCCCAAACTCACCTAAGGTTGGGCAATGGCAACCCCACTCCAGTACTTTTGCCTGGAAAATCCCATGGATGGAGGAGCAGTCCATGGGGTCGCTAGAGTCGGACACGACTGAGTGACTTCACTTTCACTTTTCACTTTCATGCATTGGAGAAGGAAATGGCAACCCACTCCAGTGTTCTTGCTTGGAGAATCCCAGGGACGGGGAAGCCTGGTGGGCTGCCGTCTATGGGGTCGCACAGAGTCGGACATGACTGATGCGACTTAGCAGCAGCAGCAGCAATGGTTATAAGGTTCTTTGCAGGCTATTGCTTGATTAGGTCAGAGCAGTCCAACTGGCATGTCCATGGGTTAAGGGCTGCCCCACCTGGCCCATCCCCAGTGCACTGAGTTCTCTCTGTGTTAAGGTTGCCCTGAGATAAAATGAGATAGCCTGTCTCCTGACTGGGTTACACACCCCAGGGTTTTATAGTCTTCCGTGCTTCTGCTCTCAAGTTTTTTTTTGCTACCTTCTCTTCTCCATAGGAATCAGATATGATCTAGTCAGAACCAGGCTGGGACACAGATCTGAGAGGTGAACAGTAGACAGTACTCTGTCCTGCCCCCACCCGATCACCTAGAACTATGGTTTTAATTTGCTTAGGTTCACCTGGCCTTGCTCCTGCTTTTGGTTTGGCCTGTCTTCAGGGAGTGCCTTAGTCCACATGCAGATTGGAGCCATCCATTTACCTGATGTGTCTCAGGCAGGGCCCTGGGCTACAGATAACATATTGAACTATATATTCTTGTCCTTAGATTGTCAAGAGAGCTTGTAAGGGTTCTATGGAAAGTGCTAAGGAAAAGCAGTTACCCATTTTGATGAAGCTCAGTGAGAAAAGCTCAGTTCTCAACCAAAGACCAATACTTCCTATCAATCTGCTAAAATACTCAGTCCAGCCAACAGAATGACAGTTGGGGAACTTAGCAGAGTCTATGCTATGCTTATTAAATTTCTGATTTATTAGGACTGGTTGTATTTGACTCCCCACATCTGAGGAGACAGTTGAGATGCTGGAATATCCATTCCCACTTTATCTGTGTCTGAAAGAAGGAGTAGTTATTGATATTAACTTACAAAGGGCTTTGGCCTTGATTGCTACTGCTATTGTATGAAAATGGTGAACAAGCCCAAGTCTTGTGGAAATCCAACCCATTGTCTCTAACAAGCACGAGTAACTCCAGATACCTAAATTTTGGAGCTTAACTAAAGCAAGAATTATAGAAAGCAGTAGAAGAATAAACACGGTCCTAACTGTAAAGGTTCTAGAACCATCTTTGGTTTTACAGAGAAATGGGCAAATGGTTTGGGGTCATTTCCATAGAGATCTTTCCTGAATTGAGGACTTTTCATAGTTGTTATTTTTCATAGTTGTCATATTTCTCTAACCCCCAAAACAAACATTGGCTTGAAATCTATTAAAATAATGCTATATAATTTATAAATGTTTTTCTTTTTGAAAACAAGTACTTTTGATCACTGTTGGGTATGTGATTACTTGAATAACTTTATATTTAAAGTGTCCAAAGATACAAATTAAAGGATATCAAGTTATACCTTCAGTTTTTTTCTGTGGACCTGCCTTAAGGTTGCTGCTGCTGCTGCTGCTAAGTCGCTTCAGTCATGTCCGACTCTGTGCGACTCCATAGACGGCAGGCCATCAGGCGCCTTAAGGTTATCTGTGTATAAATCAGGATGTGGAAAAGCTCCCTGGTGTTCAGTGAATTACATGCACCTCTGTTGGTTCATGTGATGCACACCCCAAAAGAGAGGGAATAAAACAGCATAGGCCATCCTTGGACAGATCTTCTGTTAGGCAGTAACACTAGGACCTTTTAGTTATCCAGGAACATGGCATGATTCAGCAAACTAGCAAGGGAGAAAGCCCCAGTCAGTCATTAGCTCTCAACCTCTGGCTCAACTTTATAGTGCTAACAAGCAGTGTAGTGAACACATTATTTCACCTCTTTGCATGGCTCCCTACCCCTTTTGTGAGCCAACTGGTAAGAAATCAGGCAGCTAGGGTGGCAGAAGAGGAACAAGGGATATGACTTTTTCAGGTATGATACATATGAATCCATCTCCAAAATTAGAGGATTAATTGACCAATGTTACTCATTTGAAAAGACCCTGATGCTGGGAAAGATTGAGGGCAGGAGGAGAAGGGCATGACAGAGGATGAGACGGTTGGATGGCATCGCTGACTTGATGGACATGAGTCTGGTAACTGGAGTTGGTGATGGACAGGGAGGCCTGGCATGCTGCGGTTCATGGGGTCGCAAAGAGTCGGACACGACTGAGTGACTGAACTGAACTGAACAGATAATTTAGAAGGCATGTTTAGCATAGACATTGATTCTTTTATGTTAAAAGAAGGAAAGAGACCAGCATCTCAGTTCCCCTTTATCCTATATGTGTATGTTAGTCACTCCATCATGTCCAACTATTTGCAACCCGATAGACTGTAGCCCACCAGGCTCCTCTGTCCATGAAATTCTTGAGGCAAGAATGCTGGAGTGGGTTGCCATTCCCTTCTCCAGGGGATCTTCCTGACCTAGGGATCAAACCCGGGGCTCCTGCATTGCTGGCAGATTCTTTACCACCTGAGCCACCATCTTCCTCTATTTGACAGCCTTCAACATCCTGGTGAATGTAGGTGTGGTGCTGACCTACCCAATCCTCATCTCCATCGGGACAGTGCTCAGCGTTCCTGGAAATGCAGGTACTGTACAAATTGACATGTGCACAGGAAGTTCCCTGCTTGTGTTTGTTTTACACCCGGAGTTATTTCTTTGAGTAATTGTGAATTGTGTCCCTTGCCTGGGAACATGTTTTTAAATATGTTGAAGGTGGCAGACAACAGAATAACTGTGCAGCAGATTTAAAAATTGCAGCTACAAACACTGTTTTTACGTGGTCGTGCTTTTAGAATTAAATACCAAATGTATCATTTGGGTTTCGTGTAATCTCCCTGACAACCTAATTTTGTGGTATTTTTAGAGGAAGTCCTATGGAAACAAAAGGCATCCCAGCACAGGACTCTCAAGTCAACGTCACTAATGAAAGTGTAGGGAGCGTACAGGGCGTTGGCTCCCCATCAGACTGCCCATGGGGAGCTGTGAAAGCTCCTCCCGGGGACAGAGCAGATGGCCCTCTGGAATAGAGACAGGAAAAAAGCAATCTGACTGACTTCAGGGACAAGAGGAAAAGCTGTTTTTCCAGGAAAATCTTTCTAGTGCAAACTGTCAGTGGAACAAATAAGGAAAGTGAATTATCTGGATGACTATATAGTCCTTCTAATTTTAAAATTCTATGTTTCCAAGTCTTTGATAGCCCTCTTTCTTTGTCCCAGGATAATCAGCAAATGTTTATTGAACACTTACTATGTGATCAGGATTATAGAAGAGACTGGGGCGTAGGGGGAGAAAAGATAGTATCGGTCCCATAATAAACTTTCACTGAATACTACAGTGTTCAGACAGTATGGTACTGGCACAAAAACAGAAATATAGATCAATGGAACAGAATAGAAAGCTGAGAGATAAACCCACCTACAGTCACCTAATCTATGACAAAGAAGGCAAGAATATACAATGGAAAAAACAGTCTCTTCAATAAGTGGTGCTGGGAAAGCTAGACAACTACATGTAAAAGGATGAAATTAGAACACTCATTAACATCATACAAAAATAAACTTAAAATGGATCGAAGACCTAAATGTAAGACTAGACACTATAAAACTCTTAGGGGAAAACATAGGCAGAACACTCTTTGACATAAATCACAGCAAGATCTTTTTTGACCTATCTCCTAAAGTAATGAAAAGAAAAACAAAAATAAATAGGACCTTATTGAACTTAAAAGCCTTTGCACAGCAAAAGAAATCATAAACAAGATGAAAAGACAACCCTCAGAATAGGAGAAAATATTTTCCAATGAAGCAACTGGCAAGGGATTAATCTCCAAGATATATAAACAGCTTATGTGGCTCAATTCCCTAAAAACAAACAACCTGATCAAAAAATGAGTAGAAGACCTAAATAGATATTTCTCCAAAAGAAGACATTACAGATGGCTAAGAGACACATGAAAAGATGCTCAACATCACTAATTATTACAGAAATCCAAATCAAAACTAAAATGAGGCATCACCTCACACTGGTCAGAATGGGCATCATCAAAAAATCTATAAACAAATCCTGGAGAGGATGTGGAGAAAAGGGAATCCTCCTACACTATCGGTTGGAATGTAAACTGACACAGCCACTATAGAGAACAATATGGAGGCGCCCTAAAAACACTGACCCAGCAATCCCACTCCTGGGCATATACCCAAAGAAAACTATAATTACAGAAGATACATGCATGCCTGTGTTCATGACAGTAGTATATAGAATCGCCAGGACAGGAATGGATAAAGAGATTTGGCACATATATATACTGGAATATTACTCAGCCATAAAAAGTAAGGAAATAGTGCCGTTTGCAGAGATGTAAATGGACCTAGAGACTGTCATACAGAGTGAAGTCAGAAAGAAAAAAAACAAATATCATATATTAATGCATATGCATATATGTGGAATCTAGGAAAATGGTACAGATGAACCTATTTGCAAAGCAGAAATAGACACAGAAATATAGAGAACAAATGTATGTACACCAAAGGGGGAAGTAGGGTGGGATGAACTGGGAGATTGGGATTAACACATACACTGCTAAGTGCTGCTAAGCCGCTTCAGTCGTGTCTGGCTCTGTGCGACCCCATAGACGGCAGCCCACCAGGCTCCCCTATCCCTGGGATTCTCCAGGCAAGAACACTGGAGTGGGTTGCCATTTCCTTCTCCAATGCATGAAAGTGAAAAGTGAAAGTGAAGTCACTCAGTCGTGTCCGACCCTTAGCAACCCCATGGACTGCAGTCTACCAGGCTCCTCCGTCCATGGGATTTTCCAGGCAAGGGTACTGGAGTGGGGTGCCATTGCCTTCTCTGAAACATATACACTATTATGTATAAAATAGATAACTAATGAGAACCTTCTGTATAGCACAGGGAACTCTACTTAATGCTCTGTGGTGAAAAAGAGGGGATATATGTATACATATAGCTGATTCACTTTTCTGTACAACAGAAACTAACACAATATTCTAAAACAACTAAACTCCGAAAAATAGGAGTGCTATAAGAAAAAAGGACTTCCCTGGTGGCTCAGACAGTAAAGCATCTGCCTACAATGCTGGAGACCGGGGTTCAATCCCTGGGTCAGGAAGATCTCCTGGAGAAGGAAATGGCACCCTACTCCAGTATTCTTGCCTGGAAAATCCCATGGACGGAGGAACCTGGTAGACTACAGTCCATGGGGTCGCAAAGAGTCGGACACGACTGAGCGACTTCACTTTCTATGAGAAAAAAACAACTTACACTGAATATGGAAAACAAGACTGACTATATGAAATAACTTAGAGCTCCACAAAGTAACTTATCATTAAATGCTAAATTGTGTAAAAGACTCCAAGAACTATAAGATATTTAGAGGAAAATATCAGGGAGGAGTGGGGTTGTCAAGGAATTCCATTCATTCATCCATGGATTCATTCATTTAATAAATAATTTCTGAGTACTTAGTATATGCTACCGACTGTGCTAACACTGATGATAAATCCTGAGTAAGACATGGTCCCTGCCCTCAGGATCATGTGGTATAGAAGGGAGATAAAAGGAACTCAGTAATTACAATGTAGAGACAGAAAGACTTTGACAAAGATATGTACTGAATGCTCTGAAAACACACAGGAGGGGCATTTGAAGGAAGCTTCTTGCAATAAGAATAAAAGGAGGAATTTAACAGAGGGTTTAGCTGGATGAAGTGCATACAAGGAGGAAAGAACATTTCATACAAAGAGAAGAGCATGTATATGATTCTACTACTAATACATGCCTCCCAAAACTGAAAACAAGGACTCAAAAATTTTCCTGTATGAGATGTTCACCACAGCACTATTCACAAAAGCCAAATGTGGAAACACCCAGATGTCCATCAAGAGATGAATCAATACACAAATTGTGATACAATGGGATATTATTCAGCCATAAAAAGGAAGGAAGCACTAACACGTGCTATGATGTGGCTGAACCTCAAAAACATTATGTGAATCAAAAGAAACCAGACATAAAATGTCATATAGTGTATGTTCCAATTTATAAGAAATATCTAGAATAGATAAATCCGTAGACATACAGCAGATTGGTGGTTTCCAGGTTTTGGGGTGGGGGTAGGAGACTGGGGAGTAACTGATTAATGGGTATGGGGATTTATTTTGAAATGATGAAAACTTTTACACCAGATGGAGAAGCTAGTACATTAATCTGTACAAAATGAATGTACAAAATGCTAGTGAACTCACTTGAAAGTGGTTAATTTTAATTTGCATGAGTTTCACTGCAACTAAAAATTTTAAAAAGACTAGCATTTGCAAAGACCTAGACATTAATAATCTTGGTTCATTTAAAAAATCTTCAGTGGGCCAATGAAACTGGAGAAGTATGAAGGAATACAGAGGAAAGATATTAAGAAATAAACTGCATGTATACACTGCTATATTTAAAACAGATAATCAACAAGGATCGACTATTACAGCACAGGGAACTCAGCTTAATATTCTGTAATAACCTAAATGGGACAAGAATTTGAAAAAGAATAGATACATGGATATGTGTGAGTAAATCACCTTATTGTACACTTGAAACACTGTTAATCAACTATGCTCCAATATAAAACAAAATTATTTTTTAAAATTGCAGAGGCTATTCAATCAGATGGTATTTGCCTGGAGGGGTGAGTATGATTTAGAGAAAAGAAATGGAAAGCAGATGTAGACAGCCATGTCAATAACGACATAGAAAAAGGAAAGATAAGCTTGTGAGAACAAGAGAGACTTTTGGAAATCTTCTACAAGTAGCACTGATTTGGGTCACTTGTTTTCAGAGAAGCTTAGAACCGTCATAGGCTGACTGACTTGCTGTTGCTCCCCTAGCTGTGGATCTCCTGAAGCAGGAGGTAATATTCAATGTCGTCCGCCTGGCTGCTACCATCATCATCTGCATTGGGTTTCTGCTGATGCTGTTGCCTGAGGAGTGGGACGAAATTACCCTGAGATTCATCAACAGCCTGAAGGAAAAGAAGAGTGAGGAGCACGTGGATGACATCACTGATTCCAGTGTCCACCTGCGAAGCAGAAGCAGGGCCAATGGGACTGTGTCCATACCACTGGCTTAAGGAGGGACACATTTTGAATGCACGTGTATGTATATTCTGTGAATATAATAAAATTTTCTCACTACCTGTACACTCAAATGACAGTATTAACTCTGAATTTGGATAAATCATGTGTGAAATAATGCCAACATAAAAGTTTACATTTATATGCTTATCAAGGAACCGGTGTAAATAGTCATAATAAATTTTTTATTAAAACATATTCATCCTAGTTCTATTTCTTCTGGCTTTTTTTTTGGTGGGGGGGAGGGATTTTCGCCCTAATTCCCAGAATTCCCTGAAAATATGAGATTCTTTTCAATATAGCAATATATGCATGACCATCCCAAACTCTGCTATATTTAAAGGGATAACCAACAGGGATCTATCGCATAGCACATGGAAATCTGCTCAGTGTTGTGTGGCAGCCTGGATGGGAGGTGGGGCTGGGGGAGAGCCACGTGTATGTGTCAGTCACTTAGTCGTGTCCAACTTTTGCAGCCCCATACACTGTGGCCTACCAGGTTCCTCTATCCATGGACTTCTTTAGGCAAGAACATTGGAGTGGGTAGCCTTCCCTTCTCCAGGGGATCTTCCCAACCCAGGGATTGAACTCGGGTCTCCTGCACTGCAGGCGTATTCTTTACCCTCTGAGCCACCAGGGAAGCCTGAAGGGGAGAATGGAGACATGTCTATGTATGGCTGAGTCCCTTCACTGTTCACCTGAAACTATCCCATTGTTAATCAGCTGTACCCCAACACAAAATAAAAAGCTCAAAATAAATAAATAAAGATAACATTCATTCCTATTAGAAAAAAAAAATGAGATTCTATTAAATTACGGGCTCGTCATGACCTTTTTCTCACCTGGAACTGAGACCTTTTCATTCAGTCAGAAAAAAACTACATACTTTATATATATTTAAGGCCAATAAGAGCCTTTAATTTGAAATCTAGAAAGTAATGAAATACCAATACAGCATCTTCCAAATGCAAGAACTACTAGGAACTACTAGGAACAATGAAAATCTGAGGGTGCAAAAGGCTCGTCTAGACTTTCAACAAGCTTTCAGGAGCACCAAGCATAAAAGAAGTCACAAATACCTCTAAAATGAGCTAGACGATTGAAAATGGCACAGTGGCTATGAGAAGACTTCTATTACTAGCCATCTCTAAATCTTTCACTGGTTTTAGACTTGCTTACGTTTGCTCTCACTTGTTCAACTCGGTCACTCTTCAGCCCACCTTCTGCCCCCATCATTTCCCTGGTGAAGTGCACTCACCAAAGACACCAATGACCTTTTTCCTGCAAAACCATAACAACCCTGTTCAACTCCAATTACATTGTCCTCTGGGTAGCATTTGACATGATGACCGCTCCTTTTTCCTACCATATTCTCTTCACCTAGAGCCCCTTCTAGGTGAAGGAGATCTCCTGGTTCTCTTTCTGCCTGACTGGCTTCTCCTCTGGACTCCTCTTCCTAGGCTGGTCTCATCACTGTGAGTGTTCAGTCCTCGTCCTTCATAGCATCTCACTCCACACTCTCTTCCTCAGAGGTAATCTCATTTGTTTCCATGGCTTTCAATTCATCCAAGTGGTGACAGCTTTATAATATTTGTCTCCAGCCCAGATTTGTCTCCTGAGGGTCAGATCTGACTATCTAAATGCTTCCTGCAAGCTCACTTGGATGCCTCATTGTTCATTTTGCATTCAAGGACATAGTTGAATTTATCATCTCTCCTCCTCAGATCTACCCTTTCTTCTTTCTTGTTTCCTGTCTAGGTCTATGGTACCATCATTCCCTGGCTGCCCAAGCCAGAGATCAAACTTCACATCTGCCTTCCTCAACCCTCCACATCTAAACCATTAAGTCCTACTGATTGTTTTCCTTAATATTTCCTGAATCCATGCACTTCTCTATCATGCTACCTATTCTAGGAGCCTATCATCTCTTTCCCTGATGAATGAAATAGGCTTTTTTACTGGTCTAATTCTCTAAGCCTTTTTGTGCCCTCCAGAATGACTTTTCTAATTTATAAACTTGATCACTCTACTTCCCTATATATAATACTTCAGTGGCATCTCATTGTCCTCCGAGTAAGGTCCAAACATCTTTGCAGGTCATTCAAAGTTCATCACTGATTGGCCCCTGCCTGCCTATAGAGAAGCACCATCCAGTAGAACTTTCTATGATGATGGAAATAGTTCAGATCTGCACTGTTCAACACTGTCCACAACCGACTATTGATCTCTTTAAATATGGCTAAGGCAATTGAGGGACTGCATTTCTAATTTTATTTACTTTTAATTAATTTTAAGTTAATGTTAATTAGCCACATGTTTCTCTTGGCTACCATATTGGACAGCATAGTTTCTACCACACCACCCTCTGTGGCCCTCTGAAATCTCTACGCTTTAAAGCAACCATTCCTTTTTACAGTTTTTTGGAGTTGGTGATGGACAGGGAGGCCTGGCGTGCTGTGATTCATGGGGTCACAAAGAGTCAGACACAACTGAGCGACTGAACTGAACTGAACTGAATCAAGACATACTCTCTTTCTTATCCTTTCTTTTCCTCTCTCATCACCTGAATAACTCTTACCTAGGTTTCATGGGGCTTCCCTGATAGCTCAGTTGGTAAAGACCACTCCTGTAATGCAGGAGACCCCGGTTCAATTCCTGGGTGAGGAAGATCCCCTGGAGAAGTGATAGGCTACCCACTCCAGTATTCTTGGGCTTCTGTTGTGGCTCAGCTGGTAAAGAATCTACCTGCAATGTGGGAGATCTGGGTTTGATCCCTGGGTTGGGAAGATGCCCTGGAGAAGGGGCTTCATGACATGATTTCTTCCTATTTTCATGGAAGATCTTTTCTCATCCCCCAAACTAAACAGTGTGGCTTTCATAGACACTTCTGCTTACCCCATTATAACACTGGTCGCTCTCTGTGGTTACTGTCAGTCTACACATCTGAGTTCCCAGTAGCCCAAGAGTTCCTTGAGAAAATGAATTATGTGACATTGATCACTGGGTTTTGCCTGGCACTTACAGATACACAATAAATGAGCGAATGGGCTGCTTTACCCTGGAGATATGGCCCTTCCCTGAACTTTATTAGATAAGTCTCAGTTAAGGAGAGACATTCTCATAGACCAACAGAAGGCACTTCTTCCCTAAGAGGCTGAGTAGTTTAGCGCTCCTAGAAATTTAAGATAATCTATACTTTCTGGCATCTGTTTTACAATTCCTTTTTTTTTTTTTTCCAAGTTGCTCTAACAGTGTAGGTTAAAGGGTAATGGGCAAGAAAAAGGAACTTGGGTTATCACACTTGCTGACTTGGGATCACAGTCAATAAAAACCTCACCATTTTTTCATTTCTCTGTCATTTTTTGAAAAGGCAATGACAACCTCTGGGCACTGATAGATGACATGATATTAATTAAAACAATAATCATGACATACTTCAAGCTGCATGAAAAATGACAGAAAATACATGAAGTGTTTTATCAGTAAATATGAATTAATTCATTATCTAAGTAGAGTTGGTTTTAACTATTTAAAGGTCATAATAGTACAAACATTGCTCTTGCCTTGTTTTTAAATTGCTGTTAAATAGCAGTAATCACTGACTAACCCACTCCAGCATCTTCCCATTGCTTAGCATGGCATTTAAAATTGCATTTTGACATCTTTAAGGAATGAGTTGTTGTGCTCTTTTTGATAATTCATTTTGAAAAATGGAATCAGCTACCCTGGAAAGCCCAAATTCAACCTATAACTGATCAGTGTAATTAGCTTAGTCATATTACGAAAACACTTCCATTATGGTATTCATTCATTTATTCATTAAAACATTATTAAATTCTACTTCTTGCTGTGAAGTAGGGCATTATGTTAGATTATCACCCACTGGCCTCTCCCTGCCTCTAGAGCAGCGCTGTCTGATAGAACTTTCTGTGCTTGTAGAAATGTCCTCTCTCTGCACTGTGGGGAAAAGGACACAAAATGAATAGAAAATGGTCCCTGCTTCCAGAAGTTTCAACCACTAAGTTATTACCATGGCAATTAAAGTGAAAGTTTTAGTCATTCAGTCCAATTCGACTCTTGGTGATCCCATGGACTGTAGCCTGCCAGGCTCCTCTGTCCATGGGATTCTCCAGGTAAGAATACTGGAGTGGATTGCATTCCTTTCTCCAGGGGATCTTCCCGACCCAGGGATTGAACACAAGTCTCCCACAGTGCAGGCAGATTTTTATTACCTGAGCCATAAACAATCTGAGGCAATTAAAACAACCACAATTACAACTCAGACATTTATTTAAGTCATTTTGGGAATGTGAGATATTCCCTTGAACTCAGCTAAAGTATTCATAAATACAGTGAAAGTGAAACTCACTGAGTCATGTCCGACTCTTTGCGACCCCATGGGCTATACAGTCCATGGAATTCTCCAGGCCAGAATACTGGAGTCGATAGGCTTTCCCTTCTCCAGGGGATCTTCCCAACCCAGGGATCTAACCATGGTCTCCCATATTGCAGGCGGATTCTTTACCAGCTGAGCCACAAGGGATTCATAAATAAAAGATAATACCTTCCCTTCCTACCTCCCATGGTCATTGTGAGTCAGAAGAGATAGTGCATTTTAGTCACTAAGCAAACACAGGTGGGCCCCCTATGTCCTTATGAGGTGACTTCCATGAGCCAGGTTCAGTTTGGTTTACAGGATACTGACAAAGTCCCTGTCCTCATGGTGAAAGTACTTAACTGAGGTTCCTATTATCCTGTCTCTTATTCAAACTTGGCTCCTCCCCAAAGTCCAGGAGGCAATGGCTCCTATGGGGACTGGACTAAATGGGCAGCACAGCACAGGGATTAAGAGCACCCCTGTTGTAGCCCCAGTTCTGAACTTCTAAGACATGGACTTCAGCTAATTACCAACATCTCTCAGCTCCTTGATTTCATGTTCAGTACAATGAGGATATTAATACTGATCATTTAAGGTTGTTGAATATATTCAATAAAAACACGCTGCCAGACAATCCAGAAGTAGCTACTGTTAGGATTTCCTCTGTTTACTCCCTCCAGGTCCTTTTTCAAAGCACTTATCCACAGCACTATGCCAAGCAGTCACAGAGCCTGGTGCCAAGCAGGGGATTTTACCCAAAATAAACCAGAGACAAAAGAAGTTTGGCATGAGGAACATGTAGAAGAAGCCAAAAAGGGGGTGCCATTCTCCTTGGTTGGCTCCTCTCAGCACTCTGCATCACAGCATTCTTGCCCAGCCAGTGGAACTAATTGCCTGACAAAAAGACAGACGGGCAACTTGGGCTTTGAAATTAAAATCACTTCAACCACGTCCTGAGTGCTTCACAAACAAATTATAGGCAAATTGATTTTGCTCATCCAGGCTTTGCATGCCTGTTAATTTTGTGCAGGCGCTTTGTCAAGATCCACCAGAGGACAAATGATTTGGAGAAGGACAACACCAGTGATAGTGAACATTTGAATGTTTGGTATTTAAGTACAAATCCTTTTTCTTATCAATAAACCCTTGTCACAAGGACAAAGAACACTAGCACAGGCAATGCTAGTTTATCTGGCAGGCTAAGAAGTCTCTATTAATTCTAATTCATTTTACGTCTTCTACCCTCATTGATAGCAACTGGAGGCAAAGTAAGAACAGGAGGTGATGGTGTGGAGGGGCTAGCGCCAAGAACACAGATAGAAAGAGCAGACACCCTGCATTTCAAAGCTCTGATTAGCCAGGTCTTCCCACATGTGGCACAAAGGCAGAAATTGCTTTGTCATTGTTTGCAAGAGGCAGGAACCCAGGTCCTTTGGGAACTTGAGGGATCTCAAGAGCAAGAAATCTAACCTGAGCTCCAAAGATGGGCTTCAGGGGTTTGTTCCCTAAAGTCTTGACAGAGTTTTCAAAATGTGAACTTAGCGGCTTTATTCTGGAGGAATCAATTCAGAGAATTTAGAAGCACTAAATTCATGATTGTTTGATATACGAGCTACTAGTCACATGTGGTTGTTGAGATACGGCTGGTCCAAACTGAGATGTGCAGTGTCAAATGCACTACAGTTTGAAGACTTGGGATGAAAAGAGAAAATAGGCTATTTCATTAATAGCTCTATATTCATTCCATATTGAAATGAAAGTATTTTGGATATGTTGAGTTAAATAAAAAATATTACCGGGACTTGCCTGGTGGTCCAGTGGCTAAGACTCTGCACTCCCAATGCAGGGGACCTCTGTTCAATTGCTGGTCAGGGAACTATATCCCACATGCCAAAACTAAAGATCTCACATGCCTCAACCAAAGCAGAAGATCCCATGTGCCACAACTAAGACTTGGCTCAGCCAAATAAATAAATAATAAATAAAATATTTTAAAAAGAAAGAAAAATGTTAAATATACATTATAAAATTCATTTCACTCATATATTTTCACTCTTTTAATGTACCTACTAGAAATCTTAAAATTGTACATAGGGCTCATATTCGTGGCTCATATTTTATTTCTATTAGGCAGAAATTCTCTAAAAGGTTAAAAATAACTTGCTTAGAGGGATCAAGAAGGAAATTTAGAAGAAGAAAATAGCTTTGGAAAGAAACAATTATTTGGTGAGCTTCTGTCAGTCAAGACAAAATAGACTGAGTGTTTTTCATGTCATGCAAGTTCAAACTGCCAGCAATGAGCAGAGAGAGAGAGAGATAGAAGCAAGGGCAACAGCTTGAAATTGCAGTCAACTGGAAGACTTTGTAAAGAACTGGAAGAATAGCTGGATTGAAACCAGCAAGGAAACTCCATTTGATACTAGTTTTTACTGGTGCAGAAGTGACAGAAACTACTTTGAATTCTAGAGTCAAGATACTAATGATAAACATATTAACAGTAAAAAGGAAGAAGGTATTCTGGAAAAGACTACTTTGACTTTTAGATATCGTAATCAACTTGCAGAAAAGAAACCCAATTACATTCTTCTTTTTTTTTTTTTTTTACATAAAATAATGATTTATTTTATGAAGTTAAAGATTAGTTACTATTAAGTATATTTTACTTATAAGATATTTCATTATTTTTTAACATCTTTATTAAGGTATATTTGATTTACAATGTTGTGTTAGTTTCAAGTGTACAGCAAAGTGAATCTGTTACACAAATACATAGATCCATTCTAGATTCTCTTCCCATATAGGCCACTACAAAGTATTGAGTAGAGTTCCCTATGCTATACTGCTGCTGCTGCTAAGTCGCTTCAGTCGTGTCCAACTCTGTGCAACCCCATAGACGGCAGCCCACCAGGCCCCGCCATCCATGGGATTCTCCAGGCAAGAACACTGGAGTGGGTTGCCATTTCCTTCTCCAATGCATGAAAGTGAAAAGTGAAAGGGAAGTCGCTCAGTCGTGTCCAACTCCCAGCGACCCCATGGACTGCAGCCCACCAGGCTCCTCCGTCCATGGGATTTTCCAGGCAAGAGTACTGGAGTGGGGTGCCATCGCCTTCTCCAATGCTATACAGTAGGTCCTTATTAGTTATCATACAGTAGGTCCTTATTAGTTATCATTTCAGATTGCATTCTTTAGAAGGTAATAATAGAGCTGCCTGCTTTTTTGACACTCATAAAGAGCAAGTAATCAAAGTGAAAATCAGGAATTCATTAAACAGTTTCTGATACAAATCATAAGATCAGGACAGATTTGACCTATAGTTCATATCAGTCAATCAAACCAGTCAATCCTAAAGGAAATCAATCTTGAATATTCATTGGAAAGACTGATGCTGAAACTCCAATACTTTGGCCACCTGATGCGAAGAACTGACTCACTAGAAAAAACCCTGATGCTGGGAAATATTGAAGGAGGAGAAGAAGGGGACGACAGAGGATGAGATGGTTGGATGGCACCACCGACTCAGTGGACATGAGTTTGAGCAAACTCCAGGAACTGGTGATGGACAAGGAAGCCTGGCATACTGCAGTCCATGGGGGAGCAAAGAGTCAGACACGACTGAGTGACTGAACTGACTGACTGATAGGCCATAACTCTGATCAATATTTAAGAGATACTTTCCAAGATAGGGTGGTTTCCAGGAACAGGAGATTCAGCTAGCCATCAAGAAACCTCATATGGCAGCATCTCCTAGAAGTCACCAGTGTTCGGAGTCTCATCCTCTGGATAGTGGACTCAGAAACTAAGTCTTGTCAATCCCCTAAAGACTAGCCCGTTCATTCTCAAATGGTGATGCTGATACAGCAGCAGTGCCCCTGAGACCTTGGTAGCAACGTACATTCTTGTGCCTTATCACAGATCCAGTGGAGCAGAATCTCTGGGGGAAAGGCCCAGGAATCTATATTTAATAAGTCCTGCTTGAAATTAACCAAGTACATGCTCAGTGATGTTGGTGATTCCAATGCATGCTCAAGTTTAAGAACTCCTAGACTAATAACCACAGTACTACAAACAAAATGTATTCACTGATAATCATAAATTGAACTGTCATGTGGAACAAAATTCTCACATTAGCAACACTAGTTCTATCTTTCCCTAAGAGGCAAATCTATCTGAGATGCTTGTGCATTCATGAAAAGATTGCTTGGTTAGGCTGAAATCAAAGCAGAGATTCAGATGTATGATTCAAACTCTTCACTTTTGTTTTGCATTTCCATTTCAACTCCCCCTCCTTTGTAAGGATGGGTTCATCTCTGCTGGACAAGAGCATGTGGTGAGCAGAAGAATCTGAGGAACTGATTGCTACAATGGCTCCTGCTCAAGCCAGGCACACAGCCCACTCGTAGCATGTGTTCTACCAAGTCACAGGATGAAGTCCCCTTCGGGTAATAATACTAACAAGCAGACATCATATATTGGCAACACTTGATTTACAGATACTGGCTATGACCAAAACAGTCAATGCAGGTACCCACGGCACCCACAAGTGTCCAGCAGAGTGACCATCCTCTCTAAGAGTTTATTCTTTGTGACACAAATCTTTTCTAAACTCCTTTTCCATCAAGGGAAAAGCTAACAAGTCTGAAGTTAATCTTCCCTTATATATGGATTTTCTTGTTATAATTAGGGGTTCAATTTACCTAGGAAACCGAAAGTGATGCACTGAAATCTAACCTTTGCTAAGACCTCTGCTCTACTTTCATCAGTGTCCTTGTTTATCTGACCATTCAAGTCCCCAAAAGGCAGAAACAGGTTCTCTCCATCTTCTGTATCTTTTTGGTAATGTGATTTATTTGCCATAACAGCCAATTTTTCCATCCTTTACATTTGTAATTGCATTACTTAATCTTCATGTTAAAATACTTCCAATTTTCATCATCTTTCAGAAAGCCTTCTACAGAATCTAACTTTGACCTGTAATTTTTAAACTTCACCTATATTTTTACTTTTAATAATTGTAGTTCTACCCTAAAGGACAGAACTACATCATCATCATCATGATGTAGTTGCTCAGTCGTGTCTGACTCTTTGTGACCCCATGGACTGTAGCCCGCCAGGCTCCTCTGTCCATTGGATTCTCCAGGGAAGAATACTGAAGTGGGTTGCCATTCCCTTCTCCAGGGGATCTTCCCAAACCAGGGATGGAACCCAGGTCTCCCACATTGCAGACAGATTCTTTACCATCTGAGCCACCAGGGAAGCCCAGTTCTATCAGCTAAAGCAGTCCAATTCCCTCCTTTTACATAAAAATTTCCCCTTTCCTTCAGAAACACCTACACATGATCCTGTATCACCAATCAGTGCTAAATGAACACTGCAATGTTCTGTTTCATGCAGATCACCTACTTCTGGTTGATTGGTTTTCTTCTCTTAGAAATGTTAATTTCTTTTTTTTTTTCACTTCACATGTTATAATTTACATGTTTCAATGCCATTCTCCCATATCATCCTGCCCTTGCCCTCTCCCACGGAGTCCAAAAGACTGTTCTATACATCTGCTATATTTGAGCTGGACTCTTAAGCTCTTCCTATTCCTGGCCTTAAAAGAGTGCTATTCAAGATATCATTGCTATTACCTAATTTTAATAATGGTGTTAACTTTTATCATTTAACTTGTAGTTTTCCAAGAGCCTCTCTGGCACATCTATGTCTCTCCTCTTCATCCTTATCTTCTTTCTTTAGATGTATGGTAAAATACAAGTCCACATTCATAATATTGATCCTGTGGTCCTACAGGTTCCAAAGAATCTTCTGAATCATTAATAAAAACTGCTGTTCAAAAATAGCTTTCTGAGTTTATTTGAATGGACTATAATTCTTAGAGCACTGGCAGTCCATCTCTCCTAAATGAGAACCATATATTACCAGGAATATTCATTTAATGAAAACAATATATTCATGAGCCATAAAAATGACAGCTTATGTTGTAATTATAGAATATATCATGTGATGCCAAGATTCAGTCATCTATTTTGTCATATATTTATATCATCTGTTGACAATTAAGTAATTAAAATCTTATGGAACCAGGTACTTTAAGAAAGATTTGTGAGCTTTTGAAAACAGAGACTCTGTCCTGCTCACCTTTGTGTGCCTGGAAATAGCTCACAATAGGCATGGCATCTGGTCCCATCACTTCATGAGAAATAGATGGGGAAACAGTGGAAACAGTGTCAGACTTTATTTTTCTGGGCTCCAAAATCACTACAGATGGTGACTGCAGCCATGAAATTAAAAGACGCTTACTCCTTGGAAGGAAAGTTATGACCAACCTAGATAGCATATTCAAAAGCAGAGACGTTACTTTGCCAACAAAGGTTCCTCTAGTCAAGGCTATGGCTTTTCCAGTGGTCATGTATGGATGTGAGAGCTGGACTGTGAAGAAAGCTGAGCGCCGAAGAATTGATGCTTTTGAACTGTGGTGTTGGAGAAGACTCTTGAGAGTCCCTTGGACTGCAAGGAGATCCAACCAGTCCATTCTGAAGGAGATCAGCCCTGGGATTTCTTTGGAAGGAATGATGCTAAAGCTGAAACTCCAGTACTTTGGCCACCTCATGCGAAGAGTTGACTCATTGGAAAAGACTCTGGTGCTGGGAGGGATTGGGGGCAGGAGGAGAAGGGGACGACAGAGGATGAGATGGCTGGATGGCATCACTGACTCGATGGACGTGAGTCTGAGTGAAATCCGGGAGTTGGTGATGGACAGGGTGGCCTGGCGTGCTGCGATTCATGGGGTCGCAAAGAGTCAGACACGACTGAGCGACTGATCTGATCTCATCTAAAGGAAGAAGGAAAGAATCTCAGTCCTGCCAAGACAAAGATTTATCCATTTAATGACAAACCCACAGCCAATGGTGAAAAACTGAAAACCTTCCTGATAAATTCTGGAAAAAGACAAAGACGCCCACTCTCACCACTCCTCTTCAGCATAGGATTGGAAGTCTTAGTCACCACAGCAGTCACACAAGAGATGCAGATAAAAGGTACCAAAATTTGGAAGGGAAGAGGTAAAACTGTCCCTATTTGCAGATAACATGACACTCTATATCAAAACCCTAAAGGTTCCACACAAAAACTATTAGAACTAATAAATGAATTCAACAAGGTAGCAGGATACAAGGTTAGTATACAGAAATCCTGCTGCATTTATAGACACTAACAATGAAATGTCAGAAAAAGAAAGTTTAAAAATCTCTCTTTTAAAATCATGTCAAAAAATGAAATACCTATGGGACTTCACTGGTGGTCCAGTGGCTAAGATTCTACCCTCCCAATGCAGGGGGCCAGGGTTCGATCCCTGGTCAGGAAACGAGATCCCACATGCCACAACGAAGAGTTTGCATGCCATGACTAAGCAACTAAGATCTGCAACAGCCAACTAAATATTTTTTAAAACATAAATAAAATACCTATGAATAAACCTAACCAGGAGTTGAAAGCCTTATACACTGAAAACTATAAAATGCCGACAAAGGAAACTGAATATGATTCCAAGAAATGGAAAGATAGCCCACACTCTTGGATTGGAAGAAATGGCTATACTACCTAAAGTAATCTACAGATTTAATGCAATCTATCAAATTGCCCATGATATTCTTTACAAAAGTAGAACAAATAATCCTAAAATTTATATGGGACCACAGAAGACCCAGAAATTCTGGGGAAAAAAGCTGGAGGCATAACCCTCCCAGACTTCAGACAATACTACAAAGCCACAGTAATCAAAATAATATAGTCTTGGCACAAAAACAGACATACAGATCAATGCAATAGAATAGAGCACCTAGAAACAAACCCACACACCTATAGACAATTAATCTTTAACACAGGAGGCAAGGATATACAATGGAGAAAGACATTCTTTTCAACAATCAGTGTTGGGAAAGCTGGACAGCCTCATTAAAATCAATGAAGTTAGAACACTCCCTCACACAATATACAAAAATAAGCTCAAAATGATTTAAAGATCTAAATATAAGACATGACACCATAAAACTGCTAGAAGAGAACATAGGCAAAACATTCTCTAACGTAAATCATAGCAACCTTTTCACAGATCCGTCTCCCAAGGCAAAAGAAATAAAAACAAAAGTAAATAAATGAGACATAATCAAACCTTAAAGCTTTTGCACAGCAGAGAACATCAACATCAACAAACATCAACAAAACAAAAAGATAACCCAAATCTCAGTGCTGGGCAACGCCCAAATCTCCGCTAGGCTGTCCCAGGGGAGTGGCCGTCCAGCCTTCGCCTGAGCACCCAGGGGAAACGAGATGGTTCTAAGCAGCCCACCTATTTCAGACTCTCGTTATTGTGTAAGTTCCTCTCTGTAAGGAGCTGACATGTGCCTTCCTGAAGCCACCACCTGACGATTCTCTGTTCCCCAGAGCCATACAAAGAAATAAAATTTCTCTTACACAGAGGCAGGTCATTGCCCTCCTGGCTTTTTCCTTTAAGCTAAATAACCACATCCCTGAGAGCATCCCACTTCAACGTATAAAAATCCTTTTTGAGTTAATTAACACACATATCACATACATATTTACTTTTTTGGTGAGAACTTTTAACTTCTACTCTTATAGCAAATTTCAATTATATAATAAAATACAGTGTTTTCGGCTACTCTCTCCATGTCATACATTAGATCCTCAGACCTTATTCATCTTATAACTAAAAGTTTGTGCACATCATCAGCCTCTTCCCATTTCCCCTGCCCCTACTCTGTCTCTATGAGCTTGGTTTTTTTTTTTTTTTTTAACTTTCCACACATAAGTGATACCAAGCCATATTTGTCTTTGTCTGGCCTTTCTTACACCATACACAAAAAACAAAATGGATTAAAGACATGACTATAAGACCTGAAACTATAAAACCCTTAGAACAAAACATAGAGGGTAAGCTCGTTGATGTTGGTCTTGGCATTGAGTTTTTGGATCTGACACCAAAGCAAAGGCAGCAAAAGCAAAAGAAACATGTGAAACTGTATCCGACTGAAAAAAAAAAGAAACCAACAGCAAAATAAAAAGACAACTTAAGGAACAGAAGAAAATATCTGCAAACTACACATCTGATAAGAGATTAAGGAATTTATATAACTCAATGGACTTTCCAGGTGGCGTCAATAGTAAAGAATCCTCCTGCGAATGCAGGAGACATAAGGGATGTGGGTTCAATCCCTGGGTTTGGGAAACCTCCTGAAGGAGGAAATGACTATCCACTCTAGTATTCTTGACTGGAGAATTCCATGGACAGAGGATGCTGGTGGGCTACAGTCCATGGGGTTGCAAAGCATCTGACACGACTGAAGTGACTTGGCATTATCGTCATCATCATATAACTCAAGAGCAAAAAAAACCAAACAAACAAACCCAAATAACAATTAAAAAATGGACAAAGGACCTGAATAGACATTTTTCCAAAGAACACATACAAATGACCGATAGGGACATGAAAAAGTGCTCACCATCACTATTTATCAGGGAAATGAAAAACTACAGTGAAATCTCACACCCATTAGAATGACTATTATCAAAATGACAAAAGATAACAAATGATGATGAGGATGTGGAGAAAAATAAACCCTTGTACTCTGTTTGTGGGAATGTAAATTGGTACTGTCACTTTGGAAAACAGTACGGAAGCTCCTTTAAAAATAGAAATTCCATATGATCCAGAAACCCCACTTATGAGTACTTATCCAGAGGAAACAAAAGCATTCTCTTGAGAAGATACTGAAGTCAATGTTCAATGCAGTGTTATTCACAATAGCCAAGGTATTGAAACAAGCAAAGTGTCCATCAATGAATGAATGAATCAAGAAAATTTTTATTACATATTTACAATAAAATAATACAATACAAAACATAGAAATTCTGCTGTTTGCAACAACATGGATGAGCCTGGATGGTGTTATGCTAAGTGATATAAAAATCCTTTTTAATGTGAGGTACCCCAACCTGAACTTGATATTCATTTTATAGTTTAACCAGCTTACAATGTTTCCTTTTCAACACCACTCTATATCCACTACTCCTTTATTTTATATATTATTCACCTTATGTTAATTACCCTCTCCAAGTCTCAATTTCCATATCTATACAAAGAGAACAATAGTATCAACCCTTAGAGAACTACCATGGGCATTAGCGCCTAATGTTTAGCAGTAGGAAGTACTCAACATAAATAAGGTCTTACTATTAGCATTAAAAATGTAGGGCAAAAAGGATGCTATTTCCCTTTCTAACAGTGTCCCCAACTTCCAAATACACTCAGTTTGAAGACGGAGAATGAAATCTCAGTAATGGTAACGAAAGATGCTTCTCAGTTAGAAGGCAACACTTTTGATGAGTATATTAGTTAACTAATGATGCATAATAAATTAATTAAAAATTTAATGACTAAAAACAACACACATTTATCATATCAGAGTCTTAAGAGTGTCAGGAATCCAGGTGCGGCTTAGAGGACTGCAACAAACTCACTTGCCCAGTTGCTGGCAGGACTCAGTCCCTGCTGGTTGCTGGACAGACATCAGTTCCTTGTCACAGACCTAATCCTCTCCTAGGGCAGCTCACAACACAACAGGGGCTTTTCTCAGCGCAAGTGAGCAAGATGGAAGCCACAGTCTTTTTGCAACCTAACCTCAGAAAAGATAGCCTATCACTTCTGCTGTTTTCTGTTTGTTAGAAATGAAATCATAAGCCCAGCCAGGGTTGGAGGGACTGCCCAAATACATGAAAAGCAGGAGGCAAAGATCACCAGGGGCCACTGTGGAGGCCGCCTTTCACAATGAGGTCACACTATCTTATAAAGAAGAGGCTGGCAAAGAGAACAATGTGCACACACACACATTAGCTTTCTATTCCTAGACTCAGAGCTGTGAGTGATGGGAAAGGCAGAGGAGCCACTAAGGCGCTCTAGATGCCAGAGCAGGAAAGGATCTCAGACCTTACCCAAGTTAGCCCCCTCGCTTGACACTGGAGAAAACCAAGACCCAGAGGAGAGAAGTAGCCTGACCAAGACTGCATATTAGCTTGTGGTAGGTCTCTGCGCTAAACCCAGGCTGACTCCTGGTCCACAGCTCTTGTCATTAGACTTAACTTTCCATCTCAAATTGGTAAGCAGATATTTTTGGTTGTTTCCCCTCTAACCATTGTTTTTCTATTGTCTTTGTTCTTATTTGGATGAGAAAGTAGAACAAGATTCTGCTTTTACAGATAAACCAGGAAAGTTTCATGCCCAGAATATAAATAAAGCACCATTTCCCTAAAACAGCACATCACTTATAAAGTTAAAATGCAAAAAATTTGAAAATTAAGCTAGAACCCAGAACATCATTTTTAAAGTACCCATTTGCACAACAGCAATTTATAAAGGTCTTGCGTTTGTGAATTGAATGCTTTTCTTCCATCTGAATGGTTTGATTCGTGAAACCTTCCAATTTAATTTCATCATCAACTATCTTTTAACCCTGATGCATGGTTAACTGAGGGGTCAATTAATCAAATAATAGCTGACTGGTCAAAAAGTCACTCTTAAATTTAGCTGATGAAAAATAACTTTACACTTCTTCCTCTGTGTGTTAAGTGCAACACAAAGCATTCATGATACTGCAAGAAGGTGCAGCGAGTTGATAAATCCTAAGAATGGTTCAATGCTACTGCTCATATCCATGAAATCTGACTTGCTATAGTTGATGGTGGGGCTAGAGAGATTGAGAGGACTTGATGTCAGAAGCAGTGTGATGAAATATGAATCTTCTAATTTCATGACTGTTTTTACTCTGACACATGACTTTTCTTTTTCTACTGTAATCCTGCCACTGTGGTTTTTATTGTAAAGGGATGGGTGGTTTAACACAGAACAAAGCGATCTTACTGTTGGCCAGTGAAGCACATACACAGTTCGGTCAGTCTTTACTTCTAGCCAATAAAGAATTCGTAACCATGTCAAGCCCCTGGGTGACATCTCTCATCTGTTCAGTATGTCTCCAAGTACTCTCTCCTTGCTACTGGATCTTGGTCCAGTCTCTTGAGCAGAACCTGCCAGCTAACCTCCCATCAGAAGATCCCTTCATTCCCCCTTCTTCACACCCTCAGTCTCTCCTACTCCCCCAAGGTCCTTAGCCCTCTTCACACTCCTCCCCACACAGCTTTTCCTGCATCAAAGTCCTGCCTTGCCTGTCTTTTACCTTCATTGTGAGGGATAAGTAATTTTATGTCTCTCTCTGATGCCCCTGAGTTGGAAAGAACGGGGAGGGATCAATTCAAAAATCCTTACTGTAGTAAAGGAGAGGCAAGAGCCCTCAGATGAAATACCTGAAAGACAACTAGACTTTTCAGCTATATTGATTAAACCCCAGGCAGCACATCTTCTGCAAAGTATTCTGCTAAGAATACCCATCTCCTTCCTTGTGTTGTGTCATATTCTAAGGGTTCCTGTATCTCCATAGTCTTTATAAGTTACAGCCTCCATTTACAGAAAAACAGAAGGAATAAAAATTTTTAAGTCTCAAGGCTGTTGAGTCACATTTTGATGAGCCTCACTCAGCATGAGAGGATCTATGTTCAGGGAAGTAGGCAGAGTCTGAGTTTCAGGAGACAAGGAGGGGAAGGACCGGAAAACTCCTCTCTCCGAACCTCTCATCTTTTCAACACCCCTGCCATCGCCTTTATAAACAAAGAGGAGAAGAAAAAAATTTGAGTCCAGGCTACTCAAAGAGTGAAACAGAATCAAGATATTTGTTCTAAGGCTGAAATGAATCTTAAGTTCAGATCCAGAGCACTGCCTTCTCTCATTCCCAATTTTAGGGAAAATGGCCACTAAGGACAAGAGGAAGATTATACTCATGGCAGAAAATAAATTATGTCCTTGCACATCTCAGGATAAGGAATAAACTGTGGATGAAAATAGTTTGTATAAAAACAGAAAGGCAGACTCAGGAGAATGAGGTTTCTCCAAGGAGGATTCTGAAATGGTCTTTAAAGACACATGGAAAATTATTCTGAGACTTTGGACATAAAGAACACAAACTACACTAAGGAGGTATTGTAATTTTTCTCAAACTACATTCAGGGCCATTTCTAGTCAACGTGGTTGATGAAACTAGAGTGGGAAATCTCCCTGTTCTTCAAATACTACGTTACAATGGGCTTGAAACCAGGGAAAAGAAATCTTCCAGTGTCAGAAATAAAGAATGAACTAGAAGTCAGAGGTGTGAGAAGAAGCTGGATCCAGATAGCTGACCAAGTTGCCAGGTGAGCCCATAACATCTTAGGTTAGGATTCTAGGACCCTGAGAAGGGGATTCTGGTCCCAGGTTCCAGGAACACGTAGACCTATAACCAAGCTATTGGAATAAAGCTGATGGTCACAGTGTGCATTTCCTACTCAGGACTGCCAAATAGAAATATTCTGACCACTAACTACAGATGATGGGAGGAATCCTCCCATCTGCCCGGGACTCTGTGAGTGGGAAAAGAATCACCATAAATATTGGAAGCCAGGTTGGTACCTTACATGGGTGAGGGATCTGAATTCATATTCCCTTCAAGGTGTATTCATTCAAGAGCATAAATTAGCATGAAAAATAGTCTGGAACTGGTGACAATCCACTGGGCCTCCAGTGAAATTTTACCACAGAGAGCATCCAACAAGAAGCTATTTCCATGACCCAAATCACACAGACCCCCATAGAGAACAACGACCGCTGCAGTGACGTTCACACTCAAAAGTTACACACTACCTGAATAAAGCGGTATCAACTCAGCATATGGGAGAGTTTGCAACCAAGAACTCAAAATAAGGAAATCATTTTTGAAAGGCTCCCAAATCAAAATTTTCCAAATATCCAAAGAGATCGATCAAGGAACAGGACAGAACCAGAAGGCAGGAGCAGAAAGAACTGAGAGAGGACACTTCGAAATCAGGAGACACATTGAACAATAGGGCTCAATCAGAGAAGTGAAGGAGGTAGGCGATAATGTATTAAGAGATTTATTGAAATGAATTGGCTTATATAATTGTAAGGGCTGGCTAAGCAAGTTCAAAATCCACAGGAAAAACAGTTAGGATGGGAGGATCAAGAGAAGCCTGGAACCCATGGGTATGGGCCAAAGTGGCTGTCCACAGGTGGAATTTTCTCTCTCCCTCTCTTTCCACCTCTCTTTCTCCTTCCCTCTTCCTCCCCCTTCTCCCCTCATGCACTCTCTCTGAAACCTCAGCCCCACTTTTAAGGCTTTCCAAGTTTATATTCCTCTACTTTAAGCACACATTCTCAATATCCCTCCCCACATATATTCTCCAGACTTCTGTCCATATAAATTGGAAAAATCATGCAGTTATCTATGAATTGCATCTCTTAATGGGATGATGACGGAGATAATAATTAGATTCACACTTGTAAAATATATACTAAAATATTGAAGCAGGCAAATGAGGGGCCATGAACTTCAGCTTCATTCACATCAGAGAAAATCTACCTCTCTATCTCAGGAAAAAACAAGATTCTAACAGTGGCTTTCTCCTTGGAGGGAAACACAGGATCAGGACTTAAGAAGACTTCCATTTTCTTGCATCTGGTGGAAAGCATAAGTAAGGGCAACCACTAAAAGAACATGAAACATATGCACAACTATCAAACCAGGAGAGAGAGACAGAATGAAGAACATGCAATTGATTCAATCCTGTTTAAGTAGAAAAGAGAATGACTCAGCATAGGTCACTCATTGATTCATGGCTTTGCTCAGTAGGCAGAATTTTATTAAGTATTGGTTAGATGCCAGGCATTATGTCTCTGTTCACAGTGATAGCATAATATTCAGGAAATGCCTCTATCCCTAGTCTAAGAAAACTCAGAAATAATTATCTCCTAGTTTTATGCCTCTTGGTCTATCTTGTAGTCTATTAAGTGAACAGCAATTTCACCAGTTGACGTACTGTATAAACTCAGGCTGTTCTGGCTCTCTCATTCTCCAAACGTCCATGTGTTTCAAGATCTGGCTGTGTAACAAAGATGGACAACGAGGACCCACACTCAGTAGCTACCATGAGGCAATGTATCCCTTCAACTCAAGCATAACTTCCCAAGCACGAATCTCAATGATCACTGATTGCTGCTTCTTACTGTAGAAGGGTTTAAACTATAAAATTCAAAAAAGTGAGAAAAAGATACTGAAACTTTGAAAATATTTAAGTACTTTTTGTCATTTCCCAAACCAATGTAATATGAAAGAATGATGGACTTTTGAACCTGGGGTGAATACAAAAGATTGTCTTCTGTAATCTCATTTTATAGATAAGGAAAGTGAGGCTTAGGGGGTTTGAACAGAGCCAGTTACGAGAGGCCAGCCTAGGCACCAAGTTTCTAACTAGTAATCCATGGAGAAAGCAAAGAAGTCTCACTCAAGGAACCCCAGAAAAACCACTCATTATTTTAACTATTTATTGAACACCTACTGAGTTCTACTCATTGTTCTAGATGCTAAAAAAAGTGGTACCTACTGTCTATGGTGCTTTAGTCACTCAGTTGAGTCTGACTCTTTGCAACCCTATGGGCTGGAGCCTGCCCAGCTACTCTGTCCCTGGGGTTCTCCAGGCAAGAATAGTGGAGGGGGTTGCCATTTCCTCCTCCAGGGACTCTTCCCAACCCAGGGATCAAACCCTGTTCTCCTGCATTACAGGCAGATTCTTTACCAACTAAGCTACCAGGGAGGCCCAATTCTTTAGCAGTCTACAATGCAAGATGAAAGAGGGGTTTTGCAGTGTTCTCACAAAGCTATATTGTTAACTTGAGTTTCACATTGGCTTCCATTATTTGCTACAAAATAACAAGTGAAATGATTCATGGGGATCTGTAGACAACTTCACTTGCTCAAGGTTTTTCAAGTGTATCAAATGAAATCTGTTCTCTACTTAAGGACTCAGCAGAGGGAGAGTCGAGATGTCACGGAAAATGCTGGCCTAACCTGAGAAAAGTTATGACCAACCTAGATAGCATATTGAAAAGCAGAGACATTACTTTGCCAACAAAGGTCCGTCTAGTCAAGGCTATGGTTTTTCCAGTGGTCATGTATGGATGTGAGAGTTGGACTGTGAAGAAAGCTGAGTGCCGAAGAATTGATGCTTTTGAACTGTGGTGTTGGAGAAGACTCTTGAGAGTCCCTTGGACTGCAAGGAGATCCAACCAGTCCATTCTGAAGATCAGCTCTGGGATTTCTTTGGAACAAATGATGCTAAAGCTGAAACTCCAGTACTTTGGCCACCTCGTGCGAAGAGTTGACTCATTGGAAAAGACTCTGATGCTGGGAGGGATTGGGGGCAGGAGGAGAAGGGGATGACAGAGGATGAGATGGCTGGATGGCATCACTGACTTGATGGACGTGACTCTGAGTGAACTCCGCGACTTGGTGATGGACAGGGAGGCCTGGTGTGCTGCAATTCATGGGGTCACAAGGAGTCGGACACGATTGAGCAACTGAACTGAACTGAACCTGAGAAACAGAAAATACTCTTCCTTCCTTTTACTCCAGGCCCACTCCACATGCTGTTTTGGAGCGTGTACTCGAAGGGAAACCAGGGTCCAGGCTGTAGGGGTTTTTTTTTTAACACCCAAAATGTTGATTTCTCCATCTATGAATACTAACACTGGATTGTTGAGAAAAAATGAAAAAAGATAATAAATTAGAAAGCAGAGGCTGTGTGTGGTTTTTGTTTTGCTTTGGTTAGAACAGTCAATTATCTCACCTTTGGGGCCTTATTTCCCTTACTTGCAAATCAGGGGTGTTGGACTAGATCAAGGATGCAGACATAAATGCCTCACAGATAATAGCAACAAGTGAAAAGGGGTAGCCTTGGTGTAAAACAATAGACTTGGTTGGGGCACATGGCACTGCTGGGGTACAAAGTAGTGCCATGTACCCAAGGTGTGCCCCACACCTGTATGAAGACCACAAAACATAAACACCCCATGGCAGTCAGACTGTGGTCCCCAGATTGCACACTCTCTAAATCCATAGAACAGCCTTGAGTGTGCACATGCTCATGTGTTTAAGTTGCTAAGGAAGAGGACTCTACCAGATTCCTTTCCCCCTACCCTGAAAAGTTGAGTAGTCTGAGTACAAGGGTTTGGAAACTGCTACACAATAATAGCAGTGTGGAGGGAGGTGGGGAAAATGTACAGGGAGGATCAGTGAATAAAGCGAGAATAAGGAGTGTGACAGTTTAAAGCAGACAACTGATTTCCCTGGTTGTCTATTGGCTAAGAGGTGGCTCAGTGGTAAAGAATCTGCCTGCCAGTGCAGGAGATGCGGGTTTGATTCCTGGGTTGGGAAGATCCCCTGGAGGAGAAAATAGCAACCCATTCCAGTATTCTTGCCTAGAGAATCCCATGGACAGAGGAGACTTGTGGGCTATAGACCATAGAGTCACAAAGAGCTGGACATGACTGAGCACTCGCGCACACACCAGTGGATAAAACACTGCACTCCTAATGCAGGGGGCCTGGGTTTGATCCCACATGCTGGAACCAAAACACTGAAGATCTGCTGTGCCACAACTAAGACCTGGCAGAGTCAAATAAACAAATAAATATTAATTAAAAAATAAAGCAGACAACCGGTAACAGTTAATGCATCCTACCAATGCGCCTCCAGAGGCCCACGGTTTTCTCAGGAATCGATGTGCACTCCAAGGAGATCCCTGATTGATAGCACACACTCAGGAACCCTGAGTCTTCTTGTCTGACGCTGTTTTCCCACATCACCAGTTCTTCCATAGATAGTTTCTTTTTCCTTTTGCCAATTATTTCCAAAGATGGCATGCTGTGTGCTCTTTTGCAAAGGGGCTTTGCCACTACTCCCAGAGGTGGAGTAGTCAAGTTTCCTTCCCTTGAATCTGGAATGGCCCTGACCTGTGCTGACCAAAAGAATACGGCAGAAGAATATAGACATCACATATTCCATATGTGTCCATATGATGTCCAAGCTAAAGCCCTGCAACTTGAATTTTCACCTTCTTCAAAGCCTTGAACTGCCATGAAAAGAAGTCAAAGTTATAGTGCTGGAGAGGTAAGTTGAGCAGAGCTGAGACCTCTAGGCAACACCGGAACCAAGACCCCAGTGTGCAAATGAAAACATCTTGGACACTCTATCCCCAACTAAGTGCCCGGCTAAATAAAGCTACATGAATGACCCCACAGGAGCAGAAGAACTGCCAAGCTTAACTAACTCATGGAGGTGTGAGAAATACTAAATCCTTGTTTTTTTAAGCCACTATTCTTAGGTTATATAGTACTAAATAACCAAAACAGAGAACATTATGTTCACCCAGAAACCACAAGGACTCTAAGGCCAAATCTTTGACTTTACAAAAGTCAAGACTTGATGGGGCATTCAGAATTGAAGTTTTTTTAGAAGGTCTGTCTTTCCTGGTACCTGTATGGTTTTCCCTAATTGAATGAGGCTCCCTTGAGAATTTAAAAGCTGTTAAGACAGCACAAATATCAAATCCAAGCCCCTTATTTAAAAGAATATAAAACCAGAGAGGTTAAGAAGCTGGCTCAGGGTCACACAGCCATCTAGTGGACAAGCTGGGACTTGAATTCAAGGCTCCTGAGTTTTAATCTAGTGCTCTTACTAATAAAATATGCTGCCTCATACCATTCTGCATAAAAATTTCCATCACACCAGAATTAACAAACTCTCAGGCAAAATATTGAGTTGGCCAAAAAGTTTGTGCAGGTTTTTCTGTAACAATCTTACAGTTGTTAGTTTCAGAAAAGAATGGTTGACAAATATTTTACAGTCCATTAGGCAAAATTTAGTATTAAAATACAGACTTTGACCTCTGTGGGCCTCACATACTGTACCCATGCTAGAGTAAACTGCAGCTCAGCCTTCTTATCTGTGGGCTATGAGCACTGTGGGGGGTTGTACAGTGTGAAAAAAAGAAAAAAGAAATATAGGCTTTGGGGTCAGGATGTCTGGGCTAAGTCCTGAATCCTCTGTATATGTCCTCTGTGACCTCTCCAAGCCTATAGCTCACCCGTGACGTGCACCCATGAAAAGTGATTTACAACTGTTTCCTTAGACTTTCAGGAGAATTTTCTGAGGGTTAACTTTGGAGTTGAAATTGGCTCTGCTGTGAAAATCTGACTAGAAAGCACTCAAAAGAAAGCTTGAGCCAAACCACCTTCTCTGGAAACCTGAGGACTGACTGAGCTGGGGAAGTGGATAGTTCATGAGGCTTGAGTTGGCTCCGCAGTCCGCCCCATGCTGGTGAGCTCGTGAGACAGTGTTACCCCTAATCATCCTGAGTAACAGGGTTAGACAAGATCCAGAACATGATTCTTGGCTGTGGGGGCACAATTTCCAAGGCTTCAGAGCACCAGCTGCCTCTAGACCTTGGGAGCACACAGCACCTATCACACCCCTGCATATAAGGAAGCGTGCGTACTATGATTTGCATTCTGCAACCATTGAGCTTGCTGTGGTGCCCAGCATGGAGAAATATCAATACCTCCAGGAAAGAGTGTTTGATCTGCACCCTGACAATCACCCTTTCTTTCTGAGGCAGAATAATATCCCAATCCTGTTAGAGTGGGAGATTAGCCTTGTCAATTTCTCCAAGGAAAATACGTGACGTTGACTTGCAAATCATCCCCCTGCCTGATCTCTGTCTATTTTCTGCATCCTGCTCTTCTTTTATCTAGACTCCCCAACTGTGCACGTTCTCTCTGCCCCAGCAACCCAACACGTCTTTTTGTCAAGTAAGATACTGTTTCACTTTGCTCGCTCTGCCCCATGGAAAATGTAAATTTGCAAATCAGGATCAGAAGCAGTGACTTGACGCCTAATGCTGTGTGCCTATGGGAGACGCGAAAGGGGTCTGGCCGCAGGAGGAGATGTGCCGGGAATACATGAGGCTGTACACTTAGCTTGAGAATGCATCACAGCCTAGAATGCCAGAGGGAGGCCTCTGGGAGTGGCTCCCACCAAGACTGCTGCAGGGGCATGGATGTTCAATTTTCAAGTAAGACAATGCTTGCTGCAAGGACAGAGAGGAAGGATTCATGTGATAAGAAGGTGGGACTCGTGTTGGGGAACATGTAAGGATACGGTATGTAAGGCAAGGTTGGGCAAGACTGTGGGACACCAAGGCCAGATGCAAAAAACCCAATGTGGGGGATTTGGACCCCAGGCTTGTCAGTCTCCCTTTCCATAGCCCCTTCCTTTCATCTTTCAACCTCCTGTAACAAATGAATTTCTCAGTTTGTAGTCTTCCCTTATTAGAATGCAAGCTTTGCAAAGCATGATTTTCTGTCTGCTTTGTTCACTTATGTATCTCCAGCTCCTAGACCAGTAGATGCCTAAGAAATATTCATTGAATGAATGAACAGATTCAATAACATAGAGCAGATTGAAAGGGGAAAAGAAAACAATGTCTGTTTGTCTCATCGTAGAGTTTTCTACTTTGCTATGGAAACAAACTGAAGAGCAACAAAATACCATCTCCTCTGTGCTGTGTGCTTAGTTGCTCGATCACTCAGTCATGTCCATACTCTCTTGCCACCCCATGGACTGTAGCCCACCAGGCTTCTCTGTCCACGTGGATTCTCCAGGCAAGAATACTGGAGTGGGTTGCCATGCCCTTTTCCAAGGGATCTTCTGAACTTGGGGATCAAACCCAGGTCTCCTGCATTGCAGGTGGATTCTTTAGAGTCTGAGCCACCAGGGAAGTCCAAGAATATCTGGGGATGATGGATATAACTCGCTGTGAGAACTGGAAAGGCTGCTGTCTTGGGAGGTACCATCACCTCCAGATCTTCACTTCTTCATCCTCTTCCATAATTATATACTGTCTAATTCCTATAATAAATCCCTGCCCCACCATTTTCATAGGGACTTCATCCTCTTTCCTAAACCTTGATTTTAAAAGTTATTGATATCAGAACTGTTTCCAGGAAAGCAGAAAGGTAAAGATGGGAATTTGCCATTGGTTCTCTGGCTAGATTTAAAGGCATTAATGGCTATGTTTCCACTGGCAAAAGGTATACATGTATACGGTGACCAAAAAGTTCCCTCAAGTACTGTCTGTAGTCACCTAGAGTCAAGATCCTACAGAAGGTAAAGGGTTTGGATGAGCAAGTAGTTGCTGTACAGACCATTTAGTGGAAACATGGTATAAACTATGGGGTTGGTTGATTGCTTGCTTCTAATTGAGCTGGAGAGCTTGGAGAAAAAACTGATGAGCTTAGGGTTTTACATTTCCAGCTAAAGGTCTGCGAAAGTTATCAGAAAACTCCTGTGACTATTCTGAGAAACCATATCTCCATGGACTCAGGTTTGAGATTTCTGAAAGCCAGGCCTAGAATCTAATTCTTCAGATATGATACTCTTCTGCAAGATAAATTATATGCAATAAGCCCAAGGTAAGTATATAGTGCCATCTCCTCATAGCCAAGTGCTCATGCCTGGAAAACGAGGAGTAGAATGGGGATTAGCTCTTCTATTAGATTTAAAAACCCACATAAGGTGTCTTGGCTCTTCATTTTGATGCTGCAACCTTGAGTTTAATGGTTCTGTAAGGCATCCTACCCAAGGGAGAAGTGGTTCCACCAGTAAGCACAGGCAGTGTTCTGTTAAATTGGAAGCTGGTATTTCACTCTAGTCAATTTGGGTTCTTTGTACCAATGAACCAACAGTCAGCTCTGAGAGGCTGATTTTTATTGACTCTGTCAGCTGCTCTTCCTTACCATCTGGCTTCCAGTTGAGTTTGGCCAATGGAAGGTACTGGCAGAAGATCCAATGGATGGGAGGAGACATCTCCTGGGTCATGCATGGACTGACAGTGGCTGTATTCCTCTACCAAAAGCCGTAGCTCTCATTAGAAGGACCACTCATACAGCTATAAGATTCCCTGAGTCCTTTCCTTTGACCAAGGGCTAGTATTGGCTTCCTGCTGTTATTAGATCCTGAGTGCTTAACACTACTCAGACCTGTACAAATAGTCCTTTCAGTCACCCCTTTTGAAAATGTGGGCCAGCTCCCTGTCTGATACAAAAAAGTTGCAATCTGAATATCATTCTGGTCATATTATTTGAAGTTCTCATTAGCTTTCATAATTGTTAAGTTAATTGCCTTGGTCTTTCTGAGTACATAGTCATAGTATCTTCATTTGATCAGTAAAAGAGAAACTTCTTTTAAAAAAAATAACAGAACAGTTAGGCAGGGATTTCTCAGAATACAAAAAGCAAAAACCATAAACAAATTAGAAAGATTAGATTTCATAACTTTTGTTTTTAAAAGATACTCTTAAGAAAATGCAAAGACAAATCTAGGCTGGAAGAAAATATTTGCAAAGCATAAATCTGATTAAAAAAAAAAAAAGACTTCTCCAGAATACATAAAGAACATTTAGACCTCAAAAATAAGAAAACTGTCTTAGAGAAAAAAATCTTTTAATGTAATGGTCAAATAAATATTTTAAATAGCAAAAGATACAGATACTTCACCAACAAAGATAGATGGATGTAAAATAAGCCAATGGAAATTCAAACTAAAATTGCCAGGAGATACCACTACATACTTACCTAGAGCTCTCATATATTGTTGGTGGAAATGTAAAATGGTACAACCACTTTAAAAAACAAGTTGGCGGTTTCTTAAAAATTAATATACATTCAACATATGACTCAGCAATTCTACTTCTCTGCATTTACCCAAGAGAAATGACACTTGGGTCCATGCAAAGACTTGTATACAAATGTTCACAGCAACTCTAGGCATAATAGCCAACAACTGAAAACAACTCTAAACCACTGATCAACAGGTGAAGGGATAAACAAATTATGGCATAATCATACAATGGAATGCCACATAGCATCAAAAAGGAATAAACTGCCCATGTACACAACAACATGGATGGATCTCAAAATCATGCTGAATCACAGAAGATGGACACAAACAAGAATGCACTGTGTGATTCTATTTACATGAAACTCTAGGAAGAAATTTAATCTACTGTGACCAAAGCAGATCCACAGTTGCCTAAGGCAAGGGGTGTGGGGCATGAGAGTGGAATGAATGGGATGGGGCACAAGGGAACTCTTTGGGGAGGTGGGAATACTCTGCACATTGACTGAGGTGGTAGTTACACAGGTGTATACATCTGTCTAAACTTGTTGAAATACACACCTAAAATTTATGGATTTTATTGTTTGTAAACTATTCTTAAGCAAAGCTGATCAGAAAAAAAAAAATCAGCGGCACAAATTGTGATCCTGGCATGCTCAGACACTCCTCTTCACAAATCATTTGCGGATTGCAATCACAGCTGTTCTGTGGCAGCCCTTGGAACTGGATTCCAGCCAGTCACTTGCTCCCAGCTGGTGTAACATCAATCATGCTGGAGAGGTCATATTTCAGCGCTTGTTTGGGGGATTTGATATACTGCCTGACCTTAAACAGGCCACTACCACCTGCAAAGGAATACTGCATTCTACAGATAAATAACTGGAGACTGATCTACTTACTATCTTCTTCTCTTATACAGTTTAACATCAACATTTTTTTCCTGTTATCAGACAAAACACAAGGCTGTAGGAAAGCCATGCAAGATAAAGATTACAAATGAGTTAGTGTCCCCAGATTTAAAGGTGGCTGATTATTTCTAAGACAAGTCATGCCACAGAGACAATTTACAAATTCCAATAAGAAACAGCTATTACTCAAGCTCTGTCTCTAACTGAGCTTTAGCAAAGCACACAAGAAAAAACTTAGCAGTTCTTGAAACAAATCTGTCACAAGACCTCCCTTCTTTCCCCTTGCTACACTCAGCAAACAAACATTGTCCAGAGCCAACAATTTGTCTTTGACTAAACAGGTTTTATTTTTTAGTTATTACCATTTTATCCTTTCAGGGGTGAAGTGATGAAGCAAAAATCTCTGCTAAATAGACCATAAAGTTTGTCACTAGTCCAAGAATTAGACATCTCAACAAACTAGACAACATTATCTAGGTATTTTTTTTTAAGCTTGCATGCGATCTGGCCCGGGGTCAAGAAAATGCTATTAAAGCATGAGTCTACTGGGAGGATGGCATTTAAGAGAAAAGGGTTGGCAGAGAGCTGACTAAATGCATAATATAGACTTACTTCCCTAGAATCCAAACACCTGAAAATTCAAATAACAGAATTTTTTTGCTCTATTATTCAAAGATGTCTGATGTTCATACTAAAAAGGCAAAGGTATTTTGAGAGAGGAAAGTGGTGTTTGAATCAAAGCAAAGCTTAGATTTAGTATAAACATGGAATATATTTACGCTACTCTAATTCTTTGAGAAGATGTTTATGATAATAACTCTCCATAAACAGGATATTCAATTTACTAGGAGTTCCTTACAAGAAGAGACTGTATAACTCTCATTTCATCCCAAGAACTAGCATAGTGCCAAGCAACAAAATGTACATTCAATTAATTTTAATTGAAATAAAATGAAAACATGCAATATGCTTCAATGTATTTTAAAAAAGAAAAGAACTCCATATATATGTTCATATATTCATATAAACATGAAAGAAATATGGCAAGATACATGCCACAGCAAAGTGGTTGTCTGAGGAGGCTTTATAAATAGCTGAGAAAAGAAGAGAAGCAAAGGCCAAAGAAGAAAGGGAAAGATATATCCAACTGAATGCAGGGTTCCAGAGAATAGATAGGAGAAATAAGAAAGCCTTCTTAAGTGAACAATGCAAAGAAATAGAGGTAAACAATAGAATGGGAAAGACCAGAGATCTCTTCAAGAAAACTGGAGATACCAAGGGAACATTTCATGCAAAGATAGGCATAATAAAGGACAGAAACAGTATGAACCTAACAGAAGCAGAAGAGATTAAGAAGTGGTGGCAAGAATACACAGAAGAACTATACAAAAAGATCTTAATGACCTGATAATTATGATGGTGTGATCACTCACCTAGAGCCAGACATCCTGGAGTGTGAAGCCAACTGGGCCTTAGGAAGCATCACTATGAACAAAGCTAGTGTAGGTGATGGAATCCAGCTGAGCTATTTCAAATCCTAAAAGATAATGCTGTGAAAGTGCTGCACTCAATACACCATCAAATTTGGAAAACTCAGCAGTGGTCACAGGATTGGAAAAGATCCGTTTTCATTCCAATCCCAAAGAAAGGCAATGCCAAAGAATTGGTTCAAACTACCAAACTCATACAGGCTAGCAAGGTAATGCTCAAAATTCTTCAAGCAAGGCTTCAACAGTGTGTGAACTAAGAACTTCAGATGTACAAACTGTATTTAGAAAAAAAAAGAGGAGCAAGAGATTAAATTGCCAACATCTGTTGGATCATAGAAAAAACAAGGGAATTCCAAAAAAAGCATCTACTTCTGCTTCATTGACTATGCTAGCCTTTGACTGTGTGGATCCACAATGAACTGTGGAACATTCTTAAAGAGATGGGAACACCAAACCACCTTACTTGCCTCCTGAGAAATCTGTATGCAGGTCAAGAAAAAACAGTTAGAACTGGATGTGGAACAATGGACTGGTTGCAAATTGGGAAAGGAATACATCAAGGCTGTATACTGTCTCCCTGCTTATTTAACTTATATGCAGAGTACATCATGCAAAATGCTGGGCTGGATGAATCACAAGCTGGAATCAAGATTGCCAGGGGAAATATCAACAACCTCAGATATGCAGATGATACTACGTTAATGGTAGAAAGTGAAGAGGAACTAAAGAGCCTCTTGATGAAGGTGAAAGAGGAGCGTGAAGAAGGTGGCTTAAAACTCAACATTAAAAAAAAACTAAGATCATAGCATCCAGTCCCATCACTTCATGATAAATTGATGGGGAAACAGTGGAAACAGTGACAGCGTTTATTTTCCCGGGCTCCAAAATCACTGTGGACGATGACTAAAGCCATGAAATTAAAAGATCTTGCTCCTTGGAAGAAAAGCTATGACAAACCTAGACAGCATATTAAAAAGCAGAGACATCACTTTGCTAACAAAAGTCCATATAGTCAAAGCTATGGTTTTTCCAGTGGTCATGTATGGATGTGCGAGTTGGGCCATAATGAAGGCTGAGCGCCAAAGAATTGATGCTTTTGAACTGTGTTGCTGGAGAAGACTCTTGAGAGTTCCTTGAACTGCAAGGAGATCAAACCAGTTAATCCTAAAGGAAATCAGTCCTAAATATCCATTGGAAGGACTGATGCTGAAGCTTCATTTTTTTGGCTACCTGGTGCAATGAATCGACTTATTGGAAAAGACCCTGATGCTGGGAAAGTTTGAGGGCAGGAGCAGAAGGCAGAGATAGAGAATGAGATGGTTGGATGGCATCAGTAACTCTTTCTTTGGAATATTATTTGTTTTTGCTGTTCTTCATTGTTACCTATTTTCTATCTCCTTATATTTTTCACTTATTTTTTTTACAGAAATTTAAACCTTATTTTCCAAAATTTCTATAAAGTTTTTAAAAATTGCTTTAATAATACTTCTAAGTTCTAAGAGCTCTTTTTTGTTCTCTGCATGTTCCTTTTTTTTATGTGGCATCTGTAGTCTTGCTTTACAGATGTAAAATATTTTCCTAGATCTTTGAAGATATTAATAGAAGGTGGTTGTTTTTTCTTTTTCTTCTCTCTGCATCTTCTGTTTCTTCCAATTCATTTTATTTTCACTTCTATCTTTCATGTGAAAGGCTTTCCTCCGATGTCTGGCGGTCTTTCTCTGTCTGCTCATGTTTAAAAGTGGGGCACTAAAAGTCGCCTGGATGTGCCTGTTGATGATGAGTTTTCCTGGAAGATGATGTGGCCGGGGCAAGTCACTGAGGACTCACTCATATCAATACTTCTAGGTCTTTTCTCTTGATGCTGCTAGAGTCTCCAGAAAAGTACCCTCCATTTCCTGTGTAAAGAAGCTCTGGGGCCTAGCAGGGAAAGAGAATCAATGCTCTCAGCACTCAGCATATAAAATTCTAATTGATCACCTATATTCTGGTACAGCACCAACCTACAACAGTTACTGGTATCCCCAAGCCAGAAACCCATTGTTTCAAAGAATAAATCACTTGTCTTTTTCTGGGATGGGGTGATTGGGAAAGGCAACTAGGGTTCTAATTATCCTAAAAAGGCAGGTTTTTTTTCCTTCTTTTTAACTCTGCCATCACCACCACATATCAAGGTACTGTGTGCCTCTAAATTTCTTGGTTATTGAGTTGCTTGGAGATAAAAAAAAAGGGGGGGTGCTCTTAGGATCTTTTTTGCTCTTGGCTTACCGTTTGGGTTTTTCAGGGATGTACTAAATAAGTTATCATTTATCACTTACTGTCCAACTTGTAGTTTTCTCCTTTTCCTCTCTTGCATGGGGTTTAACCTTTTAAAACATACCTTTACTGCCATTTTAGTGGTATTTTAAAAAATGAGAGAGAGAGAGAGATAAATGCATGTACCAATCCACTTTTCATTCAGAAGTCACCCACAGAGTTATTTTTGAAGGAAAAAACTTCAGCAGGATTCAGTGATGGATTGTCTATAAGAGGTGAGGAATGAAAGAAATCAGGTATAATTTCAAGATTTCAAGTCTGGGTGATCACAAAAATGTGATATATTTACAAGACAGAAAAAGTTGGAAAGGGAACAGATCGGGTGAGATGGTAACAGATGGTTCTGTTGGGTTTAGACATACTGAAATTGAAGTGATGGGAAACATTCAAATGGAGATGTTATATAGACAACTGGAAATGCAGTCATGGAGCATGGGGAAGGGTGAAGGCTGGATATGTATTTTTGGGAATAAACTGTATTTAACTTTATTAAGGTAAGTAAGAGTAGGAAAATATTAAAGAAGTACTTAGACTATCAGGACAAAGACCTAGCCTTGAAGAATATCAAACATCAGGGAAAAGAAGAAGAAAGGAAAGTTTTTCACTGGAGGAAAAAAAAATCAGAGATACAATTAGAAATGGAAAATAATCAATGTTGTGGGATAATATGAAACCCAATAAAAGTGTGCAAGCTTAGACAGCCACCAGACCAGGAAGTGGCTGAGACAGAACTTCAGGCTAGACTAGGAGGCCCAAAGGGGTCTTTAGGTATTACTATCATAAGCAAAGCTGAAGAATATGGACTCAAATGGGGCCTGTGGGGAGGAAGAGAGGTGAAATCAGAATCCTACAAGTCAAGGTCAGAGCAGAGGCCAAGAACTGCTGAGTCCATCCAGGCCAGCGTGTTGGGGAGGAGAGAAAACCAGTAACTGGTGGAGATTCCAACGGCTAGGTGTTGAGTGTCTCAGAGATACAGCTACGTGGTTCAGAGACTCAAACATGGGGGAAATCAGGGTAAGTCTCCAAGACTGAGAAGGAAACACAAAAGCAGGAGCTCAGATAATACCAGTCAGAGGTGGGGAAGCAGCAGAATCAGCTTAGTCAGGTGAATACTAACAGCTGACGAGGAAACTCTAATAGCCTCCTCCCTGCTAGGAACAGGCCTTAATCCTGGATTTGAGCCGAGCTGAGCTAAAAAGTGGGTTTCCCCAGTGGCTCAACTGTAAAAGAATCGGCCTGCAATGCAGGAGACTCAGGTTCAGTCCCTGGGTTGGGAAGATCCCCTGGAGAAGGGCATGGCAATCCACTCCAGTATTCTTTCCCCATGGACAGAGGAGCCTGGACGATTATAGTCCATAGGGTCACAAAGGCTAAAATAAGCACACCTAATGTATTAAAGAGACTTAAAAGGCATAGAAAACAAGCCTATGGCTACCAAAAGGGAAAGCAGGGGAGGGATAAATTAGGAAGTTGAGATTAACATATATACACTGCTATATACAAAATAAATAAACATCAAGGATCTACTAGATAGCACAGGCAGCTATACTCTATTTTGTAATAACCTGTAAAAGAATCTGAAACAGAAAATATGTGTATATATAAATAACTGAATCACTGTCCTGTACGCCTGAAACTAACATGACATTGTAAATGAACTATCAGATCAGATCAGATCAGTCGCTCAGTCATGTCTGACTCTTTGCAACCCCATGAATCGCAGCATGCCAGGCCTCCCTGTCCATCACCAACTCCCGGAGTTCACTCAGACTCACGTCCATTGAGTCAGTGATGCCATCCAGCCATCTCATCCTCTCTTGTCCCCTTCTCCTCCTGCCCCCAATCCCTCCCAGCATCAGAGTCTTTTCCAATGAGTCAACTCTTCGCATGAGGTGGCCAAAGTACTGGAGTTTCAGCTTTAGCATCATTCCTTCCAAAGAAATCCCAGGGATGATCTCCTTCAGAATGGACTGGTTAGATCTCCTTGCAGTCCAAGGGACTCTCAAGAGTCTTCTCCAACACCACAGTTCAAAAGCATCAATTCTTCAGCACTCAGCCTTCTTCACAGTCCAACTCTCACATCCATACATGACCACAGGAAAAACCATAGCCTTGACTAGACAAACCTTTGTTGGCGAAGTAATGTCTCTGCTCTTGAATATGCTATCTAGGTTGGTCATAACTTTCCTTCCAAGGAGTAAGTGTCTTTTAATTTCATGGCTGCAGTCACCATCTGCAGTGATTTTGGAGCCCAGAAAAATAAAGTCTGACACTGTTTCCACTGTTTCCCCATCTATTTCCCATGAAGTGGTGGGACCAGATGCCATGATCTTCGTTTTCTGAACGTTGAGCTTTGAGCCAACTTTTTCAGTCTCCACTTTCACTTTCATCAAGAGGCTTTTGAGTTCCTGTTCACTTTCTGCCATAAGGGTGGTGTCATCTGCATATCTGAGGTTATTGATATTTCTCCCGGCAATCTTGATTCCAGTTTGTGTTTCTTCCAGTCCAGCGTTTCTCATGATGTACTCTGCATATAAGTTAAATAAACAGGGTGACAATATACAGCCTTGACGAACTCCTTTTCCTATTTGGAACCAGTGTTTTGTTCCATGTCCACTTCTAACTGTTGCTTCCTGACCTGCATACAAATTTCTCAAGAGGCAGATCAGGTGGTCTGGTATTCCCATCTCTTTCAGAATTTTCCACAGTTGATTGTGATCCACACAGTTAAAGGCTTTGGCATAGTCAATAAAGCAGAAATTGACATTTTTCTGGAACTCTCTTGCTTTTTCTATGATCCAGTGGATGTTGGCAATTTGATCTCTGGTTCCTCTGCCTTTTCTAAAACCAGCTTGAACATCAGGAGTTCACAGTTCACATATTGCTGAAGCCTGGCTTGGAGAATTTTGAGCATTACTTTACTAGCGTGTGAGATGAGTGCAATTGTGCGGTAGTTTGAGCATTCTTTGCAGTCAAAGATGGAGAAGCTCTATACAGTCAGCAAAAACAAGACCAGGAGCTGACTGTAGCTCAGACCATGAACTCCTTATTGCCAAATTCAGACTTAACTTGAAGAAAGTAGGGAAAGCCACTAGGCCATTCAGGTATGACCTAAATCAAATCCCTTATGATTATACAATGGAAGTGAGAAATAGATTTAAGGGCCTAGATCTGATAGATAGAGTGCCTGATGAACTATGGAATGAGGTTCGTGACATTGTACAGGAGACAGGGATCAAGACCATCCCCATGGAAAAGAAATGCAAAAAAGCAAAATGGCTGTCTGGGGAGGCCTTACAAATAGCTGTGAAAAGAAGAGAAGCGAAAAGCAAAGGAGAAAAGGAAAGATATAAACATCTGAATGCAGAGTTCCAAAGAATAGCAAGAAGAGATAAGAAAGCCTTCTTCAGCGATCAATGCAAAGAAATAGAGGAAAACAACAGAATGGGAAAGACTAGGGATCTCTTCAAGAAAATCAGAGATACCAAAGGAACATTTCATGCAAAGATGGGCTCGATAAAGGACAGAAATGGTATGGACCTAACAGAAGCAGAAGATATTAAGAAGAGATGGCAAGAATACACAGAACTGTACAAAAAAGATCTTCACGACCCAGATAATCATGATGGTGTGATCACTGACCTAGAGCCAGACATCCTGGAATGTGAAGTCAAGTGGGCCTTAGAAAGCATCACTATGAACAAAGCTAGTGGAGGTGATGGAATTCCAGTTGAGCTATTCCAAATCCTGAAAGATGATGCTGTGAAAGTGCTGCACTCAATATGCCAGCAAATTTGGAAAACTCAGCAGTGGCCACAGGACTGGAAAAGGTCAGTTTTCATTCCAATCCCAAAGAAAGGCAATGCCAAAGAATGCTCAAACTACCACACAATTGCACTCATCTCACATGCTAATAAATGAACTATAGTGCTCAATTTTATTATTATTTTTGTGTGTGTGCGACATGGGGCTTTTAGTTCCCCCACCAGGGATTAAACCTGCACTGGAAGCATGTAAGTGCAGAATCTTAACCACTGGCCTGCCAGAAAAGTCCAAATTCTACTTCAATTGTTTAAATCAATTAAAGAGAACTGGGCTTAAATTAGGGGAAAAACATTGTTTGCAATCAAAGAACATGTCCATAAATAAAGAAATAATTAAGTATATGTATCCATACTGAAATAATAGGGCTTCCCAGGTAGCTGTAGTGGTAAAGAACCCGCCTGCCAACGCAGGAGACATTAAGAGAAGTGGTTTCAACCCTGTGTAGGGAAGAGCCCCTGGAGGAAGAAATGGCAATCCACTCCAGTATTTTTACTTGAAAAATTCCATGGACAGAGCAGCCTGGCAGGCTACAGTCCACAGGGTCTCAAAGAGTCAGACGTGACTGAAGCGACTTAGCACGCACTGAAATAAAACACAGCAATCAAAAATAATGATGTAGTTCCTAGTGACTGACATGGGACACTCTCAATACAGGTCTTTTTGGTAGGGATAAAAAATGGCACACCATCATGAACTATACAAACAGTTTTTGGTTTTGACAGAGAGAAAGAGGTCTGCCAAACATAGAGGGTCCTTCAGGGACAACACTTATCATTGCAGGTCATTACGTGTTGACACAGTCCACACTGCAGAGATGCTGAGTCAGGGAGGAAGTAAGAAAAGGCCAGTGGATTGGGGTCAAAGGAGGTCATCACTGACCTTCAAGTTGAGCAGTAGAGATAAGAAAAAGACCGCAGAGGGACGGAGATGATAGGTGAATAGTGACGGTGGTCTCTACACCGTCTAACTTTCAAGAGAGGAAAGAAATACTAAAGCTGGCACACAGAAAGGTGCAATGAAGACTTTTTAGACTAAGGGCGATCTGGGAGTATGTGAAGTTAGAACGGGAAAGCCCCTCAAAAGACAGTAAGTGCAGATGTTGTGGAGAGCACAGGGCCAGGGGACAGACAGTTTGTCGAATGTTAGGGTTCGAAAGGAACCTCGGGACCACCTTACCACCTTATTTTATAGTTGAGAAAACTAGGCGGGGTGTGTGGGTAAGATCATGGTTTGGAATCCAGATTCTCTCTCTTAGCAGCTTAGAAAGTGCTTTGATCCACCAGTTCCTCATTTTGAAACAGATATAAGAGCTGCATATTTCATAGCTTTATCTCCATCATCACCATTATTATTGTTGTTATTATTTAACACTTATAAACATCCATCATGCCTGTCACTCTTTTAGTGCTTCACACATATTAACCTTTGTAGTAACCTGGTGAAATAAGAGCCAGTTTTATTCCCATTTTGCAACACAGAACCGAGGCATGGAAAGACATTAGTTGCATGGCCTGAAAGTGATAGAACCAAGATTCAAAGCAGGGCAGCTGGCTTCTGAATCCAAGCTCTCAATTATTCAGCTGCTGCCTCTAAATCAGGTCATGTGACAAACAGAAAGAGCCCCTGTTCCCACAGAGAAAGTCAGGGCCCAAATGACTCAGAATGAGAAATTCCCAAGCTCAGAGGTCTCATGGCCTATAGGTCAAACCCTATCTCAAGGGTTATTCCAAGGTTTTTTTGTTCTGTTGGAATGGCCTGAGTCAAGCATTGCTTAATACAGGGCGGGTCATGATTCACCATCTGGTAGTCCTGGGTATGTGGGATGTTTCAGTTTATAATTGTAACACAACTGATTTTATATCTTCCATTATGGTGCCTCATGATGAATGTTCAAACCATGATAAAGTAGCTCCAGACCATGCTGGCTTCCAGCAGGCTTGTCCACCCAGCTCAGCAGCAGCTGGAAATCACCTCCATTTAAAGGAGCACACCTTCCCCTTCTAAGTGAGGAAGGCGCCTCTTGACATAATGGGTGTCCTGATCAGCAATCCTGGTGAAAGGGCTGGAGATGGGAGTAAAGGCTGTAGCTGAGTGGCCAGGATCAAGACAGCACAGACCACGGTGGAAAGGGAGTGGTCCTCAGCTTTCCAGGTAGGGGGCACGCCATGGTCTACAAAGCATACTCCCTGCAACGGGCATCTTGGCTTTTAAAAAGCAGCTTCTGCATCCAAGATTTTCTCCAAATAGAGGGACTCAAAAATGCTTCACTGGAGTCTTCACAATGTACATAACAATAGAGACAATTACAGATCAACAGCTGCAAGACCCAAAATGGTCACTGCTTTCTTCTTTGTGCCTATAATAAAACTCATTAGGAGCTTAATGAGAATTTTCCTCCTTTATGTTAATCTGAAGACCTAGCACTAATTAAAAACCCAGAATTCTCTCCCCGAGCCTAGGGCAGAAGAGAGGGGAAATCTGGTGAGATATCCATCCTTCCAATAGATGCTTATAGGGGCCTTTTAAATGGAAGGTTCTGGATTCAGTATGTAGAGAGTGGAGGTGAGAGATGGTACAAAGATGGGGGTAGGGTCCAGCTGCTCCTCTTCATTAATTTATGATTTACTACGTGGTAGGTGACAGACAGGGGCTTCCCTGGTGGCTCGGATAGTAAAGAATCTGCCTGCAATGCAGGAGACCTGGATTCAATCCCTGGGTCAGGCAGATCTCCTGGAGAAGGACATGGCAACCCACTCCGGTATTCTTGCCTGGAGAATTCCACGAACAGAGGAGTCTGGCGGGCTACAGTCCATGGGATCGAAGAGAGTTGGACGCCACTGAGTGACTCTCACACACACACACACACACACACACACACACACACACACACACACACATACAGAGTGAGGGCTCCAGACTAGCACTGTGGCTAATCCCAGCGAATCCACGCCCTATACTCTGGGTGAACCACCTAGTCTCTCCAAGCTTCCACTTCCTCATAATTAAAATGGAGACAGTTATAGGACTGTCCTTACCATGTTGCTGAAGAAATGAAATAATGCATTTAAAAAATTTTGTAGAGTCTCCAGTACATAATTGGAGCTCATTATATGTTAGTATTTTTATGAATAACAAAAAGCAGATAAGAATCATATAAATCATGGTATTCATAAAGATAAAATTCAGTGTTTCAAATAGAAATACACTTTGAAGGTGTTTGGTCCTCTGTAAGATTAGAAGTTTCAGAAAATATTTGACAAGCATGAAAACTGTGAAGTCCTCCCCAAATAAGGATGACTTGTCTCTGCAATGCCCCCTGAAGCTCAGCCCATCTCTGGATTGCTACACGTGCTAACCCCACTGTGTTTTGGAGTTGGCCACTCTCCGCTCCGGGTCTCACTTTGTAGCCTTGTTTTCTAGGGCCCTGTCCCTCCAAATGCAAAAGCAGCCCTCCTGCATCTTTATCTTCTCATTGCCACCTTCCCAGCTCCTCCACCTACACGGCTGCCTATGACAGTTCTCCACTGTTCACACCGCATCCTCACATAGCCTTAAAATCTTTTTTTCTTCCGTAAAAACTTGTGCCCTCCAGGAACAAAGATCAGAAATGTGACCAAAAGTCTGGGTAACTACTCTCCTCCCTTAGGGATTTTTCCACGTGTCCTTTGCTGACCTGGCAAGATATGGGGTGAGGGAAAGTTTGTTACGAGTCCCCTCTAGGTGGGGAGTCCAGCATTCACCCACTTTAAACCCCTGTCCTTGCCCTATAGGGCAAACCCCATTATCGCTGTTTGGTTTCACTTTTTCAAAGTGAAGGGGCCCATGAACTTCCTCCCTGGACCCAGATGCCAAGGAACTGCAGCGGTGGTACAGGAAAATGACAGGTGCTGCCAGAGGGGACTGCCTCCAGGTCCCCAGGGAGGAGCAGCAGCAATTCAGCCTTGGGCTCTCCCTGTGGAGTTCCAGCCCCCAGGACGCATGTGGATGAGGTAGGGCCGCTCACCAAGCCCAGGCAGGATGTTAATGAGAGCAAAGCGCGTGGGAATGTCATCAAATCACTCGGTGCTTTGGGGTCTATTCCGGGGCTCAACCAGGTCTGATTGCATAATAGGCCCATTTGACATAATTGGAAGTGGAAGCTGGCAGTTTCTTGGCTTGTTTGGAACCTGTGGCAGCTGGCATGAGAGACAGAGGGGCCCGGCATCATCGAGAGTGAATCTGGGCAAGTGCAGGAAAGGCAGGGGCTGCCCCCTACCGCTTGGCAGGCTGGAATGACGGTGGCAGGAGGCATGCTGCTGTCCTCTGCCCCACGCCAGCATCTCCCATCCTGACCTCCTGGAGCTCAACCTCTGCAGCCCTCAAAGGTGTGACTGTTAATCTCCACCAGGAAAAAATCAGGTCTAGGGAAGCGAAGGAAGCATGCCTCCTCTATTTTTATCCTTTTGAACTTTTCATTTTGTATTGGGGTATAGCCCACGTTGTGACAGTTTCAGGTAAACTGCAAAGGGACTCAGCCATACATATACATGTATCCATTCTCCCCCAAATCCCCTCTCCCATCCAGGCTGCCACATAACATTGAGCAGAGTTCGATGTACTACACAGTAGGTCCTTGTTGGTTATCCATTTTAAGTAGAGCAGCGTGTACACATGGATGGACCTATAGAGTGTCATTCTGAGTGAACTAAGCCAGACAGAGAAGGAGAAATATTGTATGACATCCCTTATAAGTGGAATCTTTTCCATTTCTTTTTAAAATAAAGCCCAAGGCTGTCTGGAGTCTGAGGCTCCTCTCTCTGTCAGTTCGGGCTCTGCACCTTGGTGGGGTCAGGTTTGGCATGGCCATATCTAATTTGAAACTTTGGGGTTGAGATAGTTCTATTATATTGTGGTTATGGGCACAGGCATTGAAAGTATCACCCCATGGATGACTTGCTGATTGTTAAGGGGGCAGCTTTGTAACGGAGGGATCCACTGTCACGTCCTAAACCCGTGGATCAACCTTAGCCTCCAGCCTCCCCATGGATACAGTATTCTGTGTACCAGACCAGCTAGAATCTGTGTCACTAAATGATGGAACCTGCATCTAGTGAGCCTTTAGACCTAAGTCCTAGCTTACAGAAAATCCAGGAACTGGAGGGACAAGTTAAATGACACCAAGATAAAACAATCAGATCCAGAATATGGCATGTGTCATCAGATCAGATCAGATCAGTTCAGATCAGTCGCTCAGTCGTGTCCGACTCTTTGCGACCCCATAAATTGCAGCACGCCAGGCCTCCCTGTCCATCACCAACTCCCAGAGTTCACTCAGACTCACATCCATCGAGTCAGTGATGCCATCCAGCCATCTCATCCTCTGTCGTCCCCTTCTCCTCTTGCCCCCAATCCCTCCCAGCATCAGAGTCTTTTATAGGCCAACTCATTCTTTTTCAACAAGTAAAAATTGAGGGGGGGGTTGTTTTAGATGAAAAGATTTGACATTTTAGAGTTATAACAACCAGAAACAACAACAACAGAACAAAACAAAGGGCTGTAGAGTCAGACAGGCAGGGCTTACTCACATCTGGTCTTTGCCACTTATAGGCATGTGGCCTCAGACAACTTCTCTGAGCCCTATTTCCTTACCTGTGAAAGGGGAATAAATGCATTCTACTTCACAGGGCTGCTGTGAAGATTAACTGAGAAAATGCACAAAAGCCTTTAGCACGGTACATGGGCATACTGAATACTCCAAATCAGTAGCATTAGTAAATATCATAGCAGAGACCTGCAGATGAACCAAACTATTCCTGTGGCGTGCCTTGCCACCTGATGCTATCGGTCTTCCTCCTCACCACTTACCAGTTGCTTTACTTCACAATGCCTAACCCACCCTATTGAAATGCATGTGTGTGCGCTCAGTCGCTCAGTCCTATCTGACTCTTTGAGGCCCCATCAAGGCTTCTCTGTCCATGAGATTTTCCAAGCAAGAGTACTGGAGTGGGTTACCACTTCCTTCTCCAAGGAATCTTCCTGACCCAGGGATTGAACCCATGTCTCTTGCATCTCTTGCATTTGCAGGCAGATTGTTTACCGCTGAGTCACCTGGGAAGCCCCCTATTGGAAATATCACCTCCCAAACACAAAGCCCTTCACATAGTACCCCTTCCTGAGTTGAAGATGGAAAAGGCACCAGAGGCCTGCTTATGCAGGACTACATGACAGCATGTGGAGCAGACGCCGCTGGTGGCCCGCCCCGACCCTTGGGCCTTTACCATTTCAGGGCCTGCCTCCAGCACTCCTCACTTTGTCCCAGGGCTTTCCTGGATGGCTAGAACCCGCTCTGACCAGAGAAGTGTAGCCAGATGGAAATGCCAGCAAATTAGGCCACTGCACCCCCCGCCCCGTCCTCCTTTCAACAATTTTCCATCAAAGACAAACAGGAGTTGGGGAATAGATATCCCAGCTCCCTTGCCCCTGTGAATGTATTCCAAACTGTTACGCAGAAATCCATGGCAGGGTTAAGTTCTACTCAGACACAGTGGAACAAGCTAGATTACACACACCCCCTTATTAGCTTTTTTCCCTCCTCCAAATTACCTTCCAACCTGCCACCCATGTGTTCTAGGACCACCTCCCAAATAAGCCACTTGTGCCAGAAGTTTAGTCTAAGGTAACCCAAACTAAGACACCACATGAATGAGTTTGGATTTTACCCTAAGGGCAGCAGGAAGCTGTTGAAATACTCTCTGAACTGCAAATATTCATATCATTCTAGAAATCCAAGTTCTGCCCCAGTCTTTGACTTTCCACTATCAGTGCTAGGTTTGGAATCTAGTACGAGCATCAGGGTTGTGTCTCATTTACATCGGATGCTCCCCATGTAGTGCCTGTCACAGTGGACTGCCTCCATCTTCTGCTTGACAGCACCCCCGCCCCTTTCTGCTTCTCAACAGGAAAAACAGGCACAGAGGTTGGAGGTAACCCCAGAGATCTTGTTACACAGAGCATATGCATTGTAGACACTTGGCTGCAAACAACCACATAGAAATTAACTGTTGCTTTCCCCTTGGAGATATCTGAAGTTGAAGTGTAAAGTCCTGGAGAAGACACCATGCCAGTTGTAGCAAGAAACATCTAGAAGGGATGAAGGTTTGAGGAAGCATCTGGCTGCCTGTGAGTCCAGCGCCAGGCAGGGGACCTACCTTCCATGGAATAACAGAGAAAACCCAGGGAAAGACTGGTGGGAAACTGCTTCGCTCTAATAAAGGAGATCCTAAGCCCCCTGTCATGCTTCAAAAGCAGTACCCACAAGCATGCTGATGAGACCAGAATAAACCATAAGCAATACGATCAGGCAGCTGGCTAATGCATTGTCAAGACTTTGCACACTGCTCTAGGAACTACTGAAACAGTATGGGTCCAAGTGATTGTTACGACGGAATATCCTTGTGAAAATCTTTCCAGCAGAACGTAAGATCATCCCTCCAACACTTCTGGGTAACAATTTTTTTCCCTTCTCATAAGAAGCACATGGAATAAATGAACTGAGCTTATTGTTATATTATTATTGTAAAGCAAGACACTCCAATAACCTGTATCTTGGCTACAAACTGGAAGGTAAGGTTAGGAAATCCTTTGCCTCTGTTAGGTAGGTAGAATAGGGAACAGGAGTCCAAACTGGAGGTGGCTAAAAGACAAGGAATGGAAAACCCCACGAAAATAGAGCAAAAGAAGGTCCGAGGACCAGAGTGAGGACCTCAGGTAAAACAAACAACACTCCTGGCTGGCCCAATTTACATAGGACAGGCCCAGGGAGAGATAAACATATAAAAAGAGGAGCCAAAGCTAGCTCACTCTCTCTCTCCCCCTCGCGCTGGGGTGCTCTTCTCGCGTCTTTGGATTGACGTGCCCTCATGCCTCAGAGATGGATTTTCCTGCTATCTTCTAAATAAAATAGAGCTGTAACACTGATTTGTCTAAGAGCTATAACATGGTCCTTTCGAGACCTGAGAGCTATAACACGGTCTATCCAGGACCCGAGAGCTGTGACACGCTGAGGGGGCTTTAATGTCCGTCACTCCAAATCTTTGTTGTGACGAGACAAAGAACCGAGGAGCATACACTTGTGTGGCACCTCTACCTCTTCATTTATCAATCATTCTGGTTTGCTTTTTGTTTGTAGTTTCAAAAAAAAGAAAGAAAGGCAGAGACTTGCCCTATAAGAGTCCCTAAAGAGACCAGAGAGTTAAGACTGGGTGTCATCATGGATGCATAATTTCTGCCCCAAGGAAAGTAATAAAAGAGGTCAGGTGCTCACCCAACTGCACTGGCAGGAGCTCAGCCCCAGGTAACAGTAAGCCCTGTGTCCTCACTACACCAGTGACCTAAGCCAGGTCCAGGTTCCTGGGCCACCTGGACTGATCAACAGTCTGTCCAGAGTAGTGAGGGTACACCTCAGGATTGCTGGGTATCACATTTGATGGGGAAAAAAAGTAATAAAAGAGGGTGAGACAAATCTTTAGGAATGGTCTCTTTATTTGGTGCCCTCTAAATTTCATCTAAATGCAATTTAAAAAAAAATCAAGGTACAGACCTTCCCGGGACAAGGAAGCATCCCTGATTTGCAGAGAACCCAGAACAATGTGAGCCTCCCCAGTGGGTCAGCGGTAAAGAATCTGCCTGCAATGTAGGAGCCACAGGTTCAATCCCTGGGTCATGAAGACTCCCTGGAGAAGGGCATGGCAACCTACTCCAGTATTATTGCCTGGAGAATCCCATGGACAGAGGAGCCTGGTGGGCTGCAGTCCACAGGGTCACAATGAGTTAGACACAACTGACGTGACTTAGCATGAAGGCACATACAGAACAAATGCTCCTTAAAACACATGGCCAACAGCTGAGATTTCTAAGTTGGGCCACTAGCTCTGCCTGGGTAGCATTTAGTTCAATGACATCAGCTGAAACTTCACACAGGGCCACTTTGGCCTACCCTGAACTTTGGGACATCTGGTATACCATGCTCCTCTCTACCCTGTTCTTATGCTGCCTTAAAAATTAGAAGCCCACATCTTTACCTTTACACAATTTAAATTTATCAGAAAAAGAGGAACTCTGATGTGAAGCTGAAGCTTCAGTACTTTGGTCACCTAATGCAAAGAGCTGACTCATTGGAAAAGACCCTAATGCTGGGAAAGATTGAAGGTAGGAATAGAAGAGGGTAGCAGAGGATGAGATAGCTGGTTAGCATCACCGACTCAATGGACACAAGTTTGAGAAAATTCCAGGAGATGGTGAAGGACAGGGAAGCATGGTGTGCTGTAGTCCATGGGGTCACAAAGAGTCAGATACAACTTAGTGACTGAACAACAACAACAACAAATAATGTTTTTAGTAGACATTTGTAAATGCAATAATTTTGCCTTAGGGGGGGAAATGCATATTATTCAATTTAGGTCTAAATCTTGAGTGACTGTTTAAACCAGATAGAGACCATGAATCTAAGATTAAATTTCAGTGTAAATTCTTGAGACAAACATCTATGGATTAACAGAGTTAAAATGTAATCTTGTTTCAAGGAAAGAAGGAAGGAAGGAGAGAAAAAAGTTTTTCTAAAGATGTCTTAAAAAGGGTTATTATAACCAAAAGTTGATATTCTCCCAATTAGAGATGAAATATACAAAAATTCTTTGCCCTAAGTTAAGTCCATTCAGTCAGTTCAGTCGCTCAGTTTTGTCTGACTCCTTGTGAACCCATGGACTGCAGCACACCAGGCTTCCCTGTCCATCACCAACTCCCTGGGCTTGCTCAAACTCATGTCCATCGAGTCAGTGATGACATCCAACCATCTTATCCTCTGTTATCCCCTTTCCCTCCTGCCTTCAATCTTTTCCAGTATAGGGTCTTTTCCAATGAGTCAGTTCTTCACATCAGGTGGCCAAAGTATTGAAGCTTCAGCATCAGTCTTTCCAACTAATATTCAGGACTATTTCATCCTATTTCCTTTAGGATGGACTGGTTGGATCTCCTTGCAGTGCAAGGGACTCTCAAGAATCTTCTCCAACACCACAGTTCAAAAGCATCAATTCTTCGGCACTCAGTTTTCTTTATGGTCCAACTGTCACATCCATACATGACTATTGAAAAAACCACAGCTTTGACTATATGGACATCTGTCAGCAAAGTAACGTCTCTGCTTTTAATATACTATCTAGGTTTTTTCTTCCGAGGAGCAAGAATCTTTTAATTCCATGGCTGTGGTAAGAAACTCACACACTGGCTGTCTTCAGAGTAGAAGGAATGTGATGGTTTGGTTTTAGCATTTAATTCAGCAATGCACTTGCAGACTGCATTTAAAGTGTAGAGATATAAATTTGATCCAACTGATCTCATTTAACAGTTTATACAAGAAGCCTCAATTCACATTTTCTCCATTGGCTTTGCTTTAGCACTTTCAAATTGAGTAGGTCTGTTTGGACTCTCACCCTCACACCCAATATATGGATAAATATAGAGAGAAATAATCAATGGGAGGAAAACTAAGATTTGGGTCATATAACAACTCTGCTTAGTTGGCATCCAAACACATAATTCACATGGCTGAAAAGGCCCCCATGATTGCTTATCCATTACATACCAATTGCTGAAAAGGCTATCTTTATCAAATGCATAGTTCAGGAATCCTGTAAGCATTTAGTATTTAAATCCCACTTACTGAAAGGCCAATGCATAGTAAGTAATCCATGTGTGAAATTAAATCCAACCCTAAGGAATATTTATATACATGTTGTTTTTAATCCTGTCTGAAGCCTTTCCAAGAAAATACTATGCTGAAGGATCAAAAGGCAATTGAACCAACGTGACTCCAAACTGCCAACCTCCTATTCCAAGGAATATCACCTTAGCAATCACCATCTGCTTCAATAGAAAACATCCAAATAGATATGCCCATAGCCCACTTAAAAAAGAAGTTCATTTATCCAATATTAGGTTGCAGAAATTTTAAAATGACTACTCCTGACTATAAAGAGCCATTGAGCATTTGCATGCTTTTCTATTTGCTTCTGCTTCGAGTCTATTGCTACTGCAGTCACCACTTCCTTCTTGATTCACACAGTACCGAGTGGGCTACCTGCTGGAAACCTGCCTTTCTTCATGGCAGCCTCTTAACCTCCAAGAGTCATTTTACTAAAGGAGTCGGGGAGGGCCAAGAGTGTGGATGACCCTGGGAAGTTTGTTAAAACTACAGCAAGAGCTATCAAATCACAACCCCACAAACAAAGGTAGGTAATGTCACCACACAAGTAAAAGGGAAAAAAAGCTCTAGTTTTGCTGACTCTGATGAGATACTGTCATGCAAATTGGGCTGGAAAAGAATGTAAGGAAACTTAGAAGGCACCTAACCTGCTCTATTACCCAACTCAGCCCTCTGTATTCAAAGGCAAAATTGTCTCTTATTAGACAAGAGGAACGGAGAAGGCAATGGCACCCCACTCTAGTACTCTTGCCTGGAAAATCCATGGACGGAGGAGCCGGGTGGGCTGCAGTCCATGGGGTCACGAAGAGTCGGACACGACTGAGCGACTTCACTTTTACTTTTCACTTTTGTGCATTGGAGAAGGAAATGGCAACCCACTCCAGTATTCTTGCCTGGAGAATCCTAGGGACAGGGGAGCCTGGTGGGCTGCCGTCTATGGGGTCGCACAGAGTCGGACACGACTGAAGTGACTTAGCAGCAGCAGCAGACAAGAGGAAAATCCACCTACCTCCTCTGAGTGTGCATTGAGTTTCTATAGAACTTAAATCCACCCAACAAGATTCCTTAACAGTTTTGCCCAAGTTGACAGCGAACCAAGAACAAAAGCAGAGATTTCTGGCTGCAAAAAACAGCTTTGCAGCATTTGCTTTCCTTTCCTTCCTGCCTTTGGATCTAAAGGATGAAGCACAGGTGAGAAGCAGGGCTAACAAGTGCATGGCTCACACCATGCCCTGTGTTCAGAGATTCCAGCACTGGGAGCCTGTGCAAGGAAGCTGCCTAGGGGCTGTATGGTCAGGCTGTCTATGGAGCTGCTCCAAGTTGTGGCTTCCATCCCTCACGTGTGGAAATGGTACACCTAGCTCTTGATCCCTACTCCTCTCCATCTCCTCCAGCACCTCACCATCTTTTCTCTTCTCTGTGCCCTCTGTCTTAATAAAGTTTTCTCTGGGCATTATCTCAGAGAAGACAATGGCACCCTACTCCAGTACTCTTGCCTGGAAAATCCCATGGACGGAGGAGCCTGGAAGGCTGCAGTCCATGGGGTCGCTGAGGGTCGGACACAATTGAGCAACTTCACTTTCCCTTTTCACTTTCATGCATTGGAGAAGAAAATGGCAACCCACTCCAGTGTTCTTGCCTGGAGAATCCCAGGGACGGGGGAGCCTGGTGGGCTGCCGTGTTTAACCCCTTCTCTGCTTTATCCTACAAATTTATAAACTTGGATTCTCATTTCATATTCATAAATTTTTAGTACTACATATAATGTACACTATTTTATCATCTTTACACACTATCATTGGCTATTCATAACCAGTCTTGAACTGGGGAAGGGTCATTATATATAAAGTATCCCTGATAGTCTGAGGAGTGGGCAAAGTTCTGTGAATGAGAGTTTTTTGTTTTCCAAATCTCGTCATTAAGAAATCATATCCTATATATAACTCTATAGGTGACGTCAAATTCTCCTTTTCCTCTTTTAATGAAATTGAAACTATTTTCACTATCATTCTAATAAAAAGCATATGATAACTTTTAAAATAATAGATATAAAGCATCCTAGTCTCCTCAGTTAAATGGGTGTGTGCACACTCAATTGTGTCCGACTCTTTGGGACCCCATGGATTGTAGCCCACCATTTTCTTCTGTCCAAGGAATTATAAACTCCTTTAGATAGGACTAAGTCTACTTTAATGGTTTCTGATCAATGAGTGATAAAGATACGGGCTAATGTTTACTTCAAATCTGCTGTATGTCAGGTACTATTCTAAGAACTAAAAATTAACTCATTCCTCATGATGCATTTCTATTAACTCCATTTTACAGATGAGAAAACTCGGGCATGGAATGGTTAAGTAATCTGCATGAGTTACAAAACTTGGAAGTAGTTAATGATAAATGGAAATAAACATGGCAGGAATCTTCATTTCTTTCGTTATTTCCTGTGCAGCTAACCAACTTCCTCACATTCTCTACGGATATCTCAAAAGTAAACAACAGTAAATCAAAAAAATGAGAACTGAATGGTTCTCACTGGTCCAGATCCACGAAGTCCACAGTTTCCGGTATAATTTCTAGTTCATTTGTTAGCTTGCAATACTTTCCCTTGCTCTTAGAAATACTTAAACTAATTGTGTCCAAAAATAAACCTGACTAGATACTGTTCAACTATTTTAACCTTTATAATTAGTTTCTAGTTACCAAAAGTATTATTTGCAGATACTATTAATATATGATTCTCACTTACAACTATTTCTGCCACAGAGAAGATTGTGTATAAAACACAAAGGGAGAAAATTAAACTCAGATTTCTTTTTCGATGAACTCTATTGGCTTATAAGCATTTCCAAACCTATGTCAGCCTCTTAGCAAATGACTTTTGCAAAAGTAAAAAAAATACATCCCTTTGAACGTCTCTGTATCCCTGTAGGGATGTGATGAAAACATAAATAATCTATGCTCATGGACAATTAGAAACTGAAAGTGAGTTCTGCTTCTACATATAAAGAAAGAATAAAATAAAAATCACCCATAATCCCATCATTCAAAAATCAACTATTCAACATTTCAGCACATTTATCTTCAGTCTTTTTTTTTTTTTCAATTTTTTTTAAACAAAACAAATAGGCTATCTTTGAGTTTGCTTTTTTGTCATCATTGTTGTTGTTTCTAATATATCTTTGTCTTTTGCTTGAACTATTTATTCAAGAAGTTTGTCCCCTCATTCCCAGGATTAAAGTGCTATTGTCTCCCTACCCTTCTGTAATGTATTCATCTCCTTCAAAGGCAATTCAAATTATTGACAGAAAAATCATTTTAGTTATTCTGCTGTTTCTTATTTGGAAGATAAATTCTTCAATTAAAGTTAAGGATTAACAAAGCCCTAGGTGATTAGCTCCCAACATTTCCAAAGGTGACTTAGCTCTTCTCAGTTGGTAATTCTTACAGATGATAGCTAAAGGTATGCACAATGAAAGGGTCAAATTGAGGTTCTCTGAACCTCTGCTCTCTATTTCTGTTAATGGCCTTCCTGGTGTTAGAGATTTGTTTAATGATCAATAGTGGTTTCTCTTCCTACCACTGAGTGTTTCAGAAAGTAGCATAACCAAATCAATGTTTAACTGGATTCTTTGGGTCTGAAATGGCCAAGTAGGAGTTGAAGGGAAGTCTCCATAGAAACCAACCTCCCAGGAAGTTGCCAAAGGGTTAGTGTGAAGTGAAATAAAGCCACACAGATGTCACGAAGGGAAGAAATACTTTGAAGCTGGGCTAACTTCAGAAGTTCCTTGATTAAAATAAGCCACTTTAAAGGCCCCAAACCACCAACCTCATGGTTTTATGGAGTGTCTTTAATGTGAAATGGGCCTGAGTCACTCTAAACCTCACCCAAGGGTGACCAAGGTAGTACCTTTGCAAAACAAAGACGAAGAGACTCCCTTGGCTGGCTCTGTGGACTTTGCATTCACTCAGAATCTGGAAGAAAACAGTTTATATTCATTTGCAAGACTGCAGGACCGGAATAAAGCTTTAGAAGGGCAGTTGCCGCCTCTACGAGAGACCTGGTATGGAAGATATTCTGAAGGTAAATGTAAAACCCAGCAAGAAGTTTGTGGGTGTGGGCAAAGGAGAGCTACTGATAGATTAACCTGTCTACCTCTATAATCTATGAAGTTTCTTAATTGTTGAAATATAAAGGAACATTTGTCAACAGGAGGTAATGTTTGTCTATTTTAAGTAATCTGGACACGTTAGAATAGGTGTGTGAACTAGGAACTAAGGGCTTTTCATCATTCCACACGAGAAGGAAATAATCATTTTGTGTCAGCTTGGTTTATAGTCCTTTTGATATTTATACCTAGCTTTGCCAGGCAATTAAAATTCTTTTCCAATAGACCTTAGATGTGACAAATACTGTTTCATTCCACTTAAATGAGATGACTATGAGTCAAATTTATAGTCAGAAAGTACATTGGTAGATGCTAGGGGCCAGGGGGCGGAGAAGGCAATGGCAACCCACTCCAGTACTCTTGCCTGGAAAATCCCATGGACGGAGGGGCCTGGTGGGCTGCAGTCCATGGGGTCGCTAAGAGTCGGACACGACTGAGCAACTTCACTTTCACTTTTCACTTTCACGCATTGGAGAAGGAAATGGCAACCCACTCCAGTGTTCTTGCCTGGAGAATCCCAGGGACAGGGGAGCCTGGTGGGCTGCCGTCTATGGGGTCGCACAGAGTCGGACACGACTGAAGTGACTTAGCAGCAGCAGGGGCCAGGAGGAGAGGTGGGAATGGGGAATTAGTGTTTAATGGGGACCGAGTTTCAGTTTAGGAAAGTGAAAAGTTTGGGAGATGGATGATGGTGAGAGTTGCACAACAATGTGAATGTACTGAACTGCATAAATATGGTTTGTATAAATATAGTTAAATATGATTAAAAGAGTATGTTTTATATTATGTGACTTTTACCACAATAAAAAAATTAAACCAATTCCACAGATAAAAATGTGATTATGATAATCATGCATTTCAGTTGGATTTTAAATGTAAATCAATCTCTCCAGTGCCATTTCATGCATCAGGCTTTGTTGTTTTGAAAGCAGTACTATAGAAGTGAATCCATTCTGATGTGCATTTGGAAACCACTCCAAACTGAACTCATTTACTGCAGTACAGATGAGTGGATGGGGCACCCTCTCCCCAACCCCTGATTCTTCATGATCATCTGCAGAACTCAGAGAATTTTTCCCATTATGATTGGAAGATCCAAGCCAGAAGGGGCTATAAATTCTCCTGTGGCATTTTACAAGATATAAAATATTTTATGACAATCATGATGATACTTAAACAGATGATACTTAGACATTCTAACCTGGGAAGAGATACATGCATATATACATATGTATATGTGATATATATACACACATACACACATATGTACATTTTTTTTTTCTTTTCTTCACATTCTGTATTATTAACACAAGTAAGTTCCCATTATTGGCCAGGATATATATATTCTGTGTGTGTGTATATATATATGCATTCCTTTTCAGTACCTAGTAAGTCTTAGATCTAGACCGAGTACTAGTACTAGGTAGGTATCTAGACCTAGTACCTAGATCTAGAATGATCTTCATGGCTACTTTCTATAGAACTGATAACCTTTGACTGGTTCTATATAGCCTTTTGTTGTTGTTGTTTGACTTTCTAAGCATGTTAGTAGGAATATTCCTCTTAGACTCATTGAATAATTCATTTTTTATCTAAACCTTCCATCTAGAGTTTTAAGATTTTGATAACCAAAGGGTAAAAGCTGATTCTAATGTGCTAGAGTCTAACTTGGAAATGTTCTTATTTTTGAAATTGCAAAATCACATTAATAATAAATAACAATGGGATGGCAAGCATTCTGAACACTATTTCAAGAGACCCACATTCTAACCCCAGCTTCACCAAATACCAAATAGTATGACTTTAGGCAAGTTGCTTCATCAATTTTCTTCACCTGTAAATCAAAGGTAAAAGTAACACATACCTATACCACTTCAGGAGAAGCAAATTAAATAATAGGGTGATATTACCCAAATCATAGCATAAAAATAAGGTGTAGTCACATTGCTGAAATATACTTTGCTGAAAATATTTACATTTTAAAATCCAACATGTTTTGGGTCTTGCTTGATATCCTGGTATTCTTGAAAGAAAAGAAGGTCATAGAGATATTCTTCAGGTGATCATTCAAATGTTTTAAGGATAGAAACACATAATTGCCCAGGAATTTTTCCATTTAAAATGCAAAGTGGGACTACAGGATAGTCTGCACAACAATCTCAACATCAGAATGCATCCAGATTGTTATGAGGAAAGGACAAGGAGGTCATTCACGTAGCACTGGGTATGGTAGTAGTCCCAAGGGCCCAGGCTAATCAAACTGAAAAATGAAATCCACATGGATCTCTTGAGCTTCTCTGTTTCCTAATGAGCTTCTCTGGTTCTTTAACACTGTAGCCCTGGGTTATTTCATCAAGAAGAATATTGATATTGTATTAGAGTGGCAACTTGTGGGAATTCATTTCCCTACTTGCAGTGGGGGAGTGGATTATTTAATTGGGAACATTCAATGATAAGCATTGCATATTCCTATTACACACTCAAGTTCCATTTCTTTATCACCTCTCTAATACCTATCCATCTATTAATCTATTATACCTGAAAAGAGAACTTATTTTCACTTCTTAAAGTTATGTTTTTTTTCTGATTTCTATTTATTTGGGAGGGATTTCATAAAATTAAAACAAATCAATGTTTCTATTTTCCATGTCTGAATAACATTTCTAGTCAATACATTGTTAAATGTGCAATTATTCCTTTAAATATTAATCGCAGAGGAAATGAGGAAAGCAGAAATTAAATCCTGAGTCTAGGCTAATATTCTATCATTTGCCATTATGTGGGCCCCTGCTTTATATTTTTCGTCTTCACATTCAGCCTATTGGTTAGATACACAGAACTGAAGATACAAAATGGCGTTAACAAAGTTTAATAACCAATGATGAATTTAATGTCATAGGAAATTGCTTTTAATGGTTTGTTTTTGTTTCTCTCCAACCCTTCAAGGGCCTAGGGCCATGTATTTTGACTTCCCACTGGAACAGCAAGAAACAAGTATTATTAAAAGGCATCCACCCAGAAGACTTCAAGTAAGATGCATTTAAAAGGCTTCATAAGGAATTTCTTGGATTTAATGGTAATATCCCTTTTTAACTATAATCATATAAGAGGGATATTGACAATGACTAAGCTAATGAGAATGATGGTGTTATTAAAGAGAATGCTGTCAATGTAAACCACATTTCTTTAGGATTTCCTTTTGTAATGATTTCACTTTTAAGACCACCACCAATGGAAGCAGGTATAGTAGCAAAGATATAGGTATGAAGGGACACAAAGGATCTGAATCTTGCACTCATTAATTGAATGACTGTGGGGCAATCATGGTAACATATAACAGTAACAACTAGTATAACTAATTACCACCTATACAAGTCTGTTACACTCTAAGCAACAATGATCTTGTCATTCATTTAATTTTCATACCCCTCAATGAGAAAGGAAGGATTATCCTTGTTTTATACATGTGCTTCAGAGAGTTAAGTAACTTGCCCAAGGACAGCAGGGGCCACATATCAACCAGGACTCCAAAGCCTGTGCTCTTAACCATTGGCATAGATGATCTCTACAGTCCTTCTATCCCTAACCTTTCATCATTCGAAATGTTTAGTTAACGAAATTGAGAACACTGAATTTAAGGCTTCCTAGGTGGAGAAAGCAATGGCACCCCACTCTAGTACTTTTGCCTGGAAAATCCCATGGACAGAGAAGCCTGGTAGGCTGCAGTCCATGGGGTCTCTAGAGTCGGACACGACTGAGCGACTTCACTTTCACTTCTCACTTTCATGCATTGGAGAAGGAAATGGCAACCCACTCCAGTACTCTTGCCTGGAGAATCCCATGGACGGAGGAGCCTGGTAGGCTGCAGTCCATGGGGTCGCAAAGAGCTGGACACGACTGAGTGACTTCACTTTCACTTTTCACTTTCATGCATTGGAGAAGGAAATGGCAACCCACTCCAGCGTTCTTGCCTGGAGAATCTCAAGGATGGCGGAGGCTGTGGGCTGCCATTTATGGGGTCGCGCAGAGTTGGAACAACTGAAGCGACTTAGCAGCAGCAGCAGGTGGCACTAGCGGTAAAGAACCTACCTACCAATGCAGGAGATGTAAGAGACATAGGTTAGATCCCTGGGTCCAAAAGATCCCCTGGGAGAGGGCATGGCAACCCACTCCAGTATTCTTGCCTGGAGAATCCCATGGACAGAGGAAGCTGGCGGATTATAGTCCATAGGGTCACAAAGAGTCAGACAAGACTAAAGTGACTTTAACACACTGATTTCAAGGCAGCAAAGCAGGAGTTTTAAATGCATCACCTTAATAAATATTTAATGAAATCCCTGTAGAGACCTATAAATTTTAAGAACCCTCATCCTAGAAGGGGAAAGAGATCCATCTGAATGGGTCCTCTGAAGTGAGCATCAGCTAAAAGGAGGGTTTGGAGCTCTCTTGTGAGCAGAATCTATCACTGATATTTGAAAAATGGAATTGGAATCACACCCCACCTGCTACACAACTCAGTCAGGTCTCTGGACTAATCCTAGGGGTATCTAAGCTCATTTGTTGGGGATTATTTCTATTTAAGTTGGTTTTTATTTACCTGTCTTCTCCAGAAGCTCACAATCATTATTTGAGTGATTATATCTTTTGGTTACCAAAAAAGGAGGATCTTTTCCCAAAATATTAGAAACCTAAAAATATTGTTTAGTCAATGGAAAATAAAGTGCAATTCTATCAAGTTCATATATAATTTTTAACATTTTGAGCCTATCTCTACCTAAAGTGCCAATTTTAAAACTTACATTTTGTTTTTAAATCATTATAAATCAAAGGCTTCCTTTCAAAGAAGCTCATTTTACATGTTCCTGTGAAGCCTCTAAGCTGAATAACTCAAAAAGAAGATTATTACTATAAACAGTGAAAAACATTTGTGTAGGAGTTTATAGTCCACAGAGTCCTTTTTTATATCTATCAACCATAAATAAGCTCAAGTCAGGCTTTGACCTTCTCAAGTCAATCAAACTCAAAAAGAGAAATTTGGTATTTCAGAGTCAAAGACTGCATCCCCATATCCCAACCAACCACCTTAAAAATGAAGAATCAAAACAAATTATTTGAGCATACAAACTACATTCAGTCTTATATCTTAAGTCACTAACACAGTATGTATCCCTTGAAAGTTTATGAATAAATGAATTAATGGACAGATGAATGAATGAAACCCATTATCCTGGTGAGACTTCCCAGGTCGCATTAGTGGTGAAGAACCTGCCTGTGAATGCAGGAGACAGAGATGCGGGTTCAACCCTGGGTTGGGAAGATGCCCTGGAGATGGAAATGGCAACCCACTCCAGTAGTCTTATCTGGAGAGCCCCAGGGACAGTCTACAGTTCATAGGGTTGCAAAGAGTCAGATATAACTCAAGTGAATTAGCACACACAGCACATCCCTACTGGGGGAAAAAAAAAAAAAGTGATCTCCCTACAATTTCATATCTGTAGCATCACTGTACTGGAAGTCAAATGGACCAGCCAAAGCAACCAATGTGATAATTTATAATGATATAGGAGTTTTTTTTAATGAACTCAAAAGTTGGGAGGCACCTAGACTTCAGGGAAGAGCTGTGTCTCAGAACCTTCAAGGCAGAAGAACTCGCTCTCTGTGCATCTGCTTTCTCTCTCCTTGCCGGTTGACTTTCTCTAGTCCTCAAGACTATTTGGTGAAATTTGGACACATTGAATTTGCATCTCATAATTCTAGTCAAACAGACAAACTAGTCTAGCCCTCTTGGCTCTAATTCCAAATCCCTGGGAGATTTTTTTAAATATTATTGGCTCAGCTTTCCTCGTGATTCTAGCTCTGTTCCAATGAGCTATGACCAAAGAATATGCTTATACAGTAGAAGTGTGAGCAGGGGAGCCTCCCTTCCTCCCACCAATTACCACTCCATGTAGATTATAGAGGCAGCTCCCAGAGAAGAGGGAAATCACTGGGAACTTGGCAGACACTCCCAAAGATATCAACTATAATTATCTTCATAAATGAGGCTCAGCACATTTTCCACCACAAATGGATTTTTGAGAGAATAATAAATGCTAGGTTCCCATGACATGCTAATTAATAGCCTAATCCCTGCCAAAGAAAATTATAAAAGTATTTTTAATTATTAAACCAAATCTAATTGCAACCTAAATAATTTGAGTTTCATATTTGGCACACTCCACTTCCTGAACATCTAATAACTCCTCAAGTAAAGAGCAGGTCTTGAACTAAGGTTCTCCAGCTTGGAGATGCTGAGATCTGAGAAGCTCTGCCAGGGAGCCCTGACTCAAATGTATCTGCCCCATGTTGAAGAGGTGATCATCACTAACCTTTCTGAGAGATTCACCTTCTTATCCAACCATCTCGGGTCCAGCCTAAAGTGGAAATGGTCCTCCACCCCTATCCCATATAGAGTTCCCTCAAAAGATCTCCTTGGATGACTCCTTCATGTCCAATAAAGTTTAGTTGCTCAGTCATGGCCAACTCTTTTTGACTCATGGACTGTGGCCAGCTAGGCTCCTCTGTCCATAGAATTCTCCAGGCAAGAATACTGGAGTGGTTGCCATTCCCTTCTCCAGGAGATCTTCCTGACTCAGGGATCAAACCTAGATCTCCTGCATCGCAGGCAGATTCTCAAAGATTTGCTTAAATCTCACTTTTCCTTTAAGGCTTACATGACAACCTATAGACAACTGCAGCTCTTACTCTTGACACTCCTGATTCCCTTGACTGTTCACCGTTTTTTTCTCTGGAGCACTTATTTCCATCTAACACACTAAGCAATTTGCTTACATATTAGGTTCATTGTGTGTTTTTTCCACCACCTCCCAACCCCTCAAATTCCACCCCAGTGCTAGAGTATAATCTTCACAGAGGCAGGGAATTTTGTCTGCTGTCTTCACTACACATCTAAGTGCCTAGAACAGTAGCTAGCACATAAATGGTGATTTATAAGTATGCATTAATCAATGTTGAAAGAATGAATGGAGAGGAGAGAAAGATGAGCATCAACCTGGATAATTCATTACACTGTTTGAGGTCTTAGACAATTTGTCACCAACTTATTCTCTCTCAACGTTTCTAATCCTTTGCCCATTTTCTATAGTCTCTTTCTTTGATAGGTGAGAGTTCTTTGTATGCTTTAGATCCAGTTCTTTGTTACTTATGTGTGTTGCAAGTATCTTCTGTCTATGGTTTGCCTTTTCATTTTGTGTGCATGTGTGTGCTTGTGTGTACACAAAGAGTTTGATGTTGTCAAATTTCTCAATCTTTATCTCTGTTTTCTATCTCATATTTTGTCAAAGAAATTTTTAAATTCCCCAAGTTCATAAAGACATTTTTATTTCTAAAATTTATAATCTTTAAATTTTCACATTTAGGTCCTAATCCATCTATTTAAGATGGATTAAATTAATTAATCCATTAAATTCAGGTGTGAAGTTGGAATCTGATCTTATGTTTTTTTCCATTTGATTAGTCTCTTGTCCCAGAACTGCTTATGGAATCATCCTTTGTGACCATTGATTTGAAATGCTACTTCTGTCATATATCTGACATCCACAGCTCAATGAGTCTGTTTCTGAGTCCTCTCTTCTGTTGAACTGGCCTATTTATGTATCCACAGGAATTCTTCTCTGTCTATGTACCTTTAAGCTAAGTCTTAATATCTAGGATGGCAAGTTCCTTTGCCTTTTTCTTCTTCAGAATTGTCTTTGCAATTTACAGTCCTTTGCTCTTCCATGTAAAGTTTGGTTCTTCCTGTCAAGTTCCACAGAAAACCTTTTCAGCATTCTGATTGGAATGCATCCATGGAATAATCTGGGGGAAATTAACCACATTTACAACATTGTTTTTTAAACCATGAACTTGGTATAAATAATTCACTCAAATTTTCTTTTAGGTCTTTCAATAATATTTCATTTCTCTACAGGGGCCTTGTGTGATGTATTTTTAGGTTTGTTTCTCTACGTCTGTATCAGGGTTCAGCCAGAGAAACAGAATCTATAAAAGGAGGTATATATCAAAAGACTTATTACAAGTTACATGATGGTTACATGATTTGGAGGATGATTGACAAGGCAAGGTTAAATCACAGGACAGGCTATCAGAAAGGGTAGGTTGGAACTGCAGGGCATCAGCTGAGGCTGCTAACCACAAGTAGAATTTCCTCTTCTTCAGGAAAACCTCAGCTTTGCTCTTAAGGCCTTCCAATTGATTGAATCAGGCCCACCCAGATTATCTAAAATAATCTTCCAAGGTTGTGTGGTAGTTTAGTCACTAAGTCATGTCCAACTCTTGTGACCCCATGGACTGTAACCCACCAGTCTCCTCTGTCCATGGGGTTCTCCAGGCTAGAATACTGGAGTGGGTTGCCATTTCCTTCTCAGGAGATCTTCCTGACCCAGGGATTGAGCCCCGGTCTCCTGCACTGCAGGAAGTTTTTTAACTGAGCTACCAGGGAAGCCCCTTAATCTTTTTTACTTAAAGTTAACTGATTATTGATTTTAATCGAATCTGCAAAAGAATTTCACAGGAGCTCCTAGATTACTGTTTGAATAACGGTACACTGTAACCTAACCAAGCTGACACATACAACTACAACTGGCCATCAAAATATCTCATTTGGTTTTTCTATCCTACTATGAATGAGGTATTTTTCCCATTTAATTTTCTAAAAGATTATTGGTGAATAAGAAAGCTAATGATTTTTATATATTAAATTTTGAGTTCCACAACTTGATGGAAATACCTTGGTAATTCTAATTGTCTATAGATTCTTCCTGATTTTCTACATAGACAATATGTTCTATAAACAAGAATAATTTTTTCTATTTCTCCCCAATTGTGCCTCATACAGATTTTCTTGACTTTTGCAATCAATAAAACTTCCCTTGCAATGCTGAACACAAGCAGTAATAATGGACATACCTTGTCTTATCCATGTCATTAATGAGACTGATTCTAAAACTAAATACATTTGCAAAAAATAGAAATTTGATAGGTGCTTGTCAGAGTCCCCAAAGGATAAAGATAGTATGTTCAAATTAGGGTAAGTCAGGGAAGTTTTCTTTACAAGTAATAGGGTTTCCCCAGTGGCTCAGCAGTAGAGAATCCACTTGCAATGCAGAAGATTCATAAGAAGTGGATTTGATTCCGGGGTCAAGAAGATCCCCTGGAGGAAGAAATAGCAACCCACTATAGTATTCTTGCCTGAAAAGTCCCATTGACTGAGGAGCCTGTCAGGCCACAGTCCATGGGGTTGCAAAGAGCTGGACATGACTGAGTGACTGAGCACTCAAAAAAACAGCATGGATAAGGGGTGTTGGAGAAGACTCTTGAGAGTCCCTCGGACTGCAAGGAGATCCAACCAGTCCATCCTAAAGGAGATCAGTCCTGGGTGTTCACTGGAAGGACTGATGTTGAAGCTGAAACTCCAATACTTTGGCCACCTGATGTGAAAAGCTGACTCATTGGAAAAGACCCTGTTGCTGGGAAAGATTAAAGGCAGGAGGAGAAGGGGACAACAGAGGATGAGATGGTTGGATGGCATCACTGACTCAATGGACATGAGTTTGGGTAAACTCCAGGAGTTGGTGATGGACATGGAGGTCCATGGGGTCTCAAAGAGTCGGACATGACTGAGCGACTGAACTGAAGGGGAACCAGAGAGGGTATTGCAATAGCCACTAGTGGCAGCTGAGAAGTGGCTATATTTAGCACAAAGGACTTCTAGAACCTAGAAAGGGAGAGTGAGGTAGAGGAAGCTGCTTTGAGAGGAGGGTGGGACACGGCCAACCCAATATAACTGCAGGGAGGGAGACAGAGGAAGAAATATCCTGACTCCATTCTCTTTCTTCTCTCAGATTTCCTACCAGGGTTCTTTAGTAGCTGACCCAACTGGAAGCCAGAAAGCAGGAGAAACTGCTTACTCTCTTACAGGCAGAGAACAGAGTAATGTGATAAGTGGATCTGAAGAAATAAATAGAAGCTATCTGGCACAATGCTTTTTACTAAATTACCAACATTTCTCTCATTTATCTTATTCCTAGTATGCTACAAGTTTTTCCCAGGGCTGAGTGTTAAATTTTACTGATGTTTTTATTAAATAATTATTAAATAACCTATTAAAATGATCCTATGGATTTTCTTTTTAACTAGTTGATCTAATATATTACACTAATAGATTTTATGATGTGAACCATGCTTGCCTTCCTGATATAAACCCTACTTGGTCATGATATATATATACACACACAGAAATACACTGCTGAATTTTATGTGCTTAGGGTTTTTATATATATTTTCATAAGTGGAGTTGTCCTATAATTTCTTTATATATTTTTCCAGTTTTTTTCCCCTCAAGGTTATACTAGTTTTATAAAATGAATTGATTATCTTTCCCTCTTTTCTGTTCTCTAAAACATTTGATTTAACATAGTTCTTATCTATTCCTTAAAAATTTAATAAAATGGGCCTGGTGTAAAATAGATAGCTAGTATTTTATATAGCACATGGAGCTCAGCTCGATGCTCTGTGAAGACCTAGAGGTAGGGTGGGAAATGGGGGTGGAAGGCCAAGAGTATGGGGATCAGATCAGATGCTCAGTCGTGTCTGACTCTTTGCGACCCCATGAATCACAGCATGCCAGGCCTGATTCAGACTTCCCTGGTGGCTTAGTGGTGAAGAATTTGCCTGCCAATGCAGGAGACGTGGGTTCAATCCCTGAGATGAGAAGATCCCCTGGCAGAGGAAATGGCAACTCACTCCAGTATGCTTGTCTGGGAAATCTCACGGACAGAGGAGCCTGGCAGGCTACAGTCCATGGGATGGCAAAGAGTCAGACATGATTGAGCGACTAAGCACATATGCATGCAAAACTGATTCACTGTTGTACAGCAGAAATTAAAATAATGTTGTATAGCATCTATACTCCAATAAAAACAAAAAACAGAATTGTGAAACCATCTTTGATCACCTGGAATTTGGTGGAGAAAGAAAGTGAAGTCGTTCATTCGTGTCCGACTCTTTGCGACCCCATGGACTGTAGCCTACCAGGCTCCTCAGTCCATGGGATTTTCCAGGCAAGAATACTGGAGTGGGTTGACGTTTCCTTCTCCAGGGCATCTTCCCCACCCAGGGATTGAAACCGGGTCGCCCACATTGTAGGCAGACGCTTTACTGTCTGAGCCACCAGGGAAGTCTAGTAACTTAAGTAGTAAAAGAATGGTTCTTAGTTGATTTGTTATCTTATTTCTTCCTGATTTAACTTTTTAAATTTATATTTCCCAGAAAACTATCCATTTCTCTAAGCTTTTGAATTTATTGTTATAAAGAATAAAAGTCTTAGCTTCTTTATATTCAACTTTTTGATAACACCTGTAAAACAAATCTGGCTTACACTTTGATACAGCCCTTAGACTGGGTAAAGAGGTGAGTACAGTTCAGTCCCTGAGTTTAAACCATGAGCCTGGCTTTACGTTTCCTCCTTATATGAAGCATTTTTTAGGTCTCTTTAGCCTATGGAAATAACTAACAGCCAACAGGAGCCCTAAATGGCTTACGAATCAGCTTCCCCCAAGTTTTCTGTTCTGCTTTCTGATCTAAAGAGGTATTTATCTTGTATTAAAGCCTGACCACATCTTTTTGGTTTATGTTTTATTTTTCATTGCCAGATATTTGAATCAAAGAATGTTACTGAAATGTGAACTCATTGCAAAGCCTTGACCAGAAATTCCGCCTTAGCCTGATGATTTCTTGCTCCTTTGGACAACTTTACCTTCCTCCTAGAAACTTAAAGAACACATTCTTAAGTCATGATACCAAACACACTTCATAGTTTCTTCCAGTTGATCCTGCCACCTTTATCTTCCTGCTAGTAAGCAGAAGCAACCATCTCAGTTTGGAACTTGTCAGCAAGCTCTGTGACTTATGCTTGATGTAATCTCCTTTCCTGAATCTCCTTGCTGACATTCCACCACTTATTATCCTGACCATTTGTTTTATTTGAGCTGAATAATCCATAAATCTTTAGACATATCATTTTTTATATCATGAATTTTAAAAAGGCATCATTCTACCAGTTCATCAGTAATTCCTCCCATTGTGTTTTCTCTGAAGATGATAAAGTGAAGCTTTATCTTGCTTTCCAGGCAAGGAAAAAGAATATTGATATGAACCCAGAATTCTGAAGCAATTTCATTTGACCAGTTTGTTGGGAGAAGCTAGCTTTCCAACACTTTTTTTTCTGCAGTGCTTCTCAGGCTAAGAGCAAATGATTTAACTGAGGGATCCTATTTGCAATGTTAGCTGCTGCCATCTAGTGCCCTTTGTGGAGAAATGGCATTCTTTAGGTTCTTTTCAAGGCCACAAAGTAATTGCCTAGGAGGAGTACTTAAAGATTACTGCTACTACAGAGCCCCGGTTTGAGTTTCCTGAGCCATGCAGCAAGTTTCCATTGGCTATCTATTTTACATATGGTAATGTAAGTTTCCACATTACTCTTTCCATACATCTCACCCTCTGCTCCCCTCTCCCCATGTCCATAAGTCTATTCTCTATTTCTGTTTCTCCACTGCTGCCCTGAAAATAAATTCTTCAGTACCATTTTTCTAGATTTCATCTATATGCATTAGAATATGGTATTTATCATTCTGACTCACTTCACTCTGATAGGTTCTAGGTTCATCCACCTCATTAGAACTGACTTGAACACATTCCTTTTTATGGCTGAGTAATATTCCATTGTGTATATGTACCACAACATCTTTATCCATTCATCTGTCAATGGACATCTAGGCTGCTTCCATGTTCTAGCTATTGTAAATAGTGCTGCAGTCAACAATGGGATACATGTGTCTTTTTCAATTTTGGTTTCCTCAGGGTATATGCCTAGGAGTGGGATTGCTGGGTCATATGGTGGTTTTATTCCTAGTTCTTTAAGGAATCTCCATGCCATCTTCCACAGCAGCTGTATCAATTTACACTCCCACCAACGCAAGAGCATTTCCTTTTCTCCACACCCTCTCTAGCATTAATTGTTTTTAGACTTTTGGATTGGGATGGGGAGGGAGATGGTAAGGGGGTTCAAAAGGGAGGGGATATATGTATATATATATGTGTGTGTATACATATATCCCTATGGCTGATTCATGTTGAGGTTTGACAAAAAACAAAATTCTGTAAAGCAATCATTTTTCAAGAAAAAATAATTTTTAAAAAAATTGGAAACCAAAAAAAAAAAAAAGATAACTACTACTTAACCATTATCACAACTGTGGATCCAAAGAAAATGAGGCTGAAATCAGAAAAGTCTACAGAGTATATGATTCCAACTAAATGTAAAACTGTGCAGACAATAAAAATATTTGTGGTTGCCAGGGGGTTCAGGGGAGAAAGGAATGGATGGGCAGAGCACAGAGGGTTTGGGGGGATAGTGAAATTACTCTCTATATGATGCTATAATGGATACATGTCATGATACATTTATCCAAACCCAGAGAATGTACATCAAGAGTAAGCCCTAAAGTAAATCACGGACTTTGAGTAATAATGATTGCTCATATAGGCTCACTGATGTAGCACTCTGGTGAGAGACGTTGATAGTACTAAGGTTGTATGTGTTTGGAGACAAGAGTATGGGAACTCTGTACTTTCTGCTCAATTTTGCTATGAACCTATATCTCTCTAAAACATAAATTCTATTAATTAAATATATACATGTAAATAATATATAAAATATATAATATATATACAAATATGTAAATACATACACATTTGTATCAATATATAAAAATATTATATATACAAATATATAAAATACATATATATACATCTGTATCAATATATGTATTATATATGTGTTTTACATATATGTATATAATTATATATTTCATTGTATATATGTATCATATCTTGTATATATGTATCATATATTCTTTATCCATTCCTCTGTTCATGGACATTTAGGTTGCTTCTCCGTCCTAGTTCTTGTAAATAGTGCTGCAATTAATACTGGACTGCATGTATCTTTTTGAATTATTGTTTTCTCTGGGTATCAGAGAAAACCATGCTCTTGCTATATGTCCAGAGAAAACACATACACATATATATATGCATATGTATACATACTATATGCTGCTGCTAAGTCACTTCAGTCGTGTTCAACTCTGTGTGACCCCATAGATGGCAGCCCACCAGGCTCCCCCGTCCCTGGGATTCTCCAGGCAAGAACACTGGAGTGGGTTGCCATTTCCTTCTCCAATGCATGAAAATGACAAGTGAAAGTGAAATTGCTCAGTCGTGTCCAACCCTCAGCGACCCCATGGACTTCAGCCTTCCAGGCTCCTCTGTCCATGGGATTTTCCAGGCAAGAGTACTGGAGTGGGGTGCCAACATACGTATATAAAGAGTTACAAATACTTTACATCCTCAGGGAGACCTGTCAGTTCTCTACTATGGCATCGGTGACCTAGGACAAGGAAAATTCTATTTCTAGGCATGCTGAGTGTCTGTGAGCACCCTCAAGATAATAAACTGTTTCTTTCAGAGCACGATTTGGACCTTATGTATATATATATATGTGTATGTATGTCCCTTCCTGCCAGGATATATCCCAGACTAATTGAATCTCAATCCCCAATGAATAGCCTAGCAATTTTACTTTGATTCCAGGAGATTCTGATAAACCAGGTTTGGAAGCAAGTCTGAAGAAAGTAACATAGGATTTAGCAGTGAACACACCTGAGTTTGAATCCCAGAATCACCACTTTCTAGCTCTGCAAAATTGCACAAGTCATTGACCTCTGTGAAATAGGGAGTAACTGTAATTATCCACAGGGTTCCCATGAGCATTGAATGACACTGTGAGCGTGGCATGATGGACAGCAGTGGCTGCAGACATAGGGGCCTAATCACCAGAAAGAATCCAATCTTGAACCAAGTCCAGGGATGGCACACTTTCTTTGTGCCCATCCCAACCTCAGAATGCCCCCTCAGTCATTGCTGAGTCTTCCTCCCATAGGTGCTTCGGTCTCCCCTCCCTTGGGGTCCCTCCCCCCTCCTTTTCTTCTCCATCCTCAGTCCTTCAGGGCTCTGACTTGATTGACAGCAGGTTTCATTTACCCTGCATCTTCATGTTCTGCAGAGAGGAGAGCCAAGACAATAAACAAACCTCTTTCTAATTAATACTGATTACCTCTCATTATCTCCTTGCTAAGTTAATATTTTTTTTAAAAATCCACTTCTTCGCTGAAGTGAGAATGAGACAGAGAACTACTTCCTTCCACAAATGTAAATGGCCTGGAACTTCTTTAAAATATTTTGGCATGTGAGATCTTGAGTTCTTCCCCCTTTGTCTCTCCTCCCTGTCTCCACATCCTTTGCTCCTTTTCCCTTCCCTGTCAGGTCAGCTTTGGGCTGCTCTACCAGAAAGGTCTGTGGTAGAGAGTGGTGCAGGCCCAAGTCGTGCTCTCCATTATGGGTGCTCAACAGCCATTTTCCATGGTCTGTCCCTCTCTTTTCACCCTGGTCACCTTGAAAACCAAACTATCTTTCAGGCCTACCCCTTGATAACAGAACCAATTAGATTACAATGGAAAATCCTTTCCAAATATATTAGGATTTGCCTCTAGAGTTGGATGAAGGCAGCAGTGGTGCTCACGCTGTTTTGTTGGTTTATTTGGTGATTTATTTGTTGATTTATTTGTTGGTTTATTTGGCTACACCAGGTCTTAGTTGCGGCATGAGAACTTTTGGACCCAGTTCCCTGACCAGGGATTGAACCCCAGCCCTCTGCATTAGAAGCATGGCGTCTTAGCCAATGTCCTGATCACACTGTTTTCTGTGGCATGGTGTCCTGGTTTTCCTCCTGCTTCCCAGCTGTCACTCCTCAGTCTCCTTGGCCAGTTCATCCCCATTCATCAGCCTCTCAGTGTTGGAGCACTTGAAGTCTGCAATCCTCGATTCTACTCTTCTCATTCTGGACCTCACTCATCTTACAGTTTCAAATGAACAGAGTGAGAAGAGCAGAGCCAAGGACTGGCTACTCAGGGATGCTTCTCTACCCAGGGATGGTTCCTACACATGCATCTCCACCACGAACCTCCCCCTCTACATTCCACCCAAACTTGGCCCTCTTCCAGGATTCCCCATCTCAGAGAATGACTGCACTATCCATCCCTTGTATTGATTTCTGTGGGCACGTCACTCTCCTTCAGTAACCATCACGAGTCTTGCTTGGTCCATTTTAAATATTTGTAGAGCCCATCAATCTCCCCACATGAGCCCCCAGCCCATCATCTTTGTCCTCCTAAATGCTCAACCCCATCTGTAATTGCTCTTCTTCAGTCTAGTCCCACACTGCACTAAAGCAGTCATTTTTTAAAGCTAGTGTCGTCATGCCCCTACTTGGCTTGCTGCTGCTGCTGCTGCTGCTGCTAAGTCGCTTCAGTCATGTCTGACTCTGTGCGACCAAAGAGATGGCAGCCCACCAGGCTCCGCCATCCCTGGGATTCTCCAGGCAAGAACACTGGAGTGGGTTGCCATTTCCTTCTCCAATGCATGAAAGTGAAAAGTAAAAGTGAAGTCACTCAGTCATGTCTGACTCTTCATGACCCCATGGACTGCAGCCTACCAGGCTCCTCCATCCATGGGATTCTCTAGGCTACTTGGCTTACCATGTGTCAATAGCTGCCTGCTGCTCTTAAGAAGACAATGTGCTTGTGATGCCCCATCAGGCCCTGCATGACCTGGTCCCTGTGACCTCTCCAGCCCCATTTGAGCCACTCTTGCTCTCACTCTCAACAGCAACCAACTGACTTCTTGTGGTTCCTTCAAGAGATCGTGCTCACTCCTGCCTCTGGGCTATTGCTCATGTGGTTCCTCTCTTGGGACACCTCATGCATGCTAAGTCACTTCAGTTGTGTCTGACTTTGTGACCCCATGGACTGTAGCCCGCCAGGCTCCTCTTTCCAAGGGATTCTCCAAGCAAGAATATTGGATTGGGTTGTCATGCCCTCTTCAAGGGGATCTTCCTGACCCATGGATCAAATCCCAGTCTCTTATGTCTCCTGCAATGGCAGGCAGGTTCTTTAGCACTAGCTCTACCTGGGAAGCCCAAGTCCTGTGAAAACTCCCAACCTCCCAATGTCTGCTTTAAACTTACTTCCTTGGGAAACTTGCTTGGACTGCGTCCTGACCCTTCTCTCCCTTGAGTTAATTTTCTAGTGCTGTAATAACAGAGTATAACAACTGTGTGGCTTAAAATAATAGATGCATTGTCTCACAGTTCTAGAAGCTACAAGTTCAAAATCAAGGTGTCGTCAGGGTTGGTTCCTTCTGAGGGTTATGTGGAAGAGTCTGCGCCTCTCTCTCAGCTTCTGGTGGTTTGCTGACAATCTTTGGCATTCCTGGGGGTGTTACAGCAGCACCCCAATTGCTGCTTTATCTTCACATGGTGCTCTCCCTGTGTGCATGTGGTCCAAATTCGCCCGTTTTATGGAAACACCAGACATATTGGATTGAGGGTTTGTATTCTGGGATGACCTCATCTTCCGTAAATCTACAAGGATCCTATTTCCCAATAAGACCACACTCTGAGGTACTGGGGGCTTAGGACATATGAATTTGGGGGAGGGAACATAATTTAACTCATAACACCCCTCATTTCCAAGGTGGAGTCCTCCAGTTATATATTGTCACAGTCCTATCCTGCATTTATCTGCAAAACACTGATCACACAAACAATAGTGTATTTATTTCCCCACAGATTGCAAGTGCCATGAGGGAGCATGTCCATTTTTGTTGACCACTGCCTCTGTCTGGCATGTAGCAGTCATTCAGTAAACACGCCCAGAGTGAACCAATAAATTCTGTGATCATCCAGACTGCTGACTGCATCTGAACGTGAGGAGATCAGCCTTTGTTCCACAAGCCTACTTAGCTACGTCCTAGTGCTCCAGCTCCCGGGGAATTAAGTTATCTGAGACAAGTAGAGCTGGAGGCAGATCACAGATCATCAGTTGCTGCCTAATCTCAGTGACCTCTTGAGACTCCAGCACCATCTCCTCATAAAGCCAAGCCCCTATTGGAAAAATCCATGTCTAAGATTTGTTAGCATATTGTACTTTCATTTTCCACGTGCCTCATAAGCACCCGGGACTCTTACTGAGAAGGCTGAGCTTCTCTGGGGATCTTAAAAGAAGGCCACTTCACTAGGACTGGAATGGTTTAGCTGGGTGGTTAAGGGCTGAATAAAGGAAAGCAACTTCTGGGGCCTCCTTCATCTCTAATAGTCCAAGACCCTTGTTGTTTGATAACTGTGGACATGGTCCCTCAATGCAGACAGAAAAGGGTTCTTAGTCCTTTAACTCTCTGACCAGCATTTAGATCTCTGAACCACTGGCCATGGTGCAAGAGAAGGCTGACGAATCCAGGTTGGTAAAAAAAAAAAAAAAAAAAAAAGCCTCTCACACAGGTGGAACTGTAGTCCTGTTGACCTCACTTTCCCTGTGTGCTCTCGAGAACACGTGCAGAGTGTTAAGATAGCTTAAGTTCTGGCTTTTATGCTTCATCATCTCATGGCATGAGGAATGTTGACTGCTCTCAATGTTGGACTTTTAGAAACTTGAACCCATTGACCTGCCACAAGTAATTACTTCTGAAAGGCTCCTGAACCAGCAAGAAGCCAGGAGGACTCACAAAGCAAAGGTGAGCAAACCCTGGAGAGGGACGAAGCTGAGGGGCCATCCTTTTCCTGTCCTCCCTGCACAGAAGACTTCAAAGGCAGGGCAAACTATTAAGTAATGCAGAGTTAGAACTTTCTAAAGCTATCCATTCTCTCCTGGGCCTGCCTCCAACTGGAGATTACACTTGCCTCTCAGATGAACTCTGAGCCCTTCTCTGCTACCTGGTGAAAACAGGGAGATGTTGATGAGAGAGGGGAATTTTATTGGGAAATTGGTGATTCATAAAGCGTTAAAATTTGTGAACACTTTGCTCTCCTGATTCATTTCAGAGTCACCTAGATGCTGCTGTGTGGCTGACTATTTGATAAAAGATGTCCAGCTACTCTTAGATCCTCAAGGCCATGTTTGTGATGCTCACGACAAAACACCTGCAGAGATGGGCCCCTCCCCAAGGCTCACAGCTTCCCACAGACACTGTCCACAGGGCAACATAACTGGGATCACTCAACACATTTGGCTGCCATGTCTCTTCCTCTTCTTGGCCACCCCCTGACTGCCCTTAATAACTGTCCACATTGTCCTACTGGAGTTTTTGATACACCAGGGAGGATCACTCAAGTCCTAAATAATCAATTTTCAATCCTTCCTAAACTACAGTGGACAGTATTGGACTATGGGGGTATACCCTACATAAATATGTTAGCATCTCTTCTAATGTCATAGTCAGACAATTATTCAATGGCAGAAGAAGCAGAGAGAGAGAACCAGGTCTCACCAAACCAGAACACATTTCTGGAAAGATAGTTAAAGCAGCTGTTGACACAGAAAGTGACGTCTTGTCAAAATGAGATATAGAAAGATATTTCCATTCAACGTTTGCAAAACTCTACAGGAACTTTAAAAACAAGATGATACACATAGCAAATTGCCCCTTCGTTCACTGATAGCTTCAACTAAGGACTGGTCTGGAAGCTGCAATGCCCCATCTTTGATGTCTCAAGAGATCTCTATGGATTATAACCGATAAATAAGATTTCACTGTTCCAAAATGGATTTCAAGTTTTGGATTGCAGAGTAACCAATTACCCCTATCCTAACAAGCGTGTCATCTTTCATAGCAGGAACTGGAAAAGAAGATGCAGACTCTAATGTATCCTTCTGGGAAAAGACAATATTTACATAAGATGCAAATGCTGGAAATGAACAGTAAAAGACAAGAGGTAAATATGAGAAGAAGAAGAGAGTCGTATTTACCAAATGTATGCTACATAATCACTGTTCTGGCACATGAATACGTTAAGCATTCATCTCCAGACCTTACCTAGCATTTTAAATTTAGTTACTGCAGCCAAAGTCTCCTCTACTGGGATTGAGAGGAAAACATCAGGATCCCTTCTGCTACCAACTCTGTGCAGTCTTTTCTCTGTGTTCCATCTGTGTTCCAGATGCAAGGACGCATCTGTGTCTCAAGTTTCCCTTTTTCATAACTGTTTCTTCTACCACATTTGAGCTCCAGCAGGAAAATGAGGTTAGATAATTTTTCCTGGTTTAGTTAAAAGGACAGAGGGTGAATTTGTCTTTATTTTGGTACTTGTACCTAATGAGCAAACATGCTTGCATATTCAATCATTCGGCTGTGTCTGACTCTTGGCGACCCTGTGAACTGTAGTCGGCCAGGCATTTCTGTCCATGGAATTTTCCAGACAAGAATACTGAAGTGGGTTGCCATTTCCTCCTCCAGGGTATCTTCCTGACCCAGGGATTGAAACCTAGGCATCCTTCTATAATTTAAATCATAGAATCATTTGATAAGGAAGATCTCTTGTAATAAACCCCTTTACAATCATGTTTCCTATAAATGTCATATTCCAAATTCCTCACTGTAGTCCCTGTCTTCTTCAGTTCCAAATATATCAGATGGCCTGTGGAGAAATGGTTTTACAAAGGTCCTCACCATTTTGAGACTACCGGCATGCTCCTGTTTCTCCTAATAAACCTGCACATGAAGAAAGTTTCCATATCTTTTAAGAGGAAAAAGAGAACCATGTTCTACGTATCTGTCTACAGATACATATACAATCTGTAAAGCGGCCGATTTGTTGACCTATTCTGGTGAAGGCAGTGTGAGGGGAGAACACTAACACTAGCTGGTCAATTTCAGGCACAAGTTGAACTGAAGAAAAGTCTTCACAAGGAGCCAAGAACTAATAAGCAGAAACAGAGGGACCATAAAGCCAAGAAAATCCTTCAAAGCATCCCAAGAAATGATGATGGTGACTTTCTAACCTTGTTGCCTGATGAAACCTTGAGCAGAAGTCTAGGTGAGTCATGTAATTTTTTTAGTAAATAATATATCAAGTGTTTTAAAAACTTCACCAAATAAATTTCTGATATGGATTGGGAAAACACAGAGCTTCCCTTGGGTCCCTGTTGATATTTTATCTCCTGGAATATAATGGGCCTGTTGTCATGTAGTTTGGGATGGCCGAGAAGAATAAGACTTCAGCGCTATGGTGAGATCTCTTTTTAGAAATATACTGTACTTTACATGCATGATTGCAATCCTTGCACCATCCCCAGGAGGAGAAAAAGGGCCTCATCTTGTGCTTAGAGACAGTGAAGCACGTGGAATTATCAATACATTAAACAGCACATTGGTATCAGCTAGTTTGGCACCACATGCAGAAACTCTCTCTCAACCACCCTCTCCCCTGCAGCCCTCTTCACACACTCAATGTCTAACGCTCCATCCAGCATCACCGTCCTCTTCAAACTTGGTCATGCTGCCTCCGCTGTCTCAATGGGCGTGGCCTCTGTGCTCTCCGTCACTCAGGCCAGAGATTTGGCCCCTTTCCAGCCCTGCTGCCCCCTCTCCTGGAAGATGGTCAGTCACAAAGTCCTGCTGATGTCACCCAACGCTGACTATGCCCCCATCCAACCCTTAGGTCAGCATGTCACACCAGGGCTATTGCCATAGCCCCCTGACTGCACTCCTATCTCAGGTCCTACTTTCCTTCCATCAACCCTTCACCTCAGTGGTCCCCAGACCACCACCACCAGCATTACCTGGGAACCAGTCAGGGCTCCAGGCAGAGCGACTGAATCAGAAACTGTAGGGAGGGGGCCCAGCAGTCTAACAACTCCTCATCTCCCCCCATGATTCCAACACCCCTAAAGTTGAAGAACTACTGCTCCACTTGGTGATCAAAGTGTTGTCCATAAACTAGCAGCATCTAATCACCTAGGAGTTGATTAGAAACACAGAATTTCAGGTCCCATCCCAGACCTACATAATCAGGATCTACATTTTATCAAAATGATTCTCAAGCACAATAAAGTTCTAGAAGCACTGCACTATTACCAGGATAATCTTATGAAATGCCAATCTGACCATTGGCAGAATCCTTCAGTGAGTCTCCATCAGCCCGAGGACAAAGTCTGAACTCCTTACCCTGATACCCTAAGCCTTCAGAGTCTGTACACTGCCTACCTTTCTGGCTTCATCTCCTACTATTATCATGCCCAGTTTCCATACTCCAGCCAGGCCAGGTTGCCCAGTGGCCCCAGATGGCTCTGTGATTTCCAACAGACATTTGTATTCACAAACTCTGTGCTGTATCACCCCATCAATTAGAGTCTCGTCTAGTTTTCACTGTATGTACTCTCCCGGAGCAAGCCCATCACTGCAAATCCAGGTATTGTTCACACACACAGAGCTCTCTGTGCTCTGGCCCAATCCCCTGTCTGCAAGACTGAGTGCTGAGAGAGCAACAGAAATGCTGGCTGTTTCTCTGGAGGTCTCGAGCTTCTAAGATGCAGTCCAGCTGAAAGAGATACTGCCACTGCTCAGGAAAACAAAATACCTGATCAATGAGTTAATCAAACAAGAAAAAGCTGAATAATTGAAAATCTACTTGGAGCATTTATCTAACCTATACTCCCAATGCAGGATGAAATCTGGTGTGTAGTCACATAGATGAACAACTTTTACCATTTAAAAATATTGGCGAAACCACCAAGAAACATACCTCAGCTAAAGTTGAACACTTTGAGTCATTGCTTGAGATCAGGCTGGAAAAAAAAAACAATGCTGGTGAAGTCTTTGGAAGACTGTGTCACATGGAGAAGGGGGGTTCTCCTCTACCCTCCTGATATATATATATTTTTAAACTGCTTCATTTTGTTCCAGCTAAAGTTTATGAAGTGCTTACTCTAAGCCAGGCAAAATAGCCCACCTTTAACATGAATTATCGCATTTAGGCTTCACACAACCTCTAAGGCAGGAGTTACTAATTGCTCCCATGAGACAAATCAGGATTCAAGGCCCAGTCTTTCTGATTCCAAAGGGTGCACTCCCACCCACCCCCTCGTTTAGCCTCATCAGGACTCTAGTGGCCCAGAGCTCTGCCCAGGACAACCTTGGGAAAGTCTGCAAATGCAGTTTGTGATTCCCTCCACCCTCTCTCTCAAAAGCAGGCTTCCCTCTGCAAAGCCTATAGAACTCACCACTCTGCAGGCACATGTTCAAGCAGTGATTCCTTTTTACTTATTCTCAAGTAGCATCTTTGATTTCTTTCTATGCTTCTGAAAGCAGTTTACTTTGCTTTCTCCTAAAAATGGAATGTAGACAGATCATAGACTTCCATGGGCATGATACTAGTCAGGGTCTGGTACCTCTTCACCTAGCTCCTCTTATTTAAGGCTCTATTTGTTCATTTTTGTTCCCTCTTTTGGAAGGGAGGATGAGAGTTTCAGATCCCTTGTGAGATTAAAAACGAGTTTTTGTTTTTCCTGCTGCTTCTTTAAAATGAAATCATGCATGCTTTGCTTATATTTTACATATACTTACCTAGTAAGTTACATGTGCTGCTGCTGCTGCTAAGTCACATCAGTCATGTCCGACTCTGTGCGACCCCACAGACAGCAGGCCACCAGACTCCCGTCCCTGGGATTCTCCAGGCAAGAATACTGGAGTGGGTGGCCATGCTATCTGTGTAATATGTAATGATACATGACTTACACAGAGTGAACATCACCCTTTTAGGCAGGCAATTCTGCGAGTTTTAATATATTAATGTGGCTCCTACGCTTTCCAGAAGCCATGATATGAATCTAGTGAGGAGAAAAAGCACTGGACTTGTAATCAAAATCCTTTATTTGAATCCTGACAATACATTATTCAATGTAAGCTCTGTGGGAGCCAGGAGCTTTTCTTATTACTAGGAGAGTACCAGGTACATAATAGCCTCTTAATAAAAATTAGCTATATATTTGTTCATATAGCTTTATTCTACAGAAAGATTGTAGCTAACTTACAGTTGTCTAACCTCTGTGAACCTGTTTCCACATTTGTAAAATGGGAATAAAACATTGTGTCTACCATGCAGAGTTTATGTAAATTTCAAATATTATAATATGTGTAAAAACACATATAAAATATAAAGTATCATATGAATATGGACAAAACTGAAGAAATATGAAACTGATGTCTTACAGCAGAAATAAGATATGCTTCAGGGGAAGTGTCACTCTACATACATCATGTGAATGGCACCTTCACAATTCTGGTCTTACCTGGTCACTTGTACTATTATTTACTTAGTATTTTCCTTTAAGGTATCTTGCTTAGTTTTATGTTTAAAATTTATCTTTGCTGTGAATCAGCTGTAACCTGAAATTCTCATCTTCCTTTCCAAAAGAGGGAACAAAAATGAACAAATAGAGCCTTAAATAAGAGGAGCTGGGTGCAGAGGTGCCAGAACCTGACTAGTTCTGGATATCTTCCATTTTTAGGAGAAAAAAAATGGGTTATGGGTTTGATAGTGGCAATAACATTTTTCTAAAATACATATTATAAAATACATAACCATCAAAAAATTTTAATATTTTGTATGGTCCTTGTACTACCTAAATCATTCCCTATTTTTCCCTACTGGCCTGTTTCTTTCCTCTCTCAAGACTAACTTTTTAAAATAATTATTTATTTGGCTTCACTGGGTCTTAGTTGTGGCACATGGAATCTTTAGTTGTAGCATGTGATATCTAGTTTCCTGACCAGGAATCAAACCCAGGCCCCCTGCACTGGAAGCACAGACTTTTAGCAACTGGACCACCAGGGAAGTCCTGTCTCTCTCCAAATTCATTTTGAAGTATCAATAGGATACACTTTCCTCTACTTTGCTCACCCAAAATCTATTTAGGTTTTAAACATTGTATTTCTCTCTTTTCTTAAGTCTAGCAACCATAAAGAATCCAACATGGATTTATCAAAGTGTAACAAGTATAAGACATCTAGCTAAGAAGTTCTCAAACTTTAAGGCTCTCGGAGAAGGCAACGGCACCCCACTCCAGTACTCTTGCCTAGAAAATCCCATGGACGGAGGAGCCTGGTAGGCTGCAGTCTATGGGGTCGCTTCACTTTCACTTTTCACTTTCGTGCATTGGAGAAGGAAATGGCAACCCACTCCAGTGATCTTGCCTGGAGAATCCCAGGGACAGGAAGCCTGGTGGGCTGCTGTCTGTGGGGTTGCACAGAGCCGGACACGACTGAAGCGACTTAGCAGCAGCAGCAGCAGTATTCCTGCCTGGAAAATCCCATGGACGGAGGAGACTGGTGGGCTGCAGTCCATGGGGTCGCTGAGGGTTGGACACGACTGAGAGACTTCACTTTCACTTTTCACTTTCATGCATTGGAGGGAGAAATGGCAACGCACCCCAGTGTTCTTTCCTGGAGAATCCCAGGGACGGGGGAGCCTGGTGGGCTGCCATCCATGGGGTCACACAGAGTCGGACACGACTGAAGTGACTTAGCGGCAGAAGCAGCATACAAAAATTTGTATACAGTGCTTTGCTAGTGACTTAAGGGATTTTCAAGGATAATACTGAACATGTGACTTTTGCCTCACATGCTAACTGAAACATCATAACACCAAGAGTGTCGGGAGACTCAAGCTATTGTTAATATTATGTTAGATTCCACCATTACCAGTCTCTTCTTGTTTCTAATTCCCTGCCTCTAGTCCACAGAAAATCCTTATTCTCAGTCTGAGTGATGTTTCTAATATTCTGGGCTCATCTGTAGAGCAGAGATGATTGACAGCTCCAGGCCCCAATGAATGAAGCCTTTCCCAGGTCCTATTTATCAATATTTCCCACCTTCCAAAATTCTCTGATGGCTCACTTGTTCATTCCTTTATTTACTCATTCAACAAATATTTACTGAACTGGGTAGGTGTGGTACTTACAACAGCACAGACAATGAACAAAAGAAAGTCCAATGAGAATATAACTAGAGACCTAATAATCTGAGGAGTTGGACAGTTTCTATGAGAAAGTGGCATTTAAGCTGAGATGGAAGTAGCTGAACGATGGGAGCAGGTGAGCACATGAGTGTGATGTCCAAGTGCTGTGACATCCAAAACTGTGGTCAGTATCTGCATGTACAAATGCCCTTGGGTGGGAAGGAGGCTGCCAGATTCTAGACACCAGTTAGAGAAGAGAGATTCAGATGGAGAGTGACTGGAGATGGTTCTGGAGGCATAGTGAGAGACCAGTGCATGCAGGGTCTTATAAATCATGTCAAATAAAGACTTTGAACTCTATCTTAAGATTCAATGGGAAGCCACTGAAAGGGCAGTTTAGTGAACTAACAGGTTTGTATTTTCAATATTACTCTGTTTGAACTGTGGTGAATGGATGGGAGAGGAATGCAAAAGGATGTGGGGAGACAGGTTAGAAGTACACAGCAGTAGTGCAAGACAGAGATGGTGTCTGGACCAGGAGAGAAGGGTGACAATGAGGAGCGAGAGAAAGAGCAAGATACAAGATATGTAGCCACCAGTTAGAGAAGAGAGATTCAGATAGAGAGTGACTGGAGATGGCTCTAGAGGCGTGGTGAACACCTGGTGGTGAATTATACGTAGGGCATGGAGACAGTGAGGTGGCCAGGAGGTGCTGGGGCAAAGGCAGGACCATAGGCTAGGGTAACAAGGAGAAGAGGCAGGTGTAAGACAGAAAAAGAAGACGAAGCCAACATATCGCCAGGAGACAAAGAGGAGGAGTCCAGTTATACAAAAAAAAAATGTGTATTTCAGGAGACAGATTAGGGCTGCAGGCATAAATTAACTCTAGCTTTCTGTCACTGCTATGTATATAAACAGTGCTCGTAAGTACAACATTCAAGGGGAGAACAGGGCAGCCCCTCAGTGAGGCTGAAAGGAAACTCGTGAATCATAAGGTGTGAATCCTCACATTGAAATGTTTGATTATCCTTTGTAAAAATATGCAATTTCAGACATCAAGGGCTTAAATAAAATATGCCATAAGATTTGATAAACAATGATCATTCAGAAAATATCTAGAAAGTTGTGCCTGATTCTGCCATAGGGGGAAATCTGGAGTTTGACCTAGAATGATTTTCCAAATTTGAAAATGGTCATTAAGACTTTTTTTTTCCTTAAAATCTTTCTTTGAATAAGGCTGTGTGTGCTGTTCTGAAGTGCATTCTAAAAGAGTATTAGGTACTACTTTAAAAAAAAGCAGGAAAAGACATATATGTGTAAAATCCAACACCAAAAAATAAATCTATTCCCCAAAGAATAGATGGTAAAATAAATGCCTGACCCTTTGAGCTCTCTAGTTCTGTAGGTCTGGGATGCAACCCAGGCTACTGTGTTTCTGAACGTCTCCATAATTAAATCTGATGTGAAGGCAGAGCTGATTGAGGGTTAGGAAAATGGAATAGTGTGCCTAGGACATAGTAGATGTTCAATAAGTAGCTCCAGGCAACATCATCTGTGCAATACTCTTGCCAAAACAATTTAACCTTAAGTTAATCACAAGGGAACAATCAGAGAAAGCTTAAATTTAGGGTCATTCTACCAAATAATTGACCCTGTGTTCTTTCAAATGTCTGTGTTAGGAAAAAGGAAGGTAATGAAGAGGAGGAAGAAAACATCCAGGAAGAGGAGGGGGAAAATCAGTAAGAAAGTGGGGAGCGGGGAGCAAGAAACAAGGAGGAGAAAAAGGAGGAGGGGAAGAGATGGAGAGAGAAGAAAGGAGTGTGGAAAGGAAGGAAAAGGATGGGAGAACGTTCTTGAATTAAAGGAGACTAACCGATAAGAAAATGCAACACATATTCCTAGATTAGATCCTGTACTCAAAAAATAAAAGGCAAACAGGCAAACAAAAAATAGTTACAAAGAGCATTACTGGGATAAGCATGGATATTTGAATACAGACCAGATATTAGAAAACAGCATTTTATCAATGTCATATATTCTAAGTGTAATAATTGTATTGTGATTATACAGGAAAATTGCCCATCTTCTTAGGGGATTTGTGGTGCCTAATTTTGGTAGGAAGTGACTCTGCAACTAACTCTCAAGTGGCTCAGCTCAAGATACGTGTGTGTGTGTGTGTATACACATATACATATTGTGACACAATGTTGATGAGCTGGAGTATACAAAAGTGTATTGTACCATCTTGTGATTTTCAGAAGATTAGAAAGTTTTATAAATAGCAAGAAAAACATTTTACATGCTTACAGAAACACCAGGTGAAATCCTTTATGTATATATGTGTGTGTGGGTGTGTAGATTATTTTGTATTCATAAAAACCCAAGCTTAAACAAATACATCAGTCCGGGGTAAAAATAAATTAAATGGACTTTCAATTCTTTGTAGGAAATACACAGAATGCAGACTTTCTGGAACATCAAGCAAGGAATGACCACTGTCCCAGGAAAATTGGCAAAATGGAAATATGGCTCCGTGAACAGGAGGCCCGGGGAGAGCTTCTCTGGGACAGCTCCAGCTCTGACTCAGATGAGTTGGGGAAAGTAGAGAAAAAAAAAAGAGCACTGGTGAGGACCAGGACAGAAAGAATCCAACATTTTGATGAGTTTTTTGATTAAGAATAATAATAGTTAATACTATTCACTAATTAGTTACTGAATGTATTGGAAGCTTTCTTTCCTTTAAAAATTCCTCAAGGTAGTATATGAATTATTCTAAAAACACCAATTCACTTTCTTTTCATTTGAAATCCTAAGATTAAAGGTGCGAGATAGATTGTTAATATATTAGTACCATATAACCCACTGCCTCAAAACTTAGGGACTTAACTAGCAGCCACTTATTGTCCCACTTTTCTGTGGGTTGCTGGGCTCAGTTGGGTGGTTCTTCTGTTGGTCTCCTTTGAAGCCTTCCATGCCATGGAAGCTGGATGGCAGGTAGGACTGGAGTCATCTGGAAACTCAACAAGGACACTGACACAGCTGGAGTTCGCCCCCACGCTGTATCATCCCAGAGCCTCCTTACATGGATTTCCCGAGTGCTCTCTCCTGGAGGGTAGTGAATTTGCTTTTATGTCAGCCCAGGGCTCCCAAAAGCAGATGTTCCCAGAGGAGGGAGAAAAATCTGCCAATCTTAACTCTAATCTGATCATGGACCCCACACTCTGTTGACTACTGCAAGTCATAGGCCAGGTCACAGGCAATGATAAAGGGGCTATGCAGGGCAGCAATTCTGAAGTGTGGTCTACTGGGGTACACCTTTGAGACATGGCACCCCACCATATCTTTAAAAGCAAATCATATCTTCTAAAACAAACAGATGAGAGAGTAGATTTAATAGAAATAAAAATGACTTTCTAAAGAAAATCACAGGATGCTGCATTAGACACTAAGCTCACTTAAGTCACTTTCTTGTGAGTTATAAACTTTTTATCTCATAACAAAGAGGTTATAGGAAAAATGTAAAGTTATGAAATTAGATACTTGCTCCTTGGAAAGAACAGCTATGGCAAACCGAGACAGCATATTAAAAAGCAGAGACATCAGTTTGCTGACAAAGGTCAGGATGGGGAACACATGTAAACCTGTGGCGGATTCATTTTGATATTTGGCAAATCTAATACAGTTATGTAAAGTTTAAAAATAAAATAAAATTAAAAAAAAAAAAAAAAAAAAAGCAGAGACATCAGTTTGCTGACAAAGGTCCATATAGTCAAAACTATGGTTTTTTCCAGTAGTCATGTACGGACGTGAGAGCAGTACCATAAAAAAGGCTGCATGCCGAAGAACTGATGCTTTAAAACTGTGGTGCTGGAGAAGACTCTTGAGAGTCCCTTGGACAGCAAGGCTATCAAACCAGTCAATCCTAAAGGAAGTCAACCCTGAATATTCATTGGAAGGACTGATGCTGAAACTCCAATACTTTGGCCACCTGATGCGGAGAGCTGACTCACTGGAAAAGGCCCTGATGCTGGGAAAGATTGAAGGCAAAAGGAGAAGGGGGTGGCAGAGGATGAGATGGTTAGATAGCATCATGGACTCAATGGACATGAATCTGAGTAAACTCCAGAGGTAGTGGAGGACAGAGGAGCTTGGCATGCTGCAGTCCGTGGGGTAGCAAAGAATTGGACACAACTTAGCAACTGAACAACAATAAAAAAATGTTAAGTGTGGAAGGTCACTGTGAATTAAAGCTCAAAATTAAATGGAGATCTCTTAGATTATGATATAGACCTTAGAAATTTACAAAAGGACACTTAGAAGTGTTCAATCCAAAAGTTATATTCTCAAAAATTAGATTTTTTAACCTTTTAAACAATCTGCTCTATTCAGATTTTACCAGTTAATACACTCATGTGTGTGTGTGTATTTATTTCTGTGCAGTTTTATCACATGTATGGATTCATGTGAGCAACAGCATGATCAGACACAGAGCAGTTCCATCACTAGAATCCCTTGCGCTATCTAAAGGCCCCCCTGCAAAGGAAATTTTCAGGCAATTTCAAGAACTTCTTTTGTATAAAACTAGACTCCACTTTTAGCAACACCTAAAAATATTTTAAGCATCCAGAAGCCTCTAAGAATTCAGTGAACTTTAAAACAAAGTGAAAGAAAAATTCTCTTTTAAGCTTTCTCTAGGAAACTTACAAAACAAAAATAGTAGAGAGAACACCCTCTAACTTTGACATTCAGTACATTCAGATCAGTCACTAAGAAGATGAAAACTTCTATGTCATGGGACACACACTCATATTTCTTCCAAGGACAGAAGTCAATTAATTAGGTCATCTCTGGGCATTTTTACTCCCAGTTCTTTGCAAGTAGTATACTTTTTCTTTGGTAGGTATAAAGCATATTTCCTACAAAGGAATGCATAGATTGTTTGACCACTCAGCCTTTTTGGAAAAGTAAGAACCTTTTTTTTTTTAATTGAAGTACAATTTAGTTAGTTTCAGGTGCAGAGTTTTTCCCCTAGATCTTGGAATTTATACAACTAAATCGATAGCATAAATTAGACATTGTCTTGAGATACGGGAACTAGACACATATGTGTACTGGTGAGGATAACATGGCTCAAAGTATTTCTTGAACTTCAGAGAATGTTAGCAGCAAAAGAAATAAATCATGATGCTTTCTCTGTTTATTTGCCTGCTCAGTGTGGAATTCTCACCCAATCTTAAATTCAAGAATTTTAAATTATAATAACAGTGATATTAATCATTGCTAATGTGCACTGTTTACCGTGGGTCAAGAACTCTCCAGATGCTTTTCATATATAGTCCTCACGACAATTTTGTGGGTTACCCCTGTTTTATAGATGACGAAACTGAGGCACTGAGAGGTTAACTAACCTTCCAGGATCACCCAGCAGAACAGCGTGTTTTTGAGCAGACTGTTGCTTACCAGAAGGGACCTGATGCGAGTCAGGAGCACTTCACTTCCCTCCTCTTCCTAATTTTACCTCAGCTCACCAGTGACTTTCTGTAGTGTTCCACATTTCTTTTCAGTTACTTGTTTTTTGGTGTTGGAGCAGACTACTACTGCACTAGAAAAGGTATGAGCTTTCTTTTAAAAAGAAATGCATCGGAGCCCAGGTGCTTAACTGTGGGCATAGGGCAGGATAAGAGCACTGAGAAACAAGTCAGGAGGGGAAGTTTCCAGGAGTGAGGGGCACAGAGAGGCAGATGAGAGAGTAAAGGCAAACTTAACTGTCTTTACAACTTGGCCTGGGAGCAGGATCAGTGAGCAACCCCCCCGAATGCCCCATCCAGGATGGAACTCAGGGGTGCACTGTGGCCTGGACCAGAGAGTGGTGGTTCTCAGAGCCGGTGCTGGAAGCACCTGGCAAGTGACCAAACACGTAGCAAAAAGTAAGGACTCATGGGCCCACCAGAGCTCTGGCACTAGGTTGGTGTCTCCATTTTTAAGCTCCTCCCCATGAATCTAACATGCAGCTAAGGCTGAAAACCACAGCTTCACTGGTATCACCATGCTACTGCAGCAGATACACCAACTTCTATCTTTAAAAGCAGTAGCTTTTGAGGTAATTTTTAAAGGTAAGGACATGAGGCCTGGAGCTTCACACACAGTAAGAGGTTGTTCGTTTTGTTGGTAATTGTCTGAAAACAGCAATCCTTTACTTAATCTTGAATTTGTTCAGGGGCAGTGCAGGGCCATCAGTAAACACAGCTGCCACTGCTGGTAAAAGCTATAAAATTAAGCCTCAAGGCAAAGTTGTCAATTTTCTCCAACAGAAAATCTCAGCTTTGAGGGGAGCTGGGGAAGGCTTGTCTATGGCCAAATACATGCTTTCTCTTAGGAAAATAACATTCTTGCTCTGAATTTTTCATGAGAAAGAGAAGTCTTTTGGGGATGCTTTTGAAAATGTGTTTTTACTCAATTATTATTATTTTTTTGTGCAGAGGGTCATTCTTGTTCATCTATCTATTTTGATGATAATTCTGAGTTACTGTACAGGGAGTTAATTGAAGATGACTCTTCTTCACCTATGAAATAGTTTTGTAAACAAAAAAGATAATCTTTTCTGTTCACACAGAGCCATTAGAGACAGAAAAACACCAGTTCCTCATGCCTTCATAAAGATATCAGCTCTTTATTCCCTTCTTACCAGGAAAGCCTGCTGCTGCTGTTGCTGCTGCTAAGTCGCTTTAGTCGTTTCTGACTCGGTGCGACCCCATAGACGGCAGCCCACCAGGCTCCCCCGTCCCTGGGATTCTCCAGGCAAGAACACTGGGGTGGGTTGCCATTTCCTTCTCCAATGCATGAAAGTGAAGTAGCTCAGCTGTGTCCGACTGTTAGCGACCCCATGGACTGCAGCCTACCAGGCTCTTCTGTCCACAGGATTTTCCAGGCAAGAGTACTGGAGTGGATTGCCATTGCCTTCATCCGACCAGGAAAGCCTGCTGATCATCAAATCATAATTAAAGTCAACTGTTTTTTCTCTCAAATGAACAACAAGAGCCTATTTCCACATATTACTACAGAATCTCGCTAATTTAGAATACTTTGGGGAGGGCTTGGGAGAAAATAGGCTAAGGGGTAGATTAGGGAAGATGAGGCCATTAAAAATCTGAATTATGTCTCATTTTTAAAGGAATACTCAATATGTACAAAATAAAAATATATTTAAAAACAAAGTCAAGAGTTAAGGTTTATTTTTAAATGTGTACTTCATAATAAGTCTGCAATTCATTCATTTACTTAATCAAGCATTCAGCTAGTAGGTTTTAAGTGTCTATCGGATGCCAAGCATGGTTCCAGAGGCTGAAAATACAGCCATAAACAAGACAAAAATCCCTGGACCCATGGGTTACATTCAATGGGGAGACTCTGAGCAAAGAGTCAAATAACACAATACAATTTCAGGTAACATCAAGCATTATGAAGAAAGTAAAGCAGATCTGAGGATAGGCAATGGAACGGACTGTTTCAGGCAGGATGCTCAGGGAGGGACTTGTTAGGGAACCAGGTTTGTTCAAGCCAAGACACTGAGACAACAAGGTTTGCAGCAAAGAGAGGGTTTATTCTCAAGGCAGCCGAGATAGGTGAACAAGTTTAAATCTGCCTCCCTGAAGGCAAGGGGCGCTGGTATTTATGAGATAAAGATTAAAGTAGCTGGGTGGTCTGAGGAATGGAGAGCATGGGGAAGGTGACTAGAAAAAGTTTCTGTAATTGTTGTTCTGCACAGGTGTAACTAAGCCACAGGCCTTGGTACATTCAAGTATGTAAGCACTTGGCAGGATCTAAGAATGGAGTTTTCAGCCCTCTAATGGCTAAAGGACACTGGCACATACCCATTTGGAGGATCACCGGTCCCATTTAGTTCTGACTGACTCGGCTTGAACTAGGCACAGCTGACCATAAGTTCTTGGAAAAACAGGCTATGAGGAAAATAGGCAAGTCTTTTGTAGCAGAAGTGATGATGACCTTGATTAGTAAAGACAGGTGAAATGGATTTGACCCACAGTTTTAGAATCTCTGAGGAAGAGATTTGAATGAAGTGAGGGTAGATGCCATGGGAAAACCTATGAGAGCAAGTAAAAAGAGCTCTGAGGTGAGATAAGGTTGTCATTTTCAAGGACGAACAAGAAGGCTGGAATGGCTGAGTCAGCAAAGTTGCCTGACAAGGAAAAATCTCAGAAAGCTTGTCAAAACACAGTTGATGAGGAGCCCCAGAAAATCATGGTGTGATGATGAGTATTAAATGTAACAGAATTTAGAGAAAGCAGGGGCTGGTTCCAGTCTAGACTGACATCTCTGATGTGATCATGCACAGAGGCAAACAGACTATGGCCAACACAAATGCCATGTGGCCATAGCTGACTTTCTGAGCTCACCCTTGGCCCAGCTGAGCCAGTCAGAGAGGGTCTCAGTTTCTGCTGATGCCAAAACCTGAGTACATTCAGGAGTGATGCATAGTAGTGTTCTGCTCTGTGGGCCAGAGATTCAGGAACACAGGTGCTGCAGTAGACAGAATCAGAGACAAGGGATCCACTGAGACCCAACGGCACATCCGTCCCTCATTCCCAGCCCTCCTAAGGCCCTGCTGCCTCTTGTCCTTCCTTCTGAGACTGTATCCTTATAGTAAATTCACCTTCAGCTTGGGTCAGTTCCACCTGATTTCTGTTCCTTAAGGCCAGAGAATCTTAGCCTAAAGAAAGCTTACACAGCAGTCTCCTCCTTGCCTTATGATGCATTATTAGAGGCTGTGGAGGGCTGAGTTGCTGAGTGTGGCCAGTTATGGTTCCCAGCAGGTATTATGAGGATCTCTTCTCAAACCCATATTCAGTGATACCACATCAACCTTGATGGGAGTAGTTACACCACAAAAACTGGCAAATGTTATGAAACAGGACTTTTCTTTTCCAGAGCGCTAGTTGCTAAACATTTCCCAGTACACCTTTCTAGAGGTAAAGACCATTGGGCTCTAGAGTCTGAATTCACATGCCAGCACTGCCACTTCCTGCCTTAGGTCAGTTATTTAACCTCTCTGGCTACAGCCTTCTCATTGTAAAAGGAAGATTATGATAGTGCCTGCCTCACAGTGTTGCTGTGACAGAAATAAGATCATAACATGTCAAGTGCTTGGAACAGCACCTAATACCTAATAACTTCTCTGTACATGTTATATAACTAGCAGTTTTATTCTTATTGAAATTAGGAATAAAATAAGAAAAAATCTGTGGTTCTGGAAGTCTGGTCTGTACAAGACATGAAACAAAAGCCAGAAGTACATAACTATGGAATTATGAAAAGATTTACCATGATTCACAAATGATGTGATTATATGCCTAGACTACCCAAAGGAATCAGCTGAAAAACACGTAGAGTGAATAATGGAATGAAAACTAGGTATCTAGATAAAAGATATATTTAAAAATCAGCAGTTTTTGCAAACCATTTCTCAGAAGTTAGCCAACAGAAATAAAAATATCAGTATGCAAAGTCAAAAGTTCAAGGACGAATCGTGGGTTCACTAATCGTAAGGGAATGTCTCAGGATATACTGTTTCAGAATGATTTCTTTCTCTAACTCTAGCTCTCAAGCTCCCGTTCCCATCACTGTCCTCTCAGCAGTTCAAAGGACTTCAACCACTTGTGTCTTAAAATTCTGCGTTCGCTTAAGGTTTTCCCCTCCACTCCCCTCTCTCTCTCCCCAGCCAGGCTCCATGTTTGGGGGAAGAAGCACAGGACTGCTTATGGCCTCACCCTTGAGGAGTATGAGGAATATCTCATCAGTACTGTCCTCCATCCTCTCCAGCCTTGACCGAAAGATAAGCATCTTGATGATCTTGAGCATCGACCTCCCTGTCCTTAGTGTGCACCCCAATCCCAAACCTCCATCTACGTTACTTCCTGCCATACTCTGGCACTGGCCTTGTACAGTGACTGCTTATGAGGAAGCCCTGTGGTGGTCTCCTGCTGTTGGGCCCCACCTCAGTTTGAAAGGTGCTACTCATCCACCAAGAATCAACTACATTTTCTACACAGTCCCTGGGATGGGCTGTCCATTCCACATACTGTGCAAAGGAGTCCCCAAGGCTTTCAGTTCTCAACTCCCTCCCAGGCTTCTTTGGAGGCCTTGGAAATTTTTTCACCTATTCCTTGCAGTTCCTGTGGGAGTCAAGGCTTGGGGGTGCAAGCCCTTTCTACTGAAACATATCTTGTTGCCATTATTACTCTGCTACAGCACCCAGATGTTGCTTCAAATTAGGTTCATAATTTTTATTATTTTTCATAAAAAGCACGTCCCTCAAATATGTGTTTCTCTCCACTCCACAGAGATGTAGCTTTCCACTTTTAAATCAACAAATCTTCCTGAAGGCAGCAATGGTAGTCAAAATATTTAACTCTGAACAGAGCATGGACAGCAGTTAGAATGGCCCCAGTAAGGTCCTCTGAATGAAAATCTGCCTGGAGTCTCTACATGATCCCATCTCCCATTTTCACACCAAAGGAGAGGCCAGGAAGAAGGCCCCACACCAGTTCCTCAGCTAAGCTTCCTTCTCTCAGTTTCTTCTAAAACACTTGCTTCTAAGCCAAGAAGTGGGGCTTCCCAGGTGCCTCAGTGCCAATGAATCCATCTGCCAATGCAGGAGGCATGGGTTGAAAAATTATAGTATGAAACCTCAATAAAATCAATTTAACATTTAATATAGAGAATTAATGGATTGCTTAGACATCCATGATATATTACTAAATGAAAAAACTAAGGTGAATTACAGAATAATATGTATAATTTATAACTTTATTTTCATGTTTATATATGTTGTAGAAGCAAGAGAAAAAAATATGACAAGAGACTCCAAATTAACAGTATTTATAGTAGACTGAGATTGGAGCATATCTTAGGTCAGTTTCCCAGAAACAAATCCTGAAGTGATTTGAGTGCAAGTTAACGCAATGGCATGCCACTCCAGTACTCTTGCCTGGAAAATCCCATGGACAGAGGAGCCTGGTAGGCTGCAGTCCATGGGGTCACAAAGAGTCAGACATGACTGCGTGACTTCACTTTCACTTTTCACTTTCATGCATTGGAGAAGGAAATGGCAACCCACTCCAGTGTTCTTGCCTGGAGAATCCCAGGGACGGGGGAGCCTGGTGGGCTGCCGTCTGTGGGGTCACACAGAGTCGGACACGACTGAAACAACTTAGCAGCAGTAGCAGTATTTTTAAGAAGAAATCCCAGAAAAAGTTAATAAGGGAGTGGGGAACCAGGACATGGAATGGGGAGAACCCAAGTAAAGGTGCAATTTCAGGCAAAGTTCTGAGGAAGGTAACTTATCTCACAGGAGACCCTGAAGTATGATTGAGATCTGAATTGTTGAGACTGATATCAGGAAACTCTTCATAATCCTGTAACCTCCAGTCATTGGCTAAGTATTCCCTGGTGTGGAGCAATTGCCTGGCACCCCTAGCCCTCTGCCCATGGGGGCAATGAGCTCCACTAGCCCAAAGCAGACTGAAGATAAGTCTCAGGTGAGGGTCATTGAAAGTGAAAGCAATTTGTCCCAAAGAAAGGGCACACCAAGTGGCAAAATGTATTCAAGGAGATCTGAAAGAGCAACAGAATATACCACGGAGTAGAATGGGGAGATGATCAGTACAATTTGAATCATTGCAAGGTGCAGCAAAACAGACATTCCTGTCATATGCCATATATATCATACACACTCAGTTACTGTTATTTTGGAGTAATGGATAGATGGCTGATCATGGCAATGATTTTACTTTTCCAGGAAGCAAACTAATAATAGAAGCTTCCAAGAAAGTATTTAAAGTTATTTATTCTCCCTGACCCAGTGTTCTATTTATAGGATAAATTCTTAAGGATATGAACATGTAAACATTTGAATATAAAGACATTCAATGCAGCATTACAAACACAAAGAACTTTAAAATAAAAATATTAAATTTACAGAAATAAAACAGGCTGACAAAAGCAAGTGTTTACAAACAGATGAAAAAGACAATACAAAATCCTGAAAATGTAAAATACAATTAAAAAAAAAAAGTTGCTTAATAAATGAGCTGCATAACTGACATCAAAGACTCATTGAGCTAAAAAATTTGTCCAAGGAAATTTTCAAGAGTGTTGAATAAAGGGGAAAAACATGAAAGATGGACCTAATAATTTCCCTTCCTTAGAAAAAAGACAGGACATACAGAGGAACAAAGATAGCAGTAGACTTTTTGTCTACTATACAAGCCAGAGAACAGTAACATCTTTAAAGTATTAAAAGGAAAAAAACCCATCAACCTAGAATTTTATACCCAGAGAAAATATATTTCATAAATGAAGGCAAAATGAAGACTATTTTAGACATTCAAAGCTCAAAGAATTCATCATCAGCTGACTAGCATTGAGAAAAATGTCAAAGTTTTTAGGCAGAAGGAAAATGCTATCAGAAGGAATTATGGATCTACCCAAAGGGATGATGAGCACTAAAAATGGTAAATAATGTGGGTAAATATAAAATACTTTAAAAAAATTTTTAGAACTTCTGTAAAAGTTAATTGACTAAAGAAAACAACAATGTGTTATGAGGTTTATTTTACATACATTTTATATGTTAAATGTTACATTTTACTTACATATATTTTTACATATATACATAAAATGTGTGTCTTACATGTATTGACAACAAAATAAAGGCCAGGAAAGAGGATATGGAAGCATACTGCAACTGTAACAGCTTTTCCACTGTACATGAGTGACTTAATATTACTAAAAGGTAGACCGTGATATATAAATAAGTATATTATAAGCATACTATGACAACCATTACAAAGAGAGGAAAATACACCAATAAGAGCAGATAGAATCAAATTATTAAAAATAAGACCAAAAAGAAAGATGGACAAAACAGAAGATAAAGTAGATCCAAAAGCCAAGGTGCCCTATTTAAATCCAACTATATCAATAATCAAATGTAAATGATCAAAAGCACTATTTAAATGCAAAGATGGTCAGATTTAATAAAAGAGCAAGAACCAATTCTATGCTGTCTTCAAGAAACAAACTTTAAAGTCACAGAAAAGTGAAAAATAAAAGGGTGAAACAAGGTATACCGTGCTCACATGAACCAATGTGGAGTTACCACAAAGTAAATTTCAGAGTATAGAATAAGCAGCAGCAGCATTAGCAGCCAAAGTTATATATCTACCCAGTTTAGCAAGGGCAGAAACAAAAGATCATACTGAACACCCTCCCCCACCCTTCCCACCTGTATTAAACTCAAATCCCCAAAAGGAATGATAGCCACACTGAATCACACCGCCACTCTTTGGAAAAGCAAGTCCAGATGACTGAGAGCCTCACAGAGTCACATGAAATTGAGATGAGTAGCTTACCAAAGGACAGATTCAAAGATGCTGAATAAAAGCAGCAGATATGCACTACAGATAAACGCTTAGGGACTGGCTACTTTCCTAACACATCACACAGGTGAAAAGCATAGCAATGGTATGATCCTATCCAAGAACAACTTAATAGTGGTAGAAGAGAATGAGAGGAGTTTTTAGGTGCTTATTAGTTCTGAAAACAATGCATAGTAGTCTCTCCTTATCCATGGGGGATAGTCCCAAGACCCCCAGTTTCGGGATGCCTGAAAATGTGAATAATGCCTAATCATTTTATACATATATATATATCTCCCTATACACACTTGTTTGAAGTATGACAGCAAAACTAGCACAAATTTCTTTTTTCATCTTTGCAATTTCATGGACAGAAAATTTGCTTTTACTACTGATCTCAGCAATCTCAGTATATGATTTTTTTTCTTATTAAGTTGAAAACTTTTACTTTTTTGCATAAAGGAAGCACTTTACAGCTTCCCTTCGGTGTAACCAAATTGCCAGCATCACTACCATTGCTCTTTGGAGCTATTATCAAGTAAAATAAGGTTTCCTTGAACACAAGCACTGTGATACCTTAACAGTCAATCAAAACAGCTATAAATGACTAACAGGTGGAGCATGCTGGACAAAGGGATGATTCACATCCTGAGCAGGAAGGAGCTGGACTGGTATGAGATTTTACCACACTACTAAAAATGGCACACAATTTAAAACTTATAAATTGTTTATTTCTGGAATTTTCCACTTAAAATTTTCAAACCACTGTTGATTACAGGTAAGTGAAACCATGGGCTTCTCTGGCGGCTCAATGGGTAAAGAATCTGCCTGCAATGCAGATGACCGAGTTCAATCCCTGGAAGATCCCCTGGAGAAGGAAATGGAAACCCACACCAGTATTCTTGCCTGGAAAATTCCATGGACAGAGGAGCCTGGCGGGCTACAGTCCATGGGATCACAAGAGTTGGACACGACTTAGCAACTAAACCACCGCCACCACAGGTGAAACCATGCAAAGCAAAAGCCTTGGAGAAGAAGGGACTACTATGTTGCCTTTTAACTAGAAAATGACTCTCCAGGGGAACAAATGAAGAAATAATTTTCCCCCAGAATTTATCAGCATAAACTTAAAATCTTGAGAATCTGAGCAATGAAAAAGAGTTAACACTGAATCCAAGTTTTCAGTAAAGAAACAAAAGGTGATTTTACAACCTTCTATGTTTTGCACTCCAATGGACTTACTCAAATATTCCTGTTACTCTTCAACATTTGCTCTCAGAATTTTCTTCCAAAAATCTAATTGAAATCTTATCACACCATGTAGAATTAGGAACACTATACATCTGCTTCCAGATCATAAGACATTAAGAGTAGGTAAGACTTAGGTCAAGGCTGACCATCTCCAACCACAGACTACCAGAACTGAAGGGGAATTTAGGAATCTTCTATTCTACCCTCTCTCCCACAGGGACAGAGATAACCACAGCACTCACAGATGACCTTCAGGACTGACTGGTTGACCAACTGATTTTGATACCAACTGATTTAGCTTAACTGGCAAATGCCTGCACAATTATTTGAAAAGAAACTTATTTTTCATTCAGTGCGTTTTACAATGTAACACATACACATACCACTGACACCACCCATCCCTCCAGAAGAAGCACAAACCCCAAATATTTCTCTAGAACAAGAGCTGCCCACTTCAGGCCTCTAAGGGTTGTAGAAGTTTGCCACCTGCTGACCTTCCACTGAAGCACTTTGTCCTCCAAGAAATGGAGATTGCTAACAGCGATGTCACTGACAAACACCGAGGCTGAAGAATTTTGCAACTATTTCCCAATAAAATGTGAGGTTCTTTTTTTCACTTTCTTAAAAAAAAATAATAATAATCCAGCAGTGAGGAGAATCAAAGCTCAAAGATTCCACTTGAATAATAAAGTGTTCATGTTCGTCTAAAGGCCCTCTGCTGGCCATTCTCATTATATGCGTTCCCAAAACTCCTTAACTTTTTTTGGTTTTGTTTTTAAGTGAAATTAATCACAAAAGTCGGGAGACAGTGAAGATATTTTTCTAGCATTTCTGCTTCCAGTCCTCTCACCTGACTCCAGCATTTCTTTTTACTGCTCATGTTCCTCACTGGGGTTTGAGTCAGCTGCCAGAAATTCCTTATTCCCCATCTCTGGAAAACAGATCAAAAGATCAGGCCCTGACCTTTCATCTTGTTCTGAGATGGCTTCAGATTTTCCATTATTCTTTGCAAAGTTCCTGCTATCTAGCTTTTGGCTTCTTTCCTGACAAACACAGCATACCAATGCTTTTAAATACTATCTAATCACTAATAGACTGGGAACTCATAAAGGTGGAGACATGACACGATCCTCAGGACTGCACAGAGAACCCCAGCACAGGCTGTGAACGTGTCAGGGAAAGATGCACACTGTGGTTATCACTCACCAAATTCTAATACCAGAGTCTGTCCCACTATTTAGTCTCCTGTCCCTACTCTCATTTTTAATTTCTCCCCATCCCTATTTCCTGTTAAGAATCTACTGGGCTTCTCTGCTATCTCTTTCCTTTACCCTGCATGTGAGGATCATCCTTGTCAATACTGGGAAATCAAATATGTATTTATTTGTTTAGGGGTGGGATGACCAGAGGATTTTTGAAATCTCTTATGGACATCTGATTCTAGGGTGATAAATCAATCCACTGCAGAGCTGATTTAAAACATTAATACAGATATAAATGAGCTGAAAGTTTTTTAGATAAATGAAAAGTAGCTAATAAGAATTCACCTTTAGGAACTATGACTTATGCTGGCAGAGAAAGAGACATATTGTATGACATCCCTTATATGTGGAATCTAAAAAGAAATAATACAAGTGAACTTACAAAACAGAGACTCATAGAACAAACTTACGGTTGACTGTACACGCTGCTATATTTAAAACGGATAACCAACAAGGTCCTACCGTATAGCACAGAGAACTCTGCTCAATGTTATATGGCAATCTGGATGGGAGGGGAGTTTGGGAGAGAATGGATACATGTACATATATAGCTGAGTCCCTTCACTGTTCACCTGAAACTACCACAATATTGTTAAACGGCTGCACCCCAATACAAAACAAAAAGTCTAAAGAATAAAAGAACTATGACTTATGAAGAGATATGCTTCTAATGATAATAAAAATGACCATTAGCAAAAGAGAATGGAAATTCAAAAACTAGGAATAGGGAGATTGCAGCAGATACAGACTAAAAAAAGTATTACCAGGGTCACAAATCTTTAAATTTGGGGTGACAGTCACTGTCTCAGTTTCTCAATCTAAATGCTAATCCATTAAGAGAAATCCTTGATAAGACATAGCTACATCAAACTGAGCAGAAACTGTTTAAGTTTAAGCTTGTAAATACTTTTTTTCCAGATTCAAACTACCTCTCAATGAGTACCTGTTATGTTACCTCTGTATTGCTGCATATCAAACCACTACAGAATGTAATGGTTTCAAATAGTCATTTATTTGCTCCAATTTGGCAGTTTGGGTGGGGCTTTGTAAAGCCACGTATCTGTGAGCCAAATGACATTAGTTTGGGGTGCTTCTACTGGTCCTGGAGGACCCATTACAAGGTGATTCACTCACATGGTTGGCAAATTGTCATTCACTGTTAGCTGAGAACTGTCAGCCTAGGGCTTCATTTCTCGTCAGTATGAATCACTCCACGTGTCTGCTTGGGCTTCCCAATGGCATGGCAACTGATTCCAAGAAGGAAATGGAAACTCCTAGCTTCTTAAAGACTGGGTTTCAAACTGGCACAGTGTCACTTTTGCCACATTCAGTTGGTCAAACAGTCAGAGGTCTAGCCCAGATTCAAGAGGATGAGCTGCTATGTCTATGAACTCCTTGTTACTCTCTCTGTGGAGAGATCGGAGTGTTTCCCCATCCTTTTGAATCTTTATGTAATATTTACAAATGACATACACATCGTTTGTCTTCAAAACACTATGAAATGGTAATCAGTTTTTCCACTTTAAAAAATTCCCCCTAATTTTCATATGTATAAACTCAGCCCCAGAAATATTAATTATCTTGACTAATATAATGGAGAGAAATAAGAAAGAACCAAAGAAGTCTTCCTTTTCCTTAACAACCCCAGACACTCGTAACTTGTGCTTTACACAGATCCCCTGGAGAAGAGAAGCCTTTGCTTTTCTTTGGGTCCAGGAAGAGAAGGCACAGGAGAGAACAGCAGAGACTGTCAAGAGAGTTGTTTCTCTGAACATGGTGCTAAAATGCAAGCTCCATGAGGGTAAAGATTTGTCTGTTTTGTTCAACACTAGAGGCCCAGCACTGACTCAGCACAACTGTTCCACAAATATCTACTGAGTGAATGAGTGAATATTTGGTATGAAAAGACCACTTCAAGCTTTGATATAGCTTAATGTATTAGGTAGCAGATTTGGAATTACATAATTATTTTTTATAATTAAAAATAAAATTGAAAAATTACAATCTCTAAATATTGAAAACAAAGGAATATAAAGTTATTGGCAGAACCATACAGAGAATAATCATTTCAAGTTACTGTTAAACACAGCATTTTGACTCTGCATCTTGAGTGGGATATAAAGTGAAAGCCTTTTTTTTTATCCTTTGGGATAAAAGAATCATGAAGAAAACAATTATATCAATTATCTTACTGACAGTGGTAGTATCTGACACTATCATATGTATGTTTAAAGTAAAGCAAATAGATAATTATGAACTAAGATTTCCAGCATAAAAGACAGATGAATGTAAAATCAAAGTTCAGTAAAACTCTATACTCTACAATTTCAATATAATGCCTTTTTTCTTATATAATGTGTATATATATAATATATCAGTATATATATATATATATTTTTCTAGCCATTAAACAAGCCTAGACACAAAAACAATACCACTACCACCACCCAAATTATGTTCTCTGAAGACCATTTCCTACCAAAAAGAATCAGGGCTACTTGGAGAAATTACTGATTCCAGTAAAGAGCAGGAAAGTGCAAGATGCTCCTGGACCATTTCATTGTGCGTGAGAGAAAGAAAATTATCAAATACTATTGATATTATGTTTAAAGGGTATAATAGCCATGTGAAGAGGTTCCACCTGGCCAATTTGAAGATGAAAAGACTGCAATGAATTAAAATACGAAAAACATAAAAATAATTAGTTCATAATAATACTCAGAAGATGAATATACTGATCACCCTGAAGATTTCTAGCACACTGTCTTAAAATTGGTAAATAACAGGAAAGGACTAGCAATTAATCCTGCCTTTCTTATAAAAATTGGATTTCAGCATAATCAAACAGTTGATGAAAGAAAATTCTTTATAGAAACATTTCCACTAATATATACAAACAGAATGTTAGAATGACACAATATTGCAACCTCTAATAAAGTAATGGATTGAAGCAATAGACACCAATGGCTACTAAACCTAGCAGAAAAGCTGATGGGTATTTCTTAATCACATCAAACTGACACCACCTGAACCTACTGATGAATCTATTATTTTTCAAAGTATGTATCAAGAGCTGTGAAAGGTCCAGATTTTATTCTATTTGCAAGTCAACAAAGTAACCTGCCACAATTTCATGGAAGCTGATGGTTAATTTGTTCTGTCAACTTGACTGGGGCAGGAGGTGCCCAGATACCTGGTTACACATTATTTCTGGGTGTGTCTGTGAGGGTGTTCCTGGATGAAGTTAATGTTTGTATCAGTAGACTAAGTAAAGCAGACTCACCTCCCCAGTGTTGCAGGGCCCCATCTGATCTGTCAATGGCCTGAATAAAATAAAAGGATTCTGCCTTTGAGCTGGGACATTGGTCTTCTCCTACCTTCATATTTAGATGGAAACTTCTAACACTATGTGCATTCCTGCTTCTCAGGCCTTTGGACTTGGACTGGAACTTACACATTTTGTTCTCCTGGATCTCTAGGTTGCTGACTGTGGCTCTTGGCAGATCTGGAGAACCCACACTAATGCAGAAGCCAAGAACAGTCTATCACAGCAATAGCAGTAGTCAGAGTGTTGCCACTTTCACACTGGTTCCCCGAGCCTTGTTTCTAACAGTGACACAAAAGACCTATACATGTAGTGGATTGCATTAGGAAAGGAACTCCAAGCCTAAAGAATTCTAATATTCTGTCCTATACAATCAGCTTGCCTGTCCTCTGTTCTAGTGGAAGGTATTAGCTCTTTCTTCCAAGACTGTTCACCATACAAACAACCTTGAAAACATGGTGCAAAGAGCTGCCATCTAGCCACCCTGGCCCACCGCACACACATACATTCACCCTGCCACCACCAGGTTCTGAGGAAAGAAGACTGGTCCTTTCTCTTGTGAAATTATCCAAATGGTCTGTATTATACAAATGTAGAGAAAAGAACCTCCATGAAATATTTCCATTTCAGAAGAGGGTCTTTGCTTTAAATTTGAATGGCCAAAACCTGGCAGCATTACAGGCAAACCTTTGATAATATTTGGCATTATATTTGATAGATTACAAAAGAAGAGTAAAACCATGTAACAAAATATGTATCTCATATAAATGATGAATAAAACCAGTTAACTGGCAGCAGCAAGATCCTACACCCAGAATACAGGGAAAATACCTACTCTGGTCACCACTTATATCCTCTTTCTAAAAGACTACCTGCTTGTGAAAGATTCCTACCCTCGGGTGAAACAAACCTGTCAAATCACTCTCATTTTCTCCCCCACAACAAGTTAAGCACAGATGTTAATTATCTTAGAAACTGTCTTCACATTCATCGCTGACCCTTATTTCTGTATTCAGCTTTAAGAAGTCTGCTAGTATGGAAGCTCCCAACAAAAATGAATCCTATTTTTAAGCTTAAATTCATCCAAGATAGCGTCTCTATTTTCCTGAAGATCATCCCATGGGAAGGGAAAACAAAGTCAAAATAGAAGAAGTTGGTCCATATAGTATTTACAACACGAAGCACTGGCTTTAAGGACAAAGGACAAGGGTCAGCACTCTTCACGGCCACTCACTAGCTGTGTGATCATGTGCGCACTGCAGATAATGCCCCTCCCTCTCTTCATCTGTGGAAATGTGATCATAAATCATCCACCCATCAGGTGATTTAGAAGACTGCAACATTCTTTGTGAAAGCACTCAGCATGAGTGATTAAATAAGTGCTGAGAGTTTGCTTTCTTTCTGAGGAAGAGCATAATTTTTTCAATGCTCTTCTTTTTCCATAAGAAAAACTGGAGAAAGGAGACAAACTTGAACCAAGTGGAGCATGTGGACCCAGTCTGTCTCTAGTCCCTTAACAGCCTTAATTAATAAGAACGCCAACCAGCCAAACCCAAAGGCCTGGGCTGTCCAGGTGGCATCCTGGAGCTCACTGCAGCTCTGCCAGGCGGGCCAGGGCTCTGGCTTTGATGCCACCCCTTTCAGACACAGTCGGACACAACTTAGAAGCTAAACAATCAACAACCAATGACTTTCAGACACACTACCATGGCCTTGACACAGGAAAGTTGATGAACCAACCGACACATTTGTCCTGTAATTGCAGGTGTTGGCAGCTAAGTTTCAACACACTGATTTGCTTGTTGATTATGAAATCTTTGATAGGTCTCAATGACCAGTTCAACCTTGCATATGACCAGGAATGCTTGACCACAACTTCTAAGGTAGGACTTTCCTGGACTAGAGTAAAAAGCATGCTAATTCAGCGTTCCTCAAAGTGTGGTTCCCTGGGCCTCCAGCTCCATAACCTGCTGGGAATTTCATTAAAATGCAGACTTTCCCCAGAGTTACTGAATCCGAATCTCTGGGTATGGACCCAGAATCAGCACCAGCACCACAGGATATCAGGCACCACCATGCTTATTAAAGTTTTGTCACCAGCAAAGCCCATAAACAGTTCCCAGGGAATAAAAATACAATTTGGGTAATAAAGTCTAACCTTTTTCACTTGCTCATGGGGTGCCATGTGTAGAAGCCTTGCATCTGGCACTTCAGACCAGAGTTCCTAGTGCGAAAAGGCAGCGCGACAGGTCAGCTGGGGAACCGTGTGCAGAGACCCAGGGCCCCACACTAGGAGCTGGAGCCTGAGCAGCAAGCAGCGGCTGCCTAGGGAAAACCCCACCCCTCCCCATGACGTGGTCCCTGTAAAGCAGCCCCGCCCACAGCCCGTAAGCAGAGCACGTGCTCTAGAGCTGGCGCTTTCACCTCTCCATTCTTTAATCAAAGAACAGAGCTTTCTTTTGTTTCCCAACCGAAGAACTTCATCTGGTACTACTGGTGCCGGTAACATCAGGCAGAAGAATCCTTGTTGGGGCCCTACTCTGGAGGACTAGTAACAGTTTGAGGACTGGTTAAGCAAACTGAAAATTACCATTCAAACTACTCAGGCTTCAAGGGCTATATGTAACAGATAATACCTCAAACCAGAACAGTGTTTACATATGTTAAAATGCTGAATTCCAAAATATTCGGTAATGATTTTTTTTTTTAAACGAGTGGAATGTGAGAAGCATAAACTAATAGAAAATCAGATTTGGGGAATTTTACCTACATGAATCACACACTCAAACTGGTTGCCCTCAAATGGATAAATCTGTCCACTGTGCAATAAAATGATTGATTTTAATGGGTTCAGTTGGCTGTTACATCAGTCTCTGCCAGGCTCCTCTGTCCATGGGATTCTCCAGGCAAGAACACTGGAGTAGGTTGCCATGCCCTCCTCCAGGGGATCGTCCCAACCAGGGATCGACCCGAGTCTCTTCCATCTAACCTGCACTGGCAGGCGGATTCTTTACCACTAGCGCCACCTGGGAAGCCCAGTGATAAGAGTAGCAAGGTAATAATCACTTGGCAAGTCTATTACCAGCTATGACAGCTGAATTCACTTTGGGTTTTTACACGATTTTGAACTTAGAATTGGATTTAAGTAGGAAAAATACTTTACAGTACAACGAGTAGTAGAAATTCTATGTCAGGCTTTATCTGTAAATGTGGCTGGGGTCAAAAAGGCCGCTTGCTGGTTAGGATACTGGTTACACTCAGGAGAATTCACCAAGAAGTAAATATATTGAGGCTAATGAGGGCCAGGTGTTTCAGTGCTGAAGGGAGTTACAAATAGCTAAAGGAAGTAAGAATAAAACCTGTGGTGTTGGATTAGAGTCAGAGGGGTCAATGTGAATGTATGTATACATACGGATGTGTATGTGTACATACATCCTAGTCTGCTGAGAACTAAAAGCAATGACAACCAATACCAGTGAGAACCAAGGTCATGGTTTCTAAATTACATTCTCCCCTGAAGGAACCAGGACTCTAAAAAAATGAGTCCAGGGCTGTAGCAGGGGAGTGGCAGATGAGCCTAGAATACTGTTTTGTGCCAGAAAGTAAGGAAGTGCTCAGAGATGACAAAAGGACATAGGAGCCAGTTTTAGGAGTCTAATAAATAATAATAGTAACAGGTAAGAACACTGAGTAAAATAAAAGCCTGCAAGTTCATACATAAATGAGTGAGCATATAAATTAATGAAGGGACGTGAAAAGCTCTACCTTATAATAAAATGTCAAATAAAAAACATAAAGGAAACAGTGGAATTAGAATATCACCATTTGACAACTGTCACAATTGATTTAATCATAAATTATCAATGGATGATAAAACTAATAGTGAAAATTTAATAAGAAGTATGATATCTACAGAAGTCTCAAAGCATCTGTCCATGAAATATTTGTTGAATGCTTATTAATAAGTACATGGTAGTTACTAACTTTATAAAAGAGTAACAAGACAGATACCATCTTAACCCCGTGATAAAAGTGAACATCAACAGTAACAGGACAAATAAATGCGATGTGCCTCCTTATATTATACTACTGAAAGAACAGATCACTTCTGTAGTATTCTTGCCAGAAATGTGTAATCTGAATCTAATCATGAGGAAACACCAGACAAAACTGAACTAAGGAACATTTTAGAGTAAATTTTAAAAACTGTCAGTGTTATAAAAGATAAGGAAGGACTGGAAAACTCTTCTAGACTATGGGAAATGAAAATAAAGGACAACGAACTGTAACACAAAATGTGATCCTAGATTAGACCCTAGGCTTACAAACGATATTTTGGGGTCATTATTAGGATAATTGGCAAATTTTAGTTAAGTCTGTGGATTAGATGATAGCATTGTTCAACATTAATTTCCTGCTACTTTGTAAGAGAGACTATTTTCAGGAAATACACATTTGAATATTAAGGGACAATGGAATATCATGTCTATAGCCTTCAAATGGTTTAGAAAAAATAATAAAAATGTAAAGAGAAGGAATAATAAAGAAAAAGTGGTAAAATGTTAATGTAGGGGAGAAAAATATCATCCTCTATTCACCTATGTTCTGTCCCTGAGGTCTGCAAATTAAACTTACCAAAAACCAGCTTAATAGGAGAAAGAGGTTTATTCATGTACACAGGGGAGCCAGCAGAAGAAATAGCTGGCTTATTAAATGTTTTAAGTTAAAGACTTATATACCTAAGTCAGGAGAAAGGAGAGGGGAAGAAAGGCTTTTCTGGGTGAAATAAATAGGTTTCTTTAGGAAAGACAAATGGGCTTTTAGGAGACCAAACCGAGATAAGAAAGTTAGAGATAATGTTTGTCTGTACAGATATAAATAGTCTTTCTATCTCCTCAGGGCCATAAAACTCCTCTGGAGAAGAAATTTGGGGTAGATGTTATTCACATTCTTCCTTCTGGGAGTAAATCCATCCCAAAGAAGGAATTTATGGCAGCCTTATTTTCCAGACACTGCTTCTTTTAGTATGATATGGAAAGCTCCAAGAAGACTTCTCTCTGCATCTGTTGATGCTCAAATGTCTTGAGCTTAAAATAATCTTTATAATAACTCTGGGGTTCTGAGTGAGTCCCAGTATTAAAAAGAGGGAAATCTTGATGAAAGATGTATATGTGTTTCTTGTACCTTTTTTTGGTAAATTTTCTATAAATTTGAAATTATTTCAAAAACAAAGACTTTTAAAGGTATGTTCACCCCATCCTAACAAATTGGAAATTTAATTTTAGAAATATTGCCAGCTCATCTGTTTCTTAAAGAAGTGGCAACTATAAAGAATGGATTGAATGTAAAGGGAAAGGTTTAATTTCTAAAAATTAGTGAGTAGTAAGCATCTACCATTGAGGAAGAGGGCCCTGTAAGGAACGTTAATAACTTAATCCAGGTAGAATAGGGTATAATTCAGGATCCTCAGCGCTCGGAAGTAGGAAATGCAGCCCTTACTGTCAGACAACCAATCTCAGGCTGAGTGTGGGACAATCATTCAGCAAGAAGGCTCTGCTGGTGGCTTTCTGGACTATAACCCGTTGTAAAGATGACCTTGTGTCCATAGTTTGATTTTCTTGCCTAAATTCTTATCTTAAGAAAATAACATAATGTTCAGATCTTCAAAGTTAGAAGGTCCTTCACAAATGAACTTATCTACGAAACAGAAACACACTCGCAGACATACAGAACAGCCTGGTGGTTGCCGAGGAGGAGGTGAGGAGGGGAGAGCTGGGTGAGGAGTTTGGGATTAGCAGATACAAACTATTGCAGACAGAATGGATGGAGAAGGAGGTCCTTCTGTATAGTACAGCGAGTTATATTCAGCATCGTGGGATAAACCATAATGGGAAAGAATATAAAAAAAATGTACATATATGTATAACTGAATCACTTTGCTGTACTGCAGAAATTAACACAACATTGTACATCAAGTATACTTCAAAAAAAGAAAAATCCTGAGGTATCAAAAAGGAAACCAATTTAAGGTAACCGTCTCAATATAAACCCAAAAAAGAGGGGAGCTGCTTTACAAATAAGAGCTACCCTAGGTTATAGTTGACTCACATTATGCTGTTTAATCCAGGTTGCCTCACTACTGTGGCAAAATGATAAGGGTCCAGCTGTCTTCAGTTGCTTCGGTTAAAAGTTAGGAGGGAGAGGTTATTTGGAAAAGATAGTGAAAAATATTCATCTCTAATTGTAATGAATTTTTCTTCCTTTACTTATTTAATTTCTCTTTTCAAGGAACTCTTGACTCAGCATTCTTTCTTCCCACAGTTGAATGTTAAATATGTCAAATCGCTGCTCCTACACAGTAGCTACTAAAATAAAATGGGAGCATCAAAAAGCTAGGGCCAAACTAGAATATCCTCATCCCCAACTCTTAATTCAGTTTTAGGGATGCCCAAATTTTTTTCTGCTTCAACACACAAGGGAGGAAAGTCCAAGTGTAACATGCTCCCTAGTACATTTCCCACAGGATCAGCTGAAACCTTGCTCATTTCTCATTCAAGGTAAGTTATCAGAATTAAGTGAGCTCAAGTGACATTATTATAGGGAAGCCATTGATTCTAATTATGAAAAAGGATACCTTTTGTAAACTTAAGTGCCAACTATTATTGGTAATAAGTCACAAATAGCTATGGACATGACACATATTATTTGTATACATTCTAGGTTAAATTTTATTGTTGCTTCTTTTAGCATTATTGCATTTTCTCCTCTTTTCCAATTGTTTTTACCTAGATCCCTACCATAGCATATCTGAGAGAAGGATGACAGAAGCACAGAAGTCTGTTAGAAATTGCTCCAGCCCGTGAATTGATACTGATTAAGTCAGGACCTCTCTATCATCAGCTGGGGGACAGAGGTGGTTGAGAACTGGGATGTGGAGACCAGGGCTTGGAGAGCAGGGTTTACAATCTCTTGCCCCTGCCCACCTCTCTCTTTCTAACAGCTTTACTGAGGTATAATTGACAAATAAAAGTGTATATATTTAAGTTGTACAAGTTGATGTTTTGATATACATACATTGTGAAATGAACACTGCAATCAAGATACTTAACATCTCCATCACGTTGTATAGTTTTTATTTTCTTCTCATTCTTTAGTGTGTGGGGAGGGGGGTTGGTAAGAGGGCTTAAGATCTACCTTTTTAGCAAACTTCAGGTCTATAATACAGTATTGTTAACCACAGTCACTTTGTTGTATATTATTTCTCCAGAACTCGTTCATCTTGCATAGCGGAAACTTTTTATCCCTTGACCAATATCTACTAATTCCCCTCCCTCAGTTCCAGCTTCTGGCAACCACCATTCTCTCTGCTTTTATGAGAGTTTGACTATTTTTTGGTTTCCACTTATAACTGAGATCATGCAGTATTCATCTCACTATGTCATTCCCATGGACAGGACTCCTCTGGCTGTAGAATGTTATCAGCCGGGCCCTCATGGCCTGACCTTGGTAGGCACATTTGACTCAAAGGTGACAGGATAGGGGTTAAGATCCAAAAGGACCAGAGAATGGGTTCCTCAGTCCAGGTGGCTGCCACTGTGGTGTATTCTTATATTTGGGTTCTACCTGTAGTCCCAGAACCCAGAGAGCTAGACAGGTTGATGCCACACATGCTACCTCCTACCTCTGCCCTTGGTGCCCTTGTATGAAATAGGCTCCGAATACTTTGGCATTAAATAATAGAAGAAGCATTAGTAGTAATAAAGTACATCACATCACAGCAAGTGCTATTTTAAAAAATTATTTATTTTTGCTAGCGGCTGGGTCTTTGTTGCTGTGTGCACGCTTTCTCTAGTTGCTGAGAGTGGGAGGCTACTCTGTAGTTGTGGTGCATGGGCTTCTCATTGCAATGACTTCTCTTCTTGCAGAGCACAGGCTCTAAAGAGGAGGCTCAGTAGTCGTGGCTTGCAGGCTTAGTTGCCTCGCAGCACTGGTATCTTCCCAGACCAGAGTTTGAACCTGTGTCCCCTGCATTGGCAGGCAGATTCTTATCCACTGTACCACCAGGGAAGTTCAGCAAGTACTATTTTATAATTGCAAATATATGAAGTCACTTTTATTATTTCTATTTTCCAGATGAGAAAATTGAGGGGGGTTCACTCAATCCCTAGGGGGAATTCTGGCCCTGAGGAGCCCTTCAGAATTGGGGCAAGGCTGCTGGGCCTTTACATGCCACAACTAGGCTTTGAATACAGGCTGTTTGGGAAAAGAGGTATAAGTGTGAGCAAAGCAGCTCTTTTGGGTTGAGGTACTTTCTGAGATGGACTGACAGCTGAGGACAGGATGGATTGGCAGCAGCACTCCCAGCATTAGGGGAGACTGAGGTCTTCATTCCTGAAGGGGATAATCTTATCCCCTTCAGGATCTTTGTTTTTGCTACCTTCCCCAACACACACACACACACACACACACGCCAATCCATGGCACTACCCAGTCCCTTTTAGATTTTTTAAGAGAAGAAAGAGAGTTGCTACAAAAGACTGATTATGGCCTGAAAAGAGAGAATTAGACTGCTGAAAACATATTTGTGTTACTTGTACTGCCCAGTTTTTTTGGTCTGTTTTTGGCCATGCAACACAGCTTGCAGAATCTCAGTTCCTGGACCAGTAGTGAAAGCCTGGGATCCTCACCATTAGGCAACCAGGGAACTCCTGTACTGCTCAGTTTTAAACTGCTTACAAGGAAGAGGACTTTTCCTTTGCCGCTTAATCTTTCAAAATTTGCCTTCCATAACTCTGACTCACCATACATCTGAATGCTTGTTTCCAAGCTTTCCATTGGAATTTGGGGACTGCTCTCTGCTCCAAGAATATAGATAACTCCAGAGACCAGCAGGCTTTCAATCAGTACCTTCTCTTCCCTTCCCTAGACTACTGCTGTCTTGGACCTCACAGGCTATGTGATGCTAAAGGAGTGGAGGTTTTCTTCCACTAGGTACTAGGTGCAGTGTCTGGCACATATATAGGTGTTCAATAAAGATGAGTCAGATAACTAAATGGTGCATTTTAGTTGAAAACTTAAAACATTTCTTCTGATGCTAGTAACCTTTCACCATTCCCTCAGTGTTTGTGCCACAGGGTTTCCCACTGGCTACCCAAGGCACAGGTGGCCCTAGTGGTAAAGAACCCACCTGCCAATGCAGGAGATACAAGAGACATGGGTTCGATCCCTGGGTCAGGAAGATCCCCTGGAGGAGGGCATGACAACCCACTCCAGTATTCTTGCCTGGAGAATCCCATGAACAGAGGAGCCTGGTGGGTTACAGTCCATAGAGTTGCAAAGAGTCAGACGTGACTCAAGTGATTTAGCACACGCTCAAGGCACAGATCCATTTTTCGGGAACTGTGCTCAGTCTTGGGACCAAAAGGATTAAGATTACTTCCTAGGCAGCTCTCTACCCAGGTATCCAAACACATAGGCTAGCACTTACTTTAGTTAAACACCTAAGATTTGAAACAAAAAAAGTGAGATTCACACATAGTTAACATTCAAAAGAGAATTCAGTAATTTGCAATTAAGTAAAAAATATGGTTGACTCACACATACACAAAAGTCAGCCACTTTTCCTTAGTAAAGGTAAACTAAATTTAGCCCAAAAAAGCTACCTGTTTTTCAAAGTAGATGTAAAGGTTCTTGCTGATATTGCACTTGGAAACAATTTTATCCTTACAATATTTTTAAAATTTTTTTGTAAAAATAAAATTATTCTGGCTTAAGACTCAGAAGCTTCTATTTCAATTCACAAAATCTCTCTGATATTCTTCCCCCTTCTTCTGTTTAAATAAGCAGACTCTTGGCCTTAGCTGGATCCCCTTTGCCTCCATCTGTTTTTCTGTGCATAAAAATGACCCTGTTTTCTGGCATTGATTCTTTATGCTGTCAGTAGGCTGCTTTTACTGAAAAGGTGTGTTCGTGTTCTTGGCTTCACCAATAAATTGACTTTATAACTGAATTGGCAAAGTTCTGTGGGTGGGGAAGACAGAAGTGGCATATCAGGTTGGCCAAGGAATGTGAAAATTTATGTTACAGATTAGAAAAACTTTAGAATGTACCCTGCACATTAAAAGCACTGCTGGTTGGAAAGCACTGAAGTTGTCCCTAGTAACTGAGAGTATGTATAAATAACATTAAAATAAAATGTGTCCAACCACATTAGGTTTATACCAAATTTTTTCATTTGGATAACATACATAAATTAGAGATCTCAATTTTCATAAAATTTTCTCATTCAAATTCCTAGGTCTAGGGGGTTCCCTGGTAGCTCAGTGGTAAAGAATCCGCCTGCCAATGCAGGGGACATGGGTTTGACCCCTGATCTAGAAAGATCCCACATGCCACGGAGCAACTAAGCCCAAGCGCCACACTACTGAGCCTGTGCTCTAGAGCTCTCAGGCCACAGCTAGTGAAGTCTGCATGCCCTAGAGCCTGTGCTCTGCAACGAGAGACGCCACCACAGTGAGAAACCGACCACTGCCACTGGAGCAGCACTCATTCACAACTAGAGAAAAGCCCTCACAGCAAAAATTTAAAAAAAAAATTTCTAACTCTAATTTACAATTTGGGGATAATCATATTTGGATTTATGTGTCTGATGAATTCAATGTTTGACACAATTTTTAAAAATCTCCTTTATATTCACAAATACACTAGGTCATGGCTTCTTTTTGGAAAATGCATGCAAATAATACAGAAGGAAGAATATTTAGGATCTTACTGATTGTCCAGAGTTTTTGCCTTGCTAACATTTCTGGCACCATAAAAAGTAAGGTAGCTATCAACTCTGTAAATCAGACCTTCAGGGAAGCCTGTGACCTCACAGGAGCCATTTGTCTGACTTTGTCTTTTTAGTGCCTTGCACAATGCCTGGCCCAGAGCAGGTTCTCAGTAATTGCTTAATGCATAACTGAAGAGTTATGCCTTATGGCAAAAAAAAAAACAACTTCGTATGACCTGATGATGTAAAGGTAAAGAACATTAGTAGAGGATGTACATTTTCATGAAAAATGTAGGGGTGGAGAGGGAAAGAGAGGGAGGGAAACACATAGAGATTGTATGCCATTAACACCATTGATAACTCTGATGATTTTAAGCCTCAAAACTTTCTGCTGTGCACCTTAAAAAGTATTCTGCATCAATTAAAGCATTTATGTAATAAGCACCCATTTTATGCCTAATGTGTTCCAGGCACTATTCTAGGCAGTGAATAAATACAGCCATGAACAAATTCCCTACCGTTACGGAATTACACTCCAATGGCACCCATATCACCATCCTAAAAGACAAGTATTTATAACTCCATTTTTATGAGTAAAATAGTATGACTGACCTTCCTGAACTGTCCAGTGGTTTCAATGGCATGGATTTTGCATATTAGCATCCTACTCTATTTGAAGGCAGCTTTATAGACCAATCTAAATATTTAACATTGTATTACCAGGGCTGGAAGAAGCACAAGATGGAATCAAGATTGCCAGGAGAAATATTAATAACTTTATGCAGATGACACCACCCTATGGCAGAAAGTGAAGAGGAACTCAAAAGCCTCTTGAGGAAAGTGAAAAAGTTGGCTTAAAGCTCAACATTCATAAAAGTAAAATCATGGCATCTGGTCCTATCACTTCAGGGGAAATAGATGGGGAAACAGTGTCAGACTTTATTTTTGGGGGCTCCAAAATCACTGCAGATGGTGACTGCAGCCATGAAATTAAAAGACGCTTACTCCTTGGAAGAAAGTTATGACCAACCTAGATAGCATATTCAAAAGCAGAGACATTACTTTGCCAACAAAGGTTCGTCTAGTCAAGGCTATGGTTTTTCCAGTGGTCATGTATGGATGTGAGAGTTGGACTGTGAAGAAAGCTGAGAACTGGAGAATTGATGCTTTTGAACTGTGGTGTTGGAGAAGACTCTTGAGAGTCCCATGGACTGCAAGGAGATCCAACCAGTCCATTCTAAAGGAGATCAGTCCTGGGATTTCTTTGGAAGGAATGATGCTAAAGCTGAAACTCCAGCACTTTGGCCACCTCATGCGAAGAGCTGACTCACTGGAAAAGACTCTGATGCTGGGAGGGACTGAGGGCAGGAGGAAAAGGGGACGACAGAGGATGAGATGGCTGGATGGCATCACTGACTCGATGGACCTGAGTTTGAGTGAACTCCAGGAGTTGGTGATGGACAGGGAGGCCTAGCGTGCTGCAATTCATGGGGTTGCAAAGAGTCGGACACGACTGAGTGACTGAACTGAACTGAACCAGTAGCTAATACTCTAATTAAAGCACGTGTTTACCACAGGGAAAGGGTCTGATATATACACACTTATACATGTACACACACACATACATATACACACAAAAATAATCTCCTGGTATTCATATTTTTACAGGCTTTGTACTTTAAAGAGACTACAAATATGACCTGATTTTGCAGTGGTTTTAAGTATTTCTACATATTTTAGTTAGACTTCGAATTTGATTCATAATCAAGGTAGTTTTTTTTTTTCTTTGAACTCTTCCTTAGAAAAAGTATTTCTATTGGCTTATTTGAAACTTGACAAAGTTTACTGGACATATGGCAAGAGTTACCTATAAGAGCATAATATTTAGAAAATTTCAAACATAAGTGAAGTATATAAATGAGGATTCAGTTCAACTTACAAAGGATAATACATTTTAAAAGTTTGTTTTTAAAGAAGAAATCAATTGCAGTTCCCTTGAAAGATGCATGCTAAGTCATTTCAGTCGTGTCTGACTCTGCAACCCTCCATCCACAGGATTCTCCAGGCAAGAATACTGGAGTGGGTTGCCATGCCCTCCTCCAGGGGATCTTCCTTACCCAGGGATCAAACCCATGTCTCAGGTTTCCTGCACTGGTCGTTGGTGTTTTTTACCACTAGCGCCATCTGGGAAGCCCAATAGACCTTATTATTAGAAACCAATTAAATGTTAAGAAAACCACTTAATCCTAAATCCTTTGATGAATTTTACAAATAAGACTTCTTAAACATTTTTAAAGTGTTTAAATTTTACGCTGAATCAAACAACTGAATTTAAATAATTTAGTAGGATGCATTAAAGTTTTAATTTTATCAAACAGAATTAAATGTATTGGACTCTATCCTCTTTGGGTTTCATCAAGCACAGAGTGCGACATTAAGAAAACTAGATCTAGGAGACTCAGGCCTGGGTTCAGGTCTCATCACTGCTTTGTGACCTTAGAGGTGTCCGTTAAGCACTTTTGAGTAGTAATCTTTCCATCTCAAAAGATCTTTCTAAAGATTTGAGTAAAAATAAGTGAAACTGCTTTGGAAACTGTAAAAAGACCATCTCACGACATGCTATTATCATTACCCTTCTGCCTTCCTGGCAAGAGCTTCCCTGGTGACTCAGATGGTAAAGAATCTGCCCACAACGTGGGAAACCCCGGTTCAATGCATGGGTTGGGAAGATCCCCTGGAGAAGTGCATGGCAACCCAGTATTCTTGCCTGGAGAATCCCACGGATAGAGGAACCTGATGGGTTACAGTCCACGGGATCGCAGAGTTGGACACGATTGAGCAACTAATACTTTTTCTTTCACTTCCTGGCAGTGAAGAAATAACATTCACCATAGATCTCTCCACCCCAAGCTGGGGGATCACATCCCAATAGTGGTAAGCATTCCACAATCAGGACAGAACAGTGATCACAAAGATGTGTGAGTATTCTTCTGTATCTGTAGTCAGGTGCAAAATTGGACTCCTAGCATGAGAACCACAGTTCTGTAGCTCATACTCACCATCTCCTGATTTTATGCATTAATGGCAACTCTAGTTAGCCATGTGGTTTCAGGTTTCTTTATAAGTTCAGACACAGACTGTGATGAATTTATCTGGAATTATTTCTCTACTAATTCCTTTTGGAACACAACACTGGGGTGCTAGAATATAGCATTGTTCTTATCCTTCCCTATCTTGTTTTCTTCTGAAAGAGAAAAAAGAAAAATGGTCTTCACCTACTCAACAATCTCTATTCAAACTCTGCGCCTGTTACCATCCACTTTTTCTTTCCTGCTTACCCAGTGATCTTTCCTCCTGTTTTGCTGATTATATTTCAAAGTCATTCCTTTATCGCCACTAGCAATTGCACCATTATTTATCTACTCCATTTTTCCTACAATAAACATTTGTGTCTTATTATGCCCATAGAAAAACACTACATATTTGGGATATGCAAGACACAGCCACCCACTTTCAACCTTACCTCTACTTTTCACTTATCTTTCCTTTAATCATTTGTCTATACCACCAAACTTGTCTACTAAGGTGTCAACTTTTCCTGTAACAGAAATCTTTGCTCTTTGAGAGTAACCTCTTCTGTAGTCATTATATTTATGTATTTCATACTACTACTAAAAAGAGTTTCCTAGAAACTGGAGCATTAATACTGGTTATACAGTTGACGATTTGTGTCTGCATATATGTGTAATGATATTATGGTTTTGTTTTTAAAAACAAGACCTTACCATTTGAAATAAGTACTGAAATATTTATAGATAAGATATAATCTCTAGGATTTGTTTTTTGGGGGGGGGGAACTATGAGAAGGGGAAAGGGGAATGGATAGAACCAGACTGTCAATGGGCTTTGGGCACAGTTGATAAGTGCATGGAGAGATCATTACACTCTTCAGTCTATTTTAATATTCTCCACAATAAAGAAGTTTTTCTCTTCACTTGTTATGGTTTGGGCTACTCTCATCAGACCTAATATAATATTTAGATGACCTTTACCATTTAAAAGGTGCTACAAAACCCAATACCACAACACAAAATTACTGTATACTATAGTATATATATTAATAATAGCTATCATGTTTTATTTACCCTGTATTAGGCTACTAGTGGGCTTCCCTGGTAGCTTGGCCAGTAAAGAATCCGCTGGCAATGCAGGAGACCCAGTTTGATTCCTGGGTCGGGAAAATTCCCTGGAGAAGGGATAGGCTACCCACTCCAGTATTGGGCTCCCCTGGTGGCTCAGACAATAAAGAATCTGCCTGCAATGTGTGAGACCTGGGTTTGACCCCTGGGTCAGGAAGATCCCCTGGACGGCATGGCAACCCATTCCATGGGGTTGCAAAGAGTCAGACGTGACTGAGAAACTAAGCACAGCACAGCAGGCTACTAGGTACCATTACAGTGAATTTACATAAATTATCTCATTTATTCTTCATACTAAGTTTATCAAGCAGTTACCACTAAAGGCTCAGACAGATTAAGAAATTTGCTCAGTATCATCAGGATGGAAATAGACACCTTGAATGCTCATTATCAGTTCTAAATATTATGGAAAAATTGTTCTCACAATAACTCAAACACAATGCTCACATCCATATTGGTGTACTTCATTTCATATTATCATAAGCTATCAAGTAGACTTGGCCAAAGACACAGTTGAAATCAATTTACATTTTCCTAGTTAAGTCAATACTTGGTGGACTTATAAATTTTATTAGCATTCACAATAAAATCAAGTATAAGGCTAGCTGACTCTTCAGTCACTGTTTACAGCCACGATTGGAGGGAGGTAGCAAAGTTTAAGGCAGCAGGTTTAGCTTTAAGGCAGCAGCTTCAGTTCCTTTAAAATGATCAATAAACATATACAATCACAGGTTATCTGGCGTTACAGACGTCAGTGATCTATCCCCTATATGTTAGGGCGTTGAACCCTGAACAGTTAACAAATGTACATGAAATTTAGCAATCACTTTATATATCAGTTTTGAAAAGTTTCAAACAAAAGTGGATTTTAAAGCAGCACAGTTCCTTAAAATTGCCAATATTATTTCCTATGGAACTAGTGAATTACTAAAAACACATTTTTACAAATTTTTACTAATGGCTTTAACTAAAAAATTGAATATATTTTCCTTTGGAAAATATTTAAGTCTCAGGAAGTAAAACTTAATGCCTATTTAAGGGGCAAAAAATTTTTTTCAGTTAGTACAACCTGCTGACTTTTTAAACGAGTGAATTTCTTTGGCATGAAAGGAAAACACAGGAGACATACAAATCTTTGCAGAACAAATGAGGATACACACTTTCTGGAACACAAATCTCACTAAGAATATGTTTACTGAAAAAAAACAAAAACAAAAAAGAAAACCTCAATCAAGGGGGGCAGAAAAGGCTGTTTTAAAGAAATTTCAAACCAATTTACTGTGTAACAAATCCAGTAACAAATGTCTTCATACAATTTAAGTCAGGTCCTTCCCTCTAGCATATGGTAAATTATTTACAAAAGCGTACATACAGAGTCTCAGGAAATTGAGGTATTAAAAAATTGAGATATAGTCATACAGCAAAGAGGTAGTCATGAAAATTAATCAACTAAAAATAGGCTTCTTAGTATTATAAAAACCTTACATTTCAACCCCTGCATTGTTTACATTTTTTAAGTAGTATAAGGTCGATTTTGGCACTTTGGTGATCTCTATTTCCTAAATCTTTTTCACATGAAGATTAACACTGATTACTATCAATAGAACACGTGCCTTGGGCTTTCTCCAGCAGTGTTAACAGTGTCATAGCAAGCGTGGCACTCCCTGGGGCCAGGTATTTCCCATCTCCACTCCTAGTCTCTTGATGAATTACACACTAGATGTCCAGCTAGAGTCAAGGGTGACATGCCGTGAACAGAGAACACAGCAAAATGAATCTGGTTCTCTCAAAAACAAAAACACTTGCTCTTGTATCAACATAATCTAGCATTTTTAAAATGGATTAAAAATGATATACCTCCATGTTTCAGTTTGACCACTCATAAAACAAGCAATGACTAATCTCAAATAGAGGTGCAATTATCTCGAATTCACCTAAAATGAGAGGTTGTTGAGCTTAATGTTGTAAAATGTTTTAAAGCTAAAAAGATATGACAGTCTTATCAGAAACCAATTTTTGGCACTTGAATCTGTGCACCTTTGCAACCCAGACAACTACCAAATGGTAGAAAACTGAAAGGGCTGCTTTTCTCAGAAGGGCTAATTCATAGCAAGAGCACTATGAAAAGGCGCTATGACAGACACTATTTTAATGAAATATTGTCAACATAAATACTGTAGCTTTACTCGTGTATAGCATACACTGCTCAGAGGCAATTTTTAATCATGATCCTTCTGTTTCATTCTTCAATAAGCTAGTCTTAAAAAATCCTTTTCAAAAACTGCTTTCCCCAGTTATTACTGTCTAAATATTACCTAAAGCTATGCTATCCAATGCAGGAGCCACTAGTCACATGAAGCTATGTAAATTTCAATTAATTAAAAATTCAGTTATTCAATCATACTAGCCTTTCTTCAGGGGCTCAGTAGCCTCGTGACTAGTGGCTACCATAGTGGACAGCACAAACAACATGTCTATCATAAAAAGTGCCATGGGGACAGCTCTGATCTGAAGAAAGTGCATCGTGCAATACTCATGAAATTTTTCAAACTCATTTATAAAAAGTTGTTTAAAAGTATCATATTTTTAGGCTACAGTTTATTATTGATCTCTGTTTATATGTGTGAAAGAATGATATCAACTTTCTTGTCCTTATTTAGACAATTTATGAAGTACTTAAGAGTTCCATATAGGGCCAAGTAAAATATGAACTCACATTCTATTTTCACTACATGACTATAAAAGAACAAAGTAAAAATTTGACATGCATGATTAAAGTAATTTAGCCATATTTATAACAGATCTCCCACTAATATCCATAAATTTTGAAATAAGAAAGAATATATAACTGCCATTTAAAGTTTCTCACAAGAACGAGACCAAAAGCCCTTTAGATATTGCTCTATTTTACTTTGGTCTTGAGGGTGAGGGGACATTACCTAGGTTATCAACAAAAAATAATTAAAATAAAAACTGTCTTACAAATAAATTTCTACAGAATAAGGATAGAAAAGTTAAGTTTTGGTTTAATGCATGCAAAAATGCTCTCATTTGTACTGATAGCTGGTATATGAGCTAACTTTGAATACTGTTAGGAAAATCAAGTTCATGTTGTTATTTTCACATTTACTTTGTCAGAACACAAAGTGAGAGAGATAACAATTGTATATAACTTCTTCCAAATAACTCTTAGATGCAAGGCAGGAAGTGGGGAACAGAACAGATTTGCCTTTTTTTTTTTTTACTTCTTAGTAGGTAAAACAACTCAAACATAAAATGCACACAGCTGTATCTAAAAGAAAAATGCAAACACAACTTAACCATACTTTATTTGACTGCATCTTATTGAGACAGCTTGCACATTTCAAATCCCATTAAATCTCTCTCTCCAAAAGGATATGGGACAATAGAAGAAAATTATGCAGCAATATCCAGTCATCAAACAGCAGTCCAATATTTTGAGATACACGTGATACTTTATAGATACTCAACTCATATCTGACGTCAGTATAATTTATGGTTATGTTTTTACAAACCTGAAAGCCCTGTAACAATATAGCACTCATTTTAGTGATGTCATGGTGCACTGAAAAGTAACTGATGCACTACCAATTTGCTTTTATCTATGCTCCTGGAAAGTGATGAACTTCATGATTTTTAGACACCATAATAAATATACACATCCAGTCTTATACATGTCAGCCAATACCATAACACAGGGCAAGGTAAAGCTAAAACATGTGACAAACAAACTTTACACAGATTTGTCAAGCAAATGGGGAGGGTACTCTGGGGAAGAGGCAGAAAATATTAAAACCAATATTTTAATAGCAACTTTTTTTTTTTTAATTTTGCTGGCTTCAGATTCAAAACTACTATCTGGTTTATGACCTGTGGACTTCTCTAGAGTAGTTTCATCCTCATGTAAGGGAAATTATAATCAGCCCACACATCAAAAATGGTAGTATACCCGTTAGCTTCTTCAATACTAACATATATAGCTTCATGGTAGCATGTATAAAAATGTTCAGCAGTACCAACTGCCAAACCAGTGTCAGTGAATAGTACAGTCAGTCTTAAAGAGGCAGCACCCCATTAAAAGAAAGTTGCACCAATTTTGCTCAGTTTTAGCCAAGTGAACTCACTCTATCAATTTCAAATGGAACTGTTTCACGATTATATAAGAAAGATGAACGTCCAATATAAAAAATTAGTTTGATGTTACTTTGAGACTTAATTTTGGTGCTGGGTTATCAGCTAGAGGAAAATTTCAGTGCACTTAAGTAAACAATTTTTGCACAGCCAGTTAAAGATACAAGGTAGACAACGATATTCAACATATACCAGCTAAACAATACAACAACCATTTGACTTTTCAGTCACATGGCTAAGTTCATGTTTAAAATACCCAATTAAAACACCCAGTCAATTCAGCAAAATTGGCCAATTCTGGGTGAAAAGGTCAGTAGTGATGGTTTCACTGACAATCTGCCAAAAAATTAATGGCTGAGCTAAAAACCAAGCATGTATTTACTTTAGAACTGTCCTTATTAGTGAGTCAAGCAAATGTATGTTCATCAACAATCATTACCCATTAACCAGCAAGTCAAACATAAGGTGGTAAGATAAAATTTGACAGTGAAAGTACTAACTATACACTTCGTTCAATTCCCTCAATATCAAGAATAAGAGAAGCATCATTATAATTGATATTCCTCTAAGTGCTAGAGTCCAAATGAAGTTTGAGCAAAAACATACTCAAAAAGGTCACCCTGAAAGCTGAGTATTGTGTGGTCTGCATATTTTTAATGTAAGTATTCTGACCATTAAACTTTCAAGAGCAATATAAGATGGAAAGAAAAAGTTTTTCTTTAAAAATAAGGAACTATTAATATAAATGATCCCATCAACAGGAAGATTTTATTTTCACCAAATTTATGAATCTTTATTTTAAAAGTACTTGTTACCATGTTCACTTTCAAGACACTACACTGAGCAAGGAGCAGCTTTCCTTTAAAAAAAAAAAAAAAGGCAACAAACTTTCCTGAAAGGGGGCTTTTACCAACTGTTAATGGAGGTAGGGTTTTTAAAAATACAGTAATTACAGCCATAAAACAAAATTCAAACCAAATTCTAGAGCAGAAGAAAAGTATATGCAAATTAATGAAAAAACAATAGATTCCTACAAAACATTTTTCACAGAGAATGAATCTTTTTTTTTAAATGGGTACCTAGGTTTTCCAGTCAAATAAATTATCCATCACAGGTCTCTTAACTCAACTGAAAGCAATCAACTTTAAAATTTATTACACTGCACAGATTGGCTTTAACAAAATATAACTAATGAACATGGTGATGGCTATTAAGAAAACCCATAGAATTCATTCCAAAAAAAAAAATTTCCATGTCTCCCTTTTGTTTTCTGGGAACTAAGCAAAGTTCCCCCAAGAATTTGCACAAATAAATGAAAAGAAAATAAAATCAAATCAGTTTAAAACAGATACAGTGCACCTCGAAATTTATTTTCAACACCAAGAACCAAAAGCAAAGCATTTAAAGTGGAAGCAATGTGAATCCAAACCGAGTGGGAAAAAAGTTCCAACTACTTTGTAAAAGCTGTTCCTCACAGCTGAGCAATAATTTTGATTAAATAAAATCATACCAATTTACATTAATTTTTCTATTCTTTTCCAAAAATTCCCTCTCTCTCAAAAAAAGTGCATCTAAAACCCAGCAATTCCCGGCTTCATCAACTTTTCTCATCCCTTTTGAGTCATTTCTTAAAGATACTCCAAGTAGATTTAACTTGTAAGATAAGAAGGGACTTCTACAGTAAACCACTCTGTCACTCACCTGGAAAAAGTATCCAAATTATAAAAATCTGAAATAATTTATTATCAAATTTAGAATTTAAATAAAAACAAGTTTGCTTGCAAAGGCCTTAAAGAAAAGGAAAAGACAGCATGCATTCAAAAACTATAGAGATGAAGACAAATATACTTATCTACACAGGCACTGGCAGACGCAATTTGTTATCTTTACTCATTGTAAGACACACCCAACCCTACGTAACAATTTTTTAATTCACTAATCACTGAGGTACCAATATTCAAGAATGGAAAATTTAATATTGAAAAAATAAAACCTAAAATTGAAGCTTTTCCCCCACCCCCTCAGAAAAACTATGGCAGGTTTCATGTGAAATGTTAGTATATTCAGAGATTTTTACAATCTACATTGGCTTTTTTTAAGGAACAAAAATCATGTTCCACATCCTGGTTCTGCGATAAAATTATCACTGTGTAAATAATGTCAGCAGACTTTCCAAATGAACAAACAAATCTTGGCTATCAACTGGCACATCTTGTTGGTACCAAAAGAACTCTTTAAGTTTAAAACAATCTCTTTTAATTCAGAAGAAATGCGCCATGCCAAAGTGCAACAAATATTGTGCGACACTCAAATGAGACACTGACAGATAAGAGCTGCATGGAAATCACTAACTCCACCTGCAAAGCAATTCTGTACAAATTGCATTGCATGCAAAGGTCGATTCTGCATGGTTGGAAAGTTGTTCCTTGATGTCAGTTTCTCAACGCAGCCACAATTTAAGTCGCAGTGCATCAACTCCATTTAAATAGTATCTGAACAGCCTCTTATCTCGAACAAAACCAAGATTTTCATAAAGTTTCAAAGCAGACTTATTCGTTATTTCTGTTTCCAAAACAACCTTCAAAATAAAAAGAGAAAACTAAGTTACAATTTTATATATTTGAAACTAATTTATAATTTCATAATTTGACAAATCACTTATAAACAATATTATCAAATATTTAAGAAAAACAAACTATATTTGTTTTAAAACTGATGGTGAAAACCATAAACATTAATGATGTACAGGAAGAATCCAGAAAAAGTATCAGAACTGTAAAAGTTAATTATCTCTCAGGGCAAGGGAAGTGGGAAAACTGGGAACATCTTCTTTTCTACTGGTTTTTGTAAAATGTCTGTGGACAGAGAAGCCTCGTGGACTACAGCCCATGGGATCACAGAGTCAGACACGACTGAACGACTAACACCTTCACTTTGGAATTTTTAGCAATGAGAACTCCTAGCTTTAAGGTCTCCCATTCTGAGTGATGCTCTTGTTAATCCCCTGCTTAAAACCATTTATTGACTCCTTTTTGTCCTCAAGAGAGGGTACACAATCTAACAGTAATCTAAAGAGACCTGAAAGATCCATCAAGATATGGCCTCCACCTACCCTGCTATTAATAACTGGGCTTCCCAGGTGGTGCTAGTGATAAAGAATCCTCCTGCCAATGCATGAGACACAAGAGGAGGCAGGTCTGATCCCTGGGTCAGGAAGATCCTCTAGAAGAGGGAATGGCAACCCACTCCAGTATTCTTGCCTGGAAAATTCCAGGGACAGAGGAGTCTGACAGGCTACAGTCCATGGGGCCACAACGAGTCGGACACAACTGAGCACACACACACAAGTGTGCTTTAGGTCCCCATCCCTTCCTCACCATGATCAACACTAAATTTGCAGTTTTTAGAACTCACCATTATTTTTCCCACCCTAGACCTTTCACATAAGCAGTTTTCTCTGTCTGGAAGAATGCTCTTCCCATTCTCCTATTCTTGCTTTTGGCTTTAGCATGTCACTTCCATATTGGGTAGAATATCTCTTTCCCTTCAGAGTGCCCCACACATCTCTGCACTGCTCTTCATTCAACTGCACTCTTGCCTAATGTTTGATGAGCTATGACATCTTTCCCAGCTAGTGAGCTCAACAAAGACAAGGATCATGGGTACCTGGTTCACAGCCATTTCCTCTGCACCTAACATACTGCCTGACACATGGAAGGCTCTTAAACATTTGTTAATCATATACGTCCTTAGCACTTTTCATTATATTACATATATTACATAAATATGAAACAAACAAAAGTGCTGTCAAGCTTTTAAATGACTAGAGTACTTTAAGAAAAAGTATTATCTTGAGGCAATTACCTATGCAAAAAAAACTCATGAAGGCAAATCACATACTAAATCCAAATTCTAAAAAGGTCTAAAAACAAAGTAATTCATGGTTCAGGATCAAGGGAAAATGTTCCTAAGACAACCTTAAATAAAAATTATATAGCAAGCAAACTGGTTTAAGGTGAGAATAAGAAATCAACATTTTCTCTCTGCTCTTAAATTAAAAGACTATAATTTAACAGTGATGTATGCCATCAGTGATGTATGCCATCCTCTGTTTGGAACACTCCCATCTGGACAATGCAATTTACTAATTTTGAACTATTCTCTTGAGTAATTCCTACAGTTCTGTTTCAGGCCAGTACCTAATTACAGCTAAAATGTTAAAACAATTAATATGAGAAGCAATAAAGCTCCAACAACTCATACCTTAGAACGGATTTCACAGAAATGAAAAGGAGAATGACAGTTTAAAAAAAAAAAATACTATTATTGAAGGCTAAGTGCTACATAAAGCATTTCACATGCATTATGTCATATTACATGCATCTGACATAATGTGATTTTCTTCAAGAACCCTATGAAATAGATGTATCTCTAACTTATAAGCGAATGAAACTCAAGGTCACCAGTAGAACAAAAATAGACCCCAGACTGAAAATGTGAACTAGAACTTAATAGTATCCACTTTTCTGTAACTGATTATTTCCAAAAGTAAAACAAAGCAGCAAATGGGTGATCTACATAATACAGGGATTCCAAGTTCATATTCATTAATACTTAGTAATCTAAAATATTCAAAACAGCTGAGGCTAACTATGACTACATAAATACACACTTGAGGTATAACTTAAGAGCTGAATTCAGGTTTGTTAGCATCCTAACAGATTAATAAAATAAAGCCCAATTTATAGCAAAACATTACACAGAGAACTAACACCTTGATGGAGAAGGCAATGGCAACCCACTCCAGTACTCTTGCCTGGAAAATCCCATGGACGGAGGAGCCTGGTGGGCTACAGTCCATGGGGTCGCTAGGAGTCGGACACGACTGAGCGACTTCACTTTCACTTTTCATTTTCATGCATTGGAGAAGGAAATGGCAACCCACTCCAGTGTTCTTGCCTGGAGAATCCCAGGGACGGGGGAGCCTGGTGGGCTGCCGTCTATGAGGTCGCACAGAGTCGGACACGACTGAAGCGACTTAGCAGCAGCAACACCTTGATTAAAATGAAAAGATTTTCTCAGCACCCTCACATTCTATGAACAAAGAAATCATGTATTATTTGACACAACAGAAAATTCCACAAAGAAGTAACTACTTTGTAACACTTAATTATAAATAAACAAAAACAGAGTTTTTGTGTTTTATAAATATACAATACAGAGTTTTATAAATACACAAAATAAAAAATACACAAAAACAGAATTTGGGCTTATATTGGAAATTTTCTATAAAATTATCTAGTCTGCATCATGGGAATACTATATAGGAAGCCAAAGGTTATTTTAATGTTAAAGAAACTTGGCCAAGTTGAATTCTACTCAACAGAAAAAACGCGTTACAGTCAAGTTCTACAGATTCTCTCAGGAACAAACCACCGTCAGGATAAGCCAAACCATTACAGTTTAGAAAGCCTTTTTTAAAACTACCTGCTAGGAGTCCTAGAGGCAGGGCTGAATAAACAATTTTATTCTCTTCAAAACATCCCTTTAAGATCACATCCCTTTACTATCACACTGCAGAGACAAAGAGACAGATTATGAAAAGTTAAATGACATTCCTACAATCACACAACTATACTGATAGAAGATGTATCGAGAACCCAGGCTTCCCATATCCAGTTCTTTAACTACGCCAAACTACTCAACCAAAAATCGTTCTAGTTTAAATAACTCCATTTTACTCTGTTCTTCACCTGGCAGCCTCTGCCTCATAGATAAACTATGTTTCCAGTGAAAAAACTAAAAATGTCGAGCATATAATTATTGAACACAAAAAACCTAAGTCATCCTGTACATTACCATGAACTGTATGTTATTTGGTTAACATGTAACAGGTTTATTATTGGTTACTTAAGTAAATTCAGCCACTGTTGGTGGGAATGTAAACTGCTACAGTCATTATAGAAAAGAGTGTGCCGGTTCCTGAAAAAATTTAAAAAAGAACTATCATACAATTCAGCAATCACTCTTCTGGGTATATAACCAAAGGAAGTAAAATCAGGACCTCAAAAAAAAAGGTTCCCACGTTCATGATGATCACAATTTCTAAAATAAGGAAACAATTTAAACATCCAACAAATGGATAAAGAAAAAGTTGGCTGTATCTTACACACAGACACACAGAATACTTTTTGGCCTTAAAAACAGAAATCCTGCCAGTGGGACAACCATGGATGAACCTGGAGGGCATATGGGCATGTATCTTATACACACACACGGGTGAACCTGGAGGGCATATATCTTACACACACACACACACACACACAGGTGAACCTGGATGGCATATATCTTATACACACACACACACGGGTGAACCTGGAGGACATATATCTTATACACACACACACACGGGTGAACCTGGAGGGCATATATCTTATACATACATACACACGGGTGAACCTGGAGGGCATATATCTTATACACACACACACGGGTGAACCTGGAGGGCATATATCTTATACACACACACACACGAACCTGGAAGGCATATGGGCCTATATCTTACACACACACACGGATGAACCTGGAGAGCATATATCTTATATACACATACACACGGGTGAACCTGGAGGGCATATATCTTACACACACACACGGGTGAACCTGGAGGGCATATATCTTACACACACACACGGGTGAACCTGGAGGGCATATATCTTACACAAACACACACAGGTGAACCTGGAGGGCATATATCTTATACACACACACACATACACACGGGTGAACCTGGAGGGCATGTATCTTACACACACACATGGATGAACCTGGAGAGTGTTTATCTTATACACACACACACACACACACACACACGGGTGAACCTGGAGGGCATATGGGCATATATCTTACACACACACACAGGTGAACCTGGAGGGCATATATCTTACACAAACACACACACAGGTGAACCTGGAGGGCATATATCTTACACACACACACACATAGGTGAACCTGGAGGGCATATATCTTACACACACACAGGTGAACCTGGAGAGCATTTATCTTATACACACAAACACGGGTGAACCTGGAGGGCATATGGGTATGTATCTTACACACACACACGGGTGAACCTGGAGAACATTTTTCTTATATATACACACACACACACACACACGGGTGAACCTGGAGAGCATATATCTTATACACACACACACACACACACACACACAGGTGAACCTGGACGGCATATATCTTATACACACACAGGTGAACATGGAAGGCATATATCTTACACACACACACAGAATACTTTTTGGCCTTAAAAACAGAAACCCTGCCAGTGGGACAACCATGGGTGAACCTGGAGGCCACTGCCCTAAGTGAATCGTCAAAATAGAAAGGCGAATACTTCGTGAGCTTGCTTATGTGTATAAACTAAAATAGTCAAACTTAATAGAAGAGAGTGTAAGACAGTAGCTGCCAGTGGCTGGGGAAAGGAGGAAATAAGATGTTGGTCAACTAAAAATGTTTTAAAGGTCATACTGCACTCTTAAACTCCATTAAGAAATTTTGATTCCAATATATTTTCATCATTTATGAGTTAGTTCTGAGTATTAATATGATGGTAACTATACATTAATCTAAAAAAAATTTTTTTAAGTGCATAAAAGTAAATGGCCACATGTGGGTTCATTATTTTAGGTACACAAAAAAATTCGTATATATTATTTGTATGTATTCTTATTATTTCCCCTAATGTAAAACTAAACCAAAGCAGCTTGTCCTGCTGCTGCTGCTGCTGCTAAGTTGCTTCAGTCGTGGCCAACTCTGTGCGACCACATAGACGGCAGCCAACCAGGCTCCCCGTCCCTGGGATTCTCCAGGCAAGAACACTGGAGTGGGTTGCCATTTCCTCCTCCAATGCATGAAAGTGAAAAGTGAAAGTGAAGTCGCTCAGTCATGTCCGACTCTGAGCGACCCCATGGACTGCAGCCTACCAGGCTCCTCCATCCATGGGATTTTCCAGGCAAGAGTACTGGAGTGGGGTGCCATTGCCTTCTCTGGAAGCTTGTCCTAGTAGCTACTAAACATTTGGCAGCCAGAGCACATAAGGAAGTAACCAAATTCAGGCCAGATCAGCAACCCAGATAATGCATTTCTTACTCGTGAAGGAATGCATCTGTTTCTTTTTGGGGTTTTTTTTTGATGCTCTAACTTTTTAGTCAGCTCCAAATATACAGAAAATGAAAAAAATCTTTCCCTAGACTGTTTAAACATGTCTAATTCTGATATAAACAGTTAGGAAAGTCATAGAATGGCAAAATGGAAAGATCTATCAGACCAGAAGGGTAATACTGTAATTTGGGCAAAAGCATGATTTACATCTTGACTGTGAAACGTACAGATCTATATTTCAACTAACCTCAATTTAATTTACTCTGAATTTATCTTAAAATGACAAGTGGCAACCAAAAGCAACATGACTCAAGGTCATAAATTCTGCAAACAGAAGGAACATAAAAATTGACTGGATGTGCACAATAAAGCTTCACAGAGGTTTCCAAATTTCGAAATGTATTTATCTTAATGTTTTTCTCATAGATTAAAAAAAATCTCTCTCTCTGTAAGAATAAAAAAATAGCAGCACAACCTATGTAGTAGAAAATGTAATTTAAAAGCCTTCCCAAACGTCTTTCTGGTAATTTGTCAAAGTTTCTTAACCTTAAGTTTCTTAACTTTAAGAGGAATGAAGGCTGGCCTAAACTAATTAAAGTAAAATCATAAGTTGGTTCTTTTATAGTCATTATATTCTTGGAAAATTATAGTTTCAAAGTTTTCCTCAGAACAATGAATTATATACAAAACTATTTTTATATAAAATTGCATTTATCAAAAGGTATTTTAATAACTTGTTAACCTTGCAGATGTATTTTTATGTGCAAAAAAAATAAGAAAAAGCTAGAAAGCTTAGACAGAAAGACAAGTTAAAAACTAATTACACAAATAAAAATTCAAAAGTTCCCCCCTTCCCCAAAAGAGATATAGTTAAGATTTTGGTGAAGCATAGGACTAATCATTCAACCAATATTAATGAACCACATACTCTATCACAAATGCTGTATACTAAGCATTAAAAATACAGCAGTAAATAAGAAATGGTATCTCTGCTCTCAGTGTCTAAGGCAGACTCTGAACAAGTAAATGTAAGCACAGTAAGTATTACAGAAAGGGAGGTCAAAAAAACCATGGAAGGTGCAACTGATTCTGTCCAAATGGATCAAGGAAAACTTAAAAGAAGTTGTTGATATTTGCGTTGGGTCTTAAAAGACTGAGAAGTTTTTTACTAAGCAGAGGAAGACCAAGAAACTACTGGGTCTAGCAAATACAAAGTAGTTACACTGGAGTGGAGGGGAGAAAACCAAACCAAACAGGATGAAATGGTAAAACAAGGAAGTAGAACCAACACACACACTACCATCAAAAATTAGAAAGAAAAAGGGGATAGAAGAGTTTGCTGCTTATGTGGTTTAAAACTCAATGAAAGGGAAAGGGAAAGCCTAATAAAGAGTAAACAAGAGTTCTGTCCCTTTCTACAGCAAATTCTTTATCTGGACAATATGGGACACAGATAACCAATCTTTTTAAGCCATAGAAGAGTACCCTAAACCAGAAGCAGAGCTACTTAAAATGCAAAAATCATTCCCATTTCATTCTAAGAGTGAGTAAAACCCATTGCTTCAAGAGTAAGAAAAACAAATCAGAGTTAGAAACCTAGGCCCACAGTGAATAGTCCTACCATAAAATGTACCACTAATTCAGGACCTAACCTTGAAACAACAGTATAACCAAAATCTCATCATTCCTCAGAACTTTCAAAGAAAAACTAATACTAGTTAAACATCTGATCAGTTAAGATAAAGCATACTACCTATCTCACAGGCAGAACTAGGATAAATCAGAAACAGCTATCCATTAGGAACATAATACTCCCTCCTTATAACATCTCTGTTCACTGGGAACCACAGTACTCCGTAAAGGAACAAAACATGGTCTTTTCATCCAAAGATTTATCCAAACTGTTGAACAGCTTTTGTGAAGCCCAACTTCTCTTCTTGGTGAACCATCTAAGCCAATATAGCTATGGTTCATATTAGACCTACATTCATGAAAAAATTTATACTCAATTTTATACTCATATTTTAGTTACCAGTAATGTAAATAATCGGGGTTACGGCACCTATTACTTTTTGAGATTAAAAGCTGTGAATATGAGATCCTTCATCATGTGTGAATTTTCTTATTTGGGGTAAAATAATTAAAAATCCGTAAATCCCAGGATGACTTCCCTGTGCTGTCCAATGTCTGTAGGCCTTCTCATACAACCACCATCTAATGGGATCTGTCAGGCTACAAACTATAAAAGTGGACAAGCAGTGTGAGAATAGTAACTCTGCAGTCCATCTGTACTGACATGGAATCCTGTTCATGAGATACTGTTAAGTGGAAAAAGTAGTTATTACAGAGTAATAATTTGTGATTTCATTTGTATAAAAAAAAGTGTGAATATTTGCCTTCAAGTGTGCTTAGAAAACAGGAGGATGCAAATTGTAAGATGAATAGTAGCTGTAAGTAGAAAGAATGATGAAGAGTTGACAAGTGTGGAGATAGGGGGGAAAAGGGGACTTTGCATCCCAAATACACACACATATATAAAGGTTAATGATTTGTGTATAAATTCTGTACCAAAAAAAACCCACTTAAAAATAAAGTAACCAAAGTTACCTAATGACATCAGTCTGAGAAAAAAAATTACCTAACTTCAAGTACTTTGAGAATTCTCTAAGGAACATTTGCCCTCCAATAAGAAAGACAAGTGTTAGAAGTACTACTTACAAAATTACTAGCACAATACAACTCTGGTACTTCTTAGTCACCGCTATTATATTAAAGATACCCATACTTTCCTAGTTTATACTTATTTCCTTCCACATTATGTAATAGTAAATCTTAATATTCCCAACCACTGCCATTATGTATTGAGAACCTACCATATGTAAAGCACAGTGCTGCAGCATACAAAGAAACTCCCTGCCATAAGGCTTTACAAACAAGCTGAAGAGAAAAGACGCTTTTATGTTAATATACAGGTAGTTCTACATTTAAAAAGTGGTTGTCTTCCCCCTCCAGCCTTATTATTTAATGCTGAGAGTTTTTTCAAATGTGAAATGTTTTTCATATTGGCTGATAGCTGACCCACAGTGGGGAAAAACTATTTAGAGAGAAACCAAGGCCAATATGCAACTGCATCACAATAAGGTTTATAATAAGAACTACCTTAAATGATTTGACTGATAACAAATCGGAGTTCTGAATACCAATTATTTATTGAAAATATCTAAAATGTTACCTTTATATTTTGACACAACAAATTTTAGCTATTATCATCTTAAAATTTGTACTAGATCGAAGTTTATGTGTTTTTAAATGGAATATAATTTTCAGCACAAGTTATATTTATATAATAATAGTCTGAAATGAAATTACAGTATAATTTACTTGGGATACTTATATAAATACCCAGTAGAATATAGCCCAGGACAAAAGGTCTTAAACATTTAGCAAGACTTACCTCATCACAGTCTCCTTCAACCATAGCATATATAGCTTTCTTAACCAAGTTAGTACCTAGAATACAGAGCTGAGTATTAATGAAGTAAAAATGTAATTAGTTTCTTACAGATACCTAAATTATATTATTTATAACTTACATTATAAATTATATTATTTATAACTTACATTATAAATTATATTTATAATTTACATTATAAATTATAATATTTATAATTCTGAGAGGCCCAACAGAACCTATGCATAGCAATAAGTTTCCTTTGAAAGACCTATCTCCTGATATGTATCTTTTTCTCAGAGGTGAGTGCTATTTTACTCCAAGAAAAAGGCAAGATATGGCCAGAACCAACCAGGAACTCCTTCAGCTGGCAAGAACTCACTGCATGACCTCTAAGCCAATCTTGCCAAAGACCATACAAGAACTGCTATGACCCAAAGTGGGCCCAAGATACTGGGTTAGTTCCTACAAACCTTGTAGTTTGGGTACTATAGTATGCCTGGGCACACCAGATGGTTTCAGTGCTGTGTCTGTATTCTAGTTTAGAGTAGATATACTTAGTACATTAAAAGGAAAACAAATGCCAGATCTAATTTTAAGAGAAGAAATCCAAATTTTATAGGAACTCCCTTAAATTTTCAAATCATGTACACAAGCAAGCACCCATTACATGGGCCATACAAAACATGTTCGAGGGCCAAGATGCAATCCTCAAGGCACTGGTTTCTGACCTCTGAAGTAGCCAGACAATTTGCTATCATTTGCCATGAATCCTTATCAGTTCTTATTAATACATCTAAGACGCGAACTTGGCTTATACATAAGCCCAAGTTATTAAAAATCTTAGTGGCAAACTGTAACACTGTAAGAAAAGATGGTTAAACCTATTGTATTAAGTAAATCCATTCATAATGACATCTCATGTCTCAGATTGTGCAAACCAGTCTTAAATTGAACACAGCTACTCATAAGAGGCTTAAAAAAACGAAACTGTAAGTGACAAAGCTGCTACTAATTACATACTAGTGGCTCAGTGGTAAAGAATCTGCCTGCAATGCAGGAGATCTGGGTTCGATCCCTGGGTGGAGATCTCATGGAGAAGGGAATGGCAACCCACTCCAGTATTCTTGTCTGGAGAATGCCATGGACAGAGGAGCCTGGCAGGCTACAGTCCAAGGGGTTGCAAAGAGTTAAATTACTGAAGCAACTTAGCACGCACGCACAGGCATCAAATCTTATTTCATGAATACTTACTTAGCTTCAGAACATTTCAGAATTTGCCATGTTAAGATAAGTGCTTGTCTACCTGCTCCTCCATTTTTGTTTAAAGTCAGTAGGTCCAAGACTCTAGGACAGTGGTTCTTAAGTGGCTGACAACCTAGTCACTTGGGGAAATTTCAGCCCTACTTCTAACAGGACAAATAAGATTCTTAAGGGGAGGGGCCTAAGCATTTGTTTGTAAACCACCCAGATGATTCTAAGGACATTATAAACCATGAGTATAAGATTAACTGAAAATACCAGGAAAGGTAGCCCAGGAAGTTTGGGAATAGTAGTAACAAACAATTCTGCTTTCTTCTGGACCTCCCTGAATTGCTAATACAATGTTTGGTGACCAGTATGAAATAATGGTAATTTCTCCATGTTGCCTTGATTGAAGACCGTTGAACCCATAACCCAAGTACAGACAGCTGCTTGAGCACTGTGATCAAGCACCCTAATAATGCTATTAAAAACTGTAGAACTCAATACAGTACAGTTTGAATGTGATCAAAAAAATGTTTGGAGGTGAAAACTGATCACCTAGTAATTGTTAGAAAGATAATCTCTCAAATAATTAAACAGTAATAAAGGAGACAATTCATTTTAAAAACATTTTGAAAATATTTTGAAACAAAAGCAATCAATAATCTCTCAGCTTCATGCTTGTTTCTACATACTATTTACATTTAAGTCTTCTGCTTCTTAAAAAAATGAAAATAATTTAGGCATTCTTTTTTTGACATAATATTTTTCTTACCAATGCCATTTCTCCTGTATTTGGAATCCACGGCTAACATGGCTATATAACCTCTGCGGAACATCTTTTTGTGCATATCCAACTTGCAAACGATGGCACCTACACACTCCTCCCCTACCATGGCCTTAAAAATAAACAAACAGTTACAAAGAATACATTGCCATTGCCATTAAGTACTGCACTATTACCCAGAGAAAGAGCAACCAACCACTGGTCAGTGTTTTTGGAGGAGGAAGAAATAATGAGAATTTTAGCGAGAGCAATCACAGAAATTTCAGAAATCTAAATCCCAGAACTCCTTCATATATTCTAGTTTTAAAATCTTTCAACATTCTTTACAACATGAATTTCTTATGCTCATTATTAAAGCCTATCATTATATACGGGGAAAATAAATTTCCACATGGTAAACATTCAAGTACTTTATAAGAGGTGCTTATAATCAATTGCAATAAAGACCTATATGTTTAAGATTTGGGAAAGAGGAAACATGAAAATAATTTTTTTCAGAAAAAGTCTTTTCATTAGATATAATGTGAAACTTATCAACAAAGTACAACAAATTTATATTCAATCATGATGAAGTTTTAGCAAAGGACAGACAGAAGACATTTATACCTGAATAGCAGAGTTAGATTTTGATCAGGAAAATAAAAACACTAAAAGATTTTCAGAAAAAGGATTGTTTTTAAGGTATTCCCTAGATCCTACTCAAGCAGTTTTGTTATTGAGGGACTATAAAAACTAGATATATGATGGTCTCATTTTTAGGACTCTCTTGACTGTGAGTCATTACCGTAAAGCTCATAGAATATCTGAAACTCAAAGTTTCATATTAAAGTAAAAGCTTAATTTTTACAGAGCTTCCTATTTCAATAAAAATGTACAGTCTTCCAGACAGAGACTATATATTAAATAAAAGCTAATCAGCCTCCATTTTCATTAAAATTTCCAGTATCACCAGTAAAAGCATGCTTTTCCAGCATTTCATCCCTGACAAGAAGTTCCACTTAAATACTGTATTCTGGTAAATGTAAAAGGGCAACAGCTCCAATTGTTTAATGTGTCAGATAGAAATACCTTGCTAATATAAAGAGCTCTCATTTTAATAAAAAAAGAAAGTTTCAAATCATCTCTAAATAAAATTAATTTTTCAGAAATGATTGCAACAACAAAAACCAGGAATGGGTTAAAAAAAAAATCAATAAGCAAAGCCCAACATATACTTAATACCTCTTTTATCTTGAATTTGTTATGACTTGTTCTTAGTTCATCATTCTGTAAATTGATTAAAAAGCCTTTTTTCCAACTGCGGAGAAATCTTTAGGCAAGATAATTCTAATCCATTTCACACAAGCCTAAACTAGGTCAGAAAAATCCTTTTGAAGAGACATCAATTTTATTTATTTAACTGAAGTACAGTTGATTTAACTGCAGCTGATTTACTTTGAAAGGATATTAAATTCAACGATTCACATTAATTCATTTCTGTTTTATCAACACAATCCAAAATTACTTGGGGCCAGTAAACCTCTAAAATTGTTATTGCTATTTTTATTCATGATAAATCAACTTGGTTCTTTCAAAATTCTTTTGGAAACAAAAATTTTTTTCTGTACTAAGTATTGAAATATATACAAAAGTTGCCTGTTTGAACAGCATTTTCTGACTTGGGCATAACTTACTTCAAATATATGTGTGTGTGGTGTCTGTCTGTATATGTCAGAGATGAGATGGTACATTAAAGAAAATGTGGCCTGACCTCATAAGCTAGGGGAAATGGAAATCTAGACAAATCTATGATACAAAATTGTAGGACACTTAGATTTCAGAGTTAATAATCCATTCAAAAGAGGAAAAATTAAAACCACTAGCACACAACTAGACAATACTTTCAAACTGGATAGCCATTTCAAACAAATCTTCTTTGTCCTCTGACCAAGAAAGTAATTAGCAAAGTATCATATGAGTTCACTCTTGGGCTAGGTTGATTTCTTATGAATCAAGAATCTGAAGGAAAAAAATCAAACTGTAAACATCATTTAAAAATAAAAGTCCAATATATGATACACAGTTATTAGTAAGATGCTGGTACTGAGGAAGGTTAATTCTGTATTTCCTCCTGACAAACTGTTGATGAATATACACACAAAAATCACTAAACTGCATGTCAATTTTTTCCAGATAAAAGCTTCTGTATCTACATTTGGAACTCTTGCTATTAAAATGTGTTCATGTTTTTCAAGGATGGGAACTGAAAAATTCCAGGCAAGATTAAAATTTAACTCTAAAAGATCAAATGCTTATCAATCTATGGAACTTGAAAAACATAAGTTGTGTGAAATAGATTCCCAAATTCCAGAATACCACAAACAGCAAAACAGAAGAAGCTGGAAATTTAAATTTAGAACAAATAACAGAAGTACTATAGAATATCACTGGTAAGAAGTTCAAAAAGGCAACAACTGAAAATACCATGAACTCAAAAGAGACAGAGGTAAATTAGCTAAGAACAGAGTAAATGATAGTGTCCCTATTTGTACAGAACCATACTTTCACATGTTACAATTATTAGGAAGAATCGTTAAAAACCATCATTTTTGTTAGTCAAATATGGTCAAGGATTGGTGATTTTCTAAGGAATGACCTTATATACTCCATTTGATCCACTGCAGGTTACTTAAGGAAACCAGGAACATTCTGGAGACTTCTAGTCTCTTGAGATTGATGTTCACAAAGACAACTATTCCTTGGCGAAGCATAACTTGGGACACAGGATCTTGGCTGAATTAGTTAAGAGTATGTCATTTTTCAAGTTCTTAGTTGTTTCCATAATGACAGGCCAGGAGACCTGGGTTCTAGCTTTATATCTCTGGACACAAAATATCTGGAGACTTGAACATTTCAAGTCTCTCTGGTCTTTCAATTTTTTTCATTTAAAAAAAAAAAAAAAGGTTGAACTAGATTATATCTGGGATCGTTTATAATTTTAAAATGCTATGACTTGAAATAAACATACATTTATATTTGTTTTAAATTAGTTCTCACGAGAAATTCAAAATTTTTTAATTCCAATATAAAGGCCCCAGTTCCAAATGGTCTGTTTAACCATTGTTTTATGTTCAATACTCCAGTTTCATACTTGTATTAGTAAATCTTATAGGTCAACTACTGTGTATATCACTATTTCTAGATATTCAGAATTTAATGTTAAACAAATTAGCTATGAAGGGCTAAAGTTCAATTAGCTGGTGAACTGGGAGGAGTGTATGTATAATCAAACTAAAGTTTACTAATATTCAGTTTATCAGAGTCTAAAATGGCAGACAAGTTGAGGTACTACCAGAACTTAAAAGTTGACTATCTTACATACACAACTATCTTCTGGAATTAACAAACATACACACACACACCATTTCAATTTAAAGTGTAACTAAACTGTATGCTTTTGTGAGTTAACTTACAATCAATCTACAATCCTTAGCATTTATAATGGGATTTGATAATGACATTTATAATAATGTTATGAAAACCACTTTCCCATATTCATTGACACAGACATGTCTTAGAACTTCTACTTTGATGCAACAATCAGAATCCTGTACGAGTAGCTTTGTAGAATATAAAATAGTTCCTAGCTTAAACAAATATACTAAACTGAAGTTTAGTGAAGTGAATGCAGAAAACAGCACAACTACCATTACAACAATACAGAGGTTACATTTTGAGATTACCACCAAGCTATGGAATCAGAAAGATAGATTTCTAAAGTATGGTCAGAGCATTTTACAAGGAATTAACAAGTGAAAGTAAGTCAATTCTAAACAATAAATAATGGTAGTGGCTTTTCCCTTCACATATCATAAAACACTCCTTAAAAGCATGTTGCCTTTCTTCAATAAAATTCAATGGAAACAACATGCTGTGAGCACATGATACAAAGCACATACCTGTAGTCAATATTTAGGTGAAAGGTTTCGTACAGACTGAAATTGGCCAATATTATTGGGAAACTATGGGTACTACCAGTACTATGTAAGTTAAAAAAATATATATATATATTCAGCTTGTTTGGTAAGCTAAGTCTTTCTTATTCAGATATAAGTAAAAAATTTCTGTCAATTATATTTCACACAAGCCAGCATTAGTACTAGCATTTAGACATACCTGTGACCAACTTCTTAAAAAAAATTATAGATTAGTAACAATTTCACACTTAGTTTCCTACACTCCCAAAAAGGGTATTTTGCTCAAGTTTCAGGAGTCTTTCAACCACCAGAAGTGTTAGTATCGCCTTCTGCAACTGTGCACCAGAAAACAGGCTGGCTACAACTGCTAATTGTCCTGTTGAAGTAAAAGGAAACAATCTCCATAATTATGGAATATGCTTGTAAGATTTAATTCTCCAATGTGGCCACAGCAAGTTTACCGACAATCATGTTCACCAAAACATTTTATGCATACACTCTTCCCTGATTATGGGTGTAATTGAGACATTAATAAGGCCTGTATCTGAACAGAACCATGCGCAAATTAAATGATTGCAAAGTGCTTTGAGGATGAGGGAGGATAATTAAAGACGGTTAAACATGATGATAAGCTAGTGTAAACAGGATAGGAGACCCCCAACATGCATCATACTAGCTTACTGCATTTACATCAGTGTCAAGTAGACCCGGATTACGAAGTCTTACCTTTCATACTGTTTCATTAAATACCTAGGACTGTGTACATGCACTTTACATCATGTATCATACTATGAAATGCAGAATACATACATTGACATTCCAGCCCTCACACTCCCTGCCCCGCACGGCCTGGATCTCTGCCGGGTTCACCCGTTTTTCATTCCATCCACTTACCAAGAAGCACAGCTGTGGCCAGTTGTGGATAAAATATCTATAGGTATATATGGAGTAGGGTTCAGACAGATCTTTGGTGATCAGTCTCATGATATCGGGCATTTGTAGCTCGGATTCATATCGGACATAACGTATCGTCCGATCCTCCCCCGGCTCAATCTCCCGGCCTGAGGGGCTCCTTAAACTGCAGCCTGCGGTCAGGGATGAAGCCAGCAGCCGCACCTGCTCGTCTTCCTCCTCCTCCTGCTCCGTGCCCTCCGCCAGTCCATTGCGGGCCGCCGCGGGATCGCTCGCCGCCGCTGCCTCTGCCGGGCTGGGGAGCGCAGTTCTTGCATTACTGGGGAGGCAGTGAGGGGGGCTCTCGCCCGAGTGTACCCCGGCTCCTTTTGTTGCAGTCGCTCTGGGGCCCCCGTCGGGGGTGGCCGCGATCGTGGCCGCCTCGGCCGAGCTCAAAACCTTGCTCTTGAGGGAGGCGGCCGCCCGGAGGTGCCGCAGTTCGGGGTTGATCAATCCGTTGAGCTGCAGCTGCTCCTGCGGCGGCTGAGGGCAGCGGAGGCACGGATGCCCCTTGGCCGCCGCCTCGCCGCCCGCCGGGCTCCCGCCGCAGCCGCCGCCTTCGTGCTCCTCGTCGTCCTCCTCGTCCTCGCTGCAGCAGGCGAGGGCGGCCCCCGCCGAGAAGGGACAGCGGGGCTCGGCCGCGGCCGAGGCCGAAGGTGCTGGTGGTGGGAGGAGGCTGCTAGGCCCAGGCGGTACCTCCGCCATCCTAGAGGCGACACAGACCGAGAGGGGAGGCCATGAGACCCGGCGGACGAACGCGGAGCAGAGGAAGCCGAGGGCGGGGGGCGGCGAGAGTAGGGGGGGAAACAAAGGCAGAAACAGTCCCTAACAGAGCTGGCCCCCCAATTCCGCGCCACCCCCCGCCCCGTCTCTTCAGCGCCGCCCAGCTGCTCAGCCGGCCACCGTCCCCGTCCGCCCGCGCCCATCCGCCAGTCCTGTCACCCGCGGCCCCTCCCCGTCCCCGCCGCGCGGCTCACCCCGCACAGGTCCCCGCCGCCACTGCCGCCACTCCTCTTCCTCCTCAGCCGCCGCCGCCTCCCTCGCCGCCGCGGCTGCCTCCGCCGCCGCCAAGGCTCACACTCAGCCGCCGTCGCCGTAAAGCGCCTCGGCTGTTACCCCGGGTAAAGTTTCCTGGGCCTGGCTTTACGACACTTCCCTGCCTGCCGGCTGCCGGGCCGAGGGAAAGGGGCGTGGAGGAGGTGACCTGTGGAGGGGAGGGGCGAAGGTGTCTCCAGAGGCCCGGTGGCGGCTGCGTGCTAGTGGGTGGGGCTGTAGGGCAGGGAAGTTGCAGAGGGCTTGGAAGTCACCAGCCCTTAACCCACCATCTTCGGCCTTGCGGGCTGCTCGGCCCGCGGACCTTGCAGAGCCCGGGAAGGATGGTACAGACTGGCGCTCCCACGAAGCTGCCGCAAAGCTCACCCGCTCTGGGCCTGCTCCCCGGGCCTTGGACCAATCTCCTAAAAATGCTTTTCCTCAGCTGTACTAAGTTTAACCTTTGCTCTGACGTGGGGTAGGGGGAGGGTTACCCGTGTCCCTTAAAAATGGAGCAATCAGGAGAGAAAAATCCCCGAAATGGAGAGGAAGTTTAAAACTTTGAACTGTGAAAAATATGGGAATGACTGATGAAAACTGGTTCGTTTGCAACGTGAATTTAGTCTTTGCCTCTTCGAGGCAAGAGAAAGTTGACAGGTAGTCCTTTTCCTCTCTCCTTCGTTCTTTATCCCTTTCACCCCGCCCAGGAAGACTGGAAGTAAATGGGATTAACAGGTGTTCGGCAGCTGTAAACACACCTGGAGAAAATTAGAGATGTTGAAAGAGAATGACAATGGCTAAGAAGCACATTCCTAAACTTGTGAACCGAATTGTGATAGGTGAGAAGCACCGGCCAAAAGGTGTTCTGAACCTGCCCCCGCCCCGCTCTGCCCCCTCTGCCAAGTGATCTGCCAGTGCAGAGGCAGAGGGAAAAGAACTGCCCTCCGCGCCAGAGCGCGAGGCTCTGCTCTTTGGGCTCTGGTCCACAGCCGCGATGTTCAGTCCCTCTGTTCTAAGAGGAGCGCAGGTAGTGTAACGCACCAGCACACGGAGCAAGTTAAGTTTTTTCGGCTGAATATAAAGCTGGGCGCGTGTGCAATAGATGGATGTTTTCAGAGATATAATTCTCTGACTGTAATTTTTGCCATAATCTAAACTAAAAAAATAGGATACAGTGTAGCATAGCTGTTAGATAAAATTGTTAGCTTCCCTGTCACTAAAGATGTTAAAGAAAAACTTTCACCTATCTAGAAGGACAAGGGCTTCCCAGGTGGCTCAGTTAGGTAAAGAATCCACCTGTCAATGTAGGACAGGTGGGTTCAATCCCAGGACTGGGAAGATCCACTGGAGAAGGAAATGGCAACCCTCTGCAGTATTCTTGCCTGAGAAATCCCATGGACAGAGGGGCCTGGTGGACTACAGTCTGGTAGGAGTCACGAAAGAGAAACGACTTACAGACTAAACAACAATCTAGGTCAACCTATAGTGTTAACAATAACATAATGTGTTACTTGGGCTAGGCACTGTCCTAAATATATTATGTGTATTTATTAACTCTTTTATAGGTTTTTATAGAAATACATTTATGGGACTTCCCTGGTGATGCAGTGATTAAGAATCCACCTTCCAACACAGGGGACCTGGGTTCCATTCTTGGTCAGGGAAATAGGATCCCACATGCTAAGCCCTCCTGCCTCAACTAGAGAGAAGCCCAGGCACCATGATGAAGATCCGGTGTGCCACAATAAGACCTGACACAGCAAAATAATCAATATGTCTTTTTTAAAAAGAAATACATATGTGGACAAATAGACATGCAGAAACTTATTTATTTCAGCCTTGTCTATAGTAGGAATGGTGGTGGTGATGGTTTAGTCACTAAGTCGTGTCCAACTCTTGTGATCCCATGGATGTAGCCTGCCAGGCTCCTCTGGCCATGGGATTTTCCAGGCAGGAATACTGGAGTGGGTTGCCATTTCCTTCTCCAGGGGATCTTCCTGACTGGGATTGAATCCTGGTCTCCTGCACTGCAGGCAGATTCTTTACCGACTGAGCTGCTGCTGCTGCTAAGTCACTTGAGTCGTGTCCGAATCTGTGCGACCCCACAGATGGTAGCCCACCAGGCACCCCCATCCCTGGGATTTTCCAGGCAAGAACCGACTGAGCTACCAGGGAATAAATAATTCCAAATCATCTGAGTATCTGTCAGTACAATTCATTCTTTATCATTTGAAATTGACTTATATTGGTACTCTTCACATTACTGTGTCTGCATAGCAAATTACCCCTACAATGTGGTGTGAAACAATCATTTATATTGCTCACAGATTCTGTAGGTCAAAAATTCATACAGAGCACAACAGAGATGACTTTCTCTGCTCCATTATGCACAGAGCCCCAACCAGAAGAGCCAAAGGCTGAGGACTGGAATCATCTGAAAACTTTTCACTCTCCTATTAATGTTTGATGCTGACTGGAGGCTGCAGGCTGGAGACCTCAGTTTGATTTAATGTAGACCATGTTGTCTCTTAGTATGGACTGGTTTGAGGCTTCCTCACAACCTGATGGCTGGGTTCCAAGGGAGAGTATGCTGAGAAAGAGAGAGACCAAGACCAAGACCAAGACCGAGACAGGTAAAAAGCATATACCTTTTATGACTGATCCTTAGAAGTTATACAGTGTCGGTTGTACTGTATTCTATCTGTCCAAGTTCCAGAGGAGGGGAAATAGACTCTACCTCTTGACTGAGGAGAGGCAAAGTTCTTAAAGAGCATGTGGGCATTTTGGGAAATTGCAAGTTGTCACAAGTGCTTATGTGGAAAGACCTCCTAAGTTCCTTAAGGGTAAATAAATGAGATGAATAATAAGTACACTGTGATCCCATTTATGGGTTTTAAAAAAGTGATACAGACCCATATTTCCAAATGTAAACACACAATGTTTAAAGATAAGTATTTCCAAACTATGTAGTTTCTAAGTATAACCTGGGTGTTCAGCCAAAGAAACAATGATCCATTCAAGTCATGCAGGAAAAACTGGCCAAAATGGTCTCACCATTTCCCCAAGACAGGCTGAAGTGTCATTTTTGCTGAAAAAACTCTCTTACTTATTAACTGTGGAATATAAGCTTGTCCTTAAATAGATGTGATTCCATTGTCCTGAATGAGTGGCCACAAGTGTTCAAAATCTTTCTACCTTGTAAGTTGTCACTGAGTTTTCTCATACTGCTGCTGCTAAGTCGCTTCAGTCGTGTCTGACTCTGTGTGACCCCAGAGACGGCAGCCCACCAGGCTCCCCCGTCCCTGGGATTCTCCCGGTAAGAACACTGGAGTGGGTTGCCATTTCCTTCTCCAATGCATGAAAGTGAAGAGTGAAAGTGAAGTCGCTCAGTCGTGTCCGATCCTCAGCGACCCCATGGACTGCAGCCTACCAGGCTCCCCCGTCCATGGGATTCTCCAGGCAAGAGTACTGGAGTGGGGTGCCATTGCCTTCTCCGTTTCTCAGACTAGAGGGCTGATTTGATGTTGTTTCTTTCTGAAAGATATTTTCAGAAAGATGAAATTTGTAAAGAACTCCTGGAGGTCAGGAACTGAGTCATTCATTTTGTATTCACTTATCTAACACATAAAAAGGGGTCTTGTTAAATTTTTTTTTTCATTCCAATCCCAAAGAAAGGCAATGCCAAAGAATGCTCAAACTACCGCGCAGTTGCACTCATCTCACATGCTAGTAAAGTAATGCTCAAAATTCTCCAAGCCAGGCTTCAGCAATGTGTGAACCGTGAACTTCCTGATGTTCAAGCTGGTTTTAGAAAAGGCAGAGGAACCAGAGATCAAATTGCCAACATCCGCCGAATCATGGAAAAAGCAAGGGAGTTCCAGAAAAACATCTATTTCTGTTTTATTGACTATGCCAAAGCCTTTGACTGTGTGGATCACAATAAACTGTGGAAAATTCTGCAAGAGATGGGAATACCAGACCACCTGATCTGCCTCTTGAGAAATGTATATGCAGGTCAGGAAGCAACAGTTAGAACTGGACATGGAACAACAGACTGGTTCCAAATAGGAAAAGGAGTTCGTCAAGGCTGTATATTGTCACCCTGTTTATTTAACTTATGTGCAGAGTACATCATGAGAAATGCTGGACTGGAAGAAACACAAGCTGGAATCAAGATTGCCGGGAGAAATATCAATCACCTCAGATATGCAGATGACACCACCCTTATGGCAGAAAGTGAAGAGCAACTCAAAAGCCTCTTGATGAAAGTGAAAGAGGAGAGTGAAAAAGTTGGCTTAAAGCTCAACATTCAGAAAACTAAGATCATGGCATCCGGTCCCACCACTTCATGGGAAATAGATGGGGAAACAGTGGAAACAGTGGCAGACTTATTTTTCTGGGCTCCAAAATCACTGCAGATGGTGACTGCAGCCATGAAATTAAAAGACACTCCTTGGAAGGAAAGTTATGACCAACCTAGATAGCATATTCAAAGGCAGAGACATTACTTTGCCAACAAAGGTTCGTCTAGTCAAGGCTATGGTTTTTCCAGTGGTCATGTATGGATGTGAGAGTTGGACTGTGAAGGAGGCTGAGCGCCAAAGAATTGATGCTTTTGAACTATGGTGTTGGAGAAGACTCTTGAGAGTCCCTTGGACTGCAAGGAGATCCAACCAGTCCATTCTGAAGGAGATCAGCCCTGGGATCTTTGGAAGGAATGAATCTGAAGCTGAAACTGCAGTACTTTGGCCACCTCATGCAAAGAGTTGACTCATTGGAAAAGACTCTGATGCTGGGAGGGATTGGGGGCAGGAGGAGAAGGGGACGACAGAGGATGAGATGGCTGGATGGCATCACTGACTCGATGGACATGAGTCTAAGTGAACTCCGGGAGTTGGTGATGGACAGGGAGGCCTGGTGTGCTGCGATTCATGGGGTCGCAAAGAGTCGGACACGACTGAGCGACTGATCTGATCTGATCTGATCTGTTAGGTTTTTTGACTAAATTATGCTATTCCTTCATTCATTAGTTTAGGATATTTATAATTACATATAATATTAGGATATTTATAATTACAATGTAAATTCTGGCCTCTTTGCTAATTAATAAGCTAATAAGATTTCTGCTATCTAAGCTCCAGTTTCTCTGCTTTATATCCCAGTGTTTAAATATCAATGATAAGCTTCTAAATCAGATGATTCCTCTAGGAAATTTGTCCTTCTACTTAAGAAATCTTTTCTTTGTTACCCGTGTTGTTGTTGTTCAGTCACTAAGTCATGTGTGACTTTTTCACAACCCCATGGACTACAGCATGCCAGGCTTCCTTCCCAGTCCTTCACTAATTCCTGGAGTTTGCTCAAACTTATGTCCATTGAGTCGGTGATGCCATCCCACCATCTCATCCTCTGTAGCCCTCTTCTCCTCCTGCTCTCAATCTTACCCAGCATAAGGGTCTTTCCCAGTGACCTGGCTCTTCACATCGAGTAGCCAAAGTATTGGAGCTTCAGCTTTAGCATCAGTTCTTCTAATGAACATTCAGGGTTTTTTACTCATGTTTTTGAGTAATATGCTGATATGATAATAGCATTATTTTAGGCAAAGAAATAGAATTAGTTCTATTTATCTAATTCTTTAGGCATATCTGCCTATTTTGACACTCTGAAAAGACAACTATCACTATGAGCAATGATGCATAGGAAGGAGTGGTCTTAGAGCAGGGGAAGTCCAGAGTGATACTTCTCTATCTGAATAATTGGTATTTTCATTGCTTGGTAATATACTGTGTTGCAGTAGTCGCTTTTTTTTTTCTTGTCTTAGCTCTTTTTTGAACAATGAAGGGACACACCTTAGTTTTTAGAAGCAAAAAGCTACTCATTAAATAAATTAAAATAACCAACAGCATTTTCAAAATAGCATCCTAAAACAACTTCCTGAAATTAGCTTAGAAGGAGATAAGTTCCTTTCTAATTCTTTCTGACAGTAAGACATTTTCCTCTTATTGGCAAGGTTTATCGGGGAGACCTACCTGTGTTCCTACCTGAAACATAGCTGTGGGAATGAAGATATGAATAATGGAGAGATGCTTTAAGTTCCCTTAACTCAACAGTATGTGCCATAGGCACACATACTAAATAATTGAAATATTTGTATAGTTTCATTTTATGTGCCATGTGGTTCTTAATCCTACTAATCCTATCTATTATACATAAAGCCATAAATATGAGTGTCCTTAGCTTTGTTTTATCCTAGATGAAAGAAAAAAAAGGCATACATCAAATTTGAGGGCTATAGAATTTAATCAAAGGATGGATATTAGTATATTGTTTTACCACATGTAATCCTAGAACACTGTGAGATTCACAGGTAAAATGCTTTTGTTAACAATTTGATTCTTCCCTTTGAACTTGTGGGAGTAGGGAGAGGGGGGCAAATGTTGACAGTCTATTCTTTGACCATCTTTCCATTTGATAACAGTGGTTGGCAATCCCAATTATAAGCACAGATTTTGTTTGTAGAACTGAGGCCCCAGAAAAACATGAGGAACCAGAGAGCACTGTGGTCAAATGGTCCCCATTTCCATTATTTTCAACCTCACTCTAATTTTCATAACCTGCACAAAGACATGGACAAGCTGATTCATATATTTCTATTTGAACTGGGGAGAATTATGTATTTGTACCTACATATTAATGGCAACCCACTCCAGTATTCTTGCCTGGAGAATCCCATGGATGGAGCAGCCTGGTAGGCTACAGTCCATGGGATCGCAAAGAGTCAGACACAACTGAGTGACTTCACTCACTCACTCACACTAAAGCCATCATGCTGGGCTGGAAGAAGCACAAGCTGGAATCAAGATTTCCAGGAGAAATATCAATAACCTCAGATATGCAGATGACACCACCCTTATGGCAGAAAGTGAAGAGGAACTAAAAAGCCTCTTGATGAAAGTGAAAGAGGAGAGTGAAAAAGTTGGCTTAAAACTCAACATTCAGAAAACTAAGATCATGGCATCTGGTCCCATCACTTCATGGGAAATAGATGGGGAAACAGAAGAAACAGTGGCAGACTTTATTTTTGGGGGCTCCAAAATCACTGAAGATGGTAATTGTAGCCATGAAATTAAAAGACACTTACTCCTTGGAAGGAAAGGTATGACCAACCTAGATAACATATTAAAAAGCAGAGATATTACTTTGCCAACAAAGGTCCGTCTAGTCAAGGCTATGATTTTTCCAGTAGTCAGGTATGGATGTGAGAGTTGGACTGTGAAGAAAGCTGAGCTCCGGAGAATTGATGCTTTTGAACTGTGGTGTTGGAGAAGACTCTTGAGAGTCCCTTGGACTGCAAGGAGATCCAACCAGTCCATCCTAAAGGAGACCAGTCCTGGGTGTTCATTGGAAGGACTGATGTTGAGGCTGAAACTCCAGTACTTTGGCCACCTCCTGCAAAGAGTTGACTCATTGGAAAAGACTCTGATGCTGGGAGGGATTGGGGGCAGGAGGAGAAGGGGACGACAGAGGATGAGATGGCTGGATGGCATCACCGACTCGATGCACATGAGTTTGGGTGAACTCCATGAGTTGGTGACGGACAGGGAGGCCTGGCGTGCATGAGGTCACAAAGAGTCGGACACGACTGAGCAACTGAACTGAACTGAACTGATTAAAGCCATCGAAAACTCTCGGTTTTCAGTTTAGCTATACTCTCAGCACAGCACTCGAGAATTATTTTACATATCTTCCAGGCTTACTTCATCCAAAAGCGACTATCTTTGACCACTACGGTGCTCAAAGTTTATAAATGTGCTCCATCTGGAGACCCGCCCTTTACATTACAGTGAAACTGCTAATGTGCAATACATAGGTAGCCACTGTCTCCAATTCAGGTGCAAGTTTGCTCTTCAACTGGTTGACTTCCACCTCAGCCCTTCCACTAACCCCTTTCTGGCAAAGGTAACCCATTATGTCCCAAAGGCTAAACCCAATGAACTTTTCTTTTCAACTCTCATTTCACTTCATTCCTCCATGTTGTTTGATTCTGATGTACTCTACCAAGAGCTTTTCCCTTGGCTTCTGCTATACCACTCTCCTTTGCTCTCTTTCTCTGAACATTACTTCTGTTTTTCTTGATGATCGTGGTCTATAATCATAACAGTAGTAGCTAGCATTTATTGTGGGCCTACCCCATACCAAGTGTGTTATGAGCAGTAGCCATTCAGTTTTCTCAATAACCCTATGCAGTATAAATAGACCAGAATTGGGTTGTCAGTCTACATCTGTGTCAATCACTGGAAAGGGCCTAGGTTTATTTTGACATCAATTAGGTCTATTTGAGGCTGAGAGTGAGATGAGCTTCTCCTGATATATATGGGTTGGAGGGTGGGAGGGAGGCATAAAGAAATATCTATAATTAAAGTGGGTTCAAATCCTGACTCTGCCACTTACTAGCTGTGTAGTCTTGGACAGCTTAATGTCTCTGGACTTCTGATTACTCTCACTGAACATGGATAATATATCACATGCCTCATAGAATTTGGGAAGGGTTGCTGCTGCTGCTGCTAAGTCGCTTCAGTCGTGTCTGACTCTGTGCGACCCCCATAGACGGCAGCCCACCAGGCTCCCCTGTCCCTGGGATTCTCCAGGCAAGAACACTGGAGTGGATTGCCATTTCCTTCTCCAATACATGAAAGTGAAAAATGAATTAATATATGCAAAGTGTTAGATGAGTATAATACAAAGCACATAATAAGCCCTCTGCAACGTTTAGCCAATCTTCCATCCCACCCCTCCCTCCTCAGCACTTCTGCCACTGCTGTCCTAGTAATTAATGCAAACTGATTATGTCAGTCTCCTGCTTAAACCTCTTCAGTGACTCTCCACTGACTAATAATAGAATCCAAATTTTGGTCGGGTGCTTTGGCCACAAATAACAGAAAACAAGCTCAATCTAGCTTTTAAATAAGTAAGTGAATTTTATCATGTAAAATAAATCAGAGGTAGGGTGAAGTTCAGGGTTAGTTGGTTCAATGATATTATTGAAAATACAGGTTTTTCCCTCTCTCCTGCTGTTCAGAAAGTCAGCTCCATCCTAAAGCTAGTTAGAAGAGGCATTAGGTCATCTCAGGGACTGAGTCTGTGAAACAAGTCCAGGAAAGGTAACTTATTTTGTAGACTTTGTTTGAATATTGCATTAAAACACAAACTTATGTGAAATAAAATGCTTGTTTTGTTACTTTTTTTTTTTTTTTCAAATGAGGAAGTATAGAAATGATCAAGGCATTGAAAAACTAGACTTAGAAAGCACAAAAGCATAATGCTAAGAAGAGTGTCTCAGTGCTTACTGGGGTGAGTAGATCTCTAGTCTTAATATATTTTGGCTTATTACTCATCTTAATATGTTTACAAGACTGTGAAACCTAAAATGCAGTCAATGTAAGGATATAAAAAGAATATAGTGACCAAGACATTTGTAATGTTATTGATAGATTTATACACTGTAATGGAAATCTCTGAGCAATCTCACAGCTGCTCCTCAGAGTTCCCAGAGGAGAAAGCTTTGAAGTTCAGGGAGTGGCTAATGGGTTCTTTGATCTTCTTAGTCTTTTTGCACTTCAGGGAGCTTTGGAGGAGGGCAGTTTTGCTTATCACTGGACCTATTGTTAAAGCAAAGGAAAAAGGAACTTCCTAGATGTATTGAGATAGGTAGTGCAGGTGAGGGATTTTCCCAGACGGGCAGTCTAAACTGCTGCTTATGCCTGACTATTTTCAAGAGGTAATTCTGTGCAAGTTAGCCTCTTGCCTAATCCACTTCAAGTAACTATACACATAGTTGATTGCGTCTAGCCTATCCTTTAATCTTGCTTTAAAATGTCATTTTATTTGTGCTTAACCTAATAATATGTGCATTTATTTACTTTCTAAGTAAATATTCTTTAATAAAATTGCTTTCCCTTGAGAAATATGAAAAATTTTGAACATAAAGATATTTGAGAAGTCAAATTTAAGATTATAATTTTGTAGTATCTTTTCATAACATCTGTATTAAAGGTCATTGCCTTATTAAATCTATCCAGTATCAAATATTTTAAAGTATATCTGTGATACATGAAAAATATTCATGCTGACCCTTTAGTCTTAAAACCAATTTTGAAATAACAGCCTACACATAAATAAATTCATTTTATTATAGAGACTTTTGATAACCCTTAGTGTTTTGATGGAAGTAATACATGCTTATTCTGAGAGATATCCTGAAAAGTATAAGGAAGAGAAGTATTTTACATATGATGACCCTCAGAAATCATCACAATTTAGATTTCAATGTATTTCCTTTCAAATTTTTATTATGTAAATACAGTATAACCTATGTAAATTTCTTTTTGTGTGAGAGAGATTAGCTTATTCTGTACATATAGTTTGTGTAGTTTGTAAAGAAACTTAATATTATATCTTCCCCATGTCTTTAAAGACTATGTATAACTATTTTACAAATCATAATTTGCTCCTCTATAGTTGAATGAAGAGATCTCTTTTGCTTAATAATTAGAACCAATTGGCCAATATATCAGAGTGTGTTTTTTCCCATGAAGTGGAATGAACATCGCTCAGTCATGCCTGACTCCTTGCGACCCCATGGCCTATACAGTCCATGGAGTTCTGTAGGCCTGAATACTGGAGTGGGTAGCCTTTCACTTCTCCAGGGGATCTTCCCAACCCAGGAATCGAACCCAGGTTTTGATTGCAGGCGGATTCTTTACCAGCTGAGCCACAGGGGCTTGAAAATTTAATTTGAAAAATCTCTTAAAGCTTACGTGCACATACACATGTATCTGTTAAGTGAGGACAAGACGCAAGACTGAAGTGCTGAGTGAAGAACTCCCAGCATCCTCAGGCCCACCACCATTACCTGTGTCCTCTTTAGTTTGATATGCACTTGCATCAGTTAGAGTACCTCTTTAAAGAAAGTCTGGACAAGTTGAATGTAATTAGGCTATTTCACTTATTCATCCACTTATTCATTCATTCAGTAAATATTTATCGTTCCTCGCTTAGGTATTATAGTATCAAAGTGAACAGGGCAGACTCAGCCCTGGCCCTCACAGAGCCTGCAGTCCAGATGAGAGGGACAATTAAACCAGAGAATTTAATAATGTATGGAAAAGACTTTGACAGAGAAAGCAGTGATTATAATAGGAGCACATAGTGGAGACAGCCAAGTTTTCCCACTGAAAGCAACATTTAACCAAAGACTTGAAAAGTAAGCAGGAGGTAGCTATGCAATAGAGACCGGCTGGGTCCAACCTGAGAGAACACCTGAGAAAAAGCTTAGTGAAGGCCAGAATGCCTGGAACATGGAGTGGAAGCGGAAGAGGAGGTGAGAGATGTAAGCCCAAGACAGATGATAAAGGGCCTTGTCAGCCACCATAAGGAGTTTAGAGTTTATCCTTAGAGGCACTGGGAATCTGTTGAAGGTTTGCTCTTTGAAAAGATCACTCTCGCTGCAGCCCGGAAAACTGTTGCAGGACTGCAGGTGGGAACACCAGGTCTTTAGCTTCAGTCTAGCTGAGAAGGTCCTACGTGAAGCCTGGAGGTAAAATGCTGTAGCTATCCTTCTTTTCATTCACCCATTCATCACATTTAGCCTGTGACCCTTTTCCACCAACCTAGCCAGGTAGTGCTAGTGGTAAAGAGCCTGCCTGCCAATGCAGGAAACATGAGAGAAGCAGGTTCAATCCCTGGGTCAGGAAGATCCCTTGGAGGAGAGCATGGCAACCCACTCCAGTATTCATGCCTGGAGAATCTCATGGACAGAGGAGCCTGCCAAGCTATAGTCAATAGGGTCACAAAGAGTCAGACATGACTGAAACAACTTAGCACACAGCACATATTTAGCACTTAATAAGTGATTGTTGTTTTGTTTGCTCTTTCATGTGTTTGGAGAAGGAATTCATCACCAGGCTCTATTTCTTTTCTTTCAAAGGATGAAGTGTTAGGAGAGAAAGTATCCATCCTAAGAACTTTTCCCACTCTTGTAGTGATCTAGGGACCCCCTCCACTCTTCTTCAATGGCTCAACTGGCTACATCCTGTGCTAGTTGCTGAAGTTTTGGTTTTCTTTAGAAAAGCTTTCTGAGCTTATACAGAAAGCTCCGAAAATTCCTGATCTATATAAAGAAGGCAGTACCTCATTCTGCTGATATTTGGAACATAGGGACTTTCCCCATTATAACAGTAATATAGTATTCAACATAATAACATGGTAAAATACAGAAAAGTGAAAGAATATAGAAAAAGCTACCATAGTGCTACCCTCAAATGACAACCACCATTATTAATAATATTTTAAGGAATTTAATTTTAGTCTTTCTTTAGTTTTGGAAGAACCGCTTTTAGATAATTGTGATACACACACACATGTATGTATATCCTGAATTTTTAAAACTTAACATTGTAACAAAAAGTTATTTAAAATATTGCAATAAATTTTAATTGTTGCAAAAAATTCCTCTGTGTCATTATCAGATCAGATCAGATCAGTCGCTCAGTCATGTCTGACTCTTTGTGACCCCATGAATCGCAGCACGCCAGGCCTCCCTGTCCATCACCATCTCCCGGAGTTCACTCAAACTCATGTCCATCGAGTCGGTGATGCCATCCAGCCATCTCATCCTCTATCGTCCCTTCTCCTCCTGCCCCCAATCCCTCCCAGCATCAGAGTCTTTTCCAATGAGTCAACTCTTCACAGGAGGTGGCCAAAGTACTGGAGTTTCAGCTTTAGCATCAATCCTTCCAAAGAAATCCCAGGGCTGATCTCCTTTAGAATGGACTGGTTGGATCTCCTTGCAGTCCAAGGGACTCTCAAGAGTCTTCTCCAACACCACAGTTCAAAAGCATCAGTTCTTCAGTGCTCAGCTTTCTTCACAGTCCAACTCTCACATCCATACATGACCACAGGAAAAACCATAGCCTTGACTAGACGGACCTTTGTTGGCAAATTAATGTCTCTGCTTTTGAATATGCTATCTAGGTTGGTCATAACTTTTCTTCCAAGGATATTCCACTCTAATTCAACACACAGCCATGTTTGTGTGTGCTTAGGCGTTCAGTTGTGTCCAACTCTTTGTGACCCTATGGACTGTAGTCCACCAGGCTCCTCTGTCCATGGGGCTTCTCCAGGCACAAATTCTGAGTGGGTTGCATGCCCTCTTCCAGGGGATCTTCTGAACCCTGAGATCGAACCCACATCTCCCCCGTTGCAGGCGGATTCTTTACCATCTGAGCCACCATGGAGGCCCAAGAATACTGGAGTGGGTAGCCTATCCCTTCTCCAGGGTATCTTCCCAACCCCGGAATTGAACTGGGATGTCCTGCATTGTAGGAAGATTCTTTACCAGCTGAGCCACCAGGGTAGCCCACGTGTTAGCACTTCCAATAATACTATGATAAGTGTTACAGGCATTAAATTTTGGGGGTACTTGAGTTTGTGCTTTTGAGACCAATTCCTAGGAGCAAACCCGATAAACACTTTTTAACTTATGCTACCAATTTGACTTAACAAACAAGGAGTATACCAAATTTACATTTCAACACACAAAAGTATTTGTTAATTAAGTAACTTTTAAAAGAAAATTGCTAACATACAAGGAAAAATTTTTCAAAATAATTAAAAATTATAATAGTGCTTTTATGTACCCATAATAGCTAAGTATCTAAAAGGAGAAACTGACTGTGAGGATATTGTGCCAGACCTATACAAATTGGTTGCATTTTCCATAACTTGGTAAAGTGGGCAGTTAATATCAGAGTTTTAGAATTTCTTGACATAATTCTAAATTTTTCTTTATGTAATTAATTCTGATTAACTCTACTTTTTCTCAACTTTAGGCCATAGAACTTTTTAGATTAATTCAGAGATTTAAAGGAATAGAATGTACCACACACCATAGCATAACATTAATTTCTAATCTATATGGTTTTGAACATACAGCTTTGACGTTCATTTAATACTCAGTTAATTTTAGATTGAAAAGTTACAAGTCGAATATTAAATTGATAAAAATGATAATGACTTAACTAGAGAAAACACAAGAGGGCAATCTTGTACAACAATAAAATGTGTTTGCATAAGACAGAAGAAATAATTCAACATTTTTAATTGTGATTTTTTCCAATAGACATTTGAAATCTTGTCAATATGTATTATCTTTTTATTAAGTGATGGAAGTGTGGCTTTGAAAAGAAATTTAGTGTCAGCAGCCATATAATAAATTCTGCATGTATTTCAAGTCTATTTGTTAATCCTGAAAAGAAGTGAATCTGTTTTCCATTGTTGGAACCATATGGCCTGGTTTCAGTTGATAAGAAAGCAAGGAAATAGATCTACTATAAAAGAAACACTGAAAATATTTTGTCCTGGATTCACTCTTTATATATATATATATATATATATATATATATATATATTTATTTATTTATGTCTCAAAATGGAAATTGTTTAGTGAGCTAATTCTCAGAGATCTTAGTTTCATCTATAAAACAAACACAGAGATAGTATCTGTGGTGCTCTTACTTCTCATAGCCCATGGACCTTCTCCACTCAAACTAATTTAGTGTTTAGAATGCCAAATGGGATTTAAAAAAAGGAGGGGGGGATAGAAATAGGTATTTTTCTGAGCATACTGGTGGGAGCAAGCCTTCAGAATTCTGTGGTCAAGTACCTGGTACTTAGAAATACAATATAACAATAGTTAATCAAATCATGTGGAATTTGAATCCTTAGTTTCTACCACATATTAGCTGTGTGACTTTGGGCAAGTTTTTAACCTCTCTGTGCTTTATTTTCCTTTTCTGTATAATGCAGTTATAATGGTATGCAGTATTTGGTACAAAGTAAACTTTATGTATTTGCTGTTATGCAAGGGTGCCTAGGAAAATGTCTAATGGAAATAAGAACACAGATATTAGAATATGAAATATAGGCAGGAATTCAGTTGGCCATACAAAAGAGGGTTCTCAGGAAAAGGAAAAATTTGAAGAGGAAAAATTAATTTTATAACCATTTTTCAAGCTATCCTTGTTTAAGGGTTTTCTGCAGTTCCCAAGGGGAAGGAATCCAAAATTAGCAGCAGAAACTTCATCCAATGAGCCAGCTCTTTGCATCGGGTGGTCAAAGTACTGGAGCTTCCACTTTAGCAAGAGTCCTTCCAATGAATATTGGACTCAGTGGTTATGAATTTGAGCAAACTGTGGGAGATAGTGGAGGATAGAGGAGCCAGGCTTGCTATGGTCCATAGGGTCACAAAGTCAGACACGACTTAGCAACTGAAGAACAAGTAAAACAACTTACTGAATGCTGCAGGAGTTTTGTTCATTTTACCATGTAGAAAACTATACCTGCTTTTAATTCCAATATGAGGAATGGTGAGTCATTCTAGAGTACTTTTCTTCAATGCTCATAAACCTCTCTATTAAGGAGTCCTCATGGTCTAGTACTGACAGAATCTGAACTGATGAGTATTATTTGAACGATAGTGTTAGGATATGGGCTTTCCAAGAGGGCAAAGAAGATACACAGCTGCTTATAGGAGTTGCATAACAAAGCTTATTTCTGCCATATGTATTATGACTTGCAGTGGAGGATAGTTCACTTAGGTCACTTTCATATTTAGGAAGTACTTTTTGCGGGGGTAAAAAACCCTGAAATTGGAAACCCAAGACATACCATTTCTATTCCTATGGTTGCCGTTGCTCCATTCTGAGAACAGGTAAGGGATTCTCCATGATTCTGTTTGTTCTATGGGTGACTTTCTCATCCCCATTATCTTGGTTTCTAAACTGTTTGAAAAATCCAGGTAGAAACATAAATGAGTCATTATGAAAATTATTAACAATATTATACTTGTGCTTTGCATTATTCCATTTATATTTTAGGTACCACTTCAGAGTGGTTAAAATCTTGCAATATCTTTGTAGGAAGAAATTATTTTAGTAATTTAAGTGCTTGTGCACATTTCTGAGATCATTTTGGAATACCAGTGAAAATTTCTATCATATCCTTGTGATACTTGAGCAGTTCTGAGTCCTATTGGGGTTTGAGTGGCTCCCAGTGTGCTGGAAATATTTTCCAGGAAAGACTGACTTTGTTATAAGGTAAATAGGTGAACTGCCTAAAGTCTACAGTTTTAACTTTCCAAGTTCTAGTATTTAACTTCTAGGTTCTGGTCTGAGTGGAGCAGGCCAACCAAATTTATAAGAAACTGGTGTATAAATGCAGCAAGCACTGTGCGAAAGATAAACACAACCCCCATTCTCATTGATCTTAAGGGATAAAAAGAAACAAATAAATGTACAACTTATTATTAAATCAAAAACTCTGAGTAAAAAAGCCTTCAGAGTTATAGGGCCCATGACGGGGTATGCTCCTCAAGTAGATCATGAGGAAAGAGTTTTTTAAAGTTTACAATTTGGCCTTTTGTTTATTTACACGCCAGTATTCTTGCCTGGAAAATCCAATGGACAGAGAAGCCTGGTAGGCTACAGCCCATAGGGTCGCAAAGAGTCAGACACGACTGAGAGACTTCACTTTCACTTTATTTAGTTAAATACGTGTTATCTTACTGTCGTAATTTGCTGTAACTGTCTCCACAATGGATATATCTCTTCCATAGATTTGTAATTTACATTTTGCTTATCAAGGGTCTCCAACTTCAAATTGTATCTTCAACTTATGCTTTTTCTATACTTTCATACAAGCCATTTCCAACTGTTGACACTTTCTTTCTTTAAATATTGCAATACTGCAAATCAAGTTGTATGAAAATAAAGAGTTCTTTCAGGCTCAGAGACTTGTCTTTCACTATGTATTAATGTTATTGGTCCAAGCATCTGAATTTTTGTGTTCTTTAGTGCCACGGTATGAACACTCAAGGCAAAAACAAAATAAACCATTCCAAAGTTAATATATGCTCTTAACAAAATTCCATGCCTCAGAAGTAGCAGGAAATAACCATCCAGTCATGGTATAAAAATTCATAGCAACATTATTTATAAAAGCTACAGAATAGGAACAACCCAAATATCTACAACAGATAAATGGATCAAGTATGGTATACACACATACAAGGGAATATTATTCAGCCTTAAAAAAGGAATAAAGTTCTGACACATGGAAACAACATGAAAGAATCTCAAAGACATTATGCTAAGTGAAATAAGCCAGACACAAAAGGAAAATATTGTATAGTTCCAAATATATGAGTTTCCTAGAATAGCCAAGCTCATAGAGAAAGTAGACTGTACGTTTCCAGGGGCTGAGGGGAGTATGAATGGGGAGAATTTAATGAGTACACAGTTTATGTTTGGGATAATGAAAAAGTTCTGGAAATGGATAATGTTGATAATTACACAATATTGTGAATATAGTTAATGCCACTTATAGAATTAATGGTAAATTTTACATAATGTACATCTTACCATAATAAAAAAAATTGCAAAAACAAAGCAAAACCAGAGCCTATGTGAAATGTGAAGAGAAAATACTTTCATCTGTCCAGGTTCTGTCACCATGAAATACCTCATGCTTTCTCGATCAGTACTGTTTCTGTTATAATGCTAAAACATTTTAAAAAATCCTTTCTTAATTTTCTCTTTCAGCATTCAGTCTTTTCACTCCTATTCAGTTCAGTTCAGTTCAGTTGCTCAGTCATGTCCAACTCTTTGCAACCCCATGGACTGCAGCACACTGGGCTTCCCTGTCCATCACCAACTCCCAGAGCTTGCTCAACTCATGTGCATAGACTTGGTGATGCCATCCAACCATCTCATCCTCTATTGTCCCCTTTTCCTCCTGCCTTCAATCTTTCCCAGCATCAGGGTCTTTTCCAATGAGTCAGTTCTTCCCATCAGGTGGCCAAAGTATTGGAGTTTCACCTTCAGCATCAGTCCTTCCAATGAATATTCAGGACTGATATCCTTTAGGATGGACTGGTTTTATCTCCCTGCAGTCCAAGGAACTCTCAAGAGTCTTCTTCAACACCACAGTTCAAAAACATCAATTCTTCAGTGCTCAGCTTTCTTTATAGTCCAACTTTCACATCCATACATAACTACTGGAAAAACCATAGCTTTTTTTCACCCCTGTTAGCTACCTTATAGTTGTTTTATTCTATCATCCACAGTATTTTTTGCCTGTAAACAATATTGCTATTATCATTGAAAGTGAAAGTCGCTCAGTCACGTCCGACCCTTTGCAGCCCCATGGACTCTACAGTCCATGGAATTCTCCAGGCCAGAACACTGGAGTGGGTAGCTATTCCCTTCTCCAGAGGATCTTTCCATCCCAGGGATTGAACCCAGGTCTCCCACATTTCAGGCGGATTCTTCATTATCATCATTATTACTGATTCTTAGATAACATTCACTATTCTGGTGTCCTACTTATATTGAGGGTTTGATGTAACCACCATTAGACTGTAAAAATATGGGTTGCAAGGACAGTATGACAGGATCATGCTGATGACAGTATAATAATTTTGTATGATTCTGTCAGGTGGGTTTATTTCTCTCCCTTGGTTCTTGTTTTGTTATAACAAAGATTTGGAATGATGGACTAATTGCATCTCAGGCAGGATTTCCCAGCTCCTGTCCCATCATAGCAAGTATTCAAAACAGCAGACTGGTTACAACTCAGTTACAGCTCAAGCAGACAGGTCTTTTATTAAATAGATAGTACACTCCCAAGATGTGCAAGCAGGCTGACTCCAGAGAAGTGGCAACAGTCACTCTTGGCTTCCCTTTTTATATATTCCAGCTCCTCCTCTTGCTTTTGCCATGTGCAAAATAGGGCTTGTACCTACCACCAATCAGAAAAGGGAATGCAAATAGGCATACCCTAGGAGAAGACTCTTGAGAGTCCCTTGGACTGCAAGGAGATCCAACCAGTCCATTCTAAAGGAGATCAGTCCTGGGATTTCTTTGGAAGGAATGATGCTAAAGCTGAAACTCCAGTACTTTGGCCACCTCCTGCGAAGAGTTGACTCATTGGAAAAGACTCTGATGCTGGGAGGGATTGGGGGCAGGAGGAGAAGGGGATGACAGAGGATGAGATGGCTGGACGTCATCACTGACTCGATGGATGTGAGTCTCAGTGAACTCCGGGAGTTGGTGAGGGCCAGGGAGGCCTGGCGTGCTGCGATTCATGGGGTCGCAAAGAGTCGGAGAGGACTGAGCGACTGATCTGATCTGATCTAAGGCCGATTGACAGTTGCAAGGTATATAGCAACAGGCTCTATTGTACATGTCTTTCCCATAATTTAGTCTGTTATAATCAGATGTTATGTATATATAGAATATTTATAAAGCCTTAATGGGCTCCTCGGAGAAGGCAATGGCACCCCACTCCAGTACTCTTGCCTGGAAAATCCCATGGACGGAGGATCCTGGCGGGCTGCAGTCCAGGGGGTCGCTAAGAGTCGGACACAACTGAGCGACTTCACTTTCACTTTTCACTTTCATGCACTGGAGAAGGAAATGGCAACCCACTCCAGTGTTCTTGCCTGGAGAATCCCAGGGATGGGGGAGACTGGTGGGCTGCCGTCTATGGGGTCGCACAGAGTCAGACACGACTGAAGTGACTTAGCAGCAATGGGCTCCTAGCTGGCTAAGTTACTACAGGACACGACTGTGCATCAAGTGTCCAGGTGCCAGTTGGAGAAGCCCCTGTGGTTAGTTTGCATTCACTGTGTCTCTAGGGCACATGTGCAGGAGTTGAAAAGTTCTCAGTGGTTATTTTTGTAGCATATTTGTGAGTTCTCCTGGGTGTGTCTGGGATGGGGTTTAAAGATCAGCTTGCATCCTTTTTGGCTATGCCACCTCTTGTTGCTCATGCCTAACTTCCTACCTAACCATTTTATTGAGACTTCTTTCTTAGTATGTCTACACTATCAGGTGGATTGCAGCTTCACATCTAATTTGTGCTCCTTAAGAAGGACATGGGCTCTAAAGACAAAGCCTGAAATAGGATAAAGTCCACAAAGAAACTACAGGACTGAAGATGGTCCCTTCAGTTTGAGAGAACACTTTTTACAAAATTATTGGAAAGGTATCCAACCAGTCCATTCTAAAGGAGATCAGCCCTGGGTGTTCTTTGGAAGGAATGATGCTAAAGCTGAAACTCCAGTACTTTGGCCACCTCATGAGAAGAGTTGACTCATTGGAAAAGACTCTGATGCTGGGAGGGACTGGGGGCAGGAGGAGAAGGGGACGACAGAGGATGAGATGGCTGGATGGCATCACCGACTCGATGGACGTGAGTCGGAGTGAACTCCGGGAGTTGGTGATGGACAGGGAGGCCTGGGGTGCTGCGATTCATGGGGTCGCAAAGAGTCGGACACAACTGAGCAACTGAACTGAACTGAACTGATGCCAAACCTTCTTCTTCTTCTAACACCTATTTTGTCTTGCAGAAATATTTTAATCACCATAAGCACGCTTACTGTGCTAGGTATTGGGAACAGGGCAGACTTGTTTAAATTTATTGATTTTATGAATATCAGAATCAGTTAAGTCTCTTAAAGAACTTACTTTATGATTTAAAAGGATCCTAAGAAAATACACTCCTATTCTTGAAATAAAGGAGATTATTTACAGATATTTTTATTTAAAATTATCAAATAAAATATTTTAATATAAAAATTCAACAAGAAAAACAAATTGAAAATAAATAAGAAAGTTTTCCACTCTGCCCATTGCAGACAATACCTCTCTTCTGATATAATCAGTATTAGAGGTATATCTAATATACACATGAAATAAATAGCATAATAAATAGAATATGTTATGAATACAAATAAAAGGCAGTATTCTAAAATTTGGTGTTTCACTCATTTCTTTTTTCCCTACTTTAACAGTACAGTTATTTCTGCTTTTATTTATTTATTTTTATTGATATATAGTTGCTTTATAATATTATATAAGTTACAGGTGTACAATATACTGATTCATAATTTTAAAGGTTATACTCCATTTATAGTTGTATAAAATATTGGCTATATTCCTCATGTTGTTCAATATATACTTGTAGCTTATTTTATACCTAATAGTTTATACCTCTCAATTCCCTCATCCCCTTCCCCCTTCTCTCTCCCCACTTGTAGCCACTAATTTGTTCTCTTTATCTGTTAGTCTGCTTCTTTTTGGCTATAGTCACTAGTTTGTTGTGATTTGACATTTCACATATAAGTGATATTATACAGTATTTGGATTTCTCTGTCTTGTTTCACTTTGCATAATGTCCAAGTCCATCGATGTTGCCGTAAATAGCAAAATTTTAGTTCTTTTTTATGGCTGAGTGGTATTCCATTCTATTTAGTGCCACATCTTCTTTATCCATTCATCTGTTGATGGACACTTAGGTTGCTTCCACATCTTGACAATTGCAAATAATGCTGCTATGAACTTGAGGTACATGTATCTTTAGGAATTAGTGGTTTTGGTTTTTTGGATGTATACTGGGGAGTGGAACTGCTGGGTCATATGGTAGCTCTATTTTTAGTTTTTTTTTGAGAAACCTCCATACTGTTCTCCATAATGGCTGTACCAGTTTACATACTCACCAACAGGGTACAAAGGTTCCCTTTTTTTCCACATTCTGGCCAACAATTTGTTATTTGTGTTCTTTTTGATGATAGCCATTCTAAAAGGTGTGAGGTGATATCTCATTGTGGCTTTGATTTGCATTTCCCTGATGATCAGCAATGTTGAACATCTTTTCATGTGCCTCTTGGCCATCTACATATCCTCTTCGGAAAATATTTATTCATTTCTTCTGCCCACATTTTAATTGGACTTGTTTATTTATTTATTTATTTTTTTTTTTTGATGCTGAGTTGTATGAGATGTTTATAAATGTTGGATATTAACCCCTTATCAGTCATATCATTTGCAAATATTTTCTCCCATTCGGTTGGTTGTCTTATCATTTTGTCAATACCGTCTTTGCTGTTTAGTTTAATTTTAATTAAGTTAAAATTTAATTTTAAGTTTAATTAGGTCCCATTTACTCATTTATTTCTTAAAATATTAAGGAAAAACAGATTATTACTTATATTTGATTTGTAAATATTGCCTCTTCTTTTTTCATCCATGAGATAAACACAAACCTTGGAAAAGATCCACAGTGGAAAAACTGATCTTGTTTATATCTGTCTCCTGTGTCTCACTGCAAGGTTTTCAGGCCAGGAACTGTGTCTGCCTAATCTTTATAGCCTCAGAATGTAACACAATACTTGGCACAAAATAAATGCTCAATAAATGCTTGTTCAGTATTATTTATTCAACTGAGAAGTATTTATTATCTTCAGTTGGTGGAATATGGTCCCAAGATGTACATCATAGACTGTAATACATTGTTGGTACAATACATGAGCCTGTCCTAAGACATGTAATCATGTATAAATCCATTCTCTGTATATATTTTCAGTTCAGTTCAATTCAGTTGCTCAGTCATGTCTGACTCTTTGTGACCCATGAACCGCAGCATGCCAGGCCTCCCTGTCCATCACCAACTCCTGGAGTCCACCCAAACCCATGTCCATTGAGTCAGTGATGCCATCCAATCATCTCATCCTCTGTCGTCCCCTTTTCCTCCTGTCCTCAATCTTTCCCAGCATCAGGGTCTTTTCAAATGAGTCAGCTCTTCGCATCAAGTGGCCAAAATATTGGAGTTTCAGCTTCAACCTCAGTCCTTCCAATGAACACCCATGACTGATCTCCTTTAGGATGGACTGGTTGAATCTCCTTGCAGTCCAAGGGACTCTCAAGAGTCTTCTCCAACACCACAGTTCAAAATATATTTTAGTATAGAATAAATTCTGGATAGATACTCATCAAATTGTTATGTTGATGTTTGGCTGGTATAAATAAGAATATTTATTTTTGTCTTTATTTTCTAATTTTTTTAGTAATTATGTTTTGCTTTTGTAAAAAAATTGTGAAACATTTTGAATGTCTGATTCTAAAATAGGTACTTATGTGCACTTCCAAATTATAAATTTTAACAGATATAAAATTAAAGTTAATTAAATCATATTAGATGAATCATTTATTTAAGCAAAATGAGTCTGATATCACCAAATAGTATTTTATGTACATATTTATTAAAAAAATTTTTTTAACTTGTGCCTAGAGAAAAAGTTTTAATTCTGAGGTATTTTATGTATATATTTAATACTCTAGAGTATTTCTAAGAAAATGTTTAAAATTGAAAATAATTATATAATAAAACTTACAATAGTACCAAAAGAGTATAAAGTGATTTTCCTCTGAGACTTGCAGTCTTTTTTCCCAAAGATAACTACAATTGTTGGTTTCTTACATACCATTACAAAAATCATCAGATGATACATAAGCATATGCATGTATCTATACATTCTTATGAGATGTTGGATAGCATCACTGACTCAATGGACATGAGATTGAGCAAACTCCGGGCAGTTAAGGACAGAGAAGCCTGGCGTGCTACATTCCATCGGGTTGCAAAGAGTTGGACAATACTTAGTAACTGAACAACAACAATGTACATTCTTATAGAGAAATAGAAGCACCCTATATTTAGCATGGTATATTTTTATTTACTTTCTCATGATAATATGTATTAGAGATCATTTCCTACCATCTCATGTAGTTCTACTCCATTCTTACTCTGGACTACTTAATAATCTATTTTATGGGTGAACAGTAATTTGTTTGAATTACTCTCAAAAATTTTACTAATTTGTAGCCTCACTAATCATGTAAGAGAATTCAGGTCTTGTTAAATCCATGCCAACATAGTATATTATCAAACTTGGGTCTTTTACTTATCCGATTGGTGGAAAACAGTAACTTGTTTTAACTGGGAATCTTTCAATTAGGAGTAACATGATATCTTTCCAAGTTTTTCATATTTTTTGTACTTTATTCTGAGAATTGTCTGTTGCTATCTAGTCCTCATTTTTCCATTGTATTTTTTTTTCCAAGAGCTCTTCCAGAAATAGAGTTAACAGGTGATAATAAAACATTATCTAAAAATAGTTTCTTATAAGTTGTTTGTCATTGTTATCTTTAAAAACATAGATTCCATTCTACTTAGTTCAATAAACATCTAAGAGAAACTTTCCAAATGTTGAGGTGGAGACCCTGGTGGAGACACAAAATTAAGTGAATAAATGGATAAAGGGTTATTTCAGGGAGCTCACAATTTAATACAGAAAATATAGACAGAGAGACATGCTCTTAAAATAATATTATGAGGCTGCAGGAGAGAACAAGAGATTACTTTGAGAGATTGAAGTCAAGGAAGGTCTAATGAAATAAATAGCCTGTGAACTGGGCTTGGAAGGATAAATGTATTGGCTTCCTACAGTTGCTGTAATAAAGTACCACAAACTGAGTGCTTTAAAACAGCAAAAATTTGGGAATTCCCTGGTGGTCCAATGGTTAGGACTTCACACTTTCACTGCCAAGGGCGTGGGTTCAGTCCCAAGGTGGAGAACTAGATCCTGTAAGCAGCATGGCCAAAAAATAAAATAAAATAGCATAAATTTATTTCTCACAGTTCTGGAGACTAGATATCCAAAATTAAGTTGTTGGCAGACCCATGCTGCCTCTGAAACCTGGGATAGAATCCTTCCTCGCCTCTTCCTAGCTTCTGGTGGTGGCCAGCAATCCTTGGTGTTGCTTGGCTCGTGGCTGCGTCAATCCAATCTCTGCCTTTGTCTTCACCTTTCCATCTTCACACTGTCTTCCCCCTGTACATATCTGTGTCTGTATCCATACTTCCTTTTTTATAAGGAAAACAGTCATTTTGGTTTAGGACACACCCTCATGACCTCATCTTGATTTAAATTGATCATCTATGAAGAACCTATTTCCAAATATGATTACATTCACAGGTAGTCTCAACAGAGGAGAAGTGGGGGGCAGTTGGTGAAGGGTGGGTATCCTAGGAGAAGAGAATCAAATGGATAGAAACTTGTCAGTAGGATATACAGGGCATGTCTAGAAAACATCAAGTACTTTGTCCAGTTTTTCAAGAGCATGTAAGAAAACTGTGGGAGAAGATAAGAAAACTCTGGAAGAAAGTCTTATGCCCATTCCTTCTCCAAGGGATGGGCAACCACTGAAGCTTTCAACCAGAGAGTGCCCAGTTCAGTCATGGCTGCCTTAAGGAGACTGTGCTGTAACTGTGCAGAGAATGAGTTAACTGGGGAACTGGTGAAGGCAGGATGACCAGAGAGGGAACCACTGCAGCTGCCTCAGAGAAAGTGAAAGTGAAAGTCACTCAGTCGTGTCCAACTCTTTGCGACCCCATGGACTATACAGTCCATGGAATTCTCCAGGCCAGAATACTGGAGTGGGTAGCCGTTCCCTTCTCCAGGGGATCTTCCCAACCCAGGGATCAAACCCAGGTCTCCCACATTGCAGGCGGATTCTTTACTGGCTGAGCCACCAGGAAAGCCCAAGAATACTGGAGTGGGTAGCCTATCCCTTCTCCAGGGATCTTCCAGACCCAGCAATCAAACATGGGTCTCCTGCATGGCAGGTGGATTCTTTACCAGCTGAGCTATCAGGGAAGCCTCAGAGAGGTGAAGTGAAGTGAAGTCGCTCAGTTGTGTCTGACTCTTTGCGACCCCATGGACTGTAGCCTACCATGCTCCTCCATCCATGGGATTTTCCAGGCAAGAGTACTGGAGTGGATTGCCATTTCCTTCTCCAGAGGACCTTCCCGACCCAGGGATCGAACCCGGGTCTCCTGCATTGTAGGCAGACGCTTTACCATCTGAGCCACAAGGGAAGTCCTTAGAGAAGTCAGAGAGTGAAGGATGAACTTGTAAAGACAGTGGGTTAGGGCACCTGCACTCACTCTAGGACCCTAGAAAAGGGCTGCTTGCTTGTGATTTGAACATTCCCGTAATCCAGAGGGATCTCCTAGCCCCATCAGAAAATTGCTCAAAATATACTCATCTGATGGGGTTGCTTTATGAGTGGCAGTATTGCACTCTGACAAAGGTTACACATAAGGCTTACTCTGAAAGAGGCCCCCGGGTTGTTTACGACTCTTTGGAAGGCCTTTGTTTCTGCTTTTTACTTAGCATTTTCAGAGTGACTCACCAAAACATCTTGGACCAGAAAATGAAATTTGAAAAACGTCTTCTCCTCTAAGTTCTGAAGAGTTTTTTTGCACCGTTAGCATATAAAAGAGCATATAAAAGTGGGTTAATGGCTGAATTAAGCTGTGCCAGCCAGGCAGATATTGTCTGCATTTGAGGAGAAAGCATCCACCCACTGTTTACGATTGTGCTTGTCTGCGATATGCTTGCAATTATGTAGAGGATCCAACAACAAAAGAAAATAAAAGTCACCAGAAGTAGATGAAAGGTGCCCTGGTACTCAGGAGCAGGCCGGTTGCACATTTCAAAGTGTCTTGTTTTCTGCTCCATGGAGAAAAGGAGCTGAGTACGTATAAAGTGTCAGCCGTTCCCAGTGACTAAGTAGTATTCCTATTTGCAGCTGTTTCTCTTGAGATCCTCAAATATTTTTAGAATCTTCTTGGCTCTTCTCTACAGAGAAGGCTGTACTTGGCTTCACCTTTCTCTGCAATTGACTTTCAAAGTCATGTAGCCAATTGGCTTGATCCCTAGCTACTTCTGTTGTTGAAATATAACACAAGGTGCCAACACACAGGTAGTGAACAAGAAGAGTGGAACTTTTTAAGCCTGAGCATGGGTTAGCCTCAGTGCCCAGTGTTGCAAGTAGCTGGCCAGAATTCAGAAGGCTACCATCTAACAAGGAGGAAACCTTGAAAAAGCAACTTAAATTTGATCCAGATCCCAGTGCTAATACTTGTTTTGTTCTGCATGCTGTGTCAGACTGTTCTGCTGTGTGTCTATCTGTACACACTGTAGCCGATGTGTATGCTCAAGGTGTGCAGGAGGCCAAAAACAATTGCCCAGATAGACAAAGTGAAGGCAGTAGGCTGAGTTCTAACTGATAGCATAGCATTTATAATTACTGTGATCCTGGTAGTAAAGCTGAATTCAAGACAAAAACTATGCTAAAAATGTTTGTATCAAGATTAGTGGCTCTTGATTATTATACTTTGTCTTAATGCAGTGTCACAGATTCCAACCTCAAATGTATTCATTGCCCTCTGGAAGAATTAGATACCAGTTTTTCAGAGAGTAATTTGACTTTAATACAGAAATAGCTTTTGTAGACAGTTTATTCATTTATTCAATATCTTTAGCACCTTTCAGTGGTGGGAGCTGAAGTATCCCCTAAGCTATTCAATTATCTTTTAGAATAAACAAATATATGAACACCTTAACAGCAAATATCAGTGCAGGAAAATCTACACAATCAATGCTTTTTTAAGCCAGAAATAATAACCACACTGCGTTATCCTTGTATTTAAGAACATGAAGAAATAAAGATACTTTAAAAAGCAGAAAATAAATAACGGGAAAGAAAAGCATTCAAGATCACTCTTTTTTAGTATTGTGTGTCCTCATGAAATAAAGACATTTACTTAATGAAGTATTGGCTTCCCAGGTCAAGCTAGTGGTAAAGAACCCATTCGCCAATGCAAGACATAAGAGACATGGGTTTGATTCCTGGGTTGGGAAGATCCCCTGGAGGAGGGCATGGCAACCCACTCCAGTGTTCTTGCCTGGAGAATCCCACGGACAAAGGAGCCTGGCAGGCTACTCACAGAATTGGACATGGCTGAAGCTACTTAACATGCACACATAGATATTTTGAAGTATAGGAACAGCCATAGCACTAAGATCTGCAGAGAATAATCTTGGCATGTTTACTCCCTTTTTCCTTTTGCCTCCTTTTATTTCTTTTACCTACTTCTATATTCTTTTCCTTTCAGGTTCTTCCTTGATTGTGGTTCTTTTCAAGTCTACTATTACTTTCCCTTGTTAAATTTTCTTTTTTCCTTTTCTCCCCTTGACTTTTCTTCTCTTTCTCCATCACATTTCATAAATTCGAAATTTACATATTGCACAGAGACAGACGTGACTGAAGCAACTTAACATGCGTGAACATGCACTATTATCAGCTATTTCATTAGATTATAAACATATATTATTTATTAAACATTTCAATAAAAAGCTTTTCAAAACCCAGTCCTATAACAAATTAAAAATGAAACTCATCAAGAGATTGATATTTTCCTGCCTCTTTCTCATTTCACATAATGTTTACAAATGACTCCACATTTCTTATTGAAATACCACAGGATAAAAATAAAAAGAAAATATAAAATTACTATCTAATCAAAATTCATTAAAATGAGAACTTAAATCACATAGTTCCAGTGATACTGTTTCTCACAACTGGCAAAATATTTGTGCATATTTGTCACCCTTGGTTCATAAGAAATATGGACATTATAGAATAAAAACACTTGGTGACAGAAAATATAGTAATCATAAGAAAGTTTCCTAGGAAAAAGGGTGCCTCCAGATCAAAGAAAAATATTTGAGATACTAGCAAGGCATGGTAACTTCAAAGGTTGTTCTCTGCACAGCTGTGAATCTGGTTTAGGTATAAAGCTTGCAAAAACTTGAACATCCTGAAAACATTCCAGATTAACTTCCCAGTTTGACAGAAAACAATTAAGGGTCCAGAAAGAGAGAGTAGTTTGAAACCTAAAGCCCAGAAATTCATTTTAGGATATTTTTGTCTTGCTGAATCTTCTCAGATAAAATCATGACTGGACACAGCTAACATTTCATTTAGGAACTGAGTTTAATTAACTACTGAAGTGCAGATGAAGGGAGGATGACAGTCTGGGAGATGGAGTCTAATTTGGGACTGCATTAAACACCAAAGATTATGCCAGTATTACCTGATGTTCTTTCCTTTAGGATTTGTTTCACAGGTGACTCACCATCTCTCCATCTCTTTCATTACTTTTGATCAAATGACATCAAGGCTGCTTCATTATCATCTTCCCTCCAACTGCTCATTTTCTGAGACTACTTCAAAATGCCCCAGGGATACCACCTTTGTTACAGACTAGGGTACAGATGAAGTATTGTTCAGAATTAATATTTCAGTACAAACATGATATACTTTTGTCCTGAAGTGGAATGAATGTTAATTCCCCTTTGTACATTCAATCAATTTCTCTCTTCTTTTGCTTTGTCTCAGTAATGCCATTTTTTCTTCTACAAATCTCAAAAGTTTTTGCCCATGCTCTGCCCAGCATGTACCTACTAAGATTTGCAAGCTTCTTTTTCTCTATAGATCCCTTTCCCTTCAAATGTAGTTTGGGTTTTACTATACTTTGGGGCTTTCTCCTCTTTTGCTCTCATAATGCAACCCTCAAGTGTCCAACAGAAATTCATCAGTGAGGTAAATTGTCCTCATGGCTTATCCATGAGCACCAAGAATCTATCCCTGTTGCTTGTTGAGACCTTCTCTGTGCAGAGAAAACTTTAGAAGAGCACAGCCATGTTATACCCACCTGGGCATTAAAGAAGAGAATCAGGACCACCCTCCCTACAAGGTTCCAACTCCATTCCAAGCTCACTCCAGCTGAGATGATCCATTGGCATGTTTAAAATTCGGAGTCCCTTTCATTGTCAAGAAAATCCAGAACAGATTACATGACCTATTTTTGTGTTAATGTTTAATCCTCACAATACTCAAGGTAGGAAAAACAAAGGTATAATCAATTACTATCCCCTTTCAGAGATGTGAGCCATGGGAGAAAGTTGAGATTTAGGGTGCTTTTCAACATTACAAATGACTATCTAAAGCATCTGTATTTGTGACTATGCTTCAAGTGTTTTATCAGGGGAAAAGATTTGTGGATTGGATCTGGGGGATGATAATCATACTTACCTCATAGGGTTATAATAAGGATTAAATGAGATAATTCATGTAAAGCACTTAACATGGTGCCTGAGTCAGTACTCAGGGATGCTAGTAGTAACTGGTAATTGCTATTAATAAGTGTGATATCTATTAAGCTATACTTCTTTACAGTTCCTTTTGTATTAAGCAATACAAGTATCACATAAAGGTAGGCAATGCTGTAAGTGTTTAAACAAAATAAGAAGTGATTTTTAAAAAGCATGTATTTTTTTCCACCCAAATTTATTTGGGGTTTTTTTCAAACATAGGAAGTCCATGAAGAAAATAGGTTATCACTTTTAGGAACCTAATTTATGTTAAATTATTCTCAGTACTGTGCCCTCATACTTTGAGACAAAATATTGGAACTGAAGATGAACCCAAAAAAAGCACTAATAATAAGAAATTTTCACTTTTTCCTGTTATCTCACTTCTTTAATGTGAAGTCAGATAAGTACTGTCCTATTTTTCCATTCTGATAATGGTGAGAAGTCTTAAAAATCAATTAAATGTCCAACAAGCCACATTTGTGATATCTACTTACCCTGACAACTGGCAACTCTGATACTATTTTCTTTGGACTTGTGTTTGTTGTTTGTTTTCTATAAGTACTATAATTTAAGACCAAATGAATTTAATTTTAAATACTTTCCTTTCATCATTTTTGTGTTCCTTTAAAAACAAGTGAGAAACAGGCAGTCTAACACACTGATAGAGTAAAAATTGATACAACATATTTGAAGGTCAATTTAGCACTTTTTATTAAAATTTTAAATGTTTATACTCTCTGTTCTTGCAATTTTACCTCTAGGGGTTTCCCTTACAGAAATTTTTGCATAAGTACACAGAAACCCATGTACTAGGATGTTCACTAAGCACTGTTTACAATGAAATAACACCATCCCCAACTCCAAGACCATCAGTAAGGGGGCTGGTTAAATACAATGTGATGCATTCAGACATAGACTACTATATAGCTATTAAAAAGATAAACCTAAATATGCGCGAAGACTATGGAGGAGTGGATGCAAAATCACTAAGAGTGGTTGTCTCCCTAGTAGAGGTCTTATGGAGGTTCTTTACTTATTTTCTTCTTTATATATTTTAGTAACAGTGGAATTTTCAAAATAAGAATATATTGATTTTGTTATCAGGAATATATACAAATTTAAGTATATAATGAATGCATATAAAAAACTCAAAGGAATATGGCAGGCAAACCAGAGTGGTTAGTTGAGATAAAGCAGAAATATCATCCCCGCTCCTCATTTCAAGTCTAGTGTGCTTTTTAAAAAAAAAGATCACTTATAGTTTTGCAGAAGCTATGTGTGTGTGCATGCTAGTTGTGTCTGACTCTTTGTGACTCCATGGACTGTAGCCCGCCAGGCTCCTCTCTCCATGGGATTTCCCAGGCAAGAATACTGGAGGGGGTTGCCATTTCCCCCTGCAGGGCATCTTCCCAACCCTGGGATTAAACCTGAGTTTCTTGGATCTCTTGTATTAGCAGGCAGATTCTTTACCATTTGTGCCACCTGCAGAAGCTCATCCCCTTTAAAATTCTTTTCACATAGGACTAGATTCTGCAAAATATATTAAGAATTGGGACAGTGATCTAATATTTTGCTTAAGTCTCACTGTAAGCCCAATGGAACAAGAAGATATTTGAATTCTCTCTATTGTGCACATACATACCCACACAAATACATACACACATCTTTTTTTTTTTTACTAGAACTGAAATTGCAAGGCATTTATCATCTGACTTGGGTAAAATTATTCTTAATATTTTTACACATCTCCAAAGGAAATTCTTTTTCAAAAAGCTAACCCAGTTTATGTCTGTAAGAACTGGAGTACAAAATATAAAGTACATAGAGATGTCATGTATTAGGAGTTGCTTTTTCCAAGTAATCTAAGCTCAAACCATAAGGCTGATGCACAGTCAAATCCCTGCATTTTGCTGCCTTTCTTCAAAACTTCAAACTTCACTGTGAAATAATTTCTAAAACAAACTGAGGAAGTGTGAAGCTACGTGTCCTGTCACACTTATTACACTGAGGACAGACACATGTGTTAGATATGTTCTAGGGTAAAGAGTAGCAAGAACTGCATTCTTACGATTTTTTATAATAGACGATGATCCAGCTCACTTTAAATTTATTTTTAAAAAATTAACATAAAATTCATATACCATAAATTCCCCCTTTTAATACATACAGTCTAGTAGCTTTTTAAATATTTAAAGTTGTGCACTATTACCACGATCTAATTCTAATACATTTTCATCCCCCTCAAAAGAAATCCCATGCCCACTCTCCCTCAGCTGCTGGCAACCAATAATCTGCTTTCTGTCTCTACAGATTTGCCTATTTTGGACATTTCACACAAATGGAATCATATAATATGTGGCCTTTGGTATCTGGCTTATTTTACTACAGTTCAGTTCAGTCACTCAGTCATGTCCGACTCTTCGTGACCCCATGAATTGCAGCATGCCAGGCCTCCCTGTCCACCACCAACTCCCCGAATCCACCCAAACCCATGTCCATCGAGTCGGTGATGCCATCCAGTCATCTCGTCCTCTGTCGTCCCCTTCTCCTCCTGCCCCCAATCCCTCCCAGCATCAGAGTCTTTTCCAACGAGTCAACTCTTCGCTTGAGGTGGCCAAAGTATTGGAGTTTCAGCTTTAGCATCATTCCTTCAAAAGAACACCCAGGACTGATCTCCTTTAGAATGGACTGGTTGGATTTTACTTAGCATAATGTTTTCAAGGTTTATCCATGTTGTAGGAGTATCAACACTGCATTGCTTTTTATAGCTAAATTTCTTTGCATGGATGAATATACCATATTTTGTTTATCCACTCATCAACTGATGGACAGTTGGATAGTTTCTGCCTCTTGGCTATGTGAAAAGTGCTGCTATGAATATTCAAGTACAAGCACTTATCTGAGTATCTGTTTTTAGTTCTTTTGGAAATAAACCTAGAAGTAGTATGGCAATTTTTTGTTTAACTTTTTGAGGAACTGCTAAACTGTTTTCCACAGCACCTGGATCACTTTACATTTACAATGTATGGGGTTTCCAAGTTCTCCACATTCTTGTCAACAGTTGTTGATTGTCTTTTTTGATTAAAGCTCTCCTACTGGGTAGAAAGTAATATCTCTTTGTGGTTTTGATTTTCATATCCCTGATGACTAATGATAATGAGCATCTTTTCATGTGTTTATTGGCCCTTTGTATATCTTCTTTGGAGAGATGTCTATCTAAATCCTTTGCCCACTTTGTACTTGTGTAACTTGCTTTTTTATTGTTATGATTTCATTTTGTGAGTTTGTCAAAAGCTAGACCCACACATTATCATTATTTAAGAATAAAGGAGGACTTCCCAGGTGGCCACAGGACTGGAAAAGGTAAATTTTCATTGCAATCCCAAAGAATAGCAATGCCAAAGAATGCTCAAACTACAGCACAATTGCACTCATCTCACATGCTAGTAAAGTAATGCTCAAAATTCTCTAAGCCAGGCTTCAGCAATATGTGAACTGCGAACTTCCAGATGTTCAAGCTGGTTTTAGAAAAGGCAGAGGAACCAGAGATCAAATTGCCAACATCTGCTGGATCATGGAAAAAGCAAGAGAGTTCCAGAAAAACATCTACTTCTGCTTTATTGACTATGCCAAAGACTTTGACTGTGTGGATCACAATAAACTGTGGAAAATTCTGAAAGAGATGGGAATACCAGATCACCTGACCTGCCTTTTGAGAAACATGTATGCAGGTCAGGAAGCAACAGTTAGAACTGGACATGGAACAACAGACTGGTTCCAAATAGGAAAAGGAGTATGTCAAGGCTGCATATTGTCACCCTGCTTATTTAACTTATATGCAGAGTACATCATGAGAAACGCTGGGCTGAAAGAAGCACAAGCTGGAATCAAGATTGCCAGGAGAAATATCAATAACCTCAGATATGCAGATGACACTACCCTTATGGCAGAAAGTGAAGAAGAACTCAAAAGCCTCTTGATGAAAGTGAAAGAGGAGAATGAAAAAGTTGGTTTAAAGCTCAACATTCAGAAAACTAAGAGCATGGCATCTGGTCCCATCACTTCATGGGAAATAGATGGGCAAACAGTGGAAACAGTGGCAGACTTTATTTTGGGGGGCTCCAAAATCACTGCAGATGGTGATTACAGCCATGGAATTAAAAGACGCTTACTTCTTGGAAGGAAAGTTATGACCAACCTAGATAGCATATTCAAAAGCAGAGACATCACTTTGCCAACAAAGGTCCATCTAGTCAAGGCTATGGTTTTTCCAGTAGTTATGTATGGATGTCAGAGTTGAACTATAAAGAATGCTGAGCACTGAAGAATTGATGCTTTTGAACTGTGGTGTTGGAGAAGACTCTTGAGAGTTCCTTGGACTGCAAGGAGATCCAACCAGTCCATCCTAAAGGAGATCAGTCCTGGGTGTTCTTTTGAAGGAATGATGCTGAAGCTGAAACTCCAGTACTTTGGCCACCTGATGCGAAGAGTTGACTCATTGGAAAAGACCCTGATGCTGGGAGGGATTGGGGGCAGGAAGAGAAGGGGATGACAGAGGATGAGATGGCTGGATGGAATCACCGACTTGATGGACATGAGTTTGGGTAAACTCTGGGAGTTGGTGATGGACAGGGAGGCCTGGCGTGCTGCGATTCATGGGGTCGCAAAGAGTTGGGCATGACTGAGTGACTGAACTGAACTGACTCCCAGGTTGTCCAGTGGTTAAGAATCTGCCTGCCAGTACAGGGGACATGGGTTTTATCCCTGTTCCTGGAAGATTCCACATGCCTCGGGGCAACTAAGCCCATGCTCCACAACTACTGAGCTTGCGTGCTGCAACAAGAGAAGCCACCATCCCCCCTCCTCCCTCCCTGCACCACAACTAGAGATTGCTTCCGCCCAGCAAAGAAAAACTTGTGCAGCCAAAACCAACCAAAGGAAAAAGAAAATAGAATAAATGAAGCTATTATCAGATTTCAATCAGATCAGATCAGATCAGATCAGTCGCTCAGTCATGTCCGACTCTTTGGGACCCCATGAATCGCAGCACACCAGGCCTCCCTGTCCATCACCAACTCCCAGAGTTCACTCAGACTCACGTCCATCGAGTCGGTGATGCCATCCAGCCATCTCATCCTCTGTCGTCCCCTTCTCCTCCTGCCCCCAATCCCTCCCAACATCAGAGTCTTTTCCAATGAGTCAACTCTTCGCATGACGTGGTCAAAGTACTGGAGTTTCAGCTTCAGCATCAGTCCTTCCAAAGAAATCCCAGGGCTGATCTCCTTCAGAATGGACTCATTGGATCTCCTTGCAGTCCAAGAGACTCTCAAGAGTCTTACCAACACCACAGTTCAAAAGCATCGATTCTTCGGTGCTCAGCCTTCTTCACAGTCCAACTCTCACATCCATACATGACCACAGGAAACACCATAGCCTTGACTAGATGAACCTTTGTTGGCAAAGTAATGTCTCTGCTTTTGAATATGCTATCTAGGTTGGTCATACCTTTCCTTCCAAGGAGTAAGCGTCTTTTAATTTCATGGCTGCAGTCACCATCTGCAGTGATTTTGGAGCCCAGAAAAATAAAGTCTGCCACTGTTTCCCCATCTATTTCCCATGAAGTTGTGGGACCGGATGCCGTGATCTTCGTTTTCTGAATGTTGAGCTTTAAGCCAACTTTTTCACTCTCCACTTTCACTTTCATCAAGAGGCTTTTTAGTTCTTCTTCACTTTCTGCCATAAGGGTGGTGTCATCTGCATATCTGAGGTTATTGATATTTCTCCCAGCAATCTTGATTCCAGCTTGTGTTTCTTCAAGTCCAGCGTTTCTCATGATGTACTCTGCATATAAGTTAAATAAACAGGGTGACAATATACAGCCTTGATGAACTCCTTTTCCTATCTGGAGCCAGTCTGTTGTTCCATGTCCAGTTCTAACTGTTGCTTCCTGACCTGCATACAAATTTCTCAAGAGGCAGATCAGGTGGTCTGGTATTCCCATCTCTTTCAGAATTTTCCACAGTTGATTGTGATCCACACAGTTAAAGGCTTTGGCATAGTCAATAAAGCAGAAGTAGATGTTTTTCTGGAACTCTCTTGCTTTTTCCATGATTCAGCGGATGTTGGCAATTTGATCCTCTGCCTTTTCTAAAACCAGCTTGAACATCAGGAAGTTCACGGTTCACATATTGATGAAGCCTGGCTTAGAGAATTTTGAGCATTACTTTACTAGTGTGTGAGATGAGTGCAATTGTGCAGTAGTTTGGGCATTCTTTGGCATTGCCTTTCTTTGGGATTGGAATGAAAACTGACATTTTCCAGTCCTGTGGCCACTGCTGAGTTTTCCAAATTTGCTGGCATATTGAGTGCAGCACTTTCACAGCATCATCTTTCAGGATTTGGAATAGCTCAACTGGAATTCCATCACCTCCACTAGCTTTGTTCATAGTGATGCTTTCTAAGGCCCACTTAACTTCACATTCCAGGATGTCTGGCTCTAGGTCAGTGATCACACCATCATGATTATCTGGGTCGTGAAGATCTTTTTTGTACAGTTCTTCTGTGTATTCTGCCACCTCTTCTTAATATCTTCTGCTTCTGTTAGGTCCATACCATTTCTGTCCTTTATTGAGCTCATCTTTGCATGAAATGTTCCTTTGGTATCTCTGATTTTTTTGAAGAGATTTCTAGTCTTTCCCATTCTGTTGTTTTCCTCTATTTCTTTGCATTGATCGCTGAAGAAGGCTTTCTTATCTCTTCTTGCTATTCTTTGGAACTCTGCATTCAGATGTTTATATCTTTCCTTTTCTCCTTTGCTTTTCACTTCTCTTCTTTTCACCGCTATTTGTAATGCCTCCCCAGACAGCCCTTTTGCTTTTTTGCATTTCTTTTCCATGGGGATGGTCTTGATCCCTGTCTCCTGTACAATGTCACGAACCTCATTCCATAGTTCATCAGGCACTCTATCTCCTCGAAGTCTGAGGTCAGGGGCAGCAACCAGGAGGAGATACCCCACGCGCCAAGCCCAAGGCCAGGGGCGATGGGTGGGAGGAGCTACCCCATGCCCCAACGCCCGTGGCCAGGGGCGGTGGCCAGGAGGACCAACCCCACGTCCAAGGAGCCGTGGCTGCGCAGGCGCAGGAGGGCCTAGAGGAGCTATCCCACGATGAAGGTCAGGAAGGGAGGCAGTGAGGAGATACCCCTCATCCAAGTTAAGGAGCAATGGCTGCGCTTTGCTGGAGCAGCCGTGAAGAGATACCCCATGCCCAAGGTAAGAGAAACCCAAGTAAGACGGTAGGTGTTGCAAGAGGGCATCAGAGGGCAAACACACTGAAACCATACTCACAGAAAACTAGTCAATATAATCACACTGGGACCACAGCCTTGTCTAACTCAATGAAACTAAGCCATGCCCGTGGGGCAACCCAAGACGGGCGGGTCATGGTGGAGAGATTTGACAGAATGTGGTCCACTGGAGAAGGGAATGGCAAACCACTTCAGTATTCTTGCCTTGAGAACCCCATGAACAGTATGAAAAGGCAAAATGATAGGATACTGAAAGAGAAACTCCCCAGGACAGTAGGTGCCCAATATGCTACTGGAGATCAGTGGAGAAATAACTCCAGAAAGAATGAAGGGATGGAGCCAAAGCAAAAACAATACCCAGCTGTGGATGTGACTGGTGATAGAAGCAAGGTCCGATGCTGTAAAGAGCAATATTGCATAGGAACCTGGAATGTCAGGTCCATGAATCAAGGCAAATTGGAAGTGGTCAAACAGGAGATGGCAAGAGTGAAAGTCGACATTCTAGGAATCAGCAAACTGAAATGGACTGGAATGGGTGAATTTAACTCAGATGACCATTATATCTACTACTGCAGGCAGGAATCCCTCAGAAGAAATGGAGTGGCCATCATGGTCAACAAAAGAGTTTGAAATGCAGTACTTGGATGCAATCTCAAAAATGACAGAATGATCTCTGTTCGTTTCCAAGGCAAACCATTCAATATCACAGTAATCCAAGTCTATGCCCCAACCAGTAATGCTGAAGAAGCTGAAGTTGAACGGTTCTATGAAGACCTACAAGACCTTTTAGAACTAACACCCAAAAAGGATGTCCTTTTCATTATAGGGGACTGGAATGCAAAAGTAGGAAGTCAAGAAACACCTGGAGTAACAGGCAAATTTGGCCTTGGAATACGGAATGAAGCAGGGCAAAGACTGATAGAGTTTTGCCAAGAAAATGCACTGGTCATAACAAACACCCTCTTCCAACAACACAAGAGAAGACTCTATACATGGACATCACCAGATGGTCAACACCGAAATCAGATTGATTATATTCTTTGCAGCCAAAGATGGAGAAGCTCTATACAGTCAGCAAAAACAAGACCAGGAGCTGACTATGGCTCAGATCATGAACTCCTTATTGCCAAACTCAGACTTAAATTGAAGAAAGTAGGGAAAACCACTAGACCATTCAGGTATGACCTAAATCAGATTTCAATAGGGGGAAAAAAATCCAAATTTTCTTTCATCATAGAAAAAGATATACTTATTAGATTTCCTTTTTAAATACACAGTAAAATGACTCAATTTTTAATATTTTTGTCAGTGAAAATATTTAGATAGTGCAATTTTACTTGTAATATGTGAATTAACAATATCTCTCTTACAGGGTTATTGCAAGAACTAAATGAAATGTAAAGGAAGTCATACACTGTGTGGCTTTTGGTGTCTGGCTTGGTGTATTTAGTTCATCACGATATATCCTAGAGCTTCATATACTGTATGGTATATAATAAGCACTCAATAACAGAGTGAATTTGAGAGTATCTTATAGAGTCCCACAAACACATCAGTAAATACGTTTCTCCCCTTCAGGAAACTTGAAGGAAGAAACAATAACTACACGAGCAGTCCCTCTTGAACTAGCAACATTGTGGTACACTTTGAGTTGAGTCACTTGTCACCTAAATACTGTGAGATTTGTGGAGTGTTTTAAAGGATATGAATGCTAGATCTCCACCTTTCTTCAAAGAAAAATTAATTTGCTGGAGAATGTTTGAGTTTGGAAAGTGACAGCGAGTCACTTATCAACTAATTTTCTGACTTGAAGTTCTGAGTGTCGGTGAATTAGACCCCCAGTGAGGAGGTACTCATCATTGGTGGTGGTGTTGCCAAAATCCTGGCCTCTGTTCTCTGGTGCCAAATAGAAACACAGAGACAGAGTTTTGGGTGAAGTAGAAAAGAGTAACTTTTATTGCTTTGCCAGGCAAAGGGGGTCACAGTGGGCCAATGCCCTGAAAACCATGTGACCCTCCATAGTGGGGGTCATGAGTTTTATAGTGTTCAAGGAGCAGGGTGTGATCAGCTCGTGGACAGTTCTTGGATTGATTGGCATCAAGGTGAAGTTTCAAGCATCATCAACCTTCGGGTGGCAACCAGTTTAGGGTCTACGTGTTTGTGGTCTGCAGTTTTCCTCCAGAAAGGCTCTGCTTCCTGTAAAAGCAACTTAGGAATGTGTGCCAGGCCTTTATCTGTATCCTTCAACACTGGGAGTTTGATAATTCTGTTATGTGGCAGAATTAGAGTCTAAATTGTTACCAGTTCCTCAGCCCAACAGCTAGTCTTTATTTCTACATCTTCACATTTCCCAATCATTAACTCTTGAGTCAGCATTTTACTTCAAAAGATAAAGACATCTAGGTTGCCTCCATGTCCTAGCTATTGTAACACTGCTGCAACGATGATCATTGGGGTACATGTGTCTCTTTCAATTCTGGTTTTCTCAGTGTGTATGCCCAGCAGTGGGATTGCTGAGAGCAACCTAGATGTCCATCGGCAGATGAATGGATAAGAAAGCTGTGGTATGCATACACAGTAGAATATTACTCAGCTATTAAAAAGAATGCATTTGAATCCGTTCTAATGAGGTGGATGAAACTGGAGCCTATTATACAGAGTGAAGTAAGTCAGAAAGAAAAACACCAATACAGTATATTAACACATATATATGGAATTTAGAAAGATGTTAACGATGACCCTATATGCAAGACAGCAAAAGAGACACAGATGTAAAGAACAGACTTTTGGACTCTGTGGGAGAAGGCGAGGGTGGGATGATTTGAGAGAATAACACTGAAACATGTATATTACCATATGTGAAATAGATCACCAGTCAAGGTTGATGCATGAGACAGAGTGCTCAGGGCCATCGCACTGGGACGACCCTGAGGGATGGGATGGGGAGGGAGGTGGGAGGGGGGTTCAGGATGGGGAATTCATGTACACCCATGGCTGATTCATGTCAATGTATGGCAAAAACCACTACAATATTGTAAAGTAATTAGCCTCCAATTAAATAAATTAATTTAAAATAAAAAAGAACTGGGAATGAGCCTTCCCAGCAACGCAGGACAAAATGGTCATGAAATGCCCCCCAAAGTATGGTTGGATTTATGACCACAAGGGGGCCATGTCAACTACAAATTGGCACTTACCAAGAGCATTGCCAATGACTGAACAACAAAAGCATTTGCCATCTGCCTCTACAGAGATTGAAGCTCATGCTGCTCCAGCTGTTGACCTTCAACAACCCCTGAGGGAGTTCAGGGTGGAGTGAGGCACTCTGTGCTCCAGGGAATCTGCCAGACAGGCCTTTAGATAGTTGGATGTTTTTAGGAACAGATTTTATGATCTCTATCCTTGCATCTTCTCATATCTAGAGAAGCACTAAATCTCTTCATGGTGACATCAACTCCTCATGACTAACAAAAACCTTTTGTAAAATGAGTGCTTCATGGCATCGAACTCCCCCTTCACCAAAACCTTATATATTGACTTTCCCCCACTGCTGCTTTGGAGCAGTCTCTCAGAGCTATCTGAGATGTTGCCTCCCAGGCTGCAGTCCTCATTTTGCCCCAAATAAAACTTAACTCTCAAAAAAAAAAAAAAGGGGGGGGGTAGATAAAGAAGGACCAAGAGGCTTGTACAGGGTCTCAGTGATGGTGGTTTAATCGCCAAGTCGTGTCCAACTCTTCCCACCTCATAAACTGTAGCCCGCCAGGTTCCTCTGTCCATGGCATTTCCCAGGCATGAATACTGGAATGGGTAGCCATTTCTTTCTCCTGGGGATCTTTCTGGTCCAGGGATTGAACCTGCGTCTCCTGCACTGCAGGTGGTCCTTTACCTCTGAGCCCCAGGGATTCCCTTATACCCTTCCTTACAGCACCTTAAATAGACAGTAAGAAAACTAGCATGCCAGGCAACTCAAGACAGTGAGGTGGCTTGAAGACAGGGGTGTTGTTTGTTTTCTGGAAGTGGCTGCAGGGTTACTGTCATAATTCATATTTGATAATTGAAATCTCAGGAACCTGTCTTACTATCCCCTGCCCCCATATAACTAGTTTTGTTCTCCAGAAATATTAAGAGAATAGTGCATAAGTGAAGAAAATTTATTACTCACCTTCTAATACTATTAATGTCAATGCACATAGTTCAACACAACATAAAAAAAATCTTTTTTACACATTTTTATAAATGGTATGTGACTCTGGACCTAAGAAAGGAATCTACTTATTGCAAATTGGAAATGTCATTCTCTGTGATATAAAATTGCCTGTTAGGAGCATGGCAATTATACAGTTTAAAATGACACAGTTTAAATTAACACAACATGAATAGTTGAAAGTAAAAATTAAAAATCATTAGTTTTTCCACTCAAAGTATAAAAAAGAAATATTTTAATTTTATAAAAGTACTTTGATTATCAACAAACTGCATGTTGGACTTTTTAAAAGATCTGATTTTTATAATAAATTATATTGCTGAATACTCATAATAATAATCTTTGAAACAAAAGGAAACTTACCTCTTAAAGCTACTAGACACAAGGAAAGCATTGTGAATCTACAAATCTCTTTTAGTCCCAAACCTAAACTATAGCTAATTTCCTTTCTTAGGGACACACCAGGCAGAACTGAAAGACCAAGTTATTGTGGTAAATTTCATAAGCTCCCCAAGGTCAGTGATTTGGAATACATCTTCCTGAGGCTTAATATCTGCTAATTCTGTGCTATTCTAAGACAGTTCTGACGTTACTAGGTCTGAAAGGCAGAATTTCCTTTTAACCTCTGGTATTTCTTAGCAGTTTCTGCCTGTGGTATGATCACCTGATGGTGTACTTTTAGCCAGCTGCATATCTTCATGGTGGTTCATCTGACTTAAAGAAAAAAGAAAAAAGGAACGGCTAGTTACAAACAGGTGATTGTGTTAGCAGAGGTTTAAGGCAGAATTAGACAAAAGCTATTGGAAATAGGATGTACTTTGTAGAAGGAGAGCATATCCAATAATATGAAAAATCATTAGAAATAAAATGGAAAAAAAGAAGATTTATGAAAACAGCTAAATGGCTGTTTTACCTAGTGATCAAATGCTCAGAGATTGAAGTCACAGAAGATAATTATGTGGCTTCGCAAGCACTCTTATTCAGAAACAGCAGAGGGTTTTTGTCTAATAGACCTGCATGCAGAGGTGTAGTAGATGATAGCTGTGGAAACATCGTCCCTGGGACAACTGGGTGCTGTGAGGGGTAGCAGGGTGGCCTGCACGCATCATGGAAGCAGCCAGCTGTTTTAATATGACCAGTCATGTCCTTGGCTCTCACAGTAGCTAGTTCTAAATTCAATTTTGCTTCTTGAGTGTGTTTTTCACTTGGGAAATTCAAAACAAGATCAACAAAGGGATCTATGGCATTGGCATGTTTTAGACACTATGTGTAATGAATAAAAGAGTCCTCAGGATTCAGGCAATTAAATCGATTCATCTGCTTTATTTCTCAGGTTTTTATTATTTTTAAAAGCCTATTCTGGATTTTATTTCATGAAGTATTGTGTTCCTCTGAAGTTGTATGTAAATGCTACCCATATAGGAATACGGGCATGTTTTCAAATATTTGAGATGAAAACTTGCCTCTTGACAGATACTACTTTTGTAAATAACAGTTTTCCTCTTTTATTATGGTTTTCTAGATGGCCCAGTGGTAAAGAATCTGCTTACAAGGCAGAAGATGCAGGTTCAATTCCTGGGCCAGGAGGATCCCCTGGAGGAGGAAATGGCAACCCACTCCAGTATTCTTGTCTAGGAAATTCTGACTTGAATGGGAGAATCTGGAAAGTTTTTCTAAAAACAAGTTCTTCACAGTCACATCATCCTGCAAAGATGATAATGCTTCTTATACTTACAAGAGGCAGAAGTGAAAGTTGTTGAAATGGTTTGTCCAAATGATCTAATAAATTCACAGTTGAGTTCTAATGTATCCTGATTTGCTAGGGTACTATCTAAGTGAATTTTGCTTCTGTTTGTTCCAATAAAAGAATATCGAGGGCTTCTCTGGTGGCTCAGTGGTGAAGACTCTGTCTTCCACTGCACAAGACATGGGTTTGATCCCTGATCCAGGAGGAGCCCTCATATTGCAGGGCAACTAAGCACGTGTGCCACAACTACTGAGCCTGCGTGCCGCAGCCAGAGAGTAGCTTCCCACTCTCCACAACTAGCAAAAGCCTGAGCAACAGCAAATACCCAACACAGCCAAAAATAAAATAAATAAATAAAATGGTTAAAAAATAGAAGTATATTGATTTTAAGATGATCACAACTGAGCTATAGTTCAAATGTCTAATGATTTTCTCAGCAATACTGTCTTATTTCTCACCTGGAAGTAAAAGCATGTGCAGTTGTGTTGATATTATATACTAAAGTCTCTACATTTTCATAAATTAAAAAAATTATGAGACAGGAGCTTAGCTGGGAGTCAAAGTGAGAAAAGATATTAATATATAATATCCTTCTTATACTTTTAATTTCTTGATATAGTGACAAGGTGAAGAAATCATAGAGTCTCATAGAGCTAAGATATATTATGATGTTGAGGCTGACTTTGAAAGCAAAACAATATTGTCTCTTTATCAAGTAAACCAAGCAGTGGGGTTTTTAAATTGGTTAGCTGAAGTTTAAAATTCTGAACTTCCAGATAACCATCTCCACCAACTAGTTCCTTTGCTTCACCTGGAGTATCATTTTTAGGTAAATAAATAGTGAAAAATTACCCCATATTCACTCTCCTAAGGATATAATAAATTAGGCTGATTAGATAACATCCCTATAATACTATAAAAATCATGGTCATAAAGTTTCATTTTATGGCGCAACCTAAAGCAATTTTCAAAATGAAATTAATACTCCTGAAGGAAAACTGAAAATAAGTACATAATTAAGCATATACAAAGAAAACATTTCCTATTCAATAATTCTAATAGAACTAAATGTATACACTTTAACGTCAAAGACAAGCCTTCATTCAAACATTATTGTCAATAACCTACAGCATCACATTGTTGTTGACAATTATTAATAATAGCAAGACAAGCATTTTGATGAATGCAAAATGTCATGGAAAATATCACAGAATGCAAAATAACACTTTGCAGTTTTCTAGTTCTTTTTATTTATCAAAGTGCTTTCACATTTACTATATTAAATATTTTACTCTCAATTTTTAAATAATAATTTTTTATACCCTTATACATATGTACATAATTAAAATTTTCTTTCCACTGAAGAAAAGCCAACCAAATATCCACAAACTCTTTTAACAGGTTTTTTTTTTTAACCATTGTTTTTCAGATGTTGCTCCTTTGATTAACTCCTATCTCTGCCTCTACTTTCCCTTGTTTTATCCTCTGAAAAAATGCTACTTCAGGAAAATCTTTATCCTCATGATCACAATTCTTTCATGTTTTCTTTCCTTTTCCCACTGAAAAGGACCTCTTAGGGTTTTCCTTGGTAACTATGGCATATTCTTCCTTATATTGTAACACAGATCATATTGTTTTGCTGCAAGATGTATTGTACTACTCAGGCTATTTTCTGTACTTCCCTAATTTGTACCTTTCACTCAGAACATAACATGGAGCAGAGATAATAAAGATTCAATAAGGAATCAAGTTTAAAATCATTGTGTTTGGGACTGCCTTGGTGGTCCAGTGGTTAAGAATTCACCTTCCAATGCAGATTTGATCCCTAGTTGGGGAACTAAGATCTCACACGCTAAGGGGCAACTAAGCCCAGACTCTGATTAGAGAGAAGCCCATGTGCAACAACAAAGATCCTGTGTGCTACAGCTAAGATTTGATACAGCTGAATAAATAAATAAATACTTTTAAAAATCAGTTGTCTTTGCTATATGATAAAGGCCGTATCTATTTGCTCTGATTTCTTTTAGGACAACAGAAATACTATATTCTATACTTTCATGTTTTTATTACAACTACTCCTTTGATAGAAACAGCTATAAATGCGTAACATTTATAGGTACTGTATTTATAGGTACCTATAGTACTGTATAGGTACTGTATTTATAGGTACTGTACTTAATAGGTATCTGTTGTCAGCATAGAAATATCCTTAAGATACTACCTGCTGAGTCGCCATTAAAATGAGTCACCAGTCTACATGAAACCAGACTTACCAAGATGACTACTTGTCTTATTTTTTGCCTCTTCATTTAACTTTTCCTCTTCCAAAACTAATACCTTAATTATTTTTGTGATGTTTCATTGGGAGAGTTGTATCAGTTACTTCTCCAAAATTATTGCTTTATAGAATCTTAGAACAACTGTGTTGAGTCTATGGACTGGTATGACTGTATAAATTAGAGGAACTTATAATCTCTTCAGTACTATAATACTTGTTTAAGATTTGTGCATTCTCTATATGTTTCATTGTTTAGGGGTACTCAGAAACCAGATTATTTACTTTATTCTTGATGTCACCTTGTGTAGGAATTATCCAACTGTGAATTTCCATGGAAATTATTTGTGGCAAATGTTGACTTGTATCTTGCCAAACCTTTGCTTCCACCACTATCGTTGGTGCCTTTTGCGTGTCTCATGATGACTGTCACAGTTCACACTGAGGAACTGTGTGACTGATCATGAAAAAACAATCACAGTGGCATTTTGACCTGTTTTATCTTTTTAAATTGGATGCTATGAATGACTTGCTAAAATATACGTGGATTATTGGATCTACTATGAGGTATCTGTTTTTGGCCCATTCACACTGTCTTAACAAGTTGTGGGAGTAGGCTACAGGGTAAATTTTAAAAGATAGTAATTGTTGGCAAGGCTAGTCGTCACAGTATTATAAACTTCTTTACTGTCTATATGCTACAGTCACGGATGATATTTAAACTTAATCCAGTGCATTTCCATTTTGTTCAAATGAGAAAATGGCTCTTGTGGGAATTCTGTTGACTGTTTCCACCTGCTACAGGGTATTAGCCGATTAGACCAAACATTGGGAGGTGCCTCATGTCATCTATGGGAACAATAGCACGTTTGTTTGTCTTTCTACCTTCAAGGATATTGGAAGGTCAACTTTTGAAGAGAGTGTTTTGTGAACATAGAAGCAGTCATGTTCTTGTGTGGAAGTGGGCAGATGCTTGACCTGAAAGAAGATCTTCCAACCACTTGACTACAAATAGGAAAAGAAAGCCTAACTTGACAGACCAGTTATCTTAGTGTCTGCTTTTTCAGTGTGCTGAGGGCTTCACCCACCCTTCGACATCCCCTTCTCAGGAAGAACCTGTCTCAGAGATGCTCAGGATCACACAGTGTTCAGTGCTCCTAGCTTAGAGTTGACACAGGAGAAAATCCAAAAGTAGAAGTGGTGAAAGAAGTGTCTTTTTTCCCCAAAAATTGCATTCTATAGAGGTTTGAAAAGTGCACATTTCTCAATATTGTTTCTACACTGATAAATGACAATATAATAGCAATTAAATAATTTAATGGGTGATGTTCCTGGACTTTCTTATTCCCCACTGCATGGTAAAGGTATGCAGAAATCACGCAACTGGTTTTATTTCCTTTTCTACAAAATGGAAAGCATAATGGGTAATTCTTTCTTATGTAATAGGATGTTTTATACACATTTAAGAAATGTTCATTGGAGAAATGAATGCTATAGGCAGACAGCTCTTAAGATCCATAAATATCTTATTATGCTTGACATCCATAATATTAGATGAAAGAAAATGCTTTTTCTTTTTACCTCTTATTGAGGAAAACAACGATATTTTAAAAGTTGATATACCATGACAACTGGCAGAAGACGCTCAAAGGAGTGGTCTGTGATGATTAGTATTATAGTAAACAGTAAATGGATAATTGAAAGAGAGATTAGTTTGGGTTGTCAAAGGGTTATGTGGGAGATATACATGCTAATATTAGATGTGGCTAATTCCATATGCCTCCAGAAAAAGGAGACTGTACTTCTGTTCAGCTATTGAAAAAGAAATTATTTTCAACAGTTGTGTCATGCCTCATTTATAGTTCATTAAAAAAAAAGAAGCTCAGCTTAAAATCAGTGAAGCCTGAGGAATAAAATCTCCATATGAATAAGTATTCAAATATATACGGAAACAAGGACCTTCTGTGACCAGAGTCCTATCTTCTTGCCGTGGAAAGTTTTTCCAGAGGTCCAGAGGAGGAGACGTGGCCAAGCTTCAGCTGAATTCAGGTGCTTCTCTTCCACAGAGAAGGAACAATGTCCAGAGTTAGCCAGCACTGGTTTGTAGTACCCCATGGTGACTGCCAGTCCTTTGCTGGATTTTGTCTGTTCTTTGTGTACAGCTGGACTCAGCTTGAACCAAAGAATCAGCAACTGAAGCTGGAGCCTACCTTTCTGCAGAGAGAGTAACATTTGATGTTTCTGGACATTTTTGCAACACGTAACCCCTATCTTGAGCTCCTGCTGCCTTACAAGCCCTTCTCACATGAAAGTGCAAGGTTCTAAAACAGTACCTTCCACACACTGTCCTCTCATTTAGGAGGCAAGCAGACAGTGTTTTCTGACAGTTGCTTGTCCATCTGGTGTTTGATGTGTGGCAGAAAAGCACAGTGGGGTGATAAGGGAGATGCTGTTTCTCTAGGTGACAACTCTGCGTTCCTGAGAGCAGATTCCTCTGGACTCCCTGCTCTTTGGCCCTACTTCTCCCCATAGGACCCTAGGCTGTCTTCTCAGTGCAGTGCAGTGAAGCTCTTTCAATGTGCCTGCTTGGCTTTTCATTGGTTCACAATTTCTTGATGACAACAAACATTTCAGCCACTTTCTGATGGTGCTGTCAGCATGAACGCATTGGTAAAGGTTTTTTAACAGTTCCATTCTTTTTCATTGTTTATTTGTGCCTGAAATTCTCTTTCACTTTTTATTTATTTGTGAATATTTTCTGGTCTTCCCATTATATTTACATTAGACAAAAAGCTAACTTTTTGTTACTTGGCCTTGTAAACTGTGTCAGGCCAAAGATAAATTTTCTAAAACTCTGATAATCTTCAGATGACTATGTTTGAAGTTTATAAATAGTTCAGATATTTACATACGCATTGCTTTACTATGCATGCCCGTTTTGCCTACGGACTAAGTGGAGAATTCATTGCCGCCTTCTGCTACCTCTCAGCAACCTTTCTCAGAGCCACCAGCAACTTCCCCTCATGTCTTTTTATTATTATTATTTATTTTTTTGGTCACAGCATGCAGCATTCAGGATCTTAGTTCCTGATCGAGGATTGAACCTGTGCTGTGCAGTGGAAGCATGGAGTCTTAACCACTGGACCACCAGCGAAGTCTCAGGCTTCCCCTTGAGTCTTATTGGCCAAAAGAACATTGCTTGCCCATGCGTAGGCTGATCCTGACAAAAGAGTGTTGCCATCATAATTAACTCATATCAATCAAGACTCACCATCTAGGCTTTGGAGCTGGTGCTATCTCCTCTGGAAAGACATGGCTTCCAGGAAGAGGGCAGATACCTGAGAGAAGTCAGAACTCATAGGAAGGAAGAAGGGGTGTGGGAAAAGGGGTGCCCAGAGTAAACTTGGTAGCCAGGTCACCTGTGTACTCTCTGCATAGAGTACAACAGTATCTATGTCCTTGATTATATTTTAAATGCAACTGAAATGATTGTCTGTGATGGCTCCTGTTACATAGTCCCATCTCTTCTCAACTGCCAGAATCAATAGTGAATTTATTTTGTGTTTGTGTGGGAGGAATTGAGAAAACGAGTTGGAACAAAGTCCAATTAAACCCAGTTACTACTAGCAACTCCGCCAATATGTCTTCTCTCCTCTACCTATGGGCTCATTTAAATTAAGTCTGAATGTTGAAATTATCTGTATTCAGGAGTTTGAATCAGATAAACTTCCCAGGGAAAATATAACTATTCCTTACTTATGGTTGTCCAGGAGGATTCCTGAAGCATGAAACCAGAGCAAACAAATTGGCATTTAGAATTTAGGGCCTTTTGATTAGTCATGTACACTCTTTGCCACATACAAATTTGGTGGGGCGGAAGGAAGCCAATGTATGAAAAAAGATGAAGAAAATTGCATGGAAGAAAAAGGTGATGAATGAAAGTAGGTGGAAGAGCGACAGTAACAGAGCACATATGTAAGAGGGAAGGAAGGAGCTGTGTGCTTTTATCACTATTATGTTGCTATGGTAATGAAGCAAAATTAGGCTGATGCTGCTCTAATGGTTTTGTTTTGAATGAGGAACCGACTATGAGCAAGAAAATGACAAATTAACTCTTCAGTAAACCAAAAAGACAGTCTATCTGTATTTCATCTATAATTTCAATATAACCTTTATAAGAAATCTGACATTCCTCTGAAATAATAAGATCTAAAAATATTCTGAAGACTTAAACAATAATATTAAAGTTTTCTTTTGTGAATTAGCAGTGAATGAAAACATCTCCATTATAAAACATGTTTGCTGTGGAAAAAAATTTAAATAAATAAAAGAAAAAAATCAGATTAATAATAATAAAAAAGCACCTGATTCAGGCTGTTCATGTTTTCATGAGTAGTTCTTTAGTCTTTTCATTTGTGGGCTTTTACCAAATGGGATTGTACTTTATTATTGTATGGTGAATATTTGGGCTAATTCTAGTTTTTCACCATCTTAGCTTGGGCTGCTACAACAAATTACTGCAGGCTGGGTGGTTTATACAACAAATATTTACTATTTCTCATAGTTCTGGAGGTTAGGAAGTCCAACATCGAAGTGCTAGCCGATTCAGTGTCTGATGAGAGCTGGTAGTGTCTCCTTGGTTTGCAGACAACCACTTTCTGATTGTATCCCCATATGGCACAGAGTGGATAGGAAGAGTGGGCAAACTCTCTTGCCCACTACCTAATAAGGGCATTAATACCATTCATGAGACCCCATCCACATGACCTAATCACCTCCCAAAGGCCTCACTTCCAAATGTTGGGAATTAGGGTTTCATCATTTGAATTTTTGAGGAATACAAATATCCAGTTCATAGTACACTGTTATAAACAAGGTTTCAAGGGGAAAATTTACCTTTTTTGTATACCTCCATAAATTACCTATGGGCTTCCCAAGTGGTGCAGTGGTAAAGCATCTGCCTGCCAAAGCAGGAGATCTAGGTTCAGTCCTTGGGTTGGGAAGATACCCTGGAGAAGGAAGTGACAACCTACTCCAGTATTCTTGCCTAGAAAATTCCATGGACAGAGGAGCGGGACAGGCTACAGTCCATGGGATCGCAAAGAGTAGGACATGACTGAGCATATCGATATATCAAAGTTACCTTCAGCTACTTGTGACATATTGTGGACATTCAACAAATAAGAATTATCATTTTCACTAACAACCACACAAGTTTAGTGTGGTCAATAATTATTTGTTGGCTTATCAATTGGGGTTCCTTTGAATAATATAGAAGGTAGTAGTGGGGATCCTGTTCAAGAGTATGGCTGGAGGGATTAAAAAGCCTTCTACGAGCGGGTCCCAAAAAGTGGCATTTATGCAAGCTTTTCTAAGGCTTCCAAACCTGATATTTTGCAGAACGTGCAATTGCCTAAGCAAGCAGGATTTGGAGATGCCAACTCACATAACTAAACTCACAGTAGAGATGGTGAAATTAACACCAAAATTTTAATTGGCAATGAGAACTATAGCTGCTAGGAATATGGTGCATTTCCATCCGTACAACCAGAATCTTCCCCATGTATAGTCAAACAACTCCCCAAAAGAAAATCAGAAGTTCACTAATGAACAGAATTAGATGAGATATATGTAGTCTTGTTATTCAGAGAGATCACTCTTTTTCCTGGACAGTTCATACAGTCTATCTCCAATTTCAATACCATATAATTCACTATATTAGTTTATCCTTTCTAAACATAAGTTTCAGATATTCTTAATTAAAATTGTGGGAATTCCTCATTGTGGAATTTAAGTCACATATTTATAGACAAAGTCTTAGTTTACTTCCTCAGATGGCTGTTCATTTTTTGTGGATATCACTATTTAACTCTAGGTAACTGGGTAACCTTATTTTTCTTTATCAATATATTCATCAATGATCCCTGGAGCTTGGGCATTTTGGCAGAGAGAATAAAAAGGGTTTAGTCTATTTATTAAAATTGTTACAGAATAAAAAAATTTAAAGGCTATGGATATATCTTGAAATATATGCTTGACGGATATTTATTATTTAATGAAAAAAATGGAGTAACTCATCATGTCCAGGAACTGTGGATTTCTCTAGTGGCATAGAGAAGCTGCCATTTTAAAATTGTGGTAACTTTTACTGGCATCTTCTGAACTTCCTCGGAGGAAAGGATTTGGTCAAGAATGCAATATCACTTTAAAACACTTCAAAACAATTTGATTTGGGGTTATATGAGGTAGTATGGGCCAATAAGCTGAGTATCATCTGAACTAGGGGTTTTGGGGAGGACAAATCAAGGAGTATATGAATATTCAGGTCTGAGTCCAGAAGATAATTGAGGACAGTCATGGTCCATCCTCAGGCTGCTCAGTGTCTTCTGTGAGTCTCCCATCATCCTATATGAGTGCACAATAACCAAACCTGATGACCTACATGGTCCAGACTGGAAAGAGAAGGAAGTAGACCTCAGAGGAGGATGGTATAAGGGAAAAATGGGCAGGGTCTGCAGACTGGAGTCCTACATGAACTTGAAAATTAGGTTTAGTGCAAGTATGAGATTGGGGCTGATGGAGACAGATGTGGGATAAGAGAAGGCTGTGATGGGAACATGGAATTTCTGATGTGGAGGAGTTACAGAAGTATACATTTTCAGGATGCAGTCATGAGAATGAGTTCTTATCAGAAGGTAATGAACTAAACTGAACTGAATGAATGATGGATAGAGGGAAGTTGGGGACATTTGCTGCTTTGTGCAGCCCTCTTTTATCCTTTGGGAAACAACCCTTCTAGTAAGTAAACAATCCTTCCAGTAAGCCTAGTGAAAAGTGTCTGACTCTTTGCCACCCCATGGATGGAGAAGCCTACCAGGTGCCTCCATCCATGGGATTTTCCAGGCAAGAGTCCTGGAGTGGATTGCCATTGCCTTCTCCAGGGGATCAGTAAGCCTTGTAGAGTCTGCAAATCACAGAAACCCACCCTCTTACCCACAGGTTTGGGCATATCATCAAAGCCTGTAGAATTCTTCCACAGGACTTTTCAGTACTTGGTTGGTGAAGTATGTAGGAGAAAGGAAAATAGAGTTTCCACTGGGCACGGAGCTGTGAGGATATGATTCTGGAACAACACTCCAGATGATTCCCAAATCAATACCTCTGGCTCTAGTCTCTTCTTCATCCTCTAGAACCCCTAGAGATATCTCCATCTGAATGCCTCATTAACCCAATCCAAGTTGGGAAATAAGATTCCTCATTTCTCCCACCCAAACTGATCTCCATACTCCATTGCCATCCAAGCTACACATCTGGAAGTCATCCTCAACATCTTCCTCTCCTTCACCCTCAAGAACAATCAATCCCCAAACCCTGCTAACTCTACCTTATTTGTAATTTTTTTCTCTTCTCTCTTGTTCCACTGCTATAGCCTTAGTACAGAACTTTATCACAATCTTAACTGGTCTTCTTGCCACCAGTCTTAAAAAAACCCAATCTATACTGTCATATTCCCACCCTTATTCTCACCTTGGGTAGAAGGAGCTTTGTCCTTCAGCTCACTCCTTCTCTCTCTGCAGCCCCTTCTCTGGCCACATCCCTGCTTGCGGTTCCTGAACCTTCCGTGTTCTCTCCTTGCTCCAGCCTTGAGTTCAAAGGCTGCTCGCTTTGCCTAAAATGTACCCCTTGTTTTTCCTTCATGGCTAACTTCTGTTCAGGATTTAAGGAAGAATTTGGGTGTTGCGGCTCTGGGCATCCTTTGTGACCTTTTCTTTGTGACCATCCTTTTCACCCTTGGCTCCTTGACTGAGATCTTCCAAACACTCTTAAAGTGGTGGCATAGGCTAGCAGAGGACTCACTGTTCTGTGTTGTGAAAACAAGTTTGTCTTCCTTCCCCACTAAGTTCCAAGTTCTTTGAGGGAAGAGACTTAATTATACACAAATTTATATTCTATTTCCTCTTTGGAGTCTGACACATACTAGATCCTTAAAAAAAATGATTAAAGGATAAATAAATGAGTGAATCCAGGGAAGGTGCATCATTAACTTTAGTTTGTGGATTCTGTGGACACCTTCTCTTCTTGAACAATGATGGTTTTATGAAGCTCTGCTAGATCATGTTTTGTCTGAATCCTGTATCCTCATTAAAATTTCTTTTGCTATCAAAGCTGGAAAAATAGTCAATGTCTTTAATTTTAAAGATGAGGAAAATAAGGCACAGAGAGGTTTGTACACTCAAAGGCAACAGCTGGTGTAGGATCTTGGGCTCTTCTGTCCTGACCCAGGGAGTTCTTCCAACTACTAAGCTGCCTCCCTCAAGCACTTGTAATCTCAAATAGTTTTAGTTTTGTTTCTTACAGGAATGTGTTGAGTGTTTCTAGCCTCAGGAAATCAACACTCTCACCTGCAGACAACTCCCAGAAATTATCTGACTCCTTTCTAAAATCACGTTACTCTGTATTTCAGGCAGGAGGGTTAAACAAAGTGCTTTCCAACTTGGCTACCCCAAGTCTCCTCCAAGTACTTCAAAAATTCCAAGAAGGGGGAACTTACCTGATGGTCCAGTGGTTAAGACTCTATGCTTGCTATGCAGGGGTCGTGGGTCTACTTTCTAGATCCCACATACCTTGTGGCATGGTCCCCAAAAATCTTTTTCCAGGGAAATAAAGTCAGCTTCTCCTCTCTGACTGGGAACATGAACATGGACTCTGGGATTGGATCTTCTTGGTTGGGTATTGGGCCTCCCTGGTAGGTTTTTATAAAAACCACTTATAAATTAGTCATGAAACTTCCCTGGTGGCTCAGATGGTAAAGCATCTGCCTATAATGCAGGAGACCCTGGTTCAATCCCTTGGTTGGAAAGATCTCCTGAAGAAGGCAATGGCAACCCACTCCAGTATTCTTGCCTGGAAAATCTCATGGACGGAGGAGCCTGGTAGGCTACATTCCATGGGGTTGCGAAGAGTCGGACATGACTGAGTGACTTCACTTTTTTTTTTCTTTCATGAAACTAAGCAGTTGGTGCTGGTGGTGGTGAGATGGGTGTTCAGAAAGTCAAGCAAAGCTGAGATTTGTTTCTATGCTCATTTTCCACAGGAATTCAGGCTTCTTTTCAAGTCAGGCCTAGTTTCAGCGCTTGCTTCTGCTTCCTTCTTCCATCCTCTCTCTGACACTGGTCCCATCTGTTAAAATGATTACTCTTGATTTTTCTTCAGCTTATTTCTCTGATAACTGTACTTACTGCTTGTGATATTTAGACATGTTTAGCAAGTCAGCCTGGAGAAGATTTCCTTCAATTATATGACAAAACCCAATTTAAACTTCTGATTTATTGGAATTGCTGAATTCAAAATACTGTTGGGCATTTTGCAGCAATTTTAAAAAGAGTATGCTTTACAGATGGCTAATCTGTTTGTCAAATTATTGCTTTGTACCATTTATCAAAAGTTTTCATATTCTTTAAAAAAATTTTTTTTAATTTCTTTTTGTTTTTGTTTTTGGCTACGCTGCTGTGCACAGGCTTTCTCTAGTTGCTGCGAGAAGGGCTATTTTTTCCTTGCAGTGCATGGGCTTCTCATTGGGATGGCTTCTCTTATTGCAGAGCATAGACAATAGGCTCGTGGGCTTCAGTAATTGCAGCACACAGGCTCTAGAGCGTGGGCTCAGTAGCTGTGGGGCATGGGCTTAGCTGCTCCGCAGCATGTGGAATCTTCCCGGACTAGGGATCGAACCTATGTCCACTGTGTTGGCAGGCAGATTTCTAACCACTACACCACCAGAGAAGTCCCATATTCCTTCTTTTAAGTGATTTTAAGAATGCTTACTCACCCAGAGAATAACATTAAAAAGTCATAAACCTGAACCAAACAGGTCAAGCTGATGGTGAAGACTTTCCATCAGACTTTCCATCTTAGGCGGGCTTCTCTCGGTTCCTCTTTGAACCATAAATAACACACTGTTTGTATATATGGGTGGGTGTGTGTGTAAGAGAGAGAGTATGTGTGTGCGAGAGTGTGTATGTATATTTTGTATACAGATATATACACAGTGCATGCTTGTTGGGGTGTCAAATCAACGCACCCTCTAAAATTCTCTACCAAGGGCAGGAACAATTCTGAGAACAGTGGGGGAATTCCAAGGAAATCTAATTAAAAATTTTTGCCTAAGCAGATATTGATTTTTCATGTAGAGTATTTATCACAGAAATTTAGCTTTCTTTAAAAAAAAAAAAAAGGTACTCTAAAGTAAGACATTCTGAGTCAATTTCTTCCTCATTATAAATTCTAGGTGATGAAATGACGATTGTGATTACACAGTATTAGAAAGAAATGATTGATCTGGGGACGAAGACACATGAATTCCATGGCGGCTCCACCTGCCAAGTAGAGGTCTGAGCATCTTCACAAATCCATTCTTCTTGCACATGCTTTCTTGTAGCCTCTATGAACGCCTGCCCAGGCAGCCTCAAGCTTCCGGTAGGGGTTGCTGTTGTCTAATACAAGACCTATTGTTCTCAGTAGAATTTGCTTATCTCTTCAAATCATTGCTAACCTTTGCCCTTTCCCAGGATTTAATCTGTTTAAATTGATATTGGTTATTTGCTCTTGAGTTTACTGTGAATTTAATCTTATATTACTGTTTAATACATTAAAGTGGTATTTTGGTTGCTGCCACTGCACTGATTAGCATTAATTTTCCCAGAATGTGTTCTGAATAGCAGTGAGCTTGTTCGGGAGAAGGAATGATAATTTTATTGTTTTTAAAACAGTGAAGTATTTGATTACTTTGCATAAAGTGAATTTTGATGAGATCAGTTCTAGAATCAAACTAAGACTTTCAGAGGAATGGAAACACTGGTCTTAACAAACAGGTTTTGCCTTTAAATTTTTATTTCCCTGCTAGTAGAGATGCATTATATTTGCATTTTTGAGCCTGAATAATTTTAATTCCATTTTTATTATACAAACCCAAGAGGAACATTTACTTTGTTTTCACTGATTAGTTATACAATTATTCTTTTCAGATACTACATGAACCATGAACCATAATATTATATTCCTTGCTAATACATTTTGGCAAAAGTATTTACATGAAAACACAATACATAAATGTAATGACTTTCTCAAATGAGCACACTGTTGCCATGAAGCAATCACCTCTATTTTAATACAAGTAAAATTCATTAAATTTTTCTCAATTAGCAAAGTGACTTTTCCAAATGAACTAGTGAAGGAAAAACATTGCCTGTTTTATCCTAACCCAGCTGATTTGCCTTTTATTACCAGATGCCTATTTCAGGAGGAGAAAAAAAAGTCTTTAATTTTAATAAACTTGATGCAATGCTGACTCCTAGGGGATTAAGTATGGCTCTGATATACTTAGTTTCTTTTTGGTTAGTTTCAAAGTAAAAGTTAGATTCAAAAGCAAAAGCCTTTGAAGCCAAGATACTACCTTCAAGGCTCTCTAATGTTGAAAAGAGGAACTTGGAGACCCAAAGGAACAAATCCTTTGAATTGCAAAACTTAACTTAAACAAAAGAATATTTTTTCCCTTTTCATTAAAATGTTTAAATCCCATCATAAGTCTAATAACCAGATTATGTCATTTGACACAGACAGTTGAGTTGAGCCTTGTATCTGTAAATACAAATGTAGTTTTCTGGAAAAAAATATAATTAACTTTGCATTCACATTTATATAGTATAGGTTTCAGACTAATTTAGCTGCCCCTTTCTGAAGTTATTTTTTTAGTTGTAGTGTTGGTTATTCATTTTATGTGTAGGGTAAAAACATCTTTTTTCCCCCCCTTTAAGTTGAAAAAAATGACACTAGCTCTGCACACACGGAATAACTCAGAGTACAGGATTTAGAAAATCTGTTAGCTAGCCCTAATAAAAATGCAAAGACTAAGAATGTTAACTATCTTATATATTTGTGGGCCTCCTGCTCTTAAAATACTTAATATCACTGGATCTAATTCTTGGAATACCTGTTTAGCATTCTTCAGATGGATTGTAAAATGTTAGTTAAATAATATTTCTAAGGGTACAAGGTTAAGAGTGAAAATTCCAATTTCTAGTACTGTTTTTCTAAGATAAGGGACAACTAATACAGTCTTCATCTTGTAAGAAGCTAGAGTCAGATGTTAAAGTAAAGTTTACATTAATCCTGAGGAAAATTATCAGTATCTTTCTCTTTCCCTGGTATTCAAATAGCTCTTAAGTTGACAGTGGGGTGGAGCACAGCAATAAATTAGGAGTATGTGACATTCTCTAGTAAAAGGAACCAGGTTCCTTGGAAAAATGGCTAATTATAGGACTGAGGCAGAAAATATTCAAGATGAACCAGGAATATCCTGTAGTGCCAGCTAGTGAGGAAGTGCTCAAAAAAACAAAAAGAAACAAACAAACAAAAAAAATGAGGCAAGTTAAAGAGAAATAAAAGCCAACCTGGAAGAACTTACTATCAGACAAACCTGGAACAATGTGGGCAACCAAATAAATAAGGTAGTATTAGATGTATGACCCACAGTGTAAAATAGTCATGAATCCACAATTGAACAATGAAATATAAAAAATGAAATACTAAAATATTACTATGAAATAGCACGATTAAAAACTTTTAAACATTACTAGGTAGTTAAAAATCTTTTTGAAATACTGTTCAAAGAAAATATATTTGTGAACCAAACTGAGTTGCAGTCTTCTATTCACTTTGGGTTCATTTTTCAAGATTATATAGGGTCATGCAAAATTTTCATGGCAACTGTAAACCTGAGTGAAAGTCACTCAGTCATGTCCTACTCTTTGCAACCCCATGGACTATACAGGAATTCTCAGGCCAGAATACTGGAGTGGGCAGCTGTTCCCTTCTCCAGGGGATCTTCCCAACCCAGGGATTGAACCCAGGTCTCCCACATTGTGGGCAGATTCTTTACCAGCTGAGCCACCAGGGTAACCCTGAAGTTTGATGTTAATCTTTGGGGAATAGTAAGCTTGTTAAGATGTGAAAAAAAGGAGATAAGAAAAATGGACATAGAAATCCTGTACACTCCTTGCCAAGGAGCTACACTATTTTCTCATATAGAGTTGACCCCACTTCTCAAAACCAACCTGCTTTTCTAAGATCCTTCTGATCAAAATGGATCCTATCTAGGCTCATAAAGGAGTGGAGAAAGTCCCTCACCTTTGATAGGAAAAGACTGACAAGATACATTGTTAGGTGAAATGCAAAGTAGAGAACAATGTCTAATATAATACTTTTTGTGTTAAAATAGAGGAAAACAGAGATATATGTTTACAGTTGCTTGTATAAGCATGAAATAAATCTGTAAGTTTACATAAAAAAATAAGAACAACTGTGAACGTATAGAGTGGAAACGGGGCAGATGGGACAATCTGAAAAGGAGGCTTTTGTTATATACCTTTTTCCTCAGGTAGACTATCACCTTTCTGACAAATGAAAGTTAAAATGTATTCTGTCTTAATCACAAATCCATATTCTACTAACTTAAGTTTAAAAAAATGTGTTTTGTCGGCTCATGTACTGGAAGAGTCCGAGGACAGGGGTAAGACATGGCTGGAGGAATCAGAACTTTCTTATTTTTGTTCTCTTTTAGGTCTCAGATCCTGGGTGTTGGCTGTATTCTCCCTTGCAGTAGATGTCTGACTCTCAAGGTTCAGGAAAAATGACCACAAGATGCATGAGTCATAGGCTTATATTATTCTGAGAGCTTGCCAAAGAGGAAGAGAAAACATCTTTCCTTCTCTGACAGAGAAGTCTAGACCATCTTGGGTTACATATCCTTCTTGATCCCTGAACCAGTCCTTATGGTCAGGAGATAAAATACTCCAACTGCCCAGGCCCAGGTCACATGGGAAGGTGAGGATGCTCTCACTTGTAGCACATGGGAAGGGGAGGAATAGTCACCCAATGTTGTAATAATGGTCAAAGCCAGAGTGTGTGTACGCTCAGTTGTGTCTGATTGCAAAGGATTTTGCAATCCTTTGGACTGAAGCCTGCCAGGTGCCTCTGTCCTTGGGATTTTTCAAGCAAGAATACTGGAGTGGGTTGCCATTTCCTTCTCCAGAAGATCTTCCTGACCCAGGATTCGAACCACGTCTCCTGTGTCTTCTGCATTGCAGGTAAATTCTTTACTAAAGAGCCAAATATGCTTAAAACCAAAATAAATCCAAATCCCTGTGACTCGAGCCTTCCTGTCTAGACTTACTGCAGAACTTAGGGATCCACAAGATGCTGCTGCTGCTGCTGCTGCTAAGTCGCTTCAGTCGTGTCCGACTCTGTGTGACCCCATGGGCGGCAGCCCACCAGGCTTCCCCGTCCCTGGGATTCTCCAGGCAGGAACACTGGAGTGGGTTGCCATTTCCTTCTCTAATGCATGAAAGTGAAAAGTGAAAGGGAAGTCGTTCAGTCATGTCCGACTCTTAGCGAGCCCACGGACTCTAGCCCACCAGGCTCCTCCATCCATAGGATTTTCCAGGCAAGAGTACTGGAGTGGGGTGCCATTGCCTTTTCCGCCACAAGATGCTAGGGACTTGGAAATGACAATGAATCATATAAAAGTTTGCTTTCCATTTCTGCGGGTTATGAACTTTAAAACTATAACATGATATCCTTCTCTAAGACCCTGATTAAAGGTGCTCTAACAAAACCAGGAAATACATCAGGTCCCTTCCCTTCACTCACTGTTTATTCATTCCTGATATAAATAGTTTTCCAAGTCCAAACTTAAATGATGAGACTAAGGAAGATGTTTGCCAAAGGAAGGAATAATGCAAGAAGCTCTGACTCCATAACTGCTGAATTAATCTTCATAACTGCCATAATTTTAGAGAGTAAAAAACTCAGCTAAGCTCATTAAGAAGTCATCTAACCTGATGATTGATGACAAAAGGGTGGGTGTTCAGTTAGTGAGTCACCTGACTCATGAATCTTGCAGCTTTTGCAGCTCATTAGGAGATTTAATTGCTTTAAGAGAGAAAGCTGGTACACTCAAAAATATCTACACACTCAGCTTTGTGAGAGGAAGCAGAGTAAACTAAGCCTCTTGAAGCCCTTTAAATGTCAGTTTCCTCATCTGAGTAAAACTAAAACAAACTAAATGGAGATTAGTTTGTTTTGCAAAGCTATTGGGGGTTGTATTTGTGCCCTATTGCTGCTATAACAAATTACTACAAACTTAGTGGCTTAAAACAACAAAAACTTATTATCTACAGTTCTGGCAGTCAGAGTTCAAAATGAGTCAACAGGACTGTATTCTTTCTGGAGTCTCTAGAGGGATAATCCCTTTTCCTGCTTTTTCTGACTTCTGCAGGCTACCCACATTCCTTAGCTCATGGCCACATCCCTCCAGCCTCTGCTTCTGTGCTCATATTTTGTTTTCTGATGCTGAGCCTCCTGCCTCCCTCTTACAATGATCCTTGTGATTACAGTGGCCCACTGGATAATCCAGGATAATCTTCCCGTATCATGATCCTTAACTCAATCACATCTGTAAGTTCCCTTTTGCCATATTAGGCTTCTCTGGTGGCTCAGATGGTAAATAAAGAATCTGCCTGCAATGCCTGCCAGATTCGATTCCTGGGTCAAGAAGATCCCCTGGAGAAGGGAATAACTACCCACTCGAGGATTCTTGCCTAGAGAATTCCATGGACAGAGGGGCCTAACAGACTACAGTCAATAGGATTGAAAAGAGTCAGACATGACTGAGCGACTAACACTTTCGCTTTTGCCATATAAGGTAACACACTTACAGAATTCAGGGATTAGAATAAAGACATCTTTGGAGGTAACTATTCTGCCTGCTATAGCAGTATAGAATGAAACAGTATCTGTGATGATTCTTAGCATTGTGTTTCCACATGACAGATGTTTGACCAATGCCTATTGGCAGTTTGTAAATTTTAATAATTCAGGTATTTGACTATGTATTCTGTCCAGCAATAAATTCTTAGATGTTCAGTATCTTTGTAGAGGCAGAATACACAATGCCATGTTCTCATGGACACCAACCTAATTTTATACACTTATGAGTGCTGTGTACTGACCTTAGAAAATACTTTCTATTCAAAAGTAAAGGGCAGTCCTTGAATGGAACTATTTTAAACAACAAATGGTAAACATTCAAGTTCTCTTTAGTTAGTCTTTAAGGAAGACCAAATGCAGCACACAAATTGTGGAGAACTTTCAGAGAATACCTAATGTCCTGAAGAATGCTACAACTTGGAAAAGATAGTCAAAAGGCTATTTCATCAAAGTATGTTGTAAGAGGTCATGATGTAGCAATACAGAGTTGGTGCCACAGCAGAACTCCTCATTTGTATTTGGATCAACAAGTTCCCAAGGTATTTTGGCATCCCTCTTTTGGGGATGGTCCTGCTGGCCCCAAACTACACTCAGTGTAGTGTACTACTGAATCAGGGAGGGTGGGTGCATGCTAAGTCACTTTAGTTGTGTCTGGCTCTTTGTGACCCCACCAGGCTCCTCTATCCATGGGATTCTCCAGGCAAGAATATTGTATTGGGTTCATGGTTGCTAAATGTTGAGTTTTTCTCCAGGTGCATGATACTCCAAGGACTTCAGTGACCAAACAAAACTCCCCATCACTTTGAAGAAGGTTGGCAGTAGGCTTCGGGAACCTCTCTGAAAGACTAATGAAGCTTAGTCACATATCTAAAAAGAAGTAAAGTGAGCTCTCCACTAATTTTAGTAAAAAAAAAAAAAAAAACAAACAAACAAAACCACCAATGACATCCAGAGGAGCCAATCTTTGCAGTAATGAAGTTTATATTTGGTACGATGGACCATCCCTAGCATGTGCTCTTTCTGGTTAATAATAGTCTTTGTTTAGCAGTCACTCTCCTAGGAGGGAATGCTAATGTAATACAGTTTTCTGCTGCTGGCTAGGACCTATTATCAATAGGTCATAAATAAACTACCACTACATAGGAAAGGCAATATGATTATATATACTCCTACTACCCCCAATTACAGTTAAGAGCAACAATTATAAGGTTGTACTCCTACAGCTATCCTAGGGAGAAAATGGGAGGAAAATGTTCCATTAGCTTAATGAAGAGAGCACAGCGGAGGCACAGTGCAAATTTCCTCACTGTTAGCACCTGTGGTACTCCACAAGGGAGGCTGGAGATGCAGGGTAACGATTCAACTTTCTGACAATTAGCCCCTACAAAGTGCATTCCCTGAACCCAAAGGAGGTATTTAAAGAATCATATTTACATGTTTTCTCACCTCTTGCCTATGAAATCTGAGTGAGTCATTTTGCTTGTGGAAACAGAGGGAGTCAGAATGAAAGTTTAGTTCAGAGATGACTACCAAGTATTATTGGCAGGCTTGCTGGAGAATACACGTCAGCTGAAAGGTGCCCTTTGTAAAAGGGGAGGTTAGGATAGATCAGAGCAGGGAAACATTCATTCACACCAACCAAATTAGAGAAAAGATGGATTAATTCAATGTGAATAATTTAGCTTCCTTGTTATCTCTGCTAAGAAGACCACAGGGGTGGAGGGTGGTGGGGGGAGGGAAGAGATATGAAGTCTTTGATTACAACTGCCAAAGAAATCAGATCTGCCTCCTAGAAGGCATTGTATGAGAGAGAGGAGAATGCTTCCAAGACTGGCTGCCCTATGCTCTGACTCTGGTCCACACTTAACCTCACCAGTTTCCCTGCTCTGCAAGATGGAGCTACCAAAGCTCCATAGGTTATTGGGAGGATTAAGAGAGAAAACGCCTAGGAATTAATCAACAGTAAGTGCTTAACAGGCTTCCTTGATAGCTCAGTTGATAAAGAATCCGCCTGCAATGCAGGAGACCCCGGTTTGATTCCTGGGTCAGGAAGATCCCCTGGAGAAGGAATAGGCTACCCACTCCAATATTCTTGGGCTTCCCTTGTGACTTAGCTGGTAAAAAATCCCCCTGCAATGTGGGAGACCTGGGTTTGATCCCTGGGTTGAGAAGATCCCCAGGGGAATGGAAAAGCTCCCCACTCCAGTTTGTGGCCTGGAGAATTCCATGGACTGTATGGTAAGTACCTGGGGTCCCAAAGAGTCGGACACAACTGAGAGACTTTCACTTTCTTTCAAGTGCTTAACAAATGTTATTTGTTATCATCTATGTTCAAAATCTGGAGAAGGAAATGGCAACCCACTTCAGTATTCTTGCCTGGAGAATCCCATGGACAGAGGAACCTGGCAGGGTACCGTCTGTGGGGTCGCAAGAGTCAGACATGACTTAGCGACCACTATTACTAAAATTCACATTGGAGAAGGAAATGGCAACCCACTCCTATGTTCCTGCCTGGAGAATTCCATGGACTGGGGAGCCTGGCAGGCTGCAGTCCATGGCGTCACAGAGAGTTGGACACGACTGAGTGACTAACACACACACACACACACACACACACACGTTCAAAATCAGCCTAAATATTATGCATTTGGGTATGGTAAGAGTAAATATTTGTGTGGTAATGAATACTGAAAATTTCCTACTAGAGATCAAAGTTTAACTTGGGTGGTAGAGAGTGAACAGTTCACTTGGTTTCATCTCAATTTAAGGAGAAGAAAAGGATATTTTTGCAATCTGGAGTTGTGACTGAACTGCTCTATAAGCTATTCATAAAAATATGGATGTCTTCAGTTGTGTTCGACTCTCTGCAACCCCATGTACTGTAGCCTGCCAGGCTCCTCTATCCATGGAATTTTCCAGGCAAGAACACTGGAGTGGGTTTCCATTTCCTGCTCCAGGGGATCTTCCAGACCCAGGGATCGAACCTGCATCTCCTTCATTGGCAGGTGGATTCTTTACCACTGCACCACCTGGGAAGCCCCCCAAAACATGGATAAGTAGAGGCAAATAGCCCGATTATTTGTTATTTACCAAGCCCGATTATTCAGAGTACAAGGGACTTTTGCATGGTTCACCCGCTCCACCCAAAGAAGCAGAATACGGACCTTGATCACACTGGTCCACAGCTGCTATGCTTCTTACTGCCCCTCAGAGTCGCTGTTGAAAAATGTCCACACATCCGAGTTGCAAGGAGGTGTCTCTGAGTAGGACAAAGCCCATCTTAGATGAAGGCTAACTCTTCCTTGCAGCTGGCTTTGACCAGGGTATGCCTATTTCTGTTTTACACCCTGAGTCCTGCAGAGTACTGGTCGGCCTCAGCAGGGGGTCAGGACTGGTTCAACCCATAACCCTTTTCCCCTACCCTTCTCTGGATTTAACACATCCAGGACTTGGGCAACTTCTCAGTTTAAACCCTTGAAATACCCTCAGAGTGGCCTCCTGGATTACAAATTTCCAACCTCTGACTTTCAATAATAGTTATTGAGAGAAAGTTGAAAAGAAATAGGGCAAGTCCTGTAGCAGACTGTACCTTATTGAAAAACAATATTTCCTAGGAGAGTGTTTCAAGCACTACTATCCTTAGTGTCTGTGGACTTGGCTCCTGTTTCAGAAGGTAGTTTGTGACTGCAATTAGGCTTAAGGTGTTTGGTGAAGTTATTGCAATTGTTTTCAAATCATTTAGTTTGTAACAAGGTACTGAGTTTGAGAAAAAGTACTGCTCAATGACACCTCAGCAGCCCTTGTGACCAGAGTGATCACTTCCTTTCCTGAATTGTGTGGCTGCTACTTTTCACAACACCTGCTGCCCTTTTCCTAATTACCAGAAGGCTCATTCTTGTTCTCGCCACCAGCACCCTCAGTTTCTGTGGCCATTGTGCATTATGTTGTAAAATTATAGCCCTGGACCTCTGCATCCTTCTTCCTTCCCTTTTTAAAAAAAATATATATTTAATTAATTTCTTTGAATGCACCGGGTCTTAGTTGCAGCACTTAGGGATCTTTGATCTTCGTTGGGGCATCTTTAGTTGCGGCATGTGAACTCTTGGTTGCAGAATGAAGGATCTAGTCCCCTGACCAGGGCTTGAACTCAGGCCCTCTGCAGTGGGAGTGCAAAGTCTTAGCCACTAGACCCCCAAAGAAGTCCCCCTACCCCCCTTGTTTTGATTTCAAAGAATTTATCACTACTAACAGTCTCCATATTTTACCTATTGTTATGACTTAGCTAACATTTGTTAAGCAGGGCCCTGGGGTGTCAGATGGTGAGCCATGAGGGGTTCAGTGAAAACCACCAGTGAAATAGAGAAGCTTATTACTCACAGGTCCTGGGGGAGGTATATGACCCACTGGAAGGGTCCATGAGGAGAAGTCGAGTCAGGGTGTGGGTAGAGAGAGTGTGGCAGGATTCAGGGTGCGTCTTAATAAGGTCCTCAGGTGGACTGCTTTGGCATTCTCAGGTCAAGGCTGAATTAGTCAACTCAAACCAAAAAACTGCTTTGGTTATTGTTGAGTTTAAATAGAATATATTAAAGTTTTAAATGAACACGTTTTGATAACTTATCTTTTAATAAACATTGTACCCTGCATGTAAATTAATTTGGACAATTCTCGATTACGCTGTTGGCTCCACATGTGGAGCTGGCTGCAGCCATTCCTTTCCAGAGTAATAACAATTGAGGATTGCTGAAGCTTCCTTCAGAAGCAGTTCTCTGTCTAAACTTTGCAGCACTACATAATCCTGTGTTTAAGCAGTAATTTTTTTGAAATTAATAGTTTTCACAATGACTGGAAAGATGAAGAAATAGAACCCGATGTTGCTTTGATTCAGTCTTTCTGGGCAGCTTCTATTACAATAGTAAAACAGCATGCTAACTCTGAGGTATGGTATAATATTCGAGAAGTGTAAATTTTGTTTCAAACATCAAATCTTTTACTAATTAGAATAATATTTTCATGTTAATATTTGTTTTAAATAAGAATACCAAGAAAATAGAATGTTACATCAGTGGTATGATTTAGTTGTCTCAACTGTACCTTTTTTAATGTATTTTGGTTTTATTAAAATTCACTTATCAATTACTGTAATGTTATTATTTGTGTATCAGACTGATATGTATGTATAAATTCAACCCCCTTTAAAAATACATTAATGAAATTTAAAAGTAAGGACATTTTCATTTGTTCTGTAATAAAGATTTCATTTTGTATTTTTATGATTATTTTTATATACATGGCATATAGATACATATATGAGATACACACATACATACATATATATTCAATGAAAGACAATTTTTACTATCTGCACCCCTTTTTTGGCCATCATTCTTGTCCCTTTGGTCTTGCAGAAAATAATTTTGTCATTTGGTAGTGAGAAGTATTAAAAAATGATCCACTCCATATATTAAATATTCCAGATATGCCACAAATATTCACACCTGACATTACACTGAGATCTTCTACTGGCATCTCTAGTAACAAATAGTAACTTTGCAAATAATACTTTGTGCTTTGGTTAATTTTTCTAGTGATTACTAAGCCAATGGGCTATATAACAATTTGAGTTCCATTTTTAACCCCATCAAAAGATAAGAATTCTTATTATTGTAAGTACTTTGTCTTTACTGGTTAAATTAGCATTCAGCTATTGAGGTTGCTGTGCAATATACGATATGATTTTACCTACTGTGTGTTCAAAGTAGTCTTGTCACAGTAACAGCGTGGTAGCTTGAAAAGCCTTATAGAAAATAGGTAAATACACGTCTTTTGTGAATTAAAAGGGGTAATTATGTCAGCCTTCCTGCATTTGTGGGTGAATAGCTAAAAATAATTGAAGTAAAAGTGTCAGGAAATATTTAACCTTAAATACAAGTAATCAAAAGGTTGTCATAAAAAATGAGAATGACCTATCAAACATAATTTTTAGTTTCTCTTGATAGAGTAGCCACATTAGAATATGAAAACACATGCACAAATACTCTTTTTAAATTTTTCTTTCATTTTAAGCAGTCCCAGTCCCTTACACTACAGGTACAATTGCTGTAATTTTCCTGTCAAAATAGAACTTTGCTATAAAAGACCCCCAAATTATTATTTTTATTTGAAAAATTTATCTTTATGCTTTATACAAACAGAACCCAAATAAACCCTGATACTGAAAATATTTTGGCTTGCTAGAAGTACACAGAATTATGCTGTACAGGGTATGCTTATTATTGAGACTCATTTAAAAACAAACACACCAGAATTCGCAATTGAGCTTCAAAGTAGTCTTTGGTTAACTACACACTTACTCCATGATTCTGTCTTTGTGCCAAATTCTCCTGAGAATTCCTTTTTTTACATGAACAGCCTTTAAACCATGTGGCATATTCTTCCAAATATTTGATTTCTTAAATTTAAGCCCCATGACTATAAGATGGCTGATTAGGCCAGATAAAATGGTTTCTGTATTTAATACAAAGCAGCAATCATAAGGTCCATTTTCCGTCTGCAGCGTTTAAATTAGCTTTGAAGGCTTTTGCAAAGAAATTCCTCCAAATATTTTTCTTTCTGATAGCTTCACTAGAATCACTTATAGAGAAGACTAATCTAAGACAACATGTATATATTTGAATACTTGGAACCGGTGGTGGTGTTGATGATGCAAGTCCCATTTTTAAAAGATGGCCAAATGGATTCTAATGGCTTTTGATGTAAAACAATGACAGTGACATAACTAAGTTAGCTGTGTTTGAGCAAGAGAAACACTTCATGTTAGAAGTCACCAGGAAACTGTCTGACACAATCAGTTTCAGAATCACATTAAATTTTCTCCAATCCTTTTCTCTTAAATTTTGCCAGGAACATTATCAGTGATGGATCAATGACATGCTTTTGCATATATAATTATTCTCAGCCTCATTCCAAAAATGATGTTAAGAAATTAAATATAAAGGATATAACAGTATATTAGTAAAGACCAATATAAAGGCCAGGGTAGTACAATCTGATATAGCAAGATAAAAGGATAGAGAAATTGAGGCAAAGGGAAAGTAAAGTTAGAGTAGTAAAATGATTCAATACAAAGATGACAAAAATATATATGAAAAATTCTGCACCTCTTTAAAAAAAGGTCAAGATTTCAGCTCTCAGCTTCCTAGTTACCAGAGGAAAATGATGTTACAAGAACAATAACATATATGTGTGTGTATGAATTCATTCTCTCTCCCCCCCACTTCCCCCTCTCCCTGACTCCGTGTGTGTGTGTGTGTGTGTGTGTGTGTTTAAGAAGAATCAGTGGGGTTGGTTGTCTAACTACATGGAAATCTAAATCTAACTTTGCTATTAACACAAACTTTAAATTTCTCTGTCCTATAGTAAATGTGGGAATTTAATATTTTACTTTTCCCTATTGTGCTGCTGCTGCTGCTGCTAAGTCGCATCAGTTGTGTCCGACTCCGTGTGACCCCATAGATGGCAGCCCACCAGGCTCCACCGTCCCTGGGATTCTCCAGGCAAGAACACTGGAGTGGGTTGCCATTTCCTTCTCCAATGCATGAAAGTGAAAGTGAAGTCGCTCAGTCGTGTCCGACTCTTAGCGACTCCATGGACTGCAGCCTACCAGGCTCCTCCCTCCATGGGACTTTCCAGGCAAGAGTACTGGAGTGGGGTGCCATTGTCTTCTTCCCTATTGTGCTATCACATTACAAAAAAAAATACTTGGGTTGTAAATAATAGTGACCTACTTCCAGTTCCTAAGTCATTAATGAAACAGTTGATTCGATGCACGATACTGGATGCTTGGGGCTGGTGCACTGGGACAACCCAGAGGGATGGTACGGGGAGGGAGGAGGGAGGATGGTTCAGGATGGGGAACACGTGTATACCTGTGGTGGATTCATGTTGATATATGGCAAAACCAATACAATATTGTAAAGTTAAAAAATAAAAAAAAAACAGTTGATATCTTGATTGGAGGGAGAGTCAAGGGAATGTATGCCATCACCTATATACCATTCACTTTATACGAGCTGTGTCATTTTATTGATATAAAATTCTTATGAAGATTCCTATTTCACAAATGAGGAAGCTGGGGCCAAGGTTTCCTTAAAAAAGAGATGGCTTTTGAACTGTGTCTGCCTAACCTGAAAGCCACACTTATATACTCCACTGACCACTCGGTTTACTAACCCCTCCAAGGGCTTTCCTAGGAAACTATGCTGATGGCTCAGATGGTAAAAAATCTGCCTGCTATGTAGGAGTCCCTGGTTTGATCCCTGGGTTGGGAAGATCCCCTGGAGAAGGGACTAGCTACCCACTGGTGGCTCAGATGGTAAAGAATCTGCCTACAATGCAGGAGACCTGGGTTCGATCCCTGGGTTGGGAAGATCCCCTGGAGAAAGGCATGGCAACCCACAATATTCTTGCCTGGAGAATCCCCATGGACAAAGGAGCCTGGCGGGCTACAGTCCAATGTGTTGCAGAGTTGGACATGACTGAGTAAGTACATACACACTAGTATTCTTGCCTGGAGAATTCCATGGACAGAGTAGCCTGGTGGGCTACAGTTCAGAGGGTCTCACGAGTCAGACAGGACTGAACAATACTTTCACTTTTTTTTTCATGTTCAGCAGCACAATGAACAGAGAAGGCAATGGCACCCCACTCCAGTACTCTTGCCTGGAAAATTCCATGGATGGAGGAGCCTGGTAGGCTGCAGTCCATGGGGTCGCTAAGAGTCGGACACGACTGAGAGACTTCACTTTCACTTTTCACTTTCTTACATTGGAGAAGGAAATGGCAACCCACTCCAGTGTTCTTGCCTGGAGAATCCCGGGGATGCGGGAGCCTGGTGGGCTGCCGTCTATGGGGTCGCACAGAGTCAGACACGACTGAAGCGACTTAGCAGCAGCAGCAGCAGCAGTAGCAGCAGCACAATGAAGAATCTTCCTAGTTTCAGATTCCCTGAGTGTCCAATCTTTCATTTTCAGAAAGCCCCCAAGATAACTTTTGTGCATTCATTTGAGTTTCAACCTTTCTGTTGTCATTTAACACCTAAACTCTTATTTACACAATATTTTTCTTTGTACATATTCATTTTAAATTTAGCTTTAAGGAAGAAACTTTCTATTACCGTTAAAAATGTAAAACCAGTATGTTTGCTAGAAACAAAAACATAGAGAAATAACTATTAAGAGATGTGAGTTTAGATGCCTCTAGCAAGCTCTCAGGCACTGCTGACAGAGAATCCAAAGGGTGTCCTCCTTGCAGGACTAGGAGTTAGGAAGCTCCTCCCCCCTTGGCTGTGGGCAGTGTCTTCAGCAGGAGTTTCCTGGGGCTCACATCCAGGCCTGGAGGATGTTACCACATCACTCACTTTTCTACTTTCAGACATCAAGATAGGCTTGGCGTGGTGGTAGAGACTCAGGCCTAGGGAAGATGGAGTATGCCCACTGGTATTAGAAATCTGCAGCTGCAACTCAGAATACTTTATTCATAGAGCTAATTTGGGTGAAAGGGCTAGTGCAATAACACAAAGCAAAATGTTACTATCCTGTGAGAAGAGAACAAATTATTTTCAACTCTTTTTAGCATTACTAAGATTTAAGTGCCATGATCTAAAACTTCAGATTTCTAGGAAGCTAAATTTGACAATTTAAATGTTTCATTAAAGCAATAAATCAATCAATCTGACATTTAAAAAAATAATTATACTGTCAAATAACTTTTCTACTTTTAGGAAAAAAATCTCAAGAAAACTTAAGAAATGACTTCCACATGTAGCAATTAGTTATGAATGGTACAGACTGTATCTTGGACAACATAAAGAAAAGCCTTCCAGAAGTTAATTGAGCTCCATTAATATTTTGTGGGTTATTACTGCATTTGTTTAATGTTCCTGTGGATTAATTTTATTTTTGTTCAATCCCACTTTTGGCAGAATATGGCTGTTCAGTCATCTTTAATATGTGAATTTTGAGTAAATGTCTTTCCATGAATAATGATAAATTGTTAAACTTTAGCAAACTTAAACACTTACACCTACTCAGTTCTATAGCCATTTTATTAAATCCCAAAGACCCATTCAAGCAATGGAGTAGGCATTCCTGCAATGTAATATACAGCTGAACATTTAAAACCAAGGGCAAATGGACAATACATATAATTTTGATAGTCTGAAGGCATAACTATCTAATAACTAGTTGCATGAAAAGGCCATTTTTAATCTTTGATATGGAAGGGAATGAACACTAATTGAATACCTATGTAGTTAGAAATTTGCATCATTCAATGCTTACAATAGCCCTATGAAGCTTGGATAAAAGTGAAGACCTCAGACGTTAATTTATCCAGGACCACCCAGCTTGTAAATGGCAGAGCCTGGGATTTGAAATCAGGCCCATATGACTTCAAAGACTGTATATTTCCTCTCTACCGTTCTACCTTTATGATAAACGGAAATTTTCAAAATAATCACTTGGAATTCTTGGATGCAGGCAACTCTGTCTCATCAGTACACGGGACTCACTGAAAGCTGTGGCTTTATGGGGTGAGGGGAATCTTAGCATATCAGGCCATATTATACTGAACAAAATCAGGATCAACTCTGGTAAATAGTGGGGAGCTCACAAAGCCATTGGAGAGTGAGCTCCAGAAGGGAATTCCTAAGATGAGAGTGCCAAATGCTTTAGGGTTCACTGAAGCATAATTGCAAAGAATGTGTCCTAGGATGGGCAGTAAATGCAGACCTCAGCTGTTGCTAGTTTAACAGGTTGAGCCAAAACTCTGCAGAGTGTGTCTGAAGGGTAGTGTCATGGACAGCAATAAATCTTCCAAATAGTGTTGGAGATGACGATCACAGGGCAGAAATCACCTGTGCTGAATGTGGATGGAATCAGTTTACACAATGGACTTTTAATACACACATGCAAAACCATAATCACTAGACATTACTGATTTGTGTGAAGTGGGAGAAGAACCTGCTTTACTTCATTTTTAACATTACAATTAATGAGCCAAGATTAAGCTTGTTTTGTGTTTCTAGTGGCACTAGGAATACAAAGATGTAAAGAGATGAATGTCATTGTCCTCAAGAAGTTCAAAATGTTAGCATGAGAGGTGGGGTAAAATTTGCAAACTAGTATGTAAGAGCAGTGCTCTGGAGCCTGCATTTTTGTTTTACTTACACACATATGCACATTCGTGTGTATATGTATGTGTATATATCCAAATGAAACATGGTTAAGAATGTGTTCCATGGTAGTTCTACGGGATGTGAACTTAAAAATTTAGCTTATCAATTGACTGAGTATGCTGTATATTAATGTATCAACAGATTATATAACAGTCCTTCACATATATTTTCTCTATAGTCCTATTTATACATTTATATTTTCTTCATTGATAATGCAGAGCTAAGTCTCATATGAGCACATGTGAACATGCATTCAATAATTAGCAAGGAAGGCAGAGAGGGGAGACAGAGTGTGGAAGTGTATATTTGTCTTTAGGAATGTGTTCATATGCCTGAATCTTCAGGTGGAAATTAAATATAGTAATTGCTTTCCTTAGAAATTTATATCTATCTAAATATCTAAATATTGAACATCCGGAAGGAAAAAATATTCCCTTGCATGCACATGTACATACTTACTATAGTAGACGCTCAGGTTTCTGGGATGTTCTTTTCAGAGAACTAGACATCCAGGTTTATGACCTTGTCCCTGGGATGCCCTTCTTTCCTTTGTATGCCTGGTGAACTTCAACCATCCCACCTCTTTGGATAATTTCCGTACAATGTATCAGTCAGTTCAGTCGCTCAGTCATGTCCGACTCTTTGCGACCCCATGAATCGCAGCACGCCAGGCCTCCCTGTCCATCACCAACTCCCGGAGTTCACTGAGACTCATGTCCATCGAGTCAGTGATGCCATCCAGCCATCTCATCCTCTGTCGTCCACTTCTCCTCCTGCCCCCAATCCCTCCCAGCATCAGAGTCTTTTCCAATGAGTCAACTCTTCGCATGAGGAGGCCAAAGTACTGGAGTTTCAGCTTTAGCATCATTCCTTCCAAAGAAATCCCAGGGCTGATCTGCTTCAGAATGGACTGGTTGGATCTCCTTGCAGTCCAAGGGACTCTCAAGAATCTTCTCCAACACCACAGTTCAAAAGCATCAATTCTTCGACGCTCAGCCTTCTTCACAGTCCAACTCTCACATCTATACATGACCACTGGAAAAACCATAGCCTTGACCAGACGGACCTTTGTTGGCAAAGTAATGTCTCTGCTTTTGAATATGCTATCTAGGTTGGTCATAACTTTTCTCCCAAGGAGTAAGCGTCTTTTAATTTCAATGTACAATGTATAGTCTTCCATATTACAGTGCTAAATTGCAGGAGTTCCCATGTACCATTCAAAATCAGGTACTAGTTGTTGTCTGTCTAGTTCTGGAGTGGCATATAACAGGAGCACAGTACAAGTTTAATATTAATTATGCATTTTCCTTGACTAATGTCTCAATTTCAACTGGATTACTCGGTAGTGTTTTTTAAGATTTATTTTACTTTTGGCTGTGCTAGGTCTTTGTTGCTGTGCATGGGCTTTCTCTAGTTGTGGTGAGCAGGGGCTACTCTCTAGTTGCAGTGGTTACTCTTGTAGTAGTGATAGGGCGTGTGGGCTCAATAGCTGTGGCTCATGAGCTTAGTTGCTCCACAGTATGTGGGATTTTCCCAGACCACAGATTGCATTCGTGTCCCCTGCACTGGAAGGATTCTTAACCACTAGACTAACAGGGAAGCCCACTCAGCAACTTTTTTTGTTGTTGTTTAGGCCTTTAACATTAAATTATAAAATTAAATGTTTATTAAATTTGACATTAAATTATATGACTATTTTAAGTATAAGGGAAATATGTTAATTATGAGCCTGAAGCCAACTTATATTAAAAAGTCCTCTTGCTGCTACCAGTTAGGAAACTGAAAGCATTTACTAACCACTTCTCCTGGTGATTTCTTTAGCAAAAGCAGAGTTAGAAGCTTGACATTTGCTTTATTTTAGATTCAAAACTTTTTTTTTTTTTAAGATTATGGTCAAAGATTGAAGTTCCATAGAATATTTTAAATATTTAGGATATTTTAAATATAAAATATCCAGTTTAACTCAAGTAATTTTAATCAAATCTAGACTTTAAAAAAATATGCTGTTCTGCAAATACCATAGAAAATGGTAAATAATAAAATATCTGGCAAAGAGGTTCTCAAGAGCCTATAGCATAGGTTAATAATCTTTGCTAAGTATAACAGAAAGATTTTTAGGCTGAAATACAGAAGACTGACAACTTGTTATCTTGGTGAATCTAAGAAAATTGTTCCTCAAAAATTAGTCAATCCATCAGACTACAGAATACTGAATTGTATTCCATAACATCTGCTAAGATACCAAGTAAAATATGGTACTTAGATCCCTATTAAATGCTACACTTCTACTTCTAAAAGTGATTCACATTGTTCATTTCCCATAAATGAAAGCTAAAATTTTGAATTTTTAATTATTGCTTTCCTCAATTTTACCAATACCTATAAATACTAAATTTTTTAATGTGAGATTGGCATTCCTGCTTTTCACTGATGTCTTGTTTAATTCTCAACTTAGTCTTTATGAGGTAGTTCAAAAAAGCTCTTACAATTATCAAGCTATTTCTCCAATACATATATATCCAGTAACACACTCACTTAAGTAATTTCATAACTGTTTTTATTTGTTATTTTATTATGTCTCATGCATTGCAGAGTCTGGGAGAAAAGTTACGTAAAGCATTTGGAAATAATTTGAATGTGTATTCGTATTCCAGTGAATGATTTTTTTTTTTAAATAGGATACTTTTCCTAGTGACAAAAAAATCTTTAAAAGAGAAAGTATCGATATTTTTTTTGATACTTGAGTATTTTGAAGTAAGATGGGTCAGGAACACTTCAGTTAAATGTTACTTATTTTTCTAAGATGTACAAGTGACTCATTTTTATTATCACTCATGCACTGTAATAGAGAACAGCAGGTTGCTTGAAGATGCAACATTCTTTGAACACTTCAATAAACAGAATGTAAACATTCACTTTAATAATGTTTCCTTTGTTAATGCAAAACCGAGTGCATTTTTTCCTTGCCTCTGGCTGAACCATGACTAGCTGAGTAGCAACAGCACAGTGCTGAAAGAATTTTTCAACAGCAATTTGCTTGTTCTAATTTACTTTTCAAGGTTGATGATCAGGATCATTATGTGGCTTGCAAAAGGATCTATTTCTATTAACTTGATCCAGTCATTCCTCTAGTTCTCATCATATTTAGTTTCCCTGGCAGTTTTAAGTGAATCAGAAGTGCCACCAGTGCTCCAGTTCTATAGTTTCATATAAAAAATGAATTCCTATATCCTTTTGAAATAAATCTGTTACACTTGTTGAGAAAGTATGTGTACTTTGAAATGAGTGACTCAGATATGAAATCTCTGCATTTTAAGTAAAAATACTCTTTCTAGTTAGTAGATCTATGCAACAATAATACCAAAGCATTATCTGTTCAATCTTAACTTTTTTTAAATAAAGAAATTCTAACTTAGCCTTATGTTTTGAGCTTGAACACAATCACCACTCACCAACAAGATTAAGAAATAAAACTCACGTACTTTAATAAATTTACATGATGGATATTCAAAAAGGTTTATTTATTTCAATGTATAATATTCTAAAAATGTAACTGGAAATAATCAAGTTTTTCTCCACATTTTCAATAAATTTCAAAATAGCTGAATATTTTCCCAATCTGCTTTCTATAAGAGAAAGTGTATTATTATAGTTCTAACATTTAAAGAGTTCCACCAAAAAAAAAAAAAAAAGCCAGCTAAGTGATTTGGAAATTCAATGGTTTTAACATTATATTCTTCACACTGAACTATAAAACTGGCGGGAAAAAAACCCTTACTTCAATCACTGGCAAATTAACAAAGTTAACAATATGAATAAAAGAGATCACATACGCTTTGCTTCTAAGAGGGAAAAACCAGAGTTTAAAAATACAGTCACTGCAAATATTCTCCCTGTTCTGATTTTGTAATCATTAGGGCAGGCCAAATGTTCACTATGTTAAGACCGTGCATGTGTCCCCAGATCTAGTTCTTTACCTAGGTCTGGTTTTATAAATGCTGGTGATAAACCAAGTCCAATTTACATGTTGCATCTTGTATGAGCAGTGTCTGTGACTCTAGGTATCTGATCAACATTGAGAAATGGCAGCACAGCTAGTGTGATAACTTTTGAAGATAACCATTGCTAGTTTGATGATTAGTAGTTACCATTAAATGAATTGAAAAATTGTTGTGCTTTATTTTCTAGGTGATTCTGATATCATTAGAAGACTGGAACAAATTGGTGAAAAGTAAATCAACAGTTTTCCTTTAGTAAAACTGGTTGGAGCTTTTTGTTTTGCTTTGTTTTGTTTTGTTTTTTTTTTTTTAATTACAGTCATTGGTTATCTCTATAACCTGTAGAGGGCACTCAAGTCCCTTGAAAGAAAAACTAAAAAATTTAATAAGAGTTTTCATTTTTATTTATTAGTAGTGTGTTAACTAAACAATGTTTTTTTCCTACAGAAAACATCATTTAAAAAGAAGACATTTAAACAAAACATAGCTTCATTTTAAAGGTTTAATGGAATATTAAGAGATACAAATTTTCACATGTCCTACCAGAAAAACAATTTAGCAGGTGGTTTCCATTCCAGAGCATCTGTCCATCTATAAATGCTGTGCATCAAATATTAAACACTATACTGCCATCAATTACACAGACTGGCCAAGGCCTGAGAAAAGTCAGTCTGGACCTCAGAATAATCTGCTTTCAAAGCAGTAAACTAGTAATACAGATAAGGCATTCCACTGCTCCAATCTATATATAGACAATAATGTTATCATATCCATAAAACAGCTGTTGATAATAATGGTTGAGAAACTTTCAACTCATACTAGTTTTAACCATTTTATAAAAGTAACCTCAAGAGTTTCTTTGGCAATACTCATTTTCTGCTTCTCTTCATTACTACTAAGTGTGGTTAGATCAAGATATTTGAATATTTGACTTCGAATATTCTTCTTCCTGACATGTTAATGAAATATTTCATAGGGAAACCTCCCAAGTTGGACACACTAACATATAATTATATAAACACATGCACATAAACATCTATGTTTTATATATATTTTTTCTGATAGCATATATTTCAAAATATACTGCAATGTTAACTAAAAATTTACTGTATAATTATTAAAAATACTATTGTAGTTTCTTAGTAACATGGTCAGGGACCCCGCCTTCTATCTTCTATTTTTTATGATCCTCAGGTTTTACCATGATTAAGTAACTTGCTATTAAAAGATATTCAGAAAGTTTAGTTATTAAATTCAAATTAGAGATGCTCATTTGGCACCAACATAAGTTAGATATGCCCTTATTTGAGTCACTGTTTCTATTTAGAAATTGGATCACCCTTGTCTGATATATAGTTTCAATTTTCTGATTCTATCTATCACCTTATTCAGTCTTCAGGTACTTTTTTCATCTTAAATAGAAAAGAGCATTTCAATATTGCTTATATTCGAGAGAATATCATTAAAACATGTATATTATCATATGTGAAACAGATCGCCAGTCCAGGTTCAATGCATGAGACAGGGTGCTCAGGGCTGGTGCACTGGGATGACCCTGAGGGATGGGATCGGGAGGGAGGTGGGAAGAGGGTTCAGGATGGGGAACACATGTACACCCATGGCTGATTCATGTTAATGTATGGCAAAACCACTACAACAGTGTAAAGTAATTAGCTTCCAATTAAAATAAATAAATTAAAAAAAAAGAAATTGGATCATAAAAGTCTGAGCCAAAAAGATGTATAAGAAAATTATCCAAATATATAACCTACAAATTGATACCAGAATAATGAACAACTATAAAGCATTTAAAAAAGCTTTGTCTATAGTAATAACACTAGTCATTAAGAATTTACTATTTAAAAACAAATTTTGTTATACATCGTTTCTACTTTTAAGGTTCTCAAAATACACTCAAGAAATAAATCTCCAAATTTGACATCTGGCAAGGTAAACATTGACACCGATACTGATAATAGTTTTACAAAGTGAATTCCTTGAGAAATCTAGCATGAAACACCTTACAAGTTTATCCTTCAAATATTGTACACATTTTCATAAATATTTCAAAGATTAGAGTTATGGAAGAAGGGTACCCAGTTAAGCAAGAAAAAGGCAGAAAAATTAGTAAAATAGTAAACAATACTGTGGAAAATAGTTATTTTGATAAATTTAAAATAATGAGTTTGAAGTATTTTTGTAATGGTATCTTTATGAAAAAGATCTGATTCATGATGGGAACATAACAAGCTTTTTACTCAAGAAAGGACAAAGTTAAATAAAGCTCTGAAATCAGAAGTCTTAAGATGAGTAATTGTATATTGTGACGTGTTTTCCCCAATTGGATTTACCACATTCCATGACAGTTTTTAATGGGGGCGGATGGGGAGAAAATGTGCAGTTTCATAAAATAGAAGCATTTCTCTCAGCCTAAGCTGCAGCTTTGATTTTTGGGTTATCTCAGGGCCAATATATATACACTCTAGTATATGAAACAAAACTAGAAGATGTACTTAGAATGTAGTCTTTGTTACTTCAAAGCCTAAGTTTCCTAAAATCATTGTTGGGCAAAGTAAAAAGAAACGTTTGTTCTATTACGTAAGAAATAAACTTCATTTGGTATTCAATTGACTTTCTAACTTAGCAGGCAGGACTTTTACATCTTCAAATACTGAAAATAAATTGCATTCTTGGCCCTTGCTTTAAAAGGTTATGGAGAATAAATGCACACCCTGGTAGTGTTCTAGTGATCTCCCTAATCTCAGTTGCACTTTGTCAGAACGAGGTAACTGGTAGTTAAGTGAAATACCCTAGATCAAAGGGGGATTAATCACCAACTGAATCCTTGCTGAATAAACCTGTCATTCAACAAAATTATTTCCACTGAACTTAGCAGAGGATTGAAGGTATTTGCATAACAGGGACCAACGTACTTCAGCCAGGTTAAAAGGTTCAGAATTCATCCCATGTTTAGCTTTTTGCCTCCTTTTCCTTTCAGCAGGCTGGTACAATGGTTTCTAATCTGATAATACAGCTAACTATCTAAATGATGTCAGAACAGGAAAGTATTGCAAAGTTTGGATGAGGGATGGATCAATTTCACTTTCAGTAACTCCTAAATCTGATTTGTTGGAATTTAAGATGTAATCCTAAAAAAGTCCCTTAAACCTGAGGACTGTTTATTAACATCCCTTTTCTGACCTTTGTCTTAGAAACAACCATTGTGCTGTGGCAGCGGTCCCAGCAGAGACTCTGGATGATAACTCGACCTACCTACCTCCCAGGGGTGGTGCAGAGTCCATGAATGTCTATAAAGAATTCTGAAATACTACAATAAAAACTAGAAGAAAAATACTAGCAGTTGTTCTATGTATAAAATTGTGCTTTGAAACACCTTAAACCATATGATGTATAAAACTAGTTTAAACTCATTAGAAATACTGTTAGTGTGAATAAATTAATTTTATAAGACTGTTTTATTTAAATTTTTTTAAACAAATAATTTAAGAATTCCTGACAGGTTATTTTCTTCAAACCTGACATTTGAATTAATTATTTAAAAAGTAAAAGGTAAAAATTGCCCACCACTGTAAGGGGACTGACTTACACTGTAAGGGTACTGCTGACTTTAAAAAGTTTAAAAAATACTGTTTGTAAAAAATAAAGAAATGAAGAGTTTTATCAAAATCATGAACTATCTTTTCTGGAGTACATTTTCAGAAATTTAACACTTTTTGTACATTTTGGGTCTACTGAAGAATAATCACCCATATGATAGACATCAGATTTCATAATCATATTTTTTGGCACTAAAAGGGAATTTAGCAATTCTGCCTCTGGAGTAGGTCTGACACCATCCAAATCTTTAACTGGAAGTAGGTGCTCATATTCAGTGCAAATGCACAGCATCTTTCAAGTTAAAAAATGCAAAGAATAGTTATCAAAGAAAATGAATAAAATCCATAGTGGGATAATTTTTTAGAAAATGATTGAAGTTTTAACCCAAGAAAGGACTCTTAAGAGTGTCTTATAGCTTAGAATAAGAACATGTCAATCACGATTAAGCTTCTGGAATCGGAATCCCTTTGAAATGCAGCTGTTTCTTCTTTAATTGTGGCAGCGGACTCTGAAGAAAAGAAAGGTCCAGCCTTAAAGATGAGTAAGGAATACAAAATAGCTCAGGATTAGTTGTGGAGTTCAAAGGTCGCTAATTACACTAAGGAGTTCCCAGACACAGAGAAAACATTAAACAGGTCACCTACCAAACGGGAAACAGACTTTGTCTTCAGAAATTATCCTGAAGTGACAGGTTTCTAGACAAAATCAAAAGCATCACAGTGTGCCCAGCTGATCTCAACAGGATGAAAACATGAGTTAGTTTAAGTTCTGTAGCGGTATGTTAGAATGGAATGGCAACAGATGGCATCAGGTTCCCCATCGTCCCTATACTTCTCCAGTACTTCTTAGATTTTCCTCAGGTTTCTAGAAGTGTCAGAGCAAAGATTCACTGGTTTTTCTGACTGCTTACCTAGGGGTTTATTATATGGAATCTCAGCCCACTCACTAGAGAAATGCCTCTTCCCTGTTTTAGTGTACTTGGATAAATATTTATACAATCAAGATGTACAAATAGCTCCATTAATATAAGTGAAATGTTAAACTTCTCTTGAGTTTAAGAGATTAAAAAAAACTTAAGGGGAATGATTTCTTCTTTCAAAAGGAAAGTTTTTTTACTACTGATGATCTGTGATGAGCCTAGAATAATAAGCTAAAGTCCTGGTCTGGAATTTACTCCATTTTCATTACTTGGGATAATTCTGAACATAGAACATTATGCCATAATGCTTTGCAGAAAAGGAGTTTATAATGAGTAGGACTGACCTTAATTTTAAAAATCATATTTCAAATCCTAAATTAATATGCAATCTCATTTCAAAGTACCATAGCTTTCTTTCACAAAGTTCGCCGCTTTTTCTAAGCTTTTCTTTGAGACTCATAAAAAAGAAACCAAGATACAATTTAACTGAATATTAATTTGTGATGCATATTTTTTATAACTCTTCTGTAAAAAGAAACTTGACATGGAGTAAGTTTTGAGGAACTTGAGATTTCATCTTTTCTTGCATTTCATCTTTCCTTTAAAGTCCAACTTGACAATGAGCTACTATGAAAATAGAATGTAATATATAATTGTAAAAATAGGTAGAGAATAGAGTATGACTGGATGGTTCCTAAAGAAACCAAGAGCATGCCAATAAGGAAACAAGAGTGACAAATGCAAAGATAATGTGCTACACGAAACTGAAATAAGATTAAGTGATACTCTACACCCATAAGATAGCTTTTGAATTTTAACCTGAATGCATCCATTAATGAATTATAATAAAACAGAGAAAAACCAATACTATATCTAAATTTATCTTTACAAATTTGGCTGCAGATATTCAGTAATCACGAAATACTATGCTCATCTTCAGAAGGTATCCCACACCTCTTAATGTGCTTACTGACATTCTAAACAAAATGTTACTGTTGCAGCTTAATATGTTTGCTTGAAAAGTAACTCTAGAACAGAGATAAGCACTGTAAATAGAATTATGCAGATTCTTTATTAGTCAGTAGGATAGTTCTTATTAAAAAACATGTTACTATATTTAAACGATTTTCCTTCATTTTCACTGGCTATTTTCTCAAGAGATTTACAGTTGTTTCTAATTGGTCTCTGGTATTCTGTAACAAAGCATTGTACTAGCACTTAGTACTCAGGTTTGCAAGAGCAAATAGTTTTTTTTATTTTACATGTCATCTACAATCCATTGGGAGTGGCAGCCTGCAGCTCTGGATTGTGAAGGAGCCTGATTCCAAATCCAGGAATGCCCAATGGAGAAAGACGGCTGTGAGTGATTAGCCATGTCTGCCACAGGGGCAGGAAGAAGCACGTATAGCAAGGAAAGTCAAGACTAGTCTAAAATAAGCTGAAAGTCAATCACTAGATTTTATGCTCTGAATCATACTTAAGTAAAATCAAGGGTAAAAAAACTGGATACATTAGTTTTTAAAATGTTCTTTCAAACTAAATCAAACTAAAAACATTGAACAAGAATATTTTATCATTAAATAAATGATTTTCAATTACAGGTTATGTGTATATACATTAAAAATAAAAGACTGATTTAAATTGTTACTAGTGTATAAATCCCATTTAAACACGAGACAGTTACAGTAATAATGATCCATATGTTACTGGAGCAGGAGCTTTAGAATTCCAGATGTAATAGTCAGAAGAAATTAGCTTCCGGTCTAAAAAAAAAAAAGATAAGATTATATTAACAAAAATTCAATGAGAAAGCAAAGTCATGGTATTTAAAATTTTGGAACACAATTATTTCAAGAGAGGAAATTCTTTGAGACAGTCATTTCAATTCAATTTTCATTAAGGCATTATTATAACTTCAACCACTTTAAAAGTATGGGTTTATTAAATACATGAATAATCCATCTTTTAGCCTATATATGCCAAATTTATGCCGATATCCTTCATGCTAAACCTGCTAATTTTTTCCTCACATCTTCCCTAAATTCTGTTTCTTATAGACCATTACTTCAGCTACAAAAACATTAAAAATATGTTCATTGGTTTCCCTTCTGTCACCTCTTCATCACAGTTCTGATTCTATTCTTGCTATTCTTTATGCATTCAAAATTTCATAGATAGAAATACATACTCAACTTTCTAGTAATGTTTTAAAAAGGTTGCTTTAGTGGTTTCTTATTGTTCTGATCAGATTTAAGGTTTCTGTTTTAATAGTTTTGAACAAATGACAACTTCTCTGAATTAAAGTTTTTTGACACATAAAACTGAGATAATGCTCGTTTGAAGCTAGACACATGTAAATTCTTATTCCATACATCTCTATTTATCCAATCCTGCCTTTTCTACAATACCTCTTCATGCATCTTCTTCATAATGAAAAGGATAGGTGTACAATACTGGCGTGCTGCTGTCCATGGGGTCACAAAGAGTTGGATACAACTGGGTGACCGAACAACAACAACGATCATTACCTTGTTGCCTTTTTTCACTGTTACTTCAGTTTGAGAATCTAGTAACACTGAGAGGCAACAGCATATTGGTTAGGTGGTCAGGCTCCAGTGACCGACTGCTTGGATTTGAGTCCCAGTTCTGCCACTTACTAGCTATGTGATCCTAATCTCTCTGTTCCATCAGCATCCTCATCCATCAAATGGAGATAACACTTACGTAGGGCATTCTAAGGATTTAATGAGTCAGCCTGTATTCAGAACTATGCCTGGCACATAGTAAGCAATAAAGATTAGTTATTATTATTTAAATTACCATCATTAGCATTATTAAACTATTATCAGAACTAAGTTGTATATTATGAATATAGATTTTCTTGTCAAGATGATGGCACAATAAAGTTTTTCACATAGTTGCACAAAGTGATAGCTATATTTTGAAACTAAAAGAAGAAGGAAATAAGAGATTGGTTATAATTATCCATTTAAAATGACGTCTTTCATTCATATATTAAGAAGCAGGTATATTACTGAAACATTCCATTCTGTATTATGCTCTCTGAAAATTACTACAATGTTTAGTAATATTAACAATATACTTACAATATTTTAGATTTTATCTAAAGAGACAACATATTTCCCACAGAAACACTGGTCTATTTACATTTAGACAATACTTCTGGTTTGTCCAAGCTAACAATTATACTGTGCCTTCATAAAAAAATTTTTTTAAAGCATTATGAAGATTCTTTCATATGTATGAATTTCTTAAAAAAAATGATATAGGAGAAAGCATAGGGAAAACCTATGGCAGTAAAGAATATGGCTTATTCTGGTTATACCTCATAGAATTTATTACTGCCATTCACAAGTAATTACCTAGAATTCAGTAGTTCTGAGTTCTATAATCTTTTGAAACTTTCAAATTCCAAAGTCTTGCTTGTCCTATCTTTCCTACTTTAAGGACCCTAACCCTTAGTTTAAGATTGTTGTTTTTCAGCTGCTAAGTTGGGTCCAACTCTTTGTGACCCCATGGACTGTAGCCCACCAGGTTCCTCTGTCCATGTGGTTTTCCAGACAAGAATACTAGAGTGGGATGCCATTTCCTTCTCCAGGCTATCATTCGAACCCAGGGATTGAACCCGCATCTTCTGCATTGGCAGATAGATTCTTTACCACTTAATCACCAGAGAAGCCCTGATGATTTAGATATACTTATCTAAATATTGGAGAAGGCAATGGCACCCCACTCCAGTACTCTTGCCTCGAAAATCCTATGGATGGAGGAGCCTGGTAGGCTGCAGGCCATGGGGTCGCTAGGAGTCGGACACGACTGAGTGACTTCACTTTCACTTTTCACTTTCATGCATTGGAGAAGGAAATGGCAACCCACTCCAGTGTTCTTGCCTGGAGAATCCCAGGGACGGGGGAGCCTGGTGGGCTGCCGTCTATGAGGTCGCACAGAGTCGGACACGACTGAAGTGACTTAGCAGTATCTAAATATGATAGTTTTAGTCTTAACATATGAGGCAAAAAGGTTTCTACTTATGTTCAGCTAACTCTACCCTCATTCTAACTACTTGTTTGTTTTATGCCATATGTCTGTATTTGATCCGAATTAAAGTTTTAATTCAATAATTTTAATTAAATTGCTGTTTCGTCTACCTATATTTTCACATATGTGTTTATATATATATAAAACACTGTATACATATGAAACACATACATATATATATGAAACACTAACAAACTCACTAAAGGCAAGAAACTTTCTATTGGTCTCCTTTTGGTAAAGCAGGGTACTAAGTAATGGTCACTGACTGTGGCACTGGCTAAAAATATTTTAAATTTTAATACTCACACTTAACATTTATTGAATCCATGCTACATGCTAAATATTATGTTGAGTGCTTGATCAATATAAATTTTATTTAAATCTCATAACAATCCTGAGATAAATACTACTACTAATTCCAATTTATACATGAGGAAATTAAAACTTTAAGAAGTTCACTAACTTGCCGAAGAGTCAAAGAGTATATTATAAACTGAGCAAAGCAAATTCAACTTTAGACTAGAGCCCACCTCTATGTCAATTCTTGCTCATTCAGACCACTTTATAAATAGGAGAAGGCAGAGGGCAACGTATATAACCTATTAACACAGGATGGCTTAGGCCAGAATTTTTATAAATTGGGATTATTTTCTTATCTTTTTCTTCCACATTTTAATTTTATCTTAGTTAATAATAATGTAACACCATTTTAATTCCCTCAAGTTGGCTTGAAGTTGTGCAACTTACGTGTACTTATTTTTGGTTTTCCTGATGCAAAAACTTGAACTGAATGCTGATCCACATAACATCCAGTGAGTGTGTAATCTAAGATCCTAAAATGAAGCTAGAACCAGAAGAGAAATGTACCAAGTTAAGGTGATTATTTGGTAAAAATGATGGTCACATTTTTTTCCCTTGACACAATTTTAGGAATTTATTTCACGCAATTCACAAAAATCACAAATAATATTGTTAATGTGTGCATGTGTACACATGGACACATACACACTAATCTTTCCCTTTAGCATTAGAGTCATTTCTTTGTAAGGCTGCCGTTACAAAGTGCTTAACACATACCAGGCCCGTCACTAATGTACAGTCTAATCTACACGGCAAGTTATCTGTATTCTGCAAACAAGGGAACCGAGGTTCAGAGGTGGAAACAGGTAGTAGAATGGGCATTTGCGCTCAGAGCCGACTGATTACAGATGTTGCTGGCCCTTCCCTGCGGTCTGCTGTTCTGTACATTCTCTTCTGTCTCTAAGACTAGGTGATTGTGATATAGTTCAGACCATAATACTTTTACACACCTTTTAGCAAAACACAAGCATGTAATTACTAAAAAGGGAACACCAGTTTATCTGGTTTTGGAGGGAATAAAATGCTCTACTTGATTTTTCAGAAAACTAAGATTTAACTTATATAGAACTTTTCTAAAATGTAATCAACGAAGGCAATGAATGAATGTAAATTCCTGAATTTAATTGATCATGTAGTGTCATTAGTATAAATGCCAGTTAATATATTGTGCTATAACAGAGAGGGCCATTAGTACCTTTGCTAAAGGCATAGTGATAGCCACATAAACTATGAAAGGTCTATCACAGACCAGCCTCCTTTTGTTGTGATTCTCCTCATCTTTGCTGCTAAAAGCTTTTGAATTTGCAATAGCCTGATAGTTTTTCTATACTTTTTTCTTTCTTCTTCTTTTCCTGAATATTTCTCTCATTTCTTGTCTTTCTTCTTTTGATTGTCAAACTAACTGATCACATGCATAGATATAATTTTCAGGTCTCCTCAGCAATTTTTTTCCCTAGTGCCACTCAAATTATCTAACAGTAAAGAGCTATCTATGGCTTCCTTGTTTGGTATAATTCTGGATGCTGGAAGTTATGACAAGGCAGATTTCCACAAAACTAGATATGATAAAAATAAATCTATTCAGTGAACACAAATATCTATTACATGCTTTCTATGACACTGTAACTGGTTAGGTGATGAAAATGAATAGAAAAGTTATAGTCCCTACCTTTGAAAAAACATATAACATAGTTAACATCCCACTTTTTTCTGAAAAACATACAGAAGTGGGAATTTTTTTAATAATCATTGAAACAAACCTTGTGGATACAGTTGAAGTCAATACAGAAGAAATACCATCAGTGTACTTCTGATTTCACTACTATTTCCCCTAGTCACTTTTATGTATAGATTCCAGTCTACTTTGATACTATTCTATTTAGATTTTCCCGCTACCTTTCTGATCACCTTTTCACTTTCCTTCACTAATTCACCTGAATCTTCCTATTTTCTCTTATCTTTTTCTGACCTTATTCATTTCTACTGCCTCAACTATTTCTTTTCCATGGATAACTCCTAGATCCTATGAACAGCTGAACTTTCTCTTAAGAATCAACTTTAGATTTTTTAGCCCCTATTAGACACCCACCTTGGTATAAGTTGCTATTACCTGCAACAACGTGATATGAAGCCCACTCCCTCTCAACCTTCTCTGTATTTCTTCTAAGAAATAGAGCTTTCTTCTAAGTACACTTATCCATTCTTCAAATACTTATGTGTGAGGTACTGAACTAGATGCTCAGAATAAAATAATGAATGAGATTCACATGGTCTCTGCTCTCTGGGAGCTTCAAGTCTGGTTTGTTTTTGTTTAGTTACTCAGTTGTGTCCGACTCTTTTGTGACCTCATGGACTGTAGCCTGCCAGGCTCCTTTGTCCATGGGATTACCCAGGCAAGAATACTGGAGTATGTTGCCATTTCCTCCTCCAGGGGTGCTTCTCGACCCAGGGATCAAACGCATGTCTCTTGTGTCTCCTGCACTAGCCAGACAGATCCTTTACCTTTCAGCCACTTGGGAAGCCCCTAGTTTAAGTCATAATTGTTTTTAATGACACCATCTTTGACTTAAAACTATTTCTTATCTTTCTACTTAATTAGTGAGATTAAAGGATTTACCCTTACCACAGCTCTATTCTTTTTTTCCCTTTCTTTCTCTTTCTGTGACACTATACTAGCTTAGCATCATTTATTTATCAACTTTCATCTGAAATACTAAAAAAGTTTCTTTGTCTCTAGCTTTTTTCCTCTCTCATCTTCTTCACATCCATTTCAGGCTGATCCTCATAAAGTACCACTTTCTGAAGGACCACTCCCATACTCAAAAAAAGTATAACATTTTCTAACAAGCAGTGAAAGCCAGATTCAAACCCTCTACAGTCCAGACCTAAATCACTTATCTAGCCTTCTGTGTAACTACTGTTTCTAGCAGGGGTTCCTAAATATGCCTAGTTATCCTTCATTCCCATGATTAAACCATGTCTTTACCTATACAAATGTTAGTTCCATCTTCAAGGCTTCATATTCATGCTTATCTGGGCCTCAGAGTTTTCCTTACAGTTCATCACTACTACAAAGCTTTCCTTGACCACTTTGGTTGGAAGAGCTTAGTCTTTTTTTGAAAGTCCAAAAGCAGGTAGTCCTGATTAATTACTGACAAGCATCACTGAAAAACCCATAGAGCGCAAAGACTGTATCTTATATTCTTTGTATACAAATCTCAAGTGCGGTATCTTAAGAGCTGGGTAGAAAGAGGTTAAATTGAAGTGTTTTAAATTTTACATAATTCTTTCCTCTTAAAATATTTAAGTATTACATGAAATAGAAAGTGACTAATAAATAGAATTTTACTAAAATCTAGAAGAGGACTTAGACAAAAAGAATTCCTATCCCCCCAAAGGATTACAAAACATTAAAAATCAATTGCTGCTACTGCTAAGTCGCTTCAGTCGTGTCCGACTCTGTGCGACCCCACAGTTGGCAGCCCACCAGGCTCCCCCGTCCCTGGGATTCTCCAGGCAAGAACACTGGAGTGGGTTGCCATTTCCTTCTCCAATGCATGAAAGTGAAAAGTGAAAGTGAAGTCGCTCAGTCGTGTCCGACTCCTAGCGACCCCGTAGACTGCAGCCCACCAGGCCCCTCCGTCCATGGGATTTTCCAGGCAAGAGTACTGGAATGGGGTGCCATTGCCTTCTCCGAAAAAAAAATCAATTAGATACATGTATTTCAGAAACAAAGGAAAGATCTCTAATGTAGTGAGCCATATAAATATATTTACCTTTAAATATGCTGTACCTCCGATGCAAATCTGGTCAAATGGCTGCTTTTCATGGTTCTTGGCTCCAAAAGTTATAGTTCCAGAAAGACTAATTTCCATTGATTTGGGAAACTTCTGTCCTAGAAACAGTAATATACCAATCAACTATTATAAACTAAATAGGTTCTACAGCAAATGAATGAAAGAAAAAAAAAAACCAAAACCTAGTTTACCAATAATCCAGACCAATAAGCTTTTCTCTCGAAATACTTCAAGCTGGCCAAAACTAGCTTTGTACTCCACATGTGTGATGGGACCTCTTTAAAAAAAAATGGAGATAATAGAAAAAAAAAAATCACAGATTTAAGTTTGAAGAGATATATGTCAAATCTTGCTACTGTCACTTAATACAAAGACAACATAAAGCAAATCTGCATTTAAGTTTGCAGAATAGAGCAGAATAAATAATGAGTATCATATCTCAAAAAACACAGAAACACAATAAATCTTTTTGGTGATGCTATACATTTCATTATTAATTCTAAAGATGACCCCAAAGTCATTGTATTAATACAGGCACATGAATTACATAACATTAAAACTATGATTTTTACTATATAGTATGTAGCCTTTGAAAAGAACTATGCTGTAGAACAAATTTAAAAGTAGAGCTGGTAAGGAAAAATCTTATAATTGACTTAATTCACCAGGTTTTATCATTGGCTTAACTTATTAATATAGGTACAGTGCAGAGAAATTGCTAGAAATAAAGCCAGTAGAAAAATAATCCCTGAGGAAGCTACACTGGCTAAAGCTTATAATTTACTAGCAAATTTAACCAGAAAAATGGTGACATTAAAAAACAAAGAGATTATTTTTACAACTATGTTTTGGTTCAGAATCAACATACACTTGAATAACACGAAATTTTTAGATCTTAAAAATAAGGTAAAAACCAAGACAACTTTATTATAGGGCAGTGCCAATGTACTGAGGAAGGCAGAAATCATGGCATCATGTAATTTTATTCCTACCTGTTGTAAAAAGGTATATGAGCTTCACAGAATTCAAAACTATTTTTCACACTTTCATGAAGTTTTAAATTAACTGTTATTTTTAGTTGTACTTCTTCCTCTTTCACTTGATAAAAACCCAAAATTGGTGGAACAGGGACCTGGAAACAAAACAAACACATTTTTTACATGATTCTCAAGTTAATGGGTCTAAAATGCCAATGGTAACTGAGGAAAGAACTGTGCAGTAATATAGTCATTATATACACATATGCCTTTAATGAAGTCATTCTGACAACAGATGATGGAGCTACAGTCCTTCTAAGGACAGGGATTCTTCCATCTCTTTCTATTTCCAGAAAGGTACCTTACAAAGGTGTGTAATACATTCTTTTTCCTCCTCTTGCTTGTCCAGATTCTCCTCCTCCAGGTTCTCTATGACGTACAACACACAACATGCACTAGCCATACTGATCCCTGACACATGCCCACAGTTCCTGCTGCTCTGCTTGTATCTTCACTCCCCCACCCTCCCAAGTCAGCAGTCACTTAAATTGGTCATGAAAAAGCTGATTAAGGGGAAACAATCTAAATCTTCTGGTAAGTAACTCATGAAAAGGTTTTGTTTCGACCAAAAGTATGGTGATTTCCTAACAACACAATTCATAGATGTAAAGATTAGCAAAGTGCCAACTTCTCCAAGGTTGCTTACCTGGGAAGTGTAGTAGCATAAGTTGAATGACTCTAACGGTGGAGTGAGCGGAAATTTGTACGGTCCACTAAATGCAGAATCATCCATTGCATCAATGCTACTAGAGGTCAGAATGGCAGAGTCAAGAGATGTCACACAAGGATGAACCAGAATATCCTGAAGTGGAGATCCATTGGTAGGGAGACTCAAGCTAATGGTAACATTTGGCATGCTGCCCTCTAGATCACACTGCAACACAAACAGATATCACCGAGAGCTTTGAAGAAGTCTTCTTCTGGATGAGGCTTTTCTTAATTTATCTGAGGCACTTTTCACAACTTAACTCACTTTTCTTTCAAGGAATTATTCTCATTGCTTTCTGTGTTCTGGATAATGATACTATTACAGCTCTCAGAAACCCAAGCCAGAGACCAGGAGAACCTTCCTAGAACCCTCTGCTTACATTTAAAATCCTTAAAAAACTACTTTTCTCTATTCCTATTACAAAAAATATTTCTGTCACAGCCCTCTAAGTGTATCTAGACTCACTTTCCTCTAATCAATAGATTCTCCATCAATGCCAGAGCTATCTTAATAAAATAATCTTAATTCTATTGTACCCATGCCAAAACCTCTCAATAGTTGCCCCTCAGTTTTATATTACTTTTAAAGCTTTTGCTGTTTGGTTCCCACCTATTTCTTTAACCATTTTCTACCCCACAAGTAATGCTCTAGACTTACTGGATTCTTGAATTTACCTGAATAAACCATATCTTATATCTACACTTTTGTATGTGCTATTCCTGCCAGCAACAATGCTCTTTTCTTCTTAAATAGTCAATTCATTACACGTGTTGTGTGAAGCCTTATAGTCTGTATTGTCACCTCCGTGGCCTACCTTTGTTACACAGAGCAGCCCAGGATCTTCTTCCCTATGTGGTCTGGGTTAGTTTGCTAGTGAGAGGTACTCATGAGAGATTTAGGAGATAGAAGGGAAAGGGAAGTCATTATAGTAGGAAAGTCATAGAAACCAGATATGATAGCTTCACAGACCTCACTCTGAGCTCTGTTTTAAGGCAGTGGTGGCCAGACACAGCACTTTCTCAGACTTTTCCATGAACTCCTGCTTTGGGGTTGTAACACATATGTGGCTGCTTTTCTGTTAACTCTGGCTTCTCTGTGTATCCTAGTCTCTAGGCTAGAGTCATTAGTGACTGTCAGAGGATCAGAGACTTACTCTCTCAGTTCCTCTTATATTTGAGTCAACAAACCCTCATTCCTATACTAAACATCATGATCATCTATCTGTATTAGACCAAGAATAGAAGCCAGTTCAAAATTCCCAGAAGCAAAAAACTAGGGTCAGTCTACCAAAGACCTATTTAAATACCATGATATGAATTAATATTAAATTATATATAACATATTCCCTGTTCATTACCACAGAATGAAAAAACACATAGTGAATTTCCCTACTTTTATTTTACAGAACTTAAGGGAGAAGTGCATTCAACAACTTTAAGAGGTGTGAATGACATAATCTGCAAACACCTTAAGTTGGAGACATTTACGGTAATTATTTCCATTAAAAGTAATAGCTGGAATGTATATTTGACCATAATAGAAGAGAGTGTAAAGCAAACACATACATTTTTAGATCACTTTAAGGTTAAAAGGGGCTTCCAACGTGGTGCTAGTGGTAAAGAACTCATTTGTCAATGCGGGGAAAGTAAGAGACACAGGTTCAATCCCTGGGTTGGGAAGATCCCTTGATAGAGGGCATGGAAACCCATCCCAGTATTCTTGTTTGGAGAATCCCATGGACAGAGGAGCCTGGTGGGCTATGGTCCATAGGATCTCAAAGAGTCAGAGTTGGACACAACTGAAATGACTTTGCTTGCACACAGGTTAAAAAGAAAAATAAAGACTCAATTTGTCTGCCAGGACCATTTTAATTCTCTGTTCTTGAAATCTACTTTTAATCTATTAGATTTTTACATAGCTACTCAACATTAATACAGGCTTCCTGGATAGTTAGTTGGTAGAGAATCTGCCTGCAATGCAGGAGTCCCTGGTTTGATTCCTGGATTGGGAAGAGCCACTGGAGAGGGAGTAGGCTACCCACTCCAGTATTCTTCGGCTTCCCTTGTGGTTCAGCTGGTAAAGAATCTGCTTGCAATGCAGGAGACCTGGGTTCACTCCCTGGGTTGGGAAGATCCCCTGGAGAAGGAAAAGGCTACCCACTCCAGTATTCTGGCCTGGAAAATTTCATGGACTGTATAGTCCATGGGGTCGCAAAGAGTCAGATACGACTGAGTGACTTGCACTCACTCAACATTAATATGATACATAAAAAGTTTATTAGTGCAGAAAATAAAGGAAGAAAACAGAAAGACACCTCAGAATATTAATATACATGTATAAGCATTCTTTTTTGGAGGGTTTCTATTTTTGATCATTATTGAATGTGGCAATTATCACTGCTAACTGTATTGTTATTTTCATTGTCTTTTCCTATTATTTAACCTTAAACCAGAGAACCCTATATTTACCTAGTGACTTGTTTAAATAAAAAGGTAAAAAAAAAATAAAATGAGTCCCTGAAAATGATTTCAGATATTAAGTCAAAGATTTATCAATTTCACTCTAAAAAAACTGGAAAATAAGTATAGTGACTTTAAAATATTTTCACAAGTTCTTTGATATTACTGTTTCAAAAGATGGAGCCTAATTCCACTTCCCTTGAATGTGGGCTGACAAAGTGATCTGCTTCTGGTGAACAGAAAGTGGCAGAGGTGATGCTACGTGACCTTTCAGTCTAGGTAATAAGAAGAACAGCTTTCACTTGTGCCTCAGGTGGCTGGCTGGCTGCCTGCTCCATTGTCTGTTTGGTCAAAGGGAAGTCACTAAGTTGTGAGAATCTTAAGCAGCCTGTTGAGAAGTCCATGTGGAAACGAACTGAGGTTTCCTACCAATAAGGGCCAACTTGCTAGCCATGTGACTGAGTCACCTCACAAGTAAAACTTCCAGTCCCACTCAAACCTTCAGGTGACTGCAGCCCCAGCTGAAATACTGACTGTGACAGACATCCACATTAGAAGTTCCCAGCTAAGTTGCCCCTAAAGTCCTGACCTACAAAAACTACAAGTATAGTAGATGTTTATTGGTTGTGATGACAGGTTAATTCATTACACAGCAATGCAGCTGACCCTCTGTGCAGTCAAAAATCCATGTATAACTTTACAGTCAGCAGTCTGTATCCCAGGTTCTGCATCTATGGATTTAACTGTACATTCAGCCAATTGCAGATAGTATGGGACTGAATGTAGTACGTATTCAAAGAAAAAAATCTGTATATAAGTGGACCCATGTAGTTCAATCTCATGTTGTTCAAGGGTCAACTGCATATAGATAGTATATTTAGTAAAGAATGCAAAAAGATAACATTAGAAAATTTCACTTGAATATAATAGCTAATGACTGCTGTTTATGGTAAGAATCAAGAACGTCACATTATGACGTAAAATAGTCAGCAAAATTTACTTTTCTCCATAAATATTAAGTGGTATGATAAAACAAGTATCAGAGAAAATCTCACCTTGCAAGTGACAACTCCAACGACCTGCCATGTATCTGCTATCTCCTGTTTATCATATTGCATGGAGTTTACCTTTTCAGTGATAGAAATAGAAACTTGTGGTTTTCCTTTGTATGTTCCAGTTTTCCAGGCTGGCTGTTTTTGTAGGTGAGTAACAGAAGCAAAATTAATACTGTCCAATGAATTCTGTAAGTTGGCATCTAACAAAGTGCCAAAGGGACACGTTTGTAAAAGCAAGTCAGACAACTGGCTCAATTTGGTATTTAGCTCACTGTCAGTTTTTTGACCTGAGGAAAGAAAATCCTGTACCCCAAAAAGAAGTTCAAAGCCTTGTGAAATTCCACTAATGCTAATTAATGGTGGACGAGGGGATAAAGTTTGTTCAACCAGTGGAACACAAGCATATATCATGCCATTCTTCAGAAAAGCAACAACTGGCCAGAGTTCTTCACTTCCTACTGGGACTCCGTAAATGGATGTTTTATTGATGTGTGAGCAGCTATCACGACTCTCCAAAAAGTCCTTCTTGTCATCCAACAATCTCAGTTCAAAAAGCAGTGCTTTCAGGAAGGGACCATCTTCAGGAACAGGCACATAACTTGCTCCATTGAAGACTTTAGCTCTTTTTTCAACAGTTGGATACCGTCTGCCTCAATGGAAATAAAAACATAATTAATTCCTGCAAAAATTGGAAGTCCAAAACCAATACAAGGAAAATACTAACAAAACACACAATAATAAACAAATACATACACTGACACATGAAAATCACAATCAAAAAAATATTATATTAATGTTAAACTCTTATGTACTTGATATATCTCAAATGATAAATGCTATTTTCTTTTATTTTTAAAAATTGAATTTAGTTCACTTTTTAAATAGGTAGGATACCTGTTTCTAATTCAAAATCCTCGACTCTTGGCTATTCAGATTCCCACTTGATAAGCAAGGCATGTGTATGTTTAAAACATAAACACACTGTCATTTTTAAAAAACAATGATACATTTTGCAGTGAAACTTACTTTTTTCCAAGTTAGTATTCATGAAGCTACAGCTGCATAGTATTCCATTGGGTTAAGGAACTACAATCTATCTGGATTCCCATTGGTAGAAACATCACTTCTGTTGTTACAGATAAGACTGCAAAGAAGATTTTCTTGTCTTGTTTTTCCTTCCCTTTCTCTTTCCTTCCTCCCTCCTTCTTTTTCCAATTGAGGTATAATTTACATATAACATTATATTAGTTTCAGGGAAGCAACATAATGATTTGGTATTTGTATATGTTGCAAAATAATCACTGCAGTGAGTCTAGTTAACATCTGTCACCTTATACAGTTACACATATTTTTTTCTTATAATGAAAACTTTTAAGACTTCCTGTCTTAGCAACTTCCAAATATGCAATGCAGTATAATTCAACTATAGTCACCATGCTGTACATTACAACCCTATGACTTACTTATTTTATAGCCATGTTTGTACCTTTTGATTCCCTTCATAAATTTTTCCCACCCCACCACAGGATATTTTTTCTGATTCCATCTTAGTAGAGCAGGATCGAAAAAAGTGGTTTAATTTAATCCTCCACATTAGGAATTCACTAGTACCCTGAGTCTTCTTGCCAAGCCGTACAGAAATATGTAAGGGCATTTTAGTAATAGTGGTTTATCTATATGGCCTTGGAAGATACTATGAGGTAACAAAAAGAATAAAATAAGAATAATCTTTTATGGTTTGCAAGCTCTATGCTGAACAATAAGTTACTAATTCATCCCTTTTTGGGAGAAACAGGAGATACTTTTTGCTTATTTACAAAAATGTTAGATCACATTTTCTTAATTAAAAAAAAAAAAGTACTTTCCCTATTCCTTATTTCTCCACTCCAAAGTCCACAACAAAATCAATTATTTGCTATTGGTTTCTGTATAGGGCTTCCTTGGTGGCGCAGATGGTAAAGACTCTGGCTGCAATGTGAGAGACCTGGTTCAATCTCTGAGTTGGAAAGATCCCCTGGAGGAGGCATGGCAACCCACTCCAGTGTTCTTGCCTGGAGAATCCCCATGAAGAGAGAAGCAGACTACAGTCCATGGGGTCGCAGAGTTGGACATGACTGAGAGACTAAGCACAGCACAGCTTTTGTATAAATTGCCTAACTTCCCAAAGTCTATTTTCTTATTTGTAAAATAAGGTATGGCTAAAGAACATACAGGCAATTCTGATCAAGGATCAAGAACACACCTAGCCAAAATGTTTTTCTACTAATTCTCTAATACTACTAATATTTTATTAGTATAGGATAAATAAGTGACAGATGAATTATCTGGATCCAGCTTATGGCCTTCATAGAGATGTTGAAATGTCCACCCAAACATATCTGAAGTTTTGTTTTGAAATATTCTGAGCATGGTGGGAAAAAACTCTGAAAACAAGAACAACTTCTTCAAGAAACTAATTATTGTACACAGTATAAAAACCTTACCTCTACAAGATAGTAAAATAAGCTACAAAGCCACAGATATAAATACAATATGTTGTTGGCATAAGAACAGATAAAGTAACAGAACTGAGACAAATTGCTGTTTAAATAATTTTAAAAAAGAAAAATGAGAATGTATTTAAAGTTATTCATGTATTAGTGAACCTCACTCATTTACATTTTGATGTGCTTTCTTGATTGAGGAAAGGGAAATTTTAGCTCTTAAGTGTTCTCTTAAAATTCAAAGTGCAAGAATTTCATGACTGAAATTGTAAAAATAAGTCAGTCTGGGACCTTATGTGTAGTGCTAAATCGCTTCAGTTGTGTCCGACTCTTTGCGACCCTACGGACTGAAGCCGCCAGGTTCCTTTGTCCATGGGCTTCTCCAGGCAAGAATACTGGAGTGGACTGCCTTCTTCTAGGGGATCTTCCCCACCCAGGGACTGAACCCAGGTCTCCTGCATTGGCAGGTGGGTTCTTTTACCACTAGTGCTTCCTGGGAAGCCCCCTGGGTTCTTATATGATACCTCAATATGTGCTCAATAAATACTTTATTGGATGACTCAATCTGTCTTTTCAGATTTATTCTAGGCTTTTTGTAAAGTAGAACTTGAACTTTAAATGGCCCCACAACTATAGGGAAAAATACCAACCTAAGCTAGACTTGAGTTGGTGCTGTTACTGTCTATCCAGACAGCAAATCTCTAAACCAGAATCTAAACCAAGTTTTGTTGTGGGGAAAAAAGTAGTTAGAGGAAAAATCGTTTGGATTCTCAAATCTTAAGTGATGGCCTTTATCCTTTGGCAAATATGTGGATAATACATATACCTGTTTCACTCTAACTCTAGGCCCAAGAGGTCAGAAAACAGAAAAAAATAAAACCTAATTAATTTGTTCAGTGATACAAGATAAACAAGTGACAGATGAATTATCTGAACTGAACTTGCTGCTTCATAGAGATGTTGAAAAGTCCACCCAAACGTATCTTAAGTTTTGTTCTGAAATATTCTGAGAATGGTGGGAAAAGCTCTGAAACAAGCACAGCTTCTTCAAGAAACTAGTTATTGTATGCAGTACAAAAATCTTATCTCTGTAAGATATAAAAATAAGCTACAAAGCCACAGATATAAAAACCGTATGGTGCTGGCAGAAGAACAGAGAAAGTAATAGAACTGAGACAAACCAATGGAAGACATAAAAAACTATCAAAACAGCCCACAAATCAATGAAGAAAATACATACTGTTTGGAAGATGATTCAGAAAAACTGGCTCATAGTACAGAGAAAAACAAAGTAAGATTCCTACTTAATGTCACATCCAAAGATGGACTATAGATGGATTAAAGGCCTAAATATAATAAATAAAATGACAAAGTCAAGAGAAAATAATGTAGGAAGACATCTTTGGGCAATAAGGGTAGGGAAAGACTACAACAAATCCCCTAAAGGGCTAACTACTATGTAACAAAACTAAGGGTTTCTGTTTAACCAAAGTAATGAAAAGTTCATTGACAATGATAATAAGTTAAGATCAAGTATCTGTAATAGCTAAAAATGACAGGACTAATATCAAGATTACAGAACGAACTCCCACAAGTTACCAGGAAAAAGCCAGCAAATCTCAAAGAAAAAACAAAGAATATGTATAGGCAATTCACAGAAAAGGAAAGCCCAAGGACTATCATCATTGCTACCATAGAGAAATGCAAATGAAAGTAAGATATTCTTTACACCAATACTGGCAAAAAGTGCAGTAAGTGTTAGAAAAGAATAGAGATAGTGATGGTGAGAGTGTAGACTGGTCAAAGTATTCTGAGGAGCTAATTATTTGGTAGTAGTCAAAACCAGTATAGATATGTCTCATGTAACTGTTTGAGGTTATTTACTGCAGCATGGTTTTGATAGCTGAGTTGGAGGCAATTTGGGAGATCACCAGCAGGAGAAGGGGATATGTAAAATGTGGCAGATGGAAACCATGGAGTACTACAGAGCAAGCAGAAACAATGGCCTAGATCTGCATGATCCAGTATAGTAGCTGCCAGCCTTACATGGCTTTTTAAACTTAAAATGAAACAAAATTAAAAACTGAGTTCCTTAGTTACAATAACCACATTTCAAAAATTCAACAACTACCTGTGGCCAGTGGCTACAATTTAGACAGCACAGTTTAGAACTTTTTTTTTTATGTTCAACACTTTTTTTTAAATTTAATTTAATTTTTTAACTTTACAATATTGTATTGATTTTGCCATATATCGAAATGAATCCGCCACAGGTATACATGTGTTCCCCATCCTGAACCCTCCTCCCTCCTCCCTCGCCATACCGTCCCTCTGGGTCGTCCCAGCGTACCAGCCCCAAGCATCCAGTATCGTGCATCAAACCTGGACTGGTGACTCGTTTCATATATGATATTATACATATTTCAATGCCATTCTCCCAAATCATCCCATTTCCATCACTGAAGTGGTGGACAGTGATGCTTGAGATGAACACAAAGTAACCTGGATATTTCTTAAAAATAGGGCCGAGAGGACTTCCCTGCTGGTCCAGTGGTTAAGAATCTGCCTGCCAACGCAGGGGACACAGGTTCAATCCCTGGTCTGGGAAGATCCCACATGCGGTGGAGCAAGTAAGCCCATGGGCCACAACTACTGTGCCCTAGAACCTGCAAGCCACAACTACTAAAGCCTATGCTCTGTAACGAGAGAAGCTACCAGAACGAGAAGCCTGTGCACCACTAGAGAGTAGTTACCACTCACTGTGACTAAAGAAAGCCCACACAGCAAGGAAGATGCAGTGCAGCCAAAAAAAAAAAAAATTATGCTGAGAAATCTGACAAATGTTATGAAATGGGAATGACATCTGTATCGTTAAATTATAGAATTTAAAATATATATATATATATGAACACACAAACAAAACCATAACACCAATCATATGAGGTAGGCAAATGGCAGAAATAAAGATACCAAGGGGAATATATAAATAAAGCAGGAGTATCTGGGAAGGATGGACCAAAAAGGCTGATGAACCATATTAAAGATTATAAATAACCTCCTGAGGTAGTACAACAACAAATGTAAGCCAAGTGTCCCTGAGAAAATGGTAAACTTCAAGTCTCTATGTCTACAATAACAGAAATTGTTTAGGAAGGAAAGGGAATTATTCATATTCACGTTGCCTACTACTTTTCACTTAAAATATACTCATCTTTATCAGCCTCAATCTAGATTCAGAACTAGCTATGAATACTTCACTATAGAGCTTTTCTCAGGGAAGAATGAATGTTTACAAGAATAAAAGGTGAAACAAGTTACTCAATTGCCGCCCATACTTTACAATGAGTTACTGTATGTGTAACTCTCTGCACAGAGTTATTTTGATAAAACGTGGCAAATTTTATATAAGTGGCACTAGATCGGCTCACACCATTTTTAAAAAGTGAATTCAGTTTAATTTTTTTTGTATTTTTTCAATTTTCAACAATTAGGAACTTTAGAAGTAAAGAGAATTTCTAGGAATTAAACATAAGAAGCTGAAAGTAACAGTTTGATACTGCTCAGCAAGGACTTTTCAGAAGAATGAATTAAAATGTCCTTACACGATTTTTATTAACAAAAGTAGAAAAATCTGAAACATTTACTGCTCAGAAAGTTTCCTTTCCTTTTGTCAGCTCTGTACCAATCTTACGCAGGTGGTAAGGCTGGTAAGATGGTAGGGCTTCGCTGGTAGCTCAGCTGGTAAAGAATCCGCCCGCCAGACGGAGACCTGGGTTTGACCCCTGGGTTGGGAAGATCCCCTGGACAAGGGAACGGGCTACCCACTCCAGTATTCTTGCCTGGAGAATCACATGGACAGAGGGGCCTGGCGGGCTACAGTCCATGGGCTCGCAAAGACTCGGACACGACTGAGCGATTTTCACTTCACTTTACTCAGGAGAAAATGTGCCAGGCATCAACTCATTTAATTCTCACAACACTATGAGGTAGTATCACAGTCTCCACTTATTAATAACAGATGTTATAAGGGTTAAGTAACTTGCCCAGGTGTTGGATCAGGAATACACAGCATCACAAAATTATGCTACACTATCCATCCATCCTATCTATCACGCCTAAGGATACAGATTTGCATTTACCTGGAGAATTTGACAATGCCACACAGTGGAGTTCCTGGTTCGTGGCTTATAAGCCACACTGCCCGCTGGGCCATGATAAGCCACTAAGGCATCAGCTTATCACTAAGGTGGCCACCGAGGCAGAGCCAAGACGGGCTTTCTCAGGCGTCTTCAGAGCCACCTTCTGCTCCACCGCAAACAGATCGGGCTCAGCAGAGAAGCTAACTTCTTCAGGTGAAGTGACTAAAACCTTTGGGTCTGTCCGGCACAACGCACGCCACAAAAAGTTCCGTGAATCCCCACTTTAAGTCCTCATAAACATATCTCTATCAGCCCAACTACCTTCTTTCTCCAGAGTCCACTTCCGGGACGGTGGCCCGCAAGGATCATAATTCCTCACTCGCTCGCGCGGGGAGCCTTTCTGCAGTTCGCCCGCTGCTCGCCTCCTCGGCTGCCCCTCCCAACAGCTACCCGGGCGCGCGCAGCTCCACTTCCGGCGTACGAGGCGGTGACAATGGGAGCGGCGCGGGCGGCGCCGGGAGGCCTCTGACAGGCGTCTGCGGCTTCGCTTCATGGCCGTTCTCCCGCCCCGCCTGGGCTCTGTGGGGAGCGGGGCGGCCCGCAGCGGCCGGGAGCCGAAGCTGGCGAGCCGAGCGGGGACCTGTGTACCGCGCCGCTGAGGCGCAGCATGTGAAGCGGAGACGGCATCCAGTGCGAGGCGTGCCTCTCAGCCGGCCGGGATGGCCACGACGGCCGAGCTGTTCGAGGTGGGTCTCCGCGGCCCTTCAGGGAGTGGCAGGCCCGGGGTGCGGGCAGAGGAGTGGGCGTTTGCCGCTGCCCGAGAGCAGCCCGACGGAAGGAAGGTGCGACGGCGAAGGAGTGGGGTGGTGGCTCGGGTGTCGGCGCAAGCGGAGCGTGAAAGGGGGGAGGGGTAGCTTGGGGCCCCGGGTGGGGAGGTGGGCAGGGGTGCGAGCCAGGAGTCCTAGCAGAGCAGCGTCGGCTGGAAGGGAGCCTCGGGGTTTGGGCTTTGGAAGATGAGCTCGGGATGGGACGGGCTGACTTAGGGCGCGGAGAGAGGAGGCTGACCCAAGTCTGGCGAGTTCCGTCTTGTCGCCTGGATCCCCGCATGGTATTCTAGGGGGGGGCCCCTTGAGATTGGGACGACAGGGGGCTCTCGTGATTGAGTAATGACTCCGTTAGCCAGTGTTGGAAGCGGCACTTTAGCAGTTTACCCTTTCATTTGAGAAGGCTGTAGTCTCTTTTTAGGACAATAGAGGCCTACTAAACCCTTCCCACTGAAGAAAGTCAAAACTAAAACTAACATTTGTGTTCGGGTCTTGAGGAGTTGAAGTGTAACATAACCCCCCGAGAATCCTTAACGCGTGAGACATTGACATTCTAATGTGTTTGCTGGACCGTTTTCAGTCTCTAAAACTAAAAATTGAGCCGAGGGGAATCCAGTGTGAGAAGCTGTGATGCTTGAGATAATAGAAGAGGAATATTTTAATTGGACCACCTAACAACAGGGTATCTCCTTTTGTAAAAGAAATGAAAGCTGAGATGTGAAGGAGAGAGAAGGATGGACCCTTTTTGTGTGTGCTTATGTTTCATACTGAGTAACAAAAGTGTAGGTAATAATTAAGAAGACAATAATTAAGTTGACAATAGATAATTTCTCCATAGGTGAAAATTGGATTCTTTTTTCTGCGTAAGATTCAGCAGGCTTTATTTTGTTATTTGGGGTGTTTTGTTTCTTTTTTTTTGGCTTAAAATTTGAATGCCACAGCTTTTGTAACAACTGGGAGCTTTTCATTTGTTAGTGTTAATTTAACTATGTTTTGGAATTCTGTCAGCTTTTGGATAGATAATGCATTTGTTGAGGAATAGTGTATGCTATTGTTATAATAAATTGTAATAAAATAGTAATTTGTGAGTGAAGGAGTATAATTATTAGAAAGAATTGGGAAATATTAATTATATTTTCTTAGATTTAAGTGTAGGGACATATATATATTGCATTAATTTCTCTAACTCCAAAATTGTGCCATTTGTTTAGTGATTGACAGGAGCAGGGAGACCTTCTTTTTGCTAAAAGCTTTTACTGTGTGTTCCTGAGCCAGATACTAATTTATGAAGTTGAAATCTTTCATGAAATAGGGAACCAGCCAGCTGTTAATATACAGAAAACTGTTAACTTTGTCATACTGTTCATAAGATATTAACCTTTGGGCTTATGAATTCCCAGTTGTCTCTTTTTCTTTAAATGTTTGATCATATGAGTCCGCATATACTTCCTTGAAAATGTATTTGATTTTTGTTCTGCATGGGGGAAGGAGAGGAAATAGAGAAATATGTGTAGTTTATTTTGCTTTCTCATGTCTTGCCATTTACTAAGGTAGTTAAACTAAATTAGGGTCTGAGTTAATGCAATGACATCAGTTATGAGAGCAGGGAATACTTAATAGTGATAATACAGACAACTAGTCCTGTGTCCACAGGGTTTATAGAGTGCCCTTGATTGAACATGCTTGTGGATCTTAACACATGTGACTTTTCTCTTTGCTGACCATGTGTAATTTGTTGCTTCATCAAAATTAAAAGCGTATTACATTAATAGTTAAAATTAAATGTTAATAGGAATGATAAGTGTATTTATCTTTTCAGCCCTACAGTGGATTCCTACCCTTGAATAAGTTTTCACCGCCAAGTAGAAAGTTGGTCTGTTTGCTTTACAGGGAGAAGGAAAAAAGAAAAGAACCGAACTTTAGCTATCGCTGCCATTTCCTGTTGCTATTGTCTTTAGAAGATAGCTTGTAGGACAAATCAGGGAGTGCCTTTTTTTCTCTTACTTTCCTTCCTTAGTCACAGCTGGAGAACTATGGAAAACAGGTTAGGATGTAGTCAAGGATATTTAGTTTTTATGCATCCTGGCTTTAATGCACCAATAAATTGGATTGTGCCTTAATTTTTTCACACTGAAAAAGAAGTTAAAGCAAAATTATGCTTTGCATCTGTGAAATATCTTAAGTGTTAACCCTGTTTCTTTTAAAATCTTGTTGATCCTGTGAGACTTCTTTTTGACATAAACACTTTCATACAACAAAAGCAAACTACATGATATTTCCTCAGTTGACAGAAATGATTTAAAAGTTCTGTCTGCAGTGTTTCTAAATGATCACCTCAGGATGGACATTCTAAAAAGAGTTCATATGTGGTTTGTGTTATGTCTTCTACATATAAAAAGTGGCTGGAATAGTAAATTTTTTCTCTGTTGTCATAAGTATTCTTCTCTTTTCACTGCACTGCTGAGAACTTTGTATTCCCTTCTCACTTGCTGTTTTTCTGTCCTGTCATTCTTCTGTTTGGGCAAGTTACCTTTACGGGAGGGGAGGATTCTTTGTTAAGCAGAATCTGTTGAGTACCTACTAAGTTAATGAGGCTTCATGTCTCAAAGAGTTTGCTATATACATATTAATCCTATGAGATGTGAAGAAAAAACACAACTGGTTCAGAGCCCAAAAAAGTTTTGGATATGGGCATGCTTTATTTCATTAGAGATTTACAATATTCCTTGGTATGTTAAAGATTTTAAGAAGTTCATTTCCCAAACTTCTTTGACCATGAGAATGTTTTATTTTCTACAGTTAATTTTGTGAATTCCATGGAACATTGGAAAATGTTGAATTATAAATAGAACTTGCCCTTAATGTTAAATAGGGGGAGAGAAGATAGATATATAGCTACATACTTTTGAAATAAAGTTATAAATGGTGTCAGGGGTCTAGGTAAAGTGCTATAGAAGTTGAAAGGATAGGAAGATTACCTCTAGAAGTGGGAAAGGATTAGAAGGTGGCATTTGAATGAAATACAAAGGACAAATTAAATTTGAGTTTGTGGAACTGGGTGGAGGGACATTCCAATAAAGCAGACCATACAAGTGTAGACCCCAAAAACAAGGGAAGAGTTCATCTTAGTTCATGAAGAATAGCATGCATGAAGACGAGGAGTGGCATGTAAGGGAAGAGTTTTTCATCATTGAGAATTAGGAATTTGATTTTTTTTTCTTTTTTGTAAATGTGGATGCATTAATAATAGTGTTTGAAGTCAGGTAATTGGACTGTGGTGACAATGACTCTTTGACTTCCAGATTAGAATTTGAACAGTGAAGAAGACATTTGTATAAAAACATATTTATGTCTCTTAGATTTACAAAATAAGTTACCCAGACTGAAGACTTATTCAAAAAGATTCTGTTGTTCAGTTAACTAGTTAGTAATGAACATAAAATATACAAGAAAGGACCACTCCTTTACTTTCAAGATGTTGATATGCTACTTGTTTTAGCCATATTAGCTATTAAATACATATTTATGGAACTTGGCCACCGATGATAGTATCATGTATATAAAATGGATTCATTCAGTAAACATTTAGCTTTCCTTAAGCTTTCCTTAAAACTTAGCTTTCTACCCTAGGCCAGAAATCCTTCCAGGTACTGGAATTAAAAGATGGTTTGAGTTAAAAATCTAGTTGAGGGAGTGAAAGGAAAAAAAAAAAAACACATTTCTTCTCTCAACATTTTACCAGTACTCTCAATATTGCTTCACTTCTGACACCAGATGTATGGGGATGGAGATTTTTTTCCCACAACAATTCAGTTTTCCAACAGACACTGACTGGGTTTTCTACAATTCACTCTAATTCTGATACTGTTTACCTGGAGTTAGCTTAAGTCCCACAAAGGGCTCGAAGTTAAGGGCTCAATCTCACAAAAATGCCCCCACTCTGGATACCAATGTTGTCATCTCTGTTTCTGATTGGCCAGCCTTAAATTGGAGGTTCTCATGACCTCCTCTTTGGGTTCAGTAGTTTGCTAGAATGGCTCACAGAACTCAGGAGAACAATTTAGTGACTAGATTACTGGTTTATTAAGAAGCTCAGGAACAACCAGAGGGAAGAGGCGCATAAGGCAGAGTATGGAGGAGTACCGCACTGCCATTCTCTCCTTGGGTGTGCCACCCTTCGAGCAACGTGATGTGCTCCACAACCAGGAATTTCCCTGAACCCCACACTTTAGGGATTTTTATGGAGATTTCATCATGTAGAGAATCAGTTATTCACTCAATCTCTAACCCTTCTCCTCTTCACAGAGTATAGAGGATGAGGCTGAAAGTTCTGGGCTTCTAATCATTCTTTATCTTTCTGGTGACCAGTCGCCATCCAGGAACCCACCAAGAGTTGCTTCAGTAGAGCCAAATGTGCTCCCAGGAGATTCCAAGAGATTTAGGAGTTCTGTGTAAACCACTCCTATCAGCTTTGTCACTCAGCAGATTAGAAGAGTTTTAGGAGGACTGTGTCAGGAACCAGGACCGAAGACCACTGGAACAAAAGCTCTCCTGGCATGCTTATCACTTAGCCTCTTAGTTGTCTTGTGTGTGCTTTCTTTCAGCCTTTCCTTGGGTAGGATGAATCCCATTTTGCTAGCCTGAAACAAAACATTTGTAGTGCTTTTCAAAAGAATTAGTATTCAATAAATGTAATTCATTTAAATCCACCACAAAACACAGTCTCATGAAAATAAAATCAAATGTGGTTAAAAGGAGAAGCCAAATGGGTACAATTCATTTAGTTCCAGTGCTGGAATTGCATAAAGCTCGTGTTTGGTTTCTAGTAGAGTCTTGAATTTATAGCACCATAGAATGCCTATTTTTTATTTCTGGAGTGGAGCATGGTGGTCCTGTCTTTTTTTGGTTTTGGATATAAGGGGCAAATCTTGATTTTCAAGGTCCTCAGCAGGGGATTTGGCTATGGGCAAGCAAGTGTCTTGAATTATTGTGCATCTGCCATGTGCTCAATGTTATTCTGTTGACCACAGCTGGAAAGTAAGAGAAATAGATGACAAAACCTGCCCTTGCTTTCAATTTAAGTGTAAGAAGAGAGAAACTTACAGATGTTACTGCTTCTGCTGCTAAGTCACTTCAGTCATGTGTGACTTGGTGTGACCCCATAGACGGCAGCCCACCAGGCTCCCCTGTCCCTGGGATTCTCCAGGCAAGAACACTGGAGTGGGTTGCCATTTCCTTCTCCAATGCATGAAAGTGAAAAGTGAAAGTGAAGTCGCTCAGTCGTGTCCGACTCTTAGCGACCCCATGGCCTGCAGCCTACCAGGCTCCTCCATCCATGGGATTTTCCAGGCAAGAGTACTTGAGTGGGTTGCCATTGCCTTCTCCCGCAGATGTTAGTATAAAGCAATAAATGACAAAATGGAAGTGTTACTGGTATTAAATACTATTCTGTGTTGGGATTTGAATTTTTAAGCCCCGTGTGCATGTGTGTACATGTGCTTAGTTGTAGCCAACTCTTTGCAACCCCATGGACTGTACCCTGCCAGGCTCTTGTGGTCCATGGGAGTTTCCAGGCAAGAATACTGGAGTGAGTTGCCATTTCCTTCTCCAGGGGATTTTCCTGACCCAGGAATTGAACCCTGGTCTCCTGCATTGCAGGCAGATTCTTTATGAAGTGGGCCACCAGGGGAGCCCTTTCAGCTTCATGGGGATTGTTTAAGAGTGAAGGAATCAGTTGAGATAATCTAGGGGAAAAAATGCTTTTCCCACAAGTATCCTTGTGGATTGAGTAACTTGATCACAGGTAAGGAAGCAGAAGTAACATGAGTTTGAAGAGAAGATGAGAGTAGGCTTGTGGTAGTGTGCCTGTTCATTTTGGGGTGCAAAGAAATTAGGTTAGGTAGTTTTGGAGAAGGAAATGGCAACCCACTCCAGTGTTTTTGCCTGGAGAATCCCAGGGATGGGGGAGCCTGGTGGGCTGCCGTCTATGGGGTCGCATAGAGTCGGACACGACTGAAGCGACTTAGCTTCAGTAAAATAAGAACTTAAAAGGGTAGATTTAAGAGTGTGAACATCATAGTTTTGAAATTGCATAGGGAAGTTTCTGACTAAAAGTGAATAGTGTTTTAAAGATTAGTTTGACAGTGGTCTGTTACATAGTGAATTTAAGAAAAGTACTTTCTACAGGAAGTACCTGAACCTACTTGTTAGTTGGCTTTAATAGGACCCAGAAATACTTCTTCCTGAAATCCTCTGAGCCTTTTTTTTTTTTTTTTTTTAACCTTGGTAAGTGAAAATATTATAGGTTCTTTGAGTTTGTAGGTGGCTGTAACAATGGACATGGGTTTGGGTAGACTCCAGCAGTTGGTGATGGACAGGGAGGCCTGGCGTGCTGTGGTTCATGGGGTCGCAAAAAGTCGGACACGACTGAGTGACTGAACTGAACTGTAACATATTTTATTGAATATTTTTGAGAAAGTTTAGTTGGATTTTCTCAAGGAGAAAGTGTTAAATTAGGGATTTATGTTCCTGTTCAAGGGCTTGAGGTCTTAATTTTTAATAGAAATGACTACAAACCCTATATTTTTATTACAATTGGTAATAAAGAATATGAAACTTATAAGAATATGAAATCAGTTTAACAGATAAACATACTAATAAATTATGTAAAGTTTGTCTTCCCTGGTGGCTTAGTGGTAAAGAACCCACCTGCCAGTGCAGGAGATGCTGGTTTGATCCCTGGATCAGGGAAATGGCAACCCACTCCTTTTTTCTTACCTGGGAAATCCCATGGACAGAGGAGCCTAGCGAGCTACAATGTATGGGGTGGCAAAGAATCAGTCACAATTTAAGTGACTGAGCATGCATGCAAAGTTGAATTTAACATGATAGTATCTTTGTAGTACATACTTAGATCGTTTTGGCTGATTTTGCTTTTAATTACTATAGAAAAATAGAGATTAAGATATACCTTTGTTAGATTCATGAAATTCTAGAAGATTTTGAGGGGAATTGTTTACAGGTATCTTTGAGAATCCTCAGGAGGAGTTGGTCATTTAGAGGTCTTGAAGAATTTGTTAATTTGCCTCTTTTTCTCATTGTAAATGCCTTTGCAATGCTAAGTATTAATAAGTTACTGGGATTTATTTAGTTTTATAAGCAGAAAAGATTTTTTGTTTTTTCAAAACTTCCATTTTTTAAAAATCAGCAACTGATTTATCTTTAACTCTTGTGATAATTTGATTGCCTCTGAAGATAAAACCTACATTTCACTTCCAGGATACTGTTCTCTCCTAGTAGTTCCTCCTCCTCTACTGGTCCCTCTTATTTTGTCTCTTGATGGTTTCCTTTCCTCTTCCTATTTCCACATGTTGGCATGCCCTTCTTCCTGGGTGATCTAATCCAGTTCTGAGGTTTTAAATAACTTTAAAATTATATCTAGCACCAGTTTCTTCCCTGTAATACAGCTTATTTTTCTGACCATGTGCTTTACATTTTCACATGTATATCAGATTGGCATCTTCCGCATATAATATGCAGAATAGAGCTCTTGTTTCCCCACTCGCTTTTCCATCTCCTTCCCAGTCTCAGTAAATGGTACCACTCACTGTTCATACAGTTGTTCTGGTTGCAACCTTTACGAGTCATCATGATTCCCTTTTAAAATTTCTTGCCACATCCAGTTTATCAGCATTCAGTTCACTCACTGTATCAGTTCAGTTCAGTCGCTCAGTTGTGTCTGACTCTTTGCGACACCACGGACTGCAGCACGCCAGGCTTCCCTGTCCATCACCAACTCCCGGAGCTTGCTCAAACTCACATCCATCGAGTCGGTGATGCCGTCCAACTATCTCATCCTCAGTTGTCCCCTTCTCCTCCTGCCTTCAATCTTTCCCAGCATCAGGGTCTTTTCCATTGAGTCAGTTATTCACATCAGGTGGCCAAAGTATTGGAGTTTCAACTTCAGAATCAGTCCTTCCAATGAATATTCAGGACTGATTTGCTTTAGGATAGACTGGTTTGATCTCCTTGTATTCCAAGGAACTCTCAAGAGTCTTCTCCAACACCACAGTTCGAAAGCATCAATTCTTTGGCGTTCAGCTTTCTTTACAGTCCAACTCTCACATCCATATGAACAGATCCTTTAAAAGGTCATGAACCTGGCGATATGACAGCATCCTTACATTGCTACTTTGATCTGAGTCATTAGCATCTCTTGACTAGACTACTACAATGTTGCAGGTTTTCTCAGAGAAGCTGACTTTAAGACAGTTTAGTCCCATGGACGGAGGAGCCTGGTGGGCTGCAGTCCATGGGGTCGCTAAGAGTCGGACACAACTGAGCGACTTCACTTTCACTTTTCACTTTCATGCATTGGAGAAGGAAATGGCAACCCACTCCAGTGTTCTTGCCTGGAGAATCCCAGGGACGGGGGAGCCTGGTGGCCTGCCGTCTATGGGGTCACACAGAGTCGAACACGACTGAAATGACTTAGCAGCAGCCGCAGTAGCCGTGGGCAGAATATTTATTAGAAAGTACCCTTGGGGTGAGTATATGTGAAAGGACAGGGTAGATAAGCAAAATTGGGTCTTAGGAGAAATAGCAGTACAGTGCTGACCCAGCAACAGTGTTGATAGTTCCTGTGGGGAGTTCTGAAACTAAAATTACCTGTCAGAGTTGCCCTGATTTATACTCAAGTGGTCAGGCCTTTATATCCTTGTCTTAGTAATTAGATAGAGACCACATTGGCTTTCCCAGGTGGTGCAGTGGTAAAGAATCGGCCTGCCAGTGCAGGAGACGCAAGAGACCGTGTTTGATTCCTTTGTCGGAAAGATCCCCTGGAGTGGGAAATGACAATCTGCCCCAGTATTCTTGCCTGGGAAATGCCATGGAGAGAGGAGACAGTCCATGGGGTCGCAAAGAGTTGGACACAACTGAGCAGACACAGACAACATTGGGAAAAGTATGGCATTGAGTGAAGGAGCTCTGTGCAGCTGAAGGATCCCTGAAAATACCGCCAGGTGAATGCTCTGCTGGCAGCACTGCTGGCAGCTAGAGCGTGACCCTTCTTGAAGGAATATCTGGACTACACATCTGTGTTCCCTGCAGAACACTCCTGTGCCACTAAGCTCCATGTTTTCATGTACATTGGTGGGGGGAGGAGACAGGTAGCTCTTCTAGCACTCCATTTGGGGTTCTTACCCTGGAGGAAAATTAGAAGTGGGTTGAGTGGCAGAGTCATCTTGTCTACCTGGTTATTTATTCTTCTTCCATAGTAAATGTCTCCTTGTGGATGTTAACATGTGATACTAAGATCTTCATACTTCATGCCCAGTCTCATGTGTCCATTCACGTGCGTCAACCCCAGATTTCCCTGTTCTCTTTCTTCCAGTCTTTCTCCTCTGATAGCTAGGTCCTTGGCCACTATCCATGAGTCCATGTATATTCTAACTAGGTCAGTTTTCTGACCACCCATGAGGATGAACAGTCATTGCCTTTTGGGAGGATATTTTTCTTGTCACCGAGTTTCAAGGCCACCGCTGAGGGAAGTTGTGATTGCAGCTGCTGTTCATTTTTATTTGATACCAACATGCTTAGCCAACTCTTGATGAAGCAAGCTCATGCTTTTCCTTCTCTATCATCTGGTTTCAAGTGATTCCCATAAGGCCATACATATGAATTAAGGGAAGCATGCTCGTGCAATAGTAGTGAAAAACATGGGCTACCTGCTTATGCAGTTTGCTTTCTGGCTCTGTTCTTGTTTGATCCTGGGGTTACTACTTCCATCTTATGATGAATAGTTTCTGGATCTATTTAACATCATGATTTCTTGAGTCCATTGGAACCTTATGACCCCATGGATTATACCTCACCAATGTGGCCTTGGATTAAATACCCCCTTGTATCATAATTTCTCAGGTATAAAACTAGGCTATATTAATAGAACCTACCTCATAGACTTGTTAAGTATGTATTAAATAAGATTGTAAGTGCTAGGCACAGATTTAGCACATAGTAAACACTTTTAAAAATTGGTCATTACCGTCTTATTTAGAAGTCTTTCATGTGTTTGTCAGACTTTCTAAAGTTCTGAGTAGCTCTAAGCATAAGTTCCTTTGAGTCATTGTTTCTCAATTTGTGCTTGTAAATTAAGATTTGTTAAACATGTCAACTCTTTTGTCTCAAGTGAGGTAGACTCAGGTATGATTATGTAAATATGTTTGCTAAGAGTCAGAGAAGACAATGGCACCCCACTCCAGTACTCTTGCCTGGAATATCCCATGGACAGAGGAGCCTGGTAGGCTGCAGTCCATGGGGTTGCTAAGAGTTGGACATGACTGAGCGACTTCACTTTCACTTTTCACTTTCATGCATTGGAGAAGGAAATGGCAACCCACTCCAGTGTTCTTGCCTGGAGAATCCCAGGAACGAGGGAGCCTGGTGGGCTGCCGTCTATGGGGTCACACAGAGTCAGACACGACTGAAGTGACTTAGCAGCAGCAGCAGCAGCTAAATGAGTAAATTGTATTTTAGAGGGTCAGAATATTTACTTTGCAGAATATCTAACTCATCCTTATGATTTAATCATCAATCATGTCAGCACCTGGGTAAACTGAATTTATTTATTTATTTGCAGTTATTCCAAAATACTGGCATATTCCCCATGTTATTTAATACATCCTTGTAACATATCTTACATCCAATAGTTTGTACTTCCCGTTACCCTACCCTGATACTGTCCTCTTCCCTACCATTGGTAACCACTAGTTTGTTCTCTATATCTGTGAGTCCACTTCTTTTTTGTTATATTCATTAGTTTGTTATATTTTTTAGATTCCCCATTATAAATGATTTTGTACAGTATTTGTCTTTCTCTGTCTGATATATTTCACTTTCAGCATAATGCCCTTCAGGTCCATCTGTGTGGCTGCAAATGGCAAAATTTCATCCTTTCTTATGTGCTGGGTAGTGTTTCATTGTATCTATATACTGCACCTTCTTTATCAGTTCACCTGTTGATGGACACTTATATTGCTTTCATATCTTGGCAATTGTAAATAATGCTGCTATGAACATTGAGGTGCATATATCTGCACAAATTGCTGTTGTTGTTATTGTCTTTTCAGATATATACCCAAGTATGGAATTTCTGGGTCATATGGTAGTCCTGGGCTTCCCTGGTGGCTCAAATGGTAAAGAATCTGCCTGCAGTGAGGGAGACTTGGGTTTGATCCCTGGGTCAGGAAGTTCTCCTGGAGAAGGAAATGGCAACCCACTCCATTATTCTTGCCTGGAGAATTCCATGGACAGAGGAGCCTGGTGGGCTACAGTCCATGGGGTCCCAAAGAGTCAGACATGACTGAGCAGCTAACATACATGGTAGTTCTATTTTTTGTTTTTTTGAGAAATCTCCATACTGTTTTCCACAGTGGCTGCACCAATTTTTATTCCCACCAGCAGTGTACAAGGGTTCCCTTTCTCCACATCCTGGCCATCATTTGTTACTTGTGTTCTTTTTGATGATAGAGGAGAAGGCAATGGCAACCCACTCCAGTACTCTTGCCTCGAAAATCCCATTAATGGAGGAGCCTGGTAGGCTGCAGTCCATGAGGTCACTGGGGGTCAGACACGACTGAGTGACTTCACTTTCACTTTTCACTTTCACGCATTGGAGAAGGAATGGCAACCCACTCCAGTGTTCTTGCCTGGAGAATCCCAGGGACGGGGGAGCTTGGTGGGCTGCCGTCTATGGGGTCGCACGGAGTCGGACACGACTGAAGTGACTTAGCAGTAGCAGTAGCCATGTTGAGCATCTTTTCATGTGCCTTTTGGCCATCTATATGTCTTCTTTGGGAAAACGGCTATTCATTTCTTCTGCCCATTTTAAAATCTGATTTGAACTGAATTTTTTAAAAGTAGCTAGCAGTTTTGCTTTTCAAGCCTTGATCATATCGGATGTTTATATTTCCTAGAACTGTATTACTATGGCTGCTATTTCTCAGTTATTTTGACCACTATGAAAGAACCTTTTAAAAAGAGTCTTTAAAATTTTTTTAAAAACTATTTATGTTGTTATGTGTTCTTGCTGCTGCTGCTAAGTTGCTTCAGTCGTGTCCGACTCTGTGCGACCCCATAGACGGCCTCCTACCAGGCTCCTCTGTCTCTGGGATTCTCCAGGCAAGAACACTGGAGTGGGTTGCCATTTCCTTCTCCAATGCATGAAAGTGAAAAGTGAAAGTGAAGTCGCTCAGTCGTGTCTGACTCTTAGCGACCCCATGGACTGCAGCCTACCAGGCTCCTCCGTCCATGGATTTTCCAGGCAAGAGTACTGGAGTGGGGTGCCATTGCCTTCTCCTGTGTTCTTGCTACTTGATGTTTATTTTTTAGCAATAACTGATATTAACAATAATAAAAATTATAGTTTTCTTTAAAAATATGTACAGTTTGAAACTTGATCATGGATTTTATGTATACAAGGCATGTGACAGTTTATCAATTGTCTGATAAAATTATTGGCTTGTATTTTTGATGCCATATGACTATAAGGAGAAATGTTAAAAGACAAATCAGTGATGTGCATGTGCCTTCATGTGGCAGTTTTCACCTTTTTAGCTTCACCTCTTATTCTCACCACCTAAACTGTAGGCACAAGGAGCTATTTGTAGTTTCCCAAAGTTGCTATTAAGTGTTATATAGCAGTGGAAACAGCAATTTAAATCTCAACTCTGCAGTGTACAGCTTGCGTTATCTTGGGCAAGTAAGTATCCTAAGTCTCAGCTTCCTCATTATAAACTGGGGATAAAATAGGACCTCTGGTCTTAACTGCACACAGTGAATGTTAAATGATTATGTGAGCCGTTATTCTCGTTGGTGTTCCTCCTCTTTTTCCGATGGTTATTGTTCTGACTGAAGCTTATCCTCTCAGTCCTCCTCCCATATCAGACTGGTAAGCCATTCTCTCAAATTCCAATGTGATGATGATGGTGATGATGATAAAAAGACAGGTTATCATCTATGGGTTTTAACTGTCATTTCTCTCTACATCCTTCCATATGTGGTATTTGTGATCTAGTCCATTTTCCTCTAATGGGTTAAGCTCTATCTTCTCTTTCCCTAATGGTCTGGAGAACTGTTCCATTTTTTTTCTGGCTGACTTTTCTTCTTTCCTCTGGTCTCAGCTAAAGTGTCATGCTCTCAGAAAGTAAGACTGTTGCAATACTCACTCTTTATACCAGTCTTCTTTCATTTCCATCTTCCCTTCATCTCTGTTGCTGTTTTTAGAGCATTCAGGAATTTCTTTCCCCCACATTTATCACAATTGTGATTAGTTATTTCTGTAATTACTGTTTAAGGTTTGTATCCTTAGTAGAAGATCATTTCTGTGAGAACTTGCAGAGACTTGTGTATAGAATTCACATCTGTATTCTTAGTGCCCGCCACAGTGCTCAACACAAGAGTAGTTGTTTACTAAACATTTGCTGAATTAAGAAATATCCTTTTTCCATCACTCAACTACCTATTGAGTTAACAACTCACTCAGCAATGTTAGTACTGAAGTTTGTGCACAAATTTTAAATTTTAATTGTCACGTACTATTACTGTATTCTTTAATACTTTTTCCCTGTTCATGTTGTAAGTTTCTGAAGGGTGCCATTTGTGTTATATACATCTTTTTATTCCAAAGCCTAACAGACTGCTTGGCAGTGGACATTTTATTGTTCAGTGAATGTTCATCAATGAAAATATGTTTTTAAAATATGATTAAGAATGGAAAGTTTTACAGATACAAAAATTCAAACTGAAATCACCAACAAATGCTATCAGTTTAAGTTACATGCTAAGTGTGAGGCAATATATATGATACCTGTTTATATGAAATAGGGTAATATGGAAACTATGTAAATTCATGTGTTAATATTATGTTTAAAAAACACATTATCGGCTGATAGTGAACATTTGAATGATAATTTTCTTAATTGGGCCTTCTATTCTGATTTTTTTTTAATTCTTTTTTTCTATAAAGTTTAGAACATTTTTGTCTTGCTATTTTAATATTAAATATTATATGTGAGCATTTTTTCTCATTTCATTAAATTTTTTTACAACATGATTTTAATAGGAACATAATTTTTTATCCTATAAATTGACTATAATTTTTCAATAATGATTCTGTTGATATTTCTGTAAGTAACTTTTCAGCATTATACATATTACAGAAATTTTGCATTCATATCTACTTTTTCCCTTAGAATTTTAAAAGTAGAATTACTGGGTTAAATAGTGTGAGCATTTGTAGACCTGTTGACGTTACCAAAATGTTGCTTATTGCCCTCTAAAAATATTGTACCTTTTAACATTTCTAACAATAATGAGCCCACTCCAGTGTTCTTGCCTGGAGAATCCCAGGGACGGGGGAGCCTGGTGGGCTGCCGTCTATGGGGTTGCACAGAGTTGGACACGATTGAAGTGACTTAGCAATAATGAGAGTGTGAATTTCAGCCTACCTGCCCCTGTATTGCATATTGTAATTAAGGAAATACTGTATTTAAATACTGTAATTAAGGAAAAAGAAAAAACATTGTCAGTGAGGCCCCCAAAAAGTAATAACTTGACCTTATTTGATTTCTAGTGAAGCTTTATATGTTTCATGTTTCTTGGCCATTTTTATTTCTTCTATAAATTGTTTCTTTGCTCACTTTTCCACTAGTTTGTTCCTGCTTATCAAACTCTTTAATATCCTAATTTTCATTAAATGATTTGTTTATTGAAGACTTTTTAAATAGAAAAAGCTTGTACATTTTAATAGATATATTTAACTAGTAGTTTAATTTCAGTTCTCACATAGTATTACCTATTTCATTTTTGTAAGTAGTAGTAAGTTATGTATGAAACTTTTAAAAGAACATTTATTTTGTAAACTAGGAGCCTTTTGTGGCAGATGAGTATATTGAACGTCTTGTATGGAGAACCCCAGGAGGAGGCTCTAGAGGGGGACCTGAAGCTTTTGATCCTAAAAGGTGAAGTAAAATTTTTTTTTCATAGACCCAATCTAGTACAAGTTTGTGTCTGGAACAGAGGTGACTGTTGGAATTCCTTTCAATATTCATGAAAAGGGAGTTAACAACTGACCAATAAAAGGAAGAAGCATTAGAAGCTTGAGATTTATTTTTTTTCCTTTTATGTTTCTTTTATTTTAGAAAAGGACTTTAAGTGACATGGGGGAAGGGATTTTATTGCATTATGAGAATTTAATCTTTTCTCCAATTAATAATAAATTAGAAATTACTGGTTATACCTCTAAAATAAAACATGTTGAGTATGCCATTTTAAGTATTGTTGTAAATTGGGGGAACAAAACTCACCATACCTCGAATGTACAATATTATGTTTATATAGTACATTTTACCCTTTTGACTATTTCTGTAAAATTGGTTTCATTTCTGGGGGTTAATCTGGAGATTTCCTATGAGGTTTTCATTTATATCAGAGATAATCCCTAACATAATGCTAGAGAGAAAATTAACATGTTCATCCCTACCTCAAGGAATGCTCACTAATGCTTTATTTACAATTATAAGTGGACTGATCAGTTCCTAGTGATCAATTATAGATGGATTGATACATATTCTAATTTTATTTTGTTAGATTATTAGAAGAATTTGTAAATCATATTCAGGAGCTCCAGATAATGGATGAAAGGATTCAAAGGAAAGTAGAGAAACTAGAGCAACAGTGTCAGAAAGAAGCTAAGGAATTTGCCAGGAAGGTACAAGAACTCCAGAAAAGCAATCAGGTAAACTGTTAATTGAATAATGAATATACAGACTTTAATATGTTTATATCCTTTCAGTTTTAAGTTTTTTTTTTTTTAAAGTCTAGTCAAATAGTAATTGTTGAGGTTTCTTTATACTGCTCCCATCTCATGTCATAAAATATTAATTAATTGTTACCAGGCACTCTTGGTGCACTTGTTTGCTACTGAGTGATGGTTTGGGGTTAGAGTACTCCCTTCTTAGGATGGGATGGTATTCAGTACAGTGTGGTCCTTGCTTCCTCTCTTAACAATGCAAATTTTTAAGAATGATACCTCAGCAGACCTGTATTTTTAGGGAGTCATGACTAGCTTGGATATTTAGGTATTTATTTGCATTCTCATTTAATCATAAAGCGAAATAATAATACCAGACCAACTATTGCCTGGATCAGATTTTTCCCTAGAGGAAACCTGGTCTGGGAAGTTTCACAGAAGTTGTGAGGCAGATACCCTAATGAGAATGCTAGTGTAACTGGGAAAAGCAGATGCAGGACTCTTCCTCAGTCCATTTTGGAGAAAAACTAGACCATTAGCATTAGGGTGACTCTGGGGTACATAGGCCAAGCTTCTTAGCCATTCTTACTTCTTAGGCCCTAGACTTAATCAGGAACCTCTGAACCTCTTTCACATCCTGAGCCTGATGTGGAACTTGATTGACCTTTAATTAGAAGTGTAGTTAGAAGAGCATGTTTAGCATTGCTGCCTTGTAGGGGTTGTTTGTTCTTGAGTATTAAGGATTAGCAAGCTGATTTCTACTCAGTTTTCATATGTTTAGATTCCTTCACTTAAGCCTGTATAACTGTTAGAAAATATTTAATAAATATTATTTATTAATAGATTAATAAATATTTATTAATATTTAATAAAATAGTGTCTTGTTTACATAAGATAATGTATTTTTAAGTAGTTAAAGTAATAGGTTCAAAATACTTCTAATGCAAATTCCCCTTGGTAATAACAATAGTATTAATAGTTAATCTGGGTTCTCTGATTGTATTTTATGCTCGTGCATGTTTCTCCTAGGTTGCCTTCCAACATTTCCAAGAACTAGATGAGCACATCAGCTATGTAGCAACCAAAGTCTGTCACCTTGGAGACCAGTTGGAGGGGGTAAACACACCCAGACAACGGGCAGTAGAGGCTCAGAAGTTGATGAAATACTTCAATGAGTTTCTAGATGGAGAACTGAAATCTGATGTTTTTACAAATTCTGAAAAGGTGAGCACTGTCAGAAGGATAAAAGCATGTAATAACATTACTAATAATGCTCTAATTATGAACTACAATTGCTGCTTTCCAGAGTCAGACTTCAAATCACTGAGTAGCTGACTTATTAAAAGTCTTTATTCTGAAAAATACACTTGCCAACAAAATTTATATTCAAATTTTTAGTTGGATTTCCTGGTATTTTGTTTATGAAATGTGTATGGTTTAGAAATATTTAACTATGTTAATAAGTATTTCTTTTTCATAATTGACTTTTAATATTAAAAGAATTTAATAGTCATATTCCCCTGGGTGAGGGGGTGGTGTGACCCTAAATCATTTACAAACTGAACTATATTTCTGTAAAAGAAATTCAGAGCTTCTAGTTTTTGTTACTTGAATAAAGTTCTTTTATAAAAATTAAAGCATAGTTTGGATCAAAAAGAATTGAAAAATCTGAATTAATTATTCATGTTAATCTTTTTCATAGCACTAGTCACTTAATCCTGGTCTAAGGTTGTATGGTATTGGTTACTCTACAATCTTGGGAGAAGGTTATTCAGCTCATTTTCTTCCCCTCAGGGGGAAAAAAATTAAGAGTGCATGAAAAAATAGACATTCTTATGAATAGTATATGCACATAGTAATAACATTGTCTATTAATATGTTGAATACAGTCTTCCAGAATATTTTCCAGGTTTACTCCATGGGATATCTCAGGTAGTGGAATGTTAAAAGCTAAGTTGTATTGAAGTTCACTTTGAATTAAGCAACACATTGTTTTGTGAGTAGGAAATATATGGATTTATTGAGTTTATAATTTTTAGAGATCTTTGAAAGAAATGCTTATATGTGTGGAGAATATCCCTCTATAGAAAAGACAGTATTTTAAATAATGAGTTCCAGGAATTATATTTATAATATAAAGTAGAGCTGTAAGATTAATATCAAGGACATAATCATACCTAAACTCTTGTAAAACACTGGCAGTATCTAGCTTTTATACATTCATGTGATTCTCACACACTCACACATACACATAGGGCTTGAACACCAAACTGTTTTTCAGGGTACAGTTTTGTTTTGTTTGAATGTTTTTGTTTTGTTTCCTACATGAAACATACATATTTCTAATGTGTTATAAAAGTATATATTAATATATATATTTTTAAAATTGTTTTTTAAATATATATATATAAAATTGTATGTAATTCAAGTCTTATACCTTGGGTTACCTTGGATTATACCTGTTGGATTGTAGAGTATATTTATGCTTTGTTATAAACAAAATGCAGATATTTTACCCAGTGTGAGTTGGTCTGTTTATTTCATGCAGCTCAAGGCAGCCATTTAGAATCTAGAGAAAAGTAAATATTTTAAAATGGAATGATTACATGTGTGTGTGTGTGTGTGTGTGTGTATGCTCAGTTGTATCCTACTCTTCTGCTACGGACTGTAGCCCACCAGACTCCTCTGTCCATGGGATTCTCCAGGCAAGAACACTGGAGTGGGTTGTCATTTCCTTCTCCAATGCATGAAAGTGAAAAGTGAAAGTGAAGTCGCTCAGTCGTGTCCGACTTCTAGTGACCCCATGGACTGCAGCCTACCAGGCTCCTCCGTCCATGGGATTTTCCAGGCAAGAGTACTGGAGTGGGGTGCCATTGCCTTCTCCGTCACTTGGTCACTAGCTGTCTAATTTTTGAGGAATAAGTACAGACTTAACAGCGTTTAAGCTAAGTCCTCTTATTTTCTTTCTTTTGTGTCACTCTCTCCCATATCTCATTTTGTTTCATCTTGTTTCTTTTTTTCTTATACTTTAGTCCTCTTTTCACAATTGTCTTTTTTTCTCTCATGTCTCCCATAGATTTTGGGTTACTGTTGAGTCATTATTTTTGGCCTGGTACTGTCACAGTTAACTACACTTAGGAACCTCATATATGGTACTAGATTGCTCATTATTAGGTAAACTTCTGGCTGTTTCACTTTCTGCACTGTGTACCAGCCACCTTGCCAGTGGAAAGAAAAGGAAAATCACCCATGTCGGTGTGTGATTGTGGAAGGAATTAGAATGGGAAAAGATAACACATCTTAGTCCTTTTTCTTCCTGCTCCATAGTCATTTTTGCTGTTTTTTTTTTTTAATCTTTGCTTTTCAAAATCTTCTAATTTTCTTCTCTGGGGGAAAAAAAAACAATTTTATGTCCATAGTATGTATTCCCTCTTACCTCCATCTTTACAAAGTATGTTAGTTGTTTTTCTTCTTAGAATCACAACTTAACGTTCTCCATGTAGATAATGCCTGGTGGCCCTGATTATCTTTAACATGTTAGCATTGGGTGGTCTGTCACCTCACGCTGACATCAGTAGCAGATGTAAGCAGGTTATTAGATTGTGGTTTTGAAAACTTCTGTGCCTAGTGTATATTTTAACTGACAGATGACTTTAAGAACTACTGTGCTTGAAATAGTTTTTGTAAAATAATTTGGTAATTTGATAAAATCATATGTTATTTACTCTGCTGTACGTCTTCCTATATTAAGTGAAGTTTGCAAACACTGCATAATGGGGACTTCCATCTCTTAACAAGAACAAACTCCTGATGGAAACATAAAGCATGTACCTGGCAGGTTCCTTCTGAAGGGAGCATTGGTAAGGAGAAAGTGGTGGACCTTGCTAGTACCACTAAATGGCATGTTGAAAAATGACCTTGCAGTGTTAATTTATGCTCCTGTGCAGCAGAATTAGACTGAGCGTCTGGTAACTGAAAATGGCAGTGACGTGCTGACTAGGAGAGAAGTAGCTGACGCAGAAATGCTGTCTATATTCACTCTTGTTTGGCATCAGCAGTATCATTTGGCCTTGCTCTTTTTTTCCCACTGTTGTTTGCCAGACTTCACATGAGTACTCACTTAGAAAGGTCTGTTTGAAGGTTCTCAGCTCTTCTGTCAACGTTTGTAGGAGTCTCTTTTTTTTTTTCTTTTTTTTCTTAGTGTTAAAGAAAGTGAATGATAAAATCAGATACTAAAGGTGTGCCAAAATTAAACTCAATGCTTATTTGAAATTTGTTTTCAAAAGTTAGCATATATAACTCTCTATACATTAATATGAATAAGCACAAATTTCTGCATTTAAAAAATTTTAGACTCCTTGTCTAAATCCTTTAGTTACACAGTTTGAATAAGTACAAACATTTTTGTATCATATTCTATTCAGAAGACTTCATGTTAACAAGTTTTAAAACTTGATATGTTCATTAAATGACAAGCATTTTGTTATTTTCTTCACCTAGAGTGGGCTATATGCATCAGTATGGTCTGAATTATTTTCATAACTCTTGTTTCTCTGTTCATAAACTCACAAGATACTTAAACTCGCTTTCAGCAGTCAATTATTTGAATTTTTTCAGAGTAGACTTGAACTGCAGGTTTCATTGGGAAGGGATTGTGGCATTATAAAATCACAAGATTTCAATACCATAATGACATGTTTATGTTTCAATGACTCATTATTGGTGATACCCCAGATGTATTCCTGTTGCTCACAAGATTTTATTGTGTATTTTAAAAGAAAATTGTTTGGGTGAGAGTCTGTGGACATACATATGAGAATATTACTATTTTTAAATACAAAATTATTTTTTGATACATATAAAGTTTTTTTTTTAATTATTGCTTTTATTTTTTAATAGATAAAGGAGGCAGCAGACATCATTCAGAAGTTGCACCTAATCGCCCAAGAGTTACCTTTTGATAGGCAAGTTTATTTCTCAAGAGTTAATTTGTCTTTATGGTGTGTAATGTATGGAATAAAATTGTACTTTTACCTGTATTACTCATTAATTCAACAAGAACTTACTGAGGACTGCCTTTAAAAGATACAGTATGCAATAGTTGATTGAAAAAATATGGTCTCTTAGCAACTAAATTTAATGATATATGTTGAAATAATCTCAATCCTTTTTCTTTTGAAAAAAAAAAATGATGGAGAATTTTGAAATTGACAAGTGACATTTTGAATTTTCTTTTTTTTTTTTTGGACTTTGATAACAGTGTTAGAAGGGCAGAAAAAGATTAAACATGGTTTCTTGAGCTGCTTTTTCCTCTAGATGAGAGTTCTTAAGCTTTTGGGAGTGTTGGACACCTCTGAAAAGCTGGTAAAAGCTATGAAATTGCCTTTAAAAAGTTCAGATAAACAGAGTGTTGTATACAGTTTCTTGGCATTTTAGACCATTTAACCTATCTGAAGGCTCCTTCCTAGGGACCTTAAGGTTACAAAGTCCTGTTTTAGATGCCATGCCTTAGGACCATTGCTAAGTCAGGTATTAATGGTTTCAACCTTAAAGAAGCTTCACTGAGAAGAAAATTCTTTCATGGTTTCCTTTAGTCCATGGAATGTCAGACTCTAATTTTATTAATAGTGGTTCTCCTATTTAAATATCTGGAAAAACATATCTTCTCTGAAAACAGATAATATATCCTTTTGTGGTACTTGAAGATCCTCGGGTACAAGTAGAATGTAAATGTATTACTGTACTTAAAGTTTGCCCATTATGTCCCAATATTCCCTACCCATAAATATATTTTATTTTACTTTGAACTTTGTGTCATCATAAAGAGTTAGCAGTAATAATCATTTAGCTATTATTGATACTCTTATGCTTGTCCAACATTATAAGGAATGATTTTTAATGTCACCCATAAAAAAGCTTTTATTTCAGAGTTAAACCATTTACTTAAATGGATAAAATGTATGGCTCACAATGGGTATATGATAATTTTCTCCCACCCATACAAATATCAGACGTATATACTCATCTTCTCCCACTTCTCAGTTACATACTTCTCTTATAGTTTTGTTTTAACCTCTCTCCCAAGCCTTAGAATTGAATTTACATCTTAATCAAATTTAATTTTCTCACAGAGATCAATATAACCTAATGTATTCTGTACTCTGTGATCCACCATAACTTTGATATATCAATTTTGTTGTCTGTGTGCTCAGTTGCTAAGTTGTGTTAGACTCTTTGTGACTCCAAGGAGTATAGCCTGCCAGGCTCCTCTGTCCATGGGATTTCCCAGGCACAAATACTGGAGCGAGTTACCATTTTCATCTCCAGGGGATTTTACCAACCCAGGGTTCATTCAAACTCACGTCTCCTGCTTGACAGGCAGATTCTTTACCACTGAGCCACCTGGGAAGCCCATATCAATTTTGTATAGTTCTTTGAATTATTACCCTTTTTATCTATCTTTGGCATCTTTTTTGCCATCCCCTCACCTATCACTTTAATTATGTGACATCTTTCAGCCTTAATTTTCCATGTTGTGCATTCCCCTTTGATATTTATGATTTGAAAAAGTTCTAGTGTATTTTAATTGATATTTTAGTTTCTGAATTTGCAGAGGTTGAAAGCTAGGCACACACGGGGTCCTTTTTATGGCTTCTATTTTATTTTTCCAGTTTTAAAATAACTCGTTTATATATCAGTTCAGTTCAGTCGCTCAGTCGTGTCCGACTCTTTGCAACCCCATGAATCACAGCACCCCAGGCCTCCCTGTCCATCACCAACTCCCGGAGTTCATTCAGACTCACATCCATTGAGTCAGTGATGCCATCCAGCCATCTCATCCTCTGTCGTCCCCTTCTCCTCCTGCCCCCAATCCCTCCCAGCATCAGAGTCTTTTTCAATGAGTCAACTCTTCGCATGAGGTGGCCAAAGTACTGGAGTTTCAGCATCATTTATATATACTTATTGTTTATTTTCTTTTAAGTGACAATAATGAAACTTCATATGAGAAAATCCCAACAGAAGGGAAAAGAGACAAATATCAAGTGAATTTAAAATGCCAATGAATATGAGTAGGGACAATAAATCAGTTGTTGGGACTGGCTCAGTTAATTAATGTCTCGTTCAGAATTCCTCCCTCTTTAAAAGGGATTTGGTTATTCAGTGTGAATTTCCTCAGTGAGAACGAGATACTCCATCTGAATTGCCCGGTTTCAGCTTTGTTAAATGGCATGCTTCCTTTCAGCACTCTCTCCGCTCTGGCCTTATCTTTGCCCTCCTTCCTCGGCCACACCCTCCCTCTCCCTCCCATCCTGTATGAAGACATTTAGCATGGAGAGTTCCTATGTATCCTCATTCTCCCTTTTATTAATACCTTACATTACTATGGTACATTTGTCACAAATAATGAACTTCATCATTGGTTTCTATCTTTCAGATTTTCAGAAGTTAAATCCAAAATTGCAAGTAAGTGGGGTTCTATTTATTTAATTGTTTTGGATAGGTGATCAAACTACTTTTATAAAAAAAGAAAATTGTAAAAGAAGAGAGTGGGAACAATGTCATCCTCCCACCCCATCCGTGAATTTGATTCCTCTTCCTTGAAGCAGCTATTAAATATTATGTTTCTTGTGTATTCTTCCATAGTACTCTATGGATATCTTGATATAAGCATAGAACATAAATCATGTATATAATATGTAGAATTTTTTTATATGGTCCCCATGTATTTTAAAATTGGTGGCATCCTATACAAATAGCTTGATACCTTGTGTTTTTAACAACATATCTTAGACATTGTTTTTGTATCCATACATACCTGTCTCTCTTTTTAAAAAAAAAAAAAAAAGCTTGTATGACTATTTTAGTACCTATTTAACTCCGTACATGGTAGTTTGAAACTTGTTCTTTAGATTGTACTTTAGGCAGATCATTCCAGATTTCTTTAATAGCCACTATATTTCTAGGCTCTAAGTCACTATTCAGGAACTCACTGAAGTTCAAAAATCACCTGTTTTGCCAAAAGTGTACCGTAATAGCCCCAAGAATGTAGTGAATCAAATACCACATGTTGTCTTATAATCTGGTGTTGAATTTGCCTTTGTTCATGGTAAAGACATTTGAACTCTAGTAAAGAGTTTGATAGTTCTCTTTACTCTTTCTCTAAAGTCAGGTTTAAGACTTTTCCTATTTCTTGCTTTCAGAAATGACATCCAGGTTTTTCCCATAGTCATAAATGGAAGTCAGACTATAGGAGCTGATCTGTTTTGCCAATTGGGAAGATTTTTTGTGTGTGTTGAAAATACAGATTTATATACCTTAGTATATTATAATAAGAGTTTTGATCCACTATCTATAATCTAATGGTTTTCACAATTCTTTTAAAAGAAAGCTAGATTCATAGTCATTATATTTATAAAGAAACCATATACTTACAAATAACCTGTGTACTTTGTCTCATTGTAGCTGAATGACTTTCTATTTTTAGGTAAATACCATGATTTAGAATGCCAGTTGATTCAGGAGTTTACTGGTGCTCAAAGAAGAGGTGAAATCTCCAGAATGAGAGAAGTAGCAGCTGTTTTACTTCATTTTAAGGTACATAGAAAAAATTTAAAGTGCAGATTAGTCTTAAAGAATGTAGAGATAATGTTAATTCTGTATGTTGTTGTTTTGTCACTAAGTTGTGATTCTTTGTGATCCCATGGACTGTAACCTGCCAAACTCCTCTATCCATGGAATTTCCCTGGCCAAGAATATTAGAGTGGGTTGCTGTGTCTTTCTCTGGAGGATCTTCCCCACCCAGGGATTGAACCCGTGTCTCCTGCATTGGCAGGCAGATTTTTACCACTGAACCACCACGGTGTTTTACAGTCTGTGATTTTGCCCTGTTGTTTTAGTGTATCACAGTGTTAATTTTCACTGTTTGGAATAATTTGAATGTATATTTTTTATGTTTCTCCAGAAATGATACTAAATCCTAGGTCTTAAGGATCTTATATTCAGTACTATTAATACTTATTATTAATTAATATTAATACTATTAATACTTATTAATTAATATTAATACTATTAATAATAAAGCCATCACTGAATTTTTATATAGTTTGATGTAGAAAACTGTCTCCCTTCTGGCTGTTTATTGTTTTTTTTAGTCAAACATTTTATGAAATAATTCAAAAGCAAGAAGGCTTGACCTTAAGTGTCCACTGGAATACAGAAACCAGAGAGTAGCTGTTACTGCTGACCATTTATTGAGGCATAGAGATAGCTTTATTATATATAATACCTCTTTTATTGACATTGTTATTGTTGTTATAACTTAACCAAAAAAGTGATGTGTATTTCTCTCTTCTTCTTAGGGTTATTCTCATTGTGTTGATGTTTATATAAAGCAGTGCCAGGAGGTAACATAACAGTACACTTCATTTGATTTTATTTTATGCTAATTTGTGTTTTAAAAAGCATTTTAAATTATATATTCATTATATAAAATTCTTCTGCTCTTTAGGGTGCTTACTTGAGAAACGATATATTTGAAGATGCAGCAATACTCTGTCAGCGGGTAAACAAACAAGTTGGAGATATCTTTAGTAATCCAGAAACAGTACTGGCTAAACTTATTCAAAATGTATTTGAAATCAAACTACAGGTAATTTTAAACAGTGACTAAGTAGTTCTTAAGACTATATGTGTTTTTTTCCCTCTGTTTTAAAAGTTTTTAAAAATTGAGTTTATTTGTGTAATATCCTTAGGAACAGCAATTCACTTATTAAGTATAGGGGAAAGGAGTGACAGTGTTGAGCTTTAAAACAAAAGTGTTAAAAGGTGCTACTCACGGTCATCAGAGCATGTGTTTGAAATTACATGTGTATCAGTAGTAGTGGTAACAGGTGTGATAGATTAGCCTCGGATTTTAATATTCACTGGGCTCTCACCTTGACCAGTCAATAGCATTTTGAAATGCTAAGAATGGTACTTAGCATTGACATTGATTACCTTATTTTACCTTAGTAAAGTAAATTTGAACAAGAATTACAAGATCTGTAGAATTTTTTGTCATATGGCACTAACATGAAAAGAAAAAACTCTGAATGTTTCGTTTACAGCCTTTACTTCCATAGCTCTGTACTTTAAGGCAACATTTCCTCAACTGTTTACCAATGGATTCAGCAGTGTTAAATAAATGTTGTTTTAAAAACACAACTTTTAATATTCTTTAGAGGTACTAATATATATTGTGATCCTCTAGAAGTGGAAATGTAATGTACTGCCTTTCCCAATTTTATAGTAATATTTCTTAGTGTCTCAAAGGACACTAGTGTTACTTAGACTACAGTTTGGGAAATGCTACTTTAAAGAATTGACCATATTGATATAGCTTGAAGTGTTATTTTTTGGGATTTTTTTCAAAAGACAAGATATTTGAGATTCTTAATGCTTAGTACCAACACTGATATAAATGTAAAAGTAAATATGAGAAGCAGTAAACTAAAAACCTGTTTTTTAATTTTTTTTATATTGGTCTATTTCCTATGCATTGCCTTTGCCACTGGATTTTAAGTCAGAACAGTTCAAGAAAATGGAGTAATTCTAGCAGAAAAAAATGTTGACTCTATAATTTAATATTTATTTAATTAACAGAATGTTGACTTTTCTTTTTAGAGCTTTGTGAAAGACCAGTTACAAGAATGTTGGAAGTCTGATGCAGAGCAGTATCTCAAAAGTCTCTATGATTTATACACAAGGTATATTTTTAATTATTAGAAAATAGTAATATCTCACCTTTTCTTTTCTTCAAATAGAAAACTGGGAAATATTCAGGTGTTTTTGAATAACAGTTTGTCAGATAGCAATATAGCTTTTAGCATTAAATACTTGGCTGTATAGACTAGTATTGTATGAGTATCTTTCTTAGCATGTTAACTATTAGATATTATGCTTTATGTTAATATACTTTAATGAAGTATAAACTAAGACCTGACTAAGACTAAGACTAAGTCTTGTTTAAACTAAGACCTGAGAATTATGTTTTTGATCTTAATTGTAAACTAGTTCATTATTGTTTAATTTTTTTAAGAATGAGTAATAATTACATTTATTTTCATTAGCGCTTTAGAAGTTGAGAAAAGGAGTGACAAATTCTTAACCAATGATGGTTTCAGACTTAAGTCTGATGTGAAAATTTGTCTTGTGTTTTGTAAATGGCAGTGTTACACTTTGTAGAAGCTTCATGTGGAGTTTCTTTCCAATCCTGTTGCTTTTCTTCATTGTCATTTTGAGAAGAGGGTTTTCAAAAGTAACTACAATCAGGAAGTCTGTTTCAACAGCAGCACTATTGTGAGTCTGTCTTCAGCAGTGAGAAACAGAAAATTAGAGGCAAGTCCAGAGAAGAGAATGAACAGAGGAAGTATTTTGACTTGGTACCATGTCATGAATGGCATACTTGAAGCCATTCTGGCGTTGTTGCCATTTCTAGACTGGTTGGTTGCCTCAGTTTCCTCTTGTTGAGTTGTCTCTAGGAGTTATGGCAGTTTTCAAAACCATGATATTTGTAATATACGTTCTACTTAATATGTTTATATAACCTTATGCAGTTGCTCTCTCCATCCTAAGTAATTTCCCAGGGTTTAAGAAATGGTGGTTTAATGTAAGTTTTTCAAAAGTCACATTGTAAAAAGATGTATTTTTTAATATTATTACCATACCTAAAATATACATTTATCTTTTCCCCCTCTTTTCCATGAAAAGAACCACAAATCTTTCCAGCAAGTTGATGGAGTTTAACTTAGGTACTGATAAACAGACTTTCTTGTCTAAGCTTATCAAGTCCATTTTCATTTCCTATTTGGAGAGCTACATTGAAATAGAGACTGGCTATTTGAAAAGCAGAAGTGCTATGATCCTTCAGCGCTATTATGATTCAAAAAACCATCAAAAGAGATCCATTGGCACAGGAGGGTAAGCGTTTTTGTTAAATGTTATAGTTAAAACTAAAGATATTAAAAACATTTTTATATTTGGACAACTTGTGAAATATTGATAGTCATTAGAATTTTCTGTGAAGAATTATCAGTTTTTTTATACCATTCATCAAATCCTATCTTTTTAGCCACATGTTGAAATATTCTAACATTATTAAAATGTAAAACAGAATACCAGTGCCATAAAGAGTTCCTCCCATCCTCCCCCCTTTCCTTTTTTCAGACTGAGTTAATTATTCCAGGCTATTAGGGAAGTAAATTGTTTTATTGCTGCTGTTGCAGGTGTGGTTAAAAAGAATAAAAACCCCTGCAAATTGATACCCTGAGCTTTTAAAATGACTTGGGCATGAACTTGTTTAATACATTAAAACTTGAATTTATTCATATCCTAGAAGAAAATAAAATGATTTGCTCTAAGAATTGGTTGACAGCTCAGTAATCTAGATCTTACCTATCTGGAATTTAGTTGATTCTAGGATGAATCAAAATGACTTTTGTGAACCATCAGAGTTGATGGTTCATATAATATTCATACAGCTAAATCAGCTTATTTCCTAGCTTGTTATATATTAAATAATGATCATGGAGAGATTATAACTAGGAATAAGAAGTGACATCTGAAAGGCAGCAAGTAAAAGAGAAAAGCTAAAAAACAACCATAAGAATTTTTTTTTAAAGTTCACAATCTGGAGCTATATATTCTATAAATAGGAACAAAAGTAATCTAGCCTTCTATAACTATAATAAATGTTCTTAATAACCCTCAGTCATTTAGAAAAGCTAAATTATGTTTAATAGTAATAAAGAAATGTACAATATGCTTAAGTAGTTAGTATATTTAAAAAGCTTTAAAATTTTAAAGTTTGTTTTAAGTGGGGCCATTTAATTATCTGAAATATTAGCTTACTTCGAAAGGCCTACTTCCTAAGGAAACTAAACAAGGAGTTTTTGGCTAATGAGTCAGAATTGTAGAGCTAAATATTGAGTCAAAATTGTAGACCTAAAAGAGACTTTAGAGATAATAACTGCAAATCTACTCACTTTTCATATGATAGTCTTCTATTTAGAGATTAATGCTTGCTTCACTTTACAGAATTACTTATTGAAATTAGAAGTTTTAGGTCTCCTGCTATTGGTCCATTTTTCTTTTTATTAGTTCATGTATACTAAGTTTGAGAGTACTTGACATTGAAATCTATGTATAGTAGTTTTCTTTTTTCATTTGTTTCTATTATGCATTAGTATTCAAGATCTTAAAGAGAGAATTAGACAACGTACCAACTTACCACTGGGGCCAAGTATTGATACTCATGGAGAGACTTTCCTGTCCCAGGAAGTGGTGGTTAATCTTTTGCAAGAAACCAAACAAGCCTTTGAAAGATGTCATAGGGTAAGAATTGTACATTTATTTAATTGATATATAGCTATGTATTTTAAGTTTTGCTTGTTTATACTAAGATGTAGCTCTGCTCTCTGGTTATGAACACCTGTTTATCGTAATAAAAAAGTAGGATTTTTGTTTAGAGAACAGAATTATTTTTAAATTGTTTAGAAGTATACTTTAATATGATTTTAAACGAAGATACCAAATTTTCTTCAGTGAGATATTAAATCAAAATATGAAAGTGAGGGTTAGAACCATATCATAAAGAAATACAGCATTAGGGAGAGAAAGATGCCTTAAGAATAGATATCAAAGGAAAGGAAAAATTGACTCCGTTAAAAATTTAGAATGCCTTCAACAAACACACTTTAACAAAGTAAACAATTAAGCCACGGTGTGAAAAGAAGGCTTTAACCAGTTTTACTAGCAGAAGATTTATAAAACAAATAATACTTGTTAGTAATTGTATAGCACATACTATGTTCCAGGCACTATTCCAAGCACTTTAAGTATGCTTTAACTCATTTAGTCATTGTAACATTTCTGTGAGGTTGTTATCTCTGTTTTACAGAGGAAGAAACTGAACTACATATTTCTTAAGTATGAAATTGAGAGTTGAGGTAGTCATAATTTTTTATTTGTATGATGTATGTGGTCTTTATATTTATATTGATGGATCAATGTAGAATGTAAATATAAATATAAATCGATAGAAAACAAGTCAAAGGCTATACATAAATACAGAAAATGTGAGTTATCAATAAGATATTTAGTCTCACTGGTGGGAAATGAAACTTAAGACAGGGAAAATACTAATTCTCAATAGCTTGGCAAAAATTTTGTTGATACTCTTGGTAAGGATGTGGAGCAATAGAAGTTCTTATACACTGCCAATGGACGTAATAATCGGTATACTTTGGAGAGTAATTTGTTAATTTCTTAGAGAATTTGTAAGTTCACAGGACATGTCTAACATCATAAGCTACATTGTTTGTCATGGTGAAAAATTAGAACCAAACTAAGTGTGCTGTAGAAAGAATTGATAAAGTGACATTGTTCATATACTGGAAAGCTAATATACCAATTTAAATGACTAAACTAGAGTTACCTGTGTCAGCATGAGTAAATCTCAAAAATATAATGTTTAGTGGAAAGAGCAAGATGGGGAAAGATATATTCATTATACCACAATATAAAGTTTTAAAAAGTAAAAATACTTTGTTCAGGAGCATACACAACATGGGTATGATAAACAGTTTCAGAGTAGTGGTTGTCTTGGGAGGAATACGTAAGGCACTTTATAATGTTGGACTGCCCCTGCCACCACAGAAGAAAAAAAATCTGAAGTACATTTGGAAAAATGTTAAGATATGACACCTCAGGGTATGTGATGGCTGTATTTGATACAGTAATAGCTCTACTCTTCTGAATACTGGAAATATGTTAAAATATTTCTATACCATCAGATCATCAAACCTGAAGCTGTCAACATATTTATTGTTTTGAGTCACAATGTGTGCCTAGTCACTTTAGTCGTGTCCAACTCTGTGCAACCCTGTGGGGTGTAGCCCACCATGCTCCTCTGTCCAAGGGATTCTCTGAGCAAGAATACTGAAGTGGGTTGCCATGCCCTTCTCCAGAGGATCTTTCCAACCCAGGGATTGAAGCTAGGTCTCTTGTATCTCCAGCATTGGCAGGCAAGTTCTTTACCACTAGCACCATGTGGGAAGCCCTTGAGTCACACTCAGTAACTAGATCTAAATCATGACCTTCTGTCTGGATAAAGACAAAATTGAAAATCAGTTTAATTCATTGCAGTCTAGATGATCTAACAAACATTATTTTGTGTTTACTTTGTACCACCTGACATGTTAGGCATTAAGGTTTTAAGTACAAAACATACACATTACTTTTGAATAGTGAGAAAAGAGGTAGATATATAAAGAATTAGTGCAAGTAGATATACACTATGTATATAGTGACAGATTTCCTCTTCTTGGGCTCTAAAATCACTGCGGATGGTGACTGCAGCCATGAAATCAGAAGACAATTGCTTCTTGGCAGGAAAGCTGTGACAGACCTAGACAGTATATACTCTGCTGACAAAGGTCCATATAGTCAAGGCTGTGGTCTTCCCATTGGTCATGTATCATTGGGAGAGGTGGTCTGTAAAGAAGGCAGAGCACCAAGAATTTATGCCTTCAAACTGTGGTGCTGGAGAAGACTCCTGAGAATACCTTGGACAGCAAAGAGATCAAACCAGTCAGTCTTAAGGGAAGTCAACCCCGAATACTCTTTGGAAGGACTGATGCTAAAGCTGAAGCTCCAATATTTTGGTCATCTGATGTGAACAGCTGACTCATTGGAACAGTCCCTGTTACTGGAAGAGATTGAGGGCAGAAGGAAAAGAGAGCGTCAGAGGATGAAATGGCTGGATGGCATCACTGATGTCATGGACATGAACTTGGGCAAACTTTGGGAGATGGTGAGGGACAGGGAGGCGTGGCGTGCTGCAGTCCATGGGGTTGCAAAGAGTTGAACAGGACTGGGTGACTGAACAGCACAACAACAGATACACACTGTTGAGACTTAAAAAGGAAGCAGCTGGCTCTGACTGGTTAAGGAATTAAGGACGAGTGTTTTTCAGGGAAGATTTCAAAAAGGAGAGGACATTTGAGGTCTGAGTCTTGAAAGATAAATAGGGTATCTTCAAGATTCTGGCAGGTGGTTTCAGGAAAAGAGAATATTACATGCACAAAGACATATACAGAGAACAATCATGCAGCTTGAACTGTAGAAGGATTTGGGGAGAATAATGAGATGGGAATTTGAAAATGTAGACTAAAATTCTTTATATACCATACTTAGAAATTTGGACTTGACCTTGTTAGATGTTGATGGAAATATTAAAGAATATAAAACAGGGCAGTGTAATGAGAAGATTGGGTGTATTTTTCTTTTTTAAAAAGCTTAGTAATGTCGAGATATAATTGACATTCAGTAGACTGCATGTATTTGAACTATACAGTTTGGTAACTTTGGTAAATTATGTGTACATTTATGAAGCTATAGTGCAATCAAAGTAATGAACAGATCATCACCCCCAAAGTTTCCTTTTCTACTTGTAAATTCTCCTTTTCTCCTCCCTCTGTTTCTGTCCTCAGGCAACCGTGACCTCCTTCACTGTAGATTAGTTGTCAAAAAGAAGTTGTCAAGATTCAGGACTGAGTCTTGAAAACTAAATAGGATTTTTCAAGAAGTTGATTAATTTTCTAGAATTTTTAATAAATGGGATTATAATGTAGTATATACATGTGTTTCTGGATTCTTTAACCCAGCATAAATGTTTTGAAATTCATTCATGTTGTGTGTATTAGTATGTTCTTTTATTGCTGAATAATATTTTATTGCATGGAAAAGAAGTGAAAGTGTTAGTTGCTCAGTCATGTCTGACGCTTTGTGACCCATGGACTTCTCTATCCATGGAATTCTCCAGGCAAGAATACTAGAGTGGGTAGCTGTTTTCTTCACTCGGGGATCTTCTCGACCCAGGGATTGAACCATGGTCTCCTGCATTAAAGGCAGATTCTTCACTGTTTTGCTTATCCACTTACCTATTGATGGCAGTTTAGATTGGCTCCAGTGTTTGGTTAAAAACGAAGCTGCTTTGAACATTCATTAGATATCTTTATGCAGACATACGCTTTCATTTCTCCTTAGTAACATTTTTAAAAATTGGGTTCTTATTTCTTGACAGTTGTATATGTAGTTAAGACTCATTTTTTAAAAAATTTAAAGTGAAGTTGCTCAGTTGTGTCCAACTCTTTGCAACCCCATGGACTGTAGCCTACCAGGCTCCTCCATCCATGGAATTTTCCAGGCAAGGGTACTGGAGTGGGTTGCCATTGCCTTCTGCAGGGAATCTTACCAACCCAGGGATCGAACCTGGGTCTCCTGCACTACAGGCAGACGCTTTACTGTCTGAGCCACCAGGGAAAAACTCACTTATCAGATACCTAATGTGCAGATTTTTTTTTTCAGTCTGTGGTTTGTCTTTTTCATATCTAAACAGTATTTCAAAGAATAGAAGTTATTAATTTTGATACTTCTCTGTTATGGGAGGTATTTTTGGTATCATATATAAGGAATCCTTGCCTAACCTAAGGTCACAAAGATTTCCTTTTATATTTTCTTTTATTGTATTTGTTTCCTTTAAGGTTTCTTTCTTTTTTAAAAACTTTAAAATTTTTATATGATTTTGAAAGGTTACTCTCTATTTACAGTTACTACAAAATATTGGCTATATTCTCCACGTCGTACAATACCTTGAGCCTGTCTTATGCCCAATAGTTTGTGTCTCCTACAGCATATCCATATATCCCCCCACAGTGGTAACCACTAGTTTGTTCTCTGTCTCTATGAGTCTGCTTCTTTTTTGTTAAATTCACTAGTTTGTTGTATTTTTTAGATTCCACATATGTGATATCATACACTATTCCTCTGATTTATTTCACTTAGCATAGTGCTGTGCAGGTCCTTCCATGTTGCTGCAAATGGCAAAATTTCAATTTTTTATGGCTGAGTAGTACTCCATTCTGTATATATTACCACATATTCTTATCCATTCATCTGTTAATGGCACTTAGGTTGCTTCCCTATCTTGGCAATTGTAAATAATGCTGCTGTGAACATTGGGATGAATGTATCTTTTGGGGTTAGTGTTTTTGTTTTTTGCTGTGTACCCAGGTGTGGAATTGTTGGGTCTTATGATAATTCTACTGTCAGTTGTTTGAGGAACCTCCATACTGTTTTTCATAGTGACTGCACCAATTTACATTCCTACTAACATTTTGCTAGGGTTCCCTTTTCTCCACATCCTTGCCAACACTTGTTGTTTGTAGACTTGATAGCCATTCTGTATGAGGTGTGTGTTTGATTTGCATTTCTCTGATGATTAATGATGTTGAGGATCTTTTCATCTGCCTGCTGGCCATCTGTGTGTCGCCTTTGGAAAAATGTCTGTTCAGATTCTCTGCCCAAGTTTTAGTCAGTTTTTTAAAAAATATTGAATTATATGACTTTTTAATATTTCTGGATATTAATAACCTCTTACCTTGTATATCATTTGCAAATATCTTTTCCCATTTAGTATGTTGCCTTTTTGTTTTGCTGATGGTTTCCTTTGCTGTGCTAAGCTTTTAAGTTTGATTGTGTGCCATTTTATTTTTGCTTTTGTTTCTCTTCTCTCGCTTTAGGAGACAGATCGGAAAAATACTGCTAAGACTTATGTCAAAGAGCATACTGCCTGTGTTTTCTTCTGAGAATTTAATACTACACATTTTTGATCACTATAACTATAAATCTTGAATCAGGTAGTGAAAATCCTCTAACATTTCCATAGGAGGCGTTTTCATATAATTCACATGATAAATTTGTCAATTTCTGGGGGGAAAGAAGTTTGGTATTTTGACTGAAGTTACTTTGAATCTATAGTTCTATTTATGGAGAAGTTACATTTTAGCAAAACTGAGTTTTCAGATACAGTTGATTTTTATATGTTGATTTTATACCTTCAACCTGACCTAACTCACTTATTCTAATAATGTTTCTTGTAGATTCAATAGGATTTTCTGTATAGAGTATCATATTTTCTGCCAATAAAGTCAGTTTTAACTTACTCTTTTCAATATAGATGCCTGCTTTGTTCTCTTGCTTTGTTGCACTGGTCAGAACCTCTACTATAATGCTGAATATAAATGGCAAGAGCATACACCTTGCATTATTCTCAAATATTGTCTTTTATCATTAATATGATTCCAACTGTAGGTTTTTCCTTTTTTAAATAATTTTTTATTGAAATATAGTTGATTTATAATATCATGTAAGTTTCAGAATGTGTGTGTGCTTGTGCGTGTGTGTGTGTGTGTTAGTAGCTCTGTCACATCTGACTCTCTGTAACCCCATGGACTGTCGTCCACCAGACTCCTCTGTCCATGGGATTTTCCAGGCACAAATACTGGAGTGGCTAGCCATTCCCTTCTCGGGTATCTTCCCAACCTAGGAATTGAAGCCAGGTGCCCTGCACTGCAGGCAGACTTGACTGTCTGAGCCACCAGAGAAGCCTAAGTTTTAGGTGTACAGCATAGCAGTTCAGCTATATGTATATTTATGTGTGTATATATATATTTTCCTTTATAGATTGTTATACAATATTGAATATAGTTCCCTGTGCTATACAGTAGGTCATTGTTGGTTGTCTGTTTTATACATAGTTGTGTGTATATGTTAATCCCAGCCTCACAATTTATCCCTCCCCCATCCCCTTTTTCCCTTTGGTAACCATAAGTTTGTTTTCTGTGTCTGTGAGTCTCTTTCTGTTTTGAAAATAAGTTCATTTGTGTCTTCTTTTTCTTTTAGAATCCGCAAATAAGCTGTATTGTATGATATTTGTCTTTATCTGACTTACTTCACTTAGTATGATAACCTCTAGGTCCATACACACACACATACATATACATATACACACACTCATATACGTATGTGTGTGTGCGTGTGATTAGTTGGGTCCGATTCTTTGCAGCCCCACGAACTGTAGCCTACCAGGCTCCTCCACAAGAATACTGGAGTGGGTTGCCGTTTCCTACTCCAGGTAATCTTCCTGACCAGAGATGGAACCTGAGTCTCTTGCATTGCAGGCGGAGTCTTTACCACTTAGCCACCAGAGAAACCCTGTTTGATTAGGACCCATTTGTTTTTCATAGATGCTCTTTATCAGATTAAGGAAATTCTTTTATTCATAATTTTCTAGGTGTTTTTATAAGGATGGCTATTAGGCTTTGTCAAATGCTTTTTTGTTGTTGTTATTCTGTTAATGTGAATTACGTTGATAGATTTCCAAATGTTAACCTTGCATTCTTTTAATAAACCCCCCTTGGTCATCATGTATTGTCCTATTTATGTATTGTTGGATTAGGTTTACTAAACTTTTGTTTTTGTGTTTGTGTTTGTGTTCACAAAGGATATTGATTTATACATATTTTTTTCTCATAATGTCTTTGTAGCTTTGGTATCAAGGTACTGTTGGCCTCATAGAATGAGTTGGAAATATTCCTTCCTCTTTAATTTTCTAGAAGAGTTTGTGTAAAATTAGTGTTATATCTTCCTTAAATATTTGGTAGAACTTAGTGAAGTCTTTTGTGCCTGTAGTTTTTAAATTTGTGAGTATTTTTAGCTACAAATTCAACTTCTTTAGTAGATATGGAACTATTTTAGTTACCTATTGCTTTTAAAGTGAGCTTTGGTAGTTTGTGTCCTTTAAGATTTGTATATTTCACACAGATTGTTGAATTTTGGGAGATTAGGTTGTTCATGTTATTGTCTTATACTTTTTTTTAATGTTCAGTTGATATTTGTGTGTGTGTATGTGTTTTTTAATTGAAAAAAATTGTTTAAAGTTTTGTGTTAATTTCTGGTGTATAGCAAAGTGATCCAGTTATGTATATAATATATATAATATTATATATAATATGTATATTCTTTTTCATTATAGGTCATTATAAGGTATTGAATATAGTTTGCTGTACTTTACACTATGACTTTCTTGTTTATTACATATATAGTAGCTTATTATCTTTTTAAAACCTGTTGAATCTATAGTGATATCACCTATTCATTTTTGATGATTTGTGTCTTGTGTGTGTGATATAGGTTTATTAGTTTATTAGTTTCCCTGGAGAATCAGCTTTGGTATCATTGATTTTCCTGTTTTGTATTTCATGGATGTCCACTCTTTATTATTTCTTTTCCTTCTGCTTACCTAGGCTTCATTTGATCTTCTTTATCTAGTTTTTAAGGTGGAATGTGAGATCAGTGATTAGAGACCCTTCTTATTTTCTGATATAAGGATTTAATCTTATAACTTTCTCTTTAAGATACTGCTTTAGCTTCATACAATAAATTTTTATTTGTTGTGTTTATTTTCATTCAGTTCAAAATACTTTTAAATTTCCCTTTTGATTTCTGTTGGCTGAAGAGTAGCTTAGAAGTATGTTATATCATTTGCAGATATTAGAGGATTTTTTAGATATCTTCTGTTAATGATTTAAGTTTGATTCTGTTGTGGATAGAGGATGTATTTTGTGTGATGTGAATCCATTTTAAATTTATTGAGACTTGTTTTTTAGCCCAGAATATGATCCATCTTGGTAAATGTTTTCTGAATACTTAAAGAAAATGTATATCCTAATGTTGTTGGATAGCATGTTCTATGAATGTCATTTAGGTCCAGTTGGTTAACAGTTATTTTTGTCTTGTATATCCTTACAACTTTTTCAGTCTACTTCTTTCAATTATGCATGAATATATGGGTGTAGAGAGGAGGAATGTGGAAAATGGCTTGCTAATGACATTTGTAAAGCATTGAACAAAGAAGGGAGGTGAGAGTTGTGGTAGAGAAGGGTAAAAGTTGGGGTGGTATTAAGACCAACAAGGGAATCAAGTAATACCAAACTTATAATTATAAGCAGTAGAGATTTAGAGAATTTAAAGTGGGTTATGCACTTTTAAACACCCAGCTGTATATATCAGATAACAAGCATTACTCTCAGAGGGAGCATGAATAGAGACAACAAATAGGCAACAATCAATTGATTAATAATGTAGGCAGCAGTTACAAGAAGTTGGGAGGTTATTTTCCAACATTTTAAGAGGGATTTAATTTTCTCAGCATAACTACTAATCAGCAGCAACATCAACATCAAAATGAACATTTATTGTTGTGAACTTATGTGCCAGACACTAAGCTCAAAATATCTTACATGTATTTTCATACTTTATTTTCATCTCAAGGCTAGGATATAAGTACTGTTAATACTATTCCTACCTTACAGATGAAGAAATTGAGATTTGGTGGGGTTAAATAACATCTCAAGGGTTCACTCAATGGGAAGTGAGGAAGGTGGGATTGAACCTGACCTATTTTATAGTGTCTGTTATTGATTTCCTTGTCCCCACCCTCCAATAAAATGAAGAATCCTTTCTGGTTCTGAGTTTTACTAGAATAGCTTTTATTCAATAGGTGACTCTCAGACTTCTTTTACTATGACATTAAGAAAGGCATTTACATGGCAGTTGAGTGTACTTTATTATATGTACTTATGTGTATATTATGTTTGTGTGTATTTCTTTAAAACATACTTGGCTTTAATGTGTACCTTAGATTTTATTTTCTATTGGTTCTCTCTCCTTTTCTTTCTTTCCTGTCACGGTTAACATGGATTGCAATCCAGGTCAGAAAACAGTAATCTTATTTAAGCCGGGAGAATTGTAGACAAATATGGAGCACTGTAACTATATGTATATAAGAAAGGCATTTTGGGTGGGTGGAAGAAATTTAAGTTACCATTTGACACCAGAGCACTATGTCTTATACAAAGTAGATTGCTTTAAAAAAAAAAAAAGTTGCCTTTTTTTTTTTTAAAGGTAAACCTGAGGAGTGATGTATTTGGTTTTTCTTTTTAAAGCTCTCTGATCCTTCTGATTTACCAAGGAATGCCTTTAGAATTTTTACCATTCTTGTGGAATTTTTATGTATTGAACATATTGATTATGCCTTGGAAACAGGACTTGCTGGTAAGTATATTTATTTATATTATACTTCATCTTAAATTCCTTTGATCCTGTTTGGTTAAACTGTATGCATACTGTTGTTTTATATATATTCATCTCAGTCAATGAAGCAAAATGCTTTTTGACTTCCTGTAGTGCAAGGATTTGTCAGATGCTAAAAGCTATACAAAGACACAGTTCTCATGTTGCTTACATTGAGCAGGGCAGGATAAACTATATTAAGTCACAGCAGTGTGTGGCAGACTGTAATACAGTGCTATAAGTTATTAAATGCCAAGAGGGCAGAAATGGAAATGACAGCAATTCTGCTTGAGACAGTTGAGTAATGTAAAGTTTGGAAACGAAAATAAGCCTCATCAATAAGCCTGGAAAGGAATAGATTCATATGAAATTTTTTCTTTTGTTTTTGGCCTTTTGAGTTTACTGATATTAATAAGATAATAATGACCTCTTCCCTAAATTCTATCCCATTAGTTCAGTTGCCTCCTTGACTTCTCTCATCTGTTCTGTGTACATCTCAAATTTAATGTATTCAAAATGAAACTCTTTATCTTCCATCTAAACTTCTTCCTTTCCCGTTATTTCTCATGTCTTTAAAAGGCATTGGTATTTACTATTTGCTGAAGCCCCAAACCCAGGAGTTGCCATAATTATTCTTTTCATCAAACCTGAAAACCAGTCTGTCAGCAAATCCTGTCTATATACTGTCAAACATAACTCAAATTCTCCTACTTTTCTCTGTCGCCATTGATACCAACTGATTTAAATATCATGATCTCCATCTGCTCCTAACTGGTCTCTCTGTATGTTCTTACCTTTCCAAATAACTGACTCCATGCGACAGTCATGGTATAAATTTAAGGGTCTTAAATTTTTTTTGTTTAAGACATTTTAGTGGTTTCCTATTACACTTAGGGGGAAAACAGCAACAAACTCTTTACAAAAGCATAGTTTTGATCTGGCCTCCTCTTATATATTCATCCTCATCTCATTTGCATTTCCCTTCACTACCCCAGCCACTCTGGCCTTTATTCTTTTTCCTCACTCAGGTTCTTTGCACTTGGTGTCCCCCCCCTCCCAACCCCCATTTCTTTTTCTTCAGCTCGTCTCATGTCTGGCTTTTCAGCCTTCTGATCTTAACTAAGGTGCCACATTTTTAGAGAGTCTTTTGCTGATGGACCTAGCTAAAGTGACCCACTTCTCCCAGCCTAGTTACTCATTATTTCATCATTGAATTAACTTTTTTCATAGCACTTGTTACAATAAAATTTTCATGCATTGGTATTCGCCTCACTCATTGAACATATACTTAAGTGCTTATTCTTATGAACTTACATTCTTATGGAAAAGATTGACAAATGACTAGTAAGCACAGTGAATAAAAATAAAATTGAGTAAGAAATAGAGAATAGTAATGGGAGGTAGAATGGGGAATTCAGGGGGAAGAGGGCTTTTTTAGAAAGGATGGTCAAAGAAGGCCTCTGAGGAGACATGAATCAGCTGAATGAAGCGAAGGAATAAATTGAATATTTGGAGAAAGAGTATTTTAAGCAGAGAGAATAGCATGTAAGTTCTCGTGGTTAGGAATCTTATTTGTCTTAATTGCATTGTAGTCTAGCACCTAGAAAGCTAGTGGAGGTGATGGAATTCCAGCTGAGCTAGTTCAGATCCTAAAAGATGATGCTGTACTCAATATGCCAGCAAATTTGGAAAATTCAGCAGTTTTTGAAAATTCAGGCCACAGGACTGGAAAAGGTCAGTTTTCATCCCAATCCCAAAGAAAGGCAATGCCAAAGAATGTAAACTACTACACAATCGCACTCATCTCACACGCTAGCAAAGTAATGCTCAAAAATTCTCCAAGGGAGGCATTAACAATATGTGAACCAAGAACTTCCAGATGTACAAGCTGGATTTAGAAAAGGCAGAGGAACCAGAGATCAAATTGCCAACATCTGTTGGATCATAGAAAAAGCAAGAGAATTCCAGAAAAACATCTACTTCTGCTTCATTGACTACATTAAAGCCTTTGACTGTGTTCCACAACAAACTGGAAAATTCTTAAAGAAATCAGAATACAGGACCACCTGATCTGCCTCCTGAGGAATCTGTATGCAGGTCAAGAAGCAACAGTTAGAACTGAACATGGAGCAGTGGACTGGTTCAAAATTGCGAAAGGAGTGTGTCGAGGCTGTATGTTGTCACCTTGCTTATTTAACTTACATACAGAGTACATTATGCGAAATGATGGGCTGGATGAAACAGAAGCTGAAATCAAGATTGCAAAGAGAAATATCAATAACCTCAGATATACAGATGACACCACCCTTATGGCAGAAAACGAAGAAAAACTGAAGAGCCTCATGATGGAAGTGAAAGAGTGAAAAAGCTGGCTTAAAACTCAACATTCAAAAAACCAAGATCATGGCATCCGGTCCCATCACTTCATGGCGCATAGATAGGGAAACAATGAAAACAGTGACAGACTTTATTTTCTTGGGCTCCAAAATCACTGCAGATGGTAACTGCAGCTATGAAATTAAAGGACACTCGTTCCTTGGAAGAAAAGCTATGACCAACCTAGACAGCATATTAAAAAGCAGAGACATTGCTTTACCGACAAAGAGCTATCTAGTCAAAACTATGGTTTTTTCAGTAGTCATGTATGAAGGTGAGAGTTGGACTATAAAGAAAGCTGAGTGCTGAAGAATTGATGCTGTTGAACCATGGTGTTGGAGAAAACTCTTGAGAGTCCCTTGGACTGCAAGGAGATCCAACCAGTCAATCCTAAAGGAAATCAGTTCTGAGTATTCATTGGAAGGACGATGCTGTAGCTGAAGCTCCAATACTTGGCCACCGGATGCAAAGAACTGACTCATCGAAAATGTCCTTGATGGTGGGAAGGATTGAAGCCAGGAGGAGAAGGGGATGACAGGATGAGATGGTTGGATGGCAACACCGACTTGATGGACATGAGTTTGAGCAAGCTCCGGAAGTTATTGATGGACAGGGAATCCTGGTGTGCTACAGTCCATGGGGTCACAAAGAGTTGGACATGACTGGGCAACTGAATTAAATTGAACTGAAGCTACTAGAAAGCACATAGCACATGCTCAAAAATGTTTGTGTGTAACATCTTTCTTTAAAGTTTCTAAGGTTGAAGCAAAATTACCTATAATTCAATAACCTTGTGGTTTATATTCCCCCTCCCCCACTTTTTTATTATTATTATTTTAACCTAGTTGCTCTTAGGATGTGCATAAACGTTTGTAGCCTGCTTGCCTCCCCTTCCTCCTTATAGCAGAAATTTGACATCAAGTATTTAACATTTGCAATTTGCAAATAACCTAATGTGGTCATTTATATTGAAATAATATCTACCTCAAAGATAGGAAGATTAATGAAGATAATAAAAAAGCAACAAATTTGATTCCATATGGTATGAAGGATTTGTTTTTTAGTATGGAAGCCTAGCATCTTCATTTTAATAGCAGTATTCATAATTTGGAAGGGCTTAGGAAATTTTCTGGTAGGATGAGAATATTCCTTCTGTTCCTATGCATTTTCTATGCAGCTGTAGTGAACTCTGTAGAACTTACCGTGTTTTCTTTCTTTTGAATTATTTTTTCTGGATAAAATTCTGGAACTAAAATTACCAGATCAAAGTGTGTTACAAATTTTAAAAATTTCTGTGCATATAAACAAACTGTTTTCCTAAGGATTTTTTTCCCCGCTAATCTATACTGTTACTGGTGTATATGCTTATACCCATTTTTCTACACTCACTGAATTTTCTATAAGAACTTTAATAATTTAGTAATTTAAAGACATACATAACTATTGCCTTTCATGTCTTTCATTAATAGCTGGGATTAGTATTTAATACATATAGGTGTATTGACTACTTTTTTCTCTTGTAAGTTTGTGTTGGAGACTTTAGTTTTCTTGCCAGTTGTGATTTTGTCATTTGTGGGAAAATAAAAACCTTGTTTTAAAACTTTGGGGAAAAAAAATCATCCTTCTGTAAAGAACTCTAGGTATTAAACTTTTAATTCTCATTTTCTCTGAATATTTCTCGTGGCCCTTTATGCCTTTTAATTTTAGCTAGGAACATAAATGTCTATGGTTAGTAGGCACCTTGGAATTTAACTATTACTCTTTTGCAAAAGAGGAAACTGAAATCTGAAGAGATCAGCTGTTTGTTTTGTGGTCAGAATGTGAAGTGGCTTGAATACAATGGTGAAAATCAGGAATTTATTTTGTTGACAGTGAGAAGTCTTTGAATATTTTTGAGGAAATGGTAGATCGAGAACATAGTGAAATATGTTAAGTACCTTACTCTGGCCATAAGATACAGCATAAAAGATAAGGAAATTTGAACTAATAAGAAAATTATTTTAACTGTTATCAGAGGTAATGAGGCCTGCTGCTAAGTCACTTCAGTTGTGTCCAACTCTTTGCGACCCCATAGACGGTAGCCCACCAGGCTTCCCTATCCCTGGGATTCTCCAGGCAAGAATACTGGAGTGGGTTGCCATTTCCTTCTCCAACAATGAGGCCTGGTTATAAGAAAAATGGTATTAATAGAAGTGTGTTCATGGTTCATATGAATCTTTAGGCACAAGAAGGTGGGGAAGGAGAAGGTATAGTCCAAGATGATTCACTTACAAGTTTAGTTTTTTATTTATCTCAGCAAACAATGAAGACTTGAGTATATGGTGAAAATTTGGCATTAAAACTTTGTTATTAACGAGCTTAATTTTACTTTTTGTCCACAAAAATTATTGCTGACTTATTGAAACATCAGTTCTTTTTTATGCATGTTATATATATATATATATAACCACATTCTTTTTTCTGTTGCCTAGATGAATTTCTTTAATATGATTCTAACATATACATGCCTTCCAACTTTAGGAATTCCTTCTTCAGATTCTAAGAATGCAAATCTCTATTTTTTGGATGTTGTGCACCAGGCCAATACTATTTTTCATCTTTTTGACAAGCAGTTTAATGATCACCTTATGCCACTAATAAGGTTAGTCAAATTGTCTGATTTTCATTGGTATTTCAAGGACTACTATAATATTCTACTTTATATTAAATTTTAAAGGTAATAACTGTTCACTGAAACATCAAACAGGGCAGGAGGGTGTGAAATAAGCAGCCTAGTTGCTCTCAGGGTGTATGTAAGCATTTGTAACCTGCTTCTTCCCTCCCCTTCATCTCTCAGAGCAGAAATTTGACATCAAGTATGTAACATTTACCATTTGCAAATAATGTAGTGTGGTAATTTGTATGGAAATAATAATATCTATCTCAAAGATGTGAAGTTTAAAGAAAATTTTTAAAAAGTAACATAAACTCTTCTTCCTTGCCTTCTGTATTCTCTTCCTTCTGTGGTATTAATTTTGTTTTATTTGAAAACACTGTGTCATAAACCTAAATCTGTATGAAAGGTGACTTCTAGCTTGTTCCCACTTGTTATAATGAAAAGATGTACAGTAACAATTTTATGCCATCAGTAGGACAAGTTTTGATGAGATATTAAATAAGATTTGGTTTATATCTTCCTGTCAATTTATGTGAACTTTTGAAGCATATGAGAATTATGTAAAGTAGCGTGTATGTGAGCATGCTTTATAAAATTGTATGTGTAGTACTGTCATAAGAGGAAAAATATTCATATAAAAGATAAAATTCGACATTTTTTATAAACATTGATATACCAAGAAATTAATAGTCCAGAAATGATCTCAAAGATATAGATTACTTGTGATCTCTGAATCACATTTTGAAAGGAAATTTACTTTTTAACGAGCTCTAATGCCAACATCTGCTGGATCATAGAAAAAGCAAGAGAGTTCCAGAAAAACTCTTATTTCTGCTTTATTGACTATGCCAAAACTTTTGACTGTGTGGATCACAATAAACTGTGGAAAATTCTGAAAGCGATGGGAATACTAGACCACCTGACCTGCCTCTTGAGAAATCTGTATGCAGGTCAGGAAGTTACAGTTAGAACTGGACATGGAACAACAGACTGGTTCCAAATAGGAAAAGGAGTACATCAAGGCTGTATATTGTCACCCTGCTTATTAAACTTATATGCAGAGTACATCATGAGAAACGCTGGGCTGGATGAAGCACAGATGAAGCACGGAATCAAGATTGCCGGGAGGAATATCAATAACCTCAGATATGCAGATGACAGCATCCTTAAGGCAGAAAGTGAAGAGGAGCTAAAGAGCCTCTTGATGAAAGTGGAAGAGGAGAATGAAAAGGTTGGCTTAAAGCTCAGCATTCAGAAAACGAAGATCATGGCATCTGGTCCCATCACTTCATGGGAAATAGATGGGGAAACAGTGGAAGCAGTGTCAGACATTATTTTTTGGGGCTCCAAAATCACTGGAGATTGTGACTGCAGCCATGAAATTAAAAGACGCTTACTCCTTGGAAGGAAAGTTATGACCAACCTAGATAGCATATTCAAAAGCAGAGACATTACTTTGCCAACAGAGGTCCCGTCTAGTCAAGGCTATGGTTTTTCCAGTGGTCATGTATGGATGTGAGAGTTGGACTGTGAAGAAAGGTGAGCGCTGAAGAATTGATGCTTTTAAACTGTGGTGTTGGAGAAGACTCTTGAGAGTCCCTTGGACTGCAAGGAGATCCAACCAGTCCATTCTAAAGGAGATCAGCCCTGGGTGTTCATTGGAAGGAATGATGCTAAAGCTCAAACTCCAATACTTTGGCCACCTCATGCGAAGAGTTGACTCATTGGAAAAGACTCTGATGCTGGGAGGGATTGGGGGCAGGAGGAGAAGGGGATGACAGAGGATGAAATGGCTGGATGGCATCACTGACTCGATGGACGTGAGTTTGAGTGAACTCTGGGAGTTGGTGATGGATAGGGAGGCCTGGTGTGCTGCAGTTCATGGGGTTGCAAAGAGTCAGACATGACTGAGCAACTGAACTGAACTGAATTGAATGCCACATAGCGAAGAATTCACATATAACTATTAAGGTTGCATATTCTTTAGTATTTTGGGTGTTATTTGATATTTAGGTAAAATTCAGAAGGCAAATATGACTACCAAGATGTTGGGTTTTTTTTTTTAATATAGGAAAGCTAAATACAACTGGATTGAGTGTTAGTCTACAAATTTTAATTAATGTAATTTACTATAGTTTCAAGACCCTGTTATTTTTCTTACTAGTACACCAGAAATGTAATTAAAAAGGAAACCAAATAATTCCAAAATCATGTTTATATTCTAAAGGGATAGCTCCTCAGAGATGAAAATAATAAATCTAAATCCTCCTGTTTTAAATGATAAATTTTTCCTATCATGACTATTGTAATGAATTGAGCGTAGTGAATACTAAATAATTACTGTTTATATGCTTCTTGGATTTGGAAGCAAATTAAAATTAAGTGTGTGTATGTGTGTCTAGGTATGTAACAATAAGCAGGAATTGTGAAAACTTTTAGAATTCTAAGGTTACTAATATGATTTTTATTCCCCCTTTAAACATTCAATAGCTCTTCTCCTAAATTATCTGAATGCCTTCAGAAAAAAAAAGAAATAATTGAACAGATGGAGATGAAATTGGATACTGGCATTGATAGGCAAGTTTTTAGTTTTACTATTTCTCTTGCTTTTTTTTATTTGTAAAAACACCATTATAACAACATGAAAAATATTTTCAGACAAGAAAAAAGTCTGTTTGAATTCCACTATCCTGCTATAATGTTTGATTTTATTTTTACATATTTATTTCATCCTAATAATGTCATTTTATTGGATTCCAGATTTATTATTTATGGAAGTCAGCAGGTTTAGATTAACTTTAGACCAATTCAATTTGAAAATCTTTTTTTTTTTTTTTTTGGTAAATGCTGCTGTAGACACTCTGTCTCTCTCTGTCCCCATCCTCCCTCTTCTCTCCCCATCTCTCCCTGCCTCCCTCCCTTCCCTTTCCCTCTTCCTCTTCCTCTCTCCAGACTCCTTAAAAATAGTATGTAACCCAGAAGATTTCAGGCTTATATCTGAAATGCATTGAATTAATATACCAGTTTTTAAAAGTAATTTCCATTGAGTGAAAACTCTACATTTGAAAATTTTTTTGATGTTTATTTTAGTTAATTACCTGTTCATAATATGGAGTGGTGGATTCTGTCTTTTGAGATGGTAGTGGACATATGTTGCTGATGATAGTCATCTGTTTATCAAGCATTTATCAGGCATTTGCTATATGCTTGGCACAATACAAGGATCTTTACCTGTATAATTTCATTCGCCTGCAATGCAGGAAACCCAGGTTTGGTCCCTGGGTTAGGAACATCCCCTGGAGAAGGAAATGGTAAACCACTCCAGTATTCTTGCCTGAGAAATCCCATGGACTAGGAGCCTGGAGAGCTGCAGTCCATGGTTTGCAAAGAGTTGGACACAACTGGGTGATTATTACTTTCACTTTCTTTCACTGGCACAGTACAAGGATTTTTACCTGTATAATTTCATTTAAGTAAGAAATACCATTTCCATTTTACAGATGAGGAAGTGAAGGCTTAAAGAAATGAAGTAGTTTGCTAGAGATCATACAGTTAATGCTGGTAGAACTGGAACTCAAATTCTAAAGCCCATGCTACCAGGTTTGGGCATATTTTTACTTCCTGTAATTCTCTTTTCTCTTCCATTCAAGAAGACATATACGAATATAAGTTACTTATAGGAACTCTAGCTCTAAATATCTTTGCCTTTTGCCAGTCTATCCTTTACAGCTTTGTTTGTTCTTGCCAATCTGTCCTTTCCCAGCTTTGTTTTATTCACTGTTAGTGCTTAGATTGCTTGTTCCATATCTTTAATTACTCCCTCGTAATTACCCTAAAATTTATTTCCTTTGATCATAGCTATCTTACAGATCCTAAACTCTGGATTAATGCAGATTCTGTTATTCTGATAACTGGATGGCTTATTGCTGTTGGAGAATGTCGCAAAACTCAGACATTGTTTGTGCCATTACAGACTCATACTTCATTTCTCAACTGGGCCTTCAGTACCACTTATTCAGCCTCCTGCTTATCCTTAGACTGTGAAACTTGGGTTCTTCTCACCTGTTCTTCCAAACTTTGGCCATTCCTTATAAGTTGTTCTATCTTACTCCCTTCCTAAGCGTTCTCCAAATATACTTGTGAAGGAAATGAATTAGTGACAGTCTTGTAAGATCTTTAAGATTTCTTTAAATAAAGTAATGGACAAATGAATCTTTGTCCTGTGTTTTGAGCAGGAAGCTAATAAAACTAAGATCTCTTTGCTATCAAGATCTATAATTTACTTGTTTTAAAATCTGAAGTATACCAATAGTAAAATAGTTTTATGGTGACATGAAATTAAATAATTTAAATTTAATTTAGTATAAATAATACAAATTAAAGTAAATTAAATGGATCAAATACATGGTATTCTCAATTCTCTAGGACATTAAATTGTATGATTGGACAAATGAAGCATATCTTGGCTGCAGAACAAAAGAAAACAGATTTTAAGCCAGAAGATGAAAACAATGTTTTGATTCAGTATACTAATGTGAGTAAAATGATTTAATACGCTAGTAAGAATATCTGCTTTATTCGAACTCTTATTAATATTTAATTGATGTATCTTATTATGCTCCAAGTGTTTTTTTTTAATTCTTAGAGATTAATGAGAAATTATATGTATTTTCTCCTTAGCTAAGCTGATAACATATTTCTGTGTAATAAGTGTAGAAAAAATTTTACAGGCCTGTGTTAAAGTCTGTGCTTACGTAAGGAAACAAGTGGAGAAGATTAAAAATTCCATGGATGGGAAGAATGTGGATACAGTTTTGATGGAACTTGGAGTACGTTTTCATCGACTTATTTATGAGCATCTTCAACAATATTCCTATAGCTGTATGGGTGGCATGTTAGCAATTTGTGATGTAGCTGAGTATAGGAAGTGTGCCAAAGACTTCAAGGTATGTATTCACAAATATCAAACTTGTAAATAAGTTCAAGAACATAAGTCAGATCATAAAAATGTATACTGACATAATCATTAGCGGAAAGTTTATAACTTTTGTCGATACTGTAACGAGACAGATCTGACATTTCCTAAATGAAAAAAGTATTATTCCAGTCAGTATTAACACATTTTTGCTTTGAGCTTTTAGAAAATGCTGTATTTTAGTTCCATAGTCCAGATGACCTTATTAATGCCCATAACTAATGCTGTATATCATATATCAAGAAAATATGTTCTTTCTTCATGTATATCTCTCTGAAATTAGTTTCCACCCAATGTTTAAATTATTTAAAAAAGCTGTAAATTAATGATAACTAGTTCTACTTTACAAAAGTATAAATGATTATTACTGTTTGAGTAAGTTGGCACAATATGAATCTTTTCAGAAAGATTATGTTGAGTTTATATAATGTCTGAAATATTTGAGTTTTTTAACACTTTGGTAGCTTTTAAAAATTCTAACATTGAACTCTTTAACATTAGTTAAGTCCTGACAGTACATAAGTGAGAAGAATTTACAAACTGATTATAAAACTAGAAATATTTTTTTCCTTCTCTTATCTCAATTCAGATTCCTCTGGTATTACAGCTTTTTGATACTCTGCATGCACTTTGCAATCTTCTGGTAGTAAACCCAGATAATTTAAAGCAAGTCTGCTCAGGAGAACAACTTGCTAATTTGGACAAGAACATTCTTCACTCCTTCGTACAACTTCGTGCTGACTATAGATCTGCCCGCCTTGCTCGACATTTCAGCTGAGGTTGAATTTACAAGGGAAATGTGTTGTACTCCAGCAAGCCTTGGTTGATAGAAAGCACAGAAGGTTTCTTATGACACAGCCAACATTTTATTGAAAAATGACTGTTTGGAAAAACAGCAGCCATACTTACTCTTGAGGTTTTATTTGAAATTTGGACAATACTAAGAATATTTTGCTTTTCCTTAAGTTTTAATTCCATTTCTGAACTTATATAAATTTCAAACTCTATGAAGCTATATGTCATTGTTTTCATCCTGGAAAATGTTGATGTCAGAAGGTAAATGAGATTGTTACCAGTATTCCAGTTCATGTTCTTTAACATAGTCCATTGGGAAATTTCAGCTTCCTGTTTTGCACTAATGATGGGTAAAATACAGCAAGACTCATTTTATTATTTATCAATTTTCAATAACCTTTTCAGCACTGGTAATTGTTAATCAGATTATTTTTAAGTTTTCCTGGAGAACTTTTTACCTATTTCAAAGGTTGAAAATTGGGCATAATTTCTGTAGTTGGTTCATTGAATTTTTTCTGAGGTACAACAGTAATACTATTCCAAAAAAAAATGTTAAAATGAAATACATTGTATGTAGGTATTAGCGGTGGATCAAAATACATCTGCTTTCTGGGTAAAAGGAAGAATAAAAGTTTACAGTTTCTTATTTGGTAAACAGATTTTAAGCCAATGCTAGCAAGAAATTAATAAAGCTACCTTATTTTATATTTCACTTAAGATAAAGTAGAGGGTGTTAACTAAAGGACCATATTTATTCATTATTTTAATATTATAAGGGAAGTAAAAAAGTGAGGTATAGACTAAATGGTGCATATGAGAATTATTGGCAGTGTTTAGCAGCAATGCAGTCCTTTAAGATTTTTATCCTTATGCTAAACTGAAATAAGATGGAATGGCTAAACATGCAGGTAGTCTTCTATTTTAAGAGGAATTGGAAATTGATAGTCAGCATTGTATTCTAGTCCAGAGATGAACTTTGTAAGGACTAGTAGTTTTTAAATATATAGTGTCATTATCTTTTTCAAGGCATTTCTGGAGTGATTCCTACTGAGTGTAGTTGGCTTAATATGGTGACATAATAAATCACTTATAAAATTTTAAATATCAAGTGGAAATTTTAAAAAATTATTGACTATAAACTTTCTCTGCAAGAATGCGTTCTTAGCTGTATGTAGTGTTTCAGCTTCCATTGTATTATTCATAGTCTTCCAGGAACAGATAAACTTCAATGTTTGACACATTTTTGGCTTTTCTTTTTCCTCTAATATAGGCTTTTTGGCCTAATTTTGGAAAACTACATTTAAGAATATGTTGCTGAATGTTCAACTTTACCGAAACTTCCAGGTCCAGAGTGAGCTAGCTACTGTTTAAGTTACTTTTAACTGAATTTTCCTCATTTTCTGTTTAGCCCAGTGTTATCAAGGTAAGCAAGAGAAATAAAGTATGCCAACATTTATCAAAGCATTTTAGGAAATTGTGGCAGCTTTGGAATGCTGTCTAGTTTTCTGTTCCTTAGCCAAAGGAAAGCCAGAACAGGTTTTGGATATTAGAGAAAGTCATATGCTTGTACTATTGCCATTTTAGAAAGCTCTGATGTGAATTCAAATTATACCTCTGTTACTTAAAGCCAACAATTTTAAAGCAGTAGTTTTACTGGCCGTTTGAACTCTTTGTACACAGTGTCAATTTGTTTTAAAAAAAAAAGGGAAAAAATATCAAATAAAACATGAGAGAACATTATAAGACTTCCACATCAGAGAAGTGTTTCAAATTAATTTGTTTGGATTAATTTTTAAAATGTAAAGCATATATTTGTTGCTTAGCTATTTTGTTAATTTTTATTTTTATATTTGAGTTCTGTGCAATATTTTCCATTATGACCATTGATAGGACACTAACAAAGAAAACTCATAAGTGAATACTTAATTTAGAAGTGTTAACATTATTGCTCAATAAACAAATTCCCTGTAGTTGTTTTTTTATTTCACTCCATTTTTACATTTTGAAGACATCATGCTGAATTTTATAAATTATTTTTTATTGAATTTTTAAGATGTTCCTTATTTTTCATGGCATTGGTTTTCTCATTTCCTTTTTAAGCAGAAAAATACTTGACTATATAATCAAAATTAGGAACAAAAAATTTCTCTTAAGAAAAAAATTTATTGTATAAAACAGTGTGCATTCTTTGGATTTGTTATATTTGATTTTTAAAGTAGTTTTCATATTAGTGGACAGTATGAAATTTTGCCCCAAATATATATGACTCAAAAGAGATGATAGATAAGTAAAATGTCTTCATATGCATATGGTAAAATTTTAGGTAGTGATAAAGGAGCTTTGTACATTAGTAACTTTAGCCAACTTTGAATAAGGAGAATCTTCATAATTTTCCAGTTTCACATGAGCTAACATGCAATGTTTATATAATATTTTGAAGTTAAAAATATGCTCTTAAACACTGCATTTTTAGAATATGCAGAAACACTCAAGAAAAAGCTTGCGTGTATTATGTTTTCATAAAATGATACAGAAAGTGAAGTACAGAATGCAGGTGATATTGAAAATGACAGCTAACCAAAGTAGATGAATACTTCTTATGAGGAATTATTACGTAATGGCTGGATGCATCCTTAGACAGTTGGCTATCTGGCTATTCTAAGACAATTATTAGTAGCCTCATTTTGAGTACCACCATTGTTGCAAATCCCTAGCACCTTTCTTCTTTTAAAGAGAGCTTCTAAGTAAGGTAATTTATGGTATAGTTTAGACTATCTCTTTTCTCTTTCACTTGAAATATTTCACATCATAAAATAATTTAATTATCACCCAGTAGATAGATTCAAAGTGGAGAATTTGCTGCTTCCTTAAAATGCCTTTTGTTCATCTATGATGATGAGTATTTACATTTAGCAGGATAAAGAGATTTTTGTTCCTGAAATGCCAGAAAACCTGTTAAGGTGGTCATGTTTATATATTTCCTAAGGCATGCTTGAACTGCATGTGAGAGTCAGGTTTCCTGGGTGTGTAATTTGTTAGTGACTTCAAAAACTCACATCTTGGAGTTTAGCTTTTTTTTTTTAATGCAGAGATATTCTGTGTATTACTCTTATTTGCCCTTTGACTCAGAAGTGTGAGATGTTTTCTAGAAGCATAACTTCTAGTGGAGAATTTGACATACAAAGCATTGTGTGCTTTCATCCAATTAGTTTAGCTGTATTCAGTTCTCTGGTACTTCTCTTTGCTTGAGAAAGTCTGTCCTGAAATACATTGTGTACTTTGGAGGAAAAGAACCAGTCCATATTGTTACTTTAAGTAATTCTACATAAAGTAAAAACAGCCTTTAAAAAATTTTGAGGCATAATAAAGATGATTATAGCTGTATTTATTGACTCAAATCCTGTGCACTGTGCTAAGTCCTTTGCATACATTATTTCATTTGGTTTCAAAGCAGCCCTAAGAGCAGAGTACTGTTATCTCCATTTGAAGTTACTCATTCCCCAGAAAGTTTTAAGTATATCTGCTCAAGATCTGCAGCTAAGTAAAAGGTTCAGATTGAAACCCGAATCATTCTCGCTCTTTGTGTTTTATACACTTTTCTCCTTGCTGCTGCTAAGTCACTTCAGTCGTGTCCGACTCTATGCGACCCCGGGTCCTTTAGTTTGATGGGCTCATTCTTTCATCCAATATTTGGTTCTCATTGTAGTGTTTAGATTATGAAGTTGAGATACAGAGCTAATAACTAATTTACTGTTAGACTTTTTTTTAATGTGTCCATTGTGTGGTCATACTTTTAAAATTTGGTTTTAAAATTTTATAAGTGGTCATGCAATTTAATTGAACATTAAGTTTGTGCCTACTAGAAATCTTTTCTTCAAAAAGTTCTTTAGTATTATTTTGTGTAATCATAGTGCTACTTGAGTTATAATTTTTGCAATAGAATTCAGATATTTTGTGCCATATTTTGTAACAGGGGTGAACGACAATTCCACCTTTAAAGATATGAAGAAATCAGTATTTCTGCCTTCAGAAACAAACTATTTTAATGTCGTAAGTTTGCCAGTTCTGTTGATCATTTAGTGCATTGGTAGTCTTAAAATAGCTAATGCTGGAGTGAAAACATAAGAGAAAAATGTACTAGCAATGTATTAGCAATAGGCTATCATTTTCATGTAATCAAATATTGCATATTTAATCTTTTTAAAATTGCCTTAACTCTTAACTTTTATTCTCACTACTGATCCGTCTTTCTCTTTCCTAATTTAATGAGAGAAACAACCCTCAAGTGTATGTAGAAGAGTAATCTGACTCATTAGAAAATAAGAATTTTAATTGGTGATTTGAAGCAGTTAGGTTGGTAACCCTGGGCTTAACAAGACTGATATTTTTAAACGAGGCCCTGTGTACTTTCGGGTCTTTCCTTGTGGCTCATCTGGTAAAGAATCTGCCTGCAATGCGGGAGACCTGGGTTCGATCCCTGGGTTGGGAATATCCCCTGGAGAAGGGAAAGGTTACCCACCCCAGTATTCTGGCCTGGAGAATTCCATGGACTGTGTAGTCCATGAGGTTGCAAAGAGTCAGACTTGACTGAGTGATTTTCACTTTCACTCTATATTTTTGGGCTTACTCTGGTGGCTCAGACAGTGAAGAAACTGCCTGTAATGTAGAAGACCTGGGTTTGATCCCTGGTTTAGAAAGATCCCCTGGAGAAGGAAATGGCAACTTACTCTAGTATTCTTGTCTAGAGAATCCCATGGACAGAGGGCCCTGACAGGTAGCAGTCGATGGGGTCTCAAAGAGTCAGACATGACTAAGCAACAAACACTTTTTTCTCTGTATACTTGAACATTGTTATCTGGGAGGTAATGCTAAACTTCAGTTCTTATAATTAATAACACTTTTGTGGGGGAGAGACAAGTAATTAACCATACTTGCTCATTTCCTAAGTGGTTTGAAGGTTGCTATCTGCCTCACCGTACATACGAAGCCAATTGAAATATAAATATATCACAGTCATACTCCAAACAGCAAACAAGCTCAGAGGAAAGTCATTTATTCAAAAGGCATAGATTTGTGCTAGACAGCAGTGATGCATTACAAATATATAATTATTTTCACTAATATTTGAGCAGGTGGAATGGATTAGAACATGGTCAACATTATGCTGCTGATAACATGTATTTTTCTATATTAATATGTACTGTGCAACATGTATTAAAATTGTCAATAATTCATTTTAGCCGAGATACTAATATTTATATTACTGTGTTGAAGAGACAGTATCCAACTGAGCCACTTTTAATTTAAAAGTCTGAAACTGGAATTAAGTTTACTTTCAAAAACCACTTAAATTACTTTATAATCACTGGAAGGTCAATAAAACAAAGAATTATCAGTGACTGGTCACTTAATAGGAAGAAGTATAGAAAGTTAAGAATAGGGATAAGAATCTGGAATAAGTTTAATTTCATTTATAGCTCAGATAAGTTACCTCCTTTTGTTTTCACCATTGGCAATATTAAATGAAGGAAAATGTCTTTTTCCCAGAGCATCTTCACGTTAATAAACTAACTCTGAAGATTGGATGGAACCAACTCCAAGGAATTAATCTTCAGGGGTAGGCTTTCAGATTTTTTAAATTTTGAGAGGTAGGAAGCCTTCTTGATTCCCCTGTAATCTTAAATAGACAGGTGCCTTGGAATGGGACCACCCCTTTTTACCTACGTGTCATTTTAATCTTTATACTGTGGATAAAAATTTGGTTTGTTTGAACTCTGGCATTTTGTGTGGCAATCTATCAAACCTTCAGCTTGTTGCTATAATTATCCAAGTAGAATCTGGGCAGTGCTGAATTAAAGAAAACTGTGACACTACCTCTTAAGTATATTGTTTGCAAATGCTGTGTGCTATTTAGAGGATTCACATAAAAATATGTGAAAATACTTGATAAGGAATAATACTAAGTGCCTCTATATTAGGATTCTTCAGTGGAATGTATTTTCAGTTTTTGCCACAAGGGGGAGGAGTTATTTTTATAGTAATACAAACATTTTGTTCCATTAAAAAATAGAACTCACCTAGCTTCTCTCTCTCACAGCACCTATGAACATGTCACTATCCTAACAGGAAGAGGGTGTGAGTATGTGTGTATCTTTAAGATTCTGAAAATCCTATGTGAAAAGAATTATCTGAGTGAATTAATGACATAAAACTAAAACAGTTTTGAAGAACATGTATGTTCACAGTGGACCCAGGAGCTGGACAGAAGAGTTCATCATAATTAAAACTTTTTTAGGGCTACATATCTCATAGAATTCCTTTATCAACTCTTTAATAGGAATCTATTGATTAGTTTTTTGGTTTTTAAGGAAAAAAATTTTTTGAAACAATCTCTGACTTACAGAAAGGTTTTAAATATTGTACAAATAAAATTTTTCCACTTTGAGAGTAAGTTACTGTCATGATGCCCCATTACCCTGTAATACTTTTGTATTTCCAGCAAGAAGAAATTCTCCTATATAGTCATAATACAATTATCAAAATCAGGAAATTAACATTGATATATTACTCCCATCTAATCCTGAGACCCCTTTCAAGTTTCACTGAATGTCCCAATAATGATTTATAAGGATCCACTTTAAAATCATGTGGTGTTTTAGGTTGTAGTATCTCTACTTTCTTCCACTCTGAAATGGTTTCTTAGTCTTTCCTTGACTTTTGCTACCCTTGACACTTTTGTAGATTATAAGCCAGTTATGTAAAATGTTCCTAAATTTGAATTTATTTCCTTGTGAATCGATTCCAGTTGTGCTTTTTTGGCTGGGATATTACAAAAGCAAGTCTGTGTTCTCATTGCAGCCTATGAGGTAGTGCACAATCTCAGTGCACCATTTCTGATAATACTCATTTTAATCACTTGCTTACGTTGCTACCTATCAGGGTTCTCTACTATAAAGCTACTTTTTCCCTTTGTAATAATTTTGTGAGAAGGTAGTTTGAAACTATGTATATAGCCTGCTCCTAATCAAAATTTCAGTTTGAATTAATGGTTTTCTGGTCAATGGATTATAACCTGTTGCTTATTTTGAATCTCAAATTGTCTCACATTTGGTTAATGGGATCCCCTTCAAGTTGGCTCCTATGTCCTTTAGACATGTTGTCATCATTTTTTAAGTGCTTTCTTACATTGGGCACACAGCTTTCTCCAAACTCATCTTGTATTTGCCTGCCCTGTAGTTTGAATCAGCTGTTTCTTCATCTTTTTAGTGGAAATTGATATTTAGAAACTACAGTTTGTACATGAGATATGCTTATAATTGAGATGTCTGTGCCACCACTCCTCAGTGGATGGTGCTGTGGGGCTTTGTGTGTGTATATACATGTATGTTTTAAATTTACATACACATACACTCTCCTATGTGATACCCTTTTTATCTCATTTGAGCTCCAGTACCCATGTTGTGTTTCCTCCCCCATGCAAGAGGGGGGCTTCCTCACTTCACTCAGCCTCTTGAGGCTTTAGCTGTAGAACCAGGTAGGGGGGATGAAAACAGTTATTACAGAAAACATGTAAAGATTTAAAAATTCTAAATAAAAATTACTCATAATTGCTTTATTCAGAAACAACAAATTTTTGGTGTATTGTCTTTTATTGTAGTGATCAAATTAGTAACACTGAATTGAGAAGGGTAAAGTGTTTATGCCAAAAACATGAGACTTGTATTTATTTCAAAGGAATTGAACTGAAATCATGTCATATGTTTTTCTATAATACATGTCCTTGCTATTGTGAGTAGTTGTTAATTAATGATAAAGTACATCAGTGAAACCAATTCTGAGAATGGAAATCTACCATTAAGGACTAAATACCAATAGGATATTTTTACTAATAAAATTCAAAAGAAAATAATCATAAAATTATTGTGTAGGCTGATAAAAATACATTTAAGTAAGATCAATTTTATATGAGAAAGTCTGTATCTAGACTGGATTTAATATATGTTAAATTTCATTTGAAATAGGAGTCTATATCTGGGCAAATTGTTCAGCCCTCAGTTTCCTTGTTAGTGCTCTGTGATCACTGCTATAGCAAGCTAAAATTCTGTAATTCCAAATGTAGGCATACTGTTAAGAACCTATAGTGATATCAGAAATAGATTAGCTTAAGAAGTCATGTCTGAACCCAAATGATACCTGAGAACTAGATCCTCCTACAATACTACCACTTGCAGTGACCATATACCACTTTGATTAAGAGCTAAGGCTTTTAAATCAGCCCAATGGCAGATGTGCATTGTGACCTTGTCACTAATTGTGTAACCTTGTGCAAGTGTTATAAAGTGTGGAGAAAAGACACTTGTGACCTATTACAGGTGTTTAATAAAAGGTAACTTTAATAGTTTTAATTACGTACCATCCCCACCAGCTAACAAATGTAATAACAGCTTGCTGTGGGCTTCTACAGCACCTAGTTTCATGCTACCATTATAACACTTATTACTGGCTTATTATTAGCTGCATACTTTAACTTTCTCAGTAGGCTAGACTTTTGAGGGCAGGATCTTTTTACTTAATATCCCTAACTTCTAATACTGTACTGAACAAAAGACAGCATTTCAATAAATGTTAGGTGAAAAATAAGTGAATGAGATGATCCCACATAGGACTAGAAATACCTTTAAAAAGCTGACAGAAGAGATGATGAAAAACAATCACAAGTGTCTTTTCTCTGCACTTTGTAACACTTGCACAAGGGCACATAGTGACAAAGTCACGATGCACATCTGTCGTTGGGCTGATTTAAAAGCCTTAGCTCTTAATCTAAGTGGTATATGGTCACTGCAAGCTGGTAGTACTGTAAGATACTCTCAGATATCCTTATTTGGGTTAGGACATGATGTCTTAAGCTAATTTATTTCTGACATCACTATAAGCGCTTAACAGAATGCCTTTTATTAAACACCTATTATGTGTCAGGCTGACTTCCCTGGTGGCTCAGACGGTAAAGAATCTGCCTGTAATCCAGGAGACCTGAGTTCGATCCCTGGGTTGGAAAGATCCCCTGCAGAAGGAAATGGCTACCCATTCCAATATTCTGGTCTGCAGAATTCCATGGACAGAGGATCTGGCGGTCTACAGTCCTAGGGGTCACAAAGAGTCAGACCCAACTGAGTGAGTCACTATTATATGTGAGACACCTTACTAATAATACATTTCATTCCAATATTCTGGTCTGGAGAATTCCATGGACAGAGGATCTGGCGGTCTACAGTCCTTGGGGTCACAAAGACTCAGACCCAACTGAGTGAGTCACTATTACATGTGAGACACCTTACTAATAATACATTTGTTATTGCACTTAATACAATGGGGGCTAAGTACTTTTGTTACCCCCATTTTACAAATGAAGTAAATGAGGCACAGTGAAGATAGCTAACTTGACTGAAGTTACATTTCTTAAAAGTAACAGAGTCAAAATTCAAACTATAACCATGGGTTGCCAGAGCCAATGCTTTAACCACTTTGTTCTATTACCTCTACCTCCAAAAAGATTTCACAAAAGAAGGTTAGATTTCAGCTAGGCTTTTAAAAGACAGTATTTCAGAAAATGGGACAGGTAGAGGGCATTCCATGTAGAGGTGACTCATACTTGCAAAAGTGTGGTGTATGAGTCCCTGGTGTATTCACTGTGAGCAGATCTTAGGGTACGTGGTCTATCAAAAAAGAAAGTAAAGCTGGAATATTTGGATCAAGGTTAGTTTCTTAAGAATCTTAAGTGCTATGCAAATTGTGTAGGCTTTACATAAAAATAATAAAGAACCAACCATTAATGATTAAGTAGGTGAAGAACATGAACACTCTGAAAAGATGGCTGATAGGAATATGTGACATGATTGAAGGGGCAAAAGAGAGCTGAAGCTAGGCTACTGCATTAATCTGGATGGTGAAGGCCTGAACTAGGGGAGTAGAACAGGAATGCAGAGGAAGTGGTGGATTCAGGAAACAGTTGGAAGATTAAACCAGGGGGACATACATTATTGATTATTGAATATGGAGGGCAAGGAAGAAGGAATCAAAATGATTCCAAGATTCTTAAATAACTTGTTGAAGATTAACATTACTGACTTACATTATATACATTAGCAAAAGTACACTTTTTTAATCATTTTTTCAAAAATACTAGAAATTATTGTGGCAAAAGAAAAACATCTATTTTTTTATGGCTTTGAAACACAAAGGAATGATTTTGAAATTTGAATAATATTTTATTTGATAAATGTATAGTTGTTGAATTTTTGTTTTTTTAAAAAAAGCTTTATAGCATTTCAGTATATGGATATAATGGGTAGACTCAAATGACACCACTCCTAGAAAATTTAAGTTGGGAAGTATGACTTCCTATAGTTGGACTGTAAGTTCGGTTCAGTTGCTCAGTCGTGTCCGACTCTGTGACCCCGTGGACTGAAGCATGCCAGGCTTCCATGTCCATCACCAACCCCTGGAGCCTACTCAAACTCCTGTCTGTCGAGTTAGTGATGCTGTCCAACCATCTCATCCTCTGTCGTCCCCTTCTCCTCCCGCCTTCAATCTTTACCAGCATCAGGTTCTTTTCCAATGAGTCAGTTCTTTGCATCAGGTGGCCAAAATATTGAAGTTTCAGCTTTAGCATCAGTCCTTCCAATGAATATTCAGGACTGACTTCCTAATTCTGAACCAGAATTTTAATCTTTAACCTGGGGGATATCAAGTGTCTTCTGGGAAGACACTGCAGATCTGTAACAGTTCTCAGCCATCATATTTAACTGTAATCCCAAAGACACATGTTTATCTCAACAAGGTTAACAATACTCCTTAGAAACAGTGTGCAAAGCATGAATACAAATTATGGATATATTACAAATTAATTGTATTTGATGGATTTTAGACACATTTTGAAGGTATAATTTTGGATCTTTTGGAAGTTTTACATAACTGAGTTGTCTGAAGCAGGCTACTAGTTAACCAAAGGATTAGCAAAATCTTCTAGAAGTAATTTATTTCTGAATTTGATTAAAAAAAAAACCCACACATTGTCATTCTTATACTACAGATGCCTTTCTTTTTTAAAGTTTATTTTTTTTTTTGATGATCATATTTAAAGTCCTGACTAAATTTTTCTTATACTACAGATGCCTTTCTTTTTTAAAGTTTTTTGTTTTTTTGATGATCATTTTTAAAGTCCTGACTAAATTTTTTACAATATTGTTTCTGTTTAATGTTTTGGTTTTTTGGCCATGAGACATGTAAGATCTTAGCTCCCTGTCCAGGGACCAAACCCACACCCCTCAGCATTGCAAGGTGAAGTCTTAACCACTGGACTGCCTGGAAAGTCCCTTCAGATGCCTTTATGTCTGCTTTAGCAATTTTATTAACAATGAAATAAAATTATTTTCATTGTGATTACTAACGGATTTGATCAGAAGAGATATACAGAATATTGATTATTTTTATTACCTAAGAAAATTATGGATACACTAAAATTTTGTAATTTAGTGAATATTTTAATATACATATTCAACTTTCATTAGTAAAGAGAAAGGCGTTTTTAAAGTAGATTTTAATATTTTGATTTTTATGTAAAGGAGATTGATTATAAAGTAAATGATAGTCACATATAACTACAGAATACGTACTCATTTTAAGTGCACATGGAAATTTACAGAATTGACTGCTAGGGTGATCACTCACCTAGAGCCAGACTTCCTAGAATGTGAAGTCAAGTGGGCCTTAGAAAGCATCACTATGAACAAAGCTAGTGGAGGTGATGGAATTCCAGTTGAGCTATTTCAAATCCTGAAAGATGATGCTGTGAAAGTGCTGCACTCAATATGCCAGCAAATTTGGAAAACTCAGCAGTGGCCACAGGACTGGAAAAGGTCAGTTTTCATTCCAATCCCAAAGAAAGGCAATGCCAAAGAATGCTCAAACTACCGCACAATTGCACTCACTTCACACACTAGTAAAGTAATGCTCAAAATTCTCCAAGCCAGGCTTCAGCAATACATGAACCGTGAACTTCCAGATATTCAAGCTGGTTTTAGAAAAGGCAGAGGAACCAGAGATCAAATTGCCAACATCCTCTGGATCATGGAAAAATCAAGAGAGTTCCAGAAAAACATCTATTTCTGCTTTATTGACTATGCCAAAGCCTTGTGGATCACAATAAACTGTGGAAAATTTTGAAAGAGATGGGAATACCAGACCACCTGACCTGCCTCTTGAGAAACCTATATGCAGGGCAGGAAGCAACAGTTAGAACTGGACACGGAACAACAGACTGGTTCCAAATAGGAAAAGGAATTCGTCAAGGCTGTATATTGTCACCCTGCTTGTTTAACTTATATGCAGAGGACATCATGAGAAACGCTGGGCTGGAAGAAGCACAAGCTGGAATCAAGATTGCTGGGAGAAATATCAATAACCTCAGATATGCAGATGACACCACCCTTATGGCAGAAAGTGAAGAGGAACTCAAAAGCCTCTTGATGAAAGTGAAAGTGGAGAGTGAAAATGTTGGCTTAAAGCTCAACATTCAGAAAACTTAAGATCATGGCATCTAGTCCCATCACTTCATGGGAAATAGATGGGAAACAGTGTCAGACTTTATTTTTGGGGGCTCCAAAATCACTGCAGATGGTGATTACAGCCATGAAATTAAAAGACACTCCTTAGAAGGAAAGTTATGACCAACCTAGGTAGCATATTCAAAAGTAGAAACATTACTTTGCCAACAGAGGTCCATCTAGTCAAGGCTATTGTTTTTCCAGTGGTCATGTATGGATGTGAGAGTTGGACTGTAAAGAAAGCCGAGCACCAAAGAATTGATGCTTTTGAACTGTGGTGTTGGAGAAGACTCTTGAGAGTCCCTTGGACTGCAAGGAGATCCAACCAGTCCATTCTAAAGGAGATCAGTCCTGGGTGTTCTTTGGAAGGAATGATGCTAAAGCTGAAACTGCAGTACTTTGGCCACCTCATGCAAAGAGTTGACTCATTGGAAAAGACTCTGATGCTAGGAGGGATTGGGGGCAGGAGGAGAAGAGGACGACAGAGGATGAGATGGCATCACCGACTCGATGGACATGAGTTTGAGTGAACTCCGGGAGTTGGTGATGGACAGGGAGGCCTGGCGTGCTGCAATTCATGGGGTCGCAAAGAGTTGGACACAAGTGAGTGACTGAACTGAACTGAACTGAGGGCTATAATGTCCTAACAATTTCAAAAATTTGACATTCAGAGTATGTTCTGTGACTGTGGTGGGATAAAGTTAGAAATGATTTGAAAAAAAAAATAAAATTTCTGAATAACTCAGGAGTCAGAAAAATTACACTGGAAATTAAAAAATATTTGAACTGAGTGGTAAAAATGCAACTTACCAAAACTTGGGGGATGCAGCTAAAGCAGTGCATAGAGAAACATTTGAAGCCTTTAATGTGAATATATTAGAGAAGAAGAGAACATTTAAATCTATTTCAAAAAGTTAGAATAAAGCATCAGATTAAACACATAGGAAAGAAGGAAAGAAAATAACAAAATATTAAAACATATAGAAGAGAGGATCAGTAAAAACAAAATCTGGTGTTTTGTAAAGATTAATGAAACTGATAAACCTCTGCAAGATTGAACAAGTGAAAAAGCACAAATTTATCTGAGGAAAGAAGAATGAAGTTCTAGTTCTGTACATATTCTGCAGATAATATAAAGTAAACCAAAGATTAATATTACCAATTCTTTGCCAATAAACTTTAAAAAATAGATAAAGGTTATGCTTCAAAAACTTTTAAAAACTTTATGCTGATATAAATTAGAAAATATTAATTCTATATCTATTAAAAATAGTTACTTTGTTAAAGACTTTGCTGTGAAGGAAACTTAGGCTCTGATGACTTCCTTGGTTAGTAATGGTAAGAATGGAAACTATCTTCCTGAGATCAGTAAATGCTTGCTACCACTGCTTACGTTTAATATTGTAATGGAGATCCTAGCCAACACAATAATGCAAAAAAACAAAAACAAAAAAAAAACAGGAAGAAATAAAACTCATTATTTGCAAATATTGTGATTATGTACATAGAAGGTCTACAAATAAGTTATAAGTGAAATTAGCAAGGTTACAAACTCTGTATACTACAGATTACAAATAATTAGCAAGGTTACAAACTCTATACTACAGATCAGAAATTACTCTTTATACCAATAAACAATTTTAAGATAAAAATTTTAAAACAATTTTAAAATAAATTACAAAAACATCAAATATCTAAGAATGAAACTAGTGAAAGACATGTAAGACCTCTATGCATAGCATTATAAAACAGAATTTAAAGGGGGTGAAAAGCCATATTTATAGCTCAGGAGACTCAGCATTATAAATCAGTCCTCCACAAAGTGATCTTTGGGCTTAATCCTAATCAAAATTTCAGCTTATCTGTTGTAAAAATTGACTGACTCTAATCACAACAAACTATGGAACATTCTTGAAGAGATGGGACCACCTTAAAGAAAAGCAGAGACCTTACTTTGCTGCTAAAGGTCAATATAGTCAAAACTATGGTTTTTGCAGTAGTCATGTTTGGATGTGAGAGTTAGACTATAAAGAAGGCTGAGCACTGAAGAACTGATGCTTTCGAATTGTGGTGCTGGAAAAGACTCTTGAGAGTTCCTTGGACAGCATGGAGATCAAACCAATCAATCCCAAAGGAAATCAACCCTGAACATTCATTGGAAGAACTAAAGCTGAAGCTCCAATATTTTGGCCATCTGATGCAAACAGCTAACTCATTGGAAAAGACCCTGATGCTGGGAAAGATTGATGGCATGAGGAGAAGGGGGCGACAGAGGATAAAATGGTTGGATGACATCACCCATTCAATTGACTTAGGTTTGAGCAAATTCTGGGAGATAGTGAAGGACAGGGAAGCCTGGTGTGCTGCAGTTCATGGACTCACAAAGAGTTGGACACAACCTAGTGACTGAACAACAAAATTCATATGAAAGTACAAAGGTCCAACAATAGCCAAAATTTCTTAGAGAAGAAAAACTTGGAGAACTTTCAGCACTAAAAGTTACAGTAGTTAAGACTGTGATATTGATGAAAAATACAGCAGCAGAGCAGAATAAAGGGCACAGAAATAGATTGGACTGATACATACATGGATACTTCCATTTACGATGAAGTTGGTGCTGAGGAATAGTATATTTATGAATTTTGATCCCTCTTCCCTGCTTAATACCATACACAAAAAGGAATTCTTGGTGGTTTATGTACCCAAGTATGAAAGATAAAACAATAAATCTAGAAGATACCAGGCAAGTATCTGTGTGGTGGTATAGGAAAAAAAATCTTTGCAGGTAACAAAAAGAATTACCTCTATGTTACATTTAAATTACATTTAAATTAATTACATTTAAATTAGGAACTCTTAAGAGTAAGGAAAATATTTGAAGTATACATAATTGAAAAAAGACTAGTATCCAAAACAGGAATAAACTTCTATAAATCATTAAGGATATTTCAGTAGAAAAATTGGCAAAAGATTTTGAACCACAGTCTACAAAGTCGGATATTCAATGCCCAACAGATAGATAAAAAGATACTCAGCCTCATTGGTTATCAGGAAATTGTAAATTAAAACCACATTGAAGTACTATTAATGCATTCCCCAGAATGGTACGAATTAAGAGGACTTGAGAATTCCAAGTATTGGCAAATGCGAAGCAAGAGGGATTAGTATTTGTTTCTGGTAGGAACAGATATATTGCTATTTGGGTGGCTATTTGCTATGTTCTACTGAATGTACATACCCAGCAACTCCACTGTTTCCTTTGAGGGGAAGGATAGGTAGTATCTGAGGAGGTAGTTCAAGAGCTTAGGTTCTAGAGTGTTTTATTTCTTGATCCAGGGCACAGTTACATGAGTGTGTTCACTTTTTTAATAATTCACAGAGAAGTACATTTACAGAGTGTACACTTTTCTGAATTTAAGTTACATTCTATTTAAAAGGTTACTTAAATAATTGAAACAGAACTACTCTGGTTTTGTATTAATAGCCATTAATGGTGCTATTAAAAATAATATAAAATCTAGAGGCACATTTTCTAGAACTTCCTGGATATTATACAGCTCCTTGCTTGTGCTGTTTGTTGAATAATTTATATGACCTCAGAGGATAAGACTTACTAGAGTAGTAGATGGATTAATCTGCTACATCTAGTAGTAGATTAATCTACTACTACCAGTAGAGGGATTCAATCCACCTGTGTAAGTGGATTAAAACACATGCATATATATACAATATTTTTTCTTTTTCCTCTTTTATAAAGTAATATATACACATTACAAATACCCCAGACATTACAGAAATACACAGTGTAATATAATATATAGGCGGTGTACCCTTGCTTTATTGACTTGGATTGCAAAAGGTCAATTTTTTAAAAGTGCTAAAATTTGAAGATGTAAATCCAACACCTTGAATTCCCTCAAACCTAAGGTTGTAGTGGTTAATAAAGCTTCACTGCATGCTTGGGGGGTAACCAAAGAACAGCCCCAAAAGTGATTTTACTCTGCCATTGGCAGTGATTTTTCTCAGGTTCATGTGCCCGTAATTCAGTATCAGGGACCCTGTGGAGTTTCTCTCTGGCTCCCAGATGTTGAGGCTAATTTAACGCCCATCAACAAAACCCCAAGAGCTTTCAGGCTCCAAATCCAGATTCAAAGAATCTCTCTCTGCCCCACCCCCACACTCCTGGTCCGAGGCCCATTCATTTTTCTGCTTTAAAATGATTGACAGAGGGACTAGATGGTCAGTCACAGTAGAGTGGATTTCTCAAAGCCCAAGTAGGTTCATTTTAATAACACCACAGAGGAACATTGAGAGTCTTATCTAAATATACATATAGGAAAGCATCTCTCCAGTGCTTCAAGTGCTCAGCACTAGCAACACCGTATCTGGTTGCCAGACAGAACTCCTCATAATAGCTAGTGCTCATGGAACACTTACTTTATGCCAGATGTTGTTTTAGTGAATTTAAATTAAGTCTACATAAAAGCTCCATGAGGTAGATACTAATATTGTCATTATTATCTTATGGATAAAAGAGATGTGGAGAAACCCAAAGCAAATTCACTCAGGTAGGGGAAGGTAGAACCAGGATTGAACATGGGTAATCAGCCATTGGTATATGTATTCCTAACCACTGTGTTTCGTTTCTTGGAAAGAAAATAAGCTGCTCAGATAATATCATCTGGATTTGGACTTCTGATGGCGTCATGTGTTTCTCCAAGATCACCTGAAAAACTATTACTTTCTTGTAACAGACTACCCTGGATAATTTTCCCCAAACATAGAGTACGTCTCAGAATATAATGGATTTATCTACTATCAGAAACCCAAACTATCCAGCAACCCCCAAAGCCCATATCATGTCACAAGACTTGTGCATTGAAAAAGTGAAAAATTCTAAGAATCCTGCTCAGCACTCAACTCTGTTAGTAGTCATGTCATGAGTTTTGACTGGGGTAGCTTCTCACACTAGATAGGTAGTATCTGAGGAGGTAGTTCAAGAGCTTATTGTTCTTTCTTAAAGAAATCTATACTTTTCACCTTAAATATGCAAGTTAAGCATTGATGTGACCCTGAACAGAGCGTGGGCAGAGGATGAAAGTACCTGAACCACCCTGAAGAGTTTAAGGAGTGAGCCTTTCCTTTGTTATTTAGAGCCAGTGGGTAAGACTTCATAGGCCAGTTGGTAATTGTTGTTCAGTCACTAAGTCATGTCTGACTCTTTGTGATCCCATGGACTGCAGCATGCAAGGCCTCCCTATCCCTCCCTATCTCCCAGAGTTTGCCCAAGTTCATGTTTGGTTAGGCCAGACCCAAAGCCTGCTGCAGGTTTAAAGATGGTCAATAAAGATGACTTGAACTAATTTTAAGGTTCTAACCCAATTGACAAACCTGCAAAAGAGCAGCAATATGAGATGTGAATGGAGAGGCCTCAGTGTCTCCTTTGGTCTTCATGGAAGGATGCCCAGTGTTCAGAAGTCAACGTGACATATTTCCAGTAATGAATCACCACACAGCTCTACCTCATAGAGTCTTACTAGCCTAGGATAAAGACTCTATCTTCACTCAATGGTTTATTTTTCATTCACTCAATTCAATATTTACTGAACACCTATGTGCTAGGCATTGGTCTAGGTACATGGGATTTATCAGTGAACAAAGTCCCAGATGTTGTTGAGCTTCTAGCAGCAGAAACCAATCAATACAATTAATAAGTAAATTCTACTGTACATTAGAAGGTAGTAAGTGCTTTGGGGGAAAAATAGAGTATAAAGAGAAAGAAGAGTTGGGAGGGAAGAGTTTCTCTTTTAAATATGGCAGGGCCATCTGTGCAGTTATGCAAGGCCCAGGCTCAGAAGGTTTGAGGTTCTATTCACATCATCGTGAAATTCTTAATAATTTTATCTTTGCTCTTAGCTTTTTTTAAGTGAAGTTTGATGGGACAATGGAATATGTGTATAAGCAGAGGAGATACTGTATGTACAATATGCATGCCTGCCATGTCTGTTGAGATTCCAATTGAGACTGCATTACATTGGTATATTAATTTGGGGGAAATTGACATTTTTAGATTATTAAGTTCTTCCAATTAAAGCAAATGGTGTGCTTTTCTATCTGTTTTAATGTCCTCTGGTGATATTATATAGATGTTTTCTGTATAGGGTCAGCACATTTCTAATTTATTTAAATTTAAATTCTATTTTAATTTATTCCTAGGACTTTTCTGGGGAAACAGCAGTTTCAATGCAAGGGACATCTTTTTCATATTAAAAAATAGCATTTTGTCTTTTGACTTAAAATCATGGAAGAAGGGAGAAAGTTCTGGAAAAACACACAACTAGGAACAAAATAGTCTTTTGTTCCCTGGCATATTGTATTTCTGGGCATCCTTTGTTTACAAGTTTATTCTTCTCATTTAGACCCATTGCTGCTGCTGCTGCTAAGTCGCTTCAGTCGTGTCCGACTCTGTGTGACCCCATAGACAGCAGCCCACCAGGCTCCCCCATCCCTGGGATTCTCCAGGCAAGAACACTGGAGTGGGGTTGCCATTTCCTTCTCCAATGCATGAAAGTGAAAAGTGAAAGGGAAGTCGCTCAGTTGTGTCCGACTCTTAGTGACCCCAGGGACTGCAACCCATCAGGCTCCTCCGTCCATGGGATCCTCCAGGCAAGAGTACTGGAGTGGAGTGCCATTGCCTTCTCCGTCAGACCCATTGGAATTGGATAAATTATCCCTTTCAGGGGAAAAACACAGGGATCAGTGAATCTCAGAGACGTGGATAAGACAAAGCCGTGAGAGCAAACTGCTCTGTGTGGTTACTTCTTGGGATAACCGTGGCTGTTAGCAAGGCCAATGGAAAGTTGCCAGAGAGGTGACAGACCGCACGCCTTTGGGAGGGGTCCACATATGTACCTTTGACACCAGTGGCCACTGAGGACCGAATGTGAAGAGCAGCACAAGCAGAGACCACAGGGGCTGATGGGATGTGTGGCCCAGGCCTGATTTGTGCAAACCTAGGAAAATGAAGCTCATTCCAGATCAAGAAGTCTGTAAATGTTATAAACGTCAATGGACACATTTAGTCAGCAGAAATATTTTCACTAGCAGTGTTGGATGTGCAAATGCACAGAGATGGAAACGGATGAAAAAGAAAAGCAAAATCTGAAAAGTAGCAACAGCGTTATGGCAGAAACAGGTGAACATTCTAGACTAAAATTGAGTGGACACAAAGATGTTTTGGTAGGCAGCTACAACCCAGGAGCATACTGCTGGAGACACTGACTCCCAGAGGGCATCAGCCCCGCAAGACAAACACAGATCCGAGAGGAAATGAGGCAGAGAGAAGAGGTACCACCACTCTGAGACAGCTTCTCTCTGCTGTTGGCCATGGGGAAATGCCTAGCCTTAGGATAAATGTGTGGAATGTAACAAATTAGTTGTACCCAAATGAAGCATTTTAGTGGATCCCCGTGTCATTTACTCATATGGATGTATTTTCTTACCAATAAGGAAGCAGGGACAGGGACTTCCCTGGTGGTTCAGTGGTTGCGCAGGTCCCATCCCAGGTCGGGGAAGTTCCGCCTGCTTTGAGTTGCTGCCAAAAACAAAAAGGAATTGGTAAGGAGCCAACTTGTAATTTACAGTAGACAAGAGAGATCTTCATTCAGGTGTTAGAAGAGAAACAAAAGAATCTTGCACCCATGTAAATTTTAAGCCATGATACTGGTTTCTATCAGAACACTTGTCAGGCCCCAGTTCATCAACCACTGCTGTTTTGAGGTTCTGGGAAAGTAGAATGGAAGACTGATTATTTCGATCCAGAATGGCAACACTACTCTGGAGCATTCCCTTTTCAACTGAGCATTGTGAGAACCACAGGCAGGGAAAGAGTTAAGTATGTCAAACTACATACACAAAGTGAAAAAAGAGGGAGAAAGAAATGTTACCAGCATATTTTTAAACAATAGACATGAAAATGCCAGCTCTTCTGAGTATGGAAAAAAATGTCCTTTTCATACATATTGACAGCCAGAGGGGGTTATTATTGAGAATATGGGTGAAGTTACTGCCAGTTTCTACTGGTACTTGTGTTTAAAAAGAAACTATGGAAACCAGAAGAAGGAATATTAATTAACTTCAAATTTGGAATGTCTTTGCCAGGAGTGGATGAATGAATTCAATGAAGCAACCTGTTGGGTTGCAATTCAGTGTTTTGTTAGCAATTTAATAGAATGCTGAACTTTTCATAAATTAACACTTTGTTTTAATAACCTTATTAAAAGGCTGTTTCTTGATAAGTTTCCAAAATATGACTTTGTTTTAAATGTAAAGAATCAGTATGTATTTATTTTTCACAATTTAAAATTATTGGTTATTTATAAAAATACTTAATATATTTACATGTTAAAAATAAAAAGCATAAAATAATATAGACAAGTAAATCTTTCCCACTTTAGATTCTGTATCCCTCCACCCCTAAAGAAATCTGTCATTAGTTTCCTGTATATACTTTAGAGATATTATTTGCACATCTCTTTCATACAAATTCACAAAATCTGTTCTCTGTTAGATCGATTATAACTCTTTTTATAAGTTCCCTATTTATATTCAAGGCACTTTGATAATCACATCTTTGGGGTATTATTTATTAAGAACACATGCCTTTTTACAAGAAAATATTTTGTAATAGTGAAAGTAATATGGATGTCTGGAGAGGGTAATGCTAATGAGAAAATACAAAATGGGAAAAATTATTCACTTGAAAAAACCTGGAGAGTTTACAAGTAAGGCTTCACTGGCCACTGCAGGGTTTAAAGGAAGTTTCCACTTTACAACATGAATATATTGTGGTCGTCTTAGTCCTTAGACTAATTTGCTTCTTTCTGGTGGGGAGGATAGCAATGTTGAGAAAACACTGACTAAACCAAAAATCAGCTCCATTTAAATGTGAAGCTGCGTTCTAAACACAAGCAGAGTCTGCTGAAGGGCTCTGAACATTAAGCTGCATGCCTTGCTGAGTTTTATTCCAAATAGACAACAGCAGATGGTAACAATGCACTTCTCATAGATGGTAGGAGGGAGGCAGTCTTGTTTCAAGTAATACTATTTCTGGGCGATAATCCAAAATGCGCAGTAGGCAGAAGTTAAAAGGAAGCGCTTGCTTTTAGGTTTTTAAAATATATCCCTTAATCCTGGGTGATGATTGACAATCATGATTTAGAGTATGAGGGGCCTCTCTTTAATCTGGCAAGTTTGATGTTATTTGCGTATCTAGTAGGGCTTTTATTCAACTAAAACTAAGTGGAAGCCTGTGCAATTGATGCCGCATTTCAGAATTGATTCCTGGCCTGGTACTCTATTTACAGATTAGTAAGTACACAGGATCCATCCTCCTCATCATCTTTTTGAAATTTAAAGGCTCTAAAAGACACATTTACAATTAAAATGTGTCTTGCTGTGTTAGACTATGACCAGGAGATGACGTTTTTCCCCTATAATTTAATTTCTTGAGAAAAGAAGCAGTCTATAAGGTTATATTATAATCCCGATTTGATTCTTAAAATATAATATTAGCCATTGGTATTTCCAGATGATTAAAATGTTTTCATTACTGGCTTCGTGTGGTTTGTTATTAAGTCCTTGTGAAAAATTTAGAGAATTCCTCCAATTCTCCTGCTCCTATTACAAGGTTTCTAGGGAAGTTTTTGTAAGAAAAAGATCAATGTTCAGCCATTGTATTCCTATTGTTTTATCATTTGTGACAATAAGTTGATTTAAAAACACAGTATTAAAATAGAATTAAGTTATAAATTCTAAAACATGATATAGCTAAGGAAAGGAAATTCACAGACATGAAATTTAACAGATGAATTTGACAATAGTAACAACAAATGTGGTTTTCATTGAGGTTTAATCACTACTGTTAATGTCTCTGTCACAATGCATTAAACAAAGCAAGATGGGCTTATGAGAAGGGAAAGAAAGCTATTATGTGAAACCCAAGTGATTCAGTGTTTAACTTGTGTTCCCATTATTATGTTTTTAATTATGTAATTTGGGGGAAATTTGTAAAAAGTAAAACAGATTCATTATAGAAAAATTTGGAAAATACAGATAAGTATAAACAGAAAATAAATGTTACCCTCAATCCCAATTTTTTTCCCCTTATCTTGCTTTAATCCAGATTTAAGGGCTAAAATATACCTCCCAGGAGACATTCTGGCTGCTGGGAGTGTGCAGAAGTGTTCAGAAAGGGTACTGGGCAGCCGGGAGCCAGGGTAAATGACACGAAGTGCTATAGGTTTGGGTGTGTTTTGTACTGCAGTAAGCAGAGCTTTCTTCCCATAGAAGCTCAAGTGATGGGAACCTTTGTGTTTAGAATATATTCTAACCTAATAAGTGAATGTTGATAATACTTTCTGTTAACATTTCAAAAGCACATTTTTGCAGCAGAATCATGTATTTGATATTTAAAGGCTAATAAAATAAATCCAAGTGATAGAAAAATAGTATGAAAATCATATTAGAATATCCATTGCAAACAGTTATTAAACCCAAATTTCCTTTTTGCCTTTGCACCTTCAGTTTCTTGCCAGTAAGTAATTGAGTGATTGCAAAAATGAAAACACTACTTGCCTACAGCTTTGCTCAATTTATTCGTAAGAATTGCATAGGTTAACTCATCAAATCTTTATGAGAATTTTATGAGAAGGTAGACCTAAATCTACAGGCTCAAAAATTAAATCCCAGGCCCTCAGAATGCCAAATCCGGGGAAAAGTCAAGGACCTTCCTCTCCAGTCAGCGATGGCCATCATCCCAGAAACCTATTCCTGTCACATGGTTTTCCCTCTCCCTGGAGTGCTCTTTGCCTCTCCCTAACACCCTCATGTCACTGGCTGTACTCTTCCTTGGAGATGCTGCTCATTTGTCTCCTGTGCCATGAAATCTTTGCCTCTTGCCCCTGGCAAGGTTTCTGACACCTCCCTCCACAATGCCAGGGTTCTTTGCCCACACACACACACACAGACACACAGACAAACACACATCTCCTCTGCGGCTCTCACCAACTCCGGTTTCCACCATTTATTTACTATCTGTCTCCTCCTTACTTGTGAGCTTCCACAGCCTAGCACAGCATTAAAAAATGATTTGTTGACTGATTGACTTACTAAATAGATGAATAAACAAACAGATGAGTGAATTTACTCTTATGATAAAGGTGTCTAGCACCCAGCCTAGCAGCACAGTTAGTTAGCAGGCATCGTGGTGATAATGGTTTCGGATGCTGTGACTCTTACTGAATAGTTACTAGATACTATGTCCAGTGCTTTAATGCATTACTCTTTTATGGTAATATTATTAACCCTATCCTACAGAGACTGAAGGGCTTCCCTGGTGGTACAGATGGTAAAGAATCCGCGTGTAATACAGGAGACCTGAGTTTGATCCCTGGGTTGGGAAGATCCCCTGGAGAAGGGAATGGCAACCCACTCCAGTATTCTTGCCTAGAGAATTCCATGGACAGAGAGTCTGGCGGGCTACAGTCCATGGGGTCACAAAGAGTCAGACACAACTGAGTGACTAACACACACACACAGAAGGAAACCCTTGAGTCTTAGAAGGAATAAATCACTTATCAAAAGTCATACAACAAATAGCTCACGGGGAAGGGACTCAAATTCATGCTGTCTCTTTCCAAAGCCTGTGTACTTACAAATATCAAATACTACCTTTTCCTGCAGAAGGCAGTCAATACTTGTTGAATGAATCAATGAATAAGTGAATGTGTATTTTCCCTTTATGTGAGAACTTTTGGTAAGAAGCAAGTAAGAAGCTGAAGTAAGACTTAGCATCATCAGTCATATAGTAAGGCGTAAGAAATGGCCACTGGCTTTATTTAATCATCTGTTCTATGAAGCGAACAACACAAATAGCATCAATGAAAGCCTGACTTGAAATTAGGGCTAGACTGATATGTGTGAACACCGTGAATGTCAAATATACTTGTTCAACATTTGTTTAGTGGGAAGGCAAGAATGCTTTCTTTTATCCCTTTCAATTTCTTCTAAAAGTGTATGTGCTGCTGCTGCTGCTGCTCCTAAGTCGCTTCAGTAGTGTCCGACTCTGTGCGACCCCATAGGCTGCAGCCCACCAGGCTCCCCCGTTCCTGGGATTCTCCAGGAGAGAACACTGGAGTAGGTTGCCATTTCCTTCTCCAAAGGGTATGTACTTTAATAGAAATGGGACCATGTTCCATTTTACCCTTTATGTTAGGAGGCATGTACTGCAACACACTTTGTGGTATTTTTAGCACTTCTAATATATTGGTTTTAAAAGACGTTTACTCCTTGGAAGAAAAGTTATGACCAACCTAGATAGCATATTCAAAAGCAGAGACATTACTTTACCAACAAAGGTCTGTCTAGTCAAGGCTATGGTTTTTCCTGTGGTCATGTATGGATGTGAGAGTTGGACTGTGAAGAAGGCTGAGTGCCAAAGAATTGATGCTTTTGAACTGTGGTGTTGGAGAAGACTCTTGAGAGTCCCTTGGACTGTAAGAAGATCCAACCAGTCCATTCTGAAGGAGATCAGCCCTGGGATTTCTTTGGAAGGAATGATGCTAAAGCTGAAACTCCAGTACTTTGGCCACCTCGTGCAAAGGGTTGACTCATTGGAAAAGACTCTGATGCTGGGAAGGATTGGGGGCAGGAGGAGAAGGGGATGACAGAGGATGAGATGGCTGGATGGCATCACTGACTCGATGGACGTGAGTCTGAGTGAACTCCGGGAGTTGGTGATGGACAGGGAGGCCTGGAGTGCTGCGAATCATGGGGTCGCAAAGAGTTGGATACGACTGAGCGACTGAACTGAACTGAATATATTGGTACTACCAATTGGTCTGGTTGGGTCCACTGTATAATCTGGCTCTGCATAAAGAGGGATATCATTATGAAAAGTGCCAACAGATATCACAAGTTCCAAGTGATCTCCATGGCTCAACAATTCTCAACCCTACTTTTGAATCAGTTCATTTTCAGAGTTTTAGAAATCTTCAGTTTCCTAGCACCCAGTCTCAGAGTTTCTGTTTAAGGGGACCCAGGGAGAGTTGTGGTTGACATATGTGATTTCAGGAAGCTCAGCACTGTGGATTGGGATGTGCAACCCATGTCCAGAACTGATGGAACAAAGTACATAAAGACTTTGTCATAAAAATATAAACTTTCCTTACCCTGAACCCTCCTAAGCAGAATGGCAGACAAAAAGGGAGTAAGGATTTATTTTCAGCCCTGTCTGAGGAGAAGCGACTCTGACTGTGGATATGCTAATTGGATTAACAGATATAGTTCATTGGTTCACAAAGTTGACTTTTCTTTGGATTCACCCCGGGGTAGTTTCAAAAAATAACCTGAGTTCACTGGCAACACATATGTGTGGTAGTTTTTGAACTCCTAATATACTGATGCCATGGACTTCCCCCCTCCCCATAGGGTCCCTGATCTAATTGGTCTGGGGGTTGATGTAGGTATCAGGATTTTTTAAAGTTAGCAGGTAATTCTAGTACACAGTAGAGCTTGGGAACTACTGGTCTAGTTGAGGACACTACATCGGATATTGGATAATTGACTCTTTACAATATCTCTAAAATAAGGTATTCTCATGGATTGATACTTCTGCCACTCCCAAAGCCTAAATCTCAGAAAGTGACCCAGAGGGATGGTATGGGGAGGGAGGAGGGAGGAGGGAGGAGGGTTCAGGTGGGGAACACATGTATACCTGTGGCGGATTCAGTTTGATACATGGCAAAACTAATACAATTATGTAAAGTTTAAAAATAAAATAAAATTAAAAAAAAAATCAAAGGCAAGGAGAAGGAGCGGCAGTGAGTAGGGCTAAAACATAGGAATCTGTAGTTTTCTAGAATTTCAGGATCTCAGGAAGCATTTTGTAGAGGCAATTTTTTGTTATGTATTTTGCTGTACCTTTATTCTCCCTGAGAAAGCTCTTGACTTTAATTAAACTTCCTAAGTTAAGGTGTACACTGCTGCTAAGTCACTTCAGTCATGTCCTACTCTGTGTGACCCCATAGACGGCAGCCCACCAGGCTCCCTCATCCCTGGGATTCTCCAGGCAAGAACACTGGAGTGGGTTGCCATTCCCTTCTCCAATGCATGAAAGTGAAAAGTGAAAGTGAATTCGCTCAGTTGTGTCCGACTCTTAGCGACCCCATGGATTGCAGCCTACCAGGCTCCTCCATCCATGGGGTTTTCCAGGCAAGAGTACTGGAGTGGGGTGCCATTGCCTTCCAACAGGAATAGTCCATTTGGCAACCAAAGATCCCACTAAAAATGAATATGTTGGTATTACGACTTGTGTATGAGCCACCTCATGAAGGCCTGATCACTCTCAGGTGCAATGATAGAATTGGTGCAGAGCCCACCAAGCTGAGACCCAGACCCAGCTTTTTTGATGATCGTAACAAACTGCCACCCCATGAGACTTGTGCGGAAAGAAACATCTCTTTCATTTTAAATCCATCTCTTTATAGGAAGACGCAGGGACCATCTGACAGGATTTACCATGTTAAATAAATTGGAGCTTCTTGCTCCCTTAGCTGAGGACTGGAAATCATGGACAGGTATTTGACTTAGACCTAAGAAGGAAAATATCTGACAAAATAAAAATAACTGGAGGGTCTCAGTGCAGGCATGAACACCACTCAGAGGGCAGTGTCTCTGAGAAGTAGAGCATGAGACAGAACAATCCTAGGCCAAATGCACGAGTTTAAAGGACCCTCCAATGTCCAGTTCCATGAGGTTCACTAGTGGAGATGGGAACCATAGGATACTGGGGGGCAATTTCAACACAGAGATCTCTTTCCGATTCTCCCTCTACTCTGCATCAATCTTGTGGTCAGCCTGCAAATCTCATAATTTAGGCTTTGTTATTTGATATAAAATACAACTACTATTTCCACAGAGGGTAACAAGCCTTCCCATTAATGTCTTTATAGTGATTCTCAACCCTGGCTACATGTTAAAATCACTTGGAGGAATTTTTGTTTTGTTTTTAAAATACTGAAGCCAGGGCTTCATTGTTGGGAGATTCTGATTCAGTTGGTCAAGGGTAGGGCCTTGACATTAGTATATATTTAAAAAAAATGGAAGGTGATTTTAACGTGCAGCCAAAGTTGGGACTCACTGGTCTAGAGTGTGAAAAATTTGATCATATCCTTTCTGGAGGGCAGATTTTGATTGGAAAGGAAAGAAAACTGAATCCTTGAGCAGAGGGAGGTAGGAAGAAGTACCTGGGGTTTTTAAAGGAAGATGGGGAGAGTGGAGATTAGGAATAAGGAGGTAGTGCTGAAAATAAACTTCTATTTGTCAGTTTTGCCTAGGGCTGGCTCTGACCCAGGACATAAGAGAGATAAGAGGCGAGAAGGAGAATGAGCTTATGAGAGAAGTGCATCTTCATGAATACATATTTAAAAACTGTCTCAACAAGCATTCTCAACGCCACTGGGCTTTGGAAATTGACCACCTCTAACAAAGCACTTTTAATTCCTGTAGTACTGATTCTTCCTGGAAAATCATAAAATAAAAATTAGTGCAAAATTTAGTATTAAAATGTCTATAGGAGTAGTGGTGAGTGAGGTGTTTGCTTAAGGATCCCTTAGGACAGTTTCTGTAAGAACCTTAAAGTGTGCCCTTAGACAAATAAGTCATATTTTTTTATTGTGAATTCACTGTGTAAATATCTTAAAAAAAAAAAAAAAAAAACACCAATCCAATTTTATCTTGCTTTAGTTAGCTTCTTCATCATTTGCTAGCTAAACAGCTTGCCCCTCGCCCTGTTCACTTGTCACTTTACTTGACATGAAGAATATTAATTGGTTTTGTTGATTGCCCTAACTTCTGTTTAGAACACTTTCCAGGGCTTCTGTGGTACATCTGATCCACAGCCTCTGAGAGGCAGTGTGGCATCATGCACTGAGTTTGTGCTTCCTGGATTTAAATCTCAAGTCTTTGTCCTTGGACAAACCTGATTGATTTCTGTTTCCTCATCTGCAAAATGGGAATGATGTTAATACACTGCCAAATTATGAGAATTGAATGACAATATATGTGAAATTTGCTTTATAAACTATGTACCATGCTGTGCAAAGGATTTTTTCCCCCTTCTATGGCTTTCCCACAGGGAAAGCCTGCTAAAGCTCTTCAGGATACAATGAAAGTGAAAGTGTTGAAAGTGAAAGCGTTAGTCGCTCAGTCACTCAGTTGTGTCCAACTTTTTGCGACCACATGGACTGTAGCCCACCAGGCTCCTCTGTCCATGGCATTCTCCAGGCAAGAATACTGGAGTGGGTAGCCATTCCCTTCTCCAAGTGATCTTCCCAACCTGGGGATCAAACCTGGGTCTCCTGCATTGCAGGCAGATTCTTCACCATCTGAACCACCAGGGAGGCCCACCAGGATAGGATAAAAGGGACTGGATTATTTGGGAATATTTTTAAGATATTTTCTCTTGGTCTATGGCTCATTTCAGAACAAATCTGCTGATCCTTCTCTGGCCTTCCTGTAGCCACAGTTCAAGAGTCACAATCACCAGCCTCTGAGCACATCACTCATTGGGTGCTCTGCCCCAAAATCTGACGTGAGAGAGATGTTTATGGACTGTGAGGGTTGTCAGATCCGACCTTAGCCAGGGCTCTTCAGTTTGTGATACTCAGAGTGAGCCATGTGACTTTGAAGATACAGAAACAGTTTCCTCTCAAGATCACCATCTTAGCTTTGGGTCCACCAATCTCTAAGCCCTTAAAGGGCCCCTTTGTGGTCTGCAATTCCTCGGGGATGTGCGAGTTTCCCATAACATCAACCCAAGACACTCTCTGAGTAAGAGCTTTATTGATAGGACTTGTGGTTCTTCATCAGTGTTGTATGGTAGAATCTGCTATGCAAATATGATTCAATAGAAAATACTGGGGCTTGTTTGTCCGTTTCTGTATTAGGCTATCTTTGTCTTGATTTAGGACAGTGGTTCTCAAAGTGTGATTCCCAGAAGCAGCATCACCAAGGGAACTTGTTAAAAATGCAAATAATGCATCAGCTCTACCCCCAGAGCTTCTGAATTAGAAACTCTGGGAGTGGGGCCCCACAATCTGTTATTAAAAGCCCTCCAGATGATTTTGATTCATTAAAGTGTGAGAACTACTGATGTAGGAAACTGACCACCTGTGTTCTCTGCCAGGTTCACTGAAAGTAGAAATGACAATCCTTGGATGCTTCTCTTAGGTACCCTATTGTAGTCACCCAATGAAGAAGCCATTATCAGTGGCCCTGTGCTCTGAAAGCAGCCTGGCTGGGTGGCATTGGATTCTCCATCCAGCTAACTGCTCTCTCAGAGCTTTGCTTCATCAACTTTCTGAATTCAGCTGCCTTTACTTTTAGGCTTAACAATTTTAGGAAGAAAAGCATATGATTTCTCTTCCTGGGTAAATGTGCATTTTGTTATCTGACCTCAAGAAATAGCATGAAATTAACTTATTTCCCCTACCCTTGGTTAAAAGAAATGTAATTTTGTTCTGTGGCTCTTCACACGTTTGGTAATATCTGACCATAAATAGTTTTAGGACTAGAGAGGGTCAAGCAAATAAAACAGGCTTGCCCATAGGCTGGGGGAAAAAAATTCTGCCCAACAAATTTAAATTGCCTTTCCTTTGATCATAACACATATTGGTGGCCTGAAGGAGGATAGTACCAGTGTGCTAAAGGCTAAAATTTCCATTTCTATCACTTTTTCTTTACCCACTGGAGTGGCTATCTGAGGGACTGTTGGTCATACTCACTCTCTAAGTAGGGTTCTGTGTCAATTTTCACTTTCAAAATGTGCTGGAGATCTGAGTAAATTTTTAACCAATAGCTGGTATCGTATATTTTCTTGTTTTGCATATGATCACCTCTATGATATTAATATCTGAATAGTAATATTAGGTAAATATAAAGAAAAAATATTTTCCTTGCCTTCTTTGGGGTTTTGAGCCTTAAAAGTTTGTTTCTCAGAAGGTTCTAATTGAAAAGGCCTATTCAGGACCTACAAATTTAATGGTAATTTCTGACTGTTATTCAACTCTAGGATTCACTGAAATAGGTTCCATATTAAATAAGATCCCCTCTTCAGTTGGCTTTCCTTGTGATTCAGATGGTAAAGAATCTCAATGTGGGAGATGCAGGTTCAATCCCTGGGTCGGGAAGGTCCCATGGAGAAGGGAATGGCAATCCACTCCAATATTCTTGCCTGGAGAATTGCACGGACAGAAGAGCCTTGTGGGCTACATTCCATGTGATCGCAAAGAGTTGGACACGACTGAGCAATTAACACTCTTACTCTCCTCTTCAGTTGACCACAAATTCAAGATTCTACGGTGTGGCAATGAACACTTCACCAAAAGTTTACCATTAAAGCCAGTATGCTAGATTATCTCATGTTCTGACTACCAAATACTTCACGGGAGAGCTAGTGATCTTTGACTTTCACTCCCATTTGAGTACGCTAATTTTTGTTATCCTTACTCATCCTAAGGTGACAAGTGAGGACTGAAAAAATCAACTGGCTTAAATGTGAATCAGAATATGACCAGATTATTACCAATTGTCCAGTGGCCAGGACAAGCCTGCTCAACTAGCTGCTGGGTTCTGGGTAAAAATGAACCATCCAAATCCATCCCTTTCTCAACTTTTCTTGGCACCATGTGTGGCGATATTTCACTCTGGCTTACATATCAATGGAGATCATTCCAGGTCTTAGAGTTCTCTGAAACTGACAGACTATAATGACAGTTCCAAAAATCTCCCAGATAATTGCCTTTCTTTGCATCCACCCAGTAGTGGGACATGGGGTGGGAGGATATAGCATTGTGAGGTCTCTGCTTCCCAGCTTCCCAGTGTTTTTCCCTGAAGCCTCACCCTCTCCCCTCAAAAGGTTAGAATTTTGACCATCCCCAATTGAGAATGACAGCTAGGAGAAGATAGGAATCCATTGCAAGGAAAATGATCTAAAATCACACAGCTGAACAGAAATGGGCTGAGACCCAAATCTATGATTGGATATTCAGCCCAAACCCTTTTCTACCTCCCTTGAACAATAAGTGTTAGTGCGGCAATTATATACCGAAGATACTGCAAACTTTGTTCTCCTTCCCCTCAACCAAAAGAGTAATCTGCACAATAGTTTTGCATCAATTAAACAGAAACATCTTTTGAAAAGAGACTAAAATGAACAAAATGAGAATCAGACTCAAAATAGAATGACTTTTTTTTTCCTCAAAAGAGGACAGTTTTAATACACATGCCCAAGGTTTCAGAGATGGTTTCATTCATAGTCCTGAACCCAGCACGTGCTTTCCTAACTTCCCATGCTCTGTTCCTTTGACTTTGGTGCAATGTGAACTTGGGAAGCTCCCTTCACATACTTCTGAAGTTCACAGGTAAAAGTGTGTTTATTTGGCTCATTGTGCATGTTTTAGAATTATTTTCTGTGTTTAGGAGAGATTTGAGAAGGTCAGAAACCACAAACTTATAGATCGATCTCATTATTATGCAGTCAAAGTGAAAGTGAAAGTTGCGTCTGACTCTGTGACCCCATAGACTATACAGTCCATGGAACTCTCTAGGTCAGAATACTGGAGTGGGTAGACTATACCTTCTGCAGGGAATCTTCCCGACCCGGGAATCCAACTGGGGTCTCCTGCATTGCAGGAGGATTCTTTACCAACTGAGCTATCAGGGAAGCCCATTATGCAGTCAAATGCTGCTTAAATAATTATTTAAATTACTTGGAAGCAGTATTTTCCCCACGTCTAACAAGAAATAAAGTTTTATCATTGTTGCCCCAACTCTTTTTTCTTTACCTCCAAATAAATGGAGATCTTGTATTAACCCTGTAAACTGCTTTTTTTGTTGTTTCAGTTATTCTTCATTATATAAATTGACCAGGCAAATATGTACTCTTAGTAATCTGAGATGATGTGAATAAAGAATGATGATTTGATTTTATAACTTGAGTACCCCCTGGAGAAAGTAGCTGGCAAAAATGTCTTGGTATTTAAGTTCAAGGTTGGTTTTTTAGCGATTTGAGTGTGAAGCGTATGAATTAAAAAATCAGCTCTTTGGAGCAGTCTGTTCTGAATTCAGACATCAGATATGATATTATTGTTAGTCTTAGAGTAGAGCTATCAAGAGGTTTCATTTTAGTTGTTGCAAAAGCTACTCATAAAAGCTGTCTTGAGTTATTCATCTAGGTCAGGGGGTCATCAAACTTTCTGTAAAGGGTCAGATAGTAATTATCTCAGGTCTTGCCGTGCTGTATAATAAGAAATATATTTGATCTTTGTACCAGCTCTCTGCTAGAGAGCTCCTAAAATCTTTGTAATTTCCTGAATGATAGGGATGCTAGGAGTATCCTTTGTTCTAATATTTGGTCTTTGGTTCAAGTTCCTGATACCAGAGCTTCCAAGAACCTTGGATTCCTGGGAGTGAGTGTCTTTTTGTATGCTAATGAGAGGGCCAGTGACTGGGGGCCTCTTGATAGCTTCAGGATGGGAGTTATCACCAGAAAGATCAAGCCATGATTCGAAGCTTGGAACTTCAGCCACACCTTCCATTCTCTGGGGCTGGAAATGGAGTTAGTCATGCCTACATGATGAAAACTCCATAAAGATCTCTAAATTACAGTGTTTGGAGAGTTTCTGTGTTGGTAAGCACATGCATATGCTGGGAGGATGGTGTACTTCCACTTCATGAGGACAGAAGCTCCTGTGCATTAGACCCTTCAGACGTCACCCTGTGTACCTCTTCATCTGGCTGCTATCTGTATTTTTATTACATATAAACTAGTAGATCTAAGTGTTTCTCTGAGTTCATATGAGCCATTATAGCAAGTTATTGAGCTTGAGGAAGGGTTTGCAGGAACCCACAATTTATAACCTGTTGGTCAGAAGCATAGGTAGCAACCTGAGACTTGCAATTGGCATCTGAAGTGAGGGAAGTCTCATGAGACTGTGACCTTAATCTGGGGGTCTGTACTAACTCTGGGTAGTGAGTGATAGAACTGAATTGTGGGACACCCCGTTGGTGTTTGCAGAGTTGGAGAATTGGTTGGTGTTGAGGGGAATACCCAAACATCGTTTAGTGTTAGATTGTTATGAATAGAAAAGGGAAACAGTTTTTCCTTTAGTGGGTCATATGATTTCTGTCACAAGTACTTAACTCAGTCATTGTAGAGTGGGAGTAGATGTGGACAATATGTAAGTGAATGGGTTTGGCTGTATTCCAATAAAACTTTATTTACAAAAATAGGTAGTGGGCTAGAATTTGGCCCATGGACTGTGGTTTGCTAACCTCTGATATGGGGGCTTCTTGGAATAAATTTGCTATTTTAAACTGTAGACAATTAAACCAGATAAAAAATAAAAGGATCAGTTAGTAGTAGGCAAGAATCTTTATGATTCTGACTCCTATGATTTAGACTCCAGAACTGTACCTTTAAGTGAGGGATTTCCAGTCCTCACATCAGGAATTAGGGTGAGGAATTAAGAGAATTTAAGTGCTTCCTTTTAAAATACAACTTTTAAATAAGGCATATTCCGCATGAAAATATATATGTGCAGGACTTCCCTGGTGGTCCAGTGGCTAAGAATTCACAGTCCCAATTCAAGGGGCCCGGGTTCAATCCCTGGTCAGAAAACTAAATCTCACATGCCACAACTAAAGATCCCATGTGCCACTACTGGTCCAGGCAAATAAATAAATACATAAAAATAAATATAAAAAGAGAAAATCTAAATGTGTATGCTTGCATATGTATTCATATATTGTACTATATATCTAATATATCTATACTATATCTAGCATGCTGTGAAACTCTGCAACATCTTTTTCAAACTTTTTTTTAGTAGTTGCTTTCACAAAGAACAAGATTGGGTTCCTTCTGGCTAGATTCCAAGGGAAACAAGCATCCTGATCCATCATATGTTTGTCAGTAGTTCCAGGGTTGTTCTATTCTAGGTGAGAACTGCCCAAGGGGCAGCATGTGGGAATCTGTGGCTCTCTGGCTGCCCTGTGCCAAAGCCACTGTTGGTCAGCTTTGATTAAGGTAAAGAAGGATGGTAATCATATCCCAGGTCTCAAAGGCAGGAATTGGCAGATTAGGTAGATAGGATAGATTTAGAGCATTGAAAGAGATGGTGTCAAATAAGCAAGAAAGCAGTTTGGAGGCAAATTCTCTGAACCCTGGGACAGAGATGTCCCTTCTCAAGGGCAGCCTGGTACCGTTTGCTGGCTGGAGGCCAATTTTAACAGCGAATGGACTCGGTAGGCTACTTAGTGACCCATTCTAAGGGATTTGTAGAGTCCTGAAGGGTCAGTTCACCTTGACTCCCACAGCATAAAGTTGGGCAGTCAGAAAGAAGAGCAGTGAAACTGTCATCAAATAGCGTTAGGCACAGAATCCCCTTTCATTGTTAGTGGCATTTTCAACATGAGTTAGAGCTTTAGATATCATCAGAGGCAGTCAAGGTTAAAAACGAGGGCTCTGAAGTTCAACTGTCAGGTTTCAAACGTCAGCTTCACCACTTATTAGTTGGTAATGGTGCTGTGTAAAATAACCTAATCTGTCTAAAATTGTTGACTCTGTAAGATAATCTATTTTTCTTTCTGAAATGATGTGAGCTTCTGCCTGCCTCCTCTGCTGCTCTGTCCTCTCCCCCACCCCACCCCACATATTTTTCTCGGGCTACCGCAAATTGCTGGATGGAATCATATGAATTCTAAATTACTTTTTAAAATTGACATTACTTTGCTGCAAGCCAACTACTTCATAAGCTGTGTCAGCTAAAGGTCTCCCCACCAGTTAGTCTGAAGAAGTTTTCGCTGTCATATCTGTCCTGTTAATTTAAGCAGAAACTGTAATTAGATGTAAGTGGTCTGTTCCCACAGAAATGAGTGGCAGCATCTGTAGAGAGACAACCGTTCCAAACCCTTTTGGCGACCAGTGCTCTACAAGTTAGTGGTGTGGAGTGAGGCCCAGATCCAGACTTCTGTCGGCCTAATTTTATATCTGTGGACACACAACACTAAATCCAATCTTTCTAATGCCTTGCTGTGATGGGTGCAAAGCCAAGCACATTCCAGACTTTTGTGCTGGTGACTCCTTCCGAGAAGGACACTCTGTGTGTCTGTGTGTGTGTGTTTTCTATTTTCCTTGATCACTAAGCATAGATAGGAAAAAATAAATAGCCATCTGATAAGCAGCTCTGTGCAAAACCAGAAAAAGTAGAAAGTTGTGCTTATAAATGAGCAATGGAATCCAAAGATATTTTGAATAAAGATGTTTCATTCCTTGTTAACTTCCCTGACAAAGGAATAAACTGCTTGTATCCTGAAAGTCTAGCTAATGATAGAGTCAAGTGCCAGGGCCTTTTGTGTAGGGGGAGATGTATTTTCAGAAAGAGTATCTATGGCAGTGAAAGAAGTCTATATGGAGACTGTTCATGCTGTACTAAAGCTTCAGCAATGTAAAAATTATCAGTTGTTGAGTGTCTCCCCCTCATCCATACCATGCTAGATGTTGTGGTATATTTAAGAGTGATAGAAAACATGATTCTTTTTCTCAGTGAGCTTGGACTTGCCTGGGGGTTCAAATACACAAAGTCAAAGATAACTGGATAATAAAATTGAGTACAATAATAAGTTGAGTAGAACTCTCTTCATGACAAGAGAAGCATGCTCCAACAAATTCATTTGCTTAAAACCTGGCATCAAATTGCAAGATTAATGAAATGAGCAGAGTGAGGTTGTCCAACAAGCCATCTGGGAGTTCAGGGGTCTTTGCCATCTAAATCTGCCCTGGTCCTGGCCTCAGTTTGGTCCCACCTGGTGGCAGTTGTCCACTCCAGCTTAAATGTACCTGGAAAGATTCTGGGCCCTGTGGTTGACAGGACTTCCAGCAAAGAGGCAGTGATTCCAGGAATCTCCCAGAAAGTTGGCACCCATTTCATTAGCTCAATCCAGGGAAACTGGGGACATAGAGCCCACCCTTGGCTTCCCTGCTTTCTGATGGGGTTACCTGCAAAGGTTCCCCTTTCCCTTCCAAGTTGTTTGTCTTCCCATCCACCAGCATCTTTGAGAACAGGGCTAGAAGGCAATGGCAGCCAATCATTAGTTTTGTCATATTCAAATTTACCTTTTACTGTCTTTTAAACATCTTTTGTTATTCTTTTATTTTACAAACCTGGAGAGTAGTTATTCCAATGTATATTGTAGCAACAAAGATCTCTTGAAATGTAAAATATAGTATGTCAGAAAAGACAAGCTTTACAATATCAAGTAGAGAATATTCTCCTAAGCTTATTTTGCAGTTTTCTGGGAAACATGTACCTGATTTAGTATGTATCTGACCAAGTGAGATATATTGAGGGAACTTTGGGATCTTTTGAGGTAATAGTAAGGGACAAGAGTCTGTATCGGTACCTGATGGTGCTTGCTGTTTTCAAAATATTTGATGACCTCTAAGCACTTTTGGCACTAGAGAAAAGGACTTTTTTATAGATAGATATTTAGCTGTGCCAATGCATTGCTTTAAACACCATCATCTGTGACAGGTTTGAATGTAAAGATAACACATGGGAGAAAGAGAGATGGAGGAAAAGAGGAAAAGTGTCCAAATGCTCATCTAAGAATTAACTTACCCTGAATTTTTTCTAATTTAAAAAAATGGGCTTGCACTTTGTATAAACACAGAAGCTTTGCCTGGAAATGTGATTTTAGTTACGTCCCAATCAGGAATACCTCAGGTACTCCAAATTTCAGATACTTGAAATTTAAGTTCAAATCAATTGCATAGCTCACTATCAGCAATAGCTTTCCTTCTGGTTGATTCACTTGCCATTACCTCTTCCCTTGGTGATTTTCCTATTCCGCCCTATGGTTAATGCTTTGCTTTTTTTATGAAGTGCATTTTAATCTTTAAAGTGCTATGCAGGCAAGAATTAATCTCTGGTGGAATTTTTCCATTTTGTAGATGGAGGAGATAGCAGAGGAGATATAGATAGATTGTCTGGGACTTCAAAGTGGAATGTTTTCAGAGCTGGGATTTGGTTAGCAGTCCAAGCCCTAGAAATCCTGAGGTAGCTTTAAATATCTTTTTGCTCCTGGACTGTAGATCCTCTTGAACCATATTTGTGAGTATATGTGTTTGTATGTTGATAGAGGAAGTGGGTGAGGGGTGACCCGTGCATTGAGTTAAATGGCATGTTTTCAATTGGTTTGATTATTAAAAAAAAAATAATACACTCAAACAAGAAAACTGTTGATGGCCTTAGATATAATAGAAAGATCTCTGAGCAGTTACTTCATCTATTTGGGCTTCAATTTGCCCTCCTGTATAAAAACAGAAACAAAGACAAAATATTTACTGGGCAGTTGTGCATTGTTGTTGTTGTTCTGTCACTAAGTCATGTCCAACTGCTCTGTGACTCCACGGACTTCAGCCTGCCAGGCTTCTCTTCCATGGGATTTCCCAGGCAGAAATATTAGAGTGGGTTGCCATTTCCTTCTGTACATTACCATATGCCTGAAACTGAGTCAGGCATATTCATAATGGTCACTGGATTTCCCAGAGTCCAGTAGCTTAGAAAAGGGAAACTCAGAGAGATGCCATGACTTGTTCTTCAAGATTTCTGTGGTTAAACTATGAACAGAAGAGTCTAACACCTGAACCTAGATCCAGTGCTCTTCTGTTACATCATAACGGCCTCAAAAGAGGGCATGCCTAGCTGATCTTGCAGGTCCTGGATGGCTCTAACATAATGGTCCCATGATGATGGAGAGGGTACAAGTCAATGAGTCTGAGTAAAAGATAGAAGGGATTCAAGAATAATCATCATTGTGAGGACTCACTGAGTCTAGAAGAGTGGATCTCAATCTTGACTTCACATCAGCATCATCTCATGAACTTAAAAAAAATAAAGTAAACTGCTAGTACTTAGGTCTATCCCCAGACACATTAAATCATGGGGAATGGGTACAGACGTCTTTTCAGGTCTCCCTCAGTGATTACAATATGCAGCCAAAGTAGAGTACAACTGCTTTAGACATAGGAATTCATACCAGTGAACTTCCTTTCTTGAGGTTGTTTGATACACTCCTCTTTCCTCTCTCTTGCAATACATCTCTTCTCCTTTTGCTCTTGCAAGCCAATGGAAGGACAGCAACCTTCAGCTTCCTTATTGGTTCTTCCCATTTACAATGGAGTGTGATTGCTGTAGGGGAGGGCAAGAAAGAAAGTCAGTTAACAACAGGGATGAACAACAAACATGGGCAACAGGTCCATCCCTGACAAAGACTTAGCAGTGCATAAGCATGGCAAACCAAAACACCAACAAGGAAACCACCGATGCGCGACTTGCTCTCCTGGCTTTGCCAGCAGATAGCCACCGGCTCTTGGGAGGAGCAGTGCAGCTGCTCACATAGAGGTTGGTGCTGCAGCTTTCCTGTAGGGGGAGAAACCAAAGTGCCATGCAGGGTCAAAGGGTTCCCCGTGTTCAAAATGACCCAACACCATATGGGATCCTGTGAGCTAGAAAATAATTGATTAAAATTTCAACCCTCTTCACAGACCAAAAGGGATTTTATTCTCAAATCTGGCATACTTAGACTGTGGCTGCTTCTAGAGCTGGATTATGTCCTCATGGAAATGGGTCTTAATTTCTACAGGTTCTTGTTCAGGAATTGGGCCTGTTTTGAAATCCGATTTCAAACTCTGACAGGTGAAAATCCACGCTTCTTGAAGTAATACACATGGCAGAGTTATAAGCAAAAATCTAGATCACCTTGTTAAGTTAAAAAAAAATCTATGCATTTCAGTAGTGAAGTGACAATAACGGGACTGTGTAGTATTTTGGTAAAAGATTTCCAGGATTTTCTTCTATTTTAAATATGTAAAAAGTAGGATTTTTTTTTTTTTTTTGGTGATTTTATTGATTTATTTATTTTTGGCTATGCTGGGTCTTCGCTGCTGCAGGCTTTTCTTTGGTTGCAGCAGATGGTGGCTACTCTCTGGTTGCGATGTGTGGGTTTCTAGCGTAAGGGCTCAAACAGTTGTGGTGCACAGGCCTAGTTGCTCCCCTGCATGTGGCATCTTCCTGGATCGGGGATCAAACCCACATCCCGTGCATTGGCAGGCAGCTTCTTCACCACTGAGCCACCAGGGAAGCCTGTGAAGAGTAGTTTTAACATGAATCCATCTTTTTCTGATGTTTTCAGCTGGGTGAGAGAAGAACAGTGAAAGTGAAAATCTAAGTGTTTTCCAATTTAGGAGTAATTCCCTCAACTCTCAGATGATCAAAGTGCTCTTTCATTTTTCTCCCAGCATTTTGAGTTATCTCAATTATTAGTGACCAACACAGTAGCAAGAAATGCTTTTAATTTTTAGCCTTTTCGTTGTTAAATACACACACACACACATAAGAAAGTTGCAAAAGTAAATAATGTGTAGCCCAGTGACCTATCACAATTAACGTTTGTGGATCCACCGCCAGGCCAAGGAATAGAGTGTGGCAAGCCCACCTATAGCAAATTTTCTCAGGTAGAAAAAGGCCATCATTTTTAAACTCTTTCTTCTTCCTAGGAAAATAATAAACATTTGAAGCTGATTTTTGAAAGATTCCTAAGGGGGAAAACAAAGGAAAGTATGTCAATGGGAAATGCTGAGTTCATCTTCATGCCAGCTAGAACTTTCCTGTTGCTTGAACATTTCTCATATTTCTGTGCCTTTGCCCCTTCTCTTCCTTCTGTGTGGAGAGCCTTCACCCCATGGATTGTAAAAAGGAGTCAATAATACCTTTCTAACCAGAGGCTTATAATTATGTAACTTAAATGTTAACTTAGGCACAAGTGACCTAGTCTCTGTGAGGCATTATATTCTGAGAAGCCCAGCAACCACAAGAAACTAAAAAAAGTCTAATTCTTACCTAAATCACTTAAAAACATTTTAGGAGGCATATTTCATATCTCATGGTGACAAAAAATCCACTCTCCCCTTCTCCCATATCCTGTGGCAGTTTCTTATAAACCCTACCCCAGAAACAACACCCCATCCTGTAGTATTTTCTAGACACCCCATCCTGTAATATTTTCTTTCTCTGTACCTCTTTTTTCCCCTTTGTTCTTAATTGTGTAGCCCAATTAAACTGTTTATATTCTTTTTTTGAAATCCTTTCTGTTTTTCCCATCCCCTACTAAGCGACTTCACTTTCACTTTTCACTTTCATGCATTGGAGAAGGAAATGGCAACCTATTCCAGTGTTCATGCCTGGAGAATCCTAGGGACGGTGGAGCCTGGTGGGCTGCCATCTATGGGGTTGCACAGAGTCGGACACGACTGAATCGACTTAGCAGCAGCAGCAGATTTTTTTACAACAAAGGAGAGCAATTAAAGTGGCCCTACTAGCAAGATTCTTCCCCCATTTTCCTTTCTTTCGGGTCCTTTTTCTGTCTACTCTTTCCTCAAATTCTGTCTCGAGAAGAGCCCAGATTGGTTTGGCAAATGCCTAATATGCTTAGAGTATGAGGGAGTGGGCAGTGTAGACAACATTGTCTTAGCTGGTAAGGGGGGAATGTATGTGTGTGAGTGGGTGGGAGAGTAGGGTACAAACTGAGAATATTCACATTAATAAGGCTTATCCTGGAAATAATTAATTGACTTGAACTGATTAAAAAAAAATAAAACAACATAAATTGAATGTGGGTAGAGGTTAGGGATGCTACGTTTTAACCTCAAAAAATGAGTAGGACAGTCTATTAAAGCATTAAAAGTGTTGAAAGATTGCCTCCTGTAAGTCAGAGCTGCCAAAAACACTTCTTTGATCCTGGGAGATTCCTGAAGACCTGGGAGATGATAGTTAGGGGTGGGATGGGGAGAAAGGAGGGAAAAGGCTAAGTTCTGTGTTTGGGTGGGGATAGTCTTCCTCATGGTTCTTTTCAGAGATTCTCTTTTTTTCCTCCACTGAAATCTGAGTGGAACAGCCATTGGCTGTGACCACCTGGGTGGTGAGTGTTATGAGAAAAAAAAAAAAGTGACCAGTCAAGTCCTAGACCTGAGGCCAAATAGAGGGTGGTTAGTCCCTCTTTCTAAAGTGTTAAACAATCTAAGAGATTGGTGTAAGATGGAGAAACATGAAGATAAGAGCAGTGGCGCCCACATAATATCAGTCAATGCTTAGATGCATAGGCTACTTAAGAGAAAAAGTACTATACTGTACTCAGAGTACAGTAACAAGAAAGTTCTATATGCTTTATTTAGTAAAATTTGCTTCTAAAAACCCCATGGTATGATTCAGAAATTCTGACATAATGCCTACGTTTCTGGAATTCTAATTAAAGAGCTACTCTGAAATTATCCATAATAGAAATACCTAAATCTAATTTCACCCAACAAACTCTGTTCATTTAGTCATTGCCCACCAGGGGCTGCTGTACAAGAGGTGTCCTGATGAGGCTGATGCCATGAGGGTATGCTCCTGTTATCCTGACTAATGCTGCTCATTCTGAATTTGTAGTGCCTCAGTTTACAACTGCACATTTATGACTGATTTCAATTACTCATTCTCGCCAGGCTTCATGAAAGGACAGATAGATACAAATTACCCTCTTCAGCTTCCCTTTTCTTATCAGTGGGACCACCAGATTCATAATCTTTTTCATCTTTAATGTCTTTATTTCCTTTGCTCCCTGTAACCTACATCCTACAAGTTTCCTGTGTCTTTCTTTCTGATGTCTCTGGAATCCAGGACTGCCTCTGTTATTTGAGGGGCCCAGAGCAAGAGTAAAATAACAGTGGCCCATGTGCCCTGTGCCTAGATACTTGAAAGTTATAAAAAAAATCAGGCTCACAATTAACAACCAAAATGTTCTCTTTTGTCTGGACAAATAATACCTTCATAATGACACAATAGAAAAGTGTGAGTGAAGCTATGGTTTATATGTGACTGAAATTTGGCAAAATGTCAAAAACAACTGAATTTAAATATAATTGCACATGTCTGGGTGTATTGTTGATGGTCTGACAATGTTTAAATGAGTGATAAAAAAGATATACATATTTCATAAGTTACTGTGTATGTATTATTAAAATTTTTGTCTTCTTTTCAGCAAAATCACCAATTATGTTTTTATAATGAAAATTTTCACATAATTTGTCTTCTATTAATTGGGATGATGTAAAGGCTTGAAAAACAAAACAATTCAAGTGTACAAATTTTGAATATATTTTCACCAAAACTATAAAGTAAAAATAAGTGTTGAAACATTAATATGAAAAATTAAAATTATTTTAATAGGCTTTCCAAAAAGTTATTTTCTTCTAAAATATTAAAATTTACATATGAAAGCTTAAAAGGTAAAATACAAATAATAATGATTTTCAATGTTTTAAAGCATATTTAGATAAAGCTAATCTTTTTAATTTAAAAATGAATTCAATTTCATTAACTGTTGTTATCAAAAATGGAACTATTAGCAACAGTGAAAGATTTTTTTTATGTACATGTGGTATCTAGATACTCAAATTTAACAGTAAATGAATTGTTTAATATATCAAAATGTTCTTCAGCTTCCATGTGCAATTGTTTTAAATATTCCCTTATTTATGAGGACTCTGAAACCACAAACTGGGACACAAAGAGAAGCAAGAAAATGGATGCTCAACTGTACTAGGAAATGATATTTTTTATGCAAGAATCTATTGCATTCATGCTGGGAGGAAGGCTTTATAAATTATTATCTTTTCTTGAATCTAAGCACTCCTGCTGCTGAAGCCCTCCTGTACTCCAGCGCGGTGTCTGCCTCCAATGCAAGCAGCAGCGCAGCCCACACCTTCATGGTAGTGGACACAGGTGCCTGAACACCACTGCATTCTGTTTTAAGGGTATAGGGCAAGGAAGGTGGAAAAGCATTTCCCTCAGGCCTGAGAGGTGTTAGCTGGGAGAGTGAATGTTTAGAGATATTGGTTGTGCCATGCTGGTGCAGAACATTGGGTCCAGAAAGACTTGTCCATGTGCTTTAAAAAATTATTTATTTATTTATCTAGTTGTTTTTGATGTGTCGGGTCTTTGTTGCAAGAGCTTCCTCTAGTTGAGACAAGTGGGGGCTACTCTTTGTTGTGGTATGTGGGCTTCTCATTGCAGTGGCTTATCTTTTTGTGAAGCATGGGCTTTATGACCTTTGGGCTTCAGTAGATGTGGGCCAATGGGCTCAGTAGCTGTGACACGCAGGCTTAGTTGCCCTTAAGCATGTGGGATCTTCTTGGACCAGTGATCGAACCTGTGTCCCCTGCATTACAGGGCAGACTCTTAACCACTGGACCACCAGGGAAACCCATTCATGTGCTTTTTACTAACTTTAATTTTTTTTAATTTTGTGGTACATCAGATCAGATCAGATCAGATCAGTCATTCAGTTGTGTCCCACTCTTTGTGACCCCATGAATCGCAGCACTCCAGGCCTCCCTATCCATCACCAACTCCCGGAGTTCACTCAGACTCACGTCCATTGAGTCAGTGATGCCATCCAGCCATCTCATCCTCTGTCGTCCCCTTCTCCTCTTGCCCCCAATCCCTCCCAGCATCAGAGTCTTTTCCAATGAGTCAACTCTTTGCATGAGGAGGCCAAAGTACTGGAGTTTCAGCTTTAGCATCATTCCTTCCAAAGAAATCCCAGGGCTGATCTCCTTCAGAATGGACTGGTTGAATCTCCTTGCAGTCCAAGGGACTCTCAAGAGTCTTCTTCAACACCACAGTTCAAAAGCATCAATTCTTCGGCACTCAGCCTTCTTCACAGTCCAACTCTCATATCCATACATGACCACAGGAAAAACCATAGCCTTGACTAGATGAACCTTTGTTGGCAAAGTAATGTCTCTGCTTTTGAACATGCAATCTAGGTTGGTCATAACTTTCCTTCCAAGGAGTAAGCGTCTTTTAATTTCATGGCTGCAGTCACCATCTGCAGTGATTTTGGAGCCCAGAAAAATAAAGTCTGACACTGTTTCCACTGTTTCCCCATCTGTTTCCCATGAAGTGATGGGACCAGATGCCATGATCTTCGCTTTCTGAATGTTGAGCTTTAAGCCAACTTTTTCCACTCTCGACTTTCACCTTCATCAAGAGGCTTTTTAGTTCCTCTTCACTTTCTGCCATAGAGGGTGCTGTCATCTGCATATCTGAGGTTATTGATAGAGCCCTCTAAAGCTTGGGATCCCAACTCTCTTGCCTGGCTGTAAGGATGGAACTGTCCTGATATGTCTCTTCCTCTCCATTTCTTAGTCCTGCTTCGAGTTGTCTTGTATACTGATACTGAAATAGCTCTAGCCACCTATGCATTTTTCTTCTGTCAAGTCATCTGAATCATCTATAAGATGAATTTTTCTTAAATTCTGTGACCTACCATGTCATTTCTTACTGTAGAAGTTACAGTAGTTACCGGATGCTATCTGAGCCACCAGGGAAACTCTGATGCCTGCTGGATTCAATGCTAAATAATAAAACTATCTCACCTCATCAGTTAATTTTCTCTGTTTACTGATAAATACCCTTTGCTTAACCCTTTTCTCTCCTGACTCACACTAAACTTGTAGTTATCATTCTTTAAGTAATTTGCTCATAAGCATTCCCTCTTGGCTAAGATAATAGTAACTATCTTTTGGCTTATATCCATCAGCTTCTGTTAGGTGACTTGTGGATTTTTTCCAGCTTTATTTTATTTTGTCTTCCTAAGTATTTGTTGTATGAAAGTAGGGTAATTTTATTTTATTTTTTGTTCTTTTAAGTCTGTAATCATATTTCTATTTCAAAAGTATTTATGTTTTAAATACAAATTTAGGAGTATGTGAAGAGAAACGTCACTCTCTTCATCATTCCACTCTCATTCCCCAAGAGAAAGCCCTATCAGTAGTTCAGTTTGTTGTTGCAGACTGCTTCATGTACAAATGCTTACATGCATTTTTGTGTATACATTTTTTAAAAGCGGACTTCCCTGGCAGCTCAGACAGTAAAGCGTCTGCCTAAAATGCGAGAGACCTGGATTTGATCCCTGGGTAGGGCAGATCCCCTGGAGAAGGAAGTGGCAACCCACTCCAATATTCTTGCCTGGAAAATCCCATGGACAGAGGATCCTGGTAGGCTACAGTCCGTGGGGTCGCAAAGAATCGGACACGATTGAGCAACTTCACTTTCACTTTTTTAAAAGCAAAGAAGGTGTGTGTGTGTATTAGTCACTCAGTTGTGTCCGACTCTTTGCGACCCCATGGACTGTAGTCCACCAGGTTCCTTTGTCCATGGAATTCTCCAGGCAAGAATACGGAAGTGGGTTGCCATTCCCTGCTCCAGGATATCTTCCTTCCCCAGCGATCAAACCCAGGTCTCCTGCATTGCAGGCAGATTCTGTACCATCTGAGCCACCAGGGAAGCCCCAGTCACCTTAAATATTCTTCTATGATGTCTTTATTTGCATAGCACTGTATCACGGATAACTTTGTGTGCCAGAACATCAGACTATCTCATTCTTTAAAAGCTGCATATAATGAATATTATATGAATATAAAATCCCAACCATAATAAGGATAAGAGTAGTATGTCTTTCAAAGAGCTGTGGTGGGGATTAAAAATGTTAAGACATTTGAAGTACTTTGAACTGTGTCTAGCACATGATAGGGATAAATACATGTTACCTGTTTAATAATAAAAATAGATTTAATACTATTATTAATTTATTTGCCCATTTTCTGCTGAAATACTTTTGTTTCTTCTGATTTTTTTACTCTTGCAAATAATTTCTCAATGAACGTCCTTACATATATCCCTGCACACTAAACACTGCTAATTCTTTTCATCAATAGAAGATAAGAATCCAGGATGGCAATTTTTAAATGTTTGTTTTATTTCTGATTATAAAGGTAACACATGCTCCTTGAAGAGACTTTTTGTTGTTGTTGTTCAGTCATTCAGTCCTGTTCAAGTCTGTGACCCCATGGACTGCAGCTTGCCAGGCTTCCCTGTCCTTCACGGTCTCCCAGAGCTTGTTCAAACTCATGTCCATTGACTCGGTGATGCCATCCAACCATCTCATCCTTTGTCATCTCCTTCGCCTCCTGCCACTTATCTTTCCCAGCATCAGGGTATTTTCCAATGAGTCGGCTCTTTGCATCAGGTGGCCAAAGTATTGGAGCTTCAGCTCAGCACCAGTCCTTCCAACTGGTTCAGGAAAATATTCAGGACTGATTTCCTTTAGGATTGACTGGTTTAATCCCCTTGCAGTTCAAGGGACTCTCACGAGTCTTCTCCAATACCACAGTTCAAAAGCATCAGTTCTTCAGTGCTCAGCCCTCTTTATGGTCCAACTCTCACATATATACATGTCTACTGAAAAAGCCATAGCTTTGACTAGACAGACCTTTGTAGGCAAAGTAATGTCTCTGCTTTTCAACATGCTGTATAGGTTTGTCATAACTTTTCTTCCAAGGTGCAAGCATCTTGTAATTTCATGGCTGCAGTCACCATCTGCAATGATTTTGGAGCCCAAGAAAATCAAGTCTCTCACCGTTTCCCTTGTTTCCCTATCTATATGCCAGGAAGTGATGGGAAGGGATGCCATGATCTCAGTTTTTTGAATGTTGAGTTTTAAGCCAGCTTTTTCACTCTCCTCTTTCACATTCATCAATAGGCTCTTCAGTTCCTCTTCGCTTTCTGCCGTAAGGGTGGTGTCATCTGGGTATCTGAGGTTATTGATATTTCTCCCAGCAATCTTGATTCCAGCTTGTATTTCATCCATCCTGGCATTTCGCATGATGTTTTTGGCATATAAGTTAAATAATCAGGATGACAATATACAGCCTTTCCCAATTTTCCCAATTTAGAACTTTCCCAATTTTGATGCACTCCTTTCCCAATTTTGAATCAGTCTGTTGTTTCATGTCTGGTTCTAACTGTTGCTTCTTGACCTACATACAGATTTCTCAGGAGACAGGTAATGTGGTCTGGTATTCCCATCTCTTAAGAATTTTCCACAGTTTGTTGTGATCCACACAGTCAAAGGCTTTAGAGTAGTCAATGAAGCAGAAGTAGATGTTTTTCTGGAATTCTCTTGTTTTTTCTATGATCCAATGGATGTTGGCAATTTGATCTCTGGTTCCTCTGCCTCTTCTAAATCCAGCTTGTACATCTGGAAGTTCTCAGTTCACATACTGCTGAAACCTAGCTTGAAGGATTTTGAGCATGACCTTACTAGCATGTGAAATGAGTGCAATTGTGTGGTAGTTTGAACATTCTTTGGCATTGCCCTTCTTTGGTATTGAAATGAATACTGACCCTTTCGAGTCCTGTGGCCACTGCTGAGTTTTCCAAATTTGTTGGCATATTGAGTGTAAAACTTTAACAGCATCATCATTTAGGAGAATTTGGAAACCATCAAAAATGTCAAAGCCCTTCCAATAAGAGATAAAATCACTAACATTTTAATGTCCTTTTATTGGGAATCATTTTATCAGATAAGTTTATGTATTTTGTTTTGACTCAATACACATTATAGAGAACGCACTTGCTCATGACATATAATATTTTGTCTCATAACTATACCATCATTTACCTAACTGTTCTCCATTTGTTGGACATTTAAGTTATTCCTTAATATTAATTTTTCACCATATAAGTCTATAGTTAACTTTTGAAGATAAGTTTTTGCCCACATTTCAGTTTTACTTAAAACATGAAGTGTACAAACTTTTGATTGCCAAGGTGCTTTCCAGGAAGGTTCTTAGCAACATCAGAGAGTGCCTGTTCCAGGAATGGTCTTCAGAAGTCAGCCTCCACTTTTCCAGTCTGGAAGCATCCACTGGTTCACCTCTCCCAGGGCCAGACCGAGCCTGGCCATCTCAGCCACAGATAGCACACTAGATATTCTATTTTGTCATTAAGGCTCTGATGGTCCCTGTGCTGGACTCTTGCTCTGTATTCAGGGCTTATCTAACATCATTTCTTGCTCTTCATAATCTTCCTTTCAAATTCTTTATGGAACACTTCATCCTCTTTTTGGATATCACTTCAGTGAACCATAGAAGATTAGATTCTCAGCAAATCTAAATTATATTTTCTGCTTGGGCAGGGACTAGCTGTGTGACATTGGGAAGTGATTTATCCCCTCTGTGTCTCAGTGTCCTAATCAGTGAACTGGAGGTGTGTATAATATGTTTTTTTGCAATATGGTGTTTATGGCATTTTTTTGTAGTGAATGAGATTACTACAAAATGGTTAGGAAGGTAGAAATTCACATGCATGCATGCCTGTAATGACAATGTATAGTTTGTAATTTTGTTGCCTTTTCAAAGGAGGGGTCCGACGTGTTAATGAAACTGATTTTAGCATTTCTTAGGGCTCTGAAGGAGACTGCTGCTGGTACTGCCTTTACTCTGTGGTGTAACCATGTAATGAGGTAGGCAGTGAAGAGGGCGTGAAAGAAGCCAGGGGACGGGCAGGTAATGACAAGGAACTTGAAGCACAGTCTACCTGTCAGGTCTGTTGATAGCTTTGGTCAAGAATTCACATACCAGGAAGTCAGGTACAAAATACCACAATTTCTTTAGCCACAGGCAGAGAGTTTGTCGGCTCCTTTCTTCCCGCTTTCATCCATATGCAAGCAAGTGATAACATGTACTAAGTTAAATAATGCACGGTACTTCAACTATTCTTACTTTCTATCCTTTGGTTATTGTAATTACATGTAATTTTGTGACGGATTTTCTATTTTTTAAGAAATCACACTTTTGTACTTGATCCAGCTAACAGGATTTTCTTACATTACTTCATAAAGAGACCATCTTTTAAACTTCTAATGTTATTTCTTATTCATTAGTACATTTGCCTGTGGGGTATGTTCATAAATGGGTTAAAGTTACAAAGTTATGCTTATAAAAGCTCATGGTAATTTGGAGTATCAGGAGGATTTATTAATTTTGAAATCTTAAAAGAGCAAAAGCTAAAATGAGATTGGATTAAGTATATTCTTGCATGCAGTTATTCTAAACACCCTTAAGGACCAAAGACTAACTTACAGAGGACATTATGCAAATGTGAATATATCTCTAAGTGCCTTGTAGGCTTGCTGATGTAATATTTTACATGGTTAGTTAAGTACATCAAGTAGGTTTGACCTTGATAGAGTAGAAAGGTGCTTATTTCAAAACAACTCAGTTGTTTTCCAGGCCATTGTAGCGCAATCAACATAAAGTGAATATAATCTAGAATCTAATATTAATATGTTAGTCAGCTAAGTCTCTGCTTCACAGGAAACCAAATACATGCTTCATAATATACCCATATCTCCTGTATTCTTGTTTGTCATCTAAATACTACATGTGCTTGAATACTTCTTAGGGACTGTACTGTTGTGACTTGAAGAAATCATTTGTAGACATGGCTGACATCAAGTAAGGAAGTTAAAAAAAACAATTTAGATTCCCAGGTCTCATGATCACTTAATCAGATTTTGGGGTGAGGACAGCCCCTAGAATCATGAGATTTTTAAAAAAGCTTCCCTACACGAATCCCATGATTAGAAACCATCAGAGGCCTCCTAAACTTCAATTTGACAGCCTGATGTGGTACTTTTGTATTTTTCCTTTTGCCACTTTATCATCTCAATATGATAAGGAGTAGATATACATTCCTGGGATTTATAGTTTCTATATTAATATGAGAAGAAATAATTGTTGATGGGGATGCTAAGACTTAAGCTCTAGAAACTTAAAACAAAGGGACCATTCGGTCACACTTTGCTCATCCATTATTAATCATCATCTACCTCTGTGCCCATATCTGAGGTTGACTGAAAGTGAGGAAGGAGTTTAGGAAGGAGGAGACAGGAGAATATTACAGAGAAACCTAAGCATTCATTACCTTCCCTCTACCTCAAGTGGAGTTTCCCCCAAAAGCACCTAAATAAATCTGTTCATTGATCATGAATCACTAATTGATCACTAATTTATATAAGATTTTCCTTTTTAAAATTTAGTCAACAAGTATTTACTGCATACTTACAGGATAGAGTTCTGTTCTTGTCAAAGGGTCAGTGGTTTTAGGAACTTTCCAAATATTCACTACCCTGTTCATTAGCAATGGACAAGGAGAAAGCAGAATAAAAATCTGACCGACAAACTTATTTTAGAAGAAATTATTCCAAATGTATGTGGACCAGGAGGGATGCAAATTTCTCATTCTGAGCTAATTGCATTTTTCCTCATCTTAATAAGAAATGTTGTTTCTTTCTGATCATTTTAAGCATCGCCAATGTGCCAGCAGACTGAAATGGGGACAATTGGCAGGTAGAGAAAATGAATAATGGTAGAAGCAAAATGTGATTTCTTCCACTATAATTCTCCACAAGCTGTGTAAACTTTCCTCAGTTAAAAAACAAACAAAAATTTTAAAGACAAAGATTTTACATTTTCATCGAAACACTACTGTTAACAACTGCTCACTTTCACTCTTTTGGAGGCTTCCCAAGCAGCTAGGAGATTTGCCTTTTCTTTAATAGTCTCAGCAGTATGCTTTCTTCCAGAAAAGAGAGAGAAAAATGAAAACCTTGCATTTCCTGGAATGCTGACTAAAGTAACATGACTCTGTTCCAGGTGGCCTAGTGAATAAATAGGCAATTATTATTTTTAAATTTTTGTAATGGTTCGTGCAGCAAACTTCCCAAGCATTTGAACTTCACACACCACCATTTACAATGTGTTACACCTGCACACCAACAGGAAAGACCTTGAGTTGACCCTTCACTATAGTCACTGGATCACTGAGCACGTTCTCAAATTGGAGTCGGTGGGACAAGTCCTACAACTAGAGCCCATGAAAATTCGAAAGAAGGGCATGCACATAGAATATGGATGTTATTTTTGTGGAGAGCTGTGGGTGTCTAAATTTCATACCTTTTAAAAGGGGAAATAGGATCTCTAAAGGGAATAAATATAGATATTTAATTTTTCCTTGGGAAATATCAGTTGCATAGCTGAAATGAAGGCCCCAAATGTGTAAAATGCAAAGAAGAACGAATGGATGATGAGTGACAGTTTGGATAATTATATCCGCCCACCAGGTTGATGAGCATCCGTATGGCTCAACATGGGCTTCAAATCTCAGTTTGATTATCAACTGGCTGTGTGTCCTTGGACAAAACAGTTAACTACTCTTGCCTCATTTCCCCCATCTAAAAATAGGGATAATATGTGAGGATAAAATAATGTCTTTACAGCTTTTAGAATAGCACAGAACACATTGTAAATGCTCAATAAACCCTAGTGACTTATGTGCTATCGTATAACCTAGCTTTATGAGAGATTTTCAAGAAACCACTAAAATGTAACCATTCTGGTTGGCCGGCCCAGTTATTATTCCCACCCACCATTCTTGCTCCCCAGAGACATTCTCCAGGTAGCCCTCCATATCCCCAGGTTAAAAAGATGCACAGCTTTGGGCTTGCCACATGGTGGTCTCAGGGTCAATCCCATGTGGTTCTTTTATTCCCTTTGTAAGTGAGATTCTTGGGATGACATGCAAGCTGCCACTCTGGGAGTATTTGTACTTCTTCAAATACCACCCTTCCTGCTCAGGACTTTTTTACTTTGACTGTTCCTTATTCCCTTACCTAAATGTCTACCAGAACATGGCTACATAGGAGCTTCTGAGTCCATGTTCACTGACTGATTGGCTGGCAAGCTATGATTAAGAAAAATTAAGGCAATATTAGAATTAGGTGAAACTTTGAGAGTAACTCTAAAGATCAAGAACAGTGAGGAATGCCTAGAAGGAGGCTAAGTGGCTCCAAAATAAGTTTTCAGTAGAATCAGATAGTGTTTGTATGTTCTTGGTGGTGCCAGTGGAGATACAAGAGACGGGGGTGGGGTGGGGGGTGTAGGAGGTAGGGGTGGAGGTAGGAGGAGTAGGATGTGGGGAGGGGGTGCGTAGTCCCTGGGTTGGGAAGATCTTCTGGAGTAGGAAATGACAACTCACTCCAGTATTCTTGCCTGGAAAATTCCATAGACAGAGGAACCTGGCAGGCCACAGACCATGGGGATGCAGAGTCAGACATGTCTGAGTATGCATGCGTTCGCAATGTTGTTGTTTTTGTTTTTTAATTTAATTTATTTATTTGGCTGCACTGGGTCTTAGTTGTGGCACGTGGCAACTTTGGTCTTCATTGCAGGATCGGGATTTTTAGTTGCGGCATGTGAGCTCTTAGTTGCAGCGTGTGGGGTCTAGTTCCCTGACCAGGAGTTGAACCCAGGCCCCTGTATTGGGAATGTGGAGTCTTAGCCACTGGACCACCAGGGAAGTCCCTCAGTGTTCTTTATATATGAGTGTGCCTTAGGCTACAGGTATCTACAGCATCAAAATTCAGACTAAACTGTGAGGCCACTCTATAAAGATCTGATTATGAGGGGAGTCTTTTGTCTAGTTCACAACACACCCCATCTCAAAGTTCTCTATTCTTTGGCAGACGTTTTTATTTGGCTGGTTAGTTTTATAGCGAATAGGCATGAGACCCTTAATTTGACTCCATAGTAGTCAGCATGAGCTTATTGGAACATCCAATGGCATGCTCACTTTATTTGAAGGGAAATTAAAAGTTAACAACAACAAAAAAGAAGTTTAGGAAAATTAGGGGAGCAGGGGTCACATGCAAGAGGGTAATTTATTTATGATCACCATGACAGTCAGGGCAGAATCTAGTTCCCAGAGAGTGGGCCTTCACCATGGACTGGCACAGCTATTTGAAAATAGTCAATACTCTTGTTCTTAAAGGTAACTCTTTAGGAAGTGAGCAACTCAGGGCCCAGATAGAGTAACCAGTAAAGGACTTCTGTTCGATGCTCTGTTAATGGAGTTCTTCTAAGCATGATAAAACAGGGGCTATCCTATAAATATAAAATGCTGTAAATTCAGAGACCTATTACAAATGGAATTGGCATAATTTTATGTTGGAACTTGTCTTTCTGGCTCTCAGCTGGAATTCACAACCTGATTTGTAGTTTCCGACTGAGAATCTCTGCCTACAAGCCAATGACTTCTCTTCTAGGTTCCTAAAGCAGGAGACTTGGATGAAGACAAGGAGGGGACTGAAAGGAACTCTTTGGTTGCAATCAACAAAACTCCAGTTTCAGTTAGATTAAACAAAAATGTCTATCCATTGACTCATGTTACCTGGAGTCAGGCATTGCTGGATCCAGGACCTCAGTGATGAGGTCTGTTCTGTCCCTCTCTGTCTTTTGATTTTGTGCATTTCTTCTTCTCTCTGTATATCAGACTTATTCTTTCCTGCTGTGAGAAAATCTCACCATGGGGAGATAAAGAAGTCTACTAGCAACCAAGTTGTATCACTTGGACCAGTCTAAATAGTCAGGGCCAAATGATACCATAATTGGCCCAGTCTGAGTCACATGTTCAGGTCTGTGACCAAAAGTGGAGTGATTTACTGTGACTGAAAATTATACTAAAATTTGTTTGAAATGAACAAGGAAATGGGGTGCTTTTCCAAGGAAGGAGGAGGAAGAGAGACAAATACCAAGCAGATCAAAACAAGGATTCCAACAGCCGCTCAGATTGTTTTGCTAACTTGGCAGATTAACCATAGCCTTGGATGCCAAGGTCTGTGCATCTGACTTAGTGACCATATTGCATCTGGTTGTAGGCACTCAGTGACACTAACTACTTGTCTAGGCCAGCACAACTCAGTCTGTTGATTGCTTCTTCTCCACATGCATTTCCTCTTCCCATTCTGATGAATGTTTGAGTCAGTGGGGTGAGCTGATGAGAGAAGTGTGGTGCAGGTTGGCTTCCTTGTAGACACATATGGGAATGCCTTTGGCTGACTATGGCACAAATTCTCCCAGAATGGAAAGTATTCTGGTCTGTGATAAGCTGTAAAGTCTGCAAGCTCCCTTGCCTTTGCATAGGCTGGTTTTGGCTCAGAATGTCATGCATTCATTCAGTAATTATTTCTTGAATTCTACCATATGTTTGACATGTTGATATGAGTCATTACATTACTCTTGCCCTACGGCAATTGCAGTCTATTGAAGAGTATAGACAAACTCTGGGAGATGGTGAAGGACAGGGAAGCCTGGCATGCTGCAGTCCATGGGTCGCAAAGAGTCAGACACATGGCTGAGCAACTGAACAACAAAGAGAGTACAGACAGTAACCAAAGAATTACCCAGTTACCTTCTCAGTTTTATCATATCAACTTTGCTCCCTTACCCATACTCTAAACAGTAGCCAAACTGATTTTTTTTAGCAGACTATATCAAATTACATAATTTTCCCTGCTTAAAATCCTTCAATGACTTTTTTATTTCTCTGTAAATAAAATCTTTTTATTGTAATAATTTTTTTCAACTCTAGACATACAGTTGGCATATACCATTGTGTAAGTTTAAGGTGTATAAGGTGTTGATTTGATACATGTGTATTTCAAAATGTTTACCACCATAATGTTAGTTAACATTTTCATCACACCACATAATCACCAGTTCTTTTCTGTGGTGAAAACATTTAAGATCTACTCTCTTTCAATACACTGTAATACAGTATTGTTAGCAACAACCATTGTGCTCTACGTTAGATTCCTAGAACTTATTCATCTTGCACCTGTAAATTTGTACTCTTTGACCAACACCTCTCCATATCCCTCACCCTCCAGCCCTTGGTAACCACCATTCTACTTTCTGTTTCTATAGGTTTAGCTTTTTTAGATTCCACTTGTAAGATCATACATATTTATCGTCCTCTGTCTGACTTATTTCACTTAGAATGATGCCCATGTTGTAGTAATTGGTAGGGATTTCCCCCCTTTTCATGGCTGAGTAATGTTCCATCACACACACACACACACTCCCCACTTCTTCTTTATCCATTCATCTGTTGATGAATACTTAGGTTGTTTTCATATCTTGGCTATTGTGAATAGTGCTGCTATGAGCAGTGGAGCACAGATATATTTTCAAGATCCTATTTACATTTCCTCTGTATACATGGACAGCACCAGATGGTCAACACCGAAATCAGATTGATTATATTCTTTGCAGCCAAAGATGGAGAAGCTCTATACAGTCAGCAAAAACAAGACCAGGAGCTGACTGTGGCTCAGACCATGAACTCCTTATTGCCAAATTCAGACTTAAATTGAAGAAAGTAGGGAAAACCACTAGACCATTCAGGTATGACCTAAATCAAATTCCTTATGATTACACAGTGGAAGTGAGAAATAGATTTAAGGGCCTAGATCTGATAGATAGGGTGCCTGATGAACTATGGAATGAGGTTCATGACATTGTACAGGAGACAGGGATCAAGACCATCCCCATGGAAAAGAAATGCAAAAAAGCAAAATGGCTGTCTGGGGAGGCCTTACAAATAGCTGTGAAAAGAAGAGAAGTGAAAAGCAAAGGAGAAAAGGAAAGATATAAACATCTGAATGCAGACTTCCAAAGAATAGCAAGAAGAGATAAGAAAGCCTTCTTCAGTGACCAATGCAAAGAAATAGAGGAAAACAACAGAATGGGAAAGACTAGAGATCTCTTCAAGAAAATCAGAGATACCAAAGGAACATTTCATGCAAGATGAGCTCGATAAAGGACAGAAATGGTATGGACCTAACAGAAGCAGAAGATATTAAGAAGAGATGGCAAGAATACACAGAAGAACTGTACAAAAAAGATCTTCACGACCCAGATAATCATGATGGTGTGATCACTGACCTAGAGCCAGATATCCTGGAATGTGAAGTCAAGTGGGCCTTAGAAAGCATCACTACGAACAAAGCTAGTGGAGGCAATGGAATTCCAGTTGAGCTATTCCAAATCCTGAAAGATGATGCTGTGAAAGTGCTGCACTCAATATGCCAGCAAATTTGGAAAACTCAGCAGTGGCCACAGGACTGGAAAAGGTCAGTTTTCCAGTCCTGTGGCCACAGGACTTTTTCTTTTCCAATCCCAAAGAAAGGCAATGCCAAAGAATGCTCAAACTACTGCACAATTGCACTCATCTCACATGCTAGTAAAGTACTGCTCAAAATTCTCCAAGCCAGGCTTCAGCAATATGTGAACCATAAACTTCCTGATGTTCAAGCTGGTTTTAGAAAAGGCAGAGAAACCAGAGATCAAATTGCCAACATCCACTGGATCATGGATAAAGCAAGAGAGTTCCAGAAAAACATCTATTTCTGCTTTATTGACTATGCCAAAGCCTTTGACTGTGTGGATCACAATAAACTGTGGAAAATTCTGAAAGAGATGGGAATACCAGACCACCTGATCTGCCTCTTGAGAAATTTGTATGCAGGTCAGGAAGCAACAGTTAGAACTGGACATGGAACAACAGACTGGTTCCAAATAGGAAAAGGAGTTAGTCAAGGCTGTATATTGTCACCCTGTTTATTTAACTTCTATGCAGAGTACATCATGAGAAACGCTGGACTGGAAGAAACACAAGCTGGAATCAAGATTGCCAAGAGAAATATCAATAACCTCAGATATGCAGATGACATCATCCTTATGGCAGAAAGTGAAGAGGAACTAAAAAGCCTCTTGATGAAAGTGAAAGTGGAGAGTGAAAAAGTTGGCTTAAAGCTCAACATTCAGAAAACGAAGATCATGGTATCTGGTCCCATCACTTCATGGGAAATAGATGGGGAAACAGTGGAAACAGTGTCAGACTTTATTTTTCTGGGCTCCAAAATCACTGCAGATGGTGACTGCAGCCATGAAATTAAAAGATGCTTACTCCTTGGAAGGAAAGTTATGACCAACCTAGATAGCATATTCAAAAGCCGAGACTTTGCCAACAAAGGTCCGTCTAGTCAAGGCTATGGTTTTTCCTGTGGTCATGTATGGTGTGAGAGTTGGACTGTAAGGAAGGCTGAGCACCGAAGAATTGATGCTTTTGAAGTGTGGTGTTGGAGAAGACTCTTGAGAGTCCCTTGGACTGCAAGGAGATCCAACCAGTCCATTCTGAAGGAGATCAGCCCTGGGATTTCTTTGGAAGGAATGATGCTAAAGCTGAAACTGCAGTACTTTGGCCACCTCATGCGAAGAGTTGACTCATTGGAAAAGACTCTGATGCTGGGAGGGATTGGGGGCAGGAGGAGAAGGGGATGACAGAGGATGAGATGGCTAGATGGCATCACTGACTCGATGGACGTGAGTCTGAGTGAAATCCGGGAATTGGTGATAGACAGGGAGGCCTGGTGTGCTGTGATTCATGGGGTCGCAAAGAGTCGGACACAGCTGAGTAACTGATCTGATCTGATCTGATCTTGTATATATGCCCAGAAGTAGAATTGCTGGATCATATGATAGTTCTGTTTTTGATTTTTTGTGTAATTGCAAAAAATTATCCATGAAGTGTCCACAGTGACTGCACTGGTTTACATTTCCAACAGAACACAAGGGTTCCTTTTTCTTTGCAATTTTTGTTTTGTTTACATTTACATGTTTTGTTCCGTTTGCCTTTTGGTGATAGCCTTTCAAAACAGGTGATGTGATACCTTGTTGTGGTTTAGATTTGCATTTCTGGGAGTAAAATTTGAACATTTTCTGTGTCCTTTAAAGCTCTCTGGGACCTGACTCCAGCCGAGCTTCCCACTTTCTGTGCCTTCCTGTACTGGTAACACTGCCTCTCTGCTCCTTGCCCACTCCAACCCTTATCTGGGTCTGGCACTTGCCCTTCCCTTAGCTTTGCACATGAAGAGTTCTTGTCCTTCATGTGTCAACTCGAGTGTCACTTCCTAAGAGAGGTCTTCTCTAACCAGCCATATAAAGGAATTCTTTTCCTTATGGCATCTCCATCAATAGTCCCTTCACAGCACTGATCATAATTATCTCCAATTATCTTTTCTGTTCTCTTCCTTAGTGTCTTTTCCTTTCTGGAAGAATGAATTCAGGGACCATGTTGATCATATTCAGAGCCTTCTGATCTGAGCAATTGGTGAACTCTCATGTCTGCGAGGCAATCTCTTTTTTAAAAAATTTTTATTGGTTTTACAAAAAATTTTATACAACTTTTACAATGTTGTGTTAGTTTCCACTGTACAAAAAGTGAATCAGCGAGAGAGAGATATATATCCTCTTTCTTGGATTTCTTTCGCTAATTATTAGAGAAATATAAATCAAAACTGTGATGAGGTACAACCTCACCCTAGGCAGAATTGCCATCATAAAAAAATCTACCAACAATAAATACTGGAGAGGATGTGGAGAAAAGGAAACTGTCCTACAGGGTTGATGGGAACATAAATTGGAATAGCCACTATGGTGAACAGTATGGTGGTTCCTTAACTAAAAACGGAACTGTCGTATGAGAAGATCTCTTGAAGAGCCACCATCTTCTCCGTGAAGCCTGCCTTGGGCAGAATTGATTTCTGCCTCCTCAGTGCCACCATGGTGCCTCATGCGTACCTCAGTGACGGCACTTGCTAGGCTAGGCTCTAATTGCTTCTCTCCACGCCTGGTTCCTCTGCTAGCATACAGCTCCATGAGATCAGGGTCACAGATTTAACTCTGTATATCCAAGCCGAACAGTGGTCCCCGGCCCATAGCAGGGACTTGGCTGCTTATGATGGAATGAAAGCAACTCCAATTAATCAGAAATCTGTATCTGTGTGTTTGTGGATTCATCAGGGAAGGGAGGGGTGGAGAAAAGACCAGCTTTCTTTCAGCATTATTTGCTATATTGATGGGGTAAGAGCGAAGGAAAAGGTTTAGGAACAGACAACAGGAAAGAAGCAAACTTGCAAAGAAAGAAAACCTAGTGTCGAGTATTTTCAATTCAATTAATAGCCTCTGGTGGGTTTAAAAAAAGAGAAAACTACTAGGGGAGGACCAGAAGACAGGTCCTTGACAGTACTCTTTAATGCTTTTCCTGTTCCTTGATGCATTGTCTTCTTGTGGAAGTATCAATATTGTGTGCAGACAAGGGGAAAAGCATCATCTTCAAACTGTAATGAATCTCAGATGAAAACAAGCCACACAGTTGGCCAACACTGCTTTAAAATTGCACATCAAGAACACTCTCAGTGACAAACACTTTCAAGGCAAACAAACCAAACAGAAATTAAAAAATCTCTGTGGGGTATAAATATGTAATTACACTCACACAGGGAGCATTTTATCAGGTAAACCATCCCACTTTGCTAATTGAAATGCTCCAGCACTGGGCTTTTTTGACAAAGCGTCTGAATATATATGGGTAGGGTGTAGACCTGCTGCTTCCCTGGCTCTTCCTAGCCGGGGTTAACCGCCTCAAAGCCATTTTCCCATGCAGCTGGGAGGTCAGTTCTTAAGCCTTCCTTTTGTTTGTTTGCTTCTGTTTCCATCTAGCTGAATGTCACCAGGATGCAAACTGGTGTGGAATTCTAAACATCTATTGGCAACACAGCTATTTTCAAAATCGAGACTAATATTTTACTTTTATATGGCTCATTGGAAATGCATAGATAAGTAATCCTCTGTGGTAATTTAGAAATGTTAAAACAAACCAAAAAGAGAGGTTCTAGGATTATATGTTAGTTTGGTGAAGAATATTGAGCTAGAAGCCCTGCTCCTGTGTTCTGCTTCAGGCTCTGCTCCAACTAGGTATGTGGCCATAGCCCATCAAAACATTGCCACCTCAGTTTTCTCAGTTTTGGTTTATGGTTGTTAAAAATTACTTTCTATTCCAGCAAGGCCTATGATTCATTATCTAATAGTATTGCCTTATCTTGAGGTTTACTTTGGTTTTTTTCTTTGAGTGCTTGGATTCAGTTCAGTTCAGTTCAGTTCAGTCGCTCAGTTGTGTCTGACTCTTTGCGACCCCATGAATCGCAGCATGCCAGGCCTCCCTGTCCATCACCATCTTCCGGAGTTCACTCAAACTCTCACCCATCGAGTCAGTGATGCCATCCAGCCATCTCATCCTCTGTCGTCCCCTTCTCCTCCTGCCCCCAATCCCTCCCAGCGTCAGAGTCTTTTCCAATGAGTGAACTCATCGCATGAGGTGGCCAAAGTACTGGAGTTTCAGCTTTATCATCATTCCCTCCAAAGAAGTCCCAGGGCTGATCTCCTTCAGAATGGACTGGTTGGATCTCCTTGCAGTCCAAGGGACTCTCAAGAGTCTTCTCCAACACCACGGTTCAAAAGCATCAATTCTTCAGTGCTCAGCTTTCTTCACAGTCCAACTGTCACATCCATACATGACCACTGGAAAAACCATAGCCTTGACTAGACAGACCTTTGTTGGCAAAGTAATGTCTCTGCTTTTGAATATGCTATCTAGGTTGGTCATAACTTTCCTTCCAAGGAGTAAGCGTCTTTTAATTTCATGGCTGCAGTCACCATCTGCAGTGATTTTGGAGCCCAGAAAAATAAAGTCTGACACTGTTTCCACTGTTTCCCCATCTATTTCCCATGAAGTGATGGGACCAGATGCCATGATTTTCGTTTTCTGAATGTTGGATTATTAACTCAATAAAACTTGTCTAAGTGTTAGAAAGTCACCCAAATGAAGCTGCATCTCCTTCCTCTAGCATATCTGGTACTCTGGCCTTTCTTTAACCTCCCGTCTTGGCCAGTGCTGTGCTACAAGCATCAGAGGCAGCTGCAAAGTGACTGGGTGACCTCAATGCCCTCCCTGTGAACGTGCTGCTGAGGTCGTCTGCAGAGGGAGAGATACAGGGTGTTGTCTGGGAGTGGCTGAGTAGATATCCATGTCCCAGTACATAGATTTTATAGCACTGCTGGAACCTCTCTGGATCTTCCAGTTCCCACCATAATGTACTAATTTTCCAGCCATGCTGTAACAAATCACCACAAGGTTGGTGGCATAAAGCCACAGAAATTTATTCTCTTACAGTTCTGGAGGCCAGAGGTCTGAAATCAAGAAGCCTTCCTTTGAAGGTTCTAAGGAGACTCTGGTGGCCCCAGTCATTGTGGTTTGCAGCTGCCATCATTCCAGTCTCTGCCGTCACCCTCCCCTTACATTGGCTCTCCTCTTCTGTCTCTCTGTATCTTCTCATTTTTGATCTCTTATGAGGATACTTGTCATTAGATTTAGAGTCCACCCTGGTAATCCAGGATCATCTCATCTTTATATCTTTAACTTAATTACATCTGCACAGATCCTTTTTCCAAATAAGGTAATATTTATAGGTTCTGGGGATTTGGATGTGGGCACATCTGTTTAGGGCCACCAGACAACCTTCAGTTCAGTACAGTCGCTCAGTCATGTCTAACTCTTTGTGACCCCACGGACTGCAGCACACCAGGCTTCCCTGTCCATCACCAACTCTCAGAGCTTGCTTACCCTCATGTCCATTGAGTCTTTGATGCTATCCAACCATCTCATCCTCTGTTGTCCCTTTCTCCTCCTGCCTTCAATCTTTCCCAGCATCAGGGTCTACTACACATTAATCTCTGTCCCAAGATTTTTAAATCAGTGACATACAAAGTCTGAGTCTAGTGATTAAATGTGTACATAAATGATTATCATATAATTCATCCCTAAAGCACCTTAGCCTGTAATTTATTTGTGAGGAACTGTAAGCAGGAAAGTAGCAGGAGTAAGATATGAATGCATTGGGGACTTAATAAAGATAAGAGAAGAAGACAGGCAATAGGTCTGGTATTGAGCACTTCATACTCTCCACAAGGTACCAAGGGGCCACAAGGTGTACAGAGTTGGCAGTGCCCTAGAGCAGCTCACAGAATGAAATAGAATGAAAAGGCAAGAGAAGCAGGGACATGGAGAAAAAGGGAAGTGAGGTATGGTTCCTCATAAGATAAGCTAGCAATTAGGTTTTCCTCCAGCTCTCAAATATTTCTTCTGAAACATACTTGGAAATGCATTAACTTTTCATGGGAAGACAGTGAGTAGAGAGGCAACTAGAGCATATCTTCTCTAAAGGTGACCTGATCAGATCCTTTCGCAGTGGAGTTCCCTGGGAAGTGGAATCTGGAATGGAAATTAGCAGGCAGGATGTTTATTAGGAGAGCTCTTGGGATTAACAACTGAGGAAGGGAAGGGCAAGGGTCATGCAGAGGGTGAAGCTGAGCTGTGATAAAAACTCAACTGAGGTCTCAGCTCGCCTCCAGGGAGCTCCAGAGCAAGGTGCCCCTATGGGGACAGGGCCTTCAAACCCACGATACATGCTGCCCAGTAAAGCTCTCTTTAGCCGGAATATTCCCAGAGAGGGCACTGTGCCCCAGCAACTCGGGGACTCAGTTTTTCAGTCCTGAAGGAGGACGTGGACTGGCATGTCATGGTGTCTACTAGAGATCCTTGCTCAAGTTTCACCATGCCCAAACTCCACGGCGTCATTCCACAAGTTTTGCAAATTTTTGAAGATAAATCCTACTCGAAAGGTTGGCTGGCACTATCCACAAAAATTCTTTTGTCTGGTGATGTTTGTAAGCTTGTTACTGGAGAAGAGAGCAGGACCACACTGTAGAACAGAGCTATGATCAGCTAAAGGGATTCAAGGGAAAAAGAGGCTTGGCCTCAAACGTCTCAGTGCTCATGTGTGAGGCCGGGCTGGCTCTGCTGTGCGAGGAGACGGGGGGGCGGGGCGGGGGCGGGATGGTGATACCCTGCTTTCTTTGTGTGCGTGTCTCCCTCTAGATAAATGAGGCATGTGATTGATAAATGTCCTCAACCTGCAGAGTAGGAGGGGAATTCTAATAAGTTCTGTCTCTGTGTCACAAGGTAGTGGAAGGAACATGGGGTGTGAGGTCAGGTGGATGCTCAGTAACTCTGACCTCATCCTTTTCATCCACGCCCTCTTATCTCTGTTTTCTGGGAGTGGCTTCTCCTGCTCCTCCCAGCTTCCCGGGGTAATCCCTGAGGCCTGCAAGTTTTGTATTTTGCAACATAGCTGTCTTCAGAGTCTGCACTCTTCCTGGAGTCTGCACTCTTCTTTGTCGGCCAGACTGCCTGTGTCCTGCGCCCATGGCCTCATCTCCTGATTCTACCATTCATACAGAGTGATCACAGGCAAGTAGGCTCATCCCTCTGACACAGCTCCTTCTTGTAAAGTGGTGACAATAATAGTTGTATTCTACACATGAATATATATATATATGTATGTATACTTATACACATATATTAATAGATGTTAATATATTGTCAGACACTTAGTGCAATTCTTGGCTCAAAGTAAGTACGCCATGTTAGCCATTGTTAATGTCCTTGTTTCACAGTTATCAGGTTGTCCTTAGGTGCCATCCTTCGTGAGGCTGACGAGGTCCCTGTTCCCTCATCTTTTCTCGCCCTTTGTCGTTACCTCTCTCGGGCTAGCTTTTCCACCCTCCTTGGTGGAGACTCCCTCACCTTCCCCAGTGTGCAACTCTCCTCCCCTCCTCTGCACTTCTCTCGGACTCTCCTGGGTCCCAGAGTTTCTGTCCTGTGTGGTGTCATTAGTCATCATGCCACATGTGCATCTTATGGTCTCTCCAGGATCAAGGAACATGATCACTGTTAAACTGGAAGGGAGGTCAAACACTGACCATGATGAGCTGAAACCCGTGACACTGAGGTGACTCTAAAGAACAGGTAGCTGTGTGCAGTATTGAAGGTCTCCCAGCCTAGATGAATTAGGTACCAACAGCTCTGCTCTCTGGGTCACTCCCTTTCTTGCTTTTTTGTACCCCCCACCTCCTGGACAAAATTTCCCAGAGACTTTCTGTTTCCTCTTTCTCTTCCTCTTACTCTAGGTCCCTTTCTTCTCTGCCACCTCCCCACTTCCTTCATTCTTTCATTCAGATATTTATCGAGTGACTCCCAGTGCAGAGCACTGAAGCCCACTGGTGAGCAGGATGAGTGAGGCAATTAACAGTTCAACAGGGAAGACCAAGTGCCAGGAAGTGGGCTTTGAAAGGAGATTTGTGCAGGTGTGGGAGTCCATGGCTGGGACACTTGCTGCTCATTCTACATCAGTTTTCTCTGAAACACCCTTTGGCCTGTATACAGAAAATAACAAACAAGGTAAACTGGAGTCGTGGCAGCTGGAAGGAAAAAGGAAATGCTCCAGGACTCTTCCTGCATTCTGTTTTCCTATTTTTGACTTTTATTCCACCACTTTTAACTACTTGGTGCCTGCCTTTGGCTCATTCAACAAATACCCAATAAATGACTGTTGTGTGTCAGGTCCTGCATGAGGAGCAGGGAATAGACCAGAGAATAAGACATAATCCATTTTCTGCCCTCATGTAGCTGACAGTTCTATCCCAGGCCTTGGAGCCAGACCTTAATTGGGTGATTTATAAGACAGTATGTGAGCTGCAAACATTTCACACATGTTAAGTAATATAATCCTTGAACTAGCCTAGCCCTATGTGCTAAGTACCATTATTGTCCTTATTTTTATAGATAAAAGAGGCATAAAAAGGTCTAGTCACTTGCTCAAGGTCCTGCAGCTAGCTTGAATCTGGACTCCACCATGTACAAGTTATGTGACTTTGGCCACCCCACTTAATCTTTGTGTGTGCACTAAGTCCCTTCAGTCATGTCTGACTCTTTGCGACCCTGTGGACTGTAGCCTGCCAGGCTCCCCTGTCCATGGGATTCTCCAGGCAAGAATACTGGAGTGGGTTGCTGTGCCCTACTCTAGGGGATCTTCTCAACCCAGGGATTGAACCCACATCTCCTGTGGCTTCTGTAGTGCAGGTGAATTCTTTACTGCTCAGCCACTAGGGAAGCCCACTTAATCTTTATGATAACATAATAACGTAGGGATTATTTTTATCATCTGCATGTTATAGGTGAGAAAACCGAGGCACAAGAAGATTGTTAGTTAACCCATCTAGAATGCTTAGCACGGGACCTAGCAATGGCTGCTATTTTTATGATTATTAAGAAAACAAGTGGGAGAAATGGAGTAGTTACAGAAATCTGGAGAGGAGCAAGGGCAGTTCCAAATTTTCATAATTGTATGATTCTGCCACTGTAACCTGATGAGCTGACATAGGTCCTTGGTAAGATTTACTTCTGGCTGGAAGAATTATTCGTGAATCACTGAAAATGTACTGTTGAGCTCTTTTGCTCTTTCTTTCATGGCATTAGGAATGTTAGTGAGACAGGACTTGACAGCAGCATATGAAGGGGAAATGTAGAGATTTTGACTGACAGTGGGCATCATATATTTGTCTGTTCAGGTTGCCATATCAAAATACCACAGACTGGGTGGCTTAAATGACAGACACTTATTTCTCACTATTCTGAAAGTTGGAAGTCCATAATCAACGTGCCAGCAAACTCACTTTCCGTGAGAACTTTCTTCCTGGCTTGCTTGTGGCCACCTTCTTATTGCATCCTCACAGCACCTTTCCTCTGTGGTATGGGAAGAGAGAAAGACTGAGAGAAAGAAAGAGAGATGGTCTGTTTTCCTCTTCTCATAAAGACACCAGTCCTATCACATGAGGGCCCAACCCCTGTAACCTCATTTAACATTAATTATCTCTTCAAATATAGTTACACTGGGCAGGTGAAGGTTTCAGAAGATGAATTTTGGAGGGACACAATTCTGTCCATATCATGCAACTTTAGTTATCAGTGTGACACAGCTACAGGAAACAATAAGCTGTATGTTACATTAACAGAAGGAGTGTATGTGTTAAGTCACTTCAGTAGTGTTCAACTCGGTGTGACCCTATGAACTACAGCCTGCCAGGCTCCTTTGTCCATGGAATTCTCCAAGCAAGACTACTGGACTGGGCTGCCATTTCCTTCTCCCAACCCAGGAGATCTTCCCAACCCAGGGATTGAACCCACGTCTCTTGTATCTCCTGCTTTGGCAGGCGGGTTCTTTACCACTAGCGCCACCTGGGAAGCCAATAGAAGATGAGTGCTCCCAAATTTTCATCTTGTGGAAAGGGGAAACAAGCATTTATTAAGCATATACTGCATTTGATATTGCATTTAGTCCTTATGACAACCTTTTAAGTTGCTTGTATTATGGTTCCCACTTGAAAAAATCGATAAGCAATATGTTACTTAAAATGACACTGGTTATGGCAAGCCAACTAAGGGAGTAGGGAAGCTGGGGTTGAACTTGAAAGAGAGTTATTGGAATAAGGGGTCTTAAAAGAAGAAACTGTGAGACAAGGTGGAAGATACTATGGATGATTATCCTGGGAAAAACAAATTTCAGTAGATTACCCCTTCAATATGATTCCAGAGGACAGTACACAAATAAATTGGTGGAAATTATAAGGAAGAAGGCTTGGATTTAATATACGTATAAAGCAATTTTAAGCTACAATTTTCCAAAATAGAATAAGTTATTTAGGTGCTGCTAATTAAAGCTAGAAAACTCTTGTTGTGGGAGGCAGATGGATTGGAATAAAGTTTGGGGTTCTATGTTCTCCATTATTCCAAGGTTAGGGAAATTTTCTGTTATCACAGAAGGAATTCCACAAAAGCAGCTTTGGTGGTGCATGAAAGTCTAAATACTTTAACCTTTGGCAGTAGAGTAGTTCAAAAAATTTATCTGGCACATAATTATAGCTAATTGGTTTATAAATATTTTATATATAAAATGCAGTCAATTCAATAGGACTCTATTTGAATTAAGATATTAGAATTTTTTTTAAAAATGAGAGCCATTTCTCTTTACGACAGCTGGCAACCATCTCCCAAGAATGCCCTTGTAATTACATTTAAAGTTGCTTATCTAGGGCACATCAAAGAATTAGGTGCAAGTGGTCATTGCACTAATGAAATGCTTATCTTCTGCTGCTCATCAAGCTGAAGAGCTTTTAGGAATGTCTGATATTTTAGACTCTTCTTCCATTATTAATTAATTGAATGGCCATCAGTGCTCCCAGCTTTATGAAATGAAGACCTAGATTAATTCTGTTTCTATACAGTAAATATCTTTGAATGCTAACAATTTTCAACATGATCATAAAACAGATCCAAGTTAGGAAGCATCAAAGAATGGCACCCCTCCCTTCAGAGGTGCCTATTTTATAAATGGTAAAAGCAATTTATTTTTGCCATTTATAAATGGTAAAAGCAATCCCTTTGTTTTCTTAGGAAGCCTGAAATTAAACTTACATCATTACCTTTAAAATAAATATCTCCTATAAATCTGAAACATACCAGTAATCAGGTCAAGCAGCAAAGGCCCTTTTTATTACAATTCTCCAGATACATCTGCACTTCATATTCTAATTTTGAATGTACTTAGGACTGACATGGAGAAAGCAATGGCACCCCACTCCAGTACTCTTGCCTGGAAAATCCCATGGATGGAGGAGCCTGGTAGGCTGCAGTCCATAGGGTCGCTAAGAGTCAGATAGGACTGAGTGACTTCACTTTCACTATTCACTTTCATGCATTGGAGAAGGAAATGGCAACCCACTCCAGTGTTCTTGCCTGGAGAATCCCAGGGATGGGGGAGCCTGGTGGGCTGCCGTCTATGTGGGTCGCACAGAGTCGGACACGACTGACGCGATTTAGCAGCAGCAGCAGCAGGACTGACAGCCCTTGGTTAAAAAGTGAAGCAAAAATACTTTTGGCTGCTTTGGCTGTTTCACCCATCCAAATGTTTCTGGCAAATAAACTCAATGGACAAAAAACTAACATCTCCCCAAGTCTCCTGGCTGCCTGCAATGCAAGAGACCCAGCTTCAATCCCTGGATTGGGATTGATCCCCTGGAGAAGAGAATGGCTACCCACTCCAGTATTCTTGCCTGGAGAATCCCTTGGACTGAGGAGCCTGGAAGGCTACTCTCCATGGGATCCCAAAGAGTCGGACACAACGGAGTGACTTTCACTTTTACTTTCATAGAAACTCCAGCCAAAACATTATTTGTCTTTAATATAAAGAAAAACAACACTGCCTTTAATAAGAAAGATCACAACAAACTTTTCCAGCTGGAGATCACTAGCAAATAAAATATAATTTTCAACTGAAATGGAAGATGGTTGGACCACTAAAAGATAATTGGATGGCTCATAACTTATTCGCAGGAAATTTTGGTTTTATAAGGCCTTTCAGTGTGTCTGAGACCTTGAGAACCAACTTTTGTGTTCTTAGTTCTGTTCTATAATATGTTGGAAAATTCTTTTTTCAACCTGTGTCTCAAGCCTCCTCCCCCTGCCCATCAGCCCATTTCTTTATGAAGAAAGCTGAAGCTTCAAACATCTTGTCTAGGAAAACACTGTGGATCACTCTGCATGGGAACTAATTATTTTAAGCCACTTGCGTTTGTTGTGTTGTGCCTGCTGGGGCGAGCCTCACTTCCCAGGCAAGTTGCCACAGGCCTGCTTTTGCTTGGAACTCAGACACGTGTTGGTTCCACCATAACCTACTTAGTGAGGGGAGCACGTTTGTACGTTTGATGTTACCACCACATTGCAAACCACACGTGATGTCAGATTTTGACAGTTTCCTTTGAAGAAGTTAACCTTTGAATGAACTTAAAGGGAAAAATTTATACTCAATTGAGTAACCTGATGCTGACTAGAGTGGTGAGAATATCACTGACAGGTGAATAATTTGGGTGATGCTGGAGGGCTCTATGTTTTACTCGCAGAAACTCTTAGGTTAGGTCAAGTGTACAGGCTGATTACTTCCTGGTCAGGAGGCAGTGAAACCTGATATACAAATACACCTGCAATTTGATAGACTCTGGGCAAAATCTTTACAAGCAAATTGCTTCTTCAGAACTGTTGCATGAAATGGCTTTTATCTATTTTTCTTTTGGGATGATGGGCTGTGTGAGAAATCACTAATCATGGTATTCTCTTCGGGCAGCCTGTGGACCAAGCCTATGGAGTAAGCAGTTGTGTTGCCACTTTTGAGGGGCTCTGGAATTTCCTTTATGCTCCCAGCTCCCCTGAAACATATCCCTTGCTGATTCTGTGAGGGCCTGAAATATTTTGACTTATGACTCTCAGGGTTAGAAGGAAACTTCTATCCTGATAGGTAGGTAGAAAGTGATGTGCTGACATGAACGCATTTCAGTGAAGTGACCTCTTCTACAACAGCTTTACTCAGTTCCCCATATTTCTTATGCTATAATTATTATCTGGAAGAGGAATCATGTCCACAAATGCCAAATATTTAGAGCAATTATTGCTACTGTCCCTGAATTTGCCCATGGCAGCCATTATCAATCAATCAGTCTTGATCCTCTTTCCAGTGGAACTAGACCCAGTGCTTCAGAAATCTAAGGCAAGTCTCTGTGCAGCCACTGTCTATCCTTTGGTATTGGGGGAAGAGACGAGATCTATTTTCTACTGTTTTCAGGATGAATCCTTCACCTGCATCTGTTTTCCAGCATGTATTTAGTAGGCCTAGAGAGAAGGGTCGGAGGACATGTGGATTTTCCTTAAGCATTTTTTTTTTTACTAAAATTTTTGTTTCTCATACCCATAGACTTAGAGAATGAACTTATGGTTACTGGCAGGGAGGGGAAAGGGGAAAAAGACAGATTGGGAGTTAGGGATTGAGATGCACACACTGCTATATATAAAATCCGTTCAGTTCAGTTCAGTCGCTCAGTTGTGTCTGACTCTTTGCAACCCCATGAATCGCAGCACGCCAGGCCTCCCTGTCCATCACCAACTCCCGGAGTTCACTCAGACTCACGTCCATTGAGTTGGTGATGCCATCCAGCCATCTCATCCTCTGTCGTCCCCTTCTCCTCCTGCCCCCAATCCCTCCCAGCATCAGAGTCTTTTCCAATGAGTCAACTCTTCGCATGAGGTGGCCAAAGTACTGCAGTTTCAGCTTTAGCATCATTCCTTCCAAAGAGCACCCAGGGCTGATCTCCTTAACGGACTGGTTGGATCTCCTTGCAGTCCAAGGGACTCTCAAGAGCCTTCTCCAACACCACAGTTCAAAAGCATCAATTCTTCGGGGCTCAGCTTTCTTTACAGTCTAACTCTCACGTCCATACATGACCACAGGAAAAACCATAGCCTTGACCAGACGGACCTTTGTTGGCAAAGTAATGTCTCTGCTTTTGAATATGCTATCGAGGTTGGTCATAACTTTCCTTCCAAGGAGTAAGCGTCTTTTAATTTCATGGCTGCAGTCACCATCTGCAGTGATTTTGGAGCCCAGAAAAATAAAGTCTGACACTGTCTCCACTGTTTCCCCATGTATTTTCCATGAAGTGATGGGACCAGATGCCATGATCTTTGTTTTCTGAATGTTGAGTTTTAAGCCAACTTTTTCACTCTCCTCTTCCACCTTCATAGATAATCAATAAGGGCCTACTCTACAGCACAGGGAACTCTGCTCAATATTATGTAATAACCTAAATGGGAAAAGAATTAGAATAGATCCATGTATATGTATAACTGAATCACTTTGCTGTACACCTGAAACTAATACAACGTGGTTAATCGATTGTGTTGTTGTTCAGTCACTCAGTCATGTCCAACTCTTTGTGACCCCGTGGACCTCAGCACTCCAGGTTTCCCTGTCCTTCACTATCTCCTGGAGCTTGCTCAAACTCATGTCCATTGAATCGGTGGCCATCCAACCATCCCATCCTCTGTTATCCCTGTCTCCTCCTGCCTTCAATTTTTCCCAGCATCCAATGAGCTGGCTCTTCACATCAGGTGGCCAAAGTACTGGAGCTTCAGCTTCAGCATACTCCAGAATAAAATAAAAATGAAAAAAAAAAGTTTTGTTTCTTTTTTTTATAACCATTATCATAATATATGCCAGTTTTTTGTTCTATTTTTTATTTATTATGAAAAATATATTTTCATTTTATTATAAACACTTGAATTAATGTGTAAATTTCACATAATTTATATTATTATTTTCATAACTATTTCCTCATGTTAAACATTATTTTCCTTCTGGGACTTTGCTTTTTTTAATTCTAATTTTTTTTTTTTTTAACTTTGTCTGGTCTTAGCTGCAGCTTGCAGACTTCTCTCTAGTTGTGGCATGCAGGCTTAGTTGCCCTGAGGCATGTGGGATCTTAGTTCCCTGATCAGGAATTGAACTCATGTCCCCTGCATTGGAAGGTGGATTCTAAATTACTGGACCACCAGGAAAGTACCTCTGGTGCTTTGCTTTTATAAATAATATGATATGAATATAACAGAATTAATTTTTACTTGTAGGGATCTTGATATATTTGGAATTATTTCCTTAGGTTTTCAGAAGTGGATTATTGGGTCATGAGCGTTTTAAAACATTTGATAGATTCCCCAGCTGCTTTCCAAAGGATTCTATCAATTTATACTCCCAAATATTATTTCAGCTACCCCCTGCCAATTTTGCATATATTTTAAAATGTATAGGGAACTCTGTTCATAGCATTTAACTTGCTTCTCTAGGGTTCCTGGCATCTACTTGCTGGTATGGTGTGCTCATTACTCTGCCGGGCATGCTCTGTCTTCTGCTAGGCTGGCAAGGTTCCCCAGGTCTTCACGATATTTATAGCTCTCCCCAAGTTCCCTAGGTATTGGCCTGTGAATTCCCCTGTTGCATCAGCCAGAGACTACAGTTCTCTTGGCAATATTTATAATTAACAGCTTGGTTCTCTGCCTCCAACCTCCTCCATTCTAACCCCTAATAGTGAGAACAGCAACTACGTGGCTGTTACTATTGCTGTTATTGAGCACTAGTTAGGTGCTGGACATGGATCTAAGCACTCCACATGTAACATTTTCATTGAGTCCGCACTGCAGTCCACTAAGGTGAGTGTTATCATCCCCAATTTACAAATGAGTAGTTAGTTGGAGCTTCAGTTCCAACATCAGTCCTTCCAATGAATATTCAGGATTGATTTCCTTTAGGATTGACTGGTTTGATCTCCTTGCTGTCCAAGGACCCTAAAGAGTCTTCTCCAGCACCACAGTTCAAAATCATCAATTCTTCAGTGCTCAGCCTTCTTTTTGGTCCAACTAGGTATAAGTATTTGAAGACTTTGAACCTCAGAATTTCCTGAAGCTCTTGGGCCTGCAGAAGGGGGCCTTTCTCCTTGTCAAGATATAAGGGACCCCTTGAAGAGCATTCAGAAGACTCAAATAATGCAAGTGCTTTAAAAGACTATGCTCTCTCCCTCATGCCTCTCTCTCTGTATTCCATCTCCTCTCCAAATAACCAGGCTGTTAACAAAGATTAAATCTCAGCAAAGCCTAGCTAGGAATGTGCTAGGCTGAGGAAGGAGAGGAGACTAAATACAGAAGGAGCTATGGCCAGGAGAGTATGCTTAGGACTGGTACTGAATAAAGAGAGTAGAACATAAAATTGAATAACACATGTATACCTGTGGCGGATTCATTTTGATATTTGGCAAAACTAATACAGTTATGTAAAGTTTAAAAATAAAATAAAATTAAAAAAAAAGATAAATAAGTACTAGAGACGTAATATACAACATAGAAAAAGATTAGTTGTTACTGTTTTAAATTGTGGTTAATTAAGTGAGCATAATATTGCATGTAATATGATTTATAAAAGTGAGCTTTCATGTAAATCCTACTTGCTTTCATGCATGTTATTAAACCATTCAATGAAATGACGAAAAAAATATTGAATAAGGAAGAGTTTAGGAAATGAGATTTAATAGACTATGAAAGATCCCAGAGATTGTGTTAATACAGTGCTAGGAATGCTCCTAGAAGCTTAGAAAAATTGATGGCCACACTAAGTGTAGAGAAAGGAGCATAACTACCATGGTAGGTAGTACAGGAAAGGATCAAAAGGCACAAAATGCGGGCATGCTAAAATGAATACACTACATAAGTCTAAAAACTCTTACTAACCAAGGATTTACCTTCTTCAGGAAGGTAAGGGCCAACAGCATCATTGAGAAGCTCATTGGTAGCTTTCTTCTTCCTCAGCTCAGGTCAGGAATGGTGGTGGAGATGCTGCTACCGAATTGGGCTCTCTGAGAACAAAGGGGATTGTAGTCATCGGTCTTTAAACATCAGAAGCAAGGTAGGTGCAATTACCACAATCAATGGCAAAGTCAGAGTGGTACAAGGAGAGATCTGACTTGTAGGGAGCCATGAGATGGTAAATTGCCAGGAGCAGGAGGGATGCTGCTACACAGTGGGAGCAGGGAAGAATATGGTTTGTGTTCAGTAGACCCACTGGCATGCCTCTTGGTTCTTTCATGTCCAATTTTAACAATAAATGAATAGGTATGGTAGCCATGACCTGAGAAGGGCACGGTCACCAGGGATTCAGGTCCTGTAGAGATAAGAGTCTGAATCACTCCACTAGGCAAGCCACCTAGACCAGCAGAAATGGAAAGAGTGGTAAAGGAGGAGGAGTATTTGTTATGGCCTTCTAATTACACATGAATTGTCTACTGTGTGTGGAGGGAGAAGTGGCTTGATGGATATACGTGGAATGTACATGGACTCCTGATCAATGGTAAATATCTTGACTGGTTAACAAGGGAATCTAGAAGGAACAGAACTGGAAGACTGGTGACAAGAGTCTGGGGAAGGAGTATGTAGAGACCCTGTGGGAGTCACCCAAATTATGTGTGCCTTTGAGTCTCATGTGAATTATCTCTAGAAGAGGCTCTTAACCAAGTGAAGAGTTTGACCCATGTTGTGGATGTCGGCCAGACTCTCTTCTTTGCCATCCTGATGTTTGCTTGAGTGCGTGTGTGTTAAGCCACTTCAGTCATGTCGGACTCTTTGCGACCCACCAGGCTCCTCTGTCCATGGAATTCTCCAGGCAAGAAGACTGGCATTTGTTGCCATTTCCTACTCCAGGGGATCTTCCGGACCCAGGGATCGAACCCGCGTCTCTTATCTCTTGTGCACTGGCAGGTGGATTCTTTACCACTAGCGTCACCTAATGACTAATACAGGCTCATAGTAGAAGGGATTGAGGCTGTGTGACACAATACCATGGATCCCTCTAGGTGAGTCTGAACCAGCTCCTGCCCACAGTAGAGATGGACACTGAGCCCTCTACTCGCCACCATTCCTCAGGGAAGCCAGCCACATAGTGGTAGGTCAACTACATCTAAACACCTTACACCTGGGAGGGGGGTAGCAGTTCATCGTGACTAGTTTGCCTTGCCTGCTTACAGCACCTCCACTAATACTACCATCTGATCCATCAATATTATATCTCCCACAAATTGCCTCAGGTCAAGGGACCCATTTTATGGCAAAAAAGGGGGGCTGTGAAAATAGTCTTATGATCAAAGCATTACTATGTGCTTCATTACATGGATTAGATGATTGAACAGCCTACTGAAGCCTTAGCCAAAGTGTTGGCTGTGGGGATAACATCTTGCATGGTTGGGGTGCTGTCTCCTGGGAAGTGGTATATACATTACACCACTGCCCGATATATGGTACTCTGTCTCCTATATCTAGAATATGTGGATCTATGAAGCCACGATGAAAGTAAGTAATTCACACTTAAAGACCCATTTGTGAAATCTGTACTTTTTGTTACCATAACATGTACATACTGTATATATGTTTATATATGGGTACATGCATGCACACATACACACATACTGAGTATAATGGCCATGCTGTAAAGCATACATTCAAGACCCTAGAGATTGCAAACATGCCTTCCGTTTAAAATAGTGTGTTACATTTATGCCAATTTGATCATTAACATTAGTAAGAGGCCAATTATATTGTTCAAGAGTAAGATATTTTGTGGGAAAATGACAAAAAGATACATGTAATCATTGCAATGCCAGTTTACCATCTGATATGATGTTCAATAATCCTTTTAGCAAGCTTAAGCTTTTACATATTAATGGCAGTATTGGAGAGCCGGAAGATGCCTTTTACAGCATCGCTGAGGTCCTTACAATAAAAAATGCCTTTGCTGCTTGGCCTGATTACTGGTATGTGCAGGGAGAATAATGCTGTTTCGTGGGCTCTATCCTCCTCACTACTGGGTCCTGGGGTGGTTTTTTTTTTTAAGCAATGCTGTATAACGATTAATAATGAGGAGGGAAAAATTCATTTAGACGTTTGGCAACATCTTTGTGGCTCTCAGTATGGGTCTCATATAGAATAGATTTTCCCTGCAGAGAAACGCTGGCAACGCATTCTTCTTAAACATACGATTAACCAGCTGCCAGAGACAATAGAACATTTAAAACTCCTATGCCAATGACCAAGTTACCACCTATAAATCTCAGAGCTACTAAAATGTGTTTAAAAAATGAGCTGCAGGGCACAAAAGCATGTTTCCTCAAATGTCAAACAAAGGGTTTGAGTTAGATTGTGGCTTCAGTGATCCCATTCAGGACAGCAATACTTATAATACTTCCCAGTGTAAAGGCAAATAAAGTAGCAAAGAAATGCAACCTGTTGACTTAGGAAAGTGAAGAAGAAACTCAAGAAAATAAATCGACAAGAAGTCCAAAGGAAAATGTTTTTCTTAGTTAAACAAGTAAGGCTACTCTCATCCTTTGTGAAAGATTAGCTAGGGAAAAAAGCTGAAGATACCTATTCTTGGGTATCTGCTGGACAAAACATCTGTCTTTTCTTTTGAGCTTGCAAATTATAGAGAGGACAATCCAAATGTCCATCAAGAGTGAGTAGGATAACTAAATGTGGAAGTAAGTCTATTCAACAACAGTGAATAAAGAACAACACTGAGTAAGAGATAGCCATGAAAAAAAAATACATATTTCATGATTCTACTTGTTATAGTTAGGAAACAGGACAAATGGACTCTGATGTTTAGGATATAGACACAGATGGGAGAGTTGGAGGGGAGAAATAGGCAGTGAACATCGCAGAGCTCAGATGGAGGTTCCCTCTGTTGGAGATGGTGGTTGGGGTTATGATTGAGGAAGGGTCCACAGGCCTGCCTTTGAGCCTTTACACTCCTTTTCTTGACCTGAATTCTAGTCACATGCTTTTGCTTAATAATGTTTGTGAAATCCTATCAGTATAATTTATGCCCTTTTATATATATATATTGTTTTACAAAACAGAAAATACAGCAGAAAATATACTTTAAAACATTATATGCATTCCACAGAGTGACCTAATTTTTTAAAAACTTGAAAGTCCTTTTAAAAAAAATTTTACAGTGCTGTGTTGGTTTCTGCCATACAACGTGAATCAGTCATAATTATACATACAACCTTTCTCTCCCTAGCCTCCTTCCCCTCCGCCATCCTATGCCTCCAGGTCATCAATCACAGGGCACCAGACTGGGCTCCATGCGCTACACAGCAGCTTCTCATCAGCTACCCATCTTACACCTGATAATGTATATATGTTGATGCTGCTTTCTCCATTTGTCCCACTCACTCCCAAGTCCATTTGTCCCACTTTCCCCACAAGGTCTATTCTCTACACCCGGGCCTCCATTTCCTTCTCTGCAAATAGGTTCATCGATACCATTTTTCTAGATCCCATATATATGTGTTAATATACTATGTTTGTTTTTCTCTTTCTGACTTACTTTACTCTGTATAACAGGCTCTAGGTTCTTCTACCTCACCACAATAGACTCAATGCACTCCTTTTTATGGCTGAGTAATATTCCATTGGGTATATGTACCACATCTTTTTTATCCATTCATCTGACAATGGACATCTAGGTTGCTTCCATGTCCTGGCTATTGTAAATAGTGTTGCTATGAACATTGGGGCACATGTGTTTTTTCAGTTATGGTTTTCTCAGGGTGTATGCCCAGTATCTCAGGGTTGCTAGGTCATATGGTAGATTCATTCCTACACATGAAAAGATGCTCAACATCACTAATTATTAGAGAAATGTAAATCAAAACTACAATGAGGTATCACCTCACCCCAGTCAAAATGGCCATCATCAAAAAATCTAGCATGTCCTTTTAAAAATTAAATGAAAATGGGACCTTACAAATAAAAGTGGAGTCTCCCCTGTACACTTCTCAGTCCCACCCTCCTTCCCCTCTATTTGAAGCAACTACAACATGAACCTGGGGTGCGTTTTCTCATTCCTTGTTTGTATAATATTCTGTATATGTGTTTCCCTTGTGAGTTTTTTAACTTTGCATCGATTCTTTGATTCATGTGTTATCCTGCCAACTTGCTTTTTGCGCTTGACCTTGTTTATGAAATCCGTGTTCATATGTATGTATATATATGAGGGGCTCTGCTTTCCCTTGCCTCAGTTTCCTCATCAGCAAATATGATGATAATAATGGTATCCACCACATTGAGTGGTTACAGGGTTGAGATGAGTTAATATATAGAAATCATCTGACATGTAGTAAGGACCACACACATAATTAATTCATTGACTAATCTAATTACTTAATCTAATTTTACCTACTACTTACTCTGCCATTATTTCTTCATCTATTTATCTATCTCTTACTGGTGAACATGTAGGAATTTCCAATGTTTAGAATTATAAATAAGGCTATAATAAATAACTGTATGTGCTATGCTTAGTTGCTCAGTCATGTCTGACTCTTTGCAGCCCCATGGATTGTAGCCCTCCAGGCTCCTCTTTCCATGGGATTTCCCAGGCAAGAATATTGGAGTGGGTTACCATTTCCTATTCCAGGGGATCTTCCTGACCCAGGGATTAAACCTTCATCTCCTATGTCTCCTACATTGCAGGAAGATTCTTTACCCACTGAGCCATTGAGGAAGCCCAGACTTTCAGCGGCCAGGGTGTTTTCTGATTCTGACTTTGATAAGAATGGAAAAGAAGCCCCAGAACAGAGCAAGGTGTCACATCTTTGGAATTCAATGGCCATCATTAAAGCCTAGGGATTTTGAAAACAATTAATTAATTAATTAATTTTTGGCTACATGGGTCTTTGTTGCTGCCTGTGGGCTTTCTCTAGTTGTGCCAGGTCGGGGCTACTCTTCCTTGTGGTGCACGGGCTTCTCATAATCCTGGCTTCTCTTGTTGCAGAACACGGGCTCTAGGGCTCAGTATTTGTGACACGTGGGCTTAGTTGCCCTACGGCTCCTTCCTGGGCAAGGGAATCAGACCCATGTCCCTTGCACTGGCAGGTGGATTCTTATCCACTGGACCACCAGGGAAGTCCCAAAGCCTCGGACTTTTAAGGATGAAACTCCAGGGCATTGGGGCGGCGGGGCGGGGAGGGGAATCATTAAAGTATACTGGCGCTTAGTGTTAAATATTTTGTCCACTTTATCTCATTGGTATAGACAACCATATTATTATTATCTCCATTTTTCAGATGAGAGAACCAAGGCTTGAATAGTTAAAGAATATGGTTAAGATCTCTCAGGCTATACGGAGAGGAACTAGCACTCAAAAATCTAATAGAAAAATGGAAGAAATAAAGGTCAAGAAAACATGGGTTAACAGTTTGCCTCAGAGTGGGGAATTAAAAAAGGATAACTGAGTGCACCTCAAAGGCCTATACCTGTAAAAATCCTATCCCACTTCAGTGGAAACCTAGACAGGATTTTACCCTCCAGGTGACCACGTGCCTCATTCAGCATCTCTGCCCCACTCTGCTCTTCGAAAAGACCCAAGTGGTGCTGGGAGCTTTGAAGTGGGGTGGCAAGGGGGTAGAACTGGGGTGGGAAGAATAGAAAGGGATATGCTACAAAGATGATTATTGAAAGTTGACAGCTGCCAAACACACTGTGTCCCTGGCAACACCTGTTGAGTCAGCCGCGGTGGTGGAGAGTCAGATGAAGAAAGACAGCTGTACACATGCCAACAGCAGCAGGATGCTGTGCTGGGCTTGCGCTCTGCCAGCAGAAGATGTGCCAAACTCGCTGGCCCAGATTCAAATGGCTGGGTGTCGACTCAGTTTGCCAGCAAATAAGCCCAGGGAATACATTTGCATTAACACCGCTCCCTGTTCCCACCTCCCCAGTCCTTCTCCCGCTCCACATAGAACACAGTTCCTCTTTCCAGAATGTCATCTTCAGCCTGCTTTTCAGAACCCGTATTTCAGTGGAACATGAGGTAAGCCAGATGCTGTCCCGAATTGCCTCGAAGGAAGCCAGCATCAGCAGTCAAGAGCAAGACCAAAAAAAAAAAAAATTCCATTTCAGGTTTTTGGCAGTTGGTTAGAAAAATATGCTGGGTAATTTTAATTTTTTTTTCCAAAAAGAAAGAATAGATGGGGTTTTACATTTTATCTCGTGCAAACATTATGCTCACCCAGACCCTTCCTTTATTTGAGCACCTTGAAATTTGGGGGATTCTCAGCTAAGCTGAAAGAGTTTCACAATTGCAGTAGGATATTATAGGAAAGTTTGGTTCTGCCTACAAAATTGCTTCCTAAGATGGAGAAGTGTCAGATATGTCTAATTTCTTCTTATCTTTTCTTAAGACTCCAGGGGTACCCTTGAGGAATAAGAAGTCTCAGGTCTGGATGAGGGAGTTTTTCTCTTCACAGGCCACTGTGTGGTTTAAAGGCAAGATCTATCTATCTACCTATATATGTTCTAGCATATATCATTTCAGCCACTTCATGTCAGCAGGCAGCAGAGGTGGTGAGAGAGATAAAGCCTTAAGGAAGAGAGAAGCTTTGTGGATTACTGTTTTTGATACCCTTTCTCCCAGAGGTCTTAATGAGTAACTAGACCTTGAGTGATAGAATTTACCCCCTTCTTCTTCTTTCTGACCTTCTAACATTGTGCACGCATGCACACAAATACACACACAAAGCACTCCTTGAGAAAAACTTTCACTTCATTTCAGCGTGGTGTTTGGAAGATCATTAACACTCTTGTGATCATTAACATTTCTTTTTCTCTTAATGATGTTAAATCCTTCTTGAGTAGTTTCAGTTAAAATAGTAATGTTAGAAATTCCCAGTTGAGTAACATGTTTTGAGTCAAAAATTTATCTTAGGAATTTATTTCCCAAATATAACTTACATATGTACATAAAGGATATTGAATACAGCATAATTTCAAATAATAGCAAAAGGCTGGGAACATTCTAAAGATCCATCTGTAGGGCATATCTCATTGATAGTACATCCATAAGATGTAACAAAGAGCATTATGCAACCGTTTAGAAGCATGAATTAGCTCCGTGTGTGTAGACAGGGGCTTACCTTTCAGACATACCACAAGAGGAAAAGTAAAGTGTAGAATAATGGGTATAATGTGCTATCATTTGTGTAAAAATGGAAAAGAAATACACATATACGCATATATATATGTTTATCCATACATGAACTATGTCCAGAAGATAAACAAGTACTTCACAGTGGTTCACTCTGGGAATGGAAGCCCAGTGATCTGACATTCAGGTTTTACTGTGCGTTGTTTTGTGCTGCTTGAATTTTTTCTACTATTGTGTACCTATGCCATGTTTTCAAATGCATAAAAAACTAAATTAATAAAGTAAACTTATTTCTCACTAAGCTCTAAAGGTGAGTGCCTGCCTGCTTGCTAAGTCACTTCAGTTGTGTCCAACTCTGGGTGACCCTATGGACTGTAGCCCTCCAGGCTCCTCTGTCCATTAGATTCTCCAGGCAAGAATACTGGAGTGAGTTGTCATGCCCTCCTCCAGGGAATCTTCCTGATCCAGGGATCAAACCTGCATCTCTTATGTCTCCTGCATTGGCAGGCAGGTTCTTTACCATTAGCTCCACCTGGGAAGCCCCCTAAAGCTGATACTAGATCTTTAATTTCTAGGATCTTTTTGTGCTGTGTGTGAGTTTGATGTCACACACATCTAGTTTGACCATTATTATAGATTAGTAACTTGATTAGTTGAATTCAACTTTCTAGTGACTAATTAGAAAATAAGAGTCAATGTAGTCAAAAGATTTATTATGAATTTAAATTGAGATGGAGTTCTTTTTCTTCCTCAGCCTCATAAATCGGCTTAAATGAATTGTTGCTCTCCACGAATGAAATAAGACTGCTTTTAAGGACTTAATTGCCATAATTCTGCAATAGCATTTGCACCCCTGGTCTTTTGTATTGCATTTTGATGCCTTCAGAGTTATTCTTGTAAATTTATATCCACATGACTCCATTTATAATAAATAATAGGAAGAACTAGTGGAAATGTTCATGGATCTCAACATATTTGAGATGTTCTTCTACCCTCACGTCAAAATACTTTTCCTCTTTTTTGCATAGATAATATTTTGAAGAAATACATTGAGAGAGATGGAATTTTTGCCTATAGGGTTTATAAGATACCAAAACTCTGATACTGCCCTTGAATCAAAAAATGTCAAACTTTAAACCAGGGGTGAGTTTGTTCCCTTTGGGGAGTTTGGAGTCAGAAAAATCTGAGTTTCTGTCAAATTAGCCTCCTGCTTCTCCTAGTTTCAATATAATATAAAATGAGTGAAATAGTACTTACCTTGTGAGGATAATTCAGAGACCAATTGAGCTAGTGGGTAATGAAAGAGCACTTTGAAACTGTAATGTTCTAGTAGTTATTTTTTTATTGTATATCACACTCATTTTGGATAAGAATAAACTGGATCTTGTTTCAAAGTTCTTTGCTGAATCTGACATCAGTACAGTGGCTGGAATGAACATTGTCAGTATGTTCACATTAATTTATGCCTGCCATTTCCAAGGGCTGCTTTCCCTAAGAGAACTGATGCTGTGGCAGCATCCACTCAGAGTGAGCCTGAAATGAAACCCAAGGCACACGTTTAAGGCAGATAACTCTGAGACCCCTGGACTCAGCTCATTCTTATGGGTTTATGTGTGCACAGGCAGAATCCTGGAAAGTACAAACTCATTTTATGAGATTACAGAACCTTAAACTCATGCCAAGAATTTTATTTAGACATGTTGAGTAACACTTAAGTGGAATCCCTTGATCATATTTATCAGAAATAAGAAATCAACAATTTTGACCCACTATGTACTGCTCTTTAATTTCACTTATTTTGAATGCTCTTTATTTGATGAACTAATTCCTTCACTGTATTTCTCTTCATTAATGGACCATATTTCCTACTGAGAACTTGACTCTAAAGGTAGTAGTTTTAAATTGGAAGACAGCATTAAGGCATTATATCTCATCTTTTAGAACAATGGTTTTAAAACATATATGTTTTAATATGTCAATCCCAATCCCTCAGTTCAGCCTATCTCCCTCCTTGGTGTCCACATTTGTTCTCTATGTTTGTGTCTCTATTTCTCCTTTTTAAATATGATCATCTATATCATAGATTCCACATAGATGTCTTAATATATAATATTTGTTTTTCTGTATAAAACAGATAACTAATAAGAAACCACTGTGTAGCACAGGGGACTCTACTCATGCTCTGTGATGACCTAAATGGAGAGAAATCTTTAAAAAGAGGGGGAAATATATAGGTACATATAGCTGATTCACCTCTCTGTACAGTAGAAGCCAACACAACATTATAAAGCAACTATATTCCAATAAAAATTGATTAAAACATGTTTTTAAAGTGGCAGAATATTTTATTTTGTTCAGAAGAAAGAATGGGCAGCTGTCCAATATGTCTTTGAAAAAAAAAAATGGTGGCAGGGGCGCAAAGTAGAGCTGAAGTGAAAGAAAGTATGTGTGTGTGTGTTAAAGGATTTGGAGCCCAACTTACTGAACTGTCCCTTCTAGGATGCTCTCTTGTGAGAGTTTCCATTAGTGGCCAGTGAAATCAAGTGAGTATTCCCACAATGTGGGATCCTTATGCTAAGGCTAAATTGTAATAATGAGTTAGATCATGTTCGGCTCTCTTGTACAGATATAAAAAAGAGCTGAGTGGAAGTTCAGGGACAGGAATGGTTCCCCTGGGATTTCTTTTACAGCTATCTGATCATTATGAGTCATGTCAGGATTACAGAGGATGGAATTTGAAGGCATTTGTAATAGAAAATAAAAGAGAGCCGGTAATGACAGGCCTGAGAGACATGTGCACAGCAAAAAAGCAGGTTGTCTGGCAAAATAGTTAATTTCTGAACTTTCATGCACAAAAGTGAAGTTAAAGTCATTCTATATTGAGAGCCACCACGATATGTTCAAGTTTATTCTGGAGCTAAAATAATCTTTTATAACATATATTTCAAGTTTACCTGTATGGGATTGTATAGTGATATTTTCCTTATTGGCTATGAGTCATCTAACTTTCACCTTGGCATAACATAATAGAACTAATAGCTATTTATCCTAAAAAATGTATATTAAATTAGGACTTTTATGCCCACACTTCTCTGCTTAAATAAATCCAAATGTGTATGGAATAAAAGGCAATTTACATGTGGCATTGATAGCCTCCAATATCTAGGAAAAGCATTGAAATTTTTATTTCACAAAGAGAAACCAAAAGGACCATTGAAGGTCTTCTTGTTAAAGGAAAAGCAGAATTCATTTCTTAACTTTTCTGATAGAGGACCATACATGTCTCTTTGCATATTTAACATGAAAAAAAAAAAAAGCCATCAAGCAGCAACCTTTATTTAATCTAGACTAGTGATGGGAAGGAGAAGGCAATGACAACCCACTCCAGTACTCTTGCCTGGCAAATCCCATGGACAGAGGAGCCTGGTAGGCTGCAGTCCAGGGGGTCGCTAGGAGTCGGACACGACTGAGCAACTTCACTTTCACGCATTGGAGAAGGAAATGGCAACCCACTCCAATGTTCTTGCCTGGAGAATCCCAGGGACGGGGGAGCCTGGTGGGCTGCCGTCTCTGGGGTCACACAGAGTCAGACACGACTGAAGCAACTTAGCAGCAGTAGCTGCAGCAGTGTTGGGAAATATCTTTTATAAGGTTTCATCTTCAAAAGGCTTAGAGGGTAAAGAATCTACATTGTGGCAGACCCGGTTTGAATCACCGGGTCAGGAAGATCCCCTGGAGAAAGGAATGGCTACCCACTCTAGTATTCTTGCCTGGAGAATCCCATGGACAGAGGAGCCTGGCAGGCTACAGGCCATGGGGTTGCAACGAGTCAGATGTGACTGAGTGACTAACACTTGCACTTTTAAACTCAGTTCAAAAGTATTCACTTACTAGTTATATCCTTGTTCTAATCATTTTATTCTTTGCTTATTCTTAGAACTTGTGTATTTAGTTATAGTTTACATCTTTTTTTTTTGCTTTTATTAATATGTTGCCTCAAAAGTGTAAGGTATCTTGTATGTGTACATTTTATCTCTACAGTTCAGTTCAATCACTCAATCATATCCGACTCTGCAACCCCATGGACTGCAGCATGCCAGGCTCACCTGTCCATCACCAACTCCCAGAGCTTGCTCAAACTCATGTCCATTGAGTCAGTGATGCCATCCAACCATCTCATCCTCTGTCATCCCCTTTTCCTCCTGCCTTCAATCTTTCCCAGCATCAGGGTCTTTTCCAATGAAAAAGTTCTTTGTATCAGGTGGCCAAAGTATTGTATTGGAGCTTCAGCCTCAGCATCAGTTCTTCCAATGAAGATTCAGGACTGATTTCCTCTAGGATGGACTGGTTTGATCTCCTTGCAGTCCAAGGGACTCTCACAAGTTTTCTCCGGCACCACAGTTCAAAAGCATCAATTCTTCTGCACTCAGTTTTCTTTATGGTCCAACTCTCACATCCCTACATGACCATAATTTTGACTAGACGGACATTTGTCAGCAAATAATGTCTCTGCTTTTTAATATGCTGTCTAGGTTGGTCATAGCTTTTCTTCCAAGGAGCGTGTGCCTTTTAAAATCATGGCTGCAGTCACCATCTGCAGTAATTTTTGAGCCTAAGAAAATAAAGTCTGTCACTGTTTCCACTGTTTCCCCATCTATTTACCATGAAGTGATGGGACCAGATGTCATGATCTTAGTTTTATGAATGCTGAGTTTGCTTTATTTTTTTAAGACAGGAAATACTTTATTTAAGCTCATCAGAGAAATGGATAGCTTGGGTCTATAACAGAGTGCCATGTTTTAAAGCATAGTTTAAAGCATATACTTTAAAGCAAAGTATACACTGCTATATATAAATTAACTGATCAGACCACAACTTTTCAAGTTTTAAAACAGAATCAGCAAAGGTGCTGTAAAAGCAGCACCCCTTGTGACATTTTAACTTTTGTATTCCTCTCCTTTTTCCTCTCCCTCTCCTTCCACAGAATATACACCAACCTCCTCATAATCCTTCTCAAGGGAAGCCATGGCCTCATGGGCCTCAGAAAGCTCTCCTTCCTCCATGCCCTCACCCATGTACCAGTGAACAAAGGCATGCTTGGTATACATCAGATTGTGGTCTAGGTGAGTCCAGGCCTCAGTGATGGTTGTGGTGTTGCTCAGCGTGCACACAGCTCACTGTACTTTGGCCAGGTCTCCACCAGGGACCACAGCAGGAGGCTGGTAATTAATGCCAACCTTGAAGCCAGTGGGGCACCAGTCCACAAACTGGATGGTACGCTTGGTTTTGATGGTGGCAATGGCAGCACTGACATCTTTGGGAACCATGTCGCCACGGTACAACAGGCAGCAGGCCATGTATTTACCAGGGCAAGGGTCACATTTCACCTTCTGGTTGGCTGGTTCAAAGCAAGCATCGGTGATCTCTGCTACAGAAAGCTATTCACAGTGGGCTTTCTCAGCAGAGGTGACAGGGGCGTATGTGGCCAGAGGGAAGTGGATGCAGGGATAGGGCACCAGGTTGGTCTGGAACTCTGTCAGATCCACATTCAGGGCTCCTTCAAACCTCAGGGAAGCAGTGATGGAGGACACAATTTGACCTATCAACCTATTCAGGTTAGTATATGTTGGGCACTCAATGTCGAGGTTTCTAGGACAGATGTCATTGATGGCCTCATTGTCTACCATGAAGGCACAATCAGAGCGCTTCAGGGTGGTGTGGGTGGTGAGGATGGAGTCATAGGGCTCAGCTACAGCTGTTGAAAGTTGTGGGGCTGGGTAAATGGAGAACCCCAGCTTGGACTTCTTGCCGTAATCGACAGAGACATTCCATCAGCAGGGAGGTGACCCAGAACCAGTTCCCCCACCAAAGCTGTGAAACACCAAGAAGCCCTGAAGACCTGTGCACTGCTCAGCCAGTTTCCGAACTTGGTCCAAGATGAGGTCAGTGATCTCCCTGCCCGTGGTGTCGTGACCTCGGGCACAGTTACTGGCAGCACCCTCTTTGCCTGTGATGAGCTGCTCAGGGGGAAGAGCTGGCAGTAGGTGCCAGTGCACGCCTCATCAGTGAGCGGGGATTCCAGGTCTACAAACACTGCCCTGGGCACATGCTTGCCAGTGTCTGTCTCACTGAAGAAGGTGTTGAAGGAGTCATCTCCTCCCCCAATAGTCTTGTCACTTGGCATCTGACCATCGGGCTGAATGCCATGTTCCAGGCAGTAGAGCTCCCAGCAGGCATTGCCTGTCTGAACACCAGCCTGGCCAAAGTGGATGGAGATGCACTCACACATAGCTGCTGTTCTGTGGCTGCCGAGCTGTTGGCAGAGAGGAGAAGAGATTGTTACTTGTTACAGCGCAACTCTTAGGTGGTCGATGTAAGAGAACCTGTGGCACATGGGTGTCTGCAGCTCCTTATATACAACTCAGTCTGAATGCTGAGTTTTTGAATTTTGAGAATATCTCTGCAACTGGACCATACATTCCATGAGGGCAGGGACTTCTTCAATGTCCTCAAAGAATGAGGAGTCCAGTCTTCTGTACCAGATGATCTGTGTACTATGCAACAAATGTGTGTTTATTACTACCTGGTACCCTCTTCTTCTTAATCTGTGAACACTCTCCAACTTACTCAACTGGTTTACACTCAGGGAAAACAAACTGATTTACTAGTCTGAATAAACAACATTCAATAGGAAGGTAAATCCGTTGCTACAAAAATAATATACATTGCAAGTCGAAGCAAAATATTAAGTGGTTTTTGTATTATCTACTGTCTGTGGTTCTTAAACAGAAACCTTTATCATCTGATTAAAATTACATTCATTATAAAGAAGTAATATTAACTGTTGAATGATACTGTCTCAGGACAAATTGGATGGCTTCGTATACTGTTAGGCATTCTATAAAGTGCATTCATTTCTCCTTTATTTGTATTCTGATAAATCCAGAGGGTTTTTAAGTGGTTAAGTGTGGTTTTAGAATAGACTTTGTATTGTTATTTTCAATTTGCATTGTTTTGGTATTATCATATCTGGCCATAATATATACAAGTTGTGCTCACGATCAGTCACTTCACTCAAGTCTGACTCTTTGCAACCCTCTGGACTGTAGCCCTCCAGGCTCCTCTGTCCATGGGATTTTCCCAGCAAGAATACTGGAGTGGGTTGCCATGCCCTCCTACAGGGGATCTTCCCAACCCAGGGATTGAACCTGTGTCTCCTGCATCTCCTGTACGGCAGGCAGATTCTTTACCGCTGAGACATTGGGGAAGCCTTATGTAAATTGTTCTGGGGTGTAATTAGAAATGATTGATGAGATTACTTGAATAAATATGTGTGAGAAAATGTAAGAGTAAGAAGAAAAAATTGTACTGGGGTTTAAAATCAAGAGGAGGAATTCTAGCTTCCCAGGTTGAAATTTGTCTGATCTTGTGGCTTTGTAACCCTACTTTTGGCAACAGATATCAAGGACATTCAGTGGATGGTACAGTCCAATTTTCACTTGGGTCCTGTGCTACCCAGCTATGTAACTACCTAACTACCTGGGTAAGTTTCTTAACTTTTCCAATCCTCAATTTCTTCATCTATAAAATGAATGTAATAGAGATCAAGAGGATTAAGTAAGATACTTAGTATTTTACCATGTCAAACACTTAGTAGAGTTGCAGGTCCATCTTAAGCATATGATAAATGTTAGCTGTTCTGATTAGCAGATGCTCCTCTAAGTTGTAATTTGATTCCCACAAAGGTCAGCTCTGCTCTTCAATTCCAGCCCACTTCTCTGGCCACAGTCATGAAAGGTGTGCTTCACAGTAATGTTGGGTGCACTGGATCATGTTCCCATTTCCCTCTCCCTTCATTTAGGTGGCATAACCCACACAGCTCTGCATATGACTATGAGCCAGTGTCAAAGTAGGATCTTTGGAAATACTTGCAAAATGTAAATCTTACAGTAGATTGTGTTTGAGTAGTGACAGCCTTTAACAGGAAACTCATTATAATGTGATGCATGTTCCAAGCCATGGGACTGTCTTAGAAGTCAAAACACTTTACACCAAGGGGCTTTGACGCCTAATCTTTTAGGTGGTGCCTGAAGTAGATTTTCTTCCCTGAACCCTACTCTCAGATTTCTCTACTAAAATCTCCGTGATATTTTCACCTTGCTCCACATCCTTCTCATTTCCCAGAGAGGCTTTTATTTGGCTGGGAGATCTGTCCAGTTCTTTCCCAGGGCAGCAAATGAAGCCGTGTGAACTGAAGCACTCATAGATATCCTTCAAATCAACAGGGTAAAAAACTCTAGCACCACATCTTTGGTTGAAACCCAGGTCGCTGAGATGGTTCTCACACTGTCAACTGGTTAGCGTGCAGATCTGACTACTAAGAAATAAAAATATAAGTGATTTAGAGCAGTGCAGAGAAGGAACTTAAATATGAATCCCAGTGCTTCTGGATCCTCTTGTCCACCTGACGTGGTTTTTTTTTTTTTTTTTAATCTAGCCTTAATTTCAACAATAAATTTCAGATATTGAAAAAGTCTTCCCTATCTTCTCAGGTTGCCACTCTACTCATATTTTATTTTTTTTAACCTAAAATATTATTTATGTCTAAAAGTTTAAAAATTAATAAAGTACAAAGAAAAACATTTTAAATATATCCACCACTTAGAACAAATTAACTTATTTTCTAATGTTTCTGTGGCATATTTTGCATCCATATTTTTATATAAGAAAAGTATTTCACTATTTTAATAAAAATGAAACACACATAGAAAAGAATCAGACATTGACAAATAATGCTGAGTATTTTAAAATCACCTCAAATTCAGTTACCCAGAAATATTATTATCATTACATTAAATGCACATATTTTCAGATGTCTTTTTGTGTGTACACCTACAAATACAGAGAGAGAGAGAAAGGGAGTGAGAGTGGGAGAAAGAGATGTGAGTCTTGAGACTGACTTTTTTCCTTTGAAATGCCTTTGAGATCCAGCTGGGATGTTTTCTTTATTGTGCAGTGGCCATTCATTGATTTTCTTCCTCCTTCTTCTGATAAGAGATGCTAATTTTCCTTTGGAGAATCATTCTTCCACTCATTCTCCATTCTTAGTATGCTCACCACCATACTTCCACCCCTAAGCTCCTGAGGTATTCACATAACCCAAACCTGTTCTCCAATTGCTGTCAGTGTGAGAGGAAGGGGATGGTCTAAAAATGGAGATGGTCTTATGCTGTCTATAATCCACTATGCCAAAGTCTTTTAGTAATGACAGTACAGAGAAAGAGGGTGAAAATAAACATCTGATGTAAAATTTGAAAAGTTTCCTTAGAGGAGGAGATTTTTGAATTGAATCTTAAAGGCCGAGTAGTATTTTTCTAGCAAAAATAGAAAATAATAGTATTTTTCTAAAGAAAGTGATTGTTGTTGTTGTCTAGTTGCTAAGTCATGTCCTGACTCTTTGAGACCCCATGGACTGCAGCACATCAGGCTCCTCTGTCTTTCACTGTCTCCTGGAGTTTGCTCACACTCATATTCATTACATCGGTGATGCCATCCAACCATCTCATCCTCTGTCACCCCCTTCTCCTGCTGCCCCCGGTCTTTCCCAGAGTCAGAAAGTGGAGAAGGTGATAAAACATCATCATTGCTAGTGAAAGATTAGGAGTAGGTACACACACCTATATGTTAAAAGACATGAAAATATCAGAAAATACCTCTGCAAGGGAAAACTCAGAAAAAATTTATGAACTAAGCTTACATGCTATCATTTAATTTAGAAAGGTAATTATTTACCTAAGATCATGTACTTTGATGAAAGGCTATTAACAAATAAAACGGTGTTGGATTTGAAAAGAGTGTTCAAATTTCATGAAACATACATATTAAGTTAAAATTATTTTAAAAAGATATCTCATTAAAACTTTTAAAGAATTTATTTGAACAAGTTTAAGTACACAGAGAAGGATAATCGATGGATTTGCCAACTTTTTTTCCTGACCTCTTTGGTTTTTAGACATATTCCATCCACACTTCTCTCCTTCCACCAGGCTTGGTAGATGAATAAAAACTCTACAAAAAGGGATTATGACAGTCATTTGGCAAAACAGTAATAGAAATCTCTCCACATATTAACTGGCATTCTTCTAATCAACTGCTAAAACATACATTTACCAGGGATTGACCCCTTCACCATTCAACCTTTTGTATGCTTTCCTGTATTACAGAAACTAAAAGTCTGAAAACTGCATTTCCTCGACTCCCTTGCAGACTAGATGTAGGGTCAGATACAGTTTGATTTCACCAATCACATATGTTTACCAAAGACTGAATTAAGAAGAATTAACAGATCTATTGCTTCAGGCCGTTCCTGGAAACTTAGCCTAGAATGTGTCTCTTTGGCCACATGACCTCTTGCATAGGCCATGCTGTACAGTGAAATAAGTCCATCTCTGTTTCAGTGAACCAGAGTGGATTCTGTTCTCTGTAACTGATCCCTTACTCATAGTGCTACCTTCGGTCAAAGTTTCTAGATTTGATTTTTCAAAAAAATATACAACCACTTACGTATAAATTGATGTATTAAAGTTCATTTTTTTTTTTGAAAAATCGCAGTAACAGACATTCTTTATTGTTCCTTCAATGTTTAGAATCAACCTACAGACAAAACATGGAAGACACTGCAATTTACAATGGTTACAAAACAAAAGGTAAATGTTTTAAATTTGATACTGAGCAGTCAAAGAACCTTTTATTTTACAATAAAATATATTGTGTTTTTCTTTGTTCAAAATGGAAACAGTTTTATATAATAGCTTTAGTTCTGATTGTAAAATGAACTTATGTACATATTAAGTATATAGTCGTTTAGTCACTAAGTTGTGTCTGACTCTCTTGTGACGCCATGAACTGTAGCCCACCAGGTTCCTCTGTCCACGAGATTCTTCGGGCAAGGATACTGGAGTGGATTGCCACTTCCTTCTCCAGGGTATCTTCCCGACACAGGAATTGAACCTGCATCTCCTGAGATTATTTACCACTTAACCACCTGGGAAGCCCCATTTAGTATGTTAGGTGACAGTAAAAAAAATAAGAAAAATAGCAAAAGTTTACTTACAAACATTTTACCTGAGATAATTGCCTTACTTTTCCTGCACTTGGACATACATAACACATATATTTTATAAAATCAAGAACATGACAAAAATATTGCTCTGTAATATGCTTTCCACCTGATGTATTGTAAACATATTTTCATATCAAATCTGCATATTAATATCAAAAATGGATATTAAATTCTTAGTAGATACTGTATATATCTTCCATATATATTTATAACACATCCCCTATTTTGAATATTCAACTTGTTTTTAATTTTCAACTGTTATGAACAAAGCTAAAATGAACACCTTTCATTCATTTTTATTTATTTCCTCAGTGTAAATTCAGAGGAGGAATTTCTAAGTCAACTTTAAAGATATTTGATATGTACTGTAAGATTCCTCTTTACAAAGATGGGATCAATTTCCAAGGTCGCCAGCAGCTATGCTATGCCCATTATTTTGCATGACACTGGATATAAATGATCTAATATGGGAAAAACAGAGTATCATTTTGTTGTTTTCTTCCTCTCCTTTAAAAAGTTATATATATATATATATATTTTTTTTTTCTTCTCCTTAAAGATCACTATTTTATGTTTTTAGCTTCTTTAGTTCAGGATTATTATCCAGATATTTTCCTTACCATGATGTTAAATGTAGATATAGGTTTAAAAACTGCAGTTTTTCTTCTCATGTTTTGAAATACTATTTATTTTTTATATATGTAAATATAAATATTAATATATTTTAAAAGTAGCAATTCATAGCAAGTGAATTCTTTAATAGTCTTAAGACAGCTGGCTAACATTTGGAGGGAAAATTTAGAACTCAACCTCAACCTCACATTTTAGATTAAAATAGACTCCGGATAAGTTTAAATGTGAAAAAGAAAGAAATAACCCAGAAAAATTATAGATAAATATGACAACTGTACGGTGAGGACTGGTTGAAAAGCATGACACATGCTGAGACACCGTATCAGAAAAGGATAAACTTAACTACATCAAAAAGTCAGATTTTCTGTACTTCAAAAAACACAATAAATAAAATTAGGAGGAAAATGACAAACAGGGAAATTATGTGTGATATGTATGATGAACAAAAGTTGTCATTCTAATGCATAAATTAATAAAAAGACAACTGTCTCATATGAGTAAAGAATATTAATAAGCAATTTGGCAAGAGAAGAAATTAAAATTACAAACAGAGCTTTGAAAAAACTATTTTTTCCTAGTAACAAAAAAAAAAGTAACCCGAGTACATTAATGTAAATATGATATGATTTTTACCTATTGAACTGACAAGAGTGGAAAATAACAACATCCAGTGAAATACTGTTTCTGAAAGTGAGTCAGATGGCACCATTTCAGGTGCCTTCTGACTTTATAATTTCAGTAGCATTCTCTAGTGCAACACTCTAGGATGTAGAGAGGGCAGCGTCACTGCTTTAAACATTCGGGCTCACGGAGGAGAGCCCCGCTGGCACTCCGTATACGGTTCTGCGGTATAAGTTATCAAAGCTTATTTGATTGCTACCTCTGCATACACAGAGTCTCTCTTCAAACAGCCAGAGGGCTCATTGCTATTATTAAACTGTCTCTGTTGCCAGATTCATAGCTTCAGAGTAAGAAAATATTATCTGAGCAAATATTTAAGCAGAATTCTCTACACTGTTATGCTTCATTAAAGAACAGTTTTCATTCGGTTTGTTCTAGAGTAAAGTGAAATGCTCCAAATCAATACACTCTCCAGTTTTTCCCAGCATTTTTCTTTTTTTCTCCACTGTAGGAAGATAAGGACTTCCCGGGAAGAAAGGCTTTTTATGGTGATGAACTCTCCTCCCTTATCCATGCTCCATTACCAGAATTTAGTCTGTGACTGGAATGGATAAAATATAGGGTGTTTGTGTGCGTCCTTGTGCAAAGTGGTTACATATGAGTGGGTGACATTCTTCTGCCAGTTGCTAAAGCATAGGCTTTGAATTGACTCATGTACTCTTCAGCCTCCTTCATGGGTGCTTTCCTGTGCTGCAAAGTTTTCAAGTATTTGGCTAGATTGGAAAGCATAAATGTGTCACCTGTTCAGTATCCTATGGTAATATGGTGCCAGCACTCCTATCCTTATACAGTCTAAGGTCTTTCCTGCCCTCTTCTGCTTCGGTGTCTCCTCCTTATTTTTTGGTTGAATGTACATGCTGTAGAAAGCACCAGGGTAAAGTCACTGCAGCAAAAAAAAACAAACCTCTATATTGAAATTATTGATATGGATAACTAGGAGAAGGCAATGGCAACCCACTCCAGTACTCTTGCCTGGAAAATCCCATGGACGGAGGAACCTGGTGGGCTGCAGTCCATGGGGTCGCGAAGAGTCGGACACGACTTGATATGGATAACTAGTTGATAATTAGTTGAACAAGCTAATTTGACTTATCGGGCCAAAAAAAAAAAAAAAAAAGCCTGGAAAGCAGTGCTCCTAAAATCCCTAATCACTAATATTTTGGGGGAGTGTTGGGAGAATGTCTTTCTGGTCTGGTTCACACTGGCACAGATGATATTAGGAAATTTTTGTGTTTTCTCTTCAAAGCTGTTGTTTGAAGAGAAGTGTCTTTCAGCTGGTGGTGTTCATGTTGATAACTTCCTATTAATGTAATTGTTGATGATAATCTCATAGATGGGAGAAATGCTGATGAGCTTATGAGGTATCTGGAATGGCAAAACTTTCATACTCCTTTTTGGTTTGTCTCAGGTAAGGGAAATTTGGAGCCAGTCAACCAGATTCTTTTTCTCTTGAGAATTTTCTCCCTGATATCTTTATATCCATGGCCATTGAAAACTGCCTGTTGCTAGCTCCTCGCACCTTATTTTCTATGAAAGCTTTTTGAAATGCAGTCGTATTCTCAGTTTGCAGAAAGGCTGCACTGTTAGCGTCTTCAGGCCGTGTCAATAGGCCTGCCCATTATTGAGATTTATGAACATTGCTTGAGAGTCTGTTGGAGTTGGGTCCTATGGATGTTTTTTCAACACACATACGGAAGAAAAACCATAATTTACTATTTTGGATGGCAAACTTGTATTTAGACTTACAGATAAAAAATATCAAACTTTTATCTTATATTTTAAAATAGACATTTTATTATATATAGAAAAAAACATCTAGCTCTAGCTTGTCATTTCTTTATCACAAAGAAGAGAGAAGTGAAATCCGTATTTAAAAGGCTATGGAACATTGTGCATTTAAAGTACTCAGCAAGTTATTCCCTAAAGCACTCCATATGATATGTAAATCTTTTGATCTTTCACAAAAATGCATGAATACTATAAAGAATAATGAGTACAAGCTTGGAAAATACAATATTGACTGTCAGTAAAGTACACTTAGCCACAATTATTATTTGCATGGCTTGTGCAACGTAACTGGAGGGGATACTTCTGTGAATATGTTAAGTACACACCAGTGTCTGCTAAAGAAGATTTGATTTTATAACAAAGACTTCTTTTCTCCTTTCCCCTTCCACTAGTTATTCTTTTTTGAAACCATTTTCTCAAGTTAGAAAAAAAGAGAAGTGCTGCTATCCCATTGCTATTAATTACCATATGATGGATAAAATAACTTGGCTTTAGAAAGAATCATTCTATGGTACCCTGCAGAAAGAATATTTAAGTCATGGTAAGCTTTTCTTTATAGAAATCTTTCTTGAAAACTTAGTTCAGCCAGTGGAATGAATTTTTCAATTTTCTTTAGAAATTACAAATTTTGTTTGAACTTATTCAATAGGATTACCTTGAAACAAACAAGTCAATTTTTTTTAATGTATCAGTTACAATTTTGATAATTGTAGCTTATCAAACTGGTAGCTTAGTCAGTAAAGAAACTGCCTGCAGTGTAGGAGACCCAAGTTCAATCCCTGGGTCAGGATGATTCCCTAGAGAGGGAAATGTAACCCATTCCAGTATTCTTGCCTGGAGAACCCCATGGACAGAGGAGCCTGGTGGGCTACAGTCCATGGGGCTGCAAGAGTTGGACACGACTTAGTGACTAAACCACCACCAGTCAAAGTAATGAGCTAATTTGTCATTGTAGGTGGTTATGCTTCTGATGTTATACGATCTGGTTAGTTAATCCAGTTCAAAAAATGCAGAGCTGCTAACTACAGACAAATGGCTCACTGGTAGAGGCAATGTGCCAGGTGATTTGGAAGTAGTTGATAACACCAATGGAAAGTAAAATTGACTCTCACGATGAGGTGAGGGATCATAAGATGATAGTGGCTCAATTAATACAGGAACAAGAACACATATAACACTTCTTGAATGCATGGGCCTTGATTTGGATGCATGGTTGTAATTAAACATTTTAAACTTCAGTTTCTAATTGTATATTGAAAGTATAAGAGTAGATTTTGATCCTAAAATTTGTACGGAAATGCAAAGAAACTAGAATATCTAATATGGTGTTGAAAAAGAAGTATAAGTTTGGAGGACTTTGCTATCTGATTTTATGACTTACTATGAAGCTACAGTAATCAAAATCCATGATATTGGCATACAGACAGATAAATAGGCAATGAAACCAAATATAGCCCACACTTACTACCATTTGATTTTTGATAAAGGCACCAAAGTAATCGAATAAGGAAAGAAAATCTTTTCAACAAAAGGTGCTGGAGCAACTAAAACAACACAACAAAGAACCTTGATCTTATATCACATCACAGAGAAAAGTCAAGATAGATCACTTAAATGTAAAAACTAGAACTCGAAAGAATTTTCAAGTATAGGATAACACTTTTGCAACCTGGGGGTAGGCAATTGCTTCTTAGAAGGCCATAGAAAGCACAAACAATAATAAGAAAAATCTGATAAATTAGATCTTACCAAGTTTATAAATTTGCTCATAAAAAGATATCATTAAGAAAAGGAACAGGAAAATCACACATGAGGAGAAAATATTCACAAAATATATATTTGACAAAGAATGTACATACAAACTGTGTAAAGAACTTATACAATCAAAATATAAACAATACAATTTAAAATTAGAAAATGATTTGAACAGTAAAGAGATATATATAAATGACTGAGTACACAAAAAAGGTGCCTAACATCATTATTCTTAAAGAAAATGCAAATTTAAGTCACAACAAAATGCCATTACAGCTGTACACTAACACAAGATTGGGAATCAGCTATACTTCAATTTAAAAAACACCATTACATATCTATCAAAATAATTCAAATTTAAAAGACTGATATCAGATATTAGTGAGGAGGTAGAATGACTGGAGCTTTTATACATTGTTGGTAGGAATGTAAAATGGTATAACCACTTTGGAAAAATGTCTGACGATTTCTTCTAAAACTAAATATATACCTATCTTCAGTCAGTTCAGTCGCTCAGTTGTGTCCGACTCTTTGCGACCCCATGAATCGTAGCACACCAGGCCTACCTGTCTATCACCATCTCCCAGAGTTCACTCAAACTCATGTCCATTGAGTCGGTGATGTCATCCAGCCATCTCATCCTCTGTCGTCCTCTTCTCCTCCTGCCCCCAATCCCTCCCAGCATCAGAGTCTCTTCCAATGAGTCAACTCTTCGCATGAGGTGGCCAAAGTACTTGGAGTTTCAGCTTTAACATCATTCCTTCCAAAGAACACCCAGGGCTGATCTCCTTCAGAATGGACTGGTTGGATCTCCCTGCAGTCCAAGGGACTCTCAAGAGTCTTCTCCAACACCACAGTTCAAAAGCATCAATTCTCTGGTGCTCAGCTTTCTTCACAGTCCAACTCTCACATCCATACATGACCACAGGAAAAACCATAGCCTTGACTAGACAGACCTTTGTTGGCAAAGTAATGTCTCTGCTTTTGAATATGCTATCTAGGTTGGTCATAACTTTCCTTCCAAGGAGTAAGCGTCTTTTAATTTCATGGCTGTAGTCATCATCTGCAGTGATTTTGAAGCCCCCCAAAAATAGTCTGCCACTGTTTCCACTGTTTCCCCATGTATTTTCCATGAAGTGATGGGACCAGATGCCATGATCTTCGTTTTCTGAATGTTGAGCTTTAAGCCAACTTTTTCACTCTCCTCTTTCACTTTCATCCAGAGGCTTTTTAGTTCCTCTTCACTCATCCCAACAATTCCACTCCTTGGTTTTTGCCCAAGAGAAATGAAAACATATGTTAAAAAAACTTTTACAAGAATAAAAGCTTTTTACTCATAACAGCCCAAACTGGAAACAGCCCTGGTGTCCATCAACAAGAGAATGAATAAATCATGTTAAATTCATTGAATGGTATGCTACCCAGAAATAAAAAAGAGCAAACTACTAAACCACACAATATGTATGAATTTCAAAAACATTCAGATCAGATCAGATCAGTCGCTCAGTTGTGTCTGACTCTTTGCGACCCCATGAATCACAGCACACCAGGCCTCCCTGTCCATCACCAACTACGTAAGGTAAAAGAAGCCAAGCACAAAAGAATATATGTGGTATGATTTCATATACAGGAAGTTCTAAAACATTCAAAATTGACCTGTGGTTCTCCTGGGGTGGAAGCGATTGATGATGTTCTTTATCTAGATAGGGGATTAGGCTATACGTGCTCAGTTGCTCAGTAGTGTCCCACTCTTTGCAACCCCATGAACTACAGCCCACCATGTAAATGTTCATGGAATTCTCCAGGCAAGAATACCGGAGTGGGCTGCCATTTCCTACTCCAGAGGATCTTCCTGACCGAGGTATTGAACCCACATCTCCCATGTCTCCTGTATTGCAGGCAGATTCTTTATCACTGAACCACTGGGGAAGTCCTTAGGCTGTACAAGCGTATGCATTTGTCAAAACTAATTAAACAGTACACGTATAATCATTTAATTGTAAGAAAACTTTGCCTCAAAAGTAAAAATTCATGAACAAATATTTAACTCTATTTGTAATATACATGCTCTATTCTTTAGGAGTGATGTGTAATGATGTTTGCAACTTACTTTGAATTGCATCCTAAGAATGAGATGCATTGATAGATAGATAGACATGTGACAAAGCTAATAAAATAACATGTTAATAGTAGAATTTAGGTGGTAGGTATGTAACTACTCACTGTACAATCCTTTCAACTTTTCTGTATTTTTGAAATTTTTTATAAGATGGAGAAAAGTAAATGAGTAGCTTTCACTATGGTAGACTGTACTTTATTTCATACTCTAATATTTAAGAGAAAGATTAATATAGTTCAATCAACAGATTGAACTATTTTCTCATTTATCTCACTTAGCTGATGAATAATATTTGAAGTGTATGGCAAATAAGACTGTCAATAATAACAACATAACATATAACAATGTAACATAATGTACATATAATAAACATATGTAAATTTAAATGCATAGGAAAGGTTCAGACCTCTGAACCAATAGTTTCAAACTTGACCAATTATCTGGATCTTGTGAGGGAACCTATGGTAAAATAGATTCCATGGCCTCACTTAGCTTAGGGAGTATCTTAGAGTGAGGACAGAACTTCGTAACTCTAGCAGCACCCTGATGATTCTGCTGCAGCTAAGGTGTTGGGAATCAGTTATGGACAGCAACTCAAACAATAGATGTGTTTCACTGTGCATATGCCTTGCAGTTTTGGGGTCAAGCAACTTCCAGGGTTCTGGAAATTCTGAAAGGGGCACGTCTGCTTTTTGATCTGACATCCTGAACACTGCTATGTGGCAGGCTGTGAAAATCAAGCTGGAGATCCAGCATCACAAGGCATTTGAAAAGGAAACATTTGCAAGTTCTTCCTTTACTCAGTGCAGCGAAGAACCAAGAGCTCAAAGAGGCTCTGATTCAAACCAGCAAGTTCATGGACCAGCCAGGCCTGGAACCCAAGTCCATATCTTTCAGGCAGTGCTCACTCTGTGCCATTTGATCTTCAGTTCAGTTCAGTCGCTCAGTCGTGTTTGACTCCTTGCGACCCCACGGACCCCAGCACGCTAGGCCTCCCTGTTCCTTACCAGCTCCCGGTGCTTGCTCAAACTCATATCCATTGCCAACCGTCTCATCCTCTGTTGTCCCCTTCTCCTCCTGCCTTCAATCTTTCCCAGCATCAGGGTCTTTTCCAATGAGTCAGTTCTTCGCATCAGGTGGCCAAAATATTGGAGTTTCAGCTTCAGCATCAGTCCATCCAATGAATATTCAGGACTAATTTCCTTTAGGATGGATTGGTTGGATCTCCTTGCAGTCCAAGGGACTCTCAAGAGTCTTCTCCAGCACCACAGTTCAAAAGCATCAATTCTTCTGTGCTCAGCTTTGTTTATAGTCCAACTCTCACATCCATAATGACTACTGGAAAAACCATAGCTTTGACTAGATGGACATTTGTCAGCAAAGTAATGTCTCTGCTTTTTAATATGCTGTCTAGGTCAGACATAGCTTTTCTTCCAAGGAGCAAGCATCTTTTAATTTCATGGCTGCACTCACCATCTTCAGTGATTTTGGAGCCCCCCAGAATAAAGTCTCTCACTGTTTCCATTGTTTCCCCCTCTATTTGCCATGAAGTGATGGGACCGGATGCCATGATCTTCGTTTTCTGAATGTTGAGTTTTAAGCCAACGTTTTCACTCTCCTCTTTCACTTTCATCCAGAGGCTCTTTCGTTTCTCTTCACTTTCTGCCATAAGGATGCTGTCATGTGTGTATCTGAGGTTGTTGATATTTCTCCTGGCAATCTTGATTCCAGCTTGTGCTTCATCCAGCCTGGCATTTTGTATGTGTCCTCTGCATATAAGTTAAATAAGCAGGGTGACAATATACAGCCTTGACATACTCCTTTCCCAATTTGGAAACAGTCTGTTGTTCCATGTCCAGTTCTAACTGTTGCTTCTTGACCTGCATACAGATTTCTCAGGAGGCAGGTCAGGTGGTCTGGTATTCTCATCTCTTTCAGAATTTTCCACAGTTTGTTGTGATCCTCAGTCAAAGGCTTTGCCATAGTCAATAAAGCAGAAGTAGATGTTTTTCTGGAGCTCTCTTGCTTTTTCAATGATCCAACGAATGTTGGCAATTTGATCTCTGGTTCATCTGCCTTTTCTAAATCCAGCTTGAACACCTGGAAGTTCATGGTTCACATACTTTTGAAGCTGACTTGGAGAATTTTAAGCATTATTTTGTCAGCATGTGATCTTCAAGGTTCTCATTTAGGAGAAATTGTGAGAACCTTTTTTATTTCACCCTTCTGCTCTTACAGAAGGAATGTAGTATTTTTAAATGCACAAAATGTAAATAATTAGGCTCAGGTTATCTCATTGCATCCTAAACTTTCAACTTTTCAAAAATTGAGGGATAATTGACATGGAACCTTTTATTAGTTTCAGATATACAACTGTGTATATACTGTGAAATGATCATCACACTAAGTCTAGTTAACTGAGTTTTGAACTTTGAAAGAAATGGCCGATCTGCCCTTGGTTTATGTGGTTAAATTATGAAATAATCCAGATAATTGCTTTGTATTAGCTCCCACCTTCACTTATATCAGTTCCTTCCTTTTTCTCTCTCATTCTTGGTTATCAGATTTTTGATCCCCCTCATTGATCGTTCATTTCCTTCAGCACCAATCATTTATCCATTAAAAAAATAATATCTCTCTTGTTCCAAGTTTTCTCCTTATCCTCATAGAAGAACTTCTTGAAAGAGTTGTCTATACTTTTTGTCATCAGTTTCTCTTCTTCCATTCTCTTTGAACCCACTCCTGTTAGGTGATTTTACTCTCACCTGTCCAACTAGAACTGTTTCTTTTTTTTTATCATTTAAAATTTTATTTATTTATTTATTAAAAAAATATATATATTATGGAAGTATAGTTGACTTACAATGTTTCAGGTGCACAGCAAAGTGATTCAGTTATACAAATACACATATATTATTTTTGAAATTATTTTCCTTCATAGGTTATTAGAAGATATTGACTATGATTGTTTCTATCTAGGTCACCACATTGCTGGATCCAGAGGTAAGTTAACTGGCTTCACCTCACTTGACCAATCAGTGGCATTTTACTTTATTGATCCTCCTTCCTCCTTAAGGAAGATGGATCACTTGACTTCTAAGACTCCTGGTTTTTTCAATATCTTTCTAACCTCTCTTCTTATTAGCATGCTGTGACGTTTTCTTATCATCTCTCAATTGCGGACAACACCTCCATTTGTGTATCTAATAGACCTTTCAAACTTAATATGATTAAAATGGAGCTCAAGCTGCTACTGCTAAGTCGCTTCAGTTGTATCCGACTCTGTGTGACCCCATAGACGGCAGCCCACCAGGCTCCCCCGTCCGTGAGATTCTCCAGGCAAGAACACTGGTACCCTACAAATTCATTTCTCCACTATTCCCATCTCTGATAATGACAACCACACCCTTCTGGCTGCTCAGACTTCCTTGACTCTTTTTTTTCTTTTTTTGTCTTACATCCCACCTGTCAGCAAACACGGATAGCCACACCATAAAAAAATATATCTAGGATTCTATGGCTTCTCAATATCCTGCTATGGTCTAATGGAAGCCAACATCGTCTCTTATCTAGATAAATAATCTAGTCTCTCCGCTTCTACCCTTGCTGTACTTCAGCCAGATTGATCCTATTAAAAAAACAAAGTCAGACAGATCATATTATTCCTCTATTCTAAACCTTTCTTTGGGTCTCCTATTTCCTGAATAATAGTGGTAGAAATTCTTACAACTACCCAAACCAACCCCTCTTTATGATCCGGCCCCTCTCTCTGACTTTATCTTGGATTTCTCTTCCGCTTCAGCCCCAACCACAACTGGAGTTCTCACTGTTCCTTGAAAACACCATGCTCTCATCAGCCTCAGGGCCTTTGCACTTGCTGTCTGATCTTCCTGGAATGTTCTCCCTGGCCATATACTGGGCTTGCTCCTTCACCTCTTTAACGTCTCTATTCAATGTCATTTTCTCAGTGAGGTCTTCCTGATCACATTACATAAAATATCAACATCCCCTACACACACACACACACACACACACTATTCCTTTGATTTGCTTATTTTTCTAACTTAAAACTTACCAATATTTAACCTGTTTTTAACTTTTTTTTAACTTGCTTGCTATCTGTTTTTCAAACCAGAATTTAAACTCCTTGAGAGCAGGGAGGTTTTTTTGTCTGTTTTGTTCATCAGTTAATCCCTAGCACCCAGAAAAGTGCCTAACATAAAGTATTAATAGACACTTAAGAAATTACTGTGGATGAATAAATGATTTGAATTAGCTTCCATTTATTATTCATTTACTCTCTTCCTGGTAACAATTCCTTCAATGGCATTATTTGGTAGATACTACTACTATTTCAAGTTTGAGCACAGAGAGTTTAAGGTCACACAGACACAAGTGGCAGACTGGAGGCTCAAACATAAGTCTGAGTCCAAAATGAGAGCTCCTAGCCATTGAGCTCAAATGCACTGCAAGTATTTTAAGAAAATTATAATTTCAAACATAGACATAAGCTTTATTTATGTATAATTGTCCAGCTTTAAAAACTATTCTGATAATTAAAACTTGTGGATTATACATTCATTACCTTGAGCTATCAATTACTATGATACATGAAAGGAGTTTCCCCCAAAGCTAAGAGTAAGTTTTCTCAATTCTTATATCTTTGTATTATTGGTTTGTATTAGGCTTGTGAGAGTTAAAAGGTGAATAAGACTGATTCTGTCTTCATGTGAACTTATGACATAATTGCCCTTTATCTCTTAGAAGTAACCCAAAAAACTAATGGTGAAAAGGGGCCATGGAAGTTTCCAAATGGGACATTTTTTAACAAATGAGACTTTTATAAACAGCATTTATACATTTACAACTTAGATTATAAACTTGTGCTATAGATATGGGTGCAGAAATGGGATAACTGATTTATTTGTTGTTCTTCTAGTGACTTTGCATAACCTCAAAAGAGGTCAGCTCCCCTGGTTCTCAGGCCTTGGACTCAGACTAGAATTGCACTGCAGGCATTCCTGGGTCTGTAGCTTGCTGATGACAGATTGTGGGACTTCTCAGCCTTCATAATCATGTAAGCCAATTCCTATAATAAACCTCCTTTTATGTATGTCTATATATTTATGTTTATGTGTATGTATACATGTGTGTATTCTATTGGTTTGGTGTCTCTGGAGAACCTAGACTAATATAGCCACTCTGAGTAATCATGTCTTCAGCAAGCATGTTCATGCCTTCATTCAGTAGACATGTGGGGATCCCACCATGTGCCAAGTTCTGTAGTAGGTCTGAGATGCTAAGGTGTTTTAAAAAATTGATCCCAGGGCTCAAGGGATTCAGTTAATAAGGAGAAACAGAAAGCCATATAAATGACTCATGCTCTACAGTGAGATAACCACTGGGACGACAAATGTGCAAAGCACCCAGTGGAGCGAGGAAGGGTGTGATCAACTCCGAGTACATAGATGCAGACAGGACAGTCAAGAGAAACGTGTGAGCTAGTTTTGAGATGAGCAGAGCAGAATGGGTATTCTGGTGATGCTGATAAAGGGAACAAAGTCATCACCTATGCTTGAAACGCCAAGATAAGAAGCTCACTTTGTCTGGAGCAAGGCTGGAAGCAGGAACTGCTTCCGGGGCAGTGACTGGAGATAAGTAGCTGGAAGGCACATGGGCTTTGATGAGAGCTTTGGGCTTTGCTCTATTGGAAGCTGCTCAATTTTCTTAAGTGTAGGACCACTGGAGAGAGAAAATTTCACCTATTGGTGGCAATAGGAGAGTGAACTGAAGGTGAGAGGCTCACAAACCAGGATCCAGGGATCCAACTCAGAAATTTACGAGTGACTTGTATGATAATAGGACCGATAAGCAGTTGGTCATAAGGAGGAGGGGACCAGCGGACACTTTAAAGGTAGAATCAGCAAGATTTTAGCTGAGAAGTTGATTCAGAGGGAGGGGCTTGTGGAGAATGAAGAGGGAAGACTACCCTCTTGGTTTCTGGCGTGGATAAGTAATAGTACTATTCCTTAACTAAGAAATAGAGGGCAAGGCACTTTTGAAGGGAATTTTGGAAGCTGAGTCTTACTCCTTTTGAGTTTGAGATTTCTGGGGGAGGAACAGTCGGAAATCACCAATTAACAGTTCTCTACGTAAATTTTAAGCGTGAATAAAACCCCCCAGAGTGAGGGGGGGTTTTACCCATGAGTGTATTAAAACCACAAGTTTTAATACATTAGTAAAAGATTAAGGGTCAGAGTTCTTAGAAACAATAACATTTAAAACTCAGAAGGGTGGAAAGAGGTGTAGAAAATGGCTGATTCTGGAGAAGCTAATTAGAAATGACCGATGCCACAGACACAGGAGAGGCACCAGCAACCTCTGTGTCTGTCTGGATCCTTGGTGTAGCTCCAACCTCTTGCACTTGCTTCACGTGGACCTAGGAGTGCATAGCAAACTTAAATATATAGCTCCAAGGTAGAGGCCACCTGACTGGGGCTTAATGTATTGGTTTAGTTGCCACAACCAAGTAATTTCTTCTGATCACAAGAACCTGAAGCTGGGTCTCATAACGGAAATACAAGGTCATTGGCTCACACTAATCTTCTGAGTGTTGAGAATTTCTTTGACAGGGATCCACTTGTGTGTGGTTTTGCACCTACATGCCATCCTGACCCCGAAATCAGAAAAGAAGAGAGACAATATAAAGGATATTTGTATCAAATCACTTGAGTGCCTCAGGGCATGAGAAAGTTTTTGTGCTGATTCATTATGTTACTTTAAAAAATGCCTCGTTATTGCAGCAAATGCCACATCTAAGCTTTTTATTGTATTAAAGATGCAGAACACTTTCTTGAAGAAATACAAAGAAATCTTGTGCATTTCTATATGTCGCAATGTTTCCATGAGTCAATTTTCTTTGAGAAGATGTCTTCTTGTTTTGAATGACAATTCATATAATTATACCAAAAACACAAACTATTATTGTAGCAACCAGATGGATAGCCAGTTACTTCCACTGGATAATCAAAGAGACAAAGATACAAATTTATCTGTTTTTGTTTTTGTTTGAGTATATTATTATTATTTACTGTTGATGACTCATGCCATTTGAACCTGATTTTGGAAATTCTCAAAAAAAGAATACATTTAAAAAAATAAATTATTGTCCTTGGATAATTGATCCTATTTTTATAGTTACAGTGTTGTTTAGAAATAACTACCTTTTTCGGATTTTAGTTTGAATGAGTAAAGTGTTTGAAAAAAGACCAGATGTTGGAAAGTTGAGGGTGAGAGTTGTAGTTTACACTTCATCATCAAGATTAGGAAGGAAAATATTCTGGATAAATCCATGTTTTGCTTACTCAAACACCACAGTAAAGGAAAAGTGGTACTTTCCTTGGGCTTCCCCTAGTAGCTCAGCGGTAAAGAATCTGCCTACAGTGCAGAAGACACAGGAGACTTGGGTTTGATCCCTGGGTCGGGTAGATCCCCTAGAGGAGGGCAAGGCAACCAACTCCAGTATTTTTGCTGGGAAAATCCCATGGACAGAGGATCCTGGCGCACTCCATAGGGTCGCAAAGAGTCGGACACGACCGCAGTGACTGAGCACGAGCATGATACTGTCCTATGAGCAGTTCTGTTGTTCAGTCACCCAGTGTGTCTGACTCTTTGTGACCCTGTGGACTGCAGCACACCAGGCCTCCCTGTCCCTCACCATCTCCAGGAGTCTGCCTAAGTTCGTGTCCATTGCATCGGCTATGCCATCTAACTGTCTCATCCTCTGATGCCCTCTTCTCCTTCTGCCCTTAATCTTTCCCAGCATCAGGGGTTTTTCCAATGAGTCAGCTGTTTGCATCAAGTGACCAGAATAGTGGAGCTTCAGCTTCAGCATCAGTCCTTCCAGTGAGTGTTCAGGATTGATTTTCTTTGAGATTGACTGGTTTGATCTTCTTGCTGTCCAAAGGACTCTCAGGAGTCTTTTCCAGAACCACAGTTTGAAGGCATCAATTCTTTGGCTCTCTGCCTTCTTTATGGTCCAGCTCTCACAACCATACATGATCACTGGGAAGACCATAGCCTTGACTATATGGACCTTTGTGGGCAGAGTGATGTCTCTGCTTTTCAACACACTGTCTTGGTTTGTCATAACTTTCCTGCCAAGAAGCAATCATGTGATTTCATAGTTGCAGTCACCATCCATAGTACTTTTTAGAGCCCAAGAAGAGGAAATCTGTAGTTATACTTAGATCTAATTTCTTCATCTTTTCTAGTGTGTTTGAAAAGTTCAACTCATTTGAAAATGGTATTAGTTAGCAAAGAGTTTAAGCTGCTTTAACAAAGCAACCATAAATACAGTGGCTTAAAGAAGATAGTTCTAGGGAGAATATTCCACAGTGGTAGGAAAGTTCTACTCTATATGGTCATTCAGGAACCCATTTTGTTTTGTCATCCTTTAGGGCATCAGCTTGACCAAATAATCAAGCCTGGCCTTGCTTAATCAAAGCATGGACAAGGTCACATCCATGTCCCAGCTAGTGGGATTAAGAAAGAGAGGGTCATTGAGACAAGGAGCTTGTCTGAAAGCTGAAAGTCCCAAAAGTTGCACATATCCCATTGGCCTGAACTTAGTCACTTAACCACACTTGTGTGTGAGGGAGGCTGAAAATGTAGTCTCTAACTGTGCATCCATAATCCTAGTTCAAATTCTAGTGCTATGGAAAGAGGGGAAAACAGATTTTGGTGGACAATCAGGAGTTTTCCAGTCTTTGTGAGACAATCTGATAGAAACATTATAATGCTGAGCTTGGAAGCACTAACTTCAAGAGACAGAACTCATGGTTCAAACAATGGTTAATATATACTAAAGATCATACTGCAGAATGAGGGAAGTAGAATGCAATCTATTCCAAATGGATATTTTGGGGAGAAGCAGTAATGCAGAAAGATAGTAAAAGGCCCAGAGCTTAAACAAACACACTTGAATAGGAGGTGATATGTGGCAAGACAAATGAAAATCAGCTGATTTACCATGCCTCTATCCAAATGAAAATAAGGTCACTCCTGATTCTGAGAAGTTCATATAGGAAAGGAAAAGAATTCTAATTAGGATTAAGAATATTATCTCTCTCCAAATGTCTGCAAGCATAGAATACTGGTTCTGTCTATGGCTATACCTATAATTTCACAATGTGACTTTTTTAAAAGGAGAAGACAATTTGGTAAACTGATAACTAATTTAGATAATGCTAATTGTATTGGGTGGAAGATGATTAGGAGAGTTATAAAAGAAACCTCCAGTGTGCTCTGCAAGGGATATTATTGAAAAACATGAATATTGTGTAAAGCTGTTATCCGTTCCACAAAAGAGAGGTGATTCCTGGATGTGTCTGTATTTCACAAAATCAGACAGGGAAGAGCTGGGGGCAGGGGTAGGGGGCATAGTAGTTATGCTAATTTTGGAAGGCTCTAGAATCCCTAATTCCCTTCTGTGAATGGTGCATGCACATATGCACACACATGACTTAATTGTATAACATCCTCACCTGGCCATATAATCACAAACTGGACTTTGCAAGTGGATTACAAATACAAATTTACTTCCTTTTCAGTTAAATGCAAATAGCCTTGGATATTAAGTAACTCTCCTTATACACTGATTTGCTGCCTTAGGATATTGTAGAACTTACATATCCCTTCCTATGGAATCGTTGCTGTCATTGAGTCAGTTTTTAGATTGTTAGTCAAGTATTTGTTTCCATTTTGAGTAAATGTAGTGTGCTAATCTCCACAAATGTGGTGACTACATAGACCCCATTTAGTGTTATTTGGAGTAATCAGGTGATAGTCAACGGTAATGATATGAACACTATTTCTTGAACACTCGATTGAGCAAAAGGTGTGTCCTTTATGTGATGCAACATACATCTTCCTCTTCTGAAATCCAAGTCAAGCAACCTGTCTGAGCTTGTTATTTTCTGTCCTTTCCCTCCCCTACCTGTTGACCAGTTTGCCACTCTTCTTGCCCTTTGTGCCAACGCAAGATGGACCCAAGGCACAGAGACCACATCTGAGCTCCCTTGCTGGTGGACTTACAATTAGATTTGATGTACCTTTGGAGATCAGAGGGTGAGAGTGAAGGTTTGGGCAGTTTTTCCTGGCTCCCTCCCCCATTCCACACTCTGTCTCAGGCACAGCTGGTTCTCTTTATAACCACAGCTCCCACTGGGTTATTCTTCTCTGCTCTTTCATCTGTTATTGTGTTCTAATAACCTAATTTCTTCTTCTTCTTTCAGTTTAGAGGTGATAATATCTTCCCCCTATAGCTAGTGCCTGGGATTTCACCATCCGTTATTTACTCCCTTAATCCAGCCTACATCTCCTTAAGTAATACTTTCCTTAAAGCTGCTTCATTTAAACCAGTTGGAGTGAATTCTGTTTCCTGCCACGACCATGACAGGGAAGGTAGCTGATACACCTTTGTGTTGATAATACATTCAACAGGTTCTGGAAAGAGTTATCTATGCCTCAGTTCAGTTCAGTCACTCAGTCGTGTCTGACTCTTTATGACCCCATGAACTGCAGCACGTCAGGCCTCCCTGTCCATCACCAACTCCTGGAGTTTACTCAAACTCATGTCCATTGTGGAGAAGGCAATGGCACCCCACTCCAGTACTCTTGCCTGGAAAATCCCATGAATGGAGAAGCCTGGTGGGCTGACGTCTATGGGGTCGCACAGAGTCGGACACGACTAAAGTGACTTAGCAGCATGTCCATTGAGTTGGTGATGCCATCCAACCATCTCATCCTCTGTCGTCCCCTTCTCCTCCTGCCCTCAATCTTTCCCAGCATCAGGGTCTTTTCCTATGAGTCAGTTCTTCGCATCAGGTGGCCAAAGTATTGGAGTTTCAGCTTCAACATCAGTCCTTCCAAAATGAACGCTGAGGACTGATCTCCTTTAGGATGCTGGTTGGATCTCCTTGCAGTCCAAGGGACTCTCAAGAGTCTTCTCCAACACCACAGTTCAAAAGCATCAATTCTATGTTCAGCTTTCTTTATAGTCCAACTCTCACATCCACACATGACCACTGGAAAAACCATAGCATTGACTAGAAGGACCTTTGTTGACAAAGTAATGTCTCTGCTTTTTAATTTGCTATCTAGGTTGGTCATAACTTTCCTTTCAAAGAGTAAGCGTCTTTTAATTTCATGGCTGCACTCACCATCTGCCTACTCTATCTAATTTCCTTTCTTTTTTTCTTTTTCTTGAATTCATTCCAACACATCAATACCCCTAGCACTCTGCCATATCTGCCCTTGTCAAAGTCACTGACAATGTTAATAATAATAATAATAATTCAATGGTCAGTTTTTAGCCCTCCTCTTACTTAGGCTCTCAGCCGGACTGGGACAGTTGACCCTTTCTCTTGCTTGAAATCTTTTCTTCACTTGGTTTCCTGAACATCATGCTCTACTGACTTCTCTGCCACCTGATCAGCCTGTCTTTTTTAGCCCACTTTGTTGGTTCTTCCTTGTGGCAGAGCCCAGATAGCTGCTTATCTTGTTTCTCATGAGCACTTATTTAGCTCTCATTTCTGAATCTTCCTTGCAATTTGAAAGGCTCATGGGTACCACTTCTAAGCATGGTTCCTAAAATTTTGCCATGCACCATTCTTCATGTTCCTTCCTTCCTCCTCACATGAGGCAGATACTCATGATGACCTCAGAAACCATGTGTTGAAGATTGAGGAGCCACAGAATGGAAGAAGAGTCACCCACCAGTGAGAGCACACATTTTAGACTTTGTGTGAGTCAGAAGTGTACTTCTATTAGGCTTGCACTGTTGCTCATTTCTGATTTTTCTGGTTAGAGCAGGTAGAAGTAACTGGCCTAAATTGCTCCTTATCTCCCCATCCCTTCAATACTGAATTCCCAGGGCTCAATCCTTGGATCTCTTCTCTTTCTACCCTCTCTTCCTGTGACTTTGTCTAGTCTCGTGCCTTTATACACCAACTCTATTTTCGTTCAGTTTCATTCTCCCAGTTGCTCAGACTAAAATCCACTCTTGAGCCCCACATCTGATCGGCCAATAAATCCTATTGGCTCTACCTTCAAAATATACAGTATCTCTCCCCTTCTCACCATCCCCATAGGGATCAGACTAGTCAAAAATCTGCAATATTACAGTAGCCTCTTACTGGTCTTCTTGCTTCTGTCTTTGCCCTTTCCAGTCTGTCCTTAACCTAGTCACAAAAATAAGTCAGAATAATCATCAGATCATGGCACTCTTCTGCTCAAAATCTTTATAACTTTGCATCCCACTCTCTGAAATCCAAAGTCTTTACAGTGGCTTCCAAGATCCTGCCAGAACAGCCCCTGTTACCTCTTTGATCTCATTTCTGTTCCAATATCCTCGCCATGCTGGCCACCTCGTGACTCCTCCTTGCACATTCTGACCTTGTAGTCTCTTTTCTTCCTGTTTTTTTCCCCCCAGATGGTCCCAGGGCCTCCGCTTGTCACCTTGACTCAAATAGTATTTTGTCAGTGAAATTTCCATTACTATTTATTTAAATTGCAACCCTTCCACACACACTTCTCTCAGATTCTCCATAGCAGTTATCACCATCATGCATAAAATTTATTTGATTTGTTGTTTCCTTGGCTTCCCCTCCATAGCATTTAGCTCAGTGCAGGCAGGGATTTTTGTTTGCTTTGTTTCCTGCTGTATTTTTGGATCTTGGAAGCCACTGTAAAGCACCTAGAGCAGGGTTTGTTACACATAGTAGTGCTCAAGAAATATTTGCAGAGTGAGTGAATGAATGAATGCATTCTCTGCTTTCCTTTTAAATCAAACAGGAAGAAACAAATTTTAAAATGTTCTTTAAAAATAGACCTTATGTAAGAGGAAGGAAAAAATAAGGAGGGAAGAAGAAGCAGAGAAAGGAAGAAGGAAAGAAGAAAAATGTGGTTTCACATTCTAACAAAATACACTGTACCTTTACCAGCCAGCATTTTCACAGCCCTCAAAATTGAATGCATCCCAATAATCATGCTGACAGAGCCATTCGTGGAAGATTGAGGTCCTATGACCAGCATTCCAAGAACCCATGGCAAGCAGGCGCTTGAAACTGGTGTTGTCAGAGTGAACATAACAATATGTTAAACCAAGTGTGTTTTTAGCTTATGTAATATTACTAAATGGTTATCACTTTAACATGTTTTTAAATGTATATTTCTCTTTGTGAAAAATATTATATATGCAAGAGACATAATTTGGAAAATGTAAGAAAGAATAAATGAAAAAAAAAATGAAATAGAATGGAAAAAAGTTAGAAAGGAAAGAAAACCCATAGACACAAAGACATGTATAATCAACATATTGTCTCATGACCTACAATCATTTCCTTACATGAAAAACATTATCTTTCAATGACATTAATAAGTTAAATATGTCAGCATGAACCTCAGTGCACATAACACCCATCACTTATCAAATGCTGAACCAGAACTGCTCTTATTTCTTGCTGCACACACTTGGCAATGAGTTCTCATGATCATAATTATCCTGTCATCGGCAGCATTTAACAACAGACAGGGCCATTCAGACATCATAAACAACCCAACGTGCAGATCTGAGTTGCCTATTTTCTCAATATGAAATAACAATTCCATTTATGTAGCAGTAATGAAACATTTCTTCATGAAAAACTCTGAGAGATTAAAAATGGTTTTGGCCTTGTCTGTGAGTAATGATGTCAAGTGATGTAGTGGGGTAATTATTGTGAAGACTTAATTCCTCTGTCATCAGGTATTTATAGATATACAAATCATTCTCCTGATTAAACAGCATTCAAGGTGACTAAACATTAACTGTGATTGGCAGTTTACAGCTCAGACAGACTAAAAAGATTAAATAACATTAGAAAGTGGCAGGTGACTTCTTCCCCCTCAGGGCACTTTGCCCTGTGAGAAAACGGTTGAGACTTCTAATAATATAGCTAACAAGTAAGTTCTGAACTGTTTGCTTGCAGCAGTCATATTCTGAGAAGGAATGCAAATCCTGTTATGCATCTTTTTCATCTTGGTGAGGTTGCAATGGCTATAAAAGTTAGATATAAGGTAAAGGAAAGTATAACTTCTCTTGAGACTTCAAATACCCTGAAACATGTCCAGCTTCTAAGGGCAGATAATGTTTCAAAGCTGTTGGCCAAGATCAATTTGTTTTGTATCTGATACATTCTCTCTCAGAAATAGAGGCAAGATTATACCAAATTCAGTTATTCAGAATTTCAGGTAACCAATATTACTTCTCTAAAATTTCCCCTATAGCTGAGCCTTCAGTTATATTACATGATTCCTAATGACATACCTATGTGTGCCTTACCTCAGCTTCTTTTTTTTTCTTCTAGAAGGTTCAGAGGAGATTAGTTTTACCATCTTCTCTTTAAGTAGATGGTACTACTTCCTACAAAATCATATCATAAAGCTTTATATGCTTGTACTTTAAACTTTATGAAATGTTTTCCACTTTTATCTCATGGGAATAATAGTACCTATGCACAGGGTTATTATAAGAGCAAGGTGAAAGCGTGCACGTGAAATGTTTAGCACGGTCCCGGCCCATTAGCATTTGCCAAATAATTGGAAAGCATTTAAATGAACTCATTTACCATACTTTTCATCCTTATAGCCTCATAATGTGGACAGAGTAAGCAGTGTTATTTTTGTTTAAGGACTGCTTCTGAATATGAGGCACAAGTGTTGAGTGGCCTTCCTTAGATCAAGAAGCTTTTGGGGGATTGGAATCAAATTAGAATCCATAACTGCTGGTTTCCAATCTGGAGTGTGTTGCCTAGGGTCTGCTAGACCACATTATCTCTCTGGGGTGAGAGATGTCTCTTGACTTCTCCATGTGTCATTCCTTAAGGCATCGTAACTATCAGTAATGCTCCCCTAACTATGCTCTCATTGGCTCCTCTTGTTCCCATCCCATTTCTCTTCTATTAAGACTGCATTTTGTGCTCATAAAGAGCACAAGCTTTGCTCCCTGACAGACCTAGGTTTGCATCCTGATTCTGGCTCTTAAAAGCTGTGTTAAAATGGACATAGATTTGTAAAGAAAGTGAGATATTGCCTGTGTAGTACCTGGCACATGGAAAGCACTCAGTAGATTATTTTCATTGCTATTATTAGTAGTATTCTTAAACTCCAGTGCTACCCTTCTGTACCTGCTACCATGGCCACATCTCCACACCAGCTGCTTCCTTGGGCTCCAGCCAACTTAACCAAACTACTGTTCCCTCTGTCAATAAATCCTCCTCCTGACCTTTCCAGGACCTCTCCTGCTTGGGGTACTGTGGATTCCCTCCTGCTTTTCCGTCTTGGCATCAGGGTACCCATCCTGGAGGTTTTCCTCATACATGGCTCCTTCCTCTTCCAATGGTGCCACTTTCCACCCTTCATCCTGCCCTTCAGAGCTCTCCCTGTCCCTGCAGCTAACGTCTTGGAATTACTATTCTCCTCTCCAACTGTGCCCTGTAATGATCATGGTTTTATTTACCCCTCCATTCATCACCTTGTATTCACCATTTCTACTTCTAGAGCAATTAATTTGGTTTATCCACATATCATAAATGTGTGTGTGTATGATATGTGTGTGTGATGTGTGTATGTGTGTGTGTGTATACATTTTCCCTAAAGGCTCGGTAAGGACCGTTGAAGAACTGTGATTAATATTGTTGGCTGAAAGTGAAAGGGAAATGCCTAAGCATTATGGGCATCTGTTTAACCACCCTTCAGAAACCTTCAGAGTTGAGTCATGGAATCTCCATGAGTCTCATCCCGTGTGTAAAGGCATCCAGGAGCAATATAAGGGAGTAGTTCCTCCACCACCTCCTGTCCTTGCAAGGTCTTCACAATCTTTTAAAAGTTTAGAAACTTATGAATACACAAGGCACATCTCCAGCACTGGTGTCCCCTTGGAGTCTCATTAAGCAGCAATAAATGCAAGCTCATATAAATGCTCTGGCCCTGCTGGGCACCCCAGAGCTAGTGAAGCTTGGGCATCCTGAGTAACCACGTCTGCTGCCACTATCTCAGCACATGAGGAATAGTTATTATATTAATAACTTGCTTTTTCTAATCATATAGTGCTGAAAATCCCTCTAAAATTTCAAAAAGCCTCCCATTTTGGTGCTCTCCTTCACAGCCATGTGTCACGGCGTATCTTATTATCCATCTGTCGCTGCTGCATTCAGGAGTCATTGATTAGGGTGTTGTGTTGACCCTGGGCATTCTGAACACCTTGTTACAAAGGCGCTGCTGCTGCTGCTAAGTCGCTTTAGTCATGTCCGACTCTGTGTGACCCCATAGACGGCAGCCCACCAGGTTCCCCGTCCCTGGGATTCTCCAGGCAAGAATACTGGAGTGGGTTGCCATTTCCTTCTCCAATGCACGAAAGTGAAAAGTGAAAGTGAAGTCGCTCAGTCGTGTCTGACTCCTACTGACCCCATAGACTGCAGCCTACCAGGCTCTTCTGTCCATGGGATTTTCCAGGCAAGAGTACTGGAGTGGGTTGCCATTGCCTTCTCCGATTAGAAAGGCGCAGGTACTACCAACTATGGCCATTGACACAAAGTGCTTCTAACAAAGAGGAAATTTGGGAGTAAAGGGTGGGAACTCTGGAGCCTCTTTCTCCTTCTCCAGTTTGGTGCCTGGAGAGACCCCAAGTATGGTATAGACATGCGTGTCAGTGCCCTTTTACACAGAAAATAGGAAATGAATTCCAAACAATACTGGAAACAGCTGACCCTTTTAGCACAATGCTTAAATATGCTAGTGCTGAGCCAAGGCAGCATGTGCAGAGTAAATATTTTAATCCCTAATTAATCACTTTGGTTAGATTGGTAAAACACAAGTCTAATGAAAATAATTTGAAATTTCCTTCATGAATAATTGCCTTGTTCAGGGAATTGTGGGAAGAGTCAACTGACTGACCTTCCATTCTTACTCAGCTGTACTACTCTAAGACTTAATTTGAGTCCTTCAACCTCTTCCAGTCACCGTCATGAGATTAGAAATACCTTTCATGCAGTTCAGCAGCAACTATGCAATATGACAGTTAAGTCAGCAGAGAGGTAAAGAACCGAGCAACTCCTGGCTTGCTCGCCGTGGAGCCTCACAGGACCCTGCAGAAGGGAGGGTGTGTTTGCCACCCTGCATTCTTTTATTAGGTTGTGAGCATGATGGATTGCTCTAGGTTATTGAACTGTTCCTGTTCCTTTTTAATTAAAAACCTGAATAATAAGGTGCCCAGGGTTTGGGCATTTACAAAGGGGAGAGAAAGAATTTTCCAGCTCTGAGTGCTGATGAATGCTATCCTGATTAGCACTGTGCCACCAGATTTAATTATTTCTTTGAGTAAATCAAATCTTTCTTACAGGGCAGTGTTCCTGGGTGTGCAGAGACCAAAGGTTAAGCCACCTTACTCGTTACCTGTTCAGACATGTTGGAACCTCTTAGATGTGGGTTGCGAGTGTGCGCTATGCCATCCCTGTTCCATCTTGCTTGCCCGCCCATTCTTCTTAACTTTCTCCCTAGTGCCCCTCAACTGCCTTCCAGCAATGAATGTACTGCTTATCTGGTTGGAATGTCACTAGGAGAGAAGCCTGGCAATGCGCCATATGGCTGGTGCACTCTGGCTCACACTGCACTCAATGCTAAAAATTGCCCGGTCCACCAGTCAGTTTGGCCAGTTCTGTGGACTGTCAAGGTCCACCTGGTGGACCATCTGCCACCTTCCCCCCGGAGGTTCCTCCTCTCTTTTGTTTTCCAGTCTGGTCCTCCTCCTCAATCTTGCTCTTTTATTTGGAAGATACAAATATCAGGGCGGAATTTTGCTTTTGCTTCTCATCATTCAGGAGAACATGATGTTCTGGAGTTGTTGGAATGCATTCAGATAGTAGCATCTTAACTTTTTGCTGTCCTCCAGTTGCCTTGCACAATAGCCAATAAATGGCTTAAGAACCTTGGTTATAGGGTGGGAAAATATCATTCAAATGGAGAAGCACAGAGGCAGGCAACTTGTAACCCAGGGGATAACTGAACCAAATTTTGGAGCAGATTTGGTGTCTCCATTCACAAATGGAATTAACCACATCCCATGCCAAAAGAACCACGGAAGCCCTCCCATTTTACAGGGTCAGAGGCACAGAGAATTCAAAGCCAACCCATTGGTTTTCAATATATTTTGACCACTGTGGGGTGTGGAGGGATAACGATGCATCCAGTAGCATGATATATGGTTAAGCATGACTGGTTGAACAAACTGTGGTCATAATGATCATCTTTAAAAATAGCTCCAAAGGATTCTTCCCCAGAGCTCCTGCTGCCAGGCCTCTGAATCAGAGTTGCCAGTACAAGTCTAGTTCTAGGGAAGATGGACACTGGGCTGCAGAAGGCAACACTGACTGCTTTACCATGGTGGGTCCTGCTGCTGGCATCTAATGAATGCCTACCCTCCCTCACCAGGGAACATGTGCTGGAAAGTGGCAGGACTGATGGCTCACTCTTCCAGCACTCACCTCTGCAGCTGGACTGCCTTTGATCTGAGCCATACCACCCTGTGCAGGAACTCTCCATGAAGCGGACTTGGAACTGGTTTTGAAATTGTCTGTCTGCACTCCTGTTTCCCTCCAGCTTTTCTGATTTAAATAAGTCAGGACAAAGCACTCATAGACCCCGTGGTATGAATACAAAATGTTCTCTGTGGTTGTGTGATCTTGTATTTCTAGAGTCATCAATAGGACCTGAACTCTGGTACTGCCTTCCTCACAACTTAACTCTACCCTAGAGCATGCTCATCTGTTACCTGAAGGTCTTTGTTTACATGTGTTTCATTCATTCACTATTAAGTAAGCACCTTCTAGATACCAAGTGCCCTGCTGGGAACTGCCCTGATCAAATAGGGTAGTCCATACTCAATTTAAGTTTTTCTCATCATTGCAATTTCATTCTGTCTTCCTGTTCAGTTGGTTTACGATCTGCCATTGAGTTACCATTCACTTGGCCATTCATACATTTTGCCTTCCCAAGAGCATTTGTTACTTTATTTTAAATCCCTCTTATGGCTGAACCTGGAAACACAGTGAAACTGAAACTGCATTGGACCGTTTTGCAGAGAGATGGATATGGGTATATGAATAGATGGATAGATAGAGAGGTGGGTAGACAGGCGGATGGATAAACAGAGAGATGATTGATAGAGATATATTTCAATGTGAGCTGTTATGTTGCATAGAAACATTAAATTGGAAGAAATGTAAGACATTTCACAGGTTCACAGATCTGAGTGACTTGCTCAAGGTCACAGCTAACTGTTTTAAAGTTGAGGCTAGAAAACTGGCTTCCAGCTCTTAGACAGTACTATTTCCAACACGCAGTGACCCTTAACCCATATAATTTGGGCTCTATCTTCTTCGGCTATCTAATCAGTAAGAAGTGGATGAAATACCAGAAGGATTCAAACATTTTAATAATAAAGTATGTATGAAGCCTGCTGATTTCAGCATGCCCAAAATATATTCACAAAATATTGAAACTTTCACCTGCTGTTTCTTGGGATAGCTATTCCAGGCACTAGCCCAGAACTTGGCTGTCATCAACACCGAAGAGATTTCAGAACTTCCTGTCCCTTCTCCTCTCCTGTTTTAATTACTTTGCTGGTGCTTCTTCATCAGCTGAGTTTCTACATTAAGGCTGAATGCCTGGCCCAGCTCCAGAACTGCCTCCTGGATGAGGTGAACTCTAGGTCTGAGTTTGGATACCAAAAGATGAACTCCTCAGTTCCTCTTGTCGCCTCCACCTTTCATATAAATTTAGTTCCAGAAACTACATAGACCTTTTTACATTTAAAAACATGCCTAATTTCTAGAAATTAGCTAATCAAAACTGAAGCAAACTAGACTTGCTTTTTGGGGCAGACATCTTACTCACAGCAACTTCCTTGTCTTTATTCACATCTTAAAGGCAGTTTCTTATTGATGTGTTGCTTGTTTTTTTTTTGTTTGTTTGTTTGTTTGTTTTGTCACAGTGGCTAATATGTTTTAAAAACATAGCCACGAGTTCTGAAAAGAATCACATATTGCAAACCTCAAATAGTTTGGGTCTGTGAAAGCAGGTTGCTCTTAACAAAGTGAGACCCACAGCCCAGGCACTTAAGGCGCACAGTTCTCTTTTCTTTGTTTTTGTGAGTTTTAGAAGCCAGGATAGGGGCATTAAGGTCAAAGGGTGGATATGTTATCAAGGTCATAGAAATTTAGAGTGTAGATTGGGGATTGAAGGCAGATCAGACATCTGATGGGTGGGGATACTAAAGACTACTCCCAGAGTTAGTCTCCCTAGCTATGTCAATGCTGTGCAAAATGGTAACTTTAGTGGCTTTGCTCTCAGAGCTGCTGCTGGTGGAGCTGACCTCATAGGCTGTCAAATCCCACTTATGTCCCCTCTGGTCCATGACAGTAGCCTTGAGAGTATCATTCATTCTATTCAGAAAGTTCTGAGTAGAGAAGAGGAAGCAGTGCCCTGTATCTGTCTCACCCTCAGTGCAAATTGGACTTATGGGGAGACAGGTTGGCACTCAGTATGCATAAGAACATTGTAACAATTAAGGTAGATCAGTTGGCTGAGGCTTAAAGACTATCTTTTTAGATAAGAGGTTTAAAGGCTATCTTTCAAGGATTTGGAAAGCGGGTTCCTGTTTTGGATGGAAAGTTGGATAGATGACTTCTAAGATTCATAAAACTGAAAGGACTGTGGTTTCCTGCATGTTGTTAACAGAAATCTGTCATTTGATTTATGAATACTATTTGATTCCATTTCCAAGTTGGCTCCTTAATGTACATGAATACCAATAGCAAGGTCAGAAGAGGCAACTGCTCCTAGGATTGGGTTTCAAAGGACTCAGGAAGGCACTGAGGCTTAGAAACTGTCACAGTTACAGCCTCACTCTTTTCCTTAAGGCTGCGTCCCCTCGCCAATGCAACTGTCTGGGGAAAGTAACGCACTGTTGCCAGTCAGCTTGTCCCTGTGCACTGAGGCATGATGACTGCAGAGTCCTGTGTTTAAGAGAATGAGCTTTGGGACTTCCCTGGCAGTCCAGTGGTTAAGACTTCACCTTTCAATGCAGGGGGTGTAGGTTGGATCCCTGGTAGGGGAACTAAGATCCCACATGCCTCTGTGTCAAAAAACCAAGAGCTTAAAACAGAAGCAATATTGTAACAAATTCAATAAAGACGAGAGAGAGAGAGAGAGAGAGAGGAGAGAGAGAGAGAGAGAGAGAGAAAACAAGCTTTGCAATGAAACTTCCTAGGTTGGAATCCCTGTGTGAATTTTAGCAAATCCCGAGCCTCATCTGTAAAATGGGGATAGAGATAATGCTTATCCTATAGAGTTGCTGGGAGAACTAAATGAAATACATGTCAAATGCTTAGAACAACACCTGGCAGAAAGTGAGATATCAGGAAAGACCAGCTGTTATTTACTTTTTGGGTTGAAGGGTTTGATCAGACTCTATCTTGAGAGTAAGTTTTGGCTTTGTGTAGATGAGGGGCAAGTAGGGATTTTTACTTTAGGGAAGCCCATTCTTTGAAGGGCTGGAGATAGGAACAAAGAGGGAGGAAGTTAAAGAAAGCAGAAACACAGTGCAGGGAATAACACTTTTTATTTTGAAATGTTGCCCGAGGAAGTCCCATCCTACCTGGTTTCCTGCGTTTCCATTTTGATGAGTAAAGCCCAGATAAAAAGTTTTGAGGATTCATCAGACTTGAAATGCATAGGAGACTCGCCAGCTTTTCAGTCTTTCAGCTTTTCCCCTCTCAAGTAAGACAAGTGGAGAGAATCAAAGCCCCCAAACAGAACGTGTTTACCATAAGGGCCTAATCTACTTCCTGGAAAATTATCCGCAGATTTTAATTAAGTTCTTCTAAAACCCAGTGAACCTAGAGGGCTCCACACAAAGGGGAAGAAACAGCCTGCCAGGGGTGCACCTTTCACCAGCTTCTCAGAGAAGGTAGGGTGAGCATTCTCCACTTTTGTCTTTTTTGTGACTGGGCCCGACTTTAGCATACTGTAAAGAAAAGTCATGTCATGGTATGAAGGGAGTCTTTGAAGCTTCTTTCAGTAGTTATTTTAACAACACGGGACAGTTGCCTAACTGTTAGTTATTCCCCTCATCCTGCCCCACCCCACCTCTGCTCATGTACAGTTTAAAAAATAATTTAGAGTACATGAGATCAGCGAAACAAGGGCATTAAATGGTGTCCCCCAGAAATGGACTTCTTGTACTCCGAAAATGTTCTTAGAAACACATGTGAGTTTCCTTGCTCTCAAATTAAGGCGGATTAAAGCCGCCAGACAGTTGTTGCTCAGTTCCTTCAGATCATGTGGCCAAAGCTGAAAGCCTTAAGTTGCTGGCATGAGCCTAAGTCAGTTGCCTGATCTCCAAATTAATTTTTGAATTAAATGATTGTCCCCCCTCCTTTTTTTTCCTTCTAATTGAGACTTCCATTGAAAAATGCTTAGCAAACAGATGGAAAAACCCAGAACAAGAGGCTATTGTGGAATAATGAAATGGGGGTCATTTGAAACAGTTTTAGGTTAGAACTAAAGGTGCCATTGAATCTTTCTTTTAATCATACTTTTATAAGCTATACAAATATTTTAAAATAAATTATAAGCACTGTATACAAGACGACCTAAAGGATGACTGGAAGAGCTTAGATCATTTCATAGTTTACTTGTATCAGCTTCTTTCCAGCAACACAGAACAAAGACTTTCAGGCAGAATAGCTTCACCTCTAACTTTGAAATAACAATGACATTATCTTACAGATCTTAAGCAAAGCTTTAATGACCTGAACACTCATAAAATGTTTCTCTAAAGTAAAATAACAAGAGATACATTGTGAATCCCCAAATGAGAAAGAGCCACATGTATAAGAACAGTGAAGACAGACAAGTGTTTGAGTAAGGAAGCGATACTTGGAAAGTAAAGGTTTATTTGGGGAAAAAGAAGACAAAATGTTAACATCAAGAATGTGCAAAATTTTCAGTTGTGCTGAAGGCTTACATTCAAAATGTTCAGTAAGAAAAAAAAAAAAATTCATGCAGAAAAAAATACAGTATTGTGTAGTTATGCATATTTCAAAATTTTAAAGTCAACTTGATCAATAAAAGCAGTCCTAAAGCCAGTAATTATTAACAGTGACATAAAAAGTTTGCCAAATCTATAATAAATCAAATATATTTTGATCAGGCATGGTTTAGTCACCAGACCCTTGGCAAGACTCTGTGTGTAATGAGTGCTGATTTCTCAGTTTTATCACCCTGAAAACCTTTTTATGGACTGAGAAAAGGTAAAGAAATAGTTGTGAACAATACAATTTCTCTTGTATGTATAATCATCATATTTATTATTTTTATATAATTTTTGGTAAGCTTCCTTGTTTTCATTTTTTGGCTGCACCACATGGCATGTGGAGTCTTAGTTCCCCAGCCAGGGATCAAACCCACGCCCCTTGCAATGGAAGCGTAGAGTCCTAACCACTGAACTGCCAGGGAAGTCTCTTCATATTCACTTTTATTTATCATCATTATTATATTTCTGACAAATTTTTTAGGGTTTATAAGTTTATAGATTCTTAAAACTAATACTATTTCTGACTTAGGTGCTGGAAAGATGTCTTGAGACTCGATGAGTTAAAATTCTCAGAGCTCTTAGGATATGGTCATTACATCCATGTAGGGTTAAGTCAGAGCAACTTTATTAAAGGAGAATCATGAGTATGTGAGGGGAAGGGACAAGTCCTTGGAGCACCAATTAAAAACCAGGGCAGCTTACTAGACCTGGCTCTTTCAAGATTTTTTTAATCTTGAGTTTTAAAATGTTGACTGCAAACCCCTTTGTGACGAATCGGTATACAAACTCTCATAGATCCTTAATGCCTTACTTTTCTTTTTCTTGCCATGTTAAAGTCCTCTTCTGGTCCAGCTGCAGAGATGATTTTTCACCAGCTTTCCCTGCCTGCAGAATATGACGTTGAAGAGACCCTGAGATGGGTGAAAAAATAAGAGTAGTCAGTTGCTCCAAATGGATTTGTTAGCCTCCTGATCTTCATTCCTTTAGTCAAAAAATATTTATTGCATACCTGACACTGTTGTAGAGGCTGGAAGTATATTAGTGAACAAAGCAGATAAAAATCTGGCCTCTTGGAATTTGTATTCTAGGGAAGTTGGAAGAAGAGACAAAAAGCAAAGAGCTATGTCTGAAGGTGATAAGTGCTACGTAGAAGAGTAAAGCAGAGATGGAGAGGAGGGACTGCTACAGAGACACAGACGGTGATTGCAGTTTAGAAGAGGAAAGTCAGGAAAGGTTCACTGAGAAGCGAGTCTTCAGCAAACAAGTGTGGAGGGCATCCCTGTAAACATCTGGGGTGCAAGACGTCCAGTCAGAAGGAATGACAAGTGCATAGATCCTGAGGTGGGGTGCGCCTAGCATGTCCTAGGCATTAATGAGAATCAGAATCTAAACATGTTTCAATGGATCAATCCAAACAAGATGGAATTTAGCAGGAGGGAACAGGGGCAGAGGGATGGTAGATGAGGTTAGAGAAGTAGGAAGGGCCCATTTGTAAAGGGTTTTGCAGGCTATGATGGGGACATTTTAAGTCCCCCTGAGAGAAAGAGCAAAGAAAATTGATCAACCACTATTGACTATCTAACAGATAAAATAGAAAATTGAAAAGACATGGAAAGGCTACAGATGGGGAATGTTTGCTGTTTAGAAGATGGAAGTAGCTGGATTTGGCAAATTATAGACCCAGGGGCTGGCTTTTAAAGTAAACAATAAGGGAGTCCCCTGGTGGTCTAATGGTTAGGATTAGGCACTTTCCCGGTCTGGGTTCAGTCCCTTTTCAGGCAACTGAGATCCCACAAGCAGCTCAGTGCAGCCAAAAGAATAATAATAATAATGATTAAAGTAAGGATCATGTAGTAAATATTTTAGATGTTGAGGGCCCTCTGGTCTTTGTTACAACAACTCAACTCTGCCTTTAAGGCATGAAAGCAATTGTTGTTATTTGGTCATTCAGTCCTGTCCAACTCTTTGTGACCCCATAGACTGTAGCCCACCAGGCTCCCCCATCCCTGGGGATTCTCCAGGCAAGAATACTGGAGTGGGTTGCCATTTCCTTCTCCAATGCATGAAAGTGAAAAGTGAAAGTGAAGTCACTCAGTCGTGTCTGACTCTTAGCGACCCCATGGACTGCAGCCTACCAGGCTCCTCCATCCAGGGGATTTTCCAGGCAAGAGTACTGGAGTGGGTTGCCATTGCCTTCTCCAGACTGATACAGGGGCTAATGTACAAATATCACCCAAGAGGGAGATTTAGACCCCGGAATTACCAGACACTCTTCTCTGCTTTCACCATTTTTATCAATAACTCAGATGATGATGTAGTGGGTAGGCTAATCACACTTGCAAATGTCCTGGAGCTGGTTGGAAATGCTCCTTGGTAGATGGCAGAATCAGAATCTCTAAGTATCTCAATGGGCCAAATCGAACAAAAAGGAATATGTGAAGTCCTGCACATGGGTCCAAAAATCAAGTATGGAATGGGAGAATTGTGACAATAGCACTGGAGCTTCAGTGTTTTGGACTGACATCAAACTGGGGCCAGAATTTACCAAAAAGATGAAAAAGCCACAGGGAGCGCTAGTTGCATTAATACTTTAGTACAGAAAAAAAGAGTGAAGTGGACTCTTCTCTATTGGCCAAACCATCTTGGAGTGTTGCATTTAGTCTGGGGCACAGCATTTAAAAATACTATGGATAAAGTAGCTTCAGACACAGGAGAATGATGGAATAGTAAAAGGAAGGGTAAGTTATTGAAAGAAACTGGAAAGAAGCAGTCAGAGCTATAGGTAGAAATCAAACATTTCCACGTCTAAAAGGGTACCAGGCCAGCAGTGGTTTTACAGAACTATATGTTCACTGGTACCTCTTTTTTTTTGGAATGGGCAGAGGGTGAACATTGACAGTAGGTAGATACTCTACAATCTTATATTTTTATATTAGAGAAGTTTTCCTTATGTCTGTCCACAAATTTGCTTGCTCTTGTGCATGTCCCTAGGCAGTCATTGACATGAGAGCTCGATTTTGCACATTATCAATGGCTCAGAAATTAGTTATCCTAAGAACCAATTCATTTTGTGACCTTGGATAACTCATTCTTTAATTGTCTCCATTTTCTCACAAAAAAACACACAAAACCACCTACCAAGGAGATTCTGCTGTACACTTAGCATGTATTGGCCTTCCAAAGCTAAGTAAAACTTTTTTTTTTCCTTTTCCTGCTTCTTGCTCTTTATGTACTTTGCAAAACTCAGAAGCCCCAATATCCTGGGGTCTTTATGCAGATGCAATGAAAAGAAAGGAATAAGACTGTAAGTAGGAGAAAATAAAGATATTTTTTATTCTTGATATTCCATGCTGGAGTTAGCACCGAGCCTCATTAGAAAGACCGTCGCTGTTGTTACGTTGCCATACTTCTATTGTATGTTTTCCTCTTTTCTTAGTTGGTAAGACTTTCTTGAAAGCTTGAATATTTAGCCTGCATTGTGTTCTAATAGAAATTTCATGTAATTCTGAACACCAAGCTGCTTTTCTTTGCACTCTGATTCTTAGCTGTGGGATGCCTTTGGTCCAGCCTGTTTACCTAGTGACCACTTCCTTCTCTTGATTCTTTGAGGAAATAAAAAATAAGAAATTGACTGACACCTTTTCTACACATATAGAATCAACCTGCCGAACTTAGTTAAGAATTACTATTTCCTGATGTTTCCTAATAACCCCGAACTCATTAGCACTTACACTGGGTATCTTGGTGTGTTTATCATGGGTAGGTTAAAAGAAAAATAATTTAATGTTTAACCTAGTATTTTGTGCTGTTTTGATGGATTTAGGAAAAACTGTGAGTGTTGCTGCTCTAATAGGTACTATGAATTACTATGAATAAATTTTCTTTGTGATACAGTTGCCATGCTTGAGAAATTCTAACATAATCAATGTAATTCTGCAGTAAAAACACTAGGTTTATACAGCATATGCCATTGTTCACTTTAAACATTTTATAACTGGAAGAGATCTTAGTGATTATGCAATTTCTGTTACAGATAAGGAAACTGACATGCAGAGAGATAAAGTGAGTCTCCTAAGTCTGCTGGTGAACAGTTCCCTTCTAATTGGCCAGCACCCTTTCTACTATACCAGCTCAAGGAAGTTCTCCTAGTCCCCGTCCCATGTGTAAACATAATATGCAGATCAGTGTTAACTAGACTATTGTGATAATCATTTTGCAGTATATACAAATATCAAAGTCATTGTGCTGTACACCTGAAGCTAACATAATGTGATATGTCAATTGTACCTCAATAAAAAAAAATTGTAATGCAGATGAGAAATAGTGTTATAACACTGAAGAATTATGCTTCTATCAGTTTAAACTTGAGACTTGTCTATAATCCTAATCTTGTGAGCAGAAAATGCATGTAGATTTGTAGACATCACCTATTTCTTTTGCACAAAGGTGCCCTTGATTGTAAATTGCATAGTTATGAAATTTTATATATACTGAAAGAACTCTTTCAGACTTATTTAGATACTGATCTAAGATGCCTTACTCTTGTGTTTAAATAAAAAGAAGATATAAACAAGACCAATAGTATTTCTAGAGCTTCCTTCTTTGCAGTGTTCAATTCTTCAGAATCATTTTTGGGCTTGTAGTTGTTGCCATACATGTTTTTTCACCCAGTGTTCTTTATGCCACCAGGAATAGCAGTGATGTGGTATTTCTGGAAAGAGTGCTCTGTTAGAATCTTGGGACTTTTCTCCCAAGCCACAGACATCCTTTCTGCAAATATTGATGTGCATATCCAGGTAAAGACAACTGTGTCTCTACTGCCACCTGGTAACAGCAGGTGTTAAAATGCTCAAAAAATTAAAGAAAAAACAAAGGAAAAGAAAGGAGAAAGAAGGAAGAAAGAGAAAACATAGGGAAGTCTAAGAAGCAGTGTCATATGGCATGCCATTTGACATTTGTTCCTAGAAACCCTTCTCTGTTCGTTGTATGATTGTATATGTGTGTGTGTATGTGTTACTAACATCTCCAAAGAATTCTGACTAATGCGTGGGGCACCCCAAAGCATATTCAAAGAATATTCTATAGGTTTAAACATATGCAGGACAGTAAAAAGAAAAAAATTGCGTGCATTGTCAGATTATTTTCTTCACCAGCGTGGACTAAAAGGAATATTGAGGAAACAGAAAAGGAAAGATCCAAGACACATGACAGAATTTATTAAATAAGGTTGGAGTTTTGAAATTTAGTCTGTAAAGTATATTCAGAAACTAATACCATGTTTTCCAGGGGAACCAATCCCTAGCTCCTTCTGCAGATGCTGCCAACAATGTGGATCAGTAATGCTCTCTGTGCCGCTGAGCATGGACAAAGTGCCCAGTCTCCCATAGACGCCCCCATAGGTACTGCCACTTGCTGGGACGACACACCTCTGAAACTTATTTGCCAAGCTGGCTGACACAGGAAGGAAGCAACTAAATAATGCAAGCTTGCTTTCTACTTCCCACTCCAGTCACAGCACGTGACATAGGGTGAAAGGTTAGAATGTAGTTTGTCACTTGCCTTTCACAGAAAGTGCCACGGTTGCTTGGGTAGGTATGTCTTTAAGGAAAGCTCAGGAGTTTGGTTGATGGAAATGTGTATGTGTGTGTGTGTGTGTGTGTGTGTGTGTATTTACCCATCAGCTAGGGTAACTACATAACTTATCCTTTAAAATGAGACATTTTTAAACTGAAAGAGACACTAGTAATTAACACTCAGGAACAATCACATCTATTAATAGTATAACTTGGATAGTGATTTTTATTCAACCTGCTAGCTTCCCTGGTGGCACCAGTGATAAAGAACACTCCAGCCAATGCAGGAGGTGCAAGAGACATGGGTTCAATTCCTGGGTTGGGAAGATCCCCTGGAGAAGGAAATGGCAACCCACTCCAGTATTTTTGCCTGGAGAATTCCATGGACAGTGGAGCCTGGCGGGCTACAGTCCATGGGGTCGCAAACAGTTGATGGGTAAATACACACACACACACACACACACACACACACACATACACATTTCCATCAACCAAACTGCCTTCCCTCCTCCCCTTCCCTGTGAGATGTCCTTCTTTATGGAAGGAAAGCAGCATCTCAGAATCATGTGCCCCAGACATCACAGCCGCCACACAAGGAGGGATGAGAAGCATGGCGGACCCATTCCCTCACATCTCTGTCAGGGAGGGACTCTGGCCTTGGAGGACCCCCCTCTTCCTGTCCCTCCCTCCTCTTCCCTCCTTTCTTAAAAGTTCCTCACCTTAGTCCATGGACCTCTGAGTCTCTAGCAAGATTGTTGTTTAGTCACTAACTCATGTCTGACTCTTTGTGACACCATGGACTGTAGCCTGTCCTCTGTCCGTGGAATTCCCCAGGCAAGAGTACTGGAGTGGGTTGCCATTTCTTCCTCCAGGGGATCTTCCCAACCCAGGGTTTGAACCTGGGTCTCCTGCATTGCAGGTGGATTCTTTACCACTGAACTACCTGGGAAGCCCAAGAATACTGGAGTGGGCTGCCATCTCCTTCTCATTTTAGCAAGATTCACTTATTTTTATATTGTTTCCTCTTGTCTCCTTTTCTCTTTCCTTCCCTAAGGAGGTGGAAAGCTGAGGTGGAAGGGAACAGGAGAAGAAAATGTGGTGGAAGTTTTGGGAGGACACCCCCTGACTGAACCCTGCTGCTGCTGAAGCAATGATGGGGGTGGGGTTGAAAGGAAGAGTCGACCAATGTGTTCACACTTAAGCCCCGGGTGCCTCATTCTTGGCAGGGTTTCCTGAGCTGGAGTGTTGTGGGGAGTATTTCCCATCCCAGAAAGAGAACTCCTGAGAGGTGGATGAGACACTGAACTCTGAGGGCCAGCAGGGGGCCAGATGGGAGACCCTCCAATTGAAGGGTGAGCCGAGCAGTATTGGCAGAGGAACTCCGAGGGCTGGAGAGGGGAGGGTGGGCACAGAGGTCATGAGAAATGGAATTGAGACACTGCTCTTGGGTGCTTTACCTCTGCAGGCCAGGAGAATGGTTTAGTTAGTCTGTAGTCAAGGCTATGGTTTTTCCAGTGGTCATGTATAGATGTGAGAGTTGGACTCTGAACAAGGCTGAGCGCTGAAGAATTGATGCTTTTGAACTGTGGTGTTGGAGAAGACTCTTGAGAGTCCCTTGGACTGCAAGCAGATCCAACCAGTCCATTCTGAAGGAGATCAGTCCTGGGTGTTCATTGGAAGGACTGATGCTGAAGCTGAAACTCCAGTACTTTGGCCACCTCATGTGAAGAGTTACTCATGGGAAAAGACTCCAATGCTGGGAGGGATTGGGGGCAGGAGGAGAAGGGGACGACAGAGGATGAGATGGCTGGATGGCATCACTGACTTGATGGATGTGAGTCTGAGTGAACTCCGGGAGTTGGTGATGGACAAGGAGGCCTGGCATGCTGCATTCATGGGGTCGCAAAGACTCGGACATGACTGAGCAACTGAAATGAACTGAACTGAACTGACTGAGGCCAGCATTGAATAGATAGCGCTGAGAGGGATGGGAGTTGGGATGAAAGAAGCATAGTTTAGACGTACGTGATATTTTTGCTTAAAGCCTTCATCTCCACATTGGGAGACCCCCTTGATCAACTATCTAGGTATCATTTTTTTTTTTAAATTGTAGCTCATTCAGGTCCTACTCTTTGCGACCCCATGGACTGTAGCCTGCCAGGCTCCTCTATCCATGGAATTATCCAGGCAGAAATACTGGAGCGGGTTGCCATTCCCTTCTCCATGTTCTTCCCAACCCAGGCATTGAACCCCAGTCTCCTGGATTGCAGGAAGATTCTTTTACTGTCCGAGCTGTATCATTACCATAGGCAACAAATGCTCCCAAGTCCTACCTAGGCCTGTCCTTCTAGGAGGGGATCTTGCTCCAAGCTCATCTCTCAGGCCCACTTCTCCGTACTCCCCTTCTTTCAGTCAATGTCACGTACTGGGGGCAACAGTGTATTCAAGTTAATTCATTTATTGTTCAGTGTTTTTTAACTTGTTAACATCTAGCCCTCAAAATGTTATCATCTGAAACATAAAGACATTTGATACTAATCAACAATATGTGTATTGGAGGCCAGTTGAAGTGGGTTCAAACTCAAATGCTTGCTGCATGGCCCTGGACACATTATCTAACTTCCCAGATTCTGTATCTGTACACCTGGGAAACATGTCTATTTCACTCAGGACTGTATATAAATTGCTTAGCCAATACCTGGGTGCCAAGTAGATGCTAAGTAATTAGCCTTCCCTTTACTCTTTTCAAATTCCTCAAAATTGTAGATCAGTTTTCCCCGGTTAGTGATTAGAAGATAGTTTCAGTTGATTAGAGTCTACTAAAAGAAATGAGGTCAAGTAATCCTAAAGATCAGATTAATTTTTAAAAGTACTTTATTGTCAATAAGTTATTGACAAAAAGTTTGAACTTATTGCTTCAGATTACATTATATTGATTATTTGGAGTAAAACAACAACTAATATTTAGACTTTCACTTATAGAGTGAAAAATGAAGTATTTTATCTGTTTCTAGTCATTTTTAAAATAATAAAAACAGTAATTAACTATGCCTCATCATTACAAAAGGGCCATCTGATTGCTCTGTAGCAGAAGCAACCAAGAAAATAAGGGCAGAGAAAGGAAGACGATCATAAATAGTTGTGATTCACAGTTTTAGACATTTAGAAAGTTAAAGAAAGGAATAAAAAGAGAATTGGATAAAGGTAGTCAAAAAGTTATAATATAAATAAGTACTAGGAATATAGTTACAACATGAGACTCCAGTTGCACTGCCGTATGTTATATTTGAAAGTTGTCCAGAAAGTAAATCCTAAGAGTTCTCATCACAAGGGAAAAAAGCTTTTTTGAGGGATATCTACATGAGATCATGGATGTTAACTAAACTTATTGTGTTAATCATTTCACAATATTTGTAAGTAAATTTTTTTAAAAAACTTAGTGCTGTATGTTAACTATATCTCAATAAAACTGGGGGAAAAGGAAAATTTAAGTTATTTATTCATACATGGAAAATCAAAGTTCTTCAGCCATGTGATAACAAACTTAGGTCTATGAGATCTGAACCTATAGGCCCAGAGCATCTTTCTTGTAGAGTTTGGCAGAGCTTGATTTGTTGGTATTCTCTCTATAAACAGTCCACATCAGTGGGGTATATGAATTCACTGTAGTAATAAGTAGACTGAAAGTATTAGCCGCTCAGTTGTGTCCAACTCTTTGTGACTCTATGGACTGTAGCCTGCAAGGCTCCTCTCTCCATGGGGTTCTCCAGGCAAGAATACTGGAGTGGGTAGCCATTTTCTTCTCCAGGGGATCTTCCCAACCCAGGGATCGAACCTGGATCTCCCACATTGCAGGTAGATTCTTTACCATCTGAGCCTAATAAAATCAGGGGTAAATAATCATTCCCGTAGAGAATTGGTCAGTGTTTTCATTTTTGTTGTTTTGTTTGATTGGTTGGTTCACAAGAAAAGAAAGCATGTGGAAAGGGTTCTAGAGGGTTTGAGGGAGAAGGCTTTCCCCTTGTCTTTCTGCTGCAGCCCTCCCCACATGGAGAGCAGAGAAAAGCCAATTCAGTGACAAGGAAAGGTTTAATGAACTTCTCAGAATACCCCACCACTGCCTGAATTAACCAAATGTGCACCAAGCTGATAATAGAAAAACTACCAGGTTCGACTTTGAGAGGCCTTGGTTCTTGGCCCCCCGAGTGTAAAACAGTTCCTTTCCCCCACAACACAATTTCTTTCCTGAGAATGTTTTCAGTGGGAGATAATGCGGAGAAGGTGTACAATACCACAGGCTGTCAAAGAAGCGAAGCCGGGGTCTCTTCTAGTGGGTGGTAGGTAAGAATTACTAATCCAATCTGCTTGAGTTAACTCAAAACAAGGATTAGTGTAAAGTTCCAGAATATGTTAATCTTCCTTTATAGAAGTAAACTTCAGGCTGCCACCAACCCCCTGGTTTATAGTTCCTGGGAACAATGAGCCAATTAAACTTGAGAGGGAAAAAGGATCTTGCCCAAGTTTACTGATTGTTACCTAATACTTTGAGTCGCTTTGATTCTTGATTATTTGGCTTTGTGTCTCAGACACAGGAAATAAAACATCATTTATTATTCATTAGAATGTCCCTAAGTACAGTATACCTCCTAATTAAACACATACTATTGTGAGCTGGTATTTTTCATCTCCTGCCTTATTAAAGAGGCAGTTTAAAATGGCTTTTGTATATAGCTGATATTGCTTTGCCAAATACGTCCATCAATATTAATATACTTTTTTTCGAAAATATATTTAGAGCTTACATGATTAGTGAGTGGAACAAATTGTAAGTTATTTGGATTCAGACCCACTTGGTAGAGATTTTCAAATAGACTCTTATTTTCAGATTAAAAACATCATATGAAAGACTAGAAAATTATCACCCCTTCTCCCTAACACTCTGACACTGTTATGTGAGGGATTTTTTCCATCTAAACTAAAATTGTTGACACTAAATTAATTTTAAAAAGGGTTTGGTATCCAAAAACATTTTGAAAATACTTTTGTTTGTTTTCTGTAAGTAATGATTGGCTTATGTTATTGAAATGTAGGATAAGGAATAGATGTTGTAAAATATCAATTACTTTGATCATTAGCAGTCAGATAGTTGTTTAGAAAATAAACCAATAACTAAGTAACGACAACCAATACTTGCTAGACGCTTGCTAGGTTCAAAGCACTTTACATGTGTTTCCTTTCTTACATGATTCATATTAATCTTACAGTTTAAAATTACTTTGAAGTTTGAACTGTATGTACTCACATAATTTCTCAAGTGATCTTCAGTTAGAGAATATGTTAATAAATTTTTATAACAAGTTTTTAAAAAAGCTTAAAACTAATTTCTTAACTAATGAAATTTGCAAGCAAGCAATTTTAGAATTCTATACCTTTCAAAAGATATTTTCATTAGGAATCAGATTTTAGGTGTCTGAATCATTTAAAACTCATTGTATTTAAACTGATTTATATTATTCAGGTTAAATAATGGCTTGATATCATTACTTGAATTTTATTTTCTACAACGAGCTTTCTTGTTTTGTTTGATTTTCAGCATCAGAAATTTAGAGAGATAAAACTCAAAAAAAAAAAATCCCTTAAGTTTAAAAATCTCAATTCTCTTTTCTCATCAGTGCCCATATGTGAACTCCCCACATGTCAACAGCAGCAAAGTCTCCCACAACTAGGCTGACGTGAATCAGTGTCAAGAACTTAGGCTTTGTGGTTAAGACAGCCTAGTAATATTCTCAAAGAATTAGAAACTATTTACCTTTCAAGTACATGAAAACTTGTGGGTTGTTTTTTTTTAATTTTTGGATTTTATTTGCAGTATCAATATGCAAATTTATTTATTATAAATTGAATCTCATTGCAATGAAAATGAAAAAGGCAATACTATTTCTTTAATATGGTTCACTAACCCTGTTCACACCGAGTTACTGACGCTCAGTAGGAGTTTGCCAACAGCAGTTCTACTCAACCCTTCATGATTATGGAGGATTTAATTATAATTGAAAATGTAAAAAGAAAAAAAAGAACAAAATATAATCCAAAAATCAATTTTCCATAGAATTTAATAACAGATAAAAGCTTAAAATTCTATAACTAACAAATGAAAAATGTCAGCGCTGGGAAATAAGGCTCTCTCAGCATCAGTCCTACACCTGTGTGGATGCTTCCTGACCTGGCTTCTTTCATACACTTCATGACAAAGGAATTGGTCTCACACTGAGGCATGGTAAATACATTATGAAATAAAGGCAGGCATTATAAACAATACAAACCATGTGAGATAAAGGCAAAAACAGGGCTGCAAAGAGACACAGTTTCTTCCTCTCTCACATTAAAGCAGAGATTCCTTGCATCTGTGGTCTCTAGTTTTTAGATTCCTCATCTTGCGCCTGCTGTGAAATGTATGGGGAATAGCCGTCAGTGGTGGCCCACAAAGTTAAAATAGCTTGCTAATGGTTTATCTCTCAGATGGTTCTTCTGTATCTGCCATCACACCAACAGAAAAATCTCAGGAGAGAGTAAGTGAGGTTTCCTTGTTTAGCTTGAATGCCCTCAGGAGGGGCTCATGAGTGTGGGCCTGCTCTCTGTTTTATACTTTATATAAAACCTCTTGATTCATTACAGTAAAACATTAGCATTTATTATTTGAAGTATGGTGTGTGTTTCTATTTTTTTGATGCAATAATCGATTATCTGAGAAAGTTGATGGTTTGGTTGTTTTTAAAAAGTGGACAGTGATAAAATATGGAGGTTTATGAAATGGTGTCACTTAACTCAGATAAAAAAGTCACTGCTAATGTTTCAAAGGAAGGATTTCCAAGTTGCAGGTGTATCCTACATATGGAACCCAGTTTTCCCAAAATCCTCCATCAGGATTTTGTTGGGAATGAAGAACTTGATGGTTCCCCAGCCAGGCCCCCTCACTAGGTTCTACTGCAAATAAATAACAGCCCCCTCCCCAGTGTCGTGGCTGTCCCCAGGGGAAGGGCCGGGGCCCATGTGCCTGGGCAGCTGAATCGTCACCCGGAGTCATGCTAGTAATAATGAAACTGTGCTATGGTGCTGCACTGAGGGGAGCAGCAGATCATTTGCTTGAAAAGGTGAGTTTTTAATTTAAACAAAAGCCTTGAAAAAGTAAAAGTGGGTCTTAAAGGCAGTTTAATCAGTCAGGCAAGAGACGTCTAATGAAGCTGCCAGACAGGTCTGCAGTCATGCTGTCTCTTTGGCCGTCGTGTTTACAGCTCCAGGAGTGAGATTAGCTCCGTATCTGAAGACACAAACTTGGTCAAAATTCCTTGTGTCTGGGATGGCTGTAAATTTTGAGAATTTGACAGATTATTTTATTGCCGTGATGACAGTTTGGAAAACTTGACACGTAAGACTTTAGTTCCTTGAGATCTCCCTTCTTTCCACTGGACCTAGAGAGCATTGTATCAATGCAATTGATACATATATACAATCAATATACATCTCTCTATATATTGATATATATTCAATCAATATATATCAATGCAATTATATACATATAATTGGTTTTAAAATTATGTTTATATAATAAAAAGATAAAATATGTGTATATATCTATATAAATATATCTATGTCTATCAAAATATTGCTAAATGGATTTTCACATTTTCTTCATATGTTATTTCATCCAGTACTTTCAAGGAAAAATTGTCATTTTGGCCTGTTCCTCAGCTAAAAGTTCTTTCCAAAGATTTTTTGGAAATCTTTGGAAATTGAGGAAAACTCTCTTATATGTCAGTGTGACCATATCATGTCACAGTTATTAATTAGTTTGTCTATAATTTGAATTTCCATTACATTGTACCTTTTGTTACCAGGGAAGATTTGAGTGTGAGTTTTGAAAAGGCCTTCCTCTGTTGGTCATATTTGCTAAATACTAGGGAATTTCAGTAAGTCAGTCTTCTGCTGCACTGGTATTCTTCGCATTGTTAAATCTTAATTCTCTTTTGAAATAAATCTTCACTGAGTGTTTAGTTGAAGACATGCAACATAACCTTTTTATTATTGGTTTTCACCAATCTTATTTAAAAAAATAATTACAGGAAAGGGAATTCTCACCCTGGAGAAAAAAATAATGGTTGTGAGGAGTTTTGTTTTTTTTTAATTTGTTGTATTTATTTGCTGAAAATGGCATGCAGTTGTACATAAACACTAATATTATCCACTTTGTTTCCTGTTAATAATCTAGGGAAGCCTCAGCCTAATCTCTCACTGATTTCATGCCAAAAGCACAAATGTATTGCTTTTGTTTTACTACATGTTTCATTCCATCGGTTGGAAGCCTAGTAAGTCAATATTTATCACATTTATAAATTGTGAATCACTAGGGGAAACATCATATGGGGGAAAAGCTTGAGCATCATTGACTGTTTTAAAGTGTGGGCTCTCTGGTGTTAATTTATTTCTTTTGAGCTAAAATAATGCCATTTGCATGCTTTTTCATTAAGAAAACTTTTTAAAAAAACTATGTGTTTTTCAAAGTTGTTCATTTGCCCCCAACCTCTCTATAATTGCCTTGTCATGATTATCATTTTCCTTTCACTGTTGCTTTCTATGGAAGCCCCAGGAAAGAGTTTCTAAAAATTAAATTTCATGCTTGCATGTGTTTCTGTGATCTGCAGCGTGTATGATCTCTGAGTGGAAAACTTCTCTAAAAATAAATGGATTACCCTTTTTACTACACTGTCTGATGTCTCTTCAACAGATAGCACTGCTTCCTGTGATCTCTAACCCACCACAATTGAAATGACAAGCGTTGAAATGGGAGCCTCACGGTGGCGCCCTCTACCTTTGCCGGCCACTTCTGCAGTAGGGAGCCAGAGGTTCACGCTGCAGAGCGCCGGTTCTCAAACTTGAATGAGCTGGACCCCTTTTAAATGCGGAAAAGCATCTTCATGCACTCCACAATATATCAGTGGAGTCCACTTTGGAAAACACCGGCTTAAAAGTAAGGATCTTATTCTACATCAATGCCTTTAAATTGAGAATTTTAACGGCAAAGTAAAGTTCTGTCTTGATAACTACTAAAAAGTTAATTTTTTACATCTTTCCTGTTATTTAAATAAAACAATGAAAAGTATTTTCAACATTTTGAAAAGTAAAAGTCTCAGAACCCCGAGAACATGTCCATGGACCACTATTCGAAAACCTCTTTTTCCTTTTGCAAGGACTTGCATCACTTGCTGGCAGAAGAAGGGCATTTGACCTTTCATAAACTGCTCTGTAAATATCATCCACTGCTTAGTTTGTGAAAGACTAATGTGTTTCCACTAACAAAACTGTCTTTCCAGGGTTGCTGCTTCCTAGAATACCACTTGTTTTCCTATTGCACGTTCTATTGCTGGTGTTTTTTTTTTAAAGGCAACTAAATTTGTCCAAAGGATTGCCATTTGAGGCAATCCAAGGAATTTTAATCATGAACCAATGAGAAAGTCGAAGTCTCTAATGGGGAAAACATTGTAACACAGTAGCAGACCTCAAAAATAGGGACCAAGTACATTTTCTAATATTTGATACTTTAACAAGAGAATCAACTGTATTCGTTTATAAAAACGTTTTCAAGCAAATGTTAAAAATAAGTATTTCTTATGTGATAACAGTTCCTATATTAAGTAATATTGACAAGTAATAGTTGGCTTTTCTCTCCTCAAGGCAATCAACAAGTTGGACTTTCTTATGACTAAATGATGTCACTGAAGGATCTGTTCTCTCAAAGTGAAAGTGAAATCGCTCAGTCATGTCCGATTCTTTGCAACCCCGTGGACTGTAGCCTACCAGGCTCCTCTGTCCACAGGATTGTCCGGGCAATAGTACTGGAGTGGATTGCCATTTCCTTCTCCAGGGGATCTTCCCGACCCAGGGATCGAACCCGGGTCTCCAGCATTGTAGACAGAAGCTTTACCGTTCTATCAAAGAGGTTAAATTATTCAATACAAAGGAATGGTGAAGAGATGAAGATTAGAATTTTGGCATCCCCATAACCTAACTTATCTGCTTTTGTTTGTAGTAGAGGAAGGAGACAAACCAACTAACAGACCTACTAATAAATGAGTTGTGAATCACAGTCTTAGGGCCACATTGCTCAAAGGTACTAGGAGCTCCTTGGGTCCTTTACAGTTCTTGGAATTCTACAGCAATAAGCTCACAGCTGGATGGCATCACTGACTCGATGGACGTGAGTCTGAGTGAACTCTGGGAGTTGGTGATGGACAGGGAGGCCTGGTGTGCTGCGATTCATGGGGTCGCAAAGAGTCGGACACGATTGAGCGACTGAACTGAACTGAAGCTCACAGCCACAGGTGTGGCTAGCACTGTTGTCTATCTCTGAGCCAACTCACTCACCTCAAAAACAAATACTTATGGTGACTCATATGTCACTGTGGGAACGTACCATGAAAGCAACAGAAAGGAAAGTAGTAAACATGTCATATGATAAGCACATGCTATGATGCATAGCTTCAGCTTTTCAATAGCTGGGTTTTATAACAGTAACCACAACATGAATGGCTTTGGGAAAGAGAACAAATAAGGTCAACATGGAGACTGAAAGAATCCATCAGTCAAATGGTCTTCTTTTCAAAGCATAGCTATCTGTGTGGGGCTCGAGTTAAGAGCTTGGCACCCGAAGACTGCTCATCCTAGTAGCTTCAAAGATAAAAATCAAACTATTAGGTCTGGATTGAAACTCATGTTGATGGTCAATGAAGTTTTGTAAGTGAATTCTTTGTTATGAAACTTAGGAAAGAAATTTTAATTAACCTGGTATTTAATCAGGCTGCATGTTATAGATGATCCCAAGTAATCTGTCATAAAAGCCTAAAAATTAGGAGCCTCATTTCCTAAGAGCCTCAATATGCCCCTTGTGAAAGAATAAGTACTGATTCTTTTATGCAGTTATTTGCTGGGCTTAAAATACTACATCAAAAATATTTTACAGTTTTTATATGAAATTAAAATTATCTCCTCAGTGTACCATAATGTTATTCTTAAAAAAAATTAACCCCTTAGCTATTTCTTTCAGTTTAAAAGTATAATGCCATTGGGCTAGTATTATCTTATTAAACCAGAATGTTGTAGCTGAGGATAGGTATTTTGTTTTGTCTTCTCATGTATCCTCAGCAGCACCTGACATATAGGAGCTCAATAAATAGCTGTTGAATGCATGAGTGAATTCTGTGCTAAGCTGATAAAATATTATATTTTAGTTATATAATAATGTGAAGACTATAATTATGGTTGTCACAATAAAAACAGAACTTGCCTTTTGATGTTTATATCCCCCTAAATATGGACAGGGAGTCCCTAGCCCGTCTTTTTGAAATATTTATTTATCTATTTAGGTTGTGTCAGGTCTTAGTTGCAGAGCCTGGTGGCATGCAGGCTTCTCTAGTTGTGGAGCGCAGGCTCCAGAATGTGTGGGCTCTGTAGCTGGGGCATGGCACACAAGCTTAGTTGCCCCATAGTGTGTGGAATCTTCCCAGACTAGGGATCGAACCAACGTCCCCTGCATTGCAAGGCAGATTCTTAACCACTGAACCACCAGGGAAGTCCCCTAGCCTTTTAATGTTGTTGCATCTAACAGAAAAAGTGATTCTTCTCCTGCCTTGGATAACTTTCTGCTTTCAAAAACGATCTTATTTAAATGAATGCTCATCAGGGAAATGTCTGTTTTTAAGTAATTCTTAAGGAATTCCTTTAGTTTTTATGATTGCTGCTTTGATCCGTTCCATAATATGTATGTTTGCATGTGAAATTGGGAGTACAGTTCTACCTATGATCTACAGGAGCAAAGTGCAGTATATATTTGATGTGGAAGAGCTCCAGCTTGTATGTAATATGCTATCTACATAACATTAGTCTGTAGGTACATGTGGAAGTGAGCTGGCAAAAATTAAAAGCTCTACAAGATGTCTAGGGAAGAATCATCTTAATTCTTTCAGAAATTCACTCTATGAAATCTTAGCACTCAAGTATTTCCAATTGTTCATTTTTCTGTCAAATAGAAAAGCACATATACTAGGGGCAAAAGAATTATTGTCAGTGCTTAAAATTTTTGACAGTGCAGTCCAGGTAGAGGAGAGACATTTCATCAACAAGTATTTTTAAGTGTACACTGTGCCAAGATCTGTATAAGGTACTTTAGAAATTCAAAACAGAGGGCAATTAAAAGATCTGCCTTAAGACACCTGTAGTAATTGAATTCAATTCTCCTGTAGGAGAATTGAAGCACACGTGCATGTGTATGTGTGTGTGTACACACAGACACACACAAATTAATAAGAGAATAATTAAAAACAACACATGAATAATAATAATTGCAAGATGGCGAGATTAAAAGCTTATATAGAAATCCACGAGTACAAAGTGCTTTCTGAGAGTGGAATTCGTCAGGAAAAGCCCTCTGAAGTAGTGGGATTTGAAGAGCTCTTGATAAATGCAATATTTTATGTTGCTTTTTATTCAACAAATGTTTGTGAAGTAAGTGCCTCTGTGGGCTGGATCCTGGGTCTATGAACATCCAGGATGATAGGATGAATGAGACAAGGTCATAGTCCCAAGTTTTAATGTTCATTTTTGACCCTAACCTTTTCTGTGTTCTGTATCATATTAGAATTTTCACTTGACAATTTCTAGATCTAAGGACAGATGTTGACTTTCCTGTCACTGCATAAGCAGGGAGAATTAAAAGAGCAACAAAGTCTGCTATCTAAGGTGTATCATTAGAGCTAATGTAGAATAGACAGCCCAAAATTCTGTACCAATAAGGAGCACGGTGAACATCTCAAGCTCACATGGACTTCTCAAACTCGTCCAGCAGTTTGGCCTATTCTGTCAAAAAAAGTATTCAGATCAGCCATTTGCCATTTTGCTTACAAAAGAGTTTCTACATCTCCAGCCCAGACCCTCAACTCAAAGTGTCCAAAACTGTATTCATCACTTCTCCCCAGAGTGACCCTCTCTTCACTCACCACATGCACCTTCTATGTTCAGTGAGTGTGACCCCTCCTACCTGGCCGTCCATGACCAAAGTCTAGGGATCACCCTCGATTCTCTCCATACTCAGTCACTCCTGTCCATTCAAGTGCCTTAATGTCCCAGGAACATTTGCCCTTATTCCCACCCCTATTTACCTTCTCTCAGGCCCTTGTCTGTTTCCATCTGGGTTTTAACACGCCATCTTAGTTAATACTCAAACAGTCCCATTTTCCAGAAGAAAAAACGGAAGCTTAGTTAGATTAAGTAACTGGTACTTGTGGTGACAGTTGTTGGTACCAGGATTTGAACCACACATCATGCTTTGCTACACAAAATGAGGTCTATTCTCTGAAAGTGTGGTCCAGAGACCTGCAACATCGCATTACTGGGGGCCTTGCTAGAAATACTGAATCTCGAATCTCGGGGCCAGAGATGCTGATCAGAATTGGCATGTAACACAATGCTCGGGTGATCCACGAAAGCCCTGCTTTTGAAGCCCTGAGGAAGGCCAGCTGCTGAGCATGGTGTGCAGATCACTAACCCCGAGGCTTACCTTCAAGTCCCTGTTCTTTAATTCCCTCTCAGACGGATGTATCCGTAGTTTGAGGTGAGAATTTTTCCCTTAAGACAGGAGCACTTCTAACCAATGGCAATGCATCTGGTACAGCTCAAGAAGTCTTTGGGGACACATGGAAAGAGAAGTGGGGACCTGGCCTCACAGCTGTGACTATCCTCTCGCTCTAGGATGCCGGCTCCATGGTTGGACACAGTCTCTACCTATTCAAACAGGAGAAGCTATGTGTCAAGAAGTTTCCGAGAGGCTCACTGATGTGGAGGGAAAACATCGTCCCTCCCATCTTTTTTGTGCTGCCTGGTGCCTGAGCCACACTCATTTATAGTCATGAAAATCAGAGGTGGAGAACAGCGAAGGCTCCGGTGCGTAGATGTGATCACAAGACCCAAGAATTCCTAGCTCTTATGCTCTGGCTCTAGCAACGGGACCACACACGTGAAATCATCTTTTGTAGTGATTATTGAGTCCGCCCTTACAAAAACCTTGCCCTGGGAACCCTTGTCTCCGTTTCTGAGGCCGTGCACGTGGAGGAAATCATGAATGCCACCTCGTCTGCTCGTGGATGGGAGATTTGCCTTCTGTATTTGCACTGACATCTATAGCCTGAGTTACTCTTCTTTGATGCCTCGGAACTATATCCAAAGACAGCGATTGTCTTACTGCTTATGTAAGAAAATCCTTATTTTGGCTTTGAAATCAACACAGAAGTGCTAAAGAGCAATATTGAGGAGTCTGGGGAGAGAACCAGAAGTCTGGAGAAAATGTGAATGAGTTTCTTTTTTTTTTTTTAAAGGCAGACTTAGTGGAAATTTATAGCACTGAATCCAATCCCATTAAAACGGGTTGTAAAAAAAATAAAGTTTCCATGCTGCTAAGCTGCTTTTATGTGGCAGTGGCATCTCGGCAGGCGGCGTATATGTTTGTGATGCTTCGGTTCCAAATCAAGCTGGTGCAAAGGTAGTCCTCAGATCTGCGGTCTGCAGTCAGGAGTCTTCCGAGAGAAACACCCGCCAACTCAATCTCTCTCTGACTAAGAGACACTGGAGTCCTCGAACGGGAAAAAGGAAAAGTTTAATCAAGCACAGTTTCATAAATACCTGCGACTCATTGTGAAGCCCACGCTGCAGAAAACTGCCAGCAGGGAACATATGATGCTGACCTAGTTTGCCGGAACAAAGACAGGATTTACTTTTTCGGTTGTTGGGAATTTCTCTTCTTTATTAAGGGAGAGGAATTTAATGAACATTAGCTCTTAAGGAAACCAGGGGCAGATAAGGGAGGGTGGAGTTGGGTCTCCTTTATCCTCTATCTTCCCTGCCTGGCCCAGCCACCAGGCTTCAGCCGCAACCTTCAAAACCCTTATCTGTCCACTGAAGTGGCAGACTTCTTTAACCTCTGACCTAAATTGTGTTTGAACCTTCATCTTGAGGAAGCAAAGTTTTGAACATTAAGCCACTAAGGACTTCAAAAGCCCCTGGATTTCTGTCCTGTTCTTCAGCAAGAATCTCAATACCCTTGTCTTTGACCAGCAAATAGCGTGGAACCTGCTCAACCCCGTTCTAGTAGTGATATGCTTGGTGAAGCGTTAGCGTCAGGAGGGGGTATTTATTTTCTTTGTTTGTTTGGTTGGTTTCTTATTTCTAGTCACAGAATAAATGTGAACGTAGCTTAAGGAAGACTTTCATTTCTACCTCCCTGCAAGAACCGATGTCATATAAAAAATAAGTCCTGTTAGTATGTTAGGATCTAAATTTTAGAAAGTCCAAAAGTTAAAATATATCATACTCTCTTTAGAACAGCTTGCATTGAAAACAACAATGCCTATTTTCATGGACTGCCCTCTGTATTCCCAATGAAATTCATGGGAGATTTGCACTTAACCATAAGCAACATCCTGATGAAGATATGCCTCAAAGAGAATATCAGAAGGCAAAGTAAGTCTGAGAGGATTAACAGCAGAATAAAGCCCAGATTAAATCAAATAACCAAAGAAAAATTAGTAGAAGAACAAGAAAGGTTTTAATGTTTGTAAGAGGGAAATGCTGACCTTGGAGCATTGAAAAAGGAGGGCTACCCAGTAATCTTAAATCCAAGTCCAAAACTAATTCTGATTTTTACTTGTAACTCTTCTGACTTGCTCTTTAAAAAAATAATTTACATTAGTTTTATTTGTCCTGTCAGTTAGAGGAACTAAGGCTGCCAAAACACTGTCATTTCTTATAACTGATTACTCCCCCCTTCCCATGGCTGTCATATGTGTCTCGAGTGCATTTGTCTTTGGAATGTTGTTCCTTTATTGCCTTTTGTGGGACCTGTCTTACTCTGGCATTTTTACCGTGGTAGACACATTGCTATATTACAGTAGGCCAAAGGTCATCTACACAGCCATCAATTCTAAGAATGATTTTTTGGTTAATAAAACTAATTTTCTTAGCTGAGGGCTGCTTGCTGTGAGAAGGATTTATATCACCAGGTCATATTTTCCAGAAAGTGGTAGAATGCCAATCATTAAACTATAATTTATGATGGTCTAGTTGTTTGTCCAAAACCAAATTTTCCTTTTTTTAACATGCAAATTTTGACCACAATAGGAAATTTGAGGTTATATGTGAAGTGTCATTGATGAAACAAATATATGGTCTGGGAACATGCATAATAAGTATTATTTTTCTTCTGGCTCAGAAAGTACCTAGGCAGAGAGAACAGAGGGGGAAGTGCTGATTAAGAACCTGGATTTGTAGCCACAGAAATGTGGAACAGAAAACTGTCTTAGCCATCTGCACTGATCTTAGAGAAATTCACTTCTCTTAGCCTAGGCATTTCCATCGGTAGAATGGGCATGACAATAATACCCACCTACTAGATTTACTTGGAGGATGAAATAGAATTGCCTCAAAAGTACTTGATACTGTAAATTGAATCAGTCTAGCTAGGCTGCTTACACTGCATAACAAACAGTCCCATGTAGTCACAGATTTGAATAACTAAATATTTCTTATTTATGCTACATGCCCACTGTTGGTTGGTGAGGTGGGGGCTCCGCCTGTGATAGCCATTCAAAGGTCCAGGTGATGGAGTGGTGGCTATCTTGGACTTTGTTGGTCACACGCAAAGGGCAAAAGAGCTCTAAGGGTTTCATGGCAGCAATAATGGGCTCAGTGTAGAAGTGACATACTTCTCTTCACATTCATGGGTCAGTATCAGGCCTATGACCTTGCCTACTCACAAAGGGGTCAGGAAGGCATGTACTTAAGAGGCAGGGAACTGGAAACATCTGGTGAACAGCACTAATGGCTACCACAAAATGTTTTATATACATACATACCTGTATGTGTATACACAAAAGCATATATGTATTATGTGTGTGTGTGTGGAGAGAGTGAGAGAGAGCACTCAATTCTCTTTTTCTGCAGGTGAAGTAGGGAGTTACTCCAGGATATCAGTATCCAATTAAGGTGCCATCACATCCGTGTTACCAGACAAGCCACATGTGGGAGTGTCCACCCCACTAAATGTCCCAGGCAAGGTAAGGAAAAGAGTGGGATCAAAAAGGGCACAATGCATCTGAGCCTGTTTTCAAGGAGAGTTTCCCTAATTTTACAAGGATGAAACCCTCCCATCATTTCTGCTAGATATTCAGAGGGACAGTTTTATGTGAGACAATCTTTTCTCAGTAAGTCTATGCAGCACACTTAAAATAACTCACAAGAAAGAGAAGAGTTTGTATGGGTGACCTTATTCAGCAGCCGAAGTGCCCCATAGAGTGGCAGCTATGGGTAACAGGACACTCAGCTGTCGTCAGGGGGCTGGAGCAAAACCCGCATCTGGTGTGACACTGGGCTAGTCACTAGCTCTCAGAGCCTCTGTGTCCTTACAGGAGAAGCAAGGATAAGACCTGCTCAGTAGGAGGTTAGGGTCTCAGAGCTCAGATGAGCTGATGGGGAGAACTCTGGAAGCACATGGCAGAGCCAGGAGCACATAATAGCTATCAACGGCCCTCCTCCCTTCTTTCCTCCCTTCCTTCCATCCCTCTTTCCTTCCTACCTCCACCCTCCAGGGATCCCAGATCCTTCCTCTCTGAGCTCTTTAGAAAGTCAGCATTCCTCAGTTCTATTCATAGCATCATTTTCAGAAGTGGAGTCTCACAAATGAACTGTGCTCTGTTGGTGGCGATGTGCACAGTGGGCTAAAATGCCCAGGGCCTCCCCAGCAGGCTCAGGGGAAAGCTCTCTGAGTATTCCTGGGCTCTCCCTGTGGGTCAGAGTTGCATCCCAACACAGCTGGTGGGGCGGAACCATTCAGGGAGGCCCTGGCTAACTGGTAAGCCTCCACCCTAAGAACCCGCTGCACTGTCCTTCCCCCAGCAGAGCCACTTCCCCTTGAGGCCCAAGGGCCTCCTAGAACTGGGCGCTTGGCAGAGAGAGCCTTGGGCTAGAAGGCAAGACCTGGGTTCTGGTCCTGCCTTGGCTGCTGAATGACCTCATTCCATCCACTTAACCTCTCTGGTCCTCAGTTTCCTTTTGTGCAAAATATGGGATCTGAATTCTATTGGCAGCATTCGAACTTTTCCCCCTTCTTTTTCAGAGCCAAGGGCAATTCTATAGTCTTCAGGGTAAAACAAAGACCAGCGGAGTCGCTCCTTCTGACTTAACGCATGTTCTCACTCTTCTCCAAGCCTCCTCAGCCCCCTGACTCCTTCCCATTGGCCTCTAGGGCCTGAAAGTCTGGGAACACTCACCTCCTATGTGGAGACTTACGAGCCTTCATTAGGATGTGAGAGCGCTAGCACATTAATCCATTGCCCCTTTTGTGGGAATTGACTAATCATGCTGCCTTCAGCCACCTCTGCAGAACTTGGGGAACAGAAGATAGAAAAGATCAGAGAGAAACAACTGCCGCAGCTGCTCCCTGGAGCCCCAGGGCGGGAGCAGGATGAGAGCAGCTTCCCCCAGAGTCTCACTGTGTCAGGGTGATATCAAGGCCTCATTCTCAAGGATCAGGGAGTTACGAGAGAGGAGGCCTCTGGTGACGTTCATCCACCACAGCGTTGCCTGTAGCCAACCCTTCCTTTACTGATGGGAAGGGAAGCAGTTGTTTTACGTCCCTAAATAGTGGAAACAATGTCAGACTTTATTTTGGGGGGCTCCAAAATCACTGCAGATGGTGACTGCAGCCATGAAATTAAAAGACGCTTACTCCTTGGAAGGAAACTTATGACCAACCTAGATAGCATATTGAAAAGCAGAGACATTACTTTGCCAACAAAGGTCCATCTAGTCAAGGCTATGGTTTTTCCAGTGGTCATGTATGGATGTGAGAGTTGGACTGTGAAGAAGGCTGAGCGCCGAAGAATTGATGCTTTTGAACTGTGATGTTGGAGAAGACTCTTGAGAGTCCCTTGGACTTCAAGGAGATCCAACCAGTCCATTGTAAAGGAGATCAGCCCTGGGATTTCTTTGGAAGGAATGATGCTAAAGCTGAAACTCCAGTACTTTGGCCACCTCACGCAAAGAGTTGACTCATTGGAAAAGACTCTGATGCTGAGAGGGATTGGGGGCAGGAGGAAAAGGGGATGACAGAGGATGAGATGGCTGGATGGCATCACTGACTCGATGGGCGAGAGTTTGAGTGAACTCCGGGAGATGGTGATAGACAGGGAGGCCTGGTGTGTTGCGGTTCATGGGGTAGCAAAGAGTCGGACAAACTGAGTGACTGAACTGAACTGAAACATCACTCCTAACAAGGTAGGAGGAAAGCAATAGAAATGTTGCCTAATTTGTAGCAGAGAGCAGGTGGCCTCAGTAAATACCAAATGTATACTGAGCAGGGGCCTTCTGAGCAGGAACTGTTACTTCCTCTCCACTCTATAAGGTCACCTCTTCTTTGCTTTCCTGCAGGAAGCAGCCTGAGGAGGTGACAGGCAGCTGGATGCCGCACAAAGCAACTGTCAACACTCAAAAGCTAAGATCATGCAACAACAACAATGTCTGTCATAGCTTTTCTTCCATGGAGCAAGCATCTTTCAATTTCATGGGTGCAGTCACCATCTGCAGTGATTTTGGAGCCCAAGAAAATAAAGTCTGTCACTCTTTCCCCATCTATTTACCATGAAGTGATGGGACTGGATGCTATGATCTTAGTTTTTTAAATGTCAAGTTTTAAGCCAGCTTTTTCACTCTCCTCTTTCACTTTCATCAAGAGGTTCTTTAGTTCCTCTTCATTTTCTGCCACAAGGGTGGTGTCATCTGCATATCTGAGATTATTGCTGTTTCTCCCGGCAATCTTGATTCCAGCCTGTGTTTCATTCAGCCTGGCATTTCACATGATGTCCTCTGCATATAAGTTAAATAAGCAGGGTGACAATATATAGCTTTGATGTACTCCTTTCCCAATCTGGAACCAGTCCGTTGTTCCGTGTCCAGTTCTAACTCTTGCTTCTTGACCTGTATACAGGTTTCGCAGGAGGCAGGTAAAAGTGAAAGTGAGAGTTGCTCAGTCATGTCCGACTCTTTGCAACCCATGGAGTTCTACAGGCCAGAATACTGGAGTGGGTAGCCGTTCCCTTCTGCAGGGGATCTTCCCAACCCAGGGATCAAAACCAGGTCTCCCGCATTGCAGGTAGATTCTTTATCATCTGAGCCATGAGGAAGGTAGGTAAGGTGTCTGGCATTCCCATCTCTTTAAGAATTTTCCATAGTTTGTTGTGATCCACACAGTTGAAGGCTTTGTGTAGTCAATGAAGTAGAAGTAGATGCTTTTCTGGAATTCTCTTGCTTTTTCTATGATCCAGCAGATGTTCGCAATTTGATCTCTGGTTCCTCTGCCTTTTCTAAATCCAGCTTGGACATCTGGAAGTTCTTGGTTCACATACTGTTGAAGTCAAGCTTGGAGGATTTTCAGCATGACCTTGCTAGCATATGACATGAGTGCAATTGTGTGGTAGAACATCTTTGGCATTGCCCTTCTTTGGTGTTGGAATGAAAACTGACCTTTTCCAGTCTCATGGGCACTGCTGAGTTTTCCAAATTTACTGGCATATTGCTGACAAACCTAGACAAATTTGCTGACAAACCTAGATAGTGTATTAAAAAGCAGAGACATCACTTTGTCAATAAAGTGATAGTCAAATTTATGGTTTTTCCACTAGTCATGTATGGATATGAGAGTTGGACCATAGAAAAGGTTGAATACCTAAGAATTGATGCTTTGGAATTATACTGCTGGAGTACACTCTTGAGAGTCACTTAGACAGCAAGGAAATCAAACCAGTCCATCCTAAAGAAAACCAATCCTGAATATTCATCAGAAGGACTGATGCTGAAACTGAAGCTCCAAAATTTTGGCCACCTGATGAGCAGAGCCAACTCATTGGAAAAGACCTTGATGCTGGAAAAGGTTGAGGGCAGGAGAAGAAGGGGATGACAAAGGATGAGATGGTTGGAGGGCATCACCAACTCAATGGACATGAGTTTGTGTGAACCCTGGGAGGTAGTGAAGGACAGGGAAGCCTGGTGTGCTGCAGTTCATGGGGTTACAAAGAGTCAGACATGACTGAGCAACTGAACAACAAAAATGAGAGGCTAATTTCTTTACAATATTGTGATGGCTTTTGCCATACATCAACATGAATCATCATTAGATATACACATGTCCCTGTCCTATTGAACGCCCCTTCCCACGTCCCTCCCCATCCCACTCCTCTAGGTCATCACGGAGCACTGGCTTTGGGTTGCCTGTGTCATACATCGAACTCCCACTGGCTGTTTTACGTATGGTAATGTATATGTTTCAGTGCTATTCTCTCATAATCATCCCACCCTCTCCTTCCCCCACTGTGTCCAAAATGTCTATGTCTCCTTTGCTGCTTTTGCTGGTTAAAAAAAAAACCAAAACTGAAATCAAACTGGCTTAGAACATAAAATTCAATGATGATTTCAGGCTACTGAAAAAAGTCTAGTATGGACTTTAGGCATGGTTTGATCAGGGCTTTGGGTCCAATTCTCTGAGTTCTTTCCTTTGTGTATTGGATTTACCCTCAGACCAATTTCCCTATCTTATTTATTTATTTAACAAATATTTATAGTGTACCTGCTGCATGCCAGGAGGTAGGTGGGACCACTCAAATAAGCAGGGAGTATGGGGTAAGAGTTTACTGTGGAATGAATGAATTCCATTTATCAAGTCTAAGATTTCTGTAGGTGGCCTACGAGGAGGTGTCTTCTAGGTGGTGAAATACATCAGTAAACAAAACTAAGTAAATATTCCTGCCCTTGTGGAGCAAACATTCAAATGAGGGAAGACACACATTTGAAATATCTATATCTACACACACACACACACACACACATAGTTATAAATGTGTGTATATATATGTGTGTGTGTATATACACACATGCAAATCATATATCATGTTACATGATGATGAAGTCTATGGCAAAAGAGAAAGATAGTACAGGGTAAAGAGGACTGGGTGTGTAGGAAGGGCTTTCATTTTTATAAGGTGGTCAGAGAAGACTTCACCAGGAAAATGGCATTTGAGCAAAGACGTGAGAATATGAGAGTGAGATATGTGATAGCTTGGGGAACGGTGTTTGTAAGAAACAAGCAGCATAAAGGTCCTCACTGGGAGTGGTGTGTTTGAAGATGAGAAATTCTCTTTCGAAGAATCTATCAGCAATCTAGCAGCAAAGACGTAAGCAGCATCAGAGAGGCCAATGTGGCTGGGGTGAAATAAGTAAAGGATTAGCAGTCAGAGGCTGGATCATGGAAGTAAAAGAGGACCAAGTCATACAGACCCACTGCAAGGGCTTTGCCTTTTCATCTGCAGCATGTTGAGTCAAAGAGTAAATGATCCAATCCAAGTTTAAGAGCATCTTGCCAGCTGCTGGGTTGAAAGTAGATTGCGAAGGAGCAAGAGTAGAATCCAGAAAACCAGTAAGAACCTCTTCATTACCTGAAAAATGTTTTCTACCCCATCACATCTTCCTAAAAGAATCAAACTTTCTTCAGGTAATCCAGACAAGAGATGATAATGGCTGGACGAGCAGTGGTGGAGGTAATGAGACATGGTGGGATTCTGGAAAGAGAATGAGTGTAGGGCTAACAGGATTTCCTAACAGATTGGATATGGGAGATGATAGAAGTGTTAGGAATGACTCCCAGATTTTTGTTGTAAGCCATTATCTGAGATGGAGAAGGCTGTGGATAGAGCAGGTAAGGGAAGGAAGATCCAGGCTTGAGTTTCAGACACACTGAATTTTAGAAGTCCACCAACATCCATGTGTAGATGTTGAGTAGGCAGAGGGACCTGAGTTTGCATTTGGGAGCGGAGTCTGGACTGGCGATAACATCTTTCAGCATTGTCAGCATAGAGGTAATATTCAAAGACGTAAGACTGTACGGATCTCCAACAAAGCAAGGGTAGGTAATAAGAGAAGATCAAGGACTGAGCCATGGGGGCTCAAAACTAAAAGGACTGGGAGAAGAGGGGAACCAGTGAAGGTGACTAATGAGACTTGTAATAGAAAATGGGAGGAAGGGTGGATGCCTACTGAACCAGTTTAGGTTCCTTGAACCAGGCTCTATAGCCAATGAAAATAATAGCATCCATTTTTGAGCTAATCACTCAAAAAGGGTCTCAGATTGTGCTGAGTGGCTGACATGTATGAAGATTCTCCCCTAGAACCTAAATGGAGGGTCAATTATTTATAATCCCATCCAAAAGGAAAACTGAATATTGGGAAACAACAGTAAAGAGAATCTATCATCTTTCTACACATCCTCTTGGAGAAATAAATCGTTTCTTCTCATGCACCCTTGGAACCTTTCCTTCAGACAGCTTTACATGGTTGGCTCTCTATTTACTGATTTATTCTCTGATTGTTAGCTCCTTGAAGAGGAACTCTTACTCATCTTTGAAGCCCAGGGCTTAGTCCTGGTGAATATTTGTTGAAGTGAGTTAAATGTGAGCATGTGAAAGTGTGTGGATTTTTGGTCTTTCTGTGGAGTCTCCTGGGTTATCTGAAGCCTTAAGGTTAAAAGGAAAAAATTGAAAAATCTTAGACTAGTTTGATCCATCTGTTATATAGACCACACAGAACTTCTCCTGACTCAAAATTTCTTTTATGAAGCTATTTCTTAATAATTGTGGCTGCAAAGCAGTTCTTTTTTTAAAAAAAATTTATTAATTTTTCTAATTGAAGGATAATTGCTTTACAGAATTTTGTTGTTTTCTGTCAAACATCAACATGAATCAGCCATAAGTACACCCATGTCCCCTCCCTCCCGAAACTCTCTCCCATCTCCCTCCCCATTCTACCCCTCTAGGTTGATTCAGAGCCCCTGTTTGAGTTCCTGAGTCATACAGCAAATTCCCATTGGCTATCTATTTTACATATGGTAATGTAAGTTTCCATGTTACTCTCTCCATACATCTCACCCTCTTTCTCCTCCCCTCTCCCCATGTCCGTAAGTCAGTTCACTATGTCTGTTTCTCCACTGTTGCCCTACAAGTAAATTCATCAGTCCCATCTTTCTAGATTCCATATATATGCATTGCTGTTGCTGTTGCTGTTGCTGCATCGCTTTAGTCGTGTCCGACTCTGTGCGACCCCATAGACGGCACCCACCAGGCTTCCCGTCCCTGGGATTCTCCAGGCAAGAACACTGGAGTGGGTTGCCATTTCCTTCTCCAATGCATGAAAGTGAAAAGTGCAAGTGAAGTCGCTCAGTCATGTCCAACTCTTAGCGACCCCATGGACTGCAGCCTACCAGACTCCTCCATCCATGGGATTTTCTAGGCAAGAGTACTAAAGTGGGGTGCCATTGCTTTCTCCAATATATGCATTAGTATACTATATTTATCCTTCTCTTTTTGATTTACTGTTTACCATAGCTAGAACATGGAACCAACCTAAATGTCCATCAACAGATGAATGGATAAAGAAGATATGGTACATATATACAATGGAATACTACTCAGAATGCATTTGAGTCAGTTCTAATGAGGTAGATGAACCTACAGCCTATTACACAGAGTAAAGTAAATCAAAAAGAGAAGGATAAATATAGTATACTATATGCATTAGTGTATATATATATATACACTATATACTACATATACCATATATATATACTATATATACTATATACTATATATATACACTATATACTATATATACTATATATATATATATATAGAGAGAGAGAGAGTATATATATACTCTCTCTATATATACTATATAGTATATAAACTATATAGTATACTCTATATATATACTCTATATATATATACTATATAGTATATACTATATAGTATACTCTATATATATACTCTATACTCTCTCTATATATATATACTATATAGTATACTCTATATATATACTCTATACTCTCTCTATATATACCATATAGTATATATACTATATAGTATACTCTATATATATACTCTCTATATATACTACTATATATACTATATAGTATATATATACTATATATACTAAATGCATTAGTATATATATAGTATATATATACTATATGCATTAGTATACTATATTTATCCTTATCCTTCTCTTTTTGATTTACTTTACTCTGTGTAATAGGCTGTAAGTTCATCTACCTCATTAGAACTGACTCAAATGCATTCTGAGTAGTATTCCATTGTATATATGTACCATATCTTCTTTATCCATTCATCTGTTGATGGACATTTAGGTTGGTTCCATGTTCTAGATATTGTAAACAGTGCTGCAATGAACATTGGGTTACATGTGTATTTTTCAATTTTGGTTTCCTCAGGGTCATCAGTTCAGTTCAGTCGTTCAGTCGTGTCCAACTGTTTGCAACCCCACGAATCGCAGCACGCCAGGCCTCCCTGTCCATCACTAACTCCCGGAGTTTACCCAAACTCACGTCCATCGAGTCAGTGATGCCATCCAGCCATCTCATCCTCTGTTGTCCCCTTCTTCTCCTGCCCCTAATCCCTCCCAGCATCAGGGTCTTTTCCAATGAGTCAACTCTTCGCATGAGGTAGCCAGAGTATTGGAGTTTCAGCTTCAGCATCAATCCTTCCAAAGAACACCTAGGACTGATCTCCTTTACGATGGACTGGTTGGATCTCCTTGCAGTCCAAGGGACTCTCAAGAGTCTTCTCCAACACCACAGTTCAAAAGCATCAATTCTTCGGCACTCAGCCTTCTTCACAGTCCAACTCTCACATCCATACATGACCACTGGAAAAACCATAGCCTTGACTAGACGGACCTTTGCTGGTAAAGTAATGTCTCTGCTTTTGAATATGCTATCTAGGTTGGTCATAACTTTCCTTCCAAGAAGTAAGCATCTTTTAATTTCATGGCTGCAATCACCATCTGCAGTGATTTTGGAGCCCCCCAAAATAAAGCCTGACACTGTTTCCACTGTTTCCCCAACTATTTGCCATGAAGTGATGGGAGCAGATGACATGATCTTCGTTTTCTGAATGTTGAGCTTTAAGCCAACTTTTTCACTCTCCTTTTTCACTTTCATCAAGAGGCTTTTTAGTTCCTCTTCACTTTCTGCCATAAGAGTGGTGCATATCTGCATATCTGAGGTTCTTGATATTTCTCCCGGGAATCTTGATTCCAGCTTGTGTTTCTTCCAGCCCATATCTGCATATCTGAGGTTATTGACATTTCTCCTGGAAATCTTGATTCCAGCTGTGTTTCTTCCAGCCCAGCATTTCTCATGATGTACTCTGCATATAAGTTAAATAAACAGGGTGACAACATACAGCCTTGACATACTCCTTTTCCTATTTGGAACCAGTCTGTTGTTCCATGTCTAGTTCTAACTGTTGCTTCCTGACCTGCATATAGGTTTGTCAAGAGGCAGGTCAGGTGGTCTGGTATTCCCATCTCTTTCAGAATTTTCCACAGTTTACTGTGATCCACACAGTCAAAGGCTTTGGCATAGTCAATATGGTGGTTTTATTCCTAGTTTTTTAAAGAATCTCCATATGGTCTTCCATAGTGGCTGTATTCCCACCAGCAATGCAAGAGGGTTCCCTTTTCTCCACACCTTCTCCAGCATTCATTGTTTATAGAGTTTTTGATGATGGTCATTCCAAACCAGTTAGTTCTTTAATAGCTTTGAGACAGAGAAATCTGAAAGATCTCTTTGATAATTAAACACATTCACACAGCTAATGGTTGAGAGTTCATGAAAGGTGACTAAAGGACTTGTAAGGACCTATAAATTCATTTTAGGTATATTTTATATATATTAATATATACAAACAGCTTTTTACATATATACATTTATTCATTTTAGGTATATTATATATATATTAACATATACACAGTATTTTACATACATATGATATATACATTATATAATATAAACTATATATTTTATAAATATTGATTAAAACTCAAATGATAATATAGTCGGCCAAAAGGGTCTAGTGCATAATGGAAGTAAAAGCCTTAGGAGGAAACCAAATAGATAGGCATGTGTTCTGCTATTTAAGACTTTTTCTCTACATGGCTATAATTTTTTTGTTGGACATGACTTGTCTCATAGCATCTCTCAATCTGTACAGTGAAGTGTATTGGTACAGTGAAAGTGAAAATGTTAGTCACTCAGCTATATCTGACTTTTGCAACCCCATGGACTGTATGTAGCCCACCAGACTCCTCTGTCCATGGAATTTTCCCAGTAAAAATACTGGAATGGGTTACCATTTCCTTCTCCAGGGGATCTTCCTGTTCCAAGGATCAAACCTGAGTCTTCTGCATTTCAGGCAGATTCTTTAGCATCTGAGCCACCAGGGAAGTACAGAGTTCTAGCTAATTAGTATTAGTATAGGAGGGCCTAGAGGAGCTATCCCACGTTGAAGGTCAGGAAGGGCAGCGATGAGGAGATACCCCTCGTCCAAGGTAAGGAGCAATGGCTGCGCTTTGCTGGAGCAGCCGTGAAGAGATACCCCACGCCCAAGGTAAGAGAAACCCAAGTAAGATGATAGGTGTTGCAAGAGGGCATCAGAGGGCAAACACACTGAAACCATACTCACAGAAAACTAGTCAATCTAATCACACTAGGACCACAGCCTTGTCTAACTCAATGAAACTAAGCCACACCCGTGGGCAACCCAAGATGGGCGGGTCATGGTGGAGAGATCTGACAGAATGTGGTCCACTGGAGAAGGGAATGGCAAACCACTTCAGTATTCTTGCCTTGAGAACCCCATGAACAGTATGAAAAGGCAAAATGATAGGATACTGAAAGAGAAACTCCGCAGGTCAGTAGGTGCCCAATATGCTACTGGAGATCAGTGGAGAAATAACTCCAGAAAGAATGAAGGGATGGTGCCAAAGCAAAAAGAATACCCACCTGTGGATGTGACTGGTGATAGAAGCAAGGTCCGATGCTGTAAAGAGCAATATTGCATAGGAACTTGGAATGTCAGGTCCATGAATCAAGGCAAATTGGAAGTGGTCAAACAAGAGATGGCAAGAATGAATGTCGACATTCTAGGAATCAGCGAACTGAAATGGACTGGAATGGGTGAATTTAACTCAGATGACCATTATATCTACTACTGCGGGCAGGAATCCCTCAGAAGAAATGGAGTGGCCACCATGGTCAACAAAAGAGTCTGAAATGCAGTACTTGGATGCAATCTCAAAAACGACAGAATGATCTCTGTTCGTTTCCAAGGCAAACCATTCAATATCACAGTAATCCAAGTCTATGCCCCAACCAGTAATGCTGAAGAAGCTGAAGTTGAACGGTTCTATGAAGACCTACAAGACCTTTTAGAGCTAACACCCAAAAAAGATGTCCTTTTCATTATAGGGGACTGGAATGCAAAAGTAGAAAGTCAAGAAACACCTGGAGTAACAGGCAAATTTGGCCTTGGAATACAGAATGAAGCTGGACAAAGACTAATAGAGTTTTGCTAAGAAAATGCACTGGTCATAACAAACACCCTCTTCCAATAACACAAGAGAAGACTCTATACATCAACACTGAAATCAGATTGATTATATTCTTTGCAGCCAAAGATGGAGAAGCTCTATACAGTCAGCGAAAACAAGACCGGGAGCTGACTGTGGCTCAGACCATGAACTCCTTATTGCCAAATTCAGACTTAAATTGAAGAAAGTAGGGAAAACCACTAGACCATTCAGGTATGACCTAAATCAAATCCCTTATGATTATACAGTGGAAGTGAGAAATAGATTTAAGGGCCTAGATCTGATAGATAGAATGCCTGATGAACTATGGAATGAGGTTCGTGACATTGTACAGGAGACAGGGATCAAGACCATCCCCATGGAAAAGAAATGCAAAAAAGCAAAATGGCTGTCTGGGGAGGCCTTACAAATAGCTGTGAAAAGAAGAGAAGCAAAAACCAAAGGAGAAAAGGAAAGATATAAGCATCTGAATACAGAGTTCCAAAGAATAGCAAGGAGAGATAAGAAAGCTTCCTCAGTGATCAATGCAAAGAAATAGAGGAAAACAACAGAATGGGAAAGACTAGGGATCTCTTCAAGAAAATCAGAGATACCAAAGGAACATTTCATGCAAAGATGGGCTCAATAAAGGACAGAAATGGTATGGACCTAACAGAAGCAGAAGATATTAAGAAGAGATGGCAAGAATACACAGAAGAACTGTACAGAACAGATCTTCACAACCCAGATAATCACGATGGTGTGATCACTGATCTAGAGACAGACATCCTGGAATGTGAAGTCAAGTGGGCCTTAGAAAGCATCACTACGAACAAAGCTAGTGGAGGCAATGGAATTCCAGTTGAGCTATTCCAAATCCTGAAAGATGATGCTGTGAAAGTGCTGCACTCAATATGCCAGCAAATTTGGAAAACTCAGCAGTGGCCACAGGACTGGAAAATGTCAGTTTTCATTCCAATCCCAAAGAAAGGCAATGCCAAAGAATGATCAAACTACTGCACAATTGCACTCATCTCACACGCTAGTAAGGTAATGTTCAAAATTTTCCAAGCCAGGCTTCAGCAATATGTGAACCGTGAACTTCCTGATGTTCAAGCTGGTTTTAGAAAAGGCAAAGGAACCAGAGATCAAATTGCCAACATCTGCTGGATCATGGAAAAAGCAAGAGAGTTCCAGAAAAACATCTATTTCTGCTTTATTGACTATGCCAAAGCCTTTGACTGTGTGGATCACAATAAACTGTGGAAAATTCTGAAAGAGATGGGAATACCAGACCACCTGATCTGCCTCTTGAGAAATTTGTATGCAGGTCAGGAAGCAACAGTTAGAACTGGACATGGAACAACAGACTGGTTCCAAATAGGAAAAGGAGTTCGTCAAGGCTGTATCTTGTCACCCTGCTTATTGAACTTATATGCAGAGTACATCATGAGAAACGCTGGACCGGAAGAAACACAAGCTGGAATCAAGATTGCCAGGAGAAATATCAATAACCTGAGATATGCAGATGACACCACCCTTATGGCAGAAAGTGAAGAGGAACTAAAAAGCCTCTTGATGAAAGTGAATGAGGAGAGTGAAAAAGTTGGCTTAAAGCTCAACATTCAGAAAACGAAGATCATGGCATCCGGTCCCATCACTTCATGGCAAATAGATGGGGAAACAGTGGAAACAGTGTCAGACTTTATTTTTCTGGGCTCCAAAATCACTGTAGATGGTGATTGCAGCCATGAAATTAAAAGATGCTTACTCCTTGAAAGGAAAGTTATGACCAACCTAGATAGCATATTCAAAAGCAGAGACATTACTTTACCAACAAAGGTCCGTCTAGTCAAGGCTATGGTTTTTCCTGTGGTCATATATGGATGTGAGAGTTGGACTGTGAAGAAGGCTGAGTGCCGAAGAATTGATGCTTTTGAACTGTGATGTTGGAGAAGACTCTTGAGAGTCCCTTGGACTGCAAGGAGATCCAACCAGTCCATCGTAAAGGAGATCAGCCCTGGGATTTCTTTGGAAGGAATGATGCTAAAGCTGAAACTCCAGTACTTTGGCTACCTCATGCGAAGAGTTGACTCATTGGAAAAGACTCTGATGCTGGGAGGGATTGGGGGCAAGAGGAGAAGTGGACGACAGAGGATGAGATGGCTGGATGGCATCACCGACTCGATGGACGTGAGTCTGGGTGAACTCCTGGAGTTGGTGATGGACAGGGAGGCCTGGCGTGCTGCGGTTCATGGGGTCGCAAAGAGTCAGACACGACTGAGCGACCGATCTGATCTGGTCTGATCTGATAGCTAAGCTAAGCTAAGTCACTTCAGTCGTGTCCGACTCTGTGCAACCCCATAGACAGCAGCCCACCAGGCTCTGCTGTCCCTGGAATTCTCCAGGCAAGAATACTGGAGTGGGTTGCCATTTCCTTCTCCAATGCATAAAAGAGAAAAGCAAACGTGAAGTCGCTCAGTCGTGTCCGACTCTTAGCGACGCCATGGACTGCAGCCTACCAGGCTCCTCCATTCATGGATTTTCTAGGCAAGAGTACTGGAGTGGGGTGCCATTGCCTTCTCCGATCTGATAGAGTTCTAGCTAATTCTGTGCTTGGCCACAAGTAAAATAGTCTGGACTCTCTTAGAATAGAATAGAAAAGGCAAAATATTTTTCTGTCCACTATATAAATGAAAAAAAAAAAAAGCCAAATGTAAACATCTAAAATATTATATATTGTTCCCAATTAGTATATTGGGAGTATATTGCATTCAAATCATTGACTTTATACTTTTTGGAAATATTTTCCACTGTTACCTCCTCCCATAGACATATTAGTATATATTTGTCTACATGGGTATTATCAGAACTTGAAGCACTAACATAACTTCTTGAAATTACAAAAGATTCCAAAGATTTATTTGTTTGCTTGTTTAATTTTAGAAGATGATGGGAGGACTATTGAAACAGTCCTTTTGAATATTTGAAAGCATTTGATATAACAAATATTTGATCCTTATCAAATAAATTGTCAGCATCTAAAATTTCCTTTTGAAGGTAAATTCTTTAAGTTCTAAAAAGCACTGATTGTAAGAATGAAGACTTACAGAAACTCCAGTGACTGCCATGGAATCAGCCAGCTCAACCTGTATAGGGTGCTTCCCAGTTCTTGAATTATTAAGCAAGTCACCAATTTTGTTAGGTTAGGCTCTCTTAGCAGTGAAATGAAAAAGAGAGCACATCTGAAAAACCAGATAATATAATGAATAAGACATTTGGTAAATAAGAGCAATTAAACATCAAAAACAGCACACATCTGAAAAGGCAGATAATAGAGCAGGTAAAGACATTTGGTAAATATGACCAAATAACGATGCTGTAAAACCTCAACCCGAATCAGCTATTCAGGATAAGATTCTATACCAAGTGATCTTTCCCCCTTTACTAGGTCCACCTACATTTTAAAAATCAAGATAAACTCCAAAGATCAAAAAGAAGTTGTTCTTCTGACTGGGGTGAGGCTAGACATGCAATGAGATGCACGCGTATGTACTTTAAGAGGAAAGGGTTTGTGTTGAGGAGACATGGACGCTCCCTTAGCACAGCTAAGGGTCCCCTCCTCTGGTTCTGAGGTGGGGACCCAGTATCTGAAGTGGGGACCCGGTAAAGTTGGGATGGGAAAGCAGAGTTTCTTTGGAAGGGGTGTAGGGCAGGGCTACAGGAGGACATGAGTTCTCCCATGAAGTGTTTTCCCTGTTTGGTGCTAGTGGATGGTTTTATGTTGTTGTTATTTGCTCTCTTGCAGGGCTATCAGATGTCTTTCCTGTGTCCTTGACAATGGCATTAAATGATTCAGTGCATGTGCAAAGTCCTGTTAATCCGGTGAGCTACTTTGGCAACTTGAAAATGATGAGAGCGTGGATGATGACCATGCTGGCCAGTTTGTGAAAGTTTTAAGAGAAGGGCCAGGAAAGTCACTCCATTTAAGAGATCTTCTTCCCTTCTGTGGTCTCCCAAACCTCCTTTGCCCGACCACTTGGCAGCCTCCCTGGGGCCACTGTAGTCAGCCTCGCACACAGGGTTGATTCAGGTGGTGATCGTTGCCTTCTTCTCCCTCTAGGGAACAACTTCTCTTCATAAGGATTCTTTTTCCCAGCAAGCAGAGATGACCTGGAAATTTGATAGTGCCAAACTTACAAACTATACTTTCTCAAGAGAGAAATATTACCTTATAGAAAGTAGCTTTTATCCTGCTGAGCAACTGTATTCGGCTGTAGGGATTGTCTCTTATTAGAGCTGTGAGAGCTGAGCGAAGCATGTAGGGCTATCTTCCTCACACCAAAAAAGCTGCTGGAATCGCGTGTGAGCCTGAAAAGAAACCACAGTGTGACTAAGGGGGGAGCCAAGGGGAGACAAAAATGTCAGCATAAGCCAGTGCATTGCTCGTGCAGAGTGAGTTTGAATACTCTTAAACACACCAGGAGAAAAGTTCTCAAGGTTTTGAAACTCCTGGGCAATGGTGGAGTTCTTGGCTAACTTCCTAGAGCATTATTAGTCATTACAAATGTCCTTCACATCCATGCAGTCTCGTAAGAATGAAAAAATTGCTGTGGGGATTTTTGTATTTAATCTTCAGGAGTTCTAAAGGCTTTATTTTTCCATTTATCAATAAAACCAAACTTTTATCATATAGAATAGGGTAGAAGAGATGGGGAAGTAATTTTATAACAAAAAGGATAATAAATTCATTAAATAATATTCATTGAGCACTTACTGTGCGCCAGGCACTGTGGCGGGGTGGGGGGTTGCTCAGTGATTCTGCAGAGACAGTCCCTGTCCTCAGGACTCTTACACTCTAGTGGGCAGGACAGGTACAGAGCAAGTGTGACAAGCTAGTCATGCCTAAGGAAAATGTGAAGCTAGAACTGACAGTCTCCCAGTTCAGGGAGAACTAAGGGCATCTCCTTGCAGGATTTGGACATCTAGTCTACTAGAGAGAATGCAACTTTAAAAATGCTCTTGAGGACTTCCATGGTAGTCCCATGATTAGGAATGTGCTTTCCAATGCAGGGGGCATGGGTTTGATTCCTGGTTGGGGAATTAAGATCCCACATGTGGTGGGCTAACTAAGCCCGTGTACCACAATGAAGATCCAACAGAGCCAAAATAAATAAATTTTTAAAAAATACTCATGATTCCTTCCCCCCCACCCTTTTTCACTAAGCTGCCCTTTGGACATGCAGAACCATGTCCATGGAGACCCTTATTCCTTCTCAGGGACTCTGAAGAGTGTGTTAGTCACTCAGCCGTGTCAGACTCTGCAACCCCATGGACTGTAGCCCGCCAGGCTCCTCTGTCCACGGAATTCTCCAGGCAAGAATACTCGAGTGGACAGCCATCCACTTCTCCAGGGACTCTGAAGGTCTCAGTTATTCTTAGGCAACACCTTAGAAAGAACAAACTTACAGCAGTTTTATTTCTTTTTTTGGCTTTTCAGAAATATTTCCTCTCACAACAGCTTCTCCAAATCTGTTTTACCCTATGATTTTCCTTACCATTTTCAAAAACCTACATATATATATACATATTAAGTAAGGTTAAAGAGAATTCCCAAATATCTATTCGTTCCAGTTGAGATATCAGATCTGAATTTCTAAAGAATAATGACGCTCAAACTTGCAAACCTGAACAATATCCGTTCATACCAAACCATGAGCAGAAATATTTTTTCTTCACCTGAAAGTCTGAACTAATAAATTTAATATTTTAAAAAATCTTAATAAGGAATATTTTAAAATCTATACCAAAGTGAAGAGGATAACCTGTTGAATCCCAGTGTACTCATTTAAGCTTCCAAAGTTTTGTAAATTTTATTTTCTCTATATAGGCTCCCCCATCACACATAGATATCTTTTTAAGAAAATTCTGGAGTACTTAAAATTTAATTTCAAACACTAATAATGTCACTCACAAATATCTCAGTCTTCCTGTTTAACAAATAAGGAGATTTTAAATATAACTCGCCATCACCACAACTAACAAAATTAATAAACATGCTTTAGTATCATGTGGGCTTCCCAGTTCTAATTGCTTTTTCCTATTCAGTCTAATAGCAATTTATTATTGTTTTTATAACATCTTTTTTGTTATTGTTTTTTCCTTCTTTCATTTTTGTGTTTCCTATTTTATTAACTATCTTTTGTTTTTTATTAATTCCCACTGTATACTCTCTTCCGTTTATCTAAGTATCCTTTTACTAATTCTTAAGATGGATGTATTAATTTTCTCAGACTACCATAACAAACTACCTTGGAGTGGGTGGTTTAAACAACAGAAATTTATCTCACGATTCTGGAGGCTAGAAGTCCAAGATCAAGGTGTGGGCAGGTCTGGGTTCTTCTGACACCTCCCTCCTTGACTTGCAGATAACTTTCTTATCCCTGTGTTCTCACATGACTGTTTCTCTGTTGGTGTCTTGTCTGTGTCCCAATCTCTTCTTATAAGGACACCCAGTCATATGGAATCAGAGACTACCTGTATGACCTCATTTTACCTAAATTAGCTCTTTAAAGGCCCTATAATCAAATACACTTACTTTTGGTAATGCTAGGTATTAGGATTTCGACATATGAATTTGGGGTAGACATAATTCAGCCCTAACAATAAGTCTAAATTACTTTATTTTCAAATTTATTCAAACATGAAAGAATTTGAGGCTATACATTGTTCTCTGAACATAAATTCAGTTTTTTTAATATTAAGAATTTAATGTTAAACGCTCACTTTTCAATGCTTTCTAGATAATATGTAATTTCAGTTTAAAAATTTCTCTCTGAGAAGTTATTTAGGAGAATGTTTCTTAACTTCCAAAATGTAAAGATGTTTTGGGCATTAGTTTTTACTTGCTTCTAATTTTGTGATTTCTAAGTATTCTCCCTTGAAAAAAATTTTTTTAAAGTTTTCTTTGTAGTCAAATATACCATCAATTTCTGCATGTTTTATAGTCATACAAAAATGCACACTCTGAGTTGGTAGGAAACAAAGTATTATATATCATTTTATTACCTCTACCTTATTGCCTTTACTAGTCAATTTCTCTATGCCCTATTCCTTAGTGTACTGAATATTTCTTTGTTCCAAATACCTTTTCAAGAGTTCTTGTATAGCAAACAGCCTCAGAAAACAAAGATTGTATCATTTTCCAGCACAAAAAGCAAATTTACTTACTGTCCAATAGAATAAAAATAATCTGTCCCTTTAGGGGCAAAGATCAGGCAGGTTTACTGCTCATTATTCCCATAATGGTAAGCTTTTTATTTAAGGGAACATGACCAAATTTCAGAGCTAGTTACATTTAAAGTAATGTAAGTAAATATTGTCTTCTTGTTTATTTGTGTGTCTAGGTATGATTTTAGATACATGAAGGGGTGGAATGCCCACATGATGAAGGCCAATATTAAAGCCATTATTAAGAAGTCAAAGAGAGAAGTCTAGATTTTTTTTTTTTTCCTTTCTTTAAGAGTCACAGCTTTTGTCTAAGTACTAAAGTTTAGTACTAAGTACTAAAAGACTAAACTTTCTGCATGGGAGCCTAAATAAAACCTCGAAATTTTTTTTAAACTTCAGTTCAGTTCAGTCGATCAGTCATGTCCGACTCTTTGTGACCCCATGAACTGCAGCACACCAGGCCTCCCTGTCCACCACCAACTCCTGGAGTTCACTCAGACTCACGTCCATCGAGTCAGTGATGCCATCCAGCCATCTCATCCTCTGTCATCCCCTTCTCCTCCTGCAGCTTTAAAATAACTGTAAAAATATTCATTTTCCCATTTCTGGGAAAATTATGTTATCAAAAAGTATTTGGAAAGATTCTGACACTTTATGCAATTTTAATGTAATGAATAGAAAAATAAATATAATTTCATAATGCAACTGACTTTGACAATGAATAAGATATATTTTATCCCACAATATGAGTGTTGAGTTTTTATTTCTGTTTCTTGTACTGACTGAATAGTTTGTTTATTATGCGGGAGTTTAATATTATCCTAAATATTGTATTATTTAATATTATGAGGGAGTTTAACTCATATCCTTTAATATGAGTTAATGGAATATGTGGATATATACTAGTCTTAAATTTAGATTATATTCCATGAAAAAATAAGTACAACAAAATTTAGAAATATAGAGGAGGGAATACCATCAGCCAGGCTATTTTTGATCTGCTTATTGGTGTTGCGAAAGCTTAAAGTAAGCCAATTTTAAGAAATAGATGTCAGTATGCCAAAAGTTGGCTATGCAATATAGGAATATGTATAGTCCGGCACACTAGGAAATGCTTTGCTATTAGTGTCATGTTTAAATGAGCGAAACTTTTGTCTCAGCAAAAATTTATATCAAGGTTCTGCAAACTTTTCTGTAAAAGCAAAACAGTATATATTTTAGACTTTGTAAGCCATATGAGCTCTGTTATAACTACTCAACTGTGTCATTGTGGAAAAGCAACCACAGACAATACATAGATAAATGAACATGCTGCTGCTGCTGCTAAGTCGCTTCAGTCGTGTCCGACTCTGTGCGACCCCATAGATGGCAACCCACCAGGCTCCCCCGTCCCTGGCATTCTCCAGGCAAGAACACTGGAGTGGGTTGTCATTTCCTCCTCCAATGCGTGAAAGTGAAGTCGCTCAGTAGTATCCGACTCTTAGTGACCCCATGGACTGCAGCCTACCAGGCTCCTCTGTCCATGGGATTTTCCAGGCAAGAGTACTGGAGTGGGTTGCCATTGCTTTCTCTGAAATGAGCATGGTTGTATTCCAATTAAACTTTATAAAAATTTAATAAATAAAAACATACAAAATAAGAAGCAGGCTAGATTTGACCCATGGGCCATATTTTGCTGATACTTGGCTTGGACGATCATTTGTCAATGTTCAAAGTTGAAAAAAAAATTTGTTTGTTTTTTTTTTGGTATCTCCTCCTACCATAAAAATTTTTAAAGTTACAGTTTTAGTGACCCATGTAATCCATCTCTTCATCAATTTTAATACTGTTAATTTTATGTCTAAGAAGAGTGTAGACTCATTTCAGCAGCCCTATAAGAATTTACTAGCTTTGGTATTGAAATGTTTAGACATGTATATAAAAGTTTTACTCTGGCTCATTAGAAATCTTTAATGCTGACATAGCACTAAGCAAGCAGTGCTCCTTTCTCCAAGGCTGAATTTCATCTTCACAGGACTCCACCTTTAAGTTTCTAAGTTTTATTAATTCCAATTTCTTCCTTTTGTTTTCCCAGACCTCGCAGTAGTGGTAGCTGCTTCTTGCAGTTGCTATGTCTGTGAGAGCATGTAGTTACCTTCTTTCAAAACTGTTTAGTTATCAAGTTGATAATTTTGTATGTTGTTGTTGTTCAGTCACTCTGTTGTGTTACACTCTTTGCAGCCCCATAGACTGTAGCATGCCAGGCCTCCCTGCCCTATGCAAAAGCTAAAATTTTGTATAGCTAACAATTCTTTCGGAGAAGGCAATGGCACCCCACTCCAGTACTCTTGCCTGGAAAATCCCATGGACGGAGGAGCCTGGTGCTGCAGTCCCTGGGGTCCCTGCGAGTCGGACACGACTGAGCGGCTTCGCTTTCACTTTTCACTTTCATCATTGGAGAAGGAAATGGCAACCCACTCCAGTGTTCTTGCCTGGAGAATCCCAGGGACAGGGGAGCCTGGTGGGCTGCTGTCCATGGGGTCGCACAGAGTCAGACACGACTGAAGCGACTTAGCAGAAGCAGCAGCAATTCTTTGAATTAAATTCTCTCTGTTCCAATACTGATGTGGTTTTGTCTCCTGAGTGGACCCTAAGTGATACATATCCTAAAATAAAACTCAATTCACTTATTGGAAAATTATCAACTATTTTTGGAACAACTTGGGTATGTTAGTCTACTTTTCAAACTGTAAATTTTGTAAAATCTAAATACAGATCAAATATCCCCACTTAAATTAGGGTCAAATTAAGATGTACTATAAACATAAAAAGAATATAGAACCTCCTTAATTTTTAATGGTGATTACATGTCAAAATAATAAAAATTTAAATATATTAGGCTAAATAAAATATACTAGTAAGATTGCTTTCACTTGTTTCATGTTTCTAAATGCGCCTCTTTGAAAATTACATAGGCATATTTACATATTTGGCTCCCATGATACTGCAGTCTGACAGTACTGTTTTATGTTTTTTCCTACATTTTCATCATATTTTTCATGAGAATAAGAGTCCAAGGGAGGGCAGAAGAACTGCCAGAAGACTGAGGGAGGAAAAAAGGGAAATTTTTTTCTTTTTTAAATATACCTCAGGGTCACAATACTTGAGCTTGGTTTTCAAAGCTAAATTACATTTTAACATATTGTAGAGGGCCATCCAAATTTTCCTTTTGCTCAGTAATTTAATTTCATTCTATATTGGCTGTAATATTTGGGCCATTGGCTAGAGTCCCCTTAAATATTTTTCAATTAAATAGATTGATTTCTGCAACAAGAGTTGACTGTATAAACCTTTGGGAAAATATATTTTTTGGTTCAACATTTTAAAAAACTATATCCTGGTTTGTTAAAAATAAATAACTAGACTTTCATGCATTCTAAAACCGAAATGTTATATTGAACTTGTAACATGAAAAACCCAAACGCATAAATGGTAATAAGTACTGTGACTTTGTTGGATTCATTAATATTAATTTAACCAGAGAAAGGAATTAAAAGTTTTAAGGAGAATTCCATGGACAGAGGACCCTGGTGGGGTATAGTCCATGGGGTCCCAAAGAGTTGGACATGGCTGAGCAACTAACACTTTTCACTTTCAATAGCTTTCAGACAGGGAGATCAGTTGTGGCAATCAATTTAGAGCATCAAGTGTTAACTCAAAAAGGAAGGATTTGGCCCTAAAAATGGGGCTATAACTAGAACTCAGCATCTTCTCAGGGAACTTGGAAAGGAGATCTAGCCTTGGGGGGATCAAACCAATAGAATTTAACTCTATCTTTAAGAAGTATGGGAGAAGGCAATGGCACTCCACTCCAGTACTCTTGCCTGGAAAATCCCATGGATGGAGGAGCCTGGTAGGCTGCAGTCCATGGGGTCGCGAAGAGTCGGACCCGACTCAGCGACTTCACTTTCACTTTTCACTTTCATGCATTGGAGAAGGAAATGGCAACCCACTCCAGTGTTCTTGCCTGGAAAATCCCGGGGACGGGGGAGCCTGGTGGGCTGCCATCTATGGGGTCGTACCGAGTCGGACACGACTGAAGCGACTTAGCAGTTAAGAAGTATTAGTCCACAATCCTTTCTTTTGAGAACTGCTCCTTCTAGCTCTTGTGTGGTCCTGGTGTCAGGGTTGTCAGATAAAACACACAACATCCAGCTAAACTTGAATTTCAAAAAAACAATAAATGGCCAACTCTATCTGCCAATCAGAATGCTCACAGAACTGCCTGTGACCCAGGACTGGCCAATCACAGTATCTATAACCCTCTGTTCACATTGATTGGTCTAATGAATAAATATTGTCCCAAGTAGGGCCAATCACAGCCTTTCCATGTGATTTGATATAAGGAACCTAGGAGCGAGATGGCCTCTTTTCCTTTTGTGTTGCAAGCAACAAGGATTCCAGCTGGGGGGACAGCAGTCATTTTTTCTGACGTTTGTAAAGAGCCTGCATAAAGTAGGTGAGAAAAAATGCTAAGTGCTGTAGGTAAAAAAAGAAAAGTACTGTACAAAGGACCAGAGATGAAGACAGAGACAAAGTGTTCTGACCGTTTCTTCTGTTTGGAAGTATGCCTGCTATTCTGTGCTTAGGTTTGATTGTGATTAAGTACTCTTCCCCTAGCAATGCCAGATAAACTCAGTTGCAGTTTCTTACCCTACAACACACATTAAACAAAGCCATCATCTTGGCCACGATGCCACTATAAACATATATATTCTTATATGTTTGGCATCATTTCTCTAAAATTCTACTGAGTAGGGTGGTGTACAGATGTGATATATCTCACATCTGTTCTTTGATAATAAATCTATGGTGTTGCTGCCATGAACACTTTCAAGGCAGAGCACAAGTTTCCCTTCCTTTGAACAGTACTTATAAGAATGCTGTGTAAATGCATATTTTTAAATTTCTTACTTCAGCTCTATTACCATTCCATTCATTTTCTAAGACGGCCACATCATAGGCAGTACTTGCAGGCATTAATTGGCGGGCTTCTATCTTTAGGATCCTGAAGGCATTGGTGCTACTAATGCTGGCTTCAGAGAAAGGTGGAGCCCCTAACTTCAGCTTGAATTCCGCAGTCTGCCAAGGGCAGTGCAGGAAGGGCATGACTGGCTGTTTATCTGGTGGAACCCAATGCAAACAAACAGGAAATATATATATGGTTTAAGAATTTCAAGATGGCAACAGCAAAGCAATAAACCAAGCTTGGGGTCTAAGCACAAGGTCCTGTGTAATTGCACAGGTCAAAGACCCTGGAGCCAGCCCTACCTGACAGTCACAGTTAATCTCTTGATACCTTAAGTTCCTTATCTGTAGAACGAGAGGAAACACTGGCTTTTTAGTGTAACATAGTAAATGAGTTATTTGTGAAATTTGTGATGCTCCAGACACACAGTGGTTTCTTGGTAAAAACGGTAACCGCCATCTGACTGCCTTATATGCGGCAGCCAGGAGTAAGGTGTCTGGAGTCAACCAGACATGGACTCAGATCCTAGCTCTGCCACTTATTTGTAATGTCTTATGTAATGACACTTATTATGTAATGTCTCTAAAGTTCCAACTTCTGACCTATAAAGAGGAATTAGTCAATGCATCCCCTCCTGAAAAAATTATTTTGAGGACTCAGGGAAATATTACATTTAAAGCATTTAGCACAATGCCTGGTACACAGGGTCACTGAATGTTAGCTGTTAGGGCTCTGTGCCAGGCACTGTGCTAAATGTTTTATGTCTGCCAACTCATTGAATCCTTACAACACCTGAAAATTTAGATGTCATTACTTTCAGTAAATTGCAACTGAAGAAGGTAAGTGCTTTTCCTACTGTCACATTGTCACTATGTGGAGGGGCCATAATTGAGAGTCCAGGTCTCCCTGATTCTAGAACCTCTGCCTTAACCACTGGGCAGACTGTCTTTGGCTGTACAGTTTTCCCTTTCCTCACTCATTCCTGAATCCTTATGTCTGTCTGTCTCCCTGTAACTGCTGGTGGTGAGGGATGGTGTAGCACATACAATATAAGGAAAATTTTAAAAATTAATATATTTGAATGGCCATTGGAAGATTCCTCTCCATGCATCTGTCTGTCTATCTGCCTGTCTATCTTATGAAAAGCAAAGGAGAAGTGCTGGCCACAAAAGCAATGACAGATTTAATGAAACTTGAACTCTTGAAGACTGGTTTGAGACTTAAAGATGTTTATCAAACTTCAGTAAGAGCTGGGCTTGTTTACCCCTAATTATATGTTCTTAATTTGGGTGTTTCTGAAACAGTACTCTGAAGGGCCTTTTATGTTATTTTTCTGAGCAATTATCGTTTTCCTTTTGAATGGATGCTGCCAGTTTCTTACACAAGACTGAGGTAACACTAGTCACACCCTTGTGTCGAGTCACAACACAAAAGCAGTTAAAATTGCACTAGAGCTCAGATCAGTCTCTGCTTGTTCAGTCTTTGTTTTCTAACGATCAGGGTGTCGTTATTTTATTTTGCTTTCATCCTAGCACTGGAGTTTGGCCTCAGGTTCTAAGCCTGAAGAAAGTAGGGCTGTGGGGACGTGCTTTGGCTTTGCCGTCTCTGGAACACTAGAAGTGCTTCTGTAACCCTGAAAGCAAACTCTCAGGCTGCTGGGAAATCCATAGTGATCAGTACTTTTTAGGACTTTTTCTAGATCACAATGTTTTTCTTGCTCTGAAACATAAGGTGATAGCATATACAAGAGAGTTAAACTTGCCATATGTATTTTTTTCTTTTTTGCAGTTTGTATTTTTAATTAAAGAGCAAGCCTTTCTATTAAATGCCTTCTATAAGCCTGTACTCTACTAGGATTGAAGAGAGGCCTATGCCTAAATTTATCATTGCTAAATTAAACAGAATAATAAACTAAGCAAAGTTATCTTTGTCCATTTCACTTTTCTCTCTTTCAGCATTTCTTGCTTCTTTCCTCTCTTAAACAGATTTTTTCTTCCTCACATCCTCTAAAGACTGTATTCTGAAAGATGTTAATAGCGATTGCACTTACAGGCACAGTTCAGAAAGTTTAGAAAAAGTTATGTTTATAATGAGAACAGCTTTTACTGAGTGTTTTTATGTGCTGGCTAAGTGCTTTATATTCCTCATTTAATACTTCATTTAATTTTCCCAATAAATCTGTAAGATAGGGCTACTATTATCCTATTATTTTTGTCTAAGTCACCCAACAGGTGGGTGGCAGAGTCATTACACTAAACCAGATGGTTTCCTCAATGGGTATGCCTTACTCACCTCCACCAAACCCAACATAAGTAGACTTAGGTAGATTTCTTTATTGCACAACTTCTCAGAGCCTTTAGTATGCTGCAGTGAATTTCCAAGATGAGAACATAGTTTACTGAAAGTGAAGAAAAAAACTGAAAGTGTTAGTGGCTCAGTTGTGTCAGACTCTTTGGCACTCCCATGGACTATCCCTTGCCAGACTCTGTCCATGGAATTCTCCAGGCAAGAATACTGGACTTAGGTAGCCATTTCTTTCTCTAGGGAACCTTCCCAACCCAGGGGTCGAACCCAGGTCTCGTACATTGCTGGTGGATTCTTTACTGTCTGAGCCATCAGGGAAGCCCACTCAAGCTGGTACAAATAAAAGAGCAGTCTATTGTAAAGATCCAGTTCTCACAGAATCCAAGGATGGAAAATAAAACTGTTTTATTTTAAAATAAAAAAATTATTTAAAAATGAAAGTAGTATCTTAGCTCCTGGAAGGACCCTCAAGAATGAAGTCTTTCTGTCTTTCTTAGGGCTACAGGATCTCTTGTCTTTATTTCTCTCTGGCATCTTCTCCATTTGTCTGCTCCTCCTTACTGTTTGACTGGCAGTGTCTATTCATCTCACATGTGGCAAAACCTGGCCATCACACCTGTGTCTGCATGACCTTCCAGTGCTGGAAACTACTCTCTTCAGCTCTTGATTCAGATTCACAAGATTGAAAATTTGACTGGCTCCCCTTGATTAGATGTTTTACCCTGGTCGTGAGTTGTGGCCGTGGGGTGGGCTCATGTAACTTGTGGCCCCTCCAAGCAGGGACCATGCCAAAAGAAGCAATGATAGATCTGTCTTCTACTTAAAGAATCAGGCAATAAGACTGAGAATTATTGAACGATAAGTCTAATCTTTTTCCCTCATTTCATTATATTTTTCTGAGTCTTCATAGGAAATGGCATTTTAGTACATCTAGAGTACACTTAAAAGAATAGTACACCTATTCTTTTAAAAGAAAGATAAGACTTCATAAAATTAGTAGTTACTTGTCACTCTGGGACCTTCAAGGCACATCCCTGACCCTAGATTCAGAGCTTGTTTAGGATATATATATCTGTATTGTGGAGTTGAGTTCAACCCCTAACTAGACAATGAACGAGTCTCTTAGGAGTCCTCCATTAAAGGTTCAGAAATCTAGGGTATTGGAAAGAATTTAAGAAATGTCCAACTGAATTGTTCTTCTAAGGACCATATCTTTAAGGATGGTTGTATGACAAGGTATTTTCCAGAAGTTGTTGGTAAATGTTCAGGGAAGGCAAAAGAATTAGACAGCACAGGACTGCCTAAAACTCCCAGAAGGGGAGGGGTGGTAGCAGCAACCTAGCCTAGTTATAACCAACTGGTCTACCCCATATTCCTATATGATATGAGGGGAGTAAAGGCTAAGTGATTGAATTTTTTATAAATGTTGGCTGTCCTTTTGCATTAATGTAATAAAAATCATTATTAACAAAACATTAGTAGAGAAGTGGGTAGCATTTTACTGCTGGATAACACCTTTGATCCTGGTTCCTTTGTGGCATCCAAGGGGTCATTCTCAAGTGGAAAATGAAAAACCACAGTGAGACTTTGTTCTAGCTTTCTGGAGGGGAGAGTGATTTTCATAGTAGTTCTATTTGAAATGGACTTAAAAACTTTCCTCCATTGCTTCCTGCTCAACCTTGGGTGGAGTTGATAAGCTAAGAGAAAGAAGCCTGGTGTTGTATGGAATGTGTAGGGCAAAAGGACACTGAAAGCATAGAAAGACCAGCAGTAATAGAGGGCATTTTTTGCTGTTAGGGCAGCAAACTTCTGTACTATAAGGACACAGCGCAGTTCACAAAGGGAGTCAGTGAAGCTCTGTGACCTCTGGACAACTACAGGCAGTACCCCAGCTATACCCCAAGAAGATGTCCACTGCTCACCTAGGACAGCATGGGACCCAAGAAGAGAGTGTCTCAGATAGGATAGAAAAGTACAAAGCAGAAAAGAAGCAGAAAAACATCAGAACAAGACTCAGTTGTCTGTGGCTATAGATCCACTCTCTAGGAAAGGAGAACTTGTATTGAAATAAGACCATTGTACATCTAAGTTAATAGTGAGTAATTCTGAATATATAAATTCCCCTATAGTATAATTCAGATAATTTCCAAAGTAAAGTAAAGCGAAAGTCACTCAGTCATGTCTGATTCTTTGGGACCCCATGGAATACACAGTCCATGGAATTCTCTAGGCTAGAATACTGCAGTAGCCTTTCATGTCTCCAGGGGATCTACTCAACCCAGGAATCAAACCCAGGTCTCTCGCATTGCACGCAGAATATTTAGTAGCTGAGCCACAAGGGAAGCCCAAGAATACTGGAGTGGGTGGCCTATCCCTTCTCCAGCAGATCTTCCTGACCCAACATTGCAGGTGGATTCTTTACCAAATGAGCTATCAGAGAAGCCCTAACTTCCAAAAGTGTATTTTAAAAGCACCTCACTCAGATTTGTTACAGTAAGACATCTGGTCTGGGGAAAACCTTAATTGTGCCCACTCAGGCACAGCTTAAATAGGGCATCCTATCAGAAATGAAATTATAATGCAAACTATGGCTGTCCCAGACTGATTTGTGAATATTTACACTTTATCTTCTTAATATTGATATATGTTATAAACTTATTTTTGTTAATTAAACATATTAATATAAAAAGATGCAAACTACTATCTTGATTAGAAGAGGGGCTCTAGGGTTAGAGAGCACACTGCTATACAGATATCAAATCCTTACTACCAAAAGATGACAGGATGACAAGGATGATCCAAAAAAATTAAAAAGGGAAAATAACAGATTAAGATCCTGCTTAAACATAAAGGGCAATTCTTAACACAAATTAGCAAATAATATTCAACAATATTTTTAAAAATTTATACATTTTGACCAGGGAGGGTTTATCCTGGAACTAACTGGAAGGTAGTTTTAATATATAAAATCAATCATATAAGCACAATCACTATATTAATACAATAAAAAAGAAAAACTATATAATAATTTCCATGGGGTCAGAAAAACTTTTGACATGATTAACATCAATTTATGATTTAAAAATTGTCATCAAAATATGAAAAAGATTGGGAAATTGCACCAATGCTTGCTCTCTATTCAGCATTGTACTAGGGGGTCCTAGCCATTGCAATAAAGTAAGACAAAAGTTATAAATACTGGAGAGAGAAAGAAATCATTTATTTACTGAAGACGTGACTATAGAGAAAATGCTAATGAACCTAAAACAAAATTACTAGAACTAATAAGTAAGTTTAGTAAGATCATAAGCTACAAGGTTGGTATAACAAAATCAGTTATACATCTATATACTGGCCACAAGCAATTGGAAAATTAAGTTCAAAAAATAAATTCCATTTATGACAGTATCCAAAAACAAAACCTACTTACAAATAAAATCATAAGAAATTATATGCAAGAACCCTACAGTAAAAACTGCTAAACATTACCAGGAAAAAAAAAAATTTAAGTCCTAAATTAGTGGAAACATTCTATTGTCATGAATTGGAAGACAGTATTCTTAGGAAGTCAGTTATCCACAAATTGATTAATAAACTAAAAACTGAAAACACCAAAATCTCAGTAGGCAATCCCAAAAGTTGGCAAGCTGATACTGAAATATGTTACAAAATGCAAGTGCCTTGGAATAACTAATGCAATTTTTTCAAGAACAAAATGAGAAGATATCATTATCTTATTCCTATAAAATTATAAAAATCAATTCAGTGTTGATGAAAGGATAGACCAATAGAACAGAGTCAGAAATAGACGTCTACACGTATATAGATAACTGCTGTTTCAACAAAGGTGCCAGAAAAATTCAACAAGATAAAGAAAAGTCTTTTTGAAGAAATGGTGCTGGGATTGGCTATACTCTAATACAATATAAAAAGTCATTTTTTTTTAATAAAGTGTTCCTGATAAAAATAGTGCTAGAATAATTGGATATCTTATGGGGAACACAGGCTTTCATCCTATCATCAGTTCAGTTCAGTTCAGTTCAGTAGTTCAGTCATGTCCGACTCTTTGCGACCCCATGAACCGCAGCACGCCGGGCCTCCCTGTCCATCACCAGCTCCCAGAGTCCACCCAAACCCACGTCCATCAAGTCGGTGATGCCATCCAGACATCTCACCCTCTGTCGTCCCCTTTTCCTCCTGCCTCCAACCCCTCCCAGCAGCAGGGTCTTTTCCAATGAGTCAACTCTTCGCATCAGGTGGCCAAAGTACTGGAGTTTCAGCTTTAGCATCATTCCTTCCAAAGAACACCCAGGACTGATCTCCTTTAGAATGGACTGGTTGGACCTCCTTGCAGTCCAAGGGACTCTCAAGAGTCTTCTCCAACACCACAGTTCAAAAGCATCAATTCTTCGGCACTCAGCTTTCTTTATAGTCCAACTCTCACATCCATGCATGACAACTGGAAAAACCATAGCCTTGACTAGATGGACCTTTGTTGGCAAAATAATGTCTCTGCTTTTGAATATGCTACCTAGGTTAGTCATAACTTTCCTTCCAAGGAATAAGCATCTTTTAATTTCATGGCTGCAGTCACCATCTGTAGTGATTTTTGAGCCCCCCAAAATAAAGTCTGACACTGTTTCCACTGTTTCCCATCTATTTCCCATGAAGTGATGGGACCAGATGCCTTGATCTTCATTTTCTGAATATTGAACTTTAAGCCAATGTTTTCACTCTCCTCTTTCACTTTCATCAAGAGGCTTTTGAGTTCCTCTTCACTTTCTGCTATAAGGGTGGTGTCATCTGCATATCTGAGGTTATTGATATTTCTCCTGGCAATCTTGATTCCAGCTTGTGCTTCATCCAGCCCAGCGTTTCTCAGGATGTACTCTGCATATAAGTTAAATAAGCAGGGTGACAATATGCAGCCTTGACATACTCCTTTTCCTATTTGGAACCAGTCTGTTGTTCCATGTCCAGTTCTAGCTGTTGCTTCCTGACCTGCATGCAGATTTCTCAGGAGGCAGGTCAGGTGGTCTGGTATTCTCATCTCTTTCAGAACTTTTCAGAGTTTACTGTGATCCAAACAGTCAAAGGCTTTCGTATAGTCAATAAAGCAGAAATAGATGTTTTTCTGGAACTCTCTTGCTTTCCCTATGATCCAGCAGATGTTGGCAATTTGGTCTCTGGTTCCTCTGCCTTTTCTAAAACTAGCCATTCCCTTCTCCAGGGGATCTTCCCAACCCAGGGATCAAACCCAGGTCTCCTGCATTGCAGGTGGATTCTTTACCAACTGAGCTATCAAGGAAGCCCTCAAAATTCTTATGCTAAGTCAAAAAAGTCATATCCAAAAATGCTTATAAGGTATGATTCTATTTAGATAAAATTCTAGAAAATGCAAAGTATATTCTAGTGACACAAACCACATCAGTAGTTGTCTCCAATAATTTGCCCAGGGCCAGGTGTAGAAGAAGGGATCGTTTCCAAAAGGTCACAAAGAATAACTTGAGGTTCATGGAAGTTGTCTGTATCTTGCTTGCAGTGATGGCTTCACATATGTGTGTGTGTGTGTGTGTATGTGTGTGCACGCACGTGTGCTCTAATCACTCAGTTGTGTCTGACTCTTTGCGACACCATGGACTGTAGCCTGCCAGGCTCCTCTGTCCATAGAATCCTCCAGGCAAGAATACTACAGTTCATAGCCATTCCCTTCTCCAGCAGATCTTCCCAAACCAGGGATCGAACCTGGGTCTCCTGCATTGCAGGCAGATTCTTTACCATCTAAGCCACCAGGGAAGCCCGATACACACACACACACACACATACATATGCACATATCAAAACTCACTGATTTGTACACGTTAAGTGAATGCAATGTACTTTCTATAAATTCTTCCTCAAACTTGAAAAATAAATAAAAGTACTATTTGGTTCTTTTACAAACCTGCCTTATAATTTTTGATATAAATTTTGTTGACTCACTTTAGTGATTCCAACTTTAATTTTTAAAAACATTATATACTTGTTTATTTTGTATTCTATATCTGGTAAATTCTGATCATTTAGTCCTCCAAGATCTAAAGGTGTTGATTGTTTCCACTGACTCTCACTTACAGAGGATTATTTTCTTGTGTCATTGGTGATCTTCAATTAAAATTTGTATTTCATTAATCTAAATCCTGTGAAAACCTGGGACTGGGGGTCTTACATGATGATGCTTTTCTACAGACAGTATTCAGGTTTGCTCTTACAGGGAGCCGGGGTACTACTGAGTTGAGAGCACACCAGCTTTGTTCCAGGTTTTCCATCTTAATGTTTGGATGTAGGTCCAGCCACATCCCTTGTCTCCAGACCAGAGTTGAACCCATGCCAGCCCTGCCCTCAGAGAAACCTCACATGCTCTTTCGACTCAAATGCTCAAGTTCCCACTCATGGATTTCTCCCCTTGCCCTCACCTAGAGGTTTCCCTTACTTCCTGCAAGCTCAGCTACATGATCTAAAGTAGGATACTATGGAATTTGTTGCTTTGCAGCAAAAGGAACCTTCAGTGAATCTGCTATACTGCTGGAAGGGCATGGGATGTTTGCACTCCTCTTTCTGAGTCTCAGAGAAAATGAAAATAAGCCTAAAACAGTAAAATGATAGCTGTGCCTTTTAAGGGTTTTGAACTAAAACTTGATGACAAAATATGTATCATATTCCCATATCTAGGATCTTTCTCTAAATCTGATTATGGGCAGCCAAGCTAAGTGTTACTTATGTATATAGCTTTCCATTTTGCACTAAGATCAAAGAGAGAAGTGTTTGGGGCAAAGATAACAAAACAACTCTACAGAGAGCATCAGACAGAACAACTGAATGTAAAAATCTCCAGTATCATGTCAAACCTAACAAAAATAACTTAGAAAGGGGATGACTATGGCCTTTCTCAATAGTCAACACTTCTTTTTTTTCCCCTCAGAATTTTTATCCAGACTATATTTTAGTTATCCTTAGGAATTAAATTATAGTAATTTTAATTATTTGGATTGTGAATATTCACTCTATTTTGAATGTAATGGACTTAAAATGACTGGCTCCCCCACGGGGGTTTTGAGGTTGATAGTGGTGGAGAGCTGTGTCTAATTCAAGATTCCAGTTCCCGTCTCTCTTTACATAAGAAATGGTGTAAAAAGTTCATTGAATGTTTTAATTAGCATGCAGGCTGAGTATTAAATCCAAAGGAGAACCTAATACTACTTTTAATTGCATCCTACACAAGGTGATAAAAGAATACAATTTTGGAATAGCACAATGTAAAAGATTTTTATTATTGTTATTTGCAATAATAATATAATCATTTATTAAAAACCCAGGAGCTGCCAGGAGCTGAAGAAACATTTTCTTTTTTCTGATTAACATACTGCCGCAGTGGAGGACTGTAGCAGTTTATTGTTCTGGTTTATGATCTTCATCTGAATTCAGAATAACACGGCAATGTGCCAACTTCAGACCCTCATATACTTTCTTTTTGACTTGAATGGCTGTAAGTCCATTTTTTGCCCCTTAGTTTGAAATCTGTAACTAACCTCCTCAAAAACACTGATTTGGTTAGCCAATCAGGAAACAGAAATTAAGGGAATGCCTCGTCCTGCTCCATTTTACTGAATGAACTTGACGGAATCACTTGGAGTCCGAATTCTCCCTGGTTACAGTCTGCATCACACGCAAATATTATCTGGTGGGTTTCCTTGGCTGGGGAACCAGGGGGTGGCTAATGACAAGAGGCATATCCAAACCCCAGCAAGGCTCCTTGGGATTTGAACTAAACTTTGGGAAGTGACAGGACCTGGCAAAAATGGAAATACCTCCCCTGACATTTTTTGCTCATGTTTTCTAAATTCACTTTCAGATAAGGGCAGTGAGTTTGCTAGAGTGGGAAGTGCTGACAGACAAAGTGTAGTCTACTACAAAATTCTTCCTGGCACTCTAATTATCCTTTCCTTCTCTACTTCAGTATCACATGTAGCCATGTGTAGAATCATAAAATAATTATGCAGTGTACAAGCTTTCTGGGAGCATGTACCACTGTTTTCCTAATTCTTTATCTCTCCCATTGATCGTGGCGTGTGTGCATTGATCCAAGTCGGCCATCTGGTTAGGCAAGATAAGCGTGCTAGTGTCTTTGCATTGCACTGTCACTAGGGGAGGGGGCACATTTTGGCTGTAGGGAATTACGGGGCCAGGATTAGCCCTCTTCCTATGAGGAAACTGAATTTTAAATGCAGTGTTGCAGCTGCATGGACCATGCTGCTAACTTCTGTTTTTGCCATGAACTGGGTAGATTTTTCGTCTTGTTCATATTGTCTCCAAAGGTATAGCGATGCCTTGTATTAAATGGGGGTGGGGGGCAGGACTGGAGAGAAGATTCATTTTTAGCTCATGTTAGACTTGTGAGTGACTGATACGTTATAGGATTTCTAAATGGTAAAACTGCTTTCAAATGACTACAAAAGGCTGGTGGATAAAAAGCATTTTAAACCAAGACTCGTCAGTTTCCCCCCACCCTCGACCCCAAACAAAATTATTTTAGAAAGGGAAGAAATATTTGTATAAGTCTTTGCAAAAGAAACGTACAAAGGAAATTGAAAAAAAAAAAAAATTGCATGTGTATCATAGCAGAAGGAATTGCTGCTTGAAGCCCAAAACAGGGCTGTGGGGTATCCCCTGTGTTTATCTCTCTCTTTCACGTATTGAGATGAATGTTTGCCCCCAAGTTTATGACCACTGGGACTGACTGAATGTGCTATTTAACTCAAAGAGACTTCTTTCCAGCCCCTTTGGCCACTGTTGTTTTTAAAATTTGATTGCTGCTATTGTTGTCTCATATTCTGCAAATGTGTGGAAGACTCAAAAGCTTTTCCTCTAAAATTGAACAATTCTGTCAAAAAAGATTAGTTCTATTTTGTCTGCTGGGTGCTGACTATTCATGAACATGAAGAGAGAGGGCTTGGGTGTCATACTAAGTTGCTAAGGTGGCCGGATTTCGGCTATTGACTTAAGGATAGCAAACTGCAGTCTACAAAAGAGCAGCCAGAAGGAGAGGGGAGAGCGGCCTGCCATGTGTTTGAGCTATACCTTCTTTAGCTGCCCATTTATTTCTTTTGTTGCCAGAACTTTTATTGTCATACAGTTGAAAAAAATGTTAGACACAAGCTTCAGGCAGCACCAAGCAGAAAAAAGGATTAGCATATCACTAGGATCATCTTACACTGAACCAAATTCTTTTCAGGATGTATAATTAGCGAATACAGTCCTTTTTTTTTGAGGGGGGGTGTGGGTAGCCTATGGACAGAAAAAAATAAGCTCAGATCTTTGGCTAGAATATTAGAAGAAATAAAAGACAATTGCCAATTTCAGAAAGACATGTACATATTAACCGTTTCTTTGCAGAGCCTTTGCAATTCCCTCAAGAAATGTCTGGTTGAATGGGAAAACTTACTATGAATTCCTGCCATTGTCTCAGGTTTTCTAAGAGGGAAATACGGTGTCATTGAACATACGTTCAAAATTTTAGACTGATGAAATCAGATTCAGGAGTCAGTGAATGTAGAACTTTTTTTGAGCGGGGGCAACTAAAAAGGAAATGTGTGGTTTTCACACGATGACTTTTTAACTCTGCAGAAGGTACTTTGTAATTTAAAATGCCATTAGGAAATAGAAGGCAGTAAAATGTACATTCTGGGTCTATTAGTCCATAATTCTGTGGGGCTTGCTTAAAGCTGTCTAAAACTTCCCGTATAATTCGTGGGTGTTGAATAGGTTTATCTGAGAGTAAGAAAATGGAAGTCTGAGATTGCTCCCTTTTATCTTCTCTCTGAGTTGTGCATTTAAGCAGTTTACACTGAGCATACAGGGGAAAACAGATTGGTCTAATTAAGTCATATTTCACTGGGTGGATATCTATTTATGTTTCCAAATATGCAGGCTTTTTAAAGAAGCACTTATGAAGTGAGGTAGGCAAGAACCTTTTTTCTAGAAGTACATTTTAAAGAATTAATAGAATATTCCTTTAAATAACTCATCTGCATGTATCTCAGTTTAAATTTCTTGAGATAGCTGGTGTTTTTGTTTAACAGATGAGGTGTCCTTCCGGGATTCTTGGTTTTGGATAGTGTACACTGCACGTTTTTCACTCTCCTGCGGATTGTATCACTCTGTCCCACAACCCTTCTCCAAACAAAACACCCACAAAATGCACCCTCCCAGTCTTGAATCTGGTTCAATTTTATTGCATATTTTCTGAGGACACCTTTAGCTCATCTTTGTGGTAAGAATTTTTTTTAATTAAAATTTTATTTTTTTTAACTATTAAGAGACAATGACACTTAGGTGCATAGAAAGCAGTTATTTCAAGATGCACAACTCTTAAGATAAGGGGGGAAGGAAGTGTCCTTTGAGCTTCTCCTTGGAATTAGAGAACTTAGCCCTGGCTCTTTATTTTCATATTTTTTTTGGGTCAAATGTCTCTCTCTTGGCGAGAAACAAACCATGGATCAAGGACTCAATTGTGTTGTCTTCATTTAAAGAAAATCATTTTAGTTTGCATGGGTTATGTTTCCATGGAAAATTTTGTGTGGAATTAACAACATGACAAGGAAGAAAGAGTAAAATAAAACTGTTGTAAAAATGTTAACTTGAGATATCATTCTTCAATTATTTTCTTCACTTATTTTAATGATACTTTTAAAAAGCCATTCTTTGCTATTTGAGTAATTATAATTTTTTTTAAATTTATAATATCCATGTTGTTCTATGCCATTTACTTGTTAGAAATGTCAGTGCCTACAAAAAACTGGCTATATACATGGCTACTTATGATTTAAGACAGTCTTAACTTACTAATACTATTGGTAATTTTCTAAAGACACTATGAAATTTGTGATATATTGTCATCAAATCATTGACTATTTAATTATTCATAGAAATTTCCTCATCTTCTACCAGCTTAGGGCGCACAATCTTGGATCTTCTTGTGTGCACACACACTCACACCCTCACAGATTAGAAACTTAGATGTCCTTTCAAAAGACCAACCCTAGAAACACGACTCTTGGCCATCTGGACAATAAGAGAAGGATGTTCACATCTAAAAAGTTCAAATGTGATGTCAAGCAAACAGAATATCCACTGCTGGGTAACCTAAAAGTGAATTCAAGAGTTGTTGTTTTTTTTTAAGTACTTGAGAGCAAAGGCATCGAGGTGTGAAGGACTCTGAGTAAAGCAACATTTGGGTTACTCTGGATTCTGGAATAGCTCCAGCAGTGGGCAGGGAAAGAAAAAGTGTGACCCATAGTTAACTCTCAGCACTGGACAGAGAATTCACAAAGGTAATGAAGGGAAGGGAAAGGAAAGTGATGACAAGCTTTCTAGTTTAAGTTTTGAAAACACCAAAAACAGAGAAACAACCAGCCTTTTAAAAAAAAGTACTTTGTGATTAATCAAAATATATTAATTGTTAATATTAACAAAGTCTTTAATATTTTTAGCTCATCAGTGTATCACTAGCAAACATATAGTGTTTTACATTGTGTACAGTGTTAGCATGTTATTCAGAAGAACCTACTTGACCTTTCTGTGACATACTAATAATGTCCCTTCTAAAGTTTAACATCCTTAATGGCAGGAGCCATTTAATATAACATGTCATCAAGTCAGCACCACACATTTATTAAATACCATTAACTAAATAATTTGGGATTACTATGATGATGTAGTCTTTCAAAGACATAAATAAGATTCTCCAAAATATGAGTATGTTGAATACAACTCTAGCCTAACAAATCTCATGCCTCCTATTAAAGAGGACCAAAGAGCCTTAGCATTTTAAACTTACAATAATGCCACACTTCCCATTTTAAAAATATTTGTTAATTTTAATAAATATACATATATATAATTAGAATATTTTAATTGCTTTTGAAGCTAGACCCAATATAAATTATCTTTCATTTTTCTAAATGGATCATTTACTCAATGAACCTAGAGCCTATTATCGAGTGAAGTGAGTCAGAAAGAGAAAGACATATTGTATATTAATGTATATATATGGAATCTAGAAGTATGGTACTGATGAAGCTATCTGCAGGGTGGCAATGGAGATGCAGACATAGAGAACAGACTTGTGGGTACAGGGCAGGAAGGAGAGGGTGGGATGAGTTGAGAGAGTAGCACTAAAACATATATATTACCATATGTAACATTAGATAGCCAGTGGAAATTTGCTGTATGATGCGGGGAGCCCAAATCCAGTGCTGCAACAGCATGGAGAGGTGGGATGGGGTGGGAGGTGGGAGGGAGGTTCAAGAGGGAGGGGACATATGTATACCTATGGCTGATTCATACTGATATACGGCAGAAACCAATGCAGTATGTAAAGCAATTATCCTCCAATTAAAAATAAATAAAAATTTTTTAAAAGTTAAAAAAATACTTTATGTCATTAAATCACCTGGCTTTTTGGACATTGTATATGTACACAGCTATCAAGAGGAGACCCTCCACTCTTACAGGTAGAAATTGTTATGACAAAGATAAGCAAGTGCAAATTTTCTATGATATAATGAAAACATGGTTCCTGATCAGACATAGCTCTAAAGGCAGGTGTGATTTGTTGTTGTTCCTTTGCTTAGTCATATCTGACTCTTTGCGACCCCATTGACTGCAGCATGCCAGGCCTTCCAGGTGTTATAGCTAATGTTAAAAAAAAGAAGAAGATAATATTATGAGCCATTTGTGTCTAATACATTCTTGTACATTTTACTTATTGATCTAGAACCTGGAAAAAGAAGCTATTTCATTTCAATGGCTAATATTTGCTAAGACCAAGGCAATGGCATCCCACTCCAGTACACTTGCCTGGAAAATCCCATGGACAGAGGAGCCTGGTAGGCTGCAGTCCATGGGGTCGCTGAGGGTCGGACACGACTGAGCGACTTCACTTTCACTTTTCACTTTCATGCATTGGAGAAGGAAATGGCAACCCACTCCAGTGTTCTTGCCTGGAGAATCCCAGGGACAGTGGAGCCCGGTGGGCTGTTTTCTATGGGATCGCACAGAGTCGGACACGACTGAAGTGACTTAGCAGCAGCAACCAAGGTCTGGGCACTTTCTGAGAGCTTACAATAGACCTTGTAACTCTATGAAATGCTATTATTATTGTACCCTTTTTATGGATGAGGAAACTGAGATTCAGGGAGGTCAAATAACATGCTCCTGGTTAAGTAGCTGACAAACAGTGAAGCTGTATTCAAAAGCAGGTAATCTGACTCAAGTTTGTCTTAATCACACTACACTAGCCTTCCACATATTCAATAGAATTGAAAATATCAAGTTACCCCTCAGCTTACAGGGTTATTCCACTGAGAAACATCTGCCCAGGGAAACAGAGGAAGGTATAGATGGAGTCAACAAGACTAGCAATAGACAGCAATTCTCATGAGACTCCAAATTCCTGTTTAGGAGTTTCATCTAGACCTGTGGATGCACAGGGTGGGAGACTCTGGAGAGGAGTTAATAGCTCACTAAAGTCTAATCTTTTTATTTTACAAATTAGGGAACTGAGGCCCAGACAGGTGAAATGGCTTTACACTGTCAGAGACAAAACAAGAACAAGAACGCCCAGTTTTCCCAAGTCCCAAACTAGAGCTCTTCCCAGTGTCCAGAGTCAATAAGTCAGAGTTCTTAGGGAAAGAGCAAAATAGGCAGAAAGATACGTATGAAGATGATGCCTGCTTCTGCTGGTAGGCATAAAAATCACTGAAATGTCTAGAGATGTAAAAGGAAGTGACTGTAGGACTGAACTGCCTAACAGTTGATATGAACAATAGAGGGAAAAGAAGACTTCAAATTCAATTTTAAGGCAATGGTGAAATTGGGAAGGAAGACAAGGACAGAAAATAAAATTTTAAATATTAAAAAAGTTGCTTTTTAAAAAATGTTTTATTTTTACTTATTTATTTGACTGCATCAGGTCTTTGTTGCAGCATGCAGGCTCTTCGTTGCATTGCACAGGTGGGATCTTCGTTTTCCCTGACCAGGGATCAGACCTGCATCCCCTGCATTGGAAGGCAGAGTCTTAACCACTGAACCACCAGAGAAGTCCCAACATACTTGCTTTTAATTGGAAACTGAATCCCCAAGTGGAGATGCCTTGTTGCCATTAAAAATCAGGAAACAGAAAAGGAGAAAAGATCTGGACTAGAAATGCAGAGCTGAAGGTCAGTGGGACACAAAAACAGGCATTAGGAAATCCAGTTCATTTTCACACACAAACACATCCAGGTCTTCACCCCTTTATCTTTTTTTTTTTTATTATTCTTGTTGAAAGATATCTTTTAGGGATGGGAAAATATCACCTTTGTTCTCAGTGAGGTTCACACTCACAGGAGTAAATTTGGTCTGGAAAAATCTTCATAACCCTCCCACTGGAATGGGTGAAGAAATGGTACACTGCATGACAAAGCAGAAGGCAGAGCTTTGGAGATGAGTCAGACACATTTTCTTTTTCCCTTTTATAAGTTCTCATTGTCATTTCTCAAGGTCATATTTTGGGGTTAATGAGTGTTGCAGGATATTTATTTAAGCAGTGTTCTGGACTGGCATTCACAGAACCTTTAACTCTAAATCTGCTGCCACTAAATTAGATCTTGTTCAAATAAAGAAGGTTAATTGCTGTACACATTTGTTCCCCATGTTGTCTGTTTCAATTATTACAAAGCTTATCAAGACAAACAACTGTGTGGCAATTTTTGCAAAAGATATACCTGAGTTATAAAATGGTTAGATCAGGCCTGTGTCTATGACTTCCTGTCCCAACCATTGCCACGTTAGTTTAGTGACAAAAGTTAGTGTTTGCAGAGGAGGAAAGTGGTTTGGTCACCAAAGAAGGAGTTCTGTTTTCACTATGGGGAGAATGTAGTCTTAATTAGGTAAACAAAGGGGTTTTTCATTACACAGTAAACACATTTCACAAGAAGAGTCATTTAAGTTTCTTTTTAAAGAAACTGGAAAATATTAAGAAAGTTAATTGGAGGGCAATTAACAAACAGGCACAATTATCTTCTGACTAGTGTGTGGCTTAGGGATGTTTTTATCGTTTACTGATGGCAATGTTTTAAAATGTGGGAATGCCAACCCAAGTAGAGGCAAGCACGATATTAAGCGACACATTTCTCTATTTATATTTAAATAACCATCTGCACGAAATTATGCACAAATCATGGAATAATTCCTAGCAGAAATTACTATTTAGAAAATTAAAAATATCTGAGACATGGTGTGCTTTTCATATTAAATTGCCCATTTCCAGAACATCACATACATTTGCACAATGTAAAGATGCTGCCATGCGGGCCAATACAAATTGCTCACAATGTTAATGAAGATGGATGGGGAAAGCTGAAAACATTCATTTACACACAAGGGAGGAAAAGAGAGCAGCAGTGTTCACAATCTCTACCTTAATTTTTTTTGCCTTGATAATATCCAGCCGAATGATGGTAACTTTAATAATAGAGTTCTTGGAAAGGTTTTGTGATAAATTTTCATTTTCAGAGTTGAATATGGCCTGTTTTTTCCCATTTAGAGTGAAAATTGTGTGTGTGAAGTTTGGAGGCTTACTGCTAAGCTAGGAAAAGGAATCTAACCTTGTGAAGAATGATGAACAGGGTAGACTGACTACACAATTTAAATAACCTTAAAAATTGAAAAGAAAAAAAAATGCTTCCTCATCTTGAAACGACTTTCCAACTGAAAAAGGGTCCAACCTCCACACACACCCCCAACCCAGACAAACGATCCCCTCTTCTCAAAGCTCCTTGGACAAGGGGCACCTATGGTTGAGTCTATGAAGACTGGGACACACTCTAAGACAGGGAATCTATTCTAGGACTGCAGCACCAGGACCTACTCAGCCCACCGCCTTTGCCCAAACAGATGGAATGGCCATCCATGGAGTATCAGGAGGAGTGGGGTGCCCTTTACCAATGAGCAAATAAAAGTGAGTTGGGGAGGGTTTGAGTCTCCCCATGACTCCATCTCCACCATCCTCGCCAGCTCTCAGACCACCAGATATCTGACGTCCTTTCCCAGTCATCCAGAACTCCTTGACGTTGCTGGTCCACTGCTGGACAGTCATTTGCTTTGGAGGTAGTATTTACACTTTGCAACATATCTCAGGAGGGCGGGTAATAAATAAAGGCAGAGAGCCACTCAATCAAACATATTAAAAGGCTACCATTCCTCAGGCTCCAGGATAATTCTTTCTTCTTGAGTTCTCCTATTCAAGAACCCGTTTTGCTAATTTATTTATTCATTTGTTCAATATATATTTATTGAGGTCGGTCCTATGCTAAATTGACTTCCTTGGTAGTTCACACAATAAAGAATCTGCCTACAATGCGGAGACATGGGTTCGATTCCTAGGATGAGAAGATCCCTGGAGAAAGGAATGGCAATCCACTTCAGTATCCTTGCCTGGAGAATTCCATGGGCAGAGGAGCCCAGCGGGCTACACCCCATGGTGTTGCAAAGAGTCGGACATGACTGAGTGACTAATTCAGTTCAGTTCAGCCGCTCACTGTATCTGACTCTTTGCGACCCCATGGACTGCAGCACGCCAGGCTTCCCTGTCCATCACCAACTCCCAGAGCTTGCTCAAACTCATATCCATTGAGACAGTGATTCCACCCAACCATCTCATTCTCTGTCGTCCTCTTCTCCTCCCACCTTCAATCTTTCCCAGCATCAGGGTCTTTTCTTATGAGTCAGTTCTTTGTGTCAGGTGGCCAAAGTATTGGAGCTTCAGCATTAAGTCCTTCCAATGAATATTCAGGACTGATTTTCTTTAGGATGGACTGGTTGGATCTCCTTGCAGTCCAAGAGACTCTCAGAGTCTTCTCCAACACCACAGTTCAAAAGCATCACTTGTTAGTGCTCAGCTTTCTTTATAGTCCAACTCACATCCATACATGACTACTGGAAAAACTATAGCTTTGACTAGATGGATCTTTGTCGGCCAAAATGATGTCTCTGCTTTTTAATATGCTGTCTAGGTCGGTCATAGCTTACCTTCCAAGGAGCAAACGTCTTTTAATTTCATGGTTGCAGTCACCATCTGCAGTGATTTTGGAGCCCCCCAAAATAAACTCTATCACTGTTTTCATTGTTTCCCCATCTGTTTGCCATGAAATGATGGGACCAGATATCATGATCTTGGTTTTTGAATGTTGAGTTTTAAGCCAACTTTTTCACTCTCCTTTTTCACTTCCATCAAGAGGCCCTTTAGTTTTTCTTTGCTTTCTGCCATAAGGGTGGTATCATCTGCATATCTGAGCTTATTTATATTTCTCTCGGCAATCTTGATTCCAGCTTGTGCTTCATCCAGCCTGGAATTTTGAATGATGTACTCTGCATATAAGTTAGATAAGCAGGGTGACAATATACAGCCTTGACTTACTCCTTTCCCAATTTGGAACCATTCTGTTTTTCCATGTCCAGTTCTAACTGTTGCTTCTTGACCTGCATACAGATTTCTCAGAAGGCAAGTCAGGTGGTCTGGTATTCCCATCTCTTGAAGAATTTTCCAGTTTGTTTTGATCTACACAGTCAAAGGCTTTGGCGTCATCAATAAAGCAGAAGTAGATGTTTTTCTGTTATTCTTTTGCTTTTTCTATGATCCAACAGATATTGACAATTTGATCTCTGGTTTCTCTGCCTTCTCTAGCTTCCAGCTTGAACATCTGGAAGTTCACAGTTCACATACCACTGAAGCCTGGTTGGAGAATTCTGAGCATTACTTTACTAGTGTGTGGGACGAGTGCAATTGTGTGGTAGCACGAACATTCTTTGGCATTGCCTTTCTTTGGGATTGGAATGAAAACTGACCTTTTCCAGTCCTGTAGCCACTGCCAAGTTTTCCAAATTTGCTGGCATATTGAGCGAAGCACTTTCACAGCATCATCTATTCGATATGAAATAGTTCAACTGGAATTCCATCCCATCCAGTAGTTTTGTTTGTAGTGATGCTTCCTAAGACCCACTTGGGCTTTGCACTCCAGGATGTCTGGCTCTAGGTGAGTTATCACACCATCATAGTTATTTGGATTATTTAGATCTTTTTTTGTACAGTTCTTCTGTAATATCTTTTTAATATCTTCTGTAATACCTCTTCTAAATATCTTTTGCTTCTGTTAGGTCCATACTGTTTCTGTCCTTTATTGTGCCCATCTTTGCATGAAATGTTCCCTTGCTATCTCTAATTTTCTTGAAGAGATCTCTAGTCTTTCCCACTCTACTGTTTTCCTCTATTCCTTTGCATTGAAATAGTGACTAACACTATACTCCTTGGAAGGAAAGTTATGAACAACCTAGATAGCATATTAAAAAGCAGAGACATTACTTTGTCAACAAATGTCCATCTAGTCAAGGCTATGGTTTTTCCAGTGGTCATGTATGGATGTGAGAGTTGGACTATAAAGAAACCTGAGCACAGAAGAATTGATGCTTTTGAACTGTGGTGTTGGAGAAGACTCTTGCGAGTCCCTTGGACTGCAAGGACATCCAACTAGTCCCTCCTAAAGGAGATCAGTCCTGGGTGTCCTTTGGAAGAACTGATGTTGAAGCTGAAACTACAATATTTTGGCCACCTGATGCGAAGAGTTGACTCATTTGAAAAGACCCTGATGCTGGAAAAGATTGAGGGCAGGAGGAGAAGGGGACGACAGAGGATGAGATGGTTGGATGACCACCAACTCAATGGACATGGGTTTGGGTGGACTCCGGGAGTTGGTGATGGACAGGGAGGCCTGGCATGCTGTGGTTCATGGGGTCACAAAGAGTCAGACACAACTGAGTGAGTGAACTGAACTGAACTGAACTATGCTAAATACTGGGAATACCACTGTGGACACAAGAAGTGTAATCCCAGCCATCCCAAAGATGATGGACCAATGAGCGATACATTGCATCAAAGGTGAGCAAAGGGAGTTGGAACTCAGACTAAAGAGTACTCCTGTAAGAGATTTCTATATTGTTTATAGTGTTGGTTGAAGTCTTGTAAGTAGTTAAAATTGCCCAGGGAGAGTGGATAAAGTCCATACAGGACTTTAGTGTAGAGACAGAACCCTGGACAACACCAGTGTTTAATGGGTGACTTCTGAGAAGAAGCAGCTTCATCTTAGAATTGGAGTCTGCAGGGACTGAAGACAACTATAATCATGAAGATAATGTGATTTCAGCCATCAGACTTGTGTCACAGACATCCACAAACTTCCCTCCATAGTGTTATCTGGATAACAGCACAGATCTTAGAATGTTAAATATTTTCCAAAAATTGAAAAAGATGAAATATGGAAACGTTATAGCCACATTTCCTAGATTTATAAACTTCTTTAAGAGTTAGGACTATGCTTGCTCTCGGTGCCCCTAATCTCTAGACACACCAAGATGCTTATTTAGTTTTCAAATCCTATCCTGTTTCTCTGGGTTTTTGCATGTGTTGTCATTATTGTTGTTATCCTGAGATGTTCCTCCCGTCATCACACCTTTTGTCCCTGAAGCTCCTTACCCTCAATTTGCCACCCCACCCCCCTTTAACACCCATCTAAACCACCCTCTCCTTCATGCAGCCTTCATCCTCAACACCCAGCCTGCCCACTCCCAAGTGACTTAGGTGCCTCTCCTCTGGGCTTCCCCTCTATCCCAAAGCAGCTTAACACTTAGGTAGACATAATTGATGTTTCTGGTCTGTTTGCCCTCTGAGACTTGGATAGGAAAAATATATCCTGCCATGCCCACCAGCACTTAGTGTGCATAAAATACAATGTCTGACATAGAGTAGCATCTGCTAAATATTGTTAAGATGTGAAAGGAATCTATCACTCTCTCACCTTCCTCTTTCTGCCTCTTAATTTGTATACCTTTTAATATGATAGATTGAGGAAGGAGTTTCAAATTTACCTACTAGCTACATCAACTTCTCCACTTACAGCCTTCCTCCTTACTCCCTTTGTTTACAAGGCCAATCTCAGTTGGTCAGAATACCACCCTGCTAAGGCAACCCCATTCTATTCAGCAGTGCTGGACAGCATGCATGAGAGAGTCTGAATATCATGTGTGTGATGTTTCAGGGGGATGTGGTAGGTTCAGGGAAACAATTGGTGTTTGTTGTTTGCAAAGTAGGAGATTTGAGCTCACATTTAAAAGATCACTACGTGAAAAAGCCCCTGAAGTGGAGCCCGGATCCCTTGGGGAATCTCTTTAATCCTGGAATCATATGAAGATCTTGAGGGAAAGAATACTCTCCTTTGTTATTGTTTGTAAGTCGTGGGTGGGCAATGGGGGTGGTGGAGAGAGCAAGAGAATGGAGAAGCAGCAAGTTGTTGGCTCTTTCTTGTAGCATAATTGACAAATATAGAAACACTAGCTGGGAAGATTATATACAAGGATGTATCTATGGATTAAAGCACCCCAGAATGCCTTCAAAGTGAAGTTAGATACTTTAAGAGCAGAATTAACCACTTGTGGTGAATATGCTCTGATGAGACTTGTGGAATCATTTCTATCTTCGAAGAGGTCCGTTTATGTACATCCTGCTCTTCTCTCCAAGCACAACAGATGAAACTAGAAGTCAGGACATCCCTGCTCTTACCCAAAGGATGTGTCTCACAGGACACCAAGTGGGGTCCTTGAGAAAGAAATCCAGTGTGGGCAAACACCACTTTCCAGTTTTTACTGAAGCTTGATCCTACAAGAAACAATAATGAGTGGTTTATCTTCATGATCACGTGGGTCCTCCGTGGCCAGTCAGAGGAGAGTGAGGTTAGCAAGACAAACCTAATCAGCATATCACAGGATGGTGGGAGGGAGATGCATTTTAAGTAGAAATGGGGCTGCAGAATGGAGACAACTCTGGCCTGGACCAGTTTCACAGCCTCTGGAGACAAAATGGCTTGAGGCTTAGTCATTGTTTAAAAGTCATTCCTCAAATTCCTTGTTTACTGTCAGCACAGTGAGTTGTGGACTCTGTGACTTTAGCTGTTAATGGGACTAAACACTTCTGCCAACAGATTAAGCCTTGCTGAAACATTAAGAAAACTGGCCCAAACAGAGTTGGGATGGACTGTTGTTTAGTGTTTGTTTCTTTTTTTTGGCAGAGGTGGGTGGGGGGAGGTGGGCAGGGAGGGTGACTGTCCCAAGACAATGGTTTTTTGATACCTGTGAAACAGTAGCAATTGATGAGAGCCAAGGATAGATTTTCTACTATGGGAAAGTGATTGTTAAAAAAAAAAAAGAAGCAAACATTTAATTTCAATCATTTGGACTGACTGCACAGAATATAAATGAGATTTTTCTGAAACTAAAACTGACAAATACTTCGAGGCCCACCAAAAGTCTTAAAAAGGGTTTGTTTGTTTTTTTTTTTAAGTTATAATCAATCTCTAAGAGAAATGAAAAAAAGTCACTATTTTCTTTCATTGTAAAAGGATCCTCCAGGCAGCTGGATGATATTGAAGGTGGGAAAACTTTTCTTTGTTACACTTGAACCTTTTAAGATTTGTCAAACCTATTTCTTCTTGTGGAGAAGAAGAGCAGCGCTTGCACGCTAAATGTATTAAACTTCAAAAATAGTTTTTCAAGTCTTTCAGACACCATAACCCCCTTCATGTAAATTCATATCTTTACTTAACATGTCTTCTTAAGCACGGATTTTTTTAGGTGGCTTTTATAAATCTTCTTCCAAGAAAGAAGCGAGAACAATTAAATGTTCCATTTTGATTCCAGGTCTTAAACTTACCGTTGGGAAAGGACTTTATATTCAGAATTAGAACATTGTCCCACTCTTGCTGTAATCAGAAAAATATATATATCAAAATCTTTCAAATGAAGACTTCAAAGGTCAAAATTGAATTCAAAAATGATTTTGAGTTTCGAAATGAAAAGTTCATATTCTATTACAATAACTTTTTGTGTACACACATCATGAAAATACACTATTTACATTTGTGTTTGAGGAAGAAGTAGACTGGATAATGAATGATTACATTGTTCATCTCTCTAACATTTCCTTACATTTTCTTCCATGGCCAAGTTGCTTATTCCATATTTATTATCATGAGTAACACATTTCTCTTTGCTAGTAATTTTTTCAGTAGTCATTAAAAGAGAGAAAATAAGGATGGCAGGGAGGTCGGGAGGGAGAGAGAGGGGAGGAAAAGGGAAGAGAAAAGAGAAGAAAGAAAAGGAATATTCAGTGCTCCCTCTAAATGCTCATATTCAGAGAGGTGCTACGATTTCTATGATTCCGTGTCTTTGGAAACTTCAAACTTGACTTTGATTAACCATGCTAATAACCAGGGTGCTTCTTTTTTTTACTCCTAATGTCACTTACTAGAGCTGTAAAGACATGCTCATAATATGTGCTTTTCATCTGAATCAAGAAGGCAATGCTAAGCAAAAAAAAAAGTATTTAGCAGTGCATATAGGATTGAAGCGATGATAATCAGGGACCCTGGTAATTGAAGCTTTTGGGGAGGGGAAGAGAACCTTTCTTCTGGATCCTTCAGTCTGTTTAATAGGATAAAATTAGCTTGAGTGGTTTGGTGTTTGAAGAGGATATGATGTAATTGGAAGTGCCTCCTGGGTTTGCTGCTGGACAAAGCAATCAGGTAGAGACAGGGGAGGGCATGGGAAGCTCTGAAGTAACGGAGCTTGGCTTCCGCCATCCTAATTAGCCTAAATTAGCTATGCCAGTTTTCTGCTTGCTTTGGGCTTTCCCTGCTAATGCTTCTTTCAGGGCTGAGAGAAAAGAAGTATGAAATGCCCACTAACTTCCTATCTAACAGACAAATGACTGAATCTAAAACTGGAGGATCAGGCTTTGTTGTTAAGACCTTAACAAGTGAGCCCCTTTCAGGGAATACAAATGGCCGGTGGGCACAAACTGTAGGGAGTGGTGGACACTGTCACTTGTCCTGTGTGGCGAGGAAGTTTACAAAGCATCTGCAAGAAATTGATTATTTCGAGAATTTTCTACATGTCACTTAGAGGTCTCACCTGAGAGCACGCACATGGACTCTTTAACTTGAGGTGAACTAGGCAGGCCTTCACACAGCAGACTCGTTTCTTCTCAGATTGAATTTCAAAGTCCAAATGCCAGGAGCATTTCTGTGTGACTGCATGCAAGTTACTGCCAGTTAAAAATTTTCCCTTTTGACCCCAATTAATCAACTGTCTGCAAAGAACTTTGCAAGACATTCAAAGTAGTTTGTACGGAAATAAATTGAAGTCAGTATTTGGGTAGAAATAAATAATATCTTGATCTCAAAGCTACAGATTTTAATTTTGCCAATGAATAAAATGAAACATAATGGTATATATGACAAATAATAAAAACCAATAGGACCTAAACACACATTTCTCCAAATAAGACATACAGATGGCTAACAAATACATGCAAAGATGTTCAACATCGCTCATTATTAGAGAAATGCAAACCAAAACCACAATGAGTATCACCTCACACCAATCAGAATGGCCATCATCAAAAAGTCTACAAACAATAAATGCTGGAGAGGGTGTGGAGAAAAGGGAACGCTCTTGTACTGTTGGTGGGAATGTAAATTGATATAACCACTATGGAAGACGGTATGGAGATTTCTTTAAAATCTAGGAATAAAACCACCATATGACCCAGAAATCCCACTCCTAGGCATATACCCTGAGGAAGACAAAATTGAAAAAGATACATGTATCCCAATGTTCATTGCAGCACTATTTACAATAGCTGCAACATGGAAGCAACCTAGATGTCCATCGACAGATGAATGGATAATGAAGTTGTGGTACATATACACAATGGAATATTACTCAGCCATAAAAAGGAATGCATTTGGGTCAGTTCTAATGAAATGGATGAACCTAGAACCTATTATACCAAATGAAGTGAGTCAGAAAGAGAAAGAGAAATATTGTATTCTAACACACATATACGGAATCCAGAAAATCTAGAATGTCTATTCTCTATGTTTTATTGGACATGGGGAGAGGGGAGGAGAGGGTGAGATGTATGGAAAGAGTAACATGGAAACTTATATTACCATATGTAAAATAGGGAGCCATCAGGAATTTGCTGTACAATTCAGGAAACTCAAACAGGGGCTCTGTATCAACCTAGAGGGGTGGGATGGGGAGGGAGATGGGAGGGAGGATCAAAAGGGAGCAGATATATGTATACCTATGGCTGATTCATGTTGAGGTTTGACAGAAAACAACAAAATTCTGTAAAGCAATTCAGTTCAGTTCAGTTGCTCAGTCGTGTCCGACTCTTTGCGACCCCAAGAATTGCAGCACACCAGGCCTCCCTGTCCATCACCAACTCCCAGAGTTCACTCAGACTCACGTCCATTGAGTCAGTGATGCCATCCAGCCATCTCATCCTCTGTCGTCCCCTTTTCCTCCTGCCCCCAATCCCTCCCAGCATCAGAGTCTTTTCCAATGAGTCAACTCTTCGCATGAGGTGGCCAAAGTACTGGAGTTTCAGCTTTAGCATCATTCCTTCCAAAGAAATCCCAGGGATGATCTCCTTTAGAATGGACTGGTTGGATCTGCTTGCAGTCCAAGGGACTCTCAAGAGTCTTCTCCAACACCACAGTTCAAAAGCATCAGTTCTTCGGGGCTCAGCTTTCTTCACAGTCCAACTCTCACATCCATACATGACCATTGGAAAAACCATAGCCTTGACTAGATGGACCTTTGTTGGCAAAGCAATTATCCTTCAATAAAAAAATAAATTAAAAAGAAATGAGTGCTACTCAACATTGCGTGTCCGACTCTTTGCGACCCCGTGGACTGTAGCCTGCCAGGCTCTTCTGTCCATGAGATTCTCCAGGCAAGAATACTGGAGTGGGTTGCCATTTCCTTCTCCAGGGCATCTTCCTAAACCAGGGATTGAACCCGAGTCTCCCACATGGCAGGCAGATGCTTTATCCTCTGAGCCACCAGGGAACACAACATATACATTACCATATGTAAAATAGATAGCCAGTGGGAATTTGCTGTGTGACACAGGGAACTTAAATCTTGGGCTCTGTGGCAACCTAAAGGAGTGGGATGGGGTGGGAGGTAAAGGGAGGTTCAAGAGGGAGGGGACATATGTATACACAATACTGTAAAGCAATTATCCTCCAATTAAAAACAAATAAGTTTATAAGACAAATAACAATAGGAAATTATTTTATTAACCATTGTTCACAGTCATCCAACAAAAGCACAGGGTTCTCCCTCAGTCCCTTATTGGTCCTCATAGATAAACTTTCAGTTACTCCTACACAAGCCTTTGGGGTACAATGCCTTTTTTTTTTTTTTTTTTTTCATTTTTTTGGTAAACTCTGAACATCTTGGAAAAGACTCTGATGCTAGGAAAGATTGAAGACAGGAGGAGAAGGGGGCAACAGAGAATGAGATGGTTGGATGGCATCACTGACTCAATGTACATGAGTTTGAGCAAGCTCAGGGTAATAGTGAAGGACGGGGAAGCCTGGTGTGCTGCAGTTTGTGGGGTCACAAAGAGTCAGACACCACTGAGCAAGTGAACAGGGAACAAGTGAACATCTACCTAGAGCTAAATGTTCAAGATGAGTATTAGAAACACACACACACACCCCATGTGTTTTGTTTGATCTATTTTATTTGCTATACCAAATGCATACTGAGCTCTACTGTATGGAAGCCTCTCTGTTAGGCCCTGCTGCTGCTAAGTCACTTCAGTCGTGTCCAACTCTGTGCGACCCCACCAGGCTCTGCCGTCCTTGGGATTCTCCAGGCAAGAACACTGGAGTGGGTTGCCATTTCGTTCTCCAAAGCATGAAAGTGAAAAGTGAAAGGGAAGTCACTCAGTCGTGTCTGACTCTCTGCAACCCCATGGACTGCAGCCCACCAGGCTCCTCCATCCATGGGATTTTCCAGGCAAGAGTACTGGAGTGGGTTGCCATTGCCTTCTCCAGGGTAGCCCAAATCCCCCCTGGTGTCTGTCAAGGTTTTTCTGTAGAAAATGGCTAATAAAAGCATCTTCAAAAATTTCAGAGAAAGGTTAGAGAAAACAGAGGTTGAGTGGATTCAAGTTTTGCAGCACCTGAAGCATATACAATTTGGGAGCCTCTTTAGGAAAAAGAATATACAATAACAAAACATTGCCCCCTTGGAAGGCACGGTGCAGGTTGAATGTTCTAAAGCTCCACCTTCAGTAGCTTCAGGGTAAATCTGCTCTCCCTAGGACAGCTGCCTTCAGATGTGTCTTCTGTCCTCTTTTCATACTCAGGAGCCCATCCAATTCCTTCCTCCATTTCCTTTACAAAAATTATTTTGACCATTTACTAAAATGCCCTGTGGGGCCTTCAGAGACACAAGCTTCATAATTTCAAAATACTCATATTATGAAAGTTGGCTTAGTAACTCAGAGTATGATCAGGAACAACTGTGGACTACATAATTGACATGATTTGGTTTATGTTTGCAACATTAGCAAACAGATCATACAAAACTGGGTGGTGCCCAGGAGGGCAGCTATGATAGACTGTGTGACTGTGTGCTTTGCAATTCGCCACGAGGGCAATGTCGCCCACACTTCCTGATGGCTGGAGCTCCTCAGGCATTTCCAGGATCAGGGACCGGCTCACAGCAAACGGAATGGAATCGCTGAAAGCTTTCAGTTGTGAAATTGTGTGTTTATAAAACACACAGCAGCCAGGTGCTGAGTTAAGATCACATATTGTTCTGAATGACTCAGTAATTTTCAAGCTTCAGTTTAAGAGATGAAATTTTGTTTTCCCTAGTTTTAAACGGAGTGTTGGGCAACGCCATGACTTTCTTATCAACCCAACTTGAGTCAGTAAGTTAGCAATTTAGGACTTGGATTTCTCTGACAGAGTTCCTCCCCATCCCCCAGTGCAATATTTTCACTCCATTTACTCTTGATACAAAGCAACCTTAGTGTTGGGCAGCTTGAAAACGGGGCAGTGTACAGTTTTCCATGCAGGGTTTGAGAAAATTTTTTATGATTCACTTTGAATTCCAATTCTAATGACTGAAGTTGATGTATTTCTTTTATGACACATCTTTTCATCTAAACTGTGTTTGGTCTTCACTTTTAGAAGTCCTACAGTAATGGTATCCATTGGTTCAAGGGTTTTTCTGATGCCTGATACAAATAACTGTAGACTCGTTATCTAGTTCGTGTGCTGTTATTTAAGCACTGAACTTAGGACAAATGGATTAACAGTGATAGTCATATAGTGCTTCAAGTAAAACATTTGTGCCTTCACTTATTCAACAGATGCCTACACGAGACAGGAACAGTTTGGGATGCTGGGAAATATAGAAGTGAACATACAGAAGTGGCCCTGCCTTCATGGATTTCTAGACTAGCAACCAAGTGAAAAAGAAACACACAAGTTCATTTATATAACATTAAAACTATTAAAAAAATCAGGTAATATCACAATGAGCTACTATTTCACACCTATTAGAATGGCTATAATATTTTTTAAAGCAGGATTTCTTTTTTTTTTTTGGTCATGCCATGTGGCTTGTGAGATCTTAGTTCCCCAACCAGGGATTGAGCCCATGCTCTCAGCAGTGGATCTAACCACTGGATAGCAAGGGAATTCCCTGGATGGTTATAATTTTTTTTAAAAAAAGGAAATAACAAGTGTTGGCAAGTATGTGGAGAAATTAGAACCCTCATAATTGCTAGTGAGACTATAAAGTGGTACAACTGCTGTAGGAAACAGTTCAGTAGCTTCCCCAAGAGTTAAACATAAAACTAGAATATGATCCAGAAATTCCACACCTAGGTTTATACCCAAAAGACTTAAATAAATAATTGTACACCAACATTCACAGCAACATTACAGTATCTGAAAGATGGAAACACCTGAATCAGATGAATGGGTAAACAAAATATGGTATATGCTTATGGTGGAATATTATTCGGCCATAAAAAAGGAATGACACTTTGATATATGCTATAATATGAACGGACCTAGAAAACATCATGCTTAGTGAAATAAACTAGACACAGAGGGGAAAATATTATGTGTTTCCACTTATTTGAGGTACTCAAAATAGGCGAATTCATAGAGACAGAAGGTAAAATAGAGATTACCCAGAACTGGGAGGAGAGAGGAGTTGAGGGAATTATTGTTTAATGGGTACAAACTTTATGTTGCTAAAAAAGTTTTGGATACAGATGGCACTGACGGCTGCACAACATTGTGAAGGCATTAATATTCAGTGCCACCAAACTGTACACTTATGAACCGTCAAATGATTCATAGTATGCACATTTTACCACAATTTAGAAAAATAATCAGAGAGCTGTGACAGAGAATGACTGACGTGGGGTGGAGGAGCACTTACTAAAGCACTAAGCAGGAGTGCTTTATTTAATAATCCACGAAACCTGGATCTGCTCTTGGGGATAAATGATGTAAAAATGAACATGAACATTAGAAGATACTGGGTATCATCATTTATATATTGGTGCTTGGGAAATGAAATTGATGTGCAAAATATCAACAACCTCAGATATGCAGATGACACCACCCTATTGACACAAAGTGAAGAGGAACTGAAGAGCCTCTTGATGAAGCTGAAGAGGGCAGTGAAAAATCTGGCTTGAAACTCAGCATTCAAAAAATGAAGATCATGGCATCCAGTCCCATCACTTCATGGCAAATAGAAGGGAAAAAATGGAGGCAGTGACAGATTTTATTTTCTTGGTTCCCAAAATCACTGCAGATGGTGACTGCAGCCATGAAATTAAAAAATGCTTGCTCTCTGGAAGGAAAGCTATGACCAACCTGGACAGCATATTAAAAAGCAGAGAGATCACTTTTCCAACAAACGTTTGTATAGTCAAAGCTATGGTTTTTCCAGTAGTCATGTATGGATGTGAGAGTTGGACCATAAAAAAAGCTGAGTGCCGAAGAATTGATGCTTTCAAACTGTGGTGTTGGAGAAGACTCTTGCGAGTCCCTTGGACAGCAAGGAGACCAAACTAGTTTATCTTTAAGGAAATCAACCCTGAATATTCATTCAGGGTTCGTTCAGGGTTCAGAAAGACTGATGCTGAAACTGAAGCTCCAGTACTTTGGCCACCTGATGCAAAGAACCGACTCATTGGAAAAGACCCTGATGCTGGGAAAGATTGAAGGCAAGAGGAGAAGGGGGTGGCAGAGAATCAGATGGTTAGATAACATCACCAACTCAATGGACACCAATTTCAGCAATTTCCAGGAGACAGAGGAGCCTGGCGTGCTACAGTCCATGGGGTTGCAAACAGTTGGACATCACTTAGCAACTGAACAACAACAATCCATGTACTCACCCATCATGTTATTCATTCATTTATGGAAGAAATATTTAAGAGGCTCCTAACATACATACCTAGTGTAAAGCTGCAGAGAGGATACAAAGAACACATCCACAGCCTCCAGTTTCAAGATTTAGTGGAGAAAAAACACACCAAATCAATTCCAATATAGGGTTTTAAAACATTTCTAAGTATTGAGTCTGTCTCATTATCCTAGAGGATTGTAAGCTGTTGGAAGACATGATATCATATTTTATAGCTATATGAAACTTAAAGGGTCATCTCGGCTTCCCTGGTGACTCAGGCATTAAAGAATCTGCCTGCAATGCTGGAGACCCGGTTTGATTCCTGGGTCAGGAAGATTCCCTGTAGAAGGAAAGGGCAACCCACTCCAGTATTCTTGCCTGAAAAATCCCATGGACAGAGGAGCCTGGAGGGCTGCAGTCCATGGGATGGCAAAGAGTCAGACATGACTGAGGGACTAACACACACACACACACACACACACACACACGGAACCTCTCAACTTATATTCAATAAACTCAAGCTAAGAGAAGCTTGATAGGTTGTCTAAGGCCAAAGAAATAATGTCTAAGACCCAAGACTAGAAGGCAGATGTGCCTGATTACCAGTGTTGGTCTTGTCCCACCATTCTACACTACCACCCTTCCATAGGTTCCTTCCATAGGTTCCTTCCATGTCTCTTTCATCTCTTTCATCATGTAAGCATCTGAATTTAGTGTTCCAAACATGATAGACATTGGATAAATGGATATTTGATGGTAACAGTCATGTATATAATGACAGTTCCAGACTGGATGGCCTTCAGGAAAGGCCTTCTCATTACTAATGTGGAGGTTGTCATGAGAATGTTGTGAAGATAATACAGGGTTAGCTCTTAGCACAGAATCAGCTTGCCAGTGCAGGAGACATGAGTTCAAGCCCTGGGTCAGAAAGATCCCCTGGAAAAGGAAATGGCAACCCACTTCAGTATTCTTGCCTGAGAAATCCCGTGGGCAAAAGAGCCTGGCAGGTTCACAAGAGTCAGATTCAACTTAGTGACTAAACAGCAACAGCAAGCTCTCAACACAGTTCTAGGCACATAATAAGTACACAATCGATGTGAGGTTTTGTTATGAGTGTCATTATCATTAATGCTGACAAATTCTAATCAGCTTCTGTAGGATGTTTGTATTATGGTCCATTTTCTAATGCTAAGAATTTGAGTTTGGGAATTCAGTTCTCTAAAATCTAAAAGGTACGTACAAATTGAAATATCATGCCAACTAATTAAGAAAACTTACAAATAAATATTGACCTTCACTCTACCAGCCCTGCCATTTAAAATCCACTCAAAATCATCACCTCCATTAGAGTCACCCAAAAAGGAGAGTAACTGAAAACCGCATTCCCAAGCTGGCCTTGTATAAATTGCTATTTGCCCCAGGGTATTTTCAAGGCTGTAAACAGATGTTAAAGAGGAAACATTGAGGTGTAGACAAGAGATAGGATAATCAGAAGCTTGAAAATGATTAAGGCTTTGCAGTCAAGAAGAGAACTTGGAGCAATTTGCACGTCTATCTTCAACACCGACAAACTGGATCATTTCTGTTTATGTGGACAGTTATACGGCTGCTCACTTCACAAATTTAAACTTTTACTCAATGAAAACCAAATATTTCTTCTCATACGTGTGGTTTTTCCCCTTAAAGTAATAGATTTAGGTGTACAGAAGTTCTAAGATGATGAACTTTATGGGAACATAGGAAACGCTTGGCTTTATTTCTTGTTGAGAGAAGGAAAGTTACGCTAAATCATATTACCTTCCTCTTGTTCATGCCACTGCTGACTCTGCAAGTCAGTGTTTGCCCCTGGATTACAGGTGAGAAACATTGAGAAACATCACTGTCTCAATGCAATAGAGAAAATGTTGGTGGAAATGTTAATTGCACCTGACTGGACTTGAGGAGATGATTACAGGCACTATGCAAAGCTATCCAACATATCTGAGCTTTTCTTCTCTAAATATTTTCAGACTTTTTCTTTATCCATTTAAATTTGCAGCAAATTCATTCAATTTGCAGCAAAGCATCAATCTGTATGAATCTCATTTGCAAAAATTACAGGTGTCTTCTTTTTTAAACAAAAGAATAAGGTGTGAGTTGCCTGAACAATTACTAAATTTATACGATCCACACTTAGCCAAGCTTATTAAGTAAGTAATTGAGTAGAACCAACCAAGAAATGAAAATCAGGAGGCAGGAACAGCAAGGTAATGAAACTCAAACTTCTTTTTGGTGAATTTCACTTTTCATTGTTTTTTAGATAATTTACATCTAATTTGAAATTTGCTTCTGAAGATGACATGTAACTTAGGGTCAGTGGAGGTTTCTAACACATAAAATATAAATTCATGGTGATATCTATTACACCATCCTGTTTCACATTCTTTACAGCATTTAACACAATCTGATTCTTTTTGGTTTATTGGTTGGTTTATTGTCTGTCTCCCTACACTAGAAAGGAAGTGCCATGAAAAACAAGAGACTTGCCTATCTTCCTCATTCTTATGTCCCCATGCGTGCCTGGCTCAAAGTGGGCCCTCTACAGATGCTCCTTGACAGAATCACGGGCTGAGCTCAACAGAACCATGTATCTCAAATTATGCTCAAGAGGACCAGAGCATGGGGATTTCAGGAACAGAGTGAGATTTGTTTTGTTGCTACAGTTGAATAGTCCTACTTCTCCATTTCCAGAAAAACAAAATGGGTAATGAATAATGTTTCACAATTTACAATTGTCTCCTTTAAATTTCTCATGGCTTAACGTTTTTGCTACCTCATCTCTTTGCAATCAACATAATGGTAAGCAAGTAGCAAGCTAATATTTTCAGAGAAATTTGGAAACAGATAATAGCACTAAATTGAACAGGCTCTTAATATATTTGTATATATGTTTTACCACAATAAAAAATGGTTAAAAATATATATCTTTATATATATATGTATTGTAAACACTCTGGAGCTGGACGTTGGTGATAATTGCATAGCAACATGGATTTACTTAATGACAATGAACTATACACTTAAAAACTGTAAAATTTTTAATGTATATTTACCACAGTTGAAACATGGTTTTAAAAACATACAGCCATACATCAACCAATACAATATTGTAAAGTAATTAGCCTACAATTAAAATAAATAAATTTATATTAAAAAAAATATATATATATACAGCCAGTGACTAGTACACCCCACTCCACTACTCTTGCCTGGAAAATCCCATGAACGGAGGAGCCTGGTGGGCTACAGTCCATGGGGTCGCTAAGAGTCAGACACAACTGAGTGACTTCACTTTCACTTTTCATTTTCATGCATTGGAGAAGGAAATGACAACCCACTCCAGTGTTCTTGCCTGGAGAATCCCAGGAACGAGGGAGCCTGGTGGGCTGCCGTCTATGTGGTCGCACAGAGTCGGACACGACTGAAGCAACTTAGCAGCAGCAGCAGTGAGTACTTGAAATGTGGCTAGTGCAACTGAGGAACTGTATTTTTTATTTATTTCAAACTGACTTACATTTAAAGAGTCATATGTGCCTGCTGGACTTCCCTTGTGGCTCAGCTGGTAAAGAATCCGCCTGCAATGCAGGAGACCTGGGTTTCATTCCTGGGTTGGGAAGATCCCCTGGAGAAGGAAGGCTACCCGCTCCAGTATTCTGGCCTGGAGAATTCCATGGACTGACTGTAGGGTCGCAAAGAGTCAGACAGGCCTGAGTGACTTTCACATGTGCCTGCTGGATACTGCATTGGACAGTACAGGGCTAAATGCTAGGACCACTTCACTTAAATAATGCCATTTGGGAGCTAATTTTTAAAGGTATTATTTGGATGGATTTTCCCCTTGTTTTCAGATTTTTATTATGAAATTGTCAAATACACAAAAGTAGGGAGAATAGTATAATGCATATCAATATGTTCATCACATTGATTACAATTGTTAATGTTTCACTATATTTGCCACAATGTTACTTGAGCTCCAACTATGCTAATGAGTAGTTTGAAAGCTATGGGACTGAGAAGGGCTCATTCCCACACACACTTCTCCAGGGTCAAACCAATTCCATTAGCCCTTCCCTTCCCTTTTGCTAACCAGTTACATTTCCCCCCCATAGTTTCTAGGGTAATTGTGCCAGAAATTACAAGAATACAATGACAGTTATTTGTGAGTATGATAAAATTAAAACTTCTAAGTTGCATCAGATTTGACCTAGGATTGCTTTGTTATTAAATCATGACTTCTTGTGGTACTTAGGTATTAATAGTAAAAAGCCACCAACCACTGAGTGTGTGACACCTCAATGAGACAGAAGTGTCCCAACAAGTATGGCCAAGATGACAGCTTAACTGGCTTTCCAAAATTTAAATTCCCAAAAGTGAATTTAAAAATTGGGCTGGGAGGATGGCTATGAAGGGATGAGACCTATAAGCCATTCTGACCAATGTTTTCCATCATGATGATGTTGTAGTTAGAAGGATTAGAGTGGTCATCAAGAGCAGTAGGCCTCTGGGGCTTCCCTGGTGGTCCAGTGGTTGAGAATCTGCCTTTCAATGCAGGGGACTCAGGTTTGATCCCTGGTCAGGGAACTAAGATCCTGACAGCAGAAGGGCAACTAAACCCGAGACAGAAGCAGCTAGAGAAAAGCCTGTGTGCTCTGGAGCCTGCACACCGAAATGTGTGCAGATCTGGCATGCTGCAACCAAGACCCAACATAGCCACGTAAGTAAATATTTTATTTTTAAAAAATCAGCAGTGCTGAAGCCGAAACTCCAATACTTTGGCCACCTGATGCGAAGAGCAGGTTTCACTGGAAAAGACCCTGATGTTGGGGAAAATTGAGGGCAAGAAGAGAAGGGGGCGACAGTAGATAAGATGGTTGGATGGCATCAATGGATGTAAGTCTGAGCAAACTCAGGGAGATAGTGAAGAACAGGGCAGCCTGGCGTGCTACAGTTCATGGGGTCACAGAGAGTTGGACAAGACTTTGCAACTGATCAACAACAGTGCTAAGTGAAGTCAGTCAGACAGAGAAAAACAAATACTGTCTGATGTCACTTATACGTGGAGTCTAAAAAATACAACAATCGGTGAATAAAACAAAAAAGAAAGAAAGAGAAAGAAGCAACCTCACAGATACAGAAAACAAACTAGTGGTTACTAGGAGAGAGAAGAAAGTGTGGAGAGGGAAGAAAGGAGAGGGAGAAAAAAAAGTGTTATTATGGAATTATATAAAATCATGTGTGTGAAACATTTGAAAGTTGTAAAACACCATAGAATTTAAAGAATCTTTTATTTAATTAAAAGAAAAATTGTAAAAGTCAGTATACAAAAAAAATAAATGAGATTTTCAAAAAAGATAATAGCTCTTTGAGGAAAGTAGTAAGTAAGAGCAGTAGAGATTGTCTCTTTAACCACAGTCCTCGTGGTCAAAGAAGCATCGTACCTCAGGAGGCTGGATGTAGGAAAGAACAGGGAAAGGACTAAGGATATTTGTCAACTGTCTCTAGAGTTTTCCAGAAGTGACCACGTAATACATAATTCTAAAATCCAAAAAGATCTGAAAAATTAAACTTTTTTATATTTTTAATTTATTTTTTAAATAATGAGACATATACAGCTTTATTTCGTCATCTGTAAAAAGTCGTACTTTTACAGTGACACATTCCCTATCTCAGCAGAAAGCGAATGCTAAGTCTGAAAAGCTCCTACCTAGGACTGCAACTGTGTAACCCTGAGCTGACATCTCTGTGCTGTCAAAGTGGGATCCTTACTGGGTGGCGGCTGCTTTCACACTCGTCCTGGAGACACTCTCTGGGGGGCTGTGACCCCCTCACATAGCCGAGGAGCGAACACAATTCTACCTGGACGGGGTGCCCTTATGGCCCCTTCCCTCTTACAAGAGGGAGATCACAGAATTAACTTTCTGAGAAATGGGTTCCATCTTTCATTTAGGCTCCATTAAGTCTGCTGAAATCAAGGTTATACTTACAAAGCATTATATTGTGTTAATGCCTGTTCCTCTCTCTCCAGCCATTTCCTCATCATCTATATAATTTTCAGGTATTTTTTAATTGGAGGGAAATTGCTTTACAATGTTGTGTGGGTTTCTACCGTACAATAATGAGAATCAGCCATAATTATACATATATCTCCTCCCTCTTGAGCCTCCCTCCCCTCCCCCCATCCCACCCCTCTAGGTCATCATAAAGCATCAGGCTGGGCTCTCTGTGTTATATAGCAACTTCTCACCAGCTATCTATTTTACACATGGTAGTATATGTCGATTCTTTCTCCATTCATCCCACTCTCAACAAAAACTCATTTGAAGGCAAAATTTGACTTGAGCTGGCATGAGACTACGACCTTTGTTTATCCCACTTAGAATAAATATTATGCTTTGCTGCAGTTGACAGTGATATGCTGTCCCTGACTCCAATTGACATATTCCACAATAAGCACCATAGCACCTTCAAAATCTGGAAAAATCCTGAATTCCAAGCCATATCTGGTCCCAGGCATTTGGGATAATTAATTCTGGACCACTACTCTACTTATATTCCATTGTCCAGAACTTAGTGATGGGTCCACTCTTAGCTACAAATGTGCCTGGGAAACCGCCTTTATTTCAGGCAACCGTAAAAATCCAACAAAAATTCTATTACTTGTGGAACAGGGAAAATTGGACATTAGTACCCAGTCAATAGTCTCTGACACAATTTCATTTTTCCCTTAAAGCTTTATCCTAAAACACCCTTCCCCCAGAACCTCCTAAATAAGATCAAAATAGATAGGAATTATCCCTTTGGTTCTCTGTAAGCAGTCTGGACTGACTTCAGATGCCCCAGGCATGGCTGGCTTCTTGCACTCCTACAGAATGCTACCCTGACTTCTCACACGATCTACAGTTAATAAATCTTCCTCTCACAGAACTACCTCAGTTCAGTTCAGTCACTCAGTTGTGTCCGACTCTTTGTGACCCCCATGAACCACAGCACGCCAGGCCTCCCTGTCCATCACCAACTCCCGGAGTCCACTCAAACCCATGTCCATTGAGTCGATGATGCCATCCAGCCATCTCATCCTCTGTTGTCCCCTTCTCCTCCTGCCCTCACTCATTCCCAGCATCAGGGTCTTTTCAAATGAGTCAGCTTTTCGCATCAGGTGGCCAAAGTATTGGAGTTTCAGCTTCAACATCAGTCCTTCCAATGAACACCCAGGACTGATCTCCTTTAGGATGGACTGGTTGCATCTCCTTGCAATCCAAGGGACTCTCAAACGTCTTCTCCAACACCACAGTTCAAAAGCATCAATTCTTCTGTGCTCAGCTTTCTTTGTAGTCCAACTCTCACATCCATACATGACCACGGGAAAAACCATAGCCTTGACTAGACAAACCTTTGTTGGCAAAGTAATGTCTCTGCTTTTTAATATGCTGTCTAGGTTGGTCATAACTTCCCTTCCAAGGAGTAAGCGTCTTTTAATTTCATGGCTGCAATCACCATCTGCAGTGCTATTGGAGCCCAGAAAAATAAAGTCAGCCACGGTTTCCACTGTTTCCCCATCTATTTCCCATGAAGTGATGGGACCGGATGCCATGATCTTCGTTTTCTGAATGTTGAGCTTTAAGACAACTTTTTCATTCTCCTCTTTCACTTTCACCAAAAAGCTCTTTAGTTCTTCACTTTCTGCCATAAGGATGGTTGCATCTGCATATCTGAAGTTATTGACATTTCTCCCTGCAATCTTGATTCCAGCTTGTGCTTCTTCCAGCCCAGCGTTTCTCAGGATGTACTCTGTATATAAGTTAAATAAGCAGGGTGACAATATACAGCCTCGACGTACTCCTTTTCCTATTTGGAACCAATCTGTTGTTCCATGTCCAGTTCTAACGGTTGCTTCCTGACCTGCATACAGGTTTCTCAAGAGGCAGGTCAGGTGGTCTGGTTTCCCATCTCTTTCAAAATTTTCCACAGTTTATTGTGAACCAGACAGTCAAAGGCTTTGGCATAGTCAATAAAGCAGAAATAGATGTTTTTCTGGAACTCTTGCTTTTTCAATGATCCAGCGGATGTTGGCAATTTGATCTCTGGTTCCTCTGCCTTTTCTAAAACCAGCTAGAACTACCTCAGTCTCACAGATATTTCCCAGTCTTCTGGTAAATTCAAGACAATACCTTTGGTTCTGACTGGTCAGGGTCCCTATGAGTTGGGACTCTCATTTGGACTAACTGCCCATGTCTTTCCAACCTTTTCTGACAGAAGAGATGGAACATCTTCATAAGAATGTTCAAGAAACAACTTTCAAAAATGAACATCCAGATTCAAACATTATCTATTTGAATTTATCAAACTCCATCAAATTCAAATTCTTATTCTCTCAAAAAAAAAATTATTCGAATTCAACAAATTCAGCTCTGGCATAGAAATAGCATTGTGTTCCAGGAAGCATGGAAAATAAAAGATGAGTATTTTCCCCTGCTTATTGCAATTGGACACAAAAAGAGGAATTTGGGATGAGAGTTGAAAAAAGAAAAACAATTAAAATTGGATTTTATTTTCAACTCGGAGGCTAAAAAAGCATATCTTAAGAAAATGAATGTGGATAGTGTTTGGTAATAACTCAAACCTAGTCATTGGTAAAATCTAATTTTTCCTCTACTATAAATGAAATGCAAGATGAGCAAGAAAGAGTCACAAACAGTAACAAAACAAGATTCAGCCTCTAGCTTGGGTGCAGTAAACTGTACATAGATCAGTGTTTTATAGTTGTATGAGATGCTTCTGGAACCCTACTTTATTTTATGCATTCCTTGTCAGTTCCTATAAGAATGTGCTTTTGAATGCCCAATAGTTAAATCATTAAATGGAGATGCCAAACTTTAAGTATTCCATAAGTTCTTATTTAACTTTTTAAATGGCAGTTTGTACAACTGCTCCAGGTAACTTTAAATAGATAAGTATTCTGGGGAGTGTCCGTATTATTCAACCTAAAAGCTAAGTGTAACATAAATGGAAAAATAGACTGTACTTCGTGCATTTCATACATTTTAATGGCCAAGTACTATTGATTGTTGTGCTTTTTTTGCAAGCAAGGGAAAATTCACACATTACATTGTGTATGTCCTTGTGGTGGAAAGTTATTTTGATCACACCTCACAAATGATCCATACTGATATTAAGTTTACAGTCTTGGGAAAAGAAGGGAAGAGTGAACTTAATTTGAATTTAGAAAGTCTCTAAATGATAATTGAATCACAAGTCTGGATTATAATTCTAGGAGCAACACTTGACTTGGTCAAAATCACTGTTATGAAGAGATGCAATTTTTACACAGTACTTCACATTGATTAAGTAATGTGTGAAAATGGGAAAAAAAGTATTTGAATCTTAATCACAGTCATTTGCATGAAATAAAAGTCTGTGTCAGGGGAATGCACATTATAATAACTCCTGGGTGTTTTGGTTGCATCAGTGAGCAAAGAAGTTGTATGCATTTTTTTTAGTGCTGATATACAAGAATTCCTTTTATATTTATTGTATCTTTGATTGTACGAAAATTCAGCAGTATAGGATTTTGGCTGGTGAGAGACGACAACTGATTAACTACCTTAACAATGGCTGTAATTAAAACAGATGTTTGATAATGCATGCGCCCGAATTAAACTGGGAACATTCAAAGAGAGAAAAGAGAAATAGGAATTTGATATGAACCTCATTCTCAGTCAAGCTCTCCATTAGATGGAAAGGTAGTAAATGGGAAATGAACTTCAGAAAAATTCTAACAGTCTCTCTTCTAAATATTCTTACCCCCAACCCCCTTGCAGCTGTAAGCTTGTGTGCTAAGTCGCTTCAGTTGTGTCTGACTCTTTGTGATCATAGGGAGGGTTGGCTGCCAAGCTCTTCTGTCCATGGGACTTTCCAGGCAAGAATACTGGAGTGGGTTGCTATTTCCTCCTCCAGAGGATCCATCTGACCCAGGGGTGGAACCTGAGTCTCTTACCTCTCCTGCATTGGCAGGCGTGTTCTTTACCACTAGTACCACCTGAGAAGCAGTAAGCATGCGAGCTCGAAATGCAGAAAACTGAGGGTCATTCCTGTGTGCTCCTCTTCCCCCCAATCCTACCTGGGACTGAGCTGCAAGGCTATAGGTTCTACTTTTCTGCACCGGTGCACACAGTATTAATATTTCCAGCTTCACTGCCCTGATGAGACTCTTCAAAGTCCGAATGCCTCCAAATCTGGGTCTAGACCCTCTTTTGCCTTCTTCAGACCCTGAATAATCGATATCATCTTTTAACAACCTGAAATCTCCTGTTCGGGTTGATATACATTTCCTACAGTGTTGAATAAATTTTTCTTTCTTATTTTGATTGTCTACTTCTAGTTTAAAGGCAACAGGACTTAGGAATAGAGATTTCAGCTTCTGAACCTTTCCACCATCCCTGGTTTGTGGGTGAGAAGGAATCAAAACTCTGTGAAACAAGAGTTTTGATTCCTGAAGAGGTTGAAATTTGCAAAAGACAGTAATAATTATTTCCAAAATGTAAAATTCTAATTTGCTCAACCCAGGTCAGAAGAAGACAGTGGCTGGGAAAATATCTGCCAGTGATGGATCCCCAGGAAGGGATACACGTGGAGCAGAGATGGGACGGTAATGGATGCAGCAGTGTCTTTAATTAGAACTGAATGACAGTAAAAAATAATGATTACAATAACATTAATAGTGATAAATACATCTTTATATATTTCACTAACTGAAACTGAGCAAAAAAAAATACAAAAACAGTAAAATTAAAAAAAGGAAAGAAAGACATTTGAGTGGTAACAGAAAACAACTGTGAGCTCAGTCTTATCTTAAAGAGAGAAACACACACTCTGAGCAGATGATAGCAGCCATAAAATCTCAAAATAAATGTGCTGAGTTATTACTGAAGTTATTACACACTCAAATCTTAACAGCGTTCCAAAATGCAAGCGTTCCTTCCCAACAGCAGCACTCTCTCAACCTGAGCATGTAGGAGTTTGTGTCGATGGTCTCCTCTGTCATAGCAGATTGTAGGCACTCCACAATATTTATTGAAAGAAACAATCCATCTTGCCATTCTCACAAAACCCACTGCTTCCTTTAAAAATACAGTGTTAAGGAAGCACTCCCTCCTTTCTATACCCTCTACCACCAGCCTTGTCAGACCCTCCCACTTCCAAAGATAATCTCCCTCCTGCTCTTCACCTCTCCGGAACCCATCCATTCTCTGGAGCTAATTGAGATTGCATGCAATGCAAGGCTTCTGTGATGGCTCCAGGCCACAGTGGCTTCTTCCTCCTCTGCACACCACGCATCCAGGGACAATGCTCTCTAGTGCCGCACAATATTGTTTTACGTTAGTCTGTAGTGTTTCTCCCTCCCCAGCTGTAAGCTTCTCCACGATGAGAACAACAGCTTATCTTCGTTTCTCCCTACTTTCCTTCCTTCTTTTCTTCAACAAATACAAAGTATTTAGTTCCTACCCGGTGGCTCAGTGGTGAAAGAATCCTCTTGCTAATGCAGGAAACTTGGGTTCAATCCCTGGGTCAGGAAGATCCCCTGGAGGAGGAAATAGAAACCCACTTCATTATTCTTACCTGGAGAATCCCATGGACAGAGGAGCCTGGCCATGGGGTCACAAAGAGTCTGACGTGACTGAGTGACTGAGCGCACACAGTGTCAGCAGGGCACTTCCTGATTTCCTCCTACGGCATGTGGCAGCATTTATCATGTAGTAAAGTAGGCCTGAATTACATGTGCATTTTGTTTGAGGACGTGTATTCAACAGCTCTCTATCACCCTGGATGATTTAGCTTAACTCATCTGCTGCTTCCCCAGCATATATTTAACTCATTTTTTTTGACAAAAGAAAAACCTTCATTATCACCATTCAGCCTATTTGGGGCTGTCTGATAGAGGGAAGCAGAGAGGTTTATGCCCCAGCAGCTAAAACCTGTTTCTATAACCGGTTCCATCCAACTTCATGTGTGCTATTGCTCAAGTTTCTTGACTTTCTTGTGCCATCATGTCCCTTTGAGAAAAGAAAGATAATAACATATTCTATGCCACCCTCAACACTCCCTAGGGTGAGGGTTAATAGAATAATGGCTGTAAAACATTTTAAGCTAATCCAAAGAAAGGTGCCACACTGTATAAAAATGTAAAGAGTTATTATGCAACTAATCAGATTCAAAATACAGGTTGCAGATGGACCTGGGGAGTACTGAAATAAAGCCTCAAGGAAGGATGCTAATGCTTAACTTGCTCCACAGGCCCAGGCAGTGCTTCTAGAAATTTCTCTTACATAAATTAACTTCAGAAAATACATTTCAAATTCACTTTTTTTTTTTTTTAAGGGCGGGAAGTTTATGCCTGAAGAACAAAGATGAAGTTGGACAGACAGAATTCAGATCCCTGATGTGTTAGTCCCTCAGTTGTGTCCAACTCTTTACAACCCCATGGACTGTAGCTAGCCAGGCTCGTTTGTCCATGGGATTTCCCAGGCAAGAATACTGGAGTGGGTTGCCATTTCCATTCTCCAGGGGATCTTCCTGACCCTGGGATTGAAGCTGGGTCTCCTGCATTGCAGGCAGTCTTTCCTGTCTGAGCCACGAGGGAAGCTCCAGATCCCTGATACTTGCTCCCATGTGAGGAGATGTCACATTTGATTTTACAAGCTGCTCTGTGAGGGCAGGAACTGGTTCCTTATTTACAATTATATGGTCAGCACTCAAATAATATGGGACACAGTGGATAAGAACTTAATAAATAGTGCATGTTATCTTTATTGCTTGAAGGAGTCTGGCTTGCTGGTTCTTGAAAGGAGAGGAGAGTTAAAATAATTGGGGACCACCAGGCCCAATACTCGTTTGCTCACAGAAGGTGAACAAACATACCACCCACTAGACTGATGTGACAGACTTGCTATGTGGGTGTTGCCATGGGCTGCTGGGAGCATATTGGCTAGGTGGCGCAGGAACAAAGACCATTTTAACCCCACATTTTGCTGGAATGTGCAATTTTGGGCCCACCAGGTGTAAATAAGAAACACACTAATCTCAGTTATGAATAAGACACAAAACACCAAATAAAATACTAGCATATTTAAGTATAAGAATAGTAGAATGAAGTAAGAACATATTATAACCAATTGGGGGTAATTCCAAATTTCTGAAGCTAGTTCAATCATATGAAAATCTATTCAGAAACTTTATCATATAAACAGATCAGAGAATTAAAACCACACGACTCAATAACAAGGATCTACTGTTACAGGGAGCTATATTTAATATCTTGCAATAACCTATAATGGAAAAGAATCTAAAAAAGAAGAGGTATATAAATATATATGTATAACTGAATCACTTTGCTGTATACTTGAAACATTGCAAATCAACTGGATTTCAATTTAAATTTTTAAAAAATAATTTTTTACAAACCTTCCATGATTAGTTCAATATTTGCCATCCCTCCCCTCAAAAGGCTTGTTTAAAGATCTTATTATTGTGATAATAGAGTGAAACTTTTTAAGCCATATATTTAAAAAGATATTTCATACATATCTTGTAACAGCCAGTTTTAACACTTACTGGGAGAACCTAGAAATAGTCTCATAAAAGCCAGGTACAAGACAAGGGTACTTGTTATCACCACAATTATTTAATGATTGTTCTTGAAGTGCTCACCAATATAATTAGATGAGAGAATGAGATAAGCACAAATATTGGGTAGGAAGAGGCAGAAGTATCCTTATTTGCAGATTATAAAGATTACAGTCTTGAAAAACCCAAGTGAATCATCTTAAAAACTCCTAGAAACATGAAAGAATTCAATAGATTATCTGGCTTAAAATACAAATATACAGAGTGATAACTTTCTTAGTTGCCTACGATAATTAATTAGAAAGTAAAATAGTTTTCCATTCATAAAAGAAAAAATAACAAGAAATGTGTATGCTTTGTATTAAGGAAATTATAAAACTTTACAGAGGACATTGTAAAAGGAAAGAAAAAGAATATTTTAGATTCTTATTATACACAAAAATAAGCGATAAATACAATTAAAAAATACAAATTCCTAACAGATCATTTTTCGACAAACTTGATAAAAGGGACTCTAAAATTTATTTGTAAAATTAGTATGTGAGAATAACCAAAACAGAGCTGAAAATAAGAATGATTAGAAAATTACTTTTTAATTTATATTGATAATTTTGTTTATAATATATTGTTTGTTGCTGTTATTTAGTCACTAAGTCATGTCTGACTCTTTGTGACCCCATGGACTGTAGCCTACCAGGCTCCTTTATCCATAGGACTTTCCAGGCAAGAATACTGGAGTGGGTTGCCATTTCTTTCTCCAGGGGATCTTCCCAACCTATGGATCAAACCCATGTTTCTCACATCTCCTGCATTGCAGGCAGATTCTTTACCACTGAGCCACGAGGGAAGCCCTTATAACATACTACATAATATATAAATTGATAATACATTAATAATTTTAATTTTAAATTAGGAATTAGAAGAATGTGGTACTGAGCAAAGGAACAGAACAGAACAGAAAACCAAGAAATAAATTCACACTTACAAAGGAAGTGAATACACAAGAAAGACAATTTTCTCCTGATAGGCAAAAAGATAAATTGTTTAACAAATTATATTTAGGTATACAGACTCAGGCTAAACACCCCGATGTCATTTTGATTATTCTCTTTCCCTTCCTACCATCCCCTCCCTGCATTGGGAGTACTACCGGCTCTCCCTTCAAAACACACCTGAATCTGGTCACTTCTCACTAACTCCACAGTTATCAGCTCCCTCATCTCTTACCTGGATGTCTAATTGACCTTCTGGTTTCTCTCTTGTAGAATCTTCCCCACACTGTAGTCAGGGTGGTCTTTCAAAAACGTAAATCAAATAATGCCATTCCCTTCCTCAAGACTTTGAATAGCTTCCTATCATACTAAAGAAAAATCTCAACTCCTTCCAAATGATAGACATCCCCTGCATGCCTGGTCCCTTGATGAAAGGGAAAGAGGAGAGTGAAAAAGTTGGCTTAAAACTCAACATTCAGAAAACTAAGATCATGGCATCCGGTCCCATCACTTCATGGCAAATAGATGGAGAAACAGTGGAAACAGTGGCTGACTTTATTTTTTTGGGCTCCAAAATCACTGCAGATGGTGACTGCAGCCATGAAATTAAAAGGCGCTTACTCCTGGAAGAAACACAAGCTGGAATCAAGATTGCTGGGAGAAATGTCAATAACCTCAGATATGCAGATGACACCACCCTTATGGCAGAAAGTGAAGAGGAACTAAAAAGCCTCTTGATGAAAAGTGAAAGTGGAGAGTGAAAAACTTGGCTTAAAGCTCAACATTCAGAAAACGAAGATCCATGGCATCTGGTCCCATCACTTCATGGGAAATAGATGGGGAAACAGTGGAAACAGTGTCAGACTTTACTTTTGGGGGCTCCAAAATCACTGCAGATGGTGACTGCAGCCATGAAATTAAAAGACGCTTACCCCTTGGAAGGAAAGTTATGACCAACCTAGATAGCATATTCAAAAGCAGAGACATTACTTTGCCAACAAAGGTCTGTCTAGTCAAAGCTATGGTTTTTCCTGTGGTCATGTATGGATGTGAGAGTTGGACTGTGAAGAAGGCTGAGCACTGAAGAATTGATGCTTTTGAACTGTGGTGTTGGAGAAGACTCTTGAGAACCCCTTGAACTGCAAGGAGATCCACCCAGTCCATTCTGAAAGAGATCAGCCCTGGGATTTCTTTGGAAGAAATGATGCTAAAGCTGAAACTCCAGTACTTTGGCCACCTCACGCGAAGAGTTGACTCATTGGAAAAGACTCTGATGCTGGGAGGGATTGGGGGCAGGAGGAGAAGAGGACGGCAGAGGATGAGATGCTGGATGGCATCACTGACTCGATGGACGTGAGTCTGAGTGAACTCTGGGAGTTGGTGATGGACAGGGAGGCCTGGTGTGCTGCGATTCATGGGGTCGCAAAAAGTCGGAAACGACTGAGCGATTGAACTGAACTGAACTCCTTGGAAGGAAAGTTATGAACAACCTAGACAGCATATTAAAAAGCGGAGACATTACTTTGTCAACAAAAGTCCATCTAATCAAGGCTATGGTTTTTCCAGTAGTCATGTATAGATGTGAGAGTTGGAGTATAAAGAAAGCTGAGCGCAGAATTGATGCTTTTGAACTGTGGTGTTGGAGAAGACTCTTGAGAGTCCCTTGGACTGCTAGGAGATCCAACCAGTCCATCCTAAAGGAGATCAGTCCTGGGTGTTCACTGGAAGGACTGATGTTGAAGCTGAAACTCCAATACTTTGGCCATCTGATGCGAAGAGCTGAGTCATTTGAAAAGACTCTGATGCTGGGAAAGATTGAGGGCAGGAGGAGAAGGGAATGACGGAGGATGAGGTGGTTAGATGGCATCACCAATTCGATGGACATGAGTTTGAGTAAACTCCAGGAGTTGGTGATGGACAGGGAGGCCTGGCGTGCTGCAGTCCATGGCGTTGCAAAGAGTTAGACACAACTGAGCAACTGAACTGAACTGAAAAGAGAAGAAAGGAAAGATTTGCAAAAAAAGCAAAACGCTGGGTAAAGATATCACCAAGAGTGAATTTCTTAAGTTAATTGCACTGTTTTGACACAGGCAAATGTGCTCCTGCCATGGATAACTGAGATGACCCATCAGCTGTAAATAAGATGAATTCTCTTAACTATGAATAGCCCAATAATGTATCCTAATGAAGAAATGAAATGCCAAATGTTAGAACTCTAAATTTAATAAAGGATATGTTCAGCTGAGTGATCAAAGAGCATCTCTTGAATAACTAATTCATGCTGCTTTCTCTTTCAGTAGTAAACAAAGGCAGGCACTGAGGGCTGATCACCTGTGTAAGTGCGCCTCATAGATGCAAACTACTAAATACCAGCCCTGCTCTTCATGATGCTGATCATCCAGTGGGGAAAGTAAGTGAGGATGTCATTTTAACCATTTTGCCTGTTTGTTCATGAGAGAGATTTTAAACGACTAATTCTTTACCAGTTTGATGAAGCTCATGGTGCATGAAGCATCGTTTTAGTAAAAGACTCTAACTGCTCTTGGTAAAGGGGAATTATCTCAGGTGAGATATGTACTCACCTCTAGGTTTGAGACCAGAGCATCTTCTTCTTCAATCCTCCATCAGCCACTCAATGGGAACCCAGACATTCTGTCTCAGCTGCTCACCAGATTACCTGTTTGCTTTTGTTTTTTACTTTTATCATACAAGTAATACACTGTAGAAAAAAAATTTAATACAGATAAATGTTTTTAAATTTATCTTAATGTATTCAAAGGTCATCATTAATAACATTTTGGCAAATACATATACAGATAATTTACATATTAATTTATCCCTTAACAATATAGCATAAACATCTCCCTATGTCAGTAAATACACATTTACATTATTTTAAATGGCAATAGCATTCAACTGATAGATGTCCCAAAGTTTATTGAATGAATCCTCTATTGTTGGATATTAAATTCATATAATTTGCTAGTAGATTTGCTGTGACATGATTTGCTGTAGTAAATTTCCTTTTACTTTGAGTTTTGCCACTTACACAAATCTATTCTCAGAAAGAAGTCTTAGGTTGAAAGTGTGGGTTAAAGAAGACACACATTTTAAGGCTTTTTCTCTGTATTGCCACAGTACCACTTACTGAGCTCTTGACTACTCTTCACGATCTTGGTTCCGTCAGGCACACCTGTGGGCTTCGCTCTAGTTTCTCTGCCAATGGTATAATTCACCTAAAACAGTAGATATGGATGCATCTTGGGCCAATCAATGAATTCCTAGGAGTTAATCAGCAAAGATTTTCATTTTAAAAGTCTTTTAGGAAATGGAAGGATAATGTCAGTATCCTTCCAAGTTGTTCATTTTTTTTTCCCCTCAGTTCAGTTCAGTTCAGTCGCTCAGTCGTGTCCAACTCTTTGCGACCCCATGAATCGCAGCACTCCAGGCCTCCCTGTCCATCACCAACTCCCAGAGTTCACTCAGACTCACATCCATCGAGTCAGTGATGCCATCCAGCCATCTCATCTTCTGTCGTCCCCTTCTCCTCCTGCCCCCAATCCCTCCCAGCATCAGAGTCTTTTCCAATGAGTCAACTCTTCGTGTGAGGTGGCCAAAGTACTGGAGTTTCAGCTTTAGCATCATTCCTTCCAAAGAAATCCCAGGGCTGATCTCCTTCAGAATGAACTGGTTGGATCTCCTTGCAGTCCAAGGGACTCTCAAGAGTCTTCTCCAATACCACGGTTCAAAAGCTAGAGACCTAAAAATTTCTCTACTCATTTCTCCAATGTCCCATCTCCTGTTTGAAGAACTAAATGCTGGTTAAACAACCAGAATTATTGTTTACTGTATCTCTCCAGCTAACTCTAAAACCCAATGGCTGCTTGCGAGCCTGCCTGTGTGGATGCCAAGCCGCTTCAGTCGTGTCCGACTCTTTGTGACCCTATGGACCATAGCCCACCAGGCTCCTCTCTCCATGGGATCCTCCAGGCAAGAATACTGGAGTGGGTAGCCATTCCCTACTCAGGGGACCACCCGACCCAGGGATTGAACTCACTTACATCTAACCTGCATTGGCAGGCAGCTTCTTTACCACTAGTGCCACCTGGGAAGCCCGTCAGTGGCTGATGACTAGTCTACTATTTTCCACATCATACCATCATTGCTGCTGCTGCTAAGTCGCTTCAGTCGTGTCCAACTCTGTGCGACCCCATAGATGGCAGCCCACCAGGCTCCACCGCCCCTGGGATTCTCCAGGCAAGAACACTGGAGTGGGTTGCCATTTCCTTCTCCATCATTGCTGCTCCCACTGCTAATCCAGGGAATGCTATCTGCTTAGCATGGGCTTAAAAAATCACTTTCAGGTGGTCCTGTCCAAAGAAAACTGATTCCCCAAACCAAAACATTCTTGTCAGAGCAGAAACCTCAGCAAGTCTCCAAAAATCTCTGAAGAATAAAGATAATGGTTAAGTTAAAGAAGAAGGTAGAAAGATCTCAAAGGGTAACAGGCTGTTAACACATACATTCAGGAACAAATCTTTCCTATCCCTTATAGTTTTAAAAATATGCTAAATCTGAAGTACCCATATCTTTCACTGTGATTATTCTATCAAAAATGATAATCAGTCAGTTCAGTCAGTTAACAGTCGTGTCCGACTCTTAGTGACAACATGGACTGCAGCATGCCGTAGTCTTCCTATCTACAGGAAGGCTTCCCTGTCTGTCACCAGATCCCAGAGCTTGCTCAAACTCACGTCCATTGAGTCGATGATGCCATCTGATCATCTTGTCCTCTGTCATCCCCTTTTGCTCTTGCCTTCAATCTTGCCCAGCATCAGGGTCTTTTCCAATGAGTCAGCTCTTTGCATCAGGTGACCAAAGTATTGGAGTTTCCACTTCAGCATCAGTCCTTCCAATGTATATTCAGGACTGATTTCCTTTAGGATGGACTGATTTGATCTCCTTGCAGTCCAAGGGACTCTCAAGAGTCTTCTCCAACACCACAGTTCAAAAACATCAATTCTTCAGCCCTCAGCTTTCTTTGGAGTCCAACTCTCACATCCATACACGACTACCAAAACAACCACAGCTTTGACTAGACAGACCTTTGTCAGCAAAGTAATGTCTCTGCTTTTTAATATGCTGTCTAGGTTGGTCATAGCTTTTCTTCCAAGGAGTAAGCATCTTTTAATTTCATGGCTGCAGTCACCATCTGCAGTGATTTCGAAGCCCAAGAAAATAAAGTCTCTCACTGTTTCCATTGTTTCCCCATCTATTTGCCATAAAGTGATAGAACCGGATGCCATGAAATTAGTTCTTTGAATGTTGAATTTGAAGCCAGATTTTTCACTCTTCTCTTTCACCTTCATCAGGAGGCTCTTCAGTTCCTCTTCGCTTTCTGCCATAAGGGTGGTGTCATCTGGGTATCTGAGGTTATTGATATTTCTCCTGGCAATCTTAATTCCAGCTTGTGCTTCATCCAGCCTGGCATTCCACATGGTGTCCTCTGCATATAAGTTAAATAAGCAGGGTGACAATATACAGCCTTGACATACACCTTTCCCAATTTGGAACCAGTCCATTGTTCTATGTATGTTTCTAACTGTTGCTCCTTTACCTGAATACAGATTTCTCAGGAGGCAGGTAAGCTGGTCTGGTATTCCCATCTCTTAAAAAATTTTCCACAGTTTGTTGTGATCTACACAAAGACTTTGGTGTAATCAATAAAGCAGAAATTGATGTTTTTCTGGAACTCTCTTGCTTTTTCTATGATCCAGCAGATGTTGGCAATTTGACCTCTGGTTCCTCTGCCTTTTCTAAGTCCAGCTTGAACATCTGCAAGTTCTTGGTTTACACACTGTTGAAGCCTTGCTTGAAGAATTTTGAGCATTACTTTGCTAGTGTGTGAGAAGAATGCAATTGTGCAGTAGTTTGAACATTCTTTGGCATTGACTTTCTTTGGGGTTGGAATGAAAACTGACCATTTCCAGTCCTGTGGCCACTGCTGAGTTTTCCAAATTTGCTGGCATATTGAATGCAGCACTTTCACAGCATAATCTTTCAAGATTTGAAATAGCTCAACTGGAATTCCATCACCTCCACTAGATTTGTTCATTGTGATGCTTCCTAAGGCCCACCTGATTTTGCACTCCAGGATGTGTGGCTCTAGGTAAGTGATCACACCATCGTGGTTATCTGGGTCATGAAGATCTTTTTCATATAGTTCTTCTGTGTATTCTTGCCACCTTTTCTTAATATCTTCTGCTTCTATTAGGTCCATAACATTTCTGTCCTTTATTGTGCCCATCTTTGCATGAAATATTCCCTTGGTATCTCTAGTTTTCTTGAAGAGGTCTCTAGTCTTTCCCATTCTATTGTTTTCCTCTATTTCTTTGCACTGATCACTGAGGAAGGCTTTCTTATCTCTCCTTGCTATTCTTTGGAACTCTGCATTCAGATGCTTAATCTTTCCTTTTCTCCTTTACCTTTCATTTTTCTTCTTTTCTCAGCTATTTGTAAGGCCTCCTCAGACAACCATTTGGCCTTTTTGCATTTCTTTTTCTTGGGGATGGTCTTGATCATTGCTTCCTGTACAATGTCATGAACCTCTGTCCATAGTTCTTCAGGCACTCTGTCTATCAGATCTAATCCCTTGAATCTACTTGTCACTTCCACTGTATAACTGTAAGGGAGTTGATTTAGGTCATACCTGAATGGTCTAGTGGTTTTCCCTACTTTCTTCAATTTAAGTCTGAATTTGGCAATAAGGCGTTCATGAGCTGAGCCACAGTCAGCTCCTGGCCTTGTTTTGCTGATTGTGTAGAGCTTCTCCATCTTTGGCTGCAAAGAATATAATCAGTCTGATTTCAGTATTGACCATCTGGTGATGTCCATGTGTAGAGTCATTTCTTGTGTCGTTGGAAGAGGGGTTTGCTAGGACCAGTGCATTCTCTTGGCAAAACTCTGTTAGCCTTTGCCCTGCTTCATTTTGTACTCCAAGGCCAAACTTGCCTGTTACTGCAGGTATCTCTTGACTTTCTACTTTTGCATTCCAGTCCCCTATGATGAAAAGGACATCTTTTTTTGGTGTTAGTTCTAGAAGGTCTTGTAGGTTATTAAAGATCCTTCAGCTTCTTTGGCATTAGTGGTTGGTGCATAGTCTTGGATTACTGTGATATTGAATGGTTTGCCTTGGAAACGAACAGAGATCATTCTATCATTTTTGAGCATGCATTTATATATTATACATACTATTTTGAATATACATATATATGTTTTACATACATACTATACATATGTTATACATACATACACGTAAAGTATGTGTGTGTATATATATATACTTTATATATATATTATATATATACGTGTGTATATATACACTTTCTGCTATGCTTGATAAAGGCTTGAGAAAGAACATCAAAAAAAAAAAAAGAAGGGATGGAGAAATGGGAGAATATCAGATCAGATCAGATCAGCCACTCAGTCGTGTCCAACTCTTTGCGACCCCATGAATTGCAGCACGCCAGGCCTCCCTGTTCATCACCAACTCTTGGAGTTCACTCAGACTCAAGTCCATCGAGTCAGTGATGCCATCCAGCCATCTCATCCTCTGTCGTCCCCTTCTCCTCTTGCCCCCAATCCCTCCCAGCATCAGAGTCTTCTCCAATGAGTCAACTCTTTGCATGAGGTGGCCAAACTACTGGAGTTTCAGCTTTAGAATCATTCCTTCCAAAGAAATCCCAGGGCTGATCTCCTTCAGAATGGACTGGTTGGATCTCCTAGCAGTCCAAGGGACTCTCAAGAGTCTTCTCCAACACCACAGTTCAAAAGCATCAATTCTTTGGCGCTCGGCCTTCTTCACAGTCCAACTCTCATATCTATACATGACCACAGGAAAAACCATAAACTAAATGAAATGGGAGAACTGAATATAAAATAGAAAAAGCTAAACAAACTAGATAAAAGTAAAAGATCAACATATAGTCCAGTTGTTTTTAAACATGGCTGCTTATCAGAAACATAAATGGAGCTTTGGAGAAGAAGAGCAACACTGGGCATTTCTATTTTTCAAAACATTCCACGATAATTCTGATATGCATCTGGATTTTAAAAAGTGATTACAGGTTTTTCTATTAAATGGTAGTTTTGGTGATATAGAATTCTATTATTTTCTGTTGACCAATCATGATACAATGATACTAAGTGAATAACAGTTACATAATCACAATAGTAAAAGATATTTATCCATTTTCACAATCAATAGCCAGGCAGAAAGTAAACAACAACTATAATTGCAAGCCCACAATGGAAACATGATTAACCTAATAACATAAAATAATTACATACAATTCAGGGGTTAAGTAGAGTGATGTAATAAGTGGAAGTGCATGCATGCACATGTTTTCATCTGCCCAGCCAGTTTATGTCTTTTGGTTGGTGCATTTAATCCATTTACATTTAAGGTACTTATCAATATGTATGATCCTATTACCATTTTCTTAATTTGGAGGGGGGTTTATTTTGTGTAGATCTTTTCTTTCTTTGGTATTTCCTAGCATTTGTTGTAAAGCTGGTTTGATGGTGCTGAGTTCTCTTAACTTTTGCTTGCCTGGAAAGCTTTTGATTTCTCCATCAAATCTGAACGAGAGTCTTGCTGGCTAGATTATTCTTGATTGTAGGTTCTTCCCTTTCATCACTTTAAATATATTGCACCATTCCCTTCTGACTTGTAGAGTTTCTATTGAGAAATCAGCTGATAACCTATGGGAGTTCCCTTGTATGTTATTTCTCATTCTTCCCTTGTTGTTTTTAATATTTTATTTTTGTCTTTAATTTTTGTCTGTTTGATTACTGTGTGCCTCAGTGTATTCCTCCTTGTGCTAACCTTGCCTGGGACTCTCTGTGCTTCCTGGACATGGCTGATCATCTCCTTTCCCATGTTAGGGAAGCTTTGTGAGCTAAGCATTATTCTAAGCATTTTAATATAATAACTCTATCTTCACTTAAAACAAACAAACAAAAAACCCTTACTGTTATTGTTCCCAGATGGGAAAAATGTTACAGACAGTTTCAATAGTTTTCCCTAGAACCTACAGCTAGCAAGTAATAATGCTAGACTGAAAATGAAGGTCCCCTCAAAAAAGTTATATTAATATAATTTCAAATCATATTTGCCTAGTTTGGTTGAAGCATTTAGGAAAGAGGTAAGATCAATATTTTATCTACTTGCAGTATTTAAAACAAGTAGTTTTTCATTTATTCAAAAACATTTAAGGACCACATATTAAGTTGGAACTATCATGCCTAATCAGAGAAGGCAATGGCAACCCACTCCAGTACCCTTGGCTGGAAAATCCCATGGACAGAAGAGCCTGGTAGGCTGCAGTCCATGGGGTCTCTAAGAGTCGGATATGACTGAGCGACTTCACTTTCACTTTTCACTTTCATGCATTGGAGAAGGAAATGGCAACCCACTTCAGTGTTCTTGCCTGGAGAATCCCAGGGACGGGGGAGCCTGGTGGGCTGCCGTCTATGGGGTCGCACAGAGTCGGACATGAATGAAGTGACTTAGCAGCAGCAGCAGCAGCAGAAGCAGCATCATGCCTAATACTGTAAGAAATGCAAAAAGGAACTTGTTTAATTCATTTAACAGGTATTTATGGGGCAATTTCTATCTCCCCTGCCCTTGGATGGGCTCAGGGAATACATCTGTGATCTTCTTCCTGGAAGAGTACACAGAGAAATTCAAGGACAAGTAAATATTGGAGGGTGTGTAGTGCTCCCACAAGGGGAGAGTTTGTAATTCCACATTAAGAAATGGGGTCATTGAGTGGATTATAATAACTATCATGGGAAGGGAAAAATGAGTGCTATTATTCAAAGAAGGGTGAAATGACTTATACAGAGTTCAGTGTAAATAGTTCATACCAGGTCAGATTTTCGGCTCTGAATTAGAGCTGTTGATGAGTATTCTATTTCTTCACAGGGAAGCCATATTTTAGGAGCTGATGGAACAAATGAGCATGATCGTAAATTTGGAATGGCATATATAAAATCAAGTTTTAGGAGGGCTAGCCTTGCAGTAGTGTGTATAATGGACTCAATGGAAGGTTGAGGTTGAGGGGGCCTAGGGTGACAAGTCAGACATGAGCCAGATGTGGGGAAAGTGGCACCAGGGATGAAAGAGAAGTGGAGATGAAAACAACATTGAGAAAGAAGACCTAACTCTTCTGGGAGAAATGCAGTGAAAAATTGGAAGGTTTGGAATCAACTAGAATCTGATGTGTCACTTCCTAGTTATGTGACCTTGGACAAGTCTCTCTGCCTTTGGTCAATAAATGGGTATATCAATATGAACATCACAGGTACCACTTTCATAAGATTTCAGTGATCTGGCAGTAGTTATAATTACTATTGATGACTCTCCCCAAACCTGTCACCCTCTATCTCCTTCCTCCATCTCTTGTTGTCGAAGTTCAAGGCATCCTTGGGAAAAAAGTCATAAATAAGGAAATTTGTAAGGGGATAAAGGTAATCTCTGACTTCCCATGAACTTGGTTGATGAGCTCCCTGAAAATACCACTTTCTTTCTCCTCATTCATTCGGAACCAACTGAAATAGATAAAATAGTAAAGCAGAAATAGACCAAAATACCACCTTTATCACTGGCAAAGCAGATGTTGGAGAATGTGGCTTTCATTGGTGGACAATGCTTTCTAGTTCTGAACACAGAGATAATCAGACCTCCACCTACAGCCACCCACAGGCGCGGGCTGCACTGGATGGCCAGAGCCCTTCTGCAGGGGACAGGCCTCCTGTGACACATCCGCGGAGAGAAGGATGGGAGAGTGCTGTGTCTGGTGGCTCCGTCTTACAAGAAAAGGAGAGGAAGGATGAGTTTCACAGATTCACTAATCAACCATCACTGATTCCGTGAGTGAGAGCCCAGGAGACCCAGAAAGTGACACCAGTGCGAGTCCCTCTGAGTAAGGAAACAGCAGGCTTAGTTCAGGGGTACTGACTTCAACTCCCATCCACACCATCCTGTTCCCTCTTTCATCTCCTCTCCCTCTGCCTCTCACCTTCTCACTTGGCTCTTGGTGCCTTATTCACAGAACTGCTTCTTCCCCATGGGGCTGGACCCTTAACAGGAATTCAAATCCCTTAAATGAGAGGAATGAAGGCCCCACGGGGAGTTGGGGTGGTAATCTGTGCAGTCAATAAAATCCTTTGCAGGGCTTCTGAAAACAACACTCCCTTGGGTGGTAATCTGCTGGCCAATCCTCCCAAGATATTTCACTTTGTCAACCAGGGGCCTGGGGTATAGGTTATTTGTCTTCCCTGAAGCAACTTTTCTGGCATAGCAGAACTCTCACTTTTAGGGAAATATATGACTCTGCTGGGGCTAGCTCCTCTAGAAGAATACATTTTGCACAGTGAAAATGCAGCTGGACCACTTAAGAAGGAAAAGAAGGCAAGAAGTCTGACTAATCTTGGACAAGGCAATGGCACCCCACTCCAGTACTCTTGCCTGGAAAATTCCATGGATGGAGGAGCCTCGTAGGCTGCAGTCCATGGGGTTGCTAAGAGTCGTACACGGCTGAGCGACTTCACTTTCACTTTTCACTTTCATGCATTGGAGAAGGAAATGGCAACCCACTCCAGTGTTCTTGCCTGGAGAATCCCAGGGACGGGGGAGCCTGGTGGGCTGCCGTCTATGGGGTCGCACAGAGTCGGACACGACTGAAGTGACTTAGCAGTCTGACTAAGTAAGTGCTGCCCACCCCAGTTTTTCCCTAATGCTCTGCAAGCAGCTGTCATGGAGGAGGAAATCTCTAGACTTGGACCAGAAGGTCTGGCTCTATCCCGTTCTAGCTTTGAGAACTCAGACACAGGATAACTTTTCTTTTTTAAAAACTATTTATTTATTTGGCTGCATAGAGTCTCAGTTGCGGCACACAGGATCTTTGTTGCACCACGCATGACCTTTCGTTGCGGCACACAGACTCTCTAGTTGTGGCACGCGGGCTCCGTTGCTCTGCAGCACATGGGATCTTAGTTCTCTAACCAGGGATCGCACCTGTGTCCCCTGCATTGCAAGGTGCATTCTTAACCACTCGACCACCAGAGAGAGAAGTCCCAATGATAACTTTTCTGAGTTTTCATTTCCACATTCAAAAAATAATGCTTTACAACCAAGATGTTCTTCAGCGGGGAAATGGATAAACAAACTGTTGTATACCCATACAATGGAATACTATTCTGTGATGAAGATAAATAAGCTATTAGGCTTTAAGAAGACATGGAGGAACCTGAGTTGCACATTTCTAAGTGAAAGTAGTCAATCTGAAAAGGCTATGTACAGTGTGATTCCAACCAAATGGCATTCTGGAAAAGGCAAAACTATAGAGATAGCTTAAAAAAAAAAAAAAAGTCAGTTGATGGGGGAAGGAAGAAAGAAAAGGATGAACGAGTAGAGCACAGAGGATTTTTCAGGGCAGCAAACTATTCTGTGTGATACTGCTTTCGTACATACATGATACATGACGTTATGCATTTGCTAAGACTTGCAAAATGGTGCAATACAAAGACTGAGCCTAGTGTAAATAGTGGGCTTCAGTTAATAAGAGTGTATCATATCCACTCATCAATTGCAAGAAAGATACTACACTCATGTAAGATATTAATAATGAAGGAAACTTGGGGAAAGGTATATGGGAACTATGGGAATTCTATACTGTCTGCACAATTTTTCTGTACATATGAAACTTTTCTAATAAACAAAATCTATTCAATTTTTTAAAATGAGGCCTTAACATATACCTCCCAATATTGTCAAGAGGACTAAAGATGCTCCAGAGCAGGCCTGGCACCTAGCAACTACACTGTAGTGTGCCGCCTGTTCAGCATCACTGAGATGCCCAGGGCTCCAGCTGTGCCCCCTTCTCCTTCCTTATACACTTAAGGGTCGGGGGGTTGCTGTCCTGGTAGTGATCAAGCCAGGAACGCTTCACTTTCAATGACTGGACATCATGACCATTTCCCCCATAAATACAGTTCTAGTTGTTATTTTTTCCCATTATGTCAATCTTGTTTATTTTTAGCTAGCAGGTCTCCTGACCTTAGGAGGCTTCCTGGCAGCTGCGGTATAGCAGTGAAGAGCACAAGTGCCAGAAACAGTGACACTTACATCCCAGCTGTGCCATCTTCAGGGTTCAATCCCTGGGTCAGGAAGATCCCTTAGAGGAGGACATGGCAACCCACTCCAGTATTCTTGCCTGAGAAACCCCATGGACAGAGGATCCTGGAGGGATACCGCCCATGGGGTTGCAAAAGAGTCAGACATGACTTAGCAACTAAACACACACCATCTACCAAGGGACACGGCAACCTCGTGCAAGTCATCAGACCTTTCTCTGCTTCTGCCTCCTCATCTGTTAGTTATTTTTAACAATCTGTTAATTAGACTGATAAATACCTCCTGCACATTTTTTTGAGATGATTAAATGAGATGACCCAGGGAAAGCACTTAAAACAGTGACTAGCATATAATAAAAAATTAATGCTATTTTCCTAAATGAGCATTTACATATCAAAGATTTTTGTCTTTATGTCCATTGGTTCTCTCCATATGGCTTTTCCCACATTCATGCTTGTGTCATTGGGAACGAGAAGGTGTGTTCTTCCATCCACTTCCTGGGTAAACCTTGGAATTTTATCAAGTAGATAGTGAAGAATTCAGTATGTGAGTTTTTCAGATCCATGTGAGACTGACCTGATGGCCAGATCCACTATTAGGATAAGATCTGGATGAGGAAAACATGAGAATAACTTGGAGCTCTAGAACTCCTAGTTTAACTAATAAATGATTATCTATCTATTTTAAAATAAAGCATGTGTATATTTAACAGGTAATTGGTAATTATCTGTTGAGGACATAGACATTTAATAACCATTCCCTTACCAGATCTGCATTTTTAGCTTCTTATTCAGCAATGCAACACCCTTCTGCATGTCAGAAATGTGCTCTGTTTTCTCTCTTTCAAGAAGGGAACACAGATCTTTCAGATGGACAGTGGAGTCACATCTCCCTGTCCCCCTTCCTCTCCACACCTTGTCCACAGCCCTTGAGCTCTGCTGAATCAAATAGAACCACCATCCTCAAGAAGCAAGCTCCATGAGAAAACGCATGCTCGTTATATTTACATTCAGCACGTCTAGATCAGCAGCTTCATCTGGGACTTAGACCCACAATGTTGATGATGCAGGGAGCCAGATATTTAGTCACATCAAAGCAATTTGCTAATTGCAGATGCTTCCTTTCTGTTTAATGTTTCATGTGCAAGATTAGGTGGTTGATTTAACTGGTTCATAGTGCCTGCTTTATCTCATTAGCTATCTTTAAAGGAAATCAAATCATGTCAAATATAGACAGAGGACATTAATTATCTGGAAAACATAATAGTGTAATCTGTATATGAGTATATAAGAGAGATGATTTAAATCTCTGTGAATTTTTCTAGCATCTTAAGTATATGAGAACTCATATATAGATAAACATGTTAACCTACAGGACCATCACATATATGAATTAGGTATTTGTGCATGTCAATTATGACATATGCATTCAACACACAATCATCAACTAAATATACACAGGCTTTATTTTAACACAGATAGATAATCATTTATAAACTAAGCTAGGAGTTCTAGAGCTCCAGGTTATCTGATGCTTTACTCATCTCTTTTATCTTCAGCACATTTTTAGACTACAGTTCTAGCAAAATGTGCCGATAGCGTTAACGTTGCTCCAACCATGCTCCTGGTCTAAGCTTTATTTTCATAGACTCTAACTAACCTTTATTCTAGTCTAATTATGCGATTGAAACATTTCAACTTGAGACAAAGCAGCATTAACGTATCCGAGAGAAGGAAAAAAGTCACAAAATTTCCAGAGGAAAAAGATCGCACAAAATCTGTACTTTAAAAAGTTGGCTTAAAACTCAGCATTCAAAAAACTAAGATCATGGCATCCGGTCCCATCACTTCATGGCAAATAGATGGGGAAACAATGGAAACAATGAGAGACTTTATTTTCTTGGGCTCCAAAATCACTGCAGATGGTAACTGCAGGCATGAAATTAAAAGACACTTGCTCCTTGGAAGAAAAGCTATGACAAACCTACACAGCATATTAAAAAAGCAGAGACATTACTTTGCTGACAAAAGTCCATCTAATCAAAGCTATGGTTTTTTCAGTAGTCATGTATAGATGTGAGAGTTGGACCAGAAAGAAGGCTGAGCACCAAAGAATTAATGCTTTTGAACTGTGGTGTTGGAGAAGACTCTTGAGAGTCCCTTGGACAGCAAGGAGATTAAACCAGACCATCCTAAAGGAAATCAATGCTGAGTAGTCATTGGAAGGACTGATGTTGAAGCTGAAACTCCAATCCTTTGGCCACCTGATGCAAAGAGCTGACTTATTAGAAAAGACCCTGATGCTAGGAAAGAGTAAAAGCAGGAGGCGAAGGGGACGACAGAGGACAAGATGGTTGGATGGCATCACTGATTCAATGGACATGAGTCTGAGCACTCTGGGAGATAGTGAAGGACAAGGAAGCTTGGCATGCTGCAGTCCATGGGGTCACAAAGAGTTGGACACGACTGAGCAACTGATAACAACAAGAAAAAACATTCCTCTGGTAGAGGAAGTCTTAGTGGCAAAGGCTTTGCACGAGGAGAGAAGAGGGCCTACAGGACTCCTGGACTCTCTGGACTTCCTGTTCACTTTTTCTGTGAACCTGAAACTGGTCTAAAAACTAGTCTACTTAAAAGAAAAACTTCTCTTGTGATATTAGTATCAAAAAACAAATGTGGCAGGAATCAAGACACAGATGTAGAGAATGGACATGTAGACACAGATGAGGAAGGGGAGTGTGAGAAAAATTGGGAAAATAGCACTGATATATATACACTATCATATGTAAAATATATAGTTAGTGGGAAGCTGCTGGATAGCACAGGGAGCTCAGCTGAGTGTTCTGTGATGACCTAGGTGGGTGGGATGGGGGGAGTGGGAAGGACGCTCAAGGGGAAGGGATATATGTATACATAGAGCTGATTGACTTTGTTGTACAGCAGAAACTAACACAACATTCTAAAACAATTATACTCCAATTTAAAAAAAAGTGTTCCATGTAGTAAACCAGGGTCTTACGTAAGTTTGGCCTGTAATAAGGACTAATGCTTGTACTGTTTATACTGCCATGCCACGAGCATAGAGATATCAAAGTAGCCAATAACGACTCCTTAGGGGATGTTTATCATGTCACTGAGCTTTGAATTCACAAGGCTTTACCAAGCACATCAGCCACTGGGATTATCAAGGAAGGAATTCTTCATTTAAATGCTCCCCACTATTTTACATGATAGAGTATAGCAATCTCTGTATCATATGGATTTATTTTAGTCTCTGAAAATAAATGAAGACAAGTACAGACAAGAAGAGCACCATGAGACTCTGCTCTCCCCCTGTGTCTCCCACTCCCACCACCAAAAGAGTGAGTTATTTCTACAAACTTTCAGGACCTGTTCTGATCCCAGGGCTTGTATGTGGATGGGATGGGACTACTCACATTTCACTGTCTTTATCTAAGCAATGCCTAGAGAATCCCATGGACAGAGGAGCCTGGTGGGCTGCTGTCCATAGGGTCGCACAGAGTTGGACATGACTGAAGCGACTTAGCAGCAGCAGCAGCACTACATGGGCATTAGCAATGCTTTGGTCCAACTGGATAGATCTTGTCCACTTTGGTTCATGTTCTCACCACAGATAATGATATTTTAAATTAGTTTCTGAATAAGTAAGAGACACTAGTATACATTTTTAAATGTTTGTCTCATAATAATTTTTTAAATGCAACTAAATAACTTCCTTTCAGAGATTATAGTACCCTCAGAAGCCACTCTTTGACAAGGCCAAGATGCTGATCCTCAGATAAGATAAAGCAGTATAAAGTAGGTGATGTTCCAACTCATTTAATTATAGAACTTATTGAAGTAAGAAGTGAAAACTTGTCATTTTTTTAATCAGAAAAAAATATACTTCCCAAGGTACAAAGGTAAGAGCTAATATGGTAGATTTGTCTTTTTAATAGAGTTTTTCTTTCCACCTAAGGAGCTGTGCATTAGTCCCATGAACAATGTCTACGCAATCACAGCATCCTTAATCACCTTTTGCTCAGGCCCCATCTAATGTAAGGATTCTCATTGCACCGTACATGGCAGAGCAGATTCTGAAGACCCTAACCACTTGAAGAGGAAAATGATTTCTTAAACGCACTGCCGCTATATAACTCTCCCAGCCATTTTCTGCACCACAATTTTTCTCATTTTGTTTCCTTTGTGTTCCATTCAAGGTTTTCCTGCACTTAGACAATCTTTTACATTTTTTTCTTCTTTTGCCTGCATCAAAGTTAGGACTTTGTTAGGGATGCTTTGCTATCGGCATCTGTTACCTCTTTTTCTTAGGGGCTAAGGAGGAGGCTGCTGTGTGGCTGAAAAAGACTCTCATTCAGTTTGGAATTGCCTCCCTTTGCTTTCCTGTCACACTGTCAAGCTCAATCAGAACGCAATGAAAGTGATACAGAGACGAGGCTTTGCTGGCGAGACTTAGAACAAAGACAGCTCCATAGCCTAGTACAGATTTCACATCCAATTTAACTCTTTGGAAAAGGATTTCAGGAAATACATAGTCAAGAGTTGAAAAAATGGAGTTGGGTCTACTATAAAGGCTAAAAGTATTATCCTGGCTTAGATAAGCTACAAAGATAGGTTGATACTATTTTCTAGCATAAACCACATTAGCTGGCATTACACATTGAGCTTTCTTTACTCGTTAAGTTGCAAGGAGATTTGAGAGGAATTTAGCAGCTACATAAAATGACTCTTTCATGATTCTAGCTTTACCAGTCATTTTAGTTGTACAAGGTGCATGAATAGCAAGGACCTAAATCATGTTGTTTAACAAATCTGGTATTAGAGGGTTAGTCTCAGTTTACTTATTAAGAATTTAGTTGAGTAAAGGATTTTAGGACTCAGTTCTTTGTGTAGATGACAATGAACAGGCCAATACTTGTATTTTTTGGGGGGAAACATACGTCAACTACACGTTTTGAACTATGCTGATGGGCCCATAACTAATGTTTTTCATTCAATATATTTTTCCACGGGGAACTAACTGTAAAGAAGAAAATTCATTAAGAAGGACATAGGTCAATGGTGACCTCAGTGGACTCGACCATGACTTTGTGTCTGAAACCTACTTTCCACTTGTTCTTTATCTTAAAAGAGACTTGGCTTAATTCTCTGAATTTTTCAAATTTAGATCATGACAAGAAAGCAATGCTGTTAGATTAGTGATTTTGATTTTAAAGAATGATGGGCCTCTTTTTTTTTTTTCCAATGGATTTGAAGCATGCTGAAAACTGGTTCACACAACACACACCAGTGGTGAATCAAACATTCTATACAGCAGCAATAACACTAAGGCAATAGTGAGGAGAATATCCTATAGGTTAAATGAAATGTTTTTATAAGCTATTCTTTAAAACTGTTATGGTCATAGATATCATTGTCAAAATGCCAATTAATGTTTGTTATTTATGCATTGATAGGTATTTTTTGCATGTTCTTTTATCTTACTGAAAATATAAAATTTTAAATAATATATATATATACACACACACATGTTTATATACACTTGGAGAGAGAGACATTGAAATTATTTTACAGACATAATTGCATTTAAAAAACAGTCATATAACTGGTACCACATCACCATATTAAAGAAGATATCTCTTTGGAAAATTTTCCATGAACAAGAGATGATTAGAAGCAAGCATATGATAGACACCAACATTTCATCTCTGCACGCAATTATGATACAAATTAGAAATGCTATTATGTTGGTGCTCCATAATTAAGTAAGCAATTAAAAACAAAACTAGTTCATTAACAAATTGTCATAGCTAGGCCGACAAGTGCCCAAAGAGGTCACGGTCACGGCAATTGCACAAGATGATGACTAAGTCTTTCTGAAAGTAAAAATCCCAACCAAAAGCGTTGGCTCCATATCTAATTCATGTGTTATACAAATAGCAATTTCATGGTGGCAAAATGGAAATAAATATTATAGGCAAGTGTGGGGAAGAGGAGAATTCTTTGTGGTAAGTTACCTGTACCATGTGTTAGAATGGCATGGTTAGATAGAGTATGGTGAGATGTTAAAATGAAATGCTAAGTTTATTCAAAAATGAAAATAAAATGTCCTTTGATATTTGATATAGCTCTGGTTATTTTCTCATAAAACTCTGGCTGTTTGGCTCTTTCAGTCTCTTTGCTTTAGGGGAATCTGTGCTTCTATCTTAATGAAGATGGTGACTAGAAATGAGCAGTTACTAGCGGTAGCTGTGAGATCCAGATATTTGTATGTATTTTTTAAGTGGCCTTCAGTTTGTAAGTATTTTCATTAAAAAAAAAAAAAAACAAGGTTTCCCATTATTTCCGGTGAAACCAGATAGTGTCACAGAAAAAAAATTATATCAACAATGAACACGTTTAATAAATAAGAATGAAAAAAAAGTAAAATGGTTAATCCCTATACTAATTATTTGTCCCATTTTTGTTAATACAAATTAAATGTTTCACTTGGTTAATGACAAGTTTGATCAAACAGTTCATAAACTGATGGATTGACTTTGAAATGAATTCAGGGGAAAAAAAATGACATGATGTGGAGCTGGCAAAGGGCCGCCTCTAGTGGGAACAGATGCCCAACAAATTTGGCGAGTAGTTTTGTTCTCTTCTATCTGTTGCAGTTCACAATCCTAATGAATGTTATGTTTAAATAACATGAATAAAGATAAAGTGAAAATGAATTCAACTCCAGTTTGAGCAGCAGAATAAAAATGAGCAAACTGTATTATCTTCTGCCACCTAATCTGGGTTGAATTTCCTCTGTATCTTTTTTGTTTGTTGAAGAATCCTTTTCTTGAGTCTCCTTGGCCATTGACAAGGTCTTTTGAGATGAATATGAAAAGATAGATTTAAAGGTTAAGGCCAGGGTCAGATGGTTGCAGATGTTTTGTGAGAGATTGTTCGGTTCAGTTTGTGGTACTTCTCCTGACTAAGGTATTTCAAACAGGCAGACTCATGGCCAGCAACTGTCAATGAATGTTGTTTGTCTCACAATTGATCCATGCAAACACAAACACACAGTAGAAGGAGTGTTTGTTTTTCTTAGGCGGATAATTTTCCCCCAGCCCCAAGACATTATCGAAAACCAGAGAAGAAGATGTGGTTTTTATTTCTAGAAAGTAGGATGTTTTAGGTTTGGCTCTTCAGATGACCATCTGAGACCATTTTTCAAGGGATGAATAAAGGCACCATGTGACAGAAACTGATTAATCTGTAAAAGGTTGCAAAATTCTTCAAGAGGAAGAGAAAGGAAGTGGTGCTTGGACATAAAAAAAATAAATAGATGATAAATGAACTAATCTTATCTTTTGATTTGAAATTCTACTTAACAGACAATGTGAAAATAAAGGGATAGAATTCATGGAGGTCGTATTGATTACTATTGGGATATTTCATTATTTGATTTAGCTCAAACTCTGTCTCCTCACAAGGAAGGCTGGAATAAATAAAGTTGTATACAGACATACACACATACATACAATGTGTAAATACAAATAATGTGTATATACAAAATTTGTGTGTGCAAGAATTGCTATATACTATTTGCTCAAGTTTTAAACATGATTAAAATATCCCCATGGGCCATTTCCCACTCCTCCCTTGAGTATTTTAACATTAAGTATGACCTCTGAAATCCTACAGTTAATTGACTAAGGCCAATGGTTTCTTTCTATAATGTGCAATTTAGAACCCACAAGGTTGGGATAGTTCCTTTCTTAGATCTTGTAAAGAAGGCTTTTGATTAAAGTATATTTTGGAAAATTCTATGTAAAAATATCTAGGATCTTGAAAGATTAAAAAAAAAACAAACTAAGAATTTTTCAATCAACGTACTGATAGGAAGCTTTTATAGTTCTTACTTTCCTATCATCTATTCAACGTTAGTCACTCTTCACATTACATTCTTCTGAATTTTATCCTGCCTAATGCTACTGGGAAGACCATGTTTATTATTCTGACTTGATTCTTTGTAAAATAGGTGCTTGATAAGGATTATTTTCAAAAGACAAAAAGCCCCTCAAGTGATTACCCTCTCAAACTTCTTGTAAAGGAGGACAGATAGTGATCCTCATCATCACCAAAGGCAAATCTAGAATTTTCCAATGTTTTACATACTTGGATATCATACAATATAATCAAAGAGTTTTGGGGTTTTGTTTGCTAAGGTGAAAGTCTAGAATTTTTTCTTCCTGAGGCCTGTTGCCTCTGTTGAACATTTAGTCACATTTCAAAAAACAGCAAATTTTCTGTCATTCCTATATACTGAATACAGTATTCTCCATTTTGCAACTTCATCCAACTAAACCCTTTCAGTATAGCACTTGAGAATGCTATAGGTTTGCAAAAATTATGAACAAAGTCATTCTTATACTTCTTCCTGTAATAGTGAAAATATTTGGAAATATAAATGAAAATTTAATTTTCAAATCTACTTCATGCTGTCAACACATGCATAAGAGGTATGAAACAGTCTTTTTACAAGGATTCACCAGGGCGAGTTTTACACTTTCAGACTGTAAAGTGAAATGATTACCTTTTTACACAACATAATATTCTCCATTTTGCAACTTCATCCAACTAAACCCTTTCAGTATAGGACATGAAATTTTTAAGATTGTGATTTTGGTAGTGAGAGTGTTATCTGTAGAGCTTTTCGAAGTAAGTGGAATGCTATTTGAAATACACATTTCACTTTTTGTTTTTCAGCTCTTCTGAAGGCAAAAGAAAAAACATTCAAGGAGCCGAAAAGAAAATTCCACAATAAAAACAACAAAACCTATATAACAGCTATGGTTTTTGCAAGTGCTGATTTTAAATGCTTTATGATAAACAAGAATCAACATAATTTATTCATATCACAATTTTCTGAAGCACGTTTGAGTTTTTTTTCTAATTCACACTCTGCCATTATCCTGTTTTTATATATATTCATTTAAAAAGATTTACCGAACATAAATAAGAACAATTACAGAATTACAGAGTAGGATTACTTCTGAAAAAAAACTTATCATCAGTCGTATTCTCATCAGCTATCCTATTTGACTTCATCATTAAGAAAAGTATTCAGGAGGTCTAGTGGGTGAAGAGAGCAGAAGTGTGTTTTCATTTTGATATGATAGCTGCATTCAAGTTATTCTCCTCTTTACAATAGATTTTACCTAGCTTTATCTTCATAGGAAGCTGTTTTCAGTTGAAAAGCAGAAGTGAATAGAAGTGTCATGACATGGGATTAACAGTACAACCGGTTAGTAAATCAAATGTTTGAGGTGAAGAAAGTAGAATGTGACATGCATCAGCAGGATGGACTGGCAGGATTTTATGGAGACAAGTGAAAAGAAAAATTTGAATCAATGGTCGATGCTCCTGATATCTGCATTATTTGAAAGCACGTGGTCCATTTCACCAGTCAGTCATTGTAATGGATCTGAGTGCAAAGAGACACTCTCTGCAATGTCATTTCATGTTGAAATGATAACCAGAGAAGAAACTAGCCCAAGTTCTGTTTCCAGCTACTAAAAAAAAGAAAAATGTTCCTCAGGCTGAGAAGGCTGGTATGGTTCACTTTTGAGATGCCAAACCTCACTGTAGGTTCACTTCATAATATCCACATTATTCACTAAAGAATTAACTTATTCCCAAAAATCCTTCATGCTGCCACTTACATAGATTTTATAAAATACTCAAGAGTTAAGATTTGAAAATCTTGAGTGTTTAGCTCAAGTTTTAAACAGATATGAGCAATTTATTGGGGGTACTTTAAAATGCATGCTTAAGCACACGCATGGATTTCTTTCCTCCTTTTGGTAAATATTCACAGAAATACATAAAAACTTAAATTGAAATTGGTAATGCTTAAAGATTTATCTGAATAGCTTTGGAGATTATCTAAAAGGTTAATTTAAAGGCTTAATAAGAGATACTTCATGTCATCATCAGTGTCTTCACATGGAAAATTCTTAAAACTCCACATACTTTGGCATTTTCTCCATAAGTCCATATTTTTCATTCTCCATTTTTTTTACAGCAAGTTTCATTAAGAATAGGGTTAATACTGTTATGTGCCTAATTTTTACTTAAAACTATGCTTTTTTAAAAGAAAAAAAAAAAAAAGCAGAATACACACACCAAAAAAAAAAGCCCATTAAATACCCATACTTTAATATATGTTCCTCAGAAACAAATGTACAGTTAGATAACACATAAAGAATTATGAATGACTAATTATATTTTGCATATTTACAGCAAAGACAATTAGCAAATAGCTTTTATATGCAAAATAAATGAAAAAGTAATTAAGATGCACTAACCAGAGCAGCAATATCAAGTCTGTTGTCTTGCGATTCTTTCCTAACAAACATAATAATTATGCATTCATTGTCATATAATTAAAACAGCTCTGTCCTTTAGAAAAATGGTTATTTACTGTATAATAACATGAAGAGTGGCAGAAGTTCCTCATAATGGTGAGCAGGATAATTAAATATTTCTTCTTAGGAAATGCTCACCCAGTTTAGTTTATTATCATAACTTCTACCAGCAAGCAGCTGTCCCTCAGGAATGCCAAGTGTTCTCTCTGAGGTCTGGGAAAGTTGTTTTCCGTTTTGTTCGTCAGCTCTTGTCTTCGCCTTGCTGTTGAATTGAGCAGGGATGCTCCTGGGCCACTTTGCACTTTGCTAAGCCTGGTCCCCCTGGAGGCCATCCTCAGCTCCAGAGGGCTTCGGGAAACAACTCGAGGCCTGTCTCTCTGTGATACAAATGTGCTATGACTGCTTCTCTGAAAGAATATATTTTCTTTTCTGAAAATATTCCAATACTTTCAGTTTTTAATCACTAAGAGAAAACTAAATGATAACCTGAGACTTTAAACAATGTATTAATTATTAACATCCAGTATATCATGTCAGATAAACCACCTGCATTTTAGAAATATGCACAATGCAAAATGGTTAATGTATCTGGAAGTTAGTCTAATTAATGGGATAGAGATTGTTCTCTGTATCCTCCACAAATAGATTGAGGGAGCCATTTTGTTTCCCCAAAGCTGAGAAAATCTCTATATTACTGACCAGTTATATCACTGACTATTTATTCTTTACGTAAGTACAATACCTGTGTAATGCAATCAGAAATCATTCAAGTAAGAGATATAAATTATTTTATGACTGTTTAGTGTGTCATTCTTATATATTGATGCTACTATATTGTCATGAGTATATAGTCAACAAAATTAACTTATTTTATGTAATAAAATCATGTGTCCAGTGAGAGTGGAGAATGCAAGGGGATTTGGAGAGAGCAGTATCTGTTAATTATCAGTTATTGATTTTTACAAAATGTAATAATAACTTTAAAAATTATTGTTTATAACATCTTTGATATCAAAGAAAGGTAAATCTTAAGTAGGAAAAATGTATTGAATTATTAATTAAAATTTTCTTATTTAAAATATCCTTTGTATTATATTCATTGCATAATTTTAAATAATAGTAAATGTAAACACCAACCTCAGAGAATAAGAAAATAAATGGTTTGGTTTAGATTTTGTGATTTGACTTTATTAATATATTTGAAACTATTTCAGCAGTTACTTAGCTACCATTCATTAATCGATTGAGATCAAGAAGAAGATAGCAAACAGTAAGCATAGCATCTTGTTTTGTTTAATTTAAGAGCCATGACTTTATTTTGAACATCTTATCCTGAACTATTTAGATATTTTCTAAATATTCTATACTATAAGCTTATCTGGCTTGTAATAAAATGGATGTATAGACCAAGGAGAGTCTATAGAGATAATAGATGGTGCTTGTTTCTGTGTTACATTTAGGAGAACTTAACCATAACTTAGAATGCTAAGAAGAAATAATTGCCCTTAAATGAGACTGGTGAAGTGTTTTGTTAGAGCTCCTGTATACTACCAACAGAACTTGGGAATAGAAAGAAAACAGAACTTAAAATTGTAACAGGGCATTCTGATAGCTACTTCATCAGTGAAAAGTAGAAAAGAAAAACAATGTAGTCACATCTTAAACTGTAATGCAAAAACAGTGCAGGATTACCCATTACCAGTATACCAGAGGCATCAGGAATAGTAAATAAATATATATACATATTAGATTTTATAGTTTATTTTTTAAGGAATCCCAAAACAATTTTAAGTAGTCATCATGGACGGCAGAGCTTGGTGGGCTGCCGTCTATGGGGTCGCACAGAGTTGGACACGACTGAAGCGACTTAGCAGCAGCAGCAGGATGGGGAAGGAAATCATATCTTTATTTCTTCTTACATTTGCTTTTTGTTTGACATGGGTTTTAAATTTTAGCTACTTGGGCAATGGAAGAGGCAAGGAACACCATAGTTTTTTTTCTATTCTTAGTACTTATTAAAGGTGTTCATTTAACTATATATATCTGTATTTCATCTACTTTAAATCCTTATTCCAGAATGTCAGTAATCTTCTATCTTGATGGTTTAAAGAATAGTGGGGTTCTTCACCATTATAACAGGAATATCAGTTTTTGTATCTGCTATGACAGAGAGTAAAAATGATCAAACATTACACCCTTAGTAATAAATTTGCTTCTCTTTTCAAGGAATGAAGTTCATAAATGTGGGAATTGGTGAATGCATGCACCTCTTTATGAACCTCTTGCTATCTTCCTTCCCAGAGTGCACATTTCTCAGAAAATTGGGAGATAGGAAGCCCAAGCTCAATGATTGAAAATTTAGAGTTCACCTTGAAGTTATTATTTGTACCTTTCAATGGAGCCTTCTCATCCACCATGAGTCAGCTATTTTGTGTGTATATATTATGCACTTGCAGTCAGGCTATGGAATGGAAAATCCTGGGAGAAAGAGACAATGACCTTTCTTGTTTAAGTACATGAGATGGTGCATGAGATGTGGCAGTTGCTTGATCAACATTATTGTGTAAATATTTCCATCATATACTCAAAAGACACGCACCAAAGGTTTTTGTCTCTTTTCAAACTACTGTTGAAGGAAAACTCTGTTTCTGTCTCCATATTATTCATCTCTACCCCACTCTTCCCTCAACTATATACAGTTTCAGTTCTGACATATCTTAACATACATACACACAACTCTGGGACGATAGGGTGGGGAGGGAAGAGGGTGGGGGGTTCAGGATGGGGAGGACACATGTATACCTAGTGGCCGATTCATGTTGATGTATGGCAAAAATCATCACAATACTGTAATTATTCTCCAATTAAAATTAATTAATTAATTGGGGGGAAAAAAGAACCCACCTTGCAGTGCAGGGGACGTGGATTCAATCCCTTGTGGGGGAACTAAGATCCCACATCCCGTCGGGTAACTAAACCCCTGGGCCACAACTAGAGAGTCTGTGCACCGCAATGAAGATTCTGCGTGCTGCAACTAACACCTGATGCAGCCAAATGTAAATAATAAATATTTTTAAAAACACGATCCCAGCTGTATCTGTTGTCATGTGTATGATATACATGCAGTAGAATCTCAATCGACAATCACTGTATGACCAGTTGACAGTCTAAAAATGAAAAAAAAAAAGGAATGAATAAATAATACAAATGCTAACTGAATGTGCCTGCAGAGATGTGGAAGCATATCTTTTCAGCAAATGTAAGTATGTTTGCTCTGTTTCATCTTTGGCTTGTATGAAATCTGTGATGTGGCCATCTCTGTCATGACAATCACACATTAAGCCCACGAAGTCTTTCTGAGTGTATATTCTGGAAATAAATACTCTGTATTTAGGAATGAAAGATAATCAAACAGGGAGATTAGAAAAATAATTGTTTCTGCTGAAGACACAGACCTTCCTTTTGAAACTTGCTTTTGGTTCTTGGGCCAGTACCCACTATGACTGTTGACCTAGAGGGTTCCAAGTTCTCCCAGAGGTCTGATGTAGAACTAAACTATGCACTTTGAATCACCACCACTCCCCGATGAGCAGCCCAAACAATTATACTGCAGAATTTTTTGCTAAGAAGAGCTCAAACTAAATGGAACTTTTCAAATTGATGGCCTTATTGTAAAATTTTCTTTTTTGAAGGAATATTAACCATTGGACTGCCAGAGAAGTCCCTGAAAAAATTCTTTATAAAAAATTTCTAGGTACTTTATTAAAATTTAATGTAAATATACTTTACATTGTAAGTCTAATATTTACTCATAAGCTTAACAACCTAGAGTAAAAAGAAAGACTTTTATAAGGCTGATATTAAAAATCAGAACAGAAAGAAAGATCTTAGGTACACATAATGAAAAATCATCTCAAACTACACCCTCCGCCTCACATAAGGCTTAATAAAATGGATGATGCTCAAGAACATAAAAACATGACTGTTTTTATTGCTCACAACCTTCATTTCTGACTATTGGTTTTCATTGACTTACTGGATCTCCTAAGGAATAAATATGAGCAGGTGCAAAGAAAAAGGAAGTCTATTTATAGACCCCAAATGATGCCATGTGATTGAAAATTGGGCCTAGAATCAAACTGGCCTAGAATGGTTGAATTTAAAACAGGTGAGTCCAGGAGATTACCATATGAAGTTTTCATGGTCCTTTCTGCCCAATAAAGCAGCAAGGATTTTCTAAACTCCTCACTTCTGTGCCTTAAGACTTCTAATTTGAAAAATAGGAGTCAAATCAACCTTAGAAAAATTATATAAACTACACACAAAAGTATCAACATAGAATGTTGTGGTGAAATCCAGGGTTAACAGGTAGAAATTAAACACAGTCTTATTCATTTTTTTAAAATTTTGTGTCTTTGTTAGTTTCAGCAGGTCAGAATACTGATAGTCATGTGCAAATACAATTGGTGAATAACCCACAGAGAGTGAGTCTGCCTTTCCCATTGCATAGGCAATGGGCCTGTCCAGACTTAACGCTGGCTCCACGCTGAGTTACTATTCATATTTCCAACAAGGTAGAATTTTTTTTTAAAGAAATTATCTCCCATGAATAAAGAACTCTTTAGATGGCTATTTAAAATAGGATAAATAAAATTGACATTTGCATGATTAAAACAAGATTTGATATTACTATATCGCCTAAGGTTAAATGGGCTAAAAGGGACCCCCTACTCATCCTCAACTTTAAAAGGCAAACAAGTCTGTTCTATTTACCCTAGTTTTAAAACTGTATATATATTAGGAGGCTAGAAAAATTAACACTAATATATCTGATCAGCAATTATTTGGGGCAACAGTTAGGCCAAAGGGCCTGAGGCTCAGCTCAACTCCACTCTGAGGATCCTAGAGCTTTCCATATTAAAGTAGGTAAAATGGACAGGGAACAAAAAGAAAAGAAAAACTTCTAAAACTCTTCCTCTAAGACCAAGCTTGTTGACTGGATCCTAATGAAAACTAAAGTTAAAGATATAAGAGGTTACAAAATTGAAATCAAAGTGTATAAAATTGATATATTTAAATAAGCATGACTGAGCGACTAACAGTTTCATAGTTTATATAAGATGGTTACATCTCTTTGGTTTAATTATATAATGGAATAGGGTCTTCCCCAGTGGTTCAGTAGTAAAGAATCCACCTGCCAAGCAGGAGACACAAGTTCAATCCCTGGGTCAGGAAGATCCCCTAGAGAAGGAAATGGCAACCCACTCCAGTATTCTTGCCTTGAAATCCCATGTACAGAGGAGCCTGGCGGGCTACAGTCCATGATGTCACAAAGAGTGTAGAGACACAACTTAGCAACTAAACAACAAGGACAATCACCACACTAAATACTTCCAAACTCCTTAAACTCCTGGACTTTGGGATTTTCACTCCCTGTTCCTCATTATGTCCTAGATGCCAAGGGCATACCAAAAAGAACCTGAGTTTTACCCAATCATGCACAAAAGGAGGTTGGTTATTTCATCATGAGGAAGTAACCCATCAGGCCTATTTCAGGCAAGGGAAAAGGCAGTGATAGAACAAGATGTGTTTGTGGTGAAGGCCACAAGCATGTTCAAGAAAATCCCTTCTTCTGTCTGCCAAAGGCCCCCCAATGTTGGAAAAATCAAATTCTACCAGCTTCAATCCAGCTATATTATATTTGAATCATAATCCTGAAATGTACATTGATGCTGAAGAAGTCGCTTCTTCAAAACTTTCAGGCAACAATTAAGTATTCCATTGTCATGGCTCAATTAAATGGTTTGGCCTGAGAAAATTGGGGATTGTAAAGTGAGGATGGAATGTGCTTTGATCCTCTTTCCAGGGTTATTGTTTCATTAATAAATGAACATGTCATTTGTCTCACCAGAGGGAGCTCATGCCCTCCAGGCTTTTTTCCCTTTTTTGTTCAGGTTTTATAAAGATGAATTTCCAGTGCTCTGAAATACCATGGATTAGTAGTTAAGCCTGACAGCACTTCGGGGAGTAGCGAGCTTAAAGTGCCTCACACAGGTCTCCAAAGCACTTGTTTACTAATAGAGGAAATCAGCGACCGTCTGCAGCTGCTGATATCGTATTACCATTTGGAAAGACAGTAGCTGAGATAACAAATCACACAGTTTTAATAATTACTCCTGCATTCCCGTTTTTTGTTTCCTGCATAACTGTAAAGGCTGGATTTCTTCCAAATAAACAGATAAAAACAGTATGGAACTTTTATCTTTTAATGATAATGACAACACATCATGTTTCACTTAAGTTTCCTGCTGAATTTTTTCTGATTTCTAGAGTTTCAATAAAATGTAATTATACTTTATAATTCCACTCTTTTAATCTTCACTTCAAAAACTATTCACAGTGAGCAAGTTTGCCAGGCACCCAGAGTAGGGGGACAATCCGCCTAGACTCACCCATGTGGACCCGCTCTTGCATTCTGTCTTGGGGTAAACCTGTCATTGAAACTGCATCCTGTACATTGAGCTGCTTTGCATTCAAATTAATAGCTAGTTTAATTTGAATGTAAAACAGCTCCATTTATGCCATCACTTAAAAAAAAAAAAGAAATAAGGTATTTGGCAATGAATGGATGTTTAAGATATGATACATTTGCAACATATTTTTAATCCTAAATTGAACCTATATTAGTATAGGGGCATTTTAATATCAATAGATAAGTCATAAAAGAAGCCTTTAAAAAATCTGCATAGTAAATATGTGCTTTAGGGGTCAAAACTACTCCATTGTACAGATACAGTACAGGGTTTAGTTCATATGGTTGGCGCTGGGCATTTTCCGGCAAATCTGTGTATTGTTACATTTCTATAGTCCAAGAATGGCAATTGATTTTTAAAACACATGCTGCAACTTTATTTGCTCAGTAATTACATGGACTTTATTTGGAGGTCAGTGAAAGAACAACTAAATAGGAAAATGAAGTCTTCCTCCCTTGTGCAATGAAACCATAAAAGTTGGCAGACAGAAAGGAATGCTAAACTTTTTCCCAGAGCTCTGAGTTTGGTTTCCACTGGTCCATGTTCCATTGGGTGATTAGAGAAAGCTTTTTTAAAGCCTTACTTCAGAATGATCTTAATTGGTACAAGGTTGAGCCCTTTCTAGGAGGGGAGGGAAAAGGTTGAATAGCCTTTTCAAGTCACATGAAAGTTTCTAGGATGAATGTACGATAATTAGATTAATAAGTAGCTTAATTTATCACAGCTGAGGATTTCAACAGCCACACATTAGAGCAAGAAAAAAAGATTAGTGTGATTCTAGTTTGTAAAAAAAAAAAATTGTACTGAAACTTGATTAACCTTAATCACAAAGTGCCTTTCTTCCTTAGTCTAAATGTCTGAAGCAGGGAGGGTGTGTGGAGTGGGGAAGTGGGAGAGAGGACCTGAAATAATCAGAAAAGTCTTCATTTATTCCTTTCTGTCTCCCAGTTAATGAGCGGTATCAGGATTGCCTGAACCAACTTTTCCCTTTACTGTTTCTTATCCTTAAAATAATGGGTTAGGCCTAAGCCTGTAAAATCTTAAATTATGTTGCCCACCCACATCATAGAGATAAGTCTTTTCTGATGTGTAATTTGTCATAAACAGATTCTCCTGTTTTCACTGAAAAGAGAAAGGAGTAATGTGATGGGGAGAAGAATGGGATTTGGAGGAGATCATAATTCCAGTTAGTATGTGGTGGGAACATCAAGGCTTAGATTGTTGGATATTTCCAAGAGTTATCTCAGAGCTGTAAAACCTGAATTTAGTCCCATGCCTTCAAAAATCATTCCCCAAACAAAGGTCAGCATAAGTTACGAAAAGAAGTATTCACTGCTAAAACCTGCTGAATCAAAACAATTATTATGAAAGCAAGAATAATTGACTCAAATAGTGCTAAAAAATCAGATAGGAACTGCCACACAAAAATAGGTCCATTGGGAGTCTTTTTCTCCATCTCCTCCACATATGCACAATAAAATATTTTGAAAAAAAGTGGAATCTGCTGGACCATCTGATGGTCATATCCAATGGGGGTGGGCTAACATCAGATTTGATTAACCTTCAACTTCCTGACTCCTGTCTAGCTACAAATGAAACTTCAGCACTGTGTGGAACAAAGCTGCTGGCATCAGCATCGGATTCACAGTAGAAGAGCCTGGAGTGTGAATCTATGGTGCCTGTCAACACTCCACAGTCATCGTGATGGGGAGGCCAGCTAATGTGAGCCCAGCGGTGGATTGGTGCATGGGGCACTGCCCCTGTGGCTGCGAGAGAGGGTGTGAGGGCTGGATGTGGGCAGGCAGTGGGGACACCCCCAAACTGGAGGGAAAAAATACAAACCTAAAATACCAGATGACCTCATGACGGCACTACCTCTAACAAACCAAAATCATTGTGCCCCTGAAACTTACACAGAGGAGTTCTGACAGAGCTGCAGGTGTGGTTCCAGCTAAAATGTTGGAAAGTTACCTGTGGCCCAGCTTGACAGAGAAGGGCAATGCCAAGGGTGCTCATGCACCAGTCTGTGTGAAAAGTTCGGAAATGGAGCCGGAGCCCAAGGTGAGGCCATATCCACCATGGAAGTCTTCTCAGAGCACATCTTCTCTTCTGCTGGCATGAAGAAAAGCTTTAAATTTTTTTTAAATCATAAATGAAAAACAACATCACATTATTTCAAAATACTGAAATTTAGAACATCAATGTAATTATGGACTCTGAGTAAACTTGGAAAACCAAAGCACAGTTAAGCCAGCAGCCAGAACCTGCAAATGTGCTTTTATCTAAAATGGATATCTCATTACTGGTTAACATTATTTAGTTAGGAGGAGATATGACCTCTAATTTGCCTTTAAATGATTAATTTGGTGTTTAAATAAGTGTCTTTTATTTAATAATGTTTTCTTCAACCAATTCACTTATGTCAATAAACTCTTTGTTTAACCTTCTTAAAGGAAACATTTTCTCCGCTCAGAGGCAATTAATGAGCTATCAAATAAATAGTTACAGGAGAATGAACTAAAATTAAGGCCTGTCCAGGACAGCAAATGTGCTTTAATCAATGAAGTAAGAACTATATGTTACTGTCCACTGCACCATAAGAAGTCTATCTATTCCGTCATCTGCCCATCCATCCCCTTTCTGTCAGAGTTCAGGGCAGAAGCAACTCACACAGTAAAACTTGCTGATGTGGGAACATCTCATACACAGTAAGAGGCATTTTCTCTTGAGTGCTGTTTCTTTAAGTTTGGTGAAAACAATTATATATCTTCAATCTGGTAATGAGTTGTCATTTTTTTAATGAGAAATTAAGGGAAACAAAAAACATATGCCATATTAATAGAACATATAATAATGTTGATATTATATTGATTAATATCAATAATATCGATTTTATTGAAGGATAATTGATTTACAGTGTTGGGTTAGTTAGTTTCTGGTGCACAGCAAAGTGATTCAGTTACACATATATATACATAATATTTTCCATCATGTTTTATTACAAGATACTGAAGATAGTTCTCTGTGCTATACAGTAGGACTTTGTTGGTTATCTAAAAAGGCAAAAGATTTACACAATTTGAAGAGAAACCAGAGTATATATCTATTTGATATATAGTAGTTTGCATTTGCTAATTCCAAAGTCCTAATTTGTCTCTCTCCTACCACCTCCCCGCTTTGGTAACCATGAGTTTGTTCTCTATGTCTCTGAGTCTGTTTCTGTTTCTCAAACAAGTTCATTTGTGTCATATTTTAGATTCCACATATCAGTTCAGTTCAGTCGCTCAGTTGTGTCTGAGTCTTTGTGACCCCGTGGACTGCAGCACGCCAGGCTTCACTATCCCCCACCAACTCCTGGTGCTTGCTCAAACTCATGTGCATCAAGTAGGTGATGTCATCCAACCATCTCATTCTCTGTTGTCCCCTTCTCCTCCTGTCTTCAACCTTGCCATGCATCAGGGTCCTTTCCAATGAGTCAGTTCTTTGCATTAGGTGGCCAAAGTTGGAGCTTCAGCTTCAGCATCAGTCTTTCCAATGAATACTCAGAATTGATTTCCTTTAGGATTGACTGGTTTGATCTCCTTGCAGTCTAAGGGACTCTCAAGAGTCTTCCCCAACACCACAGTATAAGTGATATCATACAATATTTGTCTTTCTTTTTCTGACTTACTTCACTTAGTATGATAATCTCTGGGTCCACCTCTGTTGCTGAAAATGACATTGTTTCCTTTTTATGGCTGAATAGGAGGAGCCTGGTGGGCTGCAGTACATGGGGTCCCTAAGAGTCAGACACGACTGAGTGACTTCCCTTTCACTTTTCACTTTCATTCATTGGAGAAGGAAATGGCAACCCACTCCACTGCTCTTGCCTGGAGAATCTCAGGGATAGGGGAGCCTGGTGGGCTACCGTCTATGGGGTTGCACAGAGTCAGACACGACTGAAGCAACTTAGCAGCAGCAGTCTTCCACTGCATATATATACCATATCTTCTTTATCTATTCATCTATTGATGGACATTTAGTTTGCTTCCATCTCCTGGCTATTGTAAACAGTGCTGCTATGAACAATTGGGTGCCTGTATCTTTTTGAATTATGGGTTTCTCTGGATATATTCCCAGGAGTGGAATTGTCAGATCATATGGCAACTCTATTTTTAGTTTTCTAAGGAACCTCCATACTGTTTTCATAGTGGCTACACCAATATTAATATCGGAATGTCAGATAGTATCTTTTTCAGTCTTGGGGACATAAAAATGTATCATGGATAATTTAGCTTACCATTTTTCAGGTAACATTTTAAAACCTAGTTTTTTCTAGATAGTTATCTATAGTATTCAAAGGCATTTTGTTTTGGAGGATATTAACAGAGTTAAAAGCTGTCAAATTTAGTATAGCTTTCTACAGTATGTGACAAACAATTTAAAAAAAATTTGATCAGTAGTAAAAATCATCAACATTTTTAAAGTCAGTTTTTTCTAACAGGAGTAAATGAATCACCAAAATCTCTCATTCTCAGAAGAGAAACACACTGAGTGTGGCAGGGACTGCTGCCCATCCCCTAATAATTGTGCCCCTTTTTTCCATAGCTATAGATTTTTGCCCCAGGGCACACAGCCATCAAAAAATATAGATGACAGTAAAAAGGCTGGCTTAAAACTAAAAATCAAAAAACTAAGGTCATGGCATCTGGTACCATGACTTCATGGAAAATAGAAGAAGAAAAAGTGGAAACAGTGGCAGCTTTTATTTTCTTGGGCTCCAAAATCACTGCGGATGGTGAAGGCAGCCATGGAATTAAAAGACATTTACTCCTTGGAAGGAAAGCTATGACAAACCTAAACAGCATATTACAAAGCAAAGACATCACTTTGCCAACAAAGGTCTGTCTAGTCAAAGCTTTGGTTTTTCCAGTAGTCGTGTATGGATGTGAGAGTTGGACCATAAAGAAAGCTGAGTGCAGAAGAACTGATGCTTTTGAACTGTGGTGCTGGAGAAGACTTTTGAGAGTCCCTTGGACTGCAAGGAGATCAAACCAGTCAATCCTAAAGGAAATCAGTCCTGATGCTGAAGCTGAAGCTCCAATACTTTGGCTACCTGATGCGAACTAACTTATTGGAAAAGACCTTGATGCTGGGAAAGATTGAGGGCAGGAGGAGGAAAGGGTGACAGAGGATGAGATGATTGGATGGCATCACTGACTCAGTGGACATGAGTTTGAGCAAACTCTGGGAGATAGTGAAGGACAGGGAAGCCTGGCATGCTGCAGTTCATGGGATCACAGAGTCAGACATGACTGAGTGACTGAACAAAAACACAGTCCTCCTCATAACTGCTGACTGCAGCCACAGACTCAGTTCTGGCCAAGTTGAGGTGAGTGGAAGAGCCTTTAACACCAATTAAAGAGCCTTTAACAGCTTCCTGGAATAGGGTTGCCAACTCAACTTCTTTGTGACAGAAAAATGAGCTTCTATCTTATTTAAAGCCCTGTGTTGTCAGCTAAACCTACATCTTAACTAATGCACTAAAATAGATATAAAATGAATAGAAACTTAGGTACTGCCTATGCCATGTTAAACTACCCAATAAGTCTGTCTCTCTCTTCTCTCACTCTGTTTTAAATTACTCTTTTTCTTTTTTAATTACTCTTCCCTAAAACACACTTCAGATTGAGACTCCTTCAAAACCTTTTGGATCGCTCCCCATTGCATTCTGAACTAAGGACAATCCCTCACTAGATATTCAACACTCCATGATTTTCTGAGCCTCCAATACTCATATACTTTCTATACACGTCTTCCTACCTTCTCTGACAATGCTGGATAATCGCACTTTGGGGGCCATGCCTGCCCTTCCTCTCTGCCAGTGCAAGTCTTACCCACTAAAGTGAAAAAGACTAGTATCATTTGCAGGAGGACTTTGGTATCAAGTGGACCCCATCGGAAGCCATGTTGTCCTCATACAACATCCTCTGACTCTCCCTCCTAGCATTTCTCACAGCTTGCTATTGCACACTTGACCACTCTCTAACTTCCTATTGCTTCCCTGGTGGCTCAGCTGGTAAAGAATCCACCTACAATGCAGGAGACCTGGGTTCGATTCCTGGGTTGGGAAGATCTCCTGGAGAAGGGAACGGCTACCCACTCCAGTATTCTGGCCTGGAGAACTCCATGGACTGTAAGTCCATAGGGTCACAAAGAGTCAGACACAACTGAGTGACTTTCACTGGCTCCCTGTTAGACCATAAGCTCCACATGGGCAGGGATGAAGTCTAATTGTCTCATCATTATATCTGTAGGAGTAGCACAGTGCCTGGCAATTGACAGATAATAAGTATTTGTTGAGTGAATGGATAAACATCTCTGAATCTTTCTCACTTATTGAATGAGGCTAATAATGTCTAACTCACAGAGTTGTTGCTAGAAATAAATGAGAAAATAAAATAAATAGTGTCCAAAGACTGACCCATAGTACCTACTCAATGAATGAGAAGCAATATTGTGCAGTGATTCACAGCATGAACTTTCAAATTAGACCTACCTGGGCACAGCTTTAGCCAGGTACCTGTTGGATGACATTGGACATTATCTTTTCTAGTCTTTCATTTCTTCCTTTTAAAGCTGATATGGAACTTACCTGGTATTATTGCTGAATGTATTAAAGCTGAACACCAATGTGCTTATCTCAATAAGTGAAGGTGAAAGTCACTCAGTCATGTCCGACTCTTTGCGACCCCATGGACTGTACAGTCCATGGAATTCTCTAGGCCAGAATACTGGAGTGGGTACTCTTTCCCTTCTTCAGGGGATCTTCCCAACCAGGGATCAAATGCAGGTCTCCCACATTGCAGGTGGATTCTTTACCAGCTGAGCCACCAAGGAAGCCCATGATATGTAAGCTTACCACAATATGTGTTAACTAATAGACATTCACAAATGGTATCTATTGCTACCCATCACTCATCTAATCATTTATTTGTACAGCAAATTTTTTATTGACTAAATACTATGTAGCAGACACTGGGCTTCATGTTGGGAATACACTTGGGAACAAAGCAGAGTGGACCATGGGGCCCACCTCTTGAAATTTACAGCTCGGTGAGGCAGACCACTAAATACATAAACATGTCAATACATATATAAGTATTGGCTGTAAGTAACTTCTAAGGAAGAAAGGACAGGGTGCTCTGAGAAAGATTCTGGATTTGCAGAAATAGCTACTCTTCATGAACCAGCTCAAATGGCTACAGCTCCATGTAACCCACCTTGTTTCTTCCCACCCTCTGCAAATTATACAGACTTTCTCCTTCATTCAAACCATATATTACATTATACTTTTATTATGACATTTCCTTTACTCTTTTACTTGTTTATTTTTACTCATAAGAATAGCTAATGAGGGACTTCCCTGGTTGTCCAGTGGTTAAGAATCTGACTTCCAGTGGGAAAGGGTACCCACTCCAGGGACACAGATTCAACCCCTGGTTAGAAAACTAAAGTCCCACATGCCACAGGGCAACAATGAAGTCTATTCTTACCCACCTCTACTGTACCTGTAGATCTAAAAGGGTTCCTGGCACAAATTAAGAGCTCCAGCAATATTTGTGGAATTGAAATAAATTGTACTATCTCCTTTGACTTTCATATACAAAGTATTTACCCTAATTCAAATGACTCTAATCTCTACATGTAAGGCTATCTCTTTAGTTAGTGAATTATCATACATCAATTTCTTCAACATATCATAGATAATGAATAAATCAAAAGTACATTACAATAGTCAAGAGTTTTAATCATGAAAAAGCTTTAACATCCCATGACTAGAGGTATATTCTTGGAAGAATCCCAGACTGAAATCCCTTGACCAACATCAAAAGACATTCTGTTTTCTGTAGTATTTGGAAGTGCCTTCCCAATATAAAATTCTGCTGCTGTTTGTCCCATGATCTTGTCAAAAAGAACAGTCATCATTACTTACAACAGAAAGCATCCTAATGGCTCTTCCTGGCAGTATAATCCCTTTACAGAAAGGCAAACATTCATGTTACACCCAGGTTGAAAGGAAATAATACAGTAAAGAATATTGATCAGTTCACATAACTAACAAATCCAGAGATAGGGCTGTTTTACATGAGGCTTGAGCCAATGCTTCAAGGATATCCCAAAGACCTGGGTTCTTTCCATCTTTCTGTGTCAGCTTCATCCTAAAACTGGCTCGATTCCTAGTCCCAAGATGGCTCCTCACAGCTTTTGGGGCCATATGCTTTCTTTTTTGTGTCAAAGAGAGCAATTTTGTTCCAGCGTTCCCAGAAAACCCCCTATAATCACTGTGTGGTCTGCTCAGTTCACACATCAACCTTTGCTTCAATCACCGCAGTTAAGAGGATGGGATGGAATGACTGGCTTTGTCCATTCTACCCCTGACTGGGAGGTAGTAGATCAGTTTCCACAAAATCACATGAGTCCCAAAAAGAAACTGGGGACTACTGGGGAGGGGGAAATGGATGTTGGCAAGGCATCTAACACATTTTGACTATATAAGGTCTCAGTCAGCTTTGGTCTGTGAAGTCTGCCTATTCAGGATAGAACTGTTCATTCATATCAGAAAGAGAAAAAGGAAAAGGCATGGACTTCTCTCTCTTCTGAAAATGGCATCATATTCTTGAGGGTGGGGAGGTGGGAATGAACTTTGCTTTTGTATTGGCTCTGTTCATGGACTGTCTGATACTGTCTAATACTGTCACCACTTTTAAACAAAATTATTTCTATTCTAAATTTTAAAAATCATGACCGCATTTCCCCAGTGGTTAAGAATCTGCCTATCAATGTGGGGACAAGGGTTCGATCCCTAGTCCAGGAAGATTCCACATGCCACGAAGCAACTAAGCCCATGAGCCACAACTACTAAAGCCCACATGCTGCAACTACTGAATCTGTGTGCCTAGAGCCCGTGCTCTGCAACAAGAGAAGCCGCTGCAATGAGAAGCCACTCAATCGCAATAAAGAGCAGCCCCTCCTCACTGAAATTACAGAAAGTCCACATGCAAAAACAAAGACCCAGAACAGCCAAAATAAATACAGTTATAAAAAGTAAAAGCAATAAAATCATGTTGAACAAATAAAGGCCATGTAAACAGATTATATTCTTTGCAGCCAAAGATGGAGAAGCTCTATAAAGTAGCAAAACAAGACTGGAAGCTGACTCTGGCTCAGATCATGAACTCCTTATTGCCAAATTCAGACTTAAATTGAAGAAAGTAGGGAAAACCACTAGACCATTCAGGTATGACCTAAATCAAATCCCTTACAATTATACAGTAGAAGTGAGAAACAGATTTAAGGGACTAAATCTGATAGAGTGCCTGACGAACTATGGATGGAGGTTTCTGACATTGTACAGGAGACAGGGATCAAGACCATCCCCATGGAAAAGAAATGCAAAAAAGCAAAATGGCTGTCTTAGGAGGCCTTACAAATAGCTGAGAAAAGAAGAGAAGCGAAAAGCAAAGGAGAAAAGGAAAGATATAAGCATCTGAATGCAGGGTTCCAAAGAATAGCAAGAAGAGATAAGAAAGCCTTCCTCAGAGGTCAATGCAAAGAAATAGAGGAAAAGAACAGAATGGGAAAGACTAGAGATCTCTTCAAGAAAATTAGAGATACCAAGGGAACATTTCATGCAAAGATGGGCTCGATAAAGGACAGAAATGGTATGGACCTAACAGAAGAAGAAGATATCAAGAAGAGGTGGCAAGAATACACAGAAGAACTGTACAAAAAAGATCTTCAAGACCCAAATAATCACGATGGTGTGATCACTCACCTAGAGCCAGACATCCTGAAGCATGAAGTCAAGTGGGCCTTATAAAGCATCACTACGAACAAAGCTAGTGGAGGTGATGGAATTCCAGTTGAGCTATTTCAAATCCTGGAAGATGATACTGTGAAAGTGCTGCACTCAATATGCCAGCAAATTTGGAAAACTCAGCAGTGGCCACAGGACTGGAAAAGGTCAGTTTTCATTCCAATCCCAAAGAAAGGCAATGCCAAAGAATGCTCAAACTACCGCACAGTTGCACTCATCTCACACGCTAGTAAGGTAATGCTCAAAATTCTCCAAGCCAGGCTTCAGCAATACGTGAACCGTGAACTTCCTGATGTTCAAGCTAGTTTTAGAAAAGGCAGAGGAACCAGAGATAAAATTGCCAACATCCACTGGATCATCGAAAAAGCAAGAGAGTTCCAGAAAAACATCTATTTCTGCTTTATTGACTATGCCAAAGCCTTTGACTGTGTGGATCACAATAAACCGTGGAAAATTCTGAAAGAGATGGGAATACCAGACCACTGACCTGCCTCTTGAGAAATCTGTATGCAGGTCAGGAAGCAACAGTTAGAACTGGACATGGAACAACAGACTGGTTCCAAATAGAAAAAGGAGTACGTCAAGGCTGTATATTGTTACCCTGCTTATTTAACTTCTATGCAGAGTACATCATGAGAAACACTGGGCTAGAAGCACAAGGTGGAATCAAGATTGAAGGGAGAAATATCAATAACCTCAGATATGCAGATGACACCACCCTTATGGCAGCAAGTGAAGAGGAATTCAAAAGCCTCTTGATGAAAGTGAAAGTGGAGAGTGAAAAAGTTGGCTTAAAGCTCAACATTCAAAAAATGAAGATCATGGCATCTGGTCCCATCACTTCATGGGAAATAGATGGGGAAACAGTGGAAATAGTGTCAGACTTTATTTTGGGGGGCTCCAAAATCACTGCAGATGGTGATTGCAGCCATGAAATTAAAAGACGCTTACTCCTTGGAAGGAAAGTTATGACCAACTTAGATAGCATATTGAAAAGCAGAGACATTACTTTGCCAACAAAGGTTCGTCTAGTCAAGGCTATGGTTTTTCCTGTGGTCATGTATGGATGTGAGAGTTGGACTGTGAAGAAAGCTGAGCACTGAAGAATTGATGCTTTTGAACTGTGGTGTTGGAGAAGACTCCTGAGAGTCCCTTGGACTGCAAGGAGATCCAACCAGTCCATTCTAAAGGAGATAGTCCTGGGTGTTCTTTGGAAGGACTGATGCTAAAGCCGAAACTCCAGTACTTTGGCCACCTCATGCGAAGAGTTGACTCATTGGAAAAGACTCTGATGCTGGGAGGGATTGGGGGCAGGAGGAGAAGTGGACGACAGAGGATGAGATGGCTGGATGGCATCACCGACTCAATGGACATGAGTTTGGGTGAACTCCGGAAGTTGGTGATGGACAGGGAGGCCTGGCGTGCTGCGATTCATGGGGTCACAAAGAGTCAGACACGACTGAGTGACTGAACTGATCTGAACAATATACACTCTGTCTTAAGTTACTAAATTTCCTAGTAGAAAGGTTGACATATTGCCTCATTTTCAAGGAAAGCTATGTTGAGAGAACTTTAGCTGGAAGCCTTTCATTTGCCTCCACTTATTTTGATGAAGTGAAAGCTTCTAGAGAATCCACTGGATAGGGCCTGTTACCTTTTTCTCACTTTCTTTCCTCTTCCTCTGTTTCTCCCCAACCTGACCTATCTACCCCCATCACCATCCCACCTCCACACACACACACACACACTTTTTCTTCTCTGTGCTTTCTCTTCATTTCCTCTCCCTCTATCCCCTTTCATTTTTTCCTTCCCTTGCTGGAATTCTCTTTACTCCCTGTCTTCTCTCTCTTTTCACTCATGTTTTTCTCTCATCCTCTCCCTTCAACTGGGTCCCAATATGTAGATTAATTTAGTAGGAGAAACCCAGTTCTCTTTTTCTCACAGTATCATGGAAACAAGAGTGAAACAAGAGTGATTCATTTCTAAATCAAGACAGCAATGATTTAGGGCTGTCTTGGGGTGGGCTACCCCCTCTTCTCTGTGGCCTCTGAACTGCCTCAGAGGACAGAAGTCTCAGTCATCTGGTAAGAAATACACTGGTTTCAACAAAATGTTCCTCACTAGCCATTAAAAGGAAGGAACTCCAAACTGTTTAATAGTGGGAATGTATGGTTTAACTCTTTCCTCCCCAATTCTTCCACACCCTTGAGAGTGAAGAAGGTAGCTTAGTTTTCTCAGCCCCATTTCAGAGTTTTAAAGGATCACTAAGCATAGGCATGAACTGTGTAGTAGAGTGACCAGATTTTTCAGTTTAGTTCAGTTCAGTCGCTCAGTCGTGTCTGACTCTTTGCGACCCCATGAATCGCAGCACGCCAGGCCTCCCTGTCCATCACCCACTCCCGGAGTTCACTCAGACTCACGTCCATCAAGTCAGTGATGCCATCCAGCCATCTCATCCTCTGTCGTCCCCTTCTCCTCCTGCCCCCAATCCCTCCCAGCATCAGAGTCTTTTCCAACGAGTCAATTCTTCGCATGAGGCGGCCAAAGTACTGGAGTTTCAGCTTTAGCATCATTCCTTCCAAAGAAATCCCAGGACTGATCTCCCTCAGAATGGACTGGTTGGATCTCCTAGCAGTCCAAGGGACTCTCAGGAGTCTTCTCCAACACCACAGTTCAAAAGCATCAATTCTTCGGCACTCAGCCTTCTTCACAGTCCAACTCTCACATCCATACATGACCACAGGAAAAACCATAGCCTTGACTAGACGAACCTTTGTTGGCAAAGTAATGTCTCTGCTTTTCAATATGCTAGCTAGGTTGGTCATAGGCTTAGGGTATTATTGTCTTTACTTCTTACTGACTTTTTCCATCTGACACCCCTGCAAGCAGCATGAAATTGCTTTTCCAAATAACACCATCAGCATTACCAAGAAAGACTGCTCATAGGCAAGAGACAACAACATTAAAGAACAATGTAGCAACTTTTGCTAATAAAATAAAAGCATTAGGCTTTGGGATCAGTCTAAGCCAAATACAGTTCTCAAATAAACAAATTCATTGTATGTTTCTTTAGAGAACTTGATACCATAAAAAAAGGTCTTATTTACAGTTTTAAAATAGCTATTCATAGTTATTAAAATACCTTTGTTTGGGAGATAACTCTGAGAAGATTAACATGAAAGTTCTAAGAAGTATAGCAAAATAGTTTTGAACAACTTTTTCTAAATAGAGACACAATTACTAATATTAAAGGAAAAAAATTCTATACCTAGAGAAGTAATGTAATACTTAGAGCTTACTTACAAAAGATGGAAAACTAATAAAGCTTTAGGATGCCTTTATATCTAATTTTAATAGTTGTTCTCATGATGACACACAAATATACTATTTTATGGTGGTGAAGGATTTACATACAACCATCATCTAATTTCCTTCAATGTTCTTTGTGATTCTGCACGGCTATTGAGGCACATGGACATGCATCCTAATGGAAGGACAATACTGTATTGAAGTTTAGTGAACCTTCAACAAACATATTGAGCTTCTGCTCACTTGACAATGCACTCTGTATCTGGCATTGGGTCTGTATAGTTCCCACCCTTAAGAATCTCAGTCTCATGGGGAAACAGAAACTTATTTAAATAATTAAATTACATATTGTAGGTATGTGCAGTATACAATGGGAACATAAGAAGGGAATTAAGGTTATGTGATGGAGTCTGAAAGACTTCATCGAAGAGGTGGCTTTTGAGATGGAACATGAAGAGTAAGAACAAAAAGAAGTGAAGAAAGTAGTGTTTTCAGCTGTGATATTGAGAGAATATCCACATGCCAAGATGTGGAGGTATGGTCCTATATGATCTTAAGAAAACACAAGTAGTTTATTATTGCTGAAACATAAGACAATGAGAGTAGCATAGAAGATGAGGTGATTGGGAATCCGTAGACACAAAATCACAAAATTCATTATATATCATGTTTAAAGATATCTTAAGGATACAGTGTGTATTTGTATTCCATAGACCATAGAGTTGAGTTCAAGATTTAAAGTAACATGATCAGCTTTTTATTTAGAAAATGTCTAGTTTAGGACTTCCCTGGTGATCCATGGTTAAGAATCTACCTGCCAGTGCAGGGGAAGTGGATTCGATCACTTGTCCAGAAGGATTCCATATGCTGTGGGACCACTAAGCCCATGTGCCACAACTACTGAGCCAGATCACCATGACTAGAGAGTAGCCCTGACTCACTGCAACCAGAGAAAGCCCACACATAGCAACGAAGACCTAACACAGCCAAAACATTTAAAATAAATAAATAGAATGCTGAAAAAATAAATAAATAAATAAAACAGTGTGAAGAAAACTAAAAAAAAAGAAATAAAGAGTTTAAATTGGGAGGGGGCACACCTAGAAACAGATAAAACAATCATTGAGTACTGCAACAAACCAGGCAATGGCTACTAGAGCTCTAAACCATAACAGAGGTACTGAGGTTAGAAAAGAGGAGAAAGGGAAGATATATTTAGGGAATAGAATCAACAACAGCTATTGACCGATTAGGTGTGAGCAGAAGGGAAAGAGAAAATCCTTAAATAATAATTTTAAAATATCTCTTAGGACTTCTGCTTGAGCACTGGGGTCAGTAGATGTTGGTGCCACTCATTCTAATAAGGAAAATGGGAGAAGCAGCAAGTTTGGAGAGGTAGTTAGTAATTTGGGGGACATTTTCAGCTTGAGATCCTTTTGAGATATCCAATTGCGATATCTGATTGACCAGACTCCTCTTTCTATATTCAAAAAGAGTCTGAACTAAAGATATCATTGAAGCTACAAATGTGATGACAGAGGAAGTGTTTACCATAAGAATAGAAGGAGACAGAGCATAGAATCTTGGAATGCTCCACTAGTTAATTAAAGGTCAGAAAGAGGAACAAGAGTTTACAAACAAGCCAAAAGAAACCTGCTCAGATAGGTAGGAAGAAAACCAATAAAGAATGCAGTCAAGGACTTCCTTGGTGATAGAGTAGATAAGAATCAGCCTACCAATGCAGGGGACAGAGGTTCAATCCCTAGTCTGGGAAGATTCCACATGCCGCAGAGTAACTAAAGCCAGAACTACTGAGCCCACAAGCTGTAACTACCGAGGCCCATGCACCTAGAGCCTGTGCTCTGTAACAACGGAAGCCACCACAATGAGAAGTTCGTGCACCACAATGGAAGAGTAGCCCCCACTTACTGCAACTAGAGAAAGCCTGTGTGCAGCAATGAAGACCCATCACAACCAAAAACAAACAAACAAACAAACAAATAAATAATGCAGTCATGGAGACCAAGGATAAATATTTACATCCTTGCATTGTTTCACATTTTTAGCAAGGACATCACGTATTGCTTTTGTCATATGGTAATACTAGATTACAAACATAGGTTTTAAAAAAAAATGAGAAACAACAACAAAAAGACAAAAACCCAATTAGAAAATGGGCAATGACTTGAATACACATTTCCCCCATAAGATATACAAGGGACCAATAAGCACATGAAAAGATGCTCCACAGCATGGTACATTAGGGAAATACAAATCAAACCTGCAGTAAGATACTTACTAGGATGGCCATAATTTGAAACAAGACAGAAAACAGAATATGCTAAATGTTGACAAGGATATGGAGAAATTGGAGCCCTCATCCATGGCTGGTGGTAACAAATTGGCACATCTGCTGTGCAAAACAGTTTGGCATTTCTTCAATAACTTGAACATAGAATTACCAAATGACTCAGCTATTTCACTCCTAGCAGTATACTCCCAAAGAACTGAAAACAGGCGTTCAAACAAAAACTCACGCATCAATGTTCATAGCAGCTCTATATAACAATAGTTAAAAGGTGGAAACAACCCATTGACAGATAAGTGGGTAAACAAAATGTGGTATATTCATACAATGGAGTATTATTCAGCTGTAACAAGGAAGAAGTATTGATACATGTTGCAACATGATGAACTTTGAAAACATTATGCTAAGTGAAAGAAGCTGGTCACAAAAGGTCACATATTGCAAACAATGGGCAGAATAGGAAAATCCCTAGTGATTAGTGGTTGCCAGGGGCTGTTGGGGAATGGAGAGTGGGGAATGACTACTTGATGGGTGTGACATTTCCATCTGCAGTGATGAAAAAGTAATAGAACTAGATAGTGATGATGGTAATGCAACATTGTGAATGGGCTTAATGCCACTAACATTCACTCTTTAAAATGGTTGAAATACAACAAATACTATGAATATTTTACCCTAATAAAAAAATGAGAGTGAAATCAGCAGTGTCTTGTTAGATGAGAACTGTAAAGTAGTAGCCCTTGATGAGAGAAGGCAATGGCAACCCACTCCAGTGTTCTCGCCTGGAGAATCCCCAGGACGGGGGAGCCTGGTGGGCTGCCGTCTATGGGGTCGCACAGAGTCGGACACGACTGAAGCGACTTAGCAGCAGTAGCAGCAGCCCTTGATGACATTGTTGAGAACAATTTCAAGGAGAAGGAGCAATGCCAGACTGTGGTGGGTTAAGGTTAAATAAGAAGTGGAGAGTGGGTGGCTTGAAGCTGGACAATGATGAACTGAAGGACTATGACCTATGGTGTGTCAGAACTTCACCTGACAGTGGTCAGAGGGGGAGATGAACAGTCATGAAATTATTGTTTCTGTTTGGTTTGGTTTGGTTTTGGGTGTGTGTGTGAGTGTAGATGAAAACAGCTCGAATACATTTATTTGCTAGGAAAAGGAAGCCTTAGAAAGGAGTGAGGATGAAGATAGAGGATGAGAGGTAACTGATGAGAGTTTAATCCTCAAGGAGCAGGAACAACTATGTACAGGGAAGCCTTCAGCTTTGTAAGGAAAAGAGACCTTCTCTTCAGAAAAAGGAGATGGTTGCCCCCTGAAAAGACAATCTGGATTGGAGAGCAGAGGCCAAAGGAACTCATGCTTATGGGATTCTACCAGAGATTCAAGAGGCCTTACATACCACTAGAGCTTTCGACCCTAAGTGCACACTAGAATTATTTGGGAGGATCTATTCTAAAAAGTACTGATGCTGGTCCTATATCCAAAGATTCTGATTTCACTGGTGTGGAAATTATTTTTCAAAACCTTTTTTTTGTAAAAAAAAAAAAAAAAAGGCATTTTTTAACTATCGAAGGGGACTTACAGAGGACTAATAAAGTCCTAGATATGAACCCCCAATAACATTAATCCAGTTGATCTCACTCTGGTCAGAGACTCCTCTAGACCCTGCCCAACCATTTGAAATCCCATCCCAACTGCAACAAAGCAACATGTTCATTAATAATAATAGTAGTAGTAGAAGTAGCAGTGTATGAGGTACAGAGGACTTACTATAAGCCATGTACGATACAAAGCATATTGTTTGCATTATCTCATTTTAATCCCACAACTGCCCAATGTGGTAAAAAACCACTTCTATTCCCATGTTATAGATAATGTACTACACTGATGAAGAATTTGCTCCATATCAGAAAGTTAGAGGTTGGTAAAGGCAGTCCTGCCTGACACCAGGACATACGTCATTAATCACTGCGTTAAATAGTCTAACATTAACTTTGCAAATGAGGCCTGGCTTGGGCCAGTTTCATTTTCAACACCAGTTTAGACCATTTGAAAATATGAAGTCGCATTCTTTTATATAAATATGACTTTTAATATATTTCCTTATATTAAATGGGCTTCCCTGGTGGCTCAGATGGTGAAGAATCTGCCTGCAAGGTGGGAGACCTGGGTTCGCAGGTCTCCCTGCAAGAGAGATACCTTGGAGGAGGGCATGGTACCCACTCCAGTATTCTTGCTGAGAGAATCTGCATGGACAAAGGAGCCTGGTGGGCTACAGTCCATGTGGTCACAAAGAGTCAGAGACAACTGAGCAACTAAGCACAGTACAGCACAGCTTATATTAAAAAATCAAGGTTTGAGTTACTTTATCTTGGGCTGTTTCAGCTAAAAATAGTTATAGCCTGGACACATTTATATTATGCATCCATAACTTCATCTTCCATAATTTATGTCACCTCTTACATCTAATAAGAGATGTGTGTGGTAGAGGGATTTAAAACACAGGTTTGGGGTCTGATAAACTTGCCTTGAATCAGAGCTTCAGTCTAATATATGGCAATTATGTGACTTCAGTTCAATTCAGTTCAGTCGCTCAGTCGTGTCCGACTCTTTGTGACCCCATGACTCGAAGCCCGAAAGGCCTCCCTGTCCATCACCAACTCCTGGAGTTCACTCACACTCACATCCATCGAGTCAGTGATGCCGTCCAGCCATCTCATCCTCTGGCGTCCCCTTCTCCTCCTGCCCCCAATCCCTCCCAGCATCAGAGTTTTTTCCAATGAGTCAACTCTTCACATGAGGTGGCCAAAGTACTGGAGTTTCAGCTTTAGCATCATTTCTTCCAAAGAAATCCCAGGGCTGATCTCCTTCAGAATGGACTGGTTGGATCTCCTTGCAGTCCAAGGGACTCTCAAGAGTCTTCTCCAACACCACAGTTCAAAAGCATCAATTCTTCGGCACTCAGCCTTCTTCACAGTCCAACTCTCACATTCATACATGACCACAGGAAAAACCATAGCCTTGACTAGACCGACCTTTGTTGGCAAAGCAATCTCTCTGCTTTTGAATATGCTATCTAGGTTGGACATAACTTTCCTTCCAAGGAGTAAGCGTCTTTTAATTTCATGGCTGCAATCACCATCTGCAGTGATTTTGGAGCCCCCCAAAATAAAGTCTGACACTGTTTCCACTGTTTCCCCATCTATTTCCCATGAAGTAATGGGACCAGATGCCATGATCTTCATTTTCTGAATGTTGAACTTTAAGCCAACTTTTTCACTCTCCACTTTAACTTTCATCAAGAGGCTTTTGAGTTCCTCTTCACTTTCTGCCATAAGGGTGGTGTCATCTGCATATCTGAGGTTCTTGATATTTCTCCCGGCAATCTTGATTCCAGCTTGTGCTTCTTCCAGCCCAGCATTTCTCATGATGTACTCTGCATATAAGTTAAATAAACAGGGTGACAACATACAGCCTTGACATACTCCTTCTCCTATTTGGAACCAGTCTGTTGTTCCATGTCCAGTTCTAACTGTTGCTTCCTGACCTGCATACAGATTTCTCAAGAGGCAGGTCAGGTGGTCTGGTATTCCCATCTCTTTCAGAATTTTCCACGGTTTATTGTGATCCACACAGTCAAAGGCTTTGGCATAGTCAATAAAGCAGAAATAGATATTTTTCTGGAACTCTCTTGCTTTTTCAATGATCCAGTGGATGTTGGCAATTTGATCTCTGGTTCCTCTGCCTTTTCTAAAACTAGCTTGAACATCAGGAAGTTCACGGTTCACATATTGCTGAAGCCTGGCTTGGAGAATTTTGAGCATTACTTTACTAGCATGTGAGATGAGTGCAACTGTGCAGTAGTCTGAGCATTCTTTGGCATTGCCTTTCTTTGGGATTGGAATGAAAACTGACCTTTTCCAGTCCTGTGGCCACTGCTGAGTTTTCCAAATTTGCTGGCATATTGAGTGCAGCACTTTCACAGCATTATCTTTTAGGATTTGAAATAGCTCAACTGGAATTCCATCACCTCCACTAGCTTTGTTCGTAGTGATGCTTTCTAAGGCCCACTTGACTTCACGCTTCAGGATGTCTGGCTCTAGGTGAGTGATCACACCATCGTGATTATTTGGGTCTTGAAGATCTTTTTTGTACAGTTCTTCTGTGTATTCTTGCCACCTCTTCTTGATATCTTCTTCTTCTGTTAGGTCCATACCATTTCTGTCCTTTATCGAGCCCATCTTTGCATGAAATGTTCCCTTGGTATCTCTAATTTTCTTGAAGAGATCTCTAGTCTTTCCCATTCTGTTGTTTTCCTCTATTTCTTTGCATTGATCTCTGAGGAAGGCTTTCTTATCTCTACTTGCTATTCTTTGGAACCCTGCATTCAGATGCTTATATCTTTCCTTTTCTCCTTTGCTTTTTGCTTCTCTTCTTTTCTCAGCTATTTGTAAGGCCTCCTAAGACAGCCATTTTGCTTTTTTGCATTTCACAAATCCTTTGTTTTCTCACTTGTAAGGTGGGGATAATAATACTCAAAGTAGGGCTTTCCTGGTGGGCCAGTGGTTAAGACTCTGCACTTCCAGTTCAGGTGGCATGTGTTCGATCTTTGACTGGGCAAGTTTCAAACGCCGTGAGGTATGGCTAAAAGTAAATTAGTTAATTTTTTTAAATCTCATGGTAGTGTTGGTGAGAGATTAAAATGATGTGTCTCTGAAAAGAAGTAAGTACGGTGCCTGGTGTAGTGTAAAAAAACCAAAAAGGTGGTAGTAGTTTTTATTGTTATTGTAACTATATCATCATCATCAAGGTTTATCAGGAGCATCATGAAAATCAAGGAGTTACAGTACCTCTTTCACAGATATTGTGGCTTTCTAGACCAGTGCTATCCATTTAAGGTTTCTGTGGTGATGAAAATGTCCTATAATATGTGTTCTTCAACATAGTAGAAATTAGTCACATGTGACTACTCAGTACCTGAAATTTGATTAGTGTGACTGAGGAACTAAATATTTTATTTTGTTAAATAGCCACACATAACTAGAATTAACTTTACTGGACAGTGCTGATGTAAAGCACTTGCCATATACCTGAGCCAAAGTTGCTACGTTAAAGCTCAAAGTTCAATTCATTCAGAAGGTTTTTTGTAACTTCTTAAGAGATGTCGCTAATATCCTATCAGAATCAGAAATCTTGGCAAGGGCTTCATTTCCCAGAGGTTTTCAGTATCACATGTAGTTGATGAACAGCATATGTTTGTCCCAGTAACCAAGACATTGGAGTCAATTTAAGTACTCATGAGTGCATTGCATTACAAAAATGTTGGATTTTATGACCAGATACAATTTTGAGAAGTTGAGGACATCTATCTAGTGAAATATAGGCAAATAAACTTGAAGTATTCTTTATCAAGTTCTTCCTGGTTGGGGGGGGAGGAAAAAAAGTATAACAGAAAAGATAAATCACCTTTATATTTTGAAATCTAATTTTTTTTTCAATTATAAAGACCTTGAAAAGTAAACTTCCAAAAACAAAGTTCACTATATACAGAACTGATGAGAAAAAAGCTAAAAAATGCAGATGATGTGGAAACCCCTTAGCTACCAGACCTTGGGCAGAGGCACATACAGTACACATGCTTATAATCAGAAGGGTCTTACTGCTGCTAAGTCACTTCAGTCGTTTCCGACTCTGTGCAACCCCATGGACAGCAGCCCACCAGTCTCCCCTGTCCCTGGGATTCTCCAGGCAAGAATACTGGAGTGGGTTGCCATTTCCTTCTCCAATGGATGAAAGTGAAAAGTGAAAGTGAAGTCACTCAGCCGTGTCCGACTCTTAGTGACCCCATGGACTGCAGCCTACTAGGCTCCTCTGTCCATGGGATTTTCCAGGCAAGAGTACTGGAGAAGGGTCTTAGGAAAGATACAAAACAAAGTATTCCTAAAAAAAAAAATAACAAAATAAATGAATTTAAATGTATCTCCAGTAGTTAATAGGTCAACAAAAAAGACTGGCAAAAAAGAATTTAAAGTGCTCTATAATAATTACATTATCAGTGGTACCTTTAGAACTATTATTCTATGTAATGCAGTGATAGAATGAAGAAAATGAGAAACTTTTTGACAATCTAATTCCATCATCTGTAGTGTCTTTGAGAATCAGAATTCTTAGTGAGAAAAAGTAGATATAGATAGAAGATAAAAGAGCTTGAATAACAAAACTTACAGTCCTAAATTTGAATTAGAAATATCAGTGGTATATCGTATCTTTAAAAATTTTCCTAACTCTATCCAGTGAGAATACCCTTCTGAAAATAATAACCATCCTTTAGTGTTTAGGTAGTGGACTTGAAATTCCATTTATTTTAAGGGAAAGGAAAACTTCAAAGAAAAATGGCAGAAAATGTACAAAATTGGCCTGCAGTATCTTATCATCCTACCAAATAGCAAGGAAAATGCCAAAAATTATTAACAGCATGTCAGAAAGACCCAGGAACCAACTCAAAGACACTGCCTCTTGTTGAGGATGAATAATTTGAGCAATAAGGATATGGTCTGAAGTCCATGTGTTCAAATTCATGAGTTCATAATGGTACTGAAACAAACTGATCACTATTAAAGGATACTGGTCAACCAAGGGCTTCCCTGGTAGCTCAACTGGTAAAGAATCTGCCTGCAATGCAGAAGACCCCAGTTCAATTTCTGGGTTGGGAAGACACCCTAGAGAAGGGATAGGCTGCCCACTCCAGTATTCTTGGGCTTCCCTGGTGGCTCAGATGGCTCAGATGGTAAAGAATCTGAGGTTTTTCAGATTGGGAAGATCCCGTGGAGGAGGGCATGGCAACCCACTCCAGTATTCTTGCCAGGAGAATCCTCATGGACAGAGGAGCCTGGCAGGGGTCTCAAAGAGTTGGACACAACTGACAACCAAACTTATTATTTAAAAATGGTAAATAAAGAGAAAGAAAGAAATATTTAACCTACCTTTCTTATATATGTTTATCACTTGTTCACCAAATAGTATATGAGGAGAATTTCTTTTTTTGAAAGTATTCTATCTAATAAATGAAGAAGAAATACTAGAACTAAATATTGTCATTTTGCAATCATCTAATGAATTCACAGATCTGGGCCTTGAGCATCAATGATTGGTAACATCACAAAGAGAGACAGCAGACATTATGTATTAATATCATGTGCTCCCTAATAAAAGATCAAATATCCACTTATGAGGCAGCCTGGTCAAAAATTTCAAACCTGAATCCAATCAAGCTTTTAGATCCACCTATTAATTTACAGGAAAAAAATCAAAGACAGAAGTACATTAAACTACACCATGAGGATGAAATCATTAAAAAAAAAAAAAAAGTACAAAGGTTCCAACTTCTCCAAGAAATAAATTACAAAAGGAAAAAGAGAGAGAGTGATGGCTGGGGAAATCTATAAACTAAAAAAGGCTTAAAGACATATCACCTAGAGTGATGGTTACTTTTTTGCATATCCCTGGCTAAGCCATGGTACCAAGATAGTTGGTCAAACACCAGTCTAGATATTGCTGTGAAGGTATTTTTCAAATGAAATTAACATTTAAATTAGTAGACTTTGAATAAAACAGATCATCCTCCATAATGCAGGTGGGCCTCATCCTATCAGTCAAAGGCCTTAAAAGAAAAATATGCCTATTAAATTTACCAAAAAGTTGAAGATGATCTATTAAAAACCAGAAACAAAAGACCTTGAAAAGTAATAGGTATCTTTATTTTATAGGAAACAAGCACTCTTAAACATGAACATGGCTGGTAGAAATTAAAAATGGTACAACCTTTAGAGAGGAAATTTAGAAACCCCATCAAAACTACAAATCCATTTACCCTTGACTCAGTGATCTCAATTTTGGAAATGTATCCTAAAGCTATGCTTGCAGAAGTGGCATATATTTAAGGTGATCTATTGCAGCACTGTTTATAATAGCTGAATATTGGAAACAACTCATATTTATTATCTCTCTCTCCTTCTTTAGACAGAAAGAATAGAAGAGAGAAAGCAAGGAGTGTTTAAATAGCTATTGATGAATATGTGGGTTATTTCCTATTTCTGCTAGTATGTATTCTTCAGGTTTTCTGTTTCTGAACTTTTATTTTCTGCCATGTGGCATGCGGGACCTTAGTTCCCCAACCAGGGATGAAACCTGCATTGCCTTCAGCGGAAGCCTGCCGTCTTAACCACTGGACTGCCAGTGAAATCCCTGTTTCTGATTTTTAATAGACAACTTTCAACTTCTTAATGAAGTTTAATAGGCATATCCACATGATAAGGACACAGCTTGATGAATTTTGTATTACCGGACCCACCTAGGTCAGGAAACAGGACAACATCAGCACCTCAGAAGCCCTCCGGTCACTACCACCGCCACAGGGGTAGGCACCATTCGAGTCTGTAACACCACAGGCTAGTGCTGCTTGTTTTTGTGCTTTATGTAAATGGAATCATTCAAAGAAAAAGAAAACTGATAACTATACAAAAGAGTACATGTGGAAGTTGAGGATCTGGACAGCTCTCCCTGCCTGAGTGCCCCTGGGGACATCTCCCAGGGATTACATGTACAAAAATTTGAAAACCACTAGCTTAAGATAGAGTATCCACTTAAGATTATCTCAGTATGATTATCACAGTATGAAATTAACATTTAAAAAATCTTTCCTCAGAGACATGTGTGAAGAAATTAAATATTTATTTGGGGTATAGAATACTTTGAGAAGAAATTATAAATATTAATTATATTTATATGTTTGTAGTATATTATATATAATATTTATATTAGAAACATATTTATAATGCTTATACTATATAATGTATATCATAATTATATTTATAACATTATATTATAATATTAATATTTATAATTTTTAATAGAAACATGCCATTCATAAAGTTCTAGGTGCTGTGGATAATAGAAGTTGAGTAAGACACACGCTTGAAGACTTTAAAGCTTATTTATAAGACATATATTCAAATAATTATAGAACAACATGGTTTGCAATAAGCTTCTTAGAAACTAATTGCTGTTTCCTAATTCCGCTAGTATTTATTAGAAACAATATTATGGGATTCAGATTTTAAGTTTAGATAACTTACTATCAAAGTGATAATCTCAGATATTTATATATAGTAATTATCTTTAAAAAGAGAGTCTAATTGACTAATACAACTGAAAAATTAAAGGTTAGCTCTCTCAAGCACCAGACATGAATGGATCTTGAACCACAGATTATCCTTCTGAAAAGTTAAGATGCTGAAAGAAACAATAAGATAAAACTATTGCTTCAGGGCATAGAACACTGTGGGGGTGGGGGGGTGAGGAGAGGAATTCTTGACATTTTTTAAAACCAGGGAATTCTGAAGAGGAATTTGGCTGTATCTATTTTTTCCATAATTTATTATTTATTTTTGGCTGCAGTGGGTCTTCATTGCTTTCCAACTTTTCTCTAGTTGGGGTGAGCAACAGCTTCTTCGTCGAGGTGCTAAGTCTTCTCATTGTGATATCTTCTCTTCTTGTAGCACATGGGCTGTAGGGCACAGGAGCTCAGCAGTTGTACTGGGCTCTAGAGCACAGGCTCAGCAGTTTTGGCATGAGGGCTTAGTTGCTCCACAGCATGTGGGATCTTCCTGGACCAGGGATGCAATCTGTGTCTCCTGCATTGACAGGTGGATTCTTTATCACTGAGCCACCAGGGAAGCCCTGGGTGTAACTAGATAGATAAAGTTTAAAGTCTATTTCCTCCTACCCAGCAATTCCGGCTCTAGGTAAGCACTCCTGATAAAATCTCAGACACAGGCAAACATACTTCACTTTATTGCGTTTTGCTTTATTGCGCTTTGCAGATACAGCACTGTTTACCAATTGAAGATCTGCAGCAATCCTGCACTGAGCGAGTCTATTGATGCCATTTTCTCCAACACCATCTACTCGTTTCATGTCTCTGTGTCACATTTCAATAATTTTTGCAATATTTCAAACTTTTTCATTATTATTATATTTCTTGGGGTGATCTGTCACCAGTGATTTTTGATGTTACTATTGTGACTGTTTGGGGGTACCACAAACTGCATCCATATAAGACAGTGAACTTAATAAAAATTATGTGTGTTCTGACTGCTCCACTTACCAGTGTCCCCAGCCTCTCTCCCTCTCCGTGTGTGCGTATTGAGTCATTTCATTCGTGTCCGACTCTTTGAAACAGTGGGTTGCCATGCTCCAGGGGATCTTCCCGACCCAGGGATCAAACCCGCGTCTCTCAGGTCTCCTGCATTGGCAGGTAGGTTCTTTATTACTAGCGCCACCTGGGAAGCCCTCCCTCTCCATAAGTATTCCTTATTTCCTGAGACACAATATTGAAACTAGGCCAATTAATAACCCTATGCTGCTGCTGCTAATTCACTTCAGTCGTGTCCGACTCTGTGCGACCCCATAGACGACAGCCCACCAGGCTCCCCCATCCCTGGGATTCTCCAGGCAAGAACACTGGAGTGGATTGCCATTTCCTTCTCCAATGCATCAAAGTGAAAAGTGAAAGTGAAGTCGCTCAGTCGTGTCCGACTCTTCGCGAATGGCCTCTAATTGTTCAAGTTGGAATGAAACATCTTTCACTTTAAATCAAAAGCTAAAAATGATTAAGTTTGGTGACGAAGCCATGTTGAAAGTCAAGAAAGGCCAAAAGCTAGGCCTCTTGAACCAAATAGCCAAGTTGTGAATGCAAAAGAAAAGTTCTTGGAGAACATTTAAAGTGCTATTCCAGTGAACATACAAATGATAAGAAAGTGAAATGGCCTTCTCTGCTGATTTGGAGAAAGTTTAGTGGTCTGGATAGAAGATCAAACCAGCCATAACATTCTCAAACCAAAGCTGAATCCAGAACAAAGTCCTCTCTTCAATTCTATGAAGGCTGAGAGAGGTAAGGAAGCTGCAGAAGGAGAAAAGCTTAAAACTAGTAGAAGTTAGTTCATGAGGTTTAAGGAAAGAAGCCATCTTCATGACAGAAGTTCAAGGTGAAGCAGCAAGTGCTGAAGTAGAAGCTGCAGCAAGTTAACCAGAAGATCTAGCTAAGATCATTCATGAAGGTGGCTACATCAAACAATAGGTTTTCAGTGCAGACAAAACAGACTTCTGTTGAGAAGAGGCCATCTAGAGCTTTCAGAGCTAGAGACGATAAGTTAATGTCTGACTTCAAAGTATCAAAGAACAGTCTAAATCTCATGTTAGGGGCTAATGCAGCTGGTGACTATAAGTTGAATAGTACAATGCTCATTTACTATTCCAAAAATCCTGGAGTCCTTAAGAATTACACTAAATCTATTCTGCTTGTGCTCTATAAATGGAACAATGGAGCCTGGATGACAGTATATCAGTTTACAACATGCTTCACTGAATGTTTTAAGCCCACTATTGTGAACTACTGCTCAGGAAAATAATTAAGTACTTTCAAAATGTTATTGCTCATTGACAATGCACCTAGTCACCCAAGAGCTCTGATGGAGATATACAATGAGATTCATTTTGTTTTCATGCCTGATAACACAGCATCTTTTCTGCAGCCCATATATCAAAGAGTAATTTTGACTTTCAAGTCATTATTTAAGAAATACATTTTGTAAGTCTTGTAAGTCTATAGCTGCCTTATGAATGTTCTGAATAATTTCTCTGAGAGATCTGGGCAATGTAAACAGAAAACCTTCTGGAAAGGATTCACCATTCTAGGACTTGCTGGTGGCACAGTGGATAAGAATCTGCCTTGCAATGCAGGAGACACCGGTTCGATCCCTGTTCTGGGAAGATTCCACATGCCATGGGCAACTAAGCTCGTGCACCACAGCTATTGAACTCTCGCTCTAGGGTCCTTGAGCCAAAACTACTGAGCCTGTGTGCTACAACTACTGAAGCCCACAAGCCTAGAGGCTGTGCTCCGCAACAAGAGAAGCCACCACAACAAAAAGTAGCCCCCACTTTCCGCAACTAGAGAAAACACATGTAAAGCAACGAGACCCAGCACAGCCAAAAATAAAAGAATAAAATTATTTTTTTTTAAGATTCACCATTCTAGATGCCATTAAGAACATTTATGATTCTTAGGAAGATGTTATAATATCAACATTAACAGGAGTTTGGAAAAAGTTGATTCCAATCTTCACAGTTGACTTTGAGAGACTCAAGACTTCAGTGGAGGAAATAACTGCAAATGTGGTGGAAATAGTAAGAGAATTAGAATTGAAGTGGAGTCTGGGACTTCCCTGATGCTCCAGTGGTTAAGAATCCACCTGCCAATGCCAGAGACAAAGGTTTGATCCTTTATCCTTATAGGTGAGCAAAGAATGCATTTTTCTTGAGATAGAATCCACTTCTAGTGAAGATGCTATGAAGATTGTTGAAATGACAACAAAGGGTTTGGAATATTACACAAACTGAGTTGATGAGAAAGCAGCAGCAAGGTTTGAGAGCACTGACTCCAATTTTGAAAGAAGTTCTACTGTGGGTAGAAGATGGTATCAAACAGCACTGCAATGCTACAGAAAAAAATCATTCGTGAAAGGATGAGTTGATCGATGCAGCAAACTTCATTTTTGTCTTATTTTAAGAAATTGCCACTGCCACCCCAAGCTTCAACTACCACCACTGTGATCAGTTAGCAGCCATCAACAAAGGGCAAGATCCTCCACCAGCAAAAAGATTATGACTTGCTGAAGGATGAGATGATGGTTAACATTTTTTAACAATGAAGTATTTTCAAATTAAGGTATGAATATTGTTTTTTAGACGTAATGCTATTGCACACTTAAAAGACTGCAGTATAATATAAAGAGCTTTTATATCCGCTGGGAAACCAAGAAAACTATGACTCATTTTATTTTGATATTTGATAGATTACACTGGGCTGGAACCAAACCAAACTAGCTCCAAGGTTTGCCTGGACAGTGATGTCCCACAACATTGTTTGTACAGAGAAGCATGAACATTAGAAACTGTGCAGGAGTGAACACATAAAATGTGATATGTTGGATATTCATACAGTTGATCAGTATATAGCAGTTAAAAATGAACTATCTTAATATCCTAATTAACTTAATTCACAGTATCTATTGAGTGCCTAGTTAAGTGTTAATCACTCAGTTGTGCCCAACTCTTTGCGACCCCATGGACTGTAGCCCACCAGGCTCTTCTGGCCATGGAATTTTCCAGGCAAGAATACTAGAGTGGGTAGCCATTCCCTTCTCCAGGGGAACTTCCTGACCCAGGAATCGAACCCAGGTCTCCTTCATTGTGGGCAGATTCTTTACCATCTGAACCACCAGGGAAGTCCTTCTCTGTATCAAATACAGTTCTAGGTTCCGGGATTTCTGATTAGCAAGCCAAAACCTAGCCCTCAGGGAGCTAACAACTGCATCTGCATATACCAGGACAGAAGAGGACAGAAACATCCTGTGGGGGGAAATACATAGGCTGTGAAATATAAAATATGCAAATTATTCAATTATCCCCTAAACAATCCTATGCATTGTTTATGTATACACATATGCAAATGTGTATTTTAAAGGCCTTAAAGAACATGTACAAAAATCATAATAGGGTTGCTTCAGGTAAGGGAAAGATGATCAGACTGAGGATGTGGGTCAAAGGGAACTTTAACTTTATATGCAGTTTTTCTTTTTATTAGAATATCATAACATTAACAATGATGATTTCTGGGAATTGGAAAAACTCATATTTGTTATATTCATTCTGTACTTTATTTTTTACTTCCTCAAAACTAAAGAACCTATGACCAAGAAATTTTGGGTTTCAAGGACAGAAGGTATAATCTGTAAAGAAAAGTCCTTGAAGGAATTGAGTTCAATCTAGAAATAAGAGGAATGGACCTTCCTCTGAGACAAAAGCAGAAGAGGAAATGGATGAAGAAAAATAGAAAAGACTGAGGAAAGAAATAGTAAGTTGAAGGAGTTTTACAGGTGGCCTTGAATTTCTCAAGGCCAGGAGGCAAGAGAATCTTCTGAAGAAAAGGAAGATCAGTGAGCTCCAAAAATATGAAAAAGTTTTTAAACAACCAATGTAGGAAATTCACAAGGGAATTTCCAAGAGATTAATAAAAGGAGTACAGAGCAGCAATAAGAACCAGGTGAGGTTCGATAGTGTGAATTTTCAAGAACTGAATCAGAATAGTTTCATGTTTTTCTCTAGAAAAAATGGGCAGTCCAGGGAAAAAAGAGAGAAATTAACTGATACTGCGGAATACAACTTAGGAAATGTTTTTGTGAGTACTTGGTGAAGACATAAGGAGGAAATGAAGTATACCAGAATTAAAGGATTCTTTAAAGCTCTCAACTTGGAAATTAGACTGAGAAAAAAAATGTATCTGGGAAAAGCTTTGGCTTTCTCAGATTTGAGTTTGGCAAGGGCAGGACACACGTGCCATCTGTCCCTGAGTCATTAGCAGATCATTAATTGATCCTGGCACTCTTTCTTACCAAACCTAGACATGAGCCCAGAACCCTCCTCAATTCAGTATCCCAGAGATCCAGTCCCAATTGCTTAGAGTGGATATACAGTGTGAAACCTGCTGAACATGCCTGCACCAGACAGCAAGCTTCTCGGCAGCAAGCATCTCCAAAGGCTGTATCTGACACAAAATAAGCTCTTACTCAATAAGTAATTGCGGGGAATTCCCTGGCTGCCCACTGGTTAGAACTTGGCGCTTTCACGGCTGGGACCCAGGTTCAGTCCCTAGTGGGGGAACTAAGATCCTGCAAGATGTGTGGTATGGCCAAATTAAAAGATAATAATAAAATAACATGAATGTATCTTTAAAAAATAGTAATTGTGGAAAGAAGGAAGTAAGGGGGAAAAGGAGAGAAAGAATGGAGTCCTTAATGAATAACAAAGAACAAGTTCAGTAGAAATGAAAGAAAAGAGAAAGGAAAAGAATGTCAGACTGGGGTCAGAATAGAGGTCTCAAAACTGATGACATAAAATGCTATCCTGTTTAAGTTAAAAAAACTGGTGACCCTGGAACTTCCCTGGGGTCATTAAGGTGAAACTGTTTCAAGTAGTGAGAAAAAGTTAAAAGTCTGTCTCTTGTAATGAATGGGGGGGGGGAAGATATTTGTTAAGCCCTTACTCTAAATTTTCTTCCATGAATTCTTCTTCCTCTCCTACAAAGATTCCCTGTAAAAGGTAGCTTATCAAAGATGACAAGCGTGAATAAGCTTCTGCCATCTAAACATTTAGAAAGAGTTTGGTAATATTTCATTTTGTTTACATACTACGCATTTTTATAAGAAAAAAAACCACTTTCTGTCACATTGCTATAGAACTGTCGAATTTTCAATTGACAAAAGTATGGGGTTTTTGCATTGATGTTTTCCATAAAAATCATGGAAAACTTTAGCTAGAATCTGGTACAATATGGAATACATGAGAAATATTCCTCATTCTTTGATCTTTAATGTGTCCTACTGACACATTTTAATGATAATCTTCACATTAAAAAATTCTCCTTTTAGCGCTTCCACTTTTGATTTTTCCTATATGTCTATAGACATACTTAGGCAAGGATAAAAAAGTAAATTATATTAATGTATTTGTGTTCCCAAACTGTTTTCTTGGCCGATAATTATTCGAAGTGTAGAAAGATCCCCAGTAATGTCAATGACTGCATAGGAAACTGATAACTGCTCAACCTCCCATTCTAACTTGCCATGCCGACAAAAAAATAAAATCTTCACCGCTGGCTGCACTACGCCCCCGGTTGCTTTGTTACCCTGGGAAATGCAGAGGGTCGGCGGAAATTATCCTGTAATGAGCAATCCATCTGGCTGCACCTAAAAACGGAATAAAAATGCCACCCTTGACTTTTCCATGGTAGTAAATTAAAGCCTAATGTATAGTTCTAATTGCTAACATTTTCTCTCTAATTATGGTTCAGTTTGGCTAGGATTTCCGACAATCCCCTTGTTCCCCTAAAGCAAACACCAGAGAATGTTCTAACCCCATCGGTGGCACTTATTAATAACCCCCTTGACAAATGAAAAAAATCATTATTCTATATTAGACAGGAAAAGATTTTCCCAGCAAAAGCTAATTGATTAAAAAAAAAAAAATTCAGACGCTATAGAGGAATTAATTTCAGAGAGAGGAAAAATACAATAGTGTCAAAGAAAAACAGATTCATGCATAGTATGATGTTGCCTGCGCACTGTTTGGGGTACCAGCTGGGGAAAAAAAAAAAAAAACCTGACAAATGTATGAAAAAATATCCATGCCTCTTTATATACTGGGATGAAGAGATGAGAGGAGGAGAGCTCTCTTGTGAAGAATTCTTACTTTGTGCCTCCATGAAAGAGATCAGATATGATAAGTTGGTTTCTATGGATGGCAAATACAAACACACATACATACAAAAAAAATGGTTGGAAATGTTTCCACATTCTTCTATTAATCTCTTTCATTCTTATTTTTAAAAAGCGTTATTCCTTTTAAACTAATGTGCAAATACATGCTAAATACAAATCAGTATTTATCTATAGGTCTAGTTTTCATCAAACAGTATACAGCTTTCTGAGTGACAATTCATAATTTAGAAATACTATACAAAAATAAGATTTCTGATACACTGAGAGGAGGCATGGTAGAAAAAAAAAATATACAGAAGAAATATTTTTGTAAGCTACACTCCAGAGTATGCTAGTAGTAAATAGAAATACAACTTTATAAAGCAAAGCATGGTGGACCCAAGCAGGCGGATTGGGGGTGAGAAGCAGCAGTGGAATCAGTGACCTCCAGTACAAGCACTAAGACACTGTCTACGGAGAGTGGAAATCCAATACTAAAACCAACTAAAATCCAATCTGCCTTTTAGAATGCACTGACCATTCTAAACAATGTCAGGAATGAAATACTTCCCTCTGCAGAAAAATGCTGTTTGTCTAGGTTCTAAGCAATTTCTGTGGTTACTGTTAAATTTTGATACTGTAAGTGTATACTTTAAGTCAGCACATTTTTATTAGGGTTTATAAACACTATATTCTACATAAAAGTTCATTTGGAAAACTGTCAGATGGACCCACACAAACTCAGCTACACACATCTATTGCTGCAACTGGCAAATATGTAGATATAATATTTCCCCTTACATCAAAAATGCTTTAATATATTTTAAAACTATTAATCCGTTTTTCATTTCTGTACTGTAGTCTCTATTTATTCTGCAGTTATTTTTCCTTCACTTGCAAACTATAAATACAAAGTACAATAAAAGAAAATATTCAGTGCCTGCATCTCTTTTCTGGACATTATTATTATGTTTCATTTCATGATGTTTACAGAGAATAATTTTGTTCTATAAAACATGGGAAATATTAAAAAGGACCTGCTTCAGGTATCAAATACACTATGTGCTATACTGAAGCAAAGAAAATGAATTATAGTATCTGAATGATTGGAGTATAAGGTCTTCAGCTTAATCACATAGTCTAGCTAAATAGTTTAAAAATAAATGGTCAATTATTATAAAATGATAATTAAAAGCAAAAATCAAATAAAACCAGAATGTGTACAAATGAATGCTCTTTGATAATTGAAAAGGTCTTACACTGACTCAAAATTATTGTGATCAATGATAATATCAATTATTATTGTTGTATAACTATGAAGAAATTATCATCGGATAATATGATGAAGTCGTGCTAATGGTAAAGAACCCACTTGCCAATGCAGAAGACATAAGAAACGCAGGGTTCAATTCTTGGGTCAGGAAGATTCCCAGGAGGAGGGCATGGCAACCCACTGCAGTATTCTTGATTGGAGAATCCTAGGGACAGAAGAGCCTGGTGGCCTATGGTCTATAGGGTCACAAAGAGTCAGACACGATTGAAACGATTGAGCAAAAGCAAGAGAAAAAATACGATGATAGGTAATAGAACATTAAGACATTAAAATGAAGGTTTATGGTAAATGCTGTTTAATTCACATCCCCATTTCTCAAAGAATATAACAGTTATCTGCAATTTACTGTGTCCAATCTCAAATAAAATTTCTATGGACCTGAAATGTAATTTTAGAGAGCAATTTTTATTTTAAAAAAGGGTTGTTACATTTATCGTTATTCATACTGAGATTTATATGTTTTAATAAATTAAATAATATTTTTAGAACTCTTGTAATACAAAAGACTTGGTCTCTCCAAATCAGCCGATTAGATTCATTCTTTGTTGATTCATGCCGTGCAGAGATCCCTAAAATGCTTATGGGCAAAGTCTATGGGGCAAGATAATGGCAACATGAGATTCCACACTATCTGATGGAACGATATCAGTGCTCTGTCAATCAGATCACTTTGAATTTACTTTTCAATTGTTGCTGAAAACCAATTATAGGACAAGGATGGGTTGTGGACCTTGGTCAGGTTTTCGTGTGAAGGGCTTCTATTTTCGACTCAGCCTGAGGCACAAATAGGCACCTACAGATTCATTTGGGCATCAATGGAATGGCAGAAAGCTCAATATTCATGCAGAAGCTCCATTAGCCACACAAATCTGACATCCTGTCAACACATTGACCGAAATTTGTATATGCAAAGGTTTGCCTAGGCAACCTCAGCAGCTATCTAAGGGGATCTCCTCTGAAAGGAAGCCTGCCCCTTGGGGGAGGAGAGGCCTCCTTAAAACCTAGTCTTTATCAATTTCCCATTTAAAGGGACACTAGGCATTTCACCTAGAGGTAAAAATGTGAATGAATTACAACTCACAAGTCTCCATACATTGTATCGTGTAGTTTTTACTGCAACTTATGCTGGCTGTGAAGAAAACAACAGCCTAAGCCAAAATTAAAAGAATCATTCATCAATTAATAACTGAGTAACAACCAACCTAGACAGCATATTCAAAAGCAGAGACATTACTTTGCCAATAAAGGTCCGTCTAGCCAAGGCTATGGTTTTTCCAGTGGTCATGTATGGATGTGAGAGTTGGACTGTGAAGAAAGCTGAGCACTGAAGAATTGATGCTTTTGAACTGTGGTGTTGAAGAAGACTCTTGAGAGTCCCTTGGACTGCAAGGAGATCCAACCAGTCCATTCTAAAGGAGATCAGCCCCGGGATTTCTTTGGAAGGAATGATGCTAAAGCTGAAACTCCAGTACTTTGGCCACCTCATGCGAAGGGTTGACTCATTGGAAAAGACTCTGATGCTGGGAGGGATTGGGGGCAAGAGGAGAAGGGGATGACAGAGGATGAGATGGCTGGATGGCATTACTGACTCTATGGACTTGAGTCTGAGTGAACTCCGGGAGTTGGTGATGGACAGGGAGGCCTGGCATGCTGCGATTCATGGGGTCGCAAAGAGTCAGACACGACTGAGAGACTGATCTGATCTGAACAACTACTTCAGTCCCCAAATTAATCATTGTGACTCTAGGAAAAAGTACATGGTCAGTGCTAAGTCGCTTCAATCATGTCTGACCTTTTGTGTGCGACCCCATGGACTTTAGCCCACCAGATCCCTCTGTCCATAGGATTCTCCAGGCAAGAATCCTGGAGTGGGTTGCCATTTCCTTCTCCAGGGGATCTTCCCAACCCAAGGATCGAACCCAGATCTCTTATTAAGTCTCCTGCATTAGCAGGCTACTTCTTTACCACTAGCGTCACTTGGGTACCCAAGAAGACGGTTTCCTGTGAATAAACATATACATCTAGCTGGTGAGATTACATGAATCTATACATACAAAATGAAACTGTCAGGGGAAGCACACTAATTGAAACCACCCACCCTGACCGGGCACCATAGTAAACATTTGCATGAGTTGTTTTAGGACAGCAGGTCCTGGTATGGAACAGGGAACTAATAAGCCTCCACCAACCAGAAGAGTTTGGGAAAGGTCAAAAAGACACACCACCTGTCTGACCACCCCCGGAATCCTTCTCTCTGGCATCCATCTTGGCTGAACAAGGCGTGCACCACCAGGAAGGACTCTGAGTCAGAATGATTGGCTAAGGACAACCCGGAAACTAATCCCATCACCATAAAACCTGAGACTGCAAGCAATTTGACAGAGCAGTTCTCCTGGGTTCCCTGACCCTACTGCTCTCCACCGGGTGCCCTTTCCCAATAAAATCTCTTGCTTTGTCAGCACATGTGTCTCCTCAGACAATTCATTTCCGAGTGTTAGACAAGAGCCCAGTTTCAGGCCCTAGAAGGGTTCCCCCTTCCTGAAACAAAATTATTATGAAAAGTCTAAATGTGATAAATCCCAAGTGAGTGGAAAAGTGCTAGACATGTTTATAAAGGAAAAGAACTCTCTGTAGATTGAAGGAACAAGTAAGCAAGTCTACAGTTTCCAAAATGAGACTTGGGTGAAACTAAACATTAGACTGGCCTGTGCACTGTATGAACTATGAAAACTTTATATTAATAAAAAGTAAAACTTTTGGACAGTAGCAATACATCCTTACTATGTCAAGATACAATATCTTTCTATTTAATGGTAATAGTTCTATGTTAAATTATATCCAGTTCCTGGTCCCCTACTATTTTCAAGTCATTTTCAGCCATTCTTCAGGCCTTCTGTTATAGAGTTCATTATTCTGCATTTTTCCACTCTGGGAACAGTTATTCCATCATCTTTACCTTGCCTTTTCATCCATCACACTAAAGAAGATGGTGGGCTTGTTCATAACCCAATTCTTATTCAATCTCCATCATTATCCCACAGCTTCAAACTTGGTTTTATTAGTGATTTTATTAGTGACTACTAAAATAGAATTTCTTTTCTATATGTCTAAATCCATAGATGGAGAGCTCTGGCTACATTTAAGCTATAGCACAGTGCATGACAGGAGCAGGGGGTGGGAAAGAGACAGAGATTGGACTCGTAACATCTGAGTTCAATTCCTAGAACTGCCACTTAATGGAACCGTGACCTTTGACAAATCACTTATTTCTCAGTTTTCCCATCTGTAAAGTAGGGGTAATGATAATATTAGCTCAGGATCATTGAACATTGTCAAAGGAGGAAATATATGAAAATAGTTCATACATTTAGAAGCACATAGCAAATACTAGTTGTTGTTACTTCACAATATTTTCCTGAATAAAATTGAACCAAGTGCTAAGACTGTGGTCTGCAGACCAGACAGCCCCAGGTACTAGATATAAAAGTCCTTTAACTTTTTGAGCCTCAGATTCCTCCTTAGTACCTGTTTAATAGTGTGCTGAGAGGCTGAAATAAGTCGTGCAAAGCACTTAGAGCACCCTTTGGAAAATCGTGAAATACAAATAAATGTTCATTCATTCATTCATTTACTCAACAAATGTTGGGTGCATACTCTATGCCAGACTTATTCTAGGATGGGAATATACTACAAAATATAAGACCAAAAATATTCTCATTCTCATGTTGCATATATTTTAGTTGGGGTAGAAAAGATTTTATTATTATTGCACACAATCATACATTGACATATGAGAAATATATTTGGAGATGACATATGCTATGAAGAAAAAAGACAATATGTTTCAGAGTGACACAGGACCTCTACTCTTTTTTCTTCTTGTTTTAAATTTGTATTTAAATAAATAAAACATTCAAATACACTCCATAGTCTTTTGGTAGTTGTTCCCAAATCCCATTTCCTTTGCAACATTACTAAAGTAATCACTAGTCTGAAGTTGATATTCCTTCTTGTCCATATTTTTTCCTTTTTCTTTTTTTTTTACTTTTGTTAAACATTTTAACGTTGGATTATAGCCAATTAACTGGCTTTCCAGTTGGCTCAGCAGCAAAGAATCATCTGCAATGCAAGAGACATCAGTTCGATCCCTGGGTAGAGAAAATCCCTTGGAGGAGGAAATGGCAACCCACTCCAGTACTCTTGCCTGGAAAATCCCATGGACAGAGGAGCCTGGCAAGATACAGTCCACGGGGTGACTGAGAGTTGGACACAACTTAGCAACTAAACAACAACAATGATAGCCAGTTAACAATGTTGTGATAGTTTCAGGTAGACAGCAAAGGGACTCAGTTACACATAAACATGTATACATTCCCGCCCAAACTCCTCTCCCATCCAGACTGCCACATAGTATTGAGCAGAGTTCCCTGTGCTATACAGTTACATGTGCTGTATAGAATGTCCTTGTCAGTTATCCATTTTAAATATAGCAAGTGTGTACACGTCCATCTAAACTACCTATCCAGTCCCCCTGACCTTCCCCACTGGCAACCATAAGTTCATTCTCTAAATAGGACCTCTAGTCTTATTAACCAGAAACTGAGTTATTCTTACACTACTATTACTGCCACGACTTTTCCTTCTAAATCTACACTGTTGAGGCACCTCTTTCTCATCCATGTGCTCCACTTTGACTGAGAGATGAAAAGGAAGTGAAAGGGAAAAGCAAGTAAAGAGGAAGAAAAGGAAAGGAAATATATATTAGGAAACTATTGTACATCATAAGTTAGAAGACTGTGTTGTCATGAAATGACCGTTATGCAGACTTTGCAGAAACCGGGGGTAATGTTTGTGAAGTACAAATTAAAAATTCTTATCTATGGCTCTCCACTACTAATTAACACTAGGTCTGTGGGCACATTAATGAAGACACTATTTACAAAGGCTATTAACAAAGAGTTAATGGAAACTAACAAGGGATGAGGTACCATCCTGGGCTAGCATGAGTCAAAAGCCAAAACCACCCTTGAAGGAGCGAGGGAATGGGAATGTGGAAAGAGCTGTAGCAAAGGAGGGTCTCATCAACAGAAGCTGTGGCCTTAGGTAGAACAGAACAGCTCCTGCCTACCACTGAGCAGCAGGGAGGACACCGTGCTTCCCCCTTCTCTGGCCCTCTGATCTCCTGCTGATGCCTCCTACTGGCCCAACAAGGAAGCCTGATTAATGCAATCCATGGAGGTCAGCCTTCATCTCCCTCCCAGGCATGGAATGAACAAAGTGGAGGAGGAAAGTGAGGAAAATGAAGCATGGAGGAAAGTGAATGAATATGGAAGGGCAAATATATATGTGTGTGTATGTACCTGTACATATTGTTTTGCGGGTGGAGTCGGGGGATGGATCATATGAAGGTAAGAAAATCAATTAGCAAGGGACTGCAGTAGGGCCAGGTTATGACATCCGTGGGCTTTAGCACTGTTGTCTTTGTGGGACTATCCCCCTAGTTTTAAAAAAAAGGTTAAAATTCTACTTTACAATTGCATCAATACAAAGACAAATGAAATCTAGGTTGGATTATATTCCACCTTTTTCTTCTGATTTTAAAAGAAATGGAAACGTTTGCAGGAGCCCCTAAGTATCATGGCCCTAGCACATTGCACTGTACCTAATGGAGAAGAGGGCTGTGGACTGCAGAAGACCAGATGTGAAGTGGCAAGACCTCAACCGAATACAGGAAGTAAATGGTATATAAATGTTATGTAGGGTTCTGAAAGAAAACAGAAGGACACTCAAGATAATTCAAGGAGAGTTTACTCACAAAGGTACTATTTGGAATCTGGGGTTGGGGTAGGGGTGGGATGGGGGCACCTACCAAGTTCATGTGGTAACCGAGGACAGTGAACAACACACACCCTTGCTGTGCAGGCCCAAAGGGAGCAGGAGAGCAGCCATTACCGGAGGCTGGAAAAAGCATTGTGAGTAGGAGAAACAGTGGCTTTGACTTGAGGGACAGTCAGCCTCGGGTAACCTTGCAGGGAGGAATCCAGGATTATAAATAACTGTCTTCCTCCCTCCTCCACTGCCTGAGCCTAACCAGAAGACAAGGCCATGAGACCTTGACACTGTGCACATATGCTGGAAGGGTGGAGCTGCTAGACCAGTCGGAAGCTCTGACATGTGTAGCCTTTCAAGCATGGGCTTGGACTAGGACTCAGCAGTAGAACCCAGCTCAGAATCTACTGGTCAGGGTGTTCACCATGATTGCTAGTCCCTCCCCCTAGAGTTTCTGATTCAGTGGTTCTGATTCAAGAACACGCTCCTAACAAGTTCCCAGGTACTGCTGATGCCAGTTGGGCTTCCTAGGCGGCTCAGCGGTAAAGAATCCACCTGCCAATGCAGGAGATGCAGGTTCAGTCCCTGGGTCAGGAAGATCCCCTGCAGGAGGACATTGCAAACCACTCCAGTATTCTTGCCTGGAGAATCCTATGGACAGAGGAGTCTGGCGGGCTACAGTCCATAGGGTCTCAAAGACCCAGACACGACTGAGCATGCATACACCCATGGTGCTGATGCAGTTGATCTGAGGAGCACACTTTGAGAATCACCGTCTAGAGTGGTTCTCCATGGACTTCTCTGCCCTTATATTATGATTTAATCACTGTATCTGCAAACATCTAGAAGAGGGCTCAGTAACATACAGTTAACCCATGAACAGCAAATGAATTGCTCAGTGAGTCCACTTCTACATGGATTTTTAAAAGAAACACTACAGTACTACAGGATCTACAACTGGTTGAGTCCCAGGATGTGGAAACCTGGATAGGGAGGAACCACATAAGAGGAAAGCAACTAAAAGAAACACTCAGATTTTCAGCGATGGAGTGTCATTGACCCTAACCCCTGTGTTTTTCAAGGTTCAACTGTAGTTGGTACTGAATAAATCTCTGATGAATTAATAAGTTAATGTATGTGTTAGTTGCTCAGTCATGTCCAATTCATTGCCACTCTATGGACTGCAGCCCTCCAGGCTCCTTTGTCCATGGGATTTTCCAGGCAAGAATACTGGAGTGGGTTGCCATTTCCTTCTCCAGGGGATTTTCCCAACCCAGGGATCAAACCTGGGTCTCCTGCATTGCAGGCAGATTCTTTACCATCTGTAAAACCTTAACTAAAGTAAGTTGTTTTTGATTCAGTGTAATCACACATAAAGTACGCAATCATCCATGACACATATTGATGTGATAGTCAAACGAACACAACTGACCTGAGATGCTGGGAGATATCTTCTAAATAGGGGCTCTGTCCTGGGCAACTTCAAATCTTCTCACATGTCACAGATGCTTGTTTGCTTTGTTAACACGATGGTTCAAATGTTTTATTCAGTGTAACAGCATAGTGAATGACTCTATCATCAGTTTTTCCATAGTATATTATATAGAATCATTCATCCATCAAATATTGAGTTAGAGAGTTGAGGACCATTCACAATGCTAGTCCCCGGGGAAGCAAAGATGAACCACTTCTGCCTTCAGAGCTCACAACCTAATGGGGAAAACAGACATGTACACAGAAAAACCAGTGAATATTATCTTAGAAGGACATTGTGGTGCAGGTACACACAGCTATATACAAAAGAGATAAAACCTACTCTATGGCACATGGAAGTATATTCAATATCCTGTAATAACCTAAATGGAAAATAATCTGAAAAATATTATATTTATAGCTCGACCCACTCCACTGTATATCTGAAACATTGTAAATTAAATATACTTCAGTTAAAAAAAAAAGGCCATGATGGTAAAAACAGAAGTACAAATGGTTGGCTAAGAGCTGGAAGGAGGAGGAAGGCAACTGTGCCTAGGAGTTTTAGAGAAAGCTTCACAGGAGCAAGTTTGGGGATGGGTATTGAATCATGTGGGCTTCCCTGATGACTCAAATGGTAAAGAATCCACCTGCAGTGCAGGGGACGCAAGAGATTTGGGTTCAATCCCTGGGTCAGGCTATGAGTTGCAAAGAGGGTTGCAAAGAGTCGGACAGGACTAAGCATGCATGCACAATGCAGAATTAAAAGATACATAGAGATTCTCCAGTTTTGTAAATGGGGAAAGAGCATCCAAACTGAAAATCTCGCTTGTGTAAACATGCAGTGTTTGAAATGAGTGAGAGGTGAATGTGAATTATTGCACAGGAAATTCAGGAAGGTAGGTGGAGACTGACAGGGGTAAAGCTAGAGAGGTAGATTATATAGGAATCCAGGTTGTACACAGTACCTAAATGACAGGCTCAAGAGAGCCAACTTACTGGTATTCTCCTCCAGGAAGCTTTCCATAACCCCCAAGGGAGTGGGAGATAGATCACCCATGCCTGAGGCTTCTATAGCACACTCCATATATCTTTATCACAGCAGTTACTTCATTAGATTGAAATTATCTGTTCATTTTTCAACTTTTCTACTCAATCATAAGCTCATCAAGGACAGAAAGCTTTATTCACTTTTGCAGTAGCACTTTGTCTGGAACGCAGTGTATGAACACTAAGTTGCTTCAGTCCTGTTGGACATTTTGCAACCCCATGGACTGTAGCCTTCCAAGCTCCTCTGTCCATGGAATTTCCAAGGCAAGAATACTGGAGTGGGTTGCCATTTCCTTCTCCTGAGGACCTTCCTGACCCAGGGACTGAACCTGTGTCTCCTGCATTGGTATTGGCAGGCAGATTCTTTACGACTAGCACCACCTGGGAAGCCCCCTGGCATAGGGTATCAGTGAATAAATGTTTGCTGAACTAAGGGAACCTGAGGGGCTTCTATTATCAGGTGGTAGTGAGGGGATCTCCAGCTGGTTCATTTCACTGGGACAGGTGCTGGGCTTTTTTTTCTGCCCCTCTCTTTCTTCTCCTTCATCATTCCACCAGGTATCTCGGGTCCCACTTGCCATCCTGAAAGCTCTGAATATCCCAAGAATTTGAAAGAGAGGGTTTGCCCACAGCAGATAAACTGAAGGGAATAGTCATTGCTCTTTCATTTTGGGGGGATGCTGATGTATCAAAGGAAGTAAGAAATCTAAGGACTTGCATGGTGAGGAACTGAGGGGTAGGAAAATACTAAAGACCTGAATAATATAGTGTTTGAGTGATTGATAAAATTTGAGAAGCTAAAGAAAAGGAAGAAAGTGACTCCCAGTCCTGGATAGCTGCAATCATCCATTTTCTCTGCTCTTTATCCTGGGTTATTAGAGGATACTAAAACCATATGCATAACTGTGCTGCTTCTTCATTGTAACTCCACATATAGAAGGATGCCTGGCACATTTATACACCACTTTTAAATGTGAATAGGTTATAACTTGGCCCAACTCATCTACTCGCCTACTAAGGACAAGACTCATTTAATCTCTTTCCTAAGAAAGATAAGCTATCATACATATAAAGTCAGGGAACTATAAACAATAAGTGTAGCATTTATTTTTTTCTTTATATAACTACATCAACAGTGCACAAGAAGAGCTTAAAAAACTAAGCTCTCTGAATTTACTTCTTTATAAGTTGTTTAATATTGGGTTGGCCAAAAAGAACAAACTTTCTAGCCAACCCAATACTTCTACAATGCTTGACAATGTTTGTATAGGCTGTTCCTTGCACCAGGGCATCTGACCATGGGGACAAGCAGGGCTCAAATCCAGCCCAGATTCTGTACAATAAGCCATGTACCTATGAACTATACATACCTAGAACAATCACCTTTTAAGGAAACTCACAGCAGTTTACATGGGCTAGCAGTGGACCTCACTATTGACTCTCCTTTTATTTCTGCCCTATTCTCTTTTGAAAAAAAAGGTGGGGGAGGGTGCTGAAATCTCAACAATGGTATTATCATTGCTTGGTCTGTCTTCATCACATCTCTGGTACACTAGTTTCTCTAGAAAATAGTCCTAAGTTAAAAATTATGATCTAAGGCTTTATTGGTGGGTACAATTCCAGGGTATTAAGAGAGGGAACTGGAGAAGAAAGGAAAGTAGATAAAAATATGGTACACAGTGAGCTGACCACAGCATCATAAGAAAAACACAGCCAGTCAGTTAATGATGAAGGATATCTTCCAGGCAGCCTACATGAAACTGCCTGTCATTACTTCTCTCTCATGGTTGAAGTTGGCCCTAAGGAACCAATGAAAGTGAAAGTTTTAGTTGCTCAGTCATGTCCAACTCTTTGCGATCCCATGGACTGTAGCTTATCAGGCTCCTCTGTCCATGGAATTCTCCAGGCAAGAATACTAGAGTGGGTAGCCATTCCCTTCTCCAGGGGATCTTCCCAATCCAGGGATTGAAACTGGTCTTCTGCTTTGCAGGCAGTTTCTTTGCTATCTGAGCCATACACTCCTTTCATATGTTGCCAGCTCCAGTGATCATTGGCTACAGAAGCCAAAGCCCCTACTCTAGGATGTGGTGATCCATCTGGATCCACAAGTGATGTGAGAAGCCAGAGCTTCATGTGGGTACAGTAGAGTCAAGTCTAGGTGCTAAAACTGCTCTGGCTGCTGCTGGACCACATGTGGGGCAAGCCAGGGCAAAACTGAGAAAATTTTAGAGCTCTGGCAGGCTTAGAAGACGAGGCAATGGCAATGACAATGGCGATGGCCAGGTCCCACATTGAGCAAGTAGAGGACCCAGGAGACACACAAGCCAAACAATTCAAGACATTTGTAGTCAATGAGTACCACTACAAAAACAAAAGAACTAAAATCTTATCCCTTCTCAATGCTTGTTAACATGAAAATACAGAAGAATTTATATTTCTTGATGACTTAATCCCATAAGAAAAGTTAAGCAAGGTAGAAATTTTCATATGTTTACATGGACAATATATCAATGATAATAAGGGAAATGGGCACAGACATGCCACAGCAGTAACTATGTACACAACAAAATTGACTTATTAAGTTTATCCTTTGGGAAATGGAAATAGCTTTACCCTAATAGAATGACAGCCACTGTACTGGGATTTACATGTAGTTGAAATTTATCTGATAACTCAGAACTAGTTTATTTCTAAAATACTATGTGAAGGAAATTTGTCACACAATTCTAACAACTCAAAAAACAATAGTTGCCTCAACTCACACACACACAGAAAATGGTATCATATAGAAGTGATGGATATGTTAATTAGTTTGACTGTGGTGACCTTTTCACAGTGTATATGTATATCAAAACATTGAGTTGTACAAATATATACAATTTATAAATGTCAATGACACCTTTATAAAACTGTTTAAAAATATAAATAAAATTTTAAAATGAAAAAACAATGATACTGAATAGACACTTGCTATGCATGTATTTGAACATAGGTTAACAACAGACTTGTTCCTAATAGGAAAAGGAGTATGTCAAGGCTGTATATGGTCATCCTGCTTATTTAACTTGTATGCAGAGTACAGCATGAGAAATGCTGGGCTGGAAGAAGCACAAGCTGGAATCAAGATTGCAGGAAGAAATATCAATAACCTCAGATATGCAGATGACACCACCCTTATGGCAGAAAGTAAAGAGGAACTAAAAAGCCTCTTGATGAAAGTGAAAGAGGGGAGTGAAAAAGTTGGCTTAAAGCTCAACAGTCAGAAAATGAAGATCATGGCATCTGGTCCCATCACCTCATCGGAAACAGATGGGGAAACAGTGGAAACAGTGTCAGACTTTATTTTTGGGGGCTCCAAAATCACTGCAGATGGTGACTGCAGCCATGAAATTAAAAGATGCTTACTCCTTGGAAGGAAAGTTATGACCAACCTAGATAGCATATTGAAAAGCAGAGACATTACTTTGCCAATAAAGGTCCGTCTAGTCAAGGCTATGATTTTTCCTGTGGTCATGTATGGATGTGAGAGTTGGACTGTGAAGAAAGCTGAGCACTGAAGAATTGATGCTTTTGAACTGTGGTATTGGAGAAGACTCTTGAGAGTCCCTTGGACTGCAAGGAGATCCAACCAGTCCATTCTGAAGGAGATCAGTCCTGGGTGTTCTTTGGAAGGAATGATGCTGAAGCTGAAGCTCCAGTACTTAGGCTACCTCATGCGAAGAGTTGATTCATTGGAAAAGACTCTGATGCTGGGAGGGATTGGGGGCAGGAGGAAAAGGGGACGACGGAGGATGAGATGGCTCAATGGCATCACTGACTTGATGGACGTGAGTTTGAGTGAACTCCAGGAGTTGGTGATGGACAGGGAGGCCTGGTGTGCTGCAATTCATGGGGTCGCAAAGAGTTGGACACTATTGAGCGACTGTGAACTGAACTGAACTGAACTAAGATAGGATAGTCAGGTTGATGATTTGTCTGTGTGATATGACCATGCCTTCCTTATACAAGACATAAATTTATTTATTTTCCCTGCAAAAGTAAAGGTGCAAGCAATTTAAGGCTGGTGTGGCAGTTCCTTTGTCATCTGCAACGTAGACTATTCTCACTTTTCACTCTGCCAACTTTTGTTGCTTTTGACTGCACAGTTCAAGAAGGCAACTCAGCCACCATACCACCTTCTAAGCAATGGTTGGAGGAAAGAGAGGAGGGGACCCACTTCCTTTAATATCACTTCTTAGATGTTACACACATTGCTCTTTTCATAGCCCATTGTCCAAAACCTAGTCATATAGCCACATGTAGCTTTTTTTCCTGGATAGTTCTGTGTCCAGATAAAAACCCAGTTATTACCATAAAAGAACGAGATTTCACAGAACAACTGCCTTTGTACCACAGCATGGGTTTCTCAATTAAAGATCACCCAAAGATCCCAAGCACAAACTAACCGAAAGTTACAACTACCAAATTTGTATCTCGTAAAACTCATTTTGCTCACTGACTAAGGAGGGAGAAACAGTATTTTAAGTGGCTGCTTTATAATCAGCATTTTTCTTAAAGGTTGTATCTAAACATGAATGACTAAACAAACAAGAAAAACTAAAGACAAACTCAATGTAACATACAATCCATTTTACCTAGGTGTTACAATGATAAGACTTGATGGGAATAGGAAACAGTTGGTTATATGGACACCTGTTCTTCAACCTCAAGGAAACTTCCATTCCCCTAATTCCTAGAATGTTCTTGCACCAGGTCCGTAATGGCTGGGTCTTTCCCATTCTTCAAAAAAAAAAAAAAAAAAGACTCAATGTCACTTCCTAGGAGTAAACCTACCACATTTAAAAGAGATGCTTTCCAGGAACTCTCTAGTTCCTTGAGGGCAGTGACCTTGTTTGTCTTTTTCATCACTGTGTCTTGGAGGTCTAGAAGAGTGTTTGGCACTTGCCAAGCATCCATTAATATTTGCTGAACAAATGAACAAGGATATGAATGAAGGAGTTCCCATAGAGAAAATCCCATTGCAATTCAGATGGGTGTGACCACAAAGATATTGTTTCCATTTCCAGTTAGCCTCTCAATGGTAATCCTTTTTATCCATCTTCAGTCACATTCCTCTTCTAGTCCTCTCAGCAGCAATTCCAAACCATTTTTTTCCTCTTTGAATCCTCCAGACTAAAAATACACACACACACACACAAGTCAACAATCCTGAACCAACTCATCTTCCCATTCTGGATCATTCAAATATAACCCTATCCATGGTCATTTCCCCTTACATCCTCCAGTCCTCAAGCTCCTGCCCTCTCTCTGTCCCTCACACCCAAGCTTCTCAAAGTAGCTCAGAATCAACATCTCTCCTTCTTTACCTCTCATTAACTCATTGCCTATGGAGACGGTGATGTGCTTTTTTTTTTTTTTAACTGTTTATTTGGCTGTTTCAGATCTTAGTTGAGGCACGTGAGATTTTTGTTTCTGCATGTGGGATCTTTTGTTGCAGCTCACGGACTTAGTTGCCCCACAGCATGTGGGATCTTAGTTCCCCAACCAGGGATTGAAACCTTGTGCCTGCTTTGAAAGGCATATTCTTAACCCATTGGACCACCAAAGACATCTAGACTGTTCTAACTCAAGCCCCTTCTGCAGCAACCAATCACCACTAGGGCACCAGGGTTTCCAAACTGCCCTAATATTACTAGACCTCTTGAGTATTAGTCACTCTGTTTTCCCTTGACTTCCGTGGTCACTCTGCCCTCATTTCTCTTTTCTTCTGACTTTTTCTTTTCAGCCTCCTTGGCTGACTCTTTCCTCTGTCCACCCAGTCATACTGGTATTACCCAAGGTCTTACTCTAAGCCCTGTTCTGTTCTTGTTGCTGTTGCTCAGTAGCTAAGTTGTGTCCAACTCATTGTGAACCCATGGACTGCAGCACACCAGGCTTCCCTGTCCTACAGTATCTCCTGGAGTTTGCTCAAATTCATGTCCATTGAGTCTGTGATGCTATCTAACTATCTCATCCTCTGCTGCCCACTTATCCCTTTGCCTTCAGTCTTCCCAGCATCAGGGTCTTTTCCAATGAGTTGGCTCTTCTCATCAGGTGGGCAAAGTATTGGAATGTCAGCATCAGTCCTTCCAGTGAATATTCAGGGTTGATTTCCTTGAGGATTGACTGGTTTGATCTCCTTGCTGTTCAAGGAACTCTCAAGAGTATTCTCTAACACCACAATTTGAAAGTATCAATTCTTCAGCACTCAGCCTTCTTTACTGTCCAACTCTCACATCTGTACATGACTACTGGAAAAGCCATATCTTTTACTATATGGACCACTTGTTGGCAAAGTGATGTCACTGCTTTTTAATATGCTGTCTAGGTTTGTTATAGCTTTCCTTCCAAGGAGCAAGCATCTTTTAATTTCATGGCTGCAGTCACTGTCCATGACTTTGGACCCCCCAAAAAATAAAGTCTGTCACTGTTTCCATTGTTTCCCCATCTATTTGCCATGAAGTGATGGAACCAGATGCCATTTTTTGAATGTTGATTTTCAAACCAAGTTGATTTTGAATGTTGAGTTTCACGTCAACTTTTTCACTCTCCTCTTTCACCTTCATCAAGAGACTAAGTTCTTCACTTTCTGCCATAATTGTGGTGTTCTCTGCATATCTGAGGTTGTTGATATTTCTCCCAGAAATCTTGATTCCAGTTTGTGAGTCCTACAGCCTGGCATTTCTCATGATGTCCTCTGCATATAAGTTAAATAAGCTGGTGACAAACATTGTTGTATTCCTTTCCCAATTTGGAATCAGTCTTTTGCTCCGTGTAGGTTCTGTCGCTTATTGACCCACATACAGGTTTTTCAGGAGACAAGTAAGGTGGTCTGGTATTCCCATCTCTTTAAGAATTTTTCATAACATCATGACCAAGTAGGCTTTATCCCAGGGATGCAAGGATTCTTCAATATCCGCAAATCAATCAACATAATACACCACATTAACAAATTGAAAGATAAAAACCATATGATTATCTCGATAGATGCAGAGAAAGCCTTTGACAAAATTCAACATCCATTTATGATAAAAACCCTCCAGAAAACAGGAATAGTACACCTCAACATAATAAAAGCTATATATGACAAACCCACAGCAAACATTATCCTCAATGGTGAAAAATTGAAAGCATTTCCGCTAAAGTCAGGAACAAGACAAGGGTGCCCACTCTCACCACTACTATTCAACATAGTTTGGAAGTTTTGGCCACAGCAATCAGAGCAGAAAAAGAAATAAAAGGAATCCAGATTGGAAAAGAAGAAGTAAAACTCTCACTGTTTGCAGATGACATGATCCTCTATATAGAAAACCCTAAAGACTCCACCAGAAAATTACTAATCAATGAATATAGTAAAGTTGCAGGATATAAAATTAACACACAGAAATTCCTTGCATTCCTATACACTAACAATGAGAAAACAGAAAGAGAATTTAAGGAAACAATTCCATTCACCATTGCAATGAAAATAATAAAATACTTAGGAATATATCTACCTAAAGAAACAAAAGATCTATATATAGAAAACTATAAAACACTGATGAAAGAAATAAAAGATGACACAAATAGATGGAGAAATATACCATGTTTGTGGATTGGAAGAATCAATATAGTGAATATGAGTATACAACCCAAAGCAATCTATAGATTCAATGCAATCCCTATCAAACTACCAATGGTATTTTTCACAGAACTAGAACAAATAATTTCACAATTTGTATGGAAATACAAAAAACCTCGAATAGCCAAAGCAACCTTGAGGAAGAAGAATGGAACTGGAGGAATCAACCTGCCTGATTTCAGGCTATACTACAAAGCTACAGTCAAGACAGTATGGTACTGGCACAGAGACAGAAATATAGATCAATGGAACAAAATAGAAAGCCCAGAGACAAACCCACCCACCTATGGACACCTTATCTTTGACAAAGAAGGCAAGAATATACAATGGAGAAAAGACAATCTTTTTAACAAGTGGTGCTGGGAAAACTGGTCAACCACTTGTAAAAGAATGAAACTAGAACACTTTCTAACACCATACACAAAAATAAATTCAAAATGGATTAAAGATCTGAACGTAAGACCAGAAACTATAAAACTACTAGAGGAGAACATAGGCAAAACACTCTCTGAAATAAATCACAACAGGATCCTCTCTGACCCACCTCCCAGAGTAATGGAAATAAAAGCAAAAATAAACAAATGGGACCTAATTAAACTTAAAAGCTTTTGCACAATGAAGGAAACTATAAGCAAGGTGAAAAGACAGCCTTCAGAATGGGAGAAGATAATAGTAAATGAAGCAACTGAAAAAGAATTAATCTCAAAAATATACAAGCAACTCCTGCAGCTCAGTTCCAGAAAAATAAATGACCCAATCAAAAAATGGGCCAAAGAACTAAACAGACATTTCTCCAAAGAAGACATACAGATGGCTAACAAACACATGAAAAGATGCTCAACATCACTCATTTTCAGAGAAATGCAAATCAAAACCACAATGAGCTACCATTCCATGCCAGTCAAAATGGCTGCTATCAAAAAGTCTACAAACAATAAATGCTGGACAGGGTGTAGAGAAAAGGGAACCCTCTTAACACTGTTGGTGGGAATGCAAACTAGTACAGCTACTATGGAGAACAGTGTGGAGATTCCTTAAAAAACTGAAATTAGAACTGCCTTATGACCCAGCAATCCCACTGCTGGGCATACACACCAAGGAAACTAGAATTGAAAGAGACACATGTACCCCAATGTTCATCGCAGCACTGTTTATAATAGCCAGGACATGGAAGCAACCTAGATGTCCCTCAGCAGATGAATGGATAAGAAAGCTGTGGTACATATACACAATGGAATATTACTCAGCCATTAAAAAGAATACATTTGAATCAGTTCTAATGAGGTGGATGAAACTGGAGACTATTATACAGAGTGAAGTAAGCCAGAAAGAAAAACATCCATACAGTATACTAACGCATATATATGGAATTTAGAAAGATAGTAACGTTGACCCTATATGCGAGACAGCAAAAGAGACACAGATGTATAGAACAGTCTTTTAGACTCTGTGGGAGAGGGCGAGGGTGGGATGATTTGGGAGAATGGCATTGAAACATGTATATTATCATATGTGAAATGGATCGCCAGTTCAGGTTCGATGCATGGGACAGGGTGCTCGGGGCTGGTGCACTGGGATGACCCAGAGGGATGGGATGGGGAGGGAGGTGGGAGGGGGGTTCAGGATGGGGAACACACGTACACCTGCGGCTGATTCATGGCAATGTATGGCAAAACCACTACAATATTGTAAAGTAATTAGCCTCCAATTAAAATGAATAATTTTTTTAAAAATAAAAGAAGGAAAGAAGAATTTTTTATAGTTTATTGTGATCCACACAGTCAAAGGCTTTAGTGTAGTCAACGAAGCAGATGTGTTTCTGGAATTCCCTAGCTTTCTCTATGATGCAACGAATGCTGGCAATTTGATCTCTGGTTCCTCTGCCTTTTCTAAACTCAGCTTGTACATCTGGAAGTTCTCTGTTTACGTACTGTTGAAGCCTAGCTTGAAGGACTGTGAGCATTACCTTGCTAGCGTGTGAAATGAGCTGCTCTGTTCTTATTCTACATGAAATAAGTGGAAATGGAATCTTTTCCACTTCCATCCTTTAGCAACCATATGTCTTCTGACAACTCCTAAATATCTCTTGTATGTGAGTTTCAAACATATCTGTCTATTTATCAAGAAAGGGATATGTTGGGACTTTCCTGGCAGTTCAGTGGTTAAGACTCTGCCTTCTACTTTAGGAGGTGCAAGTTCGATCCCTGGTTGCAGGATCTGGCCAAAAATTTGAAAAGAAAAAGAGAGATATATATAACTGTCTAATTCACATCTGCACTTGGATATCCTATGGTCAGTCATGTCTGACTCTTTGCAACCCCATGAACTGTAGCCCACGAGGTTCCTCTGTCCATGGGGATTCTCCAGGCAAGAATACTGGAGTGGGTTGCCATGCCTTCCTCCAGGAGATCTTCCCAACTCAGAGATCAAACCCGGGTCTCCCGCATTGCAGGTGGATTCTTTAGCGTCTGAGTCACCAGAGAAGACCCATAGGATATCCAGGTGCAGATGTGAACTTCACATGGATATCCTTCAAATTCAACATGTCCTTAACTCATTACCTAATATCCCCATTCTACCCTCAACTTGTATTCTTTCTTCTTTATTTCTATTTTGACTAATTAGCTCACCATCTCACCAGGTGCCCAAATCAGAAAACTTTGTCTTCTTAGTGTTGCCGTCACACATCAGCTGTGTCCTTTATGCTTTTACTCTTCAGTGCCATTCTCCCACTCTGCTACCGTTATCCTATTCACGTTTCCATATCCAGGGTTAGTAAAGTTACCAAAAGGAGTGAGGGAGAAGAATTTTATCCTTTTGATAATCAGCTCTTAAAGATATTCATTCATTCAAAGATACTTATTTAGCACTTAATATATATAAGAAATAGATATAATTTACTTAAATTTCACCTCTTTCATAAATGAATACTTTTCTTCTTAATGACTATCTATAGCAACCATTTGTAAATAGTCTGTAAAAATCCAAACACAAGGCCTTCACTACTGTTACCATTTTACAGCAAGGTTAGGGACACAACCAGCAATCAGAAACCATTCACAGAAATGTTCAGCAAAAATCCTGACTTTACGACTTGCGCATTGTAATGTTTAATTAGAAAGGAGATCTTGAAGTATACCTGATCCTGTGAAGTAATTCTGTCCACAAAATGGGCAAAAGGAGAGATTTCCCATTTTGTTCACCAACCCGTAATTTGGTAGGAGTGGTTTGGGCTATTTTAATTAATCATTGCAAATTAAATATTTCAACAACTTGAAATGAGCCCTTAAAAGAATTAAAAAAAATATACACAGCTCCCCTCTGCTAAACTGCAGTGGGTGACAGAATTCCTACTGTCTAATCTATAAAAATAAAACCCGAGTTTTCAGCTAATTCCTTTTTCTCAAACACACACAAAAAAAACAGTACCACCCCAGTTAGATGCTTTAACATGCACGTTGATTTCCACTCACAGCTGTGGCAATTAGAAAGTGTACTTAATGGAGTGTCATGTTAATTGTTTTCGGAGTTAACCGATTTCTCCATTTAATTGTCAATTGATTAACCTATTGAAATGTTAAGTGACTCAGTTTCCTTCCAGAGTAAACAGCAGCAGCATATGGTAGCTTCAACAGCCCAAGGCAGCACTCATTTGCTTGGATTCAGTGTGCTGGTATTTTTCTACACCTCCCTGAGCTTTTAATTAGATGAGGCAATGTTACATGTATTTGTCTGCTGGAAAGGTTATCAGTGCCATGACTGACCTGCAGAGGCAAGGTTGAGTCTAGCAGCTTTAATAGAAATGGTTTTCAGCTATGACTGTTGTACTTGATTTCATTGTGATGGTAATTAACTCAAGACTGCTTTCCCCAGCTCGTGTGCGTGTGTGTGTGTGTGTGTGTGTGTGTGTGCTCCTGCATGTGCTTTCCTGTAGTTCTAACTATGCCATGAGATGTTTACTCTGTCATATATATGCACTTATTAAGCACTCATTGGATTCTAATAAGCAAATAGTCAAGAGTTTCTTTAGGCTAATACCACAGCACTCAAATTGTGATGCCATTAAATAAGGACGATGTTCCTAGCCTGCAGCACATTTTACAGAGAAAAAAGCCAGTTCCCTTTGGTAGAATCTCATTCCTTTATTTTCACGGTGTCTCATTCCAGCAGATCTTTACAACTGCAAAGTAAAAATGATTTTACAGTATTCAATTTAAGCACGTATAAGGCCACACAGGATTGAAGAAGAGACAGCCTTGAATTTGGAAGCCTATTTCCAATGTTCCCACTAAAGATTACTGTTTTTTAGTGGCCAAATTAGTATGAGGTCCTGGTGGTGAGCTAGCAATTCAATCTTCTCATCTCTTGCACACTGTTTTCTGACTCTGGGTGCGTGTTACTTGCATGTGTGTTTTTACTGTACCACGCTATTGTTTAATGACGAGCCAATCCACAACTGAGCCAGCATTATCATCCTTGATAATGTTGGTAGCAGCAACTGAGACAAAATGATTACAAACCTATGTTGTGTTCAATAGTTCTTTAGAGGATTTCTCTCTTAATAGTGCTGGCTCATTCATGTTTGATTCAGCACATTTGTTCTTTAAAAAAGGCATAGCTTAGAAGAGTTTCAGGGTGGGTTAATAACTCAACTGAAAATGGCTGCTCGTATTGTAAAAGCTTGTTCCTGCAGTTGCTTGGGGCTTTCTTCAGTTTTGCCGCTCTGCAGCTTCAGCCCAGTTGGTAAACAGCTTAAGTCCAGACATCTTTTCATTCTCGGAGCAGCGGATTGAAATAAAAATGCATATAAGTGGCGACTGACTGGCGCTGGCCTAACAATAGCCTGTAACATTATGCAAGGGTATTTACATAGGAATAAGGCCTTACTGAAGGAGATGGGGCAATTAATGGTGTGGGCCACACATATAAGGAAAGTTTGTCCAATCCTTTCCTCAATAAAGATCTTTTGTAAAGTGCTATGGAAACTCATGGAGGCCCCAAAGAGATTAAGCGGAGGACTTTTCTGGAACCTTAAAAAAATACATATATATATGCATATATTTTGGGGAACTTTCTTTCAATTACGTTATATATATATACATTTATATGTAAATTGAAAGTTTTAAAAAGCCAAACTATATTAAACAATGTACAGAAAAGAATATGAATTCTTTGCTTTGTTTTAACCATTTTGAGTGTTTCTCCAACCTTGGAAAAGAAGGCAGTTGCATTTTTTTTTTTTTTTTCAGTTCTCCTCCCTTCCTCTTCATTTCTTTCTTTTCTGCATGATGTTTATTGAGTAGAAAATTGTTCTGAGATAGACAAATTCCTTACTTATCTTGTTTCTCTTTGTGCTTGAAACTGAAGCCATCATCTTTGAAATATTTGAAAAGTTTTACCTCAATGCTTATTTCCAGTAATGTTGAAGCAAAGGGAGGAAAAACTACCCGGTGGCCAGGCCTAAGGGGAAAATGCTCATGATTTTCAGAAGTGTCAGGCGGCTTGGCAGTCACAGTGAAAGTGAACAGCTACAAAAACTGGGAGGGACCAGAAAGAAAATGCAAGGGGTGTGTCATAGGAGGATATGAAAACCTTAATGCAAACCTCATTCTTTTTTAGGATGTATGTCATGAGAATAAATATCTTGTCAGTCCAGATAAAAATTAAAGTCAAATGCTTAAATTATTTTTGTCCCAATACTGTCCCAATATATTGTCATTGATTTTGGAAGTGGGAAGTCCTCCTTACCCCCTCCCCCACCCCTAGCCCACCAACCCCAGCAGTAAAAGACAAATCGGGTGGCTCCATCACAGGTTTTCATGCTTATCAGAGGCTCACCATCTGCCTCTGCTCTTAGCCAGATAGTATTACCGTTATTATTACTTTGGATCAGGATACTTTTAATAAAGTATCATCAGCATTCTAAAAATAAGAGTCAGAAAAAGAATCCAAGACTTCTTTGCAGGTTTTAGGGCCAGTTAAAGCGTTTACTATCTATTTTAAGCAAAACACATTCTTTTTTCCATTTTTCTTTTTTAATGTTTCATCTCATTCAAAGGACATTTTCTAAGAAAGCATAACTTTGGCAGGGAGTACTCAAGTTCAGATTGCACTTGCTAGTCAACCTGTTCCTACTTCCAAAGTTGCTTTTTAATCCCATTTTCTCATTTATAGTTGGTTCATGAAATTCATGCCCATATAGGATAAGTGGAATAAAATCTTAATGTGATAATGCATAAGCTTTAGGTGCCTCTGTGTGTGTGGTGTACGGAGAAAGCGATTTCAGCTGCAGCCCTGTCAAACAGGCAGAAATCAATGCCTCATTCAAGATTATTGATCAGTACTAAATTAATTAGACTCCAAGGCTTATGGCAGTTGATAAGACAACTTGTTAATTTAGTCAATGATAGTGTTTTCCCTAAAGCAGCAAATACCCTCTTCTTTAGAAAAGGCATTTCTATATTTATTGCCAGTTTTTCTTTTATTTTCTTTTTATTGTTTTCATCTTTATATTCTTTTTCAGGGAAGGGGATCTATAGAGGTATAAAGGTGGGATCGGGGGAGATCAACAGGCAAAGGAGTGCTGTAAAAATACATATGATGAGGAATCAGTCTGGAATTTCAGTAACCCACTGCTACTTCTGTTTCTAGCCTAATGTTGTAATTTCAAGATGAAAAGAATGCAGCCAGATTGTAACTGTAGACCTGGATTTCCTACGGGGCTTTGGCTATGTAAGGCCACTCCAGCCCCACAAGGATGTTCATTTGGAAGGGGGTTACTTCCTAAACCTGCATTTAGAATGGACTGATACAGATCACTTTTGCTTTTCATTTAAACCTGCAACAGTGATGGTCATAGTCAATAACAAAGACATGGGCCCTGTCGGATACGGAAACTGTGAATGGAATGAAGGTATCCCAGAATGCCCTGAACATGGGGCAGTACTTCCTGCTGACTTGGAAGGACAAAAGGACAAAGGGAGTGTAGGGGTCCCACCAACAGCTCTTGGAGGCAACAGCCTGCTATCAGCAGCACTCCAAGCCTCTGAGAATGCTAATAAGCTAGTGAAGAGCTCAGCTTTCTTGCCATAATTCTATAGTGTGGTTGAGGACCCCATAGTGCTCACTAAATAAAGACAACTAATTGAGAATTTTTTGCACATTTTGCCCAGGGGACTTGTTGTTCATTCGATTCTTTGGGGAGAATGTACCCCTACTGACAAGAGAAACTGATTGTTTTGGCAGCCTCATGTTACTCTTCCCCAGGTCTAAGACTGACTTCGAAGTATGACAAAAATGTTTAATTTTGATTTTTGTTTAATTATGTTGCTGGGAATTATTTTAGATCTCAAAGAATAGGCGTTCCAGTGTTCATCTAAAAAAAAAATCCTGGCAGAGTTTTTTGAATTAAAGCCCTGTTTTTTCTTTTTCTTTCTTTCTTTTTTTTTTTTTTTTTTTCTCTTAAATTGTATTTTCTGTGGTGAGGCCTACATTTTTGTGTCTGCAGGTGACACGTTGATTGAAACTAAAATTAATAAATCAGCTGAAAAGCTCACACCTACAGCTCACAGCAGGGCCTGGAAAACACGTTTATAAAGGGAGCTTTATGCCCTCATATAAAGAAGGAATAAATTACAGAAGCACTTGTTGCCCTGGGACTTGATTTTGCTTTGCAGTCTGGTATCTTATTTTTGGAGGCTTATTATTAATCAACAGGTTCCTGGTTGCTTTAGCAGGTGACTTTGCTATTAATCTCTTACTTGACCATTATAGTATATTAATGAGGAGGCTTGTAGATGTGGTTCTATCTTCTGACCAAGGAATTAGTTTAAAAGGTGCACTTTTTCCTCAATGGCTTGCAGTCAGCCACGTTGAGGACCAAATGCAAAGTAGCATTTTGTAGTATTAAGGAGTGTTTTACTAACATCTGTGTCTTACTGTGCTTTTCTTCTCTCCTACACTTATTCCTTCATCATGGTGGGCAATTATGGAACTTACCAGTCTCTGTTCATTTTTTTAATAAAATAAAATTATATATAAATAACAAAATGATATCCTTTCTTATTAATGTGCACCCTCATTTTAATTAAACAATGTCAGTGTTCTTTGGAGGTGTGTTCAGAATTAAAATGTATGATTTGGGAAGGCAAGAGGTTCAACATTTCTCACCAGACCCTAGATTAATAAATGTCATTACAAGTGCAGGAATTTAACCATCGCATTTCCCTTTAGAGTCTGAGGTAATTGGAAATGTTTAAGCTTGACAAAAGAAGGAAGTAAATATACCTATGGGGGTAGTTTAGAAATAAAAGAAGAACTGAGGATTTAAGTCTTAAATTTGTGATTACAAGGATTTCCAAAGCACATAATGGTGCAAAACAGCCTAGACAACCCCACATATGGGAAGAACCGCTTTGTTGCAATCTGCAGATATTTCAAAGGACATCTTTTGCCATAGTATTATTCTTATTATTGTTCATTTCCTTTCAGATCTTCAGGACAATCTGGTCCACACGTCAAGGATGCATGCTGTCTTTTTTTTTTTTTTTTAACCTAAGACATGTCAAGCTTGTGTTTTTCTTATTTTTAGCTTTAAACTTTTTACAATTTGATTTATTATTTTTATTTTTGGCTGCACTGGGCCTTCTCTGTGTGGGCTTTCTATCGTTGTGGTTGTGTGGAAGCTGTTCTTCACTGTGGGGCACAGGCTTCTCGCTGCAGTGGCTTTCCTAGCTGTGAAGCACAGGCTCTAGGTGAGTGGGCTCAGTAGCTGTGGTACATGGACTTAGTTGCTAGGGCATGTGGAACCTTCCTAGACAAGTCATCAAACCCACGTCCCCTGAATTCGCAGGCAGATGTTTATCCACTACACCACCAGGGAAGTCCTTTTTTTAGCTTTCTAAAATGACAAGATTGGGTCAATTGAGGCACATCTGATGTCGCAGCCAACCTCATGCTTTCAGACTAAGTCCTGAGGTACCTCCATTCTGTAGGTTAAAGTCAACATCATAATCTGTTTCAATAAGATATTCTCTGATCAGATTTTAGAAGGGGAGGAAGAAAGATAGAGGTATTAATAGAAAAGTTGAAAGCTAATCATGGGAATACATTTGAATAGAGCATTCAATAGATTGAACATTAACAGAGCCATTAGATTTGACATTATGAAATGCTTGTCTATAAAAATGCACACTAACAAGAAAGTCATCAGACATATTCTACTGCCATAGTAATACATGGACTGGTTCCAAATTGGACAAGGAGTATGTCAGGACTGTATATTGTCACTCTGCTTATTTAACTTATATACAGTGTACATCATGCAAAGTGCTGGGCTGGATGAAGCACAAGATGGAATCAGGATTGCCAGGAGAAATATCAATAACCTCAGATATGCAGATGACACCACCCTTATGACAGCAAAGAAGAACTAAAGAGCCTCTTGACGAAAGTGAAAGAGGAGAGTGAAAAAGCTGGCTTAAAACTCAACATTTAAAAAACTAAGACCATGGCATCTGGTCCCATCGCTTCATGGCAAATAGATGGGGAAACAATGGAAACAGTGAGAGAATTTATGTTTTGGGGGCTCCAAAATCACTGCAGATGGTGACTGCAGCCATGAAATTAAAATGCACTTGCTCCGTGGAAGAAAAGCTATGACCAACCTAGACAGCATATTAAAAAGCAGGTATGGCTTTGCTGACAAATGTCCGTCTAGTCAAAGCTATGGTTTTTCCAACAGTCATGTATGGATGAGAGCTGGACAATAAAGAAAGCTGAGCGCCGAAGAATTGATGCTTTTGATTTGTGGTGTGTTGGAGAAGACTCTTGAGAGTCCCTTGGACTGCAAGGAGATCCAACCAGTCAATCCTAAAGGAAATCAGTCCTGAAGATTCATTGGAAGGACTGATGCTGAAGCTGAAACTCCAATACTTTGGCCACCTGATGTGAAGAACTGACTCAATGGAAAAGACCCTGAAGCTGGGAAAGATTGAAGGCAAGAGGAGAAGGGAACGATAGAGGATGAGATGGTTGGATGGCATCACTGACTCAATGGGCATGAGTTTGAGTAAGCTCCAGAAGTTGGTGATGGACAGAGAAGCCTGGCATGCTGCAGTCCATGGGGTTGCAAAGAGTTGGACACAACTGAGAGACTGAACTGAACTGAATAGTAATATTAAGCTACTTTCTTGGATGGAAAACAATTGGAAATAATGCTATCCTCTTCAAAGTGTTACCCAAGACACCAGCTTATTAGTTCACTGGAATGACACTACTTAGCTGACCATTTTATAAGAAGCACGGGAACTTGATCTGCTCCAGATCAATATTGTTACCTAGAATTTGGATCCTCATTCTAGATTTTTTGTTCAGGCCAATAAACCAGGGAGAACTTTGGTAAGGATGACCCCAATCTGCCTCCAAGGACCACTAAAATTAAAACAAAAATAGTTGATTCTGACTTACCTTTTAAAACCCAGGAAGAAAAGAAATCTGTTCTACGCTAGATAGAAACAAATTTTAGACTCTAGTGATCCAAAATCAACTGCTTTAGATTCTTAAGTACCTTGGAATAGTTGTGTGGGGGTAGGCAGTGGGGGAAGGGTATTGTAAGTGAGGAAAAGAAGGAAATAAAACTCATAGTAAAAGAAATAAAGGAAGTGGCTGGAGTCTTCTATATTAGTCAGGACAATTTTATAATTGTAGTACAAGTTTCTAGAAAAGCAAGGTCCGTCTATATCCCCAAGTGCTGCGTAACACCGGGCCTAGTGTGCATTTATAAAGAAGGACAGTTACTGTTGGAGGACTTTCCCCTCCCCCAGTTCTTCCTCAAGTACATCCAGCTAGGGGGGTTTTCAGCCCTTTTTGTCTTTTCACAATTTAGCAAGATCAGACACATTTCTGCAATGCATATGCAGATTTCACCTCTTGTTACTTTCTCTAATGAACGTTCACTTAATCAATTTGACAGATGCCTTTATCCCCCTCCCCTTTTTCCCTGCTTCACTTTCACTAAGAAAGTTTACAGGAAAAAAAAAAGTGTTAACAGATTCAAGGGGGCATTAGAAATGTGAAAGAGTAGCCGACCAAGATGGGGTGGATGAGGGCTTTTCAATGGCCCTGCTCTCCAGCCACCAGCTCTGTCCAGTCCTGAAACCAGGAAGCAGATGTGCCAGCCTCATAAGAAAGCAGGTATTTTAATAGCTGGCAGGAAATGATTTTCCTTTTCTCTTCAAAAATCAAAAAGAATGGTTATTTAACACAACATTTAAGCATAATACTTTCTCATCTCCCGTGCCCCCATTCGGCCCAAAGCACCTTAAAAAATATTTATGCACGAGATAATCTTGTTGGACTTTCTGGGTGGTTCAGTGGTTAAGAATCCAATGCAGGGGATGCTGGTTCGAAGGTTCAATCCATGGTCAGGGAACTAAGATACCACATGCCTCAGGCCAACTAAGCGCGAGCATCTCAACTAAGACCGGTGCAGCCAAAATCAAATATTTTTCTTAAGAAGACAAAGACAATCTTGCTATAAGAAAAGAGCAACCAATCCACACTGGCACTCTCCCATCAAATTTCCCAGGCACCTAAATCTCACGACCTGAGCTGGGAGTGGGGAGTGCAGGGGCAAAGACCTGGTAAGTTTCAAACTAATATAGTTCAATCTTCCCAGGGAATGGGTGATGAGACCAAAATGCCAGGAGTTTTCAATCATATTCTCAACATCAAATTGAATCTGCTACTGAGCGATGGATGCAACTTATGACAACACATGGCCTAGCTGTTGGAATTTAGCAGATCCTCAAAAAAACAAACAAAAAAAACATAAATAAAATTAAGTTAAAAAATTAAGTAAGTAAATAAAGTGAGTTCCAGCCCCCACCCTCCTTGCCTGCAGGCAGTCAAAGCCCTGGTTCAGCATCTGAGAAGCCTGCTTTACTTCTCATTGGTCATTTTCTCCTTCTCCCAATTCCCTCATCCTCCCTCCAGCAGAATCAGGTCCCTAATCTTGGCCAGTTTTATAACTCATCCGTTTGACTCCTTTTCACTTTACCAGGGCCAGAAAAATCAAACTGAGGAGAGGGGAGGGGAGGGGAAGGGAAGCCCCCCACCCAACCCCTCCCTATCCGTTCTCTGCTTAGTAGATCTAGTTTTGCCTTTCTGCAAACTCATTTCCTTTGTTCTCTACACCATTAAGTCCTACCAACAGCCACCTGTTCACCTTTTACATTCAAACTGAATAGAAAATGTAGTCTCGTCTTTATCTAGCAGGTCTGTTAGGTCACTGATGAATCTTTCCTTTCCTGATCTTTTGGATTAGAGGAAGGAATGTAGACAAGTGGCTGCCTACCTTCTCTAACTTGAGCACCTGTTCTACTCCGCAAGCTGAATCTGTTCGCACCAAGGAGAGCCTCCAGCTGGGAGTCCCCCGAGGTCTGCGAGTGAGCAATACTTCAGCCAAAGCCTGGCTTCAGCCAGGATGCCTTGAATTCTAAGAGCTGCACTGACATTTTCAAGAAGCCAAACTGAGTAGATCCACAACTGAAGAATCTGCATTATATTATCTGAACTCTGTTTCTTGTTAGAAAAGCAGAATGGCAGGCCTCATCCCAAGACCTATTGAACAAGTATCTGCATTTTAACAAGATCCCCCAAGTGATTGATATGCACATTTCTTTAATTACCTGAGAATCTTTGAGAAAGTAGAGATATAGAGTACCCTTATGGATTCTATTTGTTTTCTGTCTTCTAATCACAATCTCTTTAGAATTGTGGTGTTGGAGAAGACCCTTGAGAGTCCCTTGGACAGCAAGGAGATCAAACCAATCAACCCTATAGGCAATCAGTCCTGAATATTCATTGGAAGGACTGATGCTGAAGCTCCGACAAGTTGGCCACCTGATGCGAAGAACTGACTTATTGTAAAAGACCCTGATGCTGGGAAAGATTGAAGGCAGGAGAAGGGGACAACAGAGGATGAGAAGGTTGAATGGCATCACTGATTTGATGGACATGAGTTTGAGCAAGCTCTGGGAGTTGGTGATGGACAGGGTGTGCTGGTGTGCTGCAGTCCACGGGGTTGCAAAGAGTCGGACACGACAGAGCAACTGAAGAACAACAATAATCACAATCCCTAGTGAGTCAGGGAGGATGTGAAGTTTGGGTCTGAAGGGAAAGAGAACAGTGGGAATCAGCAGTTATTCTATTATTGCTAAGCTGGGGTTTTTTTAATATGCTGATTTTTAAAACATCTTGGCACACACACAATTAAAACTATATGCTGTTAGGTTCCTATTCCCTCTGGAAATAATTTGGAATTTCGTCTAATGCTCCTCTTCTTTGTTTTATGGAAGCATCCTGAAATGTCTTCTACTGTGTTAGTCTTTTGTGTTTAGTGGAATGGTAGTTTAACCTTGATTTTTAGTTTCACTTAAAATTGGTTTCTATGCAAACTTCATTCTAGAAAATGTTATGGTTTTCCAGAGTTTCTAGGGGAACTTCCTGGAGGAGTGTCCCCAGCCCTTGCGAAGTTTAGCTATTCTTGTCCAGCACCTGAGTGTGCCACCAGCCCTGGGGCAGAAGCGCAGTGAGCAAGGAAAGTTAAGTAGAAGAGCAAGGCCCTGAGGACAGCAACTGGGATTTACGAGGCTGATTCTGCCATAAGGGGTAACTTTGACCTTTGGCAAGTGATTTAACATTTTTCAGATACTGTTCTGTGAAAAGGAGATGATAACTGGAAGGGTTTGATAGGGTTTGGTTTGATAAAAGAGGTAAAATTTCAAAATAGCTTACAACCAGGAAATTTGGAAAACTCAGCAGTAGCCACAGGACTGGAAAAGGTCAGTTTTCATTTCAATCCCTAAGAAAGGCAATGCCAAAGAATGCTCAAACTACCGCACAGTTGCACTCATCTCACACGCTAGCAAAGTAAAGCTCAAAATTTTCCAAGCAAGGCTTCAACAGTATGTGAACTGAGAACTTCCAGATGTTCAAGCTGGATTTAGAAAAGGCAGAGGAACCAGAGATCAAATTGCCAACATCTGTTGGGTCATATAAAAAGCAAGAGAATTCCAGAAAAACATCTACTTCTGCTTTATTGATTACACCAAAGTCTTTGACTGTGTGGATCACAACAAATTGTGGAAAATTCTTCAAGAGATGGGAATAACAGATCACCTGACCTGCCTCCTAATATACAGGTCAAGAAGCAACAGTTAGAACCGGACATGGAACAACAGACTGGTTCCAAACTGGGAAAGGAATTCGTCAAGGCTGTATTTGTGGTTCAGTTAGTAAAGAATCTGCCTGCAATGTGGGAGACCTGGGTTCGATCCCTGGGTTGGGTAGATCCCCTGGAGAAGGGAAAGGCTACCCACTCTAGTATTCTGGCCTCGAGAATTCCATGGACTATATAGTCCATGGGGTCCCAAAGAGTCAGACACAACTAAGCGCCTTTCACTTTCAAGGTTGTATATTGTCACCCTGCTTATTTAACTTATATGCAGAGGACATCATGTGAAATGCCGGGCTGGATGAAGCACAAGCTAGAATCAAGATTGCCAGGAGAAATATCAATAACCTCAAATACACAGATGACACCACCCTTACAGCAGAAAGGGAAGAAGAACTAAAGAACCTCTTGATGAAAATGAAAGAAGAGAGTGAAAAAATTAGCTTAAAACTCAACATTCAAAAAACGAAGATTATGACATCCGGTCCCATCACTTCATGGCAAATAGATGGGGAAACAATGGAAACAGTGACAAACTTTATTTTCTTGGGCTCCAAAATAACTGCAGATGGTGGCTGCAGCCATGAAATTAAAAGACACTTGTTCCTTGAAAGAAAAACTATGAGCAACCTAGACAATATATTAAAAAACAGAGACATTACTTTGCTGACAAAGGTCCATCTAGTCAAAACTATGGTTTTTCTATGTATGGATGTGAGAGTTGGACCATTAAAAAGCTGAGTGCTGAAGAATTGATGCTTTTGACCTGTGGTGTTGGAGAAAACTCTTGAGAGTCCCTTGGACTGCAAGGAGATCCAACCAGTCAATCCTAAAGGAAATCAGTCCTGAAGATTCATTGGAAGGACTGATGCTGAAGCTGAAACTCCAATATTTTGGCTACCTGATGCAAAGAACTGACTCACTGGGAAAGACCCTGATGCTGGGAAAGATTGAAGGCAGGAGGAGAAGGGGACAATAGAAGATGAGATGGCTTGAAGGCATCACCAACTCAATGGACGTGAGTTTGAGCAAGCTCTGGGAGTTGGCGATGGACAGGGAAGCCTGGTGTGCTGCAGTCCATGGGGTTGCAAGAAGTTGAACACAACTGAGCAACCAAACTGAGCTGGACTGAAAGTGTGAAGTTGGTATATGGGATGGGTTTGTCCCTTCCTCTTAAACTTTCTTATCTAGGCCTCAGAAGAGCTAGTCAGCAAGATTAGTTGTCTCACCCTTAAAGCAAAGCTCCTGCAACTTGGAAACAAGGAGTTTAAAGGTAGGTGAGAATTCATGCGTCTTGGTTTAATGACTATAAAGAGTCCCCATTTGCTACACACCTACGATGTTGTTATGACATTTGGCAAGCGCTGTAACTTTCCTGAACCATTCACCCCACTCTGTGAAATGGAGATTATAACGCCTAACAGAATTGTTGAGGTCGCTTTTACGTTCATTATCTCGTGGAATCCTCCCAATGACAGTGAAATAGGCCTTATTTAGCCCCATTTTACAGGTGAGGACACTGAGGTTCAGAGATGTCAAGTAATTCACTGAGGACCATACAACTAATAAATGGCAGCTGGGTTTAAGCCTGGATCTCTCTAATCCAAAATTTATATGCTCTCCATTGTACTTCCTACACCTTAGGGACACTGATAAGTAAAATAGAAAGCAGATAATGCTAAACACTTTAGTATTTCTGATCTCTAAGAACATTACAGTTCACATTCCAGGAAGGGAGTGATTTTCAAACTTCTTAATTTATCTTTTTTAATCTGCAAAAAAGTCAGCAACTAGCCAAGAAAGGAGAAATTCCCCCCTACAAGGTGTCAATTGTGGCCGATAATAAGTAATTCTTTCACCTCTGGAAGGATAATCAAGTTGGATGTCCAGACCTGAGAAGCAGCAAGATTTGGTTCTTTACTCTGCCTCTGAATAGAGTCGGAGCTTCTGGCTTCAGGGAGGGACAATCTCTAGCAAAGGTCATCGTGTCTGGGAGCAGGTGGTGCTCAGAATAATGAGGATGCTATGAACCAAAGGGGATTGTCTCCAAACTTACATCCTCATTCAGGAGAAGGTGAATCATCCTAATTCAGAAGGAAGAGACTTAGGAATGATGAGAAATCAAAGTTCATCATTTGGGGACCAGTTGATGAGGGGAGAGGCAGAGAAAATGGGTGGAGAATGGGAAGAAAAATGGGGATTTACAAAAAAGAAAACAAGGGCTTGGTGCCTTTAAACAAGCACTGAACATCACACTCAGGCTTCGACGCTGACCCTGTATTATGCACTTGCTCGGGCAGCATTTGACCCAACAAGTGGAAAACGTATTTCCTGTGCAGTTTCTTACAACACGAGGTGGGTAGCTGTGTCATGTGAGAATGCTTGTTTCTACGAATAACGTGCTCACAGAGAAAAATTCTTGACAATCTAAAATGCAGTTAGACTTGATGACGAGCACACCTCGGGTGAAAGCATATCTCTTCTCCTTTGCATTAGGGGCAGCCTCCTAGGTAACCTGACCCTCCATCTAGCTAGGCTGGTGCTACAGAATCTCAGCCTCTATTTCCCAGAACTCAGAAGTAGGGGTGTACATGTAAAATAATGTCAGATTAAGAACAGTCTTTGAAATAAAGATGTTTACTTGCTTTGAATTAGGGCTATCAAAGTGCCATGTTTACATAAAACATAAGAAAAGCATTTTAATTTGATTTGCCTATAATGTAATAGTGTTATGGCTGATCGTAAGATGAACACTTTAGTGACCTTTGATTAAAAAAGAAACGTTTTTTGCTAGGATAAGCAACTTCCTTCTCCCTTACATATAATTTTCTTCTTTTAACCATGTATTTCTTGCTCAGTAAAAGTGACAGAGACACCAAATATCTGCTGTCTTAATAAAGGTAGATATAGTTTGAGTCACTGATGAAATCAAGATAGCTTTCCAAGTCAAATAGTTTGAAATTCTAAAGCCTGATATTTACAGTGAAATATGAGCATCCTCTTATTTTTATAAGCAAAAGAAATCCAAACATCCTTTTCTAATAAAGTTTTAAACATAGCAATCTCAACTCCAAGTGAATCAGCAAAGCATTTCTATGTTGAGGTTCTCAACACTTAAGGAGTAATTTTCAGGAACAGCTCAATCTCTTGGAAGCTGAACCCTGAAAATAAGAACATCTCAAATGTAACTGTTTGGGTATTGTGTATTATTGTCAGTTGTTTGTTTGTTTTTTCACCTTCAGATTTTCTTTCTATGAACCTGTGTCCTTGTCCCAGGAAGCCCCCTGGACTGGTAACTCTCTAATCTGTCTGCATCCTGGTTTTATTAGGTGGAAGACACCAAGTGATAATGTACAACTTTAAAAAAAAAAAAAAATGGACAGGTTTGTTTTTGTAACTGTCAGCGATGTTTTGGCTATTTTGAGAATGTAGGACAGGGTTAAGGATTAGTACCAGCATTCTCTTTTCTGTGTATCAGAGCCGCTTAGCAGTAATTAATCAGGACATTAGGTTTTGTGCTTTTGGTTCAGGTCATTTGCCTATGAGCTGCTCGGGCCTTTTACAAAGGCATACTGCATATGTTTCTGGGTACCTTTTTGAGAGAAGATTTAAATTGGCCAGATGAATAATACTTTGTTACAAGTGTTTTGCCCTAGGCAAAAAGGTTTTCTTCATATTATCATAGCCTGAAGCTGCAATCCTCAAGCGTGATGTGACTGGCGTTATACCGTCACATGGCAATGATGTAAGAACAGGCCTCTCTGTGTCAGACAAATCTGGATTTAGGGGAATTATAGCAGATGTTGCAAAATGGCAACAGTTTAGCAAGTTCCTTTTATCCCACTGTTGGGAGGCAGGACTACTAAGTGTACCAGACAGAAAAGAATGTTTTCTTTGATCCTTTACACTCTAGGGTAGGGACTTCCCCAGTTAGAGAACATCCTTAATGATATAGTTATACAGTCACTGATGGATCAGAATACAGAATTAAGGGTTAGCTTTTTTTTTTTTTTAGTATTTGTTTTGATTGAGCTTAGTATTTGTGGTCATTTACATTACATTATAAGCTTTGGAAACCCTCTAAGGTTTTATTCTTCTTAAAGAAGCCTAATTCAGTGGAAGAAACTGAAGAACAATAACAAAAACTAACCCGCATGCAAAATATTTTAACTTTGGCAACACTATCCACTCAAAGCTGCTACGTAAAGCGAAATTACATGAATTTGGAGAAGAGAAAAATAGGAAATATAGGAGTTATTTTAATTTCCATATTCTAATAAATATTAACAAGTATATTCAACCATGTTGAATAACAAGGTGCACTGCATTGTCAGTGTTCGTGCAAGTCTTAGTTTCTTAAAAGAAAAGCTGTTTTCAAAAGCTTTGGATTCGTCTGATCTGGATTCTTTCCCATTCCATTCTAATAAAATTAATTCATACACATGAGCAAGGTGAGTAGGTAGATGACAGTGACGTGGGGACGAGAATAAACATAAAATCCATTATCTGATAGAAGTGATGCCAGATTTGATTTATGAGACTGTGTTTAGCTGTGGTTTGTGTGCATTTCTAAGACTGTCTCTGAGTCTCTAGAACCTTCTTTTGGAAATGTAGTATTAAATATCACTACAGTGTCTTGTCCATGGCACTTCCTAACATGCCTGCAGAAGTCAGCCTGTGTATGCAGGACAAGCAGACATAATTTCTCACTAGGTTAAGATGTCCAATGACTATTAAAACCCACATGCATAATGAGTGTGCTCTTTTTATGCAAATGTTTATTGATAATTTCCATTGGAGCATTAGACAGTGAAATGTGTGCTAACATTTAGACAATTTGTTTAAAAGGTTTCTATCTTTATGAAGAGTACTTTTAAATTTTTTTAAGTATTTTTATTTAAAAATTGTGATCATAGTTGGGAGCCTCTGAAATAATTAGTGTATCCTAATTTTTCAGACTGTTTTCAATTAAAACAAAGGAAAAAATGAAAATAAGGTGTGTTTAAAGAACATCAATATAGGTAGCTATATTTTGCATATATTTTTAAAGATGTCAAAGGTCACAAAAGCAAGCCAATAGAACACTGTCAATAATGCTGCATCATCCTTAATAAAATACTATCTGTAGTTGTATTTGATTATCTTTATACCTTTCACTTATTTTACCACCATTTGACCTAGAGAAAGGATTTGCCTATGCAGCACAAAGACAGAGAATGTTGAGGAAGCCACTGGGTTTGTCATTTGAATAATAGATATTATATAGAAATGGACTATGATTACAAAAATTGCTGTCCCTTTAGTAAGATAAAATGTGTTCTCAAAATAAATGTGCCAGAAGTCAATGTAAAATGTACATTTTAAAAATTTCAAAATCATATATTATTTAAATATAAGACTCAGTGTCCTACTGAGATCTTTAAAAATGGGAACTTCCTTAAAAGCAGCTTAGCTCTAACTTTGAATATGAGATTATACGATAAAATGCACAGGTTTATTGAGCATCATTCATCCAAACCCCTGACTGAATCCTTTCCTATGATTTAAATCAACTCCTCAGTCATCCAAAGCCAGATCAGCAACATATTTTATATTTGGTTACAAAGACAGCCACAATGATTAAGTATGGCACTACATTTATTGGTGTTTCTGTAGACTTTCGAAGGGGGGGGGAAATGAAAGTGGCTTTGTGAAACCTGCTGTGTTGAAACCAAAAAAAGGTCTTTGTCTTTGCTTCCTTTTTTCCCCCTGATGTGTCTGTCCCAGATATCTCAAAATGCAAAAAATGCATATCTTTCTCAGAAATCCCAACACAACTCTCAAACATTCTGGCAGCAGTGATTCCCACACATACGTAGCTCAGCTCAATCTAAGAACAATGTGGAAGAGTTTGCAGCACGGGGGTAGCATCTGTTGTTTCACTGTTCAATAATTCACAGTTAGCCAAAGTAGGAAAGGCAAACAATCCTTTTTCATATTTGCATACTTGGAATTTGGCTTTTTGATTCATGATTGTTCCCATTAGCTTTGAAAATTCACGTTTCTGTCTAGTTGCATGTTTTGCTTGAGTGAGCTCAAATTATGCTCTTGACTCAAAAATTATTACAAGTGTAAATACTTTGGAGATATAAGTGCCTGCCACTGATTTGGGGGTGTTTGTTTTATTGATTTTCATCTGGCGAGTTTAAAATATAAGCAAACTTTTCATTGAGGGTTTGGGGCATTTGTTTGAACACTCCTGGAGTAATTGGAAATGCAACAATTGTTTAAAAAGTGGCATTGTCCATGAAAAGATTTAGTGAGGGATGAAGAAATTTCTTGAACCTAAAGACCTAATCTGGTGATCCAATTCTCCCCACTGTGTCCATTCCCGTGAAACTCCATTTACTTGCCCCTATCCATCACCAGCTCCCCGCATCCTACCTAGCCAATCCTCTAGGTTTCCCACATTGTCTCCTCTTTTGTCTTTTCAGTCTAAACAGAAGAACAACAGATAGGGTTCTGAAGGGCAGGGAGCATCAGGAGCTGCAGGAGAATGGCTGAGATGAGGGTCAGAGTCCTGCCCCTACTGCCAACAGTTACTAGGGTTTGTGCTGCCCGGCTGAACAGTGTTCAAAGGCTTTGCTGGGCTTTGTTCCACTGTGTAGGGATTAGGCCTGGCGGTCTGAGAATTTGCCTTCTAATTAAAAAGGATAAAAGATAGAAGTAGCATTAGACTAAAACAGAGCAGTGATACTTCACAGGCTGATTTTTTTTAAGTCACAAGACAACGCTAGAAGTTGTCAGGATATTTTATTTCTTTAGTATTCCCCTCAAATTATAAAAAAAAAAAAAAAGAAAACTTTGGAAACTCTTCCCAGCTGTTGTGCATGGTGCATGGAAGTCTAATTGCCTCTAAAATATCTGCTGTTTACAGTGAGACGGTTCTGGTGGGGGATTTGCAGTCAACACTGGAGAAGGAAGGCTGCCTCTAGAGCCACCTTCCTCTTTTTCAAATGCTGGCAAGAAATTAATTCTACCAAAAGTGAATCCTGCCTTTCACGCCACCCCAGTGTGCCCTGCTCCCAAGCCTTCCAGTGCCCACCCTACCTATTCTCTTTTCAAGGATCAATCATTCCTTTCATCTCCTTGCAGCTGTAGACACCATCTCAACCAGGTGTGAAATGCAATTAAGAAATAATTCTGATCTCACAGTCTTTTTTTCTCTTAATAGCAACCCAATGGAGGGTGATTTTTAAACTTTCACATCAGTATGGTTGATGTTTTGTGACAGTAAATGTGATGCTGTATCTCCATGTTGTTAAGAAAGAAGCTGTCCCCAGATCCGGGGGCCGACTAGAGCATCCACATAGATGATACACCCTCTTAAACGCACTTGCCTGCCGTCCAGCGCGGCCCTTCTTGCTGTGTTTAAAGAACGCTATGCTGACAGGAGCGCGAGTGCCACTTGTTGAATATAACCAGCGGCTGGGAGTGATTTGCCAAGTACTCCAGAGACTGGTTCTACCCTCTGTATCACAGGAAGAAATTTGAGGTGAGAATTTCTGTTAGAAATGCTGATGAGATTATATAAGTTAGTTGAGGTGGCTTTTTTGGGTTTTGTTTTTTTTTTTTTTTTTTAAGGGGGAAAAGGGAGGAAAGAGTTTTGTGGAGGACTTCAGAGCTTTCAAAGCCACTGAGCTCAGTAGAGCTCCGATTGCAGACAAGTATAAAGGAATGCTCCCTCATTCCCACAGAGCTCATGTTACGTCATGAAGCCAAAAGACTGAATTTATTTTTCACTTTTCTTATTTTTTCAATTTGTCCAGAATAAAGAAATAAAGTTCCCTTAGTAAAGGGATGTTTTTAAAGAATGAGATTATAATGAGACTAACCTCTATATTTCAGAGACACATAAATATGCTTATGTTCACTTTCTGGGAAAATACATACTATTATTATTATTTTTGTTTTTTGCTTACTTTTATTGAATTGAGCAAGTTACCAGTGGACTACATTAGGCATACATGGAACCAAAAAGGCCAGGGGAAGGACACAGAATCATCTTCCCATCTAGCATGCAATTTGGAGGGCTAAGTCTATGAATACTGTCAGTAATTCTAATTTCCTAAAGTTTAGCCTTTTTTCTTTTAACATCTGAATGGAATGAATATGTCAGTGGCTATATTAAAAAAAAATGCATTATGCACATTTACCAAATGTTTAAGAAACAATGTTTGTAAAATAATCCATATTGATTTTGATGGTCAGCTTTGTGTACCAGAATAAAAAGATTCTCCCCAGTCCTGAGTTCAGGGACAGCCATGGTAATTATGTTAAATTTCAGTCCCTTCTTTTATTTTTGTCTTTTTGAGATGACCATTCCCCCTGCTGATTTTCCAAATGTAGCAAAGCTGGGTCTGCTAGTTCCACTCTAAAGAAAACAAAGATAATAATCTGATTTAGACGTTGAAGAACATCAGTATGAATGACAACATAGTAGGTTAGAGTGAGTCAACATTTCTCTTTCCAGTCCCAGCTTCTCTTTAGCATTTAAAATATGTCAGCCACTTGTACAAAGCCAGTTTTAAGAATGTAATTCATAATATTTTGGCTTCTATTTTTTACCAGCTTCTGAGTAATATATTGTACAGAACGAGGTCTTTGTTGTGTTTATAATACATGTATAACCTGGTGGGAAGTGGAATAAAAAATGTATATTATTTGCATAACTTGAACCAAAGAACCTAGTGCATTACTGGGTTTGAATATCTTAAATTTAAGTGAGCTGGCTTAAGAGTAATATTACTCTATTATTGTTCTGTAATTCATATAATGAAATCACACCGCTAAAAAATATTTAAGGTTTTAACAATGATACGTGAGACCTGATTTTTGAGCTCCTTTTTAATGAAAACAGTAATTTGTAAACTGGCACATGTGTGCCCCTTTTTGTTTGCTGTAGCATTTGTATCCTTTCATCTGCTCTCCTCTCCGTGCATGGAAGAGAAGCCCATTTGGCCTAATGGTACAGGCGTGAAGGACTAACCCTCCTGGAATATCGAGCTTATGTCTGCTTCCCAGACACAACCAGTGGAATGTCTGGACCCTGTGCAGCTTTCTCCAAACTGCTGGCCACCCCACAGCAACCTGCGTTTCCTTCAAGCCTACCATGTGAGCCATTGCAGTAAGTTGGGCTGGACTGGAGCTCCAATGCTCCCATACTTTGCACCACATACAGAAAGTGAGAACAGACTTCACCTGACATGGGTGGTGCTAGTCATCTTCAAATCTCACAGGTGAGGGGTTTTTCTTTTAGAGGAAACGTAGACCCACAGCAGTGTAACCGCCCCCACCCCAGATACGTGCCTTTGCTTTTAAAATAGCTGAAGTTGCTTAATATTTGCATGTACGGAACAGAATTTTCAATGCTTCTAATGGTACCGTCGCAGAAGTTCATGTTGTTTGCCTTTACAGCCAAAGAGAGACTATTTTTATCTGTCTATATTTGAAATAAGGGATATAGTATAAAACCAGATGCTGGAATGCTCCCTTCCTGCTATGCCAAGCAAGATTACTATATAAAAATGACTTTACTCCAAAATTACTAAAATATTTATTGAAAGGACCTAAGAATGACTAAATGAGTAAACTAATAGAATGAAAAATAAAGGAAGTGATTAAATGTACAGAACCAAAGAGGAGTTGTTTACAATAAGATGTTACACATTTGGGAAATTTATTCATCTCTATTATCAAATAAATTCAAATGTCAAATACAAATGAAACGGACTTTTATAAATTTGATTTAAAATTTAATTTTAAAACTGCTCATATCCAGGAAAGTTTTTCACTTATCCAATAGCTAATGGAGTGGGTCTCCTCCCTGAAAGTACAATGCTACAGGTATAATTATAATCATAGTTAACTCTATTATCTAAGTGACTATGTTAAGAATGGAATAATTATTTTTTATCTTAAGTTTAAAAAGCAAAATCTGAAGCAGATCAGCTCAGTTGGAATCATCCTTTCAGAATGTTTAAACTGTCACACTAATTCTACAAATGGCATCCTAAAGATCCTTCCAGTTGACTTTCTGCATTTTTGTCTCTGGAAGGAGAGGGGTGGGTGAGGGAAGAGTTTAGAGAGCAGGTATTGGCTTGAGAAATAGACTTGGATGAGTTGCAAGCTCTGAAAACAGATTTCTTTATCTGCAAGCCAGGTTGGAGCGCATCCCCAGACTGCTATTCTGAGCCACCTCGTCCAGTTGAGAAGACTGCCATCTCTAGGATGGCATATGAGCTGGATGCTTTTTCACATCCATGCCTCTGGATTTTTTTTCAGGCTTAGGTCTCTCCTAAGCAGGAAAAGTCCACTTTTGCCAATCTGTATTTTGGAGATATGGACTACCTTTACCTGTGTGGGTTGAGATCATATAAGTCCTTTCACTGGTCATACACTTTGGATTGGAACCAAGGTCATAAGGTAAATAGCCAATTCTTTATCCTCTCAGCCAAGCCCTTGATAAGGGGTGCTCTTTGATGTTGAGAATGATAGTTGGCTTTTTCAGAACTTATATCCAAAACAGTAATACATAATGCATTTGCTTCCATCACACAGCTGCTGATACATTGTTGAAGGTCAATTTAAAGATTACTTAATGACAAGAGCTACTTAAAATCAATCAGATGCTTCAGAAAGCAAAAATGATCCTCCACTAACAAAAAAGAAAAACTGCAAGCAAATATACCTACAGTTTTCAACTTCTTCCCAATAATTCATTATATTTCTTCCTTTAATAAAAGCCAGCAGCTGGCTGATTGAATCCCTCACTAATGGCACCTCTTACTCCATGGCTTCACTGTGGTTAAATTATTTACAGTATATAGTGCCCCTTCTACGAGGTGTAAAGACTTCTGTGATGCATAGAATGGTCTTCTCTCATATATTAGTAATAAATGGCTTCCACCTGGTGCCTAATTGCAACAAAAAGCTGTTCACTTTTTCATATCCTTTGGTTCTGAAAATTGTGTCTCTTTTCTGCTCACTGGAGCAATATAAATGTGGAGCACATAACAGGCTGTGTTAGATGCTTCACCAGGGCAAATGCTATGTACGGTGCCCTTAACTTCTGCAGTTTTTCCTTGATAAGATCATTTCTTCATCTGGACATCCTAGTAACCTATTCTTTTTTGTTTCTCCTATGACATCTGGTTTTGCTGAGCCTCATCCTGACTAGATTTCACAAGATGTTAGAAAGAAAGCTAACACTAAAATGGGAAAGAAGGAACAAAGCAACAGAGATCAAAGTCAGAGGGGAAAAAAGTAGTTTCCTCTTTAAAAAAGAAGGCATCCACATTATTTACTTTTCTTCCAATTTTTGCCTAATTTAAAAAATGCTGTGAAAATGAATTAGGTCTAATGTGTTTCTGATCCACTCTGTTCATAGATAGATAGTAAGAGAACTAATAAAAACCATAACTACCCTTAGTGAGTGCTTGCTGTGTGCCAGCTCTGTTAGTTTTCACATTATCCCCATCTTACAGCAGAAAACTGAGGCATGGAGATGTTAAGTACCTTGCTCAAGGTCACACAGCTGAAGCTGGAGCAACTATGACTCGAACCTAGTGGTTGGCTTGAAAGCCTGTCATTTTAGACCCTATGCTAGGAGCAACCAAACACCATCCCATGGTCCCTGGATGGCACATCCTTTGTTTATTAAATATGAATGTTTACAACCATAGACTGCAGAGCTTGACTGCCTGAGGTTAAGTCTTTTACTAGTTGTATTATGTGGGACAACTTATTTAACCTTTCCGTGACCATTTCCTCACCTGAGAAATGAGAATAATAACTTTCTCAAAGTGGTATTGGTAGAATCCTACCAATGAGCTGGTCTGTAAAAACTCAGAACAGCACCTACTTTGACATGGGCAACGTTTAACAAGCGTCTTGTTTTCTTTTGTTGGTGTTAAGTATCCCAGTGTTGATTTTCTTAAGCTTTATTCGTGTACTTTTCTGTGGCATTCCTACCGCACAGTTTACTCTGCCAGTATATGTCAGGATATGTGTATGCTGTCCCCACATAGCCCAGTGAGCAAATAGCTCTTCTATGAGCCTTCTGAAGAAGAATGCCAGGGTCTCCTTTTCTTTATCAAAGCTCTTAACCAAAATTATATATATATATATAAAATACACTATACATATATATTAATATATACATTTCCTAGGGAGGAACAAAATGGGTTTAAGAAAGCATTGATTATAATTTAGTATACTTTAAAAATCAAAATGCAAACCTCAAATGTTTTTTAAAATTTGCTCAGAAATTTTTTGAAAATATGGAAGTATGTTATCGACATCATTAAACACAAATCAAACTCTCACGACTTATAAAGTGGAACATTCAATAACCTGTTAACATGCTTAGCACTAGAGTACACAGCCACTTGCTGTACCTGTGTATATTTTCTGGACTTCAGTATGCGCTTCTGACTGTGATGTTAATGGCTCCTTTGAAGAGGTTAAAAGCATATTGAGAGCAGCAATCGATGCAACTGTATTTATATGTCATAATTTTCTCAAATGTGAGGATACACCTTAATCAGAAATGCATTCACCAGTTTACAATATAAAGGACACTTGTCATACTAATAAATACTGCTTATTGTCTTTGTACCCTGACAGTGACTTTTTTTAGCATAACATGCATCAAGATGATCTTAATATTCCAAGACGATGTAGTCATAAAAGCCTTTTAGAAATTTGAGCAAAATTTTCAGAAATCCTTATCCTAAATTTAATTTAAATTGCCCACAATTTTATTTCAATGTTTTTTTGGCCACATTGAAGTCATGACTGGTTTCCCTGGGAAGTCAACAGAAGTTTGGCAGGTGCATACGCTCTGCAGGGCAGAAAGCAAGAGGAGAGGTAAGCTCAGAAGGTAATTGTACAATTCTGGACACCTTTCTGCAGCTTTAATCACTCAAACCCAAAATAGTACTCATGGAAAAATGGAAGTTGGGAGAATTTTGAATCTGGAGTTGGCTGATTTAGTAGCTTTCTTTTAACTAAAATCTAGACGCACAAGGAGAGAACTTAAAATGAAGAAGTAAACAGGGACCCACACACTAAGCAGGCCTCACCTGAGAGTGGGGGCATGCCCACCGCCACCTCCATGACCCACTGACACCAGATTTCTATGAGGGGGTCCATCGGCCTTTCCACAACAAAGGCCTAGCCCATGAAGAACAATCTGATGTGTAGACTGAGGAAAAGCTGAAGCACAAGGTGGATTTTCTTTTCTTTGCATTTCTCTGTTTTGATTTTACTGTTCATGTCCTTTACCAAAATACCTTTCTCCAATTTCCTCAGCCCAGAAGTTTGAATGTTTGCATGAAGTACACACATATCACTACATATGAACCATGAAATGTATTTGAAAATAAATGTTTCAATTAAAATTGACATTTCTGAGCCTACTGCTGAGGGCAGCTTCTTTTTCTCTAAAATTACTTTGTCCATCTCCCTAGGAGTCCAATACAAGAGGAGTTTCCATTCCACTTTAATACTAATTTAATATCAAAAGAACAGCATTAGTGTGTATACCCAAATTTTCTTCTTTGGGTTGTTAAACCAGTTCTAAAAGACTACAAACAGGTTTTGCACTCTCAAAGCATTCGCCTATTTTCCCCAAATGTATGCATTTAACAAAATGGCTGTCCAAGATGAGTGGACTAGAAGCTGTCTCATTCAGGGTTTATAAATGCAGGGGGTCAAGGAGTAGACATCTGTGCCTGCATTTCCCCCTGTCTCCTCAGCCTTGCTGGAGCTGGCACTACTGGGGAGGTTAACGTCATCAACATAGCACCAGATGTTTTGAAAGCAACCATAGCTCCCAGGCTGAGCAGAGCCCTTACTCTGCAGAAGGCATCATTCATTCACTCAACAAATACAACAATATTCCAGTCCCCACTAACTTACATTCTAGGGGGAGAAGGCAAACAACAAAATTATGTAGCATGTTGGCATTCAGGAGTTGTGATGGGGAAAAACGAAACATAGAAGGGAGAAAGAGCTCAGGGAGTGAGGGTGTTTGCTCTTCAGAAAAGAGTGATGACAGCTGAATGAAGAGTCAAGGAGGTAAGAGAGCCAGATGTGCTGAGATTCTGGAGAAGAATGTTCTGGGCAGAAGGAAAACGAATGTCCCAAGGCAAGAATGTGCCTCATGAGTTTGAGAAGGCAGCAAGGAGTCTGGTTGGCTGAGGCAAGGAGCAGAGCAAGAAAAGGTCAGGGACGTAAGGCATGCTGAGAACTTTGGCTTTACTCTGAGCCCTTGTTGGGTTTTCTTTTAGTGGGCTGACATGACTTGACCTATTTTTTGAAAGGATGACTCTGGGCACTGTGTTAACAGATCATGCCCTTTCTAAACACATATATCATTAAGTCTCACAGAACCCTCTGAAAAGGGTGTTAGTGTCATTATCTCCATTTTATAAATGAGTTAACTAAAGCACAAAGTCACAAGACTTGCCCACAATTATACCTAGAAAGTAGGAGAGAGGGGATTTTCAAACCCAAGCTGCCTGGCTACAAACCCTGGCTTCTAACTGCTATGCTCGCCTGCCTTTGGGCAAATAGAACTGAAAGGAAGACATCCTGCCACATAGGGGCTTGCTTTTAATTGGGCAGCCAGACAAATGCATATAGAGATGTAACAGTATTGCAGTGAGTATATTAAACATACCATCAACTCCCATACTTCAATAACCACCTAAAAATCGAAGACTTACATCTCTTTCTCTAACCTAGATTTCTCACCAAGTCTCCTGAATACAATGCTCTACTTCTCTTCAGAGATTTCGGCACCCTTGATTAATAGCCTATCCTGGGCTGGGATCAACACTAAGCAGTTGTATTATCTTTGCCCATAAGGAATTTATATCATAGATCACAGAGAAGTGACACATAAGTATTGTTCAGTTTAATGTGTTTCTGAAATATCTCCACCTGGAGGTCTTGTAGATACTTCATAGCAACAGGAATCGTCCCAAATCAAAATATCTTCCTGCCCTGATCCTCTCTTGTATTTTGTATATTTAATAATGACACTCCCTCATGTACAATTTTTGGATTCACCCTTGAAATCCCCCTGTTCTCTTATTCCTTGCCTCCTTCTGATCAGGCTCCTGTGAGCCCCGCCTCCTAAGGATTTTCAGGATGACCTTCTTCATCCTCATCCCCTCTCCTACCTTTCTCTCTTGCAGAACACCACCTGCTTTAAGCAGAGCAGAGAATGACATTTTCTATTATACAGGGTTGTATATAATCTCTGTCAAATATTATTCTTTCTTTTATTTGTTTGTTTGTTTTACAACCCTTTAAGAATGTGAAAACCCATTCTTGGCTCCCAGACTGGATTTGGCTACAAGGTAACAGCAACAGACCCCAGCAAGTCTGCCTACTTCCAGAGCTTGCTTTGAGGCTGTCCTCGCACACTGACATTCCCCACACCCCTGCCAGGCTCTCCGATGCCCATCTCTCTGTATTAGATGTTTTAAAGCCCCAAGGCTTTGTTTCTTTCCTTTTCATTTAAATCATTATAAAAGAAACCCATATCATTCTCCTCCTTGAAAATCTTTAATATGCCCCTTTATGTGCAGAATAAAATACAGACTCCTTCTATACAAAGATGCCTTCCAGTTCTCCCTCCCATTGCTTCATCGTCCACACACCATGAAGGCATCACAAAGAACTCACCATTCTGCAAATACTCTACAGTTCCCTCAAGCCTTCCTGTCTTTGAACATGTTGTTCCTTCTGCCTGGAATGCCCTTCCTTTCTTCCTTGCTTTTTCTTCTTCTTTAAAAAAAAAATTCTCAGTTGATTCACCCCTTATGGTACCTTGATTCACATTTACCCTTCAAGGTCCAACTAAAAAGTCCTCTCACCCATGAAGTATTCCAGATCCCTCCTCTACCGCTGTCTGGTCCAGCTGGAAGCAAGTGCTCCCACAGGGATTTGTATTCCCTGTCCCCAGCCTAGTGGTTTTCAACTAAAGTGGGTTCTAATTCAATTCTTCCACTGACCAGCTATGGGATGATAGGCTAAGCTTTTCTTTGGTTCCCTCTCGGGGAAATAGAGATTGCGGGATGATTAAAACTGTGAATGTGTGTTATATCCTCAAGATTGTCTGACATATCTTCAAGACTCAAAGGCTAGTTATGATTATTATCTCAGCTAAAGCACCGAGTATGAGGTCTGATAAATATTTGATTAAGAATCTGTCCCCTACTAGATTAAGTTGCTTGAGGGCAGAAATCAGGTTTCATCTTTGCTTGAGGCCTAGAACATAGTTTATGTTGAATAAATGTTTGCTAAATGAGTGAATGACCCAACTTAATGGGTTTTGAAACCAGGTGTGGTTCTTCACAAATCTCCCTAGGAAAACAGAAAGCACTTTCTGCCTCCCCTGGGGTTGCTGGTTAGCAGTAGAGGAGGGATGCCCTTCCTTGGGAGCAGAAAGGCCAAAGACCGCAATGATGGAGACTGAGTTCTCTAATAGGCAGCCTGAGTTTCCACCCTTGTTCCATCAATTATTAGATTTCTAGCCTCAGGCATATTATTTAACCTCTTTGTGCCTCATTTCCAACCTGTGTAAGCAAGAATAATAATAGTGTAGACTTTACAGGGTTTTTGAGAATGAAATGACTTATGCACTTAAAGCATTTAGTGTCTACGTAGAGAGTACACAATCAGTAAGTATCAACCATCACTATGATGATCAATATCATTCCCTCTGCTATGTCAGGACAGATCCATGCTTCTAACTCTAGATTCAATCCCACTGAGTTCGGTCATCACATATTTTATTTTCTAAGGTCATCACATCTTACCCCAGGCATGGATGAAATATGCTTTCTTCATACGGATATTAGGTATGCCAATATTTTTCTGCCATGTGTGAGAAAGAGATACATTCAGATATCATAGGCTTCCAGGAATAGAGGCTTCTGATTAAACTGACCTAAACAGTGAGGAAATTACCATTAGGCATGGTAAGGAAGGTCAGAGGTAGGTGGTGCTGCAGCTGATTAAATCATTAAGGACCTAGATTCTTTTCATCCTTCTGCTCTGCTGACTTCACTATGTCTGCTGGATGTTAGGCCAGGACTTTCATCCTTACAAGATGGCTACAGTAACTAGAGTCTGGGAGTCGTATTCAGATATAAAGTCAGTGGACAGATAGAGGAGTGTCTCTTCTCATGTGCTATTTTGAGAAGGAAAATACCTTTTGCAGAGACCCCCCAAGAAGACTTCCCTTCACACTCTTTTATTTTTTTTTTTAATTTTATTTATTTGGCTGTGCTGGGTCTTCGTTGCTGCTTGGGCTTTTTCTCTAGTTATGGAGATCAGGGGGCTACTCTCCGTCATGGGGCCTGGCCTTCTCATTGAAGTGGCTTCTCTTATTGAGGAGCTCCAGCTCAAGGGCGCACAGGCTCAGTAGTTGTGGCTCCCAGGCTCTAGAGAACAGGCTTAATAGTTGCCCTGTAGCACGTGGGATCCTCCAATATCAGGGATTGAACTTTTGTCTCCTGCATTCTTTACCTCTAAGCCACCAGGGAAGACCCCCTTCCCAATCTTAATGGTCAGATTTGGCCCACCTCTGAACGAAGGACTGTCCGTGCATTCACCATGATTGAATTACACAAATCAGGATTTACCCTAAAATTAGGACTAGGTATATTTTCCGGAACAGAACCAGGTGTTCTGTGAGCAAAGAATAAAGGCAGAGTGGCTGTTGGGTAGTCAAACAGCAGGGTTTGCAACAGACAACTTTTTGTATTTTTATATTTTGGTACTGCTTGTCACAGTGGTTTATTTTGGAAGGAGTAGGGCCTCCCTGGTGGCTCAGATGGTAATGAATCTGCCTGCAATGTGGGAAGACGAAGACTTGGGTTTGATCCCTGGGTTGAGAAGATCCCCTGTAGAAGGGAATGGCTATCCACTCCAGTATCCTTGCCCACAGAATCTCATGGACAGAAGAGCCTGGCAGGCTACAGTCGATGGGGTCACAAAGAGTCGGACATGACTGAGCAACTAATACGTTCACATTTTACTTTCAGAGCAGAAAACAGTCTCATTTGGACTAGTTTCTTGGTAGGGTTGTGAACACCCTGTTTTGTGTTTTATATATATATATATATATATATATATATATACACACACACACACACACATATAAAGACATCTGAGATTCTAGTTTTAAAATTCTGGGCAGCACAGACAAGTTTAACTCTCCAGTGCAACTGGTATGCAACTGCAAAAGGGCTTTGTCTAAGAACCTGGGGAGAGCCTTTATTTTAAAAAGCCATCTTCAGGTCCATGAAAACTGCACAATCAGTCTTATGCAGGGATTCAACCCTGCATATTCATTGAAAGGACTGATGCTGAAGCTGAAGCTCCAATACTCTGGCCACCTGATGCAAAGAACTGACTCATTGGAAAAGACCTGATGCTGGGAAAGTGAAGGCAAAAGGAGAAAGGGACAGCAGAGGATGAGATGGTTAGATAGTACCACCGACTTAATGGATATGAATTTGAGCAAACTCTGGGAGATAGTGAAGGACAGAGAAGCCTGGTGTGCTACAGTCCATGGGGTCACAAAGAGTCAGACGTGACTTATCGACTCTACAACAACAATCTTCAGGTAAGTGAAAACTGAAGAGTCAGTGATGCAGGGATTCATATCTCTGAGGCTTTCATCCTACCTTGAAGAAACAAAATAGAGGATCCTAAAAAGGGGCATGCTCTGACCATCTACCAGGCTCAACATTCATCTTAATTGTATGTTCTATCCCTACTTCATCTAAAACTCGATACAAGCCTTCAATTAAGCATCAGATTTCTGAAATGGCACCAACACTGGCCACATCATTTAGAGAAATGGAATTTACAACTGGAATCAATGAGGGCATTGCTCTTTACCTTTCAGAAGCACATCTGCTCAATGTTGTCATTTTGTAAGCTTTGGCTAAAACCAGGAAGCAAGGAAAATGCATAATGAATTCATTATTGATAATGAAATTTTGTATTGCTTTCTTTTGGCCAACTCAAGTTTTATATTTATATAGGTCCAGAAAAAAGTTCCTAGACACTAAAAGTACTCTAGGTATGGGACTTCCCTGGTGGTTAGGACTCTGCGCTTCCACAGCAGGGGGTGAAGGTTCAATCCCTAGTTGGGGAACTAAGATCCTGCATGCCTCACTGTACAGCGAAACAAAAATAAGCCAACAAAACAGAACCACTCTAGGTAAATTTAAAGAAGTGTTTCTATTCTTAAATGTTGTCTCTACTTTGAAGGCAGAGAATCCTTAGAATTTTGAAGTGAAAGTCTTTACGATCATTTACTGAATTTCTGGCATTTTATAGATGAGGAAATGAATTCTCAAAGCAAGTGCTGTATGGGCCCAAGTTCCCAGAGCTTGGGAGCGGCAGCGTTGGAATTAAGAGCCCCATCCTGTGACAGATTACAGGTGGTCACAAATTTTTTGCTACTCCTGCCCTCAAAAGGAAAAGTCTAATTCTCTTCTTCTTGAATCTGGCCTGAACTTACTGACCAGCTTGATTGACGGGATGTGACTCAAGCAACGTCCTGGGGCTTAGGAAGCTGGGTCAGAAGACTTGCAACTTCTGCACAGCCCCTCCTGGAATGCACTAAGAAATCTGACTCCCCTGAGACTGCCACGTCATGAAAAACTCCAAGCCAGCCAGTGGACAGACAGCATAAAGAGAAGGAAGCCTGCCCACCCCTTGGTCATTCTAGACATCCTCCAGTCCAGATCCCCAATGGAGGAGTGATCAGATCAGATCAGTCGCTCAGTCGTGTCCGACTCTTTGCGACCCCATGAATCGCAGCACACCAGGCCTCCCTGTCCATCACCAACTCCCGGAGTTCACTCAGACTCATGTCCATCGAGTCCATGATGCCATCCAGCCATCTCATCCTCTGTCATCCCCTTCTCCTCCTGCCCCCAATCCCTCCCAGCGTCAGGGTCTTTTCCAATGAGTCAACTCTTCGCATGAGGTGGCCAAAGTACTGGAGTTTCAGCTTTAGCATCATTCCAAAGAAATCCCAGGGCTGATCTCCTTTACAATGGACTGGTTGGATCTCCTTGCAGTCCAAGGGACTCTCAAGAGTCTTCTCCAACACCACAGTTCAAAAGCATCAATTCTTCGGCACTCAGCCTTCTTCACAGTCCAACTCTCACATCCATACATGACCACAGGATGGAGGAGTGAAGAAGCCTTCAGATGACGCTAGTCCCAGTCGCCATTTGACTGTAAGCACATAGGAGTCCCCAAGCTATTAATAAGACCATCCAGTTAAGCCCACATTAAGATCTACACAACAGTGAGAGGTAATGACAAAATCCGTTTTAAACCACTAAACGTTGGGACAGTTTGTTATGCAACAATATATAACTAAAGAATCCTCTGACTTGACATCTGTACCCACAGCATTAATAAAAATACACAAGACAGGAAATTAAAATTCTAGATGGAACAAAGTTTCCTCAGGCTGTTGGGGAGTTACATCCTGGCTCTGCTCACATTTTCTGTGAAGCACAGTGTCATCTGAAGTCCAGTTAGAGTAGAATCCTTAAAAGGTACCATGTGATAAAACCAGTCTTTATTATTCATGTGACAGTGTAGCTGAGGAATTGAGGTATATTCAGGGAATTGGGGCAAGACACTTCTGGACTCTACAGGATTCACACCAATGTTCATAAATGCAACTAGAAAGAAAACGATCTTCCACAATACTTTTAAAGACCCTTTCGAGGATTATCAAGATTCAGATATATTCTTCAATATTAAACTATGGCATAGCTGATATCATTTGAAAGCATTATTGGTCAATGTTTGGTTTCATGCCACAAAATTCTCTTAGGAAAAAACTAGTTTATTACCACTAAGGAATTTTTAGTTTCTACTGCTGAAAATTATAACATTGATTCTATCACAGCAGACTTCCATGGGAAGTTGTCCACAAATATCTCAAAGATTTATAGCTTACAGAGGGGTACTAATATTGTCCCCTAAGGATCTATTGTATCATTTCACTTATACCTTTAAAGAATTTTGAAAACATTATGGTAAATGAAACAGTGGTCATGTATGGATGTGAGAGTTGGACCATAAAGAAAGCTGAGTGCCAAAGAATTGATGCTTTTGAACTGTGGTGTTGGAGAAGACTCTTGAGAGTCCCTTGGACTGCTAGGAGATCCAACCAGTCCATTCTAAAGGAGATCAGTCCTGGGTGTTCATTGGAAGGACTGATGCTGAAGCTGAAACTCCAATACTTTGGCCATCTCATGTGAAGAGCTGACTCACTGGAAAAGACCCTGATGCTGGGAGGGATTGGGGGCAGGAGGAGAAGGCAACGACAGAGGATGAGATGGCTGGATGGCATCACCAACTCAATGCACATGAGTTTGGGTGAACTCCGGGAGTTGGTGATGGACAGGGAGGCCTGGCGTGCTGCGATTCATGGGGTCTCAAAGAGTCGGACATGACTGAGCGACTGAACTGAACTGAAATGAAATGAAACAAGTCAGACATGAAAGAACAAATTGTATGATTCCACCTATATGAGGGGCCTAGAGTAGTTGAATTCATAGAGACAGAAAGTAGGATGATAGTTACCAGGAGTTGGGGGGAGGGAGAGAATGGGAAGTTATTATTTAGTGGTCAGAGTTTTTGTTTTGTTTTTGTTCAGTCACTAAGTTGTGTATGGCTCTTTGCGACCCCATGGACTGCAGTATGCCAGGCTTCCCTGTCCTTCACTATCTCCCAGAGTTGGCCCAAACTCACGTTCATTGAGTCAATGATGCCATCCAAACATCTCATCCTCTTTCATTCCCTTCTCCTCCTGCCCTCAATCTTTCCCAGCATCAGGGTCTTTTCCAGTGAGTCAGCTCTTTGGATCAGGTGGCCAAAGTATTGGAGCTTCAGTTTCAGCATCAGTCCTTCCAGTGAATATTCAGAGTTGATTTCCTTTAGGATGGACTGGTTGGATCTCCTTGCAGTCCAAGGGACTCTCAAGAGTCTTCTCCAACACCACAGTTCAAAAGCATCAATTCTTCAGCACTCAGCCTTCTTTATGGTCCAACTCTCACACTTATACATAACTACTGGAAAAGCCATAGCTTTGACTGTATGGACCTTTGTTGGCAAAGTGATGTCTCTGCTTTTTAATATGCTCTCTAGGTTTGTCATAGCTTTTCTTCCAAGGAGTAAGCATCTTTTAATTTCATGGCTGCAGTTTTTGTTTGGGATGATGAAAACACTCTGCAGATGGATGATGGTGCCAGTTGCAGTAATACTGTGAATGTGTCAATACTAAATAGCATCAAACTGTCCACCTAAAGATAGTTAAATTGATAAATTTTGTTATGTATGCTTTACCATAATAAAAAGAAAAATCTTTTACTTTAAGAAAAAAATAATACAACTAGAAAGAAGAATTGGGATGTTTTATCAGTCAGCTTCCCAGCAGGAAACAGATGGCACACTCAAATTAGGACAATTTGAAGAGAGTTTAATAAAAGGCACTCCTTACAAAGGTTTGGGCAGAGCATAAGAAAACTGCAAGGGAGAGAGGAGAACCCCGGGGGCTAGGATGGAAGGAGTGGATAACCAGAAGCCAAAGAGATAGAAAGCTGTGTGGAGAGGGCCTTTGAGAGAAATAAGGCTTTCTTTCAGTGGGGGCAGAGCCGCATATAAGAAACTCACAGGAAGGACTCAGGAGGAGAGCATGGGAAGCAGACTGGAAGGGCAGAGGAAGATAGCCCCCGTGGTATTCTAGCTAACGTGGGGTCCTCTCTATCAGTTATAACATACCACCACCAAGTCTACTCCTGCTTTGGATCCCAAAGAGTAGTATTAACTAGGCCAAAACACTTTGTGAAAACACAGGGAACCCAAAAGGAAACATGCATGAACGTGGATACATGGCTTCCTCTCCGAGGCTCAAAGGTGTGATCTGTTGCAGTCCTCATAAGCCTGCATCATCTCTGCACGACTTCCTGGGGCTGACACCCTCAATCTGCAGAGACTAAAACTCAAGAGAATGAGGCCCAGAAGAAGAAGGAAAACCAGTTCCCAGTTCTTTTCTGTTCTGTCTGCAGTCAGTCCTGCAAGTTCAGGCTTCTAATGTAAGGGCCCAGCTCATTCCTGACCACCCCCTTCAAGGGGTGTAGACTTCTCCTACAGACTTAGCAAAATGAAAATATCAGCATATGCATAATGATGAGCCCTATATATTTGTGGTTCCACCAATTTCTAGTTCTTGTTTTATAGAAGAGTTTTCAATAAGAATAATTCTGATTTAGTGAAGGGATGTTCTGAGAAATCCTCTTTATTCTTTGTAGTTAAGGTGTGAAAAGGGTTAATGTGCCCACCACATTAGTAGACCCTCACGTGCCACGATCTGAGGGTCATTTTTGCCTGACTCTGACCATCTCCTGCCTGCCTTAACCCAATTGCCCTCCTACTTGACTTAAAAATCTCATTCCATTAACGTCAATCCTCCAGGTTAGACCACTACAGCCGGGTCACGGTCTCTAGAAGGGCACTGCTGCTCTGCACATATGTTACCTGGCAGGAGAAGAAGGGCCCCTGATTAGGAGGTAGGGGAAGGACAGCCATCTTCTGTAGGCCCTCTTTCATTAGCACATTAGCATGAATGAGCTTATCAGATTAGCTAATTGTCACCTGGACACTTTGGACGGTGCAGAGATACTGGTGAGACACATTTCCACAAAAAGCAAGGGAAAGGCACAGCAACGACAAGTCCCAGAAGAAGCCTGGAGCATCCTGGAAGGATAGGGCACAGTGAATAAAGACCAGCAAGGTGCTACAGAGGACGGGAGAGCCGGGAGAGAAAGCGCCGCATGACAAGATGCTAAAGACGAATTTCACCATTTTGAAGTTTTACCTGGGAGGCCTCCTGTTCCCTGCTTGAGGGATGGCAGATGTACAGAGCAGCTCAGGAGCAAGCAGATAACTGGACTTGTGTTTCTTGAAATAGTAATGTGGGTAACAACATGCTCCAGTAAGATGTAAAATTAGATTAGTTTGCAATCTCTCCCCCTACAAACACCTTAAAAAGCTACCTAAAATACAGAAATATTTTAAGTACAAAGACAAGCATCTAAGAAAGAAATGCAGAGTACAGGCCTCTGTAACACAGAAGCTTGGCTTTTAACACCCAACTACGAACAAAAGACAAGACTGTGGGCTATCATAAAGTGAGGAGTTGAAATTAAGACCTGGCATAAAGCCAGGACTCAAATCTTCACTGAAAGGAAGGGCTAGGGAGAAAATTCTACCCAATGACACTGAGAGATAAGAAGGAGATTTATCTGCATCTTCCTAGCTCTAGGTAGGAAAGTCCTTTGGAACTCATACCACAAGTTCGAGGAAACCCAAAATGTAGAAACCAACATACAAAGTGGTTTTAGCCAGTGGTAGCCAGCCTTTGAGATGGCCCTCTATGACCCAGTGATACCTCTTAGCCACTGGGCAAAATTACCTGCTGTCAGGAGATGTACCTCAACCCAGGCCACAGAGGCTTCCCACAGAGAAAGTCTCATTGAGATGAACTCACAAAGTTCATCATAAATACTCTCATATTGTCAAGTCACGCAGACACAAGAGAAAAACAGAAAACAAAAACCCACAGTATTTGAGCCCCATGAAATTCAGATAATAGAACCAGCAGAGATATAAGTATATTTTAAATCTCATATGAGAAAGAACTTAAATCACAAAAACAGGGTACTGTGAAAAAAAGAATAGGTAAAGTTGAAAGAAAAAAACTAGAGATAATATTTTCACCTACTTTAAAAAAAATTCAATGAATTTGTTAAATAGTAGACTAGATCCAGATGAAGCTAGAATCAGTGAGCTGGAAGAATAAATTTGAGGGAAATCTCAGACTGAACCACAGATGGATATATGTTAGGCCTTCTCATGACCATCTCAACATTTCTTTACTTCTCATATTTCCCACCTTTTTACTGTGAGGAATTTGAGAAGGATAGACTAGAGAGAATGAGAGAGATACAGTATTTGAACAAACAATGGTTGAGAATTTTCAAAATTAGTAAAAAACATGAATCCTCAAATTCAAGAGCCACAGTGAGTACAAAGTAGGGCAAGTAAAAAATAAATCTATATCTGAACATACTGTAATGAAGATGCAGACCACCAGAAAGAGAAAGGGACAGAGAGAGAGAAACAGAGAAAGAGACAGGGACAGAGAGATGCTAAGAGCCTTTACTTAGAAAAGAAAAGAAAAAATGATAGGTAGACTTAGAACACTCAGTAGCAACAACGGAAACAAGAAGAAATTGGAAAAATCTCTCTGTAGTACTAAGGTAAAATAACTATCGACCTAAAATTCTATATACAATTAAATTATGATTTGGGAATAGAAGCAAAAAGATAAAGACTATAAGTGTTTACCACGCATAGACTCTTACTGAAAAATTTTCCAAGGATAGATCTCAGGAGAAGAAAAGGAAAATCAATCCAGAGGAAAATATGATGCAAGAAACAAAGGAGAAGAAGTAAATTGCTAACCTTGGAGGGCAAATCAAAACAAAGCTGGACAAACGTGCAGATGTGTGCGCATGCACACACATGCAGTAGAAGCAACAACGATGATAATGTAAGGACTAGATAACCATAATGAAAGTGTTCTGACCCATGTATTGTTCAAGATGTGGTAGCAATATTTATTAACTTCAGGCTTTGCTAAATGAAGGATGCTCATTAAAATTTTTAAGGTAGTTGTTATCACTAGCCTTCCAGACGGCCTCAAATAAGCCTCATCTCCTGTATTCATGCCTTTGTGTAGTCCCTACTGGATTGGTCTAATAGTGACTGATAAAGTATGGTGAAAGACATGGTATGTGACACCCAGACTAGCTCAGAAAAGACATTCAGTTCAGTTCAGTCACTCAGTCGTGTCCGACTCCTTGCGACCGCATGAATTGCAGCACGCCAGGCCTCCCTGTGCATCACCAACTCCCGGAGTTCACTCAAACTCACGTCCATCGAGTCACTGATGCCATCCAGCCATCTCATCCTCTGTCGTCCCCTTCTCCTCTTGCCCCCAATCCCTCCCAGCATCAGAGTCTTTTCCAATGAGTCAACTCTTCACATGAGGTGGCCAAAGTACTGGAGTCTAAGCTTTAGCATTATTCCTTCCAAAGAAATCCCAGGACTGATCTCCTTTAGAATGGACTGGTTGGATCTCCTTGCAGTCCAAGGGACTCTCAAGAGTCTTTGCCAGCACCCCAGTTCAAAAGCACCAATTCTTTGGCACTCAGCTTTCTTCACAGTCCAACTCTCACATCCATACATGACTACTGGAAAAACCATTAGCTTCCGCTTTACTCTCTCCTGGATCTCTTACTCAGAGGAAAAATAGCACCATGTGGCGAGGACACTCAAGCAGCCCTAGGGAGGTCTGTCTGGTAAGGAACGGAGGCCTCCCACCAACAGCCAACACCAGCTTATCAGACATGTGAGTGAGACATTTTGCAAGCAGATCTTCCAGCCCCAATTAAGCCTTCAGATGACTGCATCAGTTCAGTTCAGTTCAGTTCAGCCGATCAGTCATGCCCAACTCTTTGTGACCCCATGGACTGCAGCACGCCAGGCTTCCCTGTCTGTCACCAACCCCCATAGCTTGCTCAAACTCATGTCCAGTGAGTCGGTGATGCCATCCAACCATCTCATCCTCTGTCATTCCTTCTCCTCTTGCCTTCAATCTTTCCCAGCATCAGGATCTTTTCCAATCGGTTCTTTGTATCAAGTGGCCAAAGTATTGCAGTTTCAGCTTCAGCATCAGTCCTTCCAATGAATATTCAGGACTGATTTCCTTTAGGATGGACTGGTTGGATCTCCTTGCAGTCCAAGGGACTCTCAAGAGTCTTCTCCAACACCACAAATCAAAAGCATCAATTCTTCAGTGCTCAGCTTTCTTTATGGTCCAACTCTCACATCCATACATGACCACTGGAAAAACCACAGCTTTGATTATACGGACCTATGTCGGTAAAGTAATGTCTCTGCTTTTTAATATGCTGTCTAGATTGATCATACCTTTTCTTCCAAGAAGCAAACATCTTTCAATTTCATGGCTGCAGTCACCATCTGCAGTGATTTTGGAGTCCAAGAAAATAAAATCTGTCTCTATTTCCATTGTTTCCCCATCTATTTGCCATGAAGTGATGGAACCAGATGTCATGATCTTAGTTTTTTGAATGTTGAGTTTTAAGCCAGTTTTTTCACTTTCCTCTTTCACTTTCATGAGGAAGCTCTTTAGTTCCTCTTTGCTTTCTGCCATAAGGGTGGTGTCATCTGCATATCTGAGGTTATTGATATTTCTCCCCTCAATCTGGATTCCAGCTTGTACTTCATCCAGCCTGGCTTTTTGCATAATGTACTTGGCATATAAGCTAAAATAAGTAGGATGACAATATACAGCCTTGATGTATCCCTTTCCCAATTTGGAACCAGTCTGTTGTTCCATGTCTGGTTCTAATTGTTGCTTCTTGATTTGCATACAGATTTTTCAGGAGGCAGATAATGTGGGCTGGAGTTCTCATCTCTTGAAGAATTTTCCACAGTTTGTTATGATCCACACAGTCAAAGGCTTTATAGCATAATCAATGAAGTCAAGAAATAGATGTTTTTCTGGAATTCTCTTGCTTTTTCTATGATCCAACGGATGTTGACAATCTGATCTCTGGTTCTCTGCCTTTTCTAAAGCCAGCTTAACCATCTGCAAGTTCTTGGTTCACATACTGTTGAAGCCTCACTTGGAGAATTTTGAGCATTACTTTGCTAGCATGTGAGACTAGTGCAATTGTGCAGTAGTTTGAACATTCTTTGGCATTGTCTTTGGGACTGGAACGAAAACTGACCTTTTCCAGTCCTGTGACCACTGCTGAGTTTTCCAAATTTGCTGGCATATTGAGTGCAGCACTATCACAGCATCACATTTTTGGATATGAAACAGCTTAGCTGGAATCCCATCATCTCCACTAGCTTTGTTTGTAGTAATGCTTCCTAAGGCCCACTTGACTTCACATTCCAGAATGTCTGGCTCTAGGTGAGTGATCACACCATTGTGGTTATCTGGGTCATGAATATCTTTTTTGTATGGTTCTTCTGTGTATTCTTGCCACCTTTTCTTAATATCTTCTGCTTCTGTTAGGTCCATACCATTTCTGTCCTTTATTGTGCCCATTCTTTGGGCACAAATGACTGCATGCATGCATGCTAAGTTGCTCCAGTCGTGTGCAACTCTTTGCGACCCTGTAGACAGTGGTCCGCCAGGTTCCTCTGTCCATGAGATTCTCCAGGCAAGAATATTGGAGTTGGTTGCCATGCCCTCCTCCAGCGACTCTTCCTGACTCAGAGATTGAATCCGTGTCTCTTATGTCTCCTGCATTGGCAGATGGGTTCTTTACCACTAGCGCCACCTGGGAAGCCCTTCAAATGACTGCAGGCCCACCCAGCTAAATTTTGATCATGTCCTCATGACTCAAGCCAGAACCACCCAGTTAAACCACTCCCAAATTCTTGACCCACCAAAACTGTGTGAAGTAATAAATGTTCATTGCAGTTTTAAGCTGTCTTGTTTTAAGATAGTTTGTTACATAGCAATACGTAAATAATACAATAACTATGAAAATAATAAAATTAAGCCATATAACTTCCAAACTATTAAAGAGAAGAAGGAAAATTTTTTTAAAAACCACTCAATTACAATAGAAAAGTGGAAGTGAGAAAGGGTATGTAACGAGGACTAAGCGAAAGCAAATACAAAATAACATGGTATCATGAAAAATGTAAATAGGCCAAACTTGTCATTAAAAAAATGATTTCAGATGAAGTTTTTTAAAAGAATGCAGCTAAATATTTCATTTCAAACAGAACAGAGAGCCATAAGCATTAGAAGTAAAAGATAAGGAAAGATATATCAGACAAATAATAACTAAAAGAAAGCTGGCATATGTTTATTAATATTATATAAAATAGATCTTTAAGCAAAAGGAATAAAGGAAGATAAGAATAGATAATAAAAGGAAAACATTACCAAGAAGATATAACAGTTATCTAAGTTATACCCAGTAATATAGCCTCCAAATTAAGCAGAAACCTACAGAATAGCAAGAGGAATTTGATTAATTAACAATCAAATTCTTAAAATCAGTTTAAATCAAGGAGATTTAAACACTCAGCTTTCCATAATTATCAAGCAAACTAAAAATTAGAAAGCTCATATATGATTTGAAAGGCATCATTCATAATGATTTAAATAAACGTGGAGAATTATGGGCCAACGATTAAAGAACATGCTTTCTTTACAAGTCCAAGTGGAACGTTTACATGAATCGACCATGTATTAGGCAGCAAAACAAATATAAAAAAATCAGTACCTCATTGAGCATGTTCTCTGGCCACAATCAAATAACACTAAAAAAATAATAATAGAGGACTTCCCTGGTGGTCCAGTGGTTAAGAATCGCCTGCCAGTGCAGGGGAGACAGGTTTGATCCCCAGTCGAGGAAGATCCCACATGCTGAGGAGCGACTAAGCCCACGGGCCGCAAATACTGAGGCTGAGCTCTAGCGCCCCTGTTTTGCAACGAGAGAAGCCACAGCAACGAGAAGCCCACACACCATATTAGAGAGTAGCCCCTGCTCGCCACAACTAGAGAAAGCCTGAGTGCAACAGTGAGGATCTAGTGCAGTCAAAAGTAAATAACTTAGTAAAACTAAATTTTAAAAAAATTCCTACAAACAAGTGAGGAAAAAATATAAAGCAAAAATTATGAATATGCAATTGACAAAGCAAGAAACTTGTGTGGCAAATCAATTCATGAAAAATTTGCTGAACTTCATTAACAACTAGTGAAATATCAGTTAAATCAATGAGATACTATTTCACACTCAGACCAGCAAACATTACTGATTGAAAATACCAAACGTTTTTAAAGACACGGGTCAATTATTATACATTTCTAGTGGAAGTACCTGAGAAGGCAATGGCACCTCACTCCAGTACTCTTGCCTGGAAAATCCCATGGATGGAGGAGCCTGGAAGGCTGCAGTCCATGGGGTCGCTGAGGTCGGACACGACTGAGCAATTTCACTTTCACGCATTGGAGAAGGAAATGGCAACCCACTCCAGTGTTCTTGCCTGGAGAATCCTGGGGATGCGGGAGCCTGATGGGCTGCCGTCTATGGGGTCGCACAGAGTCGGACACGACTGAAGCGACTTAGCAGCAGCAGCAGCAGCAGCAGTGGAAATACACACTGGTATCATCACTCTAAAAGCAATCTTAGAGCCTAGAAAACTTAAAGTTTCCAAATTTTCCAACCAGTAATTACACTTTTAGGTGTCCTCTCCAAAAAATTCTTATACATGTGTACATAGAGACATCCACTGCTGCACTGTTTGTATTAGAGAAAAATGTGCAAACATTCTAAATGTTCCTTAGTATAGAAGTGGATACATTCATTTAATGGAATTCTGTACAGCAGTTAAAATGAATGTATTAGATCTGAATGTATTAACATGACTAAATCTCAGAAACAAAATAATTGAAAACAGCAAATTCCAAAGGATATGTATATGGTGTTCCTTTTTTAAAAAAACATAAAACAATAGTTTATGTATCTATACATGTATTATAAAGGTAGTTTATGTAATCGTGTTTGTATGGATGTGTGCTCAATTGTGTCCGACTCTGTGATGTTATGGACTCTAGCCCACCAGCCTCCTCTGTCCATAGGATTTTCCAGGTAAGAATATTGGAGTGGGTTGCCATTTCCCCCTCCATTATGTAATCATACATGTATTGTAAAAGCATTCATGAAGATGGTACAACAATCTCAGGGTATGATTACCCTTGAGAAAGGAAGAGAGTGAAGAAAGGATAGAGATGGGTCCTTAACATATTTTTCTTCAAACAATAGAAAATTATTTTTAAATTAAAACTCTAAATCAAGTAATAATAATAGTAATATATATTTAATGTTGTTGGGGGATAGACAGAAATTTGGTAGATTGTTTTCTGATCTTTCAGTGGGGTATAAAATATATCATTATTAAATTTAAAGAGGAATTCAGACATGTGAGATTGCGGTTTCTTTTCATCATTCATCATACCTGTTTTGTTCTTTTTCTTTTTTTCAACTTGTTTTCTTAAACTCTCTACAATGGTTATACATTGCTTTTGTAATAAAAAATGAATAAGGAAAAATGTACAGATAACTTTTGACAATCTCTCAGGCCACCTTAATCTTACATATGGACATTATGAATCAATCATTTAAAGTCGGTTTCTAAGTTTGGTAAACTGGTTGCCATGTGAGCATTCACCATAATACTAGGTTTCGGCACAATGAACTGGATCATTTCAATCATCTTAGTCAACAGTGCCGTATCTGCACCATTATCTGAACATGGTTATCAGTCTCATTCATTACTAATGGCCAACTGAGCAGATCTGTTACACACAAATAGGTGAGAATTTTCTGATTGCATCAATGATTTCATTTTCCCTCACTTATGTGTGTAGAGTAATGTGTGTGTATCCTATATATATATGTATATATATATATGTATGTAATTTTTTAATCCCATGAAATGTCTTGCAGAGATAAGGAGTTGAGGTGATTCTGGACTTTTGGAGAAATTCTGAGTGCTAAGTGAAGCAGAGATTCTTTTACTTCTCAGTCATTGTTTTGCCTCCAAACAAACAGAAGATGTCAACAGTTGCCCAGTGATCTCTGTGAAATGTTTGTGGTCTTGTGTCAGTTCCTAACAACGAGTATCCACATAACAGATGTACATTATTTATTGTATATTCTCCTTTGATGTCTGTCAAGTTTTTCTATGTTTGTTTTTCTTTTTATCTGGTTTATCACTGTTGATATTGTCCCATTATTGTCTTCCTAGATTGAAAGGACCATGCATGTTCACGTAACTAACTTGGCGTGGCAACCATTGCAATTCTGATGGGCATGTGGGCATAAACTGTTTTTATCATGCTATTATTGATGGCACCAAAATTGTGCTAACAATTGTGCCTTAAAATGAGTATCTATGCATACCATGATATGAACACCCTGAAGTCCACTGCCCAAGCAGAACTGCCAAAATTAGCAAACAAAAATACAAGATGGCCTGAATAATTTCTTTCAGTATAGTGAGAGTGTGTTAGTCACTCAGTAGTGTCCAACTCTTTGAGATCCCATGGACTGTAGCCAGCCAAGCTCTTTTGTCCATTAATTCATCAGACAAGAATACTGTAGTGGATAGCCATTTCCTTCTTCAGGGGATCTTCCCAATCCAGGGATCAAACCCATTTCTCTTGTGTCTCCGGCACTGGCAGGCAGGTTCTTTACCAGCTGAGGCACCAGGGAAGCCCTTCAGTATAAACATGTCCGAATCACTGCATGAGACATATTTATGCTAAAGAAAAAAAAATATTTGTTATTTATCTGAAAATAAAAATGTAACTAGATGCCCAGTATCTGATTTCATAACCCAACCCAGACATCCTTTTTTTAAAAGGATGGAATTCTGTACAACAGTTAAAATGAATGTATTAGATCTCCAAAATATTTGGCAGAGTAATCACCCCCAATGGGAGAGTTGAGAACTTTCTTAAAAGAACTCTATCATATTCATTTGGATGGGAAACAAAGAAAATAATGACACTTTTAAACCTGCTTCACAGTTGTGTAGGGGTTTATCTCCATGCACAAACTTCATGACTAAATTAGTGTGAGCTCTCTTTGGACAAAAGAAATAAGTTTGAATGTAAGATGGCTGTTATCTGAGTCACCAAACTCTCCATCTTCCCCAGAGTTGCTGCCAGCATCTTCCATGAGCCCTTGCTACATGGCAGAACCAGAACAGATACAAGGGAATGTAACGTAATGGCAGAACAATGTGTCCAGAAGTTATTTTTCAAAAGAATTTTCAACCCCTCCTCATCTCCTGTCTACTCTTCTACTACCATCTCTGCCTCCAAAGCACTCGGGGTGGTCTCTGTGGCTCAGATGGTAGAGAATCTGCCTGCAATGCCAGAGACCTAGGTTTGATCCCTGGGTCAGGAAGATCCCCTGGAGAAGGAAATGGCAACCCACTCCAGTATTCTTGTCTGGACAGAGGAGCCTGGTGGGCTACACTCTATGAGGTCACAAAGAGCTGGACACGTCTGAGTGACTAACACTTTCTTTCTGAGAAAGTTGCACTCTGAGGGATAGACAAATATGCCAAAATATTAGGATAAAAGAAACTACAAAATTCACCTAGACTCCTGGCTGAAATCAATCCATGGAAAAGAAAAAGGAACCTAACGCTAGTTTCATGACATGGAAACACTAGTTTCTATGACAAACTGCAGAAAGCTCTTAGAGAGATGGGAATACCAGATCATCTTACCTGTCTCCTGAGAAACCTGTATTCGGGTCAAGAAGCAAGAGTTAGAACCCTGTAGGAACAACTGATTAGTTCAAGATCGAGAAAGGAGTACGACAGGGCTGTCTGCTTTCTCCTGTTCGTTTAACCTATACCCTGAGCACATCATGAGAAATGCCAGGCTGGATGAGTTACAAGCTGGAATCTATGGTGGGAAAAATATGAACAACCTCAGATATGTGGATGATCCCATTCTAATGGCAGCAAGTGAAGAGGAACTAAAGAGCCTCTTGATGAGGCTGCAGGAGTAGAGTGAAAGAGCCAGCTTAAGACTAAATATTAAAAAAACTAAGATCATGGCATCCAGCCCCGTTACTGCATGTCAAATAGAAAAGGAAAAGGTGGAAGTTGTGACAGATTTCCTCTTCTTGGGCTCCAAAATTGCTGCGGAAGGTGGCTGCAGCCACAAAATCAGAAGACAATTGCTTCTTGGCAGGAAAGCGATGACAAACCTAGACAGGTGTTGAAAGGCAGAGACATTACTCTCACAACAAAGGTCCTATGTATAGTCAAGGCTATGGTCTTCCCAGTGGTCACATATGGTTGTAAGAACTGGACCATAAAGAAGGCAGAACGCCAAAGAATTGATGCCTTTGAACTGTGGTGCTGGAGAGGACACCTGAAAGCCCCTTGTACAACAAGGAAACCAAACCAGTCAATCTTGAGGGAGATCAACCCTGAATATTCACTGGAAGGACTGAAGCTAAAGTTGCAACTCCAGTATTTTAGTCACCTGATGTGAACAGACGACTCATTGGAAAAGTCCCTGATGCTGTGAAAGATTGAGGGCAGAAGGAGAAGAGGGCATCAGAGGATGCGATGGCTGGACAGCATCACTGATGCAATGAACATGAACTTGGGCAAATTCTGGGAGATGGTGAGGAGATGGTGAGGCCTGGTCAGCTGCAGTCCATGGGGTCACAAAGTCGGACAGGACTGGGCGACAGAACAACAACAACAACACTAATTCTGGAATACTAACTACTGTTCAGCACTAACACTAGTTAGTACTGCGGTGTGAGAAGAATTGTGAGTCACCTAGTGTGGAATTTACAATAAAGCAACTTGGGAGAAATCCCTTTTATAACCGAGTATAACTACTGACATGAAAACTGTTCATACTTTTTTACTTCCTGCTTAAGTCACTTGCAGGAATGTCCCAAGAACTGGTTTCTATGAAGCCTTCTGACCCTTTCCAGATTGCCTTCTATCCCAGTCTGCACCTTCAAATTCCCTCCTATAACAAACTGGGTCCTCCTTGCTGTATCCCTATATCCTTACCCAGTGCCTGGCACACAGAAAGTACTTAACGCTATTAATTAGTAAAGAATGAAAGAAAGAAAACTTCAGTCACTCATCTGAAAAATATGTTAAAATAATTTTTCATTTTAAGAACTGATCATCTTAGGATAGAGGCCAATAGTGGGGGAATAAAACATTGCCATTTTCAAAATTTTTATACTTTTTCTCAGTATTAACTTCACAACAGAGTTTTATTTTTAAATCAAATGAATTAAAAAGCAATAAAAACCACACATAGAGAACAGACTTGTAGACATAGGGCAGGGCAGAGGAGAAAGTAACGGTGGGCCGAATTGAGAGAGCAGCACTGAAACATTTACATTACCATATGTAAAATTAGATTGCCAGTGGAAATTTGCTATATGATTCAGGGAGCTCAAATCTGGTTCTCTGTGACAACACAGAGGAGTGGGATGTGGTAGGAAAAGGTTCAAGACTGTGGGGGGCATACGTATCCCTATGGCTGATTCATGCTAATGTATGGTAGAAACCAACATAATATTGTAAAGCAATTATCCTCCAATTAAAAACAAATAAATTTTTATAAAAGAAAATAAAAATAAATAAATTTAAATTAAAAAAAATAAAAAGCAATAAAAGATAATATGAGATAATTATTATTATTAAAATAAAATACTAAAAGATAATAATTATGTATGTTTTGGCTTTTAAATGTTTGCCTTATACTATGAGGCCTCAGTTCAGTTCAATCACTCAGTCGAGTCCAACTCTTTGCAACTGCATAGATTGCAGCATATCAGGCTTCCCTGTCCTTCACCATCTTCCAGAGTTTGCTCAAACTCATGTCCATCGAGTCAGTGATGCTGTCCAACCATCTCATCCTCTGTCATTCCCTTCTCCTCCTGGCTTCAATCTTTCCCAAGATCAGGGTCTTTTCCAATGAGTCAGCTCTTTGAATCAGGTGGCCAAAATATTGGAGTTTCAGCTTCAGCATCAGTCCTTCCAATGAATATTCAGGATTGATTTCCTTTAGGATTGACTGGTTGGATCTCCTTGCAGTCCAAGGGACTGTCAAGAGTCTTCTCCAATACCACATTTCAAAAGCATCAGTTCTTTGGTGCTCAGCTTTCTTTATGGTCCAACTCTCATATCCATACATGACTACTGGAAAAACCATAGCTTTGACTAGACAGACCTTTGTTGGTAATGTCTCTGCTTTTTAATATGCTGTCTAGATTTGTCATAGCTTTTCTTCCAAGGAGCAAGTGTCTTTTAATTTCATGGCTGCAGTCACCATCAGCAGTGATTTCGGAGCCTAAGAAAATAAAGTCTGTCACTGTTTCCATTGTTTCCCCATCTATTTGCCATGAAGTGATGGAACCAGATGTCATGATCTTAGTTTCTTGAATGTTGAATTTTAAGCCAGCGTTTTCACTGTCCTCTTTCACTTTCATCAGCAAACTCTTTAGTTCCTCTTTGCTTTCTTTAAGGGTGGTGTCATCTGCATATCTGAGGTTATTGATATTTCTCCCCTCAATCTGGATTCCAGCTTGTACTTTATCCAGCCTGGCTTTTTGCATAATGTACTTGGCATATAAGCTAAAATAAGTAGGATGACAATATACAGCCTTGATGTATCCCTTTCCCAATTTGGAACCAGTCCGTTGTTCCATGTCTGGTTCTAACTGTTGCTTCTTGACCTGCATACAGATTTTTCAGGAGGCAGGTCAGGTGGTCTGATAGGCCCATCTCTTTAAGCATTTTCCACAGTGTGCTGTGATCCACAGTCAAAGCCTTTGGTATAGTCAATAAAAGAGAAGTAGATGTTTTTCTGGAATTCTCTTGCTTTTCCTATGATTCAACAGATGTTGGCAATTTGATCTCTGGTTCCTCTGCCTTTTCTAAATCTAGCTTAAACAGCTGCAAGTTCTCGGTTCATGTTCTGTTGAAGCCTGGCTTGGAGAATTTTGAGCATTACTTTGCCAGGTAGTTTGAACATTCTTTGGCATTGTCTTTCTTTGGGATTGGAATGAAAACTGACCTTTTCCAGTCCTGTGGCCACTGCTGAGTTTTCCAAATTTGCTAGCATATTGAGTGCAGCACTATCACAGCATCATCCTTTAGGATTCGAAATAGCTCAACTGGAATTCCATCACCTCCACTAGCTTTGTTCATAGTGATGCTTCCTAAGGCCTACTTGACTTCGCACTCCAGGATGTCTGGCTATTGGTGAGTGATCACACCATTGTGGTTATCTGGGTCATGAAGATCTTTTCTGTATAGTTCTTTTGTATATTCCTACCACCTTCTTAATATCTTCTGCTTCTGTTAGGTCCATACCATTTCTATCCTTTATCGAGCCCATCTTTGCATGAAATGTCCCCTTGTTATCTCTAATTTTCTTGAAGAGATCTCTGGTCTTTCCCATTCTGTTGTTTTCCTCTATTTTCTTCACACTGATCACTGAGGAAGGCTTTCTTATCTCTCCTTGATATTCTTTGGAACTCTGCATTCAGATGGGTATATCTTTCCTTTTCTCCTTTGCTTTTCGCTTCTCTTCTTTTCACAGCTATTTGTAAGGCCTCCTCAGACAACCATTTTGCCTTTTTGCATTTCTTTTTCTTGGGAATGGTTTTGATCACCACCTCCTGCACAATGTTATGAACCTCTGTCCATAGTTCTTCAGGCGCTCTGTCTATCAAATCGAATCCCTTGAATCTATTTGTCACTTCCACTGTATAATCATTTGGGTCACACCTGAATGGTCTAGTGATTTTCCCTGCTGCTGCTGCTGCTGCTGGTGCTGCTAAGTCGCTTCAGTCGTGTCCGATTCTGTGCGACCCCATAGATGGCAGCCCACCAGTTTTCCCTGTCCCTGGGATTCTCCAGGCAAGAACACTGGAGTGGGTTGCCATTTCCTTCTCCAACGCAAGAAAGTAAAAAGTCAAAGTGAAGTCGCTCAGTTGTGTCCGACTCTTAGCAACCCCATGGACTGCAGCCTACCAGACTCCTCCGTCCATGGATTTTCCAGGCAACAGCACTGGAGTGGCGTGAGTGGTTTTCCCTACTTTCTTCAATTTAAGTCTGAATTTTGCAATAAGGAGTTCATGATCTGAGTCACTGTCAGTTCCAAGTCTTGTTTTTGCTGACTGTATAGAGCTTCTCCATCTTCTGCTGCAAATTGACCATCTGGTGATCCCAGAATTGGGTTCTGGGACTTTCCTGTGGTACAATGAACAAAAATCTTCCTGCCAATGCAGGGGACACGGGTTCAATCCCTGGTCTGGGAAGATTCCACATGTTGCAGAGCAGTTAAGCCCTTGTGACACAACTAATGAGCCCACTGCTACTGAAGCCCTTGAGCCTGGAGCCTGTACTCCATAACAAGGGAGGCCACCGCAATGAGAAGCCCACGAACCACAAAAAGGAGTGACTCCTCCACTTGCGGCAACTAGAGAAAGCCCACAGGCAGCAACAAACACCCAGCACAGCCAAAAAATAAATTAATTAAAAAAAAAAAAATTGGGTTCCAGAGTAGCCCAATAGTTTGTAATAATTGGGTTGCAGGTTTTTCCTAGAAAAATTTTATATATCAGGCTTGCTCTTCAATGCCTTTAATGCTTTCTATTACTCTTACTAAAGTCCCAACCCCTTACCATGGTATTCAAGGTCAATAAAACTCTCTAGCCTCACCTCATACCATCCAACAAGCCCCCAACTGCTAGGTCACTGTGCTGAAGACACGTGAAAGTGCAAGTTGCTCAGTCCTGTCTGCCTCTTTGTGACTCCATGGACTATACAGTCCATGGCATTCTCCAGGCCAGAATACTGGAGTGGGTAGCCGTTCCCTTCTCCAGCAGATCTTCCCAACCCATGAGAGTCTTGGATTGCAGGCAGATTCTTTACCACCTGAGCTATGAGGGAAACCAGGCAGAAGACACGTGGAACAGAACAACACTGGGCTCTGCGCTTCCTTTTCCACTTGACGAAATGTTCTTTCTAGCTCTGTTCAGGACTCTGGCTCTTTATCATCCTTCAAGTGTCCATTTACACACCTCCTCCTTAGAAGGGCTTTCCCTGACCACTCAATATGAAGTAGCTCTCCTAAGACCTCCTCAGCCTCTTGCAGTTCTCTCATCACATCATCCTCTTTACCTCCTTTGTAGCACTTACCATAATCAATAATTATCACCTGACTGCAAGCTCTGAGCTATCACCAGTGTATTTCTGGCAGCTAATATTGTGCCTGGTCACATAGATGATACTTGGTGTTGTCAAATTAATTATTGAATGCATGAGTGAATAATTAAGCTAATAGTATACGTTGCCCTTCTCTTTTGTTTATTCTTAAGTGTCAATACCATGCAACATACTAACTTGGAGCAATTTAATACAATAGTATTTTTGAGAAATTTTAATAATAAAGAAGAATAGTAAGAGGCAGATGTTAACAAACATTTCAAGACATGTTCTAAAATAAGTCTGTCTTTAAGAAAGATCACTGGTGTTGGACAGATTCCCTAGAATTTTTTCTTCCTGCTTTTTCTGTTTGTTTGTTTTTTTCTCTCTCCCCTCCCCCTACTCTCTCTCTTCCCACCCCATACTCTCTCCCTCCCTCCTCACCCCCAACCCCCCACCTCCCCATTTATAAGTTATATATGACACTCAGCCCCTAGTTCTTCACCTAAAAGCCTTTCCCTAACTCTTCCTCAACTATGTGAGTTGATGTGCAACATGAATCATGAAAGAGTTGGTGTACAGTTACACAGTCACCTGAAAGTCAGTCTTTCAGGGATCACAATGGCAAAGAAATCTAGAGTACAAAGCATCAATTTTATATTTGGAAGAAGCACGTTAGAGAAGAAAGACATTAGAGTCAAGAGACAGGGATTCTAGACATTTTGCCACTACGGAAATGATACAAAGTCCATCACTACTCTGTGGCCCAATTTTCTCAACTATAAAATTGAAATAATGTCTCCCATCTTGTCTCATTTCACAGGTAGGAAAGGACACATCAAGATGCCTGTGTGAAAGCACTCTGCAAAATACTATATAAAAATGAAAGATACTATTATATTAAAAAAAGAAGGAGAATTTTCTAGTTTTAGAAAAGGAAGGATAAACAACAATCATATCTGGGAAGCAATGGGTACAGTGGCAATATTTTCAAAACTAAAACCAGGATATATCTTTTGGCTCATGATCTGACACATGGTCTGACCACATGACAGAATATTTGAAATCAAAATGTCCTGAAAAACCCAGGACATGTGGTTGCCATGGCAATGAGGAGCCATAGGGAGGCTATGGGCAATGAAAAGACAGGGTCGAATTGGCAAGCATGGAAAACTATTTTGCCAGTGAGGTACAGGACAGCTTGAAATCAATAGATTTGGAAGACTGAAAAGGCAAGAAGAAAGAAATTTTACTAATCTGAGTGTGAGGTCTAAGTAGCAATCCTGAGTCATCCTCATTCTGGAAAATTTCCCCACTGGGGGAAATTCAGGGTAATCTCTGGTTCACATGAATATGGAGCAGGAAGAGGTGTTTCAGATAAGACTTCTGTTGGAGTGGACAGAGCCCCCAAGGTGATCCCATGTCTACTTTCAATATCCCAAGGGCACTTCTCAACTGAGATTTATCATGTGGTAGCCCAGTTCCCCAGAGAAGGCGATGGCACCCCACTCCAGTACTCTTGCCTGGCAAATCCCATGTACGGAGGAGCCTGGTAGGCTGTAGTCCATGGGGTCGCGAAGAGTCAGACACAACTGAGTGACTTCCTTTCACTTTTCACTTTCATGCATTGGAGAAGGAAATGGCAACCCACTCCAGTGTTCTTGCCTGGAGAATCCCAGGGACGCGGGAGCCTGGTGGGCTGCCGCCTATGGGGTCACACAGAGTCGGACACGACTGAAGTGACTTAGCAGCACCAGCAGCCCAGTTCCCCAGAAGTACTGCCCTATAAACCCAAATCTGTTTCCATCTGGATAGAAAGTTCAGGGAGTCCTCATCTCTCAGAATTCTGCTCTTCATGGACTGCATTCTGCCTCCATCCTTCTCCAGGCAAAATCAAAGCAATCCTTGCTGTGCAATTGCTTAGGAAATACAGCTTTTGATTTACATAGCCCCGGCATCACATGAATTCTACTAATGATTTTTAGCACAGAAAATCGGGGTGGGGGGGGTGGTTGTTGCTGTTTTTTTATGGCCAGTAAAAGGAAGGTACAGAAAAATCTCTAGAAGAGGTTAATGACTGGACTCAGAAGAGAAGGGTTATCAAAAGTACAATCTCTTTTAGAAATTTGCAGATTCTATTTAAAATTAATAAATTCCATATTTCTAAGACAAACATTGTTTCCTGGGGCAGATTTTCCCCCATTTAGCTCTTTTATTCCTTCCCAGTCCTTGAAGACCATAAGACCTTCAAATTCCATCCAGTGCCTATCACATGCTACTAAGTTGGCATGTTTGCAAATTGCATGCAGTGAGAGCCTTCCATACCAACAGCCCTGTCTCAGATTCTCCAGCATCGCAGCCAAACTAGTATTGCCTGCGCATTTTCTTCATCTTTTCATTGAGTTCAGTGTGGCAGCAGCACATTCCTGAGCACAGGCTCCAGTCGGCATGGTAACTAGTTAGAAACCGCAAGCTGCCTTCTTGCAGAATCCCGTTTCTTTCTGGGAGTGCTTTTTTTTGGGGGGGGGGGAGGGGTGGAAGGAGGGGATGGTGTTGGAGGAAATAGTGAAAAGAAGGTGGAAAAAGAATTGATTGGGTTGGGCTGGGGGAGGGGGGATGGGCAGAAGAATGACTTAAACTCGCTTTTTAAAAGAGTTATCTGGTCCACCCATGGTGTTGGTGCTAAATTGCCTAGGCAGGAAAAAAAAAGGCCTAATTGGGGTGGGGAGGCAGTGACAAAGCAAAGCTTGTTCAAGCCTCGGAATCTGCACTGTTGATAGTGCAGGTACCTCAGGGCAGTTGGGAGTGATTGCTGTGTTGACTTTGTCTAATTGTAGGGGAGGAGTTATGTGAGCGCTGACAGGCAGTGTTACACCCAGTGGGGTGGGGGACCAAAACTGGCATAACCACGCAGGGCTAAATAAACTGACTGACAAAGCTCTTGGCATATTATTAAAAATCTGGCAAAATGTTCATCTCTTGACAAAAATGTAGAGACTAGTAATGCATAACTTTATCCCATGTTGGATTTTAAAATGGCTAATGCCAAGTTGTCTGTCAAAATTAATAGGGCATTGCTTCTTCTTATAGAACAAAAAAAAAAATTCTCATACATTTTATTCATTTATTCATTGCTAAAAAATCATGTATCTGCTAAAAATTTCATTTAGGAAAAAGGTTTGGAGGTGGTTAACCTTCATTTTAAAGTGAATTAAAAGCTACTTTTTTTTCATGTTTGTTACAATAAAAACCATACCTTCATTAAATTGTAAAGCATTTTGTGCTTAGAATAAATTGAAAGTCTTCACTCAAGCTTACATTAAGAGAGTCATTAGAACTCCAATTATTGATTATATCTTTACATGAGTTTGAGTTTGGAACTTATTTTAAAAAAACTTCCTTTACATCAAGAAAAATGTTAAATGGTTAATTGACTGTTGAGTAGATACTCTGCATCTTCATAGGAATTAATCAGTGTATTGATTTTTTAACTCTTCTACTTTGCTATTTCATGTGTTAATTGAACTGTTTCTCTTTCTTTGCTTTCCACAAAGGTTTATCCCTGCTTTTCTATAAAAACTACTTTTTCTAGTAAGTTTTATACGCATAGGTTAACTTTTTGTTCTAGAATCTAAGTATATTTTGTAAGTAGTCAGACCTCAAAAAGGAAGTGTAAATAGTACTCTACCTTGTCATATGCATATGGTGCCTGTGGGGAGCTATTTCTTTTCTTATTTTTCACATTCTAAAGCTTTGTAATTAAATGGAAATGAAGAAAGATTCCCCAACATATAAAAAAAACCTTTTATAATGTATTTTAATTCTTTAGTTTGCTTTATTGAACAGTAATTTTTTTTGTTTATGCTTAAAATTTTTGTTAACTTAAAAAAAAAATTCCCAAATGGCATCTCTCTCAAAAATCTCACATTTTTGCTAATTCTGATATTTTTTAGGCCTTCAAATAAACTAGAAAGTCAGTGTGGCTAGTGGGAAGACTTTGCTCTAAAGCACTAATAAATAATTTGATTTGGTGGTTTTTCTTTTCTTTTATTTCTTAAAGCAGCTCTCTACAGCAGAGTCTATAAGCTCTGTCTGAAAAATAAGATATTTGAAGCATAAACACGGATGTGCTTCCAGGTAGAAGGGAAACATACAAATGTTCCTTAACTGCTGAAGGAACAAACATGTAAATAAGAGATGGACTGAATTCCTACTGTTCATGTTTGCTCACTGCGAACATTTGGTTCACTTGGCTTGGCCCATTATTTCAGCTGGGAAAGTCACTATATGAATTAATAGCAGATTTCCCAGCTGAAAATAAATGTTTACCAGTTTAGGGGGCTGGGGTTTTTGGCAAAGACCTGGCTTTTTGTCTGACTGGCTCCCTTTTTGGCGTGCACATCCCTGAGGTGTGTAATTAAAGTAAGGGAATTTGCACATAGTGCTTTAGGGCTTTAATGAATAGAAAACACAGGATATTTCAGCAATTTGGTACCTAATGTCAGAGTGTGCATTTCCTGTGTGAGGTATCACAATAATAGGGCTCTGTGATAATAAAAGAGCCTGCAATGCCATGCAAAGAAAAATGGGAGTGACAGCCTTCGTTCCTAAATTCCAACACAATATACATAAAAAAGAGCAATTTACATTTAAAACAGAAGGACTTTGAACTTGAACATACTCTCAGCATTAAGGGCTATTAAATCAGCCCCACTTTGCTGAATATTGAAATTCCCTTTAGGACAAAGATCTTGGCTGTTGATATCAGGTTACACTACAAAATTGAATACACAATATTAAATGGTTTTAATCACAAACATTCTTGCCTTGCTGTTGAAATTTTTGAGCAGCTCACAATTTGAAAAAAACTATTTTTAAACCTCAGGAACTGTGCGCGAAAGCTAGATAGAACAAATTAACATTGATTGAGCACCTGTTTTATGCCAGCTACTTTTACGTGACATCAAATTTAATATTTTACAAAAATACCGTGCAAAAAGAAAAAAAAAAAGCATTAGATTTCTTTTTTGTCAGAAGAATTACAAAGTTCAAACACATTAGCCAACTTGCCCAAGAAGCCATTGCTAATAATCTGTAGCACCAGGATACGAAAGAGGACACTGCCCAGCACAGAGGGATCGCTCAGGACCTACTGTCTTCATTATTTTCAGGATCCAAAACCCAAGCTCTTTCACCGTATTTTACTATTATTATTTTTAAGTCTCTTCTATAAAATGTCTAAGAGAGATGAAAACCTTGTTCCCACCTTATCCCCAGTCCCTGATCATTCTTGTGAATAAGGTTTACATCCAATTTTTTTAAAAAAGGCCACAAAACCTCTTGCTCCATCCTCTCCCTAACAGTGCAGAAGCAGCAGGCTTTTGCTTCCTGGGTCATGGGGAGGGTATCTCAGTCTGAGGACAGGTGGTACTTTTAACCACAGAACAAGTGCATCCATGACAAGGAACAAGTCCCCAACAGAAGCATGGAAATAGGGGGTACTTTCATCACAGCCAGAGGCCAGAATAGGGTGCTCACATCTCCACAGGATAGGGGAACCCAGATTTTACCTTGCTGGGCCTCAGTTCTAACCTCTAGAAAATGAAAAGATGTCTCTGGATGATCCAGAAAGACCCATTTTTTATTTAAAAGTGGAAACTACCAAGTAACCCTTGGCTGCGACCAGAGGGCAGGGTACAGGAAACTGATATAACCCATAAACAGGAGAATCCCCAAAGAATAAGCCTCTCGTGGTCACTATACAAAGACATCTGCCAGCATTTTTATAGCCATATTTCCTAGTGAAATGATTATCAGTTTCCGACCAGTTATCTCCTACAATGACATATCTTTATATTATTCATAAATTAAATTATAAGGTAGAACATTATCTTTAAAAGGTTTTTCCTCCTGCCTTGTCATCTTATCCTGGCCTCTCTCTGGGCTTCCTCTCATCCTCCAGAAACCCTGAAGACAGACTGACAGACCACACACCTGGGATGGGGCACCATTCTGATTCCTGGTAAAGAAGGAAAATGCACAGGTGGGGGCGAGAGTATGTGCCACTTGGGAGTCTCTACACCTCCTACATCCCAGGAATACAAAACTCAAGCGATGGACTTCCCTGGTGGTCCAGCGGTTAAGAACCTGCCTTCCACGTGGGGATGTAGGTTCGATCCCTGGTCTGGAAACTAAGAGCCAGCATGCTGTGGGACAACTAAGACTCAATGCAGCCAAGTAAATGAAAGGAAAACTCAGCTGATTAGAGACTCTGAGACCTGCTATCTCACATCAGTCATCTTCCTCCTCAATGAAGAACCTACACTCTGTCTCTCTTCTCTCTTGTCAACAACCACCCATGCTGGTAGGCAATAACTGCTCCGACAGAGAAGCCCCATCCCCACAAAAAAACTGAAGATGTTGGTATCTCCATTGTCATTTAGAGAAATGTGAACATCAAGAGTTTGAGAGACTTTTTAGGGTCAAGGTCAGAAACACCATTTAGGGCACAGATTTTTTTTACTCCGCTGGGACTTAGAATCTACTGATCCTACCACCTTGTCACTGCCCTCACCCTCTTGTGTCCTCATTTCCTCTTCCTTATCCCGTGTAAGTTCCATGCTCCATCATCATTACTATGCTCTTGCAAGCACCCTTATCCTCCTTGCTCCTGTCTCACTGGTAAATTTTCACCCCTATTAAACTTTCTGCCTACTCAGGTCCAGCATCCCTGCAACAAAAAGTACTAGAGAAGAAAACACAACCATGCTGGCCAAAGTCATTCTAAATACCTGGTCATCGTAACCTCCTGTGGACCAATAAATGCTGCCCAGCTATCATTCTACCCTAGACTGTTCCCTCTCCCATTCTCAACAGCTCCTGAATCCCTCTCCTCAATCCTCCACAACCAGCTCCTCATCATCATTCACTTACTTCCTTTTTCACCAAGAAATGAAAACATTCAGAAAAGTTTACATGTTCAACCACCACATCTCCCTACCAGCACCAGAGCCGGTATATCCTGCCTTTCTTCCTGTGGCTCTGGATAGAGTACTGGGGCTCCCAGACAAGGCTAGTCCCCACACTCATGCACTAGATCCCATCCCCGTTAATGACACAAGGATACTTCTCTAGCAATTCTCCCCCTCTCTTCTGCATCAAAAGTTTCTCTCCCTTTTTCAAGACCATCACCACACATAGAAACATGTTCTTGTTTCTTTCATTAAAAATAAATACAAAAATCTTTTGACAGCACATCTCCATCCAACTGCTGCTCCATTTTCTTTGCACCTCCTGACAATAAAACTCCTCAGAGTTGTTTGTGCTCACTGGTAATTTCTCTCCTCCCATCTTCTCCTGAGCCCAGTTCAATCATCAACCTACCCCACCTCCCAACCCTGCAAAGATCAAAACTGCTCCTGTTAAGGTCACTAAGGAACTCCGCAGTGTCCATCAGTCAATTCTCTGGCCTCAGCTTACTGGTACTTTAAATGTCTGATGCAGCTGAGCACATTCTCCTGATTGAAACACTTTTAACTTGCCTTCCACGACCCAATGCTCTACTGAGTTCTTTGTCAGTCTCCTCTGCTGGTGCCTCTCCATGCCCTCTCTCTAAGTGTTGGAGTGCCTCAGGGTTTAGGATTCTGACCTCTTCTTTTCTTAACTACACTCTATTCCTACAGGAGCTCATCAGTTACACGGCATTAAATAACATCTCTATGTGGTTGTCCAGATTTATATCTTCTGTCTGAGTGGCTCTTACCCTTGGCCCTTATTGTGAAACCAAGATCCAGGTTCCCTCTTGCTCCCCAGTTATGTTAAGTGGGTTTAAGGCCTGAGACCCTACATTGTTCTTGTTGGTTCCCATGGAAGGGCTCTGAACCTGATACTCCCTGACAGATGGTCCTGCCTGCCTGCCTAGGTATCTGAATGTCTTGGAAGGAAGAGGAGGAAGAGGAGGAGGAGGAATCATGCTGTTGTACACAGCCCAGTACTGTTGAATGTTGTGGGATGTCAACTGACACCCTTGAGGAAAAGGCAGCAGGCTCCATCCTTGCAGCCAAAGTCATGACTGACAAACTTACTGTGGTCTAGACAAAGTTAGCCCTTAGTATTGCAAATCAGAAATTTTATATTTTCAGAAAGTAAATTAATCTTTCTAGGGCAAGCTACCTAACCTCTCTGACGTATCAAACCAGGGTAACATTTTATTAATTTACACTGGGAGATAACAGTTGTAAGAACTAGAATACTTAAAATCACATGAGCACCATATTCTCTCTCCACCATCAAGAATTTTGAAAAGCCTAATCATGTTCAAAATTCAGCATATTATTTTACAGTAAGAAATGGCTATCTTGGTGAACAAAATTCTTGAAGTTCATATGATTTGTGCATTCCCTGTATCTCTTATTTTTAATATAGTATCTTTAACTATAACCTTATAAACCTAATTTTTAATTTTTGGGGGGTTGCATGGCGAGGCACGTGGCATCTTAGTCCCCAACCAGGGATCAAATAGCACCCCCTGCATTGGAAGCATGGAGGCTTAACCACTGGACCACAAGGAAAGTCCTGATTCCCTCTTTCTCTGTGGACTTACATAGGAAGCAAAAGCATCACAAATTTTACAAAAATGGTAGCTAATCACATTGCAACCAGACTGATTTTTTTCAAAGCACGCATTTGACCAGGTCACTCCTCTAAAACTGGATACTGTTCTTAGGAGAAGACAAAATCCTCAACCACTAGCCCTGCATGGTCTGACTGCTTCAGACCTGGTCCTCAGTATAAGGACTGGTTAGGAGTGTGGGTTCTGCACTCACACCTCCATGGTTCAAATATATCGCTTAGTTATATTATACCATAGTGACTTAGTTATATTACACCAGTTTCCCCTTAGTTAAAACAGGAATAAAGATAATGTTTATTTCATAGCATTGTGATGAAAATTAGAAGAAAAACTGCTTTCAACAGTGTCTGGCACTTCTAAGCACTCAACAATGTTGTTTATTGTTCAGGCACTTGGTTGTGTTTGACTCTTTGTGACCCCATGGACTGCAGCACGCCAGGCTTCCCTGTCCATCACCAACTCCCAGAGCTTACTCAAACTCATGTCCATCAAGTTGGTGATGCCATCCAACCATCTCTTCTTCTGTCATCCCCTTCTCCTCCTGCCTTCAGTCTTTGCCAGCATCAGGGTCTTATCCAATGAGTCAGTTCTTCCCATCAGGTGGCCAAAGTATTGGAGCTTCAGCTTCAGCATCAGTCCTTCTAATGAATATTCAGGACTGATTTCAATAAATATTATCTATTATCTAAAACCATTCCCAGTTCCAGCCACACTGGCCTTCCCTCCATCCTTCAAACAAGCTGCAAACCAAAATCCTTCCAGCCTGGAGCCCAGAGCAAATGCTGCCACTGTTTGAAGTCCTGTCTTTACTACCTCCTTCCACTGTTTACTTACTACTTTGTCTCTCCCAACCCACAGCTACTTCCTCAGGGACGGAGAGTCCTCAGTGTTCAGTTTCCTTTCTTCAGTTCAGTTCAGTTGCTCAGTCGTGTTTGACTCTTTGCAACCCCATGGACTGCAGCATGCCAGGATTCCCTGTCCATCACCAACTCCCAGAGCTTACTCAAACTCATGTCCATCAAGTCGGTGAAGCCATCCAACCATCTCATCTTCTGTCATCCCCTTCTCTTCCTGCCTTCAATCTTTCCCAGAATCAGGGTCTTATCCAATGAGTAAGTTCTTCGCATCTGGTGGCCAAAGTATTGCAGTTTCAGCTTTAGCATCAGTCCTTCCAATGAATATTCAGGACTGATTTCCTTTAGGATGGACTGGTTGGATCTTCTTGAAGTCAAAGTGACTCTCAAGAGTCTTCTCCAACACCACAGTTCAAAAGCATCAATTCTTCGGCACTCAGCTTTCTTTACAGTCCAAATCTCACATCCATACATGATTACTGGAAAAACCACAGTTTTGACTAGACAGACCTTTGTTGGCAAAGTAATCTCTCTGCTTTTTAATATGCTGTCTAGTTTCATCATCACAACTTTTCTTCCAAGGAGGAAGCATCTTTTAATTTCATGACTGCAGTCACCATCTGCAGTGATTTTGGAGCCCCCCAAAATAAAGTCTGTCACTGTTTCCATTGTTTCCCCATAATGTTTCCAATGTTTCCCCATTGTTTCTCTCTTTCCAGATTGTACCTGTTTTGAGAGTTAGTTTCCATACTCAGCACTTTCTCCCAAAACTTGGCATCTACCTGACACATTATAGGCACTCCATACCGACTTGTCTGAGTACCTGTTGAGCTCATGCTTACCCCAGCCTGAGAAGGCTTTGGAGGGCCAGCCGGGTCTTTCAGGGGCAAAGCTCCTGTGGGCGCTGCTAACTTTTGCCTCAGGGGCTCTCTTTTTACCACCTCCCAAGGCTGACCAACCCCCTTCTGATTAACACATTCTTTCTTTGCATGTGTTAATGCCTTTGCTCAAGTTTCTTAGGGTCCTTCTAGGGCATAAGAAAACTTTGCATATCTATGCTCTATTTTAGTTTGCTCTCAGGGGGGCATTTTATTTCCCTCCTTTCCAAGTTCTGGCAAGGGTGGGTTTCCAGAGGGTTCAGTCACTTCAGTTCAGTCGCTCAGTCGTACTCGACTCTTTGCAACCCCATGAATCACAGCACGCCAGGCCTCCCTGTCCATCACCAACTCCTGGAGCTCACTCAGACTCACGTCCATCGAGTCAGTGATGCCATCCAGCCATCTCATCCTGTCGACCCCTTCTCCTCCTGCCCCCAATCCCTCCCAGCATTAGGGTCTTTTCCAGTGAGTCAACTCTGCATGAGGTGGCCAAAGTACTGGAGTTTCAGCTTCAGCATCAGTCCTTCCAATGAACACTCAGTACTGATCTCCTTTAGAATGGACTGGTTGGATTTCCTTGCAGTCCAAGGGACTCTCAAGAGTCTTCTCCAACACCACAGTTCAAAAGCATCAATTCTTCGGCGCTCAGCTTTCTTCACAGTCCAACTCTCACATCCATACATGACCACTGGAAAAGCCATAGCCTTGACTAGACGGACCTTTGTTGGCAAAGTAATGTCTCTGCTTTTGAATATGCTATATAGGTTGGTCATAATTTTCCTTCCAAGGAGTAAGCATCTTTTAATTTCATGGCTGCAATCACCATCTGCAGTGATTTTGGAGCCCCAAAAAATAGTCTGACACTGTTTTCCCTGTTTCCCCACCTATTTCCCATTAAGTGATGAGACCAGACACCATGATCTTAGTTTTCTGATGATTGAGCTTTAAGCCAACTTTTTCACTCTCCTCTCTCACTTTCATCAAGAGGCTCTTTAGTTCCTCTTCACTTTCTGCCATAAGGATGGTGTCATCTGCATATCTGAGGTTATTGATATTTCTCCCAGCAACCTTGATTCCAGCTTGTGCTTCTTCCAGCCCAGCGTTTCTCATGATGTACTCTGCATAGAAATTAAATAAGCAGGGTGACAATATCCAGCCTTGATATACTCCTTTTCCTATTTGGAACCAGTCTGTTGTTCCATGTCCAGTTCTAACTGTTGCTTCCTGACCTGCATATAGGTTGCTCAAGAGGCAGGTGAGATGGTCTGGTATTCCCATCTCTTTCAGAATTTTCCACAGTTTCTTGTGATCCATACAGTCAAAGGCTTTGGCATAGTCAATAAAGCAGAAATAGATGTTTTTCTGGAACTCTCTTGCTTTTTCAATGATCCCGCGAATGTTGGCAATTTTATCTCTGGTTCCTCTGCCTTTTCTAAAACCAGCTTGAACATCTGGAATTCCACAGTTCACGTATTGCTGAAGCCTGGCTTGGAGAATTTTGAGCATTACTTTACTAGCATGTGAGATGAGTGCAACTGTGCGGTAGTTTGAGCATTCTTGGCATTGCCTTTCTTTGGGATTGGAAGGAAAATTGACCTTTTCCAGTCCTGTGGCCACTGCTGAGTTTTCCAAATTTGCTGGCATATTGAGTGCAGCACTTTCACAGCTTCATCTTTCAGGATTTGAAATACCTCAACTGGAATTCCATCACCTCCACTAGCTTTGTTCGTAGTGATGCTTTCTAAGGCCCACTTGACGTCACATTCCAGGATGTTTTGCTCTACATGAGTGATCACACCATCGTGATTATCCAGAGAGTTATCTCTTTGCATCTCTCTGTTAGAGACAACACACCTGGACAGGATTCTGTCTACCAATGGGGACGCCCTGGTGGTTTGTATTAGATAGGACTGTCTGTTCACCTTCCCAGCACGAGCATTGAACGTCTCCTAAAGCCTGAGATAGATCGACCCTGCCCCCCATGAACCTCTCTCAGTCTATTCACCTTCCTGGCAGGGTTCTTAGATAGAGACCAGCAGATATGCTCTATGGGGGATACAGGAGGTAGCTATACAACTCCACTTAATTAATGGAGGTAGGTGTCAAGCATGTTTTTCGAGAAATGAAGAATACAGCACGGCTCTGGGGATTAATTATTCTGTCCTAAATGGAAATACTAAAATTGACCCAAGGATGAGGGTAATAAACACAAAGTTATTCTTACCACCATATATTTGCACTGTACAATGAGACAGATGCTAATCCTCAACTGAGGGCTAGGCCAAAAACTACCAGTGTAAAGAGTCCATCCAGTCCTTGTAAAGCCTCCGTCTAAAAGACTCAATTATATGTTAGCCAAAACAATTGGTTTACAATACATTCCTGAAAACCTAGACTTTGAAAAGCATGGCTCTGGTCTTTCACACTATTTCCACGATGTTGAGATCTCGCTTAGGCTGGATGATGTATATGAAAATGTACAGAGATGTATATGAAAATGGTATTAGAAAAGGACCTGTCCAATCCAATGCAGGAATTTAGTGAAAGGTAAGAAAGAACACAAAACTCAGGTCGGAGAAAGCCTCTCCCTGGGATATTTCTCGTCCTTTATTTTTACCCCCAATCCAAGACTTGTGGTTAATTCAGATAAGCACTTGACCTTTGTGGGTGCTTATCCAAAGTCAACCTTCCTGTGTCTGAGGGTCACCTGTAACTCATTAATCTCAGCCTATTATTGTTTTGCAGGAATGTCTGTTCCATTTAAGATATAAAACTCCTATACAGATAACATGGTAGGTTAATGCACTCACCTTTCATTCCCTGATTGCTGGGTTCACACTGAACTCAATTCTGTTATGAGTAAGGATTACGTTTTGATATGTTCCCTGTCCCCAGGAGCCATTTGTCTATACGTCTTCACATGCTAAAAGGATGTTGCAGGCATCAGCATACTCTTTGGGGCCCTATAAAGGAGATTCCAGGGAACAGAATGGCCCAGAGGTTACTGGGTCAGGACTGGAGAGGAAGGAACTATTTAGGGATCTTGCTGAGTGCATGCTTCTGAGGGTGCTATCAGTCTTTTCCACTCTAAACTCTTAAGATGAAAACAAGGCCATTATCACTTTTCAAAAAATAATAAATTGCTTTATATAGAATCTAGTACTTTTATGCTGTACTTCTTTCCCTTCAGCAAGAAAAGTGCTAGCAGGCAACCAGGAAAAAGGCACAAACTCTTTTCAGTTTTTTGAACATCATACGTTTCAAGCATCCTCTTGTTTATGATTTAACTTAATTCCCTCTACCATTAGGAAATGCCCACCACCTGTACAAAAATCTGAGATGAGAATCTAGAGGAAAATAACAACCAGGGGTTCCACTATCTCTAAGGTAGTATAGCATGGTGGATGGTGTGTTGGTTCTGGAGTCAGACTGCCAAGCTTAATCTCTCCCAGCCTCAATTTCCTAGCTGTAAAATGGAAATAATTAGAGCATCTACCACAGAGTTATTGAAGGAATCAAATAAGATAATGATGCATAAGGCACTGAGAATAGCATCTAACATATATCAGGGGCTCAGGAAGTGAGAGCTGTTATTGGAACTTAATTGCTCTGTTTTATGCTACAGAAACTGAAGGGATTTCTTTCTTTCTTTTTTAATCTGTGGCTTCCTTTTCAACCACCTGACAGGTAACTAAATCCCAAATGAATGCTTCTCATTTTTTTCTATCTTGCAAGGCCACTCCAGTCTTCGCCTCCCCTCCTCCATGCCCCTTGAATCCCAACCAGTTAAAGTACAAGGGAGTGGCCAAGGAGTGGAGATGCTGCATCCCAAACCGCCTGGCTTAATTAATTTTGGCCAGTTCTTGCTGCTGGCCACGTTGCCACCGCCTCAATTACCCTCAGTCCTAACAACAGAAAGTGGTGCACAAAGGCTTTCACTTTGTAGTGAGAGAAGGAAAAATGTACTGTCGATACATATTACTCGTCAATGTAAGTGCTTTCAGGAGCCCTTCACTGTTTCTTTTCATGTTCTTTGAGCCTAAGAACCATTTAGAGAAGCCCCGCTGTTCCAGCACCCTAAGGACATGTAAGAGGATGTGCACGGGCAGCTGAGAAACGGAGCTTCTATTTATGTGGAGCAAGGCAGGCCTAGATCTTCGATTCACAATAAGCAGAATATCTTAATCACAAGCATTCTGAAGTCATGCCGGGTGGAGTGCTTAGTGTTTGTTCGCTAGCTTTTCTTCTTTTTAAAAAATACAACTTGGGAAAGACTCTGACAGGTGGGCTGTTATTTTAGGATCCACTATGATCTTCCCATTGGGAGGCTGGGAAAGAGTTGGCACCTAAATATTCCTCCAAATCCCCACACCAGGAGTGGTCTTCCCTGGTGGCTCAGCAGTAAAGAATCCACCTGTTAATACAAGAGATGCGATTCAATCCTTGGGTCAGGAAGATCCCCAGGAAATGGCAACCCATGGCAGTATTCTTACCTGGGAAATCCCATGGAGAGAGGAGCCTGGTGGGCTACATTCCATGGAATCTCAAAGAGTTGGACACGACTGAGTGATCAAACAACAACAAGGAGTGGTCTAGAATTTCCAGAAAGGACAGGGGCAAGGATGGCAACCTTTTGGAAAAGGGAGCTAGTGGGCTTCCCTTGAAATGAAGTTTGCATAGTAAACAGGCTGTTGTCTGGAGTCATGTTGACTGGGGCTGGGTCTGTAAGGCTGACCCAGATTTGGAAGGGCTCTTCATTTTATATGTGAACAATCATGGTTCTCAACGCATCCCCCATGCTTTTAGCAGCCTTTACTACCTGTTCTAAGGAAATGTCTTTGCCAGAGATAACATGCTATAGCAAAGTTGTTGGTAGTGTAGCAGGTAAGGGTTTTATCTGCTTAGAAAGAAGCCTGGCACAAGAGGTGCTCAAAAACATTTGTTGAATGAATTTATGATTTTATGGAAGCTACGAAAGGCTTTTCTGGTGGCTCAGACAGTAAAGAATCCGCCTGCAATGTGGAGACCGGTGTTTGATCCCAGGTCAGGAAAGAAATTTGATCCCTAGAGAAGGGAATGGCAATCTGCTCCATTGTTCTTGCCTGTAGAATCCCATGGACAGAGGAGCCTGGCAGGCTGCAGTCCATAGGGTCGCAAAGAATCAGACATGACTGAGCAACTAACACTAACACTAAAGTAAAAGCCCTGGAAAAGAAATCACCAACAGAATAACTGGTTTCTCAAGTGAAAACCATGCATCCTAGACCCCAGGCTCTGCAAAAAGAGAAGCTACTGCAACGAGAAGCCCTGTCTAGGCACCTCAACTAGAGAGTAGTCTCCACTCCCCCCAACTAGAGAAAGCCCATGTGTAGTGATGAAGATCCAGTACAGCCAAAAATAAAAAAAGAAGAAGAACTGGTTTATATTTTTTGGCTTAATTAATCATTGAAAATATTTAGAATGTCTCCCTTCCCCAGTCGAAGCAATAAAATGTTATCTGTATAGAATTTAGGGACTATTTTTTGTAATATGTAAATATGAAATAACAGTAGGCAGAGACTTTCTGCTATCTTTCAATATTTCAACAATTCTATTCTCCCATCTTCCTGTAAGACTAGAGCTTCCAATTTTAGCTGGATACAGAGCTTCCCAGATAAAATTATATCAATATTTTTTAACTCCTACCCTTTCTTCTGCTAGCTGTAGGTATGTCACTAAGTTCTGACTGATGGAATGTGAGCAGAAGTAATACACATGACTTCCAGGTCATGCATTTAAAGGTAAGGAGTGTGGCCTTCTTCCCTTCCTTTTCCCCTTATCACTGTGTGGGATGCAAATATGATGACAGGAGCAGCAGCAGCCCTCTTAGACTGTGAATTGAAAGCTGTGTGTTGAAGATGATAGAGCAAAAGACAGCCTATACCTCTGACACCATCAAGCCTCCTTAGATGTTTAGATTGCCTGTACTCAAACTATTACTGAGAGGGAGATTTCTATCTTGTTTGTCCCAACCACTGCTTTTTGGAATGCCTCTATTACTTTAGCTGAATCTGTCTTTAAACAAATATTAACACCATGCTACATTAGCGAAGAAAGCTGCAAGGTAAACTCTATTCCCTTGAAACAAAATCAAGAAGAGCAGAATCAATGATTGAGATGTTCATTGGTTCTCATAATTTTCCTCTTCCAATTCAACTACTATTTTTCAGAATGAGTTTATATTGTTGTTGACTCATGAAGAAAATGTTGGTTCTGATTTCTAAAGCTGTTGCAGTAGCCATTGATACTATTGGCAAGTAAGAAATCCAGTCTACTGCCTGTTTTTTAATAGCCTGAGAACAAAGAATGGTTTTTACATTTTTCAATGATAGAGAAAACCAAAAGAAAGCCTACCATACGTGGAAATTATATGAAATTCAAATTTCAGTGTCTGTAAGTAATGTTGGAGTGCAGCCACATTCATTTATTTAAATATTGTTTGCAGCTGCTTTCTTGCAGAGTTGAGGAATTACAACAGAAACTGTATACCTAACTTCACAAAGCCTAAAATGTTTACTGGGTGACCTTTAAAAAAAAAAAAAACAGTTTTCTGCCCATTCACTGGACTGTCTTTCCTGTTGTTGGTAGTGGAAGGTAGATAAATATTATTTGAATTAATTTCCTTTACTTTGAAGTTGCAAGCTACAAGAACATATTTATGCATTTAGGGGCTTTATCAAATAGCTTAATTTTAATCATGAAGAATATTTGATAAACTGATAAAGAACTTGAAATGTAACAGGGGCTAAATTACACCCTTAGTATTTCTATGAACAATATAGCATAGATTTTGATGGTTGAATCTTCAGTCCCACATTTAGCTTCACTTCCTGTGGCACTGGTGAGAACAAGCCCTGTCGTGAAATACTACCCTTATGATGTTTCTTCTGCCATCTCCTCAACTCCTTTCCCACAGCCATTATATTATTTCAGTTCCTTAATAATTCTAGACCATACTTTTGCAGTAATTCTCTTACTGCGTTTCTTGCATCCAATCTCTTCTCCCGTACATCTTTCACCAGAGAGACTTTCCTTTAAAAAAAACAAAAAAAGAGTACAGTTGACCCTTGAACAACATGGTCTACTTATATGAGGGTTTTGTTCAATAGTAAATACTACATGATTCATGGTTGGTTGAATCTGCAGGTATAGGACTTCAGATATGGAGGGACCTTGAATAAGGCAGGCCAACTATAAGTTATATTCAGATTTTTGACTCCAGGGAAGATTAGTGCCCCTTGTTGTTCAAGGGTTAACTGTACACAGCTAATTCTATTTACTCACACAGCTGCATGTCTTATCTAAAATATTTCAGTCCATCCACTGCTTATAGAATAAAACCAAATTCCTTAGGCTGGTATTCATGATTCTTCATTATATAGTCTTAGTGGCTCAAATGGTAAAGAATCTGCCTGCAATGCAGTAGACTAGGGTCCAGTCCCTGGGTTGGGAAGATCCCCTGGAGAAGGGAATGGGAACCCTCTCCGGTATTCTTGCCTGGAGAATTCCATGAATAGAGGAACCTGGCAGGCTGCATGCAGTCCATGGGGTTGCAAAAATTCAGACATGACTAAGTGACTAACACACACACATACACTCTCCACATTTTACCCAAATGGAACCTTCCCTTTCCTCAGTGTATCTCTGTAGGACAGGCCCTGTTCTCTGGCCCATACCCTGTGCCTCTGTGCATAGCATGATCTCTTGCCTCCAAACCTAACCCTTCCTCCCCATCTTTTCATATTCAAATGCTGTTTGTTTTTAGAGCCTAATTCCAATGCCAACTCTTTCACGAAAACTTCTCCAACTCTCCTATTCCAAGCTCAGTAAGTACTGTGGACACCAATAGCTTCTGTCTGGCCTGGCATCATTCGTTCATCATTCTTCTGGAAAAAAAAATGAAAAGTGAAGTCGCTCAGTCGTGTCCGACTCTTTGCAACCTGCCAGGCTCCTCTGGGCCAAGCAGAAACACCCCCTCTCCATCTTGTTCTTGTTCTCCTGCTATCCCTGTCTCTTTGCAATCTGATTCTTGAGTAATGCACCTGGAGCTCATTCATGTCCTGAAGAACTCATGTCCATTGTTTCTGCTAGTGGATCCCTACAGCTGCTCTGCTCCAGTCTTGTCAGTGCTGGTTTCTTTGCCTTATCTTTTGATTTTATGAAGAGCTCCTTTCTCTTCCAGTAAACTCTTTTGTGAATCAGCCACCGCTGGTTTATATTGTTTGCAATCAAAGACACTGACTGATAGAAGTGATCATTCCTTCTTCCAAGCCCTCAAAGTACTTTGCCTATACATTTCTTAGGGTCCCTAATGTTTCATACCTTGTATAATAGTCATTCACATGATCATTTTCTTTGTCTTACACAGTATTCTACACAGGAGGAGCAATTGGGGGTTGAAGCAGGAAAGCATAAGGGACTTATCATGAATCCTTATTGGAATTAATAACATAACAGTTTTCTCTTTATTTAGACTGAATTTTTTAAACCTGTGTAAGAGCAACATTATCTAGAGATGCTTTTATTCATATATTTATTTAAAATTAATAAAAAAGCATCCATTTTCCTTTTCAGAGAACACTTATTTGAAGGAAAGAAGGCACTGGAGCTTATGGTGGGGTGACTTCCTTCCCTTCCAAGGTTCCTTTGGGTGCAGAGGCCGAACTTTAAAGACTGTGAGCCATTTGTAACCTCTGTGGTCCTTTGTATAGTTCCTTACAAACAATCACCACACCCAGTACAGCTGTTGAATCAATCAATCAATGGTCACGGTATCATCTCACATCATTTATCTTTTGCCTCTTTTCCGAAGAAAATTCAAGGTGTATGCTTTCCCACTTAGAATTTATTTGGGTTACTATTTTTTTTTTTCCAATAAATAATGATTAGAGAATTCCCTGGCAGTGTGGTGGTTAAGACTCCATGCTTCCAGTGGAGGGGGCACTGGTTTGATCCCTGCTTGGTAAGATCCTACATGTGCTGTGCTCCTCTCCCCCAAAATTGTTTTTAATTAAAAAATTTTAATAAATAGATAATCATGAGATGTCCACCACTATACTGGACATTATTCTAAGTGCTGGAATGCATCAATAACTGGATAATATTTCTGCTACCACAGAACTTACATTCTAGTGAAATGTATGTCTACTCAGAGAAAATTTCTATACAGTCATTTACTTCCTAATTTATTATAAGTGTAGAACCAAATATGTTCATCATTCTTTTGAGTCACTTTGTATTTCTGCTTCTTCTTTACTTTTGCCCCCTTCTATAACACAGTTTACTTTTAAAACTTTGCATGAACCCAGGGCTTTCTTTGGTTGATTGGTTGGTGGTATTGTTCAATTGCTCAGTTATGTCCGACTCCTTGTGACCCCATGGACTGTAGCATGCCAGGCCTCCCTGTCCTTCACCATCTCTCGGAGCTTGTTCAAACTCCATGTCCATGGAGTCGGTGATGGCATCCAACTATCTTGTTGGTACTATTGTGTTTTGGGGTTTTTTGTTTTTTAACTTTTTATTATTTTTGGTTGCTCTGGGCAGCATGTAGAATCTTAGCTCCCTGAAAGAAAGTGAAAGTGAAAGTTGCTCAGTCATGACCAACTCTTTGAGACCCCATGGACTATACAGTCCATGGAATTCTCCAGGCCAGAATACTGAAGTGGATAGTATCTTCCCAACCCAGGGATCCAACCTAGGTCTCCTGCACTGTGAGCAGATTCTTTACCAGCTGAGCCACAAGGGAATCCCAAGAATACTGGAGTGGGTAGCCTTTCCCTTCTCCAGCAGTCTTCCTAACCCAGGAATTGAACCCGGGTCTCCTGCATTGCAGGCAGATTCTTTACCAACTGAGATATGAAGGACGCTTAGTTCCCTGACCAGGAATCAAACCCATGCCCCCTTCATTGGAAGGTAGGCTTTTAACTGGACTACCAGTAAAGCCCCAGGACTATTGTTTTTATTTTTCCCATTACTTTTTTCCTGTGCCTTCTGATGTTTGAACTAATCTTCAAAAATCACAACACATTATTATTGAATCTTTTGTCCAAATCTCCTAAATCTTAGACATATTAGCCACATATAGACATTATCTGTGAGTCATAGGGCCACAGAAAACAGCATACTAAAAGAGAAAGCTTCCACAAGACTCATGTTAAGTTAAAAACCTTTTACTTTTTAAACCCTTGATGTACCACTAGCATCCAACAGAAACTGAAGTACTAGAGTAAAATTAAGCCAGAAGTTAATACATTTTTCTGTTTCTGACAAATCCAAATTCTTATGTTGCTCATGGAAAGGAAGTAGAATGGAAGTAAAAGAAGAATCTGATAAAAAGATAATAATAAGTACTCTACATCCAGAAAAAATTGTATCTAAGTGTCTATTCACAACATCTTGCCCACACTTCCAGGTGCATCACCATTACTTGAAGTTGTAGCAAAATAGGAAGTATTATGATTATCTTATTGCTACATTATAGAAACATATACACACCTGGAAGGTAATATACACATACCCCATTCAGCAAATATTAATTGAGGGCCTACTATGCATCACACCCTCTGCTAAGCTGGGAGAGTGCTAGAGGCTTCGCTTATTCAACAGAATCTGCATCCCCTTTTTTATAGGCACAGAACTGGTTTCCACTTGCAGTAGCCATGTGCTGAGTGCCAGCCAGTGTAATGGAAGCAAGAGTCTTGTGTGCTACTTCCAGGATCAACCCATGCTGCTCTACAATTCTCACACCTCTGCCCTCCCTTCCAGTGGCAGTGATAGAGAGAACCATGGTGAGGACAGAGGACACAGTTGGAACACAGCAGAGCCTCTGTCAGCCTGGTGCCCTGACCGAGTGCATACAGGAGAGCCTCTGGCCAATCTGTTCACCTTCTCAGGGCTCTGATGTGAGCAAGAAATAGACTGCCACAATGACATTAAGCCATTACTTTTTCCAGTCTATTCACCATCAAAGCCTTGCCTACCCTGATCATACGTAGAATTAGACATGAGTTTTGAAATAATTATTTAAAATTTTTTATTTCAGCTTGTTATTTACCCACAATTAAAAATGTTGAAATCATATGATAAAGTCAAGATTTTTCCTTTTTTACTTCTTTCTTTTTTCTTACTTGTTAAAAGTCTTAGGGTTTACCCAACAATCTAAAAAGTTGGCCATTTATGTTTCTTACTTATTGATAAAGATGGTGATAAGTTAAAAAAAAATAAGTAATTAATTTTTACTTTTTGTTAATTGTAATCTTTTGAGGTTCAGAAGACATTTTTTAAAATGCTTAGATAATTCCAAATTATACTTCTCAATTGAGATCCCATGTCTCATACTTCAGCCCAAAGTAGGTGTTTTTTTCATCTCTGAGTGTCATTTTTGTACAAACCTTCAAAAGAAAAATAGTGTTTTCCCCACAAATTGGAATACTACAGTGGTGTCAACTATGTTCAATGGCTACACCACCCAAAGCAATTTACAGATTTAATGCAATCCTTATCAAAATAACCATGAAATTTTTCACACAATTAGAACAAATAATCCTAACATTTATATGGAATTATAACAGACTCAGAATTGCCAAAGCAATCGTGAGGTAAAAGAACAACGTTGGAGGCATAACCCTCCCAGACTTCAGACGATACTACAAAGCTACAGCAATCAAAACAGCATGATATTGGCACAAAAACAGACATATGGATCAGTGGGACGGAACAGAGAGCCCAGACATAAACTCACACACCTATGTCAATTAATCTTTGACAAAGGAGGCAAGAATATACAATGGAGAAAAGATGGTCTCTTCTGCAAGTGGTGTTGGGAAAGGTGAAGAACTGCCTGTAAATCAAAGAAGTTAGAATATACTCTCACATCACACACAAAAATAAACTCAATATTTCTTAAAGACTTAAATATAAGACATGACACTATAAAACTCCTAGAAAAGAATATAAGCAAAGCCTTCTCTGACATAAATTGTACAAATGTTTTCTTAGGTCAGTCTCCCAAGTCAATTGAAATAAAAGCAAAAATAGACAAATGGAAACTAATCAAACTTATAAACTTTTGCACAGCAAAGGAAACCATAAACATTATGAAAAGATAATCTATGAACTATGAAAAAAATATTTGCAAATGATTGGACAGACAAGGGCTTCACCTGCAAAATAAACAAGCTGTTCATACAACTCAATAACAACAACAACAACAAAGCAACCCAATAAAAAAATGGACAGAAGACCTAGTCGTTTCTCCAGAGAGGACATACAGATGGCCAATAGGCATGTGAAAAGACACTCAACATTGCTAATTATTAGAGAAATGTAAATAAAATGATAACAAGGGACCACCTCATACAGGTCAGAATAGCCATCATTAAAAAGTCTACAAGTAACGAATGCTAGAGAGGGAGTGGAGAAAAGGGAATCCTATGCTGTTGCGGGGAATAGACACTGGTGCAGCCACTATGGCGAACAGCATGGAGGGTCTTTTTAAAACTAAAAATAGAATTGCCATATGATTCAGCAACACATTCCTGGGCTTATATCCAGAGAAAACTCCAATTTGTAAAGGTACATGTACCCCAGTGTTCATAGCAGCACTATTTACAATAACCAAGGCATGGAAGTAACCGAGGTGTCCACTGACAGATGAATGGATAAAGAAAATGTGGTTCATATACACAGTGGAATATAAAAGAATGAAACAATGCCATTTGTAGCAACATGAATGGGCCTGGAGATTACCATAGCAAGTGAAAGTGAAAGTGTTAGTCGCTTAGTCATGCCCAACTATTTGCAATCCCATGGACTGCAGCCTGCCAGGATCCTCTGTTAGTGGGGTTTTCCAGGCAAGGATACTGGAGTGGGTTGCCATTTCCTTCTCCAGGGGATCTTCCTGACTCAATAATCGAACCTGGGTCTCCTGCACTGCAGGCAGATTCTTTAGTAAGTTAGAAAGAGAAAGAGAAATTACCATATTATGACATATGTGGAATTTAAAATATGACAAATAAACTTATTTACAAAACAGAAACAGACTCATAGACACAGAAAACAAACTTACAGTTACCAAAGGGGAAGACGCTGGGGAGGGATAAATTAGGAATTTGGGATTAGCAGATACAAACTACTGTATATAAAATAGATAACCAACAAGGCTCTACCGTATAGCACAAGGAACTATATTCAATATCCTATAGTAAACTATAATGGAAAAAAAATAAAAAAGAATGTATGTATGTGTCTGTGTGTGTAACTGAATTACTTTGCTGTATATCAGAAACTAACACAACACTGTACATCAGTTATACTTCAGTGTTAAAACTTTACTTTTATTTTTATATAGCACCCACAGTAATCATTATGGGGGGGAATTAATGTGCAAGTTTAATTTCATAATCTGCAGTACAAAACTTAGACTATTACATATACTATTAGAAGCTGAATGCTGGCAGAGATATCCACATGTTAATATGTAGGTATATCTAGCAGTGAGATCTTTAAAACAAGAAAAGAATTTCACAAACTGGAACAAATACTCAGAACTGAAAATAGCATATGCACAATTCCATTCCTAGCACACGTACTTAAGACATTTTTGCATCCATATGTTTCAGACCTCCTTCACCTCTTTTATATTTCAGTCTGTCAGAGCATATGGGTTAATGTTTTCATCATAAATAATCTTTTGTTCAAGTGAAAAGGATTGGTCCTATCTTGGCCATAAGATTCTGAAAAAGCCCTCATCACAAACTCCGTCTTCAGGTCAGCAGGGTGCCATCAGCCCTAACAATCATTTTTCATTTCTTTCTAAATATAAACACAAGGATTTAGTGCACAGAGCCCCTTACTCACAATTGGATTGCAGTGGGTATTCCCAGATCTTAGAGACACCTGAAAGCCTTGGTTCTCCCATCTCACCCTCACAGATGCAGGAATTGTTAAACTGGAAGCTGACCAGAAGAGATGTGTAAACATAATTCACTCTACTAGGACGCCCGCTTGCTTTAAAGTCAAAATTACCACACATTCGTCATCATCTGACAATAATAATTTGTGATTTTCAGTTTCTATCAACCATAAAAATCAGTGTGAACTTACACCTCTATTTGTGACCAATGGCAAGTAAAAAACAAAAGCATGTTTAAAAGCCAGGAAATAGAAATTTACTCTCATAATTAATAAGCCAATGGGGTTAAAGCTATGGTGGGAGTGGAGCCAGGGGAAGCCACACTCTTTGTGGAGTAAATGGGGCATGGGGGAGGGTGCACACCCCAATACTCTCTTCTCTAAAATGAATGTCACTCAGATGACAAATTAACATAATAACCTACTCCACACAGGTAGATAATTTTTCTCGCAGCTATAGTTCTCATTTGGTGTTTATGGGAAACACTTCAGAATGACTTAATATGATTTTAATGGCAGTAGGTAAAGAAGTTAGAGCTCTTAAAGAAAGGAACAAAGGTAACTGTGCAAGTGCCTCTGAGGCCGACCACAGGTATACACACCTGGGCCCTGGTTGGAGACAGAAGCCCTGCATCTTCATGGGTTGCCCTGATGTGTTGCCTTTCAAAAGTGATGCAGGACATGATTTCCCCCTTTGTATTTAGAGCTATTTAAACAACTGCTCATCTGGGACTCACAAGGAATTAAAGTGAGGAAAAGTTCAGAAGCACTTATAAGAAGTACTCGTTAAAAATCTGAAGGACTACTTAATGTGCTGTAATGGTAACTACATCTCCCCAAGGGTTGCCCCCAAGAGATGCCACCACCCCAAGCAACCTTACTGTAAAAATACTTAATTCAAGTATGCATTCATTTGTCAATTTATCCCAGCATTCATTCAGGGGATAGGGACTGTGCTCTGGCTCCGAGCTGGGCTCTCTGCAAGGAGCTGGGATTACTTTAGTGAACAAGACAGGCCAGGTCTCTGCCTTCATAGTAGGTCTGCACTCTCACTACATTTTGAAATTCAGTATAAATGACCATCTTGTGCCCTGTTTCAAAATACTGTAGAAATATATAATATTTTATCTTTAATTACTTTTTCATTTGATCAACAAATATTTAGTGAGTACCTGTTGTGGGAAAAAGAGGGGGGAAAAATGGAAACGGTGACAGATTTCATTTTCTTGGGTTCCAAAACCACTGTGAACAGTGACTGTAGCTACAAAATTCAAAGATGCTTGCTCCTTGGAAGAAAACCTATGATAAACCTAGACACCGTATTAAAAAGCAGAGACGCCACTTTGCTGACAAAGGTCCATATAGTCAAAGCTATGGTTTTTCCAGTAGTCATGTATGGATGAAAGAGTTGGACCATAAAGAAGGTTGAATACCCAAGAATTGATACTTTTGAGAAGACTGCTAGAGAAGACTCTTGAGAGTCCGTTGGACTGCAAGAAGATCAAACCAGTCAATCCTAAAGGAAATCAACCCTGAATGTTCATTGGAAGGACTGATGTTAAAGCTGAAGCTCCAATACTCTGGCCATCTGATGTGAAGAGCCGACTCATTGGAAGAGACCCTGATGCTGGGAAAGATTGAAGACGAAAGGAGAAGAGGGCGGCAGAGAATGAGATGGTTGGATAGCATCACTGGCTCAATGACATGCTGCTGCTACTGCTGATAAGTCGCATCAGTCGTGTCCGACTCTGTGCGACCCCATAGATGGCAGCCCACCAGGCTCCCCCTGGGATTCTCCAGGCAAGAATACTGGAGTGGTTTGCCATTTCCTTCTCCAGTGCACGAAAGTGAAAAGTGAAAATGAAGTCGCTCAGTGGTGTCTTCGCGACCCATGGCTTGAGCAAACTCCAGGAGATAGTGAAGGACAGGGAAGCCTGGCATGCTGCAGCCGATGGGGTCTCAAAAAGTTGAACAACAACACCTGTTGTGGATTTGGATATATTCTGGAACAGCATACTTCATTTTGTTTTTGTCTTAACTAGGTGAGGTTCAGTCTGAGCTAAACTGTCAACTGGCTTTTGGATCTGATCACCCTTCAAAAACTCTATTTGTAATGCTAGTGTATGGTACATGGGAGATGCTTCAAATATGATTTTTGAATGAATTATTTTTAGTGAGTGAACACACTTCAGGAATTACACATTCTAGCCTACTCCTTTTTTGAATTCCAAGTGCCATTCACTTTGGTATTTTGTGTTTTGTGCTTAACTATTTCACTGTTTCAAGAGAATAGCAAGCAAAAGTGAAAGGGTCCAGATATCTTATTATCTTTGGGGTCTTCTGTTCAAAACTTTGCAGACTACAAGGTATATTGTTGTTGTTCAGTCGCTCCACTGTGTCTGACTCTTTGCCACCCCATGGACTGTAGCACACCAGGCTTCGCTGTCCTTCACCATCTCCCAGAGCTTGCTCAAACTCCTGCCCATTGCGTCGGTGATGCCATCCAACCATCTCATCCTCTGTTGTTCCCTTCAATCTTTCCCAGCATCAGTAAAAATAGGGCTTCTCTGGTAGCTCAGCTTGTAAAGAATCCACCTGCAATGCAGGAGACCCTGGTTAGATTCCTGGGTCGGGAAGATCCACTGGAGCAGGAATAGGCTACCCTCCAGTATTCTTGGGCTTCCCTGGTGGCTCAGCTGGTAAAGAGTCTGCCTGTAATGCAGGAAACCTGGGTTGGATCCCTGGGTTGGGAAGATCCCCTGGAGAAGGGAACAGCTACCCACTCCAGTATTCTGGCCTGGAGAATTCCATGGATTGTATAGTCCATGGGGTCACAAAGAGTTGGACATGACTGAGCAACTTTCACTTTCAGTAAAGATAAGGGGAAATTTTATAAATGGCAATTTTCACATTCTCACAGAAATCCCTGGCATTTTCATTAAGGCATCTATTCTGTGCTTCAGCCAGTTGGACATATCTCTCAATAAACTGTGCTATATTCACTCTTATTTCCAGGCCTTTGTTCCCTCTGTTGTCCCCCCAACTGGACCATCCTCCACATTAATCTGTGAGTTAGTCACTCAGCCACTTAATCGCTTAGTCTGACTCTGTGAGACCCCATGGACGGTAGCCCGCCAGGCCCCTCTGTCCATGGGGATTCTTCAGGCGAGAATACTGGAGTGGGTAGCCATGCCCTCCTCCAAGGGATCTTCCTGACCCAGGGATCGAACCCAGGTCTCCTGCATTGCAGGCAGATTCTTTACCATCCAAGCCACCAGGGAAGCCCAGGTTAGTCTGTCCTGACCTAATCCTAGCATGCTCTTGAAGGCCCAACCACAGATGTATTCCTTTTTTCCCTAAGAGTCTCCCCTGAGTTATACCACAAACCCCCCTCCTCCCCCTCAGCAGGCCATATTGCCCTATGATGTGTCATTATCTCGTGACATTTTTGTTGCTTTGTTCGGTGTTTAACTTGCTCTGCATGTATATCTCAAGGTCAGTGTTCTGGGTGCGCTGCTTGTCCCTAGAACCATCCTCTTCCCTTCTCCACTCTGTTCTGTATATTGGGGTGCTGACCTTCAATGGGCTTGCTTTTTCTCTGGTTTTCTGGTTTGGGCATCCATTTAACCAATGACAGCCACCCTCAAGAAATCAGAGGGTGGGAGGAGAGAGTGCATGGTGTCTGTTGCTCATTCCCCTCCCTGATGGGTCGTGACATGTCAGCGTTTCTCTCCTGGAGGGGTCCCAGCTCCTGTTAGGTGGCTCCCTCCTAGGGGGACAGCCACAACCATGGCTGCAGACTGCCCTCGGTTCTGGTAACTGCTCCTTCCCTTTATCCCTTCATTATTAGGAGCGGTAATGGCTCCCAGTGCTGCTGGCCCCATGGTGCTTCACCATCCCTCGTGGGCTCCCTATCCCCACCAACACATTTGTAAATAGTCCCTTCATTCATCTCTCCTCAATTACCATGCTTGAGCGCACCATCTCTTCCTTGCCAGGACCCTGACTGATAGATGCAGCAACTGTGGCTTTTGCCTCTATGTATCCCATGGATTATACCTCTATATAGACCCCACAGCTTCTACCTCACTGTAGGTGCTTAATAAGCATTTGGTGAAGGAAGGAATAAAACCAAGCATGAACTGCCACACCTGAATTAACATTTTATGATTCACAGAAAAAAAAATCTTTATGAACTATGGCTCCTCAAACAATAGGAAGATTCACTTTTGGCTAGCATTTATATGGGACTAGGTGAAGTGCTCACCATTTATTTTGTTTTCATAGTGTTTCAGGATTCCATTGAATTTATATTCATAATATTAATTAATCTGTATTAGATATAGTTCATATATTTAAAGCCATTTATTCTGGGGAAAAAATTAGTTGGGTCAGGTGAATAGAGCAGGGCTTCCCCCACGGCTCAGTGGTAAAGAGTCCGCCTGCGATGCAGGAGACGCAGGAGACATGGGTTCAGTCCCTGAGTCAGGAAGATCCCCTGGAGGAGGAAATGGCCGTTCAGAATTTTTGCCTAGAGAATCCCATGGACTGTGGAACTTGGCAGGCCACAGTCCATACGGCCGCAGAGAGTCAGACACGACTGAACACACACACACGCATAGGTAAATTGAAGTTTTCATTTTTCCCCCTTCCTTTTCTCTTTTTCATTTATTTTTATAGGAGTCCCTTAACTGATAATACATCCATACCATGTTCTGTCCCGGCTTTTCTCTAAACCTGTTTTTGTATACCTCAATCTGACTGTTGAAAATCAAATTCATCTGATAAATAGACAAGCTGTCAATCTCTTCAGAAAGTCTCAGTTTTTTCACCAGGTTACCTACTCCCTGTTCTACTGGATGTCCAAGGGGCCACCTGACATATACCTATAACACGTGGGTGAAAGAAGTGTGTTAGCTCTATGAAGTAGAGATTAAAAGACAGGTGGGCACAGATAACCGCAAGAACAGGTGAGATGACTCCCTGGGCAGTGATATTTCTAAAGGGTGGAGGCTGGCACCTCTCACAGGTTAACTCAGATAGACACTGCTTGGTCTTCCTTCTTCAGTGGTCTTCCTTAATAAACATTTATGTTGTTCAACATTGTCTTTTAGAGTCAGAGGTTGGCCCATGACCATGAAACACATGCACCTTGAATCATGCTGGTGTGAGTAGCACCCATATCTGATTAATATCCTGTCAGTATACTAAAATATAACTCTTACTGTTTACCAAGAATTTGCAATTAGTGAAGTTCTAGCTAATACAGGCCATAATGGAGTCTGCTAGATCAGTGAGGAGCAACGCAGGTTGAGTACAGTGGATATGCCAGGGTCCTACTGCTCAAAACCATAACAGTGGTGTAGCCAGATTGAGAGTTACAACAATGAACCTTGAGGGATTTATTAAAAAAAAAAAAGGCAAAATCATGTCAGCCAAATGATTCATCATTTTAGCTACTGTAGAATCAAACCTATGAGGGAGATTTTGGCACCTATTGTTTCTATTCCTAAAAATTCAGAGAGGAAGGGGGGGAAAATCTATCACATACTAATACCAAATTTTTATTTTATAAGAGGAAAAAATGATTCATAATTAGTTAGCCTCAAAGAACTACATACTGACACTCTTCTGATAATGTATCCAATACCATTTCTACTTTTTCCCAGGATGAAATTGTGGGGTGAAACTGGATGGGTTTTCAAAAGGTAAATATAACAAGGATTTAATCCTTTCTAGCTTCTGACCTTTATTACATTTTGAGTTTATTTGGAGTTCAGACAGTACTAGCCTACCCACCCTCTAGAGATAATAAGTAAATAATCAAATGACCCAAATAAGATTTACCCCAGAAATAAGGGGATGGGAAGCAAGGAGCAGTAAGAAGCAGCGGTACTGGTGGTACAGAGTTTGAGCTTTAATATCATGGCTTTCTTTACGGGTAGACGTCTGACACCACTCACCCCCTACCCAAGATGCTCATTTCTTCTTTACACTTATACAAATGACATCTACTTATAATTCCTATGGATTAAAAAAAAAAAATCTGAAACCATTTCATCATGACAGGTAGAACAGTTTGAAAAGATCAACAAAATAGGTAAAGAAACACTTTACAATCCAAGCAGCCACGAACAGCTCAGGTTAACATCAGAAATGGGGAACTACTAGGACAATTCTGCAGCATTGAAGGAAGTCTTTGAGTTGAATAATTGAATTAAGAGACAGCTACCATCGCTTTATGAAAACGATACCTCGTGTACTTACTAGTGGAGTGCTTTAAAGGGCATTTACTGCCATAGAAAGAAAGTGGAACACAATGGATGTCATATAATTGTTTAAAAGCCATTGGATGTTGTTAACAATGAAGATTATTGGCTAAAACCACATCTATTGTGTAAGGTAAAATAGCTGGTTGGATTAAAAAATTGTTCAAAACCTTCAAAAAGTGAGTGAATGTTAATGGTAATTTTTTTTTAACTGAAGAGAGGTTATCAGTAAGGGTGAAATAATAGCTTTGAAAAGAAATGACAAATTGGAAGAATACATACAATCCAACCTCATTACATTTGACTATTGTGGTATCTTCTCTGACACCATGTACTAAATTTCCAGGTATTTTTAACCCTATTATGTTTACTGTCTCATAATAACTTCCCTTTCTGAAGATGAGATGAAAAGAAAGGGGAGTGTTTAACAGAATTCTCTTCTGTGTGTTGACTGTGATTAAGTAAGTGTAAGTGTTAGTCACTCAGTCATGCTCGACTCTTTGCAACCCCCTGGACTGCAGCCCATCAGGCTCCTCTGTCCATGAGATTTTCCAGGCAAGGATACTGGAGTGGGTTGCCATTTCCTTCTCCAGGGGATCTTCCCAACCCAGGAATTGAACCTGGGTCTCCTGTACTGCAGGCAGATTCTTTACCGACTGAGCTACAAGGGAAGCCCTGACTGTGATTAGTTGAGCCCAAATCCTTGACTTTTTCATTTTTATCTGAAAATTACAAACACAAATTTTCATCTATCTGTAGAAACAATATAGTCAAAACAGTGCTATTTTACCTATACTATTACTTTTCTGTGTCTATACAAACTGGGCTTGGTTCTGTGAATTTTTCAACATATGTATAGAGTCCTGTAAATGGCAACCCACTCCAGTATTCTTTCCTGGGAAATCCCATGGACAGACGAGCCTGGCAAGCTACAGTCCATGGGGTCACAAGAGTTGGACATGACTTAGCAACTAAACCACCATAGAGTCCTGTAACCTCCACAGTCAGGAAACCCTGAACTTACTCAGCATAAAACCAAGTGTGCCCAAAAAGTCGATTTTACTATATAACAATTCAAACAAAGTTAGCATCTAAAAAAAGAGTTCAGGATACAACAAATGGTTGAAATTTTTTAAGGTTTGTGTTGGCTCTGGAGGGATAAAACATAGCATGTAATAAAAATTTGTAACTAAATAGTAAATAATACCAAGATGTTTTAAAAGTACATACGAAAAACATGCAAGGACTATGAGCTTTCTTGAGAGAGAATTTTAAGGCTAGTCCATTTTTGCACAACATGAACTTCTTAAATCCTCAAAACATGAGGAGATCCTCCTGGAATTTACTGGTTGGAAGTAAATATTTCCCTTGGCTATTAATAAAATAATTTAAAAATTATATTCACATATTCTATATTCACATAGAATAAAAAAGAAACTTAAGAAATCATTAGATTACCTGCAGGCAGGTGTAAATAAAGCTATTTAACCAAAGCTTTCAAATCTCTTCCCAGAGATCTCCAAAGAGATCTACAGAGAATCTACAATGGCCACCAGTAAACATATTTCTGTGTTTTACCACTGGGTTGGGTGAGCTGGGGATGTGAGTCTGTGTATTCAGCTGAAAAAGCTCCTATGTTAAGTTCCTTTATATTCTCTGATCTTATAAAGAAGGCATGGAGAGCTTCCTTTAAAAACTCTCTTATAGAAATTATCTCTGTATTTCAATCACTTGGGTCATTACTTCAGCCATTCTTCTTCAAGTTAAAAGAACTCACCCTTTAACTATGTGCTATGCTCATGAAATATTTTTATCATCACAGACCTTTCAGTTCACTTGGGTTTCCACACTTTCTTTATATTTTAAAGAACAGTGTCGAAAATAGGTCCTTCATTCTCGTTAATACTCAACTCTAGTCCCAAGGGTTGAGTAGCTCCTAGGCCATGAATGCTCTGTTCTGTGTTTTTTTGTTTTTTTTTTAAACAGCCTGAGAAGAAGTTAGATGTTGTATATACTAACCACATACAAATGGGCATCAAACACCAGTAGTGAAGTAAACACACGTTTCCTTAGTTCGTTTTTTAGCTAATGATGAAAGTGCAGGTAAAAATATGACAAAGAAGCAGCCATAAAGACACATAAGTGATGGAAAGAAAAAGAAAACTCCTCTAGGTCATGCCCAGAGGAGTTTCCATTCTCCCCCATCAGCCCTGGGTGGATATACAGGTCCTTTCCTCTACAGCAGCAGAAAAAAATAAAAGGAGTGTTATAACTGACAGTCAAATAAACTTATAGACACCTAAAGAATTAAATGAGCAACACATTCTGACATTTTGCAAGTATAAATTAGGAACAGAAATAACTAGAGGCATAGAAATAGTTGAAGAAGAAAAAAAAAAAAAAGAGAAAAAAAAAAAAAAGAGAAAAAAAAAAAAAAAGAAATAGTTGAAGACACTCAATATTAAATTCTAAACTTTAAGTTTGAAACACCCAGAGATTAGGATTTCTCTGTAATTACTAAATCAGCCTTAATTCAAAGAAATGGCCAAGATGGCATGGGCAGCACAGGACCTGGGGAAGCCCAGCAGAGACTCATCATCTGTTCATAAGGACAAGATCCAAAACAGAACCAGGACAAATAACCCCATAGTCTTACTATCAAAAGTACCCATATATTCTTTATTATAGAAAGGATCCACACTTCAGTTGTATTTTAATAATATTTTTTGCCATTTGACATATTACTCATTATACAGCTATATTTTATTTCTCAAAAGATTCTTTTGCAACCTTTAGAAAGCCGTTCATTATGTTTCTTTTTATTTGGCTGAACTTGGTGGACACAAGAAGGTGGGATTCCCCGAAATAGTGTTGCTCAGAGTATGTTTAAAAAAGAAAGTATCACCTCTCATCCAACCCCTAGACATCAACCCCTAGACAGGCGTGTTACTGTTTGAATGTGCCACCTGTTACACTTCCAGGAATGAGACTTACTTTGCTAGGAAGGAAAGAAGGTCTGTTCTAGAAGCTATTCACTAAAGCTCTTGCTTTATGTTGAGGGGTGTGTGCATGTGCTCAGTTGCTCAGTTGTGTCTGACTCTTTGCAACCCCATGATCCTCTGTCCATGGAATTTTTCAGGCAAGAATACAAGAATGGGTTGTCATTTCCTACTCCAGGGGATCTTCCCGACCCAGGAATCAAACCCCCTGTCTCTTGTGTCTCCTGTATTGACAGGTAGAGGGTTTCATAAAATGTCCATTACCAAATGTGTAAGACAAAACTTGTGTTAGTTTGAGGACTTGCCCCTGTTTTTAAATCTAGAAAAGATAAAGCCTGAAGATTGGGCCATATGGGCCATTTCCACTTTCTCCACAGCCTCTCTGATAATAGGCAATTTGGGTCTGAGGAGGAAACCAAAGATTAATGGATTAAATAAAGCAGAAGCTGTGTGTAACTGTCCAAATGTTAATACAAACTCATTGCTGCTCAATTTGTTATTTAAAGACTGTGCTTTATTTCATTAACTTTGTGGTCTAAGCAAGTTTTTCTATGCAGAGATACCTTCTATTTAGTATAATTAAAACACTACTTTAAAAAAACAAACAAAAACCCAAAAAATTCACACTCAGAAAAGGGGAGAAAAACTAGTATTGGGAACAATTATGAAAATGACTAAAAATTTCACTTTTCATCTGCTGCACAGGGGAATTAATATCATGAAAACTTAATTATAATGAAATATTTTGTCAAACAGTATTTGTTCCTATAGTAAGAAATTAATGTCCACTTGCACAACTTTGAGTCTACAGAAACTAAACGCATAAGGTAGAATTAAGGATTTCATTTTCCTCTTTATAATTCTATGTATTTTGCAAATATTTTGGAAAGAAGTTTTCAACATTAAAAAAAAAAAGGTCAAAAACAAAAAATTCTTTAACCTAATTTTCCTGCTGAATTAGTATACCATTCATGAAACCTGAGCATAATAACTCAAAGTTACTGCTAACTTCATCAAGATATGGCTAGTTATGTGCTTAAACAATAATTGAAGTGAGGATGATATATACATTTTGAAGAAAGTAAGAATTATATTATGGCCTGTCTATATGATCCTAAACCTGAAGATATTTTAAAATATTTCAGTGACTGGGCTTTTTAATTTTTCATCTGCATTTGTGGTACTATATAGCTATTTATATTTTGGTAATAACCAAAAAACTTAAATGTCAACATTAGTATACATGTTATCTATTTTCCTACATCAGAATTGCTCAAGCTTGGCACCTATTTACATTTTAGGTCAGACAATTCTTTGTTGCTAGGGCCTGTTCTCTGCATTACAGGATATTCAGCAGCATTTCTGGTCACTACCAACTAGATAAGAGTTGTAACAACCAAAAATGTCTCCAGACATTGCCAAGAGTCCCCTGGGGGGAGAAATCACCCCTGGTTGAGAATCTCAGCTCCATAGTAAGTTATTACTATCCAAATATTTTGATTATCTTCTTAACCGTTACCTTTTACCATGGCCGAATTAATCATGCCATGGTTCACATTGATCACAATGATTAAAGAAATTACAGATTTACCCTGGCACTCAGGGTTACTATCAGGCTATTAGATGAAGTCTGGGAATATTAAAGGAAAAAAAAATTCCTATAATTAGAAAAATAAAAGATTATACAAAAAGGGCAAAGATTTTGGTTGTACACTGGAATCAAATTATATTCATTTGCTGAAGTGGTCTGAATGACTCAAAAACATGCAGCAGCTATTATTCACTCAGCTACAACACAACAGATATTAACACACATTTTGAAAAGGAAAGATGTTACTTCATAGGACAATCCTGTTGATATTTAAGAAGAGAAGCTGGGAAATCATCAGACAGTCAGGGATGATTTTTTTCCCCTTAAATGTTCCTTAGCATTTTTCTTACTGCTTTTTGGACTTAAACTACATTCACTGGCATCCACAATCAAAATTCTGTTGCAAAACGAATCCTAAAATTAAATATCTCACTTATATTTCATGTAAGTAAATTATAAGTGATCATAGTTAATAACATAAATAATAAATACCATCTGCATCACCATTTTTCTAGTAATATTTATCACCATTCTTCTAGTAATATTTATCTCATCATTGTGAATGGTGGATGGTCTTTCGTCTCTTCTAAATGTCCCAGTCCTCATGGGACAATTAAATATGACCCAAAAGCAAGATAAAATTTAAGAGTGTTTTTTTTTTTCCAGGTATGCAGCCTTGATTTGTACTATTGTCTTCCAATTTCCTTTTTAAATTTTCAAAAATAACATATGAGTCTTAAAACTTATTTAATTTAAAATGACTCTTTTTTAAAAAAAGAAAACACTGCGGTGGGATGCTGGGATTGCATTCATCCCAGCATGCCCCACCACTGTTCTTTGGACGGCAATCACAGGACCCAGACATCAAGCTGTGGAGGAGATTCTTCCAAGCAACAGCATCTGGCTCTTTGGCAAACTGAACAGGCAGTTGCCCTGGTGGCTTTGGAGTTGCCTCTGGGTCTGTCACAGGGTAAGGCTGCTGATGGAGTGTCTGGATTCTCATCTCCTTTTCATTTCACCATCTTTCTCATCCACCCTTTTTGGCATCAAGAGACCCATGAACTTCCATAAAGCAAATACTGCCCTCCTTATGTCTAATGAATTTCTACATTAACCCTGTTGCACTTCAGGAAGTATTCCTGTGTATTGCCCACATCCCTTACGAAAGTGTAAAAACAGGCAAGCATTCTGGCAGCAGCAACACAAGCATTCTATTTCACACCCCACCTGCAGAGAGAATCAGAAATTAAATGTTCTATTTTCATTCCTGGATATTTTAGGCCTGCATTTTCACCTTCTTTACTTGCAATAGATCTCTTTGCCAGTTAAATTTAATAAAGTCATATTTATAATATGAATAGCTACCTAATCTTGTGGAAATTTTTTTTTTCCATTCCCAAGAATTCAATCTAAGCTGGCATGGTAGTATAAAGACTATAGGGGCTTAATTTGAAGAATTTATGGCACTTTAAAATCACAAGTGCAGTCCCTGGAACAAACAAATAACACCTTGAACATAAGAATCCACAGCTCTAGAACAAAAGGGCTTTCATGTCCTCTTAGCTGTACAGGAAATTAAAAAGACCAAATTTGGAAAGCAAAGAATGTATTTTTGGATGTTTTTAGGATATTTAAAAAAAAAAACCCTCCAAAGACTTTGTATCAAAGGTATTAATGAATATGGTATCTCTACAGACCACAGACTAAACCATGGGTGCCATGACCCTCAAATTATACTCAAAAGATAAAATAATTACTGGTGAAGAGATGGCTCAAAGACTCTAGTGGGTCTAGATAGACATAGATCAGTAAGATTGCTTTATAAAAGATAGCATTTAATTCCTCCCTGTTAGAGTTCACCAGAAAAAAGGAGGCTTTATACACTAGCCACTTCTATGGAGACTTAGTTCTAATCTATCACTTGATCACATTCAATAACTCCATCAGTGACCAATGAAAAAATCCATGGTAGTGTCTGTTTTATGGATGGAGGGCAAATTAAAAAAAAGGGGGAGAAAGTCTTCTTAGGAAAGACTATATTTGAGTGTAAGTTGTTACTTTGGAAATTATAGATTCACAAAGAAATAAGACCCATCAAATTCAAGGACTCACAAGTAGTCAAAGCTAAAATGGTCAAAAACAAATAAATATACAATACTTTTGTTGAGCCAAGAAAAAAGACTTAAAAGGCAACTGGTATTCATAATCATGTCAAATACTTTTTGTTGCATTCTCTTAAGAATAAGATAAACATGTAACAATGCCACACATATCTGTATCTTTTAGATATTGGCTAGAAGAATATAGAATTAAATCTCAAGATTATGTTTATTCCTATCTAAAAAAAGCATCTGCTGAAGAGCACATACTCTATCTAAACATAAAATAAAATGTACACTCAGTTGCCTTCTGATTTTATGTTTTAGAAACAAATCAAATTTGAACATTAAGAGACATCTACTTTTGTCAGTGAATGCAAACAACTACAGTTTTCCCCTGGAACACTGCTGTGGATGATCAACCTAAGTACTTACAACCTTGAGCAACTGACAAATCCCTCCATGCTTAATTTTTGTCCCCAATAATCTTCTATACTCTAAAAACCAGAAAAATCAAGATGACTTCTGCCCTCCGATTTGTGATGATGAAATTTCCAAAGACAGTTGATAATGTAAACTTTTAGATGAAATGCTTATTATAACTATTTGCTTCTGCTTTAAATAGAAACAAAAATTAACTTAGTTTCTGGTTCTGATTATATCTGAATCTCTAGACATAACTCCTGAAAACTGCATAATACATAGTAGGCCCTTGAATATGATTGTTGAATGAATGAATAAAGGAATGAATATGAGTTCAATCAACTTAAAAAAAAAAACTTGTGTTATAGAGACTTTTTGGGTTGGTAATTACTCATCTTTAGAGAAATCAGAAATTTCAATGGAAATTTTTGAACATGAAAAATATATTTACCCATCCTTCCATGTGCTGAATAAATTGGTTAATAGACCAAATTGATCCAAACATGCAATTGGATTTAAGACTATATGGTCTAATGCAAAATGTGTTTTCTTTTAGTGGAATGTAGTTGAGTGAGGTTGTATCTATCCAAGGTCAACTACCAGGTCATTTAAAAATATTTCTTAATGATAATGGTATTACTTGGTTTCCCTCCAAGTGTCTTATTATAAACCCTGGCTTCCTTGAGGTGACCTATTCTTTGGTGAATATCTAGTGTCTACAGAATATCTCCTTGTGAGAAAAAACCTTCACCTAGGACTTTGACACTTCTGGTTTTTTGTGGGTTTTTTTTTTACTGAAACAGTAGGGCAAGGTAAGGATAAATTATTAAAGTCACGATTATATTGATACTCAATTTCTATAAACCATGCTTGTTTCTTCTGTGTTTCTTTGGCCTATTTAGTGCATCAAATACAAGAGAACACAACCAAACAGCTTTTCAAAAACTAACTCAGAACATATCATCTACTTTTGGTGTGGTCTGTGTGTCTCTTCAGTGGTAACCGCCATACTCAGGAGCTAAGTATTGGATGCAATTATATCTTTTGCTTTTTGCTTGTCCATTGGTTGAATAAGCTGCCAGAAAACTGCCATTTAGGCTAAAAGCTACTATCTGTTGCTGAACTAGCTTAAATTGTATTCAATAAGTGATTATGAATGTCATTAGTGAGCTGCTATCCAAAGTCACACACATGCTAAGAAACATGCCTCTAGCATCGATAGGTCAAATGCCAAGAAACAGATCCACAAAAACAAGTTCATCTATTGTTACTCTTATGTTGTTGGGCAAGTATGACATCTAAGGTTCAATAAATTCCAAGAAGAGAACCGCTTCTTACTGATCTTGGTAACCTTGTCTCTCCCTTGATATCCAGCTGACACAGGAGGCCTCATCACGAGCAGAAACCAAGGCTTGTCTAATAAACAGTAACTAGAGTACTTCATGGAGAAGGCAATGGCACCCCACTCCAGTACTCTTGCCTGGAAAATCCCATGGATGGAGGAGCCTGGTGGGCTGCAGTCCATGGGGTCGCGAAGAGTTGGACATGACTGAGCGACTTCCCTTTCACTTTTCACTTTCATGCATTGGAGAAGGAAATGGCAACCCACTCCAGTGTTTTTGACTGGAGAATCCCAGGGACGGCGGAGCCTGGTGGGCTGCCATCTATGGGGTCGCACAGAGTCGGACACAACTGAAGTGACTTAGCAGCAGCAGCAGCAGCAGAGTACTTCAACTTTTGCACTCTGAAAAAGGCTGTCCAAAGGAACAGGAAAAGCTCTAGATACATTAGATAGAATGAGGTGGGGGAGGAGGAGAGAAGGTTCTTAAACCATGACAAGAAACTCATCAACCTTCCTTCCATCAAAGGAAGCTTACAGGGCTCTTCCACCTCTCCCTGAGGGAGGGAAAGGAGGAGCCTGGGTTTTCCCGGAAAACTCCAGGTACGCTTGTTTTCAGAAGCTTTGAGAGGCTCCCTAACCCGCGAGCAGAATCACAAAAATGACAAGTCTGCAGGAAGTCTGAAGATGAATAGATGCAAACAGGAGGAAAAGTGGGGTATGATTGATGGAGGGATATAATAAGGCTGGCCCAGGGACACAGAGCTGCAGATGAAAGTGTGCATTTGTGGGAAGAACTTTCCTCTAAGGCTACCTTCCAATGGCGAGGCGTGTGTCCAGTTGTGCCATGGAGGATGGACCCGGTTCCTCCGAATGTGCGTGTGAGTGTCCTGGGGCAGCCTTGGAAGTCTGACTACCAGCTCCTCTCTTACCTCCCAAGCACCTCCCACGAGCTCAGACCCCAGCAGTGTATCTCTCCTTGGCGCTCTGTGTGGCTGGCCAATGCGAGAAGCCTCCCGAATTCCCTGAAGGAGCTCGGCCCCCCTCGCCGCCCCCTCCACTAATCCTTTGGTGAAGGGAAGAGACCTCCTAGTCTGAGTGCGCCTGTTAGCCTGCGGCCGCCCCTTGCCCCACTTTGAGGGAGAGAGTGATACTGATGGAGAGGTGCCACCTCCCCTAATTGCCTGAGCCTCGGGCTGGGAGATGGTGCTGTGGAAGAGACAGGGGCAGAGCGGGTTCCGAGGGCTGTAGGACTCCAAGCTGTAGGCGTCTACCCCTCGCGGGCGCCGAAACACCCCATAAAAAAAAAAAAAAAAAAAAATTTGAGATCACCCCTTTTCCAACCTGTAGCCCCTCCCCTGCTCCCCTACTCCAGGGCTTGGCGACTGCCTCGGCCGACCGTGACCTCGGGTCCCCGAGCCCCGGAGTGCCAGGCTCGGCCGTCCGCAGGGTCACGCCTGGCACTAGGCGCGCCCGGCTTTAGAGCCCGGGGTCTCCCTTTCGTGGGCTGGCTCGGGCTGCTAGCCGCCCCGGGTTCGAGGTGGCCGGCGCCTGGCCTGAATTGGCCGGGCCTCGCCAGGGAAAGGATAAAGCCCGGAGGTGACTGACTCCTCCTCCCCATTGCCCAACCTGGAGCCGGGGCGTGCTCGAACCTAGGGAAGGTTGGGATCCCCCGCGTTCGACACACACGCACGCGCGATCACACACGCACACACAGAGACGCGCGCGCGCACACACACACACTCACGCTTTGCTCTCTTGGCCCGAGTTGGAGAGGGGGCGCTTTGGCAAACTTGGCCACTCCGCCGGATGACCATATGCGCCCAGAGCCCCCCACCCCACAAGCTCTCAATTTAAAGATTTTCTCCCCCCACGACTTTTCCGTAAGAGAATCAAAGCAGAATCCAGTCTCCGAGGCAGCCCTGTCTCTTTGGGTAAACTTTTCAAAATGCACCAGGTGGCCCCGGGTCTCCTAACCTTCCAGCCCGCGGGGGTCGCGGCCGCCCTCGCCCAGCTCCGATCGCAGGCTGGAGGGCGCCAGGTTTGAGCGCAGACACCCGCGGCTGGGGCGCCTCCGGCCGGACGGCGCTGCCCGGGACCGCGCGACCTGCGGGAAGGGGCGCCTGGCCCTGCGCCGCACTTGCCCAAAACTAGTCCGCCTAATGACAGTGGCCCTGGCGCTTACACGTTACGAAACCCAAATTAAGAAGTGGGTGAATTGGGAAAGGAGGGAGCCAGGGGAGTTTGCACCCTGTATCTCAGGTATGAGCACTTTTCACTGACATTGATGCAACTGCATTAGAGTTAATGGCAGCAGCCTGCTTCTCATTATTAATTGTCTTTGTGTTTGGATAAAGTATGTAATCTTCTTCTCAGCCACACCATTAAAATAGGTTGCCTTTTCAATTAAGAACTGTTGTGAGCACAGCAGTCAATTTTCCTAATGAAGATGCATTATATTTTCACATTTTTTTTTAATAAAGGAAAATCCCAGGTTTTCATTAGACGCGATTACGGAGAAATACAAGCGAGTTTCTCTAAAATGTATGCGGCCATGTAGTGCATTAAACGGCAGGCTTTTAAATAAATTGAAATTTCTGCAGATAAAAGGAAAGCATGAGTATCAAATATGTTCAAAACCCCTTCATTCAGATTTCAAAAAGCAAGTACCATGAGTTCATTTTTTTTAAACGCATTCAACAGATGTAACAATAAAAACAAGTCAGTGACTGGAAAATATGCCTATAAACTTTGGGTGGATCCCTTCTAGTTTAGGGATAATTTGCAGATCTTAAACTAAAACAGTGATGTTTGTTGAAAATGCACTGAGCACATTTAGACAACGTGCAGTCTTTGAACAAATCCCTTAGCCTGATTATTAAGGGGCAAAAAATGTTTGGGCTGTGCACCTACAATTAGTTTTTGTTTATCTGTTTTCTTCCTTGCTTTCATATTTCTTCTTTAAAAAAAAAAAAGGGAGGGGGGAATTGAAAGCTAGTAACTCTAGCAGAACTGCTTAAAATTCTATTCCTTTGTGATAAACAACTTTTCAACTATTGCAAAAAAAAAAAAAAATTAAATCACAAAATTCTAGTGTTGAAGTTTAAAAACTGGTCAGAAATGTTCTTTCCTGGATATGAAAATGAAAACTTTGCATCTGTGAGCAAAAATGAAAGGTGTTTACTATTCATTTTCTAATCTTGGGAATTTGGAAGGCTGTAGTGAAAAGGATCTGTCAAGATCTGTGTTTTCTTTGTTAATAAAAAAATTTTTAAGTTACTACCTTCTGCATATGAAATACTATTTTAGACAAACAATTTCTCTCTTTTTCTCTCCCCATTCAATGTGAATACTCTCATAGGAGCCACATTACAGGATAGTGTTTGAGAAAAATATAAGTCAAATTCTTCTAAATAGAAGAAAAAAGTTCCCTACAAAAGCTAGATTTTTTTTTTCTTTGTAAGGCGACATCAGTTGGTTATTTGCAGACATGATCTTTTCCAGGTTTTTAGGTGTTATGTCTTTTAAAAATTGAACTCTTAAAAAAAAAAAATCAACCAGCTCCTTAAAATGATCTGCAAAGAGTGGGAAATTAGATTTTCGATTAAAACCTTATCCCATCTCGAAGGATTACTTTATATTGATTCTTAAATATGGCTACAATTGATGGACTCTAATTAAAAATCCAAAGGAAAAGTCTGTCGTGCCCATATAAAAGAAGCTTTTCATATACAGGAAATAAAGCTTGTAAAAGGTTACAAATAAAAGATTAAAGATTTATCCAAACTAGTTTAAAGCTTCACTGCGGTTTTCTTTTCTTCTTTTTTTCCTTTCTTACAAAACCATTCTCGGGTCTTTTTTCCCCCAGTTTTAAATGAAGTTTGCAAACAGGCAAGATATTGGACTGTAATGGTTGTTTTATATCAGCTCTGTAAGCTCAAGGCTGCTGCCCGTAGTAGAATTGACTTCAAGGAAACTTCAGGACCAAGAGATGAAAATTATATAAACTGACAGCTACCACCCTTCAACAATCCATCCACATTCCTTTCCACACTCTCCTAACACACACCCAAACCCACACTCACACCCCTCACACTGTCTCTCACAATCACATGCCCTTCCTATCCCCCACCCTAACCTTGCTCTGCACACACCCTTGGTCCCCACACACTCAGGGACAGACGCATAGCTCCCAGCTCACACTCAGCTCATAAATGTCTCACAGCCCCACATCTCGCACTTGTCACACAATCTTAATCCGTTTCATTCCGGAACAACATGGTCCTCTTTTCCTCCTTTTTTTTTTTGCATTTGGAATTTGCCTCCGATTCTTTTATCAGGACAGCACAATCCTATCTTTGATGTCGGTTCTTTCCCCCTTACCCTCTTTTCTGAGGCTATAGCAATACAGGGAATAACCGACCCAAGCTTAATTCATAAGTGATCTGTCACCTATTTCCCCTCCAATTCTGCCTGCATCACTAATATTTAACTCTTATTAAAAAATTAATAAAAGTTAATCTTGTCAAAGTTTTTAATAGAGACATATTTTAAAACCTAATGAAAAAATGACTTCTTTCTAAATATCATGGCAGTTTTAAGGCTAGATGTGGTTCCCCACTTTCCACTGAATCACTGAAAAGATTGGAAATTAATCTTCATATTTCCGAAGTAAGTGTACAAGGAGTCTAACTGGCTCCTTTCCCCCTGAGAGGCTGTATTCTCACGGAATATGGGTTTTGTTCTTCATCTTCTTTTTTAATTAGCCTGAAAGAATACTGAGATCTCTCTCCTTTCTCCTCCCACTCCTCCACTCCCCCCTCCCCATACCACCATACTTAATAAACTTGGAGGAAAGTTTGGAATATTTTAAACTGCTCTGGCATGTGGGGTGGAGAATGTAAGCCCAGCTAGCACCAGACATGCATCTAGATTTTGAAATATGAATATCAGCCATATTTTGGAAACTGCATGCAAGCTCTGACAAATAATTTAATTTCCTGTGTATTGGTTTTCTTAATTTAGCTTCTGAATGCTTACATCTCATATTTATAGCAAGATAATTGTACTCATGGCAATTAAAAACCATTCACTTGTTTATGAAAATTACTTAAAAACATAAAGCATGCTACTATAAATCAGATTCTTAGGGAAAAAAAAAAACCTTAAAGACAGAGGACACAGGGAAAAAAAGTTAAACATGAATAGAGAAAATAAAATGACCATGTAGTAAGTACATTGGAAGCTCTAGGACTTACAGAAAATCGAGTTAGACTTTTCATCCAAGGAGTCTTTTTCTCCCACCAAGTGTCTAAGGTTTTCCGTACAACAGCCCAGCACCCCCACCCCCGCCCAAAGCTAGTGGCTTTTGTCCTGACCTAGAGTAGGTTTTGTGGGGACTGTACCTGAGCCCGGCTGTCTGCAACTTCCAAATTGACAAGAAGAGACTGGAAGATAAAAAGCATGTTCTTACAGGTGAAGAGCAATTTTGCAACTTTTCCAGGAAGCACCCAGGAGAAACCTTGCTTGCTCCAACTGCTGCAGAGTCTGGGCAGAATTCCTCTAGAAAGAAAAAGAAAGTCTTTTTTCCCCCCTGTCTGCCTCTCTCTGTCTAGTTCTCTTTCTCCTCTCTGTCTCTCTCTCTCTCTCTCTCTCTCTCTCAGATCCAATCTTTTAAGAGCTTCAGCACATTGCTAAGCTAAAGGGAAATTCTCTTTGATAAAGCGGTGTTTCCAGCTTCTGGGTTTTAAAACCTAAATCTATATTCAAATCTGGCTGAAGGTGTGTTCTGGGATTTATGAAAGCCTCTTAAAGGGGTAAATTTACCAAACCGTGACAAAATCATCACAATCTTACTTTAGACATCTGAAGTGGATGAGAATTTTAAAGAGACCCTTGTTTATTTAACACTGTCCATTTCCAACTCGTGGTTTATTGGCCCCGCATTTCTGCGAAGTTATTAGACGAGAGGGCAAAGGAGAAGCGGGAGCTATCTGCTCCAGGCCGCTGGAAAGGGAAAAGCCCTTCCACGCCCCCGAGGCACCGAAATCTGCCAGAACCCGGGGATTTTCCGGGAGATTCGCTGCCCCCGCTATCAGAGAAGACGTCGGGCCGGAAGGGTTTTTTCCCACGGCTCGGGATCCCACTGCAGATAGATCTCTCAGTCTAAAATTTTTCACTCACTTTGTGGAGATCACAAGCGAGCGTTCTGATATTTCTCCACCCCACCCCGCCCCCGCTGCCCCCAAGGCCTCCCTCCCGGCCCTTTCCCTCCGCCAGAACCACAACGTCCATTTTTCTTTTTCGTTCTTTGATGCTTTAAACTTCATTGTGATCAAACTGGGGGAAACCCTGTTCTTCTCTGGGGGTAGGTAGGAGACTCTGGTTCAGGGGATGGGGGTGGCTTTGCCCTTCCCTCATCGAAAGCAAGGTGACCCTGGTCTAGGGTTCCCAACCTACGCCGCACCCGCCAGACCGCCTGGGGCGTTTTCCCCCACCCTCAATTAAAGGCTCCCGGCAGTGGTCAGGCATTTTAGTACAGTGGGGGCGGGGTGAGAAAAAAGGTCCGTACTCACCCTCCCCCCAGCCCGGGCCCCCTGAGAGTCTCGACTCCTGGGAACGCGACAGTCACCGGGTCTCTTCGGACTGGAGCGCTCGTGGAGGGCCCAGGAGGAGATGGGCAGACCCCGGGCCGCTCGAGGGCTCGTGGGGGACCCTGGGCCCAAAGCTCTAGAGGCACCTGCCAGCCCGGCCGCGGCCGCCGAGTGCCCAGCCCCGGGCCGAGCCCGAGCCGGAGCCCAGCCGGGCTGCCGAGCGCCGGCTGCCTCGTGCGCACTCCCGTAATTCGTTAATTGCTGTAAATCCCAAGGACGTCCACATTTGATTACACATACAGTATAAGAACCGACAACAAAGCGACGAATTAATTACCAACTTCATTAACATAGGTCCCCAAATTAGAAGCAGCGAGCCGTTTCTTTGGGCCCACTTGCCGTGGTGGCGTGGTGGGAGGGGGGAGGGTGTTTAGGAAGAGATTTTATATTTCTTTTCTGGCTTTGGGATTTGTAAGGCAGGACTGTTTTCTGTTCTCCACCCCCACCCCACCCAGCCATTCACATATCCTCAGCCGGTCCACTTGGACCCCCCCACCCCACCCCACCGCGCCCAATCAGTTTCTGCTTTTCTGGGGACTCAGATCTGTTTGCCAGCGGTCGGGCCCCGCTCTCTGTGCCAGGCGGAAAAGTTGGGCTGAGGTTTGCTTTCTCCCGTTCGATCCCCGGGTCCAGAAACTCTCTATCCTCGGGGCTTCCAGTCCCCGGCTCGGGCCGCGCGGGCTCAGTTTAGGTCCAGGCCCCGCCACGGCTAGCGTTGGAGTGGCGTTTGTTTTAATGCAGAAACTCTTGATTGTTTCCAGCACGGGCCTCCCATGTTTGCTCCCTCCCCGGGTATACTGCCGACCCCACTCTCACACCCTCGAGTCCAGACCTGGCTCTTGCTACCTCCCCAACCGGCCCTGGGTTAGATTCCGGGATTCGTGTTCTTTGTAGGCTGCCTTGGGTTTCTTAAAGCTCTAAAAACCCTGCGGGAAAACCAGGAGCCCGGGTCTTTTGCTTCAGGGGCCGAGAGATGTGTATAGGGACAAAAAGAATGAGAAAGACACTGAGTTTTTAAAACTAGTTTGTTCTTGGACTTGTGTATCTGCATCTCTCTCTTGCCTACACGCCCACGCCTACCCCCAGGCCTCCTTTCTCTACCCTTCCCGGTCCCCTCGGCGTGGGCTGACCCTGTTTGAGACTACATAGTGGTATTTTTAACCTTCAGTCTCAGTAGCTTTCTGCGTCTGTTCTACACACTTATTGCTAGCGTGGAATGTGATAACCAGCTATCCCCTACCCTCAGTCTCCTCCATCCTTGACTTAAATATTTTTTATCTTCCCATCTTAGGCTGTATGGGTTTCCTTTCTCCCTTTCCTTAAAACAAAAGCAAAAACAAAAAAAGGGGAGGGGTGGGAGGGAGGAAAGGAAGAACAGGAGAAGAAAAAGAGAGGCCTCGCTCTCCATCATTTTAATTATACAATAAGTTCACATGCTCCAGCCGTAATGTATATTTTAGGCAGAGCCCAGTGTCTTTCAAGAACATTCTGGTAATGTCGGAGGCCTGGATTTGTTGCCTGCTCGTCCCCCCGTGCAGCAGCGGCCTGTTTTCCTCCCCCTGTTGTGTGTTTTTATTATTTTCCCTCTGGCTTAGATGTGTCAATCATTCTCTCCCTGCCATTGGTTGGAGAGTTTGCGTCAAAAAGTTGCCAGAGAGGCGCTTTCTCAGCAAATCTCCCTGAGAGCGGAACCGACCTCAGCTCCAACTCAGCCTCCACTGTTATTAAAAATAAAAATCGCTAGAGAAGCCCTCCTCAAGTCTACTTTGTATGTATCGCAGAGGGGCCCACGCGCGTCTCGAACTTGAACGACTTTCCTCGTTTTCTTTTCTTTAGAAAAATATTTTTCGTTGTTTGACTTTTTATGGAACGATGAAGATTACAAGATATCTAACTCAATACTCTTGATTTCTTTTAGGATAGCTGGCTATTTGGAATTTTGAAGGATAATTTGATTTTTTTCCTCTAAACCCCCATGTGGCTGTAAGGTAAGTGTCTGTCTTGTCTGTCTGTCTATATCCATATCTGTGTGTCCCTCTGTCTACCACCACCCCAGTACCTCTAACAGAACCATTGGTGCACCTTTGAGAACGTGGAGTTTTCTAAAGGCTGATGTATTTTCTTCCCTTTGCAAAATTCTGAGGTGCAGTAACGATCACTGCGAAAAATTTATTATCTGGGAATAAGGACGAGAGTGGGAGGTAGGGAGGGAGCGCGCTCCTGCGGTCGGTGCTTTAGCAAAACGTCGTGGAAACCCTGCGAATATGATGTGGGGTGTTTTGGAGGGGTGTTGTTTGTGGTTTTATGTTAACGCCCATTCTGGGCTTCTCCCTGCGATCTTTGCGTTTTGGCCATCAGATGTGTTTGGGGTCATTTGGATTGATCACAAGGACGTTTTAAGAGTCCGAGACAAAAAGACGCAGATGTAGCTAGATGAATGGATGGATGGATGGACGGATGGTGGTCATGATGATAATTTGGGCGCCTCCCAGGGCCCGCGTGCCCAAAACCCGGCTCGCCCGCGGGTCGGCGGGCACCGGTGGGCGCCCTTAGAGCTCCTGCTTGCCCCATATGAACGTTAGAGGAAACCCGAGAGGATAACCGAGCAGGCAGGGAGCGCCGGCATCTCGTCCGCCCCGCGCTCGCCGCTCACTCTTTTCGGCCCCCTCTCCCCCAGCCAAGAGAAGCTCACTAAGGTTTTCAGCCTCTTCCAGAGGGCCTCCAAATCTCCTTTTTCTTTTTGATCACCATTTTCCCCACCTCCGAAGAGGAAAAAAAAAAAAAAAAAAACCCGGCAGTGACATAATCCCTCATGGCTGTTGTGTGTTGTGGTCCTAGACCCAGCGAGTGCGCCAGAGTCGTTTTACAACGTGACTGCCCGGGGCCGGTTCCGGGCCCGCCCAGCGCAGCCCTCCTCGCGCACCTGGGGCGGGCAGAAGTGGCGGCGAGTGGCCCCTGCTCCGCCGGAGGCCGAGCAGAGTCGAGGACTGCAGTCCTTCCGGTGGAAAGGCTGCCCTCGGTAGTTCTCGGACGGGGCCAGCGGCCGGGCCTGCAGCGCGCTCCTCTCCCAGGCTCAGGGACCCCCGGGCGTCGCGGGACGGGTAGTGCCGGGACAAGGCGGGCGCAGAGGCCCAGCCTGCAATCTCGGTCGGCCCGGGGAGAACCAACAGAAGGCCTCAGCCAGCACTCAGCCTAGGGGACGAGTCGCGCCGCAATTTCCTAAGAAGACTTCGTGTTGAGGCGTTCAAGTGACTCTTGAGATCATAGTCTGGTTTTAGGATACAATTTTTGAAACCCAAGCCCCCGTCAGAATTCCTCCCGTCGGCTTCTTCCTCCTTTGCAGACCGAAGTGGGGTGTGTGGGCCGAAGGCCGAGCTGCGTTGCCCCAGAAGTGGTGGATTGCTTGGGGAGGTACTGGGAGGTCACTCCTGGAAATTCTCCCTCCATCCCAGAGCTTCGGGGTCAGGGTTTCTCCTGTCCACCTCGGGACTCTTCCCGTCTCCAAAGTTATTAGCAAAAGAGAGGAGGTGAAGAGGAAACTCCTCCCCCGCCAAAGGCAGGTAGACACCCAGACCTGTGCTCTCAGAGCTCACACCAGGGCTTTCTCCTCGCTATAATTAATAGTCAAGGCCAACCCTTTTGGCACGTTTCTTTCTCTCTCCCGTGCGGGTGGCAGCGTCGTTCGAGTCCCTGAGGCCAGAAACTTTCACTCCAGTTCTCCGGAGGGAGGCCCGCGCCGGCTGTTTTCCGCGCTGCCCGCAAATCCCCTTTTCTTTCTCTCTCCTGTTCCTCTTGGTCGTCTTCCGAGCCGCAGGCCGGTCGCCAGTCCGCGTAGTTTTGTTTCCTTTCCATCATGCAGAAAATTAATCAGCCCGGACGAGAAGCAGAGCTGAGCCCGGCGGCCTGTAATTAAGGGACGTGTGCCCTTCGGATTATCTCGTTAGTTTATCAAGAAAACATTTATTATAATTAATTCTCGGACGAGGTAATTATTATTGAGCGAGGACACAGCAACTGGTAGATGGGCTCCTTGGAAGATGAAAAAAAAAAAAAAAAAAACACAGGGGGGAGGTGGGAGGGGGAGCGACAGATTGCACGAATTGACCGTTAGATATAAGGCGGTGCGGCCAGGGGCGGGCAGTGGAGCGGGAGGACCTCGGGCGCCGAGGCTGCGGGACTGCGGGGCAGGGACGCCGCCGGACCGAGTCACTGGCGCCCGGAGGTGTGGGCGCCGAGCGGCTGCGGGGACTCGCTGCGCGGCCGCCGCCCGCTCCTTCTATAGGTAGGAGTTCTCCAGGGGCCACCTCCTGAGCAGTTGTTTTGAGGTTTGTATTTTTGAAAAGGGATTTCTTTTTCCCCTTCCCGGCTCTGCTTAGAGAGGAAGGGAGAAAAGCGTCCTGGCAGGGCTTTGAAAGTTAGATGGAAGGGTCCGAGGCCTCTTCTTTGGAGAGGGCGTACCTAGGCGGGCTGTCGAGAACACGTCGTAGTTTTTGTTTTGTTCCTTTTTCTTTTAAAGATGTATCCCGTAGTAAAGTTGAAAACAGTCTTATGCCAAGAATTTTGGTCGTTTCTCGATGGTAGATCAAAGGAGCTCCGAGAAGGATCTCTGTCCTGGTGCTTTCTGTTTGTAACTGCTTTTTATGCTGGAATGTGCTACTTTCATGTATGATGTATCAGGCATTTTTAATTGGGTGAGAGCTCTACATGGAGAACTCTAACATATTCCTCATGTGCAGATCCGATATAATTTTAGTTGTTTCCATCTACAGTAGGTCAGGACTTTCCAACATAGTAAGATTGCATTAAACAAGACAGAATTCCATCTTAGAGGCTATTAAAACCAATATATGACTGTATTTTAAAGCAATAATATTTTCACAGCCTCCAAATAACCGTGTCTTGAGAAGAAAAGATAAAATGTCTTTTTTTCCCCCCCGTAGGAGCAGCTGAATTAGTTTTACTGGTGAGATAACACAAACTCCTACAAGGGCATTTATAAAATTACATTAAGTTAGAGCTAAGAGTCAGACAGGACTGAGCGACTGAACTGAACTGAAGGATGGAAAAGCATGAGTTTTGTGCTATAAACTTAAATCAGGAAGAAGTTGCAGTAACCAAGTTCCATTTATGGAGTTTTGTGTCTTGATCTCTTAAGCAATGTAAATATGAAAACCCAGAGTCCTTAAAACTCAATAGGAACTCTAAAAGTAAGAGGAACTTCTCCTAATCTTATATCCGCCATTTTGAAGCAATCTCTCAGAATGTCAAAGTCGAAAAGTAGAGATCCATGCAGAAGTACCACCTTTTGGGAAAACAGAAGTCAAAATTGCAAACAGCCAGCCTGTAAACACTCATTTTTGAATCCCTTTGCTTGGGGGAGTGAGAAAAAACTCATCTGAATAAAGTAAATAACTTTTCTTTTTCTTCCTTTGCCCTCTCTGAGCTCTTTCTCTTATAGGATTTTAGGAAACTTAAAAGGTAGGGAGAAATTCTATTAGTTTCACAACTTTGGTGTTTGTGTATGTACTTTCTGCAAAACTAGAATGTGCAAAAAGGAGCTAGAGTTAACAGGAAACTCTGCTGTAGCTGCTGAAAGCCCAAATGTCGGAAATTTTGCCTCCTGTGGGATCAGCAGACTCCACACATCAAAATCAACATGGGAGCGGCTTGCACTACAAATGCGCACCCTTTCTACTTGCAAATGTGGGAGCCTGTCATTATCTGATTGGTGGGATTCTAACTTTACTTCAGAGTTTCTTGCAAACCCTGTGCCAAACTTGAAGACTTTCTTTGCACTACCTTTAAATATTTGATGGGTGTCGATTAAAAGTTAAATACTTGTTTGTTTAGTTTGAGTTAGATACATATAATCAAGGTTCTCCAAAACCCTGATAAATCTGTTACTTACCTTGAAATCTAATTATCCAGACTACTAATTAGGTGAAAATGATTACTGGAAATGACTTCACATGTGGAATAATAGTGGCTGAGTAGTTTTCTCAAAGTTTGCCTTTGAGCAAGTTGGTATTTTAGATGTTAAATGCACTGACATTTTAGGTTCGCAGCAGTGGAAAGTGGTAAAAAGCTAAGATAATTAAAATCTGCCTTGGAAAGGCTACAGTCTGGGGAGAGGTAGATTTCTTGAATTGTTTCTTTGTTTCTCACCAATGGCCTTTGTTATCAGCATTATTTATTTAGCCAAAGAGTTCTTTGTCTCTGCAAATGGCCCCAATCAAGTTTTGTTTGAGACAATTAGCTAGTGCCAGCCAAGGAGTCCTATGCAAATGTAGGGATAGGAATGCAATGTGAGCATTTGGAGGCGTGGGGTTTTGTTGGGGGGGGCGGGGGTGGGTGGGTGGGAGGCAGATTGTAATTGCTTTCTTCGGGTCTTTTTTTTTTTTTTTTTTTTTAAGTTTTGGCTGGGGGGTGGGGAAGACAAGTTTATCTGGTCTCTCTTCGTCTCCTCTAGTTCCAGGGCAGCTGCGGGTGGGGGGGTGCTCTGCAAGTCCTTTATAAACCTCTGCCTTGTGTACCTCGGGCTCTTTTTTAAGTCAGTGGTGGAACGTGGAAGAGCTGCATCCTACGAAGCCGTAAACCAGCACTTCTGTTTGTTTGTTTACTTTGCCTTAGTTCCACCACTCCAAACCCACCCACCAAGGACTCTGAATCTGTCCAGCCCGGGCGAAGCAAGACCTTCCGGCTGGGTCCCCCGGATTTGGGCCGACTTTGCGCCTCCAAACAACCTTAGCATGATGTCTTATCTTAAGCAACCGCCTTATGCAGTCAATGGGCTGAGTCTGACCACTTCGGGCATGGACTTGCTGCACCCCTCGGTGGGCTACCCGGGTAAGTGAGCTCCGCTGCACTCTTGCCCTCTCCTTCCCCACGGCCGCTTCGCGGGGTTATAACACCCTTTCCTCCGGAGCACCGGGTAGAGGGTCGCGTCGCCCCCGCCCCAGCTCCAGGAGAGGTCCCCGCTGGGTTTTTCTTCCAAGCAGCAGCTCAAAGCCACAGGGCATTTATTGGTGGAGGAGAGGGCAGGGACTTGGGAAAAGGTTGTACATGGATCTACAACGTTTTCATTAAATCGTATCTTTTTAATTGGAGTGAATGGGGACACATATTGGACTGGGGCAAAGAAGGCTACTGCCCTTGTCATTTGGGCGAAACTCCCCTGCCCGTACCTCGAAGTCCAGTTCCTCGGGAAGTGCCCTCTTGGCGAAGTCGAGGTCCTCATAAATTTTCCCCGCCAAACCTGCGGCATCTCCTCTGACCTCCAGGCCCTTCATCTGTAATCCCTAGAGGTGTGATTTTTCCGGGGTGTGAAGTGTTTTCCTTTCCGATCAGATCTGTTTTGTAAAGTCGTGGTAGAAGGAGAAGTATGAAGTGAAATGTACCCCCATTTTAAAGATGGAGGAACAAAGACCCCATCAATTTGAGCTGCCGGTCCTCGGGGATCCTTTGACTTGGGAGAATGGAGTTTTTGTGTTGTGGTTTAGGGGTTGATTTTGAAGGGTTCTTGTTTTTTGTCTTTTATTTCATTTTTCCCTTTTTGTTGCTTTCGAAGGAACGCTCTGATTGGAGCGATCTTCGACGTCAGGGGGAGTGGGGTCTCCCCTGGAAGGGGCCGTGTTTGCCGGAGGAGCCGAGGACGGGGAGGGGGTGGGGAGAACATGGGTAGCGTCCCGGCTGAGCGGATGCAGAGAACCAGGGGAGTGCTGAGATGTGGGGGTGGGGAGAGTCGGACACCCACAGAGACCCCTATGACTGAGAAACTGCTCCCCCACCCTAAAGGGCCCTGGGCTTCTTGTCCCGCAGCCACCCCTCGGAAACAGCGGCGGGAGAGGACGACATTCACCCGAGCGCAGCTAGATGTGCTGGAAGCACTGTTTGCTAAGACCCGATACCCAGACATCTTCATGCGGGAGGAGGTGGCGCTGAAAATCAACTTGCCTGAGTCCAGGGTACAGGTAGGGCAGATGTAGACAGAACCGTCTTTCCTGACCGTGACACCAGCCCACCTCACCCCACCCCCAGTACTGTGTGTGTGGAGGACCCAGGAGAGTTCCAGGTCTCGGAGAGGACCAAAGGAAGGTTTGAAACTAACCGGCTCCATCTGAAGGCAGTGAACTTGTCTCTTCAGGTCCCTTCCTCCTACTCCTTTTTGTCCCTCCTCCCCCACCCAATGCTATAACCAAGGGTCTTCCAGCCTAGGCTGCAAGGTAAGACGGGTGATTTAGCTGTGATGATAAAGCCTAGTCCTGGAACCCTTGGAGTCAAGGAGACTCACATAGTGTTTTAAAACTTCCCTTCCTCCATTGGAAATCCACCCCTCCCCCATCCCCAATTCTCATCTACTTTTAGGGGTAAAAGAAGTTTAGCTCCTGAATAGTTCCAATATTTTTACAATGAAGAAGTAGAGTAAATGGCCTGCTCAAGGTCACATGTCAGTTTGGTGGTAGAAGAAATTACACAATACGAGTGTTTTCTTTGATTTCTTATGGATTGAACAGAATTTGCTAGATCTTAGCCATTCTGCAGATAAAATATCAACATGATATCCCTGTGCTAACTACCTTCTCCCCTTTCTCCCCCTTAACTTGACCTTAAGCTGGAGAGGAAAATGAGCTCCCAACTTTCCTGGAATGCAAGTCCCATGTAGATTTCTCTGGGAAGAATTCAAAGTAGGATAGAAGAAGTTTTAGCATCTGTGAGGCTTGAACTAAAGTTTTCACTGAAAGAAAATAAATGGCTCTGAATGGCTGGTGGTTTGTGCTCAGCATTATGGCATTATTCTCACAATTAAGACACCAAGATGGAGAGCTCACTCAAGACAACTAAAAACTTTTGCCCAGAAAATGCCCATAGTTTCCCTGATAAACTTTACCCTGATAAAAGTTTCCCCTTGCACACCAAACACAGCTCCTTCATTGCAGAACACGAAAAAGGCTAGTAAAGAGAATTTTGAAAATTACACACAGCTGTGACAAGCCAATGAACACGACACAGAAAACAATCTATGTGTCGAGTGGCACTACCCTGAAGGAAAAGCCTCAGTCTCAGACTTGAGACTAGAAGAGAGGTTTGGTTTTGAGTTCAAAACAGAGTACATAAAATTCACTCCACTTACCATAAGGAAGGTTTTGGCAAATAGTGGCTTTCAGACCTTCCTCAACAGGATCATTTCTCCTGAGAGCTTTCTTTTATGAATCTTTCTAGGAGAGACAAAAAGTGATGGAACCAGTCTTCATATTAGCGGTTGCTACCTGGAAGATGGACCATAAAGTGTTTGAATTTAGGCTGTTCTTGTTGGCATGTAACAAAAGAATTGTTTTATCTCATTTCTCCTATGTTCTCATCCAAAAGACACAAACACGTTCTATTCCATTGTGAGAGTGTTCGAAAATGCAGCTAGGTCTACGTTTATGTGTGTATTTGAAGGGAAAGATGAAATAGGAAAGTGAGGGGGAGAGTTTTTAGCTATATGATTTGGGTGATTATCTTAAATGTTACTGTTTTGAGCTGGGAGTAAATCAGGGTCAAGTGCTTTTAGATAGAGCCTCCCTGATTTTCTTATAATTCCAGGAGCATATATGAGAGTTTTCACTGGAAGGAGAGATTGTCCGCTTAGCTCATCTGCCCTGAAACCATGTTAAAGAAGTTTCTTTCCCTTTCAAGGTATGGTTTAAGAATCGAAGAGCTAAGTGCCGCCAACAGCAGCAGCAACAGCAGAACGGAGGTCAAAACAAAGTGAGACCTGCCAAAAAGAAGACATCTCCTGCCCGGGAAGTGAGTTCAGAGAGTGGAACAAGTGGCCAATTCACTCCCCCCTCTAGCACCTCAGTCCCAGCCATTTCCAGCAGCAGTGCTCCTGTGTCTATCTGGAGCCCAGCTTCCATCTCCCCACTGTCAGATCCCTTGTCCACCTCCTCTTCCTGCATGCAGAGGTCCTATCCCATGACCTATACTCAGGCTTCAGGTTATAGTCAAGGATATGCTGGCTCAACTTCCTACTTTGGGGGCATGGACTGTGGATCTTATTTGACCCCTATGCATCACCAGCTTCCTGGACCAGGGACCACACTCAGTCCCATGGGTACCAATGCAGTCACCAGCCATCTCAATCAGTCCCCAGCTTCTCTTTCCACCCAGGGATATGGAGCTTCAAGCTTGGGTTTTAACTCAACCACTGATTGCTTGGATTATAAGGACCAAACTGCCTCCTGGAAGCTTAACTTCAATGCTGACTGCTTGGATTATAAAGATCAGACATCTTCATGGAAATTCCAGGTTTTGTGAAGACCTGTAGAACCTCTTTTTGTGGGTGATTTTTAAGTATACTGAGCTGGACATTCCAGTTTTAGCCAGGCATTGGTTAAAAGAGTTAGATGGTATAATGTTCAGACTCATCTTCTGATCAATGTCCTGGGAGGCATAGAAGGAAAATGAAAGGCCTTAGTGGGGCCTACCAACCAGCTACCTGAAATGGACAAACCAATCTACTTAATACTTAAGATCCTGTTATAGTTTTAGATCATTGGTTTTCCTGATTCACAAAGTGATCGAAAGCATTCTAGCAATGTGCAACCAAATACCACCAAAAATAAACAAGAAGAACTAAATTGTGAGGGGAAGGAGGGAAGGACATAGCCTTCTTAAGCAGAGGTGTTCCAATGTTTTAGCCAATCCTTGGTTGAATCTTAGGAATGGACAGTGTCTCAAGCTCACTCACGTTTCATGACCAACTGGTAGTTGGCACTGAAAAACTTTTCAGGGCTGTGTGAATTGTGCGACTGATTGTCCTAGATGCACTACTTTATTTAAAAAATAATGTTCATAAGGAGTCAATATGTAGTTTAAGAGACAATCAGTGTGTGTCTTATATAAATGGTACATCTGTGGTTTTTAATCTGTGCTAGACTTCAAAACTGTGATCTCCTGTTATTGTATGCAACCTTGAACTCCACCTCTGCAGGGGTTCTTCTGTGATTAAATAGGTTATAATTATAAATAAATTCAGAGCAACTGAGTACTTATCTAAAAAGATTACCTTTGGCTGGAGGTGAGCTGCACTGAAACTTTACAACAAAATGTCTCTGGACAAGGAGAGTAAGAGAAGAGAAACAAAAGGACACTAATTCATCATGTAATTTACTGTTGGTAAACCTAGCAGTAAAGAGACATTGGTCAATTGCTCTGACCCTGATGAATTTATAAGCTGAGATCATCGTTGTTTATGCTTGCAGATGTTAACTGGAAAAGTTATATATGCATAAACCTTTCTTCCTGATTTGGCAGATATGTATAATTATATTAAATTGGTTCTAGCACAACATTGGGTCCCGTTTAATTTTATACCACTATTAGTGAATGAGAAGGCCACATTCAGCCACTCCTCCCCAAAATATGTTTTTCTTGGATCAGAGAGGGAATTAACAAACTTTTTTTTTTTTAATTGGGGGGTACTAAATATGAATGACTAAGATATGAATGATTGGTATGTAAACTTTTTGTGACTTTCATTAATACTGCTCTGAAATTGAATATAGAGAGCCTAACAATCAAAACTCCTCCTTGGTTTTCCCTCCCTGCCAGATACCCTAATGATTTCTTAGGCACCTTACTAGTATGTCTTAACATAGATCAATTTTTTAAGCAAGAAGTGACAAACTGTAGTACCTCAGAGAAAATATGAATGACAAGAATCCCTTGTTTCTATTCTCTTATTTGATTAAGGGATTTTTTTTTAAGTTCCAAAAAAAATCTGAGGTAAACATGAGAGGGAATGTAATCAGAATCTGAAAGCAATTCAGGCAGAAATGATTTCTGAACAAAAGAGTTTCAGAAAAGTTCTAAAACGTATAATTTCAGTACTTGAACATAAGGCACTCTGGTCTTTTTTTTTTTTTTTTTTTTAAAGAAAGTGCTAAGGGAGGAAAAAAAAAAGTCCCTTCTGGTTATACCTGCATTTTGTAAACCAACCATGAGAAAAGACAAATGGGCCAATGATTATGGTGCTCCTCAGATAAAAGCAATATTTAATTTCATTTTACATTTCTTATGCTCTTAAGTTTGACCAAAATGAAGTGACTCTTGACTGTAACTTTTTAAAAATGAACATTAGCAGTTGCAGCCATTTTGTTTTCTGGCTAATTTTCCCTGACTGCACATGCTCTCTGGAGCCCTACATGATCTTGTCTAATAATTGTTTTTGTTTTGCTGCTAAAGGAAATGGAATAGTTTACAGTCAACAAGTGAGGCACAACTCAATGGCAAGATTTTCCAGTTCTTACTGATAATATTCACCCTACCATAGTTTACACTGGAGTGAGATTGGGGTAGGAGGAGAAGACACCAACATGAATCCTTACTTTATATTCCAGATACTGGGTCTTACTCTCCCAGATTTTCTCATGCAGCAGTAAAGCAGACCCAAAATCACTTCTCACACTGCCTTAGGTTTTCAGAATGCCCCACAAAGGGACAGAAAAGAGCACCGCCCCCTCCCCCCCAAAAAAAACAATAACGACGACAAATAGCCGAGTACTCGGCAAATAACTGCAGTTGGGTTTCTCTCCCGGTAGTTTAAAAAAGGAGGAAGTCAGAAAAAGGCGCTGAGCCCCCTCTGAAACTAATTTTTCCATCACCTTTGCACAACTCCGTTTAACAGACCACGGAGTTAAATCCCTTTGAATTGACGGTGAAGTAGCAGTGAATTCCTCATGACCACAGGCAAGAGAGGGAGGGTCTGGGAGGCGGGCAGCTAGCGCGGGCTCCTTCGTGCAGAGTTCTGGTCACTGCGCCCAGCCAAGACCCGGCTTAATAAAGTTGGTACCGAAATGATGCCACCCTCCACAGGCGTCAGGGAGCTATTTCAACTGTCTGGAGACCAACAAAGACTTGAACGTTGATGTAATCTTCGTTTTGAGGGGTGCAGGTGAGGGTGGGCTAGTTTGCTTTATAAAGATCTGTTGTCCCAAACCTTTATCTTTCCCGCAAAGATTCTGGGCCCTTTGTATTTCACCTTGGGAGTGTTTCGCCCCTTCAAAGATAAGAGAAATCCAATCAAGCCAATTAAGTTCCGGCTTTCGAAACGTCGGAGTTTGAGATAATGGTCAGTTTCCTCCACCCCACCCCACCCCACCCCCATCGCTTCTCTCTAATCTCGCCTTTCCTGCGGCTCTGCCCACCCTCAGCCCCGGAGGCCCGCGCGGGACTCCGAGGACTTGGCGGCGAGGCGGCACTGGAACCGAGTCCACGGCGAGTTTTTAGGGTTGCGGTTTCTAAGTCTCGATGCCCGGATCGGAGTTACCCGGGAAGAGCACTCCCATCTCTGCCCCGGGGGCCCGCGGCCCAAGTGGCTATCCAGGCTGGCGCCGCCCTCTGGGCCCCGCTCGGCTCTGCAGGCCGGACTGGGGCGGCCTTTGGGGTGCTCGTCCTCCAGCGTCCCCTCTTTCTGGGCTGGCTCCGGCTCTGGTCGCAACCTCGGCCGAGCCGCAGCCCACCTCACGACCCGGTCCTCAGGCCTCCCTCGCGGCTTCGGGCGCTGTGGGTTGCGGGGAGACTCGTGTACCGCCGGCGCCGGGAGGAGCGCTCCTTGAGCCCTTCGGGGTCAGCCGTGGGCCTGGGCGCACCTGGCCCGTGACTTCACTGCCTGGCTGAGTTCGGGGGGCGGACGGACTTCGGGTGCGTGTGTGTGGCCAGGCCAGGAGACGAACGCCCGGAGCTAGAAGGAACGGAAGCCAAGGCCGAAGGAGAAGAGGGCGATCTGGGCCTGAGGGGCCCGGGAGAGGGGGCCAGAGAGGAGAAGACGGCGCGGCGGGGCCCTCGGCCTCTTGCCGTCCTCGCCCCCTCCCTGGGAGGAAGCACCGCAGACGGCTGGGTCTCCCACAGGCGGTGAAGGGCGAGGCAGCCGCCGCCGCCACAGCGGGGTCTCCCGCCGCGCCTTGGGCCTCCGGTGTCCTGAGCAGACGTGGCGCCGAGGTGGGGTCCAGCTGAGCCTGCCTGGGGCCCCAGGGATCCTTCAGGAAAGTCTGGGGCTTGGGCTAGTGGGTCTGGGTGAGTTCTGCCCTGCCTGGGGCTCCTCGGCTCTGAGCTGAGCCTTTCGGGGGGAGCCTGTGGGACTCACGGTTACCCTTGGCGCAACCCTTTTCTCCGACGTCTCTAGATTTCCTCTTTAAACCAGATATCCTGACTTCGTTTTTAGACCCGGCGCAGGACTCAACTGCTCTTAAGGCCAGAGGCCAGTTCTGGGAGAAGAAAACCTTGCCTCTGGCGTCCCGGACAGCTCCGGGTGGCCCGTTCCGGTTACCTGCAGCGCAGGGCCGCAGAGCTGCTCCCGCCTCCACTTAACCAGAAGCCGGCGCTCGGGCGATCGGCCCCGGCGCGCGCACCGCAGGTTTGAACCCGCGTCTAACACCCGCTTGAAAACCTCACTGTTGTTAACCGGACAAAGCTGTAACCCAAAACCAGGCGTTCCAGTGTGAGATGGTGATTTATTGCGTACAGAGGCGTGTTTTAATCATGCAAAGGAGAAACACAAAGGAATCAGGCCGGAGACAGGCGCATCCCACACAAATGGAAGCTGAAGTCTTAGAAAATAACTAAAATGCGGAGATGCAGGGTCAGTTTCAGCCCTGACCCCGGCTTGCTTCACGCCTTCCTCCAAAACCTTTACGTAGAACAGCTGTCTGGTACCACAAAGGGTCCACGCCCCCCGTCACGCATCTGCATGCCCAGATCTGCGACCAAAGTCTTGAACACTTCTTTTTCTTCTCTTCAACGGCCAGAACCCTGTCAGCGCAGCGTGCCCTGATAAAACCTGATTCCTCCAGTCGCCCCATTTGCGCCCTTAGGTTAGCATGATATAAAAGACGGGGAGCCCCTGGGACGTTCCCCTGGGATGGAGAGAGCAAAACCCCAAACAAAACCCACCCCGATGTTTTTCCGTATTAGGCTCTGAAACGGCACAGATTATGGGATTTGTCTCGGACAGAATTAACACTACATGTGAAACCATAGTGCTCCTGGTGCATTGAGACACATTGTATACCATTGCTTGAAGCATCTCTTCTAAACTGCCTGTTAATAGCAACACGAGGCCTTAAAATAATAAGTGGGTTTTCGGTTTTAACCTGATTAAAATGAAATTTCGACACTGTAAAGGGCAGTTTTTCTGGTGGAAGCAGTTCGAAGGAAACGGAACCCATCACAGGGCTAGAGGAAGCTTTTGTATGGGGAAATGGCTGGAGAGGAGAAGGAAGCAGGCCTGCATTTAAAAGGCCTTCCCCTATGCAGTGGTCCCCACAAGCCAGGGAGGTGCCCCGAGTTCTAAAGAGAATTAGCCAGATTTCCTCTCTTGCAAGCAGTGTGCTTTATATTTAAAAACCAACCCGCTGTTGACTGCAAACAAACAATAAGTAAATTCAAATAAAGGAGCCCTACCAGGTCCAACCCATTTGGTCAAAGATAACTGCAGGTGCCAGAGAGGCCAGGCTATCACTAGGGGGAGGGTCAGCTTCGAATTTTGTTTTTCTCCTAGAGGGAAAGTTGAACTGCATGAGGTCTGTGACTCACTTTTATTCCTTAATCTTCCCCATCCTTTACCTTCAATTCTCAGTGGAAGGAAAACAACAACAAAGGGGGAAAAAAGAATGCCATAGCAAATATAATACTAAGTGGCCAAAGTTTGAATTCACTTCTGTTTCACCACCACAAGGGGGGAAAAAAGCTATCTCAGAATCAAATGGAATCCTCTGTCCACCTCTCCAGTGTCCTCGACTTAGTTTGCCTACTTAGGAGTGGGAATGTGGCCTTTTGGATAAAAATAGGCTTGTTAACCTACTTGACATTACTAGAAAACCTTGCCTGCAGAAGACTTGAAAAATAAGATGAGAGTGTTTAGCACCTATACTATTGCCTTTTTGTTTTTCCCCTTTGAACTGCCCATGATAGGACCAGCAAATCCCACAGAAGCAGTAGACTCTGCACCCCGCGGGTCTGTTCACCCTCCAACCCTGGTCCCCGAGTTAAAGGCCAGAAAATGTCCCATAGAGACAGCGATTGGGTGGAGTGAAGTCTCCCCCTTAGGCCCTGCCTCCAATCTCTCAACTGGAATCTCCAGAGGACTCAAGCTACTCTGAAAATCACTCATAGCAGCCTCCAGTTGTTAAAATCTGTTCCTAGAGCCAATAGTCACATTTTAGGGTCCTGGGCCATTAATAAAAATCGCCTTAACATTCAAATGGCTCTAAAATGCGTTGATAGAGGATTACTGGGCCTAATGGACGTCGTGTGTGATAACATGGCCCCTGAGCAGCGAGGTTCTGGAGTGGATGTCCGACCACAGCTACCTGATTATCAGCTTACAGCCAAACCTCTTCTTAGCAGCGATGCTCTTAAGAAGCGTTCTTCCGCAGAGCCGAGAGGGAGACTTCTGTGTTCTTCATTTAACCGTATTTAACTACCGCATAGTGCTCTGGAAACCAGAGGGGAGAACTTGCCTGGAGGCGTTAGGTCACCCTCAGAAGTTAAAGAGGGGCGGGTCCCAGCCACTGCCCCTCCCATCCCGGCTATTAAGGGAGCGAAGGCCAAAAAGCGGTGGCCGGGGCAGATCGAGGGCCTTGCCTGAGACTTGGGTTTGCCCTAAATCTGGGGCTTCCTCCACGGGACTCTTCGAGCCGCCTTAGAACAGAGCTTGTGAAGAGGCTGCCTGGCTAGCTCCGACAAGGCCTGCGGCGTCCCGAACACTCGCGGAGCTCCCCTCTTCTGCAGACTGCGGGAAAGTCTTCCGGCCAGGACGCGAGCAGCCGACTGCTCTAAGGACGCCCTGACAGCGGCCGCGGCGCCAGGGAGGGAGGGGGTTCCCGGGTTTCAACGAAAACAAGTGGCAAGTGCACCGCGTTCCCATTCTCCAGCCCCACCTTTCACCCCACAAACTAAGCGGAAGACCCCAAAAAAGCAGGGCCTTCGGGGGTTGTAAAGAACACCAGGGCATCGCCCCAGGGGCCTCCCCTCCCCGTGCACAGTCCCCAGGCTAAGGTCATTTGGAGAGTCCGGAGAGAGTACCAGGGGAGGCCAGGAGTTACTAGAGTGGCTGAGAGGCAGCCTATGGATCAAGCTGCCTGGGACATCAAGATCACGACCCCCCGCCCCCCGCAACCCATGCAGCCGACGGGCACCAGCCCAGGAAGTGGGCCTCGAACCCACAGCGCCCCAGCCATGCTCCAGGTCACAAGTGGTGCCGCCGGATCTGGTAGACTGTGGGTCACACCCACCTGGCAGAGGCGAGGCTTGGTCCACAGAGCATTGTGCCTCCTCGCGGAAGCGGGGAAGACCCAGGATCCTGCGATCCGCGTGCTCTTCCTTCTCCAACCCCATCCATGGTCTTCACGAGGATCTGATGGGGGTGTGATGTAAGGACGTCGGGAGAGTCCCCTCAGTCAAGGGCGCATCGCATACAAATGGCAGCAGAAGTCTCTTTGCGCCCACATCGCCGTTGACCCATCAAAATCATTGCCCGCCCACCCCCGCCCCTCGCCGTCCTTATGTCGTGGGCGCTCTTCTCACCTCGTGCCTTGACCGCAGCCCCACGCTGGGCGGGCTCCGAAGTCCAAACTTCCTCTCTCAAGCTTCTTGTGGTGAAAGATGCAAGAACTGAAACAGGCTTGTCCTTAGAGCTCAGATCTGGCATAACCCCTGTCTACAGCGCCGGGCCTGAGCTAGGAGCCGGGAACCGAGTGTGCAGGGCCGCGAGGTATAGCCGGCACCATCCTGGGTCCCCAAGCAAGTGCACCCACCCGAGCCCCGAGAGCTTGGGCAGCCGGCTGGCAGCGGCTTCCGGTTCCAACTTACGGCCTTGCCAGCTGGTGAGTGGAGTGGCCACTTCGTGCTAGGGCGCTATGGTACGTTTTGACGAATGACTGACAAAATCACCTAAAATGAATTTTGAGATAGTTGTGAAGACCAAGGATGCACATGTAAAGGACTCCCCCGAGTCCTTCTTGGACACTAATCTAAAAAAATTTTATAACTTTTGAGTTATGTTTGGTTAGGAATTTCAGCCATTTTTACTGCTGTGAAGTGGTAAGGATTTTTTTTTTTTTAATGGTAGGCAGATATTTGGGGCACTTATATATATTTATATGTGTAATATAGAAATTACACATATATACATGTGTATTACATATATGTCTAAAGTGAAATTAGGTTATTTTGGAAATAAGAATCACATTTTAGAATTTTAAATTAATCCAAGTCTCTAATTGAAATTTATTTTTCAGTAGATCTTGCTGATTAAGTGGATTCTATTTTTAATTTGGGGGAAGGAAATGGCAACCCACTCCAGTATTCTTGCCTGGAAAAACCCATGGACAGGGGAACTTGGCCAGCTACAGTTCATGGGGTTGCAAGAGTCAGACAGGACCTAGCGACTGAACAACAACAACAGTTTTTAATTTTAGTCTGAGTTGGCCACTTCAAGTTTTAGAAGGCTAACAAAGACTCAATCTGTTTGATAGTTAACTTTTAGCAAAATCATGGCCTTGTTTGGTCTTAAAATTGGACATACTCTAAAGTTCTCTAATTTTGAAATTGAGAAAACTTGGTACAAACATGTATTCACCATTTTGATATAAACATGTATTCACCATTTTCAAGGACAAATAATTGGCCTGATTAAACCAATAATCTTGATTTCTGCCCATTTTAAGACAGCACATTGCTTTCTTTCTCTCTCTCTTTTTTTTTTTTTTTTTTTTGCTTTTCTTCATATGTATTGATAAGGATGCAAAGCATGTACTCTTACTTGAAGTTGTCTGAGATGATATCTTTTTCAGAAATTCTTTTTAAAAAATATTTATTTATTTGGCTGGACCAGGTCTTAGTTGCAGCATGTGGGATGTAATTCCCTGACCAGGGATCGAACCTGGGCCCCCTGCATTGGGAGCACAGAGTCTTAGCCACTGGACCACCAGGAAAGTCCCTTCCGAAATTCTTACCCCTGTGTTTCAGGTATCCTTTTGGGGATGGTTGTTTGTGAATAGATTTTAGAGGATGTTAACTCAATTGTACAAAAATTTCTTTGGTTTGTGTAACTGTATTTTTTTTTTTTTTTTAATTCCTGGACAGAAGATCTATAGCTTTCACCAGATTCATAGAAGGGTTTGTTGTTGTTTAGTTGTTAAGTCGTACTTCGAGCTCTTTTGTGAGCCTGTGGACTGTAGCCCATCAGGCTCTTCTATCCTTGGGATTTCCCGGGCAAGAATACTGGAGTGGGTTGACTTCCTCCAACCCACTAATGGAAACTATGTCTCTTGCTTGACAGGTGGGCTCTTTATCACTGAGTCAACTGGGAAGCACAAAAGGGTTTGTAAAAACTCCAAATTAAGAGCCACTGGTTTTTATAGGTTGTGAATGAAGGGTAAACTTGGTAACAAAAAAGGTGACAGTCCTGTAAAATTTGAGTCTACCCTTAACTTTAAGAAATCTTTAATTTTCTTTAAACAAAATAATCTTAAAAGTCCCTTTATTTCTAAATTCTACCTAGTTAGGCCCAGTTTGAATTATTGTTCATGTGTCTGTTTAGGTATAACATATTAAATTAATGAATGAAGTAGACAAGATTTATTCTAATAGTATTTTGCATGAAATGTCAAGTAGAAAATTTAAGCAAATATTTTAATGATTCAGATCCAAAAGCCTTTTTAATCAAAACAATCAACAATAATAAGATATTTTCTGACTCTGATTAAATATTTCAGGAAATTTAATGTGAATTTGTTCTTTGTCTTTCTTTCTCTCAGTCAGCCAGTTCAGTTGCTCAGTTGTGTCTGACTTTTGTGACCCCATGGATTGCAGCATGCCAAGCTTCTTGGTCCATCACCAACTCCCGGAGCTTGCTCAAACTCATGCCCATCTCTCTGCAAATACTTAAATGTGTTGTGCATATTCCAACCATGCCCAGGTTCCCATATTTTTCTGTTGAAAAGTTTTTCATTTTCAAGCTTGACAACTGTCAAACATGGACAAAACAATAGATAAGGGAGGTGTAGGACCTTCTGATTGAGTCAGAAGGAGGGCATGACTATACTATCCAGGAGAGGAATTCAAGATCAGATGGTATAATCACCTCTAGGGGACCCAGGACAGAATTTAAATTAAATACTTAGAGGCCTTTCTTCTGGAATAGCAGATCTTGCCCACTTTCCCCACTTAGAACTCCCCAGCTTACTTCAAACTTTGTCTGAGAGGATATCTTCCATTAATGCAAGAAGAAGTATAATCTACAGTTTATTTAGCATTTGATCTTTGCACAGAGGCTTCCATTTAGAGGAACCATTGCAGCTAAGATTTGGATCTGGTCCATCAAATAGCCTGAACCGGGTGACCTCAGGCAAGTAGACGCAAGATACTAGCAATTTATTTCATATCAGCTCCCAAGCCATCACCAGATGATAACAACCGTTGGACACCGTTAATCTCTGCTTGACTCAAACTGGTGACCGCGAGGTGAAAGGCAGGGCGTTATCTCTGAGCAATTCGTGTGGCCTTCCACAGATTGCCAGTTGGGCCAATACAATTGAAGCCTCTTCTCCAGTGGTTACTTTAAAAAATTCATATCCAAAGTCTTTGGTCTTTGTTGGACTAGAAGGTAGGAGGGCTTTATCAATGAAAATGCCCGAGGGCCAAGATGTAGGAGCTTAGAATCCAATAAAAATTAGAAAGGTTGAAAAGGTAACCTTGTGTGTTCCCAGCCCAATAAACTTTGAACAACACTGCTGTAACTATGACTAGAAAAAGCCTCTGGAAATGAATGTTTTTGCCAAACAATAGAGGGAATATGCACTTTAAACAAAAGGCAATGCTCTATGTAGAATTGGTTTCCTTGTTTTGAAAATGGCGTTTATTTTGCCGTCTCTAATATGGTCAGTTCAGATCACCATATATTAACCTGGTATCAGTTCAGGGCTAGAAAGGAGAGTGGAAGTGGGCAGCCGTGGAGAATAAAGGAAAGGGGTGTACTGAAAACAAAAGCTGTCCTGTGTGTTGATGCCCAGAGCGGGTTGGCTAAATGACCTGCAGGGGAAATAAAACTACTACTATTTAAACTTCCAAATGTGTAGAGGGAAGAGTAGGAGCCTCATGTTCCAGTGTACTCAGCTCTAGCTGAAGTCATAAAAACCTGCCATTACTACTTTGTGGAATTATTCTTCCCCCTGCTACTCTAATATACTAATTGTAATGATTCTGTTTGATTTTGTTAGATGGCTCTAGAGAGAATTGACAGTTTTTTTTTTTTTTAATGGAGAGGTTTCAAAAATACTGCAGCTATTTTAATAATATGTTTTTTAAGGTCCATGTATTGGAAGTTGGATCATTGGATCATTGATGGTAAAAGTAAAACCAAATTGTTTTAGGTATTTTTAGCAAAAAGTTCCTTTGGACAGGATCAAAGATCAGCTTGATTTATGCAGAACTTCAGTTATCAGCAAACAGTGTCCCAGAAGCATCTCGCTATATTGTTCCATAACTTCATTCCTACACTATTTGTTTGCTGCCCTATCTTTTTAATTAACTGGTATTTGCAAACCCTATTGTGTTGTTTGGTAACTTCTCCTCAAAATGATACACTAAATAAACCTAAGCTATAAATGCTAATCAGAGGATGAGTGCATTGTATACATTTGGTAAAGGGACACCCCTTAGAAAGATTTATGTATTGGCTGTGGTGAGTGTTGTTGTACGTGGGCTTTCTCTAGTTGTGGCGAGCAGGCGCTAGTCCTCACTGCGGTGTGCAGTCTTCTCATTGCCATGGCTTCTCTTGTTGTAAAGCCCAGGGTCTAGGGTACACAGCCTTCAGCAGTTGCAGCATGTGGGCTCAATGGTTTTGGTGCATGGGCTTAGTTGCTCCGTGGCATATGGGATCTTCCCAAACCAGGGATCGAACGGTGTCCCTTGCATTGCAAGCTGGATCCTTAACCGCTGGACCACCAGTCACTGATGGCTAAACTGGTGCATTTTCTAATATTGGGCAGTTGCCTAATTGATTTTGGGGAAATAAGACATAAGATAAAAAATGAAGGGTTGTTACTACTTAAGATTGGCCTCAGCTCCAGTGTCTTAAGGGTATAATGTTCAGAAAGCATAAAGAGAGTCACAACATTTGCCTGGTCAGACAGGAGTCAAACTCATGTTCAGAGTATTTGCAAGGGCTTACAATTTCAGCACTATTTTTCTTAAGTATCTGTCTGCTCCATGAGGGGGTCTGGATAGAATCGAAAACCTTAAAGAGGGAGAGTCTAGGCTTTTGTTCTCTTGCTTAATGCTGCCACTTCTTCAAGATGATGATGGTGAAGAGGGGATCAGTCTCCCTAATTTTAATGGGACATTTGCGTATGTCTTAAATCAATAAGCAGAGCGTTGGACTGGGTGATTTACTCAGCCTTTGAAAGATCTATCCAAAGTGGCAAATTTACCAGTTTTTATTGTAGGCCTTGAACTTTTACATCCATGTTGTCCATTGATAACTTGAGTGGATTTGGTGCTAAGGAATGTCTATAACTTCCCTTGTGGACGTGCTCATCTTGTCTGAATATTTTTAGCTTTTTCTGAGCTTTGCTTAATTTTATCCCAACTTCATATACAAATTACATCGTGGTTTTTGCCTATATTTCTAGCTCTCTTTAAGAACTTCCCTCGTGGCTCAGGTGGTAAAGCGTCTGTCTACAATGCGGGAGACCTGGGTTCGATCCCTGGGTTGGGAAGATTCCCCTGGAGAAGGAAATGGCAATCCACTCCAGTACTATTGCCTGGAAAATCCCATGGACAGAGGAGCCTGGTAGGGTACAGTCCATGGGGTTGCAAAGAGTCGGACACAACTGAGCAACTTCACTTCACTAGCTCTCTTAAACATGTGGAAAACCTCACACAACATTATTTAATAAGGAGATATAACTTCCAGGTGCCTTAGAAAATGTAGGTTAGTATGTGCTTTTCATTATTTGAGAAATTCGCCCCTAGCTTCACCAGAGGAGCAGTTAAGGATAGCAGTGAAGCATTTAGGCTTTAGAGTTGAATTGTTTGGGTTTGAATTCAAGCTCCTCTATAATGGTATTTGTAGATATTTGTCCCTATGAAGATAATTTAGCCCCTCTGCTCCCTAGTGTCCTCATCTGTAAAACAGGAAAAATAATAGTTTATATTTCCCCAATTGCTATGGCCATTGAAGCACTTAGCTCAATAAGTGCTCAGTCCGTGTTCTTTGTTATTATTGTCGCCATTATTGTCATTGTCATTGTAGTCAGTCACTGGCCAGCAGGGTGTAGTCAGAGACGCCATGATGAACCAATGTTGACTGTACTCATCCTGCTAAAAGGACAGGATCACAGATGCAACATGAAGAATGCAAGAGCAGTGAGTATATAATAGTGTATCATATGTGCCAAACTATGTTTTATGCCTGTTGATGAAAGTGAAAATGGAGAGTGAAAATGTTGGCTTAAAGCTCAACATTCAGAAAATGAAGATCATGGCATCCGGTCCCATCACTTCATGGGAAATAGATGGGGAAACAGTGTCAGACTTTATTTTTCTGGGCTCCAAAATCACTGCAGATGGTGACTGCAGCCATGAAATTAAAAGACGCTTACTCCTTGGAAGGAAAGTTATGACCAACCTAGATAGCATATTCAAAAGCAGAGACATTACTTTGCCAACAAAGGTTCGTCTAGTTAAGGCTATGCTTTTTCCAGTGGTTATGTATGGATGTGAGAGTTGGACTGTGAAGAAGGCTGAGCGCCGAAGAATTGATGCTTTTGAACTGTGGTGTTGGAGAAGACTCTTGAGAGTCCCTTGGACTGCAAGGAGATCCAACCAGTCCATTCTGAAGGAGATCAGCCCTGGGATTTCTTTGGAAGGAATGATGCTAAAGCTGAAACTCCAGTACTTTGGCCACCTCATGCGAAGAGTTGACTCATTGGAAAAGACTCTGATGCTGGGAGGGATTGGGGGCAGGAGGAGAAGGGGACGACAGAGGATGAGATGGCTGGATGGCATCACTGACTCGATGGATGTGAGTCTGAGTGAACTCCGGGAGTTGGTGATGGACAGGGAGGCCTGGTGTGCTGCGATTCATGGGGTCGCAAAGAGTCGAACATGACAGAGCAACTGATCTGATCTGAATATGTGTCAAACTATATGTTTTATGTACCTTCATAGATTAAATTATTTTGTATTCTGTTTGCCTTTATCATGAAGAGTCTATATTTTTTTGTTCAGCATTGGTAGAAACCATTAGGATTTTGAACTCTTCAAATATGTTTGGAAAGAAGGAAGTAAGAATGAAGGGATTTTACAAGGGGATCAAGGGGTAATGAGACAAACCACCTTGTTTTATTTATGTATTTGGTGGCTCAGCATGGAGGATCTTAGTTCCCCTATTAGGAATTGAACCCATGCCCCCTGTAGTAGAAGCATGGAGTCCTAACCACTGGACTGCCAGGGAATTTTCAACCCTACTATCTTAAAATCATACCTCTGGTCCTCTCCATATAAGAGTTAAAGTCTTTATTCATCACTGCAAGTAGTTTTTTCCTGGCTGCAAGCACTCTGAACAACAAACTGTTCTTGCTTTAGTTAAGAATGATACTGGCCTCTTTATTCCCATGTAATGTAGGTTAGTTCATTCTGTGGGCAATGTTTATTACCTCCTCCCCATCTCTGAAAACACTGTCAAAAGTATACTTTTAATTTTCTTTTAGATGTGGCTTAAATAGGGCTGTCATTGCATTTCACGTTTCCTGCCTTATCAATTGGCATTGAACAGAAAGAGTGAGGTGAAGTAATTTATAATAAAGTAATAAAGACCTTGTAAATTGGGCTCTTGGTTTAAAAAAAGAAGTAAGAGAATAATTGAGAATAAAAAGACTTTATGCAAATCAACTAGTATGGATGATGGCAGAAGGAGAAGAGAACAGGGTAATAAATTTGTTCAAATGAATTTACTGAAGATGGCAATTCAGCTCTCTAAGGAATTGCAGGTAAAATGAGTAAGTGGCTAGAGGGACTGATGTCTCAAGAAAGCCTGAATAGGCAAAATGGACCATATTTGCAAAGAGTGAAATTTTAGTCATCAGCTTTCACAGTGCTTCAGCACACACCATGCAAGCAATTTGTTTAAGGTTGCAAAATGAAAACATATCTCTGAGGGCATGGATAAGGAGGCAAGACCTTTGTGATGTCTTACAGTGGAACAAAGACCTGACAACTGCCTGCAAGTGCCTGAAAAGGTATCACCCATCAGACAGGCAGAAGAATTGTCCAACAGGCTAATTATGAGTAAATTGATGGAAACAAGAAATCTGTCAGTGATGGGAAACTTTCCCAAGCTATGGGAAAGTTCTTCCAGGGAAGTGGCACCATCTTCAGTTTAGAACATTTAAAACTAGAGAAGGAAGAACTTCTTGGACTTAAATCTCAGGAACTGTCCAGCACCAGTAGAGGGCTGGAGTTGCTGCCAAATGACCTATTAGGTTCTGTGAGTTTCCCTCTACAATGTATCTAACTATATGCTTATTTAACACCAAATGTATTTTTTCAGTTCTTTTGACAGTTCTAATACTAATATTATTACTTCCAAAGAGATTTTTGTAGGTTAATTTAGATTTGCATTTGTTCTACAAGGAAATGTAATTATTTACTGAGTCAGCATTTGCCTTGAAGACATTTCAGCTATGACCTCCTCAGGAATTTCAAAGAATAACCAAGCTCATTGTCATTTCTCATGCTTGCTCTAAATTTCTCCAAACAGTACTAACTGCATTATTAACAAATTACATGACAAATAAAATCATAATGTTTTTCTGGTTTCAGAGACATTAAAATGGATGTTAGAATGGCCATGGGAAAGGATTCTCAGATGTCAAATTGATGTAAAATTAAGTTTCTGCTTAAAATTTCATTAGGATTTAAGAAAACTGGGACCATTATAAAGATGTATCTATTCATTCAGTGAATATTTGAGGGTCTTCTTTGTATCAGACATTCTCCTGGGTTTGAAACACACAAGGTTTCGGCTCCTGTGGAGCTCACATTCGTGTTTATGGGCGAACACATTTATAGGTGGTCATTACAGGAGACAGAAGCTTCAGAGTTAAAAGGGAAACACTGCTGGGTTTAAAGATGTGTGGAGGGACTTCTCTGGTGGTCCGGTGGTGAAGAATTCACCTTCCAATGCAGGGGACGTGGTCAATCCCTGGTCAGGGAACTAAGACCTCACGTGCCACAGGGCAACTGAACCCGCACATCATAACTAGGGAGCCCGCACACCACAACTGGAGAAGACTGTGCCACGAGGAAGACCCAGCACAGCCAAAAAAAAAAGTGTGGAAACTTCTAAGCGACATTGGAAGTTTAATAACTTTCAAGAATGAAAGTACTTTCCCCACTCCTTCCCGCTGCTGCTGCTGCTAAGTCACTTCAGTTGTGTCTGACTCTGTGCAACCCCATAGACGGCAGCCCACCAAGCTCCCCCGTCCCTGGATTCTCCAGGCAAGAACACTGGAGTGGGTTGCCATTTCCTTCCCGCTAAACATACTTAAATAGAATTTAGATGTTCCAGTGAACAGCAGTACAGTCTGTATGCTCCATTCTCAAGTCCCTCAGGGTGACTTGAGCGTGTGGAGGGAGGTTGGAGCCCTTAAGCTGCTCCTCAGGACATACGTGGGTCCCCGGGTCTGTGGCTGTTGAAGCTCCATATGGTGTCCTGTGTCCTGGCCTTGTTGTGTGACAGTTACTGCTAACAAGCTTGGCTTCGGCTTGACCATCTTTGAAACGAACCTCTCCCTCAGCCCCTCTGATTGCCTCAATCAAACCAACAGGGCTGTTAAAGAAATGGTCACAGTATCACTGGAATAGGCAAAGGCAATTACTTCGTATTTTCTACAGACGTACTGATTGTAAATTTCAAAAAAGGCCTTTGTGGAAAGGACAGTCCATTAAGAAACCACGTGATGTTTAATTACACGTGGTTGGGAACTCCACAGAGGAACAGCCCAGTCAAACAGGGCATCAAAATCAGAGACACAGTGGCTGGTGCAGAATTTCCTTTTGAGTTCCAGGTACAAAAATCCAAATCCGGAGTGCCGTATTCTCACACTCCAGTGCTGCCATAATACTTAATTATTGCTGTCGCTGGAGTGTAACATGATCTCAGAAAATGTCACACAAGAATTCCACCAAATTGTTTGTTTCATTACTCTTCCTCCTCCTCCCCAGGTTCTGTTTCTTGGCTGTGTTCTTTTCTGTAGTTGCCTTTCTCTCTTTCCTCCCTATAAGAGGCATTGTGAGGTTGAATTCACCAGGTGTGCAAACTTCCTCCCGCCTCTGACACTCCTTTGGCAGAAGCACAGGTAGCACAGCAGGTATTGTCAGGGTCAAGTTAGAAAATAACAAAAGCTGCCAATGCACATTTCCTTCTCGTGGGGCCTGGCATCAATGGGCTCTCAAAAAGACTGCTGTGGCTTTAGTATTTCCCTTTTTACAGCTAGCATGAAATTGGCAGTCCATCCACAGCTCACCTCCTCTGTCCTCTGTCTTTGTCAGGACCAGAGGATGGCTGGCATTTCTCCTGGTTCCAAGACAGGGAAGGTAGGAACAGGAGCAGAACAGTGGACAGCAGTATTCTATTTAGAAAAAGTTAATTGGAAAAAAGTACTGTTGTTAGATTGCAATTTAAACCTCAGTGGTCACTGTTAGGTCCTTGATTCATCGGAAGTGAACTGACTTGGTAAAGTATTGGATATACTTGATCTCTGTGGTGATCTTTTAAAACTTAAAACCTGAAGGAAATGTGGTACTGTAAGTAGTGAGTTATATGCCAGGTAAGTGCCAAAGTCTTCCCTGCTAAAAACTTAGGAACTAGTTGATTATGAGAGAAATAATCCCAGGGTTTTGTCTGCTTGTTTTTGTTTTAATTTTCATAGTATAGTAATAATCCTAGTAAGGAAAAATAAATATATATGTCTTAGAAATCAGACATGCCACTGTCATTAGAAAGCTTCGTCTACAGTATGTCTAGGTTCATGGCCCTTTCTAAGAGGGAGTGCCCAGACTATTCCCAAATTTTTCTCAGAATGGTGGGATCTGCAGTGACGTTCCTGAACCTCATCAACAGCTGGTGCTCCCAACAAGCTCCTAATGTGTTGTTATAAAACAGTGAAATGTAATGTTCATATCAAGTTTCCCAATGGTTTTCTACACACATGTTCATATATTCTTTAACAACACCATGGGATTATATGTTCACTGCATTCCTTAATTTACTGTGCAAGGCTTTATTTCTTCTGTGTTCACAATGCCTTTTTTATGGTTGACTCCAGCAAAGAAATTCCTGAAGAAAGGAGATCACATTCATATATAGGTATGTGTATAAATATGTGTAACACAGACACACACACCCCCACATCCTTTTTGTTGTTGTTAACTTTTCATGTGTCTCTGTCATCTCACTATGTAGGATAAAAATTTCAGGGGATTTCACTTTAAGCTTATTTTCATCCCTTCAGTACCTAGCCCAGGGCTTGGAATATGGCAGGTACTTAATACAAAGAAATTGTTCCTAGGTAATGATGACTCATACAACTACAGGCAAGACCAGAGGGCATTTATCTGTCAGCTCTGTGCCCTCTCTACCTCAACAGAGCCCTTACTTTGGTCTCTTATCTAGTCTTCCTGCTCCCCACCTTCCAATCTGTTTGTTCATGTTGCTATTAGACTTACTTTCTAGAAACCAGATCTATAACACATACAGGCCATGGGGTGAAACCGTAACATCTAAGCTTGGCATTTAAGATTCTACCACAGTGCTTTTCAAATTTTAATGTGCATACAAATCACCTGGGGATTTCCTTAAGGCAGATTCTGATCTGGTAGGTCTGAGAGTGAGGCCTGAAGATGTGCATTTTTAGTCATCTCCCAGGTGATACAGCTGCTGCTGGTCCTGGACTGTATTTTGCGTAGCTGGTTTCTACAACACTTGACTTAGCCCAGGTGTTAAATGGCGTTTTAGCTCATCTTAATTCACTCCCCACCCCATACCCTACATTCTAGCAAAACTGTTGTTCTTGACATTCTCTGGCAATTCTCCGACTTGTGCTTTGATTCATGTCATACCCTTTCTGGCTGCTAAGCCATTACTCATTCTTCCGGAGAGCTCAAATATCACCATCTCTGTGAGGCCTTCCAGCTCAGCTGCCCCTGCCTTGGCCGGCTAATCCCGCTGTCTTCCAAATTCTCACAGCACTTTGCTAGTGCTGATGTTTAGCACTTATTACAAGTTATCATAATTGTTTGTTTACATGACTGTCTTTCCAGCTAGACCATGAGCTACAGGGCAGGGAGCCAGGCCTTACCTATCTTACAATCTCAGCGCTCAGTATAGAGCACAGCACACACAATAGTTTCCTAATAAATACTGGTAATTCAACTGTATTTAATTGAACTGGATTTCTTAGTGATGAATATTTTGAGACAAAAACATATCTCGACAGAATTGATGGGAAGTCATGAAGAATCATAGTCACTATAATATTATTATTATTGTCATTATTAATGATGTGTATTATTTATCTATTAATATTAGATGCTTATTACGTACCAGACATTGTGCTAATCACTTACATACAAAGTTTCATTTAAATTTCACAACTTATATTTTAGATAAGGGCATAGCCACACAGTTTGAGGATATGTCCATTGCTGCAGCCCCAGGAAGTGACAGAATTTGAACTTGAAACCTAACTCTCAGGTTCACTCCATGCTCTTAGCCATTTTACTGATGCTGGAAGAATAGTCTTGCTCTAAGGCTCTGTGACTGTGTCTTCCTTCACCGATTATATGTACTCTAAATGCAGCAGGGTCTTCCTCTAGGGGAGGGACCCTAATCTGTTTCTGTACTTTAGACTCCTTTAGCAGTCTCACAATGCTTATAAACTCCTCTGAATAATATTTTTGAATGTATTAAAAAACAAAATTACAAAGGAAACCAGTTTTTTGAAATACAGTTATCAAAATTAGAAAGAACCCCAAAGCTGTGACAGAGTAATTTGTGCCTTTCTTTATTTATGCCTTAAATAATAAGATCTACCAGTGAGACTAATAATGAGGTAGGTTTTTTTTTTTTTTTTTTTTGGCTGAGCCACACAGCTTGCAGGATCTTAGTTCCCCAACTAGAGATTAGGGATTGAACCAGGACTCATGGCAGTGAAAGCACAGTCCTAACCACTAGACCTCTAGGGAATTCCTAGTCTAATAATGACTTTAATTTTGAATTATCAATGGGGCTAAACAATATTTTGAGGAATCTACAACTGAAATATGATGAAAATATCCATGATCTCTATTTAAGAAAAAAAATCATAGGTATTATTTCAGATACTATAGGTTTTTGCCTGTATTTACAATGGAAAAAAATTTCTTTCTTTTTCTTTTTTTTTTTGGCTGTACCATGGTGCATGAAGGATATTAGTTCTTGGACCAAGGATCAAACTCATGCCCCCTGCATTGAGCATGCAGAGTCTCAACCTCTGGACCACTACAGAAGTCCCATAACTTTTAAAAAAATGTGATTTATTGATGTATAGTTGATTTAAAATGCTGTATTAATTTCTGCTGTATAGCACAGTGATTCAGTTATACCTGTATTTTTTTTTTCATTTTCTTTTCCATTATGATTTATCACAGGATATTGAATATCGTTCCCTGTGCTATACAGTAGACCTTGTTGTCCATCATTCTATATATGATAGTTTGCATCTACTAATCCTCAACTCCCAGTTCATCCCTCCTCCATCCCCTTCCCCTTGAACCACAGTCTATCCTCTATGTTTGTGAGTCTTTCTGTCTCACAGATAAGTTCCTTTGTGACATAAGAAAATACTAACTTTAAATAAGAGATTAGTACAGTTAAAGATGTGATTTTTTTTCCCCCCCGATCATGAACCTCCAGAATTTTATGCACAGACACTATGGATATGTGTTTGTGGGGTCTGGTCCTATGAGCTTCAGGTTAAGAACCCATGTTATAGGGCAAACGGGTATTCTACCTTTTTAAAGAGGTTGAGGTACTCATATCCATGCATAGAAGTCAGTCATATGTAAAAAAGTATTATTTACATAGAAATGCCACAAAGTCACTGCCAAGAGGTATGTAGGCATGTAATAGAGGGGAGGAAGAGGATAATCTGGCAGCATTAGAGCTCTGCAGCAGGTAAGAAGCTCTGCTTTTGGGGGGTGAACTCTTAGAGATTTTCAGAAGAGGATGCAGAAAGTATACTTGGAGGAAACTCAAGTGTACATAAAAATCTTAGGAGGGACTTTCCTTGTGGGTCAGTGGTAAAGAACCTGCCTACCAATGCAGGAGACACAGGTTCGATCCCTAGTCCAGAAAGATCCCATGTTCTGCATTTGGAGCAACCAACCCCCTTCACCACCACTGTTAAGTCTGTGCTCTAGAGCCTGGGAGCTGCAACTACTGAAGCCCGTGTGCCTAGAGCCCATGCTCTGCAAGAGAAGCCAGCACAATGAGAAGCCTGCATGCTGCAACTAGAGGATAGCCACTGCTTGCTGCAGCTACAGAAGAGCCCTTGCAGCAGTGAAGACCCAGCACAGCCAAATACATAAATAAAATTATTTTAAAAACAGAAGTCTTAGGAATTGGGAAATAAATTCTGTAGTTGTTCCCGGGAAAAACATACTGTTTTAGTCCCATACTGAGGTGCATGAAGGGCCCTATGCCTGGAGTCATCATACGCTGGTGAAGTGGGCACTGTCCTCATCTTTCTGTATTATATATATGCTGATGTATGGCAAGGGTCCTCAGGTCTACCAGCCTCTCTCTACTTACTTCGACTGATTCAAATGGCAGTGTAAACCCAAACCTAGTGTATATCTTTATTGACTTTGAAGAGATAGGCAATCCAAAATTTGGTGCTTTGATCACTCTAAGCTGAAAATTTGTCATTCCAATGGCATCAAATGCCTCCGTTTGGCATTCAAGTACACTAAGATAGGATCCTTTTTTTCTCTTAGGATCTTATCTCCCTTTTTTCATTCACTTTATAGTCTTGGCAATTGAACCTATTAAAATCCTTTGCCCACTCCCACTTTATTCTCCTTTGTAAATCCCAACACCAGTAATATCCTTTCCTCTTATCTCAGTCTTCTAGCCTATTCTTTCTTTAAGGCTCAATTCAAATTCTGCCTCTTCCATGAAGATTTTCCTGGAACTACTTCTGTCAGTCACAGCCTCTACGCTGAAAGCGGTCTCTTCCTCTCTGGAACACTCATAGCACTTTATCTATATTTCTTTTATGATATATAACTTCAGTGTTACTATAAACAACAATAGTTGTGGCCTTTGAAGAAAAATCAAACTAGAAAAAGTACCCAGTTATGGGAGGAAAAGTAGAGAAGAGAAGAAAAATCAGTATTTAAGGCCCTAAATAATTCTATATCAATATACAGAATATGAGTAATAACATGAACTTGGAGTATTAACCAAAGTTGTAAATGTAATGGCACAACTATCACAAAAATGGTATAATAGGATTATGAACAGAATGAGGGAAGTAAAATATATATATATTTTTTGGTTAATAAATTTAAAAATTTACATTAGAGGTAGAGGGAAAGTTTAAGAAGATACCCAGTATAAAATACCAGCTTGGAATGACATGACCAGAGCCCTCCTTATGAAGATTACTGTGGTGGAGGCTGAAGGATGGATTAGAGAGAGATTTAAAGCAGAAAAACCAGTTGGCAGCCATTTAAATAGTCCAAGTGAGGTATAATAATAAATATCTACTTAGGACTTCAAGATTTCAGGTCTAGGTGCCTGGGAATAAGATGGTATTTTTAAGAAGCACATGTAGTAAAAGGATTTGGGGGTAGTTTCAGGATAAGAAAGGTTTGTGTTCTAAAAGCTTTTGGGATACAGGAAAAGTGAGAGCCTTCCAATCAAGGAATAAACATTAAATGCAACTGTAGACTGAATTACTACAGACACCATGTCTCAGTCATAACTGAAGAATTGCAAGCAGGTCTGGGTTCATACTTTAAATATGGTGACTATGCAAATTCTCTCATTTGAAGAACACTGGAAGAAACGTGGAATATTTAAATCTGAAGAGATAAATGGGGATAATAACTGTCTTCAAAGATAAATGGAGACATAGAAAAAATAAAGAGGTAATTAATTACATTCTGGGGTGAAAGGGGGTGGGGTGGTGGTAAATGGAGTTACAAAGAGAAACTTGGGGGCTTATCCTCAGAAATAATTTAATCACAATGAGAGCCACCAAGCAGTGGGAAGAACTGACCTCCAGAGCAGCGAGCTCTTCATCTGTGAGGCAGGGAAGCAGAAACAGCATGAAACTCTGGTTGTCTATTTTGGAGAAGGAGTTTCCATAGTCTATAGTGCATGCATGTGTGCTCAGTTACTTTAGTGACTCTTTGTGACACCATGGACTGTAGCCCACCAGGCTCCTCCGCCCGTGGAATTCTTCAGGCAAGAATACTGGAGTGGGTCGCCATACCCCCCTCCAAAGATCAAACCCTCATCTCCTGTATTCCAGGTGGATTCTTTACCCACTGAGCCACCTGGGAAGCCCCCATAATCTATAGTAGAGAGTTTAAATTACAGGATGCTTAAGATATCTTGCTACTCTAAACTCCTCAGCTTCTGTTCTCCAAGAAAACCTTTCTTATCTCCTCCTGCCCTGGCGGGAGTGAGCCCCCTTCTCTGTGTTCATGAAGCACCCCCAGGGCTACCCTTGTCACACTGGTATCACCCAATGTGGTAATAGCTTATCTGTCTTCCTCAACAGACTGCCATCTCTTCGAGGGTAGGCATTGTCTTTTAACTATACACGTCCATCACCTAGTGCAGATTCCAGACAGAGTGTTAGCATTCAATAAATAATTTTTGACTGATGAATGAATAAATGAATGCAAGGGATTTAGGTTCGACTGCTACAAACTTTGGGCTAAAGACAGCAAGAGCTGGGAGGTTTCAATCTGCAAAGTTACCTTCATGGGAAAGTCTCATTCTCCTAAATAATATGATTTCTTTCCATCTTCTTCTCTAGTGCAGACTCAGTTAACAGACATATGAGGGAGTTTGATTATGATGGAATGATATCAACTTATTAGAAAAGTCAGAACGTGCTTGCTGAGTAACAAAAAATCAAGGGATTTCAAAGTTGCATTTGATTTTTATGTAATTAATAAAAATTTAACAGCACACAAACCTCAGTGGCTATTGAAAGTTCAATAGCCAGAAACACACCAAGGTGCATACAGAAAAGAACAGGATAGAGTCAGCTTACACAGTTTGTGAACTGTAGAGCATCATGTGATCACACTCACATTCTTGGGAATCATCTGACATTGAAGGTAGTTCTCCCGAGAGATCCAGTTTCTCACCTAGCCTTTGATATTATTTGCACACTGATTATAATGCCCACAGTTGTCAGTCTGTGTTAATGCAGACTGTTGCTGCACTTGACACGAGGCTGAACTATACGGTTCCTCTGGTGGGGAATGGTCTAAACAGAGCTGGTACCTGGAGTGAGTGGAGATGTTCCTTCCTGCTCGTTCGCCTTCAAAACTGTGTAAGATCTACAAATCAGATCTCAGAACATGTCCTCTGTGCAGCCATCATCCAGATTTGGAATTTATTTTTTAGATTTATGCTGCAGCCAATGAGAAATCACATTTGTTTACAGAGAAAAGAGAGGCAAATATCTTCCTTATGGGGAGAGGAGGCAATATGTTGATTCCTTGGACATTCTGGGTGGCAGACTATCTGCAGTTCCCCTGACTGCCAAGCAGCTTTGGACATTTCTTGGTACCAGCCTAGTCCACACTCAGGTCAGGGGGTGCATGTTAATAAATGTTGTCTTAGAGATGACACCGCTGCAAAGAGAACCATTACATCAGAGGTAGGTTCTTGTGACTGTAATGGGAGTGATTATATAAAGGAAGTAAATGAGGTAACTATTGCAAGTGTAAAGGTTTCTTAACAACATAATAATTGCAACCACGACTGAGAGTGAAGGTGAACAGATCCTGACATTAATATTAACACTGTTTCACCAGCCTCAGTGAAAACACATTCAGCTGTCATTTGATTAATTTTCATTAATAATTAAAGAAAAATCTTACCTCTCTAAAATCCCCTACTATATTTGCATATCAGTGTTGACATTACAGATGGATCAGCCTGATCATTTGTTTAATTTACCTTAAATTGCCTCATCATAAGAGACTGAAGAAAGCTTTTCAATGAAACACAGGACTGTACATGAGTCTCTGTGTTTATGTGTGTGCGTGAGGGGGCCATGTATGTGTGTTCATGTGTGTTTCTGTTTGAGGGATACTATTAACTATATGAGACATGATCTTGAAAGTTTGAGTTTCAATGTGCTAAAGGTTACATAAACTGACGAGTGTAAATACTATTGTAGAAACAAAAGCCTTAACACACCTGTACTTAGTAGTTTTCATCTCGCCTGAATATCCAGAACAAGAAGTGCATGTTGAACATACTTAGGGATCTATTCTACACATGTCTTTATTCCTGTCACAGCCCCAATCCTATTTACTTTGAATCAAAGTGTATACAGATGGTGAAAGAGTGAACCCGATCTAGTAAAGGGTTTTTTCCCCTCCATGCATGTCGTCTTACACTTTAGGGAGTTTAGAAAGCAGGTGAAAAATTTCCTATTGGCCATCAGGGATGGACAATTCAGTGAACTGATGATAGTGAATTCTGAGAACAGATTTAATTTATAGCCCGAGGGATTTGCTCAGTTGCGTCCACCTCTCTGTGACCCCATGTACTGTAGCCCACTAGGCTCCTCTCTGCATGGAATTCTCCAGGCAAGAATACTGGAGTGGGTTGCCATTCCCTTCTCCAAGAGATCGTCCCTGACCTAGGGATTGAACCCGGGTCTCCTGCATCAAAGGTGAATTCTTTACCATCGGAGCCACCAGGGAAGCCTAAGGGATTTAAGCACAATGGGCTTCTTTCTCAGACCAAATTCCCAAGATAGTCAATGACATCCCAATTTGACCTCTTATTAATTTTAAGTTCATTGAAAATTTGGCCAAGGTCTCTTTCCACTCAGCCATATGTGGGCTTAAGGAAACTGTGAAGCTACTGGTTTTACCCTTGAGGTGAGAAAAGAGTGCAGTGGAGAGTAGACAGATGCTGATTTACAGTGTTCCAGAAAGTGTGTGGGCTCCCCTGGTAGCTCAGTCGGTAAAGAAACTGCCTGCAGTGCAGGAGACCCAGGTTCAATCCCTGGATCAGGAAGATCCCCTGGAGAAGGAAATGGCAACCGACTCGAGTATTCTTGCCTGAAGAACCCCATGGACAGAGGAGCCTGGCAGGCTACAGTCTGTGGGGTCACAAGAGTCGGACACAACTTAGTGACTAAACCACCAGAAAGTGTTTATGTTAGGCACTTGCTGTTTTCTGGCTTTGTCCTACAGGTCTAAGATCAGCACACTTCCTTGCAAATTGCCAGAGAGCTTAAAGGGCCACCACAAACATTCTTTTGTGAGTAAGACTATTGTAGAAATGACCAGCTTAAGAATCACAGTTTTAAAAATTTGTAAGGAGAGGTTTTAAATCAGTACTCAAGAACTTGGAAATGATGAAAAAGAAAAGCTACCCTGATGATCTCCAAAGCAGTGCTACCCAGAAGGAACAACAGTGATGAAGATCTGTGCTGGTATTCGAGGGTCCTGGAAGGGGATCAAGACTCTTCACTGGATGGTCACAACCCTAATCTCAAGAGTTGACTCAAGCCTCCCACACCCCATGGCAAATTCTCTAAAAGAGCAGGGGATAAGGAAGGACTCAGCAAAGACATCCGTTCATAATTTTCCCAAGCAACATTTTTGTCTATCAAAATACCAAAGCTGAGTTGAACTTGAGAGTCAGGGTTGGAAACAGAGCAAGCCAGTAGCACCTTTAAACACTTACCTGTTTTGCAAGCCACCAAGGGAGGTAAAACCTGCAGAGAGCATGGTGAGGGCGGCACTAGGAAGGCCCCGCAGAGGTGCTTCATTAACCCAATTAAGCAGGTGGATGGAGAGGGCCTCACTGATAATTTACACCTTGCTAATGAAGCGTGTGACTCTTAATCTCCTCCAAACAAGATACACTCATGAAACTCTGGTGCAAGGAAAGGGGAAATTAATTAGGTGAAAAAACTATGAGATTATAGCAGAGGGATTCCTGCAAGGCAACTGTAACCTGGGTGGTTTTTCATTTTAGCCTTTCTGAAATTAATGGCTCAGCTGTCAAGTAAACAAGTTGTGGTACCTTTTGGGCTTAGAAGACGTTCAAAAGTAGTGCATCATTATGTGTATAATTTTATATTTCTGTGATGCCTTAGAAAATCACTCTAATGGAAATGGTTGCTCTGATGTCTCATGAGTCATTTTAATATATTTGACTATAGTACATCTGTTTATAGTAAGATTATATAAAGAAGATCCACTTACATATTGCCTATAATTTAAAAATGTCAACTTACAAAGTAATTCTTATACCTAATGCAAGATGTGAAGGCATTTTGTGTCCTGAAGAGAGATATTTTGTTTCATGTTTATTTAATTTTATTTTCCAGCTTTATTGAAATATAATTTACATGTAACATAGCATAAGTTTAATTTAACATTTAAGTAATTTAACAATTTATCATTGTGTAAGTAATCAATGATGGTGTTGATTTATACACTTATACATTGCAAAATAATTACCACCCTAGCATTAGCTAGCACTTGCATGATGTCTCATAATTACCTTTTTTTTATGAAAACATTTGAAATTTAGTCTCTTACAAACTTTCAAATATATAATGCAATATTATAAACTATAATCATCATGGTGTACATTAAATTCCCAGAACTTATTCATGGATGTTTTTGTCCTTTGACTAACATCCTCCCATCTCCCCAACCCCCTAACTCCAGGTAACCGCCATTCTAGTCTCTGCCTTGGGAGAGAAATATTTTAAATGACTAATTAGAATTATTACATGAATGATATTATCAACTTAGTTAAGGAAATGTAATGACAGTAGCTAATATTTATCAAGTATTTGTATATATCACATACTAACTCGAGTCTACGTAACAGCTCAATGAGGGAGCTCATCATTATTAGTTCATTTGTTTATAGATGAGTAAGCTAAGGCCAGAGAAGTTACATGAATTGTTTATATCATGCCATATATTTTCTTGCTTACTAGGAAATGAAATAAACTAGATATTAAAGCCAGAAGTTAATTTAAATGGCATTTATTTCAGGGGATTGTTCATATTTTTGATAAAGTATAGATTTGGATCTAAATTTAATGTCATTCACTGTGATCTTGGGCAAGTTACATCTCTAAGTTTCAGTTTTTCATCTCTAAAATAGATGTTATGGGGAGTTACCTGGTGGTCCAGTGGTTAAGATTCCTCAATTCCACTGCAGGGGATGCAGGTTCAGTTTCTGGTTGGGGAACAATGATTCCCCATGCCACATGTTTTGGTCAAAAAATACTTTTTTTAAAAAGATTGGTGCTATGATTCCTGCCTCATCAGACTAAAATGAGTCTTCCCCTCGATACTGCGTGTGCTGCACCATGGCACACTCAGGGCTCATACATGTTGTCCTCTCGACATGTCCATTTCTTGGGTCTACATGGGACTTCATGACAGACTGTTGGTCTCTTAGCTATAATTACATAAGGACCTATAAACCATTGCTTTAAAATAGCTTTTATTCCCTACCATATCTAAACTAAACTCCATGTCCCAAGGCTCCATAGATTGTCTTCTGCTGTTTTAACTCCTGTCCTGTGATCTAGGTCAGGTAGAATTTTCACTGTGAGCGTTTCTACTTCTGTCTCTACACTCTTCACTTTCTCCCTTTTTGGAATGCCTTCCTCTTTTCTTTCTGCCAGTCTAGATCTAGTCATCCCATGAGACTCAATTCAGTTCCTAAAATTATTCATCCACTCACCTATCTACCTTGGTCCAAGAACATTTCTCCACCAGGTGTCAAGCACTGGACCAAGTCATGAGGATACAAATGAGTCAAGGTCCTGAGTTTCTAGGAATACATTGTTTAGAAGGGCCAACAGACACATAACGGGGCCATTTAGTCCATACAAAGGGAAGAACGTACTGGCAGTGATACAGTGGTAAGGGCATGCTTAATGCTGCCTGGTATTAGGGTGACATGAGAGGAGGAGTCTCTCAATGTGGACAAGTTTGGGAAGGTGAGGACGGAAGGAACTCAGAGGCATAGAGTTGTTAAATGTCAGAAGATGTTAGGGGACCATCAGGTTCTCTAGTTCTACTGAGTTGGGGTCTGTGTTGAGACTTAAGGTTTCTGTGCTTTTTTCTCTGGATGGTGGAAATCCCGTGGATCCTGGGAGCTTACATTCTAAATGTAAATGGTGGATTTTAGGACAGCAAGACTAGAGGCAGGGAGATGAATTAGAAGTCCATTGCCAGAATGGAGACACAGATGTAGAGAACAAACATGGACACCAAAAGGGGAAGGGGGGGATGGGATGAACTGGGAGATAGGGATTGATATATATACTCTACTATGTATGAAACAAATAACTACTGAGAACCTACTGTATAGCACAGGGAACTCTAGTCAATGCTCTGTGGTGACCTAAATGGGAATTCTTGAAGAGAAAGGAGTACCAGACCACTTTACCTGTCTCCTGAGTAACCTGTTTGTGGGTCAAGAAGCAACAGTTAGAATCAGATGTGGAACAGCTGACTGGTTCAAAATTGGGAGAGGAGTACAATAAGGCTGTATATTGTTACCCTGCTTATTTAACTTATATGCAGAGTGCTGGTGTGCTGTGCTTAGTCGGCCAGCTGTGTCTGACTCTTTGTGATGTCATGGACTGTAGCCCACCAGGCTCCTCTGTATGCAGAGTACCTCACACTAAATGCCAGATTGTATGATCCACAAGCTAGAATCAAGATTGCTGGGAGAAAAATCAGCAATTTCAGATATGCAGATGATACCACTCTAATGGCACAAAGAAAAGAGGAACTCTCTTGATGAGAGTGAAAGAGAGTGACATAGCTGGCTTAAAACTCAACTTGAGAAAAAACTAATATCATGGCATCTAGTCCTATCACTTCACAGCAAAATAGAAGGGGGAAAAGTGGAAGCAGTGACAGGTTTCATTTTCTTGGGATCACTGTGGATGGTGACTGCAGTTATGAAATTAAACGACGCTTCCTCCTTGGAAGAAAAGCTATAACAAACCTAGACAGTGTATTAAAAAGCAGAGACATCACTTTGCCTACAAAGATCCATATAGTTAAAGAGATATCACTTTGCCTACAAAGGTCTGTATACTGGTTTTTCCATTAGTCATGTACAGATATGAGAGTTGGACCATAAAGAAGGCTGAGTGCTCAAGAATTGATGCTTTCAAACAGTGGTGTTGGAGAAGACTCTTGAGAGTCCCTTGGACTACAAGGAGATCAAATCAGGCAATCCTAAAGGAAATCATCCCTGAATATTCATTGGAAGGATTGATGCTGAAGCTGAAACTCCAATTCTTTGGCCACCCAATGTGAAGAGCTGACTCACTGGAAAAGATCCTGATAGTGGGAAAGACTAAGGGCAAAAGGAGAAGAGGGCAGCAGAGGATGAAATGGTTAGATAGCATTACCCACTCAGTTCAGTTCAGTTCAGTAGCTCAGTTGTGTCCGACTCTTTGCAACCCCGTGGACTGCAGCACGCCAGGCCTCTCTGTCCATCATCAACTCCTGGAGTCTACTAAAACTCATTGAGTCGGTGATGCCATCCAACCATCTCATTTCAATCACCCACTCAGTGGACATGACTTTGAGTATGCTCCAGGAGATAGAAGAGGACAGAGGAGTCTGCTGTGTTGCAGCCCTTGGGGTCCCAAAAGAGTCAAACACGACCTAGTGACCGAGCAACGACAACAGTAAATGGGAAAGAAATCCAAAAAAGAGGGGATACATGTATACGTATGGCTGATTCACTTTGCTGTAGAGCAGAAACACAGCATTGTAAAGCAATTATGCTCTAATAAAAATTAATAATAATAATTTTAAAAATCCATTGCTAAAGTTCAGCTGAGAAGAGACGAGGTTGGCTCTAGGGCTGTAGCTTTGAAGGTAGCCAGAGATCAACCTGCCAATTATAAAGAGATTTAGAAGGTAGAAAATAGAAAGCAATCACTAAAACTGATACATAGTAGACATTCAATAAATAATTGTTGCTTAAATGAGTGAATGGGGGATTCCCTTGGTGATCCAGCAGGCGAGAATCTGCCTAGCAATGCAGGGGACACCAGTTTGATCTCCAATCTGGGAAGATCCCACATGCCTTGGAGCAACTAAGCCTGTGTGCCACAACCACTGAAGCCTACCTGCTTAGAGCCTGTGCTCTGCAACAAGAGAAGCCACTACAATGAGAATCCCTCACACCATAATGAAGAGTAGCCCCTAGTCACCACAACAAGAGAAAGCCCTAGAGCAGCAATGAAGACCCAGCACAGCCAAAGGAAAAAAAGGTTAAAAAAAAATGAAAGAGTGTATGTGCTTTTTTGGTTATTTTTCTTCTATGGTTGCAATTTCTTCACAACCCTCTGAAGATGTTAATTACAGTTGTTTTGGAAGTCTTCCCTCACCCGCATTCCTTGCCTTGTCTCTATTTCCTCTGAGCCTTGAATTTCTGTTGCTCTTTGGTCTCCATCTATAATGGCAGAAGTTTTCCTCAAAAGTGGAATGAGTCTGGCATGTCAGTTCATGTTTAAACATAAGGTACTAAACGCTGATTGGAAACAGCATGTGCAAGGGCAACATTTTGTTGACTATTGGGGTTCACCATAGGGTAATTAGGCAGGACCTGGTCTTTACATTTAGGGACCTTAAGTTTTCAATATTTTTCACCAGAAAAAAGTTCAATTTCACCAGAGAAGAATTTTTAATTTTCTTGCCTGAGGGTATAAACAAGTGTGATATTTGGCTGGTACACACTAATACAGCTAGACTGGTTGTTAAAGTATTGAAACTCTTTACTGGTATCATAAAGCTACTGCCCTGAGCCACGCTGACCCTTCTGAGACTCATATTCCCTATAACCAGCAATTAAAGGGTCAAAGCCTGAAGGGCTTTGCCTCAATGCTAAGGCCAGTGTCCATTCCAGCTGATTAGTGTCTGCGATGTACTGGCTATAATAATATATTAAGAATAAGGCCTATATCTGGGATTCTGGAAGAACAGGAAAGAGGGCTGGGTGGTTCTGATTTGCATGAGATCTTTTAATCATGCTGTATTTTTCAGAACAGCATCTCACCCTTGCCCCACTCCTTAATTTGTAAAGCCCATGCCCATGGCCAGAGGTCTCCTGGTTCAGTTTCTTCAGAGAAATATCTTCCTATCTCCTGCTGGAGTGAGAGATGTCTGTGGTGTGAGGGTCACCTGGCTCCTGGATGAACAGCCACTCACGGGGGACTGTATTCTTCAGTGTAAAAGCTAAGTCAATGTTTTTCATAGTCTCTGAAGCCTCTGAATCCTGACCCCTTCTTGGGTTCTGTGGCACAATGCCACTTGCTTTGTTTTATTTTGTTTTTGGTCTTTCCCCTCTGCAGGGGCCAACAATTGTAATTTCTCTGCTTTGCTGAAGTCAGTTACTGCCTGACCATCTGCTTTCCATCTCTGAAACTCTTGTGGATATCTTGGCACTAGCTTCTCATGGATATTGTTGATTCCTGGGATTCTCTTTTAGTCATTTAGAGCTGCTTAGAGGAAAGATGTTAGTCAAGACTCAATAGTTTCCTGGAAAAGAAACCAAGTCAAATTGATTTAAGCAGGAGTGGAAAGATTATCTAAAGCCCCAAGCATTTTCTTTCAGACCCAAGGGCATGGATGCAGGAGGCATCTTGAACCTGAAGTGCAAAGCCTCTGGGTCTTCTATGTATCTTTTCTTTTCTGGGTATTTTTACTTAATTCCCTTCCTAATTCCTTTCTTTGTGACCAGTTCTTTCTACCTCTGTGATCTGTGTGGTGGAATATGGCATACCTGCTATGATTCTAAGTACTAGTGGAATTTAGCTTGCTGCCCCTCTAACCCAGTTCCAAAATTTGAGCAAGGAAGTAAATGGCCCAGCTTGAGACATCCCCCCATCCCCCCTCGCCCCACTCCCAATCCAATCAGCGAAGACCCTGGTGGTTCATAAGGTGCTGGCCATGTTACCATTTCAGAGGCAGGGTAGGAGAATGGTCTCTAGGACTGAGGGAGCCATTGTGAGCCAGGCAGACACGCCAAAATATGTCAACCAGAAAAGAGGCAGAGTCAATTCTTTACTCACCTAATTTATTTTACTATATATATTTGAAAGTGAAAGTCACTCAGTCATGTCTGACTCTTTGTGACCCCATGGACTATACAGTCCATGGAATTCTCTAGGCTCCAGAATAATGTACGTCTATATGTATGGCTGTGTCGAGTCTTAGTTGCAGTGTGCAGAATCTTTTGTTGTGGTGTGCAGGCTTCACTAGTTGGGCAGGCTTAGTTTTCCCACAGTATGTGGGATCTTAGTTCCTTGACCAGGGATAGAACCTGCATCCTCTGCGTTGCAAGGCAGATTCTTAACCTCTGGACTACCAGGGAAGTGCCCCCTAATTTCTCTGCACTTCCATTCCTCCAACATTTTTTGGAGAGAGGGGCATGTAGGACATGGGAGGCACTCACAGCTCTCTTGGGAAGTTGCTGCCCTTGCAGTCAGACTGTGGGCCCGAGGCTTAGGCAGGGGCTAGTCTAGTCTCGGCCTTTGGGCACCCACCATGGCACAGTCTTCGGAGAGGAGCAGCCTGCTTTCTGGTGTCCCGTCTGTTGCCCAGGAGGCCTGGATCAGCTGTTCTTCACAGCTTGGGGCCAAGAACTCACATCCTTTGTTTTTCTTACTTTCCCTATTTGAAAAGGGAAAAATTGACCAAAATCTGCTTAGGAAATTTTTTTTACATAAATAAGGCAACTCACATACTGTGGAGTTGTGATACATACTATGTATCAAGCTTCTCTGAGTATTACCTGCCGAGTAAGAAGTTTGAGCTAGAGGCCCATCTCCCAAGTGACAGAATTCATTTTTCTAATGAAATGTTTATTGAATAGGGCAAGAGAAAGCAAGCACATGTGGTAGTTATGCTAATCAGCATTTGATAAGTAGAATGTAATTTTCTCTTTAATCAACCTAGTGCCCATCATGTTCAATTAGCAATGCACTGGTGACAGGCCATGCAAGGCTGGAAGGAGAGAAGCAGCAAAAGCTGTTAAGGGATCTATAACCCACCAGTTCAGCACCACCCAACACCATGCAAATGCCGTTAGAGTTAAAAAGGGGAGAGCTCACAGGCTGAGAATTCACTTCCAGCCCCGTCTGTAGATATAGGGGCCATGCTGCCTGTGTCACGAAATTCCTTTGGAAATGAAGTTCTTTTGAAATGCAGTTATAACTATTATGCTTATAGGTTGAGCAGCTTTATGATAATAGCTGCAAATCACTTAAATAGAAAATACTTTCCAAATGATACTTCATTTAGACATTGTATAGATGCTAATAGCAAAACTAGGAATAAAGTGAATAAAGAGACACATTATTTTTGATTCTAACATTCTGGGCTTTTAGAATTGTCCTCAATACAAATATGCTGATCTCCTAGAGTGTGTCCTGTCTGCAAGCACGATGACTGGCACTTAGTCACATCCCCAGTTTGTTAGCGTCACCGTCCTAGTGGTTTTCTCTGAAACTAGCCCTGAAGAACAGACATATATTTTCCTTCCAGCTGTTAATAAAGTGTTCCATGCATTGTTTTAGAGATTCAAAATCCCCCTTATCCCCACTCTATGAAATAATATTTAACATTTAGAAGTGCTCCAGGAATAAGGCTGAACTTATGAGACTGTGCATGCTAAGTCGCCTCACTCGTGTCCAACTCTTTGTGGCCTTATGGACTATAGCCTGCCAGGATCCTCTGCCAAGGGGTTCTCCAGGTGAGAACACTAGTGTGGGTTGTCATGCCTTCCTCCAGGGGATCTTCCCGACCCAGGGATTGAACCCGTGTCTCTTGTGTTCCTGCATTGAAGGCAGATCCTTTTTTTTTTTTTTTTTTTTAAGACTAGTCAAGTGCAGTAGTGAGAAGAGGGGAAAGAGTAGAACGAGGAGTTTGATCTGTAACTGACTGTGAACAATCAATTGAGATAACTCACTACCTTCGGACCAGCCTGAAGGCAGATTCTTTACTGTTGAGCGATCAGGGAAGCCCACTAGGGTGTAGGGGCTATCTATCTATCCTTGAGAAAGTTAGTTTCTAGATAAAGTTCAAAGTGACCATTTTATTTCCTTTTTATAATGTATCTTTCCTTGTTGTTGGTCTTAGCAGATTAAAAACTAATGTTCCTTTAACTTTTTCACTAGAGGGACTTCATTCTTAAACTTAGGTTCAGAAAATTGAGTTAATCATACTTTTAATTTTTAAATTAATTTATTAATTTTTGGCTGCACTGGGTCTTTGTTGCTGCACGCAGGCATTCTCTAGTTGTGGTACACAGGCTGAGTGGCCCCATGGCATGTGGAAACTTCCCAGACCAGGGATCAAACCTGTGTCTTCTGCCTTGGCAGGTAGATTCTTAACCACTGGACCACCAGGGAAAACCAAATTATGCTTTTGAGTTTACATCACACTGTCATCTCCCCCAAGCTCATTCCCATTTGCCCTCCCATTTCCATAGGTGTCTTGGATGTGGGTGTATCCTTGGAAGATTTGCAGTGTTGGGTTTTGTTTATGCATGATTTTAATATAAATAAGTGCTGTTGTATTGTGGATCCCATTCCAGAGCTAATTTTTCCTTCACACTGTATTTAAGATTTGTCCTTCAGTTTAGTTCAGTTCAGTTGCTCAGTTGTGTCCAACTCTTTGCAACTGTGTGAACCGCAGCACACCAGGCCTCCCTGTCCATCACCAACTCCTGGAGTTTACCCAAACTCATGTCCATTGAGTTGGTGATGCCATCCAACCATCTCATCCTCTGTCGTCCCCTTCTCCTCCTGCCCTCAATCTTTCCCAGCATCAGGGTCTTTTCAAAAGAGTCAGCTCTTCGCATCAGGTAGCCAAAGTATTGGAGTTTCAGCTTCAACATCAGTCCTTCCAATGGACGCCCAGGACTGATCTCCTTTAGGATGGACTGGTTGGATCTCCTTGCAGTCCAAGGGACTCTCAGGAGTCTTCTCCATGCTGTACATCCATGTAGTTCTTTGCTTTTGACCACCACATAACATGCATTTACCTTGGTTGATGTCTCCATTATAATGAAAATGTGCCATGATTGTCCTTATACATGAGCATTTTGGAATTTGTGTAAGAATTTCTCTCAGGTATACACTGTGTCAGATTATTTTGTGGCATAATTGTATTTAGGATTGCATTCCCACCAGTAATATACCAGGGTTCGAAATTTCCCAAGTAGTCTCTGACACTTGATATTATCTGGTTTTCCAAGTTTGTACTCATCTGGTAGAGATAAAAATGTTATTTCACTTTTTAAAAAAATTTACGTATCTCTGGTTATTAATGTGTTGCCTGTCTTCCCATGTATCTGTTAGTTCTTTCCACTTCCTTTCAGATCAGATCAGATCAGATCAGTCGCTCAGACATGTCCGACTCTTTGCGACCCCATGAATCACAGCACGCCAGGCCTCCCTGTCCATCACCAACTCCCGGAGTTCACCCAGACTCACGTCCATCGAGTCAGTGATGCCATCCAGCCATCTGTCGTCCTCTTCTCCTCCTGCCCCCAATCCCTCCCAGCATCAGAGTCTTTTCCAATGAGTCAACTCTTCGCATGAGGTGGCCAAAGTACTGGAGTTTCAGCTTTAGCATCATTCCTTCCAAAGAAATCCCAGGGCTGATCTCCTTCAGAATGGACTGGTTGGATCTCCTTGCAGTCCAAGGGACTCTCAAGAGTCTTCTCCAACACCACAGTTCAAAAGCATCAATTCTTTGGCGCTCAGCCTTCTTCACAGTCCAACTCTCACATCCATACATGACCATAGGAAAAACCATAACCTTGACTAGACGAACCTTTGTTGGCAAAGTAATGTCTCTGCTTTTGAATATGCTATCTAGGTTGGCCATAACTTTCCTTCCAAGGAGTAAGCGTCTTTTAATTTCTTGGCTGCAGTCACCATCTGCAGTGATTTTGGAGCCCTGAAAAAATAAAGTCTGACACTGTTTCCACTGTTTCCCCATCTATTTCCCATGAAGTGATGGGACCGGATGCCATGATCTTCTTTTTCTGAATGTTGAGCTTTAAGCCAACTTTTTCACTCTCCACTTTCACTTTCATCAAGAGGCTTTTTAGTTCCTCTTCACTTTCTGCCATAAGGGTGGTGTCATCTGCATATCTGAGATTATTGATATTTCTCCCTGCAATCTTGATTCCAGCTTGTGTTTCTTCCAGTCCAGCGTTTCTCATGATGGCGCGCTAAGCGCAGGCGGCTGCGACCCGCGCGCTAAGCGCGGCCGAGAGGAGCCACCCCACGTCCGAGGTCAGGGGCAGAAGCCGGGAGGACCCCATGCCCGAAGGGTGGCGGCCAAGAGGAGTTACCCCACGTCAGAGGTCAGGGGCAGCGGCTGAGAGTACCAGACTGCGATGGCGCAGGAACAGCCGAGAGGAGCTACCCTGCATCTGAGGTCACGGGGGGCGGCCGAGAGGAGATACCCAGCGTCCGAGGTCAGGGGCTGCGACAAGAGGAGTTACCCCGCGTCCGAGGTCAGGGCCGGCGGCTGGGAGGAGCTACCCTACGTTCCCACGCCTGAGGCCAGGGGCGGCGGCCGGGAGGACCAACCCCACATCCAGGGAGCCGTGGCTGCGAGGGCGCAGGAGGGCCTAGAGGAGCTATCCCACGTTGAAGGTCAGGAAGGGCGGCGGTGAGGAGATACCCCTTGTCCAAGGTAAGGAGCAATGGCTGCGCTTTGCTGGAGCAGCCATGAAGAGATACCCCACGCCCAAGGTAAGAGAAACCCAAGTAAGACGGTAGGTGTTGCAAGAGGGCAGCAGAGGGCAAACACACTGAAACCATACTCACAGAAAACTAGTCAATCTAATCACACTAGGACCACAGCCTTGTCTAACTCAATGAAACTAAGCCATGCCCATGGGGCCACCCAAGACGGGCGGGTCATGGTGGAGAGGTCTGACAGAATGTGGTCCACTGGAAAAGGGAATGGCAAACCACTTCAGTATTCTTGCCTTGAGAACCCCATGAACAGTATGAAAAGGCAAAATGATAGGATACTGAAAGAGAAACTCCCCAGGTCAGTAGGTGCCCAATATGCTACTGGAGATCAGTGGAGAAATAACTCCAGAAAGAATGAAGGGATGAAGCCAAAGCAAAAAGAATACCCACTTCCTTTATGTGATTGAATATTATCTCATTTTTCTGTTGGAGTTCTTTTTTTTTTTTTTTTAACTCATCTGCAGGAGTACTTTGTGTAATCTAAAATCTAGTTAGTTTTACTCAAGACAAATATCTCTTATCTGTCATTAACTTATCAAGTTTGTGGTATCTTTTGTTGAATAAAAATTACTAATTTTATTATTTTTTGTGTAGTCCAACAAATTTTCTGCTTTCAGTTTATGCCTTAAAAAAATCCTTCCTCACCCTAAGTTCATAAAGATATGCTCCAACATTTTTCCTGTATTAGCTTTTAATTTTATCTTTCACATTGACATTTCTAATTCTCTCTGAAGTTCATTTTTTTAGGTAGGAATCAAGTTTTATTTTTCTTCATAGAGTGAATCAGTTTTACAACAGTGATTCATAGTCTAAATGGTTCATCTTTTCTTCACTGATTTCTTTTTTTGCTCTTTAAGTGTATCAGTAAATGTATATACAATAAAAGTATATCAATACCTTTATGCTCTTTTTAATTTTTATTTTATTTCTTGAATAAAGGTTCTTTAAATTTCATAGTGCCTTACAATTTTCAAAAGTTTCAGACACATGATTTCGTGTAATCCCACAGTAGTCCTCTTTTTTCCCTACCTCTATGTGGACCCTCCTCCTCTCCTTCTCCCTACTGGTAAAAAACTAGTTTGTTCTTTATATGTGTGGTCTGCTTCTTCTTTATTTTATTCACTAGTTAGTTGTACTTTTAGATTCCACATGTAAGTGGTATCATACTGTATCTATCTTTCTCTGTCTGACATTTCACTTACCATAATGTCCTCCAAATCCATTCATGTTGCTGCAAGTGGCAAAATTACATTTTTTTTTAAATGGCTGAGTAGTATTTCATTGTATATATATATACTGCACACCATGTCATCTTTATCCATCCATCTGTTGATGGACACTTAGATTGCTTCCTTAACTTGGCAATTATAAACAATGCTGCTGCGAACATGCATCTTTTTCAAATTAGTGTTTTTGTATTTTTCAGATATATACTCAGATGTGGAATTGCCGGGTCATATGGTAGTTCTAATTTTAGTTTTTTGAGACACCTCCATATACTGTTTTCCACAATTGCTGCACCAATTTACATTCCTACCATCAGTTTGTGAGTGTTCCCTTTTCTCCACATCCTCAGTAACATTTATTATTCATGTTCTTTTTTGATGATCACCATTCTAACAGGTGTGAGGTGATATCTCATTGTGATTTTCATTTCATTTCCTTGATAATTAGCAATGTTGAGCATCTCTTCATGTGCCTGTTGTCCACTTGCATTTTTTCTTTGAAAAATGTTTCTTTAATTCTTCTGCCCATTTTTCAATTGGGTTGATTGATTTTTTGGTGTTGAATTAAATGAACTGTTTATATATATTGGCTATTAATCTCTTATCAGTCATATCATTTGCAAATATTTTATCCCAGTCAGTAAGTTGTCTTTTCATTGTGTCAATGGTTTCTTTTGCTGTGCAAAAGTTTTTAAGTTTAATTAGGTATCATTTGCTTATTTTTGCTTTTATATCCTTTGCTTTAGGAGACAGAAAATATTGCTTCAGTTTATGTCAAAGAGAGTTCTGCCTATGTTTCTCATTAGGAGTTTTACAGTATCTGGTCTTACATTTAGGCCTTTAATACATTTTGAGTTTCTTTTGTATATAGTGTTAAACAATGGTCTAATTTCATTCTTTTACTTGTAGCTGTCTAGTTTTCCCAGCACCACTTATTGAAGAGATTGTCTTTTCTCCATTGTATATTTTTGCTTTCTTTGTCATAGATTAATTGACCATAAGTGGAAACAGTGACAGATTTTATTTTCTTGGGCTCCAAAATCACTGCAGACGGAGACTGCAGCTAGGAAATTAAAAGGCACTTGCTCCTTGGAAGGAAAGCTATGACAAACCTAAACAGTGTATTAAAAAGCAGAGACATCACTTTGCTGACAAAGGTCTGTATAGTCAAAGCTTTGGTTTTTCCAGCAGTCATATACAGATATGAGAGTTGGACCATAAAGAAGGCTAAGCACAGAAGAACTGATGCTTTTGAAGTGTGGTGCTGGAGAAGACTTTTGAGAATCCCTTGGACTGCAAGGTCAAACCAGTCAATCCTAAAGGAAATCAACCCTGAACATTCATTGGAAGGGCTGATGCTGAAGCTGAAGCTCTAATACTTCAGTCACCTGATGAGAAGAGCTGACTCACTGAAAAAGACTGTGATGGGTCTGGTAAAGACTGAGGGCAAGAAAAGAAGGAAGCGACAGAGGATGAGATGGTTGGATGGCATCTCTGACTCAATGGACGTGAATTTGAGCAAACTCCAGGAGACAGTGAAGGACAGGGATGCCTGATGTGCTGCAGTCCACCTTTATATGAAAGCAATATTTGCTGCAAGAAAATTAAATGTTTTGAAACTGAGCAAAAGAACAGTAAGTATCAGGTAAGAAGGGAATGTATTTAAAATCTGGAATATATGTTTGTTACTAAGATATACTCAATGAAGGGAGACAAGATCCCAGACCTCAGAAAGAACAGGAAGAGCTCAGGAAAGGCCTAGAAGAATCAATGAAGTGTGAAGAGTCAACACGCAGGAGGTTATTTTGAGAAATGGTAAAATTTCCTGCTGAATACTGTTTTGTACATCAGTTATGTCTATAGTTAATTAGGCTAAGAAAAACACAGATGTTTTCTTTAGTGATGTTTGAGTCAAGTGTAATGGTCAGCACATCCCTATTTATGATGCTCCCTCCATGGCCTCTCATGGAGTCCACTGTACAATGACACAAAAAATGATTCTTTACGTAATTATGTATCTACAGCTAGTTCAATCCTTTTGTCCACATTGGCAAAAGGATTCAATCTCATAAGGACTTTGGCTGATCTGGAGGGTTTGTGTGCCTATTTTTTAGAAACGAGCAGTTTCTAGTGAGATAGCATCTCAGTGCTGTTATTTAACCAAAAAAAAAAAAAAAAAAATCTCTTGAGTGGTTTAACAAGAAAACAAATTCTCTATGATAGCATCAACATTATATCCGTGAAAGACTAAAATCCTCTTGAATATAAGCCAGTTATAAAAAGGGTTTATTCATCTCCATGTTAGTGAAGTCCCTAACTCAGAAACTAGCCTGTATATGAGGAACATTTTGGTTACAACTTTGAATTTCTTAGATGGTTGAACTTTGAATTTCTTAGATGGTTAAGACTTTAAACTGTGGTATAAATTGCAAAACCAGAGTTAGATATCTGAATGGCTCAAATTCTAAACCCTAGTTCTACATTATTTGTGAGTATTTTGAGGTAGTTAGATCTTTGAGAGTTTCTGAAGTGAGATTCTATACTCTTATTTGTTCACTATGCAGTTGAAAGGCTTGGAAGAAAAGCCTTTGGGTTTCTGTGGTTATGCAAGACCACCCTAGAGTTGAACCCCTGCCTGCCTGTGTCACTTCCTGTAGCACTTGACACCTCTGATTTCCACCCTTCCAGTCACCTTCCTTCTCTTAGCTCCTTATGAGAATCTGTCCCCAAGTACCTCAGGACCTTTGCCTATGCTGTGCCTTTCACTTTTCTTTCTTGGCCAACTAAATCCTTAATATTTCATCCCAGATTTGCTGTATGACTCAGGGAACTCAACCTGGGACTTGGTAAGCACCTAGAGGGGTGGGGTGGGGAGGGGGGAAGGAGGGATGTTCAAGTGGGAGGGGACATGGGTAAACCTATGGCTGATTCATGTTGATGTTTGGTAGAAACCAACATAATACTGTAAAGCAATTATCCTTCAATTAAAAAGAAATAAATTTTTTAAAAAGAAAAAGATTTCAGCCCAAATGTTGCTTCCGCAAGGAAGCTTTCTTCAATCCCCAAAATGATCTGGCTTCATTTCTCTTTTGCACCCCTACTTCTGAAGGCAGGAACCCCACTGGTTTGCTCATCACTGTACCCTCAGCCCCAGTGCAATGTCCAAGGTGTTGTAGGCATACCCCAGAAGTTCTCAAGTGACTACACACACAAGATACCCAAGACACAATCAGCCTGGTTCAGTAAAACATCATCAGATTTTGAAAAACAGAACTGGATAGGATCTCAGAAAAATCATTTGACCCTTTCTCCAGTCTTTAGAAGCAGGTGATAAACAGGTAGAAGAATACGTTGCTGAAACAATGAGGTGGTTCAAGCATCTTATGTAGGCAAGTCTGCATGTGCAGTTGTGACCAGGAACTCCACTTTAGGTTGCATATTGCAGGGAGCACAGGTGGGTACGTGGTCAGTTTCACTCTGGCAGATCTGTTTATCTCTGGGCAGAAACTGTGATTTTTTTTTTTTTTTTAATCTACAGTGAGGCAGAGTGTCCTGCACACATGCAGCCTGTGTCCTGAAAGTTCTGGTTTTTGAAGCTGGGAAGCTGCTGACTGATGGAACCGCAGCTCAACTTGGTCCAAGAGTCTGCTTAGGCTGGTTGTGTTTATTTAACAACTGCTGAGGCACTGCAGAGGCAGAAGTATGTGGCTCTTTCAATTACTCTGCTGAGAGGAAGAAGTAGAAAGCATTTAGAAATCGCATTTCTTTTATGTCTGATGTTTTACTAAACAGCCCTTAAGAATGGAGGCTGTTTTAACATTAATATTATGATTTCAAATGGGTGTCACGGAAGACGAGTGTATGTCAGCTCTAGTTACTCTCTAACCTTGAAAGGCCTATTTTCTCCTCTTGCCAACTTCTCCATGCAGCTTATCAGGAAGAGAGGATTGCTATTGCTGTCTAGTGCCCATAATTAATCCCAGAGACAGTGAGGATTTAGGACCACTGATTGTGGCTGACTTCAAATTAAAAAGCCACTGTTAGCGTGTGAAACAGACACCATATGTTATAAATGAGTCCTTTGCATGACAAGAATGGCAAGATAATTTATATGTAAACACAGGTTGCTCTTAGAATAGGTGTTTTTACACTTGGCCCTTCACACTTTTCAGAAATATTACGAACACACAAATGTGGAAAAACACAGTGTTTTCCCTTCTGTTGGTCCCCAGAAAATGTGTATGATTTTAGACATGAATGTAGTTCAAACCTCAAATTACTGGTTATGAAAGTTGTCTTTCTCTTTACCATCAATGTGGCGAGTACAAACAAAGGCAGACACTGGTCCGATTGGTTAGTGTAATCCAATTGCCGAGTTGAGCTTCTTTTCTTGTTCCTGCCATGACTAATTTGTGGTTTCACAAAGTGTTTCTGAATGTCAGACACATCAATTATGAGATGGGCAAGATGCATACAGTGAGCCTCAAAGGGGAGGGGAACTTAAAAAATGTTTCCAAGAAACTAAAGTCATAATTGTAGGCAAAGGTCTTCCTGTGTTTGCAAGAGCAATTCTCTTATTTAAGAAGGCATCTGGATTATTTCCCAATTAAAGAACAAACTGTCCAGTGCCAATAGGTACTACAGGCAATGCAGTTGGTGGTCCCGTCTCTTCTTGCTCACTGGTCCTCTCCTTTCCTTGTGCTGGTCTCTGAGATAAACACAACAATGGCACCTTTACTCTGTAGACACTGGCACGTGAAGGGACAGCTGGGCTAGGTGTTCGTAAACAGATTCTTTAAAGGTGTTTATTTTCCATGGCTGTAGTGATTTTTCCCCCTACTGAAATTCTATTATATACCCTTTTGTTGTCATGGCTGAAGCCCGTTGTTCCTGCAAAAACAACAATAGGCCTGAAGATTAGGGTTGCATTTTATGGGCCCAGCAGCCCAGCAGGGCATGATATTTGTATCAATCCTATAAATTCCTGGCATCAGGCCTCTTTACTCCTAGTAATTAATCTTTTTCACAATGCTGTCATGTTTAGAGCCATTTTATTAAGTTTCTGGACTCTAAATTTCTATATGCCACTCCTTTGCCTTGTCAGTGTCTGAAATGAAAATAAAAACAACCACCACAAAGCAACCAGATGGATGCATCTTTCCCGTTACTGCTTTCTTTTCTTACTAAGGACGCTCAGGCAATCTAGATGCAAGGGCCATTCTTTTCCTCTTGATGAACACAGACCCTCATCTCCAGGCTTTGGGCATGCCTTGCTGTGGTTTCTTCATGCTCCTCGTCTATGTGGACACTAGTCAGGTGTAAGAAGCTTAAGAATCGGGAAGAGGACTTGCTTCTCTTAGTCTCTCTCTCCTTCTTCAAAATCCAAATCTAGGAGAGGAAGACCTATTCACTGCTATTTGGCTGGCCATTCTCATGCAGGGAATATTGCTGAATCCTATCCTTTTTGCCTCTTTTGGGGTTGCAATTGCATTGGTGTGTGTGAGCAGCGTTTTTCTCTGGCCCACTGACCTAATTGCGATAGGGGAGGTAAAATATTTTCATTACCCTCTCCCCCAGAATATAGAAATCTTCAAAGGGAACCCAGGAGGGAGGTTAGCCTCTTAACCTTAATTTCCTTACCACCACCTCAGCTTGGCTGTGCATCACAAAATTAGCCTTGAGTCATCGAACATAGTGGCACCAGGATTGTTGTTGGTTTTGCTTTTAAAAATCATTTCATATTGTAAACCCAGCGATTATTTCATGCTGTTTAAACTATATTTGTAGTCTTTGATCATGCATAAGTAGACTCAAGTTAACTGCTGATAGAATGATGATATTGTTCTCCGTGTTTCTTTTTTCTTCTCTCTTTAAGGACCCAGTGCCTAAGAGCTGGCATCCAGAAACTTCCATTACTACAACATGCTTTTGTGTTTTAATTGGTTCAGGATTACCTATTTGCATGACAAGCAACATAATTCAGCCAGAAAAATCTGTTGTGTGTAGGGTATGTATAATATATGTTTATTGCATTTTATAAATTACTGATTATTAAAAATTTGGAAAGATGCTGGGTTGGCAAAGAATGCCAAAGAGAAGGAAAGAGTGGTCGTCATTGCTGATTATTGTTATTTTAACATAGGCTGGTTTCTCCTCTCCTTCCTCCCTTCCATTTTTCTTTAGGAGTTCCTTTCTCTCAGCCACCCTCTGGCACCTTGCTTCCCAGCAGGAAGATACTGTACCTCCACACATGGGGACTGAAAATGGGGCAAAACAGGTTTCGAATAGCTGTGTCAAATAAAGTCAAGTGCCTTTCTAAATATATTTCAAGATTAAGTAATTAAGGATTGTAAAGCCCTTGGAAAGAATCAAGTGCCATGTAAGTGCTAAGTAATAAGGAGTCATCATAACAGTGATAAAAGGGTGAACTGCTAAATCTTTCTTCTTTGCCTTGAAGGATTTTCATCATTTCAGATTTTGTTCCTAAGTACAACTCTTTTATTTCTAATGAAGATGAGGGATGGAAATAATAATTCCTAATGAGAAGTTTTTTTTTTTTAAAGGTTTGTTTAGTGACTTAGGAAGCTCACCCTCCAACCTGCCTTCTCCCACAACAGTTGCCCACCCTGCAAACACTGAAGCTTCATCCTCACGAGTGGGCTGCAGAGGAACTCAGACACAGACCCTCCTTCAGAGGACACTGCTGTGCCAGGCACAGTGACTGCATCAACCCAATAATCAACCTAATGATTTTTTTTATTCTGGTATTTTTATGATTTGTGTCATTTTTCAATAAACTTGAAACCACCTGCAGTGACCATTAGTGTATAGCATTCTAAGTAGGGCATTTCATCCCCTTGGACAAATTTTATCACAATCTGACTATCCTTGATTTCTGGGTACTCTCTCTGTGACCCTATTTACCAAAAATATATGTGATTATTTTTTCAAAATAGGACATACATATTAGTTTCTATCTGTGTTGATTTTCCACTTCCTTCAGCCTTTGAAAGAAAAGCATTCTTTCTCTGTATGCACATTGTTATCACTGACTGTCTGGAGAGCCTGAATACCCACACAGGTGGGACTGTGATCCTGTATGACTTTTGTGCTCACACGTATGCAGACCAAATACGTGTGATTTGGATGAACTAGGGATCTAATTTGAGCACTTGGTCCTGGAGCTGGCTGACTTTCAGCCTGTTGTTTGGATATACCAAGTAAAGGCTTAGCGATACAAATTAAAAGTTGTCATTTGCTTTTTTGCTTTTCACTTTCTTTTGAACAAGGGCCTCTGCTGCCTTACATTAAATGTAGAATGCCACAGAATTTGTATTTTCTATGCTTTTTTGTGCAATATCACAATATAGGACATGTGACCAATAGAGAAACTTGATTGATGGCTTTTCTGGGAATGGGACAGAGAACTGGAGAACAACGTTTCAGCAGAAGCTTTGGTTAAATAGAAGTAATAACTAAGCAATTATAATCCCCAAACATCCAGAAGTCAGGCTTCTGTACTAACTTTAAACATGTTTCGGCCTTTACTTTATTCATAAACACATTTCCACTGATTCTGAGATTTCCTTCATGGGCTTCCCTGATAGCTCAGTTGGTGAAGAATCTGCCTGCAATACAGAAGACCCCCATTTGGTTCCTGGGTCAGGAAGGTCTGCTGGAGAAGGGATAGGTCACCCACTCCAGTATTTCTAGGCTTCCTTTGTGGCTCAGCTGGTAAAGAATTCACCGGCAATGTGGAAGACCTGGGTTCGATCCCTGGGTTGGGAAGATCCCCTGGAGAAGGGAAAGGCTACCCACTCCAGTATTGTGGCCTGGAGAATTCCATGGACTGTATAGTCCATGGGGTCGCAGAGAGTCAGACATGACTGAGTGACTTTCACTTTCAACAACTAAACAATAAAAACAATAAAACAGTTGCTTATGAGAGGTTTTGTTTGCTTGCTTGCTTGTTGTTGCTTTTTAAAGAAAGGCTCCGGGAAATCTCTAATTGAGACACATGATAATTTGTGTGTATACTCAGTAGAACCTAACTTCAAGGGAAATTGCATGTCATACAGAAATCGAAGAGGAAATGTTCAAAGATTCTTCAGTTGGAAACAGGAGGTAATTTTATTATTACCTCAGGAGAATTTTAAATTCTTCAATAAATCTTATACCCAAAACACCATCAGCATTGATTGGTAAGATTTCATTCTTACGGAAATACAATTAGTTCAAGTTTTTAGAGATAATCCCCAAACATCCAGAAGTCAGGCTTCTGTACTAACTTTAAACATGTTCCTGTCTTTACTTTATTCATAAACACATTTCCATTGATTCTGAGGTTTCCTTCATGTTTAGCAATGTGGGAGACACAGGTGATTTAAAGCAGAGGATCAGACCCAAAAGGAGGGATAGGAATTTAAAATCAGGCAAGGAAGTTTTGGGTTGATAGTAATATTCTAAAAGGCAAAGTAAGGAGCTATTTTTTAAATCGTAACTCTGCCGGTGATATTTTTGCGTATGACTTTGATTAAATTGCCTATCACTGTCAGTGCTTTGTTGGATTAGTCAGTTGTGTTCAAAGAGGTGCTGTGAGGATTAACAAAAATTACTTATAAATAATTAATTTTGGAATAAGGTTCTAAAAATTTAATATCATCTTTTTAAAAGTCTCTCTAACTTAAACTTCATGAGTTACTTCATATGTTAAAACAGAATGATTTCTGAAGTAATTGTACACAGAGTAAATTATCATAAACATGGAGAACTATAGAGATGTAACTCTTGGTTGGTTTCATGAGGTATAAATAGATCTGGGCATTTGGAATAAACATTTGTATTATATTTGAGTTGATTTCTTGAGAAGACAGTTAACTTTTTTCTAGATTATTATAAAAATATTCAAAAATCAGTAAGTATGAATGTTATCTGTACTAATTTGTTTCCTGACTGCAAATTGTAAATCTAGCAAGATGCGAATGTAGGACCAATATATTCAAAAGATAATGATATCTTACAGAGCTGTGGCAAGCATCTCAAGAGCCAAAACTGTTTCCTTTTTTTTTCTTTTAATCTAACATTTTTTCCTGCCAACCTAGTGGTCTTTATTTGAAGCAAATGTAAATATGAAACATAATCACCAGAAATCCTTTTGAAGTGAGTTAGGTAAAACAAATTCTAAACATAAACTTAAATTTCCAAAAATATGTTAACACTTTTATAAGGTTTCATGGAGAAACAGTCTGAGAAACTCCTTTATCAGGCTAAGTTACCTAAATAAATATTCAGAAAAAAAAATTCAGACAAAGGAAAGTAAGAACATATGCAATTTACAGCAGAGGACACCGACATTTAAAACAACAGAAGTTACACTCAAGTATCGGCTATCACATTTTAACATAACTTTTGTATAATATTAGTGTTCTCAAGTCCAGGCTTTCACATTTTTACAAAAACATATAGCATTTGTCAGTAGTATGATCAGCTGACTACAATCAAAGGAACATAGACAGTTTCATGACTTCCTCCAGGTCCAATACACGTTCCTCCTTCTGTTGTGTTGGACTTTTTTCCCCTCCTTGAAATACTCAAAACCCTCAGTCAGTTTTAATTAGGCCAGTTGGAAACATCATTAAGCTTTGCCATTTGTGTGTGTGGGAACCTCAGCACCTTGTTTTGCCTCAGAGACCTTTTGAATTACACCTTTGCCCAAGGGAAGGGCCCTTCCTGGCTAGGACCAATTCCTGGGTGCCTTTGAAAGTGCTTATAGGCACCCTGAATTGAGGGCACAGTGGCAGTCTGTGAGGGGTCTTGAACAGATTGTGTAACTGTTGCACAACCGATGTGTACGCGTGTGTCACTAATTTAATTTTAATTTTACTGTATGCGTTTGTGTAAGATCCTGCAGCTGTCCTGTGCTCGTCATCTGTCACTGAACTGTCACTAAGCCACGCTGGGCTAAGACAGGATTATAAACGATGAACTGCCATGTGCTCAAAATCTCCTTATTTGCCTAGCCTGGAAGGTATGCCCTGTAAAATTTGATTGGCAGTGTGCTCCATGCCGGCCATTGACTTTTGAAGGCCTTTTCCATTGGTTCTTGAAACTGCTCTCAGTAGACGTATTGACCATCACCTGCTGATTCGTGCACGTGCCTGACCTCCAACCTCCACCTCTCATCTTTTCCTTACTTGTTTGGTTACCAGCTCAGAGGCTGCAAAACAGGCCCTGTCGCTCTGGTGGCACGTGCACTATATAGGGCATATGGCTGACTGGTTGTATGCAGAAGGGGATAACTGAAGCCAAGCAGCCCCGGCACTGTTATTACAGCAGATGGGGGAAGCGTGGCATTCAATATTTAGACAGATGCCACCTCCTTATTCCACCTGTCTAGAAGTTGGACATTGTACAGAATGAACTGTCTGCCTAATGATGAGGGAAACAAAGGGCACATTTATGAAGCTTAGCAGAGCAGAGTATTTACTGAGCATGCACAATATAATTGTTGACCATAACAATAAACGTAAACCACTACTGGTCAGAGCGGCTGGTAGATGCACGCAGTGGGAATCACTGTTTTTTATCAGCTGTTTTGGTGTCTTTAATTTTGATGACTAGGGGCAACAGATAGAACTCAAAGCTTGTGATGAATGCCTGATAGAATCAGATTTTCTCAAATGATAGTCCATACCCCTTTCTTGTTAAAATCCTTAACACAAGTGTTCTTTCCTCTCTATTTTGTGTGGTTCTTCCAAATTCAGTCCTTAACTTGCTTGTCTATGAATGGTTTCTAAACAGGCAGAAAATGAAGAAGTTATCTTTGTAACTGCTACTTTTTTTGATATGTTTGGTTTCAAAGTGAACATATTTTTTCCTTTAAATTCAAAATACTGATCTTGCTGAACCATAGTGATTTATAGATTTAGTTAGAAATGAAAAAAATAAGTGTACAGTCTTTGAGGGTGTCCATTTTTCCTGGTAGATCATTTAGTGTGGCCTTTTGTATGTTTTAATTTGTAAATTATTTTATGACTTTCTTACAGATTAGTTTTTTTGTCCATACTAGTGTCTATGTGTAAGGCCACCTTACATTTTGTCAGTGATCAGCAAGTGGAAATAAGTATGTACGGTTTATGAATTTCCCATAGACTTCTCACAAGAGAAGTTGACTAGCTTGTTAAGAATCGAAATCCTCCTTGATTTAATGCATATCGTATCTTTTTATTGTTAAAACTATGAGCATAGATGGAAGGTTTCTTTTATGGAAACAGTAAATGGAATCCTCCAAGTCAAGAAAGTTGCAGGCAATAATTTACAGGGAGTACTCAATGACCGAACTTTTTCAGAAGCACAGAACATCATTTCTGTTTTAGAACTGGCCTGTACGATAAGACAAAACCTTATTTTAAAAGATTCCTCCATATCTATTTTCAGGAGCATGGCTGAATTCTGAAATACTCAGAATTATTATTTTTAGGGGAAGCCACCAATTAACAACCTTAGTTGAATAAATAACTGAGAAGCACTTGAAGACAGGAAACTTTTTCATCCTGGTCTAATTTTTTTTGGAAGCATTCTTTTTTGATTCATTTTTCTTCAGTGATTATTTTACACTCAAGCTCCATCTGACGAAAGGCATATGGAAGGGAAGGGAGGTCATTCCTAATTGAACAACCTAGGACTCGTGAGGTTAATTACAGATATTAACGCTGCAGTTCTTCAGCTTCTTGCCCTCAAGAAGCCTCTAGCTTCCAAATGACCTGGCTCCAACAAAGAGACTCTTCTTTAGCCCATTAACTAATTGATAAAAATGTGAGTGTTTAGAATGAGTCTAATTAAATCACCGAGCCTTACAATTACTAGTCCATTTGGTAGCTGTTGGGAGATGGGTAACCTCAGCTGGCATTGTAGGGGAATAAAAGATAAAAATAAAAGGGAGCTTAACCAAGATCATTTTGAAAGCTGTTCATTTGAAGACAAAGTACACATTTGCCTGAAACGTCTACGTTTGCTACTTCAAATGCATTCCCTTTCTAGAGTAGCACAATTTCTGAAAAAGGAAATAATGTCTTTTTTCTTCTTCCTTAAGAGCAGGCATGCTCCACTTTGTCTAATAAAGTTACATGAGTGGCTGGGGAATTTTTTCTGCGTTAGCATTAAGCTAAATTCCTTTAGAGCTTGAACACTGAAGTTTGTCCATTGAGCTTTGTTTAAGGGCCAGCAAATATCTCGAATAATAGACATTTAAAAACTCAGAGTGGGCTCTGGGACGTCTTACTTTGTCTGGGGTCTGTTTCCAACTTGCTGTTACTGCAGCAGCCCTGACTCATGGCCTTTCTTGAGGGCTGCAAGGCTGGAGGCTGCCTGGGCCCTGGGTGGGGGGATGAGAACCACTGACTCAACAGTGGCAGGTCCAGCCCTGCGTGTACAATGAACCAGCCAGGCAGCTCAGATGGTGAGTTTTTTCCCTGATTGAGAGACTTCATTCAGAGGCTCCTTAGTGGGGGATGACACAAGGATAATACGATACTTCTCACCAAAGTTCTTAAAGCAATCTGTTAATCCAAGACTCAAAGGATTTCAAAGGGGGACACATGATCTCTAAAGGTCTGTTGAATATTTTCTCTAATTATTAGAAAAGTACTCTATAGTTAAAAAGCAAATTTATCCTGATACATCAGCAGACTCTATTGAAGCTAGTAATATAATGGACAAGAGAGAAACTGGATGAGGTTTCTCTATTTTTTATGTACCTTTGTAGTAGGTGGTCATAAAAATAAAATTGTGGCTTCTTGAATGAGTACTCTTTTCTATACTTGATTCCTTCACTATTGGCTCTGGGAGGTGGTTACTTGTTATTGTTGGAAACATTCAGAGAGCCACTAAGCAAGAGTTATTTTCAAAGTTTTTGTGATGTCAAATGGATGGAGATACATACCAGCACAAGTTTTCCTTAGGACGTTCATTGCCAGAGACATTCATATTGATGAGCAGTAGGCTGGCTTGTCCATACACTTTACACTAATATAAACCCAAGCAAAAAGTGTTAAAAGCACATTTCACTTTTTAATCATTTACTCCTCGTCTGCAAGAGGAAGTATTTCCTTTCTGATTATCCTATCATTCAACTCGTGCTAATTAATGAGAGTAACAGAACTTTAGCAGACAGTTTGGTTGCAGGTGTATTCAGGCTAAGGGAGATTTAATTACTTGCTAATTGCCTGGTGTCCAAGGTAACATAATATTATAGTTGCAAATGCTATGGTTTTAATCCATCTTAAAGAAGTGCAGGGTGGCTCAGTCTCTGCATTCGGAGACTCCTGGAGGATGCAGTTGGTGTTGCTACAAGTGCACTAAGGACAAGGGATCTTGTCTTTTGTATTTGCAACTAAATACCCATAGGGTATGACATGTAGTAGACTCTCAGTTAACATTTATTGAGTGAGTGAATGTGAATGAAAGTAAGCTAACAACAAGCACAGTAAGAAAGATCTGAGCACAGGAAGGAAAGCTGCAATTTAGGACATTAAAAACAAATCAGAGGAAAAAAAGAAGAAACTAACATTTTCTAAGTGTCTTCTGCAGGCCAACTACTCAAATTTATCTAAACTATCTCATTTTATCTTAGCAGGGTAACATAGTAATTAAGACTATGCACTTTGGATGAGAAAGCCCTGGGTTCAAATCACAATTCAACGTCTGGGTAGAATTCTAGTTCTGGATCCTTGGCCAGTTCACCTAAAATCTCAGTTTCCTCACCTATAAAATAGAGGGTATGGGAAGAATGTTTAACTCAAGGAATAGTTGTAAGGGTTAAACAAGATACATAAAGTGTGTAGCATATTGTAGATAGTCAATAAGCAGTTATGTCTTTTTATTGCCTAACGGTATATAAAATAGGCATTATATTTACCATTTTCAGAATGGAAAATTGAGACTCAGAGAGGTTAAATAATTTTCCCTAATTGACAGAACTGGCAAGGGGCAAACAGAGCAACCTGACTCCAAATTCCATGCTTTTTCCATTACATCAGACCATCTTTTTCAAATGACTGTGTCTCCGGCTCGTAGTTTCCTGGCCATGAATTTTGGCCTTTCCCCTGCTAGCCATCATACCTCTGGCCACAAACAGGACCTTTCAAATCATATGAATGGCTCAGGGTGACTCATCCTGCTGGAAAATCATCTTTAAGAATGTGATGGATGATAGCCTTGTCCCTCACCAACACCATCATCCAGGGCTTTGTTCTTTCACGCTTCTCCTCATTCTTCTGGTTCCCTTGTACTTTCCTTCCTAACAAAATCTGATGCTGGTCACTAACATTAATAACCAATGTTTACTTTTCCCAGGAATCTCTGTCTTACAAGCCAGGGGGCAGAGACTGCCAGCTGTTCACTAAATATCTGTTTCCTCGTCTTTCAGTATACCCAGCTAGTCTACATTTCCCAGATTTCCTTGCAATTATGTGTGACAATGTGACTGAGTTCTAGATCATGTAAATGGCCTCAATGTTCCTCCATGATTCTATCTCATTCTGGCTGACTGGGATGGAGAATGATCAAGTTAACTCTGGAAGTCAGGTGTTGAAGAAGGAAGAACCTCTGTCGGTCTGGATCTCTGAATGCCCATGTAGAATAGTTAGTTCTAACTCTGACCTAACACATGCCCAGAAACACAGGTTTCTAGAAAATGTAAGAAATTTGGTGCCTACTTGTTATAGAAGCAAGTACTACTCTCACCAATACAATCTGGGTCTCTACTGTGAAACAAAATCACAAGCCAGTGTAAAAGGAATACCAAGTACCAAACAGATGGTGGGAATGTCGAGGGCTAGGATTGTCTTCCATTCTGCCTTTCCTACCATAGAGGTGACAGTTCTCCCTACATAGGTCCCTGGATTTGGATGACATCTTGGAACAATTAAAATATGCTGTTCCTCCAGAGCCAGTTAATGTGTGAGGTGGGCCTCATGTGTGGAAGGACCCACCCCATGCTCCAACGCTGAGTCAAGCCACTCTAACTAAAAAACTCTACTCTCCCCCATTCAGGTAGCACTGTGGGCAAGTTATAGGAAAATCATTAAGCATCCTGATTTTTCTGCCTTTGGTTTTTTTCAAATTATCAGATGTAATGTAGTCACTTTGCTCTACGCTCAAGCCACAGATGAAGGCCACCCATATTATCTGTCAGAGGTGAAATATTTCTCAGCAAGGCTCGCTAGTCTCTTCCTCCCTAACCCATTGTCACCAGTTAGTCATTTGGGGAGGAAGAGCTTGGTTCTAATTTTGTCAGAATCAATAAGATGCTTATCTTATGATTCATCATTGAGAAATTTATGTCAGTCCATGAATTATCTTGAAGGATGATGAACAGATGAATTTTGACTTGGAAAGATGTCACATAGACAGCTCTTGTTTGTAAAGGCAGGTGTTTTTAGATTACAGAACCCACTCTTACATCAGCTACTGTGAATTTCAAGATTTGCATTTCACTCCTCAAAGGGACAAATCCATATATTTCGTTTCTCAGTCTTATGCAAGTTTCCCTCTCAGATTCTGCAATGTTATCAAGAAACTCAACTTCGGTGGGATTAGTATTTCTCATCTCACTTTTTGAGAGAGGTTAGAGGCCTTCAATCCTTACCAAAGGCAGTGAGAGAGTATAAGTGTGAGGGAAACAAAAAGCCAAAGGCAGCTATTGGATCAGAATCTGAAAGTCTAACACACACCTCAGACTTGAGTAAATCCCCACTAATAAGCACATTCTCTATCACAGCAAAGTTGAGGAACATAATCTGAAACCATAAAGGGAACCATCAGGCAATTGGGAAGTATGTGAAGGTAATTATCAGCCTGGACCCCTAGCCGTCATCCGTGGGCCAAGGCACACCATATGCACTGTACATTGATTATGATAGTAAAGGGATTACAATTCATCTTGGGCATTGTGTAAATTACTCAAATCCAACAGATGGGAAATTGGCAGGTCCCATCAAATAGGAAATTCAACATTAACTCAAGTGGGCTGATAAAAATAATCATAAACCATTTTAGACTATCCCTCAATCACAAAGCCCAATGATTAAAATCAAACACCTCTCAGCTCCCATCCAATGGTCATTTCATCTAAGTCTACAGGATGTTTTGCCCCTAAAGTTTAGAGGTTATAACTTCAATTTACATAGACCGAGGCTGTGACACTGGATAGGATTAAAAAGTCTTATGAAGTCTGTCCCCAGAGAACATTCAGCCTGGCCATATCCCAACAGGACAAGTATTTTCCAAATGATTCACATTTTGAAATTGTGAATTCACTTCACACCTCTTGAGGGCTGAATTCATGTAGTATAGGTAAGATTAGATCAGTCAACAGGACTAACTATATGAATGCATGGATAGATGGATAGAAGATGAGGATGTCTATACATTAGGTTGGAGGCTTTCTAAAAGGAGGTGCCAATGGGGAACCAAAGGAGGAGGAGCCAAAACTTGCTCTTTTGTTGCTGAGAGATGGGGAGAAGATTGGATGTGAATAGTACATTCTTAGAGGTAAAAATGGCAGATAAACAGCAAGTTTCTTCAGAGTAGAGCAAGGCCCAGGGAAGTGGGTAGGGTAGGGTCAGGCTGGGGAGCAGGCAGTGCACCGCAAGAGCTGGTGGTGACACCCCCAAAATGCTGTTTCCATAGACCAGCCCATATAATACGACGCAGCGTGAGTCTGAAAGAGCCCAACTGCATGATTTTAAGGGCACTACTAGTCTTTTCATTAACTCTGGGGGTGGGGAGGTTCTGTGGGGCAAGTGGTTAATTCTGAGCATTTGCACTACTTAAGTGGTCAATGAACTGGTACAGAAAAAAACAAGAAAGGAAACATCTAATTGGGTTATTATTTAATATTCAATCTTGTTCCCTCTTATACTGAACTTGCTGATATATAGAGCCATGATGACAAAGGTTTCTGAAGACACAATTCTGTAACTTGGAGTTTTGTATTTATTTGTTTGTTCATTTATTTCACTGCACTGGGTGTTAGTCACGACATGAGGGATCATTAATCTCCTTTGTGGCATGGAGTATCTTTTAGCTGCCACATGTGAACTTTTAGCTGCATCATGTGGAATCTGATTTCTCAACCAGGTATCAAACCTGGGTCCCCTGCATTGGGAGTGTGGAGTCTCAGCCACTGGACTGCCAGGGAACTCCCTGGAGTTTTATTTTTAATTAAAGTGAATTAAAACAATTCTTAGAAATTCTTCAGATGATCACGGGCATTACAAAAATCTGAGTCAGGAATGATGGCTTCAGGGACTTACCCTCTCCAAGTAAGCTTAGCCCTTCCAAAGAGTCCATCTTTTAGTGAACATTTCTGCCCAGAGAAAAGGAACTTAACAATAAAAAAAGCTCAGCTGAGAGCTGGTTTTCACTTGCACTGGTAACTCAGAGACATCTCTGTGCATCTCTCTATTGAAATATAGACAGGCTGCACCAGGATTGTCTGTCTTGATTGGGAAGAAGATACCTTCCCAAGAGAAAGGACTTGGTTGTACACACAGGCCACTTTTCATAGCTAAGATTCTTAGGTCCCAAACCATGGGGAAATGAGCAGGCATGCAGCATGCCAAATACATAAATGGACCTTTACTAGGAAATAGCAACCCACTCAGTATTCTTGCCTGGAGAATTCCATGGACAGAGGAGCCTGGTGGGCTGCAGTCCATGGGGTCACAAAGAGTCAGATACGACTAAGCAACTGTTGACCTTGACCTCTTGTGGGTGGGTTTTTTCTGAACATCATCCTCACTGCCATCATCAAAACCTGTCTCTATCTTCCTCATAAATAGCAATCATTACTCCTTAAGCACCTGCTCTATGACAGGCACTGTATAAGGTGTGCGTGCCAGTGTGCTCAGTCGCTTCAGTCATGTCCAACTCTTTTGTAATCCCGTGGATTGCCAGGCTCCTCTGTCCATGGGATTCTTCAAGCAAGAATACTGGAGTGGGTTGCATGCCCTCCTTCAGGGGATCTTCCTGACCCAGGGATCAAACCAGCGTCTCTTACATCTACTGCATTGGCAGATGGGTTCTTTAGCACTAGTGGCACCTGGGAAGCCCTAGTCCTCACACAAATCTGAAGACATAATCCTATTTCCATTTTTATAGTGAGAGAAATGAGTCTCAGAGATGTTAAGTGACTTCTCAAGGACACATAGATGGTAAGCAGCTAATGTTGTATTTGGACCCAGGTCTGTCTGATTCCAGTATCTCATGCTGTATTCCTTTAGCCAGATATTTAAACCTTGCCTGTTGTTTGTGGGACATTTCTGAGGCCTACCTATGTCACCAGAATATTCAGCCAAGATGGAATCAGGTTTTCTCATGGGAGATATTTTAGAGCATTTTTGTTTCCACATGTTCAGCTGGACCTGTGCCTTTCTCTCATCCCAAATTGCTTCCTGGAGTAACTTGAGCACTGGGGAAGAATAGGAACTAAAAATTATATGCTGTGAACCTCTCCCAGGAGGAGACATCATGCTGATTTCACACAGGCCAAAAGCTCAGGTGTATTTTATGCGGATTTTCTCAATTGGTGACTTCAACCTTTTTGCATTTGGCAGTTATTAGGGGCTCTCCAGGGGCTTCCTGCTTCACGGAACCTCCTCCCTCCGAGATACAGCATTGGAGTCAGAAGGCAAAACAGACACACAAAGTAAGCAATTAGAGAACAGGGAAGTGTCGAATTGTGTAGAGCCGCTGCTGGAAGTAAAATACTGTTGTTGGAAGAGGAAATACTTTCCTGGTGTGTGTCTGTGGGTGAGGGAGGGACAGTATTAGTGGACTTATCTGAGAACATGTTGGATCTCAGAAATGAGGCATTTTCCTGGTTCAGACATCTGGAAAGAGCTATTAGCCCAGAATGAGAAACTGGATGAGTGGTCAGGATTGGAGAAGTAGGTTTCCAATTTTCCTGTAGGATGATATGAAGGAAATAAAAATAAAGAAGTTCTACAGGATTTAAATTTAGAAAGACACAAGTAGAGGATTAAGGAATATCGTCAGTCAGAGGGCCAGAAGGAGAAAGAGCCAGAGAAAGTCATATTATAGAAACCAAAGTCGTGTTTGATGGAGAGAGAAGTCTACAGTGTTGCCAGCCACAGAGAGGTGAAGCAAGATCAGGAAATGGCAGCTGGCGTTCTCTAGGGAAGAAGTCTGGATACGGTTCAGTGATTCTGAGTTACTCATAGGTGAGACGACTGGCCAGGTGGGAAATCTTGTAACTTCACAGCCTCAGTTTACCCTTTTTAACAACTCAGACATACCCAGAGGCATCTAAACTAATGAATATGAACAGATCCCAAAGTGTAAGGCATTGAATGAATTGAGAGTCTTCTTATAAATAATGAACCTATACTGCAAATTTGAATATGTTATGTACTCTCACAAGGATTTCAAATGTTGATAGGTAGTCCTGGGGGACACAAAGATGCTTTGAGAGGAAGTAAGAAGGGAGTGTCACACTTCAGAGGCTGGCCTTCTAATCCAGGCAGGGGTCATTGGCAAAGCCACATAACCGTTCAGAAAAATAATTATGTCATTTGCAGAGTACTGTAGGTACAATATCTATACTCATTTTGGAAGAGCTGAAATATTGATAAGTGTATTAGAATTAAAAGCTTCTGAATCAAATCATTTTTAAACATTTCTTAAAATTTTAACTCACTGAAAAATAAGAGTAATAGGGTATGCAGCAGGCAAACACTCTGCCAAAAGCTAATGTATTAGAGTCTTAAAGTGTTGTATCCAAACTTCCTTACTTATCTCCACTTTAGGACAAGAGAACAAGGATGATACATAATGATGTGGCCCAGAGAGGTTGATATGTCTTTCAAAGTAACACAGCCACAGTGGCTGAGGATCTAACTCCTGCTGTCCTCTTCCAACTCCGGTACACACACCACCTTAATTACAATCCTGACAAACATATCTCATCCTATGCCTGATCCCCCTAACAAATATTTGCTTGTTCAATGAATAGGAGCCCCCAATTGAAATGGCCCCACCTTGGAAATGAATACGAAACAACTGTCAGAGCTCCTGGGATAGATTCCACAGGGTGGTCTGTCTTCAGGGTATATTCTAGAAGTCTCAGGAAAGGGGTATTTTGGAAGTGTAAATGTGAAATGTTCCCATTTTAGCATATTTTCCTCTCTGCCAGAGAAGAACAAGAAGAGCCAAGTTGTAGATTTAACTAATTAAAACATTGTCAGGATCAGCAAAGATTTGAAATGGGGTCCAAACTAATTAGGTACAAGGGTTATGCCCTGATGAAGAATACTTTGAAAACAGTCCCTGTGCTTCAAATGGGCTTTGCCCTGACAGAGCATATGCAGTAGGAAACATGCAATTGCTCTGTGAATTCTTCCACTAGCCTAACTTGATGGTGTCTTACAGATTTGCATCACCAATAACAGCAACTTGCTTAACAACACTGCTGCCTCTGTTTCTTTTTTTCCTTTCTTTCTTTTTTTTGACCATGCCTTGTGGCATGTGAGATCTTTGTTTCCCAACCAGGAATTGAACCCATGCCCTCTGCATTAGGAGCATAGAGTCTTAACCACAGGACTTCCAGGGAAGTCCCTGCCTCTTTTTCTTTATTTGAAAATTATAACTGACAACTTGTCCCTCCCACCTTCAAAACTGTTTACGACGAATTTTATGAAGAGTTCTGAAGTTTAAGTAGAAGAATCAGCAAGTAATTATTAACTGTCATTTGTGGGATATACCAAAGAAAAAGATATCGATTTTACTCTTTAGGAATGTGCAATTTATTTGGGAGGATAAAATGTGTATACAATTGTCCCCAACTTACAATGGTTTGATTTATAGTTTTTTGACTTTACGATAGTATGAAGGTGATACACACTCAGTAGACACTGTAGTTAAAATTTTGAATTTTGATCTCTTCCCAGCCTCATTACATGTGGTAAAATCCTCTCTCGTGATGCTGGGCAGGTGGGCAGCAGCAGCCCGCAGTCAGCCACACTATCTGAGGGAAACCAACCAAAACTCTTACAACCTTTCTGGACTCATACAACCATTGTGTTTTATACTTGTAGTACTTTCAGTTTTAAAATGTTTTATACTTACGTTAGAAGATTTTGCCCACTCGTAGGCTTATATAAGTGTTCTGAGCATGTTTATAGTGGGCAAGGCTAAGCTAGGTCAGTTAAGTGTATTAAATGCAATTTTGACTTAATGTTTTCAACTTGCAATGGGTTTATCATTGTAAATCAAGGAAGATCTGTACTCAAAAACAGCAGAAAACGATTGGCACAATTTGATCAGGATCTAGGCTTTTTGGTTTTGGCTATAAATGTAATGGAGCTACAGAAAACAGTGGGACTAGCTAACACTCACTGAGGTTTTATTGCTTGTAAAGTTATACCCAGTTAACTCCCAAAGTCACCCTGTGAGGTAGGTGCTGTTTTATTGGGGTGAAAGTAGACTCTCTGAGGGGTTAAGTGACCAGCAGGTAAAGAACAGACCCAGAGTTTCAGCCCAAGTCTCCTGAACTTCAGGATTCCCTGCTCTTGACATTGACACGGTACTGAGTTTCCTCCATTCAAGGATCCAGGATTCAAGATCTCCACATTTGCCTTCCTCACTTCCCAGATGTTTGATTTCTGGATAGGGGTCAGAAATATTTTCCTCATTGTCCAGTTTGTTCCTGGCAGAAGGCAGTGACAGGTTGAGAGTGGTTTGTTTAAGGTAACCTTAAGATACAGAATGATTGGTCATATCACCCTTCTTGGCAAAGCAATCCATGAAATTAAGCATCAGATGATGTTTATCAGTGACAATGACGAGGCAGCTTTTTTAGGTGAGTGAATTTCTGCACCCTGATGAATCTGTGCTTCATTACCAGCACTGAGAAGTACAGGATGCTTTGGAAGCAAAGGGAAAAGAGAACACGGCAACCTAATTGGTCACTGCCATGAATCTATACTCAAGGGACAGATAGCACGACCAGAGGTAATAGCTTACACACATATTCTTGAGCTGTGCAATAGATGGAAAAGGGTCCCAGATGGATTGGGCAGGGGCTTAGTTCCGGGATTATGATGAGACAGTGGGTAATTATTGAGTGGCAGGGCCTCAGCCCTGATTAGTATCTGCAAGCTTGTTCCCCTCCTTCAGAGGAAAGCATTGATAAAGATAAACCATGCTGCTCCATGTCCTTCCTGCAGTACAAAACAACACATTTCAATCTAACAGGATCAGGTCTCCACTTTGATCACAATCTGTTACCTAGATGTCTTTGCAAATTAATCAGTCCTGCTTGTTTAGCTCCAGTCAGTTTGTACTGCTAAATTAATAAATGTACCAGGAGTAACAGAACACATAATTAAATTCTACAGTTTAATCTCCACATAATAATTTTGACCTTAGTCTGGGGCCTCCCCGTTCTAGCCAGTAGAATGCGGAACAAGTACAACCTTCCCTGGGTGGTTTATACTAACAACCCACCCTACGGGTAGACCCCATGACTCTGAAAATCAAAGAAGTCCTTCCAGAAAAATGCAGAAAACAAAAAAATAAAAAATCATGTGTTGGGCTTCAAGGCAGAAAAGGCAGGTAAACTAAGCCATTGGGCTTCTGGGCTGTCTTTAAAAATGAAAGCACCCTTTTGGCAGAATTACACAAACTTTCTTGTTTCAAAGACAAAAGAAATATGTTTGTCAAATGCAATGCCCTGCGAGACTGAAAATAGGCATCTCACTAACAGGCTGGGAGCTTTTCTGGGCAAAAGTTGGAACTTTGGTGGGGACTCTTTCATAACACTCTGATGTAACATGCTTGCTTTACTTGAAGGTCATCAAACTGATAACCCAGCTTGTGTGCTTTGACACTGAGGCAGATTTAAAGCTCATACAACATCCTGGGCCTGAGTTTTCCTGTATGTCTTTAAAGCTTTTGTAGTGTTTTTCATTGGATACCTATTAGGAATGTGAAAATGTTTGTCATTTATTTTGTAAAAACTCATGTGTACTTAAAAAAAAAGAAAAATAGGATCTCTTTAGCCCTCTCCCACTTCCAAATTATATAACCTACTGGCTGTCATGCTCTTGTGTACTTTTAAAAGCTGGTCATCTTAAGGTTAGTCCAACGTGTGTAGAGAAAATTATTTGATACTCAGCTAAGGTGAACTGGTACATTTGGTTTGAGTTCCAGATCTTGGGTGACATTTTGCTGTCTTCATTTAAAGTTTAGTGTGCTGGCTAGATGCTGGCATCATTTCCTTGATTTCTAGAAATAGTGGAGTCCGGGCAAGACAGTATCTGTTGCAAGAATGCTGAGCTGGGAACTGGGAAATGTGAGTTCATGATTGGACTTCACCATCACTGACTAATGACCTGGGCAGGGCACTTGACCTCTGTGGGGCTCAATTTTCTCATCTGAAAAATAAGGGGGTTGGACTAGATAATCTCCAAGAGACAAATTCTACGTGTCTGTGATTCCACTCACACTGAGTCAAACGGGAATTAAGGCAATTATGGGGATAATATGAACTGAAGTGACGCTTTTTTTCCCTTTCCATGATTGGGGTATTTCAGGCAAAACTGGTTGTTGAGTTTAGTTTTTAACCTGAATTATATAGATAATTGCCTTAGTTCTGCCACTTAATTGTGTGTCTGTCAGCATAGGCTTGATGTTTCTACCAGATAACCAGTGATTAAAGTATTTGGTTAAATATTCAGCAGTGTGGAATTTTCATTCAGCCCTACTAAAAAAAAGGGGGGATGAGAGGGGTGTGTGTGTGTGTGTGTGTGTGTTTGTGTGTGTGTGTAGCCCAGGGGGTAAGGAAGGGATTATGCATAATTTGAAAGTGTGTAATATTTGGGTCACCAATGTTTTACCTAAAATGAATTGATTTCATTTAAAAAATAAGTTGGACTTGTCACAAAAGATCTCCAACATAAATTAAACATGAGGAATGCAGCTGTGCAGTAAGATGTTAAAATACAGATGGTTTCTGGAAAAAAAAAAAAATGAGAAAGGCTTAAAGGAAAGGTTTTAACCTGAAATTAATTCAAGTATTATTTGCTTAAATATTCTGGTATGCATTTGTATAAATGGACCATCTATTTTTATAAAAATGACTTTATTTTGGCAGTCTGAATTATAGATTAGAAATGTCTGGTGGAGGGAGAAAGGACTAGTTTATATACCTTCTGGCTTTCATCTGCAAAGTTTGAGGGATTAAAACAATTAACTCCATTTTTATAATAAAATAATTCATTGCTTCTTGCATAAATAGATCATATTGTGGTTCTCCTTTAAACCTTTTCTAAAAGCACCATCAATATCATTTAATATGTGGGATTCCCTGAGGAAAACCTATTAAAGTGTCCGTCTGTCACCCATGTGAATAACAAATGAATTAATTATGACTGGTGCAATTACAAGGAATAGTTAATGAAGCCATAATGACCAGACTCTGGTGGTTAATTTTCAAAGCACAGCGAGAGCAAAATGTGGCAAATATGTTCCCAAAGAAAACAATCAGCTTTGTGAACTCACCTTGCAGTCCCCATTTTGGAGTGTGCCGTGAAACAGGGCTTAGGGAGAATACTCAGTATTTAGATGGAGCCCTTCCTGTAGTCCACAACCAGCTCCTGGCAGGACATCACCAAACCGGCAGCACCAACTACTCAATTCAGTTGATCAGTACCTTACTTTAAGGACATAGCTAGAGGCAAGGATGTTGGAAACAAAAAAAGTTTCAACGATGATAAGGTTTTTATTGAATCTGTTCCTTTAAATTCTACCACTTCTGGCAATAATCTAGAGCAGTTTACAAAAACACATGGAGTTAAGCAAGATAAATTAAACACAGGTAAGGAAAGTGAGGTAAAGAAGGTGTCTGGCTATTTGCCTAGAAATTCACCTTCTTAAACACACACAGAGAATAGGCTTTTATTTTTTTTAATTTTTATTTATTTACTTTTGGCTGTGCTGAGTCTTCATTACTTCGTGCAGGCTTTCTCTAGTTGCACTGAGTTAGGGCTATTCTTCCGGAGAAGGCAATGGCACCCCACTCCAGTACTCTTGCCTGGAAACTCCCATGGACGGAGGAGCCTGGTAGGCTACAGTCCATGGGGTCACTAAGGGTCGGACACGACTGAGCGACTTCACTTTCACTTTTTACTTTCATTCATTAGAGAAGGAAATGGCAACCCACTCCAGTGTTCTTGCCTGGAGAATCCCAGGGACGGTGGAGCCTGGTGCGCTGCCGTCTATGGGGTCGCACAGAGTCGGACATGAGGGAAGCGACTTAGCAGCAGCAGTAGCAGCAGCAGCAGGGCTATTCTTCACTGTGGTGCATGGGCTTCTTATTGTGGTGGCTTCTCTTGTTGTGGAATACAGACTCTAGGCACATGGGTTTCATTAGTTGCAGCTTTCAGGCTCAGAAACTGTGGCTCACAGGCTTAGTTGCCCCAAAGCATGTGGAATGTTCTGGACCAGAGGTTGAACCCATGTCCCCTGCATCTTATCCACTGTACTACCAGGGAAGTCTCATAGTAGGCTTTAAAAGACATATTTCTTAAGTTCTAGTATGCAAACCTATATTGCTATGTTATTAGCAATTAAGAGGCCTATTTGTTAGTTTTTTTTTAAATATTAGGCTGGGGACCTTGAGTCCTTACCACATTAAGGAAGCGCCTGGCTAGATCCATTAGGTGTTCGTGCCAAGCCCCTTTCTGAGGTCACTCTCTTCCTGATCAGAGCAAGGACTGGACGACAGTCAAGGTAGAAGGGAAGGTCATGATAGCAATTTCCCCTTGCAGAAACCCAGAGGATCAGATTCTGATATCACCACCCCCTTTCACCTCCATGAATGTATTTATTCACCTCTGTGAATGGGAATTAGCTAATATCTGTCAAAATAACAACCAACAGGCTCCAAAGTACACAGAGGACTAAGTACTTACTACCTAGAGTATTTTGATAGTGGTTTATCTATATAATCTCATTCATATTTTTTTCTAAGGTTTAAATTCCATGTCAAGGTCTGTCATAGTGGTCTCTCTCTGATTGGCTCACCATTTTTAAGGTCAAGAGGCATTCCAATAGGAAATTCTCTTCAAAAATATCTGTGAGTACTGCCTCAGAGGAGAAGGTTCTTTTGCGTTCAGTCTTATGAAAATATTGCTGACTTACTGGGTGCCAAGCACTTGGCTATGTGCTGGGGATGCAGAGATAAACTGACAAAATACCTATCCTCATGAAACTTGTAATAGAGTGGCTTGCCAGACAAGGAAACAGACACTCACACATGTGTAGCATGCTCTATATGGGGATTGGCAAGGGGCTAGGGAAGCCCCAAAGGAAGGGTACCTAGTCTTGGCTGGGGCTAAGCAAGGTGTTCGGAGAAGACTTCCTGGAAGAAGCTGACTTTTAGGCCAAGATAAAAAGGGTGAGGGAAAGCTGAAAAGGTATGTATGGAAAGTGAGTGCTTAAGTTTAGGGAATAGCAAGGACAAAACCCTGGAGTTTACAGACTAAAGGTAACTAACATGTATTGAGTGCTTACTCTGTATGGCACTCTTCTAAGCACTATATATACATACATTTTTCCTTCATAATAGCTCTATGAAGCATAGCATTCTCATTTTGTAAGTGGGAGAACTTAGCTATAGAAAGTTTAAGACATATGTCCAAGGTCACTAAGCCAGTAATTGGAAGATCTAGATCTATCTATCCCAGAATCATCATGTTTAATGACAAAAGCTGCCCTGAATTCTTCTACTGCTTTAGGGTATTGAAGTGGTCAGTGTGGTTGGAGTGTGGCAGAGCAAGAATGATGCCACTGCAGAAGTTAGCAGAGGCCCAGTCATGAAGGTTCTTTTAGAAGCAGAGCCCCTTTCCCCTGAGCACCTGAAAATAAACACAAGTAGAAAGATGGGGAACGACAGTCCTGCGTGGCTTTGGATACTGTTCATAGGAGCTGACTTTTTTTTTTTTTAATTCGCTTTTTCAGCTTGTCTGCACAGAATACAAGGAAGAGTAACCAGATATAAACTAAGTAAAATATGACTTATTGGACTTTATCAGTAAAATACAATCAGCTCAGTTCAGTTCAGTCACTCAGTCGTGTTCTACTCTTTGCGACCCCATGGACTCTTCCCTGTCCATCACCAACTCCCAGAGCTTACTCAAACTCATGTCCATCGAGTCCGTAATGCCATCCAACCATCTCATCCTCTGTCGTCGCCTTCTCGTCCCACCTTCAATCTTTCCCAGCATCAGGGTCTTTTCAAATGAGTCAGTTCTTTGCATCAGATGGCCGAAGTATTGGAGCTTCAGCTTCAGCATCAGTCCTTCCAATGAATATTCAGGACTGATCTCCTTTAGGATGGACTGGTTGGATCTCCTTGCAGTCCAAGGGACTCTCAAGAGTCTTCTCCACCACCACAGTTCAAAAGCATCAATTCTTCGGCGCTCAGGTTTCTTTATAGTCCAACTCTCACATCCATAATGACTACTGGAAAAACCAAAATTTTGACTAGACTGACCTTTGTTGGAAAAGTAATATCTCTGCTTTTTAACAATGATCATAACAGTAGCAGTAGTAACCAGCTGACATCTCCTGTGATGGCCTTGCAGTTTTCTCATCCTGGGCTTCTCAATGGCTAGAACATTCTAACTTCTGTCTGTGACCTCAGTAGGTTCGGCATCAACTCAGAAGGCCTCTCGGAAGTTGTTTGCTTCCAAGACCACAGATAGGAAACCCTGTCCTCACTGTTGTAGGAGAGGTAGGGATCCCCCACACAGAGAAATATAAAAACAGAACCCCACACTCCTCAGCAACTCTGATCTCATTTCATAAAAGAATGAGGGTAACTGGACTTCCCTGGTGGTCCAGTGCAAAGACTCTGAGCTCCCAATGCAGGAAGCCGGGGTTTGATCCCTGGTCAGGGAACAAGATCCCACATGCCACAACTAAGATCCTTCATGCTGCAGTGAAGACCCAGGGCAGCCAAAAATAACAAATAGCTAATAAAAAGGGTATAATAAAGCTGGAAGAAAATGACAAGGGTACTTCTTCATGTCTCAGAAATAAGCATGAAAAGGGGGGAGAATCTAATACAAGGTGTAACAAAAAATGTATGAATATGAACACAATGAGAATATACTCAACTTCAGTACTTCTCTAAGAACAAAAAAACTATGCTTTAAAGAAAGAAGTAAGAAATCAGGTTAAACTTTTGTTGACAGTCTCATTCTACCTTTTATAACCTGGGACTAATGTCTTATCTGTATTACGGCCAGACCTAAACTCAGGGATCTTTAGAGACCCCACCTCTAAAATCCCCATTCACAGAGCACAAATGCTAAGGGCAAAGAACTGGTTAAAAAAGAAGCAGCCTTGTTGTCACTTATAATTAAGTTAAGGAGACAAAGCAAGATGCTTAAATGATGACAAAGACGGTGGCCACGGTTTACAGAGAGCTCATGTGCGCCAGGCACAGCACCAAGCAGTCAGTGTGAATGATTTCACTTCACTCTATGTGTTAGGACTAGTCCATCCTACAGACAAGGGATTAGGGTTGGAGAGATGAAGTAATTTGCTTGCGGTTACATAAACTAGTAAATGTGGCCCTGGCATCTAGCCTGTTTCATTCTAAGGCCATAGGAAATAGTGTTCAACATAAACAAGTACAGTGGGGCTACCTAAAAAATTTTAAACTAAATTCATAAAAGTCACATAGAGAAAAAAGAGAGTGACTTATGACATGGTTTTGAGAGTGAGAGAGATGTGAAAGTAAACTTAATTTCTACTTTAAATACACTCTTTTAGTAGTTGGTTATCATCAATTAGATCAAATGGTGTCTGATTTTCGAGATGTATATCTGATCCTAGGCGCATTAAATTCATCTCTGTGTCTGTCTTATTTTTCATTTTTTTGAAGAATTAAGAAATTACAACGTTGTTTTCCCGTGAGGCACTGTTTCACCAGTTTTGAACTCCTTGTCAATCCTATAGGTGAAACCACTTCAGAAATGCAATACAGTATCTCGCCGCAGTAAAACCATAAAAACTGTGAATATAGTGCATTACAGCATGTAGACCAACCAAACTTTGGTGCCCAGAGTGAAAGCATTTAGATACAAAATGACCATTTGAACTCTTTGTTTTTTGTGTTTGTTTTAAGCTAATTGCACAGAATGCAAAACTCAAAAGGTATTAAAAAGGCATATGGCAACGTATTCCCACTACACTTGTGCCCCAGCTACCCAGTTCCTCTCGCCAAAGCCAAACACTATTCAGGTTGTTTGTTTATCACTCCAGGGACATTTTATTCAAACTTATTTGTATGTCTTTGTGCAATCTATCACCCCCATTTAAGAAATGAGGCAGCATACACTGTTCTCCTTTTTTTTTTTCCCTAAATTAGCAACATATTTTGGTAGATAACTTCGTATTGGTACATAAAAAGTTTTCTCACTTTTTACAGCTGTACTAATAATTCATGTAACCTCTTTCCTATGATATACTGAAATGATTCCATATCCAAACTAATATATTTGTAGGAAAAGTTCGTAGAAGTGGGATTGCTAGGTCAAAGTGTAAGTGCATTTGTAAACTTTTTAGTTAGCCCCAGATTGCTTTCCAAAGAGGCTGCATTAATTTAACTGCCCCCAGCAGTCTATGGCGGTCCCAATTCCCCATCGTCTCAGTAACATAGCACCATGCCCTGGGTCTTGGTTTCTATGCGCAGGCTCTTTAGTGGTGGGATCTTAGTTCTCCAACCAGGGATTGAGCCCTCTTTAGCGGTGGGATCTTAGCTCCCCAACAAGGGATTGAATCCTCGTTTCCTGCACTGCAAGGTGGATTCTCAACCACTGGACCACCAGTGAAGTCCCACAGTGTGCATTTTTGATCTGTGCTAATCTGATAGGTGAAGACACACACCTCAGTATAGTTTTCCCTTGCATTTCTCTTCCTGTGAGTGACCTTGAGCCAGAGATGACAATTTACCATGACTTCCCCCTTCTTGGTGTCTCTTGTGATGCAAGGCACACAGTTAGGATGACTGATTGCACACTGTTTGAAGGATTATCGAGGGAATGACATAGGCATACTAACACGGTCTGAATTCTCAGGCCTTAAAAAAAAGAGAAAAAAATCAAAAGCAAAACTCGTTGTTCACTGAAGGAAATATACAAATTAACAGCAGAGAAAGTAATTTGCAAAAAGTGAGGCCTCAAATTGTCAAAATTATGTTTCCCTGCTTTGCTCCTCAGATTTTTCTAGATTGAGGGAAAGCCCTTCAAAGAGCACAGGTTCCATCGGGAGAGGCTTGAGGATTAGCAGGCAGGCTGCCACCCTTAGACAAATCTTTGACAAATTCCTGCCTGGAGGATCCTGGGAAAAGACCTCACTTTCCTTCAAAAGGGTCTCAGGATCACTTTAAAGTCAGTAGTAAATCCCAATTGCTCCTAATTAGGCCTCTGTTTGGTTAATTGCTCTGGGAACTCCCTGGGAGACAGTAGAAAGCCCCAGACCTGCAGTGGCTCGGCTCTAAGTGTGTGCGACAGCCCCTGTTGAGAGCAGGACTCACAGAGCTGCTCCAAGCCGGCTCGGAGCTGCTCGGAGACGCCTGGAGGAGAGACTGACGTAGGGAGCTGACCAGGCCTGGGAATGGTAAATGTAAGAGCAGCGTGTCCTGCTTCTTCTTTCCTGAAAAAAGAATCAGGAAAAGCTTGCCTTCTGCAAGACTATTTCCGTAAAGCAGTCTTTGCGAAGCCATGGAGGTTACTGGACTCACAGGTGCTGAAGAGACACCAAGTGCCCACCCTTAAAAAGAAAAGTCTCAATACGAGATTTCTGCACTTCCCATTTCATCCATGCTGCCCTCTAATTTCTAACAAAGGCACTGCTCTGTAATTGTTGAAATAAACTCAAATAGCACTTGGCTCACACACTAGAGTGTCTAAGGCATTTCCGTATATGCTCATATACCTTAGCACTTGTGGTTCTACCCCTCGCAGGGGGAGCCGGTATCACTGTTGGTTTCGGTCCATCCAGGAGCACCCAGAAGCTCAGGGAGATTAGGAGACTTGCCCAAGGGACACAGGGACACAAAGAGTCAAAACTAAAACTGAAACCCATTTTATCATGTTAGCCCCATAATACCTTTCTGAGGTCATATATCTCACACTTTTAAAATATGTTAATTAATTAATTCCATAAATATATATTAACTTCTACAATGTGTTAGCACCAGTTAAAGCACTGACGGTATAGCACTGAACAGAATACACAGGTCTCATCTGCTGTAGAGCCGACCTTCTTGTGGGTGAGATAAACAATAAACAAAAAATATAAGTCAGGTGATGATTTATCATGTAATTTTTTTTTCCAAGTCCCTTTTCTTTGGAGTGTGAAAAGAGGAATTCTTTTTTTTATAATTACTCTATGAAACAGGTATAAAATAGACTGTCCTGTGCAAAAGTGGACATCTGGTCTCTCTACCTAAGAAGAAGAGCAAAACTAATAATGTCACAATATGAAGACACACAAGCAAGAACCCGGAGACCTGGATCCTTGGTCTAAACTGCTCTTGGAATTCCCCTGTTCCCTCTGGTTATTCATCTCAATTGCTATGGGCCAGTTTTCTCCAACCATGAAATAGTGATCAGTAGTCTGCTACCCGTGTCTGGGAGGAATTAATCTGAGGGGAATTCAAGGAGTTCTGCCTATCAAGTACACTTTTTCTATAGAGGAAAGCTACACAGTCTAGAAACCTCGATTCCACACCTGTATCTTTGAGGAAGGAGCTATGTGTCCCTGCGGTGCTTTTATTCTTTCCACCCTTCACAAGTCTATCCATTACTACGTGCTCTCAAGAGGAATGTGCTTCCTCATTTTTGTAGAATGGAAATACAGTACCTCCTCCACCTGCCTTGTCCATTTACTAGAGGTGTAAGTCACAGCACCCGAAACTGAAGGATCCTGCAAGATATTTGATCCAGATTGGACTCTGGTGGCAGTGTGGAGGAGTTAAAATAGCATTCCTTGAATTTTACAAGTGAGGTCAGAGGCCCAAGGTCACACAGCCTGTGGGAGAGAGAGGGCGCACACCTCTGGTTGTCAGCATTGAGCTCTGTCAGCTACTCCATGCAGCTTTCAAACTGGGGTGTAGTTAGAAGAATGCAGTCACAAGTGAGGAAGATCTCTCAAATGCACTCTCAGAGCCGACAGTTGCTTTGCCTTTCCAAACTAGAAAAGACTGATACAGTTGTCAAACATTACATATAAAAATCTCTAATAATCAGGGAAGATGTTTTTGTCTCCCTTTGTTTTGTCCACTGCTTGCCTCTTTTTTAAAACATGGAAATTCCACACGTTCCATCTTCTGGTGCCTCTACCTAATAGCTACCTCAGTTCCAAAGGCACCTGGATTCCCACAAAGTAAATGCAGAAGCAGAAAGGCATTTTCACAGCAGGAAAGGGCTACATGCAAATGAACGTTTGCCAAGGAGGTGAGTCCTGGAGCCTGTGAGTGTGTCCGTGGTCTGCCCTCCAGGTTGAGGGCAAGCTGGCTGACCCAGCCTTCCCGTGAGGTCCCATTTACCCAACAGGTTGATATTTTTCTCAGTTATTGGGAGGTGATAATGTGTTCCACATATGAAATTCATATCATTTGTGTTTGGCCTCCTTTGCCCTGCTAAGGGTTGCGAGGGGCACCATTTTAAAATTAATTTACTGGGTGTTCTGTCTATCTGTGAGGAACAGGAGGGAGCAAGCCTGGTCCGAGTATTTATCAGACACATGCCGCCCATCTGCCAGCTAGGTCGAGGAGGATTTGCCGTTAATCCTGCAGACCCATCTGTAGGGGGTTCAAAATGCTGACCAGGAAGCTAGACAAGATGAGGTTTATTTAATTAGAAAAATGGCTCTGGAGGTTACTGGAAATCACTCTGAAGACGGAAGGGCTTTCGATGGCGTCACTCGTGCAGGGGTGGGCCGGGGCTCAATGTGCGGAGAGTGCTGAGACGGTTTTGTGTTGGGCCTAGGGGGTTTGTTTTGATTTTAAAGTTGTGTAGCCCAGACGGGAGAAAGCTCCCTCCCCGAGGATGGCTGAGCCAGGGTCAGCCTCAGTTTGAATGATGCCACAGGAAGCTCAGGTGTGGGACGCAGTACTGAGCCACGAAGACCAGCATTTGCTTTGCAAGTCTGGGTACATTCTGACAAAGACAAGGAGCTGGGTGAGGCCGGGGCGGGACGAGGTGGCAGCTGAATTCCTGGCACTTAGGCTGACCTGCTAGAGGCTGAAAGCAGCTTGGGGCAAAAACTGTTACCTACTCTTTAGTTCTCCAAATGTGCTGGAAGAGTCTTGTAACTGGGGCTTATTGCCATTTGAGATCCATTTTTGGATGGAAGGGAAACAACAAAATTGCATTTAGATTTTCCCCGACGGACAAAATGACATCCGTTCAAAACAAAATAACCAGCAATCGCACGTTTCCTTTTTAGTATGAAAATATTATTAGCATAATTGGTTTCTGCAGGGCTGCCATTTGGGACAACTGGGCAGGGGAAATTGTGTGCCTTCCCCCAGCTTCTGATTGTTATTTCATGGCAATAGAAAGCATGACAATTTTCATTGAAGTGGGTCGAGATAAGCAGTCCCCTCTCTGCCTGGGGCATTTTGAAATGGTGCTCCTGTTGCTAGCCAGATTCCTGGACATCGGTCTCCCAGGGATCACATTTTTGAGGCTGAGTTTTTTAAGGGTTATCGTTCAGAGACCAGGGACCAGAAGCTCACCTAGGAATAGGTGTCCAATTGAAGCAATTGTTTGCTGGAAAGAACAAAGCATTTATTTTAGCAACTGTCAACCATTCAGAGGAGCATGAAGTTCTGGCCTGCTGTCTGCATACCCTCTGCCTCTCCCTCACACTGGGGAATGCCTGGTTTGAAGCAGCAGGATCACCCCAGGGCATCAGTCTTTCCAATTTACCTTCTACCTTAGAATTTCCTGGAAATCCTTTCTTACTCCACTTTTGAAACTGGCTGATAAGGGATGTGGGGAATACTGGGAAAGTTAGGAGGCAACCTTGCTCCATCGTGTCCGACTCTTTGTGACCCCATGGACTGCATCATGCCAGGCCTCCCTGTCCATCACCAACTTCCAGAGATTACTCAGACTCATGTCCATTGAGTCTGTGATGTCATCCAACCATCTCATCCTCTGTCGTCCCCTTCTCCTCCTGCCCTCAATCTTTCCCAGCATCAGGGTCTTTTCAAATGAGTCAGTGCTTCGCATCAGGTGGCCAAAGTATTGGAGCTTCAGCTTCAGTATCAATCCTTCCAATGAATATTCAGGACTGATTTCCTTTAGGATGGACTGGTTGGATCTCCTTGCTGTCCAGGGGACTCTCAAGAGTCTTCTCCAACACCACAGTTCAAAAGCATCAATTCTTCTGCGCTCAGCTTTCTTTATAGTCCAACTCTCACATCCATATATGACTGCTGCTACTGCTGCTAAGTCATGTCAGTTGTGTCTGACTCTGTGCGACCCCATAGACGGCAGCCCACCAAGCTCCTCCGTCCATGGGATTTTCCAGGCAAGAGTACTGGAGTGAGTCGCCAGTGCCTTCTCCGCCATATATGACTACTGGTATCCAAAGTCAACCATATAAAGATGTCCAGAGCATGACTGAGAGGGAAGAGAGAGGGTTGGGTAGTGCGCACAGGGGAGGGAGTTCCAGAGAGCATTTCTCTTGTAAACAGAGCTATCGGATTCATTCCGCACCATCAGCACTTCAGCATTTCAACAGGGTGGACTAACCAGTCATATCAGTGGAAAAATAGCCAGTCAAGTTTTCAGGGTCATGTAAAGCACATGGTCCCTTAATGACTTACACTTCCCATTTCCCACCATTCAACTGGTTCCATTAGAATGTTTTTAAAAGTTGAGGGGGGCAGCAATACCCAAGGCTCTTTTGGTTGTTGAAAATAAAATTTAATTCTACTGTAAAAGAGTAAAAGAGAAACTTTTCAGTTACAGCCTTTCCACTTTCTCTATTGAAATATATACTTCATTTCTTATCAGCCCTAGAGGAAGGGATATTATCAATATATTGAATTTTAAAAACAAATGTTCTTATCTGTAATTGTTGACAGTGTATATATTTTAAGTAAGAGCCCCAAAAGCCTATGAGCAGCTGGTTATAAAATATATGATATTCCGCATCAGGTGAATGCATGTTTGGAAACATTATGGCTTAAATTTAATTTTTTAGGTTAAGTATCTTCTTTCATATAAGTTAAGCAAAGCAATACGTGAATATGTGAATTATTTAGTGTGGGCAGCTCCTTGTAGCAGAGACTGTAGAAGAAGGATTATATTTTTTTCAACCAGAATTTTTTCACTAATGTTCCTCTCCATAGATTTTTTAAAAATTGAATATTGGGCAATTCTATGTGCTTCTATTTTCTGGAGTTGTTCTAAAATTTCCCTGTGATTGTAATTGTTTTGGAGACTTCACCAGTAACCCAAGTGAACTCAGGCACTTCCCTTAGTGCTGGCTTTAAAGATCATTAAATGATGCTTTTCTTCAAATCCCAAATTAATTTGCCAGCCTTCAAAAATCACAAAAATCACCATCTTGCCACCAAAGAATGCTGTCCCTAAAGGAACTTCCCCTTTTGTTTCCAAGCCTACAGGGCTTTACACTCAGTTCTCCTTACCTTATGGAAACCTGGGACTTTAAGACAATGTGTTCTAATGCACCAGAAGAAAATGGAATTTTCAAGCCAGGACTCCAGGAGGGGAGTCTTCTTCCTTTCCCCAGGGGTCTTGGGGGCCTTGTCTTCTCACTGCAGTGGAGTCTGGCTCTCAGCAACTTGTGCATTGGCAGGAGGGATCCTCTTGGCTTTATTTCCCTCTGACATTAACTATTGACCTTGATGGGTACTACAAAGTTTCAGAAGATTGAATTTGAACTAGGTCCACTTAACTTGGGCCCACGGTGGGCTTCAGAAGTCCTGAGATCCTCTAGAAATGTGAACACTTGTGCATGCATGCACATGTGAGTGTGTTTTTCTTAAAAGAAGGAGCACGGTTTTCATCAGATTCTCACAACAATCTCCCAAAATTAAAACAATGATATTAGAGCAAGAGGAGTTGCTCTGCATCATCTCCTCATGCAAGGAACACTTGAGGAAGTTAGGTGTGGCCTTCCCAGCAGAAGCAGCAGACCTTGTTTTATCTCACTTCCAGGACTTTATCACCTAGTGCCTGCATTTCCATATTTGCTTCCAAGTAAGTTCTTTGTCTTCATTATCTTGCCTCCTCTAGGACTTTTTTTAAACCAAGATAATAGCTTTGTATTTCCTGTCCTTGACTATTTCTGATTCCTACTATTGATAACACTCAAATCTTTTATTAACTGATTGATATTTCACTCATTTAGTCTTTCTTTCCTGAGCTCCCAGAAAGAGCTCTAGACTGTTGGTAATGGCTACCCATTCCAGTATTCTTGCCTAGAGAATTCTGTGGACAGAGGAGCCTGGCAGGCTGTAGTCCACGGGGTTGCAACATGCACACTTTCAAACTTAGATCTGCCACTTGCTGCCTGTGTTGGCCTTGGGTAAGTTAACTGTCCTATCTCATCTGAAAAGCAAAGATGGTAATAGTACCTAGTTTATTTTGAGGTTTTAGTGTAGTCATGCATGAAAGTACTGAATTCAGTGCTGGGAATATTGTATGTTATCATAAAGGGGGGAAAAATTATTCCAAGAATATTTAAGGACCTGCTGGTGATGGGCACTGTGCAGTTTGAAATCAATGTTGACCCAATGCAGATTGAGTACTCTGTTCTCCCCGGCTCCTGATCTTTCCAGTAAAACCTATTATCCTTGGCCAGAAGCTAGAAAGTCCATTTGCAACACTCAATTAGCACTTCTTTGCCACTATCCTGGCCACTCCTCCTACCAACAATAGTAGCAAAACAACAGTCACAAAAATGGCAGCAAGTATGTATGTAGTGTTACTTCATGCCACATATGATTCTAAGTACTTTCCACATGACTGGTTTAATCTTCACAATATCCCTTTGAAGTAGGGTCTGTTTATCCTCTTTGTTTTTTGTATGAGGAAATTGAGACACAGAGAGTGTAAGTAACTTGTCCAAAATCACACAGCTGGCAATGGCTAAGCCAGGTTTAAATCCTGCAGTGTGGCTCCAGAGATGGTGCCCCAAACTGAATTGCACTTAATAATAACCCTAAATAAGAATATTAAACAAGAATGTGCCCCCTCTCTCCTTTCAGCCATACTTCCTTTAAAACCTTTCTCAAAACTCCCTTCCCCCATAAAGCCTTACTTAACGTTATTACTACAACGGTTTTGTAACTCCTCACCCCCGAATTATTTCTCGTACAGCCCTAATTTGTCCACCCAACATGTCATTTGTAAGTGTTCAACTATTTTTCCCTAGCTAGTCTCAAGTTCCTCAAAAGCAAAAATTGCCTCATTTGCTGCTCTGGCGACCTTTATGGTGCCTAGTTGAGGACTAGGCACTTGCGGGACAATCCAAACCTCCTTGGTGACATATAGTTATTTGGGGGCTCTATAATTTATTCAGTGAGTGGAGTGTTTATGAAGCATTTACACCAGCAGAGCGTCTCCAGCACTGTGGGAACAGCAGTGGAAAGAGGTAAGCGTGGTGCTTAGGATGTCTGTGACCTGGTAGCACTGGGGGTGGGGGGCTGGGGTACAGAAACATGTAAACAGCTCTGGACAAGGGCTAAGAGAAGGCCACTGTTTGAGGATGGTCTACATAGAAGGGATTTGACTTAGTCGAGGCAGTCAGGGAAGGCTTCCTGGAGGAAGGGAGGCTTCAGCTGAGACCTGAAGGATGAGCAGCCCTTACCCAGGTGAAAAAGCAGTGGGGAGCACTGGCAGTAAAGGCTCTAGGGGAGGAGGGAGAAGCTGATGAGGAATGGGGATGTCAGTGGGTGCCCAGGGGAACCATGTGAAATGAGGTAGCAGCAGCCAGCCCCATTGTGCAGGGTCTGTTGACCATGCCAGAATTTGAGTTCATCCAAAGAACAGCAGAAACAATTGAAGGATTTTTTAAGTCAGGGGCAGATGATAGTAGCTCGGACAAGATGGTGTTGTTCAAAGGAAAGAACTGGGTTTATTTGGTGCACGGGTGCCAAGTCGCTTCAGTAGTGTCCAGCTCTATGCAACCCTGTGGACTACCTGGCTGCCAGGCTCCTCTGTCCATGGGGATTCTCCAGGCAAGAATACTGGAGTGGGTTGCCATGTCCTCCTCCAGGGCATCTTCCCTACCCAGGGATTGAACCCATGTCTCTTATATTTCCCTGCATTTGCAGGTAGGTTCTTTACCACACTGGTGGCTCAGCTGGTAAAGAATTTGCCTGCAAAGTGGGAGACCTTGGTTTGATCCCTGGGCTGGAGAAAGGAAAGGCTACTCACTCTGGTATTCTGGCCTGGAGAATTCCATGGACTGTATAGCCCATGGGGTGGCAAAGAGTCAGACATGACTGAGTGACCTTCACTTCTTTACCACTAGCGCCACCTGGGAAGCCCATTTGGTGGATATTTAGAGGTAAAATGGACAAGAATTTGGAGATTTTATAGGGAATTGGGAAGAGTCATTTAAAATTTTTTTTAATTATTTTTCTATTAGTTAATTTCTTTTTGGCTGGGCTGGGTATTCACTCCCGTGCACCGGCTTTCTCTAGTTGCGGTGGGTAGCGGACTGCTCTCTAGTTGCGGCACCCAGGCTTCTCACTGATGTGCCTTCTCTTATTGCAGAACAGGGGCTCTTGGTGCACAGGCTCAGTAGCTGTGGCACACGGATTAGTTACCCTGAGGCATGGGATCTTAGTTCCCAGACGAGGGATCCAACCCATTCCCCAGTACTAGCAGGCAGATTCTTAACCACTGGACCATCAGGGAATCCCAGGGGAAGAACTGTTTTTTTCCGAACATTTTTATGTTCCTGGCACTATTCTAAGTACTTTACTGGAGGAGCCAAGATGGCGGAGGAGTAGGACGGGGAGAACACTTTCTCCCCCACAAATTCATCAAAAAAGCATTTAAACGTCGAGTAAATTCCACAAAACAACTTCCGGATGCCGGCAGAGGACATCAGGCACCCAGAAAAGCAACCCAACTCTTCGAAAGGAGGTAGGAAAAAATATAAAAGACAAAAAAAGAGACAAAAGAGGGAGGGACGGAGTTCCGTCCCGGGAAGGGAGTCTTAAAAAGAGAGAAGTTTCCAAACACCAGGAAACCTTCTCACTGCCGAATCTGTGCCGAGCTTTGGAAGCACAGAGGGCAACATAAAAGGGAGAAAAAAAAAAAAAAAAACAATTAAAAATCGCAGATTGTGAGCCCTACGGTAACTCCCCCAGCGGAGAAGCAGCGCAGACACCTGCGCACGGCATTAGCAAGCGGGGGCTGGGCAGGGAAGCGCTGCGCGGGCTGTGTCCCTTAGAGTAAGAATCGGCCTGAATGTCCTGAGTGCTATCTGAGCGAAATAATTTGGGCTAGCAAACCAGACTGTGGGATATCTACCACGCGAAAAGCCAGCCCTAACCTAAGACACCGCCAGGCCCGCGCACAGAACAAAGGACTGAACAGAGATAGCCGGCTGCAGACCTTCCCCCTCCGGTGACAGGCAGCCAGAGCCGGAAGGGGGCAATCGCAGCCCCAGAGAGACACTATCTATAAAACTGTAAGCAGGCTTCTTTGCTAACTAAAACTTCTTGGGGGTCTGGACGGTCAACATCTGCCTGAGAAGGTGCGCCGGTTTTACACCCAGATAACCGAGTGGCGGCGAGGCGATAGGTCGCAGCATTGGCGCCCGCCAAACACATCACCTGAGCTGCTCGGATCTGGGAAGAGCACAAAACACAGGCCCAACCGAGTCTGTGCCTCTGAGGACTACCCGAGTGCCTGAACCTGAGCGGCTTGGACCTGGGAGCTCAGCCCAGGGCCGGCCTCTGATTGTTCCCGGCGGAACAACCTAGAGCCCGAGCAGTGTGGGCAGGAGGCTACACGCACCTTGAGCGGGGGCAGACCCAGTGTGGCTGAGGCACTGCAAGCGCACGCCAGTGTTATCTGTTTGCAGCATCCCTCCCTCCCTCCCCACAGCGCGGCTGAACAAGTGAGCCTAAATAAAATAAAAAAAAATAGTGTCTTCCACCGTCCCCTTTGTGTCAGGGCTGGAACCAGACACTGAAGAGACCAGCAAACAGAAGAAGCTATAACAGAGGGAAACGCCTTGGAAACACAGGCCATAGCCCTGTGGTTACTACAGACTACATAGGAAGGGGCCTATAGATCTAGAGAAATATAAGTCAGACCAAGGAACTAGCCAAAAATGAACTGAACCCACAATACTCACAACAAAACCAGAGAAAGACCTAGATATATTTTTACTATTTTTACGATCAATCTTTCTTTTTTTTTAAATTTTTTTTAAATTTTTAAGTCCTCTATTGTCCTTTAATTATCACTTTTATAACTATTACTTTGTAAAAAAAAAAAAGACCGTATTTTTTTTTCTTCTTCAGCAAACTTCATATATATATTTTATAATTTTTTGACCGTGTTTTGTTTTGTTTTGTTTTTTCTTTTTCTTCTTTTCTTTAACATTGTATTTTTGAAACTCCAAACTCTACTCTAGATTTTTAATTTTAGCCTTTTGGTATATGTTATCAGTTTTATACCTATAGTTTTTTTCATAATTTCTGTGACTTTTTTTTCCCCCTCTGTTTCTTTCTCTTCTTCTTTTGTATAACATCGTATATCTGCAATTCCAAACTCTACTCAAGATTTTTAATATATGCTTTTTGGTATTTGATATCAATTTTGTACCTGTATTTTCTTTATAATTTTTGCGACATTGTTTTTGTTGGTTTGTTTGTTTTCTCTCTTTATTTTTCTTCTTTTTTTTAACATTGTATTTTTGAAATTCCAAACTCTACTCTAGATTTTTAACTTTTGCTTTTTGGTATTAGTTATCAATTTTGTACCTGTAGTTTCTTTATAATTTTCGTGACCTTGTTCGTTTTTCTTTGTTCGTTTTTTCTCTCTTTCTTTTCCTTCTTCTTTTCTTTAACATCGTATTTTTGAAATTCCAAACTCTACTCTAGATTTTTAATTTTAGCCTTTTGGTATATGTTATCAATTTTGTACATATAGTTTTTTTTTTTATAATTTCTGTGACTTTTTTTTTTCTTTTTTCCCCCCTCTGTTTCTTTCTCTTCTTCTTTTATATAACATCATATATCTGCAATTCCAAACTCTACTCAAGATTTTTAATTTATGCTTTTTGGTATTTGATATCAATTTTGTACCTGTATTTTCTTTATAATTTTTGTGACATTGTTTTTGTTGGTTTGTTTGTTTTCTCTCTTTATTTTTCTTCTTCTTCTCCTTCTTTTTTTTTTTTAACATTGTATTTTTGAAATTCCAAACTCTACTCTAGATTTTTAATTTTTGCTTTTTGGTATTAGTTATCAATTTTGTACCTGTAGTTTCTTTATAATTTTCACAACCTTGTTTGTTTTTCTTTGTTCGTTTTTGCTCTCTTTCTTTTCCTTCTTCTTTTCATTAACATCGCATTTTTGAAATTCCAAACTCTACTCTAGATTTTAAATTTTTGCTTTTATGTATTTGTTACCAATTTTGTACCTTTAAAAAACCCAATCCTCAGGACCCATTTTTCACTAGGGAACGAGATTACTGGCTTGACTGCTCTCTCTCCCTTTGGACTCTCCATTTTCTCCACCAGGTCACCTGTATCTCCTCCCTAACCCCTCTCTACTCTACCCAACTCTGTGAATTTCTGTGTGTTCCAGATGGTGGAGAACACTTAGGGAACTGATTACTGGCTGGATCTGTCTCCTTCCTTTTCATTTCCCCCTTTTATCCTTCGGGCCACCTCTGTCTCCTGCCTCCTTCTTCTCTTCTCTGTATAACTCCGTGAACATCTCTGAGTGGTCCAGTTGTGGAGTGCACATAAGGAAGTGACTACTGGCTAGCCCACTCTCCACTATTGATTCCACCTCATCTCATTTGGGTCACCTCTAACTCCCTCCTCCCACTTCTCTTCTCCATGTAACGCTGTGAACCTCTCTGAGTAACCTTCACAGTAGAGAAACTTTTCATCTTCAACGTAGATGTTTTATCAATGGTGCTGTATAGAAGGAGAAGTTTTGAAACTACTGTAAAAATAAGACCGTTAACTGGAAGTAGGAGGCTTAAGTCCAAACCCTGACTCCAGGGAACTCCTGACTCCAAGGAACATTAATTGACAGGAGCTCATCAAACGCCTCCATACCGACACTGAAACCAAGCACCACACAAGGGCCAACAAGTTCCAAGGCAAGACATACCAAGCAAATTCTCCAGCAACAAAGGAACACAGCCCTGAGCTTCAAGATACAGGCTGTCCAAAGTCACCCCAGAACCATAGACATCTCATAACTCATTACTGGACATTTCATTACACTCCAGAGAGAAGAAATACAGCTCCATCCACCAGAACATCGACACAAGCTTCCCTAACCAGGAAACCTTGACAAGCCACCAGTACAAACCCACACACAGTGAGGAAATGCCACAATAAAGAGAACTCCACAAACTGCCAGAATACAGAAAGGACACCCCAAACTCAGCAATTTAAACAAGATGAAGAGACAGAGGAATACCCAGCAGATAAAGGAACAGGATAAATGCCCACCAAACCAAACAAAAGAGGAAGAGATAGGGAATCTACCTGATAAAGAATTCCGAATAATGATAGTGAAATTGATCCAAAATCTTGAAATTAAAATGGAATCACAGATAAATAGCCTGGAGGCAAGGATTGAGAAGATGCAAGAAAGGTTTAACAAGGACTTAGAAGAAATAAAAAAGAGTCAATATATAATGAATAATGCAATAAGTGAAATTAAAAACACTCTGGAGGCAACAAATAGTAGAATAACAGAGGCAGAAGATAGGATTAGTGAATTAGAAGATAGAATGGTAGAAATAAATGAATCAGAGAGGATAAAAGAAAAATGAATTAAAAGAAATGAGGACAATCTCAGAGACCTCCAGGACAATATTAAACACTACAACATTCGAATCATAGGGGTCCCAGAAGAAGAAGACAAAAAGAAAGACCATGAGAAAATACTTGAGGAGATAATAGTTGAAAACTTCCCTAAAATGGGGAAGGAAATAATCACCCAAGTCCAAGAAACCCAGAGAGTCCCAAACAGGATAAACCCAAGGCGAAACACCCCAAGACACATAGTAATCAAATTAACAAAGATCAAACACAAAGAACAAATATTAAAAGCAGCAAGGGAAAAACAACAAATAACACACAAGGGAATACCCATAAGGATAACAGCTGATCTTTCAATAGAAACTCTTCAAGCCAGGAGGGAATGGCAAGACATACTTAAAATGATGAAAGAAAATAACCTACAGCCCAGATTATTGTACCCAGCAAGGATCTCATTCAAGTATGAAGGAGAAATCAAAAGCTTTTCAGACAAGCAAAAGCTGAGAGAATTCTGCACCACCAAACCAGCTCTCCAACAAATACTAAAGGATATTCTCTAGACAGGAAACACAAAAACGGTGTATAAATTCGAAACCAAAACAATAAAGTAAATGGCAACGGGATCATAGTTATCAGTAATTACCTTAAACGTAAATGGGTTGAATGCCCCAACCAAAAGACAAAGACTGGCTGAATGGATACAAAAACAAGACCCATACATATGTTGTCTACAAGAGACCCACCTCAAAACAGGGGACACATACAGACTGAAAGTGAAGGGCTGGAAAAAGATTTTCCATGCAAATAGGGACCAAAAGAAAGCAGGAGTAGCAATACTCATATCAGATAAAATAGACTTTAAAACAAAGACTGTGAAAAGAGACAAAGATGGTCACTACATAATGATCAAAGGATCAATCCAAGAAGAAGATATAACAATTATAAATATATATGCACCCAACATGGGAGCACCGCAGTATGTAAGACAAATGCTAACAAGTATGAAAGGAGAAATTAACAATAACACAATAATAGTGGGAGACTTTAATACCCCACTCACACCTATGGATAGATCAACTAAACAGAAAATTAATAAGGAAACACAAACTTTAAACGATACAATAGACCAGTTAGACCTAATTGATATCTATAGGACATTTCATCCCAAAACAATGAATTTCACCTTTTCCTCAAGTGCACATGGAACCTTCTCCAGGATAGATCACATCCTGGGCCATAAAGCTAGCCTTGGTAAATTCAAAAAAAAAGAAATCATTCCAAGCATCTTTTCTGGCCACAATGCAGTAAGATTAGATCTCAATTACAGGAGAAAAACTATTAAAAATTCCAACATATGGAGGCTGAACAACACACTGCTGAATAACCAACAAATCACAGAAGAAATCAAAAAAGAAATCAAAATTTGCATAGAAACGAATGAAAATGAAAACACAACAACCCAAAACCTGTGGGACACGGTAAAAGCAGTCCTAAGGGGAAAGTTCGTAGCAATACAGGCACACCTCAAGAAACAAGAAAAAAGTCAAATAAATAACCTAACTCTACACCTAAAGCAACTAGAAAAGGAAGAAATGAAGAACCCCAGGGTTAGTAGAAGGAAAGAAATCTTAAAACTTAGAGCAGAAATAAATGCAAAAGAAACAAAAGAGATCATAGCAAAAATCAACAAAACCAAAAGCTGGTTTTTTGAAAGGATAAATAAAATTGACAAACCATTAGCCAGACTCATCAAGAAACAAAGGGAGAAAAATCAAATCAATAAAATTAGAAATGAAAATGGAGAGATCACAACAGACAACACAGAAATACAAAGGATCATAAGAGAGTACTATCAACAATTATATGCCAATAAAATGGACAACGTGGAAGAAATGGACAAATTCTTAGAAAAGTACAACTTTCCAAAACTCGACCAGGAAGAAATAGAAAATCTTAACAGACCCATCACAAGCACGGAAATTGAAACTGTAATCAAAAATCTTCCAGCAAACAAAAGCCCAGGTCCAGACGGTTTCACAGCTGAATTCTACCAAAAATTTAGAGAAGAGCTAACACCTATCCTGCTCAAACTCTTCCAGAAAATTGCAGAGGATGGTAAACTTCCAAACTCATTCTATGAGGCCACCATCCCCTAATACCAAAACCTGACAAAGATCCCACAAAAAAAGAAAACTACAGGCCAATATCACTGATGAACATAGATGCAAAAATCCTTAACAAAATTCTAGCAATCAGAATCCAACAACACATTAAAAAGATCATACACCATGACCAAGTGGGCTTTATCCCAGGGATGCAAGGATTCTTCAATATCCACAAATCAATCAATGTAATACACCACATTAACAAATTGAAAAATAAAAACCATATGATTATCTCAATAGATGCAGAGAAAGCCTTTGACAAAATTCAACATCCATTTATGATAAAAACTCTCCAGAAAGCAGGAATAGAAGGAACATGCCTCAACATAATAAAAGCTATATATGACAAACCCACAGCAAACATTATCCTCAATGGTGAAAAATTGAAAGCATTTCCTCTAAAGTCAGGAACAAGACAAGGGTGCCCACTTTCACCATTACTATTCAACAAAGTTTTGGAAGTTTTGGCCACAGCAATCAGAGCAGAAAAAGAAATAAAAGGAATCCAAATTGGAAAAGAAGAAGTAAAACTCTCACTATTTGCAGATGACATGATCCTCTACATAGAAAACCCTAAAGACTCCACCAGAAAATTACTAGAACTAATCAATGACTATAGTAAAGTTGCAGGATATAAAATCAACACACAGAAATCCCTTGCATTCCTATACACTAATAATGAGAAAACAGAAAGAGAAATTAAGGAAACAATTCCATTCACCATTGCAATGGAAAGAATAAAATACTTAGGAATATATCTACCTAAAGAAACTAAAGACCTATATATAGAAAACTATAAAACACTGGTGAAAGAAATCAAAGAGGACACTAACAGATGGAGAAATATACCATGTTCATGGATTGGAAGAATCAATATAGTGAAAATGAGTATACTACCCAAAGCAATCTATAGATTCAATGCAATCCCTATCAAGCTACCAACAGCATTCTTCACAGAGCTAGAACAAATAATTTCACAATTTGTATGGAAATACAAAAAACCTCGAATAGCCAAAGCGATCTTGAGAAAGAAGAATGGAACTGGAGGAATCAACCTACCTGACTTCAGGCTCTACTACAAAGCCACAGTTATCAAGACAGTATGGTACTGGCACAGAGACAGAAATATAGATCAATGGAACAAAATAGAAAGCCCAGAGATAAATCCACGCACATATGGACACCTTATCTTTGACAAAGGAGGCAAGAATATACAATGGATTAAAGACAATCTCTTTAACAAGTGGTGCTGGGAACTCTGGTCAACCACTTGTAAAAGAATGAAACTAGAACACTTTCTAACACCATACACAAAAATAAACTCAAAATGGATTAAAGATCTAAACGTAAGACCAGAAACTATAAAACTCCTAGAGGAGAACATAGGCAAAACACTCTCTGACATACATCACAGCAGGATCCTCTATGACCCACCTCCCAGAATATTGGAAATAAAAGCAAAAATAAACAAATGGGACCTAATTAACCTTAAAAGCTTCTGCACATCAAAGGAAACTATTAGCAAGGTGAAAAGACAGCCTTCAGAATGGCAGAAGATAATAGCAAATGAAGCAACTGACAAACAACTAATCTCGAGAATATACAAGCAACTCCTACAGCTCAACTCCAGAAAAATAAATGACCCAATCAAAAAATGGGCCAAAGAACTAAATAGACATTTCTCCAAAGAAGACATACAGATGGCTAACAAACACATGAAAAGATGCTCAACATCACTCATTATGAGAGAAATGCAAATCAAAACCACTATGAGGTACCATTTCACACCAGTCAGAATGGCTGCGATCCAAAAGTCTACAAGTAATAAATGCTGGAGAGGGTGTGGAGAAAAGGGAACCCTCTTCCACTGTTGGTGGGAATGCAAACTAGTACAGCCACTCTGGAGAACAGTGTGGAGATTCCTTAAAAAACTGGAAATAGAACTGCCTTATGATCCAGCAATCCCACTGCTGGGCATACACACTGAGGAAACCAGAAGGGAAAGAGACACATGTACCCCAATGTTCATCGCAGCACTGTTTATAATAGCCAGGACATGGAAGCAACCTAGATGTCCATCAGCAGATGAATAGATAAGAAAGCTGTGGTACATATACACAATGGAGTATTACTCAGCCATTAAAAAGAATACATTTGAATCAGTTCTAATGAGGTGGATGAAACTGGAGCCTACTATACAGAGTGAAGTAAGCCAGAAAGAAAAACACCAATACAGTATACTAACGCATATATATGGAATTTAGAAAGATGGTAACAATAACTCTGTGTACGAGACAGCAAAAGAAACACTGATGTATAGAACAGTATTATGGACTCTGTGAGAGAGGGAGAGGGTGGGAAGATTTGGGAGAATGGCATTGAAACATGTAAAATATCATGTATGAAACGAGTTGCCAGTCCAGGTTCGATGCACGATACTGGATGCTTGGGGCTGGTGCACTGGGACGACCCAGAGGGATGGAATGGGGAGGGAGGAGGGAGGAGGGTTCAGGTTGGGGAACACATGTATACCTGTGGTGGATTCATTTTGATATTTGGCAAAACTAATACAATTATGTAAAGTTTAAAAATAAAATAAAATTTAAAAAAAAAAAAAAGAAGAAAAACTACTGAGAAAAAAAAAATAAGTACTTTACTGGTCATGATTCATTTAATGCACATAACAATCCTATGGCAATAAATATATTGTCCCCAGTTTCTAGATAAGAAAACAAAAGCATAGCCAGTAAATGGCAGAGCTGGGAGTTGGGCCAGCATTTGGGGTCCAAGCCCTTACTTGATGGTACCTTGACTGCTAGCCTGGAATGCCTTCCAGGTCTGGCTGGCTCACAGATGGGTTGTGAGTCCTTTCAGTGAGATGGAAACAGCAGTAGAGTGCCTGCTGCAGGAGGTGGAAGGGAAAACCAGGGGACAGATTCAAACATGTTGAATTTGAGTTCAACTATATTATGAAAACCAAATTCATCTGACAGTCATGCTCAGCCTTTCTCATCTCCTTAGGTAGAGTCTTTGCTCAGATGTTACATTCTCAAGAAGGTTTACCCTGACTATTCGGTTTATTACTATATTCTGCCCTGTCTGCTTACTCCTGTGTCCCTAACGACTCTTATCCTTGTTTTCTCTCCCCACAAGACTTATCACTTCTAATGTATTACATATTTTATTTATTTATCGAGTGTATTATCATTGTCTGTCTCTCCTTTGAGAGTGTGACTCCAGGGCAGAAATCCTTGTTTTGTTCACTGATGTAGCACAAAGACCACATGCTGGACACTAACAACTATTCATTGGATGAATAAAAATTATTTTCTGCAAGACTGTTTATAGACTTTCAAATTTGTCTAGAAGACTAGAATTCGTACTTACATGTCAAGATCATGGTAATGATTAACTAGAATAACTCCATGAACAACTTTTACTGATTTATATGTAGTGGCCACTATTAAATTAGTTGATTAGATCTATTTTGATGCTTTGCCTTTTAGTTTTATAAGGGATGGCTACTGCTTCATGATAGGTGGTATTTGTTGAGTTTGTTAAGATGAAAAGTTATGCTTGTTTTTTCTCTTTTGCTTCCTATTTTTCTTTACTCGTATTACAATATATTGATGTGCTAACATCCTTGATGTATTCAGCTAAACACGTGAGGCATATCTGGGCCAGTGGTATGTTTCTTTAATGCCCTCATGCTGCTGCTGCATCGTGTCTGACTCTTTGTGACCCATGGACTGTAGCCCTCCAGGATCCTCTGTCCATGGGATTTTCCAGTCAAGAATACTGGAGTGGGTCGCCATTTCCTAATCCAGGGGATCTTTCCAATCCAGGGATCAAACCCACATGTCCTGCATCTCCTGCCTGGGCAGGCAGATTCTTTACCACTGAGCCACCTGGGAATCCCTCATACCTAATGGCTAAATCACTTAGCTCTCAGATCAACTACTACCCTCAAATGTCATCACGATCCACACTTACTGGAGATTTCTGTCATGAACTGAGAGTGATTCAGTACCAGCCAGAGAATTTTAGCAGAATAGCAAAAGGACATGTTCATTATCCATTTTTCTAGATCCTCCAAGATCTCTCACTTTGTTAAGTAAAATCAGGAGAAAGCAAAATATTTAGCACTACATTATCTCAGCTGCTGCTCCCTTCCCTCAAGGATAGAGGTGAGTGTAAGATTCCTCTTTGAATATTTAAAGCCATAGTAGAAAGCGTTATCCTGTTATCCAAGAAACCACATCATAAATTTCTCCTGGAGAAAAGAACTTTTCTTTAGTCAAGTGTACATGTGCACATGTGTGTGTGCACACGCACGAGTGCAGTTAGTGAGGAAGGGCACCACATAACTCAATGTATTTTCCTCCTTGCCTTATTTACCTAGAGACAGAAAGCCAAAATCAATCTTCTGCAGCACTAATTAACTCCTCTTAGAAAGTTTTTGGAAGACCTGCTTCCCTGCTTCCCCAGATGGTCTTTTCTCTGTTTCTACCTTTAATTGTCCTGTTTGATGTGATTTTTCACCTTGTAAGTCAGCTGAAATTCTTTTTGTAAGATGCAAGATACAATCTGAATTGCCGTCAGTTCCTTTGGTCTAGGCGCACATTTCTTGGGTGGGAATTTGAGAATCTCTGGAGGTAATAATAACAGTAAAGTTGGACTTTCATTTCCTGGCTCTGGAAAGTAAGGTGCTAAACTTTTAATTCTCCAAAATGTCCTGCACATAAATTTCTGCTCTCGGTGAAGTGGCAGATTCAGGATCCTGACTGCAGACTGCCAGATTCTGAAGCCTGTGTATCTTGAGATAGGACACCAGAGGAGAAAGAAGCTCCATCCCTGTTTTCCCAGCTGTACTGACTCAAGAAGGGGAGAGTCGCAGGCTCTGGGCCTGGCTGGACTCTTCAGAGCGTCTTCCTCTAACCTCCAACAACTATGCCTCGCCACCCAGTGCCCAAGACTAGACAAGATGACACAAGCTCCAAGTCAAGGGCTTGACAGGACATCCTCCACTGGACTCCTACTCTCAACCTTCCCCACCATGTCCCTACAAAAGGAAATGAAAAACAGCCCTCCTTCTGGTTACAGGTAAATAGACCTCCCCAATGACAATGAGCCCAAAGGCTCATGGGGTAGCATGGGGATTCTCCCCGCTGTCTCTCTTGCTTTGCTGGATCCTGGGGAAGATGACAGTTACAAGTGGCTCTTGGGAGGAAGGGCTGGGTTTCACTTTGAGATCTCTATCCCCCATCTCCAGATGCTCTCCTAGTCCTGTGTGAATTACAAAAAGCAGATTTCCAGTAGAACAGGCCCTGGTTCCATCCACCTCCCTCCCTGAACTTCCTCTCCCTCAATCATCCCATCTCCCAATGTGGTTTGAATTTTCCCTTCCCTGGATTTTAAATCTAAGCTCCAGCACCCCCACCCCCACCCCAACCTCCCTTCATTTTTCTGTTGTTCTTTCCATTCCCCTAAATAGGTGTGAGGTGAATGCAATTGTGCGGTAGTTTGAGCATTCTTTGGCATTGCCTTTCTTTGGGATTGGAATGAAAACTGACCTTTTCCAGTCCTGTGGCCACTGCTGAGTTTTCCAAATTGGCTGGCATATTGAGTGCAGCACTTTCACAGCATCATCTTTTAGGATTTGAAATAGCTCAACTGGAATTCCATCACCTCCACTAGCTTTGTTCGTAGTGATGCTTTCTAAGGTCCACTTGACTTCACATTCCAGGATGTCTGGCTCTAGGTCAGTGATCACACCATCGTGATTATCTGGGTCATGAAGATCTGTTTTGTACAGTTCTTCTGTGTATTCTTTCCACCTCTTCTTAATATCTTCTGCTTCTCTTAGGTCCATACCACTTCTGTCCTTTATCGAGCCCATCTTTGCATGAAATGTTCCCTTGGTATCTCTAATTTTCTTGAAGAGATCCCCAGTCTTTCCCATTCTGTTGTTTTCCTCTATTTCTTTGCATTGATAGCTGAAGAAGGCTTTCTTATCTCTTCTTGCTATTCTTTGGAACTCTGCATTCAGATGCTTATATCTTTCCTTTTCTCCTTTGCTTTTCACTTCTCTTCTTTTCACAGCTATTTGTAAGGCCTCCTCAGACAACCATTTTGCTTTTTTGCATTTCTTTTCCATGGGGATGGTCTTGATCCCTGTCTCCTGAACAATGTCACGAACCTCATTCAATAGTTAATGAGGCACTCTATCTGTCAGATCTAGGCCCTTAAATCTATTTCTCACTTCCACTGTATAATCATAAGGGATTTGATTTAGGTCATATCTGAATGGTCTAGTGATTTTCCCTGCTGCTAAGTCGCTTCAGTCGTATCCGACTCTGTGCGACCCCATAGACAGCAGCCCACCAGGCTCCCCCATCCCTGGGATTCTCCAGGCAAGAACACTGGAGTGGGTTGCCATTTCCTTCTCCAATGCATGAAAGTGAAAAGTGAAAGTGAAGTCGCTCAGTCGTGTCTGACTCCTAGCGACCCCATGGACTGCAGCCTACCAGGCCCCTCCGTCCACGGGATTTTCCAGGCAAGAGTACTAGAGTGGGTTGCCATTGCCTTCTCTGTGGTTTTCCCTACTTTCTTCAATTTCAGTCTGAATTTGGCAATAAGGAGTTCATGATCTGAGCCACAGTCAGCTTCTGGTCCTGTTTTTGTTGACTGTATAGAGCTTCTCCATCTTTGGCTGCAAAGAACATAATCAATCTGATTTCAGTGTTGACCATCTGGTGATGTCCTTGCGTAGAGTCTTCTCTTGTGTTGTTGGAAGAGGGTGTTTGCTATGACCAGTGCATTTTCTTTGCAAAACTCTATTAGTCTTTGCCCTGCTTCATTCCGTATTCCAAGGCCAAATTTGCCTGTTACTCCAGGTGTTTCTTGACTTCCTACTTTTGCATTCCAGTCCCCTATAATGAAAAGGACATCTTTTTTGGGTGCTAGTTCTAAAAGGTCTTATAGGTCTTCATAGAACCGTTCAACTCATCGAAAAAGCAAGAGAGGTCCAGAAAAACATCTATTTCTGCTTAATTGACTATGCCAAAGCCTTTGACTGTGTGCATCACAATAAACTGTGGAAAATTCTGAAAGAGATGGGAATACCAGACCACCTGACCTGCCTCTTGAGAAATGTATATGCAGGTCAGGAAGTAACAGTTAGAACTGGACATGGAACAACAGACTGGTTCCAAATAGGAAAAGGAGAACGTCAAGGCTGTATATTGTCACCCTGCTTATTTAACTTCTATGCAGAGTACATCATGAGAAACGCTGGGCTGGAAGAAGCACAAGCTGGAATCAAGATTGCCGGGAGAAATATCAATAACCTCAGATATGCAGATGACACCACCCTTATGGCAGAAAGTGAAGAGGAACTCAAAAGCCTCTTGATGAAGGTGAAAGAGGAGAGAAAAAGTTGGCTTAAAGCTCAACGTTCAGAAGACAAAGATCATGGCATCTTGTCCCATCTCTTCATGGGAAATAGATGGGGAAACAGTGGAAACAGTGTCAGACTTTATTTTTTGGGGCTCCAAAATCACTGCAGATGGTGGCTGCAGCCATGAAATTAAAAGATGCTTACTCCTTGGAAGAAAAGTTATGACCAACCTAGATAGCATATTGAAAAGCAGAGACATTACTTTGCCAACAAAGGTCCGTCTAGTCAAGGCTATGGTTTTTCCAGTGGTCATGTACGGATGTGAGAGTTGGACTGTGAAGAAAGCTGAGCACCAAAGAATTGATGCTTTTGAACTGTGGTGTTGGAGAGTTCTCCTACAGGAGAACTCAAAGATATTATTATGTATAGACCCTGATGCGGAGAAAGATTGAAGGCAGGAGAAGGGGACGACAGAGGAGGAGATGGCTGGATGGCATCACTGACTCGATGGACATGAGTCTGAGTGAACTCCGGGAGTTGGTGATGGACACGGAGGCCTGGCGTGCTGTGATTCATGGGGTCTCAAAGAGTCGGACAGGACTGAGCGGCTGAACTGAACTGAACTGAACTGAAATAGCCTGGTATCATGTCAAGCCTTGCATCCCATACTTCAGCTATTAAGTTGTTGGCTAATATTACACAGTGGATTTTGATTCGGATCAGTTAGAGCTAATAGCAATTTTCAGTAAAATATTAACCAAACACACACAAAAGTCGCTCGTGTGGCTCCATCCTCTCCTTCAATAGGATTAATCGAGTTAGCTATTTACTCTTTCCAGCACTCCAGTGTTTTCCCACCTTCCACTCCAAACAAGAAAATGACACTAAATTCATTTAATACAAACTTATATTATTGTCTGAGGCATTTTAAGCAATGCTTAATTTAATTTCCTTGTTTGGAGTGTGGTATTGGAGAACAGAACCACAGAGTAATGTAAAAATGGGATTCGTGTATCTACCAGACACCCAGCTATATTCTCCAGTGAGTCACAAGAGCTCTGTTTACATTCAATTGCAATTCAAATGTGCCAAATCACCTCTCTGTCCTGTGGTAAAAAGAGAAGCCAGCCTCTGAAAGCAGATCATTCCACCCCAGGCTGACAAACCCTGAGGGTTTGACCTTCAGGATGTGGTACAAGTCCTCTTATTTGATTAGAATTCTGACAGGTCAAACAGGTAGAGTGTTCATATTCTCTTGGCCTAGTAATCAGCGTGCTAGAGTTCTAGACCTTTCTGCCTGGGTAGATGGAAATAATCTTTTTTGAGCATCTTTAATGTGCCAGGCATTAAAAAATAAAAGACTAACAGTGTTTCATTTTTAAGCTCCTTAAAAATCCTGTGGGTAAAGAGGGGGTAAAATCCCTATTATATGTTTAAAAACAATGAGAAGCAGAGAGGATATGTAATTTGTCCAAGACCACATAGCCAGTAAGTGTGCATACAATCATGTGCCCTTCAGTGCTGGCATTTTGCATGGATCTGTCAGGTCTAAGTGCAAAGGATCAGTCCAGTGTGGGCCAGAGTTTCTGAAGGAGTCAAGAATGGTGAGCTTCAGCCAGGCCACAGAGTCCCTGAACTGGTATGCAAAATTGGTATGCATGTACACCTTTTTGAGGAGGGGGTTTATAGCTGTCTTCAGTTCTGAAAAGTCTTCCTGAATTTAAAAAATAATAAGCACTACTGCCCTGAGCTTTCCATGAGGACCAGTGAGTGAGGACTTCGGGGCACTCAACGCACATGATTCTCATTCTGCACTTGGACTTGGCCAGATACTTGAGTAATAATAATAGGGTAACAACTAAGATTTGTTGAGGACTTACTAGGTGCCAGCTCTGCTGAGTACTCTCATCGATTGGCTGGGGCAAAGGTCAGGGAAGGTCTCTGCTGTTCTTTTTAGAGCCCTTGGTCCTGCCTGGTAGTAATAAGAACAGAGAATGTATCAAGTGTTCCTGGTCCCTTGACTGGAATAACACTATCCAAAAGGGAGAAAAGGAAAGACTGATGTGAGAGCCAGCAAGCTGGACTTGTGGCTTCTTTTCTGCCATTAACTCCAAATGGCTTTAAGTAGAATACTCTTGTTACTCTCATATACCTATCTCTAAAATAAAAATACCTAGCTCCCATTCCCCCTGTTAGTAAGCCAACAAAACAAAACACAAGACAAACTTTAAAAATACGTGGGTATTACTTAAGATTATGAAATGAGCTCCCAGTCATCTAATGCAGCTCCGTTCATCTCACTGACATCTTAGAGTACTTGTTTCCAAACATGCTGTGGGGATAAAATAATGAAGACATAACACCCGGCCTCCAGGAGGTTAAAATGTAGTATGTACAGACAAGCAGGTATAGAAAATAGCTGAGGCACAGGTAGAATAGAGTAAATGTAGGAAGAAAGTTATCAGTTACTTGCTATGGGGGGTCAAAGAGGGAGAAATGTCTGGCTTGGGAAAGGAAATCAGAGAAGGCATTGGTAGCAGGTGGTATCTGAAGATGTGAAAGGATGTCACTAGGGCAGAGGACATTTTCAAAGGCCCGAGCAGCAGAAGGCTGTGTAAGGGCCTGAGTAATCTGGGGCATGGTTAGGTGATCAGGAGCCACAAGGTTGCCTGGAGGGTAAGGCCTACCTCAATGCAAGTCAGACTGCTAGGCTGGAGGGAGGGTCAGACATATTTACATGTTACTCCTAGAAAGTCTGATTTTCTTTTTGGCCATGCCACAAGTCTTGCAGGATTTTTAGTTTCCTGACCAGGGATTGAACCTCAGGTCCAGGGCAGCGAACACTCTGAGTCCTAACCACTGGACCCCCAGAGAATCTGATTTAAAGGCTTTGATTGAAGATTGCAGTTTGGAATTTTTTAAATCCCCTTGGATGATTCTAGCGTTGCAGCCAACATTGAGAACCACTAGACTAGATGGTCTACAAGGTCTCCTGTAGCCTCTGAGAAAATTGTGCCCTTTTTGAGAAAAGGGACTGGTTTGAAAATGTGGGTGAAAAGTCAAAGTGTTAGTCACTCAGTTGTGTCCGACTCTTTGTGACCCCAAGGACTGTAGCCCTCCTGGCTCCTCTGTCCACGGACGTCTCCAGGCAAGAATACTGGAGTGGGTTGCCATTCCCTTCTCCAGGTGATCTTCCCTACCCAGGGATCAAACCCAGATCTCTTGCACTGCAAGCAGATTCTTTACCATCTGAGCCACCAGGGAAGCTGTGGGTAGCTGGCTGTAATTGCTAAAAGTGGATTTTAAGTCCTTTGCCTTCAGGCAATGGGTTCCTGAATAATTGCAGAGGGTTGTTCTAAGAGCACAGGTCCAAAGCCTAGCTACATCCATAATGTGAATGAATTAAGTGGGCCTGGTAGGGACTGGCAGTCTAGTCATCCTGCCCCATCCAAAGTGGGCAGCCTCTTCTTAGCTCCAGCTGAGTGCTACTAAGTAGTATTGTTGGCCTGGGGTTGCCAAGTCGTGTGACTGCAAGAAAAGCCGAGCAAAACATAAGGGCAAGCCAGATTCAGTCAGCAGGTCTTTGGTTTGATGCCTCCAACTTAGAGTTTTCATCATTGAAAAGAATTGGCTTTCTTTCTATTAAGTGATTGCTACCTGACGAGCGATCTTGAGAGAGACAACGCCTGTGTTGACTTCAAGGGCTTTCCATGCATGCTCAGCTGCTCAGTTGTGTCCGACTCTTTGCACCTCCATGGACTATAACCCACCAGGCTCCTCTATCCATGGGATTTCCCAATCAAGAATGCTGGAGTGGGTTGCCACTTCCTCCTCCTCCAGGGGATCTTCCTGACCCAGGTATCGAACCCCCATTTCCTGTGTCTCATGTATTGCCAGGCAGATTCTTTACCACTGAGCCACCTAGGAAGCCCTTCAAGTGCTTTACTTCTTTTAAAACTGTAACTTTCTGCTGAGGAAACATAAAAATCTCCCGTGTGCATTTATCAACTAATGATCGGTGTTATTTTAACTATACCGATTTCTTCTTATATTATTTTCAACTAACTCCTAGGTATCATATTATCTTATTCATCAATATTTAAATATAATCATAATACATTTATAACACCTAAAAACAAGCATTTCTTTAAAAATATCCAGTGTTCAATTTCCAATTTCAAAATGGCATATAATTTTTTTTTTAATTTTGTTTGTTTGAATCAGAATACAAGTAAAGTCCACACATTACAACTGATTGACATGCTTATATTCACTTTTGATACCGATTTTTGCACATTGATCCTGCTGAAGTGGCTATTATTAATGTGTTTGCATGTAACCTTCGACTAAAGGATTTGTAAAAATGTAATGAAGGTTTGCAAGGCCAAGTTCTATGATTATGTGAGAAGTAAGTTTGATATAGTAAGTCTTATAAACAGCTAAATTCTGTCAAAGAAAAATCCATTTTTAATGCATGATTGAATATTGATAATTAATGGGAACTATGAGGAAGTCATATGCAAAGATTAATTACCAACTGAGCTCTGAGAACATTTTTTCTTCCTTTGTAATCTTACCTCCTGAGAGAAATAGTCTATATTCGTCCTAGAGTGAATTGACAGATATGTCCAGAAAGAAAAGCCACAAAGTTTAATCTTTATTGGTCATGCTTAATTGGATGAACTATTATTTTTTATTTGCAGAGACAATATTTTTCAGCTAATTCTTTCTGCAGTGCTGGAATGGAGAGGTGGGGCCGTGTAGCCTTTCTCACTAAGCTGGATACGGGGGATGTGAGTACTATAGTTATGATTATTTCTCCTTATTATTAATAGAAGTGCTTGAAATCAACTCCTTCCAATGGAAAATTTAATTGTCTGAATCAAGGCCATCCTCTACAGGCCATCTGTCTTCATGGCTGTCATTAAACTCTGACAAAAAGCGATGCCTTGGGCTTCTTGCTTCAGAAAGTAACTTGAGTGAAATTGACCCCTGAAATCTAACTTCATTAAAATAAGGAAAAATATTGTGAGTCCATCAGATAAAAAGACATGGACTTCCTTGGTGGTCCAGTGGTTAAGAATCCACCTGCCAATGCAGGGCACACAGGTTTGATCCCTGGTCCTGCAAGATCCCGCATGCTTCGGAGCAACTAAGCCTGCATGCCACAACTATTAAGCTGACCACCTAGAGCATATGCTCGGCGACAAGAGAAGCCACCACAATGAGAAGCCCACGCACTGCAACGAAGTGTAGTCCTTGCTCGCCAAAACCAGAGAAAGCCTGAGTATAGCAATGAAGACCTAGCACAGCCCAAAATAACTAAATAAATAATCAATCAATTAAGAAAAAAAAAAAGCCAGACAAGCTTGGCTGTTTGCCTTCCTGGTACACACTGTATTTGCCCATCCACCTAGGCTTCTGCTGTGAGGCGTCTGCAGGCCAGTCTGTGACTGGCAGCAGCTCAGATTCAGTTTGCAAAAGGTGCCTGGTGGCCGGTGGCTAATTACACGTTTGATGAACTTGTTGTTAAGACAATGCCGCATGTGTCCTCCCCTGGCTGCAAATTGCCAGGTTACTGGAGAGTTTCCTGTATGGATACTAATTATGCCTAATTTGGTCCTGAGATTTCCTCATTTGTCTTTCTGTCACAAAGTTTGTCATTACAAATCTCTCATGTTGATTGGGAGTGAGGCTAAATTTCTGATGGTTCACACATGTAATAAAGCCATTCAGGAAACCAGCGGTGTTCAGCAGTCTTTCTAAAACATAGAACATCCATGGTTATTTGCATCCCTGAGACAAGTTTGCTTTCTCTAAGTGTTTGTTTTCACAGCAAATTAATTACCTGCAAAACAGAATCAAAGCTTCCAGATGTGATGCCTTGTGGAAAGGATAGCCATGTGCTACCTGGAGAGGGACAGTCATTATGTTCCTGAGGGGAATGCATTTAACCCCACATTGGTGGAGGGGGAGGGGACTTGCTCCCCAAGGTGAGTGGAGACATATGCCAGCCCACTATTCGCTCCATGTTACCCCTGCCTGGGAGGTCCTGGAGAAGAGAGAGGGCTTTGCTTGAATACTGTAAGTAGCAAGCAGCCCCTTGATAGCAACTTCATTAACCAGGGGGTTCTTGAGAGCTAGAGCCCCACTGCTGGCTGGGTTTCTGTCTGTGGGCAGTGGGAGCACAGGCCAGAATTAAAACCTTCAGGATGGGATTGGGGGACCTCTTGCTCCTCTTCACATTTGCCTGTTTTTGCAAGGAGCCTGATTAAGACACTGACTCTCAAAAATATTTTTCTCCTAAGACAACTCAGATACTTCATCTCCCAAGAAAAAATCCTCGTGAGTATCCCTGATTCCAAACCTGAGACTAAGGATGGTGTGTGATGAAGACAGTGAAAGATGGAGGTGAGGAAGCATTGAGAGAGGGTAGAGGTGAAGATGGATGTGGATGCTGGCGGGGTGCTGGGGACAGGGCAGGACAGAGGCAGGAATTGAGATGAGCAGATCGTTCCAGAGCTGACCTGGCTGTAGGGAGTTGGAGTGGTAGTAGGCAGGTACTGAAAAGCATCATTTCCTTTTATTTTTTTTCTGTGCCCAGAATTCCGCTGGACCCTAGTGAGAATCTTGCAAGTAGAGAGAAACATCTTCTGAACAATACAGAATGTACAAAAGAACGGCGGAGGATGAGGGATGTTTGAAGTGCTTAAATCTCATGCATAATTACTAAGATATTAACATTTTTCTGGGAAAATTAAAGAAATTTAGAATCAAATATAATTTTTTTCAGTACAGAAATGTAAATTTTGCATTTTACCATTTGATCAAAGGAAAACCCACTGACAAAATGAGAGCTCTTGAAGATGTAGTGTAGGTTACTTTCTTTATGATTAAATTTGTTTATAATCTAGGGTGAGATTTAGTAAAGTCTTCACTTTTGGGTGAAGTTTTAACTGATCTCACTTTCCATTTATTCATTCATCAAATATTACCAAATGTCTAATCTGTGCCAAGTTTTCATTTAGAAAATATTATATGGTTCCTTTCTGAGAAACTTTGTTAACCATGTTGTTTTACATTATTAAAGCCTTGCTAGAATATTGCAATTCTTACCTTGAGAATTCATTCTCTGACACTTAAAATATCTTCCTTCCTAGGACTCTGTGATGCTAGAGAGAACCCATGTGCCAGAAGCTGGTTCTCATCACTGAGTTCAGAGTTAGAACTCTCTGCCTTTACTCTCTTAGCTCCAAAGTGAGGGTATGTACAGAGAACACGTTTTGTGGATACCTAGTATGGACCAGGTGCTTTACAAAAATAATCCCATTTAATTTTAATTCTCACAACCTACAGATAGGTAAGATTTCCATTTTATAGTTCCAAAACACTGAGGTTAGGAGAGATGATGAAATGTGTATGAAATCAAGTAGTTGGGAGGTATTGGCATTGGTAACCCTCTTTGTATTTCAGCATATCATCCATTTAATCAATGCAGAACTTTATCTTCTTAAATTAATTAATTATTTTTTGGTTGCCCTGAGTCTTTGCTGCTGTGAGAGAACTTTCTCTAGTTGCCGTGACCAGAGGCCACCCTCTTATTGTGGAACACAGGCCCTAGGGTGTGTAGTTTTCAGCAGATGCGGTGCATGAGCTTAGTTGCCCCAAGGCACGTGGAATCTCCCCAGACTAGGGATCAAACTGGTTTCCTCTGCATTTCAAGGTGAATTCTTAACCACTGGATCCCTAGGGAAGTCCATTATACAGAATTTTATTGAGCACCTTCTATGTGCTAGACACAGTTCCTGGCACTAAGGATACAGTGATGACAAAAACAAAGTCTCTTTCTTCCTCATGGAGTCTCTAGCCTGGTGGTAAGAAGACAGTAGAGACATGTGAAGAGAACAGGGGCCGTGGGGAGGAGATGAAGAAACATGAAGTCGTGGAAGGGGATAGAGAACTGAACGGCGAGGCCGGCTCTTGGGCATCTTCCCATTCAGCCTCAGGCCTGTCTCCAGCAGAGGGCACCGTGTTGCCTGTCTCTTTCCTGGATGGGAAGAGAATGTGTGGGGCTGCCTGTGGGCGCACAAATGGGCACTGGGTGGAGGGCTCAGAGTGAGGGCAGTGAAATAGAGGATGGAGGAGGAACAAGGAGACCAAGCAAGACTTTTGAAGAGAGACTGTTCCTTGGGCATCAGCTCACTTGTCTCTTTATGTTCTCCTTCAACTCTTTAATGACTTCCCAGCACACCCAGTCTTCCTCACCTGCACTGGGACCTTTGCCACAACCTCTATTTCCTGGGCGACTCTTCTCTGAAGATGGTAGGTATCACCACTGTCCCTCCCAGCCCCTTAGATGTCACCATTTCCTGTGACCTTGCCTTGTCTTCTTTATAATATGCCTCCTGCGGTTCAGTCCTCCAGGGTCCATTCAGTGACCAGATAGCGAATTTTTTTTCAGTACAAAGTCAGCTGATTATGCATTTGTATTACATTTTGATAGGCTACAAATCTGCCTAAGGTTGAAGTGTCCCAGGACTTTTTCTTATCTTTATTTGCACCTCTTTGATGATCTCATCCACCTTCAAGGGTTTTAAATGCATCTATAAACAGACAAATAGATGACTCGAATTTATATTCCATGTAGACTACCTTCTCTATCTGACTTTTCCACTGGGAAGTCTAATAAACATCTCAAGATCAAGATTGTATGTCCAAATCCTCGTTTCCATTTGTAGCCTTCTCTATCTGGTAGGTCAGATGTAAAGAATCCACCTGCAATGCAAGAGACCTGGGTTGGGACCTGGGGAAGGGCTTGGCAACCCATTCCAGTATGTTTGCCTGGAAAATCCCACGGACAGAGAGGCCTGGGAGGCTATAGTCCATGGGGTCGCAAAGAATCTGACACGACTGAGCAACTAAGAACAGCACTAAGTATTAACGAATGGCAACTTCATTTTCCCATCTGCTCAGGACAACAAGTTTGGGGTCATCCTTTCATCTTCCTTTATTCAAACACCCTGAAAGGGTTGGTTCACCTTCAAATAAATCTAGAATCTTTTCTCATCATTTCCTCTGCTACCACTTTGGTCTAAGTCAACATCATGTCTCACTTTGGTCATTCCAACAACCTTCTACCTTTCCTTCTGTTGGTCTGCTCAACTCAGCAGCCTGCGTGATCTTGTTAAAAAAGCAAATCAGATCAGCTGGCTCCTTGGATTACACCCTCCAGTGGTTTTCCCCTCACCCTGAGGAGTCGAGCTGGAAACTGCTCTCTTCACTGCCACTTTCTGGAAAAAAACAAAACCAGACACAAGTCCTGCCTGCTCGAGACCACTGCCCTTTTGTTCTGCCTCCCTCGCCGTGAGAGCACCAGGACTGCTGATGTTTTCAGGGCCACACCTGGGTTCCTGTTATCCTCACATGCTAATCAGCTGGTCATTTTCAAGTTGGTCAAGGTTAGATTTGCTAGGAAATGTCTACCCCAGATCCGGGAACTCTTCCCTCCTAGCCCTGGAAGATAAGACCCTCTAGTGGCTTTATCTAAGGAGAGATTGTCCCCTTTGTCCCCACCCAGATAGGAGTCACCACTCTGTCACCACATGGGAGCCCACACCTATAGGAAATGCCTGTTTGTTTCAGCAACTTCGAACCCAGCAGCTTTCTTCTACTTGGGCCTTCAACCACTTTTCTCTTTTTTCTTCCCTTTAAGAAAACTAAGTCTGTTTTAATTTTATGGGCTTGACAGAACTAGGACAATAGGACAATGTTTGCTCGGATCAAATTTTTTTGTGCGAATAATTTTGGCAGAATCAGTGTTTGCAAGAAGCAGATAAAACTTGACTGTGGGAGAACCTCGCTGTAGCAAGCAGCTGCCTGCCAGCAAAATCTCCAGTTAACAACAGAGCTGGAGTCATTGTTAGCCAGGTAGGAGAGATGGGGAGGGAAGAAAAAGCCCCAGAGCTTCCTTGTTAGGCTCTAAATGAATTGGTTGTTTAGCAATTACTGTAAGACAGCAGATCTGGGTACATGAGCTCTCTAAAGATAACATCTCAACTCAGTTTGCCCTCCTTACACAACACAGGTATGTATGCATCAAGCAGGCCTCGCAGCCCCGAGATATTTTATTCACCTCACACTCAGAGGAGTTCACTGACTGGAATTCAATAGAAACTGTTCTCTGTGTGAAAGTAATTTCAGAAAGTAATCTAGTTTATGGAAATGAAAGGCATCAAAACACAAAAAAACACTGTGTCTCTACAAGTACTTTGCCTCAAATATTTGACATGGAAATTTGTATAATCCCTCTGGGGGCACATGGGTTTCACCAGTGTTAACATCTTTTGAAATGAATTTCACAAATGTTTATTTGCTGTGCCAGGCTGACAAATAATTTAAAATATCAAGGCATCTTACCGGAATCAGACTTGATGACAGGGATCTCAGATGACTGTGGAGGTTAAAGGGTGTGAATTTTAATTGGGTGTTGGGGGATGACGTCACTTTCAAATACCACCCTGGGGAGCAAAGGTGTCACTTAGCTGCTATGGTTCCCCAAACTTCCTTGCTCTGTAATGTATCGCAGAAATGACAATGGATGGTCATTGCCATATTCCGCTTTATTTCTCACACAGAAAACCAGTCTTGTTGCACCTGCCTGGAGGGAGAGAGAAAGGAGGGCGCTGAAGCAACGTGCAGGCTCGGGTCTGACGTGGGCACCTAGTGGAACAGCGAGAGCTGCTTCTTGCCAGTCCTTGAGAAAAGAGCAGGCACAAGATGAGCAGAAGACAGGCCTTAGGTTAGAAGAGAATCAAGGGAGAGAAAGCGCAAAGCTTGTGTTGTCCATCATCTGAACCTGAATATCCATGAGAAACCCCCTTTTCTTCTGTTGTGGGATACTGGCTTGTCATTTTAGAGAGCCCCTTGTGGCTTTGTGAGAACCCTTCTCCCACCTGCAGGAGGACCGTCATGATGAAGGCCCTACCCTGGAGCAGTGGTCCTTTAGAGTTGGCACAGTTTCCTCATGGCACATCCAGTGGTTCAAACACTGCTGTTTCACAGAAGGTCAACTGCTCAGCTGGGTCTACATGGTGGGGAAGGAGCAGAGCCTGTTGCAGACCATGGTTGCCACTCCTTAGCCCGGCATCCTCCCTGCCTCCAATCACATTTCTCAGCTTCAGTTCAGTTCAGTCACTCAGTCATGTCCGACTCTTTGTGACCCCATGGACTGTAGCATGCCAGGCTTCTCTGCCCATCACCAACTCCTGGAGTTTGCTCAGACTCAGATCCATCAAGTCCATGATGCCATCCAACCATCTCATCCTCTGTCGTTCCCTTCTCCTCCTGCCTTCAGTCTTTCCCAGCATCAGGGTCTTTTCCAATGAATCAGCTCTTCACATCAGGTGGCCAAAGTATTGGAGTTTCAGCTTCAGCATCAGTCCTTCCAGTGACTATTCAGGACTGATTTCCTTTAGGAATGACTGGTTGGATCTCCTTGCAGTCCAAGGGACTCTCAAGAGTCTTCTCCAACACCACAGTTCAAAAGCATCAATTCTTCTGCACTCAGCTTCCTTTATGATCCAACTCTCACATCCATACATGACTACTGGAAAAACCATAGCTTTGACTAGATGGACCTTTGTTGGTAAAGTAATATCTCTGCTTTTTAATATGCTGTCTAGGTTGGTCATAGCTTTTCTTCCAAGGAGCAAGTGTCTTTTAATTTCATGGCTGCAGTCATCATCTGCAGTGATTTTGGAGCCCATGAAAATAAAGTCTCTCACTGTTTCTATTGTTTCCCCATCTATTTGCCATGAAGTGATGGGACCCATTGCCATTTTCTTAGTTTTTTGAATGTTGAGTTTTAAGCCAGCTTTTTCACTCTCCTCTTTCACTTGCATCAAGAGGCTCTTTAGTTCCTCCTAGTATTCTGCCATTGGAGAAGGCAATGGCACCCCACTCCAGTACTATTGCCTGGAAAATCCCATGGACGGAGGAGCCTGGTAGGCTGCAGTCCATGGGGTTGCTAGGAGTTGGACACAACTGAGAGACTTCACTTTCACTTTTCACTTTCATGCATTGGAAAAGGAAATGGCAACCCACTCCAGTGTTCTTGCCTGGAGAATCCCAGGGACGGGGGAGCCTGGTGGGCTGCCATCTCTGGGGTCACACAGAGTCGGATACGACTGAAGCGACTTAGCAGCAGCAGCAGCTATCTGCCGTAGAGTGGTGTCATCTGCATACCAATATCTGCATATTGATATTTCTCCTGGCAATCTTGATTCCAGCTTGTGCTTCATCAAGCCTGGCATTTTGCGTGATGTACTCTGCATATAATTTAAATAAGCAAGGTGACCATATACAGCCTCGACGTTCTCCTTTCCCGATTTGGAACCAGTCAGTTTTTCCATGTCCAGTTCTAACTGTTGTTTCCTGACCTGCATACAGATTTCTCAGGAGGCAGGTCAGGTTGTCTGGTATGCCCATCTCTTGAAGAATTTTCCACAGTTTGTTGTGATCCACACAGTCAAAAGCTTTGGCATAGTCAATGAAGTAGAAGTAGATGTTTTTCTGGAATTCTCTTGCTTTTTCTATGATCCAGGGGATGTTGGCAATTTGATCTCTGGTTCCTCTTCCTTTTCTAAATTCAGCTTGAACATCTGGAAGTTTATGGTTCATGTACTGTTGAAACCTTGCTTGGAGAATTTTTAGCATTACTTTGGTTTCCCCTGTGGCTCAGCTGGTAAAGAATCTGCCGGTGATGCAGGAGAGCTGGGTTCGACCCCTGGGTTGGGAAGATTCCCCTAGAGAAGAGAAAGGCTACCCACTCTAGTATTCTGGCCTGAAGAATTCCATGGACTGTATAATCCATGGGGTCACAAAGAGTCTGACATGACTAAGTGACTTTCACTTGCAAGTGTGTGAGATAAGTGCAATTGTGTGATGGTCTGAACATTCTTTGGCATTGCCTTTCTTTGGTATTGGAATGAAAACTGACCTTTTCCAGTCCTGTGGCCACTGCTGAGTTTTCCAGATTTGCTGGCTTTCCAGCTTAGATGATCTCTAAATGCTGACAGCTGTCCCCAGAGGGCAGTCTGCTCTGATGAAACAGGGAGCAATGCACCTTGTATAAGACCCAAGGCAGTGAATATGCAGCCCCTGAAGAGTGGTGGAAACTATACATGGGACAGTGGTGGCTGGCTTTACAACACCACCACCCCATGGCCTCTTTTCTGAGTGTATGCTGACTTCCATCCTGCTACAGGTGAGATACCACCCGCTGGAGGCTTCGTGAGCAACTTAAACTTTACAACTTCCACCCAAGTCTGTTCCTTTACCTGAATTTCCATCTCTGTAGACTGCCAGTATCCTCTGTCCATGGACTTCTCCAGACAAGAGTACGGGGTTAGGCAGCCATTCCCTTCTCCAGGGGATCTTCGCAACCCAGGGATCAAACCTGGATCTCTGCATTGCAGGTGGACTCCTTACCATCTGAGCCACCAGGGAAAAGCCTGTTTATGATACCTGTAATCCTATCTAGAAACCTCAGCATGGTCACTGACTCCTGTTTCCCCCTTTGCTCCATCCTCATTCGGTCCCTTGCTAAGTTCTATTGACTTCATGTAGAGTCTTCTATCTACTAGTATGATTCAACAGGGCATGGTGGGTAGAATAAGTCTTCATTTTGTGGGACTATCTTATGCATTGCAGATTATTTAACATTATTGACCCCTGTCAACTAAATGCCCATCTGTCATTGTGATAATCAGAAACAGCTCTAGACATTCTCAAGTAGCTCCCAGGTTCAATGTCTTCCCAGCTGAGAAACACAGGAAATTTTCCACTGTCACTACCCTGGATTCTGGCAATGTACTTCCATCAGAGATGTTGAATTTTGGATTATCTAACTGGCCTTCTCACTTCGAATCTCTCCTTTCTCCAATCCATTTTTCACAAAGATGTTAAGTGATGTTTATAAAGCATACCCGTGATTAAATTACTCCCCATTCAAAATAGCTAGTAGCTCTCTACCGCCTCTGTGATAAAATCTAACTTCTTAGCCTTGAATTCAAGACTGTAAATTGGCCTTAATATCCCTGACTCTCTACTGCTTTCTTTCAAGACCTATGTGTTCTGGTGTGTGATTAAATGAATATTTGACTGGAGTTGTAGTATCCGCCTGCAAACACACAAGCCGACAGTGGGTGATTTACAGGTTTTTCAATTGACTACTGCACATCATAAACTACTCAAATCTTGGTAGCTTCAACCTTTTTATTATAAATCCATGGGTCAGGAATTTGGGCAGGGTTCTGCTGGGCGAGTCTTTGGTTCCATGTGATATCAACGGAGGTGCTTGGTGGTATCAGCTGGTGGCCGGTCTGGTCAGGAGGATCCAAGATGGCTTCCCTTGCATATCCTAGCACCTCAGTGTACACAGTGGGGAGGAAGGGTAGGTTCAACTGTTTTCTTCTCCTTCGTGTAGTCATCACTCTCCAGAGAGGAAGTAAAACTCTTCCCACAGTGTTTAAGGCTCTTGAAGAAGGCAGCAGAGACTTCCATTCCTCCTAGAAACTGGACCCAGAGCTGGTGGAGCAGTCACAGAGCCTGGTGTGTGTGTGTGTGTGTGTGTGTGTGTGTGTGTGTGTGACAGACACAGACCAAGCTCCTCATAGGAGGAGTCTTAAGTATTTCAGCAGACTCTAATCCTCCACAACAGGGTAGATAAATACCTAGCAGGGTATGGGTGATATAACACAGATGTCAATCTGTACCTTTCACCTTTACAATGCTACAAGTTTCTTTCAGACCCTGTTGTAAGCATAGCCAGGGGAAGGGGGTGGGGGAAAAAACTTCATTTCTGCCCTTATTTTCAGTTCAGTTCAGTTCAGTTCAGTCGCTCAGTCGTGTCTGACTCTTTGTGACCCCATGAATTGCAGCACGTCAGGCCTCCCTGTCCATCACCAACTCCTGGAGTTCACTCAGACTCACGTTCATTGAGTCAGTGATGCCATCCAGCCGTCTCATCCTCTGTCGTCCCCTTCTCCTTTTGCCCCCAATCCCTCCCAGCATCAGAGTCTTTTCCAATGAGTCAACTCTTCGCATGAGGTGGCCAAAGTACTGGAGTTTCAGCTTTAGCATCATTCCTTCCAAAGAAATCCCAGGGCTGATCTCCTTCAGAATGGACTGGTTGGATCTCCTTGCAGTCCAAGGGACTCTCAAGAGTCTTCTCCAACACCACAGTTCAAAAGCATCAATTCTTCGGCATTCAGCCTTCTTCACAGTCCAACTCTCACATCCATACATGACCACTGGAAAAACCATAGCCTTGACTAGACGAACCTTTGTTGGCAAAGTAATGTCTCTGCTTTTCAATATGCTATCTAGGTTGGTCATAACTTTTCTTCCAAGGAGTAAGCATCTTTTAATTTCATGGCTGCAGTCATCATCTGTAGTGATTTTGGAGCCCAGAAAAATAAAGTCTGACACTGTTTCCACTGTTTCCCCATCTATTTCCCATAAGTGATGGGACCAGATGCCATGAGCTTCGTTTTCTGAATGTTGAGCTTTAAGCCAACTTTTTCAGTCTCCTCTTTCAGTTTTATCAAGAGGCTTTGCTTTTTAGTTCCTCTTCACGTTCTGCCATAAGGGTGGTGTCATCTGCATATCTGAGGTTATTGATATTTCTCCCGGCAATCTTGATTCCAGCTTGTGCTTCTTCCAGCCCAGCATTTCTCATGATGTACTCTGCATAGAAGTTAAATAAGCAGGGTGACAATACATAGCCTTGACGTACTCATTTTCCTATTTGGAACCAGTCTGTTGTTCCATGTCCAGTTCTAACTGTTGCTTCCTGATCTGCATACAAATTTCTGAAGAGGCAGGTCAGGTGGTCTGGTATTCCCATCTCTTGAAGAATTTTCCACAGTTTATTGTGATCCACACAGTCAAAGGCTTTGGCATAGTCAATAAAGCAGAAATAGATGTTTTTCTGGAACTCTCTTGCTTTTTCCATGATCCAGCAGATGTTGGCAATTTGATCTCTGGTTGTTCTGCCTTTTCTAAAACTAGCTTGAACATCAGGAAGTTCACGGTTCACGTATTGCTGAAGCCTGGCTTGGAGAATTTTGAGCACTACTTTACTAGCGTGTGAGATGAGTGCAATTGTGCAGTAGTTTGAGCATTCTTTGGCATTGCCTTTCTTTGGGATTGGAATAAAAACTGACCTTTTCCAGTCCTGTGGCCACTGCTGAGTTTTCCAAATTTGCTGGCATATTGAGTGCAGCACTTTCACAGCATCATCTTTCAGGATTTGAAATAGCTCAATTGGAATTTCATCACCTCCACTAGCTTTGTTCGTAGTGATGCTTTCTAAGGCCCACTTGACTTCACATTCCAGAATGTCTGGCTCTAGGTCAGTGATCACACCATCGTGATTATCTGGGTCGTGAAGATCTGTTTTGTACAGTTCTTCTGTGTATTCTTTCCACCTCTTCTTAATATCTTCTGCTTCTCTTAGGTCCATACCATTTCTGTCCTTTATCAAGCCCATCTTTGCATGAAATGTTCCCTTGGTATCTCTAATTTTCTTGAAGAGATCTCTAGTCTTTCCCATTCTGTTGTTTTCCTCTATTTCTTTGCATTGATCGCTGAAGAAGGCTTTCTTATCTCTTCTTGCTATTCTTTGGAACTCTGCATTCAGATGTTTCTCTCTTTCCTTTTCTCCTTTGCTTTTTGCTTCTCTTCTTTTCACAGCTATTTGTAAGGCCTCCCCAGACAGCCATTTTGCTTTTTTGCATTTCTTTTCCATGGGGATGGTCTTGATCCCTGTCTCCTGTACAATGTCACAAACCTCAGTCCATAATTCATCAGGCATTCTATCTATCAGATCTAGTCCCTTAAATCTATTTCTCACTTCCACTGTATAATCATAAGGGATTTGATTTAGGTCATACCTGAATGGTCTAGTGGTTTTCCCTACTTTCTTCAATTTAAGTCTGAATTTGGCAATAAGGAGTTCATGATCTGAGCCACAGTCAGCTCCTGGTCTTGTTTTTGTTGACTGCATAGAGCTTCTCTTTGGCTGCCAAGAATATAATCAGTCTGATTTTGGTGTTGACCATCTGGTGATGTCCTTGTGTAGAGTCTTCTCTTGTGTTGTTGGAAGAGGGTGTTTGCTATGACAAGTGCCCTTATTTTACCTTTGCCCTTTATCTACTTTCCCTTAATTTGACCTCATCTCAAATTTTACCTCATCTCATCTTCTGCTTTGGAAAAGCTTTAATCAATGAGACATCATGGTCAGACCCAGGATACCACTGGACAATAGAGTCCAGGGCAGCTCTGTCCAATAGAAATAGAGTGCAAGACACAAGAATTACTTTAAATTTTCTAATAGCTACATTAAAAAGTAAAACAGAAATAAGTGAAATTAATATATTTTGGCGTTTTATACAAGTATACCAGGGTGGTTTGCCATTCCCTCTTCCAGTGGATCATGTTTTGTCAGACCTCTCTGCTATTACCTGTCCATCTTGGGTGGCCCTGCATGGCATGGCTCATAGCTTCACTGAGTAACACAAGCCCCTTCACCATGACAAGGCAGTGATACTTTTGAACTGCGGTGCTCGAGAAGACTCCCAAGAGTCCCTTGGACAGCAAGGAGATCAAACCAGTCAATCTTAAGGGAGATCAACCCTGAATATTCACTGGAAGGACTGATGCTGCAACTGAAGCTCTAGTATTTTGATCATCTGATGCGAACAAATGACTAATTGGAAAAGTCTCTGATGCTGGGAAAGATTGAGGGCAGCAGGAGAAGATGGCCTCAGAGGATGAGATGGCTGGATGGCATCACTGATGCAATGAACGTGAACTTGGCAAACTCCAGGAGATGCTAAGGGACAGGGAGCCCTGTGTGCTGCAGTATATGGTGTTGCAAAGAGCCGGACATGACTGGGTGACTGAACAACAACAACAACAATATATTTTACTTGAACCAATATATGAAGAAATTATTTCAACATATGCACAACTTACTTTATTCTGCTTTGCAGATAGTTTTGTTTTGTTTTTTAACAAATTGACAGTCGGTGGTAACTTGACATTGAGAAAGATTGTTAATGCTATTTTTCCAACACCAGTGGCTCAGTTTGTGTTTCTGCATCACATTTTGGTAATTCTCACAATATTTCAAACTTTTTCATTAAATTTGTTATAGTAATCTATGATCAGTGAATCAGTGATATCTAATGTTACTACTAAGACTCACTGAAGTCTCAGACAATGGTAAGCATTTTTTAGCAGTAACCTATTTTTAATTAAGTTATGTACATTGTTTTTAAAGATATAATGCAGTTATACTTCATTATAGATTACACTATAGTGTAAATATAATTTTTATATACACTGGGAAACCAAAAAATTTGTGTGACTTGTTTTATAGCAATATTTGCTTTATTGCATGGTCTGAAACCAAATGCACAATATTTCCAAGGTTTGCCTATAATTAATCAATAAAATTATCAAGATATTTTACTTTCTTTTTTCATATGGAATCCTCAAAACCTAGTGTGTATTTTACACACACAGCCAATTTCAGGTCAACCCCATTCAGTCCAGTTCAGATCTCAAGTGCTAGTGGCTACCTTCTTGGACAGCACATGTCTAAAGTCCTGTCACTGGCCCACCCCACCCCTCGAAAGAAAAAATGCTCTTCAAGTGGACTTATGCTAGAAAAAAATCTCAGGCATCCTTGAAGGAGGCAAACCACCCAAGAATGTACAGATGAAGGAAAAATCTCCCTTGTTGCTTACTTAGGTGGGAGTGGGGCAGATTGAAGGCTGTTGATACATTTTTTTGCAAGCTGCAGACCCATTGCCTTCTTCCTCAGTGGTTGTCTTTCCAAATCAGACCCTCAGTCTCTCTGTCTTAACCATAGCACTCCATATAAAAATTCAGATTTGCTAAGGAGCTAAGTGACTATTCAATTTAAATAAGAGTCTGCTTTACCAAAGGATTTGCTTCAGAATTGCTTAAGCCTGAGCATTTCTCTCATGTATTTCAAATACATCCACTTATTTTTGAAAGATTTAATCACATTTCACCAACATCTATTGAATGAAATAAATTATCCCTACATGTGAAGCCTTCCTAAAAGTTGAATTGGGGGATGAGTATAAGCACAGAGAAGAAATACTTACAGGATATCAGGGCTGTAAGAAAACATGAAACTCACAGAATCTAGTCCAAGGATGGCAAATGCAGGCACCTGGGTCATCACTTTTCTTGGCAGACAAATGTGATGGCCTACCCTCATGACAGTCCAAATATGGCCCCAGGAATCTACACCTCTCCCTAGGCAGTTGCTACTAATAGACCCCCCAATAGTGTTGAAATAAAATGTTATCTCTGTTCTGATAACTTGTGGGTAAGCTCTGGGATTATCCATCGGGCCCCCATCAGTATTCTGAAATTTTCCTCAGAGTTCCATCCAAGGTTGATAGATCTAGAGTGGGCATCTGATCTAAGGTGAATCAGAGTGGCCCTGAAATTCCACATTTAGACCAAGAGCACATCCTGGTGGCTGAAACTGTGAGAAGGAAAATTCAAGAGCTGTCTGGGTTCTGCTTTATCATCAGGGTAGGAGAGAGCCGTTACTCTGAAGAGAGGAAAGATAAGAGAACAGGGCCCTAGAGGTGTTCTCGGGGCTCTCAGTTGTTCAGCTCTCCCTTGATTCCACAGAACCACAGTAACCATCCACTGAATTATCTTTATCTTCAGAATGAGGATGACTTGATTTCTCTCATTTGTAAGTCTAGACTCATAACTAGTATACAGGGCTGGTTTACTGAATTGTGAGACCTGGGCATTTGTACAGGTCCCCAAACTTCGGTAGGCACTGATCTTGTTTGTATGCTCTGCTGTTGCCAACTTGAAATTCCTGAGTTTTTAATAAGGAGCCCTGCATTTTCACCTTGTATTGGGCCCCTAAATTGTGTAGCTGATCCTGCGAGTATACCTTAATTTCACAATTAAGGAATTAGTAAATGAAATTGAGATAAAGTCAGTAATTCATTTAAAGTTGCAGAGCTGGATACAGAATCCATTTTCAGTCCATTTGGAGTTCAGATTGGGACCAGAAACCATTATAAATGGGTGAAAAGGGAGGGAGGGGTTTGTTTCTATTGCTTCCTTCATAACACAGACACACCCTAATCCCAAACCTTAATGGCCATTGTTTTCCTACAGATAAGAAGGAGAAAGAGTAAGTGGAAAAAGGCTGGCTGGTGTCACAGAGCAATTGTTCTGAGAGAAGGAAACATTTGCCTTGTTGCCAAAGCCAACCTCACTTTCCACTTTCCCAAAGACCCAATTTCCCCAGCTGCTTTGTTGACATAGCAACAGTGAATTCTGAAAGGGCTGTTATAATATTAATATGTATTTCATGGTGGGCTTGCCCTGTGTTCTTCCCTAACCTTGTGATCCAGGTCTGAAAAGAGGTGCTTTTGGCATCTGGCCACTGAAAACAAGAAAGCCAAAGCCCAATTCTCCTAGTGGGATGAGAAGGCAGGGGCAGGTGCCTCTGTCAGCACATTTAGACAATGGATAGAAAGGTGGGGTAGCCCAGTCCCGCCTGCCTCGGAGTGAAGGGGCTGACTGTGGAGATATTCTAAGTAAAAGCTGCACCTTGGGATGCATTTCCATCCTCCTACTACTCAGGGTGGTAAATGTAGCACCTGTGAGCCATTGTGTAGAGAATCAATTACACCTTGGGCCCAGTGATAAGAATTCATCCCCCCTGAGCTCAGTTTTCAAAAGGCTTCAAAAGGCCTCCCACCTCTTTGCCTTTTTCCAATGCAAATGAGCAACACTTCGGAAATTTGCATGCCAAATTCCAACAAGGGTTTCAAGCGAGTAAATGGTCATATTTATTAGTAATAGCAGTATGTAGATGAGTAAGAGGTATTTAATAAATGTATGCTGAATGTGTAGCATTTCTATAGCACTTAACAGTTTTCAAAGCTTTTTTTAACTCCTCTGTACCTCATATATTTGATTCTTAAATAAGCAAACAAATCCAAAAGTCCCGTGATGAGAATGGAGGGGAATTATTATCCTCATTTACTGAAGAAAATAAGGCTCAAGATAGATTTTATTTTGCACAATGTCATATCCGTTGGATCATAGAAAAAGCAAGGGAATTCCAGAAAAACATCTACTTCTGCTTTATTGACTATGCCAAAGCCTTTGACTGTGTAGATCACAAATGTGGAAAACTCTTCAGGAGATGGGAATACCAGACCATCTTACCTGCTTCCTGTGAAACCTGTATGTGGGTCAAGAAGCAACATTTAGAACCAGACATGGAACAACAAATTGGTTGCAAATTGGGAAAGGAGTATGTCAAAGATGTATATTGTCACCCTGCTCATTTAACTTACATGCATAGTACATCAAGCAAAATGCCAGGCTGGATGAAGCACAAGTTGGAATCAAGATTGAAGGGAGAAATATCAATAACCTCAGATGTGCAGATAACACCACTCTTATGGCAGACAGCGAAGAGGAACTAAAGAGCCTCTTGAAAGTGAAAGAGGAGAGTGAAAAAGCTGGCTTAAAACTCAACATTCAAAAAATGAAGATCGTGACATCCAGTCCCATCACTTCATGGCAAATAAATGGGGAAACAAGGGAAACAGTGACAGACTTCATTTTCTTGGCCTCCAAAATCACTGCAGATGGTGACTGCAGCCATGAAATTAAAAGATGCTTGATCCCTGAAAGAAAAGCAATGACAAACCTAGACAGTGTATTAAAAAGCAGAGACATTACTTTGCTGAAGTGAAGGTGAAGTGAAGAGAAAGTCACTCAGTTGTGTCCGACTCTTTGAGACATGGACTATATAGTCCATGGAATTCTCCAGGCCAGAATACTGGAGTGGGTAGCCTTTCTCTTCTTCAGGGGATCTTCCCAACCCAGGGATCGAACCCAGGTCTCCTGCATTGCAGGCAGATTCTTTACTAGCTGAGCCACAAGGGAAGCCCTTGCTAACAAAGGTCCATCTAGTCAGAGCTATGGTTTTTCCAGTAGTCATGTATGGATGTGAGAGCTGGACCATAAAAAAGGCTGAGTGCTAAAGAACTAATGCCTTTGAACTGTGGTCCTGGAGAAGACTCTTCAGAGTCTCTTGGCCAGCAAGGAGATCAAACCAGTGAATCCTAAAGGAATGAACCCTGAATATTCATTGAAAGGACTGATGCTGAAACTCCAATACTTTGGCCATCTGATGCGAATAGCTGACTCATTGGAAAAGACCTTGATGCTGGAAAAGACTGAAAGCATGAGAAGGGGATGACAGAGGATGAGATGGTTGGATGGCATCACCGACTCAATGGACATGCATTTGAGCAAACTCCTGGAGATGGTGAAGGACAGGGAAGCCTGGCGTGCTGCAGTCCATGGGGTCACAAAGAACCGGACATGACTGAGTGACTGAACAGTGTCACACAGCTGAGTCATAAGTGTCAGAGTTCTGACTAGAACTTGAGTTTGACTCCCTGCCTTACTGCTGTGCCACATTGCCTCATAGTATTTTAGAAGGGACAGGAGTACAGAACAGCAGCTGTATTAAGTAATAGCAGGAAAGTGCTATCAATAATAGCTAAACTGTATCCCTAGGTTTCCCAGGTGTCTGTCATGGATATCCACTAGTTTAACTATTCATTTCTAAATATTTATTTATTTGGTTGTGCTGGGTCTTAGTTGCAGCACACAGGATCTAGTTAAAGCTTCCAAACTGAGTTGTGGCTTGTGAGATCTAGTTCCCCAACCAGAGAGTGAACCCTGGCCCCCTGCATTGGGAGCACAGAGTCTTTGCCACGGGACCACCAAGGAAGTCCTTCATTTAATTATTTTAAACTTTTTAGTTTGGGATAGTTGTAGATGCATATGCAATTGTAGGAAATAAAAAGACAGTTTCTTCCAGTGGAAGAATGACAGAGATTGTCAGACAGACAGTGTCTGAACCAGGATACTGATACAGTTGAGATACACTATTTCCATCACCCCAGGATCCCTCAGCTTGTCTTTGTATTCACACCCACTTCACTCTCTTCACCAAACCTCCTTAACCCTTGACAACCACTAATCTGTTCTCCATTTCTATAAATATGCTATTTCATATTTATACTATTTCAGGATGATTCCATAAGCGGAATTATACAGCATGTGATCTTTTGTGTTTCTCTCCCCCACTCAGTATAATTGTCTAGAGATTCATCCAGGTTGTCTCATGCATCAGAAGTTCATTCCTTTTTATTATTAAGTGGTATTCCTTGGTATGATGCACCAAGTTTGTTTAGCCATTCACTTCTTGAAGGACAGTCTGGGTTGTTTCCAGCTTGGGGCTAAGAAGAAAGTTATTATGAATATTTGTGTATAGGTTTGTGTGTCTTCATTTTTTGGGAAAAATACCCAGGGTTGCAATTATTGGGCTATCTGATAGTTACATGCTTAGTTTCTTAAGCCATTGCCCAGTGGTTTTATATTCCCACCAGCAATGCATGAACAATCCAGTTTTTCCACATCCTTACCAGCATTTGGTGTTGTCACTATTTTTTAATCTTTCTGATAGGTGTGTACTAATATTTCATTGAAGTTTTATTTTGCATTTCCCCAATGATGTGGAACAGCTTTTCATGTGCTCATTTATTATTTGTACATCATCTATGTTGAAGTATCTTTTTATGTCTTTTGCCAATTTCCTACTGAATTGTTGCTTGTTTTCTATTTTTTTTTTCCTGTTGAGGTTTGAGTTTTTGAATTTTGTATATTCCAGATACTAGTCCTTTATTGGATATATGATCTGCAGTGTTTTCTTGTACTCTGTAGCTTGTTTTTTTCATCTTAAGAGGGTCTTTTGCAGAGCAAATATATTTTGATGAAGTCCAACTTATTAATTTTTCCTTTCATGGATCATTGTTTTGGTGTCAAGTATAGGAATTCCTTGCCTAGCCCAAGTGGGGAGTTTTACCCACTGGTTCTCATTTCCCTTGGTCGAGGCTTGCTCCAAGGAGTGCTGACTCCCCCACACCTCCAGGTCTGCTCATGGAGATGCTAGCATGGCCATGCTGGCTCCCACAGGCAGCGAGGGAGAGGAGCACTGGGCAGAAAGTAGGAGTAAGGAAGCACAGTTGAGGGAAGGGACCGTCAGGCTACAGTGGGTGCAGGGGTGCCCCAGTAACAGCTGGAGCTAAAAGGTGGCCGGAGTCCACATGAGAAAGGACACAGAAACTATCTGGTGAAAAGAAAATGTTATCTGAGGGGAAATAAGGCACTACTGGGACTTCCCTGGTGGTCCAGTGGTTAAGAATCCACCTCACAGTGGAGGAGACACGGGTTCCATCCCTGGTTGTGGAACTAGGATCCCACGTGTCATGGAGCAACTAAGCCTGCACGCTCTGGAGCCTACATGACACAACTAGAGAGTCTGTGTATCGCAACGAAAGATCCGCATGACATGACAAAGATCCTAGTGCTGCAACTAAGACCCGACACAGCCAAGTAAATAAGTAAATATTAATATAAATAAGTCCCTGTTACATTAGGTTAGTGTCAGTCACTGGTTACATATATTCAGCTCTGATGAAGCATTGGTCGTATGACCCTGGCTTGCTCATTCAGGGTCCTCCTGAGAAAACAGTGAAGAGGGCAGTAAGCTCTGATAAATCAGTGGAAGGAGAACAGTTTGAGGGTGGAGAGGGAAGACCCAGGAGTACAACTCACATCACTGACTGCCTGAGAAGAATGCAGGCGGGAGCCTGGGGTCTCCTAAGCCTGGAGTCTCCTCTGGAAAGGAAGAGAAAAGTGCCCAAAGCAAATCTCTCCAGGGACTTCAAGAAGCGATAGGCTGACAAGTCTTTGAGGAGTCTGAGAAACTTGCATCCTTAGCATATTTTTTTGAACTAATACCACATTGCAAACCCAGGCCATTGCACATGCCTGAAACATAAGACGTGTTTCCCCAGAAGGCGAGGCCAGTTTCTACAAAGATTGGTCATAATGAATAGCCTTCTCATTGCTTCACCAAACTTGGGTCTCATTGGAATTGAGTTACACCCTTGCTGCTTTGAACATACAATACGCTTCAGCTGGGAGCTAACTCACTAGCTCGGTGGCTGGAGCTCTGTGCTCTAATAGAATAACTGTCAGAACCACTAGGCATCAGTTATGACTTCTTTCCTTATTGGTGTTGGAAAATACCATAGTTGTGTTTAAAAATAAATGCCCAAGTGTTTTATCCCAGAAGACCAAATATAGCCTGGAATTCTTCAAGTAACCTGGGCCCCCATAATAGCCCACATAGTTTATTTTTTGTGTGTGCAAACCTGCAGAGATCCACATGCATGGACCGTAACTCCTAAACCAGGAGAGGATAAAAGAGAGGAAAAAATCCACAAGAAATAGTTTCAAATCTCCGAAATCATAGCTTTATTAACTAAAGCTGCCATTTCTTGCATCCTTACCCTGGGTCAGGCCCTGTATAGCACATATCTTCTTGTTTAATCCTCAGGACAACAGCGTGAAGTAGGTGTCCATTTCCCCATTTTTAAAAAATTGAAGTGTAGTTAATTTTCAATGCTGTGTAAGTTTCTGGTGTACAACAGTGATTCAGATATATATATATTATTTTCATTTTAGTTTATTACCAGATACTGAATATAGCTCCCTCTGCTATACAGTAGGTCCTTGTTTATCTGTTTTACATATATAGTCGTTTGTATCTGCTAATTTGAAACTCCTAATTTATCCTTCCCCATTTCTCCCATTTTATAATCAAGGAAGCGTGATAAAGTAACTTGCCCCAAATCACACAACTTTAAGGGGAAGAGCCAGGATTCACAACTAGGTCTGATTCTGAAGCTCAGGCTTTGGACATTGAATGGCGAAAAAATGATGTTAAAAAACAAGAATAAAAATATACCCCATGAAAACACCTTCTCTCAGGCTGGGTTGAGATGTTTCTAATAATTTGTCATAATTGCTTCGGATTCTCAGCCTCATGAACAGAGATGATTTTGTTATTGTTGTTTTCCAGTTGCTAAGTCGTGTCTGACTCTGTGACCCCATGGACTGCAGCAACTCAGGCTCCTCTGTCCTGCAGTATCTTCCAGAGTTTGCTCAAATTCACGATTATTCTTTTACAAAACCAGGCCACCCAGCCATCCCCCACCCCTCCCCCAAACCACAACCAATTAGTCCTACACACTCCTGCTAATTATGCTGAGTTATTTAGGTCCTTTTAAAGGCAGAGGGAGTGGTGGGGTCGGTCGGCCATAAAATATCTTCCTTCTATGAATATTCCTCTCTGGGGCTGAAGAATATTCTTGGCTGCCTAGGGCTGGGAACATAGTCCATCCTGAGCTGGGTAGACATTTTCTTCCTTCTCACTTTAAATGATATTTGATTGCATCCTGTGGTGCTGAAAGGAGAAGGGACTGGGTAGATTAGTTGTCAATTTCGACTGTCTTCTGTGGTTAGGCCATGGCATGATTGATTTACCTCTATTACAGAGAGTTCCTCTTTCACACACATGGATGCCTACCGAACTCTTCAGAGACCACTTGTCAAGCAAAATGAGGCACTTGAAGACAACTGAATGAACAACCCCTCTTTTAAAAATTTTAATCGATTCTTTCATTTTGCCCTTGCTCTTGGTGGGTGACTTAGCATTTTAAATGCACACCTTTTCTCCATTATGCCCTCTTACCTGCTTATCGTGCTTTTCACCATCTTCTTGTGGAACAGAATCAATATTCTGTTATTCTCTGTCATTTGGATGTTACTTTGTGCAAACAGTAGTTTTTAAAAAAATAACATCAGGAACTCTGCTGTCTACACAAATCAACAACAACGAGAAACAAGAAGTGGATTACTACCGAAATCCTTTTTGTTCTAAATTGTAATCAACTATATTGGATGCGAGGTTTGTCCATTTTAAAAATTTAATAATGGGTTTTGGTCCTCTTGGTTCTATAAAAAGGGCATTTATAAATATTAATATGGAATACCAGGGAAAGAACAATACATAACAATAATGAGAATCACAAAATCCCATCACATTTGACACTGTCATATCACCAGCTTAAGGATTAGCAGGTTAACCTCAGAGTTAAAAATATTGCTTCATGATTAAAAAAAAAAAATCTCAGAATAAAAAAAGCTTCTTGTTGCATTATATATTCCTTTTGGCTTCCTTATTTTTCTTCAGGTTATGGGATCACTGCTTCGATTAACATTTTGGGGGAGAGTAGGCTGAGGGGAAGGTGGTGGGTTGACTTATCTGCATTCTTTTCTGCCCAAGTCGTGCTGGGCTTGGCTTTTGTCTAATTCTAACCTCTGACACTGCTTGAGTCAAAGGCCTGGTGACTAATACCCCTATTTTAGCTGTTTTTTTTTTTTTTTTCTATCCACCCGAAGCTCCATTTTAAATGATAAAGTTACCCAAGGTGTCAGTTTTCACCAGTATTTCTAAATATATCTAGTAAAAAATGCAGCAATTTCATAGAAAATCCAAGCTATTGAGATCTAATCACTGCGTAAGCTGTGGCTTTATTCAAATCTGGATCACCAATATGGCTTAAGATGTAAATGAAGTGCAGAGAGAAATAAAGCAAGAAAATCTCCGATGGCCTTTCTCTCTGCTATTTGATGCCCGGGCCCTTATCAGTCAATTAATGCCGCTAAACTTCAGTGGCGGCATCGGTGTAACAGCCCCAGTAGCTGCTGAATTCCTCTAGCCTTAGCCAAACAAAACGCACTTTCAGTAGCCTTAATATGAAACGGAAAAAAAGGTCAAAATAGACGGGCTTTGCCAAATAAATCCTGAAGATCCATTCTAATTTCCACCCATGGGTCTTTTAAGTCATCCTGGATGCTCTTTATGATACGTTGATCCACATTTAGTTTCATTAAAACTTTGTGACTTGGTATTTTTCAACCTGATAGCTTCACTGAACTGGTTCTCAGAGTGTTCCCTAAGCCGCTATGCATAAAACTACTTTGCTGTCATGGTGGCTTCTAATACCACCTAAAACGCAGGCAGTGGCTGTCCTGGAAATGAACCTGATCTACATGCATTCCATCTGAGCTGGGGAATTACTTTGCTTTCGCTTTGACTGGATGCCTTATGAGGAAGAGGTGCTGTCCTCTGCAGCCCCCACCCTAAGCCCTCCAGAAACCAAATGCTGAATTATCTAGCCCTCTGTATTTGTTCTGGAAGCAATCTACACAGAACACGACTTTCATCTGCTGAGGTTTCCAACCGGGATTAACAGATGCTAAAACATTTGGAGAGGAGGGAGAGAAGAGGGGCCCACAGAAGAGATGAAAATAAAATCAAGGTCTTTTCCAACAATGGCATGGCCAATACAGGGAAGATTCTGACTAGGCTGGAAAAGCAAGAGGTTTCTCAGAGGGGTGCACCAAGAACCTGGCTCTGCTACCATGATTTTAAAATAGTAAAAGAAAAGGAAAAAAAATGAAAATAAAACCCCACCACTCTGGGTTCTTGACTCGCCTGAAAATTACTTCCGAGCTGGCCAGGTCTCCCTCACAATCAGTGACCCCTCAGCTTCCCTCCACCCTGAGATCTAACAGAAGCCTTTATTTCTTTATCAATTGCTGTGGTCAGTATACATTACTGCAGTCAACAGAACTATTGGCAAAGGACTTCAAAAGAGGTGGAGATCATTTTTCTAGGGGAAAAGGGGATTAAACATAAAATAAATAAGCCAACAAGGCGGAATAACCAATTCCTAGCCTCACCTGAGTCCACAGTTGTCATGTTTTCAAGTAACAAGTTTGTCTCCCAAATGTGTTGTCCTCCCAACAAGACAGGTGTTCATGGCTCACATCTACTTGGGATGCACAGTGGGAAGCCAGCCCTCACTTTAGCTGACCTTGCCTTTCTTCGTGAGCTTTTTTCAAGGTGGGGGAGGTAGAGGCTGCGATCTGACACCAGGCCTGCATTTACACTCATAAACTCCCTGGCTTTGCAGCCAAATCAACCTGGACTGGAAACTTGACTCTTTTGTTAACCAGCTGTGTGACCCTGGGTACCTTCTCTGAGTCTCAATTTCTTCATCCAGAAATGAAGATGAAAGAAACTCCCTCTACTTGAGTTGATGAAATGAGATAATTTCTGTGAAGCAGCTAGCCTAGTGCCTGGCACATGCTTGATGTTTAATGTGCTGTGCTGAGCTGCTGAGTCGTGTCCAACTCTGCGACCCCATGGACTGTAGCCCACCAGGCTCCTCCGTCCATGGGGATTCTCCAGGCAAGAATACTGGAGTGGGTTGCCATGCCCTCCTCCAGGGGAATCTTCCCAACCCAGGGGTTGAACCCAGGTCTCCCACATTGCAGGCGGGTTCTTTACCGTCTGAGCCACCAGGGAATCCCATGAATAACTGGAATGTGTAGCCTATCCCTTCTCCAGGGGATCTTCCTAACCCAGGAATCAAACAGGGGTCTCCTGCATTGCAGGTGGAGTCTTTACCAGCTGAACTACCAGGGAAGCCCCTTGATGCTTAATACAGGACAGTTAGTGTAATGAAACTTATTATTGTTGTATTATGACTCTGCGAGTTCTGAGAACTGAATGTGACTGTTCACTTGGTCTGTTAAACAAAACAAATATATGCTTAAGCATAAACTTCCACTTTTCTAGTGTTGTTGAAAACCTCTCACTATTACAAACTGTGCCTAGATACCCCCATGACCTGGGAATCAAGAATATTTAATTCTTCACTCACTCACCACCCCTTCACCAGATTGTATATTGTATATGACAACCCTGGGCAAGCTTGAGTCCCCAGAAATGTTGGGAAAGGTGAAGAACCCCTAAGGAGAACTCTTAGAAAAGCAGAGGGGGTTTTACTGGGGACCCTAACTCCATCTGCCTTATTCTCTTTTTTTTTCCCATAGCATCTTTCAAAATGGCTGTAGGTGCTCTGCTTATGGGCCCCAACTGGCTCATTTCTGCTTTCCTAGCTGAGACTCCATAACCTTGGGAATCTGGTTCAGAAACCTGAAGCCTTGTGATGAGAAAGTGATGGATATAAAGGCCAGAGGTAGAAATAAAATCAGCTGCAGGATGTGTTTCCTGTAACCCCAAAGAATCTGTTTTAAGGTGTGGTTTTGGGCTTCCAGAGAAGTGTGCTGATAACCTTTACTGATTCATGGAAAATAAGTCATCTCCTTGTTAATAGCACTGAAAAGTTGCCGACAGCTTGGGGTGCTGGAAGAGTCTCCTTCAAAGAGGAGTGGGTGCATGTCGCAAGGCAACTAAGACTGTGAGCCACAGCTACTGAAGCCCAGGCACCCTAGAGCCTGTGCTCTGCAACAGGAGAAGCCACCACAATGAGAAGTCCACGCACTGCAACCGGAGGGTCCCCACTTGCTGTAACTCGAGAGAGCCTGCACACAACGGTGACCCAGCGCAGCCAGGAGTAAATTAAAAAAAAGACTACCCTTTCTTCACTGAGCTGCCTTTGCACCATTGTTGGAAATTAATTGCCTATTAAATGTTTGGGTCTACCTCTCAGCCCTTTTTTTCTGTTAAAAAAAAAAAGGAGTGGGTAGAAAGAGCACTGGATGGGGCCCCCATCTTTGCTCTGCCGTGTTATCATTGACTTCAGCTCTCTGAACCCTCACGTCCACATCTGAAAAACAAGGTGGTCGACACGTGTAACAGGGATTCTCTTTGAAGTGTGAGATTGCCGGGAGAGCTCTCCCTCCCCACTATGAACACCACTGCTTGTGTAAGAAAATTCTTCTTAACAACACACTTGTATTAGTTCTAGAACATAAACTTTCATTGAACATGAAACTAAAGGGCTAGGACAAGATACGCTCTAAGATCCAGAGGAGACGGTGTGTATTATTGTAGATGTGACCAAGTAAAGACAGTTTGGGTAGCCGGGGAAGCCTGCAAGCTTTGTAATGACCATGACAGGACAGGATCTGAAATGTGATCGTAAGATAATCCGATGAAATGGGGCCCCAAACACCTAGATTCTATTAAGACCTGATTCCCACTCATTGCATAACCATATGACCAACTCAGCTCCCTCCCCTAAGCTGCTGGCGGCACCATGAAATGGGATTCTAGGGGGAAGGGAAGCAACCAGCATTCTGTCTTGATTTGGAGAATGACTCCTATTGTTCAGGCTAGATTTGTACAAATCTAGCCTGAACAATAGGAGTCTTGCGCTTTGGGTTCGCTTGCACTTGGAAAATGGTGACCTGCCTCCCACCAGCTTTAGTCACGATACCCTGTGCCCCACTGGTCCAAGGTACTCTCCCTGGTACCTCTGCTTTTCTTCCCAACTCATGCCCATGCCCTTTCACCAACAGGTTTCACTCAGTAGTTCTGCATTTCAGACCTGGCTGCATATCAGGAGCACCTGGGTAGTCAGTTAATAACACAGATTCCTGACTCCTATCCCAGGCAGTTCTTCAGTAGATCTGAGAGGGACCCAGACGTCAGCACGGATTATGAAGCACTCCAGGTACTTTGGATGCCACCAGGCCAGTACAGTGATAACCACTGTGACACACTACCAGAGGATGTTTTCAGGGTTTCCCAGGTGCAGTGATCCAGGCCTGAAAACACAGCCACGCATGGGCAAACCATCCAGACAGGTGACCCTAACAGTAATCTCAACCTGCCCACACACCATCCACAGGTGGGTATTAGTGATGGCAACTCCATGTGGGTCACGGGTGTTTTGGCAATACCGAGGGTGCCTCTCCCCTGCCCTGGGCGCAGTGCACACCTCCCCTCGGGCCTCCCCCTTCCACCCAGTGGCAAGTTAACACAGATGGAACAAACGTCCAAAAACAGAACAGCTCTGCGGGAAGCATTCTTGGCTATGGGAGAATTCAGTCCAGTTTGCCACCAATATCAAGGCTGGCTTTTGATTATGTTGATGACAAAGACTGTAAACAAAACAGCCTTTCTTTACTAATTAACTCCCTTCGAAGAACTCTAAAGATCTTTAATTACACAGTTTGAAAAGCAGCGTTTACCCAATCGGGCTGATCAGCCTGTGCACTCCTCTCTCTGCCCACTGGAACGAAATATTTTGTTTTCCCTGCTTCACACACCTAGGATGGGCTTGCAGTAAATCCTGTCAACTAAACGCCTGACAAAAGTGCTCTGATGTCAGGTATAAAGAATGCCACCTACAGCTTAATGTCGGAAAAAAAATTTCTGAGGGCTGCAAACAATGAAGGTTTTTGTCTTCTTAATGCCCAGTATGCAATCGAGTGGAAATGCTACTTCCATCTGTAATCTACAAATGAAATTAAAGTTGTTGAAAGACACAGGGTAAACCAGAAGCCTTTGTTTCTTTGCAGAACGGGAAAAATTTAAACCACTAAATGTTTTAGCAGATTTACTAAATTTCCAATTAAATCATGAAATCTATGATTGCAAAGCTTGATGAGAGCTGTCTGCTCTACCCCGCCCCCCGACCCTAGCATACATATGATATCACAAATTAAACTATTCCCCCATATTTAGCTTCTTTCTGTCCCGCCTGTGGGGAAATTGGGGGGCAGAGTGGGGCACACAAGCTTGAAGGGGAATGTGGCCAGCCCAGCAGTGTTTGAGGGCATGGCCCAGGTTGGTCTTTGGGGAAAAAACAGCAATTTGCCCCACGTGAGGGTTCCAGGGCCTCCAGCTGGTGGAGGCAGCCTGGCTGGAGCAGAGAGTTCATTGGTGGGGAGGGAGTCAGATCTGCTATACAAGAGCACCCTCTGCCAGTTGGCACAGAGGGCTGGCTGGAAAGACCTGTGGTCCAGAGTTGGGGGTGGGGCTGCTGGAGGGCACTGGACTCTGCTTACAAAGCTGGCGGGGCTGGGGGACCAGGCAGGAAAGAGATTCTATCTTCAAAACTAGACAGAGCGCTCACCTCTGGAACAATAGCTGGTGCAGGCAAGGGTGATGCTGATTTTTCCAAGGGCTCTCCACATTAATCCGCCCCACCAAATGCAGCCACTAGGAGCCTGAATGGTCCTCCAGACACCCATTCAGGAGAAAATGACGGGTGATTTTTGCCCTTGTCTTGGGAGATCTCCCGTGAGCACCGCTGCTCTGGCTGACATGTGTTTGTAAAGATAAAACACCAGGCTACTTTGGGGGCCCTCCCAGGCTATTACAAAGAGCAAGTGGTGCCAACTTGGCCTCTGCATGGCTTTTTAGAATTGAGTTGTTAATTTTTTTTTTTTTTAATATGTACCTCTTTCTGAAAAAGGATTTGAAGCAACGTATAATAAAGGCAAACACAATAAGGTCATTCAACTAAAATTAGAAAAGCAAAGTGGTGGAAAGAAAGAAGAAGCAAGCATTGACTGTGAAATGTAATGGAGTTATTGTAATTTAGCATCAGATTAGGCTTTGAGCTTCCTGGCAGCCATGGCAAAAAGGGACATTCAATTAGTCCATACAACCTACTAGAAGAACAATTCTCCAAGAGAGGTATGCTTTTTTCTTGGCATTAAGTTTCTTGTAGAAGGCTTGGTAGAGGAACTCTGAAAACACACAGTATGTTTGACAGTCTAGATGTGGAGAGGTAGAGCAATAAACAAGCAGGCAAAGTCCTACTCGAGGGGTATGATCTAACACGACACTAGAAAAGAGCTTGGCATCCTCAGAGGGGTGGGGGGGAATAGCAGGCGAGTTCTCTTTAGCTTAGCTGCTGAATAAGGTCAGATGTAACAGATGCGATGTTTTCAGATGTAAGTCTCAGAAATCCCACCTCACACTGGCCTAAATAATAGAGAAATGTGATTTCTTTGGTTCAGCTGCTCAGTCATGCTTTCCCTGTGCTACACCAGCATCACCATCGGCTCCATCCTCAGGCTGATAGCAATATGGAGGCCGCAGTTCTGGGAGTCACACATTCAGGACAACCTTCACAGCAAGGCAGGAGATCATTTCTTCCTGTGACTTAGGATGGAGGGAATTTTTTATTGCTGCTGTCCCCATCCCATTCAACAGACTTCCTTTTTCATCTTACTGGCCAGAATTGGCCCACATGCCCATTCTTGATTCAGTCCTGGCAAGGGGGATAGGGCCACCCATAGACCAAGTAGGCCACGCCTATAGTTCTTGGCCAGGTGGGGAAGGAGAATTCTTGATCAAAATTGGGGTTGTGTTAGGTAAGAAAAAGGGCAGGAGATTAATGATTGCTGGAGTAGACAGCTAACACTGCCATTTTTGTCTTTAAATGCCCTCCCTGGATGTCAAGATTGGTGTAAGTAAATAGTTATCAAGGCTGTTGGAAGGTCCGTCTGCTTGGCTTTCTCAGAAAAAGAGCATCCTTACTATTTTCCGTATTTTTGAGTCACATTTAACATTTCCCATACCTTCTGCCTTTACTTACTTCTCTCAGGTCTTTGCTCCCACTTGTATACATTAAAAAAACAAACAAACCTGACTGCTCTTTTTCCATCCAATTTTACTCAGATAATAATCCTTCTTCCATACGGGTAGAACAATCTTCTTAAAAAATAAATGTACTTTAGGACTCCCTGGTGGCTCAGTGATAAAGAATCTGTCTGCCAATGCAAAAGACACGGGTTCTATTCTTGGTCCTGGAAGATCCCACATGCTGTGGAGCAACTAAGCCCATGTGTCACAACTCTTGAGCCTGTGCTCTAGAGTCTGGGAGCCGCAACCCCTGAGCCCATGCAACCACGAAGCCCATGTGCCCAACAGCCCATGCTCCACCGCAAGAGAATCACTGAAAAGAGAAACCTGTGCATCATAACTGGAGAGCAGTCCCACTTGCTGCAACTAAAGAAAAGTCTGAGCAACCGCAAAGACCCAGCACAGCCAAAAATAAAGAATAAATAAAATTATTAACAAATAAAATAGATGTACTATATTACTCCTTTGTTTAGCAACTTCTTCAACTTCCTATCATCTACCACACAACATCAACAATCTTTGCATTAGCACATAAAAATGAAATACTTAGGTATACATTTAACAAATGTGTACAAGATCTGTATGAGGAAAGCAAAAAACTCTGATGAAAGAAATCACAAAAGCTCTAACTCAGTAAATTGAGAAATATTTAATGGCTCAAATATTTCCTAGCCTCATGGCTAGGAAAGCTCAATATTGTCAAGATGTCAATTCTTCCCAACTTGATCTATAGAGATTTAATGCAATTCCTATCAAAACCCCAACAACTGAATATTAACAAACTGATTAGTAACATTGTATAGAAAGGCAAAAGACTTGGAAGAGTCAATGTAATATTCAAGAAGAGTGAAGTTTGAGGACTGATACTCCCTATGTGTCAGACCCATCAAAGTCCCTATCTTAAAGAAGCCCATAGTCTATCGGAGAAACAACAATTCAAACACCTTAATAAATATTTCACTAAAGAATTCAGCTACTTTGTCTTGCTGATTGTAGTCCACAGGGTCAGAACTCTCCTTGCAGTTATGGGATGGCTTCTGAAAGCTTCCCTGTTTTCTTCAGATGGTGATGTTGCCACTACCTAATAGTAGAGAGATGAAATGGCTATTGCAATATTAACTGTCATGTGTATTTCCATTGTATTTTTCCATGTAAGTAGTGTGCCCGTTCTACAGGGTTGCAAAAGAGACTCAGGGAAGTTCAGGAATTTGGGTAAGGTTGTTCTACCAGAAGACAGCAGAGCTGGTATTCAAACTCGGGGCTTCAGAAGAAGAACAGAATTCCTACCACCTGCTGGTGGCTTCAACCCACACAGAGACCCGATTAGCTGGTATGTGAGAAGGGAGGACGGCATCATGAGTTGCCTGGGCTCAGAGCTCATGCTCTTGATCACATGCCACCGGCCAGCTCCTCACCCAGGACTAGTGCTCCTGGAAGAGGTGCTTGGAGACGCAGACCAGGAGCTGGAGTGGGCAGTCCCGACTCCATCCTCATAACCAGGGAAATGCATGGTCATCTCAAGAAAGCAAACAGATTATGGTGGTAAGATGTAAAGGTGCTTTGGGTAACAGCCTTAGTGAGGAATGTTTGAAGGCTCAGCATGGTTCACTGACCTCTGGAAATACCTCAGGTTACAATAAAATTACACCTGTCATTCTGAATGTGTAGGTAGAGAGCTATGTGGGAAGCTTTCTGCCAGTCTCTGAAGGCAAAGAAAGGGGATGGAGCCAGAAAGCAGTTCTGGGTGAGGTGTCCCTATGTAGAGACCATGGAACTGTGGACGTTGGGGATTTCCTGCCTCTGTCTCCAGCAGTGAGAGGGAGGAAGGCAGTGTCTACCTTATCAAGTACAGGGCCTGAGCCTGAATGGCCTGGGGGCCGTGGGACAACATTGAATGAACTGTGCACCTCTAAATGGAACTCTGAGAGGAAGGGCAGCAGCATACGAATGATTTAACAAAGGAAGAAGTGTTGTGATGCTGAGGTCTTTTTATCTTTCCTGCTGCTGCTGCTGCTGCTAAGTTGCTTCAGTCGTGTCCGACTCTGTGCGACCCCATAGACGGCAGCCCTCCAGGCTCCACCATCCCTGGGATGTTCCAGGCAAGAGTACTGGAGTGGGTTGCCATTGCCTTCTCTGTTATCTTTCCTGGTATTTATCAAATTCCAGAACATGCAGAGCAATGTTAAGAGGTGACCCTGTGATGGGGACTTTCAATTACTACCAGGCTCTGAGGGCTCCAAACTTTCCAAAGGGATCTGTATGCTAAGCAACTGAGGCTCCAATGTGTGCTGTCTGAAAACACTTAGGAAAGATGGAGAGAGATGAAATACTTCTTCCTTTCTCTGAAGTAGGGATAAATTGAAGGTCAAGTTGAAGATCAAGCCTATGTTAACAGGTCCTAAAAGGATAGTCCATGATTGCTACAGGTAGGAGTGAAGAGGGCAGTGCAAGGGTTGATGCAGCCCCACTCAGCATGGGGACCCCTCCTATCATCCTGGGAGGTGCCGAGGACAGAGGATCCGGGGACTGTCTGGCAGTGGGGAAATTGCTAAGTCATCTCAAAGATCCCCTTTCAAGTCTTGGCTGAGACATGCTAACAGGGGAAGCAGGCTGTAGGATGGCCAGGGGCTCTTCTTGTATCTTCAATACTTGACTGCCCTTTGGAGGGCAAATACCACCATGCATGACCGGGAGAAAAAACATAAAGGAGAGGCCCTTCTACCCCAGATGTTTCTCTAACCTCATCTCATCCTCATTCCCCGATAAAGTCCAAATTCCTGTGGTTGGCACACCAAACCTTTCAGGAAATGGCTGCAATGAACCACTCCGTGCTATCTCCCTGCTACTTCAGTTCTCACTTCTGCGTGGGCATCACACAGACCTTATCCCCTAAACACAGCACATTCCTTCAAGCTTCTGTGCCTTTATCCATGCTGTCCTCTCAGCCTGGACCACCTCACCCTCTCTTAGGGTTCAGTTTAGTTCAGTTGCTCAGTCGTGTCTGACTCTTTGCGACCCCATGAATCGCAGCACGCCAGGCCTCCCTGTCCATCACCAACTCCCGGAGTTCACTCAGACTCACGTCCATCGAGTCATTGATGCCATCCAGCCATCTCATCCTCTGTCATCCCCTTCTCCTCCTGCCCCCAATTCCCCCCAGCATCAGGGTCTTTTCCAATGAGTCAACTCTTCGCATGAGGTGGCCAAAGTATTGGAGTTTCAGCTTTAGCATCAGTCCTTCCAATGAACACCCAGGACTGATCTCCTTTAGGATAGATTGGTTGGACCTCCTTGCAATCCAAGGGACTCTCAAGAGTCTTCTCCAACACCACAGTTGAAAAGCATCCATTCTTCAGCGCTCAGCTTTCTTCACAGTCCAACTCTCACATCCATACATGACCACTGGAAAAACCATAGCCTTGACTAGACAGACCTTTGTTGGCAAAGTAATGTCTCTGCTTTTGGATATGCTATCTAGGTTGGTCATAACTTTCCTTCCAAGGAGTAAGCGTCTTTTAATTTCATGGCTGCAGTCATCATCTGCAGTGATTTTGGAGCCCCCCAAAATAAAGTCTGACACTGTTTCCACTGTTTCCCCATCTGTTTCCCATGAAGTGATGGGACCAGATGCCATAACCTTACCTTTCTGAATACTGAGCTTTAAGCCAACTTTTTCACTCTCCTCTTTCACTTTCATCAAGAGGCTTTTTAGTTCCTCTTCACTTTCTGCCATAAGGGTGGTGTCATCTGCATAGGTAGCCCCAGATCAGCTAGCTCTGCCTCTGAAAAGCCTTCCATTTCCTCTAAACTGGAGTGGTGCCCTTCTGTGAACTCTCCATGCCCACCCCCAGGGCAGCATTTATTGCATTGCGATTACCCGTCGCCCCATCTGTTTTGTACTCCACTGGAGACTCGGCAGGGGCAGCACTCTCCCAGGTTTCCAATAGGCACGCAACTCCTTGTAGGAGGCCAATCACGTATTAGTTGGTTGACAAATGAAGGCTGAAAAGAGCAAATATTTGCTTAGTAAATGTGTAAACAAAACGTATTCATAATTCCAGTCACTATATTTAAGTTCCTATGTGATTAAGTTTTTGTTGTTGTTGTTGTTTGATTGGGCTACACTGAGTCTTAGTTGCAGCATGAACTATTTTTAAAATAAATTTTTAAATTTAATTAATTTATTTTGACTCTGCTGTGTCTTTGTTGCTGCATAGACTTTTCTCTAGTTGTGGCACACGGGTTTCTTCTTGTAGTGGCTTCTCTTGTTGCAGAGCACGGGCTCTCCGGCACATGGGCTACAGGCGTATTTGACCATATTGACTCCAGTAATCATCCTATCTCTTCTCAGTCTGATTTCTTGGAGACTTGTCCAAATCATCTGCTAAACTCTTGTCTGCATATCCTCCCTCTGACTCATTCTTCCACACTGAAATTGGACTGTCGCCTCTACCATCTCGAGGCTACCATTCTTTGTCCGCTTCCTCTCAGTCGTGTTTGACTGTGGATCCCTCCCTCTGTGGAATGCTCTGTACCCTTGGTGGTTTGATACCATACCAGCTGTTTCCTAGTCTCCTTTGAGGATACCACTTTTCTTTGTCCTTCTCTTGAAGGTTCATGTTTCATGGGACTTGGTCCTAACCCCCTTTCTCTCTCACTTTATGCCCTGCTCATGGGAGATCACATCCATTCCAGGAGCTCTGTATATCTATTATCTATCTATCTACCTACCTATCTGTCAGTGGCTTCCAATCCTCATCAGCCCAGAACTCACTCCTTCGTGCCAGACCCATAGTCTGAAGTCTTAATGGAATCTTATTCCTTTATCCAACAAACATTTTACTGAGCACCTCTTATCTGCCAGACATTGTTGCAGGTGCTGGATATATGTAGTGAACAGAACAGACAGAAAGTCCTGCCCTCATGAAACAAATATCTTACTAGAGAAGTCAGAGAGTAAATTAACCAGGAAAATAAATAGTATGTGGAAACCACAGGCTTCCCTGGTGTCTCAGTAGTTAGGAATCTGCCTGCCAATGCAAGTGATATGGTTTTGATCCCTGATTCAGGAATATCCCCTGAAGAAGGGAATGGCAATCCACTCCGGCATTCTTGCCTGGGAAATCCCATGGACAGAGGAACCTGGTGGGTTACAGTCCATGGGGTTGCAATGAGTTGGACATGACTGAGCAACTGACACATACACACACATGAGAGCCACCGGAAAGTGATAAGCAGAGAAGGGATGTCAGCCGCTCAAGTATCTAAAGGCTCAACCTGGCTGCTGTGTTACAAACAGACTGGGGGAGATGGGGAGGCAGAAACAGGGGTGCCAGTTAGCTGACCTCTACTTTTGAATGACGCACAGGCATCTCAGACTCAGAAATCCAAAAGTAAACATTCCCCAAACTTGCTTTTCCTCCCATGCTCTGCAGTTCAGTGAAGGACAACTGAATCCACCAAGGACTGGGGTGGGAACCAGGGATCCCTGACCACTCCTGCCCCTTCCCCTCATATCTAACTAGTTACAAATCCTCTTTTTTCTAGCTTATGAGTGCTTCATTCATTCCTTCGTTCATTATTTCACTCGGTTACCAGATGTTTACTGAAACTTATGTTTCAGGCCAATAAGGGGAGGTAAGCAATCAGATGTGTTCCCTGCCCTCTTGGAGCTTTGAGTTTACTATGGGAAATAAATAATGCAAACAAAAGTAAGCCAATACTCACATGACTTCCTCTCATGATAAGGACTATAAAAAAAATAAACTTGTTTCAACAAAGAAGAAAAATATGAGAGAAAAACTTAGACGTTGGCCAGTGAAGAGCCCCACAGGGAAGGCTCTGGGCTAAGAAGGGATGGGTCATGTGAGAATGGTGCCGTAGCAAAAGGCATAGACTGGGAGGCTGAAAACAACAGAATTTTATTCTCTCCAAGTTCTGGAGGCTAGAGGTCAGAAACCAAGGTATCAGCAGGGCCATGCTCCCTCCAAAGGCTCTAAGGAAGAATTTTTCCTTGCCTCTTCCTATTGCTTTTGTCCACAGTCCTTGGCTTAGAGACACACCACTCCAACTTCTGCCTCCATCTTCACAGGGTCTCATTCCCTCCATATCTGTATCTTTATATGCCTCTTCTTATAAGAAACCAGTCACTGGATTTAGGGCCCACTTTTACCCAGTATGACTTAATCTTAATTAATTACATCTACAAAGACCCTACTTCCAAATAAGGTCACATCTTGAAATTCTGGGTGGACATGAATTTTAGGGCCCAAAATCTGGGGACATGATTCAACCCAATACAAATGGCAGGATCTTTTCCAGGCAGGTGGAGAAGCTTTCACATGGGCCCTGCATGGAGAAAGATGCTTGGAGTGTTTGGGGCCAAACACTTATGCCTACTTCAGTGTGGCTAAAGTAGGCATAAGGCGCAGAATAGACCCAGAGAAGCTTGGAGTGAGAGGCAAAGCCAGATCACAGAGGAAAGGGGGGTGGGGAAAAGAGAGAGAGAGGGAAAGCCTGAGGCACCAATGATATGGAAGAAAAGTCCAAAGGATCAGCATCCTGGACAAGGTGGCCAGCACAGGATGTCACATTTGGGACAGAGTTGGTTTGTGATAGCAGGAAGGTTCAAAAGTGGAGAAGGGGAAGACTGGCAGAGGCAGGTGAGTGTGATGGTGAGGAAAAGAGAAATCCTTTCTAATGGCTCCTTTTTGCACAACTAAACAGGAGATAGCTAGAAGGTGGAGGAAAGGGAGCTGGAGTTTGGAGGAGAGAAGAAACTTGTGATGGTTGTCCTGGGGAGAGGGAAATCAAGCTTACCAGGATGGGTAGGCAGAGTTAAGAGCCTTTTCCAGGTTCAAGGTTCTCTAGTATGTGCCCATTTCCCTGCCTTTCCACAGTCACTTCCCCAGCTTTGGCCACATTATCGCCACTATGTGACTGTGACCGCATCCATCCGACGAGTTTCTCTTTCCTACCTTGCCCCTACTCCAGTCTGTTCCCAACATCGCTGTCACTTTGATTATGCTACACTCACATGGCATCACGCCCCAGTGTGGAATTCTTTTTAATAGTTTCCCATCGCCCTAACATACAACCTTAACTCCTCCATCTGAGTCTTCAGCTCCGTCATGGACTGGTCCACTCTTGCTTCACATTCATCTTGCCACTTTCATTTCAAATTCTGCATTTCAAATATCCAGAGTTACTATAAATTCCTTGAATGTGCTACACACTCTGAGACTTTGCACTCACCATTCCTTCTTCCTGAAATTCTCTTTCCCCTCTGCTCTCCCCTCCTCTCCTGTCTGCCTGCCTAACTCTTCTCCCCTTTCAGTGGTCCCCTCCTCTTGCAGCTTTCATCTGTCATTCACCCACTCTGAGTTTGGGTAGGTTTCCTGCATAACCCTCTATGCTTCCCTTTTCTTTCTCTTCAAAAGCAGATACCATATAACAATGTAATTGCTTCCTTATTTCTATTTGGCTCTCATAAAACAACATCCCTAAAGTACCACGTCTATGTTTTTCATGTTGCTTTCTACATAGTATTTTTAAAAAAACTATTAAAAAGGTAAATAAATGAAAAGATTAAGATGAATTAACGTTTGTGCTGAAGGTTGTGAGTAACTCAAAGCTTTCGAGCAGATGACTGCTTCCCCTCAAGGCACGACAATGCAACTGAAGTGCATGCTGGTGACATCAGGGAACCGCACTCTGCATGGCCATTGCAGCTCAGCTTCCTGTCTCACGCTCTGGTTCTCAGTTGGACTCCTGACTTTCCATCACAAATTGCACGCGGCTTTGTAAGGGTTCCCCACAGGATAATCTCTGCTGTGTCTTTTTGCTCTTTCCACCTCCTCCTGCAATCCGTGGTCTCTGTTATTTGGTTATAGGTTATGCTTTTCTTAATAAGTGGTCTTCCGGCTTCTTAAAGCCTTGGGACAGTGTGTGTATTGTAGTCTCTTGGGTCATTGGATTTTGAGTTCTCAGAAATTCTTTTTTTAAGCTGCTTTTTTCCTGCAGCAAAAACAGCTTTGTCCTCGTTCTAACTCTTGAGTGGTACTTCCTGCTCTGCCTCCCAGCAGTGGCCCAAGGATATACTCCCACTCATGCCCAAGTTGTCCTCAGATGGCTTCTCAAGTGACAATGGAAAAGAAATACAACGTGTATTTCTCTGTGATCGGCAGGCTTTCTGATCTTGTTGGAGGCATGTTGATTCCACTACTCCTGCAGGCAGATGGACTGTGACCAGTTTACATCTTTAACCCATTCCACTGATGATGCAAGAGTTTCTTTTCTCAGTTGTAGACTTCACAACAGGGGAGTCCACACCAGTTCCTGTGCCATTACTAGATGAAATAGGCTACCGTTTGCCCTTCTGCCCCATCTTCTAATAATGTACTGCTTACCATGTTCCAGATATCACATAAACAGATACAGTGTACTGACCTTTGTGGATTCCTCTATTGGTAGGATAGAGGAAATAAAAGAATTCCCATCCCCTCTTTCTTTGTGTGTTGACCTCAATACCTGTACATTCTTGTTGGGACAATCCTGCTTTAGGAATTTGTCCATTTCAGGATGCACATTTAATTTTGGCTCAGAAGAAACCATTTTCTCTTGTGTAGAGTTTGTAAATAAGCCTTTTCCAAAAAAGCATGTTTTCAGCACTGTAGTCTGTTTGAAATGTAGCAGACATAGCTTATTGATGTTTGACGTTTACTCCACTGCCTTCTGGAATGCCCTCCGTACTGCAGAGGACAGGAAACGAGAACTGTGTTTCCAGACACCAACCTTGCAGCTGGGGTTCTGGGGCCGAGCTCTGTCCAGCCAGTCAGATGCATGAGGTTTGGAAGGCAGGAGTGAGACACAGCCCTCACTTCTGCTCTCTTCACTGGGAAGCATGGTCACTCACGTTCAGTTTCACTGTGTCTGACTGCTGCTCTGTGTGTTGAAAGCTGTGGTGGGTCAGCTGTTTCTGGTGTGGATTCTAGTGGACACTTGGGTGGTTCTGGTTACAGCAGATACATGGGCTTCCTAACCATGATGGCTCCCCGAAGGCAGCAGTGGTGTTATGGTTCTGGGGTTGGGGCAAGACGTAGCTCGCTGCTTTGCCGGAGAGCTTCCTGGTGGTAGAGGCTGCAGCTCTGTTGGTGACCGGGCTCTGCAGAGCAGTGTTGAAGTCATCCTAGGAAGGATCAACGTAGAGCCTGTTTCTACTAATTTGTGAGCTATTTAATGTCATGTGCTAAGTCCCTTTCCGCTGAAGCTAGTTGGAATGGATTCTGAATTTTGCAAGGGGACTCTGACTGATATACCAATGGGAGTAGTTATTTGCAATATTAAACATAGCTTCTGCTTAGAAAGATTTTAGGGCAAGAGAAGCAGCTAAGAAGAGAGGCAAGAATCAGGCTTTTTGTTGGCAGCTGCAGCTATGTAGGAACCAAATTGAGGCTCTTGCTGTTTTGGGTTTGTATATATCTCTCTGTGCCAATAGGATTTTGAGTGATGGATGAGTGGGGTACAGAGCTCTGGAGACCCTAACTTTCACATTAAATTGAATTTATCCTGAAACTCACCCCCAAATGTATAAGCTTTCAGGTCGAATTCTCCTGCCACAACCTTTCTAATGATGAGCAGCTCCTCCCCATTCTCTCCCAGTCATCTCTCTCTTTCCTCCTCTCCCCTCCTGCAGGAGTTCTTCAGCACCTCCACCTAGTCACCCAGCTCTCTCTCTCTCTCACACACACAAGGGAGGACTCCATTTGTAGAAACAGATGATATAAATGACAAAGTTTCCAAGGACAAATGATACAAGATCTGCAGTAGAGTTTGCTCCTGAGAGAAAGGATCGTTCTTCCTACATGAAGAGCATGAAGAAGGGGAGGAAGTAAATGATGCGGCAAAGAGAGAGTTAACAAGAGCAGGTCTAGGAGCAGGCAAGCCACTCTTCCTCTATCTTAGGTTCAGGTTCTGTTTCTCTGCAATTTTAAGATTAGGCAATACCTGCTCAGGGCACAAAATTCAAAGCCAAAAAAAAAAAGAAAAAAAGGGCACATAACAAGTCTCCTGCCACCCTGGAGCCCAGACTCCTGGTTCCCCACTCAGAGGCCAGCTCTGTGGATTCTTCTCAATAGGGCACCTCTGATCTGGGGGTGGCACGGAAACCTCCAAAATGGTGCGGGAAAGCTCTGGGGTGAGGGAGGTGAGGAGGAAGCTCCGTGTTGGAGGCAAGGACGGGTGATGACAATCAGGATTCCACACCCAGCCGACTGGTGCCTGGCCGAGATCCGATCCCACAGTGTGGACAGGGCACCTGCGGCTGCCCCCTCCCAGCCGCCTGATCCTCAGGAAATAGCCCAATTCCCTGACAGGAGGCTGGCCTGTGACTTTTTCTTTTTAGCGTTATTGTCTGTTAGGCTTTTTTTTTTTTAATGTTGTGGTTTATTCCCACAGCTTTCCCTTCAGCTGAAAATTAGAGTGCTTCTGGATGAATGTTTGTTTATATATGTCATGTTGCTGTCCTTTCAGGGCCAAATACGTGCATCTGAGGCAGGAGACCATGTTTGTTTTTTAAACTAAGTGGAACTGCAAGCACCCTCCCCTAGATTATGGAAAGTTACCCTATCAGGAGTTTACAGAAGAAAAATCTCTGCCAGTTACAGCAGGTATTGAGAAAGAAGGAGGGAGGGAATGAGACAGAGACAGAAAACCTGAATAATCCTTGGCAATTCTGAGTGTGACACAGGATTCTCTTCTTTCTTAGCAATTCTGTGCCTCATTTCTGATAATTTTAGGGTCTGCTATGTCTCTTGCTATGAGAATTAGCATCAGCAGCTTTCAAAATGACTTACCAGTTAACCCCTCCAGAAATCTTAAGACATTATTCTTTTCTTCTCCAAATTTCCCATCCCTAAGCCTTCTAATTCTCCTTCAAATTTCCATCTGTAAAGTTAATACAATCCAATAAGAAAATAATGTGCTCTTGAGACGTTGACATGCTCAGAGCCATTTTATCCTGCCCTAAAGCCTGGAAAGTTTGAATTTTCCCTAGGATAAAAAAGTAAGAAATAATAGAATAATTCACTGTACTGTAACAATTAAATCCAGCAATTTAACATTATGCATTGGTAAATATAAAGCTCGCAACGACCCGAAGTCTCCCATGTATTGAACAGACAAAAACAAAGTTATAAATCTAAACCTCCTATTCCGAACCACATTCCTAAATGTAAATAAGCATCCAAGCATGCTGCTACATATCTTTACAGAAGCAATTACAAACAAGCCTTATCAGTCGCTAAGTCACCAACGCACACAACGCTTATCTGCTATGCCCTCTACTGGATAGAGTACACAAAGCAAGGCACATTATTTCCAATTAATTTTTGGCATCCTCTCTTCGCATCTGTTTTAGGAATGCAAGGCGTGAAATTTATAGTAGCAGGTTTAATATTCCAGCCAGCCAAAATTATTTTGCTACAAGGACTTACCTTCGGTAGAATATTTTGGGTTGGCACATTTTTTTTTAAATGCATAGATTGCTTCTCCTCTTCTTGCAACCCACTGTCCCAACTCTCAAGCTGTCACCAAACTCAGTACATGGCAGGAATAATTTCATGCTGAGTAAAATGTGTTTAATTTCACATCCTGTAAGAATAATTACTTAGCATAATGCCACTTAAAATGTATTTCTATCTGCAAATGCTAATGAAGCTACAAAAACCTGAATCATTTTTGGAAAGAATTAGGGAATTAAGGGTGCTTCGCCTTCAGTCCCTCTTCTCCCGGAGAAGGACCGCCTGAAGAGAGAAACCCGGACCACAGGAGTAATCCGAGGCGAGACCCTGCTGTCTTCAAACTGGGTTTGAGTCCAGTGGCTTTTCAGGGAAATTAATCCCACAGACCTCTCCTGAGCTCCCCCAAGGTGCTGAACCAGAGCTGCAGGCTCCCTGTTGATGCCCAGTCCTCACCCAGGTCCCAATGGAAGGCCCCTAGAAGGGGGCTCAGGCTCAGGGCCAGTGAGGACCACCTACCCAAATGGCAGGTCTGTGGTCTTTGCCCTTAAAAATCGTGTCCCTTTGATCATCAGTGCCCCCAAGTAGTAAAGACCATTGTGTTAGATATTGCATGTCTTGAGGTTTAAAGCTTTCAATAAGGAACGAAATGACAAGGACTAAAATAAAAAAGGAGCACGTTGCCTTAAAAATGTTCTTTAAACTCTTTTATTGTGAAATCATCTTAGAATTATAGGAAAGTTGCAAAAATAGCTCAGAGAGTTCCTGTGTATCCGTCCCTCAACTTCACCTAATTTAACATCTAACATGACTTCAGGGGCTTCCCTGGTGGCTCAGTGGAAAAGAATCTGCTTGCAATGCAGGAGCCACAAAACATGCTGGTTCGATCCCTGGATCAGGAAGATCCCCTGGAGGTGGGTATGGCAACCCACTCCAGTATTCTTGCCTGGAGAATTCCATGGACAAAAGAGTCTGGTGGGCTACAGTCCATAGGGTCCTAAAGAGTCGGACACAGCTGAAGCAACTTGGCACACGTGACCGCAGTAAAACAAAACCAAAAACCTGACATTAGTGCAATATTATTAACTACACGGCAGACTTGGGTTCAGATTCACTAGTGTTTCCACTAATACTTCCGTTCTAGAATCCAACCCAGGATCCCATATTCCATTTAGTTGTCACAACTCCTTAGTCCCCTTCAATCTGTGTCATGCTCTTGGTCTCTCCTTGTCTTTCACAACTGTGACCCTTTTGAAGTGTCCTGGTCAGGTATTTTGCAGAGTGTCCTTCCATTTGGGCTTGGGTGCTGTTTTCTTGTGACTACGCTGAGGTTATACATTTTGGGCAAAACTGCCATGGAAGTGCTGGCTCCTTCCCATTGCTTTGTGGATGAAGGACCTGTTCTCTTCCAGCAATGGAGAGAAGCAAGAGCATGTGCTGAGGGCCCAAGGGAGCCACTGCACCTCTTAGAACCTGGGGGTGGGTCCCAGGGAGCCAGGCATTGAGTCTAAAAGCATTCAGCATGCTTCTGTTACCTGACTTCTCCCTTCTTGGTTACCAAGCTAGCAATGCAGAAGTGAGGTTTCTTCTGTGTAGGCAGACAGCCCTAGAGTTTTTTTTTTAATCCAGTACTGTTGGGATCGGCAGAAACACAAGGTGTGGCCAAGGAAGGCAGAGTATTCTGGACTCTAGGCGGAAAAGAGGTGTGGGGAGAGGAGGACCAAGGGGAAGTGCGGGGAGAGGGACTGCTCTGCAGTCCAGTGCAGCCATGTCTGGGTTCATCAGGGCTCTCTATGTCCTAAGAATGAGACTTGGACATCTAAATGCGTCGGAAGCTTGTTAAACTATGTTGAAGCGGTGGTGGTAAACATTTTTCAATCAGCATTTGTAACAGTGAGAGATTTGCTCCGTTGGGTTAAATGTAGTGGAGGTGCCCAAGGATCCTCTGTAGATTTTCAGTGCTTGCATTTGGTTTTCTCCCTCTCTAGATTGGAAGCTCCCTAGGGGACCGGCTCCTGTCTCTCTGATTCCTACCTCTCCCCACTCCTCACCCTTCACCCCACCCCCAGCCCCACTGAAAACCTATTATCCAGGCCTGGAACACTGTAGGAACTCAAAAAGTGATTATGGATGAAATGAATTTTTAAAAATGAGTTGTAAAGCAGTGAGTGGATGAGGTCCTCATCTAGGAAACACCCTGATGGGCACTCCACTCCTTCCTTATTGGAAGTCTGTGGCCCTGGCCCCAAGATTCATTTCTTCATCTGTTTGGCACTTCTTGGTTACACTCTTAAAATGACCAGGTTTCCTTATAATTTAAATGACACATTTGTAATTATTGTAAAATGACACATTGTAATTTAAATGGAATTGCTTTTCAGATGCATGTTTAGTGAGAACTTTTTAATTACTCAGGAGAGAAGCAAAGCAACAGGAGGCTTTGAAGACTTGTCCTTGGTGTGTAGGCTGGATGAGCTCTGGTATTCGCATGCATTAATGAGGACAGGCAGCACCGTGAGCAGTAGCTCTGCGCTGGGTCTTCTTCAGCGCACTCCGTCTATATCAGCCCATTTCGTCCTCATGGACACACCATGCGGTAAGTGTGCTATAACCCCCTTCTACAGATGAGGACGATAAGGCATGCAGACTAAGTCATCCAGCTACAGAGTGCAGAGCTGGGAGTCCAGCCCTATCCACTGGGTGTTCTAGTACTGTCTAAAAAAGGCCTGTGCTTTCTGGAATAGCCTGTCTCCTGGACAGGTGAATGGAAGAGTTGGGAAAGACTAGGTTTCTGCTCTTTCAGGCACAGGAGTGCCCATGTGTGTGTATGCCCGTGTGTATGTGTGTGTGTGCGCTGCTTCATGCAGGCAAGGAGATCTTGAGTTGTCCCTCCCTCTATGGGAGGTCCCAGTGAGTTCTTACAGAGACTGCACACCACTGGGGGAGCTTTCAGATGACAGCAAGGTATTTGTTCAGGTATTTCTTTAATCCAGCAGCACTATAATAAAAAAGAACAAAAAATATCTATTTTACAAAATTTCAAGCAGGTCACATTTTTCACAAGATAGTTATTATTAATAAGCACAATTATTATGAACTCTCATGAAATTGCTTTAAAATAAAGTTCTAGTTTTGATTCTTATATAGGCTCCCATATTTACCTTTGGACTTCCCTGGTAGCACAGCTGGTAAAGAATCTGCCTGCAATGCAGGAGACCCCGGTTGGCTTCCTGGGTCGGGAAGATCTGCTGGAGAAGGGATAGGCTACCCACTCCAGTATTCTTGGGCTTCCCTGGTGACTGAGCTGGTAAAGAATCTGCTTGCAATGTGGGAGACCTAGGTTCAATCCCTGGGTTGGGAAGGTCTCATGGAGAAGGGAAAGTCTGGCCTGGAGAATTCCATGGACTGTATAGTCCATGGGGGTCTCAGAGAGTCAGACATGACTGAGCGACTTTCACTTTCACATTTATCTTGTACAAATTAGCTCATAGTTTTCAACAAGTTTAGGCTCTGTAGATCGACTGTTTCATTGTTCACAAGGGGATATGTGAAAGGAGAAAAGTATTGTCACATAAATTCGTGCAGCATGGCTTGTGTGGTCACATCAGGAGTCTTCGTCTTATGAGCACCACTAAATGTATTTGCCTCCCAAAGATGAAAAGCCAGACTACTTCCAATACTTGACAGTAAATGCAGAAATGAAGCCATTCAATGGATATTAAATGGAATTACTTGTTATGACAATAATTATTATTGTTATCATTTTTACAAATCACATACATGACTTCAGAGCCAAATTTGAAATAAATCACCTAGACACTGAATTGGTAAGGCTCATAATTAGGAAACCAGATATTTAGTTCTTCAAAGAGGCCCCTGACCTCATGGACACTGGTTTTTAATAGCGTGGCTGAACCAAATTGAACATCATGAACACTGGCTCTAGCTGGTTTTAGTTTATGGGAAGAAAAGTCTAATTCCCAATGAACACTCCAGCGGAGCTAGGACATAGTTCCTCCTGCAAAACATAGAAATACTATTATGTTTTGAACCCTGCATATGAGCGGGAAGGAATATATAAACTACTGGGACATTTTTCAAATGGAACTTTCAGCAGCTGATTCAGCTGGAATGTAATTTATGCTAATAAGTTCCTGGGTTTCAAAGTGACTTTTTCTTATCACACTAAAACCTTTTAATTTGGATATATATTCCTAAGTCCAGAATGGTAGAAAAATTCTCTATCAAAAGCCAGGGATACAACTGGCCCTGTGTAAAAAGGAAGGAAAAAAAAAAAAGAAATTATATTCCAGAATTTTGGAGGAGGGCAAGAAGGAAGTTCGATGTATGGCTTTTAAACAATTTCCTACAACATAGTTCTTGATTTCACACACCATTTACTGCAGGAAAAGTTTATCATAATTTTACTATGACTGCATAATTTGGGGATTTCAGTGTGACACAGAGTTGAGAGTAGAATGTAACTAGTTTCATTTAACTGTGATGGAAGAAGGGAAGTATACTAGATTGGGCCAAGAAGCGTGTGCTCTGGCTCCTATCTAGGTTAATCGCACTAGTTACATTAGATGATCCCTTCACCAATCTTTTTGGCATTAACATTCAATAAATTTGGATAAATTCTCTGAGTCCAGTGGTTTTCAGATTTATCCCTTACTGTGATCCACAATAAGAAGTACATTTTATATTAGGACCTAGTTCACCTACCTTTATAGATTTGTATGTAAATGTTATATCTATATCTCTCCATATTAATATCACTCAGTAAGATATGCTGGACATAAACCACACATACATGTACGTGAAATGAAACAAAGTTTTATAAAACAATAGTTACCCTCCTTACCTCTGGTGCATTATGATATCTTTTATTCTATTTCATTAAGAAAAAGCTTGTCAGTTTCCACTAAACTGACTTTATGACCCAGTTTGACAGTCACCTTAACACACACAATTGGTGACAGTCATAATCACCTTAACTAGGCAGTCCTGCACTCTGAAGAACTGCCTCTAGGTGAATGCAGGTAACTGCACAACTCTGATTACTGAAAGAGAAATTTTAAAATTGTGTAAATACCAGTCTACATATTGAAAGAATATGCTCTAATTTTAGTGAAAAATTATGACACACTAAATAAAAACAATGCCTAACTACTGCTAAGTCACTGCTAAGTCACCTCAGTCGTGTCTGACTCTGTATGACCCCATAGACGACAGCCCACCAGGCTCCCTTGTCCCTGGGATTCTCCAGGCAAAAACACTGGAGTGGGTTGCCATTTCCTTCTCCAATGCATGAAAGTGAAAAGTGAAAGTGAAGTCGCTCAGTCGTGTCCGACTCTTAGCGACCCCATGGACTGCAGCCTACCAGGCTCCTCTGTCCATGGGGTTTTCCAGGCAAGAGTACTGGAGTAGGGTGCCATTGCCTTCTCCAATGCCTAACTACAAGTACTCTCTATTAAGCTCTGCATAACTGAACTTTGGTTTTTCATTTTTCTATAAGCGAAATTATTTTTGAAACTTCTTTTCACCTGTTAGATTGGCTTTTAACTCTTCAAGCAGAGGAATCTAGTGTTTTGATAAATGAGTCATCTTTTTTTTAAATTAATTTTTATTGGAGTATAGTTGCTTTACAATATGGTGTTAATCATCTTCTGTTTATAAACAACACTTTTAAAAGTTCCTGTGGCTTATGCCAGAGTATTTTAAAAGAGCCTTTGATTTTTTTTTAATATTAACTTTTAAAAGCACTGTTAATAATAAAACAATTATAGGGAATTCCCTGGTGGTCCCATGGTTAAGACTCTGTGCTTCTACTGCAGGGGGGCCTGAGTTCGATTCCTAGTCAGAGAGCTAAAATTCTACAAACTATGTAGTGCAGCCAAAAAAAAATTATACAATGCTTTCCTTCTACTTTCAAAACCCATTTGGGGGAAAATACCATAACAAGATTTTAGTCCTTGCATATTTTACCCTGTCCTCTAATCCTCTGTTGCAGTTTTGTTAGAATGCCAGGGATTTCTTGTGTCTCAGACAGTACACAAGGATGTGGGGTAATAAGTGATTCATTTAGGTTCCTTCACACTACAGTCTAAGGGAGGGAAAATTGAGTCTAACTTCCCAAGCATTGTTCCCTCTGTGGCTTTAGTCACACTTTAGTTATTCAGTTGCTAAGTTGTGTCCGACCCTTTGAAACCCCATGGACTGTAGCCCTTCAGGCTCCTTTGTCCATGGGATTTCCCAGGCAAGAATACTGGAGTAGCTTGCCATTTCCTTCTCCAGGGGATCTTCCTGACCCAGGGTTTGAAACTGTGTCTCCTGCATTAGCAGGTAGATTCCTTACCATGGAGCCACAAGGAAAGCCCCTTTAGTCACACATACTTATGCATATAAGTGACAACCACAGGTATTAAGGGTATTTCCAATGGTTCAACCATTAGGGAATATTTTATTTATATGAGAAAAGCTCCAGAAAGATTTTCTTTAAAAGGTTACATTATTTTAAAAAACTCCTTAACATGTATTTATTTGGGGTCATAGTTGAGACACTCAAGATCTTTCGTTGTGTCGTGTCAGCTTTTCTAGGTGTGGCACCTGGGCTAAGTTGTTCTGCAGCACGTGGGAATCTTAGTTCCTCCACCAGGGATTGAACTTGCGTCCCCTGCATTGGAAAGTAGATTCTTAACCACTAGACTACCAGGGAAGTCCCCAAATAACTCCATTTCAGATAACATTTCTAAAATAGAAGATGGTTATGGTTTGCATATTTTAAAAAAGGACAATCTCCATTTACTAGTTTATCATATGTAATATATAAAGAACTTGCCAGTATAAAAATTATACTTCATCTATTCTTACCATCTCATACTACTTATAACAAATTCTAAACAACATTCTGAATGGGTTAAAACTTAGATATGGCTTATTTCTATTTATCTTTTATTAGACCTTTGTTTAACATAAACCTCATCTAATGGCACCAAAAAGACCTGTGACTACTTGGGTGCTCTGTGAAATTAGAGCATGTGGATGACAACATGGTCCATTTATTTGCCTTTGTGTTCGATTTATATCTTGAAACTTTATCAACTTTTAAAAAATCATCACATTATCTGTGCTATTGAAAATTAACCCTCACCAATAGCACTTGGGATCAGTGGAAAAGATCCAGATAATTCCATTTACAGGGCAACAATTTCAGGCTCTATGTTTACAGTTTTGGAACCTTTACCTGTCTCTCCCCACCATCTTTTTTTTTTTTTTTTGCAATATGATACAAGCTAATCTTTCCAGTATATGCAAATATATATTACATTGTTGAAGAGCAAGCAGAATTTTTTCTTAAGAAAAATCCCTTTCTCAAGATATATTCCTATTAGTTTACTTTCCAATATCCAGGTAAGCACATCGTGCTATTCCTGAGGCTTTTTTTATATCGTCCACGCTGATCCAAATCAAACAGACCTTTAGAGCGTGCTGACAATGACGTCTTCATTGAATATGATCGCTGCTGAGCTTCAGCTCCCTGTTTGCTCTGTAAGGCTGTGCCAAGATCTTGGCCTTTAGATGTTCCCAGAATCCCTGGAAACATCAGTTATTTGTTTGTAAGTATAAGTCTTAGGATGGGCTTGCATCCACAACAAGATATGAGGATGAACAAAGCAGTGTGAATCTCCTACTGGGTTAGACTTTCTTTACCGTTTTACCATAGGGCTCAGAGCCCGTTAGAAGAACAGAATTTTAAGTATTACTCCTCACTGGTGCTTTCACAAAATATACCAGAATTAAAACAGAATAAAAGGATTTGCTTTAATAGGATCCATTTTTTTCAATCTTTGGTATTAACATTTTTCTTAAATGTTAAAAGTATTAATATTTCTAAATTCTGAAAGATATTGATGGGAACTCTGAAAAATGACTCACATTGTTTAACTTTCAAAATACGAATTTAAAAAACTACTCTTCATATCCTAGTCTGATGTCTTAAAGAAATCAGCAGGGTATCATACAATAATCCTAACACTCAAAAAGAGCTTTATTTAAGTATCATAAAGGGTATAAACATCCTGGTGCTATCATTAGTAAGTACTAAGAATGCAGGCAGAAATAACATTTCGCTTCTATTAGAAGACTTCAAAATAGGACACAGGTCATTGATTCCCTTCTATTTTGGCTACATTTTGAATCATAGAACAAAGGCATTAAAAAAACCAAATGGATCCTTTGGAAAAACAAAGAGGAAAGTCAACAGCAAGAAGCAAGTATATCTCCCATCAGCGGCAACAGGGCTGGGGAGGTTTGTTAGCGAACATGGAAGCCACTACCCCCTTCTCCACTGGCCCTCTGGTGTGTGCCAGCCTTAGTGCTGGGCAGGAGGGCACTGCAGCCTGTGGAGAGGCAGACAGTGCTTCTGGCTCCAACTTGCTCCTTAGGCCAAAGTCCAGGCAGGAGTTGGCCTTGTGGGGTTCCTGTCATCCTGCCAACCCATGGCACTCCAGGGACACTGCTAGGGGAATGCTGGCCAAATCCTGCATGAGAAGTCACCTCCTTCACATTCTCTTCCATGTCAGGGGTTAGACTGAAGGAAACCCCTTCTGTCAGGTTTTATGGTGTTTGTGCACTAGCCCAGGAGAAGGAAGGGAAAGAAAAGAAAGCAAATGGTTTAACCTCACAAAATGGAAAGAATTCTTCAAAGTAGTTGATCTTGGAATGAAGCCCAACATCCCCAAATCTCAGCTCAGTTTGCTCTTTTTCCATTCACTGCTGGTTTTTAGAAATTTAAATAATTATGACCCCATCTACAGTGGGCCATCGTATCACTGCTTTCTCAAAGAGAGTGGTCCAAAGTCACTGTTGCACAAATACAGAATAATCTATGCAGCATCTGACAACAGTCAATATGCAAAGCATATTCAGATGTATATGAGGCATCATAGCATGGACATTTAAAATGCAGATATTTAAAGAGGCCCTCATTTGCCATACTTATGGCCATAAGTAGGAAATATTACTCCAAAACAAGATGTGTAGGTAGATGCTGAAATGAATATTTACATATTATTCCCTATACAGAATATAGATTTCAAAAACCAACATGATCATCTCACACACACACAGTGTCTCTTCTGAAAAAATAAAGACAGCGCATTTCCAGGGAATGAGTAAATGAATTTTATTGCACTGTTTAAAAAGAAAAGTAGAAATCATAATCTTACATAATTCTTTCAAATGGATCAACTGAGACAATTTCTCAGTGCTTCCTTAAATTTTTACACCACACTGAACTCCAACAGGTTTTTTGTTTTAAGGTAAACCAGGTTTTTGGTTCTTCCCTGTGGAGAAGTTACTTTCAAGTCAGTGAAAGTTCTTGGCCCATGATTAAAAGTCTTTGCCAATTAGTACTCAACAACTTCAATTCATTTTTTTCTGGTTCAAGATGAGTAGGAGCCTAATAAGGCTGTGATAAAAGGGCAAAAGGCACCGAGAGCCAAAAGCGGATTAATGAGCTCCTCCATTTATTTGTCTTCCTAACAGCTGAACTGTTACAACTATTGACACTCTTCAAAAGGTTCCGCTCTGAACCCTGTCCAGGCGCTGCAGGCTCCGATGGACATCTTCAAATCCAGAGAATGGAGGGGCAAGGGCTTCCCCTGTGTGGTGCCAAAACCAACAAAGCCCCATGGATCAGGTAATGAAACTTCAGCTTTTCCCCCTTTGAGATTTATTTACTGGCAGCTGACAAGGGGCAAATTCAGCTCGAATTGTGCAGTCAAGGCCCTGTCAAGCTTTTAGAGGCACCCTTGTCTTGAAGCACCTTCATGACTGGCATTTCACTCAAAAGCCCTCGGCACTGGTCCTTAACAGCTTATGACATCACAAAGGACACTCCAGACAGATGCCTACATGGCATCCTGCAGCATTTTAAAAGAGAATTAGTGGTTTTAATTATGGTCGTAGTATGAAAGGGAACCATGCAAGCTCCACAGGAGACCTTTGATCAGACCCTTTCGCTAGTACAATGCCACGGAACTGTGACTATTCCTGGTAAGGGGCCTTTTCTTGCTGAATGACTCACCAGTGATCTTTGAATGCAGACAAGCTTCTAGCCCTCCCTCTTCATTAGTGAGCATTTCTATACAGGGGCCTATATAGTGCTTGGAGTTTAGGAGCTATACAATTGGGGGAAAAGAATCCCTACAGATTCAGGCCTCTACTTAGGAAGTGCTGAAGGACTCTGAGTGACTTTATTCATTAAAACAGGTTGCTATTAATTAACTGTCATAATAAAATAAAGAACTATTATTTGCATTTCTTACTATGTTCTCTTTAGTAATATGTATAAAAGATGCTTGTAACAGAAATGAATTTATTGAACCACTTCCCCACACCCCTGAACCCCCACTGCCCCCCCCTTTTGGCAGCAGGAAGCCTCCTAATTATTGGGTCCAGATTTATGAGCCCAAATAGAAGTAAAACATGAATATAAAATTAATTAAGGAAAGACAAAATCCTTTTTACTTGCCAGTTTAAGCAACTGAAAAAAAAAAGCAAACAACAATTAGCTTTACTTTTTTAGTGATTTCAGAGAATGATCGAACACAATAAAACCTTAACTTTTTTCCAAAATATCATCTGGTTGGTATTTAGTTTGAAGTGTGAGATTATGTAACAACTACAGCTACTCAAAAAAAAAAAAAGAAAGAAAACCAATGCCCCCCATCCCCCACACCCCAAACAGTACTCTAGCTTGAAGTGTAACAAGATTTATTAAAAAAAATAATAATAATTTCATTTCTGGGAGCCAGAGAACGTCTTTGGTCTGGTATTAATATTTTAAGAATTTAATTTTAATCCCAATAAACAGGGCCCTTAAGATTCATGGTCGATATTTTAAGTATATGAAAATAGTTCATTCTTTGCTAGAATTTAATCAAGCAAGTCATTTGATGAAAGGTTGTGGAAGTAGGAAGATTTTTCAAAATATTCTCACTGAAATGCTAATTCAGTAATACAGGCTAAATAGAATTTGTGGAAATAGCACATCTCAGTTTCTAACTCTGCCGTAAAACAGTACCGTTACTGTTTTACTTATAACACCATGTTACTTATATCTGGGAGATGACCTTGTCTTCCGTTTTTTAATGCCATTTCTTTTTTGGAGGAAAAACTTTTGGACTTGGGAATTTTGGAAGCTGAAAGCTGAGCCGGTTTTTCACAGTTTGCTGTTTCAGCCATTTTTCATATTTCTCAGACTTCGTAGTTCCTTTCTTAGGTGCTTTACAGCAACTGAAATATCGGCCAGCTGGGGATCATTCTGGGCCTTGCGAGTGTAGAGACGGAAGTGTCTGATGGTTTCAGATAACAAGACTTCAGGGTCTGCACTTCTTTCCTGAAGGCGCAGCATCCGTTCACAGGAGATGGCGTAGTTCTTGTGCCAATTCACCGGGTGTTCCTTTCGTAAATAGACAATCTCCTTATAAAGCTGGAAGACAGCAAAAACATTGACATTCCATTGTTATCCCTTGACTTTTTAAAAAAGACTAGAAAACACAAAGGAATTAATAACACAAGGGAAAAATAAATGCAAGCAGCCTGTAGTAAAAATCTAGTTGTTGCTAGGCCATGCAGAAAATGCAAGGATGATACTGTAATTATTACAGTAGCAGGAGGCAAATGCATTTCATATAAAGCTGTTTCTGGGGTTTTTTGGATGTTGCGGAGGGAACTTTAGACACACTGGGTCAGGACAGAATGCTCTTCCTCCAGAAAGATGTTCTGGGAAAGGGATTTGGTTCTAATTCATGGAAAGCTATTTACTCAACAGGCAGAAAGGTTGAAACTCTAAATTTAGCTATTAAAGAAAAAAAAAGTAACTTTCTTTAGAAAACTGCATGGAAAAAGAACTTGAAGAAATTTCAATTTTGTCCCTCATTTTTACATAAAATTCTCTCTACATCATAAACAACAGTATTAACAATAGTAGCAATAGAAAACCTCTAACAAATCCAGCATCCAACAGGCTGGGCATAATATAATTTAAGAGACACCCTTAAAGTGAGATGTTGAAAATCTCCACAGTGTCCTAAAATAACAATTTTCATAGTTAAAACTCTGCCCCCAGGAATTCAGAATTTTGTTTTTCAATATCAGAGATAGTGTTGATTGGATAGAATTAGAATCTTTAATATTGAGTTTTCTAGAGGAAAAAGATAAAAATGTAACAAATAAACCAAAAAAGTAGATGCAAATCTACAAAACAATATTATGCTTGCTTATTGGGGAATTTCACAACCTTCTTGGGGATTATCAAATTGAAGTCAAATCCACAGGCACTTGAGTTAACCAGTAGCCTCCATGAGAGCACAGGACAAGTAATGATGCTTTCTCCAGGGACAAGGGCTTTTTTGAATTAGAACTATACTCATTACATCATTCAGTTGAAAGGGACCCAATTATATTATCTATTTCTCCAACTCCTTCTCTAGAGTAGACAAATGCATATCCAGTCTTTTTCAAAACAACATCCCCATGAAAAATTCCCCAATCTGTATTTTTTATGTCATTTTGATATTTAATAACTCTTAGTCCTGAAGCTGCCTATTAAAGCTATTTTTCCCTTGCCTTCACTCCATAAAATAGGAAAGAGTCACCTCGTACTTTTCACAGATTTCAAAGCTATTAAGTCAGCATTTTATTTTCTTGGTAAAATGTCCAAAGCTTCTCTACTTTTTCTCATAGTCTTTTTTATTTTCCCTATCTGCTGCTCCTCTTCCTGAGCCTCCCTCCAACGAGGGACATGTGTAAAATGCACGGCAGGCTGCCCTGCACAAAGTCGGCGCTCAAGAACTGCTCAGGTTCTTTTCTTAGCCGTTTTCAAAATCCTGATTAGATTTTGGAGTGCAAGATGGATGCCAGCAACTCAGTAAGCACTTTCCAATGGCTCAAGAGAATAAAAGGCTCACTCACGACCTCCCTGCTACAGTCTTCGGACATCAGAACAGCCATACTACCCTTTTCTAAAACACTCTGATCCTGGTGTCTCATCAGCTCATTCTGGATGGCCCATTAGTCACATGTGCTGTATCTTAAGAAGCTAACAGTCATTTTTCATCATGTGGGAATTGTATTTCCTCCTCTAAGCGTGAATCTTTGTGACACTAAGTTTAGTGGAACATATTCTAGTTTGGGGGGACATCTTCAGTGTATCAACTGTATTCCTAAAGATAACAGATCATTCTTGCTTTCCCAGTACACCTGAACTCAATGTTCTGGATAACTATTGAGCAGGACAATGTAAATAATAACAAAAATATCTTCTATACCTAACAAGAATGTTCTTGAAAAACCTGTACGAGGAGGTGATTTGTGTTGACTCATCAAGTATTTGAGCTCCTTTGTCTTGCAAATGATGTCACATACCTGGAGACACACGTGAAGGAGATACCTATAGACTATGTTACAGACTTGTGTTCACTGAACAGAGTAATGCCTGCAGGCCCAAAGGGACAATAAATCCATGAACTGGCTTTAGTGGTGGCCTAACGACTGACCACAGAACAGATCACTGATGAGAACATAAAATATTACTGTGTCTCGGATTCCTCCCAACTAAATACGACTTGTTTTTCACAGAATCACAGGGTATTAGAGATGAAATGGATCTGACATGGCCAGGATGTGAGAGAGAATCTATAAAATTTACAATCCACTTTTTTTTTGAAAGAAAAAATAGAAAGGTTAATTGGCCCACAGTTAACAATGAATGGTGGAGCAGGCCTTGAACCGGGACTCCCTGACTGCCAGTCAGAACTCCAGAACACTGCTTCCTGTATCTAGTCCCTGGCTGTCCTTGATGGGCACCTCGGAGGTGTCCACCTCTATCCCTGTGGTTTCCTGCACCACATGTGTCTGGCTGGCTTCCTCTGATCTTTCAAGATGACACTGCAGTGACATCTCCTGAGGCAGCTTTCCCTCCCTTCCGCGCCACCTCTCCCCAGGAGGCTGTGCTCATATGCCTCTCTCTGTCCCGCGGCACCTCTGCACAGCTTTTGTATTTCTCACTACTAACAGGACTTTATCTTCTATCTCCCTCTCTGGCGTGTGCCCATTTGACAGCAGGGCCAATGCCTGATCATCTCTATCACAGTATTTGGTGCAGACTGGGTGCTCCATAAATGCTCTGTGAGTAAATGAATACATGAGTAAACCATGGACCAATAAGCACACAATTGAGGAGTAAAAGCTGTCACACTAATTGGACACCATGCTATTTTGACTCAGTCCCAAACAAATGCCTTGGCTGAGTAGATCCACAGCAGCCCAGAGACGGCATAAATAATCACTTGCTTAGACATACAGCTCCTGGGCTCTGTTCTCACCGGCTTTTGCCAGGATGTCTGTTTCCTATACTGCAGGCTCCAAGACTATCTCAGAAGGTGGGGAAGAGTCCAGTGCTATAAATCACAGAAAAGCAGGGCCTTGTTAACACAGTGCTACAGCAAAGCAAGCCTCTGGTCTGTACCCTCGTTCCCATCACAGAGGACCAGCTAAGCAAGAGCCTTAGCGAGGCTGGCTGTTTGGCTTCCTGGGGTTATTCGTCACGACCCTTTCTCTCTCTCATGAAATCTCAACCAGCCATGGTCCAATCATTTCAAGTGTTGCCAGGGTCATGACTTTGTATAGAGGGCGACCCATCAGAACTGCTTTTAAAGAAAATAAAGCCATCATCTTAGTTTCCTATTACTGTTGTAACAATTCACCACAAATCTAGTGGTTACAACACAGCAGTTAAAACAATATAAATGTATCATATACTTCTAGAGGCTCTAGAATCTGTTTTTTTTTTTTCTTTGCCTTTTCTAGCTTTCAGAGGCTGCCTGCACTTCCTAACTTGTGGCCCCTTCCTCCGTCTTTCAGGCCAGCTACCTGGCAATCTTCAAATCTCTTTCTGACCTCTGCTTGCAATGCCACGTCTTCTTCTCTGACTCTGACCTTCCTGCCTCCTTCTTCTAGGGACCCCTGTGATTATATTAGGCCCACCTGGATAATCTAGGCTAATTTCCCCACCTCAGGATCCTTAATCACACCTGCAACGTGCCCTTTGTCATGTAAGGCCACATATTCACAAGTTCTGGAGATGAGGACATGGACTTCTTACATTATTTTGTCAACCACGGTCATTTACTTTAAATATTATTTGAGAGACACATGACTATTTTTCCATTTGTATTGATTTATAATGCCAAATAAAGCTGGAAACAAAAAAGTAAAAACTCTGTGATACACTCTCTTTACATCCCAAACAGTCACCACTACCCTCCCACCAGATGTATTTATACATGTAAAAGTGCAACATACGTTATAGGCGTGAGTGTAGAGTTGAGCTTTCACATTTGAAGGCAAACTTGCACTTTCTGCCAGGTTAAAGATGAAGAATGGTGTTTTCATCCTGGGAGTGGGAGGGTGTTCGCATCAATTTCACATTCAAAACTAAATCGGCCAGACTTTTCCATTGATGAGGATCATAGAGAACCCTTTATGGTATTCTTTTCACTTCTTTCATATTCACAGAAGTTTACTCCGAACCAACAGTAGCCCTCTCCCTGCCCCAAGACGCTGCATTCTGTTCATCATCACTATTGTGCATCACCTTCCCTCCAGATGTACATCTTCACTGTGCAAGAGCAGCTGGGAGGGGAGACTTGCTGAGTCTGTCAGCACATCCCTGAAGATACCCATCACGACGGCTCATGCCGTGTGTGACCAGTTCTTCAAAGGTGGCTGGACTCTTTGACCACATGAACTCATCCGAATTGTATTCAGCACTCCAATTAAATCAATACCTGCCCGAATAATGACCTGCTTTCTTCATGTGATTTCTCCCCCAGCTTTCCCACACTGTCACACTGAAGAATCGTGCAAACATTTGGTATATCTTTGATTAGTCCCTCAAAGCAAGTATTTGTTCTTATAACTGGGTTGATAACTTGAAATATGCAATTTTCTGACATTTCCAAAACATTACTACAAACACTTTTTTGTAATTGTTATTTTGTCAAGAACCATATTTCTTGACAATTAAAAAAAAACCCTCTTTAAACATATTACACCCTAACTCAATTCCTGGTGCACTCAGCCCCTGGCCCAGAGTGGGCATCAACCCATTTTTCCTGGAGGAAGTACTTCATACTTGGTACCCCTGTCTGCATCACTTAGGCCTTTTACATTTTAGGCCAAAGTCTGTTAGTTAGTGTTAGATATTTTGAATATTTTAAAATAATGGCAGGAACACAGAGAGACAAGAGCATCAGCGTGAAGTGCTCATTTCACATGGGAACAGGGAAGTCCAGCAGCTAGCACATGAACAGTCAAATCTCTTGGAACATGTCTGTCTGCTCCACTGACAATGGAACTGTGTCGTATCCCAATGGGTAGCCTCCAAGCCTAGCACGGTGCCTGGTCTCGAGGAAGTTTTCAATAAGTGCTTAAATAACTAACTAGCACATTACACATGGGACAGGGTGGTAATTATCAATCTCTCAATCAATTACACTGCCTTTGGTTTAGTGGAGGCGGGAGAGCACATGAGTGATGAATGTTCCAGTCAGAGAGATGTGAATTTTGGACTCTATTGGTAGAGCTATGAGGCCTACAAGTAACCTCACTGCCTTCAGTTTGTTCTTTTTGTAAAATGGGGTAAGATTGACTTCTCCACAGGTGGTTGTATGGATGAAATGAGATTATGCCTTAGTAACAATTAGTACAATGCCCCAAACAAAATAATCGCTCATAAATATTACTTTTATTATCACCATGCCCCACTGCTCCCCAAATGAAAAGTGCCACAAGCTACTTCTACTACATTAAAAGTAGACTGCAAACCGAAAGTATAAGTTAGTCACCTTGCTTGCCACATCTCTTCATTGGCCACAGATTCCCAGGAAGAAGGATCAAACCTGTAGTTAGAAGAAAATGGTAACATTTTCCTGCCAGTTACCTTTATTGTTACAGACATGTCATTTTTGTTTTATAATCTTACAAGGCAAATAAAATAGGTTGCATCTTGAAGAACAGATAGAGACCAAAATAACAAACTTATTCCCCTAGAAATATTTGATGGTTAGGAATCTGAGGTTCTGGTAAATGTATTTGTAATCTGCATGATGAGCCCCACTGCCTCACAGGAGCACACTAAAGCTCAGTGGGAAGAGGCTGGAGGCTTCCCGAGAGCTGTCAGGCAGGCATTGGGGTGGGGGTGAGGCCTGGGTCCCTCTGTGGGCACAGCTGAAAGCCATAGAGCTGTGAGGAGAGGGGACTCCTGGCTTTGATAAATCGTTGTTGGAGCTAGGATGCTGCTCAAAGAGCACTGGCTAAACCATTTACTGATTTTTTCCCACTTAATTAAAATTTCTCTTAGCATGTATCTACTTTGACAAAATGGAGGCAGTGAGTGATGCTGTGTACCTGTACTGTCATCGGCTGTTTGGAGAACAGGCGATTTTCCAGCTCTTCCTCACAATGGTCACAGAGTACTTTGATATACAACTACTTATCCAGCTCTGGCTGGAGCACAGCAGTGGGGTCTGTTTGCTCATATCGACTCAGAAATCTTCGGTAGCATTTGTTCATATGGTTTTGAGTGTTGCTCTTGAATTACAGACTTATAGCTCAGTTGGTAAAGAATGTGCCTGCAATGAAGGAGACCCCAGTTTGATTCCTGAGTCAGGAAGATCCTCTGGAGAAGGGATAGGCTACCCACTCCAGTAGTCTTGGGCTTCCCTTGTGGCTCAGCTGGTAAAGAATCTGCCTGCAATGCGGGAGACCTGGGTTCGATCCTTGGGTTGGGAAGATTCTCTGGAGAAGGGAACAGCTACCCACTTGAATTATAAGCAGTAATTATCTAATCTTTGCATAATTCATAATTTAATTTAAAAAATAGGCAATAGAGAGCCTATCTTTAGATGGTGATTCATTTTCCATATGGGAGAGAGTCAACTATAGGTAGAGATGCTTCCAGGAAGACTAATCAAAACAACAGAACGAGGCTGACAGCAAACAGTTGTGGAGAAAAGTTACTTAAATCCCAGTCTTCCTACAGAGAAGTGATCTGCCGTTCTTTTTTTTTTTTTTCTTGTTTTGGCCACACCACGTGGCATGTGGGATCTTAGTTCTCTGACCAGGGATGGAACCTGAGCCCTTTGCTGTGGAAGTGGGGAGTCTTAACCACTGGACTACCAGGGAAGTCCCTGATCTGCCATCCTTGAAGAAAAAAAAAAAAAAAACTGACACGTTTATGTGGGTGGAGACTATTAGGGACAACAGAGTGAGTTTTAAAGCTCTGCTTCAGTTCATGAATCTCTCCCACTTTTAGGGTCTGAGGTACAGGATGGTGGACCATGTAGCGTTACAGAGCTGCATGTGGATGGTGGCACAGATCTAACTCCGTGGTGCCCGCTTAACCATCACTGCCTTTCCTCCACCTCGCCATTGCTCTTCAAGCCCAAGGACAAGAAATAGAAGTTCTCCTTCTCTATCACAATACTCTGTGGGCAGCAGATAGCAATATTAACTACTAATAAAAAACAAAACAAAAAAAAAATCAAAAAAATTAAAAGGCATTTCAAAATTTAGTGAGTTTTTTAGGCACACAAAACAGCTACACACTGATGGCAAACAACCGCCCTCCATACCTTCCATAGCCTTCAGTCCAGTTATAGATGTTTCTCGTAAGTTTAATCCACTCCTCAGGGTTGAATACAATCTCTGAAGAAACTAATTTCTCACAAGAACCCCATGGCCAAAGTGAATAGTTCTTTTTCCAGGTTGGGTCGCCTTCGTGAATTCCTATGCAAACAAATGTTTCTTTTCTATTGAAGACAGAAAAATATGTATTATCAGCTTAAAGTTCTAAATGCCAAATACATATAACTCAGGAAGGGTCATTTTTTACTCTAAACCTCAGTTACCAATAAACCATTTGTGAACACTTTGGTGTCTTTAAATCTCTGCCAGTAGATTGCTTTAAATTTATATTAGCGGGGAAAAAAGCTGTCTGGAGATTGAAGGGAAGCACACAGACATAAATAATAAAACCTACCTGTTTTTGACACAGAAATCAGAAGAAGTCAGGTGGGGACAAACACAAGGAAAGAGTCTGTGGTTCTGTCTCATGTGTAAATAGACATATTATTTGCTACCTTCTAAACCTTATAGGTGGAAACATGTCTTCATATTAGTAGTACTACTAATACTAGTAGTCTTTCTGTCCTCCAATTTCCATTGCATTTTACTTTTAATCTCTTTTAGCATTATTTTATTGAACCTACTATTTTCATTTACAAATCCTTCTGAGTAGCCCAGAAGTAGCCTGAGGATAGGCTCTTTATCTCTAAATTAATTCTGAAATCTAAACATGGAACAACTATCTGAAGACTCTGAACAGTAAATGGTAGAAAGAAGATTGAGGGAAGAAAGCAGAATTCTGAATTCCACCAAATCCGTGGTGAGTTTACCCCTGTTCATCTTCCAGGATTACCTGGCCTGAACTCAAGGAAGCCTGAAACCCAAAATACATACCAAGTGAGAACAAAAAGATCTCAAGAGAAGCCTTCCCCTTGCTTTTTTCCCGACTCCAAGGAGCAGGAAAAGGAACTTGTAAGGATTGGAAGAGCAAAGGAAATCCCCGGAACTCTTCCCCTTCCCTCCTTCCCTGGGCACCAGACAGCACTGCGCCAGCAGCAGAAGCAGCAGCACAGTGGCAGCTGGGCAGGTTCCCGCAACTCTGTGGAAGTGGACCTGCTCGCTAACCAGAGGAGCCGTGGTTCCAAAGATTGGGAGCAAACTCCCATTACTCCTCCACTGGATGGGCTTCATACAATTTTAGAAAGACAGAATGTGTGTCAATGAACTTGAAGCTAGATCAAGAGAAATTGTATAATTTAAACAAAGAGGAAAAAATACTGAAAGTATAGAGTCTTAGGTACCTGTGGAACAATATCAAAAGGTCTAACACTGGAGTCATCAGAATCCCAGAAGAAGAGAAAAAAGGTAGAGCAGGAAAAGTACTTAAAGAAATAACGTCAGAAAACTTCCAACTTTTGTGAAAGACATAATCGTTCAGATTCACGAAACTTAGTAAATCCCAGGCAGGTTAAACTCAAAGAAATTCATGCCCAGATACATGATAATCAAATTGCTTAAAATTAAAGACAAAAAATCTTGAAAGTAGTCAAAGAAAAACAACACATTTCACACAAGGGAAACAATGATTTGAATAACTGCAGATTTCTCAACAGAAGCCATGCATGGCAAAAGGATATAAAATAACACTGTTAAAGTGATGAGAGAAAAAAAAGAACTATCCAACCCAGAATTCCATATCCAGAAATATCCTTCAAAAATGAAGGTGAAATAAAGACTTTTTTGGGTAAAGAAAGACTAAGAGAATTCACTGCTAACAGTTTTGTTCTGAAAGAAATGCTAAAGGACTAACTTCAGAAGGGAGAAAAATGATACAAGATGGAAAGCTCGAACACCAGGATTGAAGGAAGAGCAACAGATCTGGTAAATATCTTAACAGATATCTAAGACTACTTTTTCTCTTAAATTAAAAAACATATGTTGAAAACAAAAATTATCACATGTCTAATATAACATGTTTGACAACACAATCAAAAGTGGAGTAAAGGAACTTACACGCCACTAAGATTTCTACAGTTCACTTGAAGTAGTAAATTGGTTTAGTCACTAAGAGATGTCCGACTCTTGTGACCCACGGACATTGCCCGCCAGGCTTCTCCATCCGTGGGATTTTCCAGGCAAGAGTACTGGAGCGGTTTGTCATTTCCTTCTCCAAAAGTAGTAAATAGATTGTGATAGTTAAATATGTCTGTATACTGTAATTCTAAGAGCAACCACTGAAAAAAATTTACCAAGAGACACAGTAACATGGAATGCTAAAAAAAAATCAAATTATCCAAAAGAAAGCAGGAAGGGAAACAGTGGAATGAAAAACAGAAGAACAAACAGAAAACAAGTAATAAAAGGATAGATGTACATCTAAAACATGTCAATATTTACATTAATGCAAATGGTCTGGATATAAATGAAATGATAGACAAATTGTCAGAATGGATAATAAAACAAGAGTCAAATATGTGCTATCTACAAGAAACCCACTTTAAACATGACATAGGTGGCTAAAAGCATAAGAAAAAAAAAAGATGTGCCATGAAAACCCTAATCAAATTAAAACCAGTCAAAAACCCCAGAAGTATTTTTTTTTTGTAAATACAGAAAAAGGTGCAAATGCAATTAAATGAAGAAAGAATATAAATGTTTTCAACAAATGATATTAGGACAAATAACATTCATAGGCAAAAATATCTTTGTTCTAAGCAAGCCCCTTGTAAAAATTAACTCAAAAGTGATTTTTGATCTGAAATATAAAACATAAAACTGTAAAAGTCTTAGAAGAAAACATGAGATAATCTTTGTGACCTGGCAGTAGGTAAGAGTTGTTTGACAGGAGATCAAAAAGTATGATCCATAAAAGAGAAATATGATAATTGGATTTCATCAAAATAAAAAAAAATTACCTGCAAAAGACACTTTGAAGAGAACAAAAAGACTAGGAGAAAATATCACATGTTTAATAAAAGATTTGAATCTAGAATAGACACAGAACTCTCAAAACTCAATAGTAAGAAAACAAACAATCAATAAATCCAATAATCCCACTCCTAGGTATGAAAACATATTCATACACAAACCTGTACATGTTTATAGCAGCTCTATTCACAAATAACTGGAAACAGCCCAAATGTCCTTGAATAGATGAATGGATAAACTGCAGTACGTCCATACAAAGGAATACTACTAAGTAACAAAAAGGAATAAACTATTGATACACAACAGTAACTTGGAAGGATCTCAGAGGCATTTTGCTAAAGTAAGGGATGCTAGTATCAAAAAGTCACATACTTTATGAGTCCATTTATATGACATTCTGGAAAAGGTAAAACTATAGTAACAGAAGAGGCCTGGCATGCTGCGATTCATGGGGTCGCAAAGAGTTGGACACGACTGAGAGACTGATCTGATCTGATCTGATAGTAACAGAGGATAGATTCGTGGTCGTGAGGGTTAGGGGTCTGGGGACAGTACAACAACAAAGGAGCAGAAAAAGGGAGTTTCTGGGGTCATGGATTTGTTCTGTATCCTAACTGTTCTATCTACTTGGCAAATTCTTTCTTAGTCTTTGAGTCTCCAAAGTTCATTCATACCAGTATTATCATGCTTACCGGCTGATACTATAACTTATCTGTTTCACATTTAAGGCATCACTTGACATCTGTCTCAAAGATGGTAACAGCAGGGATCACACCCATCCATCTGCAGCTAGTACAGGTGTTGGGACATTTTGAATACCCAATATTTATTAAATAAATGCTGAATGAATGCCCCTCGGCAAAATTAATTGCTTCCTCATCCATGGTCCCAGAACATTTGGCTTACACTGTCAGTTAAGTCATCCATTTAGTAAACACACATTGAACATTTACTGTGTCTTACACTTTACAAGGCTTTGTTAGTATAGAGCTTTATGGCTAACTGTATTCATATCTATGTATATATACAACTAGATTGTAGTCTACTTAAATCTGGAACTGAGTCTCACTTTATTGCCTAATACAAACTGATCGATAGTAGGTTCAATTAATGTTTAAGAGGTTCAATTAAATAAACTGCACCAAAAATGCCTATTTGGAGATGTTGTTAATATTTTATTCCAAAATAGAACAATTAATTATTACTCCACAGCACATTTATACCTATTACCTTCATATGACTTCATGAGCCACAGTAAACTTCAGGCTCTGAACACCAAAGTACCACTTCATTATGTTCTTAGTGAGGGACAGTTTAACTTTGGAATTTACAAAAATTTCTGAAATCCCCTTTAAAAGAGAATAGAAATTATGAAATAATTTTGCTTCTTCAGGCTCTGGACAATCCCAAGCATTTCAGAGACAGGAAAAATATTCAACAGTATACCACTAAAGGAGTTATTTATTCTTGACCTTAACTATGAATAATTTTATGTTCTGAAGTATAGAATTCACAATTCTCATATGTTATCTCAGTCAGCATAACTGTAGGTGTTTTTCTTATTTATAAAAATGCCTTATCCTTTAGAAAAAAATCCTTGAGCTATTTTTATATAGTGATTATTCCCGGAAAACATTTGCATTAAACTTAAAAGGGGGCCATGGTGTTGATCAGGGGGAAACTATAATTGCTTGCGATCTACCTGCAATGATTTCAAGTAGGCAGGCACATCTCCAATTTCTCTGAATTGTACTAAGATCTTATTTGCTATTCTTGCTAATCTGTCTTTATTTTTCCTTTACCCAGAACAATAACATTTATTTCTGCCTGGTCTCATTTATGCACAGATATTCAATTTAATTACAAAGATAATCTCACCGGTGACAGGGAAATAGGTGTAGAAAATTGGTCTTCTGGATGAAGCACAGCTGCTACATAAACAATTTTAGAAAAGCTTAAGATTTTAGAAAAGCTATTATATGAAAAGAATGCTTACTGTTTATTTACTTCAAGAAAATGATAAAGATTAAATGTGACCATTCCACTAGGTAATATTCCTTCTACAGGATTCCACCGGTTCCCAGGAAACTTGACGCCTGGTAAATGCTTTGCCATCTTGGGTAGATACCACTCATAAGTCATCATCTGCCAGAAAGATAACATGTGATATCATGCTTTTAATATGTTTCTTTAAAAAGAACCAAGTTTATCAAGGATGATGAAAAAGTTACCAAATGTGGAGTTACTCATTAAATATAAACATAATTGAAAAATACATACAAATGCAACCAAGGTATGTGCCACTATTCTTCTAATGACTCAGACCTTAGATTTTATGTCTTAAGTTATAATTATCAGCTATCAATAAAATCAGCACCTAGGACCAGAAGGACCTCCTGTTCTTATACCTAGGGAGTGTACTGAACTTTGAGAACCAGCTTAAGCATCACTTCCTCTAGGATGTCCTCCCCAGTTTTCACAGCAGAACAAGATGCTCCTGTAGCACAATGTAGCTACCTTGATTATAGCTTCTAGCCTATTCCTTACTACACTGAGAGCTCCTATAGGAAAGAGACTGTATCTTTTCACCTCCTTGCCTCTACACCTAGCACAATGCCTGGCACAGAATAGTTCCCAAACTATGTTTGCTGAAGCTGAAATGCCTTTTTGATGGCCAGACTAGACAACCTAGGCAAAATAAAGAGATGTGTCATTACTCTGTTCTTTCATTCATTCATTCAGAACACAAAAACAAGTAGTGCTTGACCTATACTGAAGAAGATATAATCCCTGCCCTTGAGAAGTTCAATCACATAACCTAGGTGTCAAAGTTAAAAACCCCTTGGTAAATAATCTGAATTTATTAATAGCTCCAAGTTAATTACATGTCCTTACATATTCTTTTGGTTAAAATAAATCATTAGTATTAATTTTTTTAATTCTATACTTAATATATACTTCATCCTACAATTTTATATGTACAGATTTCAGTTTTTAAAGAAGACTTCATTAAAGTTTGGATATCATCACTTGAGCAATTATGTTTATATTTTACCTGTCTCTACAAGTCATTTAACTAGAAGTGACCAATTAATTTTAATCTAAGTATGTAGAGGGTGCTTCCCTGGTGGCTCAGTGGTAAAAAATCCACCTGCAATGCAGGAGATGTGGGTTTGATCCCTGCATTGGGAAGATTCCCGGGAGGAGGGCATGGTAACCACTTCAGTATTCTTGCCTGGAGAATTCTATGGACTGAGGAGCCTGGCAGGATGCAATCCACAGTGCTGAAAAGAATCAGACATGACTTAGCTACTGAACCACAACAACATATTGGAAATACTCAAAAAATACTTACTGAATTAGAGTTTATTTCCTAATAGTTTCAGTATTTGAGAATCAAAAGTCAAAGTCAAAGCCGCTCAGTCATGTCCGACCCTTTGTGACCCCATGGACTATACAGTCTCTCCAGGCCAGAATACTGGAGTGGATTCCCTTCTCCAGGGTATCTTCCCAACCCAGGAATTGAACCAGGGTCTCCTGCATTGCAGGCGGATTTTTTACCAACTGAGCTATAAGGGAAGCCCCTATTTGGGAATAGTAACATTCATTAAATAACCACTTTGTACTAGGACCTTACTGTTTCTCATTCAATTCACATAATAACCTTAGGTGAGAATAATTATTTCTGATACTGTTTGCCCACTCAACAGCCAATCCTTCTTTTCAGCTAACACAATCCTGGTTTTAATCAGTGAGTTACAGTCATTCTCCTTTGCTAGTGAGTAGTTTTTGGAGTAGTCATGTGACCCAATACTGGTTGGTGGGGCCTGAATAGAGGTCTGGCGGGGGCATCTGGGGCACATGTTATTCCCAATACAGAGAGAGAGAGAGAGAGAGAGAAAACTCAGAAGAAGCACTTTGCATGCAATGTTTGGAACCAGGCATCCTTCAATTGAAGAGACCTGCAGAAAAGCTACCCTAGAACACAGCCATCATGGAACTGCTTGTATTATCAATCCTAAAAGCTCCTTTCTCCAGACTACTTGTTTCCTGAGATTAAAAATCCCATAGTTTAAGCTACTCTTAGGGATTTTGTTTCTTACATTCAAAAGCATCCTAACTTACTTATCTAATGATTATTTCCATTTTATAGACAGGGAAACAGAAGTTCTGAAAGGAAAACTCTTTAGCCCTAAGTTATACATCCAGGAAGTGAGAGGATAAGGATGTGAATTCAGGTTGAATTGATTTTGAAATGCAAGCTTCTCAACCATAGTACCTGTATTTAAAATCATGGTATACCATATTATTAACAAATGATCTAGCTTTTGTCAGATTCTAGATCATTTTAATCAAGACCAAATGAATCATCAGTGTACATGACATAAACGCACACTGATTATAAAAATATGTGTGATTTTCAAATTTCCCTATATTTGCAAATTTGTTTAAAGTGTTGTCAAAATTTTTAATTATTTATTAATTGAATGTAATTTATTCAATACGTATTGTTTTTTCAAAAAATTTTAAAAATCAGTATTGTGCCTATAATTTGCTCAATCAAACTAACAGTACTTTTTCGAGGTTAAGAATTTCTCTTTTCCTGATGACTGTTCTAAAAAGAGTGGAGATAGATTTGTTCTCTTTAACTATTTATGGCTTAAACAATAAAGCCTATAGTTTAAATACATTTTTTTTAGTTCCAGAAGATTGTTTTAATAGACCTTGAAATTTTTACAAGTCCTTTCCCAACATACTTTTGTCATAAGATCTATAAAATTTACAAATTCTATAACAGAATTGTGGTTAATAATTTCTATTTTGAGTGAAATGTTTACTTACTTGCAGTATGACTTATTTTATAGTCAGCCTAATTTATTTTAATCCCTGGACCAGTGGGCAGTGTTAATTTGAATGGCTGAGCTGATTGGATGTAAAAGAACAATTTAAAAATAAATTTACAACACAGTATTGTCATGGTCTGCCATGTGAACTACAGACCTAGGATGTTGTTTGAATCTGAGACATATTAATTCTTAAAACACTCAATTTAAAAAAGAAAGAAACACATGACTTATCCTATTAGTTACAATAAAGGAAAGAATGTGATATATATTTTACCTCAGAGTGATCATGAAAACTGTACCCATGCACTGTTAAAAAAAAGAAATAGTTCTTTAAAATACACGTTTTAAAACAATTGCTACTACTATATTTTAAGTATATTTCTCACATACTTACTTCCTGATCCACTAATGAAATATCTGGCCTCAGTCCCTCACAATAATGCATGTAACGGAGAGAATTCCCTGGCAGATCTCCTCTGAGTAAGATAATTGCATCACGAGGCATGGAGGATAGAAGGTTCTTTGCAAATTTATCAATCACATAGTTGGTCCTTTGGTCACAAATGCTAAATAAAAGGATTTAAAAATATTAAAATAGCAACACATTGTTTTGGTTTTAATAAGACTAGGTTTATTCCCTACTCCATTCCTTTCCCATTATACAATCTACACTTAGTGTTTTAAATATTCTAACATATCTTCTAAGAGGACGCATATATTTCAAAGGGAACACTACTAACTGGAGAAAAAATGTAGAACTAATTGTGCTAGTGAAAAAAATCAGCGTACTGCTTTACTTCTGGAATTTATAATCATTTCCATAAAAAGGGAACCAGTTAGTACTCAATAATGAGTACATTTTACCCCTAAAAACATATCCAATTTCACTAAAAAGAAGTAAGGTTTCTGATTCCACTTGGAGTATAAGGTAATTTCATGTTAATTCCATTTAGTTCAAAGGGATTTTCAGAAACGCAAAAGGAAATTTGCCAGTTTCTGGCATAAATTTGCACATTTGTCTGACTCTCTTGCATGTAGAGGTTGATCCTTTCTACCACTTCCCTGGACCACTGGCTCTCTGTGTTCCTCTCTCCCTTCTAGACTGAAGCTGATTATCACTAGGGGATGAACCCAATGAGAAAGAAGGGAAGGAATAATTTGCTGAGATATTTACTGCTCTTCAGGCATTATTTACTGTTGCCAACAATAGCAGTATAGCTCTTTTCGATGATGAGTGGACTTTATAACTTCAAAGGAAAAACTGGCATGAATTCTCAGAGCCTTCCACAAAAAAAGAAAACGAATACAAGAGAGAAAAAGCATCAAATAACTGAACAAGTAATGTCCTTCCTCTTATTATCAGGTCCATTACATGTAATGGTGATAAGAAACACAGCCTAAAGTTGAATCATTGAGTTAGCATCACAAAGCAAATTAATACTTCCAGGAACAAATACTATCCCTGCCTTTGTAATTGATGATGCAAATGTTTCCTACTGTGATTCCCTACTTTGCAGGGTGATGCCTCATCTTTTGCCACCCAGCAAAGTTCCATTCACCTGGGGGCAAAAAAGAATCCAAATCAAACCAAGCCACCCAGTCTGTGCAGGCATCCCTGGTGTGGAAACTGAGTTGCCTTAAAGAACTGAGCCAGGAGAAGAATGGGATAAAAGAGGGGTGGGAAACACACTATGGGCCTGGCAACCCATATGGGTTGGCAACCCATGCTATGCCATGCCATGCCTGGCAACCAGCTATGGAGTTGTATCAGGAATCTGCCTCCCCTTTCTGAGCCAGCTATGGAGTTGTATCAGGAATCTGCCTCCCCTTCCCACAAGGCCTCCTGGTGACACAGAGTCCCTAGCATGGCTGCTCCTCAGCATTATAAAGTACCAATCAAATCTCACTATAACAAAACTCCAGCGGACTCTTCCACTTCTATAAAGTTTATTCAATATTACTGCAAATAAATGAACTATTATCTAAGTCTTTACATCTTTTATGTTTGACTGATATTTACATTATAATGGTCATTAAGCAGATTTTGAAAAATACAAACAACATTAATAATGCATAAGGGTTAAGAAACTTTCAGAACTTTGAATATTCAAAATATTTAATATATACTACTACAGAGTATACTAGATAAGGGCCAAGGATTACTCAAAAGATAAATTCTTTGAAGCACAAAGTGAATTATTTTAGGGCATACAAAAAAAGCCCAAATTGGGACTTCCCTGCCAGTCCATGAGATGGTTGGATGGCATCAATGACTCCATGGACATGAGTTTGAGCAAGCTCCAGGAGTTGGTGATGGACAGGGAAGCCTTGCCTGCTACAGTCCATGGGGTCACAAAGAGTCAGACACGACTAAGCGACTGAACTTAACTGCCAGTCCATTGGTTAAGACTCTGTGCTTCTACACAGGGAGTGCAGGTTTGATCCCTGGTTGGGGAACTAAGATCCCACAAGCCTAGTGGTATGGCAAAAACAAACAAAAGCAAGACTTCAAATGTCTTTACTCTCCATCTAAGTGGTATTTTAGATCACGGAATTTTACATATACTCCACAGAGCTTGCTCAAACTCATGTCCATGGAGTCACTGATGCCATCCAAGAGTCTATAAAGTAGCTCTAGGATCCCTTTTAGTGGAAAATACACAGGTAGTTTACACGCACCACTTGAACGCCTGTTTGCAATGCCCTGAAACTACATATCACTCATGCTGAGATTCTTATTCAAAAGTTTAACAACCACTGCATTCAGATCAAGCTATCTCACTTTGAAAGCTAGTGGAAGGTAAAGATAAAACAAAGCCCTAGAATCTAAATATCCCAACTGTCTCTGGCTGGAAAGCTACTTTTCATAAAAATAACCATGTATTACCTATAGTTAGAATATATTTGGCAAGTTACAAAAAGAATTGCTGAAAGCCATTCCAGATACTGAAGCCCGCTGGTGTTGAGCACTCGGTTACTCTCAGATACAAGGGCAGCCAAACCGATGCCAGCAAGGACAGCCACCACTGCATTGCTCTGCATCCAGAATCGTTCCACCTGTGAAGGAGGCATGGGAACAGTGCATCCAACTGACTGTTTTATGTAATCAATCAGGTATTTATATATCTTAAAAATATACTGCATGCATCTAGTTGCTTATGCCTGTGTCATTTATGTCTTCTTAACTGACTTCCCCAACTCAACTCCACAGCACTTGATTTTTCCATTTTCAAGCATTCTTCCTTCCCTGTCTGACATGTGGATCTCCCTTTTTGGATCCACAAAGTCTTTTCTATACTGCATACTTAGTCTTGAATTCTTTATCCTAATGTGCAAAGTTGAAGAGGTGGAGAAATGCTTTTGCTTAACTCCTGATGTTTCCTTCCATGAGAAGCCCCACCAGTATAACACTCTTTCCCTTCACTTATTTCTCCTGGAAGGACTGTAGGGACTGAGCTGACTGGACAGTTTGGGAGTTGGGCCTGAAGAGCTCTCCTCTTTCCTCTCTCTTTCTCTTGGAAGTGAGTCGCCCACAGACTCTGGGGTGAGGTGAACTGGGGAGGGAAGAGGCCCATCCTGAGCAGCACTGCTTGTGACTAGACTGTTCAGGGATACAGGATGAGGAGGCTCCATTGCCCACAGGTATTAACCACATTCTCCAACCCCATCGTTACTGGTAACAAAGGTGATTCTCCCACCCAATGTACTGGTTTATCTTGTTCTCAACTGATTCAGAACTCAGGTACTCAAATAAGGTATTATTCATCAGGTCTCTTGGAAATATACACACACGGTTGGTTTTGGCTGCTATCTACATTTACATAGTTTCTGTTATAAGGAGAAGAAATACTCTAATCTCAGATATCGTAGTCAGGGAAAATTGAAATATACTTCCTGTTTTGTGCAGGTGTGGACTGGTGAGGTAAGAAAATAAGGGAATATGTTGGTAGAGACCCTAAGCACAACCCATATTTCTTTGCTATTTAACAAAGTTCCAGAAGAAATGTGAAAAAGAAAGTGAAAGTGTTAGTCACTCAGTGCTGTCCAACTCTTTGCGATCCCACGGACTGTAGCCCACCAGACTCCTCTCTATGGGATTCTCCAAGCAAGAATACTGGAGTGTGTTGCCATGCCCTCCTCCAGGGGATCTTCCCAACCCAGGGATTGAACTCGTGTCTGCTGCACTGCAGGCAGATTCTTTACCAACTGAGCCACCAGGGAGGCTCAATCCCCCAAAACATTAAATTTAAATACAATTTCAAACTTCTCATCCTTCAACGTGTAAAAAACCATTGAAAACACTATAACTAAACCAGAAAGGAATATTCCTAAGACAGTCTTATTAGAAACCTAAACTTCAGGATACTGCTCAGTAGCCATAGCCATTGTATAACCAAATACCACCAACATCCCCCTCTAAAAAAATTAAAAACACCAATAATCCTAAAAAAGAACCACCAAAATTCAATACGATACCACAACCAACACTACCACTTACAATTAACATGAAAGTGAAAGTGAAAGTGAAGTCGCTCAGTCGTGTCCGACTCTTTTCGACCCCGTGGACTGTAGCCCACCAGGCCCCTTAGTCCATGGGATTCTCCAGGCAAGAATACTGGAGTGGGTTGCTATTTCCTTCTCCACAATTAACATGAGCCCCCCATAAATAGGTGAAGAAAACCCCACAAAACCAATCACAAAAATAGTACTTAAATATGATGGATGTTATCATTATTCTTACATGGAATTTACCACAAGTAATGATATGAAAAACCATCATTGTTATTCAACTATAAGAACACTAATGACCATCATTTGGAATCACACCCACTAATAAAAATCATCAACAATGCATTCATTGATCTCCCCACACCATTAAACATTTTCATTAAGCTATTTTAAAAAATTCCAGAAGAAATGTAGTGGTTCCTATTAACATATCTGCAAGCACACATATAAAATGACTAACTTAAATCTACCTTACATTTATTTTTCTATTTAACTATTGTGCTAATGAAACAATGCTTTTTTCCCCCCCGAAGAGGCCTTAGCCTTACTTATTCAATAATTTAATTTTGATTTGTGATCATGTATACACAATATCAGGGCTTCACTGATAGCTCAGTTGGTAAAGAATCCGCCTGCAATGCAGGAGACCCTGGTTCAATTCTTGGGTCATGAACATACCCTGGGAAAGTGATAGGTTACCCACTTCAGTATTCTTGGGCTTACCTTGTGGCTCACTTGGTAAAGAATCCTCCTATAATGCTGGAGATCTGTGTTCGATCCCTGGGTTGGGAAGATCCCCTGGAGAAGAGAAAGACTACCCACTCCAACATTCCAAAGAGTTGGACATGACTGAGTGACTTTCACTTCACTTCACAACAATTTTAACTATTTCTAAGATTGGTTGCCCTTCTACAAGATTCATGAAAGACAGATTTGTACATTCTTCACGAACTTTCTGGTCAAAGGATATATCTAGGCAAAACTTACCACACCCATGAAAAGCGGTTTTGAAATATCTAAATTTGCCCTCCAGGCAAAGAACAATGAATAAATGCAAAACATTCCAGTAAAAAGCCATACTAATGATGGGCTTTGTCTGTCCCTATAAAAAAATTAAAATATGTCAAAAATTACTTATGTGACATGAATATTAATAATATTACATTTACAAGCTATAGGAAAAATATTTGGAACTAAAAACCTTTCCATTTTAAAATAGGAACAAAGAAAGACCTTAGGCTTAAAAATGTGAGTTGGAATAGATAACCAGAACATAGTAATAAGCCACACTGCACTACATATTATAAGCATAACTTGGAACTATGCAGCAAAAAATATGAAATTAAAATCTGCAGAAGAAAATATAAATTACTAATCCTATTAAATTTAAGCTTAATTAAACATATGCAAAACAAAAGAATAATTTCATGCATCAAAATAATACAAATTTTAAAATGACAAATCTCAATGCTGGTGAGAATGAAGTTGTATGAGAACGTATGTTAGTACAATGTTCAAGGAAAATTAATTTGATAATATATCAATATATCAAGAGCCTTAAAAAATATTCACATTCATTGACCCAGTAATTTGCTATGTGGGCATAAATCTTTAAGAACCAGAAATACTGGATAAGAATTAATCCATAACAATGCCTTGGTATTTATTTACAGTAGTGGAAAAAGTGGAAGCAATCTAAGACTCTTAAATAGGAAAACATATAAGTTAATTGTCCCAGGTCTTAGAATGGACTATTATACAGAATCTTAAGTATTTGTCCCTTCTTTTCTTTGGAAGGAATGATGCTAAAGCTGAAAATCCAGTACTTTGGCCACCTCATGCGAAGAATTGACTCATTGGAAAAGACTCTGATGCTGGGAGGGATTGGGGGCAGGAGGAGAAGGGGACGACAGAGGATGAGATGGCTGGATGGCATCACTGACTTGATGGATGTGAGTCTGAGTGAACTCCGAGAGTTGGTGATGGACAGGGAGGCCTGGCGTGCTGCGATTCATGGGGTCGCAAAGAGTCGGACATGACTGAGCGACTGAACTGAACTGAAGTATTTGTTATGGTATGGAAAAATGCTCACTATAATGTTAAGGGTTAAGGAAATAAAGCAATAAGTATATATTCAAATATACATTTATATAAGAATATACTCAATAGACTAGAAAGTCAGTAAACGAGAAATTAACAGAGGTTCAGTTCAGTTCAGTCGCTCAGTTGTGTCCGACTCTTTGCGACCCCATGAACTGCGGCACACCAGGCCTCCCTGTCCATCACCAACTCCCAGAGTTTACCCAAACCCATGTCCATTTAGTCGGTGATGCCATCCAACCATCTCATCCTCTGTCGTCTCCTTCTCCTCCTGCCCTCAATCTTTCCCAGCATCAGGGTCTTTTCAAATGACTCAGCTCTTCTCATCAGGTGACCAAAGTATTGGAATTTCAGCTTCAACATCAGTCCTTCCAATGAACACCGAGGACTGATCTCCTTTAGGATAAACTGGTTGGATCTACTTGCAGTCCAAGGGACTCTCAAGAGTCTTTTCCAACACCACAGTTCAAAAGCATCAATTCTTCGGCACTCAGCTTTCTTTATAGTCCAATTCTCACATCTATACATGACTACTGGAAAAACCATAGCCTTGACTAGATGGACTTCTGTTGACAAAGTAATGTCTCTGGTTTTTAATATGCTGTCTAGGTTGGTCATAACTTTCCTTCCAAGGAGTAAGCATCTTTTAATTTCATGGCTGCAATCACCATCTGCAGTGATTTTGGAGCCCAAAAAGATAAAATCAGCCACTGTTTCCACTGTTTCCCCATCTATTTGCTATAATGATATAGTGACTATATTAATTCAATTAATGAACATGGAAAAAATAACAGAAAAAGGAATTACTTTTACTCACTTTCTTGTTAAACATATATTTGCCCAAACTGCAAGGGCTTGAATGTTGAATGAGAGTTGGGTCCTCATATTTGTCACTTGAGAACTGTAAGAGACAATTTAATTTATTATTGGCAGAAAACAAACTTGCTAGTTCCAAACAAAGCATTCTTTACATACTATACCTGATAATGCAGTAAATAAGTCAGATTTTCAATTATTTTGTGTTCTTTTAAATTTGGGAGAAAAAGTACCACAAGAAAGAGCTAGACAGTTGTAAGATGTTTTTCAGTTGTAACGCTAAATTACCAACTTATAATATTTGAGCTAAGAACAAATAATTATTTGGTATTTTTGATATTGGTCTACTATACTGATATTATACACCAGTTTGTATCCCAGATTAGTTTGATAAGAAGTCATGTGAAACTGAAAACAAAACTAATTCAAATAATTCTGGAGATCCAATCATGGAGAAAAAAGGAAAGAGAATTGATCTCCAACCATCCTTTTTGAGGTTATCTCCTTTCTTAAAAGTCTTCCTTGTTTTCTGTATTATTTGGTACAAAAAGTGTTTAAGAAATCTCCAAGAAATGTATTTCCCCCCTATAATTAAATTCTTTCATTAACTAATACATTTTCCAAGTATTATCTGAGTTTTCAAATGGCTCTGGCAATCTCCAATTTTTAATAAAAAAATGACTCTAAACACTATCTCAAAGAACTTTCTTCTCCCTACTGGCAATTTTATTGGAATAAATGTAATGCCATAATTATGGAAACAACACAATGTGTATTTTATTAATGGAGACTCATCTACTATGAGAAGATAGCCTTACTCAATTGATTCCAGCATGAGGCCCATTTCAAACTATCCTTCAAAAGGAACGAAGTCAGTCTCTTGTAGAGATCTGTTGCTTAAATGTAAACTTTAAAATATGGTCACTGCCTAGGGTTAGATTAAATAATTTCCAGTATGTAATCCAACAAGATGGCAATTTAAAGATATGCATGGAGAAAGAATGCAATTTGCTTGACTGGAAAAGGTAGATGATTAGGTTCTATCATGTTCAAGAATTTTCTAGTAGGTTAATTATGAGTTGCCTTTCTTACCACTCCTGTCCACCTGAAACAATTAAAGACTAGAAATTCTCTCCCTCAGAGAGTGCTAGGATTATATCCCCATTCCACATATGATTTCATTAGAACAACAGTGTGGGTGTGCGTGGGCATCACTTTTGTCAAGTCTTTTTTTCTGAGTATGTGACCTAACTGCTATTAATGTAAAGGAGACCTTTGAGTTCCCCCATAGATGACTTTTACATGCAGCTAATGAAAGTTAGATATATGGTCTAGGATTACTCTTGAGGCGTCTCTGGAGTTCATGTGGGGTTTGTTAAGACAAAATATATCAATGATCCTGAACGTGATGACAGTTTTGGAAGGTAGGTAGAAACAGCAGGCTGGGAGTCTTGGCTTGGAGAAAAGCCCCAAAGGAGAAGCCTACAGACACTGATAAAGGTCCTTTGTCTTTAAAAGGGGAACTGAGCTTCTTGCTGCCTTCTCCCCGACAGAAAAGAAAAAGGAGCCACAAGTCTAAATGGTGGCAGGGAGGTATTTTCAAGATATAGTATTAAATGAAAAACAGCAGGCTAACAAAACAGAGTGTATATTATGATTCCATTTTTAAAAACAAGCAAAAATATAAAAAATATTGGAAGGATATAGACAAGAATGTTAATGGATTAAGAACAGTAGTTATCTCTGCATGCTGGAATTATAGGTGATTTTAATTTTCTTGGTTTTCTTACCTGTATTTTCTAAATTTTCTATTAATAATTATGTATCATTTATTTAGAGTAGAAAGAAAGTAATTTAGAACTTCCCTGGTGGCACAGAGGATAAGAATCTGCCTGCCAATGCAGGGGACACAGGTTTGATCCCTGGTCTGGGAAGATTTCCTATGTCTTGGAGCAACTAAGCCCATGCACCACAATGACTGAGCCCAAGCTCTACAGCCCACAAGCCGCAACTGCTGAGCCCATGAGCCGCAACTACTTAAGCCTGTGCTAGAGCCTGTTTTCTGCAACAAGAGAAGCCAATGCAATGAAAAGCCCGTGCACCACAATGAAGAGTAGCCTCACTCACTGAGACCAGACAACACTCACACAAAGCAATGAAAACCTAGCGCAGTCAAAAAATTTAATAAAAGTAATTAAAAAAAAAAAAAGAACAAAGTATGGAAGGAAGCAAGAAAATTAGCAAATAAACAAATTAGAAATTGTGAGAACATGTGAGCTACCTCACATATAGATTTTAAATATTTTCCCCATATTTTTAAAAGTTTTCAAGTTGTCCTGTGAATTCTGTATTAATACTGAGGAGATCACTTTAGTGTCAGGTAAACCTATTCATACTTAATTTTATATTGAAATACTGTAAGAATATTACAAAATTGCTATAGATAATTTTCAGTTATCTTAATCTCCATAGGTTTTAAAGTAAATATTAACCCATTTTTCAAAGAACACTGAAAGATAATATAGATGAAAATATATTAAGCTGGTTCTAGTAAGGCTGGATTGTTAAAAATGTGTCAAAAACAGAGCTTAAGGACAGCTTAAAGGAAGTCTTAAAACATTTAATAAATTAATATTTGAAGAATTAAATGAATATTGTTGTTCAGTCGTTCAGTTGTGTCTGACTCTTTGTGACCCCATGGACTGTAGCACACCAGGCTTCCGTGTCCTTCACCATCTTCCAGAGTTTGCTCAAACTCATGTCCATCGAGTCAGTGATGCTGTCCAACCATCTCATCCTCTGTCATTCCCTTCTCCTCCTGGCTTCAATCTTTCCCAAGATCAGGGTCTTTTCCAATGAGTCAGTTCTTCCCATCAGGTGACCAAAGTATTGGAGTTTCAGCTTCAACATCAGTCCTTCCAATGAACATCCAGGACTGATCTCCTTTAGGATGGACTGGTTGAATCTCCTTGCAGTCCAAGGGACTCTCAAGAGTCTTCTTCAACACCACAGTTTAAAAGCATCAATTCTTTGTGCTCAGCTTTCTTTATGGTCCAACTCTCACAATCCAAAAATGCTAAGTTGCCTCGTTGTGTCCGACTCTGTGCGACCCCATAGACGGCAGCCCACTAGGCTCCCCTGTCCCCGGGACTGTCCAGGCAAGAACACTGGAGTGGGTTGCCATTTCCTTCTCCAATGCAGGAAAGTAAAAAGTGAGAGTGAAGTTGTCGCTCAGTTGTGTCTGACTCTTAGCGACCCCATGGACTGCAGCCTACCAGGCTCCTCCGTCCATGGGATTTTCCAGGCAAGAGTACTGGAGTGGGTTGCCGTTGCCTTCTCCAATCCATACATGACTACCAGAAAAACCATAGCCTTGACTAGACAGACCTTTGTCAGCAAAGTAATGTTTCTGCTTTTTAGTATTCTGTCTAGGCTGGTCATAGCTTTTCTTCCAAGGAATAAGTGTCTTCTAATTTCATGGCTGCAGTCACCAAATGCAGTGATTTTGGAGCCCCCCAAAATAAAGTCTCTCACTGTTTCCATTGTTTCCTCATCTATTTGCCATGAAGTGATGGGACCAGATGCCATGATCTCAGTTTTTTTAGTTTTTTGAATGTTGAGTTTTAAGTCAGCTTTTTCACTCTCCTCTTTCACTTTCATTAAGAGGTTCTTTAGTTCTTTGCTTTTTGCCATAAGGGTGGTGTCATCTGCATATTTGAGGCTGTTGATATTTCTCCCAGCAATCTTGATTCCAGCTTGTGCTTCATCCAGCCCAGCATTTCACATGATGTACTCTGCATATAAGTTAAATAAGCACAGTGACAATATACAGCCTTGATGTATTCCTTTCCCAGTTTGGAACCAGTCTGTTGTTCCATGTCCAGTTCTAACTGTTGCTCCTTGACCTGCATACAGATTTCTCAGGAGGCAGGTCAGGTGTCTGGTAATTCCATCTCTTGAAGAATTTTCCACAGTTTGTTGTGATCCATGCAGTCAAAGGCTTTGGCATAGTCAATAAAGCAGAAGTAGATGTTTTTCTGGAACTCTCTTGCTTTTTCTATGATCTAATGGATGTTGGCAATTTGATCTCTGGTTCCTCTGCCTTTTCTAAATTCAGCTTGAACATCTGGAAATTCACGTTTCATGTACTGTTGAAGCCTGGCTTGAAGAATTTTGAGCATTACTTTGCTAGTGTGTGAGATGAATGCAATTGTGTGGTAGTTTGAACATTCTTTGGCATTGCCTTTTTTGGGACTGGAATGAAAACTGACCTTTTCCAGTCCTGTGGCCACTGCTGAGTTTTCCAAATTTGCTGGCATATTGAGTGCAGGATTTTAACAGCATCATCTTTTAGGATTTGAAATAGCTCCACTCTAATTCCATCACCTCCACTAACTTTGTTTGTAGTGATGTTTCCTAAGGCCCAGTTGACTTCACATTCTAGGATATCTGGCTCTAGGTGAATGATCACACCATTGTGGTTATCTGGGTCATGAAGAACTTTTTTGTGTAGTTCTTCTGTGTATTCTTGCCACCTCTTCTTAATATCTTCTGCTTCTGTTAGGTCAATACCTCTTCTGTCCTTTATTGTGTCCATTATTGCATGAAATAAAAACCACAGCTTTGGCTAGATGGACTTTAGATGGACTTTTCAAAGTAGTGTCTCTGCTTTTAAATATGCTGTCTAGGTTTGTCATTGCTTTTCTTCCAAGGAGCAAGCGTCTTTTAATTTCATGGCTGCAGTCACTGTCCACAGTGATTTTGGATCCCAAGCAAATATAGCCTCTCACTGTTCCCACTGTTTCCTCATCTATTTGCCATGAAGTGATGAGACTGGATGCCATGATCTGTGTTTTCTGAATGTTGAGTTTTAACCAGCTTTTTCACTCTCTTTTTTCACCTTCATCAAGAGGCTCTTTAATTCCTCTTTGCTTTCTGTCATGAGGGTGGTGTCATCTGCATATCTGATGTTATTGATATTTCTCCCCGCAATATAGTTCAAAGCAAAAGAACAAGAAAATGATTGTTTAAATAGTGCTAAATGCAATGTTCTAAAATGTCTCCAAAAACAAGAAGATATAAACAAAGAAAAAGTTATTTATAAAGCCAAAATATATTGGGTAATTTTGTATTCAACTGAAAGTTGAAACATTTTCATTTTATAGATTCTATTTAGTCTCCTAATAGTCTTATTCACTGTTGTATTTAGTGCTCATTTCAAGCTTTATGTTATTGATGGGATGCTAGAATATTTGACATTATACACAAAAACTGTTAACCACAAAGATGAGAACTACTTCTCACATGTACTGCTTCACAAAGTGATAAACTCAGAAATCCCTAAAATCATTTAAAGGAATTAATAAAGAATTCATTTAAAAATAGTTTAAAATATTTCATACTCACAGCAGTATTTCGGACATACTGGATCCTATTTCAGATTTGGCCTGAACATAAAGAGAAAAGTTTATTTGGACAAGTGTTAAACTGAAACTTTGGAAGGCTATTGTATTTCAACTACCCTGATTTAAAAGATACATGTTTTAAATATATGATGCAACTCCTCTTTCATTCAAAGTGTTTATTTCAGAGTCTATTTGGATTTTTTAAGAGAAGCCAGTGAAAACTAAACACAGACATTCCTTAGGAATCATTTCAGAAATAATAATTGGCTAAAAATCAGTTAAACTCTTCCAGCAGGAATGATTAACACATTAATGAATTAACAGACTTTACACTTTCATTACAATGTCTCTTTAAGCTCTTTTTTGGGCACTTTGATTAGAGCTCATTATCACCTGCCTATAATTTCACAATTATGTGTGAATTATACACGTTTTCAAATCTGCAATGGCCCTCAAGCGATATTTCAATGGAATAACCAATGTAAGTAAACCAGAGTATAAATTTAAACCACCAAACCTTCTCAGTCAAAGAATAATAACTATCCTTTTATTAAATGATTTTTTAGGAAATATCTCATATATAAAAACATATATAATCTATATTTAGGGGATAAAGAGTTCTAAAAAAATCTATAGACTCACCACTCATTGAAGAAACAGAACTACACAAATACCATATTTCACAGAACCCTTGAAAGGGGCTTTCTTACCCCCTAGTGGTAACTATTATCTTGAATTCTGTGTTAGTTATTACCCTACATTCTAAAACTATATAGTGTTACTACCTTTTATGTATTATTGAGTAACAGATCATTAGTTTTTGCACGGTTTAAAAATCTGTATAAATGGTATTCTTTAACATTGTAGTCATCTGAGATTTGCCTAATTCAAGTAAGACACAAAAAGCACAAATCATGAAAGAAAAATCAGACATAACTGTCTATTTAAAAATAAAAACCCATCTGTATATCCTTGCAGTTTTCAGATAACCATTACTCACAAGCGCATTTAGTGTTTTACCCTCAACTATGTCTTAGGAAAAGCAAAGTCTTTTGAAATTCTCTGGAACAGACTGTTTCCATTGAGTGAGATCATATTTTATGAAGTATTAACATATTTAGGTCTCCCACTAAATACTAACATGAACACTGTTCATCAAATATTTGAAAAAAAAAAAAAAAAAAAAAAGAAATGTTTTGGTCAAGGTATATTAAAGTTTTTGAAATGTTTTTCCTCTAATTGTTTCCAAATATTTTTAATCATAGACCAAGGGCCCAAAATGATACCCAATGATAAAAATACTGAAAAGCTTCAGCTCCTGGGAGCAGTGTCTTTTGACTGCTTGTTATCTTGAAAAATACATTCAGGATACACAAAAGGATGATGTCAGATTAAGTGAGTCAGTTTTTTCGAACTCATGTGAAAGGCTACATTCCAAGGGGCAAGTCTGTGAGATAAATAACGAAGAAAATTCTACATGCTGTCATGTATCATTTTTTTTTTTCCCACTCATGGTCCAGGCAGAACACTGAAGTTTTGCCACTTATTTCCTTAAAAGTGTTTGAAATATAAATTTACCAGACTGAATGTTCCATATTCTTCCCTGAGAAAATGTGTCAAAAATCCTAGCAATGTCGTCTGGTCTCCCCAGGTCCAGCGAGCTTGATTGAGGTAGGATGAGACAGGCAGGTAGATATAGGGCAGCAGACCAGCAGAGAAGCACAGACTCAACTTCAACAGGGAGCCTGGGGAGAGTTCCTGCATTAGAGCACAGGGAGTCACATGTATCACAGTGTTTATTTTAGTCAGATTCATCCTGGAACTTCAAGAACATATTGAGGAAAACATCAAATATGTTTACTCAGAGCTGATCTCTCAATTTATATCAAGTCACCACGGAAGATGATGTTAAACCTTCTGATTACTGTGGATTACCAGGAAATTGCATCAGCCTGAACTCCTTTGCATGGCAAGTGAAATCTGAGTGAAGCAAATAATATTAGCAAAGACATGATTTTCATGTTTATTGCATCCTCTACATTTAAAACCATGTCATGACATGCAGCACTGCACAGCTGAGACTACCCACTTGGAAGTGATTACAGTGTTGATTATGGTGTTTGACCGTTTTCAAAACTGCCCAAGATATTGTTCTAATACTGATTCACTTCATTGTCATCATCAGGAGTAGGCTTTAACTATATACTATATTATGACTGCACGTTAATAATATATTCTTTCTACAGGGGTTTTGGACATTTCATGGAAATCCTTAGCACAGATGAAGCTAGTTTTTAAGTAACATTCAAGTTCATCCAAATGCTATTTTTTTCCCTCAATTTACATAGGAAAGAAGGAAATTTGTTGTCGTATGCAACAATCTTGCCTCAAACAGAATATATTTTTCATCTGCAAGTTTCTTCTTTGCTTTTTCTTTTTTGGCCATGTCATGTGGCATGTGATTTTAGTTCCCCCACCAAGGAGCAAGCCTTGAAGTAACTGAAGCACAGAGTCTTAACCACTGTACTGCCAGGGAAGTTCTGCTTCTGCATGTTTCTAAGACCAAGGGAAACTCTGCCAAATTTTTACAAAGATTGAGTCCAAAAGAATTCCATGGTTGCTTTAGTAATTGGAAATGTTGCCTCTTACAAATATCGTGAGTGGAAATTGCCAATTTTTTCTTTATGAAAAAGGGAAATTCATAGGTGACAATGAATATGAGAACCAAGATTTCCGTTCCCCAGAAGTAGAAAAGTAGTTGACTTACACTAGCATTTTCAAATAAGCATTCTTCATTGAAAATGGAGTGTTTTTATTACAGTACTGATATTGTTTGACATTTCTAAAGTGGTAATGAGATTCATACAAAATGATGGGATGAAAAAAACGGAAGAAATAACTAATTGAAGAATATGCCTTTGCTATTCTTAAAAGTAGCTTTAAAGAAAGTAAATGTTTAGATTTTAGCAGTTCCTGCACACTATAAAGTTCAGTTTAGAATGGCAAGACATAGTTGCTGCAGAATTTTCCTTTTGTGTGGGAAATAGAGAAACAAACACATGAGAACTATTTCAGAGCGTGCAGGAGAGTGGCTCTGAGTCCTAGCTGCATGTACACTGGAATCACCTGGGGAACTTTTAAAACTATCAGTCCCAGGGCCTCACACCCAAATAAATCAGAATTATTTTAGGGTGGTGAGAGCACACAAAGGCATACACACACACAAACAGCTATTTACTTTCTTAAATCTTTCCAGATAATTTAAGTAAGCAGTTGGGGTTGCAACCAACTAATTTCCTTCTCTGCCTTAGATCACCTGAGCAGTCAGATCCAATTCCCTATCACTTCACTGGTAGATCTTATTTTCTAGACTCTGCTCTTTAAATAATAAAAATAAAAGGTGCTCTGAAGAGTCACACTTTCCCAAATTTCATCATTCATCAGAGGTTGATCTAAGTACAAGGTAAACAGGCTCTCAGATCAGGTTCCTAACTTGTCAGCTCTGGGTCTTGTATGTTTTACATGAGAATATGGCTCTCCCTCCAAAGACTTAAAACAAAAGATTTGCTTTTTAAGTTCATGCCAGAGAATGTATTTCTCTGATATCAAAACACACCTTCCCTGATATCAGACGCCTGGCTAAGAGTGACGCCATCAAGATGGCAACATAAGTAATCCCAACTTCAGTCCTTCCCACAAAACACCATCAGCAACTACCTGTAGACAAGATACTGTTGTGAAAATCCCAGACACTGGGGTTGAGGCTGAAGTCCTGGACCACAGAGACTGAGAAGGACTGCACTCGAAGTTTTGAGGGGCACTCTGACCATATCACTCCTCCCCTAGGCCAGCACAGCACTGCATTAGAGGACTCCCCTCGGGGTACACTTTTTCCAGTGGGAAAAGAGCCCCCAGGGTGGAAATCCAGCTCCCAAGGCATTGCAGGATGCTCCCCAGGCACTGCAGAATGCTCCCCAGGCATTGCAGGATGCTTCCCAGGCATTGCAGGATGCTCCTTAGGAGACTCACTCTACTCTCATTCGCAGGGACCACTGCGGCGGTGTGGGCTGTGTGGGGGGGTGGGGGCATAGATCTTTGGGACTCAACCACTAGGGATCAGACAGAGATGGAGAAGGGAAGCAGGGCTTAGAGCGACCGGTTTCCAATCTTGGGAGAACATATTCCTGTCTGCAGCGGTGCCAGAGCAGAGGTTGATCAGCCAGCAGTTCTGTGCATCTACAGTGCCGAGCCAGAGGCTGATCCTACTCTAAAATAATTTTGATTTAATTGATGTGGGGCATATATTAACATGATGAAAGTCACATATGACAAGGCCACAGCTAACACAATACTCAATGGTGACAGACTGAAAGCTTCTCCTCTAAGATCAGGAATAAGACAAGGGTGCCCACTCTCACCTCTCACGTTCAACATAGTACTGCAAGTCCTACTCAGGGTAATTAGTCAAAACAAAGAAATAAAAGGAATCCAAACTAGAAAGGAAGTGAAATTGTCTCTGTTTGCAAATGACATGATCTTAAATAGGAAATCCTAAAGATTCTATGCTTTTGAACTGTGGTGTTGGAGAAGACTCTTGAGAGTCCCTTGGACTGCAAGGAGATCCAACCAGTCCATTCTGAAGGAGATCAGCCCTGGGATTTCTTTGGAAGGAATGATGCTAAAGCTGAAACTCCAGTACTTTGGCCACCTCATGCGAAGAGTTGACTCATTGGAAAAGACTCTGATGCTGGGAGGGATTGGGGGCAGGAGGAGAATGGGACGACAGAGGATGAGATGGCTGGATGGCATCACTGACTCGATGGACGTTGAGTCTAAGTGAACTCTGGGAGTTGGTGATGGACAGGGAGGCCTGGCGTGCTACAACTCATGGGGTCGCAAAGAGTCGGACACGACTGAGCTACTGAACTGAACTGACTAAAAGATTCTATCAAAAAGCTGTAAAACTTAACAAATTTAGGAAAATTACAGGATATAAAATTAGTTGTGCTTCTATATACTAACAATGAACTATCTGAAAAAAAAAAAAAACTATTTCATTTACAATAGCATAGCATCAAATATAATAAATAGCTTAGGAATATATTTAACCGAGGAGGTATTAACGAAATATCTGTATACTGAAAACTATAAGACACTGATGAAAGAAACTGAAGAAGACACATATGAAAAGATATCTCATGTTCATGGATTAAAATAATTAATATTGTTAAAATGTTCATACTACCCAAAACCATCTATAGATTTTATAATATCCCTATCAAGCCTTGTATGAAACTAATAAATAAATAAACCCCATGTTTTCTGATGCCATAAATGTCATATTGGGCATTTTTACTCAAAAACCTACCTTCTCTTTTAAAAGCCGAAAGAGAATCCACGGTATTATGCACAAAACATAGAGTATTATTGTGTGCTGATTACATAAGCTAAGGCCACAGCATAAAGCACCAATTTTAGCTATCTGAAAAATAATAAAAGCAAATAATCCAAGTTAAAAATTCACTGAAAACTAAGAAAGCACAATAGTAAAAAGCTATTCTTTTTATTAAAACTAAGCATTTATACAGTAAGCCAGGTTAACATCAAACTTTTAATGTAAACAATCATGCTTTAATACTAATTATCTATCACCATTATTTTATTAATATTTTTCATTCTTATCAAATCACTGCAGTCTGATCTTAAATTACTGTCTTCAAACTAGGTTTTAGGAAGTCCTATATGATGACAAGTTCTAACACTAATAGGACATAGTATAGTTCAAGTGAAATCTAGAACTAAAGTTCAGCAATTCTTTGTCTTACATTTTCTTCTATTAAATTAATTAAATATAACACTTTTATTTAGAAGCCTGGTTCCCTATGGGTGGTCTTTTTGCTATTTTTGAACATGTGTTATTTTCATAATCATAAAAGGGTTTATTTTAAACAAAAAATAAACTCTAATATCATCACAGGCTTGTGTATGGAAACCACAGATAAACCTTGATGTTGTTTCTAAATTTTTTAATGACAAAGGCTGCCCATATATTAAGATAATCCAGAACTCTTCAATGTGTAGACGGTAAGCCCTTAGAAGACAGGGTTCGTCCACATTGCAAATTATTTTGATGATAGCAGTGGTCTTAGAAGTCATTATAATCTCTTCAGAACCACTTCATTTTACATCTGATTACTTTCCTTTTAGTGAAAAAAAGTACAAATTATTTGATCTTTTGTGAAATTAGAGAATAAGCCAATGAACCATAATGGTAAATAATTTAAGGTGGTCAACCTAGAGCTTGGCATCTTAAGATCACACACACACACACACACACACGAGAGTGGATTAGCTAACAAGCCTTTCTTTCCCATAAGACTCAAAGGGGATTTTGTAATACCCTCATTCTCCAAAAAACTTTTGAACTCTGGGACAGAAAAAGAATTCTCATGTTTTATAAAGGCTCTCATAGTTTACAGTAAAAAAAAACTGAGAGTGTTTTGAGAGTGCTTTTTCTCTCAACATGCCTAGATTACCTTGACAGTAATCAGAATAGATAAACAGTATCTAAACCAAAGTTAAAAAGAAATAGAGCATCTGTCTAAAAATTAAAACAAAAAGTGATTTCACTTTGATCAAAATAGGTTACCTTTGATCTTTCATGTGCAGTTGCTGCCTCCTCAAAATGTACAGTAAGAGCCATAAGCAGGCCCACAAACAGATTGTTTAAGCTAAAAACCTCTGCTGCAATGGACCACTGCCATGTTAGACGAGAAAATGAAAACACCCCCGCAGCAAGGATTCCTCCAGCATATGAGCCAGAAAGCCTGCAAATACAGATAACATGAAATCTTCTTTCCCAACAAAAAGAACTGACTTTATTTTCCTTTTTATAAACTGTAGCAGCAGAAATTATGACAGCCGCCCAGCACTATCCCAACACATTAGATGGTTAATACATTACTTCGTGTAATAATTCCTTTCAACAGATTTTAATTACAAAGTCCATATATTAACCTATTAAGAAACAAATGAACAAACCTGCTTGGTATCTTATGAACTGAATGAGGTTTAGTTCTCCAATGTACTCTTTAGGATTCAAGCCATTTCATAAAGCCTCAAGAGACAGAAACTGGAGAGATAACAAACCTGTGCCATTTTTCTTGCTATATCTAAGAAGAAAAATGATCATGACTGATTAAGACTGAAAAATTAATAAAATGGCAGAGTACCTGTTTGGTAGAAACAGACTTACAGACTTAGAGAATGAACTTATGGTTACCAGTGAGGAAGGATGGGGTAAAGGGATAGTTATGGAGTTTGGGATGGACATGTACACACTGCTATATTTAAAATGGATAACCAACAAGGACCTACTGTATAGCACAGGGAACTCTGCTCAATGCTATGTGTCAGCCTGGATGGGAGGGGAGTCGGGGGGAAATGGATACATGTATGTGTATGGCTGAGTCCCTTGCTGTTCACCTGAAACTATCAAAATATCACAACATTGTTAATCAGCTATATCCTAATACAAAATAGAAAGCTTTTTAAAAATAAATAAATAAAAGAAAGAAAAGGAATATCTGTTCAGGAACACTCAGTCTCATTTCTTGTGGTATGTTTGGATCTAGGTACTTTCTACATTTATCTCCCAACATATGGCAAAGTATGTCTTGGTCACAATATTTGGTGATTTTAAGATCTTGTAAGCTAAATTCTTAGATTCTAATGATTTCTTCTTTACACAAAGTCAAAGTTAAAAATGATATTTTTTTTTTTTAAAGAGAAGGGTGGGAGTGTGAATTTTAGTAACACAGAAGAATCAAATGCTACACTTGGAAACAAATTCCTCACTCTCAATGCCAACAGAAGCCCACATTTCAAATTAATTGAGGAATCTGGATCTCAATTTAGAGATTTGTTTTGAGAGGTCAAATCATAGGTCATTACTTTTTAGCTGTATTGTTTTGCATAAAAATTATGGAGTAATTGTATAGGTTTTAATCAACCTTAGTAGGAAAAAAAGCTAACAAATTTCAATATCACCAAACCTGTTTTTCTCTGAATTTCTCTTTACAATTTTCCTGTTCTCTTTCCCTTATAAAAATCATCAGTTTCCTGTTTCTTGCATAATACTCCATTCTCCCAGTTTTCCTGATTGAATAACCTAAAGTTATTTCTTCCTTCCAAATTCCTTTCCAGATTCTTTTCCATTTGTATGCCTATTGCCTTAGATTCAAAGTAATAGTTTCATAACTTGCCTTACATTTTTCTAATCCTTCTGCACTGTAACATCAGATTAAACTTTCTAAAGCATACTCTTTGTGAATACTCGTTATTCCTACAGGATGAATTAGAATCAACCTGGAATCCAGGCTCCTAATAAACTGGGCCCCCTATACACTAATTACCAACATGACCTCCCACCAAGTAGTCAAGCTCCTTAAAATTCCCTAATAAGACTTGCCTATTCCTAGTTCCATACGTTTGCCCATGCTGTAGCCCTGAACTGAAGGTCCTCCCTGCTCCTTTATTAAAACTCTACTCTTCTCTCAATTTTCTCTTCAATTCCCAGGTTTCTAGCTCATCTCTGCATATCAATGATTTTTACATTGTTTTCTGAAATGTGAACTGGAGCTAAACTTCACTTAATTGGAAGCATCTGGCCCCAAGCACAGAAAGGAAACTTAGCAAATAAAAGAATGAATTAATCTTAAAGTATTAGTAACAATTTAAAGAAACTTCTAAGTTTCAGCTGTCAATATGACTTTGGAAAGTCAGCAAAAGATAACAAGATTCCTTCTTCTACTTAAAACATAAATTAGCACCCTTGGAGAAATGGCTGATTCCAGGATTGAAAAAGCTCAAGTAGCAAATGAATTAGAAACATTTTGGGACACAACTAAGGAAATGCTCAAATAGAGACATGACCAAAGAGTATATTAGCCAGCTTACAGGACTCTCATTGGCCAAACTGGGGAAAATTGAGCATAAAAATAATTGGAGTAACAGGCTGTAACCCAATGAATAAATAAGAATCTATGAATCTAAAAAAAAAAAAGCTATGGATCTGTAGTGATATAAAAAATTGGGTGAGAAGGAAAAGTCCATGGAAAGTCAACTAATAACTATAGAAGAAATTAGAAGAATTAGAAATCCCCACTTGACAACCATCATAATAATAATCAATGGATACCAAGGTAGAGGGTAAAGTTTGGAGTAACAGAAATATGTACACTGTCTGAAGGTATTTCCCTGTAAATAATTACAAAAGAAGAAACTGTAATTACAGTGGCAAACTGGACTGACACAGTCTTAATCACATCATCAAACTTAACAGCCCAGTAATGGGACAAAAAATCACCATATGCTTCTTTATCTATTGCAAAAAAAAAAAAGAATACAGCATCATTTCTATGGTTTTCCTGCCAAAAATGCATTACCTGAATTTAAGCAAGAGGACAGACAAACTCAGACTGAAGGACATTCTACAGAATAACTGACCTGTATGTATCAAGAAATGTCAAAGTCTTTTGAAAAAACAAAACCATCCTGAGGAACTGTTCCAGATTAGAGACCAAAAGGATGACAATAGAATAAAAGGTATTATCTAGGACTTTCTTCTACTATAGTTCAGTTCAGTTCAGTCACTTAGTCGTGTCCGACTCTTTGCAACCCCATGAACTGCAGCACGCCAGGCCTCCCTGTCCATCACCAACTCCTGGAGTTTACTCAAACTCATGTCCATCAAGTCGGTGATGCCATCCAGCCATCCCATCCTCTGCCGTCCCCTTTTCCTCCTGCCCCCAATCCCTGCCAGCATCAGGGTCTTTTCTAATGAGTCAACTCTTCGCATGAGGTGGCCAAAGTACTGGAGTTTCAGCTTTAGCATCAGGCCTTCCAATGAACAGCCAGGACTGATCTCCTTCAGAAGGGACTGGTTGGACCTCCTTGCAGCCCAATGGACTCTCAAGAGTCTTCTCCAACACCACTGTTCAAAAGCATCAATTCTTTGGCGCTCAGCTTTCTTCTCAGTCCAACTCTCACATCCATACATGACCACTGGAAAAACCATAGCCTTGACTAGACAGACTTTGTTGGCAAACTATCTCTGCTTTTGAATATGCTATCTAGGTTGGTCATAACTTTCCTTCCAAGGAGTAAGTATCTTTTAATTTCATGGCGGCAATCACCATCTGCAGTGATTTTGGAGCCCCCCAAATTAAAGTCTGACACTGTTTCAACTGTTTCCCCATCTATTTCCCATAAAGTGATGGGACCAGATGCCATGATCTTAGTTTTCTGAATGCTGAGCTTTAAGCCAACTTTTTCACTCTCCTCTTTCACTTTCATCAAGAGGCTTTTTAGTTCCTCTTCACTTCTGCCATAAGGGTGGTGTCATCTACTATCAGATCAGATCAGTTGCTCAGTCGTGTCCGACTCTTTGTGACCCTATGAATCGCAGCACGCCAGGCCTCCCTGTCCATCACCAACTCCCGGAGTTCACTCAGACTCATGTCCATCGAGTCAGTGATGCCATCCAGCCATCTCATCCTCTGTTGTCCCCTTCTCCTCCTGCCCCCAATCCCTCCCAGCATCAGTCTTTTCCAATGAGTCAACTCTTCGCATGAGGTGGCCAAAGTACTGGAGTTTCAGCTTTAGCATCATTCCTTCCAAAGAAATCCCAGGGCTGATCTCCTTCAGAATGGACTGGTTGGATCTCCTTGCAGTCCAAGGGACTCTCAAGAGTCTTCTCCAACACCACAGTTCAAAAGCATCAATTCTTCGGTGCTCAGCCTTCTTCATAGTCCAACTCTCACATCCATACATAACCACTGGAAAAACCATAGCCTTGACTAGACAAACCTTTGTTGGCAAAGTAATGTCTCTGCTTTTGAATATGCTATCTAGGTTGGTCATAATTTTCCTTCCAAGGAGTAAGCGTCTTTTAATTTCACAGCTGCAGTCACCATCTGTAGTGATTTTGGAGCCCAGAAAAATAAAGTCTGACACTGTTTCCCCATCTATTTCCCATGAAGTGGTGGGGCTGGATGCCATAATCTTCGTTTTCTGAATGCTGAGCTTTAAGCCAACTTTTTCACTCTCCACTTTCACTTTCATCAAAAGGCTTTTGAGTTCCTCTTCACTTTCTGCCATAAGGGTGGTATCATCTGCATATCTGAGGTGATTGATATTTCTCCCGGCAATCTTGATTCCAGCTTGTGTTTCTTCCAGTCCAGCATTTCTCATGATGTACTCTGCATATTAGTTAAATAAACAGGGTGACAATATACAGCCTTGACGAACTCCTTTTCCTATTTGGAACCAGTCTGTTGTTCCATGTCCAGTTCTAACTGTTGCTTCCTGACCCGCATACAAATTTCTCAAGAGGCAGGTCAGGTGGTCTGGTATTCCCATCTCTTGAAGAATTTTCCACAGTTTATTGTGATGCACACAGTCAAAGGCTTTGGCATAGTCAATAAAGCAGAAATAGATGTTTTGCTGGAACTCTCTTGCTTTTTCCATGATCCAGCAGATGTTGGCAATTTGATCTCTGGTTCCTCTGCCTTTTCTAAAACCAGCTTGAACATCAGGAAGTTCACGGTTCACATACTGCTGAAGCCTGGCTTGGAGAATTTTGAGCATGCACGTGGAAAAAATTGGATCAAGTCTGAAGATTAGGTAACAGTGTTGTATCATTGATAATTTGTTTTGAGACCTAAACTGTGTATGTAAGACAATGTTGGTTTAAAGAAACATATCTTGAAGCATTTAAGGGTAAAAGGACATCATGACTGCAGCTTATTCTTAACTGGTTAAAAAGCAAAATAATACATATATATCCACTGAGTCAAGGATAAAGCAAATGTGGTAAAATATTAATATTTGGGAACCTGAGTAAAGGGCAAACAGTGAGCCATTCGTGCCACTTTTTTATAAATCTGACATTGCATCAAGATAAAAAGTTTAAAGAAATCAGCAGATTTCCAAGATAATTTGCTAACATTTGTTGAGTTTCTTGTTAGCCATGTTTCAGGTATTGTTCTATTGCCTTCTTTATATTCATTTAATTTTCACAATAACCCTATGAGTAGATGGTGGTTTGTCTCCATTTCTCAAATGAAGAATTTGAGGCTCAGGGAGGCCAAATAATTTTTCCAAGGTCCTATAGTAGGTAATTAAGTGGCAGAACCAGGATTAAAATTGTTAGTCTAGTTATTTAAAATAATTACATTATCGGTAAGAGATGGCTATTTTAGTTTTAATGTCAAATCATTTATCCCAGACTAATGATATACTTCCCTGGTGGCTCAGATGGTAAAGCGTCTGCCTACAATGCAGGAGACCAGGGTATGATCCATGGGTCAGGAAGATCCTCTGGAGAAGGAAATGGCAACCCAGTCTAGTACTCTTGCCTGGAAATTCCAATGGACGGAGGAGTATGGTAGGCTACAGTTCATGGGGTCACAAAGAGTCAGAAACAACTGAGCAATTTCACTTTCAATGATACATTGTACATTTATTTAGTTAAATATGCACCTCTGAGTGAAGAACAGAAGTTTTGTCAATTATTAGAATTGTATTTATGTCTATGTGTTATCTAAACAACACACTACCAACCTGAATTGTACACACCTCTCAAGACTGATATTAACCTTTTTTTTTTTTTTTGAAAGGGCAGTTAAAGTTTAAAACCAGCAAACAGTTAATTAAAGAGAACTGATATGTACAAATCCTCAGGAAGAAAACTCATGACTCACTAATCTACAATGATTTTTAGCACATTATTATGCTCAGGAAGACATCCTAAAGCGTTTGAATTGTTGACATTATTGGAATTATGAACTATGTTAACTGCCTTTTCATATATTTCATAAGGTTTTAGAAATTGAAGACAGTATAAGTAAAATTATCAGTGGTAAAATTTATCCAGTCACCTTAGACTATTACAGATACTTATGTACATTAGCATTTTATTGAAGACTAATCCTACATCAGCAGTGTCTAAAATCTGAATTTTTCCCATCTCACTTCTGTCCCATATCACCCCTCCTGCCAAGGACAAGATTGTTTTACAATGAATAATCCATATACTCTTTCACCTGATTTTTCTGGGTATCAGAGAAATAATTTGTGAGACTGCTGAGTAAGGTTATAGAAGAGAAGGTAACTGATTATAAAGCCAGTAAAGAAAACCAAACCTATAATCTTGATCTTTTTAGCATCTCAAAAGAGCTTGCTTAGAAATCAACTCAGTCTATAGACTGAAGACAAGAGTAGTGGACCTTCTCTTTTCTTTTGCTACTCAGCATCTAAAATCCTTTCATATGCTTGAAGGATACAAGCTTATGAGGCACAGCCCCTCATTACACACACTGAAATATAGGATATTTTTCTAGTCTTCATTGCAGCTAGAGCATGGTTATATGACCTGGGCTCTGCCTGTCAGAATCACCTGCTCCATTCTTTGAATTGGAAATTCATGAGGCCAAAGAGCAGGTATGGAGACAGAATCAGACATGGTGGGTGGGATTTGTGCATCATTTTCACAGACAATAATGGCAGCACTTTCAGGGCTAGTGCTCAGAATCCAGGTCAGTGTCAGTGATGTGAGCTGGGGTGCCTGGTGCCCAGGGATGGCAGCCGCGGTGGTTTCACCAGCACATACATGCCTGGGACTCTGAATATTTTGGGATCAGAGCCTACTAATCCAGCCTTCCCAGAAATTGTGCAAGCTTTCCAACTTCCTTTTTTTTAATTCTAGATTTGAATATTTCCTCTTTTAAAAAGCTTTCAGTTCAGTTCAGTTCAGTCGGTCAGTCATGTCTGACTCTTTGCGACCCCACAGATTGCAGCATGGCAGGCCTCCCTGTCCATCACCAACTCCCAGACATTACTCAAACTCATGTCCATTGAGTTGGTGATACCATCCAATCATCTCATCCTCTGTTGTCCCCTTCTTCTCCTGCCTTCAATCTTTCCCAGCATTAGGGTCTTTTCAGATGAATCATTTCTTCACATCAGGTGGCCAAAGTATTAGAGTTTCAGCTTCAGCATCAGTCCTTCCAATGAATATTCAGGACTGATTTCCTTTAGGATGGACTGGTTGGATCTCCTTGCTGTCCAAGGGACTCTCAAGAGTCTTCTCCAACACCACAGTTCAAAAGCATCAATTCTTCAGCGCTCAGCTTTCTTTACAGTCCAACTCTGACATCCATACATGACCATTGGAAAAAACACAGCTTTGACTAGATGGACCTTTGTTGACAAAGTAATGTCTCTGGTTTTTAATATGCTGTCTAGGTTGGTCAAAACTTTTCTTCCAAGGAGTAAGCGTCTTTTAATTTCATGGCTGCAGTTACCATCTGCAGTGATTTTGGAGCCCCCCAAAATAAAGTCTGACACTGTTTCCACTGCTTCCCCATCTATTTGCCATGAAGTGATGGGACCAGATGCCATTATCTTAGTTTTCTGAATGTTGAGCCTCAAGCCAACTTTTTCACTCTCCTCTTTCACCTTAAGAGGCTCTTTAGTTTTTCTTCACTTTCTGACATAAAGGTGGTATCATCTGCAGACCTGAGGTTATTGATATTTCTCCTGGCATTCTTGATTCCAGCTTGTGCTTCATCCAGCCCAGAGTTTTTCATGATGTACTCTGCATATAAGTTAAATAAGCACGGTGGCAATATACAGCCTTAATGTACTCCTTTTCCTATTTGGAACCAGTCTGTTGTTCCATGTACAGTTCTAACTGTTGCCTCCTGACCTGCATACAGGTTTCTCAAGAGGCAGGTCAGGTGGTCTGGTATTCCCATCTCTTTCGGAATTTTCCACAGTTTGTCGTGATCCACACAGTCAAAGGCTTTGGCATAGTCAATAAAGCAGATGTTTTTCTGGAACTCTCTTGCTTTTTCTATGATCCAATGGATGTTGGCAATTTGATCTCTGGTTTCTCTGCCTTTCCTAAATCCAGCTTGAACATCTGGAAGTTCACAGTTCACATACTATTGAAGCCTGGCTTGGAGAATTTTGAGCATTACTTTGTTAGTGTGTGAGATGAGTGGAATTGTGTGGTTGAGCATTCCTTGGCATTGGCTTTCTTTGGGACTGGAATGAAAACTGACCTTTTCTAGTCCCATGACCTAGTCCTGCTGAGTTTTCTAAATTTGCTGGCATATTGAGTGCAGCACTTTCACAGCATCATCTTTTAGGATTCAAAATAGCTCAACTGGAATTCCATCATTTCCACTAGCTTTGTTCGTAGTGATGCTTCCTAAGGCCGTTGACGTCACATTCCAGGATGTCTGGCTCTAGGTGAGTGATCATATCATTGTGATCATGTGAGTCATTAAGATCTTTTTTGTACAGTTCTTCTATGTATTCTTGCCACCTCTTCTTAATATCTTCTGCTTCTGTTAGGTCCATACCATTTCTGTCCTTTACTGAGCCCATCTTTTCATGAAATGTTCCCTCAGTATCTCTAATTTTCTTGAAGAGCTCTCTAGTCTTTCCCATTCTATTGTTTTCCTAGATTTCTTTGCACTGATCACTGAGGAAGGCTTTCTTCTCTCTCCTGGGTATTCTTTGGAACTCTGCATTCAAATGGGTACATCTTTCCTTTTCTCCTTTGCCTTTTGCTTCTCTTCTTTTCTCAGTTATTTGTAAGGCTTCCTCAGACAACCATTTTTCTTTTTGCATTTCTTTTTCTTGGGGGATGGTCTTGATCCCTGCCTCCTGTACAATGTCATGAACCTCCATCCATAGTTCTTCAGGCACTCTGTCTATCAGATCTAATCTCTTGAATCTATTTCTCACTTCTACTGTATAATCATAATGGATTTGATTATAGGTATGACCTATAATCCCTACTTTCTTGAATTTAAAAGTAAAAAGCTTTATTGAGATATAATTCATATACTGTATAATTCATTTTAAAATGTACAATTAAAGATTTTCAGTATATTTAGATATATGCAACTAACATTATAATCAATTTTATAACATTTTCATCACCTCAAAAAGAAACTCTATCTCCTTCAACTATCTCTCCAATCTCACTGCCAGGCTTAAGTAACCACTAATCTTCCTTCTGTCTGTGAACTTCCCTCTTCTGGGTTTTCATATAAATAGAATCGTATAATATGTGGACTTTTGTGTCTGACTTCTTTCACTTAACATGATGTGTTCAAGGTTCATCCAACTTGCAGTGTGTCAGTATTTCACTTCTTTGTATAGCTGAATTAATATTCCACTACATAGCTATTCCACATTTTGCTTATTCATTCTTCCACTGATGGACATCTAGATTGTTTCCATCTTTTGCCTACTACGAATAGTGCTTCTGTAAATATGTGTGTACAAGTTTTTGTGTGGACATGTTTTCATTTCTCTAGGGTATACACCTAGCAGTGGAATTGCTGGATCCTAAAACAACCAATTTAATCATTTGAAACTGCTAGACTGTTTTCCAAAGTGGCTACACAATTTTACATTCCTACAAACATTGGATGAGGGTTCTGATTTTTCCACAACCCAGTAAACACTTGTTATCTGACTTTTTGATTCTAGTCATCCCATTGGGTGTGAAAGGGTATCTCACTGAGATTTTAATTTGCATTTCCTTAATGGCTAACAATGGTGAGCACCTTTGCAATTGTTCATTGGTCATTTCTACATCTTCCTTGGAGAAATGTCTTTTCAAATATTTTGCCCATTTAAAAAATTGCTGTATCTTTCTTATTACTGAGTTGTAGCATTCTTCCCAACTTCCATTCAATATGCTTCTTTTCTGCTAAACACAGCCAATCGCTTGCCACTGAGAATTCTGACTAAAACTATCTGCCTTCCTTCTTTATTACTTCTATTGTCTTCAAGAAAAACTGTGTGAGGAAATTCTGAAAATAAATGCTGCAGTTGTCAAAGCTTTGTGGAACATAGAAAAGAAGGAAGTATGCCTAAGGGCAAAAAGTTATGCATGCATCCATATAGAGAATATAAAACGTTTTGGAGGCCTCATTTTATTAATAGTATCTCTAATTTCCATAAAATAATGTATATAGGCTATACTTTTGAGAGTCTCTTTGCTTCCAGCCGTCTTTTATATATCAAACTGTACATGTTCCTTCAAATGCACAGGTTTGAACACACTGCCTTTAAAAGCTTGTTCCGTGCTAAAACTCAGAATCAATCAACATTTACTAACCATGTAACATGTACAGTCTAGTGATTAAGAACAGTAGAGATAATTTGAATCGTCTGCTCTGAGAAAACTCTGCAAGCTAAGGAGGGCTACAGAACAAGGACTTGTAAATAGCAAATAAAGTGTAATAAGCACTCAGCTGAGGCTGGAGACTGTAGAAGCTGTGGATGTGGGGTGGCAGCCTTGGTCCACATGGCTGTGGCAAGGTCTGTAGCAGCCTGACCTGGGCTGGGGAAGGCTGGGGAAGGTTATAAGGAACCAGGGTGAGTTTTACTAGGTAGGTAGGGCAGAAGGACAAGAAGAAAAGGTGTTAGAGCAATGAACTATGGGGTCTACACTGAATGTGGAAGGAAGCAGAGCCAGCAGGGGGCTGACAGAGGAAATCAAAAGGATGACCAAAGGGATCTAGGTCTCAGTTCAATGGAAGACAAGTGTAGGGGCACCAAGAAATTGAGCGAACTGAAAGCTCAAATCAGGCAGGGAGTGGGAAGAGAGATGGAGGAGTTTAATAAAGCTGTTCTCAAAATCATAAGATACCCTTTAAAATTAAGCATTTGTCTCAAAAGACAAGCAGTACATGGTATATTAGTAAGTCTGCAGGGTGAGTGCAATGTAGGAAGAGAGGTGTGTGGTCTAGTGCCACAATGTCACAAGCAGGCAAGCAAGCAGATGTGATGTCCCACATCAGCCTACAGCAAGCTGAGTCTGTGACTGGCTGACAGGTCAAAGGATAATGTCAGCAATGGTGAGGATGAAGAGCTTCTGAAGACTTCAGAGACGGTCTCCAGTTCATTCACTGACTCTGCAGGTCGGCAGTCTTGTTACATTATTCACGGTATATGACAATATCTGTGCATGCTCTGTTTCCCCTTATTGAGATGGAAATAAAATGACTTGCGGGCAAGCTGATGTCGAGAACACTTTCCTGAAGGCAATTTTCAGGGTCACAGTCAGGCTCAGGATTGGCCTCACGTTGTCCCCATCTGCATCCTCCATCCTCTGTTCTCACCCTAGTTCTCTATTGGAATTGTTCTCACTGGGGTCTCCAGCGACTGTCTAACCACCAAACGGGGCAGGCTCGAGGAACCTCTCTGCTGTGTTGATCACTGCCCCAGCCACACTCTACCAAGTTGACCATCTGGACTTCACATCCTCTGGTTTTCCTTTTATGGCTCTGTGTCTTCCTTTTGTGTTTTCTCCAAATGGCTCCTCTTCTTGCATTTAACACCTTTCAAGCCAGTGTTTCTCAAAGATTTAATTCTCAGGAAATTGTTCTCACTCTACTTGCCTGGGTGACTTTATTCACTATCTTGACTTCACCTGCCAGCGACAAACTAAAGAAAACAAATCTGTCTCCAGCACCGCCTCTCCCTTAGTTTTGAAATTAATCTTTTCCCCAACTTACTGTTGTACCCTCACCACAAAGCCACCCCAACTCTGGATGTCCCACAGAACCTCACGGTCAGTACGTGCAAAATTCATTTCTCATCCTCTTGCCTGAAATAATTTCTTGTGTTCCCTTAGTGAATTTCATTATCTTCCTTGTTTAGTTATCTAAATTAAGAGCCCTAGGAGTCATCATCAGAGCTCCTCTCCCTTTCCAACATCCTGCCAATTAGACTTCATCAACATTTTATAAAATCATACTCTTCTCTCTACCCACACTCACTTCCCTAGGTCAGCTCATCTGACTCCTCACCTCAGGCTCACACAATGTTGTAGGTTTATGTGCTGCCTGCTTCCAGCCCTGGGCCCACCACTGCCACCAGAGAGAGGGATCTAAGGCACACCTGAAGTTGTGCTTTTCTGTTTACAACCCTTCAAGGGTTCCTCTTTGATTATAAGACATATTATAAGCGTCCCATGACAACAGACATGGATTTTCATGATCTGGTCTCAGCCCACCTGTAGCTTCATTTTCGACACAACCTATTTTGAACTGTGTTCCAGCAACACTGAATGACTTCTCCCTGTGCTTACAGGCTGTTTCTCTTCCACCTCAGAGTTTCTTAGCACAGGAGATTCTCTGTATCTGGATCACGGCTTTGCCTTCACTTGGCCACTCCCACTGATTGATAGTTTACAACTCAGCACAGGCTTCACCTTTTCAAGAAGTTTTTAGAAGTACTTTCGCAAAGACTAGGGCAACCGCCCCTTCTCCAGACTCTCATTAAATTAAATTTATTAATAATATTTTATTATTATTATTAATGATTGATTATTAATTAAATATTAATAAATCAGAATACAGAGATTTTTCTGTATTTCTTAGTAAAAACAATCTTAAGGAATAAAATATTTTAACTGTAACTTAATCAAAACATAGTTAAGAAACCAGATGTGAGGAACTTAAAACTCTAAATAAAGTATTAACAAAGCCAATAGAATTTTTTGGACTACTGATACCACTAGATAGCTGTGTCAGTATATTAGCATATTTAAAAGTTAAAAGAATATCTCATTTTACAAATTGGATGATCTCCTGGAGGTGAAAATGGCAACCCACTCCAGTGTTCTTGCCTGGAGAATCCCATGGACAGAGGAGTCTGGAGGGCTACAGTCCATGGGATTGCAAAGAATCAGACATGACTGAGTGACTGAACACACACACACACAGAACAAAGCTATGCAACTTTTGGAAACTAAATGTTTATATAATATATATATAAACGTTTATATGTTATATAAACGTTTATATATATATATAATTTCAGACATACTTTACCTTCACTTTTTATTGTTGTTGTTCTTTATTCATATTACCTTTCACACTGATGTGTAAAGGGAGTTCCTTGTATTTTCTCAAATTTTTGTAAATCTCAAACAAAATACCTCAAAGTTTCCACTTTGTATGTCTTTTTGAGCCAAATATCAATGAATCTTTCATATCAATAAGCCACTGTGAATTCTGGATAAAGACATTAAATGTGCAAAAGACTTATCTAAGTGATGCTGCAAAAATCACATTGACAAATATGTCTGAAGGTGAATCTGGTCTTAGACTTGTTAAGTAAGATGACTTAGCAAGTACTTTTATTGTCTGTTTATCAATTTTTTTTTTTAAGGCAAGAATTCTATGAATCTGCTGACTTCTGAAAATGTCCAATTAATCTATTATCTGTTTTGATTGCTAGGGTCTTTGTTATTTTATGAGTTTGACCAATAATATTCCCAATGTGGGTGATTGAACAAATTAGTTGTAATTTGCTCTTTTGGGCAATAATCCTAACCAGAACACACACTCTACAATTTTTTTCCCCTGAAAAGGGTACAACGTACCTTTGCAAATTTTGGGCAGAATTAGATTATATAAGCATAGTGAAACACTATGCATGAATGCTGGTAAATGAACTGTAGTTCAAATTTCTGGCTAAGCAATATTTCTTTTAAAAATATAGGGAAGGAATGTTTAATCTGACCTTGTTATTTAATCATGAGTTTTAAGTGAAAATGTTGTTCTGAACCCACAAAACAAGCTGTTTGGTATCATCCATAAAGTCAAATGAATAGATGGAGAGTAAATATAAATAACTCTCAAATAAGACAAAACAACTGTCTATCTACAGACTAAGCCTGACTCTTTTTTCAAAGAAAAATGACATAATCAAAAAACACCAAGGTGTTTTCACTTGGCAATCAAGGAGGCCTACTTTTAATTTTCATTTCATTCTTTTAAATAAATATGCTTGTACACCCGTGGCGGATTCATGTCAATGTACGGCAAAACCAATACAATATTGTAAAGTAATTACCCTCCAATTAAAATAAATAAATTTATATTAAAAAATAAATATGCTTAAGTAGTTATTTTTTATAAAGCAACTGAAGAACAGATATATTTATTTACATTTAATGTGCTAAAAGTGATATCTTAAAATTAGCTCATTTAAATTTAAAAGACAAAGAGTTTTCTACTGAAATTGATGAACCTGCTACTAATAGGAAATTGGAGGAAAAAAGAAATTCAAATGAAGTTGTGAATAAAATGAGAACTGTTTTCAGCACAACTCACTAATAAATTGCAAAATAATCTAAAATATTTTCCACTTTAATTATGATAAATTTTATATATATATATGAGAAAAATGTTTTCTATTCTCAATCTAGAGGCTCACAGAACCTCACAGAAGGATATCAAGGGAGCTATTTCTTCAAGTAAAATACATATTTTACAATCTAACATGACTTATAGAAAGATAACATCTTATAAGGCCATATAAAGAACACACACTTTAAACATTTCTATGAAATTTCAGTAAGACAGCCATTGTATTTTAAAAGATGTCAACAATCAAAATCAAGTTTTTACACTATTAGAGAGGCATGCTTAATTTTTAAGGTCTCAGACTAACAGAATAAGGTAATAATACAGATGATTCAAAATAACAAATAACCTAAAAGTTACTGAAGTTTGTTTTGTATAAATAAATCCATATTACATATATGTGACACATAAAATGTACTTTGCAGTATATTTGCAATAAATAAATTTTCCTCATTGCCTTTTACTTGGGCTAAGGCTAAAACCATGGAGTTCACATTCCAGGGGATCACAGTGGTCAGTCACTGAGGAAAGATATACCAGGAGTATGACAGATAGGATAAGAAGGGTTCCCAAGTATTTAAAATTTCACCCAGAGAATGGAAAAATTCTCTTCTAGGCTGTGGAATATGTGATGCTTCTCAGAGAATCCTAACAAATGTGAGGCTCAGAATTCTATGAGACCTAGACAAGAAAGGTACTGATTGTGCAATAGTTTTCTCACTGATGGAATGCTATTCATCTGTTGACACAATAGATAAGTTGAGGGGGAGGGGGTTACAATTTACACCATTGACACAGGTTTGCTATTGATGATAAGGTGTATTTTTCTTTCTGCTACACAGTATTTGATTTTCATGTGTAGTCACATGTTTGTCTAACCCGTAATCAAAAGACAAATAACAGAAAACTGAAATTCTTTCAGAACATATATTTGACGTGCTTCATAAAATTCATGAATGTATTTGTCTTCAGTGTGCAAAGAACCCAACATGGAGGGTACACTATGCTCCTGGAACATTTAAAACTCCTACTTGAAGTAAGTACAATAGAATCAAGTAGGAAGGCCACAATGCATCTGAGCATTCTTGTTAAAAAAATTATTTTTAGTGTCAACTCATATTGATGACTTAAAATGCATCAGATTACAGGGAAGAGATACAGTAAAGCAGGATACAATTAGTGGCAAATCTACTGCTCCCATCCTCCCAAGTTCTTATCTTTCTGAGTCTTGTTCATGGAGAATATACAAATGTTACCTCTGGCTCTCATTTGCAAAATCATCACCCATAGATTTCTCTCTTCAATGTACCTGGAGATGTCAAACTGGGAAACTAAGCTATTGACAGCAAAGATTTTCAGTTTCAGCTGAGCTTCTCTCATTCAGTGGCAGTTCACTCAACACTCTTTCAACAAGTATGTACTGACTATCTAATATGTGCCAGGTGCTCTATGGACAAATTATGCACACATGTGCTAAGTCGCTTCAGTCATGTCTGACTCTTTTCCACCCTATGGACTGTAGCCTGCCAGGTTCCCCTGGCTTTGGGATTCTCCAGACAAGAATACTGGAGTGGGTTGCCACACCCTCCTCCAGGGGATCTTCCCAATCCAGGAACAGAACCCACATCTTTTATATCTCCTGGCAGGCGGGTTCTTTACCCTTAGCGCCATCTAGGAAGCCGGGGCAAATTATAGTCAGTGGGTATTTGGAGAGCAGTAGAATCTAAATGTTTTTCTTGTCATTTTCAAGTTTAGACCTAATGAATATCAATCAATAATTTAGGGCCTGGTATATTAAAGTTCTATCTCTAAAGCCACCACCACCATAAGTAAAAAAATGTTAAATATTTGCATCTTTAATAAATTTGCAAATAAGCCCATTTTCCCGTATTCTATAAAAATTTACTTTCACTCCAGGTGAAATCCTACCAAGGTTTATTCTATTCCATGAGACTCTATCAATAGGAAAAAGATTGTTCTACCCCGAATTTTCAGCTACATAAATATCAACTACCAGTACGCTGAAAGGAAAAGTACAAAGTATTAGTCTTGATTTTAAAACCACCAAATAAAGTTGGGAAGAAAATGGGAAAGCTTTCATAAAGGAAAAGGGCACAAGTGAAACAGAGGGAACAAGATTATGAATAGTTCTCATAAATAAAATACAATCATGCAATTTCCATTAGAATTAAAATTTGTAAACTAATAAATGATGAAGCTATTGGAGGCTTAGAACAACTCATCTCATCAATTTATACCCAAATACCTAAAAGAAAAACACTGAACTGAGCCTTATAGGAATCACCATCATTTACTTTACATTTGACCAAGTGTCCATAGTATGCCAAATAACTTGCACTATGCAAGGCAATATCCTCTTAAGGTACAACCTAGCTTAAAATAACTCCCAAACTACAGGTTTTCATCAATTTTGCTTGAAATGTTTAAAACCATGCAAAGCCTCAAGATGAGCTTATTACTCAATCTGGATAGTATATTTTGTATTTGGTAGCAAAACTGAAATTGGTTAAGGGTATAGTTCAGAATTATTATTCTCAAAGTCCTTTTTAGCTGAAAACTTAGAATTTTTAAAATGTTAAGATTCTAAAGGTAAATGAAGTAAACTTAAAAGATCCAAATAACTAAGATCAACAGAATGGGGATATTCAACTATTTTCACTAGAAACACTAACCAACTTACTAAACAATAGAGATTTAAAACAAAGTTGTCTTATTATGCAAAGTTATAAAGTATATAGTAATATTTCAATTTGTTGAGTGTTTTCTACTTTTTATGGCTTTGAAAAGCAGGAAATCTATGAGTTATGATTTATCATTTTATTTGCAACTTTAAGAAATGTATACATTTATTATTATAGCCATAATGACAGATGACTAGTTCCAGTGGCAAAAATCTCTGCAGGAAACAGATTTAGCAATTTAAATGTTTTATAAGTTTTTGTAATTGGGGAAACTTTTCATAATCTGACATTTGTTAAAACCACTTATTAGAAATTATGCAGCACAGTAGCTGTGGAAATATGAGCTAGCTTCACAATTATAAAGTCAGCCTATGTAGCCCTTTCCTATTGTATATAGTGGCATAAACCCCACGGCGGCCTATCAGCTAACTGGCAGGCAGGGGGCTGCTCTATTCAAAGTGAGAGATACAAGCTGCAGGGCAAAAACCTGGCAGCTCCCATCTGACCCCACAATCCCCTACTGGTGACAGCTCCAAGCTCCATGGCAAATTAGGCCTTCTCATATTACAATTGGAGAAGACAGATTCCATTAGCAGTATCTGAAATTGAGTGGAGAGCTGCACTGTTATCAGACTTGACTCATAAGCACTGCTATTAATCAGAGCTATGATAGCATTTATATATTTCAAGCTATCTGCTGCCGCTGTGATATTCTGCTACAAAGGGTTGATGGGACTTAGGAAAGTGAACAATAGAGCTTTCTGGGAAAAGCAGAGTAAATCAAGAAAGTCTATGACTTCCGCACATTCTGAAGGGATTGTGGTTTACATAAATTTTCTCCCAATTGGAGATTGAGCTCTTCCTCATCTTACACATGGGATTTAGTTGTCACTCAATGGTAACAGCTGTGAAAAGGTGAAGCGGCCCACCGCTCAGAATATTGCCTTTGCTTTTAAAGCAATTAACCCATGAACAGGAGGATACCTGGTGATATCAAAGGGATTAGGCCAGGCAGTGCATTATTAACATTTCCTTGAACTAATTCTAACTCTGACTAGCTGTCAGAAAAGACTCTACAGTCTTAAAAAAGAGTTTTTGCCCTGCTTTTTTCCCTTCAAAATGAAGTGCTGCTATTTGAGCCTAATATGGCCCTCTACTTATAAGAAAATGCAAATGAACCAAGCTCTTAATATGCTTAGCCAGTCTGAGTCAGTGCAATTTTAATACAAGTATGAGAGAAATATATGATCAATTAACCAGGGATCAAGACAGATATTCTCCTGAAAGGAAATTAATGCTCCAGTACTTTCCATTCTTCTTCAACTACAAAAACTTGGCGACTATTTGTTACTTATGCATAGTTACCTCTGAAATTAGGAAGAGCTTCACATTATTCTCTATGGCAATAATCTAAAATACTCTTTGAGCTGGAAAATCCAAATGTCTCTTAAGCAGGAGATTCTACATACTCTAAGGTATGGCATTTTAATTTTCAATTTTTTATTGAATGGAATCTTAGCTGAAACCCTAAGAATAGCAGACACAGTGCTCAGAATCAAGTGTTCCTATTTCAAAAGTTTAATCAAATTAATTTTTAGTAGTGGCAGAATGTTTAGAAATGTTTACATAACTTATAAGAAATAAAATATTGCATAAACAAAATACTGGCACAAAACAATCTACCAGGAGATATTTAAATATCACTGAAATTGGCTGTAAGTTCTTTGTAGTAAGCAAGCAGCGTTTCAAGATACCTTTAATTATAATTAATATTCACATATTCTAGGGAACCTGCTTGATATTAAGAGATCTGATTTCTTACTGTAAAACCTTAATGGAGTTATAAAGTTTTTTAATGCAAGCTTCCTGAAACAGTGCCTTTTAGAAAAAGAAAAAAATTTATTAAAAAAAATTTTATTTAAGAGTAACTTTACCTTTCTCTAAAATAAGCACTGAATTTGATTATAAAAACTAAAAAAATTTTACTTTCAATTCAAATGAGTGCACAACAAATGTTGCTGAATGAGTTTCTGCTACAGTTCCATTTGGCCCATACTAGTTTGAAAAGGATATGCTGACTCTCAAGCCTGTTGAGAACATATTCCCTGCCCTGGAACTTATCAAAAAAATAGGACACTAGAGATGCTTTCATCTAAGATCATAAGCAATTTAAATCTTCCCTCAAGTAAAGGATTGTTATATGATACTATCAACAGAGTCCATTCTCTGCCAGTGATACCAGAACATATACAATGGAAGCATGTTAATGACAGTGAGTTCAGTACTCCTTCCTTCCTAAGTACATGTTGATAGGATCTAGTTTGAGGTTTTTAGAAAATAAGTTTGAAATTCATGTACTAAGCAAAGCTAAACAATGTTCATATTAGTGATTTATAGGACCTATAACTTTTACATTTTTGTATTAATAGGATTTGCAAATTTCAAATATGACACTTTTAAATACCCTTCTGTCAAACTAAAAAATCATTTACTTCATTGGCCTTCAAAGGAAAAAAAAAAAAAAATCCCAGTTCCTCTAAATCACTTAACTGTAGTACAGAGTGTTAAATGCACAGATGTACACATTAATAAAATGAATACTACTTCCTATAAATGAAATGTATTAGATTAAACTCCTTTAACATAATCATGCTTTAAAATATCCCCAAAGGGGACAATACATAAATAAATACATGCAGAAACAACTGCCCCAATCTTACTATTCTTAATTCAATAAAGTACAGTGACACATACAGCTTTCAAGGTACTGTTTTACTCATATCCTTTCTACCTCAGCAAATATAAAAGAATTCTTGCCAACCTTTAGGAAAGATTGACAAAAAATGCAGTGTTAATGACATCTTATAGGCTTTTAAAAGCCAAAGAAAGATGAAAGAAAAGCAAAAATTACATAGTAATTGGAAACAACGAAGTAACTGGTCTTTCAATCCAAGTCATGTTTACTGAAAAAAATGGAGCTTTTTACATCAACATATTTAAACAGAAATTTGCTTTTGAAATACAATCTTTGTTTAAAAGGTACAGAAGGTCTTTATGTCCACCCCAAGAGCTAAATATAGTGAATGCTCTCTGAACAATTACCTGAAAAAAACCTAAACCTGTTAAAAGAATTAATTTCCTGCACACCAGTCAGCACTAATCCTACATGTACAGTAATGTTCTCTTAAGTGATGGGGGAAAGAAAGAATAAAACTGTCTCCAGGATCAAAACCCCTCAATATTCAACAAGAAAATGGAATGATGACTTGGTCGGTAGATAAATAAAGTAGTGAAATGTCTTCTGAATGAGTTCTGATGAAGGAGTCAACCTGTGAGGGAATACATTTACTGTACGCTAGGGCTGGAAAAAAGCCGTCACTGTAATGGCTGCACAAAAACCGCATCCTGCTGTTGGGTTTATATTCACAGAAGGAAGGTTTTAAAGGTTAAGTTCAGGTCATTTGACAAATGAAATTGTAACAAGCCAGCTGACATTGTATAATGTCTTCTTCCACTCGATCAATAGGCTACTGTTAGTCCTATTACCATAGAGATGGCTTGCTCTTTCCCGAAGGGTGGCCATTGTTTGACAAAACAGATTTGCCACTTGAACTAGGTTGTTCCCAAAGGACGTGTACCTTGTCAATTATTTGTATTCAAAATAATGAAGTATTTTCATATTAAAATTACATGAGCGATAATATTGTAGGACACATTTCAGAAGAAAGTAACTTTTCCAAAGTACTAGATTACTAAAACTAAGCAAATATCCAGTCTATTAAGAGTTTTTGTTTTAAAACATGTCAGAAAGTATACGAATTTATCATTAAGACCGTATATTAAAATAAAATGGACACAGGTCTGTGTGCTGATCTAAAACCCATTATAATCAAGCATAATAATTATAGCTATTTTAAAATGCAGACAACTCAAAGGAAAATTACTGTCCCAAACTATTCGGATTCTGGAAAGACAAAGAATTTATATATGATTTTTTGCAGTGGTTTTTATGTGGAAGGGCATCAACAATTAATATAACAAAAAACCATGGAAAAGTTTTAGAAAACAAATAGCTTTACTTGCTTTAAGAGACAGCCACAGCATTTAATATGTGTATATGTTGTAGAAATAATCTAAAATACAAATGAACTAGCAAAACAAATATTAGTTTTTTTAAAAAAAATGGCTTTGTCTTAAATATCTTATGAAAATTAGTAATTCATTCATTTCATACAGAACTGGTATGTTCTAAATTTCACCCTAGATATTTAAAATAGTTTTTCTCTCAATGAAAATAATGATACAGCCTTAATTATAAAATAAGACCAGAAGGAACAATTCTAATAATAATTACTCTAATCATTTAGAAAAAGTATTCATAATACTAATTAATCCAAGCAAAAATGTTAAACATTTAATACTTAAAGATATGGCTATCACTGAATACCTGTAAGACTGAAATAAAAACAAATTAAATAATACAGATAAACGTTTAGTCAATGATCAATAATTACAATTTTGAATCTGAAACTTTCCACAAATAGATTTAATAGTAATTTTTAGCCATAGTTAGTAACTTTTACCTTCTTACAAACAAGCGAAGGGAATTTAGAAAGAATTTAGTCAAAGGGCAGTAATATGACAAATGTAAATAAAACAGTCTCCAAAAATGACTTTTGAAATTTTCTATTCAAATTATACTATATTTACATACAAAATTATTTGTTTTTATAATAAAATCTGCAATACTTTTTGAAAGAAATGTTTTAACTTGGTTTTTCCTTTTTAGAAAGTATAATTGGTAGTTTTGACTATAATCCTTTCAGGCGTAGGTTAGACTGTTAGTACTGAAAGCGAGAAACAGCAAAGACAAACGTAGATTACCAATACCCTAAACTAATGACCTGTTGTTTTAAAAGTAGGGTAGCCTTCCAAACTAGGAAAGTCTTTCATTATGAAGTAAGTGGTGTCTCATTTGCTTGTTTTCCCTACAGCTATACTGTAACAAAGTGAAACCTTACTAAAACTACATTCCCAAATTGATTTCCTTAGTTAATAGCCTCATTTCAAAATGTATGCATGTGCATATTTAAAATACAATATAATTAGGTATTAGCTCTGGACCTGATAGGCAGCTGCCTATCAGCAATACTGTGAGTAATTAAATAATATTTACCATTTACCAAAAGAAGAACTTCATACTGTTAAACTGGCCCATCTGCATCTTCCTAAAATGACAAACATTATTAATTTCTGTCTAAACAGAGAATTGTGATAATGAACTGGTGACACTTTCTCTCCACTGTATGAAGCAGAACCAACTGTGTAATCATTTGAGGGTCAAACACATATGAAATTACTGTAAATTGAGAAAGTGAAATCACATGAGTGATTAGGAAAACCATTTAAGCAACAAAAGGTGTTCTTTGGGGTTTTTTTTGTCATGTATGTACATGGGCCATAAGAAAGCTCCATCTCCAATTAGTTAAAATTAACTTTAACTAATCAACTACTTTACCTGAAAACGGTGAAAAAAAGTAAAGCTGCAGCTGCTGCTCCAAATAAGCCACACAGCAGATTGACTCGGTAGGCAACCGAACCAAAAGGAAATAGAAGAATTGCCAGTTTAGCCACCAGAGTAAACAAAGGGTAGCCAGGAGGGTGGGCAACCTAAGGGAAAATTAGCAACAGTTAGGAGGGTTCCATCTAGTTTTAAAGGAACAGTCGCACTGGCTTTCATTGAAAAGTAGCCCTTTTCCCAGGCAAGTATAAAGATTAAGAGACAATGACTAAATGTTTGAATAGTGGTTTTCTATTGTAATCCTCTTGTGCCAATACAAATAAATATTTTCTTTAGTGGATTTGGCAGCGTCTATCACATGGTGTGTCACCTAGAGAAAGGGTGACATATTTCATTGTCAGTTCTTAAGCAGTTTGTTCTCTGGGTTCACAGTACATTAGGGTCATTTAAAAGGCTATTGAAAAAAAGCGGGTTCTGAAATATCGCATTGGTTAGAAAGTTGAAAGACCACACTGCTATCGGATTACCACCATGCTGACAGTCCTAAGGTCTTGCCTAAAGGGATCATACACCATAATAAAGTTTATTAAATAATAAACTTATTAAAACTGTTAACCCGATTTATTTTATTCTCCATAGCTTATACAAAATTTTGGGTGATAATAAGCCAGCTACTGTATATATAGTAAAGGCTTTGCTTTATAATTTAGTTTAATTGGATTTAAAACTTAAAGTAAATTGTCATGTACTGTACTTATAAGTTACTAAAAACTGGGGTTTGAAAATAAATTAATCTACTTTACTCCATGCTTAATTAAACTTTCTTAATTCCTAAAACTGTTAATGAGAGCATTGATTAAACAATAAAACTAATACTTACTCCAAGCTCATGTGCGGCTGTGATCAGTTCCCCTGTGAAAAAATAATGTTAAACCAATAATTACTATTAGAAAATGACACTCCTCCAAAGTTTTCAAAATCCAAATGCTTGCATTGGGGTTTTGCATTAATTTGACTGGATAAAACTGTAAATCTGTAGAGATTTAACAGCATGAAATAGTCTCAGAGTATTTTCTCCCTTAGGTCTCATTGAACAAACTATCTTTGACAGTTCTTAATAACTGGTCAGTGGAAATATAGGTGAATTCTAGTTTCTAAAAATGCTTATTTTAAACAAGCTCCTACTATAGGAGGGAATAATATCCAATATCTTACAATAACCTATAATGAATATGTAATATGCATAACTGAATTACTTTTCTGTACACCAGAAACTAACACAACATTGTAAATCAAGTATACTTCAATTTTTTAAAAAAGCTTACTTTCCGTCCTGAAGGTTGTTTACACTTGCAAATATATAAAAACTCTTACAGAGCATTAGTGTAAAACGCTGTTATCCCTCAAGAATTTAGAGCAAAACTGCCTGTAAAAATGCAACCTTATATGTAAAATGAGCAGAAGCTGGATTTGAACAGTCTATAAAATGTGCCTTTTCACCCTAAGCTGGCATTTAGATACCTTCTCTACATTCATTACATTGGATATTTTTAAACAATTGCCAAATGCTTATTAACTGCAGGTTATTTTGGCAAGCTTTGATTACCACAGCACATTTTTTTCAAACCATTAAATCACCATGTCATTTACATAGTTCTTTGTAATTCCTCAACATTAGCAATTACTTCTAAAATTATGATGTAGTAATTCAGTGCCTATTTGATAGTCCTTTTAGTATCCAGGGACTATTTCTGACTCATTCCTATATACATAACACTGTATAGTTTAAGAAATCAATCAATATCAATATTAACTGATTTATGAAAGTTAAAAATTATCTATCGGAAAATGTATTAATGTTTATTTTCTATCCTTCAGTGGCTATCAATGTCCTTCATTTCTAGACCCCTAATCATATTTTAGACCTTTTCTCTTGTCCTGGGCTATGGCAGTAGCTTTTGACCAATATTCTATTTCAATTCATCTCCTTACTGAAATCACTAATTACTGCCACCCCCACCCGCCCCAGAGGTCAAGATTGTTTTCTTAGTCTAAAATTTCTCAATGGCTGCTCTCTGCCCACTGAATGAAGTTGATTTCTCATCGTGACACCTAAGCCCTCTACGGCTTCTGGTTCCTTTCCCAAGGCTTATGTCCATGAAACTTAGGCTCACCTCTGTCAGATCAGGCTCCCCACTGTTACTCTGAAATGGTCCTCTTTTGCACCTCTTATCACTCACTTTCTCACCCAGCATTCTCTCCTAAATCCTTCAAGGCCTGGTTCAATTGTTACCTTCTCAGTGACACCTTTCCTTACACATACCCCTCCCCAGCTTCACCCATCAGAATTAATCACTTCTGCCTCCTTCATAGAACCTGCCTGAACCTATTTAGCACTTCTTTAGATTGCTTTCTATTCTGGTTAGTTGTTTTCATTTGTCTTTTCCACTAAGTTATCCATTTTAGGGTTCTGTCAAGAAGACATCGGCACCTCTCCCTCCTGTGCCACCCAGAAGAGTCCCGCACATAGAAGATGACAAAAAGACTCAGACATCCCCATCAGGTGGGATAATGGCTCACTTCAGAGAAGCCCCACAAGGGCATGAAAGACAGATACTACTCACTTAAGTCACTTGCTTAAGGACATCTTTGAAGTCTTCCAGAAAAATTCAAGAACATCTTAGAAGACAAAAGCCCTTTTTGTATCTTACACAAATCATTCATGGTTTTAAAATGCTTAAAATAACCTTCCCTTTGTAGATAGTTACCAAAACTGTATTTATCATTTTATATTCCAAAATGGGTTTGCTCTTATGTCTTCAGTCCCAAAAGGTTTTAATTAATTTCTGATTCTTACATTTCTGTAGGTGCAATGAAGCACAGTTCAGTTCAAATTTTCAAGGTCGCTATTCATTCTCCTCAAATAAAAATGTATTTAGAATTACATTTAACATGAAGAAAAATGCCCTATTTTCTCTTTTTACCATTGAAAAGTCAATATACTATTATTCTTTGTGGGAGTTGTTGGTAGAAAGATGAATCTTGAATGTTACAAACCTCCATCACCAACTCTTTTTGTATGTGAATTAAAATCTAAATAGAAAAGATGCTAGTGTTCAAAGTCTATTATGTACCCTTGATAAAAAGCTAAAGAGAAGCACTACTCTTAAAATTGAACATGAAAAAAAGAGAAATAGTTAAAAAAAAAAAAAAGCCTTCTGGCACCTTGCTTTCCCTCAATCAACCCTTTACACTAGGGTTCGATGGGTCAGTGGTATAGTGTCCACCTGCAATGCAGGAGATGTGGGTTTGATCCCTGGACCAAGAAGATCCCCTGGAGAAGAAAATGGCAACCCACTCCAGTATTCTTGCCTAGGAAATCCCATGGACAGAGGAGCCTGGCAGGCTATAGTCCATGGGGTTCAAAAGAGTTGGACAATACTTAGCAACTGAACACAAACAATTTGTCAAATATAAGTCCTACTATAACCTGTATCAGAATTACCTGGATGCCTTTTAAAAATGAAGATTCCTTGACCATAACCCAAATCTACTTACACAACACCCTCTGGAATCAGGGCCCATGTTTTCCAGGCAATTCTCAAGTATCAATATATTCAAGCTTGAGAACCACAACTTTGTCTGGGACACAAATGGGTGGCAAACTCAGAGTAGTTAGTAGATGTTTCACCTTTACATAACCCAGATCCCTCTATATGTTAAAAATATATAAATATACATATAAGCTAATTTATTTTTCCCAAGAATAACAAACACAAGTGAAGGCTAGATTCCCAACCTTTCCTCTAAATGACCAGGAATGCTTTTGCCCATAAATCAACAATGTGTATCAAGTGGTACAAAAAGTAGTTTTGGCTACGTCACACAATGTGATGGATTCATGAAGTATAATTTAAGACTTATCAGGAAGAAGAGTATATGCTTTATGTTGGTCTTGAGATGCATTCTGTTTATTGGTTAAAAAAAATTCATAAACATGAAATTCAAAGAGAACAGTACATTAAACACATAAGCAAAATTATCAAAGATGTGATTTACAAATTTTACTGGCAACATTGGAAAAGTTTATTTAGCATTCTCAAAAAAAATGAACATAAAAATATTAGAAGCAACTACTATCCAGCATCAAATTAAACAAATCAGAATTCCTAAAAAATCTGATAACTCTAAGTGAATAGATAACATTATTCTTTTGGGAAAAAAATAAAAGACATTATTAACGAAAACAAAGCAACAATTGTAATGGTGTGGGGCAGGCGCCAGATATAGCAGCCCCGCTCAGATACTGGTCAGCACCACAGTGGACCCTCCCCCTCTTCTGTATAAAAGGAACCCAAATTCAGGTTGTTTTGTGTGTGTGTGTGTATATAAACTTTTTATTTTGTATTGGGGTGGTGGTGGTGGTGGTGTAGCCCTCATAATTAACAAAAGAGTACAAAATTGTACTTATACAGTACTTGGGTGTAATGTCAAAAATGACAGAATGCTTTCAGTTCATTTCCAAGGCAAGCCATTCAACATCACAGTAATCCAAGTTTATGCCTCTACCACTGAAGCCAAAGAAGCTTATCAGTTCTATGAAGACCTAGAAGATCTCCTAAAACACCGAAAAAAGATGTTCTATTCATCATTGGAGATTGGAATGCAAAAGTATAAAGTCAAGATATACCTGGAGTAACAGTCAAGTTTGGTCTTGGAAAACAAAATGAAGCAGGGCAAAGGCTAACTGAATTCTGCCACGAGAATGTACTAGTCATAGCATACACCCTTTTTCAACAAATCAAGAGACTACTTTACACATGTACATCACCAAATGGTCAATACTGAAATCAAATTGATTACATTCTTTGTAGTTGAAGATGGAGAAGCTGTATACAGTTAGCAAAAATAAGACCTGGAGCTGACTGTGGCTCAGATCATCAGCTTCTCATAGAAAATTCGCTAGTGGCTCAGATGGTAAAGAATCCACCTGCAATGTGGGAGACCTGGGTTCAATCCCTGGATTGGGAAGATCCCCTGAAGGAGGGCATGGCACTCTAGTATTCTTGCCTGGAGAATCCCCATGGACAGAGTCCATAGGGTCGCCAAGAGTCGGATACAACTGAGCGACTAAGCACAGCACAAAGAAAACCGGGAAAAACACTAGGCCAGTCAGGTATGACTTAAATCAAATCCTGTTGAATTCGTAGTAGAGGTAATGAATAGATTCAAGGGACTAGATCTAGTTAACAAAGTGCCTGAAGAACTAAGGACAAAAGTCCATATATTCTATAGGAGGTGGCGAACAAAACCATTTCAAAGAAAAAGAAAAGCAAGAAGGCAAAGTGGTATCTGAGGAGACTTTACAAATAGTGGAAGAAGGAAGCGGAAAGCAAGGGAGAGTGGGAAAAGTATATCCAATTAAATGCAGAGTTCCAAAGAAGAGCTAGGAGAGACAAGAAGACCTTCTTCAATGAACAGTGCTTAATAATAGAAGAAAACAAAAGGGGAAAGACAAGATCTCTCCAGGAAAATTGGAAACATCAAGGGAGCATTCCACCCAAAGAAGGGTGGAACAATAAAGGATAAAAATGGTAGAGACCTAATAGACCCTGAAGAGACCAAGAAGAGATGGAAAGAATACATGGAAGAACTGTATAAAAAGATCTTAATGAACCGGATTACTATAATGGTGTGGTTAGTCACCCAGAGCTAGACATTCTGTAGTACAAAGTCAAGAGGGCCTTAAGAAGCACTGCTGCTAATAAAGTTAGTGGATGTGATGAAATTCCAGCAGAACTATTCAAATCCCTAAAGGATGATGCCATCAGGTTTTGTTTTCATTATGTCAGCAATTTGTCACCCTGCTGATTTAACTTATATGCAGAGTGCATCATGCAAAATCCTGGGCTAGATGAAGCACAAGCTGGAATCAAGGTTGCCGGGAGAAATATCAATAACCTCAGATATGCAGATGATAGCACCCTTATGGCAGAAAGTGAAGAACTTAAGAGCCTCTTGATGAAGGTGAAAGAGGAGAGTGAAAAAGTTGGCTTAAAACTCAACATTCAAAAAAGTGAAGATCATGGCATCTGGTCCCATCATTTCATGGCAAATAGATGGGGAAGCAATGGAAACAGTGAGACTTTATTTTCTTGGGCTCTAAAATCACTGCACATGTTGACTGCAGCCATGAAATTAAAGGACACTTGCTCCTTGGAAGAAAAACTATGACAAGCCTAAATAGCATATCAAAAAGCAGAGACATTACTTTGGCAACAAAGATCCATCTAGTCAAAGCTATGGTTTTTCCAGTAGTCACGTACAGATGTGAGGGCTGGACCATAAAGAAGGCTGAGCACCGAAGAATTGATGCTTTTGAACTGTGCTGTTGGAGAAGACTCTTGACAGTCCCTTAGACTGGAAGGAGATCAAACTAGTCAATCCTAAAGGAAATCAGTCCTGAATATTCACTGGAAGGACTGATGCTGAAGCTGAAACTCCAATATTTTGGCCACCTGATGCAAAGGGCTGACTCATTAGAAAAGACCCTGATGCTGGGAAAGACTGAAGGCAGGAGGAGAAGGGGATGACAGAGGACGAGATGGTTGGATGGCATCACCGACTCAATGGACATGAGTTTGAGCAAGTCCGGGAAGATGGGGAAGGATAATAGGAAAACCTGGTGTGCAGTAGTCCATGGGGTCCCAAAGAGTCAGACATGACTGAGCAACTAAACAACATCAGCAAATCTGGAAGACCCAGCAGTAGCCATAGGACTAGAAAAGGTCAATTCTCATCCCAATTCCCCAGAAGGGTGGTACAAAAAATGTGCTAACCATTGGACAATTGTGCTGATATCCCATACTAATAAGGCCATGCTTAAAATCCTGCATGCTAGGCTTCAGCATTATGTGAACCAAGAACTTCCAGATGTCCAAACTGGGTTTAGAAAAGGAAGAGGAACTGAAGATCAAGTTGCTAACCTTAACTGGATTATAGAGAAAGTAAGGGAATTTCAGAAAAACATCTGTTTCATCAACTACACCAAAGCCTTTGACTGTATGGATCATGACAAACTGTGGAAAGCTCTTAGATGGGAATACCAGACCATCTCACCTGTCTCCTGAGAAACCTGTATGCGGGTCAAAAAGCAACAGTTAGAATCCTATATGGAACAACTGATTGGTTCAAGATCAAGAAAGGAGTACGACAGGGCTGTCTGCTGTCACCCTGTTTGTTTAACCTACACGCTGTGCACATCATGAGAAATGCCAGGCTGGATGAGTTATAAGCTGCAATCAAGATAGGTGGGAGAAATAACAACCTCAGATATGCAGATGATACCACTCTAATGGCAGAAAGTGAAGAGGAACTAAAGAGCCTCTTGATGAGGGTGAAGGAGGAGAGTGAAAGAGCCAGCTTAAGACTAAATATTAAAAAACCTAAGATCATGGCACCTGCCCATTACTGCATGGCAAATAGAAGGGGAAATGGTGGAAATAGTGACAGATTTTCTCTTCTTGGGCTCCAAAATCACTGCAGATGGTGACTGCAGCCATGAAATCAGAAGACAATTGCTTCTTGACAGTTAAGCGATGACAAACCTAGACGGTGTGTTGAAAAGCAGAGACATTACTCTGCTGACAAAGGTCCATATAGTCAAGGCTATGGGCTTCCCAGTGGTCATTTACAGTTGTTGAGAGCTGGACCGTAAAGAGGGCAGAACGCCAAAGAATTGATGCCTTCAAACTGTGATGCCAGAGAGGACTCCTGAAAGTCCCTTGGATGCAAGGAGATCAAACCAATCTTAAGGAAGATCAACCCTGCATATTCACTGGAAGGACTGATGCTGAAGCTCCAGTATTTTGGTCATCTGATGTGAACAGATGACTCACTGGAAAAGTCCCAATGCTGGGAAAGATTGAGGGCAGAAGAGGAAGTCAGAGGATGAGATGGCTGGACAGCATCACTGATGGAATGAACATGAACCTGGGCAAACTCAGGGAGATGGTGAGGGACAGGGAGGCCTGGCATGCTGCAGTCCATGGGCATAAAGTCAGACATGACTAGGTGACTGAACAACAACCACCTTTTTATTTTGTATTGGGGTGGTGGTGGTTTAGTCGCTAAGACGTGTCCTACTCTTTTGTGACGCCATGGACTGTGTAGCCTGCCAGGCTCCTCTGTCCATAGGATTTCCCAGGCAGTACTGGAGTGGGTTGTCATTTGCTTCTCCAGGGGATCTTCCCAATTCAGGGGTCAAACCCTTATCTCCTGCAATTGCAGGTGGATTCTTTACAGCTGAGCTGCCGGGGAAACCTGGTATAGTGGGTATAGTGGATTAACAACATTGTGATATTTTCAGGTGAACAGCAAAGGGACTCAGCCATATGTATACATGTATTCATTCTCCCCCAAACTCCCCTCCCATTCAGGCTGCCACATAACACTGAGCAGAGTTCCATGTGCTATACAGTAGGCTTTTGTGGGTTATCCATTTTAAATACAGCAGTGTGTACTTGTCCATCCCAGACTCCTTATCTATCCATTCCCCCGGCAAACCGATAAGTTCCTTCTCTAAGCTTGTGAGTCTGTTTCTGTTTTCTAAGTTCATTTGTATCATTTCTTTTTAGAGTCCACATATAAGGGATGTCATGCAATATTTCTCCTTCTGTCTTACTCAGTATGACAATCTCTAGGCCCACCTATGTTGTTGCAAATGGCATTACTTCATTTTTTAATGACTAATATTCCATTGTATATGTACCAAGGTTTTTTTTTTTTTTTTTTTTGAGATGCTAGTCAGTCATCTTTTCAGTCTGCTAGCTTTACAATTAAAGTGGTTATTCCTTGCTCCAACAACTGTTTTCCCGATTTACTGGCCTGCTGTGCAGAAAGCAAAATGAGCTTGGTAACACAATCATAAATTTTAAATAGACTTCATCACTAAATACATGATGATAGATTTAAAAGAATTTAGAGCATAGGCTAGTCAAGAGAGCATGCTCTAAATTCAGTCCACTTGGGTTTTTTTCCTCTTGACTGCCTCTATCTTCTACTTGTGTGATTCTGGACAGAGCTTAACCTTAGTTTTGTCATCTAGAAAATAAATGAGTACCTACCTCACAGGGTAGCAGCTGGGAGAATTAAAATAGCAATCTATGTAAAACACTTTGAACAGTGCTTGGCACTTAGTAAGTGCTCAACAAGTGTTATTATTATTCATTCTAATCTCATCCTTCAGGCTCAAACAACCATAGTCAAGAACTTTTCAAAGGTACAGAACTATTCAACTTGTAAGTAATACTCTCCAATATCAAAGCTCTCACAACTATAAAGTTATTTCTATTATTTAGTATAAAACTTGAAAATAATTCCATTCCCCACTATACTAATGAAACACTGCTCCTATTCAATAGGATCTGAAAGAAAAAATAAAGGTAATGATGTGTAAAAGGAACATCAGGGATCTTCAATGTGGTAGGCAGCCTGGAAGACAGCCTCTAAAACTCCCAAATTCCAGTATTCTCACTGGATAACCCTCTGCCGCTGAGTATGGGCTGGACATACTGACTCACTTCCAAGAATAAAACAGGGCAGTGGTCTGCCACTGCCAAGACTGGGTTACAAAATGACGGAGCTGTAGGCAAGAGGTGCCATCTCTCTCTCTCTCTGTGTGAAACCCCCACATCAAAGAGCTGGATGAGGTTTAGAATTTAATCCTTGTTAGGTTGAACCTTTGAGTTGACTGCACCCCAGCCCATACCAGGACAACAAACTTGTTCTGGATAAGAGCACCCACTTAAACTGCACCCAGATTCCTGATCAAAAGAACATGTGAGAGAATAACCGTTTGTTGTTTTAAGCCACTCAATTTGGGGGTATTCTGTTATGCAGCAACTAAGGTGTTCAGTTTTTTTCAGTCTATAGATTCACTACCCCAAGTTTCAGCACCATTCTGACAAAATCACTGATCATTATTATGCAGTATTAGATGATCAGTTTGACAACAAAACAAAACCTGCATCTGCCTCTCATCCCAAATACGCAACGATTATTTATGTGATTTAAATAGCCCCCGCGTCACGCTTTTCAATAGAAGCAGCTTTAAGCCGCAACTGGTTTCCACTATTTTAAGTGTTCTCCCGCAAATAGTCTGCAAGGCTGGTTGCTTTTCAACGTTCAGATTTCAACTAAAATATCACCTCCTTAGAGGCCTTTCCGTACTAGCCATCCGGATAGAGCCATTGCCTACCCAACTATCAATCACATTTTCTTCTTACTGTCTCCAATAACTTCTCCCAATACGTTGTGTTTATTTAACAGTTTGTGTATTGTCTCTGTCCGCATTACAACACTCGCCATGAAACTTGTTCGCGGTTCCTGTCAGCCCTTTTGTCTGGTACACGACAAAGACTCTGTAAGTAACACTGGTATCTGTGGACGAAAAAGGAATGGAAAGCTAGGAAGACGATCTGGAGAAGTGGAGCGGTCAGTTAAGTCCCATCAGGCGAAAGCAACCAGCCCTGTCTCGAAAGGCTGAAAACTACAAAGAGACCAGAACTACAGGAAAATTACAGAAATCAAAACACACAAACTGGTTTTGAAACGCAAAACCCTGCGGGGGGCCCCGGCGGGAGGATGGAGTGGGCGAACTAACCAGACCTCGTGGAAACGGTCAGAATCAAGGAGGGGGCAGGAGGGACGACCTTGAGAGTACATTACCCGAGTCGCCCCCCGGCAGCGAGGGGGGCAGCGTGAGAGTGAACACGGCGGCCACAGCGGCGAACACGGCGACGCCGCCGCAGAGGCCCCCAGCGCCCCGCGCCCCCGCTCGGGCTGCCTGCCCCCCAAGCCGGGCCCCCGCCGTCGCCATGGAGACCCATGGGCCAGAGGGGACCAAGGAAGGAGGACGCGGCGGGCCCCAGAAGTCGGGGCGCCAGGAGCCCACAAGGCGAGAGGCGAGCTCGGCACTAGGCGGCCGCGGCAGCTTCCGGGTCGGGCCGGACCGCACCTTTCTGCGCCGGCGCGGGGGTAGAAAATGCGGGGTCTCGCGGGAGCCAGGCCCGGGCAGCCGTCAGAGTGCCCGGGGTTTACAGAATTATAGTGTGCTTTCCACTAGCGCATCACAAGGGACAAGCCTTCTTTTAACAGAGGAAGCCTGGGCCGCCGTCGCTATGGCCTCCCCCACTTCCTGGCCACTTGGTCGGGTCTGACAGAGACGAGAGCCGGGTCGCCAAGCGGGCCGAAGGAAGGGTAGCGACTTCCCCCTGAGGTGTGGGGTGGAACTGCACGAGGGGCCCCAGCCCGGCAGCCCGCAGTGTGCGCCTAGTAAGTCAACATACACCTAAATCACATGTTTACTGCGAGTAATTATATGCCGGTGTGCTAATTGTTAAATCGCCGAGTTATTTTCAGATTAAAGAAAGCTAATTGGTCTTATTTTTTCTTTTCTTATAGCATGAGGAAAACTTGGGAGATGAGTTGAAAAACTTGAGTTTCTGAGGTAGTACAAATAATTTATGTCATGATAAAATTGTCTCCTACATTGATGAGGAGGAGTGTTTCTGTGAAGCTTTGACCACGCGGTGGAAAATGAAATGAAGTCACTGCATTTTCCAGTTGGCTGCAATACCAAAAAGAATGGGGACTCTTGCACCCGCACAGAGAATGGTTCTTTGTAAAGTCTTGAAGCTTACTTTATATAGTATTGTAGCAACTATTCTGGAGTGGGAGGGGAGGTGGATATCTCCCTGGAACGCATCTCAAAAGACACTGATCAGTGATGGTCTAAAACGTGTTATAAGCAAGCTGACAGGAAGATAGAGTCTCAAACGTAGAGTGACTTAACACACCTGTGTAGACTGGCAGCCATGGCGCCAGCATTACCTTGGTCTTTCTCAGGTACTCCATAAGGCTTTCTCTGCCAATCTCTCTCCAGGATTGAGAGTCCCTGGAGAACCGGTAGGAAGCCTCTAAAATGCTCCCCATAATCTGACTCCCTGTATTCACTCCGTTATGCAAATCCTCTCCCCTTGAGTGTGGGCAGAACCTAGTGACTCACTTCTAGCAATAGAATAAGACAAAAGTGATGGAGGTCACTTTGGAGATGAGGTTATAAAAGACTGACTTTTCATCTTTCTTGCACTCCCCACCATGGGCATTACCTCGCTGCCCTCCCACTTGTTCACTCTGATGAAGCCACTTAACCAGGTTGTGAGCTGTCTTATGGAGCCATCCACATGGCAGGGAACTGAGCATCACCCCCGGCCAGACAGCCCACGCAGAGCTGAGGCCCTCAGTTCAACAACCTGTGAGGAACTGAATCCTGCTAATCCCTCCTAAGGGAGCCAGGAAGCCCATCCTGCCCCATGGGATCCTTGAAATGACTTGCCTCCGCCAAGGGCTTGATTGCAGCCTGCGAGAGACCCAGCTAAGTCTCACACAGATTGCTGTCCTGAAAAAACAGGACAGCAATAATAATAAATAATAAATGCTGTTGTCCACTAAATTTGGGGGTCCTTTGTTGCTCAGCAATAGGTTACTAAGACAGCCTGCCTTCCATTTCTTTTCTTTTTTTTTTTTCCTTTATTTTTCTGCTCTGCGTCTTTGTTGCTGCACAGGCTTTTTTTAGTGGCCAGGAGCAGGGGCTACTGTTTTGTTTGGGGGCTCGGGCTTCTCCTTGCAGTGGCTTCTCTTGTGGAGCATAAGCTCTGGGGCTCCCTGGCTTCCGTAATTGCAGCTCAAGTGCTCAGTAGTTGCAGTTCACGGGCCCTAGAACCCGGGCTCAGAAGTTGTGGCGCGTGGGGTTTAGTTACTCCAAGGCATGTGGAATCTTCACAGACCAGGGATTGTCCCCTGCATTGCAAGGCAGATTCTTTCTACCAGGGAAGTACCGTTCCATTTCTTTTCCGAAAGAACATGCTAGTGAGTAATACTGACTGAGCCAAGCATATGCTTCTTTCTCTTTATATCCATTTCATCTTTTGCTCATGAGCTTTATAAAAGGATAACTTTTTATCACGGCAAATTCCACAAGAGCATAAGTATTTGCCCATGTTTGAGAGGTAGAGCTCAGTGTTGGAGTTTGAATTTGGGAATTGTCACATAAGAATGAGATGAATGAATAAGTTCCCAGAGCAATAATGTAGGGAGAACAGGTTGAGGTCAAATATTAGTCGACATCTTCATTTAGGGCATGAAAGGAGAAGAAAAGAGAACAGTGAAAGAGAGGAATGCACCACAGGGAACTAAGGAAAAAATGACATCAGTGATGTTTACCTGGGCAGGTTGTTAGAGAGAGGAGAAGGATGGTGAGGAGAGCCACATCTAGGTTTATGGGGCTTAAGTTTATCAAGTTGGAGAATCCTGTAAGCAAAAGGATACAAAACTGCAGATACAAAATTAACTATGGGCATTGGAAGGAGCTTGTACTAGTGACAGGCTGTGAAGTTTTTTTTTTTAATTAAAGTATGGTTTATTTACAATGTTGTGTTAGTTTTAGGCATACAGCAGTTTTTCAGATAAATATATTAGTGTGTATTCTTTTTCAGATTCTTTTCTGTTATATGTTGTTACAAGATATTGAGTCGAGTTCCCTGTGCTATACAGTAGATCCTTGTTCTTGATCTATTTTATATATAGTAGAATGTTATGTTAATCCCAAACTCCTAATTTATTCCTCCCTACCCCTTCCCCTTCGGTAACCATAAGATTTGGGCTGTGAAATATAAGCTTTGTTAGCTTCATGGCTAATCTCTTTTGAGGATGGAGAACAACCAGTTCTCTGTGTATCTGTGTCTGATTACCTCTCAGTAAGCATGCTGACTCCTCTCCACCCTGAAACTGTTTCTCCTTCAGGTATCAGTGAAAGCACAATTCTTTGACTTGCCTTTTGCCCTTGGCCTTTCTGCCCTGGATCACTTCTATCGAGCCTCCACCTAATGAGAGTGCACCAGGCCTTGGTTGTAGACTTTTCTTTCTCTTTCTGCCTTCTTTCCCAAGATAATCTTATTGAGACTTTAAATAGTAACTCTAGGCTGATAAAGGGCTTCCCCAGTGGCTCAGCAGTTAAAGAATTCACCTGCAATGCAGGAGACGTGAGTTGATCCCTGGGTGGGGAAGATCCCCTGGAGAAAGAAATGGCAACTCACTCCAGTATTCTTGCCTAGGAAATCCCATGGATGGAGGATCCTGGTGGGCTCCAGTCCGAACAGTCAGACATGACTTAGCGATTGAATATCGGTAATCAGGTCCTAATTGTGGTCCTAACTGGTTGACCTGCCTCTTGAGAAACCTATATGCAGGTCAGGAAGCAACAGTTAGAACTTGACGTGGAACAACAGACTGGTTCCAAATAGGAAAAGGAATACGTCAAGGCTGTATGTTGTCACCCTGCTTATTTAACTTCTACGCAGAGTACATCGTGAGAAACGCTGGGCTGGAAGAAGCACAAGCTGGAATCAAGATTGCCAGGAGAAATATCAATAACCTCAGATATGCAGATGACACCACCCTTATGGCAGAAAGTGAAGAGGAACTAAAAAGCCTCTTGATGCAAGTGAAAGAGGAGAGTGAAAAAGTTGGCTTAAAGCTCAACATTCAGAAAACGAAGCTCATGGCATCCGGTCCCATCACCTCATGGGAAATAGATGGGGAAACAGTGGAAACAGTGTCAGACTTTATTTTTCTGGGCTCCAAAATCACTGTAGATGATGATTGCAACCATGAAATTAAAAGACGCTTACTCCTTAGAAGAAAAGTTATGACCAACCTGGATAGCATATTCAAAAGCAGAGACATTACTTTGCCAACAGAGGTCCGTCTAGTCAAGGCTATGGTTTTTCCAGTAGTCACATATTGAGGTGAGAGTTGGACTGTGAAGAAAGCTGAGTGCCAAAGAATCGATGCTTTTGAACTGTGGTGTTGGAGAAGACTCTTGAGAGTCCCTTGGACTGCAAGGAGATCCAACCAGTCCATCCTAAAGGAGATCAGTCCTGGGTGTTCTTTGGAAGGACTGATGTGAAAGCTGAAACTCCAATACTTTGGCCACCTCATGAGAAGAGTTGACTCATTGGAAAAGACCCTGATGCTGGGAGGGATTGGGGGCAGGAGGAGAAGGGGACGACAGAGGATGAGATGGCTGGAGATGGCTGGATGGCATCACCAATTCAATGGACATGAGTTTGGGTGAACTCCGGGAGTTGGTGATAGACAGGGAGGCCTGGTGTGCTGTGATTCATGGGGTCGCAAAGAGTCGGACACGACTGAGTGACTGAACTGAACTGATGTTTTGGGCAAATCATGGTCCCAGAGCTTGAATATGTGGTTGTGTGGGTTTGGAAGGACTGGATTCATTCTATCAGTGACTTCAGCTGTCAGGGGCAGGGGTGGTGGTGGTAGGAATCCAAGCAGTGGGAAGAGTGATGGGCTCCCAGTGGTCCAGAGGACAGAGGAGGAGCAGAGATGTATATCTGTGACCACAGATTCATAGGAGCACGTCATGAAACCCCTCAGCAAGGAGTGGGAAAGTGATGGAAGGGACCAGGGTGAATTTGAGGGAGATTCCTTTAGTCAGGGTGAGAAAACAGGCTCATTAAAGAAAGACCAAGAGTGGCCAGTTTTCTGAGGTAGTCTTTCTTAAACCTGGCTGATCATCAGAAACATTTCGCAGTGCTTTAAAAAAAAATGTAAATTTTTGGGCCCACTACTGGAGATTTTAATTAGTAGTTCCAGGTAGGTCTTAGGTATCTGTATATTTTCAAACCTTCCCAGGTGAACCTGTTGATTAGCTTGGCCTGGGGCCCACTGACCTAAAGTTACAACCCCTCAGTTTACAGATAAGGAAGCATATTCTAGGGAGGTTAAGTGTCTCACCTGAGCCACACAGCTGGTTGATAGAAGTGGAACTGGGCTTTAATGCAATGTTCTTTCCACAATACTCTACCCTCCTGTCACTATATTGAATAGGTAAAATCCTTCCAGGGGAAAAACTCTGAAATATAAGGTGTTTTGGTATGCAGTTATCAAATAGTATTCATCATTTTAAACTGCAAGTAACCACAGTTATGCACAATAAAGTCAATGAACAATCTGTCCTCACAACTTCATAGTGTTAGTTCTAACTCCAAGTGGAATGTGAGTGGCTCAGAAGTTGGAACCATATGTTTTAAAATTTTTATATCATCAGTGTCTCCCATGTTAAATAATTGCAATTAGTTTTAAAAAACCAGCATATATTCAGTGGTGAAAGCTCTATTGTGGTAGGAAAACATTTATTTTTGTGCAAATCTCAGAGTTCTTTTTTTTCAAATCTGTCAAAACTTTGTTGCTTTTGAAATTACAGCTTATTTGGTAAATAATATAAACTCAAGAAGGAATAATACTCTTCTTCCTTTTTAAAGGCAGTTTTGACAAATGGGATTGAGGAAACCATTCTGTAGATTGAAGAATTCTGAGTTAACGGCGCCGATTTTTCACTTTTGGTAGCGTTATGCTACACTCAGCCTGCTTCTCATATCACCTGTCTTTTACAAAGAAGGAAATTGAGGCCCAGAAAGTTTGAGTAAACCTTGATCACACAACTGATGAACTAAGGAGTTTGAAGCCCGTGCTCTCTCCATACACAACATCACACTGTGAAGTTTGTGTTCATTTTTCCTGCCCAAGGAGTGCAAGTCACAGGAATACAAGGCTGAGGAACTCTGAGAGCAAGGGAAAAAGCAGGACCTGCTGGGTGCCTTTGCTCTCACGCAGATCATTCTCATGCGTGTTCTCAGAAGCCAGTGAGATATTTGAGGGGCTCCTGGCCCTCCCTGATAGAATCTTGGGGTCAGGAGTAGGACAGGTAGTGCCCCTTGAGGTTTAGAGACCATAGAGGCTGGCTGCCCCAGGTTTCTGGAAGAGGAGTCTGAAGGAGCGACTGTTCAGAGTTGCATTGGAAGAAAGATGGCTCATTGGTGTCTACGTTGATGGGGCTTTGTTTAGAAGCTGGAGAGGCTTCTCATCATATAACTTGGCTTAAAACTGTACTGATATAGCAAGTGCACCGCCTTTATTTAGATTCTAATTTTATTTATGGTGGCTCTTTTTTAAAAAATGTATATTTTTTAATTTATTTGGCTGTGGTGGATCTTAGTTGTGGCATGTGGGATCTAGTTCCCTGACTAGAGATCCAACCCGGGGCCTCTGCATTGGGAGCACAGAGTCTTAGCCACTGGATCACCCTGGAAGTCCCTATTTGGGGTGGCTCTGAAAGGGCCTTCTCAAAGAAGTGCCATCTTACTGGCTTCTGTGAGGTTCTTTTTTAAATTTTATTTTATTTTTAAACTTTACATAATTGTATTAGTTTTGCCAAATATCAAAATGAATCCACCACAGGTATACATGTGTTCCCCATCCTGAACCCTCCTCCCTCCCCATACCATCCCTCTGGGTCGTCCCAGTGCACCAGTCCCAAGCATCCAGTATCGTGCATCGAATCTGGACTGGCAACTCGTTTCATACATGATATTTTACATGTTTCAATGCCATTCTCCCAAATCTTCCCACCCTCTCCCTCTTCCACAGAGTCCATAAGACTATTCTATACATCAGTGTCTCTTTTGCTGTCTCGTACACAGGGTTATTGTTACCATATTTCTAAATTCCATATATATGCATTAGTATACTGTATTGGTGTTTTTCTTTCTGGCTTACTTCACTCTGTATAATAGGCTCCAGTTTCATCCACCTCATCAGAACTGATTCAAATGTATTCTTTTTAATGGCTGAGTAATACTCCATTGTGTATATGTACCACTGCTTTCTTATCCATTCATCTGCTGATGGACATCTAGGTTGCTTCCATGTCCTGGTTATTATAAACAGTGCTGCGATGAACATTGGGGTACACGTGTCTCTTTCCCTTCTGGTTTCCTCAGTGTGTATGCCCAGCAGTGGGACTGCTGGATCATAAGGCAGTTCTATTTCCAGTTTTTTAAGGAATCTCCACACTGTTCTCCATAGTGGCTGTACTAGTTTGCATTCCCACCAACAGTGTAAGAGGGTTGGTTCCCTTTTCTCCACACCCTCTCCAGCATTTATTACTTGTAGACTTTTGGATCGCAGCCATTCTGACTGGTGTGAAATGGTACCTCATAGTGGTTTTGATTTGCATTTCTCTGATAATGAGTGATGTTGAGCATCTTTTCATGTGTTTGTGAGCCATCTGTATGTCTTCTTTGGAGAAATGTCTATTTAGTTCTTTGGCCCATTTTTTGATTGGGTCATTTATTTTTCTGGAGTTGAGCTGTAGGAGTTGCTTGTATATTCTCGAGATTAGTTGTTTGTCAGTTGCTTCATTTGCTATTATCTTCTCCCATTCTGAAGGCTGTCTTTTCACCTTGCTAATAGTTTCCTTTGATGTGCAGAAGCTTTTAAGGTTAATTAGGTCCCATTTGCTTATTTTTGTTTTATTTCCAATATTCTGGGAGGTGGGTCATAGAGGATCCTGCTGTGATGTATGTCAGAGAGTGTTTTGCCTATGTTCTCCTCTAGGAGTTTTATAGTTTCTGGTCTTACGTTTAGATCTTTAATCCATTCTGTGAGGTTCTTGTAGCAAGCCCTTGCTTGGTGACATTTATTGCAGGGGAAGGGGGGCCTGAAACCTTCCAAGCTACTTCTCTGTGACTCCATTGTGCTAGAGAACTAAAAGAGCACTCACCACCACCTCCCAGCTGAAAAGGGGGCTGGAATACTGTCTATTCCAAATCTGAAGTTCATAGGAAGAAGCATAGGGGAGGTTAAACTCCTATGTGGGTCTCTCCAGGGGCAAAGGAAGCCTGATGCACTGGGAGATCTCAGATAGTTCTCTGGGCTGCAATCTCTTTATGGCCGGTCTGCTTTAGGGTGGCCTCCGGAGCAGGACCTGAGATAAGCCTCCATCTGTCCAGGCCGACTCAGCCACATAATGCTCTGAAAGTGGTCCTGGGCTGTCCTCTGGTCAGAAGGGGAATGTGAGCCCCAGAGTTTGTGGTCACAGAACTCTGGGCTACAAAGACCTTGTTGCAGACTTTGCAGAAGCAACTATACTGATGCCCAAAGAAGGAAGTTGTGTTGGGTCTCAGGTTGTTCAAAGACCTTGAAGCAAGAGGGATCAGTGATGATACAAGGGGGACTAAGGGGCCACTTCTTCTGGGGGAGAAGTAGAGATGAAAGCACCCTGTTCCAATGTGGGAGCTGCAGGGGGAGGAGGTGCTGCTGAAACATGCTAGAATCACCCTCCAGCATGACTGGCCCCCAGTGGAGACTGAGACTGTGCTCCCATCACCAACAGAGCATCCAGGACTAGGGGAGGGGTCTTCTGACAGAGTCAAAGTGTGAATTCTTCCTAAGTCCCTGCCACTATGCATCCATTCCCTGGGGCCGTAGTGATGGTTATTTTATAAATCAAAAGAGTTATTGCCTGAAAACATAGCTTGTAGATGAACAGGGAAATATTTTTACCATTGAACCTAAACGAGGCTAATTCAGATACAAAAAATGAACTCATCCAAAACAGTATGCATTAATATTGAAGGTAAAGTCTCCAGATCCACTTTAATCAACTCCACGAACATAATCCAGCCTTACCAAGACACTTAAAAGGACACTTGTAAAATTAGATGCCAAAGGCTTTTTTTCCTAGGTGGTTTATCCATCTACCTTTCCCACCTCCTAAAGAAAACGTTCTGAATCGTACAGCACTAGAGCACACTCTAGTGGTGGTGAAGCACAGCAACCACTTCCACACTTGAATTTATCCACTGCGAGGGCACACTAGATAAACATTCCTTGTTTGGGCAAAAGGTTATGTAGGCTTGCCTCAAAACAGCTAAGGGAATTAATAGAACATTTACAATGCCTCCAAGCCGTCTAATTCTCTAAGAATAGGGCAAGTTCTGTTTTATCCAGTGTTCAATGCCAAAGGCAAACAAATAAGAATTATTCAAAATCGTAAAACAATCTGAAATAACACCTTACCCAGTGAGGTTTTAGGAAAGCTTTTGTTTTTTCTTCTTAAATCCAAGCCACATGCAGACTTTCTCCTTGGAGATTCTGTTTAAAGAAAGGAAAGGAAGCAGATAATAGATATAATACCTAAAACAAACTCCCTTCAGCCATGACTGTGTTAGTACAAACTCGAGTGAGTACCATTATTGCAGATAAATAAAAACAATGGACCAGAACCAATTTTACATAAGGAAATATTCAATTTGTTGCAAGCCTTGGTTTAGACTTTTCTCTGATCTGTCAAGTGATGGTTAATATAAATAAGAATGTCTGTCTTTGCTTATAGATGGCATTCTTAGAAAAGAGCTCAAATTCATTTAGCCAAGTAACAATGTTGCCATTTTTTATGTGTGTCTCTCAACCAAAAGAAATAGATTCACTAGTTTGAAAGGTAAATTATACTCTTAAAATCAAACAAACACAAACTGGAGGAAAAAATACAACACATATAAAAAAAGAAAAACTTTTTTTAAAAGCCAGAAGCTTTGTGTTCTATTGTGTTTAGACTTAAAATATGGAACTATTTAGAAAGAATTAAAGAGATTATGTTTATTTGATTTCAAGTTATCTCAGCAAGAAACACATTTTTCCTACCTCTTTGGAAGAACAGCAGGTCAAATGACACATTTGTGAGTGCCTGCTTGAAATATTGCAGCCACGCTGCAGGGTCCACCTGACCTGAGCACCATAGATTGAGAGAACAAAGCCTTGTGTTTTAAATGTTCCTTTAAGAGCCTTTCTGGGGAGTGGAGGGAAAGTGGGAAGCTGTCACAGGCCTTGCTTTTTATTTTTATCCTATGACACTAATCAGTTTAATTATATTTCTAACCCATGACTTTAGGATCATAATTAATTTTTCCAAATGCAAACATTATATAGCATAATTCTGCAACTTTGCAAGAATAATACAGTCAGTTTCAAAGTCACCCACATCCTTAAACTCCAAAGAGTTTCCCAATATGTGCAAATTCATTCCCTGCTTTGAGTAGGTTTTGCTTGTGAATCTGTTCAATAGCAAAGGTAGGTCTTTTATTCTCAATGCTAAAACAAGGAACAGAATGGGTTTATGAAAGAAGAGATCTGGGATCTGAGAACGTAATTCACCTTATTACTTGACTAAATGAAAATCGTATCCATGTCAGGATCGGTGGGGCTGCGGTTCCCTTATTAAATGGAACAATTAATATTACCCGTGTCTGAAGATCATGCTTGAGAGGACTTCTCTTGACATTTCGAGAGTTATCATTCCAAACACAAAGCAGAGCACAAGCCCTATTTAAGGTGTAACTCAGTATAAAGACTTGTGAGTCAAATGTTGAACCCTTTAGAACGACAAACCTTTGTGGCCTTGGTAAAGAAATTCTCACATCTCCATTTAAAGAGATAGCTTGCCAAGGCCTAAATGAAACGCCAGGACCTAAAATGAAAATGGTTTGACCTCGCTGCTACACTTGATACTTCCAAGGCTGATTTCCTCCAAGCTCCCCTTTCTTCACCTCCTTTGCTCTAGGCTTTCATAAAGCCAGAGAGAGAAAAAGGAATTTCACTTCCCAAATGCTAGAACTGCTGGTGCAGAACGTAACTAAATATCAGCAGCTGTGCCAGGGCACCTGGGGCCATATAAGGAGACTGACAAAAGACTTAGCTATGAACAAGATCCCAGTTCTCTGCTCATCATGGCTTCATGTGCTTCAAGAAGGGCAGGAAGAATTGGAGATTTGCAGCTATGCTCTTTTTTAAAAATGTGTATGAGAGACATTCTTAGGAAAAAGGATAAAACAGATATTCCTAAAGCAACAAAGTGGGACAGACATAATGTCAATATTGCTCCTGACTACTGCTTCCAACTTTAATGTGTAAATATTCTATCACCTGGGGATTGTGTAAGATACAGATTGTGAACCAGTAGGTCTGGGGTAGGGCCTCAGACTCTGCATTTCTGACAAGCTCCCACAGGATATTGGTGCAGCTAGTTTGAGGACCATATTTTATTTTTTAAGTTTTTTTTTATGTGGACCTTTTATAAAGTCTTTATTGAACTTATTACTCATGTGTGCTACATGTGTGTTACAACTTTTGTTTTATGTTTTGGTTTTCTGGCCATGAGATATGTGAGAGCTTCCAGACCAGGGATTGAATGCATACCCATTTCATTGGAAGGCAAAATCTTAACCACTGGACCACCAGGGAAGTCTCTGAGGACCTCATTTTAAATAATTAGGGGCTAGACCAATTTACTGGCCTTTCAAATACTTGCCCCTCAATACTATTTCAAAGAAGTTTCATTTAAGAATTCTTACTCAACTCAACAAGAACTCTCCTGAAGACAAGCACTGCATATTCTAGCTCCCTGGTAGATCTCTTAGCACCTAGCATGGCGCCATCAGCAGAACAAAAAAGATGAAGTAACTAACAGTTTCAGAAGCAAACCTTTCCAGAGGCAATGCAGCACAGATGCAAGGAAGAAGACCTAGGTTCAAGGACAATTTGTGATATCAGCAGAAAAGGTATCAGAGAGCCCTCTTGTCTTTACAGTCTCTCATGAAGAATGTTTGAGAAGAGCATCTCTGGTCTCTCTACTTCTCTTTGCAGTGTTTATGGTACTGTCCTTCCAGGAGAGCAGCAGTTAGACCAGGAAAGGATGAGGTTTGGGGGCAGGCAAATGGCCTAGACTGTCTATGACTGATTTGAGTGTACTCACTTCTCAAAGCGGGATGAGCATACCTATCTGCAAGTCAGATGTTAAGGCCTGGAAAGAATCCGTGTAAAGTGCCCAGTGCAATGCCTGGGGATAGTAGTTGCTCAATAAGTATCAGGTACAATTAACTCCCATCAGGGCTTGCTCTAATCCAGTTTTCAAACTTGGCACCTTGGCAGCTGCACGTAAGAATCACCGGAAGGAGTTTGGAAAAATCCCAATTCCGCCTCCCCACTTCCACCATACTGCAGTCCAATTAAAAGATACTCCCTGAGGGAGTCATCGAGGCAGAGTATTTTAAAGCCTCAGGTGGTTCAAATGTTCAGACTAGACTGAGAATCACTCATCTACCTGTAAGCTAATGAGCCTAGTAATAGGCACTGGCTAATTAACCTTCCCCAGGGGTGGTGTAGAGAGAGGAGGAGGGAGAGAGGCTGCCCCTCTCCTCCCATACACACCCCTAAGGCTTCTCTTTCTTCTTTTTGATCTTACCTGAACAGCAATCTGCCAGCCATCAGTGCTAATCAGCATCTCCCTAGTTATATCTCTGCTCTGGGGACATCAGCACTGCACAGCTCCATCTCTTTGGATATTTGAGCTAGGACTACATTGTTTATTTGTGATTTGTGATTATCTTCTCCTTAACCCAGTATGGTTATTATATAGTCACCTGTGTTTTCTGAGGTTTCTCCAGCCAATGAAATCAAATGGGCTTTGATTAAAATAGCAGAATTTTCTGCGGTTTCTCCAGCCAATGAAATTAAATGGGCTTTGATTAAAATAGCAGAAAAAGTTGCCCCAATATTTAGCACCTGGGAGATCACCCCACAAACATCTGTTTGCTGAGGATGGGGTTGGGGGTGGTGCTCATGTGTGTTCTTGAACAAATCCAGTCTGTTACCTTCCTTGTTCTGTTGCATTGTATCTGAGTCCTCAAGCTACCTCAAAGGATTGTGAATAGTAAATAAATAACATACCTAAATTACATTAGCCTAGTGTTTGGAACAAGGTATGTTTTCAGTACATGTTAGGGTTTTTCTTTACCATTAATAGGTGACACATGCTGGGCTCAGCCACCCAACAAGGCCCCATTTGGTTGGCAGGCCCCTAACACTGCTGTTTCTCCCCCATCAGATAGTTTCCTCATGATGCTCCTACCATGGTCTGGAGACCACACTGGGGCTTATGGCAAAGATGGGAAGAGTCCCAGCCTTTTGGGAGATGAATTTTGTTACACTGTTCTTATGGCAACACTACTTGTGTTCCAAAGCCTCACTAAGCTTTTACTTTCTTCCTTTTCACTCTCTGACCCAGGCGCAAGTCCTTACCTTGTACTCAGAAGTGTATTCCACCCTTTATTCCTTAAATGTTTTTACCAGATCATACTTAGTGGCCCGACTTCCTCTTTGCCCCACCTGCACTCATTAGACATTGCTGGACACGCAGAACTGAATCTCTGCAGGGAGCACAGCTTGGGTCAGGCTGGGATGCTCTTTCCCTCTGCAAGAGGAGTAGGGCCTGTGGGGGCACATTGCCATCCCCACCCTCTTCCACCACCAGCTAATCAGTAACTGCACCGGTTAGGTCATTCAACAAGTGATGGATGCTGGACCCAGACCTGTCCTTGTTATGTTCTCTTTGAGGAGGAACAGGATGTACAGAAAGGAGTAATTAGCATTTAGTTTGTGTTTAGATAAGGGCTAGTGAAGATGGACAGAGTATGATGGCTACAGAAGATCTTCGCAGACTAGGAGTTGGCTTGACAGGGGCTGGTCAAAAAGTTGTGACAGATGAGATGAACCTAAGAAAATAGTTGAAGCAAGAGCCATGGTGTACCAAGGGGCAGGGAGAGTGGTTACCCCAGGGTGCAGGTAAAAGGAAGGTGTGTTTTCTGGAGAAAATCTAAAAACAATAAAACCAACTAAAAGTCCACTCTTTATTATCATGGCGTATCAGCAATTCTAGACAATAAAAGACTGTCTGGTAGTAGTCCTTTATTGCCCTAGTAATTCTTATGAAACAGTACGTGCTGTGTGCTTTTATATTACTCTCAAAGAAATCAGTAGTCTTTCTTAAGTATTGGATTTCCCAATTCCTTCTGTCAGATAAGTTGTTTTATTTTCAATCTCTCACCTCACCTTTTCTTGAAAAGTCTAGTGTAAAAAGTCAGATCATCATTTGAAGTTAGAATGAAAATGTGACATCAGTGAGAGGACTGTGTATGTAAACAATATTCAGGGAATGGGCAATGGGCCTAGAATTCTAGAATTTTTCTTTCAGTTTTACTTTCAGCTCCCCTATATAAACCTGCTGTACTATCCAAAAATCAGTAAGCCCATGGTGTTGTGGATAGCAGGGGTGTAACCCCATGTGAGTAGGTGTCCTTTCTTTGGATTGTTCACTTGTTTCCCCAAAGCATCAAGGTTGGTGCTTGGCCAGAGGCGGTACTCAATAAATATTTGTTGTGTTGGAGGGAAAAAGAAATCGTTCAAGTGATCCAAATAGAGGTTAAAGGCTTTGTTCAGCTGATGCAAATCTGGCCCTAAAGACCCAGAAACTCTTGAAAATGAAGCAGTATTGGCATCTTATAAATTGAGAAGCAAGGAGTAGGTGACCTTGTGGTCCAGCCCAGGTTGCAATTTTCTTGATCTCTAACTGTTGCAAAATTTTCCTTGCAACAAATGGTCAGAGATTACTCTGAGTGTTCCTGATTCTTGCTGGAGATCACTGAGCAGTCTCATCCCAGCAACTATCAGAACAGTTCTTTCAAGAGCTGTTTTTGTAAGCTTAGAGGTTGTCTGTTAATCAGAGTCATGAATGGGGGAGGTAGCCACAACGGGATGGGCTGGAGAAAATAAAAGGGATAAAAGGGAAAGAAAGGAGGCAAAGTTTGAAGCAAGGAAAATGAAGTCTGTTCTAATCCTTTTAGAAGCAAATGAATGACTTGCCTCTTTAACCCCTCAGCCATGCATTTGCACTTGGAAAGTTGCTAGAAGTTATCTGTTAGGTTATTTTTTGGATCCACATATATATCCAAAGCAGCTGGTGCAGAATATCCTCCTATGAGCTCTGATTTCACATAGAAAATTGCTACTCCTTTAGTTTTCAAAGCCTGTGTTTTAGCAGTCATGGTGAATTAAAGTCAGATTCACTAGAGGCATTTTAACATTTCCTGAGCGATGAGATCAGGACTTGGGGTCCCCACCGAACACTTCAAATGTACAGCTGAGAGAGAGAGCAAATTAGCCAAGTTCTACCAAGTTTTAAATCCAGTCTAATTTTGTGATTGTGTGTAACTTTGATCTGTTTTAGGAACACAGCCTGCACTTCTAATCTGGGCCCCATGGTCCTGCTAATAAGAGATGAAAAATGTGTGTCCTGTTCATAAGAGATACTGAGAAAGAAGGGGTAAATCGATCAGGGCAAGACTACCACCATCACCCCTGGGAAAAGCACTTCAAAGGCATTGCTGGTGATAGGTCAGCATTGTACCTTTAATAGGAAAGAGCCTTCTGTAGCTTTCAAAAGTATTCAATTTATAATTAGGACTGTGCTTTAATTGGGGGTTGATAAGGGAAAAGAGATAGGCAAAAATGCTATTTTACTTTTTAGGAAGACCTCAAAAACCACACCAGCCTTTTCTTCTTTTCAGATACTTGTTGAATGAATCTTCATCACTTGTAGATGTATTCGGTGGTATCGATATCAGCTTGCACTGGCTCACAAGAGCCAGTTGTGAACATTTCTCTGCCACCCCCCTCCAGTATTCTTGGGCTTCCCAGGTGGCTCAGATGGTAAAGAAATCACCTGCAATGTGGGAGACCTGGATTCGATCCCTGGGTTGGGAAGATCCCCTGGAGGAGGACATGACAACCCATTCCAGTGTTCTTGCTTGGAGAATCCCCATGGACAGAGGAGCCTGGCAGGCTACAGTCCATGGAGTCGCAAACAGTTGGGCACAACTGAGAAACTAAGCACAACACAGCACTCTCCCACTTCACATTCAGTAAAATCAAGTTGGTAGCTTTCAGTCAACCATGGTGGGAGTACTTGTGGAAATCGCAGATGCTACAAATCAGGATACCCCAGCCCACCAGCACACCCCTGCTCCAATCCATACATCTTCCATGAACCAGCTTAATACTCGTTTCCTCATAAAGCTTGAACTCCAACTCAACAAGGACTCCCTGCCTGCCATGGCTTGAGAGCATGTGTACAATCTATTCCATTTATTTAACACTTAAGCAATATATTGTGGCTTAGGATATTTCAGAGTTATCTTCTCAACATTTTTCCATTTAACCTTAAATGATTCTTCATGTGGATTGTAAGCTCCATTAGAGCAGGAAGAGTGTGCTATCTATTTACCACATGGGGTTTGTCAGCATGAAAGTGAACGGGTGGTGCTCAAGATTGTTGTTCAGTCACTAAGTTGAGTCTGACTCTCTGTGACCCCATGGCTGCAGAATGCCAGGCTCCCCTGTCCTTCAGTGTCTCCTGGAGTTTGCTCAAACTCATGTCCATTGAGTCAATGATGTCCTCCAACCATCTAATTCTTCGTCACCCCCTTCTTATCCTGTCCTCAATCTTTCCCAGTATCCGGGTCTCTTCCAGTGAGTTGGCTCTTTGCACCAGGTGGCCAAAGTATTAGACATTCAGCATCAGTCCTTCCAATGAATATTCAGGTACGTTTCCTTTAGGATTGACTGGTTTGATCTCCTTGCAGTCCAAGGGACTCCCAAGAGTCTTCTCCAGCACCAGTTAGAAAGCATCAATTCTTCGGAAGTCAGCCTTCTTTATGATCTAACTCTCACATCCGTTCATTATTGAACGGAAATACCATTCAATATGGAAATACCCATATCTTTGACTATATGGAACTTTGTTGGGAAAGTGATGTCTTTGCTTTTTAATATGCTGTGTAGGTTGTTCACAGCTTTTCTTCCAAGGAGCAAGCATCTTTTAATATCATGATTGCAGTCACTGTCCACAGTGATTTTGGAGCCCAGGAAAATAAAGTCTGTCACCATTTCCATTTTTTCCCCATCTACTTGCCATGAAATGATGAGATCAGATGCCATGATCTTAGTGTTTTCAGCTCAAGACAAAATATATTAAAGAAATGAGTTACTTACTGATAATTACATGCTAGAAAAACCGAGGCAGTTGAATGGAAAATGAATACATTTTAAACACATAAAATCATATTTCAGATGATAATTTAACCATATAAATAGCTGTTGTAATGCTACTTCCAATTTGTTAATAGAACTGATTTATGCTTTTTTAAAATTCAGTATTTCTTTATAACTATTTCTGTCATTACAGTAAAAATTGGTTTATGCTTTTTGGAGACTTTGACACGCCTTTTGTGCTTATTACCACATTGTTTGGTCATGAAATCTGAACACTGGTGTGTTGGTTGATCATGGCAGATGTCCTTCACTGCTACTGAACACATTCCAAGGCAGGGAAGCAAAATATGTCACAAGGTACCCTCTTTTTAAGCTATTGACTTGCTAATCAGTTCTTAAATGGCCATCAACTCTTTGCTACTAATTGAAAAAGTGATGTAAGTCATTATCTGTATCCCCTACCCAACTTCACATATAGTCATGATTTCTACTCAGTGTTTTTGGGGTCAGGGTATGTCTTAATACCAAGAAATAAAGCTCCATACGTAATGTACCAGTAATGGATACACATGTTTTAAAATATATTTTAATACTAATGTCAGATTATTTAGGTCTAATCTGCCCTATTGATTGGACCTAGTATCAGTGGAAGGATAAAGATTTCTATCCCTACATTAACACATTTTATGGGTTGCAAAGCCACTTTTTCTCCACTAAAACATAAGGTCGTGAACTAATAGTATCCTCACTTTCTGAGGGTTTCATTTGGCTTTAAAAAACATTTTTAGAAAAGATTAATCTGCAGAATAGGCTTGTGGAAGAACTGGATAAATAAGACATCTGAGTTTTAGGAAATGTTGCTCTTAAAGTAATGTCTGCTCTTCAAAATATTTATGTTAAGTGGAGTAGTGTTAAATGGAGTAAGTGTTAAGAAGCACTCTGCTCAAAGCTACTTATGTAACTGTGCTGTCACAGATTAGAACTGTGACTCGAGGCAGTCTCCCCAAAACAAAACAAGACTAAAAGGGAAGACTGGATTTTTCCATATCCTTTTTCCTTCTAAATGGCTAAAATGTCTATCTTATGGTCATTAATAGTTATAATACTATATGATTTATTTTACTGATTTCATTTTTCTTTTCATTTCCCCGTCTATTACATGAGTCTTCTCTATGTGTCCATTTTTACATCAGTAAATGACAATTTTATGGATTAAAAGAAAAGTGGGACAACAGTATAATTAGCACTGTTTCCAAAAAGAAGATGGTCCCCTCTCCTCTGTGCGTGGTTACTCCCAATCTCCCACCTGACATTACAGAAAATTTTCTTTCTTTTCTCTGTTTTTTTCCTTCCCAATTTCCAGGGTTCTACTATATTCTACTAGTTTCTTATCTCTCCAGAATGGCCCATTTGCTCTTTTCAGTGGGGACTAGGACCTGGATGACCTGACTCTGTTTTACCACTAGTCCTTCCTATCTGCTGCTCAGGCTTCTGACAGCTGGTTCGGGATTCACATTCTTAAGACCACCCGAGTCCATCTCCCAAGAAAACCTGGGGCAGGTATGTCTGTGCTTTATCGATTTGCTCTGATTGTACCAGGAAGAATAAATTGCAAACTTTCTGCGTTTGAGGTAAGAAAAGGCTACTGTAGGGCCATTACGAGAGCTGAAACAAGTTTCAGGTGTCTAAGAAATTTTATTTGCCCTGTAAGAATTTAGTAAACACTGGGTTTTAGTTTTCAAGGAAAAGGAAACCCTTTACAGTTTTCCCCCAGAAGTAGTTTTCCCAGTGAAACAATGGAGATAGAGAGACATCCTGTGATTTGTCCCAGTAGCTTTGTGTTGCTATTTTTCTCTGAACTGTTATGTAGCACATTTTCTCTTTTCTCCTAAAGCATCTGTTAGCAGTGCTTTCTTCTCTATCCCCATTCCCGGGGCATTTTCTTTCCTCTACTCCTGTTGGACCACCTATATCTGGTCTTGCCACATTCAAAACCTTCTTCTGCATAGCCACCTGAGTGATCTTCCCCAAACAGAAACTTTATATGTTATTTCACTTTTAAAAACTCCATAACATCTAAGTTCTAGTTCCTTAAAATGGCAATCAATGGCATGGTTGTTTGAGAAAGTAAAAACATGTGAAGCAGCTCACCTGTGATGTTCTCAACTGTACATAAACCGCTCACAGAACAGTAATCAGCTTCCCTTTATAACCTTGTCTAAAACAGGCAAGGATGCTTTGCAGCCACTGCTGCTGCTGCTGCTAAGTCGCTTCAGTCATGTCCGACTCTGTGCGACCCCATAGATGGCAGCCCAGCAGGCTCCCCCATCCCTGGGATTCTCCAGGCAAGAACACTGCAGTGGGTTGCCATTTCCTTCTCCAATGCATGAAAGTGAAAAGTGAAAGTGAAGTCTCTCAGTGTATCCGACTCCTAGAGACCCCATGGACTGCAGCCTACCAGGCTCCTCTGTCCATGAGATTTTCCAGGCAAGAGTACTGGATTGGGGTGCCATTGCCTTCTCCAATTTGCAACCACAGAGGCAACTAAATATCCCCTTTTCCCAGCTAACATGGGAAACTTTACCACAACAGTGTTAACTCTGATTTAGTCCATCCAGCTCCTTGATCACATTATCAAATACCCAACCACTGAATAGCCCTTGTTCTGGATGGCATGCCATCTGGAACAAGTCTGCACTTTCTTACTCCCTCCTTAGACCTGCTCAGCAGAAGCCAGAGTGAATCCCTCACAACTTCCTTTTACCTTCGCTGATCATTCTCTCTTGCTGCAATGAGCCTGATAAATTTGCCCTTTTACCCAGGTTTAGGTTCTCGATAATTTTGGTCCATGGGCTTTAACACATCTCTCCCTGCCACAGCAGATGCTCTCGTCACAGCAAGCCCACATGCAGTTTCCCAAACTTGTGTCATTTAGCGCAGGCAGCTCCCTTGGCTTCTAAGAACTTTTTTCTCCCTGTCTCCACATAGAAAATTCTATCTTTTCAAAATCCAGCTCCTATGTCAACTCATGTGTGAACACTGCCAAGAACCAACATTCTTCCTTGGGTCAAGTTCCCATTGTTTGGTGTTGAGTCTCAGCCAGAGCCTATGATGCTGCTAGGTCGAGTCAGTTGTGTCCGACTCTGTGCGACCCCATAGACGGCAGCCCACCAGGCTCCCCTGTCCCTGGGATTCTCCAGGCAAGAACACTGGAGTGGGTAGAGCCTATGATGGAGAGGTTCAAAGTCTGTGGACCTTGATATCGGGGAAGACCAGATTCAGGTTCTGGCTTTGGCAATGCATGATGTTGAGAAGCTTACTTATTACTCAACTCAGGGCTGAACTAGCAAATGCTATTCCCCCAACAAATTCTGTTTGATTATTACCACCATCATTGACACTTAAGAAATGACCCTGAAACCAAATGCACACATATTAACAGTCTTGGGGCTGAGAACACTACATCTTTTCTTATTTGGAGCTTAATAAAAGAATGCCCAAGATGGCTAAATAAATCGTGTTCCTTTTCTTTGCTTCTCTAGTTTGTAACCTGGGAATTATCAATTTGATTTATTCTAGTGCACAGGTGTAAAACAACTATGAAGAATTGGCTCTTAAGAGGCATCAGCAGAGGGTCCGAGGATTATACCCAGGTCTTAATCCTCAAATTCTGTCCTGACCACATGACCAAGCCAGAGGGTCTCCACCTGAAAATTTGTGATAATACCATCTTCCTCTGAGAGTTAATCGATGAACTGTGTGAACTTTCTAAATCAATGGTTCTTGACCTGTGGTGCACATTAGGATCACCTAAGGAGCTTTTGGCGGAGAAGGCAGTGGCAACCCACTCCAGTACTCTTGCCTGGAAAATCCCACGGACGGAGGAGCCTGGTAGGCTGCAGTCCATGGGGTCGCTAAGAGTAGGACACGACTGAGTGACTTCACTTTCACTTTTCACTTTCATGCATTGGAGAAGGAAATGGCAACCCACTCCGGTGTTCTTGCCTGGAGAATCCCAGGGGCGGCGGAGCCTGGTGGGCTGCCGTCTGTGGGGTCGCACAGAGTCGGACACGACTGAAGTGACTTAGCAGCAGCAGCAGCAGCAAGGAGCTTTTGAAACCTGCCTGGATCTGCCCTCTAAATTCTGGAGGGCTACCTGGGCATGAATAACGTTTTAAAGCTTTGTAGGTTTAATTTATGGTCAAGGCTGAACATCACTTATCTGGATCTTGGCAGGGAAGTTCCTCTAAAAACATAAAACATTTACTAGGACTGGGGAATGGATAATAAAACAGGTGTGGAAATCTATATCCAATAAGTGATTGATAAATGATCAAATTTTATGAAGAGCCCAGGCACACCTTCATAAGGGTAGTGCTCCTTCAAACTAAAAGGAAGTAAATGATGTATAGATTCACAATGAAATCCACGTGGTAGACATTTAAGACTTTAACAAATTTGGAAATGTATACTGTTGCATAGATCAGGGAATGTTGAAATGGGGCCAGAAGCTAATTAAATGGAAAAATTCCTATTTGCACATTTCTCCAGAAGGCAAAGTAGAGATTGCAACCAGTATATCTATACAAGTGACAAGAATATTAAGTTTTCTGTCATTCCCTTAGTACACTACCTTTCTCAGCATGTATTTTGTCCTAGTTCTTGTGAAGGTGAGAATAATATCAAACTCATTAATTGTCTACATTTTAGATACGATAAGACTTTAGTGGATGGTGTTAATTAAACTACAAAACAACTCCTCTTGCTGTGGTGTGCATTCCAAGTTAGAGCAATTAATTCACTCACTTAAACTGATCAAGATTTAATTACCATCACTCTGTGCAATTACTCCATAATTAAAGTAATTTGGTTCATTCCACTTGCTGACAGTGTCATTGAACAGCCATTCACAGAACCAAAAGAAGTGATAATTAACTTAAAGAATAGCTCAGGGCAGTTTTACTCAGACAAGTTCACTGTTAGTTTTTCCTAAAATACCTAGAATGAGATAAAGTGTGGAGAGAAAATCCTGCAGGAATTTTAAAACAAAAATAATGATAAACAATACTTGAGGGATTTTTCTCTCCCACAAATGAAGTCCCCAGCAATTTAAATAGCCAATGTTATAACCTAACCATAAATTAGTGTCATGGGCAAAACAAACAGAGCTTAAAAAAAATTAAGCACTTAAATATTGGTTAGGGCTAGTCACTGTGGGGGATTAGTACCTACTTGGGGGTTGGAAGGTGTGGTACAAAAAGAACACCCAGAATCTTTACAGAAGCACTGAGAAGGAGTTTGAGACTGGCAAGACTCAAGTTTGAAAGCAGCAGCTTTGGCACACACACACACACACACACACACACGAAGATCAGGAAGATGAACAATTGTTTCTACTCAACCAAAAGAATCATTGTTTTATGGGGACTTCCCTTAACACATGTCTCAGTCTTGTCTTAGAAAAATTCCTCCTGAAATCCTTTCTCTTTTCTGATCCCATTTGAAAATATTAGAAGGGTATGATGTTAAAATATCATTCAGAGGATAAAATATATACCCTCAGAATTTTACTCACAAATTAGTTAAATTATCTATTTGTTATTAAATTTTTTTCTGAATATAAGGAAAAAGGTTTTAGGAATCTATGTAATGATAAGAGAGGAGAGTGAAAAAGTTGGCTTAAAACTCAACATTCAAAAAACTAAGATCATGTCTCATCACTTCATGGCAAATAGAAGGGGGAAGAGTGGAAGCAGTGACAGATTTTATTTTCTCGGACTCCAGAATCATTGCAGATGGTGACTGCAGCCATGAAATTAAAAAATGATTGCTTCTTGGAAGAAAAGCTATGACAAACCTAGACAGCATATTAAAAAGCAGAGACATCACTTTGCCAACAAAGGTCCATATAGTCAAAGCTATGGTTTTTCCATTAGTCATGTATGGATGTGAGAGTTGGACCATAAAGAAGGCTGAGCACTGAAGAACTGATGCTTTTGAACTGTGGTGTTGGAGAAGACTCTTGAGAGTCCCTTGGACAGCAAGGAGATCCAACCAGTCCATCCTAAAGGAAATCAGTCCTGAATATTCATTGGAAGGACTGATGCTGAAGCTGAAGCTCCGATATTTTGGCCGCCTGATGCGAAGAGCTGACTCATTGAGAAGGACCCTGTTGCTGGAAAAGATTGAAGGCAAAAGGAGAAGGGGGCGGCAGAGGATGAGATGGTTAGATAGCATCACTGACTCAGTAGACATAAATCTGAGCAAACCTCCAGGAGATAGTGAAGGACAGAGGAGCCTGGCGTGCTGCAGTCCATGGGGTCGCAAAGAGTTGGACACAATTTAGGGACTAAACAACAACCACAATGATAAAACTAAGGTTTAAATAGGATAATCTCCGAGTGAGGGATTAGGCTCATAGGACTTCATAGCTAGATGTGGTTGTGGGAATTAAACTGACAACATAATTTGTATATGAGGAAATGGTTGCCTAGAGCGGTGGTGTGGCTTGCCGGAGGGCAAGTGGCTAACTAGTTGCAGAGCTAGGACTAACTCAGGTATCCTCACTCTAACCCGGGGAACAGTGGTGAAAGTCAGATATTTGAATTAAATGTAAAACTTCAAGTTTTCTGAGGAAATATGCCGAGGCTTCTGTGTGTTAAAGGCACAGGCTCTTCAGCCAGACCGCTGGAGCTGGACCCCAGACCCACCATTTCCTGACCTTTGTGTACCTCAGTTTAACCACAGGTAAAAAAGGGGGTAAAGACAACACCTCCTCACAGAATTACTATTGTATTAAATGATGAATTCCAGCAGAAGGCTTAGCAGGCTGTCTGGCTCATGGCACCCAGTAGACAGTGGCTACTCTTCTCACTCTCCTTGGTGAAGAGAGGCTATCTCAGCAGCCAAGTGCTGCCTCTGTGCTGGTGTCTCTGGCTCACTCCAGCTTTGCTATTTTCTAACATAGACCCCTGAGCTTCTCAATGTTCTGACACTTCTGGGTTGGAACACAGTGTACTAGGAGAATGTGCCAAACAGAAGCCTCAGATGTCAGGTCAGCTTACTCATGAAATCATTAACCCAGATCCACTGATACGGCCACAGTTCCAGCCAGGTTTATCCACCGATTGAAAAACCACAGCTGTTTTACCACCAACCTTATGGGCCTCCTAGCTAATGAATTCTCTTCATGTAACTGTGCATGCGTGATCAGTTGCCTAAGTCATGTCTGACCCTTTGCGACCCTGTAGCTTGCCAGGCTCCTCAGTCCATGGGATTCTCCAGGCAAGAATACTGGAGTGGGTTGCCATGCCCTCCTCCAGATGGACTATTTAATCATGACTTGAGTTCCAAAAGTATTTCCTGCTATGTATAAAAGCAAAATTCTCATTGAAGTACGTTGCTTCCCTTTTTAAAATGTGTGTGTGAATGTGCCAGTGTGGAACTGTACACATGTGTACAGTGTGCAAAAGCACTGAAAGTAGGAATTTAAGGACTTGGTTTCTGGTACTGATCCATCCTTGACTGGCTGTGTGACCTTAAGCAAGTCACTAATCTCTCTTTGCCGTAGTTGATTCAACTCTAGAAAGAGGAGGTTGGATGAAATGCCTTCCGTATTAGTCGGGGTTCTCCAGAGAAATAGAACGAATAGGATATTTATTTATTTATTATAAGGAATTGGTTCATGTAATTATGGAGGCTGGTGAGTCAGCAGGAAAGTTGATGGCATAGTTCCCATCTGGAGGCAAGCAGACTTGAAACCTGGGAAGAGCTGATGCTTCAGTTTGAGTTTGAAGGCAAAAAAAAAAAAAAAAAAAAGCTGCTCAGTTCTAAAGCCTTCAGACAAAGAATTCTGTTACTTGGGGAAGGTCAGTCTTTTGTTCTGTTTAGACCTTGATTGGATGAGGCCCACCCATATTATGGAGGGCAATTCAGTTTACTCAGTCAACTGATTTAAATGTTAATTGTATCTGAAATTTCCCTCACAGAAACATCATTATGTTCTACCAAATACCTGGATACCCCATGGCCCAGTCAAGTTGACACATAAAATTAACCATCCCACCTTCTGAAGGCTCTTCCAATTTAAGCCTCAGTGATACAAAATTATATTTATCACTAGTAAATAAGGAACAATCTCTCTTATAAGCAGAATCAGTGCTCTGTCTCTCTAGCCATTCCCTGCGTGCAGAAAGGCCAACAATTACAGTAAGGCTGCTGCTGATGCTGCTAAGTCGCTTCAGTCGTGCCTGACCCTGTGCGATCCCATAGACGGCAGCCCATGAGGCTCCCCTGTCCTTGGGATTCTCCAGACAAGAACATTGGAGTGGGTTTCCATTTCCTTCTCCAATGCATGAAAGTGAAAAGTGAAAGTGAAGTCGCTGAGTCTTGTCCGACTCTTAGCGACCCCATGGACTGCGGCCCACCAGGCTCCTCTGTCCATGGGATTTTCCAGGCAAGAGTGCTGGAGTGCGGTGCCATTGCCTTCTCCGTACATTAAGGCAGGTGCATATAAAACATGACGGGGAGGGAGAAGGAGCCCTTAGTTCTGAGTAGGGCACTCTTCATCAAACAGGTAAATGGCTCAAAAGTAGGAAATATTTCCTTCATTTTTTATAGTCGGTATTAAATAGTACATATTTATTAAATTGAAAGATACAAAATGAGTAGAAATTAGATAGCTTGGGGAAGGAAACACTTTGAAACATTGAAAATGGTATGAAATTATCTGGTCAATAGGATAAGTTGGACTGGGAGAAGAAAGTCTGGCCACTAATGGCTATTGTGTACTGAGATGTACTGTTGTATATAAGACATACTGGAACAAAGACTTAATCTGAAAAAGAGAAAATAAAATACCTAAGTTTTTCATATTGATTATGTGTTGAAATAAAATATTGAGTTAAACATAATACTAAAATTAACTGTTTCTCTTTTTTTAAAAAATGTATTTATTTATTTTATTTTTGGTTGTTCTGGGTCTTCATTGCTAAGCACAATGAAGTGGGCTACTCTCTAAGTGTGGTATGCGAGCTTCTCATTGTGGTGGCTTCTCTTGTTGTGTAGCATGAGTTATAGAGCGCAGGTTCAGTAGTTGTGGCTCGAGGGCTTAGTAGCCTCTCAGCATGTGGAATCTTCCCAAACTAGGGATCAGACCCATGTCCCCTGCATTGACAGGTGGATTCTTAACCAGTGGACCACCAGGAAAGTCCAAAATTTTTATTTAAAAAATCATTTGTGCGCATTCATATGTGATCAACCATGGACATGAAATTTAGTTTTGCTGACATAATACTCTAACAATATGTGTTTCATTTAGATTTCAAATTGAAAATGATACACAGAAGCATATGGGCCTGTTTTTCTTCCTTTCTTCCTTCTTCCCTCCCTTCCTACCTTCCTGCTTTCCTTCCTTCCCTGCAAAGGAAATGGGTATATCTTAGCACTGATTTTTTTTCTAATTGGAAGGGAAAAGAGCAGGAGGGGAGACTTGAAACTTTTCTGCTGCTGCTGCTAAGTCACTTCAGTCATGTCCAACTCTGTGGGACCCCAGAGACGGCAGCCCACCAGGCTCTGCCGTCCCTGGGATTCTCCAGGCAAGAACACTGGAGTGGGTTGCCATTTCCTTCTCCATGAAACTTTTCTAGAAGATAGCATTTCCCCAGTGATTACAGTTTATTTTCTGTAATAAATGATAAACTACCAGGAACTTATATCTTCATCCGGTTGACTCAGTTGTATAGCCCCTCATAGCATGGACTTAAGTACTGATTTGTATCAGGAAACTCGGGTCCATAGGTATACTAGTCCATATTTTGAAGGCTTCAAAGAAAGTATTTTAGAAAATAGAAAAGACGATTCCACTGAATCGATTCAATAAGCTTTCACGCAAGAGTAAGGCACCTCTAGTAATAGGTGGATGTGGACATAATTCACAGTAACCTTGCACATTTAATACCATTAATTTGTCAAAACTAATAATATTAATTCATTCAAAAATGAGATTAAACCCAGGCTCCCCTTGCAGCCCATAATCCGTGACTGATGGCTCTGTGACACGGACAGCACAGCGCCTCCAGCAGAGCGAGCCACACACGTGTGGCCCATTGCGATGGGAAGCCACCTAGTAGCTCCTGTCTTCAGCTAAAGCATTTTTTTAAATTGCCCCTCTCTCTGCACTCCTTGAATGTTGTATTTTAGCAGCCAAACCAACGATTTATATTTAATGCCAACAGGGCAGAGTCACACAATTATTTTTCTAAACAGCATTTAATGAAAATCAGCAGGTATGAAGAACCCGACCAGGCTCACAAAATGATAGTTGCTGCAGTTGACTTTATTTCTGACCGTGTAAATCAGGTGTGGACATCATTTAATGTAGCCATCCAAGGATGGTGCGGTGTGTTCTTTGGTGTCACTCTAAATTATGAAGGACATCCACTTGTCCCTTTTCTCAATCCCTCGATTGCTTCTTTGCAACACCTGTACTATTCTCCAGTCTTTTCTCTGCTATTATTCATTCTATAAACATTTACTGAGCACCTACTATGAGTGAGGGATTCCAAGTAGGACTGGGTATATGAAAATTAATAAGAAAGGGCAATCCTTCCCATGGAGATCTTTGCCTTTTGAGAGGTACTGTGGTACCTGGAAAAGAGCACAGGTACTAAAGTCAGGTGGCTCCAGCTTCTATGTTCCAGATGCTGGAATTAGGATAACTATCTATTCAACCTAGGGTAAATAACTTAGCCTTTCTGAGCTTCTACTTCCACCTCTATCTCCTGTTTCCATCTCCTATAATGCTTCATAACATGGTCATGAGGATGAACTGAAAAAAACAGATGTAAGACAATTAGTACAATGCCTCAGTTCTGTTCAGTCACTCAGTCATGTCCGATTCTTTGCGACCCCATGGATTGCAGCATGCCAGGCTTCCCTGTCCATCACCAACTCCTGGAGCTTGCTCAAACTCATGTCCATCGAGTCAGTGATGCCATCCAACCATCTCATCCTCTGTCGTCCCCATCTCCTCCTGCCTTCAATTTTTCCCAGCATCAAGGTCTTTTCCAATGAGTCAGTTCTTTGCATCAGGTGGCCAAAGTATAGCAAATGCTTAGTTTTTAAATGATAGCTAATATTGTTTTTAATTATAATAAAGTACTAGCAAAGTACATGAGTGAGGTAGACACTCAATAAATATTCACTCCCTTTTTCCTTGTTATTTAAGATGATAATTTTCTCAGTGCCAGCCTTAGAGAGGGATGAAGGGGGAGAAATTTGACTGGGCACGTTCCCTCTTCTCATGCTCCTCTCCCTCCCTGGTGAGTCTCTACACCCCTTTGTCTTCTGTTTAAAGCATCTATTTTCAGGAAGAAAAATCTAAACTTTCTCCAGGCTGAAATATGTAGGTAAATGACTGTCAAGGGGAAAGGAACTCTAATAGTAGCCTAGTTACCAGGCTATATCTAAGGATGCTTTCTGCTTTTACTAGATGCCAGGCACTGGAGATAGCAAAATACCTCTACCCTCTGATTCTAATCACTAGTGGGGTCATCACAAATGGTGTATTCTTGTGATATTAAAAAACAAGTAAAAAAAAAAAAAAAAAGAGGCTTTTGTGGTCCCATATTCTATAGTGAAAAGTGAAAGTGAAAGTCACCCAGAATACTGGAGTGGGTAGCCTTTCCCTTCTCCAGGGAATCTTCCCAACCCAGGGATCGAACCCAGGTCTCCCGCATTGCGGGCAGATTCTTTACCAGCTGAACCACAAGGAAAGCCCAAGAATATTGGAGTGGGTAGCCTATCCCTTCTCTAGGGGATCTTCCTGGCCCAGGAATCAAACCGGGTCTCCTGCATTGCAGGTGGATTCTTTATCAACTGAGCTATGAGGGAAGGCATAATCTACAGTAGGTATTTATTAAAGTATTTTTTCCAATCAAAGAGAGTTTTCTAAGACAATTCCTGTGATAGTTGTTAAAATTAAAAATAAGCTTATGAAATTACATAATAATAGTACAATTTATATGTTCTGTGTAAGTATATAGTGTGGAATTTTTCATTAAATCCTTCAGAACTTCTAGGAGGTAAGTAACTTACTGCTTTTTACAGATGAGAAAACTGAGGCAAGAGAAGCAAAATATCTCTTCTAATTGAAAAAGCTAGGATTTCCAGGCCCTTCTGAATGAATGCAGAGGTGGTATTCTTTATACTGTCCTAGGAGTCATTCTCACAAAGCTGAGCCTCAAAAGACTATATGAAGTGAAATTCAACTTTTATTTCATGTTGTGTTATGGATGAACTTTTCTTTATAGTTACTTTTACTGATAAAGCAGATCACACAAATAAATCTGTTGGGAGCAGCCGAAACTCAAAAGCTATTATGTCTCGCATGGCTGATGGAGGGGATTGTGGACAGCCCTGGAGGGAGAACTCGTAGACAGTGTCCTGCATTGCGGTATAATTTTAGTAAGCTCAATTCAGTCTATCGTTTCTTTTAGGTAGGAATTAGGGGCAAGCCATGTAGATAGTAGTGTCCATATAGGTACCATAGAGACTTCCCTGGTGGTCCAGTGATTAAGAATCCTCCTGCCAATGCAGGGAACATGGATTCAATCCCTGGTCTGGGGAAACTCCGCATCCCACAGGGCAACTAAGTCCTCTTGCCACAACTACTGAAGCCCAAGCACCCTAGAGCCCAGGCTCCTCAACAAGAGAAGCCACCACAATGAGAAGCCCACGCATCACAACTAGACAGTAGCCCCCACTCACTGCAACTAGAGAAAGCCCGCACAGCAACAGAGACCCAGCACAGCCAATAAATAAACAAATAGATATTTTAAAAAGAGGTACCATGGCATGAAGGTGCTAGGTTAATGTGGGGTGTGTGGTTAGAAGGAAAGTTATGACCAACCTAGACAGCATATTAAAAAGCAGAGACATTACTTTGTCAACAAAGGTCCCTCTAGTCAAAGCTATGGTTTTTTTCAGTGGTCATGTACGGATGTGAGAATTGGACTATAAAGAAAGCTGAGTGCAGAAGAATTGATGCTTTTGAACTGTGGTTTTGGAGAAGACACTTGAGAGTCCCTTGGACTGCAAGGAGATCCAACCAGTCCATCCTAAAGGAGATCAGTCCTGGTGTTCATTGGAAGGACTGATGTTGAAGCTGAAAACTCCAATACTTTGGCCACCTGATGCGAAGAGCTGACTCATTGGAAAAGACCCAGATGCTGGGAAAGATTGAGGGCAGGAGGAGAAGGGGACGACGGAGGATGAGATGGTTGGATGGCATCACCGACTCAATGGACACGGGTTTGGGTGGACTCTGGGAGTTGGTGATGGGGTCGCAAAGAGTTGAACATGACTGAGTTACTGAACTGAACTGAACTGATGGGAAATAGTTTGAAACAGGGATACATGAGATTAGGTGAGTGAAGACTAAAATGAAAGGACAGACTGGGGCTTGATTTTTAAGGGTCTTGATTACCAGTCTAAGGGATTCGGGTGTTACCCCATAAGAGTAGGGCGCAGTTGGAAATGTTTAAGATAAAAAGTCATAAATAAGCTCTGAGTTCTATACCGCCTGGGCAGCAGAGTGGAGGATGGAGGGAAGCTAGAGGTATTGGAGTCCGAAAGACCCATTGCCCCTTGAATCTGATGGGCTACCTTAGACCTGCCAAAGATTGAGGTATTGGAGTCCGAAAGACCCATTGCCCCTTGAATCTGATGGGCTACCTTAGACCTGCCTGGATGAGAGTTTGCACAAGGTACATGAATAAGACAAAAATATATATTCAAAAGATGTTTGGAAGTAGAATGGTGAGAGAGAGGGAGGCAGCCTCCTGATTCCTGTTTAGAGTTTGGGGGTCATGTAGAAGGCTCAGGATAGCTCGGAGTTTCTAGACCAGAAATGACAATCAGATTTCCTTTGGAATGCTAAGAGATTCTGAGGTGGCTTAATGATTTTGCCACAGGCACAGGAAGAGCAGTGGCAGCATACTTGCCAGGCATATGTCATCCTTTCCAGCCTAAATGAGCGGTTTGCCGTGGAGAAGGCCTTTATCTTTGAAGGAAACTCATAATATTGCCTAATAATGATGTTTTATTGGTCATCTTCAGCATGAATGCTACAAACCAGAAGTTCCAACAAGATAATGCAGAACCAAAACATAACTATCTGCAAAGCTGAGTTAAAGATCAGTACCAGGAAATATCAAAAATATTAACCAAGTAAGAAAATATGTTACAAAGTTACCACCAAACCTTTTCAGGCAAGGTAAATGTAAATTACAATGTGCTATAAATATAAATGTTGGAAAGCTAAGAGCTGACTCCAAATCCTTCCAGATATTTTGAAAAATTGACTATAAAAGACTCATGCATTCCTATTATACAGAGCGAAGTAAGTCAGAAAGAAAAACACCAATACAGTATATTAACGCATATATGTGGAATTTAGAAAGATGGTAACGATGACCCTATATGCGAGACAGCAAAAGAGACATTGATGTAAAGAACAGACTTTTGGACTCTGTGGGAGAAGGCGAGGGTGGGATGATTTGAGAGAATGGCACTGAAACATGTAATAATATCATATGTAAATTAGATCGCCAGTCCAGGTTGGATGCATGAGACAGGGTGCTCAGGGCTGGTGCACTGGAATGAACCTGAGGGATGGGATGGGGAGGGAGATAGGAGGGGGGCGTTCAGGATGGGGAACTCATGTACCCCCACTGCTGATTCATGTGAATTTATGGCAAAAACAACCACAATATTGTAAAGTAATTAGCCTCCAATTGAAAAAAAAAAGACTCATGCTGTTGTTTTGCTCATCTTCTCTTAATCTCGTGGGTAGGAGAGAGAGTCTTACCCCAAGGTTCCGGGGAGGACTGAATATGTGATACTGGACAGAACAGATGATCCTGACAGCAGTTTTCTGGTCCCATATACTCACACCCTGGGGAGAACACCACATACCATGCAGCGCCACACACAGGCTGCAGAGCGAAGCAGCAGGGGCTGTAGGAGGCTGGCTCTGTAGTAACAAGAGGGTGGGATAAGTCTGGTTCCCACAGGAGGCTTGTTTGAAAAATGCCACAGGCTTGCAGAAAGGTGAAACTCATTAGGTGGAGGACCATGTGGGGAGCAGCTGGTCTGGCTGCCAGGGGAACTAGCTGGATAGGAAGCCTTTCCCCCTGAGGGGGAGGGAGGCATATCTGGCAAGAGCAGGAGAACTGAGTTAGGACTTGGCCTGTGAGGCGCAAAGAGATCAAGGCAGCACATGAAATTTTAGTGCTTACAATCTAAGAGGTTAGCCACTGGCCACGTGTGGCATTGAACACCTGAAATGTGACTAGACTACACTGAGATGTGCTGTAAGTATAAAATACACACTAGATTTTAAGTATTTATTACCAAAAGGTAAAAAATATCTCATTAGCTTTTTTATTGATTACATGTTGGAATGGTAATATGTTGGATATATTTTTAGGCAAAACATTATTGAAATTAATTTTACCTGTGTCTTTCTACTTTTTAAAAAATATGACTACTAAAAAACTTAAAATTACATATGTGGCTGGCATGTGTAGTTCATACTGTTTCTGTTGGACAGTGCTAGCAGTACAACTTCCTCTAGGAAACTGAGCAGCTTAAAATACCTCAGAATAGTGGACTGGAATTTTTATAGTATGGAAAACTGCTTTACTGATGGAGAGACTCATTACAGCTTTTTTCTCTAGTTCAGTTCAGTTCAGTCGCTCAGTCGTGTCTGACTCTTTGCGACCCCACCGACTCTTTGCGACCCCATGCACGCCAGGCCTCCCTGTCCATCACCAGCTCCCGGAGTCCACCCAAACCCATGTCCATTGAGTCGGTGATGCCATCCAACCATCTGATCCTCTGTCGTCCCCTTCTCCTCCTGCCCTCAATCTTTCCCAGCATCAGGGTCTTTTCCAATGAGTCAGTGCTTCGCATCAAGTGGCCAAAGTATTGGAGCTTCAGCTTCAACATCAGTCCTTCCAATGAACACCCAGGACTGATCTCCTTTACGATGGACTGGTTGGATCTTCTTGCAGTCCAAGGGACTCTCAAGAGTCTTCTCCAACACCACAGTTCAAAAGCATTAATTCTTCTGTGCTCAGCTTTCTTTATAGTCCAACTCTCACATCCATACATGACCACTGGAAAAACCATAGCCTTGACTAGATGGACCTTTGTTGACAAAGTAATGTCTCTGCTTTTTAATATGCTGTCTAGGTTACCACTCCTCAAACAGGCTGCCTAGCAAATAGAGGCTCTTTTATCTGTCTTAGACCAAATCTCACCCTTCATTGATTAACATTCTTAATTCAGTTAGCTGAAGTTCAGAAAAAAAGGTGTTATTGTTATTGGGCTGAGTTGTAGGGATGTTCTATATCACCACACATGATCAAAATAATTTTTGAGTCCCTTGTAATGTTTGTGCTAGTCCAAAAATCAACAGCCGTCTCCTGAAACTAATTTATACAAGTTGAAAAAGCCACAATTGGTCATTTTGTCCTCAAAATTGGAACCAGAAAGCCAAAAGCATATCACATTAAATAAAGCAGAGTTACGGCAATTGCACATACTCAAGGAAAAAAAAAAAAGAAAATGTTATCTTTAGAGGCAAGAATCTGTTGTTCAGAGAATATTTCTCTGGCTTTTAATTGAAATGCCCTATTAAATGCTAATTTTGCAGTTTGCTGCAGTGATTATTGTGTCAGGAATGAAATATAGTCAAGGAATTTGGTTTCAGTATAAACAACGCAACAGCTTGCTGAGTGTTAGAAACAGCTAATATGCATTAGCAGTAAGCTAGAAAAATCTCCTAAAGTAAGAACAGAAGGACGAAGTTTTTGGATATTGACTATTTATAGATCATCCTACTAAACTAAGGCTTCCAACCCAATATGACCTCAACTTTTTGCCCAGAACAGTCCCCAGCTCAGGGAAAGGTGAGCTCTGCTCCTTTAAGTTTCTGGAAAGAAAAAGAAATACTCATTTCAGTCTTACCGATAAATAATAATAACAACAGCGTCTAGCTATTACTGAGTTAGGCACTGGGCTAGGAATTATAGGTATATCAACTAGGGCTTCCCTGATGGCTCAGCGGTAAAGAATCTGCCTGCAATGCCGGAGACACATGAGACTTAGATTTGATCCCTGAGTCAGGAAGATCCTGGAGGAGGGCATGGCAACCCTCTCTGGTATTCTTGCCAGGAAAATCCCATAGACCGAGGAGCCTGGCAGGCTACAGTCCATGGGGTCGCAAAGAGTCAGACACAACTGAAGCAACAGAGCATGCACGTACAATGAGGCTTTACAGCAAATCTTCAAAGTTGATAAAGATTAGATCCCCATTTTGTAGGTGAAGAAATGAAGCTCCGAGACATTGGTTTATCACTGAGAAATGCCTTAGCTGCAAATACTAGAACACCTGACACCTGGTGGCTTATGCAAGTTGGAATGTACTTGGCCCATGCAACAAGGTATTGTGGGGAGGCCATCTAGGGTTGCTGCATTGGCTCAAAGACCCTCTTTGTGTCTTTTCTCTCTGCCATTCAGAGTAAGTTGGCTTCTGTCTTTGGATTCATCATTGCTGTGTGATTGCTAGATCTCTAGCAGGAAGAGGGGAGGATAGAGAGGTGAAGGACCCTGCCAACTGAGACTTCCCTTCTTATAATAATTTAAAAATTTCCTCAGAATCATATCCAGCATCTCATTGGACAGAACATGTCTCATGGCTACTTCTATCTGCAAGAAAACTCAAGGGCAGTATTTTTTGTCTGAATAATGACCTTAAAGCTGGATTCTTTAGCAAGAAGTAAGAAGAGACTGATTAGACAAGTAATTTAACACCTGTCACTTTGGGGTTGGATTCCAGGGTTATCTCAGTCCAAAACCCATACTCAGGTCTTAAGTGTTTTGCAGGCTCCTAAGGACCCTACCACATTCCCACGCTTGACTGGCACAAGTAGGCACACAGGTTTTGTGACTTCAGGCATCATGTTGAAATCCTACCAGAGAAAGTTTAGTGTCCCACCTTCCTTATAATCTCCCTTGGATGATGATGAATGCCGCAACAGTGGCTATATAGTTCAGCTGTACAATATTAAGATAGTCTCTGTTTGCTACTGCTACTGCTGCTAAGTCGCTTCAGTCGTGTCTGACTCTGTGTGACCCCATAGTGACCCTGGTGGGGCAGCCCACCAGGCTTCCCCGTCCCTGGGATTCTCCAGGCAAGAACACTGGAGTGGGTGTTCTGTTTAGATAATTTTTTTTTTTTTTAAAGGCAGGAATGCTAGGACTTCCTTGGCAGTCCACTGGTTAAGACTCTGCTTCCAGTGCAAGGGACACTGTTTCAATCCCTGGTCGGAGAACTAAGATTCCACATGCCATGTGCCAAATGCCACATGCCAAAAAAATTAAATAAATAAATAAAATAGTCTTTTTTTTTTTTTAAAGCAGGTGCTAAGTGATTTTTTTTTTAAGGTTTGGAAACTTTCTACATAAAAAGATTTTTCTCTAGCTAGATAGAGAAAACAATTCCAAAGCTAACTTTTGTTCCTTATTTTGTCTAAGCTTTTACTAATAGTTTTTAGCCCCAAAGAGCTGCCTCAAATCCTTTGCCTTTGGGTGGCAAGTTACTGGAACTAAGCTTCACATTTTTGGTAAAATATCATTTTCTTCTTAGGAGACATGGGATGCTATAGATAAAAACAAGAAGTATTTTAATAATTAGGAAACAAGTGGGTGATTATTGTGAGCCTGTGAATGCAAACATGTAAACATGGAAGCTGTGAAAGAGAGATTTTTTTTAGAGATAGCAGTTGATGAGTTAGACCCTGGATTGCAGAACTCAGGCAGGAACAATAGAAATCACCATAAATATTACTTTCTTCTAAGATAGCAGCAGAATCCATTATAGGGAAACTCACGGATTAGTCAGACCTTCTGTGGCTGTCCCAGTTTTAAGTATCCTGTCCTGTTGCAGATCAAATGCTTGATAGTGTGTCCTGATCAGTTGGTCATGTGTGAAATAGCTGATGATAATTGGGACATTTTCAATTAAAATGATCTGAACCTCTTCAGGCTCAGTTTCTGTGAGGGATTCAAAGTTTGGCTATTCCCTCTTCTTTGTTCGTTACTCTTTTCCTTTTGTTGTAATAAGTTCCAGGTGTAAAAGCTGCATTTTCAGGTCAAGGCAGTTCTGCAGTTCAGACCACGGAGTTTGCTGTGGCCACAGTGCCAGGCAATCTTTTTGAATGGAGGATCTTCTTGGAGTTGCTCAGATCAGATCAGATCAGTTGCTCAGTCATGTCTGACTCTTTGTGACCCCATGAATCGCAGCACGCCAGGCCTCCCTGTCCGTCACCAACTCCCGGAGTTCATTCAGACTCATATCCATCGAGTCAGTGATGCCATCCAGCCATCTCATCCTCTGTCATCCCCTTCTCCTCCCGCCCCCAATCCCTCCCAGCATCAGAATCTTTTCCAATGAATCAACTCTTCGCATGAGGTGGCCAAAGTACTGGAGTTTCAGCTTTAGCATCATTCCTTCCAAAGAAATCCCAGGGCTGATCTCCTTCAGAATGGACTGGTTGGATCTCCTTGCAGTCCAAGGGACTCTCAAGAGTCTTCTCCAACACCACAGTTCAAAAGCATCAATTCTTCGGTGCTCAGCCTTCTTCACAGTCCAACTCTTACATCCATACATGACCACAGGAAAAACCATAGCCTTGACTAGATGGACCTTTGTTGGCAAAGTAATGTCTCTGCTTTTGAATATGCTATCTAGGTTGGTCATAACTTTCCTTCCAAGGAGTAAGCATCTTTTAATTTCATGGCTGCAGTCACCATCTGTAGTGATTTTGGAGCCCAGAAAAATAAAGTCTGACACTGTTTCCACTGTTTCCCCATCTATTTCCCATGAAGTGGTGGGACCAGATGCCATCATCTTCGTTTTCTGAATTTGAGCTTTAAGCCAACTTTTTCACCCTCCACATTCACTTTCATCAAGAGGCTTTTGAGTTCCTCTTCACTTTCTGCCATAAGGGTGGTGTCATCTGCATATCTGAGGTTATTGATATTTCTCCCAGCAATCTTGATTCCAGCTTGTGTTTCTTCCAGTCCAGTGTTTCTCATGATGTACTCTGCATATAAGTTAAATAAACAGGGTGACAATATACAGCCTTGACGAACTCCTTTTCCTATTTGGAACCAGTCTGTTGTTCCATGTCCAGTTCTAACTGTTGCTTCCTGACCTGTATACAAATTTCTCAAGAGGCAGATCAGGTGGTTGTCATCAGCAAACTCACAGAATGTTTTCTCTGAAGTTATTGTACCTGGTTGCAGATATGCTGATCAAATGGATATAGTTATAGCTTCCCCCCAAGATAGAATAAATAAGCAAAACATAAATAAAAGCAAAAAATAAGCAAAAATAAATAATTATTTTAATTTAGAAGTTAACCTGATGAAATGTTTGAATTTTTTCATGTAAGAGCATGAGAATGCACATTTATGGGCTGTGTGGCTATTAACTAGAGTATTACAACCACCATAGGAATTTGATTATTAATTCATGCTTTCAAGTCAACTATATTCATTTGAGATTTGCTTCTGATTTCATTAAGATTATGGTATTTTATATTAAAAAATGCCTACATTATCTTCATATAGGGCATGGAAAATGCCATTTTATGATAAGCTAATAAAATTTTATTCCACAGTGGGGTTTTTTTGTTTGTTTTACTTCAGTTTTTTTTCCCCCTTTCCCTCCCACCCTGGCATTCAGGAACTTTGATATTTTTAAATGCATATTTTAAAATGTACTACAGTACCTAAGGCTTTCTTTCCCATTGTCTGCTGAAAATTACAATGAACAAGACTAAAAAGAGCAGTTAATCAGTGCTATGGTCTCATCTTCTGGCTCATCAGTACCAAATTTTCACTCCAGCTAATAGCAGTTTGGGATGTTTCTTTAAGTTGGAATATAGCTGAGGGTTTCTGGAGACTCTTTCTTTAGTCAGAACCACGCCATCTGAACACACCCTCATCCATAATCCAAGGGTGGGCTCAAATGGGACTAGACTGTGTGAAATGTTTTCATTTCCTATTGACTGGTTGTGTACTTCCCTTGTGTTAATCCCTTGTTAATGGACACTTTCTTTGAGCCAGCTGAGATCGGAGTTGTGTTGTCTTTGTGATTCTAGCAGATTTTATTACTTGGATATCTTTGTTTTCATTATTTTGAGATTTTGGGATTTTGTCTGTTTCATTGATATTGATTCTCTCAGTTAGAGATGGCCTGGTCTCCCACTGTTTCTGTTTGTGTTTGATCTACAAACAGTGGGAGGGAATCCTTAGGCTGCAAATGTTTTAGTTCTGTGCTTCAACTGGGAAAGGTAGAGTGAGAGCCATTAGCAGCTTTCTCAATAGAAAACAGATGAACGTGGCTTTATGCCTTGACGGGGGAGTTATATTTTGTCATTTAAGTGATCTCAGGTCATTGTTCTAGGGCATTCATTTTAGAGGGCAGTGTGGAATTTTGGAGAGCCCTGATTTTCTGAGAAATCCAAACACAAATACATACAGTTCCTTTATTTATTTGCTCTACCTCTTCCTAGCTATGACTTTGGCCAAGTCATTTTACTTCTCTGGGTCTCAGTTTCCTTATCTTCAAAATGAAATTACTGGACTGGATAATCTTTAAGTTCTTTCTCCCCTTAATTAATAGATGGAAAAGAAGTAACATTTCTTGATCTGTTATTTAATGCTCAGGTTATTTAAATATTTTGTTTCAATGATGTATAGTTATTTTGCTTAGTAGCAGCCCAGTGTGTAAGTATCATTATTTTGCAGATAAAATAACTGAGTTAAAAAACAAATGGTATGGCCCTAACAGAAGCAGAAGATATTAAGAAGAGGTGGCAAGAATACACAGAAGAACTGTGAAAAAAAGATCTTCACGACCCAGATAATCACCATGATGTGATCCCTGACCTAGAGCCAGACATCCTGGAATGTGAAGTCAAGTGGGCCTTAGAAAGCATCACTACAAAACTAGTGGAGGTGGTGGAATTCCAGTTGAGCTACTTCAAATCCTGAAAGATGATGCTGTGAAAGTGCTGCACTCAATATGCCAGCAAATTTGGAAAACTCAGCAGTGGCCACAGGACTGGAAAAGGTCAGTTTTCATTCCAATCCCAAAGAAAGGCAATGCCAAAGAATGCTCAAACTACTGCACAATTGCACTCATCTCACACGCTAGTAAAGTAGTGCTCAAAATTCTCCAAGCCAGGCTTCAGCAATATGTGAACCATGAATTTCTTGATGTTCAAGTTGGATTTAGAAAAGGCAGAGAAACCAGAGATCAAATTGCCAACATCCTCTGGATCATGGAAAAAGCAAGGGAGTTCCAGAAAAACATCTATTTCTGCTTTATTGACTATGCCAAAGCCTTTGACTGTATGGATCACAATAAACTGTGGGAAATTCTGAAAGAGATGAGAATACCAGATCACCTGACCTGCCTCTTGAGAAACCTGTATGCAGGTCAGGAAGCAACAGTTAGAACTGGACATGGAACAACAGACTGGTTCCAAATAGGAAAAGGAGTATGTCAAGGCTGTATATTGTCACCCTGCTTATTTAACTTCTATGCAGAGTACATCATGAGAAACACTGGACTGGATGAAACACAAGCTGGAATCAAGATTGCTGGGAGAAATATCAATAACCTCAGATATGCAGATGATACCACCCTTATGGCAGAAAGTGAAGAGGAACTCAAAAGCCTCTTGATGAAAGTGAATGTGGAGGGTGAAAAAGTTGGCTTAAAGCTCAACATTCAGAAAACTAAGATGATGGCATCCGGTCCCATCACTTCATGGCAAATAGAGGGGGTAACAGTGGAAACAGTGAGAGACTTTATTTTCTTGGGCTCCAAAATCACTACATATGGTGATTGCAGCCATGAAATTAAAAGATGCTTACTCCTTGGAAGGAAAGTTATGACCAATCTAGATGGCATATTCAAAAGCAGAGACATTACTTTGCCAGCAAAGGTCCATCTAGTCTATGGTTTTTCCAGTGGTCATGTATGGATGTGAGAGTTGGACTGTGAAGAAGGCTGAGCACCGAAGAATTGATGCTTTTGAACTGTGGTGTTGGAGAAGACTCTTGAGAGTCCCTTGGACTGCAAGGATATCCAACCAGTCCATTCTGAAGGAGATCAGCCCTGGGATTTCTTTGGAAGGAATGATGCTAAAGCTGAAACTCTAGTACTTTGGCCACCTCATGCGAAGAGTTGACTCACTGGAAAAGATTCTGATGCTGGGAGGGATTGGGGGCAGGAGGAGAAGGGGATGACAGAGGATGAGATGGCTGGATGGCATCACTGACTCGATGGACGTGAGTCTGAGTGAACTCCGGGAGGTGGTGATGGACAGGGAGGCCTGGCGTGCTGCGATTCATGGGGTCGCAAAGAGTTGGACACGACAGAACGACTGAACTGAACTGAACTGAACTGAAAATGTAGGTACATGGTGTGTCCTCTAATCTGTGCTGAGATAGACTTGGCTCTGTAACTGCTTAGGGCTTCCCTGGTGACTCAGTGGTAAAGAATCCACCTGCCAGTGCAGGTGACATAGGAGATTTGGGGTCGATCCCTGAGTCAGGAAGATCCCCTGGAGAAAGAAATGGCAGCTCACTCCAGCATTCTTGCCAGGAGAACCCCATGGACAGAGGAGCCTGGCGTGCTACAGTCCTGGAGTCGCAAAGAGTCAGACATGACTGAACACACACACATACAGTATAACCGCTTAATATGGATAAATGTACTTTCTCTCCCCATCAAGATTATAAGCTCCTAGAGAGAAGAGAAAACACCCACTGAACACTTTCTTCAGGGCTTGGTTTCAAATAAAATGCCTGTTGAATTAGTTTACTTAGTAGTTTATAGGTGAGGATAAGGGACCTCTTTGGCAGCATCCCAAGCAAATGGGGTCATGACATTGAAAATGCACTAGCTGTGTGGGTGCAACCAGGTTGACTTCAGCTGGTTGTTGCAAAACCCCTGATGCCCCCTCATTGGGAACTCTAGCTGTTTATCACCTTGTCATCCAACCAGTTGCCAGAAAGATGGCATTTTCTGCTCAGGATCCCTTTCCAGGCAACCTATCCTTTCACTTTTGTGCCTGTTAAGTAAGATTAATAATTGGCTAAGAAAAGAAATAGAGTTTTATAAAATGCTTATGAAGTACTAGCATTAGTAAGGATTGTTTTTAAAACACTGAAACATGCTCACAAATGTACTTTATAATTGCACAGTTAAAAAAGTAATCTCAATTGGCTAGAGGTTTTACAATAGCTGTAATAAAAATGCTATCTCAGAAGGAAGAATATTTTGATATTTCCTTTGTTATCAGTGGCAGTCTGGACTGGATGTCACTGTCTGTGCCGAGGCAGGTCCTGGAGCGGAGCCTTTTTTCCAGGGAGGTAGAGGAGATGATGGGTAGATCCAGAGACCAGTGACTTTAGTAATTTGGATCCCTTTCAAAGTGATATGCTTTACATTTTTGATCAATATGTTGAAAAGCTGAAGGCTTAAAGTGGCAAGGTTGGGAAACACCAATTGCTGGTATCAACGATTCTGCTCTGCCCCCAGATTTCAATTCCCACCCAGTAAAACAAAACTCCTGCAGTTAATGGAGCTCATTCTTCTTATAAGACAGTTTGGAAACCATCGTCTGCCCCTCATAGCATGCCCTTTGGGGGTGGGTAATCATTTTAAACATCAGGCTGTTTATCAAAGAATTCCTTCCAACCTGTTGCAATTCTTCATTTCCTTCCATTTCTAGAAAGAAATGCCTTCCATTTCATGACCATACTTTAGATGGTCATGAGCACCTTTTTGCTGAGCTTCCCTTTATCCAGCTCAGGGGCATGGCCATTGGGTTTTTTTACCCTCCTGTCCCCAACTACCCTTGCATGGACCAACTTGTCAGGAGGCTTGAAGACTCTACCATGGGAATTCCTCAGATGATGATGTCTCTATAGCAGTCATGGTGAACCCACATCAGAATCCCTTCAGGAACTGAAAAGAATCCCCACTGCCTAGGCTGTACCCATGCCAGTAACTCAGAATCTCTGGGCTTGAGACTTAGCAAGAGTAGTTTTATATGCTCCTCTGGTGATTCCAGTGTGCAGCCAAGGTTGAAAACCAGGGCTTTAGAAGGACTATGTTTATAAAGCTCTTACTTGGAATTTGAAATATACTCATTTGGATATATTTACCTGGAATTTATGATATAAATTGACCATTGAATTCTGACCCTCAGAATTATCTGGGAGAATATGTTTTAAAAATGTATTTCCACCTCAGGCTTTTTCTTTATTAGAAATGAAGATTTCCAGCACTCACTCCAGTATATTTGCTTCAGTAGTCCTTGATAGGGGATGGAAATCTGTATTTTAAACCTGCTCCCATATGATTATGCTGTAGGTAGTTCAAGAAACCCAGCTTAAGATGCTGTCACAGAGATATAGAGAGGAGTCACATGTAGTCCCTAACCTTGAGGAGAAAGACAGCAACATGTAATAAGGACTGTGGGAGCCAGAGCTCAGGATCAAAGCATAGGGCTCCTAGCCCAGGAGCAGTAGTGTGATTCAGTAGAGTAGATTGCTCAACTCACCAAGCTTGAACTCGGCCCTTTTACCTAGGAAGGTGCCATGTGGACAAGCCACAGCCTTTCCAGAGGATTAACCCAAGACCAGGGGAAGATCCATAAAACATGACTTAATCATTCACCTAACTAGTCACATTCTGGGCACCTTGGTGCTTGGTTTCTCCAGTCTCATCCCTTCTTTCCTATGGAGAATTTGGTCAGTTCTTCAGTGTTCAATTAAATAAGTCACCCTCTGGATAAAGTCTTTGCTGATCCTTCCAAAGCCCAGTTGGTGCATCCTGTTGGCTCTCATGGCAGTTCTTGCCTACCTCTGTCTGTTTGTCTTACTGTGTCACACGTGTCTCACCGTGGCCCCCAGGGCATGCAGTGCCTGTCAATCTCAGTATCACCAGCACTTCACCAGGGGCTGTCACATGGCAGGTGCTCAAGGAATCTTTGTCGAGTAGAGTCCTGAAGGCAGGAACAGGCAACCATTGGACCCCTCCACACAAATGGTAGTGAACATTCTGAGCAGTGGGAGTGAGATGAGAAGACACTCCGCCAACCCAGGGGTAGGATTATAAACGTGCATAATCCTACCCCTACTTCCAGGAATGACGAGGAGCCATGGAGTGTGAGCATTCTCTTGTAAGGACCACTGCATACAGCATGCTGATGGATGTAGTTCCTCCAACACTCACCATTCCAAGAATGTGGGTGTAATAGGAATAGCACAACAGGGCTGTATACTGTCACCCTGCTTATTTAACTTATATGCAGAGTACATCATGAGAAATGCCAGGCTGGATGAAGCATAAGCTGGAATCAAGATTGCTGGGGGAAATACCAGTAACCTCAGATATGCAGATGACACCACCCTTATGACAGAAAGTGAAGAGGAACTGAAGAGCCTCTTGATGAAAGTGAAAGAGGACAGTGAAAAGGCTGACTTAAAATTCAACATTCAAAAAACTAGATCATGGCATCTGGTCCTATCACTTCATGGCAAATAGATGGGGAAATAGTAGAAACAGTGAGAGACTTTATTTTCTTGGGCTCCAAAATCTCTGCAGATGGTGACTGCAGCCATGAAATTAAAAGACTCTTGCTCCTTGGAAGAAAAGCTATGAAGAAAAGCTAGACAGCATATTAAGAAGTATAGACATTACTTTGCTGACAAAGGTCCGTATAGTCAAAACTATGGTTTTTCCAGTAGTCATGTATGGATGTGAGAGTTGGACCATAAAGAGAGCTGAGCACCAAAGAATTGATGCTTTTGAACTGTGGCGTTGGAGAAGACTTTTGAGAGTCCCTTGGACTGCAAGGCGATCAAACCAGTCAATCCTAAAGGAAATCAGGCTTGAATATTCATTGGAAGGACTGATGCTGAAGCTCCAATACTTTGGCCATCTGATGTGAAGAACTGACTCATTGGAGAAGACTCTGATGTTGGGAAAGATTGAAGGCAGGAGGAGAAGGTGACGATAGAGGATGAGATGGTTGGATGGTATCACTGACTCAATGAACATGAGTTTGAGCAAGCTCCAGGAGCTGGTGATGGACAGGGAAGTCTGGTGTGCTGCAGTCCATGGGGTCGCAAAGAGTCAGACATGACTGAGTGACTGAACTAAACTGAATTGTGTGCCTGGCCTTTCTCTAAGCACTTATACTAGTAACTCATGGGCTCTACTTGTCAGGTGAGGAGACCAAGGCACAGAGTGCTTACTTAACTTGCCCAAGGGCACATAGCTTGAATCAGCAGAACTGTGATTCAAGTTCAGGTGACCCGACTCCAGAGTCTATGTTTATAACCACCACATTCTAGTGGTTCCCTGTAAATACTGAAGAGTGTTTATTTCATGGCAGAGAGGGTCATCACTTGTGGGGGACTCAATGTTTTCATTTTATTACATTTTCATATCACTGGAAATCATTTAATGCCATTTGCTAGTGCGTCTATGGCAGTGACTCTTCATCATCTTCAGGTATTTAATGCCTCCCCCAAATCTATATTAATTCACTAAGTTGAGACTTTCAGAATTCAACATTTTTGCTTACCTCTTCAGCTGGTGCATGAGAAAGAAAATTGACCATGCAGAATCCTTTCCAGTACTTCATATGATTTTATAGAATAAATTATTTTAGTTATTTAAGCTTAAATAATTTTTAGTGATAATTGCCTAATACTCTCCACGGAGCTTGCCTTTTTACACTTTTCATTGCTTTGAGGTATCCACTAAAAAGGATTTAAAATTATTGCTTAGAAGGCTCTTTCCCTCAACCAAGAGTAAAGGGCATTATACATCTAATAACCTGTTAACTCACCTTTTCCATTTAACTTTTCAGAAAAGTTTCCTTGTGCTTAATACTTGCAAGCAGTCGAATAAAGAAAAAAAGCTTAGATATTGATGATTTTTAGGAGTCAATGCAAGTGAGTTCAGGGAGAACCAGCAGAGGAGCACAGCCCAACGGAAAAACCTCTTCAGAAAGGCAGATAAGTGTGCTGTCTCTGAAACCCCCTGGCAGTGGGCTGGCAGTAGGCTGGGGCAGAGGTCTTGGCGGAAGCCTGCATGGGAGGCCTGTTACTGGAGCCTGCATCTGATAGCTGTCTCCTGTGGCCCTAAGCGGCCCACTCTGCTTCCTCAGCAACCAAAGAACCACAGATTTAGAGCTTTTGTATTTGTTAGGAATTGTGTACCAACTCTGAGTCTTTTGTGATGATTTAAAGATGGGAGGGAAGGAAGAAGGAAGGGAAAAGAAGGGATTCAGGAAGGTAGAGAAATATGCAACCCCCGAAAATAAATCAACTACACACACTCACAGATGGCAGAGAGAAATGGCAACTCTCCTAAATTCTACATTTTATCTATAATGACTGAACTTCTAAACTTTGCCAACAATTAGGTAGAAATTTGCATCACTTGGTTTTCTTTTCCTTTTTAGTGTTAAAAGATAAGACATAATGGATTCTTGGTCTAGAAATTTTCTGGGGTTGGGGTAGGAGGATAGGGATGGTCTGGGACTCCCTGGGAAGCACAGTGAAGCAAACATTGCCCAAGTGTTCTGAATTTGCCTCCTTGAAATAGTTGAAACATTTCACATTTGATAGTGAGAGTAGCACTAGAGCTCTAAAACAAAATTCTAGCAAAGAAACTCTGACTTCATTCCTCCAAGGATCCACTTAAATATGTATGTATTCTCATAGTGACAACAGGGGAATTTTGAAGGTAAATACAAAGATTACCTTCTCTTAAATTGACCTCACAGATTATGAATATTCTTTTGAGAGCAAGAAGGTTATTTACCTCTAATATTCATTATCTTTAACTTCTTAAAAAATTAAGGCTTTATAAAGAGCAGTTTTAGGTTTACAGTAAAATTGAGAGGAAGATGCAAAGACTTTTCCTGTATTCCCTGTACCCCCACTGCACAGTGTACCCTATTGCAAAGAAACATTGCCCTTTCTTTGACTTCTTTTATGAGAGAAAGAAAGATACCTCTATCTTGTTTAAGCCTCTGTTTGTTTTTTTGTTTGAGTTTTTTGGTTCATGCTATTTTTGTGGTTAAAGCTAAACTGAGAAGATATATTTGCTTTTTATACCTGTTTATGGTTCTGTGTTCTATTAAGTTACACAAATATGCTCTTTTTAGATGGGCAAAGCTGAGAAAGATTTTCTTAGAGACCTAGAGCTAAAGAACCTATTGATACACTGAAGTATATCTAATAGCTCCATTTTATACAAAATTGACAATAAAAACAAAACAACACATTTGGCTAAAGAAATAAGGCATGAAAATGCTAAATAAAAGAAACTTCTGAAAGGATGTGTGATTTGACAGTTTTAAATTTCCCTTTCTTCCATCAGCAAGTCTCCAGAAGAAGACCCCATTCTGATACCCTGATGCTTAGTAACAAACATGACAATGTATCAGACTGACCTTCTACTTCTCAACAATAGCTGGTGAAAGCATCAGTCTTAACTATTTCATGGTATTTTTTTGTAATCAGTGCAACCCAGCTGCTGTTTCCTCTTGCACCAAGTGAATTGAAGCCCTCAACTGGTGCACATCGCACTTTTAGATGTGTGAAAACCTGATACCTGTAGCATAAATCACCGTTCCTTTCTTTCCTGGGACCATGCACATGATTCCACATCCATATTAGGGTTGTCAGGAGCATGCCAGCTCAGTGTTGGGAAAATAATCCAACACCTCTCCCCAAAACAAGATGTCATTCTTCAAAACATCTTTAAAAAGAACTTTACACTTTCTTTAAGCAGGTGGATGTTTGAAGTAATGAGCTGACTAGCTTCTAAGAATGAGCTTTTCAAAAGAAATCCAACACAATTGTCACAATTATTGTTTATATTTCTTTAGAAAGTCGATGAGCAAATAGGATATTCTGCAGCAGAGAGTCCTGGGGTAGATCCGCAGGATCTGTGGGACCTAATTTACTTCTCTCACAAGGCAAGGGGTATCTCATTCTGATCATGAGTAGGTGCCTGTAGGATTGAAACGAGAAGGGTGTTTTGAAGACTCCTGCCATTTACTTGAATAATGTAGACTTGGGTTTAGATATGGCAAAGAATTCAAAGAGAATAACCAGCAGTTAGAATGTCTGGTTTTTAATTTGTGCTTATCTTTTTCTGGAACACTTATGGTGAATATGTGGTCTCACTCTTTTCCTTTCATACTCCTGGAAAACATTGATGATTCTTTGCACTCTTGCTTACTGAGTTCAAATTTAATTTGAGGCTCCTTCTCAGCTCAACACCTAAGCAGCTCCTACCAATCCATCGTCTGTGCCATAAAAATGACTGTTGGTCCCCTGCTCTGGATGCTTGAAAGTTTTGTCGAAGTTATATATTTTATCTAATGTGATTGGATGGGATCCATGACCTTCCTGTTGCCTTCAAATTGGCTGAAGTTTCCAATCATCTAGGTTTAAAACATGTTCAGGATTTCTCCTCCCTGGTTTCTAGTTTCAGTGTCTTTCGAGTAAAGTATTGATAAAAACATTGTAGATACCTATAAATTAACCTAAATTCAGAATTCCTTTTTATTTTTGTAATGTTCTCCTTCTATTTAACTTTACTTTGCCCATACCTAGTACATTTGCAATATTTTTTTTAGAACTCAACTTTACCAAGTTTTACTAAGGCATTCAATCTGGTTTTCATAGTAATAACTTTCTTTGTTAGCTCACATTTCATCTACTTATGTAATATTTAATTAAATTGCACAATTAAAATAACTTGATCTAAACAGGTTTGGGAACAGTCTTAACTGAATCTTAGAAGGCGTTCAACAAACCAGTGGAAGCAGAATGCACAAGTATATGTAGTGGTGATAAGCATCAGCTTTTCCTGAGTCTCGGTCAGTAGCTCCTACAGATACAGAGGATGGTGTTGGTTAATCCCCTGAGTCAGTTAAGCAGAGGTCAGTTAGAGACCGCACTGTCAAACAGAAGCCCCAACTCTCACTATAGAAGACACTGCGGCATGTTACCCTTTGTGTGTGCTTTCTTTTAAAAAAAGGAGCCAATTTGCTGTATATGACTCAGGAAACTCAAACAGGGGCTCTGTATCAACCTAGAAGGGTGGGATGGGGAGGGAGATGGGAGGGAGGCTCAGAAGAGAGGGGATATATGTACACCTGTGGCTGATTCATGTTGAGGTTTGACAGAAAACAACAAAATTCTGTAAGGCAATTATCCTTCAATTAAAAAATAAATAAATTGAAAAAGGAACCAATTAGCTTTAATATCCTCATTACTTATTTCTTGGGGGACTGGGAGCAAGTAATTCTTAATGGGATTTTTTTTTTTAAAACAAAAATACTGGAGAATCATACAATGCTGCCAGCACTGGACACAAGTCTGTTCACGCCTTTGCAGCTGGCCTTGTGATGGCAGAACCTTTCACTTAACCTTTACTGTTTATTATGACTTTCACATGATGGCCAAAAGAACGGAACACACCGTCTTTCTCTGGGATGACTTCCACTGTCGAATTACCACTGCTGAATGCACCTTCCTCCTGAACTCTGCTTTTCTCCCTTGACTGTGATCATCATCATGTCTCTTGCACCAGAAGCAGGAATCTGTTTGTCTGTCCCTCGATCCACTTCACAGAGATAGTATACAGAATTCTGGCTCCTGTGCTGTTAGCACGGTTGATCATGGCTCCTACCAGAAGACCCCAGGAAATGCAGGATTTTGCACAGGAGGAACCACCACATCCTTGTTTCTACATCTGGAACCTGATAAAAAACCACATTGCTTTTTTTTTTTGTCCATTGTGGTAAACTCTATGTAACAACATTTACTCTTTTAAGCTTTCTTGGGCATGTAATTCAGTGGCATCGAATTCAGTCTCATGTTGTGCAGTCATCATCACTATCTTCAGAACTTTATTTTTATTTTTTTAAATTTAAATTTATTTATTTTAATAGGAGGCTAATTACTTTACAATATTGTATTGGTTTTGCCTTTATTTTTTATGACTACTAACAAACTCTATACCCATTAAACACGAATGTTTCCCCATTCCCCTCCCCTCAGCCACTGGCAGCCACCAAGTTACTTTCTGTCTCTATGCAGTTGACTATTCTAGATATTAATACTTCATATAGATGAAATCTATACTATCTATACTTTAGTGCCTGGTTTATTCCACGTAGCATGTCTTCAAGGTTCATCCATGTTGTCTCATTGCTTTTTTAAAAAAACATTTTATTTCATATTGGAGTATAGTTGATTAACAATATTGTGTTGGTTTCAGGTATAGAGCAAAGTGATTCAGTTATGCATACGCATGTATCTATTTTTTTTCAAATTATTTTCCCATTTAGGTTGTTACATAATACTGAGCAGAGTTTCCTGTGCTATATAGTCTTTGTTGGTTATCCATTTAAAATATGGTAGTGTGTGTATGTCAATGGTTTTCCTACTCAGACCACACCATCATAGCCTAGAGTCTCTAAGCCCCATTGTACAATGATGAAGACCATTTTGAGGTTGCCTTTCTTCCCCTAATCTCCTGCAAAGTGATGATCATCTGCCCTCCCCCAAAGTGTGAATGCCACCTGTGGGCCTTTTATGGAGACCACCCCACAGTCCCCCAGACTTGGTTGCTGGGCTCTATTCGTCCTTTCCAATGTTTTAGGATTTTCAAATGCCTGCTAAATCTTCTGCAACAATCAATTCAAATACACAAGTTTGGCTATTCAAATTACTTTTTCCAAAAGTACTTTAAAATGCATTAAGTTATTAATTGCCTGCTGGCACTTTAATCAAATGGGAAAATTGACATAGCCAGAGGCATGTATTTTTGTGGAAAGAAAATTTATTTAAGAAGAAACAGCAGCTCTTACTGCTTAATTTAAACTGAGAAAACTGTGGAAAATCAACTGCTATGGAAAATTAATAAAACATTTCCAGCTGCAAACAGTGACTAATTGTACAAGATGAAGACTGCCCGGAATTAATAACTTGCAGTCTTCTGTGTGAAGAACCCCCCACCACTTCAATTTACTGGGAGATTAAATTACTTCTAAGTTTGCCATATTAAAACAGAACATGAATAAAACGTTAGTGAACGCACATCTATTATTTACTGTCTGTGATATGGATATAATTATTTCCAAACAACTACAATGTGACGTGACCAGTAATATTTAAATGACTCTTTTAGCAAAAGAATCTACTGCAACATTTTTTCCCCAAAGGGGAAAAATATCCTTCTCTTACTTCTAAAGTGATAAAACAATGCCTAGTGGACTGCTGCAGAGAGTACGTCTCTGCCCCAGTGGACTGACATGTGCTCGGTGTCCAAGTTTATATGTTTTCCTCTTTGTGTCAGATAGTACTTTGGGGGAGTATGTGCAGCAGAAAATCTCAGCAACTCATTTATGAGTTCTGATATTAAATGGACGCTGAGCCAGAGTATACCAATGTAGATGCTTCAAGGCTTCCCCTGGTGCCTGGTGTGACCATGAGCACATGAGTCTAATAGATTCCTTTGTAGGAGAAGAAGGAAGGCCAGAATGATTTCCTGAGACAAGGGGTTTCATTCAAAAGGGACGTACATTAGCACAGGCCCTGTCAGCATCATGGACACATCCTCCAAGTTTGATCATATCACATCACCTTGTAGGCTGTGATTTTCTCAGCAATTATATGAGGATGAAATAACATAAACCAATGTTGTCCCTTTTCTCACTCTTTTGCCAGGACTGGATTAATTTTCCTGCCCCAAAGGGCCACCAGGAGGGTCTGTCAGTTTTCTTAGTGCATCCAAACTCTGAGACCCTATGAAACAAGATACAGCAAAAAGATGCCATTCAATGACTAGGAGAGATTTAAAGTGAGACGGAGAAAGAAAAATTCAGAAAACTAGGAGCTCTATTTTTATGAAGTGACAGGATGTTTTAGAGGTCGTTTAACTTTTTGGTTTGTTTTTCAAATTTAAAGATTAGCAAATAAGAAACCAAGAGGGAATGAGCGAATTGGACGTGTGTATTTAGGAGATGTCTCAAAGATGGAGATTTTCATGTTGATGTTTTACAGAAAACATCAAAATTCTGTAAAGCAATTATCCTTCAATTAAAAAATAAATAATTAAAAAAAAATGGAGATTTTCTCAGCGGAGAGGCCCTGCCACCCTTGGCAGCTTATCCTTTAATGCTCACACAGAGGGTACATTCAACCTCTTGCTATTTGATATTGCTGGCAGGAAGGTCCGGGTATTGGCCTGGAGAGAATAAAGGCACGCTCTTTAGAAATGCAGAGGCTTAACCTGAAGCATAACTGGTTTGGGGTTTACCACAGAAGTTATCTGGACATATCATTTGATTTCCAGGTTTTAAATGTAATTCTAAACAAGATCTGGCTACATAGCCCTCTGCTGTATGACTCAGAGAGACTTTATCTGCCACCAAATGCCATTCAGGCTTAATTCTGCAGCAGTGAATTGTATAAATTGGGACATTCTTTGAGGCCCTGGAGCATTATGGCTCTCAGAGGAGGAGAGATGAGGCCTGCTTCCTCCTCCCTGTTGCTCAGGCAAGACACTTTTTTAGGTTGTCTCTATTTGGGTTCATCTTGGTTTTCCTTTTTTAGAAACACTTAAGACTTGTGATAGCAGGTTGAGCTTTATCTACAGGCAAAGTGTCCAGCTGCAGATACCACTGGATAAGAGGAGTCCTGGGCAAGGTTCCTTGACCTGGCAAAGCTTCCTCTCCCTGCTGGAAAATATTCCCCAGAGAGGCACTGAATTGATTGGCACTTTTTCAGTGACTGCTCTCCAGCAGGAGGTGAAAGGGTGGACCTCCAGATCCTGAATGGGAGCAGCGCTAGGACAGGGAGAACAGGACACAGGATACACATCAGCATGCCCGGGCCTGGGTGGACTCTGCCTTTTGAGAAGTGGCAGACTGACCTGCCCTCTTGCTTTCACACATCATTCCATGTATGGAGTTTGCCCCAACCTTGAATGAAAAAAGGATATTTGAAAAACATAAATTTGCCCTCAACAGCTGTCTATACTCAGTATCTCCAGCTCCCCTCCTTTTCCTTGAACTCACTACAGTCAGACTCTCATCCCTGCTACTCCTTCAGAACTGCCTTTGCCCAAGTCATCATGACCTTTACCTTGCTGAATCCAGTGCACACTCCTCATCCTCAGTTTATTTGACTATGAGGAACATCCGGTCCAGTTGATCTTTTCTCCTTAACACTTTTGTTCTTCAAAATTTAGACACAAAAAGAAACATCAGAGGGGCATGCACACAGAAGAAGACCTTGTAAATGCACAAGGTGGTGGTCATCTGCAAGCCAAGGAGAGAGGCTGAGAAGAAACCAAACCTGCAACACCTTGATCTTGGACTTCCTGCTCTAGGAGAACTAGGAGAAAATACATTTCTGTTGTTTAAGGCATTCAGTCTATGATGTTTTGTTGCTGCTAAGTCACTTCAGTCGTGTTCGACTCTGTGCCACCCCATAGACAGCAGCCCACCAGGCTCCCCCATCCCTGGGATTCTCCAGGCAAGAACACTGGAGTGGGTTGCCATTTCCTTCTCCAATGCATGAAAGTGAAGTCACTCAGTCGTGTCCTACTCTTCGCAGCCCCATGGACTGCAGCCTACCAGGCTCCTCCATCCATGGGATTTTCCAGGCAAGAATACTGGAGTGGGGTGCCATTGCCTTCTCTGATGGTGTTTTGTTAAGGCAGCCCTAACAATCTAATACACTTGTGAAGATGCCAACCACTGATAAATCAAGCGTTAATCAGTTAGTCTTTGAAAATTATACTCAGACAAAAAATAGAAGGCAGAGACTTTGGCCTCAAAAAGCTTGTCATGTGTTGCTTGTGCAGAGGTACTTGCATGTTAGGGGTGATTCTCCACTTCCCTCTCTAGCTAGCCCCAGCTGCCATCCCATGATGCTCTGCTTGGTTCTCAGAGGTGCTGAAGTGGGGGATTGCATCACCTAGGCTCTCTTGCTCTTAGGCTTCCAACTGGGCTTGGACAATGGAAATTAACAGCAGGGGATGAGAGGTGGAAAAGAGAGCTAAATTAGTTATTGTAGCCCCTCTCCTTAAGGGCCAGTTTTGTGTCAAAGCCTGGCTTCTTCCCAGCAAGAACTATCTCTAGGTTTTGTCATCTGCATCCCCTCCCCTTGTTTCTGTAGGCCTACAATGGTCATGGCTTCTTGTCACTCCTCATCCACAGATGCTCTCTCCTCTTGTCAATTCTCTTAACCCCCTAACCACACCTCTATAAAGGATCCTAAGTTTACTAAGCTCTCTTTGATTAGACTTTTCTGAGTATGCTATTTGTTTCCCATGAGAACTCTGACTAATACAGAGAGATAGAATAGTATGGTGAGAAAAACCATCACTGGTCAGACAGTCCTGGATTTTTTTTTTTTTTAATTGAAGTATAGTTGATGTACAATATTGTATGTTACAGATATACAATATAGTGGTTCACAATTTTTAAGAGTTTTACTGCATTTATAGTTATTATAAAATATTGACTATTCCTTGTGTTGTAAAATATATACTTGTAGCTGGTTTTTTTTTTTTTTTTTATTTTTCTCTATCAGATAGGATTTATTTTCTTTTCTTTTCTTTTTTTTTTTTTTAATTTTATTTTATTTTTAAACTTTACATAACTGTATTAGATTTGCCAAATATCAAAATGAATCCGCCACAGGTTTACATGTGTTCCCCATCCTGAACCCTCCTCCCTCCTCCCTCCCCATTCCATCCCTCTGGGTCGTCCCAGTGCACCAGCCCCAAGCATCCAGTATCGTGCATCGAACCTGGACTGGCAACTCGTTTCATACATGATATTTTACATGTTTCAATGCCATTCTCCCAAATCTTCCCACCCTCTCCCTCTCCCACAGAGTCCATAAGATTGTTCTATACATCAGTGTCTCTTTTGCTGTCTCGTACACAGGGTTATTGTTACCATCTTTCTAAATTCCATATATATGCGTTAGTATACTGTATTGGTGTTTTTCTTTCTGGCTTACTTCACTCTGTATAATAGGCTCCAGTTTCATCCACCTCATTAGAACTGCTTCAAATGTATTCTTTTTAATGGCTGAGTAATACTCCATTGTGTATATGTACCACAGCTTTCTTATCCATTCATCTGCTGATGGGCATCTAGGTTGCTTCCATGTCCTGGCTATTATAAACAGTGCTGCGATGAACATTGGGGTACTCGTGTCTCTTTCCCTTCTGGTTTTCTCAGTGTGTATGCCCAGCAGTGGGATTGCTGGATCATAAGGCATGTCTATTTCCAGTTTTTTAAGGAATCTCCACACTGTTCTCCATAGTGGCTGTACTAGTTTGCATTCCCACCAACAGTGTAAGAGGGTTCCCTTTTCTCCACACCCTCTCCAGCATTTATTACTTGTAGACTTTTGGATTGCAGCCATTCTGACTGGCGTGAAATGGTACCTCATAGTGGTTTTGATTTGCATTTCTCTGATAATGAGTGATGCTGAGCATCTTTTCATGTGTTTGTTAGCCATCTGTATGTCTTCTTTGGAGAAATGTCTATTTAGTTCTTTGGCCCATTTTTTGATTGGGTCATTTATTTTTCTGGAGTTGAGCTGTAGGAGTTGCTTGTATATTCTCGAGATTAGTTGTTTGTCAGTTGCTTCATTTGCTATTATCTTCTCCCATTCTGAAGGTTGTCTTTTCACCTTGCTAATAGTTTCCTTTGATGTGCAGAAGCTTTTAAGGTTAATTAGGTCCCATTTGTTTATTTTTGCTTTTATTTCCAATATTCTGGGAGGTGGGTCATAGAGGATCCTGCTGTGATGTATGTCAGAGAGTGTTTTGCCTATGTTCTCCTCTAGGAGTTTTATAGTTTCTGGTCTTACGTTTAGATCTTTAATCCATTTTGAGTTTATTTTTGTGTATGGTGTTAGAAAGTGTTCTAGTTTCATTCTTTTACAAGTGGTTGACCAGAGTTCCCAGCACCACTTGTTAAAGAGATTGTCTTTAATCCATTGTATATTCTTGCCTCCTTTGTCGAAGATAAGGTGTCCATATGTGCGTGGATTTATCTCTGGGCTTTCTATTTTGTTCCATTGATCTATATTTCTGTCTTTGTGCCAGTACCATACTGTCTTGATAACTGTGGCTTTGTAGTAGAGCCTGAAGTCAGGTAGGTTGATTCCTCCCGTTCCATTCTTCTTTCTCAAGATCGCTTTGGCTATTCGAGGTTTTTTGTTTTTCCATACAAATTGTGAAATTATTTGTTCTAGCTCTGTGAAGAATGCTGTTGGTAGCTTGATAGGGATTGCATTGAATCTATAGATTGCTTTGGGTAGTATACTCATTTTCACTACATTGATTCTTCCAATCCATGAACATGGTATATTTCTCCATCTGTTAGTGTCCTCTTTGATTTCTTTCACCAGTGTTTTATAGTGTAGCTGGTTTTATATGTAAGTTTGTATCTCTTAATCCCCTACCTGTTTATTGCCTTTCCCACCTTCCCTCTCCCCATTGGTAACCATTAATTAGTTCTCTAGATCTGTAAGTATGTTTCTTTTTTGTTATATTCACTACTTTACTATATTTTTTAGAATTTATGTATCAATGATAGCATATAGTATGTCTTTTTCTGATTTTTTCACTTAGCATAACATCTACCAAATCCACTCATGTTGTTGCAAATGGCAAAATTTCATTCTTTTTTATGGCTGAGTAGATTTACATTGATTGTATACATACACACACACACATATATATACAGTATGTATATATATACACATATACATACAGGAGGAGGAAATGACAACCCACTCCAATATTCTTGCCTGGAGAATCCCATGAACAGAGGAGCCTGGTGGGCTATAGTCCATAGGGTTGCAAAGAGTCAGACATGATTGAAACACTTAACACACACACACACGTATACGTATACATGTGTGGGTGTGTATGTATGTATACGTGTGTGTGTGTGTGTGCGTGTGTGTATAGATAGGTATTACCTGGTGGCTTCCCTGGTTCAGATGGTAAAGAATCTGCCTTCAATGCTGAAGTCCTAGGTTTGACCCCTAGGTCAAGAAGATCCCTTGGAGAGGCAGTGGCTACCCACTCCAGTATTCTTGGAGCTTCCCTGGTAGCTCAGGTGGTAAAGAATCTGCCTGCAATGCTGGAGATCCAGATTTGATCCCTGAATTGGGAACATCTCCTGGAGAAGAGAATGGCTACCCACTCCAGTATTCTTGCCTGGAGAATTCCATGGACAGAGGAGCCTGATGGGCTATAGTCCATGGGATTGCAAAGAGTTGGACATGACTGAGCAACTGACATTTTCACCACACTATAAATATATATATATATATATACACACACATATACTGAGCAATGAATATATATATATATATACACACACCACATCTTTATCCATTCATCTGTTAATGGATATTTGGCTTGCTTCCATATCTTGACAACTGTAAATAATGCTATGGTCAGACAGCCCTGAATTTGAATACCAGCCTATCGATAAACAGTTGCACTATTCTGTGCATACTTTTTGTCTCTCAGATCCTCAGTTTCTCCTGAGCATTATAAAGTATGTATAACAATGCTTTTCTTACAGGGTTACTGAAAAGATGAAATAAGATAATATACAGTCTTTGGCAAACAGTAGGTGCTCAACAGTGGTATTACAGAAGTAGATGAAGTAGTTGGTTTTAGTTTATAGGACATTCTTACAAATACTAATCTTAAGCCCAAAGAAATGACTTTCTCATGAGAAAGTTTCAGGTGCCACAGCAATTTCAAAGAAGAGATCAAGGCCCTGACAGGTCTCCTGTGCTGGGAGAACTGATGGTTCCAGGCTATGGGAGACACAACCCTTCTCCTAGTTATCCAATGCAACACTAATTAGATGATATTTTGAAGGGATTTTTCAGATGTAATTAAGGTTCCATATCAGTGGACCTTAAGACAGAGAGCCTACTTAATCATAGAAGTACTTTAGAAGCAGAGATTTTTCTCAGGCTGAACATAAAAGGGGAAGGCAAAGGAACACCCCTTGGCTGACCTGGCAGAAAGAAAAACATCCAAGTTATGAACTGCCTGCAGGGGGCCACATGGCAAAGAATTGTGGGCAGCCTCTGGAAGCTGAAAGAGGTCCCCAGCCAACTGCTAGCAGGAAAAGAGAAAAACAAAGATCTCAGTCCTACAACCATAGGAAGTAGATTCTGTCTCAAAAAGACCTCAGACCCAGATGAGAACCATGGCCTTGGCTGACACTTTGGTTAGAGCCCAGTGGATTCTGCCCTCTAGAAACTATGAGAAATAAATTTGTGTTGTTTTGAATCACCAAGTTGGTGGTCATTTGTTTCATAGCAGTAGAAAACTCATTCCCAACCTCTATGGCAGCAAGTTCCTTTTCTGGTTATAAAGAAAATGCTTTCTGGTCCCAGCTAGTCGCTGCATCGCTCTGTTTCTTGACTTTCCCATCAGCAAATGCACATGCTTCCCTACACTTCCAGCTCACTTATCTTGAATGTTCACCCTCCAGGAACAAGATTTCAAACGACATTAAGTAATAACAGCCACACATCAAGCTTCTGCCTGTGATGGGAAACAAAATCATCTGTGCAGCTGTTGGCCAAAGGGATAAACAAGTGAGGAGAAACAACACACAAGAATAGTTTCTGATTTCAGGTGACATTTTTAGTAGGCTCGCTTAATTTCAAAAATGGTAATAGAAGCCTTTGGAAAATTCCACAGTTCAAGATAGGAAAAGGAAGGCTTACCAAAAGGTAAACACTTCAGTTCCTTTCTGCACATGGTTTCTTTAGGCTACTAAGCTTGCTCTTTCTCAGGGGGGCCATAGTATGAACAACTAAAATCTTAAAGAAACAATCAAGTAAAATCCAGCATGTAGGAAACTTTGTTTATGTAGTAGAGATGGGCTAGAAAAGAAAAATGGAATTTAATTAACTGTCTTGGTTAAGCAGAGCAGATATTAGCCTTAAGAATCAAACCTACTGTTTAAGGAACTTTCTGAAGTGTGTATTTATAAGAGGTTATCAGCTATAAGGGAAGAGTCTTACTTTGGTGGCACATGTCAATCCACCTCATTAGACATTACACATATTTGATTTTCCTTTTTTTCTCCCATTATTTGAAAATGTGTGCTTTAGGTGGATCTTCATGATTTGGATCTATTTAAAAACATTTTTTATGAGCATATAAGGGACTCTAAATTCTTTCTTGAATCCTTATTGTTTCTCTGTTCTCTGGAATAATATGCAGAATTGAGTTTTGCAATATAGTGCTAAGGTCTTTGTTTTATTATGGAGCTAATTATTACCATGGGTCATTATAAGATAAGAAGCCACAAATACATTAGTGATGGCAGAGATCTAAGTAGCTAATATAGCGTACATGCTTGGATAAGGATATATTCTTTTTTTTTTTTTAAGGATATATTCTTGCAAAGATATCTTTACATTTCAGTAATTAAGTGTGTCATATTAATTGCATGGCCCTTTCATAAAACCTTGCAAAAAAAAAACCACACACACCAAGAACTTTTCCTCTTGATATCAGATTAGAACTGATTGCATAATTACATTACCTGGATAATTAAATACAAATCTGGTAGGTTCAGAACGGTACAATGTTGTGGTTTCATTTTCTAATAGAATTACCCTGCGTTTGGTTTAGAATCCTTGCTAAGCAATGGAGATCCAATTACTTAGTGACATGACATCAGCTCCTCAGGGACCTTTCCTCAGAGAAAAGGCTCAGATTAAAAATTATTCAGGGAGCTTCTTTCTTGTTCCATTACTGGGATCTAAATCATAGGAATTAGAGATGTGAGAGATCTATTAGGCTTTTTTCTCTTATCCAAGGAGCAAGGGAAGAGTGTTCATCAAACATTGTTCTTGGTTTGCTAAGGTCCAATTTAGATTTAAAAAAAAAGAACATTGTTGGGATGAGACACTCCTCCAGCCCCTGAAAGACACATCTTTTCTGTCACCTCACAGATTCTTTAATGATAATCTGAAGATACATTTACTTGCCAAGATTAGGGTGATAAAATGGCTGTATTTCTGACAGAATAATTACTTCATGTCAAAAATAATTTTAGGCAAAATTAAATAGGAATATCCTCATGTGAAGGTTACCTTCCAGTAACTCTGAAAATAATTCTGTTAGATTTGACAGACTTCATTGTTTGGTTTGATGACAGACCTTGAAGCCATGTTTGTAGGTCAGAGCCCAGTTCTTTTCATAGTTGGTTAAACTTATACCAGCCTCAGCTCTCTGAACGTTTTTCAGTCAGGTATGCAAAGAAACATCATCATCACCTCTACCAATGGGAATGGCTGGGTAGAGCGTGTTTTCCATGCTTGCTGTCTGTGTCAGTTCTATTTTAGGTCCTGCATCTGTGGCCACCTGGAGGTCAGCTTGGAAGTCCTGCTGACCTTGATCACACTGGCTTCCCTGTTAGGTGTCAGGCTTGCTGTCGATTGGTCTAGGCTATGTGACTGGAGTGACAGCATCAGGCTAGCCTCAGCTTGTCCCCTGGTGATGGCAGAAGTTCAAGGGGGAGCAAAATCAGCGCCTGAGCCCATATCAAACCTCTGCTTGCAGCCTATCTTTTAACATTGCCTTGAACATAGAAAGATGTAAATCAAATCTCTAACGATTATACAGTGGAAGTGAGAAATAGATTTAAGGGACTAGATCTGATAGACAGAGTGCCTGCTGAACTATGGACAGAGGTTTGTGACATTGTACCTGAAACAGGGAGCAAGACCATCCCCAAGAAAAAGAAATGAAAAAAAGCAAAATGGCTGCCTGAGGAGGCCTTACAAATAGCTGTGAAAAGAAAAGAAGCAAAAAGCAAAGGAGAAAAGGAAAGATATACCCATTGGAATGCAGAGTTCCAAAGAATAGCAAGGAGAGATAAGAAAGCCTTCCTCAGTGATCAGTGCAAAGAAATTGAGGAAAACAATAGAATAGGAAAGACTAGTGATCTTTTCAAGAAAACTAGAGATACCAAGGGAACATTTCATGCAAAGATGGGCTCCATAAAGGACAGAAGTGGTATGGCCCTAACAGAAGCAGACGATATTAAGAAGAGGTGGCAAGAATACACAGAAGAACTGTACAAAAAAGATCTTTATGACCCAGATAATCACAATTGTGTGATCACTCACCTAGAGCCAGACATCCTGGAATGTGAAGTCAAGTGGCCATAGGAAGCATCACTATGAACAAAGCTAGTGGAGGTGATGAAATTCCAGTTGAGCTATTTCAAATCCTGGAATATGATGCTGTGAAAGTGCTGACCTCAATATGCCAGTAAATTTGGAAAACTCAGCAGTGGCCACAGGACTGGAAAAGGTCAGTTTTCATTCCAATCCCTAAGAAAGGCAATGCCAAAGAATGCTCAAACTACCGCATAATTGCACTCATCTCACACGCTAGTAAAGTAATGCTCAAAATTCTCCAAGCCAGGCTTCAACAGTACATGAACTGTGAAATTCCAGATGTTCAAGCTGGATTTAGAAAAGGCAGAGGAACCAGAGATCAAATTGCCAACATCCCCTGGATCATAGAAAAAGCAAGAGAGTTCCAGAAAAACATCTATTTCTGCTTTATTGACTATGCCAAAGCCTTTGACTGTGTGGATCACAATAAACTGTGGAAAATTCTTCAAGAGATGGGAATACTAGACCACCTGACCTGCCTCCTGAGAAATCTGTATGCAGGTCAGGAAGCAACAGTTAGAACTGGACATGGAACAACAGACTGGTTCCAAATAGGAAAAGGAGTATGTCAAGGCTGTATATTGTTACCCTGCTAATTTAACTAATATATGGAGTACATCATGAGAAACGCTGGGCTGGATGAAGCACAAGCTGGAATCAAGATTGCCACAAGAAATATCAATAACCTCAAATATGTAGATGACACCACCCTTATGGCAGAACGTGAAAAAGAACTAAAGAGCCTCTTGATGCAAGTGAAAGCGGAGAGTGAAAAAGTTGGCTTAAAGCTCAACATTCAGAAAACAAAGATCATGGCATCCAGTCTCATCACTTCATGGCAAATAGATGGAGAAACAGTGGAAATAGTGGCAGACTTTATTTCTGGGGGCTCCAAAATCACTGCAGATGGTGACTGCAGCCATGAAAGTAAAAAACGTTTGCTCCTTGGGAGAAAAGTTTTGACACCTAGACAGCATATCAAAAAGCAGAGACATTACTTTGCCAACAAAGGTCCGTCTAGTCAAGGCTATGGTTTTTTCCAGTAGTCATATGTGGATGTGAGAGTTGGACTATAGAGAAAGCTGAGCACCAAAGAATTGATGCTTTTGAACTGTTGTTGGAGAAGACTCTTGAGAGTCCCTTGGACTGCAAAGAGATCCAACCAGTCAATCCTAAAGGAAATCAGCCCTGAATATTCTTTGGAAGGACTGATGTTGAAGCTGAAACTCCAATACTTTGGCCACCAGATGCGAAGAGCTGACTCATTTGAAAAAGACCCAGATGCTGGGAAAGATTGAGGTCAGGAGGAGAAGGGGATGACAGAGGATGAGATGGTTGGGTGGCATCACTGAGTCAATGGACATGGGTTTGGGTGGACTCCGGGAGCTGGTGATGGACAGGGAGGTCTGGCGTGCTGCAGTCTGGGGTCAGACACAACTGAGTGACTGAACTGTACTGTACTGAACATAGAAAGATACATGGTGAGCTCAGTGTCAGCCACAGGGTGCTCTGTATGTGTGTTCCACGCTTCCCTATCCTTTACTGTCTCCTGGAGTTTGCTCAAATTCATGTCCCTTGAGTTGGTGATGCTCTCTAACCATCTCATCCTCTGCCACCCTCTTCTCCTTTTGTCTTCATTCTTTCCCAGCATCAGAGTCTTTCCCAATGAGTCGGCTTTTGGTAGCACAGGGTGCTACCATCAGGCTATCCTGCCCATGGAGGAAGGCAAAGGGACATGACAAAGGGCATGGATACAGGGAGGAATTAAAATTTGGGGCCATCATTGCTATTTACCACACAGTTCCATCAGCAACTATGAGACTGCTCTTTTATTTAATCTGGAAAAGATCTCTTTATTATTAAATTGTATCTTAGATGACCTTCAGTCCTGTTGTTAGTTTAAAAATGAGCCATTAAATGGGACATTGTAGAAAAAGAGATATAGTGTCTTCATTATCTTTGAGTCCTTTGGTCATTATTGAAATTGCTAATTAGATATATGAAATGACTGGATGGCATCATTGATTCATTGGTCATGAACTTGGGGAAACTCCAGGAGATGGTGAAGGACAGGGAAGCCTGATGTGCTGCAGTCCATGGGGTCGCCAAGAGCTGGACACAACTTGGCAACTGAACAGCAACAATTAGAAAGATAATCTTGCCTGCAACTGATGTGAAAGTCACTCAAGTCATGTCCGATTCTTTGCAAACCCATGGACTATACAGTTCATGGAATTCTCCAGGCCAGAACACTGGAGTGGGTAGCTGTTCCCTTCTCCAGTGGATCTTCCCAACCCAGGGATCGAACCCAGGTCTCCTGCATTGCAGGTAGATTCTTTACCAGCTGAGCCAAAGGCTGCAATTGATATCTTTATTTAAAATTAATTTTTGTTGGGATATAGTTGATTTACAATGTTGTATTTAATATCTTTTTCCTTTAAAAATTCTTAATTTTATTTATTTAGTTTTGGCTGTGCTGGGTCTTCATTGCTACATGTGGGCTTTCTCTGGTTGTGGCAAGCAGTGTGGGGGTGGGGGCTACTCTTCTTTGCAGTGTGAGGGCTTCTTATTGAGGTAGCTTCTCTTGTAGAGCACAGGTTCTAGGGTAGGTGGGTTTCAGCAGTTTCATAGAACTTTTCTAAATATAAAATAATGCCCAGTTGGATTATAGAGATTTCTCATGGCTTTGAGTATTTTGGTTACAACTTTCAAGGTCATGTTAATGGCAAAGGTGTTTTTCAGATGAGTCTAAATGCTTTCAGGCTATCTTCATTTCAAACCACTGATGGCATCTTCCAGATGGTGTGTTTTTCACTGCACAGCAAGATCACAATATAATTTGAAGTTTTATGAAGTATTCAAATGTAAATGACAAGTAATGTTTCCATAACTTTATTTAAACCTTGTGAGTTGACCGAGAAATGTTGATTCTTCATTAGCAAACTTTGAATACATTTAAATATGGAAGTTTTTATGTTTATGTCTTATCTCCTCAAGGAAATTGTAAGCTCCTTAAGGAGAAGCACACAGTCTTACATTTATTACCTGGAGAATACTAATTGCCTAGAGAAGGCAATTATTTGATCAGGACCTGCACTCTTGCCTCATAGTACAGAAGGGATATTTTTGTTCTTTTACTGAGAGTCTCAATCCTGTAGCAAGAAAATGAATTCTGGGGACAAAGACACTGCTTAGCATGTAAAATTTATTTATAATCTTTAAATCCAGGACCAAGTACGTATTCTCATGGGGCATTTCACTGTCTATAAAAAAATCATTGACTTTATGTAAAAGACAGTTTTTTTAAAATGTCGTGTTCTGGACCATCTGGATGACAAATATAATGAAGTCCTGCCATGTAATTTCAGCACCAAAGTCTGTGATTGTAGTATTATTGGAGTCTAGTAGTACTTTCACAGTTTCAGGTAATGAATAGAGAACACCACAAGCTCAATACATAAATCACATATTAGATTTTCACAATTGCATCAGAAATATGAAGTAGAATGTATATTGTGGTTGAAAAGAACATTGTGGCAACACTTACTCAGAGAAGTGATGCTTTGCTCAGTACGTAATAAGGATCAAATGATGCCAAGGTATTTGGTTTGAAAAACATTTTCCAGGAATTCAGGGAGTTTCATTGGTATGCCCAGCTCAACAGAATGAGGGAAGGGCAGGCAGCACGTAGTCATGTTGTACATGGTAATTCAATTTCAGAGAAACATTATGGATCTATTACATTAATGTTGTTAATTTGAATTTTATTAGGTTTGCAATTTGTTTGTAATTAGTGCACAGACTTTGGCTTTATAATTGAATAAGAACTGCAAGAGAGTGAATTCATCATGAGTTTTATGTTCATACATGTTTAAGTAATATTATTATAAACATAATTGAAGTCAACAACTGGGCATCAATGGGAGCTTCTTTGAAAGGGATTTTATGGTACTCACACTGAGAAACTTTGATGCAATATTTACATACTAGGACAATTTTCAATTTTATCCCAGAGAACTTAGGTATTTTAAGAGTAATTTGAGCAAAATAATTGATTAAAGAAAAAGAGTATATGTGTGTGTGAACATAAACTTGTATACATCTTACCCAAAATTCCAAAATGCTTTGAAATCCTAGAAGATAAATTATATCTACATATATACTCTTACAATAAAATATTATTATAACATTGCATCAGGAAATTGAAAATAAAGCCCAACATGGCTAATCCCAACCCAGAACTCTTAAGTCTATGCAGTTGAACTGTGTTATTAATAATTCCTGTCATGGAGTAGAATCATATTAACCCATTAGGGTACGTTGTTTCTTGTTTGCATTTTTCTCCCTGGAATTTTCATGCCAAATGCAAGCATAGGAATGGAGAGTTGAGTCTGCTCTGCTGCTGCTGCTGCTGCTGCTGCTTCTGCTAAGTCACTTCAGTCATGTCTGACTCTGTGCAACCCCATAGACGGCAGCCCGCCAGGCTCCCCATCCCTGGGATTCTCCAGGCAAGAACACCGGAGTGGGTTGCCATTTCCTTCTCCAATGCATGAAAGTGAAAAGTGAAAGTGAAGTCACTCAGTCGTGTCCGACTCTTCGCGACCCCATGGACTGCAGCCCACCAGGCTCCTCCGTCTGTGAGATTTTCTAGGCAAGAGTACTGGAGTGGGGTGCCAGAGAGATGTAAATGGCACTTACTAGTTCACCTGTTCATTGTCACTGAGACACTTCCTAGGGAAGTGCCTGAACCTGAGAATCATTTCATCAGGGAGATGCTTGGTGCCTGGTCTTTAAAAACAAGCCCTCCCCCCACCTCCTCACCAAAGCATTTTCAATCTGATTTTCTTAATCTGGGGTTCTTATTCTGGGTAGAACTCTGGGAGCTGGGGGGAAAAAGAAGGGAGGAAAAAAAAACAACTCTCTACATACAGAGAAGAGCAAATTGAAAGCCACCAAGGGGTGTGCCTTAGGCAGTTTGTAAATCCACTTCCTTTGTCATAACAAGAACAAATCCCACCTTTGAAGTTTTTCCTTCTTGTCACAAGGGGGGATGTCTGTTGTTTAATCCATTTTAGCCCTTAATACCTGACCGGGATCAATCCTGTTGGCTAGATTACACAGCATTCATGCTGATTTTAAACTGGCCGGGAGTGGGGGCATGGGAGGCAGAGGGCACCAGGTTCTGACTCACTGGTGTGAGAATCTCAAAAACAATCAACGTCTCTGTGCAGACCACCTAGATTTTGATAAAATGTCCTTTTACACTTAAATGCATAGTCATAATGACCATTGTTATACAGATTTTGGTATGTTCTATAAATGGTATATTTTCAATGGTCCTTTAAAAACTCACTCATTCACAGTGGCAAAGGGAACTATGGTGTTCATCACATAGCACATAATGCCTTCAATTAGAATTCAACGACCACCTTCTTTCTCATTCCCCATATCAACTATGGGTGTGGTTTTGAGCAATGGGGGACACTGAGCTTCTCAATACCTAGCCTCCATGTCATATCTCTTTCACAGGCATCTGATTATTGAGTGAGAAAAAGAGAAGAAAGTCTCAATAAGATGCAGCCCTATTTTTTCATTCTCTGAAAACTTTCAGCTCATTTTCTTGTAAGAATTCTGAAACCCCATAATGAGCAGAGGTGAGGAGTCCTCAGAGTAAATGTCAAAAAGGGCCTGTTGATAATTAGGTATTTTTCTAGGCAAGTGGCTATTAACTGCTTCTTAACAATACGCATTGTCTCTCAAGTCACTTCAGGTTGCCTAAGTGCTGAGAAATATTCCTAGAAAACTGAACAGTGGAAGGAGAAGACATGGGATGGAGCAGGCTGCAATTACCAATGGGATTTTCACTTACCTTCTTGTTCTGAAAGAGGCCAAGACATCACAATTAGTTCTACCCAACCTGGAGTATCTTTGAAAAAGTCAGTCATGTAGGAATGACCAGAAAATGCCCAGTCAGTGAGGACTGGGAATGCACATTTGATACTTGGGTCAAAGGCAAGACGAATTGGCTCCTGGTTTCTTCTTTTGACTTATGTTTGGCATGACCATCACCCCGAGATTCCCAAGGGCAGAAGCCATGCTTATTCGTCTGTCTAGCCACAAGCCATTTTGCAGGGCTTGGGGCTTTGTGAAGTCTCAAAGAGGTTTGTGGGTAACCAAATGAATTGATTTTGAAAGGACATTTGGGTGCCCCCTTCCAGAAGAAGGTGAAAACATCATTTGTCACCAGCAACCATGTTAAGTAACAACAGTGAAACATGCTACTTTTTTTCTCTTTTAATAGTCAGAGAGTGAAGTACTATTTAAGTTATAGTATTTGAGAAGTGGAATTGCTTATTGGATGTCACATTATTTCATTAATTTCTGTGATGCTTTTTTCATCTTCATCATTCACACCGGCAGCTGGAATACACTTTTGCGTGCACAAGGTAGGGAACACTAGAATTGATCCTGAGAGACAAAGCAGAGCATCTTGAGTCACATGGATTAGATTTTGAAGTTACTGATTTATCAACTTACTATAAAAATGAGGAACTTCCCTGGTGGTCCAGTGGTTAAGACTCCACACTTATACTGCAGGAGGCACAGGCTTGATTACTGGTTGGGGAACTAAGATCTTGCGTGCTGAAAGGTGTGGCCAAAAAAGTTAAAAAATAAAGTTAAAAAGAAAAGAATGGGGGTACAGAAATTGACAAGTTGATCTTAAAATTCATATGGAAATAAATGCAAAGGACCCAGAAGAGCCAACTCAATCTGAAAAGGAAGAACAAAGTTAGAAAATTCCAAAACGTAATCACTAAGCTGTAGTAATCAAGAGTGCATGGTGCTGGCATACAGAGAGACATTTAAGCAGTGATACTTTCATGTGTCAGCTTTCCTGAGCTACAGTCTCCTGTCATTCAGTCAAACTCTAGGTATTGCTGTGGAGGTATTTTGTGTTTTGTAAATGTGACTAAAGTCTATAATCAGTTTATTTTAAGGAAGATTATCCCAGATAATCTAGGTGGGCCTGATTCAATCAGTTGAAAGAGCAGAACTGAGACTTCCCTGAAGAAGAAATTCTGGCTGTGGACAGCAGCTTCTGCCTGTGCCTGAGAGGTTCAGCTTGCCCTTCCTGACAGCCTGCCCTTTGAATTTCAGACTTGCCATAGCTACATAAATCAATTTACAATAAATCAATCTTTCTTTCCTTGCTTTGTCTGTATGTGTAGGTGTATATATGCATAAATTTGTGGATATACATCTCTCTAGGTAGAGAGATGTGTGTGTATAAATAGTAAATATAGGTGTATGTTGTTTTATGGGGCTTTGCTTTACTGCACTTCACAGGTATTGAATTTTTACAAATTGAGGGTTTGTAGCAACCCAATGTTGACCAAGTCTATTGGCACCATTTTTCCAATAGCATTTGCTTATTTTGTGTCACTGTGTTATTTTTGGGGGCTCCAAAATCACTGCAGAGGGTGACTGCAGCCATGAAATTAAAAGACGCTTACTCTTTGGAAGGAAATTTATGACCAACCTAGATAGCATATTGAAAAGCAAAGACATTACTTTGCCGATAAAGGTTCGTCTAGTCAAGGCTGTGGTTTTTCAAGTGGTCATGTATGGTTGTGAGAGTTGGACTGTGAAGAAAGCTGAGCGCCAAAGAATTGATGCTTTTGAACTGTGGTGTTGGAGAAGACTCTTGAGAGTCCCTTGGACTGCAAGGAGATCCAACCAGTCCATCCTAAAGGAGATCAGTCCTGGGTGTTCATTGGAAGGATTGATGCTAAAGCTGAAACTCCAATACTTTGGCCACCTCATGTGAAGAGTTGACTCACTGGAAAAGACTCTGATGCTGGGAGGGATTGGGGGCAGGAGGAGAAGGGGATGACAGAGGATGAGATGGCTGGATGGCATCACCGACTTGATGGACATGAGTTTGAGTGAACTCTGGGAGGTGGTGATGGACAGGGAGGCCTGGCTTGCTGCTATTCATGGGGTCACAAAGAGTCGGACACAACTGAGTGACTGAACTGAACTGAACTGAACTGTGTTACCTTTTGGTAATTCTTGCAATATCTCAAATTTTTTCATCATTACTATATTTATTATGATTATTACTGAACCAGACTTGGGTCTGTTCACCCGACACACAGCAAAGCCAATCTGCTGACATAGGATTGTGTGGTGAAGGAAAGCATAGTATTTATTGCAAGGCACCAAGCAATGAGAATGGGCATCTTATGTTCACAAGATCAAAACTCTTTCAGAAATGGGTTCTTAAAGACAGCATTTGAGGTGGGGGTTGCAGCTTGCTGATTTTCTTCTGATTAGTTGGTGGTGAGATAACACAGTGAAGTTTGGGGACTCTAATCATCAACCTTCTGGTTCAAACCAGCCTGAGGTCTATGTTTTTGTGGTTGGCATGTAGTCACCATCCTCTACCTGGGCAGTTTGGGGAGGGGGTTTTGGTCTCTGCAGAACAGCATGAAGATATGCATCAGATTGTTAATGTATATCCTTTGAAAAGTAACTAGGACTCTGATATGCATCAGATTGTTATCTATATCCTTTTAAGAGGTACTAGGATTCTGTTTTATACACATTTCCTTTGTTTCTGAATTCCTGCACTTCCTTCAGATCAGTTCAGTTCAGTTGCTCAGTGCTGTCCAAGTCTTTGTGACCCCATGGACTGCAGCATGCCAGGCTTCCCTGTCCATCACCAACTCCTGGAGTTTACTCAAACTCATGTCCATTGAGTTGGTGACGCCAACCAACCATCTCATCCTCTGTCGTCCCCTCCTCCTCCTGCCTTCAATCTTTCCCAGCATCAAGGTCTTTTCAAATGAGTCAGCTCTTCACATCAGGTGGCCAAAGTATTGGAGTTTCAGCTTCAACATCAGTCCTTCCAATGAATATTCAAGACTGATTTCCTTTAGGATGGACTGGTTGGATCTCCGTGCATTCCAAGGGACTCTCGAGAGTCTTCTCCAACAACACAGTTCAAAAACATCAGTTCTTCTGTGCTCAGCTTTCTTTACAGTCCAACTCTCACATCCACACCTGACTATTGGAAAAACCATAGCCTTGACTAGACGAACCTTTGTTGGCAAAGTAATGTCTCTGCTTCTTAATATGCTGTTTAGGTTGGTCATAACTTTTCTTCCAAGGAGTAAGTGTCTTTTTATTTCATGGCTGCAGTCACCATCTGCAGTGATTTTGGAGCCCAAGAAAATACAATCTGTCACTGTTTCCATTGTTCCCCCATCTATTTGCCATGAAGTGTTGGGACCGGATGCCATGATCTTTGTTTTCTGAATGTTGAGCTTTAAGCCAACTTTTTCACTCTCCTCTTTCACTTCACTCTCCTCTTTCACTTGCATCAAGACTCTCTCTTTTTCTTCTTCACTTTCTGCCATAAGGGTGGTGTCATCTGCATATCTGAGGTTATTGATACTTCAATCTTAGTTCCAGCCTGTGCTTCATCCAGCCCAGCATTTCTCATGATGTACTCTGCATATAAGTTAAATAAACAGGGTGACAATATGCAGCCTTTTCGTACTCTTTTTCCTATTTGGAACCAGTCTGTTGTTCCATGTCCAGTTCTAACTGTTGCTTCCTGACCGGCATACAGATTCCTCAAGAGGCAGGTCAGGTGGTCTGGTATTCCCATCTCTTTCAGAATTTTCCACAGTTTATTGTGATCCACACAGTCAAAGGCTTTGCCATAGTCAATAAAGCAGAAATTGATGTTTTTCTGGAACTCTTGTGCTTTTTTAATGATCCAGCAGATGTTGGCAATTTGATCTCTGGTTCCTCTGCCTTTTCTAAATCCAGCTTGAACCTCTGGAAGTTCACAGTTCATGTATTGCTGAAGCCTGGCTTTGAGAATTTTGAGCACTGCTTTACTAGCATGTGAGATGAGTACAATTGTGCGGTAGTTTGAACATTCTTTGGCATTGCCTTTCTTAGGGATTAGAATGAAAACTGACCTTTTCCAGTCCTGTGGCCACTGCTGAGTTTTCCAAATTTGCTGGCATATTGAGGTCAGCACTTTCACAGCATCATCTTTTAGGATTTGAAATAGCTCAACTGGAATTCCATCACGTCCACTAGCTTTGTTCATAGGGATGCTTTCTAAGGCCCACTTGACTTCACATTCCAGAATGTCTGGCTCTAGGTGAGTGATCACACCATTGTGATTATCTGGGTCATAAAGATCTTTTTTGTACAGTTCTTCTGTGTATTCTTGCCACCTCTTCTTAATATCGTCTGCTTCTGTTAGGGCCATACCATTTCTGTCCTTTATTGAGCCCATCTTTGCATGAAATGTTCCCTTGGTATCTCTAATTTTCTTGAAGAGATCTCTAGTCTTTCTCATTCTATTGTTTTCCTCAATTTCTTTGCACTGATCACTGAGGAAGGCTTTCTTATCTCTCCTTGCTATTCTTTGGAACTCTGCATTCCAATGGGTGTATCTTTCATTTTCTCCTTTGCCTTTAGCTTCTTTTATTTCTCAGCTATTTGTAAGGCCTCCTCAGACAGCCATTTTTCTTTTTTTTTCATTTCTTTTTCTTGGGGATGGTCTTGCTCTCTGTCTCAGGTACAGTGTCATGAACCTCCATCCATAGTTCAGCAGGCACTCTATCTATCAGATCTAGTCCCTTAAATCTATTTCTCACTTCCACTGTATAATCATAAGGGATTTGATTTATGTCATACCTGAATGGTCTAGTGGTTTTCCCTACTTTCTTCAATTTAAGTCTGAATTTGGCAATAAGGAATTCATGATCTGAAACACAGTCAGCTCCTGGTCTTTTTTTGCTGACTGTATAGAGCTGCTCCATCTTTGGCTGCAAAAAATATAATCAATCTGATTTCGGTATTGACCATCTGGTGATGTCCATGTGTAGAGTCTTCTTTGATGTTGTTGGAAGACGGTGTTTGCTATGACCAGTGCATTTTCTTGGCAGAACTCTATTAGTTTTTGCCCTACTCCATTCTGTACTCCAAGGCCAAATTTGCCTGTTACTCCAGGTGTTTCTTGACTTCTTACTTTTGCATTCCTATTCCTTATAATGAAAAGGACATCTTTTTTGGGTGTTAATTCTAGAAGGTCTTGTAAGTCTTCATAGAACCATTCAACTTCAGCTTCTTCATGTTACTGGTCAGGGCAGAGACTTGGATTACCATGATATTGAATGGTTTGCCTTTGATATGAACAGAGATCATTCTGTTGTTTTTGAGACTGCATCCAAGTACTGCATTTTGGACTCTTTTGTTGACTATCATGGCTACTCCATTTCTTCCAAGGGATTCTTGCTCACTTTCTTAATAAGTAACTATTTTTAGTCTGTTCTTTGAAACTCAAGGAAAGCCTTAGAGACTAAAGCCTTTTTCAACAAACAAGAAATAGGGGGTAGGAGGGGCTTTTGTACCTAAGAGAGCCCGCAGGGTCCTGCTTGGTTTCAGTCCCTCCTTTTCTCTGATACTCCCTAATTCTGAAGGGAACAGGGGCAGGACAAGAAAGGAAATAAAGTTTTGGATAGAGAGGTTAATAATAAACTTGGCAAGGAACTCAGCATTAGGGGGACTCAGTTTCATAGTGATAAGTGATTTGTAATCAGTGATCTTTGGTCCTAATGTTGTAATTGTTTTGGTGTCATGCACTACACCTTTATAAGACATCAGACTTAATTGATAAATGTATGTATTTTGACTGCCCTACCAACTGGCTGTTCCCCCATCTCTTCTCCTCTCCTCAGGCCTCCCTCCCTATTCCCTAAGACACACCAATATTGAAATTAGGCCAGTTGATAACCTTCCAGTGGTCTCTAGGTGTTCCAGTAAAAGGAAGACCCACATGTGTCTCACTTTAAATAAAAAACTAGAAATGATTAAGCTTAATGAGAAAGGCATGTCGAAAGTGAAGATAGGTTGCAAGCTAGGTCTCTTGTACCAGTTAGTCAAGATGTCAGTGCAATGGAAAAGTTCTTGAAGAAAATTGAAAGTGCTACTCCAGCAGTGAAAGGGGAGGGGAGAGATAAATTAGGAGTTTGGAATTAACATAATACACACTACTATATATAAGATAGACAACAAGGACCTACTGTATAGCTTAATATATTAAGATATATTTAATTATCTTACATTATTTGGTCACTAAGTCATGTCTAACTCTTTTGAGACCCCATGGACTGTAGCCTGCCTGGCTCCTCTGTCCATGGGATTTCCCAGGCAAGAATACTGGAATGGGTTGCCATTTCCTTCTCCAAGGGATCTTCCTGACCCAGAAATTGAACCCATGTCTCCTGCATTGCCAGGCAGATTCTTTACCACTGAGACACCAGGAAAAGGATCTGAAGATATCTATCTATCTGAATCACTGTGTACAGCTGACCAATATTGTAAATTAACTACACTTATTAACTATATCAATTTTAAAAATAGCTTTTTTTTTTTTAAAAAAAGTGTTACTCCAGTGAACACATGAATGATAAGAAAGTAAAACAGCCTTATTGCTGATATGGAGGAAGTTTAGTGATCTGAATAGAAGATCAAACCAACTGCAACATTCCCTTAAACTGGAGCCTAATTGAGATCAAGGTTCTAACTCTCTTAAAGGCCAAGAGAGGTGAGGAAGCTATTGAAGAAAAGTTTGAAGCTAGTAGAGATTGGTCCATGAGATTTGAGGAAGAAGCCATCTCCGTAACATAGAAGTGTTAGGTGAAGCAGCAAGTGCTGATGTAGAAGCTGTAGCAAATTATCCAGAAGATCCAGCTAAGGTCATTAATGAAGGTCATTACACTAAACAACAGATTTTCAATGTAGATAAAGCAGTCTTGTATTTGAAGAAGATTCCATCTAGAACTTTCATTGCTGGAGTGGAGAAGTCAATGCCTAGCTTCAAAACTTCAAAATGGACAGGCTGATTCTCTTGTTAGAGGCCGATGCAGCCAAGTGACTTTAAGATGAAGCCAGTCATCATTTACCATTCTGAAAATCCTAGGGCCCTTAAGAATTATGATAAATCTACTCTGCGTATGCTTTATAAATGAAACAACAAAGCCTAGATGATAGCATATCTGATTATAACATGGTTTACTATTTAAGCCCACTGTTGAGATCTACTGTTCAGAAAAAAATGATGCCTTTCAAAATACTACTGCTCATTGACAATGCACCTGGTCACACAAGGGTTCTGATGAAGACATGCAACAAGATTTATGTTGTTCTCACTTATGGATACCAAGGGGAGAACGGGGGAGCTGGCATGGGAGTGGGATGATTTGGGATTAGGATTGACATAATATATACTACTGTATATAAAATGGGCTTCCCTTGTGGCTCAGATGGTAAAGAATCTGCCTGTAATGCGGGAGACCTGGGTTTGATCCCTGGGTTGGGAAGATCCCCTGGAGGAGGGCATGGCAACCCACACCAGTATTCGTGCCTGGAGAATCCCATGGACAGAGGAGCCTGGCAGGCTATAGTCTATGGGATCACAAGGAGTTGGGCATGACTGAGCAGCTAAGCACATATATAAAATAGATAACTAATGAGAACCTACTGTATAGCACAGGAAACTCAACCCAGTGCTCTGTGATGACCTAAATGGAGAGGAAATCTAAAAAAGAGGGAATATGTGTGTGTGTATATATATATATATATATATATATATATATATATATAACTGATTCACTTTGCTGTACAGCAGAAACTAACACAACATTGTAAAACAGTTATACCTATAAATAAGTCTTTATGCTTACATCACATTGATACGTAAAATACACAGCTATTCCTAAGGGGGAATTCTGTGACATATCCTTGAAACTGGGGCTACAATTATCACCAGGTTTGTTTTTCTTTTTAATAGAGTGGTATCTATATACATGATATGGAGCTAAGAAACTTCTCAACTTTATTATGTGATAAAGAACTTTTTGGATCTAGGGCAGTGAAATAATCTGCAAATAAGAGAACTTTGATCTGATAAAACTATACAATTGAAGATCCAAGAAGCTAACTAACACTAATAATTTTTTGAGTTTCTACCATGTGCTTAGCATTTTACAATATATTATGCCATTTAATACTTCAAATAACCCTCTGAGGCTATTATTCATGTTCTATCACACTCTACCAATAAGCAAACTGAAGATTAGTGAGGTTAGTTAACAGACTAACTCATTTTGATTTTTAATAGAATCCGATAATAGCTGAGCCAAGATTCAGACTTCCCAGCTCACCTCTGGGAAGACTACCTTCCCAGAGATGGCCCCTGGATGAGGGCATTCTCACTTCACCGTGTACATTTGGAGAATAGGTGTATGTCAAGGGATGGAACTAGAGTCCAGCAGACAAAGGCAAGAAAGTCATACAGGATCAGCTTCTTTTTGAGACAGAGTACTTTTTCCTTGAAAGGTGTGCTCTTTTGTGATTGCAAATAAATGAACTCTTCTGTATATGCTTTATCCAAAAACACCGTTTCTTAAGGAATTACAGCATATGGCAAAACTCTTTCTGGAGCTCCCATGCATTCAGTTAGCCTGTGCCAGGCTTTGTGCTCAGCCTTAAGAATATGAATGAAAGTGAAAGTGAAGTCACTCAGTCGTGTCCAACTCTTTGCAACCCTATGGACTGTAGCTTGCAGGATCCTCCATTCGTGGGATTTTTCCAGGCAAGAGTACTGGAGTGGGTTGCCATTTCCTTATCCAGGGGATCTTCCCAACCCAAGGATCAAACCTGGATCTCCCACATTGTAGGCAGATGCTTTACCAGGAATATGAATAAGAACATATAAATGAATAAGATTCCTCTAGAAACTCAATCTGGGGGTGAACAAAGATAAGAAAGAGACAGTAGCAACTCAGTGTGATATATGCCAGGGTAGAGTTTGTTGTGGGAGCAGGCATGATGCCTAAGACTGGGATGTCAGACTAGGAAAGGGCTCATGAAGATGGTTCCAGTAGGATCTTAAGGATGAGAAGGGATTTGCTTGCAATCTACCTGTGTATATGAGGAGAAAAAGGTTAGTTCAGAAGAGGGAGGGAAGGGAAGGAGAAGGTATTTGAGGCAAAGAGTGATGGAGTCTGTTGTAATTCCATCCCACACCAATGAAAAAACCATTGAGTCTGGCATTGCAAGGGATTATGACAGACACTGTTAACTGTCTACCCAATAACTCTTCTTTTTTCTTGCTACTAGAGCCCCGATTCTTGGAGATAAATTATGGCTGGTTTAGGCCAGTCATGACAATCCTCTTCCTGTTAGACATTCATTTCTTCAGCCTCCATTAGAGCTCGGGATGACCACATGATCCCCTTCTGGCCATTATATACAGGGAAAAATTTCTCCTTTCTTGATAGAATAGGCAGAAATGGAAACTAAAAAGCCAATTTGCTAAGAATGAGGCACAGAGAACAGAGAAAAACCACCCATGTGGGATTTCTTCTCATGCAATAAAATAATAAGCCATCAATATTGGATTTGCTGTAAGTAGCAAACAAAAGCATTTCTATATGATATAGAGTACTTCCAACTAGAAGCAGAAACAGAATTTTCTTCCCACCCCTTCTTTAAAATCTACCCATAATTAGCTTTCCTTAATATGGTACATGGAATTCATCTCTGATTAACCACCACCAAAATAGGCTGAGCTCTGCAGGTGTCCTTCCTAATGTCCATTTCCAGCTCCATTTGCTCTGGGAAGTTACAAAAAGAACATGACCATTCTGCCTTGGCATATTCATGATAATACAGCAGCCATGGCAGCTATCATATAGTATGAGACCCTTGGAGCCACTACAGATAGGAAATGGCTATGGTAGAGATGGCCCCCGATCTTGGGGCCATGCACATGCCAGGTTGCAATTACCAGAAAGACTTCAGCTCTTGTTCCTGGCAGAGGACCTTGTTTATCTTTGTCATTGGCACTATTGCTTTCATCACTGGGCCAAAGACTTATTAGCCACTGGAAGTTGGCAGAGGCGCACAGACCAGAGCAACCAACTATGACATGAAGAACCAATATTCTTGCAGACTTAACGGTGTCTTCACTGCATCTTCCCATCAGCCAAATTTGTGATGACCCACCTCTAACTGGCTAGATTTACTCATCTGTGTCAAATTCATCTCCAGCCCAGAAGATAGAAATAATTTAATACCAGACTTGGATGGATTGTGTCAGTTTTTTTTCAGGCTCAAAGTAAGAAAAACTCATAAGAAAAGCATCCCCAAATAGCTTCTACCCCTAAAGTGAAGCCACCTTGATTTTATGCATCCAGTGATTGTTCTGAGAAATGACATAAATGTGAAGAAGACACATATATCCTTTTCTGTGAATACCAGAGACCTGACTAAAGACCTGTATGATCTTTAGGAAATTGTAGACTCATCAAGGGCAGAATCAAGGTCTTTAATTTAGTATCTCCCCATAATTCAATGCCATGTATTATAACTTCAATTTGTGATGACTCTTTTCCTCACTACCTCACTCTTTTCTCTTGCTTCTCTCATTCCCACCTCTTAGATCTTTTCTTCCCTTAGAGGTCCATGTCCTTATATGTGGATATTAATTTAGCTTATCTAGGTTTCTCCAATTCTGCATCTCCACTGACTCCCCACAAGTACAACAGAAGCTAACTAGCCAAGCTTTGCAAACAGGGTTTTTCTGAATGATGAAGGAGCGGGAAATGCTAGAAACATTTTTATCCATATAACTCCAATAAATCATAATACTGATAAATGTATTCTCCCATTTAAAAACCGTCTGCATCTCTCTTTGCCTACCAAATAGGTTCCATCCTTGTCACCTGATATATAACCAAGACCAGCCTTCTGTAAGGACTTCCCTGGTGGCTCAAACGGTAAAGCATCAGCCTGTAAAGTGGGAGACTTGGGTTCAATCCCTGAGGAGGGCATGGCAACCCACTCCAGTATTCTCTGGAATCCCTACGGACAGAGAATCCCTATGGACAGAGGAGTCTGGCGGGTTACAGTCCATGAGGTCGGAAATAGTTGGACACGACTGAGCAACTAAGCACAGCACAGCACAACCTTCCTTAAAAACAGGGTTTCCCAGTACTGGCACTTATTGACATTTTGGGCTGGGTGAGGTTTGTTGTGAGGAGCAGTCTTGTACAATGTAGGATATGAACTAGCCTCCCTGGCTTCAACTTGCTAGATGCCAGTAGCACTTCTCCACTTAATTGTAACAACCAGAAATGTCCCTCAGTTCAGTCCGTCAGTTGTGTTCGACTCTTTGCAACCCCATGGACTGCAGCATGCCAGGCTTCCCTGTCCATCACCAACTCCCAGAACTTGCTCAAACTTAGGTCCACTGAGTTGGTGATGCCATCAAACCATCTCATCTCTGTTGTCCCCTTCTCCTTCTACCTTCAATCTTACCCAGCATCAGAGTCTTTTCCAATAAGTCCATTCTTCACATCAAGTGGCTAAAGAATTGGAGTTTCAGCATAAGTCCTTCCAGTGAATAATCAGGACCGATTTTCTTTAGGATTGACTGGTTTTATTGCCTTGCTGTTCAAGGGACTCTCAAGTGTCTTCTCCAACACCACAGTTCAAAAGCATCAATTCTTTGGTGCTCAGCTTTCTTTATGGCCAAACTCAAACATACATACATGACTACTAGGAAAACCATAGCTTTGACTAGGTGGGCCTTTGTTGGTAAAGTAGTGTCTCTGTTTTTTAATATGCTGTCTAGGTTTTGTCATAGCTTTTTTTTCCCAAGGAGCAAGCATCTTTTAATTTCATGGCTGCAGTCATCATCTGCAGTGATTTTGGAGACCAAAAAAATACAGTCTATCACTGTTTCCATTGCTTCCTTGTCTATTTGCAATAAAGTGATGGAGAAGGCAATGGCACCCCACTCCAGTACTCTTGCCTGGAAAATCTCATGGTTGGCGGACCCTGGTAGGCTGCAGTCCATGGGGTCACTAAGAGTTGGACATGACTGAGTGACTTCACTTTCACTTTTCCCTTTCACGAATTGGAGAAGGAAATGGCAGCCCACTCCAGTGTTCTTGCCTAGAGAATCCCAGGGACAGGGAAGCCTGGTGGGCTTCCATCTATGGGGTCGCACAGAGTCAGACACAACTGAAGCGACTTAGCAGCAGCAGATGGGACCAGATGCCATCATCTTCATTTTTTAAATGTTGAGTTTTAAGCCAGCTTTTTCGCTCTTCTCTTTCACTTTCATCAAGAGGCTCTTTAGTTCTTCTTCACTTTCTGTCATAAGGGTGGTGTCATCTGCATGTCTGAGGTTATTGATATTTCTTCCGGCAATCTTGATTCCATCTTGTGCTTCATCCAGCCTGTCATTTTGCATGATGTACTCTGCATATAAGTTAAATAAGCAAGGTGGCAATATACAGCCTTGTTGTACTCCTTTCCCAATTTGGAACCAATCCGTTGTTACATGTCTGGTTTGAACTGTTGCTTCTTGACCTGCATAAGATTCTCAGGAGGCAGGTAAGGTGATCTAGTATTCCTATCTCTTGAAGAATTTTCCACAGTTTGTTGTGATCCACACAGTCAAAGGCTTTAGCATAGTAAATGAAGCAGAAGTAGATGTTTTTCTTGAATTCTCTTGCTTTTTCTATGATCCAGAGGATGTTGGCAATTTGATCTCTGCTTCCTCTGCCTTTTCTAAATCTAGCCTGAACATCTGGAAGTTCTTGGTTCACATACTGCTGGAGCCTAGCTTGGAGAATTTTGAGCATTACTTTGCTAATGTGTGAGATGAGTGCAATTATGTGGGAGTTTGAACATTGTTGGCATTGCCTTTCTTTGGGATTGGAATGAAAACTGACCTTTTCCAGTCCTGTGGCCACTGCTGAGTTTTCCAAATTTGCTGGCATATTGACTGTATCACTTTAACAGCATCATCTTTTGTGATTTGAAAGAGCTCAACTGGAATTCCATCACGTCCACTAGCTTTGTTCATAGTTCTGCTTCCTAAGGCTCACTTGACTTCACATTCCAGGATGTCTGGCTCTAGGTGAGTGATCACACCATTGTGATTATCATCTTTTTTGTACAGTTCTTCTGTGTATTCTTGCTACCTCTTCTTAATATCATCTGCTTCTGTTAGGTCCATACCATTTCTGTCCTTTATTGAGCCCATCTTTGCATGAAATGTTCCCTTGGTATCTCTATTTTTCTTGAAGATGTCTCTAGTCTTCCCCATTCTATTATTTTCCTCTATTTCTTTGCATTGATCACTTAGGAAGGCTTTCTTATCTCTCCTTGCTATTCTTTGGAACTCTGCATTCCAATGGGTGTATCTTTCATTTTCTCCTTTGCCTTTAGCTTCTTTTATTTCTCAGCTATTTGTAAGGCCTCCTTAGGCAACCATTTGGCCTTTTTGCATTTCTTCTTCTCGGGGATGGTTTTGATCACTGCCTCCTGTACAGTGTTATGAACCTCCATCCATAGTTCTTCAGGCACTCTATCAGATCTAATCCCTTGAATCTATTTGTCACTTCCACTGTATAGTCATAAGAGATTTGATTAGGTCATACCTGAATGGTCTAGTGGTTTTCCCTACTTTCTTCGATTTAAGTCTGAATTTAGCAATAAGGAGTTCATGATCTGAGCCACAGTCAGTTCCCAGTCTTGTTTTTGCTGAGTGTATAGAGCTTCTCCATCTTCGACTGCAAAGAATATAACCAGTCTGATTTTGATATTGACGATCTGGTGATGTCCATGTGTAGAGTCATCTCTTGTGTTGTTGGAAGAGGGTATTTGCTGTGACCAGTATATTCTCTTGGTAAAACTCCGTTAGCCCTTGCCCTGCTTCATTTTGTACTACAAGGCCATTTCCAAATGTCCCCTGAGTGACAAAATCTCTCTGGGTTGAGAATCACTGCTTAAAATCTTTATCATTTGCTACTTCCCTGTAGTCTATATTTTGCCTGTTCTCTATATATCTAGCTCAGTTTGGATTATCTCACCTTATACATTTGCTTACTCCATCTGGTTTGGGATACCCTTTCTTTCATCAACCCGGTTCTGTCAGCCTAAAATGCACTCATTCTTTAAGGCAAAATACATTGCTGCATGAATTATTACTCGATATCCTCATAATTGGAGAAGGGAATGGCAACCCATTCCAGTATTCTTGCCTGGAGAATTCCATGGACAGAGGAGCCTGGTGGGCTACAGTCTATGGGGTTGCAAAGAGTCGGACACTACTGTGCAGCTAAGGACGTGACTGAGCGACTAACACACATCCTCACACTGAAAACCCTGTCTTTTGAATTCTCAATAATATTTTATTGTTACCTCATAACTTAATTCTCTATTTCCATTTGATTCCTTGAATGTATTTAATAGTAAGTGTTTTGTGGGTGCTCAGCAAATGAATATTTGCCAGATGGATGCATGAATGCAATCTTTTGTGGTGCAAAATCGAGAACATGGGGATGGAAGAGAATGTTCCCTTTCTTCAGTGAAGAAGAGCCACAGGGGCTCATTCTCGTGCTTCTTGCATTCTTTTACTGAGTTACTGGCAATAGATTATAATTGGTCTGAGGATTCAATACAGTCTGCCCTACTCAAAAGAATGTAAAGAAGCAAGCAAGCTGATCTTGATTATTCCCTCTCATAACTCACATGGTGAGTGTCCTTAACCACTCTCATTGTTACTAAGTGTCTAGAGAAGTTTAGGCCACTCTCCTCCTCTAGTAGATCTCTGGAAATGGATCCTTGATGGTCTCAGCCTCATTTGACCCACCTCTGTTCCCACCACCCTCAACACTCATATTCTGGGGAAGTCTTTATGCTATAGTAAGTCACATGAGCAGACTTTTTCACATAAATGAAAATTTGTTTTCTCCACCTAGTGTCAAACTTTTTTTCTCCAAGTCATTTCTCTCCTTTAGAGATAGAGTCACTAGAATCTCATAGATTCCAGTACAGCCTTCCAGTTGTCATGGTGACTGACCTAATGTGGTTTCTTTTTTTTCTTTTTAATTGGAGGATAATTGCTTTTCAATATTGTGCTAGTTTCAACATCAATTCATACATCAACATGAATCAGCCATAGATATACATATGTCCCCTTCTACCTCTTGCCCCATTCCATTTCTCCAGGTTACAAAGCACTGTGTCAAACAGCAAATTCTATTCTTTCCATTTGTCCCTCCCTCTCCTTCCCCCACTGTGCCCATAAGTCTGTTCTCTATGTCTGTGTCTCCATTGCTGCTCTGTAAATAGGTTCATCAGTACCATCTTTATAGATTCCATACATATGTGTTAATATATGGTATTTGTTTTTCTCTTTCTGACTTACTTCATTCTATATAATAGGCTCTAGGTTCTTCCACCTTATTAGAACTCTTGCAATGTGTTCCTTTTAATGGCTGAGTAATATTTCATTGCATGTACATACCACAACTTCATTATCTATTCATCCGTCAATGGACATCTAGGTTGTTTCCCTGTCCTAGCTACTGTAAATAGTGCTGCAGTGAACACTGGGATACGTGTGTCTTTTTCAGTTATGGTTTCTTCAGGGTGTATGCCCAGTAATGGGATTGTTGGGTCATATGGTACTTATATTCCTAGTTTTTTAAGGAATCTCCATACTGTTCTCCATAGTTGCTGTATCTATTTACATTCCCACTAACAGTGCAAGAGGCTTCTGTTTTCTCCACACCCTCTCCAGCATTCATTGTTTGTGGATTTTCTGATGACCAGGCTTCAACAGTATGTGAACAGTGAACTTCCAGATGTTCAAGCTGGATTTAGAAAAGGCAGAGGAACCAGAGATCAAAGTGTCAACATCTGTTGGATCATAGAAAAAGCAAGAGAGTTCCAGAAAAACATTTGCTTCTGCCTTATTGACTATGCTAAAGCCTTTGACTGTGTGGATCACAACAAACTGTGGAAAATTCTTCAAGAGATGGGAACACCAGACCACCTGACCTGCCTCCTGAGAAATCTGTATGCAGGTCAAGAAGCAACAGTTAGAACTGGGCATGAAACAACAGACTGGTTCCAAATAGGGAAAGGAGTACATCAAGGCTATATACTGTCACCCTGCTTATTTAACTTATATGCAGAGTACATCATGCAAAATGCCGGGCTGGAAGAAGCACAAGCTAGAATCAAGATTGCCGGGAGAAATACCAGTAACCTCAGATATGCAGATGATACCACCCTTATGGCAGAGAGCAAAGAAAAACTAAAGAGCCTCTTGATGCAAGTGAAAGAGGAGAGTGAAAAAGTTGGCTTAAAACTCAACATTCAGAAAACTAAGATCATGGCATCTGGTCCCATCACTTCATAGAAAATAGATGGGGAAACAATGGAAACAGTGACAGACTTTATTTTTTTGGGCTCCAAAATCACTGCAGTTGGTGACTGCAACCAGGAAATTAAAAGACGCTTGCTCCTTGGAAGAAAAGCTATGACCAACCTAGACAGCATATTAAAAAGCAGAGACATTACTTTGCTGACAAACTTCTGTCTAGAAAAAGCTATGGTTTTTCCAGTAGTCATGTATGGATGTGAGGGTTGGACTATAAAGAAAGCTGAGTGCAGAAGAATTAATGATTTTGAACTGTGTTGGAGAAGACTCTCGAGAGTCCCTTGGACTGCAAGGAGATCAAACCAGTCCATCCTAAAGGTAATCAGTCCTGAATAGTCATTGGAAGGACTGATGCTGGAGCTGAAGCTCCAATACTTTGGCTACCTGATGTGAAGAGCTGACTCATTTGAAAAGACCCTGATGCTGGGAAGGATTGAAGGCGGGAGAAGAAGGGGACAATAGAGGATGAGATGGTTGGATGGCATCACTGACTCGATGGACATGAGTTTGAGTAAGGTCTGGGAATTGGTGATGTATAGGGAAGCCTGGTGTGCTTCAGTCCATGGAGTCACAAAGAGTCAGACACAACTGCGTGACTGAACTGAACTGAACTGATTTTGATGATGGCCATTCTGACCGGTGTGATGTGGTACCTCTTTGTAGTTTTGATTTGCATTTCTCAAATAATGAGCTACGTTGAGCATCTTTTCATGTGTTTATTAGCCATCTGTATGTCTTCTTTGGAAAAATGTCTGTTTAGGTCTTCTGCCAACTTTTTGATGGGTTGTTTGTTTTTTTGGTATTAAGTGTATGAGCTGTTTGTATATTTTGAAGATAATTCTTTGCCAGTTGATTCATTTGTTATTATTTTCCCGCATTCTGAGGGTTGTCTTTTTACCTTTTTTATAGTTTCCTTTGCTATCTAAAAGCCTTTAAGTTCAACTTGGTCCCAGTTGTTTATTTTTGTTTTTATTTCTGTTATTCTAGGAGGTGGGTCACAGAGGATCTTGCTGTGATTTATGTCAAGGAGTGTGCTGCCTATGTTATCCTGTAGGAGCTTTATAGTTTCTGGCCTAACATTTAAGTCTTTAATCCAGTTTGAATTTATTGTTGTGTATGGTGTCAGGAGGTATTCTAGTTTCATTCTTCTACATGTAGCTGTCCAGTTTTCCCAGCACCACTTATTGAAGAGGCCGCCTTTTCTCCGTTGTGTATTCTCGTCTCCTTTGTCAAACATGTGGTTTTAGAAACTGTTCTTAGGACCAACCAAACATGGGAGTCCTTCACGGAAGAGTTTCCTCCGCAGGTAAATTCATCTTGAGTATTTCTATGCTGCCACCTGGAGTTCAGTGGGAGCTCTGCAGCCTCCTCCTCTGGTCACCCAACAGACAGGGACAGCAGCGTGACTGCACCTTCTCTGCGCCTCCAGTGACAAGCACTGCTGCCGGTCATGAAATAGAAACCTGGTCCTTATCGCTGGACGTTAGTCACTCAGGCTATTCTGGCCACAAGGCAGACTTGTCAATGGAACAGTTGATGTCTTATTGCTTGCTGTCATTTCCTGAACATACCAGGTTGCTTTCTTTAAAAGCGTAGACATAAAAGAAAGGCTCAGAATGAAATGGAGTTAAGGAAATAGAAAACAGAAAATTCCTTTCAGAATCTCTACTCCCCTGAGACTGGCCAGCACTCACTTTTAAAAGCAAAACTGGAACAGTGACAGGGATGTGTGTGTGTATGTGTGAAAGATGGAGAAAATACAATATTGGTTAATTTCCCTCTGATTTCCTAAAGAATTCCATATCACTCAAGTTAATACTTTCTCATTTTACATCAAAAGTGTTTTTTTTTAACTGAACACATTTAAAGAGAAAGTATATTTTAAATTATTTCACTATGTTTGTATCTTTGGAATAAACAAACTCTTTTCTCTTGGGCTGGTACCAGGTGGCTAGTTTGAAAATCTAAAAAAGACTTTTTTTTCCTTTTCATACTCCTTTTTTTTTTTTTGGAAGGAGAGTGTTTTTCTTCAATAAATATCTGTTACATTAATGATTAAAATCTAAGTTCATCTTGAAAGTGGCATAATAGGATACCCATTTGCTCATTTCAGTTAGGTAATATATTGCCCTCTAGTGGTGAGAGATGCTAACTATTAATGTAAAGTGAAGGCAATGAATTTGTAATGACAAATTATTGATACTTATTGAATATTTACTCTGTGCTGTGCGAGGTTCTAGGCTCTGTGGTTAGAATTATGCTGCTGTCAGCATCAAAAAAGATGACTCAGGATTCTGACTTCAAGGAGCATACACTCTAATGGATGAGAGAAAATTAAAAATTTAAATAAGAAAAATCTTCATGATACTTGCTCTGTAGAGAATTAAAATAGGATGATGTGGTTGAGTGATACAGTGGATAATTCGGATTGGTGTACTGAGAATAGTCTCCGTAAGAAGATGATATATGGCTTTAGATTTGAATGCCAAGACAGCCAGCCACTTGAAGCTCAGGAGAGAGAGAGAGAGAGCATTCCAGGCAAAGGAAGTAGCTAGTACAGGAATCTTAAGACAGAGGTAAGCTTGAGGGTGTTCAGGGAACAGAAGGATGGTCAGAGTGACTGAAGCATGGCAGATGGAGAGAATGGCAGTAGTTGAAAATGGAAAGACAAGCAATACCAGAACATGGAGGGCCTTGAAAGGCCAAAGAAAAGAAAGTGAAGAACATCAAGCAGGGGAATAACACAATTTGGTTCACAGTCTTGAAAAGCTCTCTCTGGTTATGATGTGGAGAATAAATTGTAAGTAAGCAAAGGAAGAAGCTGTAAAATGGGTTGGGAGGCTACTATAGCAACGCTGTGTCAGAACGATGGTGGCTTTCTCCAGTAGAGCAAGGGTAGAAATGGAGACAGCTGACGTATTTGGATATGTTTTAATGGTACAATCAATAGGACTTCTTGTCCTGGCTTGGATATAGGTGGTGAGGAAAAGCGAGGATGTGAGAGATCTTGATTTTTAATTTAACGAATTGAATGGAAGGGAATATCATATACCAAGATGAGAAAGATGGCCTGAGAATTAGGTCTGGGAAGGAAATCAGGTCATGGCCTTCATAGCTTTGATACAAAATACAGTACAAAAATTTAAAGAATGCATTATGTCATTATACCAGACCAGTACATGTAAATACTAAGATTTCAAGAGGTACAGGAGAGCTACAGAGTTTACCAAAGGAAAGTAGGAAGAACAGGTCCCAGATTCCAGTGTGAGGCATCCCAAACAGGTAGGGAAAGAGGCTTTAGTGCAATGGGGCTGAAAGCCAAGGGCTTTGAGACCTTCTGTGACCAGCATTTGTGGTACCCCTGCCTGAAATATACCAGATACTATATGAAGAACTTCACATACCTTACCGCATCAATTCTCTGCACAATTCTGCAAAGTATGTATATTCCTATTTTCTAGCTAAGAAAACTGAGGGTCTGAGAAGACAAAGGTCCTAATAATGGCTAATAGCAGAGATGGAACTAGAACTCTCAAGTTCCAGGGCTCTAGAGTTCATATGATGCTATTCTGAAAATTTTTGACAGTTTGAGGAGGAAAAAGAAACTATTTAGGTAACTACTCTTAGAGTTTAACATTCCATCCTTCTACCCAAACATATCGGGACAAGCCAAATTGCAGTTTCTGTAAAGTGCATGCTAAGTCACTTCAGTCATGTCCGACTCTTTGCAACCCCATGAACTGTAGCCCACCAGGCTCCTCTGTCCATGGGATTCTCTAGGCAAGAATACTGGAGTGGATTGCCATGCCCTCCTCCAGGGGATCTTCCTGACCCAGGGATCAAACCTGTGTCTCTTGAGTCTCCTCCTTTTCTTAGTTGGCAGGTGGGTTCTTTGCCACTAGCACCATCTGGGAAGCCTCTGTGAAGTAGCCAGGCAAATTCTCCTGGCAGAACTAGACTTGGGAATAATGATGATGATGGTGATGTACCTGGCATTTCCTAAGTACTTTCCATGTTCCAGTGTTTCAAGCACATTCTCTTGTTTAATCCTCACAAGAAATTTGCAATCTCTGATTATCTCCACTTTATGGATGAAATGAAGATAAAGGTTAGGAAATTTGCTCAAGGTTGCATTATTACTGTACTCAGTGAGCAAATTGGTATGTGGACACCAATCTGTCTTCCCTTAAGCCCTGGTTCCCCTTGTAATAACTTCTCCTGAATCCCAGAGCAATAGCCCACATAGGTCTGTTCTCAGGGAATGGGACCACTGCTGGGACAATCTTTGGCCACCATTGAGTGTCACACAAAGTATAAAATCTTACCTAACATTGTATCATTACCCTATGGGACAAAGGAGAAGAGAGAAGAAAAGCAAGAGGGAGCCAACAGAAGGTCTGTCTGTGAAACTGGAAGCTCTGTGAGTTGAGGAAAGGCTCTTCTTCAGGTCAATAGTGGCTATTCCTGCAGGCTCAGAGAGAACTCTGGGGATGTCCTGGAGCAGAGGTAAAGGCTGTGAAGCTGTGAACAGAAAGCAGAGGAGGGTATAGAACTTCTCCAAAGAGAAGTCTCTGTAGATGGAAAGGTGGATCTATTTGGCTAATCCAAGGACATATCCATATGATTCAGAGATGTCTGAGTAACTGACTCTTAATGTAGTTTTGTAGTTTAAGAGTAAAAATAGACAGCATTACCTCGAGAGACTGAGAGCTGAGTTCATGCCCGAGCATTCTGTACTGTGCTGAGCTCTGTAGTCATACTGTTTACTGTCTAACTCTGATTAGGCAGATTGTTTGATCTGATCAATCTTATCTGATTGTTGGACACATCAGATCCAGATGAGTGATTGGTGGCATACATTCAGACTAGTTAATGTACAAAATTTACTCCAATCTCGTAAAACTAAAGGAAGACATCTCACCCTCCTGTGATGATCAGTCAGGATATTTTTAAGCCCAAATACATACTCCCCTTTGCGAGGATTTGGGGATCTGAAAACTTATACCTTTGTTTGCCCTAGATACTTCCATTGTTTATCCTGACTGCAATGTTGTTTGCTTTATCGAAATGGTGTCTGGTCATTAATCCAAGTTTGCTCTTGACATTTATCCATAGTCACCTTGCAGGTTAGAGGCAGATGTAAGAGTAATGACATAACTCCAGAACCAGTAGGGACAAGAGACCAAGGGGTATCAGTGTTGGATTGATCAGACGAGCATCTCTGGTTTGAGATTACTAAAGCCTTTGACTGTGTGGATCACAATAAACTGTGGGAAATTCTGAAAGAGATGGGAATACCAGACCACCTGACCTGCCTCTTGAGAAACCTATATGCAGGTCAGGAAGCAACAGTTAGAACTGGACATGGAACAACAGACTGGTTCCAAATAGGAAAAGGAGTTCGTCAAGGCTGTATATCATCACCCTGTTTATTTAACTTCTATGCAGAGTACATCATGAGAAACGCTGGACTGGAAGAAACACAAACTGGAATCAAGATTGCCGGGAGAAATATCAATAACCTCAGATACGCAGATGACACCACCCTTATGGCAGAAAGTGAAGAGGAACTCAAAAGCCTCTTGATGAAAGTGAAAGTGGAGAGTGAAAAAGTTGGCTTAAAGCTCAACATTCAGAAAACAAAGATCATGGCATCCGGTCCCACCACTTCATGGGAAATAGATGGGGAAACAGTGGAAATAGTGTCAGACTTTATTTTTCAGGGCTCCAAAATCACTGCAGATGGTGACTGCAGCCATGAAATTAAAAGACGCTTACTCCTTGGAAGGAAAGTTATGACCAACCTAGATAGCATATTCAAAAGCAGAGACATTACTTTGCCAACAAAGGTCTGTCTAGTCAAGGCTATGGTTTTTCCTGTGGTCATGTATGGATGTGAGAGTTGGACTGTGAAGAAGGCTGAGCGCCGAAGAATTGATGCTTTTGAACTATGGTGTTGGAGAAGACTCTTGAGAGTCCCTTGGACTGCAAGGATATCCAACCAGTCCATTCTGAAGGAGATCAGCCCTGGGATTTCTTTGGAAGGAATGATGCTAAAGCTGAAACTCCAGTACTTTGGCCACCTCATGCAAAGAGTTGACTCGTTGGAAAAGACTCTTGTGCTGGGAAGGATTGGGGGCAGGAAGAGAAGGGGACGACAGAGGGTGAGATGGCTGGATGGCATCACCGACTTGATGGACGTGAGTCTGAGTGAACTCCAGGAGTTGGTAATGGACAGGGAGGCCTGGCGTGCTGCGATTCATGGGGTCACAAAGAGTCGGACACGACTGAGCAGTGACTGAACTGAACTGAACTGAAGGGCTTGAAATGTGTAAGAGGAAGAAACACGTGAAGCACAGTCCTTATCCTTCTGGATCTGTTCCATTAAAATAGAGCAAAGCTTTTTGTTTTTTTCAAAGGAGTGTACACTTGACATGCCTTGAAAGTCAAAGTTGCTCAGTGGTGTCCGACTCTTCATGGAATTCTTCAGGCCTGAATACTGGAGTGAGTAGTTGTTTCCTTCTCTGGGGGATCCTCCCAACCCAGGGATCAAGCCCAGGTCTCCCATATTGCAGGCGGATTCTTTACCAGCTGAGCCACCAGGGAAGCCCAAGAACACTGGAGTGGGTAGCCTATCCTTTCTTCAGGGGATCTTCCTGACCAAGGACTTGAACCAGGTTCTCCTGCTGTCCAGGAGGATTCTTTACCAGCTGAGCTACTGGGGACATGCCTTGGCTATTTATTGCTCTGGTGAAAATCATGGAGCCAATAGAGGGAGCTAAAGCAGCACAAATAGGACTTCTGGATACAGAGACTCATCACAAAGAAATTCCCAAATACTTGGAAAAGGGTTTAAAGTAACTTTATTTCAGGGAATTGGGGATGCAGTGGAAAAGAGGCAAAAGACCAAAAAAACACTGCTAACAAGATTCTGTGGATAAATGGTGATTACTCCAGTACCTAAATATTTAATTAGAATGCATATCACCACAAATGAAAAACTTCTTGGCTATCATGGAGGTGACAGGGTTAAAAAAAAAAAGAACCCTTTTCTTTATTTTAATTTGTCATGCTAAATGGGATTCTCTGGGCTTATCATATCTCTGGATTTACAAAAGCTGAGAGGTAAGATAAATTTTAAATAAATCAGGCTTTTTGTAAACAATAGGAAATAGAACTTTTTTTAAAAAAAATCAATTTTATTGACATGTATACAAAGAAAAAGTATGGCAATCCAGGGCTGTACATACAAATTAATGCATATTAAATACTTTAGGAAATAGAACTTTTAACTAAAGAAACAGTGACTGTAAGGGTATTAATGGATACTAATTTTTTACACTTTCAGTCAATTTGGCTATGAAAATGTTAGGCAGGACTTTTCATTTACTCTGGGATAAACCCCATAACTGTAGGAAAGAAAGCAGTCTGAAGAAGAATGGGATGCGATGACTGAACTTGATATTATCTTAATAATACCTTCTCTTCACCCTAAGAGGTCAAGCAGAGACTGTTTGCTTTTACATGGAACAGAATGCAGTATGATTTTACTGTACTATCTTAGGGTTACATTAATTCTTCTATTTATGGTAATAAGTAAGAAGAAATCTGACCATGGTAACCACTGTCTTTTTTTTAAGTAATAACTTTTTATTTGAAATAGTTAGACCAAATTTTAAAAAATCGATTCTTATAAATTTTAAGATAAGAACATTCTTATTTGTACAAGATAATAGAATATATGATATAATTTAGTTAGCTGGTGACTATACCTAAGTATGTGGTGGTTGTGGTTTAGTTGTGAAGTCGTATCTGACTCTTGTGACCCCATGGTTTGTAGCCTGCCAACTCCTCTGTTCATAAGATTTTCCAGGCAAAAATCCTGGAGTGAGTAGCCATTTCCTTTTCCGAGGGATCTTCCAGACCTAGGGATTGAAACTGGGTCTCCTGTGCTGCAGGCAGTCTCCTGAATTTCAGGGGTATTCTTTACTGACTGAGCCACCAGGGAAGCCCATATCCAAGTAAGCTAAGCCAAGCTAAGTCACTTCAGTCGTGTCCGATTCTGTGCGACCCCATAGATGGCAGCCCACCAGGCTCCCCCGTCCCTGGGATTCTCCAGGCAAAAAACCCCACTAGAGTGGGTTTGCCATTTCCCTGTCCAGTGCATGGAAGTGAAAAGTGAAAGTGAAGTCGCTCAGTCGAGTCCAACCCTCAGCGACCCCATGGACTGCAGCCTACCAGGCTCCTCCGTCCATGGGATTTTTCCAGGCAAGACTATTGGAGTGGGGTGCCATTGCCTTCTCCCGTACCCAAGTAAAAGGACTGGTTAAAATCATAAGCATATCTTAAGCCTATCCTTGACTAGAAAAATAAGCTGAGAACATTTCTGATTCCACCCTGAGATGGAAACAAATGTGCTAATAGAATTATTTGGATTTTGAGCAAGCTGTTCCATACCTGGGGGATATTTTGGGAATCTATTTGCCACATTTCACATGAAAAGACTGATTTTAAGTGAGGAGAAATATAGCAGATCCCACTGGGTCCTTATGAGCTTGCATGCATGCATGCCAAGTCACTTCAGTCCTATCTGACTCTTTGTGACCCTATGGACCGTAGCTCACCAGGCTCCTCTGTCCTTGGGATTCTCCAGGTAGGAATACTGGAATGAGTTGCCATTCCCTTCTCCAGGGGATCTTCCTGACCTGGGGATCAAACCCACATCTCCCGTGTCTCCTCCATTGCAAGTGGATTCTTTATTGTTGAACCACCGGAGAAGCTCTGCTTATAAGCTTATTAACCCTATAATATCGATAGTCTCCATGAGAGACCTGGTGAGTTTGGAGACTGTGGCAGAATCAAGGAGAAGTGTTAGCCTTGGGACTTAAAATTTTGATGATTACCTAATGCACCTGCTCAGTGCTCCCCTTTCAAGAGACTGCTACTGATCACTGGTTAGGATGTCATTTCCTATGACAAGGAAACCAAAGTAATTCTAATACCAGGAATGCCAAAACTGTCCTGGGTGACATTTGAGAGATATTTAGATATTAGCGGGGAAACTCAAAGAAGGTTACTGATTAGATAAGAAACAGCCTAGTAAGAAATACACAAAAGGGAGTGAATTGATAGTGGCCCATAGGATCCATAATGGCAGTGATAGCCCTGGAGCAAAAACTGTCCTCACCATAAGATTTCCTTCTGGCAATAAGGATTTGTGAGTATATAGTATATGAATTCAAAAGAACATAACTGGCCAAGTTTAGTTCACCGAGCCCTGTCCAGTTAACTCAGAGGGGTCAAGGAAGGCTCTGACTAGTCATTCGCTCACAAGAAAGACTCTGGTGGAAGATAAGTATATGTCTATTCAGTGGGCTAAGTTGAAAGTGTTTTGGTTGATTCTCACACCTCTCAATACAAGAAACTGTCATACTACTGTGTATTTTTATATAAACTCTTAGCCGGTAACAAAGAGCTTCTATAAACTCTTAGGCTAGAACTTGTTTACTCTGGCAAGTACCAAAAAGATCTTAATTTAAGGACAAGATACACAGAAAAGCTACTTTTTTTTTTCATCTCAGATATGAATGACTATTTGTTACATATATGGATGAGAAAGTTGTGATTGGTTGAAACATCAAGCATTTTAAAGGTGGTCACTGGGGTCCACAAGATAAATGAACACTGGGAGACCATGAGATATAAAATATTATATTCAATCATGACACATTCTTTTGACTCCATCTAAAACCTCTTTATTTCCCAGGATTACTCAAGCAGCCAATAGCAAAAGACAAATCAACTTTTGTTTGAAGGACAGAGCCCAAAGGGGTGTGGACCATTACATGCTGGCAGATTGATTATACTGAACTTTTACCCACGGTACCATGTACTTTAAATTGTATTGCCTGGTATCAACTTTTTTTTCCTGTTTAAACTTTGTTCATCCTCAACAGAGTCCATAATTAATGGACTGAAAATACAGACTTCCGTCAGTTCTGACTGGACTGTTGTATCAGCAGATAGGAGAACATATACTATGGAATGAAGATGGCAGGGGTGGCCAAGAAATGCAATGTAGAGTAGTCTTTTCATTTTCACAACCTTCCCAAAGTACCGGTATTCCTGGAGAGCAGATTGGGCAGTTGAAGCAGTTGTTACACAAAGAGATACCAGGGACACGATGGATCAACTGGCTTTCCAGGCATGGAGAGCAAAGAAACCAAACATAACAGGCTGCAAAAGCAGGTCATTGGCTGAAGGAATTTCTAGCATGGGATCAAAAATGAGGCAGTGGGGGAAAAAAGTGGATTGATTCATACCTACCATTTTATATGTTTTTCTTGGGTAATGCATCACCAAGTCCTATTAATCTGGAAGGGCTTTTGATACTCTCATGTTACACCACCACATACCATTGTATCTTTTCTGGCTACTACTACTATTACTACTACTGGTAATAATAATAGCAAACAGATTGTACTTATTGTATGCCTAGCACTGTTCTAAGCACTTTACATATCTCTTTATGTTAAATATGAATTGACTCTGGCAAGTCACTCATTTTTAAGAAATTAGCTTCTTTCCTCAGAGGTGGTGGAGCAAATACCTTTAAACAACTTTTGAGAGCTAGAGAGGGAAGAAATAAGTAAGGGAGGAAAAAGTGGAGTCACAGTAAGGCGTTAGCCAGGATATTTGGGGTATACATTACCAAAACTTCAACTGAAAGCAGCTTAGGCCACATAGAAAGTGTACTGGCTCCTGTAACTAGAAAGAAACACAGTACAGCTCCAAACAACTCAGATGAGGATGTGAATGTCATCTGTACTCTTTCCTCATTTTGTCCCTGCTTCTCTGAGTGACAGCTGCATTTTCCCCTGCCACAAATCAGTTTTCTCCTCGGGGCCAGAACCATGGTGTCTGACAGTCCCTGAGCTCACATCTCCCATTTTGCCATTTTGCCATTCAAGAAGAAAAGGGTGTGTTTCAAGAATCCCAGAGAAGAGCAGTGATTGGTCCAGCTTGGGTCATGTGCCAGCATCCTGATCCAAACTCCATGACCAAAGGAAATGAGAACAGTGATTGACAACCGCCCTGGAACCACCTACAGCGCTGGGGGTAGGAGGGTGGACTTCTGTGCAGGCACCACATGTGATGTGCGTTGTGAAGAACTGATAGAAAACATAAGACAGGTAAAATTTTCCTGGGTTTCTCAGCTTGGTTTGCTTCTCCCACCCTCAGCAGTCAGAGTCCTAATGTTTCCCTTGCAGCCCACCCCTATCCAAAGGCCAGAAACACTCCCTTTCACCCTGGTAGCACATTCTTTCTCCCCTCCTTTAATCCCCCTTCTAAAGATGCACCTTCTCCTAGAAATTTTACTCATGGGGTTTTCATGCTGTGAAATGACAGGAGCTACTCAGAGAAAGTAAGGCTCCAGCTCTTTACTAGTGACCTTCTGCGGAGAAGGCAAGAATACAGTGCCCACAAGGAGACATTTTAACGGGCAAGACAGAGCTTGCAGCATCCCATATGCAACCAGCCTCTCCTGCCTGTACATCTACCACAAGCTCTGATGTTTACTGCAGGGACAATGGGCTAGCACTGAAACCTTTAAGGAGTTCCATTTTGAAACAAACTTGCTGGACTTCTTGGAAGACACAGAGGAATTATTGGTTGGCCCCTGAGTGAAAGTGACAGTTGCTTAGTCGTGTCTGACTCTTTGCAACCCCATGGACTGTAGCCACAACCAGTTTCCTCTGGAGACAAGACTGTTGAGTAAAGCTCAGGCACTCTTCCCAGGCTGTCCACACAGAAGAGTAAGATACCCCCTAATTCCAGCAAAAGCCGGAGAAGCTGCAGGGGCAGGGAGGTCAGAGCAGTCTCTCGGTACAGAAAGGGCCCACAAGCTGCGTGATTCATTGTATTCTGTGTGAATGGTGCCTCTGAGGCATGGGAATGGAGCGGCTGTAGCATAGCTGTGGCAGGAGAAGTCAGACAGAAGTGATAATGGACACCAATAACCAGAAAATTTCAACTGGTCCCCAAGCAAACACACGAGGTCCTGGATCTTTGAAAAAGAATAGAACAGTCGGGATATGGTGCATTTAGAGACCTAGTGGTCTCACTGGCAGCAAGAAGACAGAGGGCTCAATGCCTATTACAGTTTGTAGCCATGTCCTTATTGGCTGACCCCTACGGGCTGTTGTGACCAGAAGAACTGAAGGTTACATCTCTTTTCTGACTCCTTAGGACTAGAAATCCCAAGATCAGTGAAGAAGACCTAGCTTAGAGCTAACAGAGGATAAAAACAGCTAAAAATTTCAGCATGTGAGGTTGACAATATTTACAGCTATATCTAAGAACAGAGGAAGCATTTTATAACCACATGCAGTCTTCATGAGCAAAACAAATGGAAAAGCAGTAGACAGGTCATAAACTTTCCAATGCAGCCAGTATTTTATCATTATTTTAATTAGCATCTTCTTTTATTTGGTTTTAGGGCTGTCATTAGATGCTATACCAAGGTCAAACTGAATGCCAGTGGGCAGACACCAGCCTTGTGTCAGCCAAGTATTTTGGTGATGAGTGTTCTTCTTGGCTCAGAGAAAACAAAATTCTCTCTCCAAATTCAGAATTTTTTTTTGGCATAAAATTTTGGAAGCTAGGCCTAAAATTCTCTATGGTGACCATCTTGTCTATTCTCAGTCATCAGATTCATAGTGTAGGGTATATTTGTAAAACTAATGGGAAATGGTAGAAGTCATCTACTCTAATCCTTATTCTCGTCCTCTCTCCCTCCCTGGCTTCATTTCTTCCTTCTTTTTCTTTTCTTTCTATGAATTCATTAATATTTAATTTCAGATTGAATTTTATCTGGATATCAAATACACATTAAGGGGCTTTCCTGATGGCTCAGTGGTAAAGAATCCACCTGCCAGTGTGGGAGACATGAGTTTGATCCCTGATCCAGGAAGATCCCACATGCTGTGGAGCAACTAAGCCCTTGCACGGCAACTATTGAGTCTGTGCCATAGAGCCTAGGAGCTGCAACTACTGAGCCCAAGTGCTACAACTGCTGAAGCCTGTGTGCTCTAGAGCCTGTGCTCCACAACAAAAGAAGCCGCTGCAATGAGAAGCCACACACTGCAACTAGAGAGTAGCTCCTTCTCTCTACAGCTAGAGGGAAAAAAAGCCCACACAGCAACAAAGACCCAGCACAGCCAAAATAAATAAATAAAAATGTTAAATAAAAAAATACATTTAAATAAAAGTTTTTAATAAAATAAAATATACATTAAGATTCAAAAATCCCTGGAAACAGAAAATTTAAAGTAAATGCCTCAAAATCTTCTACCCAGGGATAAACACTGTAAACCATTTTTTTGGTATTCATTATAAGACTTTAACACATTCCCTTCTGCTCATTCTCTAAATCTCAATTCTTTTCCTTGGGATAGTGACCCCTAAGCCTTTGAATAGACAGTGGCAGCTGTCCACTAGGGGCAGTTATGAAAAACCATCCCAGAGATCTTGGGAACTGGAAGACCTGTCAGAATATAACACCCTCATTTTCAAATTTGCCAAAGCCAATGGCTCTATTAGGACTTCTCCCATGGAGCTGATAATTCAAAATCCACTGTGCTCCATTTCAAATGTGAAGTCCAGGAAAGAGACAGAACGTGTTATGTGATAGGACGCCAGAAAAGCTTCTGATTTTCTCTCTCTCTCTCTCTCTTTTTTTTTTTTTTTGTATTTTCTATGGTGTGGGCTAAGTTGCTTCAGTTGTGTCCAACTCTTTGTGACCCCATGGACTGTAGCCCACCAGGCTCCTCTGTCCATGGGATTTCCCAGGCAAGAATACTGGAGTGGGTTGTGATCCCCTCTTCCAGGGGATCTTCCCAACTCAGGGATCAAACCCGTGACTCTACATCTCCTGCATTGGCAGACAGGTTCTTTACCACTAGCATGACCTGGGATGCCCCTAATTTTCTCTAATTTTAGAAGATATGTCTCAAAGTGTAAAAACGAAGTGCCAAAAAGGAACATTTCTTAAGTTATATAAGAACATTTCTTAAGTTATATAAGTAACAATTTTACATCAAGAAAAATACAGCAAATTCTGTCTTCTCCTGTAAAATGAATAAATGGTAGGTAAATACAGTTTAATATGTTTCTACTGATATTAGTAATGTCCAGTTTAGTTAAAATATATAGAAAAGTCTTTAAGAAAAGGAAACATTTTTATGACTCTCAATGACCTCTAAGGAATAATATGTACTTTGGATGTCCAATAGAGATTAACTCTCTATGTGGGAGTGGTGGTGGTGGTGTGATCAGTTGCTAAGTCGCATCTGACTCTTTGTGATCCCTTGGACTGCAGTATGTCAGGCTCACCTGTCTTTCACTATCTCCTGCAGTTTGCTTAAATTCATGTCTATTGAGTCGGTGATGCTATCTAACAATCTCATCCTCTGCCGCCCCCTTCTTCTTTTGCCTTCAATCTTTTCCAGCATCAGGGTCTTTTCCAGTGAGTAGGCTCTTTGCATCAGGTGGTCAAAATAGTGGAGCTTCAGCTTCAGCATCATTCCTTCCAATGAATATTCAGGACTGATTTCCTTTAGGACTGACTTGTTTAATCTCCTTCCAGTCCAAGGGACTCTTAAGAGTCTTCTCCAGCACTACAATTTAAAAGCATTAATTGTTCAGCCTTCTTTGTGGTCCACCTCTCACATCTGTACATGACTACTGGAAAAAAAAAATAGCTTTGACTATATGGACCTTTGTCAGCAAAGTGATGTCTCTGCTTTTAAACGTAGTCTAGGTTTTTCACAGCTTTCCTTCCAAGGAGCAAGTGTCTTTTAATTTCCTGACTGCAGTCACTGTCCACAGTGATTTTGGGGACCACGAAAATAAAATTTGTCCATGCTTCCACTTTTTCCTCTTCTATTTACCATGAAGTGACGGGACCAGATGCCATAATCTTCATTTTTTAAATGTTGAGTTTTAAGCCAGCCTTTTCACTTTCCTCTCTCACCCTCATCAAGAGGCTCTTTAGTTCCTCTTCACTTTCTGCCATTAGAGTGGTATCATCTGCATATTTGAGGTTGTTGACATTTCTCCCAGCAATCTTGATTCCAGCTTGTGATTTATCCAGCCCAGCATTTCATACTATATACTCTGCATATTAAATGAAACAGTAATCAAAAACAGATAAACATGGGAATAGAGGTAAATACTCTCAAAGACCAAATAAATGCCATGTAAATATCCTATTATCTACTTTGATTTTAGTTTGTGGGCCATTTATTGAAAAAGTATATAAGTTAGTATTGGAAAGTATTCTGAACCCATCATATACAATCTTTCCCTAATCCACTATCCATGTGGATTATTGATATTTGTGCTACTATTCTTTATCAATGCTTGTGATAACTTTGTGCTGACCTAAGTGACCCTTGCTTACTTCCACTTCTCTCAGAAGTGGAAGGTGAGACACTGGATGGTTTCCTGATGTAATGTGCTGCCTCAAAGAGCCGCACTTGGCATTTGCCTTCTTATTAGGATGAGTTAGCTTTTTGTTAGTCAAAGTGTTAACTGATGACCAACAGTACCAACATCAGCAGCATCAGACGAGCTTTTAAGAAATGCAGAGTTGCAAGTCTCACTCCAGACCTACTGAATCACAATCTGCATATACACATGCACACACTTCAGGTTCAAAGTTAAAGAGCAGACACTTGTCAAAATCATAGAGTTGTAGGATTTAATTGCTGAATGCAATACTAAAAATCCTCTGGTCTGAATCCTTCAAATGACAGAGATTGATAAGTGTCCTCTACTCTTCACTCTTCCCTTCATTCTAGTGGTAGAACTCCCCAAGGTTAAGCTGAGCATATGACCACCCAATAATAGTATGTTTCCCATGCTCCTTTGCATCTAGGGTTGGCCATGAGACCAAGTCTAAATCAACAAGATGTGAACAGAAGAGATGCATGCAACTTCCAGTCAGTTCCTTTGTAAAGTTGCTATTTGCTCTCATGTTTCTTTTATTCTGCTGGATGGGATGCAGCAACAACTGTAGTAGATAACTTGGGCCCCGAGATGGAAGTCACCTATTGAGAATAGCAGAGCTAGTTAGCCATCCTGGGTCAATGCTGCTAAGTCGCTTCAGTCGTGTCCGACTCTGTGCGACCCCACAGATGGCAGCCCACCAGGCTCCCCCGTCCCTGGGATTCTCCAGGCAAGAACACTGGAGTGGGTTGCCATTTCCTTCTCCAATGCATGAAAGTGAAAAGTGAAAAGTGAAAGTGAGGTCGCTCAGTCGTGTCCGACTCAGCGATCTCATGGACTGCAGCCTATCAGGCTCCTCCATCCATGGGATTTTCCAGGCAAGAGTACTGGAGTGGGTCAATGTATGGTTCTACATAGTCGACCTGCTTAGGTATTTCAGAGTGCCTGTTGAGCTTTGGACGTGAAAGAGAAACCAAGCTTTGCCTTTTCTAACCCATTGAACTATGGTTTTTCCTGTGGTCATGTATGGATGTGAGAGTTGGACTGTGAAGAAGGCTGAGCACCGAAGAATTGATGCTTTTGAACTGTGGTGTTGGAGAAGACTCTTGAGAGTCCCTTGGACTGCAAGGAGATCCAACCAGTCCATTCTGAAGGAGATCAGCCCTGGGATTTCTTTGGAAGGAATGATGCTAAAGCTGAAACTCCAGTACTTTGGCCACCTCATGCAAAGAGTTGACTCATTGGAAAAGACTCTGATGCTGGGAGCGATTGGGGGCAAGAGGAGAAGGGGACGATAGAGGATGAGATGGCTGGATGGCATCACCGACTCGATGGACGTGAGTCTGAGTGAACTCCGGGAGTTGGTGATGGACAGGGAGGCCTGGCGTGCTGCGATTCATGGGGTCACAAAGAGTCGGACATGACTGAGCGACTGATCTGATCTGATCTGAACCCATTGAAGCTACCATGATTTTCAGTTTCTTTTTTATTAGCCTCTGTGACCTGATTAATAACTTCATATATTAGGAACTGAGGCCCAGAAAAATTACGATTTATAGTGAAAATACCACCTATAAATGTAAAAATATATATGTGGAAATCATTTTTTAAGATTTTTAAAAATGTATACTGAATTCTATAATGAAAGCTTTTTTTAAAGATTTTAGACCAGGAGTGGTAGAATACCTTGGCTTTCCTGACTAAGCTATTTGGCTTTGTGGTTTCATCTTATCTATCCTTGAAGGAGAAATCCATGCTGTTTATCACACAGTGGCTCCTTGGATGAATGAATAAATGAAAGGATAAATCAAGTTCTGTTTTTACTAAACGAACAGATATTTTGTATTTGTTTGGCCCTTGTCTATTTTAAAAAATATAATCTTAAGTTACATCTTAGGTTGATGTCTTTGTTTGTCACGAGGAAATGAAGTGGCAGCCGATAAAGATTTCAAATAGGCACATCTTTTACAGTTTTAAGAGTTTTTAATTACAGTTGATATGTGGAAGGTGGTTGTAGATCTGTGTGTTTGCAGTAGGTTGGGACTACAGCTCAGGATTATTACTTCCTGTTTGCTTCGTGGTTGCACCAGAATAGTCATTAAATCAAAGTCTTAAAGACAGTTGAAGACACCAGGGCATGATATTGTCTACACGAAGATGGTTTATTAGTGCCAGAGTTCAGTCATTTTTTAATTTAAGGCAGTTTTCTGCTAGCACAGAAAAACAAGTTTTTCTAGAATCATATTTCTACTAATATAAGTAAAATTGTCTCCTGCTATACAAAGATAAAGGTTCTCACCAGTTATCCAGTCATATTTATTAAATTAATAAAATATTAATATTAAGCCATTAGGTTTTTAAAATACTAAATTTGACTCAATAAGTAGTTATAAAAATAAGAAAATAACGAAGCACCAAATAGTTACCCCAGATTGTCTTCAATCACAAGAAACCCATAATAAGGTTGTCCCCTGAGGAAAGGTTCGAAAGGATTGCATGCATAGGGATGTGAACAACATGGAGACTTGTTTTAGCTTCTGTTTGTTAGTAACAGTCCATCACTGACACAGTGGATAAGATATCATCTGCCTCAGGGTGTATTTATAATTTGACAGGAGCTCAATAAATTCAATATACGGCTGTCTAAAACTGTTAAAAATTTAATGTAAGCAAAATTATTTAAAATATTTTAAGTGCATGATAAAATTCTATAAACAATTCATATCTCTAGTTTGTTTCAGTTTTTGATGCATTTGTAAATCATATTCCCAAATCCATCAGAGTCTCTTTCTGCTTACATTGGGGTTCTCAATCTTGATAACATGTTAAAATCACTTGGGGAGCTTAAAAAAATCCTGAAGTCCAGGCCAATGCCAAGAAATGATAACAGGCTCTCTTGAGGTGGGACCTCCGTCTTTTCACCTTCATTTAGAGGTAGGCAGAAGTTTGGCTGGGTCAACAGGTGTAATCTATTAACCAAGGAGACAGATGTTCATTCACGATAAAGGGACACCAGCTGTTCACTGGCATTCCATTCCAAGAGCCATTATTTACCATCTGAAACGCATTGCCTTCATCAGTTATTTCATGTCTCTTTCACCAAAGTCACCAAGAGGATTTAGTGCCCTCAAAATAGAGTAGCCTTCTATTTTGAGGGCTCTTCTGAAGAGTTAAACCTAAGAGAAATGAATAGTTCCTTGTCCTCTGTGCTCCCATTTAGCCCATTGAACTACACAAAGGTTTTTAAATAACCAGGTGATGTCTTGGGCAGGTGCCTTGTAGCCAGCATTAGTCTTTCCAAATGACCAGCCTGATCCAGCCGGTTCTCCCATTTCCCCTCTGGCTCAGAGGCTTTATTCCTATTCTGTCAGCACAGGAAATTGCTGGCAGGTATCTTCTTTCATGCATGAGGCAGGGGAAACAAAGAGGTCATACTGCTCAGTGCTTGGACTGTGTTCAGCTGAGACTGGAAAATTTTCCCCAGAACAAAGCCATTCCATTTCTGATGAACCAGGCCACCCCACATAAAGGACCAATGACAGCCACCAATTCTCAGAATGCTTCTGGGCAAAAATGAAAATGAGCAATGCTTATAATAAAATTAGTAAAAAACACATTTTACATAGGCGCTGAACATAAAATCATTCAAATTTCTGTTCACAGACTTTATTTTTCTCAATCAGATGGCAGACTACATTTCAAACCCTAGTTTTTCTGGACATCCCTATTCTAAATTAATTGTTTGAAACTGGACACAAAGTTGAATGTTTATAGGAAACAAATTTATGGTTACCAAAGGTGAAGGGGGTGGGAAGGGATAAATTAGGTGTTTGGGATTAGCAGATAAAAACTACTGTATGTAAAATAGATATAAACTACTGTATTTAAAATAGATAATTTGCTGTCTATGAAACTATGAAGTTTCATGAAACAATGAAACTATCACACATTGTTAATAGGCTATACTCCAATATAAAATAGAAAGTTAAAAAAAATAGATAAACAGCAAGGTCCTACTGTATACCTCAGGGAACTATATTCAATATCCTATAATAAACCATAATGAAAAAAGAATATAAAATGAATTACTTTGCTGTACATCAGAAATTAACCCAATATTGTAAATCAACTATACTTCAATAAAAACTTTTTTTTTAATTGGATCTTTAGAATCATTCACTCAGCATTTACCGAAGTGTAGTGAAGAGTAATTTGGCTAATCAAGGACCCCTTGAATTCAATAGGTTTTTGTTGACAACCTAATATGTACAAAGCAGGTACTTAGAGTGAAATGGCTTCTCCTGCCGCTGCAGCACTTCCCAGTCGTGCTCAAAGGGCTCATCTCCAGCTGATGATGACCTTCTGAGTCTCATGGTTTCCTTTCTTAGATTATTCGATAACTTCAATTATCTGAAACCAATGCTACTGCAGACATTGTTCAGAGACTCCAAGGTGTATGTTCTTTTAATACGTCTGTATATTGCTCAGATAGCATGCAATCCTTTCAAACTTTTCCTGAGGGTACAATCCAATTTTTTTCATCTCTCTGGCTTGCTTTATTTAAAGAGGTTAACTTTGCCATGATTCTTGGTTCTTGTTTTCTATTCTCCAGCTTCAAATATACAAAGGCTCCCTGGCATTACAGCGATTTCAAAGAAGACAGATTTCAAATGTGTGAAATTTCCCAAGGAATGAAATTTTCAAATATTTACTTTAAATATATAGCTGGTTTTCTGTCATAGTTTCCTTACCCTGGTCTTCACACAAAATATATCTGAGCAAATATTTCTTCATATCTTTCATTTCAGAAAAGAGGCTTTAGTACAGTCCATGGGAGTTTATTGTGTATTGTGGAGATTAAAATATAATTCCTTTGTAACTAGGCATTTATAATTTTATTAGGAATGTATATGTAAATATATATATAGTCCTTTATATATATAAACATATATATATTATATATATAACATATATGTATGTTTAAAGGATTGAGATGACAACAAAAAGTAGTTTTAATAGGCTTTCCAGAAGAGAGAGACAGAGAAAAGATAGAAAGGAGGAAAATATAGAAAACTTATATTGAGTTTGGGATGGGTGTCCTCACACACAGAACTTGTCGCAGAAGTCTTATCTAACTCATCTGTTTTACAAAGGAAGGCTCTTTATAATGATGATAATGTTAATAACAACTATAATAGCTAGTATCTGGTTGAGTGTCTATGCTCCACAAATTCTGATATAAAACAATTATTCATTCACTGTTCACATTAACTTCATATAAAAAATTACTAAGCATTTACCATGGTGCTGCAATGTAGAAGGAAGAAGGATAGGAGAGAGCTATGCAAACAAGCAAAAATAAAAAAACTATAGTAGAGGTAGACACTGGATGTAGCCATGGATTTCCTATTAACTGGCAACACATTCTTGCACTTTTAGGCAAAGATAGAACACAATGGTGGGCCTTTTCACTGATAATGCTGCTGCTAAGTCGCTTCAGTCGTGTCCGACTCTGTGCGACCCCATAGACGGCAGCCCACCAGGCTCTGCCGTCCCTGGGATTCTCCAGGCAAGAACACTGGAGTGGGTTGCCATTTCCTTCTCCAATGCATGAAAGTGAAAAGTGGAAGGAAAGTCACTCAGTCGTGTCCAACTCTTAGCGACCCCATGGACTGCAGCCCACCAGGCTCCTCCGTCCATGGGATTTTCACTGATAACAGAGAACTTGAAATACAATGAGATGGAGCCTTCATCACTGTGGTATTAACTTTGGTCACAAGATGGCAGCAAAGTTCAGCTAGTTCTTCAGAAGCCATTTAAATGCTAGGAGAGAAGGAAATGGCTGCTTCACAGCCTTTAAAGGTTAATGGGCAAGTTGGAGAAAGATTGTCTTGGTGGTTACACATAGACTTTATTTTCTGATCCTTTATCACAATATTTATTGACTATTGAAAGTATCACAAGTTTGATAATATAAGCCAAGTCATGATATTAAAATTACATTTATTCACTCATTTGTTAATTTACAAATGTAAAGAGCCAATAGTTCCCGAAATGTTTGAGTGTCTCCTGGGAACTAGCATTGTGCTGAGGGCTGATAACTCTTGATGGCAAAAACAGACACCATCCCACCACTCTTAGAGGCCAGTGCAGGACAGACATTAAAAAGGTTAAGCACAGAAATGTATTTATAATTTCCTATAGAATATAAGCCCATTTACAGCAGGGATTTTTGTCTGTTTAGTTCCCCAGTGGATCTCAAGTGCCTAGAACAGTGCCCGTCACAAAGTAAAGTGCTCAGGAAATGGTGGTTGACGGAGGAAGGAGTGTAATTACAGATCTGAGCTATGTGTCTCCAGGTCATCACCCTGTGCTCATGTTGAACAAAGGAACATGGTCTGGCGTTGAGGAAATGATGCTTGTGGAGAGCTCTGGAGGATGAGCAGGAGATGACGAGGGGGTTGGGGAGTCCCCTGGCACAGACAAGCCCATGGGTGAAAATTGCCAACATCCGCTGGATCATTGAAAAAGCAAGAGAGTTCCAGAAAAACATCTATCTCTGCTTTATTGACTATGCCAAAGCCTTTGACTGTGCGGATCACAATAAACTGTGGGAAATTCTGAAACAGATAGAAATACCAGATCACCTGACCTGGCTCTTGAGAAACCTGTATGCAGATCAGGAAGCAACAGTTAGAACTGGACATGGAACAACAGACTGGTTCCAAATAGTAAAAGCAGTATGTCAAGGCTGTATATTGTCACCCTGCTTGTTTAACTTATATGCAGAGTACATCATGAGAAACGCTGGGCTGGAAGAAGCACAAGCTGAAACCAAGATTGCTGGGAGAAGTATCAATAATCTCAGATATGCAGATGACACCACCCTTATGGCAGAAAGTGAAGAAAAACTAAAGAGCCTCTTGATGAAGGTGAAAGTGAAGTGAAGTTGCTCAGTTGTATCCGACTCTTAGTGACCCCATGGACTGCAGCCTACCAGGCTCCTCCGTCCATGGGATTTTCCAGGCAAGAGTACTGGAGTGGGGTGCCATTGGTGAAAGAGGAGAGTGAAAAAGTTGGCTTAAAGCTCAACATTCAGAAAACAAAGATCATGGCATCTGGTCCCATCACTTCATAGGAAATAGATGGGAAAACAGTGGAAACAGTGGCTGACTTTATTTTTCTGGGCTCCAAAATCACTGCAGATGGTGATTGCAGCCATGAAATTAAAAGACGCTTACTCTTTGGAAGGAAAGTTATGACCAACCTAGATAGTGTATTCAAAAGCAGAGACGTTACTTTGCCAACAAAGGTCCGTCTAGTCAAGACTATGGTTTTTCCAGTGGTCATGTATGGATGTGAGAGTTGGACTATAAAGAAAGCTGAATGCCAAAGAATTGATGCTTTTGAACTGTGGTGTTGGAGAAGACTCTTGAGAGTCCCTTGGACTGCAAGGAGATCCAACCAGTCCATCCTAAGGGAGATCAGTCCTGGGTGTTCATTGGAAGGACTGATGTTAAAGCTGAAACTCCAATACTTTGGACACCTGATGCAAAGAGCTGACTCATTTGAAAAGACCCTGATACTTGGAAAGATTGAGGGCAGGAGGAGAAGGGAACGATGGAGGATGAGATGGTTGGATGGCATCACCAACACAATGGACATGGGTTTGGGTGGACTCCAGGAGTTGGTGATGGACAGGGAGGCCTGGCATGCTGCAGTTCATGGGTCGCAAAGACTCAGACACGACTGAGTGACTGAACTGAACTGAACTGAAGCCCCTGTGATGGTGGTGGTTGGGGAGGAAGGGGGCCAGTGGAGGGAAGGGGAGCATGGCTTGATGCACTGAACCAAAAGACAGTCAGCTTGGCAGCAGCACAGAGAGGGAGGGGTGGTTCAGGGAAGCAATATAGAAGCAGGTGATTGATAGTAGCAGAGCCTTTGGTGTAAAGAGGAGTAAGGGAGGAACAAGCATGGCTTTGAGAAGAAGCAGATTTCACTGCAGGTCCAGATGAAAGATGATGGTAGTTTAGGCCGGGATGAATGGAGGGAAGTTGTCACAGTCACCAGATATTTAGCAGGTGAAAGCAGCAGTCTTGGTCATCCATAGGTTCCAGGAGGAGAGGGAGAGAGGAGTTCCCAGGACTTTGCAGTTGGATGGGTAGTGGATAGGAGATCAATCCTATTTGGGGGAAGAGGGAAGATCCTGAGTTCTGTCTGGAGCATGATGAGAATTTGGGACATCATAGTAGACATATTCAATCCATAGTTGGATTTAAGGGTTGAAGCTCAGAAAGGTCTGGAGTAGAAATGGTTTGGGGGTTAATAGCCCGTAGGTGACATTTGAAGGAGAAAGCAGTGTTGAACCCATTTGGGAGTGAGTGTAGGAAAGGAGAAAGGGGCCTAAGACTAACTTGGAGGAGCCCCCACGTTTAGCGACTGGGTGGAGAAGGAGGGGCGTGCAGACAAGGCGAAAGGAGTGGCCAGAGCACAGAGGAGGGAACCCAGAAAAGACTGAGTGAGCACTGAGAAGAGAGCTTTCCAGGCGCAGGAAGACCCTACCCTGTGTCCTGAGAAAGACCAGCATCTCCATCCTCCACTCAGTCCTTCCCTTCAGTAGGTTTATTCATTCATTTATCCATGCAACAGGGGCCCCTACCACGCCCAACACAAACGTCCTTGGCTCCAGGTAGAATCAAGGCCTGGGAAGCTAAAATTTTTAGACCCACTAGGACACATATACAGATGACAGCATCCTTATGGCAGAGAGCAAAGAGGAACTAAAGAGCCTCTTGATGAAAGTGAAAGAGGAGAGTGAAAAAGCTGGCTTAAGACCTAACATTCATGCAAAGAACTGACTCATTGTAAAAGACCCTTATGGTGGGAAAAATTGAAGGCAGGAGGAGAAGGGAATGACAGAGGATGAGATGGTTGGATGGCACCACCAATTTGATGGACATGAGTTTGAGCAAGCTACATGAGTTGGTGATGGACAGGGAAGTCTGGCATGCTGCTGTCTATGGGGTTTCAAAGAGTTGGATACGACTGAGCGACTGAACTGAATTGAAGACATAAATAAAGGTAAACAGGAGTAAGGAATAACGCCATGGACACCACCTTCTGTTAATTAATGAGAGAATAATTAATAATTTGGGATAATTTATTTATAGATTCGTAAGGAAAGACCACAGGACTAAAGTTCAGGAGTCCTGAGATCCAGTCTGAGTTCCTCTATTGGCTGCCTTGCCAGCTTGGGGATCTCTTGCCAGGTTTGATTTCAGTGTTATCATCATTAAATTTCAGGACAGAATTGTGGGTGAGGGAGCATGATAGCTGGGGAAAAAGGGGAGCAAAAGGGGAAAATAATATTTTTCACTCTGAACAATTCATGGGGTTCTTATAAAGAAAATTTCATGAAATCAAGTGTCTAAACATGCTTCTGAAAGCATAGCATCAGATATGTTTTTTACGGCTAAAGGAATTTTTTATTAGTCTTATAAAAATAGAAATGTGTAATTTCAAAATCTGGTCTGTTTCCCGGTATTTATTCCTAAAAAGCTACATGAATGCCTTTTATCCCTTTCTAGCCTGCTGCCGGCACCATGTTCTTTTCCAACAAAAAATAAAAAACACAAGACAAACAGAAAACCTCTAAAATCTATCACTGATGCAAGGAAAAGATATAGAATGTTAACAAAATCGATTTAGGACCACCCAAGTTTATGGATTTCAGGCCAAACAGTGAAAGCAAAAGGATTACCATGAAATGTTCAAATCTGTTTTAAAAGCTGAGGAGAAGTGAGAGGCCTCACCCAACATTACCTGGAAAACCCTACCTGTCTGTGGGGGCTGTTGGGTGAGCTTTCTTCCGGCTACCTGGTGCCTGGCTTGTTAATCTGATCTCTTCTGAATGGTGGTAGTGGTGCCAGTCCTGGAGAGGCAAAGCCCTTTCTTATTTGCAGCAAAGTATCTCTAGAGCAGTACCACATTAGCCAAAATAATCACTGCCCTAGAATAAGAACCTGGTTCTAGCACCTTCTATCATGAGCACTTTTGTTTGAACTGCTCTAAAAAGACTCAAGTTTTCTTTTTCTAAACAGAATCTTAACTTGAGAGATGTAGCTATCTAATTCATTTCCTTAATCCCTGCTTTAAAAGTATCTCAAATTCAGAGGCCGTTGTACCACATTGCAAATAAGTCTTCACTTTTAGGTCTTCTCGCTTGAGAAGCCCCTGCTCAGGCCTGGACCTTGTTTTATTTGAGCAATTTGCTGTTGTTTATTTTCTTAAAGAGCCAGTTCTCTCGAAACTGTTTTGCTCCTACTCTGAACTAGCAAGAAGAACCCTAGACTTGCGATTTATGCAGACAGGAACCCAACTGGGTCTGATGGCCTCAATCCATGTTTCATGGCCCATTTTGCTCCAGATTTTTAAGGTATATTTATACCTTGGATTCTCAAAGTCTCTAGTATTCTGGGATCATTATTTCTTTTAATTAAGAAAAATGAACTAAGCCCTCTTATACAAATACAGGGAATCCAGCATGCTTCTCCAGTTCCTAAGGTTTCTCAGGAGCCAGGAAGAGAGGGGAGGGGTAATATTTCAAGCCATGCCTCCTCCCAGCCACCTCAGCTTTTGTGGCTTCTGTCCCCTCCTCTCCATACTTCTCCTCTGTGGGCTTATCTGGCTCCTTTTTCATTCCTCAAAGCCTCTACTTAAGGTGACAGGTATCTACTGAAAGGCTGAGGGGACTGAGGGCAATCAGAACAGCAGGAAAAAATTCAAAATCAAATACTGGACACAGTGTTTGTTCAAGACTCTTCTCTCCATGGAAGGATCTGACTCTGTAGCCACAGAGCCTGCTCTCTCCTGGACACTTCTTTCTGCTTCACTTTGTCCATGTCCCTCAGGGACCACATACTTCCTCCCTCTAGAGGAGCTTCTGGAATAATCTTTTACTTTATTACCCAGACCAATTTATCTCTCTTCATTTTAGTTATCTCCTCCCAGTTCAGGTCCACAAAGAGCCATTCACTCATGAACCTCATTATGATCCTTTAAGAAGGAAGGTGTATTGATCATTTCCCTCTCCCAGTTTAAATATAAAAACTTCCTTTCTGTCATATTTGAGGTTGAATTATTAATAGGAATCCAGCCTTTGAGATTATACAGCATAGCTGATGCCTTTTTGGATTTGTGTTTATAACTCTTAGGTTGCAAATTGACCCTTCCCATTCTGGATAACTTAGTAATTCTAGACCAAGTGGTCTTTTCACTTCATTCCCCCCTCTTCAGCCCACTTGACCACTCTGATAGTGAATTTGGAATGTCTCAGTTCAATGCTGATGCAGGTTGCTGACAATTCAAAACCCATTTGGACTTTGGGCATCGTGAAAAACAAACAACATTGATGTTTCATATGAACTCACTTTTTGTGTTTGAGAACACTGGCTTCTAACCAGCATTATCAGTGACCGTCAGTTACTTGCCTTCTTAAGCCTTGAGGAGTACACTAGTGTCAAAGTATAATTTTCACAAGGTTACAAACATAACTGTTGTACAAAATTAAAGTGAGTATGCACTAAAGGTCTGTTTATTTCATTCATGAAAGATCAAAACTGGTTCCAAGGAATATAGGAAAAACAGGTTATCTATGCTGCTGCTGCTGCTGCTGCTAAGTTGCTTCAGTCATGTGCGACTCTGTGTGACCCCATAGACGGCAGCCTACCAGGCTCCCCTGTCCCTGGGATTCTCCAGGCAAGAACACTGGAGTGGGTTGCCATTTCCTTCTCCAATGCATGAAAGTGAAAAGTGAGAGTGAAGTCACTTAGTCGTGCCCGACTCTTAGCGACCCCATGGACTGCAGCCTACCAGGCTCCTCTGCCCATATGATTTTCCAGGCAAGAGTACTGGAGTGGGTTGCCAGTGCCTTCTCCAAGATTATCTATAGTCACTTAAAAAACCATACTTTAATAAATGTCTAAATTACACAAATTTGTTATATCATACAGGGCAAAACTTAGACCTTTAGGTTGTGATCTTTTTTACCAGGCAGAAACAATTTCTCTGTGAGCAAATTCATCTGTATTGCTATTGGACAAGAATAATTTTCATTGTTTACATTTTCTACAGGTTAACATATACAATCAATAGTAAATAATATCCAATAAAAGTACATATCATACCCTAGAGAAGTAGGTATTCCTTAGTTGGCCCATTGGACATTGCTCCAGTGTGATATAGAAAGGATATGCAGTTACCTTTTTCTTTGTTTCCAAGTTTTGGCTATTTTTTTTCCCTTAATATAAGAAAACAATTGTATTTTCTTCAACTTTTTTAAGCTTTATCAATCATTAAAAATTCTTGCTCAACAATGGTCTCTATGATAGTTATTTTAGAAAACAATGTAGTTACTACAGGCTTCCCAGGCAGCACTAGTGGTAAAGAATCCACCTGCCAATGCAGGAGATGCAAGAGATGAGGGTTCGATCCCTGGGTTGTTGGAAAGATACCCTGGATAGGAAATGGCAATCCACTCCATTATTCTTGCCTGGGAAATTCTGTGGACAGAGTAGCCTGGTGGGCTACAGTCCATGGGGTTGCAAAGAATTGAACACAACTGATCAACTGAGCACACACACACACACACAGTTAATACACTTCCAAGTTTTAAGATTTCCCTACCCCTCTCCCCTGCAATGCTCTCCTATTTATTTAGAATGATCTATGAATAGGTTGATGCATTTACCTCATCCCCTAGAGCAAGATATTTATATACACGCAGGAAAATGAATAGTATTGGCTATGGTTTCTGCAACATGACACCTAGCGTGACCGGACACTGGGCTAAAAGTATCACGATTGTGCTTTCTCTGGATATAAAAAGACATAGTATTTCCTCTCCATTAAGTTTGACATATTAACGTCATAGAACCTCAAAAAGAAATGAAACAATAAATTCTTTTGGGTGACAGGCATAGAGGAGAGTTAAAAAGTTGGCTTAAAGCTCAACATTCAGAAAACTAAGAGCATGGCATCTAGTCCCATCACTTCATGGGAAATAGATGGGGAAACAGTGGAAGCAGTATCAGACTTTATTTTTCTGGGCTCCAAAATCACTGCAGATGGTGACTGCAGCCATGAAATTAAAAGACACTTACTCCTTGGAAGAAAAGTTATGACCAACCTAGATAGCATATTGAAAACCAGAGACATTATTTGCCAACAAAGGTTTGTGTAGTCAAGGCTATGGTTTTTCCAGTGGTCATGTATGGATGTGAGAGTTGGACTGTGAAGAAGGCTGAGTGCCGAAGAATTGATGCTTTTGAACTGTGGTGTTGGAGAAGACTCTTGAGAGTCCCTTGGACTGCAAGGAGATCCAACCAGTCCATTCTAAAGGAGATCAGCCCTGGGATTTCTTTGGAAGGAATGATGCTAAAGCTGAAACTCCAGTACTTTGGCCACCTTATGTGAAGAGTTGACTCATTGGAAAAGACTCTGATGCTGGGAGGGATTGGGGGTAGGAGGAGAAGGGGACGATAGAGGATGAGATGGCTGGATGGCATCACCGACTCGATGGACATGAGTTTGAGTGAACTCCGGGAGATGGTGATGGACAGGGAGGCCTGGTGTGCTGCGATTCATGGGGTCCCAAAGAGTCGGACATGACTGAGCGACTGAACTGAACTGAAGGGAAGGGAAGGAAAGTGTAAAATTTATTGATCTGACTGCGCACTCTTCTGATGGTCGTCATCATCACAGAGCAAATGTACAGTTTTGAGGGAGCAGAGGACTTCTCAAGCTGAGCATGTGAGCTGTCCTCACTTCAGTGACTGCCCGACTGCTTCCCAGCAGGCGTCTGAGGATACTGCCTTCTGATATGTGAGGGACGAGGGACACTAATAGCAGTTCCTGCCTATTAGCACGACAGGAAGGAGATGGCCCAGAGATAAGGAGACACAGGCAAGCGTTAGCTGTGCTTTGGAAACATAACATTAACAAATAGCTTCAGTGTCCATCTGCAGCCTCCCAGCCTCCGTGCCAGAGCTCCAAATTCCACTCTAATCCCACAGAATTCCCACCACTCCCCTTTGACTGAGCTATTGTGGAAATTCTTTCTGCAGCTGTTGGGGAGACTGGTCGCCCTCAGAGGAGAGTAGCGATGACGGCACGAGCTACTGCTTATCCAAAACATCATCTCCTCACCCATGAAGGAGGAGTAGGATGAGGAAAATTTGAAATCTACTGGTAATCTCTGCACTTAAATATTGATTAGACTGATAAACCCCATGTTACAAGAGGACTATGGATTAGTCCCCAAATCAGCCGTGTTTATAAGATTAAATTTCCTTTCCCTCTATTTCCCTTCTTAAAGAACAATATGGGAAAAAGGTCAAAGGATGACTGGGGAGTGTAGTTGTAAATATCTCTGAGTTTTACAAAATTGCATAATGTGCCTATTTATATAATTGGGATTGCACCAGCGTCACACAGGGAACGCTGCCTTTTTTTTTTTGTATTTTTGTTATTGTGGTAAAATATACATTAAACTTACCATTTTAACCACTTTTAGGTGTATAATTTGGTGACATTAGGCACATTCACAATGATGTGCAGCCATTACCACCATCCATTTCCAGAAGTTTTCAACATCCTGAACAGAAACTGTGACCCAATAAACAATAACTCCTCATTCCCTCCTCCCCCATCCTTGGTAACCATGTATTTTCGCCTCTGTGAATTTGACTACTTTTGGTCCCTCATATAAGTGGAATCATATTTGTCTTTTTGTGTCAGGTTTATTTCATTTGGCATGTTTTCAGAGTTCAACAGTTACTTTCAATGCTTCATTGATGAATCTCTTATAGAGAGAGTAACTTAGCCTGTAGTATCTTGTGATACGATTTACTATGTCTCAAACTCAAAATCCCGTTTTGCCTTATAAAACAGCTGGCAGTTGAGCTCTGATTACCTTTTTTTCCTTTTAAGTCAGGTATTGCCTCTGTAAAATCTAAACAGGGAAAAAAGAACAGTAAGACTCTTCAGCAAGTGATTAATTTTGGCTGCAAGCATGACTTGCAATTCAGTAATAAAATGAAATCTTCCTCTTGTACCTAGATTGAACAAAATCAACAACAATATGTTCTGTTCACTGATCCTTCCTGTGAGCCAAGGAGAGATGGGACCATGACGGATGCCACTTGTTAGATGATAATGAAATGCAATTTGTGTCCAGCAGACCCAGCAGAAACACTCCCAGGAGCAAGAGAAATCTGCCCAGATGTTATTCTCCATTTTTCAAACTAAAAAAGCCAATTCCTTCTCCATGTTGTGCCCAGGATGCTACCTTTTCTAGACTGAGGCTCAGGCATTGATTGTCATGCCCAGTGAACCCATGTACCTAGTAACCAGCCAATCAGAGCTTCTTTCATGCTTGAATACCAAATTGAGGAGTGGGAGGGTAGGAACTGAGAAAATAATAGAAAGGAAAAATAAGATCAAATATGATCACGTAGAAACCCCCAACCTAGTTCATCCCAGTTGTACTCCAATTACAATCAGTGGGCTTCCAGGTACACCTCAAAATAGCCATAACAAAAAAGTAAATTCTACTTTAGGATAAGCTTCTCATGAGCAGTTCCCAGTTGTATCTGAATTCATGCCATCAAATGAAAGCCTCAAATTATGTGAAGCTTAAAACACAAACACAGGCAAATACACATGCAAGACCAAAATGAGATACAGTGAAGGGAATAAATTAGCACCAGCTGCAGCCCAATTAAGCAAAGGCTTCCACAAGGGAAAGCTTACTTGTGATTTACCTAAACAAACCCTCTTCCTTTTTGTTGCAATTTGCTGCTTATTAATTTTTCTTATTAAAATAACTACAAAGAGGAACCAAGAGCATTGTTATCACATCAGGAGAAAAAAAGCTAGTTCTTCCAATCAAAAGAATGCTTTGAAAGGATATTTTTAGTCAAATATTTGTAACATCTTAAAAATATTTAAAATTTAAAAAGCAAAGTTACATATGTACATATTTAAAAGAGTCAAAACTTATGATGAAAAAAACAGTAATTTCCCGCTCCGTCCGTTCTTACCTCTTCAGAGGCCACAACTTTCAAATCTTTCAGCCATTTCTTCTAGAATTTGTCTCCATAAGTACACTTTTCTAGATAATATGCTTCCATTGTGATTTCTGGATATGAATTTTTACCTTATCTGTTGATTTCCTGTTTGAAGAAGATTTTGCTGCCTTTCATATGAGTCCTTCCACTACAAATCTCTCATCTCTCCTCCAAACTCCTGATACTGAGTGGAGGAGGAAGAAAAAGCTGAAGAAAGTCTGAGGTCTTGTGCTACTGCACATTGTGAAGTGCACATTTATGGGCAAAGAAGAAAATAAAATCACAGCCAGCTCTTACAGTTCTAAGCAAGTTACAGATATTAATTCATTTACCCCTCACAGTGATCCTACAAAGTAGACATTAGGATTATCCTCATTTTACAGATGAGAAAACTAAGGCACAGAGAGTTTAAGTAACTAAGAGACGCTTTAAATCATCCATAGTCTCTACACTATATCCAAGGTAATAGATGTGACTGCTCTTTCAGGGTAAGAAGCAATACACACTTGCTAAGGAGATAATGATCTTACAGATGATGACAGTGTTGGAGATGCCTGGCCAGTGCTGGACACACATATGCAGCTGGGTATCAGCAAGAACACCTATAGAAGTTGGTCCATATTTTGTGGGGCAATGATGTGTATGCAATTTAGGAGTCTCTCTTTAAGAAAAAAAGCATGAAATTGCTACCAAATGAATGTTTATTTAGAGTGGAAAAGAAATAAAAGAAAATCAGAAATCTAAAATACCAATTTTAGATTTAGATTTAGATTGTGAACAATACCACAGGCATTACAACATTCATATAAACAACATCATATATTCATTAACAGTCTGACATACCTCTCTAGTTTCCCATTTTGGTTGCCTGCTATTTGAGTGCCTTTTATAGATCAACAATCTTTGAGACTTCTATGGTGGTCCAGTGGTTAAGACTTCAACTTCTAGTGCAGAGGATGCAGGTTCAGTCCCCGATCAGGGAGTTAAAATCACACATGCCTCTTGGGCAAAAACAAAACATAAAACAGATACAATATTGTAACAAATTCAATAAAGACTTTAAAAAATAGTCTGCATCAAAAAAAAATTTTTTTTTAAGTCTTTTAAAATGTTATTTTCTGATGAAAGCCTAGAAAGCAAATTCATTCTTTGCTCTACCATGATTGATAAAAATGAGTTTTTAGTATTAATCTTTTAGCATTTTATTTTAGTTTTACAGCTTGTTATTGGAAATATATGAATTTTAGGATGTTGTCCAGTTTGAGGACATCTCTAATACAGAGACCTTTCATAATGAACTGACAATTTCAGGGCACTTCCTTTTTTATTGTGTTGTGTCTGTCTTGCTTATTCTTTGAATTGATGACATTCATAAACCAGAGACTGGAAAGGGACCCAAAGCGTGGAGCCCTTCAGTTCACTACACAAGGCCTTAAGCTCCTGACCTCTAACAAATGCCCAGGCTGATACGACCCTCACCTCACAGCTCTGATATTACAGCTCAGTTCCAGGAGACAGAGTCTGTTGTTTCTTCAGGAAAGAAACTGGCATCCTATTCTCTAAGAGCCAATCAGGTCTCATCTCCCAGGCTGGAAACTGAAGTACATCGGCAGTGATGGCTGTGTGATTCAGGCCATGCTGGCGGGGCTGGCAGCAGCACTGAGAGGCAGGAGGCTCAGGCAGCCCCTGGAGCTCAAGCCACGACTCATTCCAGGAAGGAAGCCAGGGCTGGATGGGCAAAGACTGAGTCGAAAATGCTAATGAGAAGACTTGCCAGACTGTGCATGAGCTGAAAGGCAACCATGCATTTCATCTTTCAAATCAAACCCCTGAGACATTCCACCAAAATAAAGAGATAAATCTCCATTTGAACAACTTTCATTCTAAAGCCATGGAAAGAGCAAAGTAGGGTTTGTTCTGACTAGAATAGCTGTCAGGAGACTCGAGTCTTGCTGCTTGTTTAAGTCTGCAGTGAGTAAGTTATTTCACCCTAGCCTACAGTTCCTCACTAAGTGGGACTGCTGGAATGAGTCACCAACTCAGTCCTTTTCAGGACCCTGGACCAGCCAAACAAGAGTGTAAATGATAATGGACAGTGGCATTCCACAACAAATTAGAATATAATTGGAAGCAGTAAAGAAAGTTCTTTTCTCCAAATTTAGTCACTGGTGTGCAAACTTGATCAGAGGAACAGACTAACTTTGAAGAGTAAAAATCAAAAGATTCCTGGTATTAGTTGCCTTTAAGTATGAGTGTGCAGTATTTTTTTCTGATCAATATTTTTTGCTTATTTTAAAAACCATTATTGTTATCTCTGATAATAAAAGTAACACATGACTGTAATAAAAATTACAAAGTGTATGCCATAAAATAGTAGAAGTCCCTATAAACCCCAGAGATAAACACTGCTTGGTTTATACTTGTCCAAATATTATTTTTTAGTGCATACTATTACAGATCTTTAGAGTATTTATAAATTGAAATAAGAACATACATAATACCTTTTCACTTTTACTTTTTTCAAAAAACTTGGCTCTCAATCATGGACATCATTCCATATCAATACATGCAGAGCAGCTTCTCTTTACGTCACCATCATGTCCCATTGTACAGAAGTATCATGAGTGTTTAATGCTATTGGTATGCATTTGGGTTATTTCCAATCTTCCTAAATAGGAACAGCATTGAATAAAATTCTTGTACAATAATCTTTGTGCACATCTGGAAGTGTTTCTGCAAAAGGAATCCTAGACAAGGAATTGCTGTGTCAGGGACTATGCATATATTTCTTTTAACAGATACTGTCAAACCATTTCTAAAAGAATTGAGGCAATTTATACCCACCACAGCTACTTCTCTCTCACTTTTGCTAACACTTGTACTCCGAAACTTTTTTTTTTACAATCTAATTTCTGTAACTGCAAGGAGATCAAATCGGTCCATCCTAAAGGAAATCAGTCCTGAATATTCATTGGAAGGACTGATGCTGAAGCTGAAACGCTAATACTTTGGCCCACCTGATGTGAAGAGCTGATTCATAAAGACCCCGATGCTGGGAAAGATTGAAGGCAGTGAGAGAAGGGGACAACAAAGGATGAGATAGTTGGATGGCATCACTCACTCAATGGACATGAGTTTGAGCAGGCTCCGGGAGATGGTGAAGGACAGGGAGGCCTGGCATGCTGCAGTCCATGGGGTCGCAAAGAGTCAGTTGGACACGACTGAGCAACTGAACAACAGCAGCAACAACATCCACAACTGTATATTAAGTTTCTGCTGAAGCAATTTTTTTTTCTCTTTAGAATCACCCTCATTTCTACCAAAGACAAATTAAGACTAATTTACTTGCAAAATAAGTTTAGTCTCATTAAACTTGGCTTGATTATTTACATAAGTCCAGCAAGAATAGCAATTGACCAAATAAGCTCTTTTGAATCTGCTTTACTGGAATTTTTCATATGGAATTTCCAGACTGAACTTTTTAAATGCCTCTCAAGGCCAGGAAACCAGGCCAAGAACTTGCCATCAGGCTTGCCTGCAAGACACCATGCTCTTTTTCCAAGGGGCTTTATGGTTCCATAAAGTCAATCTAGTTCCATAAGGCCATTTGGTCATATCTGATTATGTATATGTTCTCAAATATGACATTCCTGTTAAAGCCATGGTAATGTTTGTAATCAATGTTTCCAATTGTGTCCTGTTACACTGAGAACAGATTCTTAGTAAACGTATGCAAATAACTATATTGGCAAGAAAATAAGAGTACTTAACTAAGAGTTTCTAAATTCTGGAGGCATTATATAGGGAAAAAATGTTTCAGTTCTGCTTACAAAGGTATAGTTAAACAAATTGTTGTAAATCATAGTATAAGAGGAAAAGTTTCCTTATATCTAGAAAACAAAGATTTTTAAAAGATAGCAATATTTCAGACAAAATGTTATAAAATTTATAATCATATTCATCAGTTCATTAAGTTCTATGTAACTAATTCTTGTTGAACCTGATCTTCTCTTAGCAGTTTTATGAAGCCATCAGGTTTCCCATTAAGTTCTGTTATATCTTATCTAGTTCAGTGATACAATCTGAACATTATCAGAAACCTATATTTGCCAAAAAGTCCTTTCTACAAATCTTGAAGATGAAGCGTTTTTGTAAAAGAATTAGATTAAAACAATAACTGTCTTCAAATGACAAAAAATGTTGTGGTTGAATATCCAATTGCAATGCAATTTTTTCCTAATTCAAAAGATACATCACCTGGCCATTGATGAGTGAGCTTAATAGTGACTCAAACCAAGAAGATACATGAGGCATTCCTACAAGAGAGTGCAAATGATGCAGCCCTCACCAGATCCAGAAAGGCCACTCCCCAAAATAGCCTGATAAAACAAAGACCTTTATTGCATCATTAACAAAGCAATAAATATTGATATGACAAAGACCCCATAGGGACTGGGACCTCTTATGACAAACTCTTCTGAGAGCTGATAAAGAGATGCTTAGAATCCCAGTCTATCCGATTGGCTTCCAAATGCACACTACTTTGGGTACCTTCAGGATGACAGAGATTAGAGAGAGTTTTCTCATCAACCAGCAAGCCAAGCTCTTACAACATTGAACAAGATGAAAGGAAAACCTAATCAGACCAATGGTTTTCCTCCTTATGACAAGTGACACAAAAGACAGAGACAAAGAGAAACAGAGACCATCCCTGGGAGGAAACAGATCCACAAATTAAGAGCACTCTGACAAACTTAAAACTGAGTCACCAAGTCTTAAGAAAGTAGCTCTAAAAATATCAATATAGATATAAATTTTTCTGCTAAATCAAGTTTTTTTAGAAAAGAGAAAAACTCTTTTCAATAGGCTCTGCAGACAGCCTGATATATATAGTAAAGATTCTTACCTCCTGCTGGCTTTTTTCAGGTTGTCCCAGGGTCTCTTAACTGCAACAGTTTTGGGGCGAGGAGTGTCCAGCCAGTAAAGGTGCATCATGTCCTGTTGCCAACTGTCAGGGAGGAAGAAATTTTTTCTACCTGTCTAGGTTCTTCTGGCTAGCCTAAGATTAAAATGACATACACAGATTAGCAGGAGAAAATCAACCAAAAATTTAATTACATGTATAAATGGGAGAGACCCAGGAAAACTGAGTAACTTCTTCTCAAATTTAAAGCTTTACCAATCAGATAAACATGTCTTATTTAAATTTCTCACATTTGGATTTATTGCTATATAAGATAAAAGGATATGTAAGGATTCACTAATAATAAACCATCAAATAATGAAGCTTCCCTGGGGGCTCAGATAGTAAAGAATCTGCCTGCATTGTGGGACACCCAAGTTCAATCTCTGGATAGGGAAGATCACCTAGAGAAGGGAATGGCTACCTACTCCAGTATTCTTGCCTGGAGAATTCCAAGGACAAAGGAGTCTGGTGGACTACAGTACATAAATAATAAACTTAAATAAATAAAGCAGTAAGAAAAAAAATAGCATGGTACTTTCTTAAGCTTTCTTGAGTTTCTTAGGCTTTCTTTAAGCTTAGGCACATAAATTAATAAATTATTAAATGAAAGTACATATGACTCAAGTGGCTGTTATACATTGGAAGCACCATGAGCCCACTTCAGTTTCTCACACTTAGGAGGTTCCAGAATTGAGGCTGTGCTCTGGTTCCTGCCACCTTCTGAGCAGCCACTCATACCCTTGGGCCCACATATCTGGACACCCTCTACAGTAGCAGGACCACACAGGGAGACAGGTGGGACAAGATGGCTAACAGCACATATCAACAAGAGCATGAAGGGGAAATGTCTCCATGAGTCTTCCTTCAAATTCTAATAGAACCCCAAGTTCAATGTCTGTTCTATCAGTGGACATTTGTTGTAGCTAACTCAGTTGTGCCCGACTCTTAGTGACCCCATGAACTGCAGCACGCCAGGCTTCCCTGTCCTTCACTATCTCTTGGAGTTCGTGCAAAATCGTCCATTGAGTCGATGATACCATTCAACCATCTCATCCTCTGTCTCCCTCTTCTCCTCCTTCCCTCAGTCTTTCCCAGCATCAGGATCTTTTCCAATGAATGGACATGGCTGGTCTTTAAAATGTGATGAGCTAGGTGGACTCATAAAAGTTTCTCTCTTTTACAGAACCAGTGTTGTTCATTCCTGGCAGCAGTATTGCCTTGGAAATGGGAGTTCCCTTGGAAAAGGGCCTATTTGTTTGATTTCTAATGTTTTCCCTAGTTGAGAAAGAAGTGCATGAACAGGGTCAAATAAGATTCAAATAGTATGACATGAACTGATGAAAAGTAAGCGTCTCAGTCCAGCTCTCCTGTCTTTCCACACCTGCTAATAATTTCTGGTATATGCTTCCAATAATTTCTTCTGCACACACATACAAGTCAATTTTGGACATAAATGAAAGCATATTATGCACACTGTTGTGTCTCTTGTTTTTTTCCCAGCTGACATACTGTGTGATCTTCACATAGGATGTATCTCAGTCTTCTTAATATCTGCACGGTGTCCTGTGAGGGCTCTGCCACAGGTTATTTCGCCAGCGCTCTGCTGAAGAGGCCTGAGGCTGAACTCATCACTGGGTAGGATGTACACATAGCCATTTGTGCATATATGTTTGTACATGCATAGGATCTACTCCTAAAATGGAATTGCCATGTCATAGGATTTTTGCATTTTTAACTTGGCTAGATATTCCCCAAAGCTTTCCAAACTCTAGTTTTCCCATTTCACATTCCTGCTAACAGCATGCAGAAGGGCCTTTCGTCACTCCCTCAAAAGATGCTCTTTATGGATTAGCAATCCCACACATACTATACAAAATAAAAACAGCCTCAGGAAATGGATTTCTAAATGAAAGATCCAAATTACACAAATTGGAAACTGTCAGGACCCCTTGAAGGGGTCAAATGGGGTCCATTGACATGAGCCTCCCTTTATTTATTTTTTTAATTTTAAAGTCTTTATCGAGTTTGTTACAATATTGCTTCTGTTTTATGTTTTGTTTTTTTGGCCAAGAGGCATGTGGGATCTTAACTCCCTGACCAGAAATCAAACCTGCACCCCCTGCATTGGCAGGCCAAGTCTTAACCCCTGGACCACCAGGGAAGTCACTGAGTCTCTCTTTATAATAACATTATTTGTCTCCATTTACTCTAGGATCTTTGGGAATCACACCAGTTCTGCAATTTTACCCATAAATCACTATCTCTGAAGGAGGTGACTGTCCCAACACCTCTTAAGTACTCACCCTGAAACAGTTTTATAGCACATTCTTCCATTCTGAAGTTGGAACTTGTTCCCTACCCCCAAGTTATTACCAGAATCATTCTCCATTGCCCCTGAATCTTCTCTGCTCTAACTGAGCCACTGACCGCCCAAGGAGAAAATGACCACCCTCACTGCCATTGATAATAATGCTGCCTTCAGATTATGTAGACCTTCTCCATCAAAGTGTTCATAACATTTAAATATATGTTACCTCATTTATATATGGATGGTTATTTAGAATAGGATAAATAAAATAGACATTTATGTAATTAAAACGAGACTTGTTATTACTACACTACCTAAAGTTGGCTTCCCTGGTAGCTCAAACTGTAAAGAATCTGCCTGCCAATGCAGGAGACCCAGGCTCCATCCTTGGGTCAGAAAGATCCCCTGGAGAAGGGAATGGCAACCCACTCCAGTGTTTTTGCCTGAAGAATTCCATGGCCAGAGGAACCTGGCAGGGTACAGTGCTTAGGGTCACAAAGAGTCAGACACGACTGAGTGACTAACACTTTCACTTCTTTTCACTTACCTCATTTATGGTCACATGGTCTTGCCAGGACCAGGAAAGATATTGTTGAAGCTTTGTGGAGATATAGGGAGAGATTATCTTGTTTTCCTCTGCAGCAGCCATGAAAATGAGATCCTGGGCCAAGGTCCCAGGATAAATTAAGGTGGATCCAAGGAAACTAGGTAACAAAACTTGAAAGAAATCCATTAAATGATGGTTCTTTTTTTAGTTTGATTTCCTCTGAATCTGTGAGTGACATTTAAAGCTGCAGAGTCAGGGGAAAGGGGAGCCACTGAGATGCCAGACCTCCTTCCTGTGGGCATGAGTGTGTTGGCAGACAGTCTCGTGCCTCAGTCTGATCCCCTGGAGGGGACAAGTGCCAGGACTCTTTTAACCTTTGATAAAAGGATAAGGAAGTGTTGTGAGGATGGTTAGGGAAGAAGTAGAAGAAGTGGGAAGAAGTAGAAGAAGTGGGAAGAATGAATTTGGCAGTTTCTATCCTGCTGCCAGTTCAACAGTTACCTGATTCTAGCGTGATGCAGTAGATTCTTTTAGGTATCTTCAGTTCAGTTGCTCAGTCGTGTCTGACTCTTTGCAACTCCATGGACTGCAGCATGCCAGGTTTCCCTGTCCATCACCAACTCCTGGAGCTTGCTCAAACTCATGTCCATCAAGTTGGTGATGCCACCCAACCATCCCCTCCTCTGTGGTCCCCTTCTCCTCCTGCCTTCAATCTTTCCCAGCATCAGGGTCTTTTGTAACAAGTCAGTTTTTCACATCAGGTGGCCAAAGTATTGGAGTTTCAGCTTCAGCATCAGTCTTTCCAATGAATATTCAGGACTGATTTCCTTTAGGATTGACTGGTTTGATCTCCTTGAAGTCCAAGGGACTCTCAAGAGTTTTCTCCAACACCACAGTTCAAAAGCATCAATTCTTTGGTGCTCAGCTTTCTTTATAGTCCAACTCTCACATCCATATATGACTACTGGAAAAACCACAGCTTTGACTAGATGGACCTTTGTTGGCAAAGTAATGTCTCGGGTTTTTTTTTTTTTTTTTTTTAATTTTATTTTATTTTTAAACTTTACATAACTGTATTAGATTTGCCAAATATCAAAATGAATCCACCACAGGTATACATGTGTTCCCCATCCTGAACCCTCTTCCCTCCTCCCTCCCCATTCCATCCCTCTTGGTTTTTTAATATGCTGCTTGGGTTGGTCATAGCTTTTCTTCCAAGGAGCAAGCGTCTTCTAATTTCATGGCTATAGTCACCATCTGCAGTGATTTTGGAGCCCCCAAACAAAGTCTGTCACTGTTTCCATTGTTTCCTCATCTATTTGCCTTGAAGTGATGGAACCAGATGCTATGATCTTCATTTTCTGAATGTTGAGTTTTAAGCCAGCTTTTTCACTCTCCTCTTTCACTTTCATCAAGAGGTTCTTTAGTTCTTCTTCACTTTCTGCTGTAAGGGTGGGGTCATCTGCATATCTGAGGTTATTGATATTTCTCCCGGCAATCTTGATTCCAGCTTGTGCTTCACCCAGTCCAGCATTTCACATGATGTACTCTGCATATAAGTTAAAGAAGCAGAGTGACCATATACAGCCTTGATGTGCTCCTTTTCCTATTTGGAACCAGTCTGTTGTTCCATGTCCAGTTCTAACTGTTGCTCCTTGACCTGCATACAGATTTCTCATGAGGCAGGGAAGGTGGTCTGGTATTCCCATCTCTTTAAGAATTTTCCACAGTTTGTTGTGATCTACACAATCAAAGGCTTTGGTGTAATCAATAAAGCAGAAGTTGATGTTTTTCTGGTATTCTCTTACTTGTTTGACGATTCAACAGATGTTGGCAGCTTGGTTTCTGGTTCTTCTGCCTTTTCTAAATCCAGCTTGAACATCTAGAAGTTCAGGGTTCATGTACTGTTGAGAGGTAAATTTACATTAGGATTCTTTAGAGTTCACAAAGATCAATTCAAGTAGTGAGTGGTTATTTGGGTGAGGGAATCCCCACAGGTCTGAGAGGGACTGTATATCTCATCCAGGACCTAATTTATTTGGGAAAGTAATGTTTATGGTGGGATGCTTTGTTTTTAGAGAGAACCAGGAAGTGATGTGCTGGCTCCTCTGACCTCTCCAGTCCAGGAAACTGCAGACATCAGTTGTCTTTTGGAAGGCTCCACCAGCTTACCTGGATGTCCCAGGGCAGAACCCAACTAGGGAATCCTCAGAGTCTCACTGTGTCCCCAAGGCCACCATCACCAACTAGAACCAACCCCTGGCACAGGAGACTCAGCTGGAAACAGCATGACACCTTCAATATCCTCAGATGTTCCATGGACTTCCCTCAGGTTTTCAGGAGAGGGCCAGGGGCGGGGAAAGGGAGGAAGAAGGGAGTTAACAGTTGTTACACCTACATTCTGTGCCTGGAGCTGTGCTAGAAGCACACTTCAGTATTCATCAGTTCACTGGTGGTAGGTACTAGTACAGACATTCTAAATGGGGAAACTCGAGGATCAGAGAGGTTCAATAACTTGCCTGGAGTCATAGAGCCCTTCAGTGTCTATGTGGACAAATGCTAATTTGGCCCTCCCTGCATCCCTTCCTCCTTCTTAAGCAACAACACTGTCTCTCCTGGGTTCAAGTAGGACCAACCCTAGGGGTGTACATGTGACTCAGAACCAGCCAATCAGCAACCTCACCCAGACTTGTTGAACCCCTTGGCAAAGACATTCTCTGTCTTCCACCCATCCTTGTGCTAAGGATCATACAATTCTAGAGTTGCTGAGGAAGATTCTCCTTAGAGTGAGGCCAGCAGAAAGATAATCAAGCAGAAAGAGAGAAAGAGACAGATTTCCAATGACATCTTTGAGTGCTTGGATGTTACTATATCTGAATGCCCAACATCCCCCTAGACTTTTCAGTTATGTGACCAATGGAGCCCTTGCTTATACTATTTTGATTAGTGCAGTAAAAAGCTGGAATTTGAATCAGTTTTGACTGACTCCAAAGCCAATGACATTTCCATTACACTACACAGTGCTATTTTCCCCAAAAAGACAGCACTTGCTGAGCCACCATTTTCTTACGGCTGATACTCACACCCAGTAGCTCTTTTCAGAGTACATGTCCATTCTGGGCTTAAGGCCACATCTATTCTGGCCCATTGACAGGGTCACCCCTCTTCAACAGATACATGCTCACATGCACATATTTCTCTGGGGGTTGATGGCTGGAAAGGTTTCCCTTGGTATCTGGTCCCCAATCATACTCTGTGACCTTGTGCTGTGTTGCAACCTACCCAAGCTGCGGTGGTGCAGGACCCTTAAAGGCACCAACTGAGATCTTGCTGGGACCCCAAGTGCTTTGGGGAAATGGGGGCACCAGCAATCATCACAGTGTTCCTGGGAAAACACTGCCAGGAGATTGTCTCTGTCGGTTTGTCTCTGTCTGCTTGGGCTACCATAACAAAATACCATAGACCACAAGGCCTAAGAAACAGAAATCTATTTTCTCACAGTTGTGGAGGCTGAAAGTCCAAGATCAAGGTGCCAGCAAAGTAAGTTTCATTCTGAGGCTTCTTTTCTTGGCTGGTAGGTGGCATCATCTCACTGGACGAATGCTTGTATGGCCTCTTCTTGCCTGTAGAGGGTGGGGATGTGTGTGCATGGTGGGGAGGGATGTGTAGGTGGGGTGGGAGAACTAGGGAGAGTGTTCTCTGATGGTATATTTTCTTACAAGGACATTAATCCTATTGGATCTTATGACCTCATTTAACTTTAATTACTTACATAAATTATTTCCAAATACAATCATGTTAGGGCTTCATTCAACCTATGAATTTGGAGCAAGACAGAAACATTCAGTCCATAACAGAGATGTACTGGAGGTTTTCAGGCCAAGGAGATGTGGAGAAAATGCAGAACAGAATATACAAGAGAATTTGCAGGCAGTTGGTGCCACTTCCCAGGGTCCAGGCTTGGTACTTGGCAGTGCTCAGGATGGGTGGGTGGCTTCTGGACCTGAGCTTCTCTGCTGTTTCATTATAAGACAAAATGTTGGCTTTTCTTCTCTTGTTCTGGTAGCAATATGTTGGGACTAGCTGGTTTCAAGATAAATCCACATCTTAAGGTTGTGGTATCCCAACTGGGAAAAGTAAATTAGTTAACTGAAAATGAAAAATAGGAAAATTAAACCAGCAAATTCTCCAAACATATTGGGCCAATTTAAAACCCAGGTTAACATTGATTTATTGTTTTAATAAGATTCCTGTGTAAGGAAAAATGACTGGTCTGCAACATAAATAAGTACATGGGAATGTGTTCATTTGTCTGCAATATACAAGAGCAACAGGCAAATGACTCCTCAAGCTTTATGTATTCTTTATTTTTAAGACCACTGGGCCTTAAAGCACTTACCTAAGACTAATGTCCACAGAATAATATAAAAGACAGTCAATATTCTGCGTTTACTCTTCACCAAAAATGGTGAAGGTCTGAGAAAGCACTGGTCCAGGGCTTTCCAGCCAGGACAGCCCTATGGCCAAGAGAGAAGACACCACAGGGAGGGGCAGCTGGACCTGCCCCACCCTCGGTGCCAGCCCAAACCAAGGCCATCCTGCTGTCACAGAGTTGTCACTATGGTGCTGAGGCTTCAGGAGGCAGTGACACCCCCTCCTCTTTAATGAGTCAAGTCCACCTCATTGTCTACCTCAAGTTCAGAGAGCTTAATCAGCTACCTTGGCCTTTCTGGCCACCCATAATGCACAGCTGTGGGCAAGGGTTCTGGGCCCTCTCACTGTACACTCAGGAAGAGGTGGTCATGGAAAGCCGTGCGCACCTCCATCTGACAACAAGGTCAGAGGAAAGGTGCCCCAAAGTCACAGCCAAGGTCCAGACATTCCATGGCTAACCCACAGCCTGGAAAAATCACATTGTCATCTCTGACTCAACACAAAAGCCAGAGACACAAAAAACAGTTCTAGACCTTGCAAAGGTGGGCAGAGCCAAGCATCCAGGTCCCCTGGGAAACAACCTCTTAGGAAGTAACAGACTCTATCAAAAAGCCATGGAGCATACAATGGATTTAACTGTGTTTCCAAAGTTTTATCTCTTGAGCTGACCGGAGGATACATGGGTATTTCTTGTATTTTTCCTCATCCTCTTTTTCAAAATGTCTTAAATATTGTAGAATACATTAAAAAGATATAATTACATTAAGAAAAGAAGGCATTAAAGAAGAAGTAGGAATATTTTTTGAACCTCAGAAAGCTTAAGGAATCTGAGGTGGAGTAAAGAATTGTGTCTCATAAGAAGTTCAGATAAGATACATCCCCATCTAAGGCCAGCAATGTTTTAAATTTTAGTCCAGGGGAAAACAAATAGAGCACATCAGCTATTGAGTCAAACACTAAAATATTAGCCATAGACCACTCTGCTACTTGTTTGGACCTAATAGAATGGGAAAGCCACAACTTCCATCCTTTTACATTCATTCCATTCTTACAAAGCCCATTTTCATTACGTAGTTTTACACAGAGTCACAGAAAGGCCTTTTACCTTTTCACTGTGAAGGGTGAAGTTTGGACACATTGTGTGAGGAGGGTGAGCACAACCTCGTAAGGAGCAGAACTCAGAAACAAAGGCACTTTGCTCCATAAACCCCTCAAGCCTCACCAAGGGCACTTTGCTTCTCACCAAAGGCATAAAGTCTCAATTAGGCTCAAAGGCGTTCCTCTTGCCCCACCATTTAGCAATCTCATGTGTATCAGATTTTAGATGGCATTAATTGGAAATAGACACTTATCATTATTGATTTGTACTTGATAGGTATTTATAATACTGCCTTATCAATAAACAGTAGAAGATAAAAAGGCTGAGGAGTAAAGGGGGTTGGAAAGGGTTCATGAAAAGATGGAATCTCTGTCAGGAGGCACTGGCTCATATTAACAAGTCCATGAAATCGATTTCTGTGGAAAATACTATAGTTGAAAACCCAAGGTATTCTTTCAGAATCACTGCAACTTTTATCTTTTGGGGAGTGTCTGTACATATGTAACTATGTATGTGTTTTTTAACTGAACTGTTTCTTGCTTTTGATAATAAGGAGGTTTAAGTAAATAAGGCTTTGTTATATACAGTAAGCACATATCCCAAATAAGCTAAATGTGGCTTTGGCTCCATTGAAAGTGATAACTTCAATGTGGTTAGATTGATTAATGAGTTACTGGTTGAGTCAATCAATGGAAATAAAATGAATATGGTCATATATGAAGAATTGGTTGGGGGTGGTTAAAAAGAATATAATGGACCTATTTGATAAACTATACAGCCCTCATGCCCACCTGGAGAACTGTGTCCCCAAAAAGTTTACAAGAAAACTTTCAGAACTGTAGTGTGATGTGGTGGGTAGGAAGTGCATCAGCTCAGGAGTCAAGCTGATTTGGGTGGAATTTGGATCAACTTTTCACTAGATGTGTGACCTTGGGTGCCAAGCTCCTCAACTATAAATGGAAATAAAAACCTCCACCTGGGTGATAGTTGTGAGGGAAAGTAAAACCATGGATGAAAAGCTCCAAGCCTAGGGACTGGAACATAGCAGACACTCAACACAGAGTAATTTCCCCTTCCACCTCAGAAAAAAAAGTTTTTATTTAGAAGAATGAGTCTAGGTTTGAATTCACTATAGGGACAGTGAGAGAAAATGAAGGAATGGAATTCTATCTATGGCTTCTATTCTATCTATGGCTTCTATTCTATCTATGGATTCTATCTATTCTCTCCATGGCTTCAAAACCCTTATGGGAGTTTTTGATTACTGGCTTAAGCGACCAATATGCAGGGGTACAGATTTTTAGGTGTTAAATATGGAAATCCTTTCATACCAGTTGCTAGGTTGCCTCTGAATCAAGTCTCTGCATTACCATCCCAACCACCTTGAAAGCCTAACCTTCCCTCAATCCAGCATCCAAAGGGTTAATGCCTAGTCATTAGGGTGGGAGGTGAGAGAGCGCTGCTTCAGAAGCTTCTTTAGAACTCAGGTTAATTGTCCATTTCGATACACGGGAATTATCACCATGTCCTGAAATTGAAAGTGTTAGTCACTCAGTCATATCTGACTCTGTGACCCCATGGACTGTAGCCCAATAGGCTCCTCTGTTCATGGAATTCTCCAGGCAGGAATACTCTCCAGGGGATCTTCCCAACCCAGGGATCAAACCTGGTCTTCTGCATTGCAGGCAGATTCTTTACCTCTGAGTCACCAGGGAAGCCCTCATCATGTCCTGTTGTTGTTTAGTCGCTAAGTCCTGTCTGACTCTTTGCGACCCTATGGACTGCTGCATGCCAGGCTTCCCTGTCCTTCACCATCTCTCGGAGCTTGCTCAAACTCATGTCCTTTAAGTTGGGGATGCCATCCAACCATCTCATCCTATGTTGACCCCTTCTTCTCCCCTCAATCTTTCCCAGCATTAGGGTCTTACTGGTTTCTAAATATTTCATCATTCTGGTTTCTAACCAGTTCTCTCTTTATTAGCCTGTCTTTGGTTCCCAACTTGTTTGCAGGATAACACAGAGAACCTGCAATCACTGTCCCCTGGTGAGGTCCCTTTGTGGACTAGAGCTGGCTGCCCTGGCTGCTGTCATTTCTACTTGGATAGTTTTCCCACTTAGCTCCAGCTGCTGTGGAGGTCACTTTTCCTGGTAAGATTTGTAATATAAACCAAAAGGGTGTAACTGGAGTCCAAGCCTACAGGGTAGCTTTATTTGTTTTGAAGGATTCTGAACCATGAAAGGGGGGAATCTCAACAATGTGGTTTCCTGTGGGTGGGCCTGCTCTGAACTGTGGTCTTGCCAACCACCACCTTCGCCCTGCTCCCCAGGGGCATCCCCATCCTTGCAGAGAGCTGATTGGGCTACTCGCAGACCTGGCCTATGCACACACAAACCAGGTAAGTCTGAGCCCATTTCCTTCCAGTGGGACCCCTCCTAGGAGCCACCCTTTCTCTAGGATGTCAAGTTCTTGTCAAGGGCCCATGAATCCATATTCACAACAAACACTGCCTTTATTCTTTCCATTAATCTTAAAGAGTACATACTTTGTACCTGGTACTGCAGCAGACTCTGTTCTGGCTGGTTTTTAAATGTTATTAGAGACTGGTGTGATTAATAAAACACAAATTTATCCAAAACTTATTGCACTCAAATGCTTTTGGTGACATATTTTAAAAAGCAACCATTAAAGTACAACTATAGTACAATCCAGTGGGAAGGCTATAAAAGTTGACATTAACAAGAGGTTCGCATCCTTAAAAGGTGAACAGTGTTCTTGTAGCTCATTATGGAGATGAGAGGAAGGTAGAGAAGTTAATGATCAGCATATTAGCAAAGAGACATAAGAACACCAAATCACCAGTCTTCTAGCCAGTGGGGTCTTCTTTGTTCTCTATAATTGCAGAATCAAGAGGAAGATGAGGGTAATTCCAGAAACTCAAATCTCAGGAAAGTGTGCCCACATCTAAATAGGACTTTTACAAGCAAGATCAGTGAGGGCTGCTGAGTACAAGTATGTCATCACCTCTGGGAGCATGGAGATCTAAGGTGGCTGCAGGCCAATGCAATTAGATTTGCATCTTCTCTTCCTTCCCTCCTCAGTCCCCTGCCCCCCTGTTCCTCCCTCCTCTGGCTGGTCTTCAGAAAAGTGTTGGCAGGTAGCACCAGGCTGGGACAGCTGCCAGGTTTCTAGATGGAGGAGCTGAGTTGCAGCTGCGTTGGCAGAGAAAGGCATGGAGGAGCCAGGGTAAATGAGTTAAGTCCTGATTCTCCTCGGGAGCCACAGGACGTTTCAAACACACGGGGGCCCCTGCCGGCCACATCACAACAGCTGGTACCAGCAGAGTGCTGCAGATGGACGGAAACACTGCAACAATGACTGAAATGAAGAGTCACCACGCTAGAGCAATGCAGGGAGGGTTAAACCTTATTTTATTTATTTATTTTTTTAAATTTAATTTTATTTTATTTTTAAACTTAACATAACTGTATTAGATTTGCCAAATATCAAAATGAATCCGCCACAGGTATACATGCGTTCCCCATCCTGAACCCTCCTCCCTCCTCCCTCCCCATTCCATCCCTCTGGGTCGTCCCAGTGCACCAGCCCCAAGTATCCAGTATCGTGCATCGAACCTGGACTGGCAACTCATTTCATACATGATATTTTACATGTTTCAATGCCATTCTCCCAAATCTTCCCACCCTCTCCCTCTCTCACAGAGTCCATAAGACTGTTCTATACATCAGTGTCTCTTTTGCTGTCTCGTACACAGGGTTATTGTTACCATCTTTCTAAATTCCATATATATGCGTTAGTATACTGTATTGGTGTTTTTCTTTCTGGCTTACTTCACTCTGTATAATAGGCTCCAGTTTCATCCACCTCATTAGAACTGATTCAAATGTATTCTTTTTAATGGCTGAATAATACTCCATTGTGTATATGTACCACAGCTTTCTTATCCATTCATCTGCTGATGGACATCTAGGTTGCTTCCATGTCCTGGCTATTATAAACAGTGCTGCGATGAACATTGGGGTACTCGTGTCTCTTTCCCTTCTGGTTTCCTCAGTGTGTATGCCCTGCAGTGGGATTGCTGGATCATAAGGCAGTTCTATTTCCAGTTTTTTAAGGAATCTCCACACTGTTCTCCATAGTGGCTGTACTAGTTTGCATTCCCACCAACAGTGTAAGAGGGTTCCCTTTTCTCCACACCCTCTCCAGCATTTATTACTTGTAGACTTTTGGATCGCAGCCATTCTGACTGGTGTGAAATGGTACCTCATAGTGGTTTTGATTTGCATTTCTCTGATAATGAGTGATGTTGAGCATAAACCTTATTTTAAACTCAACCCCAACACAAATGATTTTTTTTTAATTTCCTTTTTCTTATTATTTACTGCTGATGTTGTAATACACCTTCACAGTAGTGTTGTAATACACTGTTCAAGCAACCATCTCATAATCTTCCTTCTCTAAGCCCAAATTGGCAGTATTTTAGGGAGTGGCCAGTTTCCAAGGGCAATATGCCAGGTCTCTACAGAATTAAATAAAATGGAGAATTGGCAAAGGGAAGGCGACAAATGTATGTAGTCATCTCTGTGTCTCAAATCCAGAAACACATTACTCTTTCCTCAAGAAATTAGACAAGTCATGACTAAGCAATGGCGTGGTGAAGGGTTGTCTAGAATAATCTTAGCCAATCTTGAGAACTTCCTGGGGAGTTAATTTCTAATACAAAGTGGATGAAATTATTTAACAAAGAATATGTGAAATGGTTTATGCTTCAATAGCCTTGTGGCACCAGAATAATGCCTATGTTGTTGTTCAGTCAGTCAAGCATATCCGACTCTCTGTGACCCCATGAACTGCAGCATGCCAGGCTTCCCTGTCTTTCACTGTCTCCCAGAGTTTGTTCAAACTCATGTCCAATAAGTCAGTGATGCCATCCAACCATCTCATACTCTGTCGTCCCCATTTCTTCTTTCCCTCAATCTTTCTCAGCAACAGGGTCTTTCCCAGTGAGTTGGCTTTTCGCATTAGGTGGCCAAAGTACAATGCCCTACCACCACCAAATGTCCACGTCCCAGAACCTGTGCACATGTTTGCAAAGGGACTTGGTGGGACTTGGTGATTAGGAATCTCAAAATGGGAACATAATCCTGGATTATCTGCATGGGCCTGATGTAATCACAAGGTGCTCATACGTGAAAAAGAGAGGACAGTCAATGTCAGTGATAGGATGTGGGAAAGACTGGACTGGCCATTACTGGCTTTGAAAACGGAAAGGGGCCATGAGCTAAGGAATGCAGGCAAGTTCTAGGATCTGGAAAATGCATGAATGCAGATTCTCTTTTAGAGTCTCCAAAATGGAACATAACCTTACTTTAGCCCAGTGGGAGTGAAAGATAATAAATGTGTTATAAATAATAATGATGAAATAGTAATAAATGTTTATTTTTTTAAACCACTAAGCTTGTGGTCATGTGTTAGAGCAGCAATAAGAATCTAATACAATCACAATCAAATAACATTAGAGGAGAGCTAAAAAATCTGTATTTCATTTAGAATGAAAGACAGTCTATTGAATAGATCCTCTGACAATATTTAGTTCCTAAACAAATATATATGAAATATCTCAAATTTCATAAGATGCTATTTTCTTAGTTCCTCTTCTCAACAGGAAATGAGTATCAAACTTAAATTACTTTCTTTCTTTTTTTTTTTAATTTTTTTTTTAATTACTTTCTATAGTTGGGTAATGGCACCCCACTCCAGTACTCTTGCCTGGAAAATCCCATGGACAGAGGAGCCTGGTAGGCTGCAGTCCATGGGGTCACTAAGAGTCAGACACGACTGAGTGACTTCACTTTCACTTTTCCCTTTCACGCATTGGAGAAGGAAATGGCGGCCCACTCCAGTGTTCTTGCCTAGAGAATCCCAGGGACGGGGGAGCCTGGTGGGCTTCCGTCTATGGGGTCGCACAGAGTCGGACACGACTGAAGCGACTTAGCAGCAGCATAGTTGGGTAATGGAACAAGGGATTTTCCCAAAACCTAAGGCACACAAAAAGTAGACCACAGAGAACAAGATGGCAGAGGAGTAGGTGGACATGGAGTACATCTCTCTCCATGGATACATCAGGAATACACCTTCAGACACAGAAGTGCCTGCAGAACACCAGCTGGGAGCAGACAGGAGTACCTGACCAGTGGAAAAGAATATATAGATCCATGCAAAACTCGGTAGGAGGAAGGAAATAGGGGGGAAAACGAGTGTTAGTAGGACTGGGCCTGCTCTTGGTGGGTGGGGGAACTGAAGCAGGGGTCCGATCCCCACATCAGGGCAATTGTCTGAGTCAGAGGAGAAACATTTAAGGCTGAGAATGCAACAACTGATTTGTGGCAGTCTAAATGGAATGAGAATCAGACAGTCCTTGCCACAGCCATATTTACCCCGAACAGGGGTAAGTAGATCCCCTGGAAGGTGCAGCGGCTGGGAGCTGGAGTTTAGGGACAGTGGAGCAATCCCAGGGTGAGGGCTGCTGTTGACTGTGGAGATACAGATCGAGGGCATGTGAGGGAGGAGATTGTGGTGGGAAATGCCTGTGGAGGAAAGCCGGGCAGCCATGGAAGCAAGGCGATACTGCTGAGTCACGTGTAGCGGGGTGGAGCCCTCACCATAGCCTCTCTCCCCTCACACGCCAGCATTGGCAGCTGAACAACAGAGAGGCTGGCCCATCAAATGCCTGTCGCACTGAACTACAGAGTAGGACCCCACCCAGGGTGCTCCTTTAAGTGACTGATGCGCCAAACTACAGAGTAGGACTTCAGTCAGAGGGGCCCCTCTATGTGCCTGACGTGTGGAACAATAGAGAAGGACCCCTCTAAGTGCCTGAATGGGTGGAGCTACGGACAAAGACTGGCCAAAGAGGCCTTCTGATCGCCAGCTACAAGAGGCTCGAAAAAAGACTCTGATAGGGCTGTAACTCCTGCAGCAGAGGCAGTCTGTCTCCCTGCACACTGGGCGCCACCAGAGCCCCTGCAAGCCAAGCAGCTGCGCCACCTTCGCACTCAACTCTCACTGGGGCAGAACTGCCACAGGCAAAAAAGTCTTGCACCTATGTGCGCAGGATCACTTCAGTAGTGTCCAACTCTTTGCAACCCTGTAGACTGTGGCCTGCTAGGCTTTCTGTCAGGGAGGGGTTTCTCCAGGCAAGAATACTTGAGCATATTGGCCAATACCCGTCGCCATACCCTTCTAGAGTGCTATATTTCCTGCTACCCTAGCCCCCAACTCCCCTGAATACCTGGTGCTGCCAGAACCCCTGTGACTGAAGTAGCTGCACCACCTCCACACCTGGCCCTCACAGGGACAAACCCAAGTCCTCCAGGGCAGCCTCAGGAGCAAACCCAGTGGGTAATCCACATGCAGAGGTGGAAATAAAACCACAATCGAAACCCAGGGGCAGTATGACTAAGGAAGAAGACCTAAAACCTTCCTACCAGTTGTACAAGCTGCAGATTAAATCCACATGATCAACTAGGCAAACTCTGTGTCTACGGAATATATAAAATCTCTCACTGAGAGCTCCCACAAAAGAAAATGCACTAGTTCTGATATCTGTGAACACTGGAGGCAAGAAGACACACAGGAGTAGGACCAGATTAGAATCTGAGCTGCCCTCACAACAGGTTCAGAGATCAGCACAGTGTTGGCGGGCATCCTAGGGAGGTGAGGTAGACTGTGACTCCCAGTGAGGGAAAGGACTCTGCCAGCAGTGACTCAAGAAAAACATTTATTATTCTTATGTTTTGACTTGTTCTGTAGATTATTTTGGATTTTTTCCTTTTTTCCCTTTTTATCCCCCTCTGTTGTAGTTGTCAATTTTATTGGAACTATGAAATCCAATTAAGCTTTTGAGCTTTTTAAAAAATTTCTAAACCTATTATTATTTTTTATACATTTATTCCTTTGTTTGCTTTTCCTACTGTTCTTTTCCCCTTGCAGTTAATCTTTAATGTATATAAATCTTCATCTGCCTCTATTTAACTTTGCATATCTATTCTTTCTTTCCTTTCCTCTCAATGTATTTGTTAGTTTTATTTTCATTGCTTTATTCCCCAATTGGCACCTTGCTTTAATTTTGTTTCCCACTTTGTGCTTTAGTAATTTTTGCTCTGGGTAGATATCATTTTGAGTTTCCTTTGTTCACTGGGTCAATCTATTGTACTTTATCTTTGTTGGATTGTTTTGATTTTGCTTATGGGTGTATATGTATATGTGTATATGCAGTCACACTTTTTATTTTTGTTATAAAGCTCTGCATTTATGTTGGGCATTTGCAATTCTGTGGCATTTTCCTTTTCCCTTTTTTCTTTCTTCTTCCTTTTTTTTTCCTTTTCTCTTTTTTTATAATGTTAACTTTCAAATTTTTTAAAGCTATTATTTTTTTCTATGTTTATTCCTTTGTTTGCCTTTCCTACTGTTCTTTTCCCTTGCAGTTAATCTTTAATGTATATAAATCTTCTTCATTGACCTCTATTTAACTTTGCATATCTATTCTTTCTTTCTTTTCTTTCTTTCCTTTCTTCTCAACATATTTGTTAGTGTTCATTGCTTTATTCCCCACTTGGCACCTTGCTTTAGTTTTGTTTTCCAGTTTGTGCTTTAGTTAGTTTGGTTCTTAACTGGTAAATATAAATTTTGATTTCCTTTGTTTGCCAGGTCAGTCTATTGTACTTAATTTTTGTTGGACTCTTTTGACTTTGCTCAGGGGTGTATATGCATATATTCCATTATTTTAACTATTATTTGCCTGATTTTGCAACTGCCATTTGTCTGGGGTTCATCTTTGGTTTCTCATTTTTGGATATTTGTTTTAATCTCACTTAATGCCATAACAAACCACTTGTGGAACCATTGTTCCTGACCAGAGATCAAGCCCTGAGCCTTTCGAGTGGGAGCACTGACTCCAAGACCCTAGACTACGAGAGAACTGACCCTAGGGAGTATCAAGTAGTGAGAACTCATACAAAGGAAACAACTTGAATACAGTTGTTGACCCAGCATCATCCAACCACCAATAACACCCTGTGCAGGATGCCTCATCTAAACAACAGACAAAACAAAAATACAAACCCAATCATGCAAATAGGATTACCACCTCACTCAGCCTTTCCCATCAGAGGAAAAACAAACAAACACTCAGCACAAATCCCACCCTATACAAAAAGCTTACATAAACCACTGGACCAAACTTAGGAGGTCAGAAACAAAAAGGAAGAAAGAATTCAACCTTGAAGGCTGGGAAAGGAGACCTCAAACACAGTAAGTAAAAAAAATAAATAAATAATGGAAAGGCAGAGAAATACTACACAAATGAAGGAACAAACTAGAAACAGAGACATTCAAATAAATGAAGAGGAAATAGGCGAACTACCTGAAAAAGAGTTCAGAATAGTGATAGTATGTTCAGTTCAATTCAGTTCAGTTGCTCAGTCTGTCCTACTCTTTGTGACTCCATGAATCACAGCACGCCAGGCCTCCATGTCCATCACCAACTCTCGGAGTTCACTCAAACTCATGTCCATCGAGTCGGTAATGCTATCCAGCCATCTCATCCTCTGTCGTCCCCTTCTCCTCCTGCCCCCAATCCCTCCCAGCATCAGAGTCCTTTCCAATAAGTCAACTCTTCTCCTGAGGTGGCCAAAGTATTGGGGTTTCGGCTTCAGCATCAGTCCTTCCAATGAACACCCAGGACTGATCTCCTTCAGGATGGACTGGTTGGATCTCCTTGCAGTCCAAGGGGCTCTCAAGAGTCTTCTCCAACACCGCAGTTCAAAAGCATCAATTCTTTGGTGCTCAGCTTTCTTCACAGTCCAACTCTCACATCCATACATGATCACTAGAAAAACCATAGCCTTGACTAGACGGACCTTTGTTGGCAAAGCAATATCTCTGCTTAGTAAAGATGATCACAAACCTTGAAAACAAAATGGAGAAAATGCAAGAATCAATTAACAAAGACCTAGAAGAATTAAAGAATAAACATACAGAGACAAACAACACAATTATTGAAATTAAAAATATGCTAGAAGGAATCAATAGCAGAATATCTGAAGCAGAAGAACGAATCAGTGAGCTGGAAGATAAAATGGTGGAAATAAATTTTAAAGAGGAGAATATACTAAAAAGGATTAAAAGAACTGAAAATAGTCTCAGAGACCTCTGGGACAATATCAAATGCACCAACATTTGAATTATAGGGGTCCCAGGAGAAGAAGAAAAAATGAAAGGGCATGAGAAAATTTTTGAAGAGATTATAGATGATAATTTCCCCAATATGGAAAAGGAAATAGTCAATCAAGTCCAAGAGGCACAAAGAGTTCCATTCAGGATAAACCCAAGGAGAAACATGCCAAGACACATACTAATCAAACTAACAAAGACTAAACACAAAGAAAGAACATTAAAAGCAGCAAGGGAGAAGCAACAAGTAACATACAAGGGATATAAGGGAAACCCCATACGCTTAACAGCTGATCTTTCAGCAGAAACTCTGCAGGCCAGAAGGGAATGGCAGGATATATTTAAAGTACTGAAAGGGAAAAAATCTACAACCAAGATTACTGTACCCAAAAAGGATCTCATTCAAAACTGATGGATAAATAAAAAGCTTTTCAGACAAGCAAAAGTTAAAAGAATTCAATACCACCAAACCAGCTTTACAACAAATGTTAAAGGGACTTATATAGTCAAGAAATACAAGAGAAGAAATAAGATCTACAAAATCAACCCCAAACAATCAAGAAAATGTCAAAAGGAACATATATATATATATATATATATATATCATTAATTACTTTAAATGTAAGTGGAATAAATGCTCCAACCAAAAGATACAGAGTGGCTGAATGGATACAAAAACAAGACCCATATATATTCTGTCTACAAGAAACCCACTTCAGATCTGAAGACACATATAACCTGAAAGTGAGAGGATGGAAAAATATATTCCATGCAAATGGGAAGGAAAAGAAAGCTGGAGTAGCAATCCTCATATAAGACAAAATAGACCTTAAAATGAAGAAGATTACAAGAGATAAGGAAGGACACTACATAATGATCAAGGGATCAATCCAAGAGGAAGACATAACAATTGTAAATATCTATGCACCCAACATAGAGGCACCTCAATACATAAGACAAACACTAGCAGACATAAAAGGAGAAATTGACAGTAACACAATAATAGTAGGAGACTTTAACACCCCACTCACACCAATGGACAAATCACCAAAACAGAAAATTAATAAGGAAACACAAGTCTTAAATGATACATTAGATGAGATGGATCTCATTGGTATCTTCAGGACATTCCATCCAAATGCAGAAGAATACACCTTCTTCTCAAGTGCACATGGAACATTCTCCAGGATAGACCACATCTTGGATCACAAATCAAACCTCAGTAAATTTAAGAAAATTGTAATTGTATCAAGCATCTTTTCTGACCACAACACTATGAAACTAGATATCAATTACAAAAAAAAAACCTGTAAGAAACACAAACACATGGAGATTAAACAGCACGTTTCTAAATAACCAGCAGGTTACTGAAGAAATCAAAATGGAAATAAAAAATTTCTAGAAACAAGTGACAATGAAAACATGACAACTCAAAACCTATGGGATGTGGCAAAAGCAATTCTAAAAGGGAAATTTATAGCAATACAATCCTATCTCAAGAAACAAGAAAAACACTGAATAGACAACCTAACTTTTCAACTAAAACAAATGGAAAAAGAACAAAAAAACCCCAAAGTTAGTAGAAGGAAAGAAATCATAAAGATCTGAACAGAAATAAAAAGAAATGAAAGAAACAATAGTAAAGATTAATAAAACTAAAAGCTTGTTCTTTGAAAAGATAAACAAAATTGACAAAACTTAGCCAGACTCATCAAGAACAAAAGAGAGAAGAATAAAGCCAACAAAATTAGAAATGAAAAAGGAGAGGTTACAACAGACAATGCAGAAATACAAAGGATTATAAGAGACTATTATGAACAACTATATGTCAATAAAATGGATAACCTGGAAGAAATGGACAGATTCTTAGATAAGTTCAATCTTCCAAGACTGAACCAGGAAGAAATAGAAATTGTGAACAACTCAATTACAAGCACTGAAATTAAAGTTGTGATAAAAAAATTCTCCCAAAAAACAAAAGCCCAGGACCAGATGGCTTCACAGGAGAATTCTATGAAACATTTAGAGAAGAGCTAATGCCTATCCTTCTAAAACTCTTTCAAAAAATTGCAGAGGAAGGAACACTTCCAAACTCATTCTATAAGGTCACCATCACCCTGATACCAAAACTAGACAAAGACAACACAAAAAAAGAAAACTACAGGTCAATATCACTGATGAACATAGATGCAAAAATCCTCAGCAAAATTTTAACAAACAGAATTCAGCAATACATCGAAAAGATCAAGTTGGGTTTATTCCAGGGATGCAAGGATTCTTCAGTATACACAAATCAATCAAAGTGATACACCATATTAGCACATTGAAAGATAAAAACCATATGATAATCTCAATAGATGTAGAAAAAGCCTTCGACAAAATTCAACACCCATTTATGATTAAAACTCTTCAAAAAATGGGCATAGAAGGAACCTACCTCAACATAGTAAAAGCCGTATATGATAAGCCTACAGCAAACATTATCCTCAATGGTGAAAAACTGAAAGTATTCCCCCTGAGATCAGGAACAAGACAAGGGTGTCCACTTTCACCACTATTATTCAACATAGTTCTGGAAGTCCTAGCTACAGCAATCGGAGAAGAAAAAGAAATAAAAGGAATCCAGATCAGAAAAGAAGAAATAAAGCACTTGCTGTTTGCAGATGGCATGATACTGTACATAGAAAACCCTAAAGATAGTATCAGAAAATTACTAGAGCTAATCAGCTAATCAGCAAAGTTGCAGGATACAAAATCAATACACAGAAATCACTTGAATTTCTATATACTAACAATGAAAATCAGAAAGAGAAATTAAGGAATCATCCCATTTACCACTGTAATGAAAAGAATTAAATATCTAGGAATAAACTTACCGAAGGAGGCAAAAGAACTGTACACAGAAAATTATAAGACACTGAGGAAAGAAATCAAAGACAACATACACAGATGGGAAGGTATTCCATGTTCCTGGGTAGGAAGAATCAATATTGTGAAAATGACTGTACTGCCAAATGCAATCTACAGATTCAATGCAATCCCTATCAAATTACCAATGGCATTTTTCACAGAACAGAACAAAAAATTTCACAATTCATATGGAAACACAAAAGACCCCAAATAGCCAAAGAAGTCTTGAGAAAGAAGAATGGAGCTAGAGGAATCAACCTTCCTGACTTCAGATTACACTACAAAGCTACAGTCATCAAGACAGTATGCTACTGGCACAAAAACAGAAATATAGACCAATAGAACAAGATAGAAGGCCCAGAAATAAACCCATGCACCTATGGGGTTTTTTTGACAAATGTTTATTTTTGATCTATGTTTATTTTGACAAAGTGAAGTGAAGTCGCTCAGTCGTGTCTGACTCTTTGTGACCCCATGGACTGTAGCCTATCAGGCTCCTCCGTCTATGGGATTTTCCAGGCAAGAGTGCTGGAGTGGATTGCCATTTCCTTCTCCAGGGGATCTTCCTGACCCAGGAAACAAACCCGGGTCTCCTGCATTGTGGGCAGGCGCTTTACCGTCTGAGCCACCAGGGAAGCCCATTTTGACAAAGGAGGCAAGAATATACAATGGGGCAAAGACAGCCTCTTCAATAAATGGTGCTGGGGAAAACTGGACAGCTACGTGTAAAAGAATGAAATTAGAACACCTCCTAACACCATACACAAAGATAAACTCAAAATGGATTAAAGACCTAAATATAAGACCAGAAGCTATAAAACTCTTAGAGGAAAATATAGGCAGAACACTCTCTGACATAAATCACAGCGAGATCCTCTATGACCCACCTCCTAGAGTAATGAAAATAAAAACAAAAGTAAACAAGTGGGACCTGATTAAACTTAAAAGCTTTTGCACAGCAAAGGAAACTATAAGCAAGGTGAAAAGACAACCCTCAGAATGGGAGAAAATAATAGCAAAGGTAACAACTGACAAAGAATTAATTTCCAAAATATATAAGCAGCTCATACAACTCAATGCCAGAAAAACAAACAACCCAGACAAAAAATGGGGAAAAGACCTAAACAGACATATCTCCAAAGAACACATACAGCTGGCTAACAAACACATGAAAAGACGCTCAACAACGTTCATTATTAGAGAAATGCAAATCAAAACCACAATGAGATGTCACCTTACACCAGTCAGAGCAGCCATCATCAAAAAGTCTACAAACAATAAATTCTGGAGATGGTGTGGAGAAAAGGGAACAAACACTCTTGCACTGTTGGTGGGAATGTAAATTGATATAGCCACTATGGAAGACAGTATCAGTTCAGTTCAGTTCAGTCGCTCAGTCGTGTCCGACTCTTTGCGACCCCATGAACTGCAGCACGTCAGGCCTCCCTGTCCATCACCAACTCCCGGAGTTCATTCAAACCCACGTCCATCGAGTCGGTGATGCCATCCAGCCATCTCATCATCTGTCGTCCCTTTTTCCTCGTGCCCCCAATCCCTCCAAGTATCAGAGTCTTTTCCAATGAGTCAACTCTTTGCATGAGGTGGCCAAAGTACTGGAGTTTCAGCTTCAGCATCATTCCTTCCAAAGAACACCCAGGACTGATCTCCTTTAAAATGGAAGTCAGTATGGAGATCCCTTAAAAAACTAGGAATAAAACCATCATATGACCCACTCCAGTGTTCTTGCCTGGAGAATCCCAGGGACGAGGGAGCCTGGTGGGCTGCCATCTATGGGGTCGCATGGGGTCGGACACGACTGCAGTGACTTAGCAGCAGCAGCAGTGTGACCCAGAAATCCCACTCCTAGGCAATCCCACTCCTGAGGAAACCAAAATTGAAAAAGACACGTGTATCCCATTGTTCATTGCAGGACTATTTACAATAGCTAGAACATGGAGGCAACCTAGATGTCCATCAACAGATGAATGGATAATGAAGTTGTGGTACATATACACAATGGAATATTACTCAGCCATAAAAAGGGACACATTTGAGTCAGTTCTGATGAGGTAAATTAACCTAGAACCTATTATACAGAGTGAAGTCAGTCAGAAAAAGAAAGATAAATATCATATTTGAACGCCCATATACAGAATCTAGAAAAATGGTACTGAAGAATTTATTTTCAGGGCAGCAGTTGAGAAACAGACATAGAGAATAGACTTATGGACATAGGAAGAGGGAAGGAGAGGGTGAGATGTATGGAAAGAGTAACATGGAAACTTACATTACCATATGTAAAATAGATAGCCAAAGGGAATTTGCTGTGTGGCTCAGGAAACTCAAACAGGGGCTCTGTTTGAGGGGTGGAATGGGGAGGAAGATGGGAGGGAGGTTGAAAAGGGCGGGGATATATGTATACTGATGGCTGATTCATGTCCAGGTTTGACAGAAAACAACAAAATTCTGTAAAGCAGTTATCCTTCCAAAAAAAATTAATTAAAAAGAAAAAAAAAGAAAACTAGACTATGGACAGAAGTGGACCCTTAGGTTTCACATGAGTCACTGCCATGAGAACTCCTGTGCCTTACTAGTTTGGGAAATAAACAAATGTATTGATAAAACTCTCTTATTTTCCCTCCCCCTAGATTCTGAAATACATTAGAGATTCAGCCTTCAGAAGTGGTTAGCACATCAGTTAAGAGCCAGAATTTTATTGGCAGAAGATGAAGGTGTGAAACTTCTCCAAAATTATAGCCTTCACAAGAGGAAAAGGAAAAAGATATCTCTTACTTGAATTGTTCAGCCTAAGATATTATGCGTCAAGGTGCATTTCAGTGGCCTTTATGGGGTCAGGTGTGTATTTCCTGGGAAATGATCTCTGATTTCAAAAGGCTTGGGGTGGGGAACCAATGTGCCTATCATTGGCTTCTTGACGTAACGTAACAGACCAAGCCGGTGGATAACTGAATAGGAAGAAGATACAGGCCTGAGTTGGACTGCACAGGAGCACGTTTTCCAAGTTCTATCCCTATTCTAATTTCTTTGCAAGTCCATGTGGGTCAACTGCAAGTAATCCCAGGCCCCCAGTGGTGCCCTGCAATGGTTGGGGTAGTAAAAATAAGTTGGAATTGATAGGGGTCAGGACCAGAGGAATGATCCAGCTATAGCCTGTGCTCCTCAGGAAGAGGACCAGTCCCCTAAACATAATGAGTTAGGAACATGGGAGTTTGATACCTCACCCCCCTGCCCCCCCGCAGGGTTGTATTACTATTCAAATATTCTAACCAGTGGACAGTGTCTCTGAATGGAGAGAATATTCTGTGGCACATGGATAATAGCAGCACCTTCTAATAAGTGATGGAGTCCCTGTGGTTGGAAGCAGAACAGCTTCAAGCTGGGGTGGAATGGAGGTGGGTGGGTGTAAAAACAGTATATGCAGCTATGCAGGGAGGAAGCATTCAGCAGATGGCCGTGGAGTGAACTAAGGGACTGGGTTCATGGCAGCTCTGGACTACGGAGGAAAGAGGAGTTCACAAAGCAGGACAAAAGCTCCCTGCTACATGGAACACATGCAAAGGGAGTTATTTAAGAAAACTGCAACTCCTTGAGCTGCAACTACCAAGTTTTTAAGAACTTAATTCTAAATCTCATGTGTGATGGGTGTGGACTCCGAATGAATTTCTTAGCTTGTTCAGATTGGCTTAGGAAATTGTTCTGGCTGAACCTTCCTGTTGAAAATCCTTGCAGCTGGGCCAAGCTGGGGGTGGGGTGGGAGGGACCTTTCTGATAATGTTGACTTGATGGGAGTGGATCATTACATTTTTTCAGTAAGGAGCTGCAGGAATTTGAATGTCATATTCCTTCTCCAGTCTTAAAGCCCCTGAGTTCCCGTTACATGGACCTTTTACAATTCAATTAAGTGAGCCAGAAATTAAAATGGAAAAAGTTAAAAAAGTGACTGCCTTATTTAATCCCCAGGTGTGGTCCTGCATTTGCTTAGCTCAAAAGCAGAGTCAGGCAGCTCTAGAGGGATGGGAGCTCACAGGATGGGAGCAAGGAAAGGAGGGAGTGAAGTGAACTCTTTGAACTGAATCAGAGTGAATGAGTCAAACAAAGCACAGGAGTTTAAAAAAAAGTACAACAGGGAGGATGGAGTGGTGCTGTTCAGGGCTCTCTGAAGATGCCTAAAGGAAACCCAGCACCCAAAGAGGGCCAGTAGCAACCCAAAGTTGTTAAATACCCCAACTCTTCTGAGACATCAGGCAGCCAAGCTCCCCGGGAAACAGCATGTGCTTGGGCAGACAAAGAGGCAGAAGCAGGGGTCAAGTGTGAAGCAGTCAATGCTGGGTGTTACGAGAGTGGAGAGAAAAGGTTTTGGTTCACAAGTGAGGCCTTTTAGGTTTTAGACCTGACATCTTCCCAACACGTGGGTGGCTAATCATACACTTCAGTGGAGTAGAAGTCTTCACCAGGATTTCCCCAGAAGTCCCATACTGTGTGGGCTTATGGAAGGAGAGCAGAAGAACATTTGCACGGAGCCTGAATAGATTTCATAGCTGATACGGCTGATTAGCAGTCTTCTTGTTAACCTTGGATTGCTGCCTGTTTATTCAGTTCTGTTTCTCTTTCTTCTCATCACCTTTTAATACAAATCTGACATGCAAGGGATAGGGGGTGGGGCAGGAGAAAGGGGAAGGTGGGTGCAGAGAAGGCTTGATGATCCTTTTGTCGGACTGCAGGCAACCCTTGGGGCACCCTTGGGTAAACGCTGATCGTGAACTTCAAGTCTAGACGGGTCCCGTGCCTTACACAAGACTTGGCCTCTGAATTATTAGGTGACAGGCTGAATAATAGTTCCTTTCTTTTCTTCAGATTCCCTACTGGCTTAGCTTACATTAGCCTGCCTGTCAGACTAAAAGTGGTATGGAGCTTTGTAAATGAAAATGCCAGTTATGAAAACGCATCTGGCAATTGTCTCAGGTGGGGTCTCCAGGAAACAGGATTTGAAATGGAGACTGAATGCAGGTCATTTACTGGGAAATGCTTTCCATGGAGGAATAAAGGGGGCAGGATTGGGCAGTGGAAGGAGTTAGGCAGTGCAGTCATCAAAAAAGCCTCAGCTAATACTGCTGTGACTTTGGGGCTGGATGGTCCTGCAGAATTGTCCTGAAATGAGGTGAGCAGGCCAGACTCTGGTACTTCCGCATTGCCATTTTAATGGTTGTAGACTCGAGGTATACACAGCTTCCTGGAGAATGGCTCCCCATCCTCACTGAGTACCCTCTCCCCCAGCTGACCCCTTTTCCTCTGATGCCCTTGTCCTCAGTCTTCTTTATTTTTCTCCTTTTGAGCCCCTAACCAGTCAAGCATTCACCACTGTCTGAGTCTTCACGTATTCTAACCTCAAATCACTTTTCTTTCTTCCCAAAGTGGATAAGCAGATGAATCTTGCAAAGCTCTGTCCCTTGTGAGGATTTCTATTTTAAGCCTACATATTGAGCTGATGAGTCCATGAAGCAAGCTTGACTTTTACCCTCCATGGTCAGGTGGCCATGGAACTTGGGGAGAAGCTCCTATATATGAGTGGATGATACAGGGACTTGGGCTACTACTTCTTTATGCAGCCGACTTGTGCCTTCTCATCCTGTTTGTACCCATTTCCAAATGTACTGTTGCTGTTATTGTTGTTTAGTCACTGAGTCAGTTGTGTCTGACTCTTTTGCAACCCCATGGACTATAGCCTGCCAAGTGCCTCTATCCATGGGATTTCCCAGACAAGAATTCTGGAGTGGGTTGCCATTTTATTTGGGGATCTTTCCAACCCAGGGATCAAATCCCCATCTCCTGCATTGGCAGGCAGATTCTTTACCACTGAACCACCAGGCAAGCCCTCCAAATACACTACTCCCACCTTATTTATGGCAGAGAATGGAAGAGTTCACATGGCTCTGGGGAAAGACCCAGCATTTTCTGGTCAGTCCAAAGTGACTGAACTATTTCTGATCTTCCTTTCTGATCAGAATTTTAAAAACACGTGTTCATAACAATAGCTACAGGCCAGCTACAAGGCCATGTTAATTTGTTGTAGCTAGGATGCTATGTGTGGCACAATATCTGAAACTGGGGCTACTGTTTTGTTAGTTTGCAGCAATTCACTCTCATTTCTTCAAGATCTGTCTGGCTTTTGTAGGGGACAGACTGGTTGATTAATGGGAATATGATGGGGACACCCTCTGTCCCTGTACCCTTTAGGCCTTTCAGCATGGCACTAATCTTTATCATTCCTCCTTGGTTGTGAAGCTGTTTTGTATTTACTATCTTGGCCGATGGGTAAAGGGGACAGTTTCTATTTGGTCTTCTTCCCAATGATTGCTCTTACCCCACAGCTAAGAAGCTGACCTTTAATGTTCTGCCAACTACTGATTATTTCTCTTCCAATTACATATTCCAGATCTGGGGAACAGACCACCTACTGGGTCTGTGCACCCAGTGGACTCACTGAGAATTAGACCTAACCAGAACATCATTTATCACCCAGACTCCAGGTCTGCTCTCAAACAGGGGGCCTAGAAGACACCTCCATTCCCTAGGACATCCAGATCAGCTCAGACCCTGTGTCCAAACAGTGTCTGAAATGTTGGAGTCTTCCTTTTTGCCCAGTGTGAATACCCAAGCTCTACAGGCAGCATATTCCAAGAACTTTCTGGCCTTACCTAGTATATCCACTCCACATGTCTGCTTCTCTGAGTCTTATGGTCTTGCCTTCTGCCACCTTCCATGGCACTTTTGGTATTTTTTTCATAGAGTGTGAGCCATCGATTTCTCCAAGTTCCAAGGGCCACCCTAGGAGTATGTTAGATGATTTCCCTGGAGTCCTTGTCAAGGTATTACATTCTGTACCCACTGTCAGTGTTCCCATAACCTCTCAGTTATCCAAGTTCATTTTCTGCCCCCATTGATCCAGCATCTCAGGGCCAGTCCTATCCTAACTCTGTTCCAGTCCACGTTAGCTAGGTCATTCAGCTCCCCCAGAGTGTAGCCCTTTACTTTATTAGCAGATCCAGCATTTCCCCAACCCAATTATGGTGGGACTCAACACTCATCAATGGTCTGTTGGTTAGGAGGAGAGCTGTGAGTGGTGTTTGGGGAGAAGGAGTGTGTTGTCTTGCACAGCAGGAAAGCTCTGCACCTCTTCAGGTAGGGGAGGTGCAACTAGCCTTTAACAGGGAGGAATGGGCCACATCTGTGAACCCAGAGGGTTCAGAAGAATCTGGGAATCCACATTTTCTAGATATACCTATTACGTATCTCAAGGCATTAGCACAGCCAACCTGTTGGGGCCAAGAACATAACCTTCTCTGGAACTCTGTTCCTTTTATACCTAAGCCCTGAGTCTGTTCCTTAGCTTTTCTGCTCTCCAACTGCAGAAGAGTCTCTTTATAAGCTGTCCCAGAGGCCTTCTGGCTTTCACACTTGAGTTCATGATTTTTCACTCTAAGTACCAATTGTTACAGGTCTGGTTCCCAGGGAAGCCAAGTCCAAGACAGAGATTTTCCCATGGAAATAAAAACATGGAAGAGCTCTCAGGATCAGCCTTTGTCTGGGGGAAGAAAGGAAACAGAATTGCACAGAGGGAGAAGATGCACAGAGATGGGGTCACAGCAAATACCTCAGCTGACCCCATGGGGAGCTCCAGGCCTGGGGTGGCCCTGCAGGGTGGTTCCAAACTGGGATGAAAGCCCAGGCCTTTAGGCCCTGCATCAAACAGTCACCCAGTAGGGGCTGTCCCTGGGAAGGAAGCAAGGTGACCTTGAGCAAAGTCTTCAGCCCAGAGCAAGTCTCAGCAAAGGACTTAGCTGAGAGCAGTCAGTCTCCGGCATGGAGGGTAGAGAGGGGAACAAGTGTTTGAGTCCTCCAAGGAGATCTGAGTGAGAATCATGACATCCACCACACCAGCCTACCTACTAACAAATATAAAGTTTTAGAAACCATAACTACAGAGTAAGTAGTGACTTTCAGATCCTCAGGTGAACCTTAGTGGTGAAATATGCCTTTGTCAATTAATTACACAGGACTTAGGTTTTCCAGGAGTCCAAAGTTTCAAAACAAACCAAGATCTTTCTTTCTTTTTAACATAGACAACAAAAGAAGTCCATTTGGCATTTGAAGTAGACAACTCCATTGATGGTTCTGCCACTGGTTCTATTAATAGAATTTCAATCCTGTTTTGTACTTTCTTTTCTTTGCTGCTTGGAGCTAAAAGCCACACCCACTGTCTAAGCAACTCAGAAGGTTAACAGCCTCATGGAATATACGCATGTGTTCCCAGGGCCATGCTGAGCCATGCCTTGCGGTCTTGAGCTCCCCAGAGTCATCCTCTATTTGCATTGTGTCTGCACAGCACACTGACTGCCCCTCCCTTCCCTCTCCCCCACGTCCAAAGAAGCAGTGTAACAAGCACGGCCCATTCCTTAGCAAGGAAAAGCAGTTGAATTCTGTGCACTGAAGACAAATTGGCTATAAACTCTGCAAGCCACAGAGGTTATTTCAGTTACTAAATGATTAAAGTGTCTAATCTCTGGAGCGTGATAAAGAACGCCAGAAAGGGGGGCAGGGTTTTTGATGTTTGGGGAAGGTACAGAACATCTCTATTGAGACCATGCCGGAGAAAGCCCACCCCATCAGAGAACCACAGATAAGTAAGACATCATTAATAAATCAATGACAGGAAAATGAAAACGGAAGCAGATGAATCAGCTAGTGGATCAGGTTGGAGATGAAAAACAGCACATCTGTTGCTACCGTTGGTGCATTAACAAATAAGTCTGCTGGATCAGACAGCCTTTCGGACTAATACTTGGAATAATGAAGCTTCAAGAGCGATTAAAGCATAAATCAATTTTTAAATGTATCTTGTACCTCCCCCAAACAACAGGAGGCATATTTTCCCTTGCTTTGAATTCCTTTTGGCAGGCAACGGGAGGTGCAGGGATAAAAAATGCTGCCTCACTTTGGCTCTGCTGTGAGGTACAGCACACAGCTAATTTAGTGTTTAGCCTCACACTTTGATTCTTACCAGCTGAAAGCACTGAGCTGTGCTTAATCGATAACATTAAATCCGAGCCAGTGTGTTTCAGTTCCAGCAAGATCCCCCAGCCTCCTTGTCCAGGACAGCTTGATTTTCGCTCCCTTTCCTCCTCATGCAGGTAATGATTTACATTTAATTTTGTTCCTATTGAGGTCTTTAGCAGAATTAACCATTAAGGTGGTGAAGCATTTTTCTTATTTGAAGCATAATTTCTCCTTCATATCTGATGAAAAAAGTTGCTTCTCCCTAATGGCAAAATCGCCAGGTTTTAGGATATTAAAAATGGACGCAAGCAATTACTTTGATGAGTTGTGCATCCACGTCCAAAAAGGGCAGCTGTATTTTACATATAATAATGTTTGATTTAGGGATGTTGGGATAAAATGAGGCTAAAGGGAGATGGCTCAGGTTGGGGAAAGGGGGAAGAGCCAGAAAGAACACAGGGCAACACAATCAAGAAAGAAAACTACATTTATGTCCCAAATTTCCCTGAAACACAGAAAGCTGGCTAATAAATGAGTTCTTGCTGAAGAAGACAAATGGGGAGGGTGTAGGAAGAAAGAAGGACAAAGAAAGAAAAGATAAGAAATAAGATGATTAGAAATGGTGAGGGGGTGAACCCCAGATGAAGGAGAGGAAAGTCAAACTATGTTTCTTTTCAGAACACAACCTTTGCTCGCATTATAACCCCAAATCAGCCAGAGGACAATGGGACCCCAAGGAAGTAAACTCCTTTCCCTTCTTGCTCTTCCACTAGAAACACTATGGTTTTTTCAGAAAACAAAAGCCAAGAGAGATACTCTTTTGTTCATGTTGACTGCCCTCAGGTCAACAGATTCGGTATTTTGAATTCAGTTAGGACAGCCAGAACTCACATTTCCAAAGAAGATGCCAAAATATTATAGCAAGTGAAAACTTTTATACTGATTAATGAAGGGCAAGCAGACATGAGCATCAAAGCTCATACAAACATTTCCAGATGTAAGCACTAAGTTAGAAAGAGCCTGAGTTTCTTATCATCATAGGATCTGGCAGTACAAACTTTTCATATTAGGTATTATCAACATATGATTATGATACAAACCAGCTGGAAAGTTCCACAGCCACCTGATAACTTCAAATGAGGGTATCTGGAAAGTTTAGGGACCAATGATGTCCTATAAACCAGAGTTTCTCAAACTTCTATGTGCCTACAAATACCTGGAGATCTTGTAAATGTGCAGATTCTAGAGGAACATTTCTGGATTGGTAGAGGAAGGACCTCCAAAAATAGACTCTTCCATAAAAGCAATGAAAATACTGGTAAGGATTATCAAAATCAACTTTTTCAGAAACTTGGAAATTAACCAAAGTTACATGAAAATTTGAGGAGTATTTTTTCAAGAAAAACAGCTGAATCTTGGAAAAAACAATGAGTTTTGGTGTTTTAGCTTGCCCTTCTCCCATTCTCCCAGTTCCTCAGCAGCACTGAAAATGAGTAGTCTTACAACCATCACAGCTGTGAAAAACAAGCAGCCTAATAGCTACTAGAGGGGGAAGAATGGATTTGGAGCTTCCCCAAAAGCTCCATCCCCAGAGAATTGTTACTATCCAACCTGTTTGGTAGTTCTCTGGAAAAGCCTTATTCTCAGGGCTTGTATTTATTTGACCTGACCCAGAGCTTGCTCAGTGCAAATAGCCCTGTCCCCAAGGTATTTGTTGGAAATAATTAGCAGCAATTGTTTAATATCCAGCTGCTTTAGGTAGGAATGCAAGTTGGTGAAAACTGACCCCCAAAAATTTAAACTGGGGGATGAGATGCTCATAATGAGCTTAGAAAGCTTCAACATATTCCTAGAGACCTAGAAGGGGACATGTATGTGCAGGGGTGTGCACACACCCAAGAAAGACATGAGAAGGTTCTAACATCAGCTCTGGCTAACCTTCAGGTTCTGCATAAGCAGGTAATGAAGGCTAAGGCAGAGTTTTAAACTGCTAGGGCACTGACTGTGTGCCCCAGCACACACATGAGCACAGTTGAGAGCTTTATTTTTCAAGCCATTTAAGAAAATCTCTTGTCTAATCATTAGTTGATCATTAAGCTAACTGGGCATGGGCTTCCCTGGTGGCTCAGATGGTAAAGAATCTACCTATAATGCAGGAGACCAAGGTTTGTCCCTGGGTCGATAATCTCCCCTGGGGAAGGGAATGGCAACCCTCTGCAGTATTCTTGCCTGGAGAATTCCATGGACAGAGGAACCTGGTGGGCTAGAGTCCTTGGGGTCACAAACAGTTGGACACAACTGAGCAACTTAACACACACACACACACACAAGCTAACTGGGCAGAGACATCATTGGCTATACACAACAGATTAGTCCAGGAAAATTACTCAACAAGCAAAGAGTAGCAGCAGCAACAACAACAAAAACAAAACGACCAACAACAACACACTCTGGAGAGGACGGCAGTGGAGGCGGAGACTAGGAACGGGAATCTGACTTCCAGAGTTGCCATGCTATATTAAGATGTCCAGTTTTTAACAAAAAAATTGCATGGTGTGCAGAGAAGCAGGAAAAGATGGGCCATACATAAAAAAAATAAGTTGACTGTAATTGTTCTTGTCCCTAATAGCATATTAGACTTATTGTATCAAAACTTTGAATCAGCTGTTACAACTATATTCAAGGATCTTAGAAAATTGATTTCCAAAGAATTAAAGGAAAGTGTGAAAATAACATCTCAGCAAATAGAGAATATCAATAAAGAGGTAGAAATTATAAAACAAGAGTCAAACAGAAATGCTGGAGTTGCAAAGTATATTACTTGAAATGAAAAATTCTCTAAAAGAGCTCAAAAGACAAACTGTCAGGAGAATCTGTAAACTTGAAGATAGGTCAGTTGATTGAGATTATCCAAGTTGAGGAACAAAAGAAAAAAATTAAGAAAAATGAACAGTCTAAGATACCTGTGGGTAGGCACCAAGTCTACCAACACTTGCATAATGAAAGTCCCAGAAGGAGACGAGAAGAGAAACAGATAGAAAAAATATTTAAAGAAATAATGGCTTAAAATTTCTCAAATTTGTTGAAAAATATTGATCAATACATCCAAGAAACTAAATGATCTTCAAGAAGAGTAAGCACAGAGAGATTCACAAACAGATACATCAACCTGTCAAAGGTTAAAGACAGAGAGAGGATTTGAAAGCAGCAAGAGAAAAATGACTCATACAAGGGACCCAGAATAAGGTTAACAGCTAATTATCTAAGATTAACAGCTAATTATCAGAAACTATGGAAGCCAGAAAGCAGTGAGAAGACCTTCATATCCACTAGGATGTGTATAATAAAAAAAGATAGAAAATGTTGGTAAGGATGTGGATAAATTGGAAATATAAAATAGCTGTAGACACTCTGGAAAACAAATAGGTAGTTTCTCAAATGATTAAACCTTGAGTTACTTTATGATCCTGCAATCTACTCCTAGATATATATACATGCCCAAGAGAAATCAAAACATGTATTCATGTAAAATTTTATAAATTAATTTTTATAGCAGCATTATTCATAGTAGCCCCAAATGAGAAACACCTCAAGTGTCCATCAGCTAAATGAATGGATACATTTTAAATGTGGTATAGCCATACAGTCGGAGAAGGCAATGGCACCCCAGTCCAGTACTCTTGCCTAGAAAATCCCGTGGACGGAGGAGCCTGGTGGGCTGCAGTCCATGGGGTCGCTAGGAGTCGGACACGACTGAGCAACTTTACTTTCACTTTTCACTTCCATGCATTGGAGGAGGAAATGGCAACCCACTCCAGAATTCTTGCCTGGAGAATCCCAGGGACGGGGAAGCCTGGTGGGCTGCCGTCTATCGGGTCGCACAGAGTTGGACACGACTGAAGTGACTTAGCAGCAGCAGCAGCATAGCCATATAGTAGAATGTAATTCAGCCTTAGAAAAAGATGAACATGGATGCCATAACATGGATGAACTTTGAAAACATAAACCCAAGTGAAAGAAGTCAGTCACAAAAGACCACATATTATATGATTCCATTTATATGGAATGACCAGAATCAGCAAATCTATATAGAAAGTGCACATCGCTCAGTCGTGTCCAACTCTTTAGGACCCCATGGACTATACAGTCCATGGAATTCTCCAGGCTAGAATACTGGAGTGGGTAGACTTTCCCTTCTCTAGGGGATCTTCCCAACTGAGGGATCGAACCCAGGTCTCCCGCACTGAAGGCAGATTCTTTACCCGCTGAGCCACAAGGGAAGCCCAAGGTTACCGGAGTGGGTGGCCTATCCCTTTTCCAGCGGATCTTCCCAGCCCAGGAATCAATCCGGGGTCTCCTGTGTTGCAGGCAGATTCTTTACAAACTGAGCTATCAGGGAAGCCCAAATCTATAGAGACAGAATGTAAATTTGTGGTTGCCAGAGGCTAGAGGTGGGGTAAGTATGGAGGAAACTGGGAAGTGCCTGCTAATGGTACAGGATTTCTTTTTCAAGTGATGAAAATGTTTTAAAAGTGATTATATTATTGGTTGTATAATTTATGGATATCTAAGTGCTCTGAATTATATATTATAAATGAATGACTTGTACAGTATGTTAGTTATATTTAGTAAAGTTGTTAATTAAGAAAAGAAAAAAAAAAAGCTCCCTTAAAGGATAAAGGGGAAAAAAGGTGAGCATGGGAAATGTCTCTAACTAGACTACCATATTCCTAGTTCTACGACTAAAGGAAGAAGACAAGACGGGTATCTGTGGACAGTTATCACACTCTGCCACATGTTTCATCCTAGCCATGTTATGCTGTCTGATAGCCTTCATGTGTGCAGAACCAGGCAGAACTTCTCCAGGATATCCTTTTGCAGGGCTGGGGGACTACGCCACATTGTTAGCAAATCTGGCCATTTCACAGAAGGTCCTAATCCACTCCATGGCAACTCACTTAAGCGCTGAGTTTAATTTTCTGAGATAGATTTCTTTTTATTCAAAATGAAAAAGATATGACCAAATCTAGTATGACATCTCCTTTAGCCTATTACTAATTTCCTGGCCTATGTAAAATTACTCCAAGTTTCTAAGGTTTTCAACCACATGCCCACAGGTAACTGATGTCAAATTCTCCATTTCTCGCCATCCCACACCCCACACCATCAATGATCTTCCACCTGAAAGTGAGTTCTTTAATATTCCATAAGGGTTGGGAGGACCTCCAGCTTAACCAAAAAGACAAGGGCCTTCACCATCACAATATCCCTAGGGCCTGAGGGTTCTCATTATAGGAAGATCCAAAATCTCTTATTTCCAGTGGTGGGTCCTTCTGTAATCATTGATACACTCATAAAAGGAAATTTCAGTTCAGTTCAGTTGCTGAGTTGTGTCCATCTCTCTGTGACCCCATGGACTGCAGCACGCTAGGCTTCCCTGTCCGTCACTAACTTTCAGAACTTGCTCAAACTCATGTCCATTGAGTCAGTGATGCCATCCAACCATCCTCTGTTGTCCCCTTCTCCTCTTGCCTTCAATCATTCCCAGCATCAGGGGCTTTTCCAATGAGTCAGTTCTTTGCATCAGGTGGCCAAACTATTGGAGTTTCAGCTTCAGCATCAGTCCTTCCAATGAATATTCAAGACTGATTTCCTTTTGGATTGACTGGTTGGATCTCCTTGAAGTCCAAGGGACTCTCAAGAGTCTTCTCCAACACCACAGCTCAAAAGCATCAATTCTTTGGTGCTCAGCTTTCTTTATAGTCCAACTCTCACATCCATACATGACTACTGAAAAGACCATAGCTTTGACTAGATAGACCTTTGTCAGCAAAGTAACGTCTCTGCTTTTTAATAGTCTGTCTAGGTTGGTCATAGCTTTTCTTCCAAGCAGCAAGCATCTTTTAATTTCATGGCTGCAGTCACCATCTGCAGTGATTTTGGAGCCCAAGAAAATACAGACTCTCACTGTTTCCATTGTTTCCCCATTTATTTGCCATGAAGTGATAGGACCAGATGTCATGATCTTTGTTTTTTGAATGTTGAATTTTAAGTCAGCTTTTTCACTCTCCTCTTTCATTTTCATCAAGAGGCTCTTTAGTTCCTCTTCACTTTCTGCCATAAGGGTGGTGTCATCTGCATATGTGAGGTTTTTGACATTTTCCCCAGCAATCCTGATTTCAGCTTGTGCTTCATCCAGCCCAACGTTTTGCATGATGTATTCTGCATGTAAGTTAAATAAGCAGGATGACAGTATACAGCCTTGATATATTCCTTCCCCAAATTGGAATCAGTCTGTTCCGTGTCTGGTTCTAACTGTTGCTTCTTGACCTGCATTCATATTTCTCAGGGCTTCCCTGATAGCTCAGTATGTAAAGAATCTGCCTGCAATGCAGGAGACCCTGGTTCAATTCCTGGGTCAGAAAGATCCACTGGAGAAGGGATAGGCTTCCACTGGAGAAGGGATAGGCTACCCACTCCAGTATTCTAGCCTGGAGAATTTCATGGACTGTATAATCCATGGGGTTGCAAAGAGTTGGACACGACAGAGTGACTTTCAGTTTCACTCACAGATTTCTCAGGAGGCAGGTCTCCTCCTGAACCCAGGTCTCCTGCATTGCAGGCAGATTCTTTACCAGCTGAGCCACAAGGGAAGCTCAAAATGAAATTTAATAGGTGTCAAATAAAAGCTTGTTGATCTCTTGAGTCATCTCATCATAGAATTGATGAAAATTTAGCCTAAAAAGATGTGAAATTGTGCTTAAAACCCACAGTACAGGGTGGCCTAGGGGGTATCACCAAGGTTCCTCAGCTTTCCCATTTGGTATATCATGATGTTATTTTTGAAGTGTTGGAGCATCTTCAGATAAATGCTAATACAGAGGAAATGGGTTTAGCATCTGAGTATCTGAAAGTGGCAGGAGTTGAGAGAAAAGCCTTTTCTCCTTAGGCAGGCCTCTCTACAACATGGGGGAGGCTTTCTTTAGCAAACTCAGGGAAAGAGCATTTCAGTTCAGTTCAGTTGCTCAGTCATGTCTGACTCTTTGTGACCCCATGAACCGCAGCATGCCAGGTCTCCCTGTCCATCACCAACTCCCAGACTCCACCCAAACCCATGTCCATTGAGTCGGTGATGCCATCCAACCATCTCATCCTCTGTCGTCCCCTTCTCCCCCTGCCCTCAATCTTTCTCAGCATCAGGGTCTTTTCCAATTATAGGGGATAGGAAGTCAAGAAACACCTGGAGTAACAGGCAAATTTGGCCTTGGAGTACAGAATGAAGCAGGGCAAAGGCTAATAGAGTTCTGCCAAGAGAATGCACTGGTCATAGCAAACACCCTCTTCCAACAACACAAGAGAAGTCTCTACACAGGAACATCACCAGACGGTTGACACTGAAATCAGATTGATTATATTCTTTGCAGCCAAAGATGGAGAAGCTCTATACAGTCAGCAAAAACAAGACCTGGAGCTGACTGTAGCTCAGATCATGAACTCCTTATTGCCAAATTCAGACTGAAAATGAAGAAAGTGGAGAAAAGCACTAGACCATTCAGGTATGACCTAAATCAAATCTCTTATGACTATTCAGGGAAAGAGCAAAGAGAAGGAAAACCAAAGAGAGGGACAAGCTTGTGACTCAACAAATATCCTTTTTTTTGTTTTTAATTGGAGGATAATTGCTTTACAACATTGTGTTGGCCTCTGCCATACATCAACATGAATCGGCCACATTCATATACATATACATTCATATACATATGTCCCTCCCTCCCGAGGCACCCCGCCCATCTCCCACCCCATCCCACCCCTCTAAGTTGTCAGAGAACACCAGGCTGAGCTCCCTGTGTCACACAGCAAATTCCCACTTGCTATCTATTTTACATATAGTAATGTATACGTTTCCATGCTATTTTCTCAATTTGTCCCACCCTTTCCTTCCCTTACTGTGGCCACAAGTCTGTTCTCTATATCAGCATCTCCATTGCTCCCCTGCAAATAGGTTCATCAGTACCATCATTCTAGATTCTATACACATGCGTTAATATACAATATACAAAGTAAGTCAGGAACAGATATCCTCTTCCCTACATATTTTCTCTCTCTTCTTACTTGAGCAAAGTTAAAATTAAGTTTCCTTGCTGAGAAGGTTTTTCCAAAGTGTTAGGTTAACATGGTCTGTAATTGGGATACATGTGTCCATGTTAAATCTCACAAAATCAAGAAGTGGCTGGATTCAAACTAAAGTAAGTGTGATATATAAAGGTCTTTAGTGGTCTTTAACCCAGACCATAATGAGATTCCCTTGAACACAAACTAGAACAGTTCAATAAACTCGTACTGTGGTGTAAAGTCCACTGGCATTCCGTATTCCAGCAGATCCAGGGTGGGCTTTTCTTTTCTCTGCTTCTTAAATTCTTTATTTTACTAATGACCTCTGTACTCATTAGAAGCTGTTGTTAACACATTACAATGGCATTTATGAAGCATCAAGGGGGTAGAGATTTGTCCCATATTCACTCTTTTCATTCCTAAGGCTTATGCTCAGGCTTTCCTTCCTGCCAGTTCACTTTCCAGAACACTCTGGTATTTTGGCAACAACACAGTCAGGACCAGCTTATCAGAAATACAGCTTGTGCCATCACACAGGTCTCTGTGCTTAGAAGGACCTCACATTTATAAGGACCCCACACTTGGAAGGGTCCTGCACTTGGTTAATGTTCTTCTGACACTGCCTTGAAACTCCTAGTAATTTTTGATGAAGGGACCACAATTTTGTACTTGGCTCTGCAAATTATGTAGCTGGTACTGAAGTCTAAACCAAACTGAACTGAATACTTGGGATTTCAGATCTCAGCTTTGATCCTTCTTAGCTTTGTGATCTTGGATGAGTTTCTTAACCTTGCTCAATTTTATTTTCTTCCATTGTTAAATGTAGAAAGAATAATATCTGTCTCACAGAGTTGTTAAAGGAATTAAATGAGATAGAAAACATACCGGTGCCCGAGACATGGTTCTAATAACTAACTCTTTAGTTCAGTTCAGTTCAGTCACTTAGTCGTGTCCGACTCTTTGCAACCCCATGAATCGCAGCATGCCAGGCCTCCCTGTCCATCACCAACTCCTGGAGTTCACTCAGACTCACGTCCATCAAGTCGGTGATGCCATCCAGCCATCTCATCCTCTGTCATCCCCTTCTCCTCCTGCCCCCAATCCCTCCCAGCATCAGAGTCTTTTCCAATGAGTCAACTCTTTGCATGAGGTGGCCAAAGTACTGGAGTTTCAGCTTTAGCATCATTCCTTCCAAAGAACACCCAGGGCTGATCTCCTTTAGAATGGACTGGTTGGATCACCTTGCAGTCCAAGGGACTCTCAAGAGTCTTTTCCAACACCACAGTTCAAAAGCATCAATTCTTGGGGCTCAGCTTTCTTCACAGTCCAACTCTCACATCCATACATGACCACAGGAAAAACCATAGTCTTGACTAGAGGGACCTTTGTTGGCAAAGTAATGTCTCTGCTTTTGAATATGCTATCTAGGTTAGTCATAACTTTCCTTCCAAGGAGTAAGCGTCTTTTAATTTCATGGCTGCAATCACCATCTGCAGTGATTTTGGAGCCCAGAAAAATAAAGTCTGACACTGTTTCCACTGTTTCCCCATCTATTTGCCATGAAGTGATGGGACCAGATGCCATGATCTTCGTTTTCTGAATGTTGGGCTTTAAGTCAACTTTTTCACTCTCCTCTTTCACTTTCATCAAGAGGCTTTTTAGTTCCTCTTCACTTTCTGCCAGAAGGGTGGTGTAATCTGCATATCTGTGGTTATTGATATTTCTCCCGGCAATCTTAGTTCATCACTTATCCTTATTAATTGCTTATCCCAAGTACTATGCCTTGCAGTTTACAAAAATCAGGTCACTGTTCCTCAACCATAGCAGATCAGCTATCACACCCTGGTTTGCACTTACAGGTTTTGTAGTCAATGTCTATTCCCATTGGCCCAGCATCTGTGCAGGTTGGTTGGTGATCATAGTGTCTGAATGTTCTACATGATCAAGTTTAATGTTTTTTCCTTCTGGCCCCTAAGTTCCTCTATCCTCAAGGAGTTACTAATTGAGTGAGAGTGATCAAATACATATAGACCTGGCTACCTGGCTGCTGCACAAGGCCATGTGCCCAACTTTACCTGCCAAACACATGCACCTAAGCTGCTGATAGTTGCCCTTTCAGGTGTTCAGGCTGTTGATCAAGTTTTTCCCTCATCTGGAGGCTCTTCCCTACTCTTGCCTTCATCACTCTACCCAATTCCTCATTTTCCTTCAAGACTCAACTGAATTGCCTCACCCCTCAAAAAGGGCCCTTCTCTGAGACTCTGGATATTTGTAGCTCTCTCACAACACTTCTTGCATAAATTCTAATTGGTGGCTTTCTAGGTCTAAAAGATCGTTGATGAGAAAAGATGACATATTGCTCATCTGGGTGTCCCCAGCACTTAGGAAAACATGCCTGACACATAACTACAGTTTATTAAGCAATTGATGCAGGGTGCTATTTTCCAAGGAGTACCAAATTCTATTTGTTCAAAGGAGAGACAGTTGTACTCAACTAATGGATGGAAGCTTCATAGAGGAGGTAGTCTGCATGTTAGAAAGACTAAATGAAATAAGTAGGATTAGGGATAGAGGCGGGAAATCATTCTCAACAGAAGGAACAGCTTGAGCAGAAGTACAGGTAGAGAAAAGCTGAAGACAAAGCTTGTTTAGAGAACAACAGGTAGACCATTGGGCCTGGGGCTCAGGAGTTTCATTAAGTAAAAAATCCCAAGTTCAAATATTTATTGGAATCAGGCTTATAGCATAAGAAATAAATAAAACATGGCCACATGCAGAGGAGAAAGGACTGTGGTAAACTGGAAAATACACCCTATTTAAAGGAAGGTGGCTATTGGACCTTTCAATTTTCCCAGATAGTATGGAAATTCAGAGGTGTGAAGTATTTCTTTAACTTTTCATTTAAAAATAATTTTAGACTTACAGAAAAACCGAAAAATTAATATGGAGTTCATGTACAAGCTTTACCCAGCTTTCACTAATGTTAATGACTTATAGACTCATAGTATAATGATTAAAAACTACAAAATTAAGATTGCTATTAGAGTACTATTGAAACTGTAGTGCTTATTCAGATTTTCCAGTTTTTCTCCAATGGCCTTTTTTCTGTTCCAGGATCTGATTTCTAGTAGTTGTGTTTCTTTGGTCTCCTCTAATCTGGGACAGTTCTTCAATCTTTTCTTATCTTTCATGATCTTGACAGTTTGAATGATTACTGTTCAGTTATTTCATAAAGTTTCCGTCAATATGTGTTGGATCTTTTCTCATGGTTAAGGTGAGATGATGAATTTTTGTCAAAATGCTACAGAAGCAACACTGTGTCTTTTTTCAGTGCATCATATCAAGGGTACATGATGTCAATATGTCTTAGTACTGATGATGTCCACTTTGATCATTTGGTAAAGGCAATATCTGCCGTGTTTTTCCATTGAAAAATAACCATCTTTTCCAATGTCAGTGATAAATATTTGGGAGATATTCTGGGGGCTCTATAAGTGCCTCATACCTTCTCAAACCTTTGTCCACTGATTTTAACATCCACCAGTGGATCTTGCCTATAGCAATGATTACAGTGATGTTTCCCTAGTGGTGATTTTGTGTTTCCCTCATTCATTCTGCTTTTATTGGTTAGAATTCTTCTGTCAGGAAAACTGCTCCCTATTCCCCCATTTAATTATTTATTTAATTATTTAATTTCTATTAGTATGGACTAATCTATATGATTTTATTTCATGGTATAAAGTATAATCAATGCTATCATTATCATTTTGTTGCTCACACTGCCTAGATTTGGCCACTGGGATCTTGTCAACATTAGTTCCTATATCCTTTTGACTTGCTCCCATCTTTTTGTGAGCACTTCCTTATTTTCTGATACTATATAATCTTCCAGGCCCATCTTGTATTTTCTTTGCTCCAGGCCTGGAATCAACCACATCTTCAGGGAGCTCTGTTTGTTTTTTTTTTTACCACTGGAGAATAAATATGTTGGCTTTCAAATGTAGACTACAAATTCAAACATTGTGGATGTATACCTAGTTCATAGTCTTTCACTGTGTGATGTCTGATGCAGAAGATCAGTTAGCTCAAAGCAGGAGTGAAGGTTTGGGTCTGGGTAAGAAATGTCTTGAATGTCCAGTGAGGAGTTTGGAATCCATGCGTCCAGGGCATGAGGTTCTCTAGACAGTTTTTGAGTAGAAATGTGATATACTTTTAAGATATACTTTGGGGAGATAAACAGGAAGACTTGCAAACAGAAGTTTCTAGAAGAAAAAAAAAAGGAATATTTAAACATATAGCTGAGAAAAGAAGAGAAGCTAAAGGCAAAGGAGAAAAGGAAAGATATACTTATTTCAATGCAGAGTTCCAAAGAATAGCAAGAAGAGATAAGAATGCCTTCCTCAGTGATCAATGCAAAGAAATAGAGGAAAACAATAGAATGGGAAAGACGAGAGATCTCTTCGAGAAAATTAGAGATATCAAGGGAACATTTCATGCAAAGATGGGCTCAATAAAGGACAGAAATGGTATGGAGCTAACAGAAACAGAAGATATTAAAAAGATGTGGCAGGAATACACAGACCAACTATACAAAAAATATCTTCATGACCCAGATAACCACAATGGTGTGATCACTCATCTAGAGCCAGACATCCTGGAATGTGAAGTCAAATGGGCCTTAGAAAGCATCACTATGAACAAATTGAGTGGAGGTGATGGAATTCCATTTGAGCTATTTCAAATCCTAAAAGATGATGCTGCAAAAGTGCTGCACTCAATGTGCCAGCAATTTTGGAAAACGTAGCAGTGGCCACAGGACTGGAAAAGGTCAGTTTTCATTCCAATCCTAAAGAAGGGCAATGCCAAAGAGTGCTCAAACCACTGCACAATTGCACTCATCCTACACGCTAGCAAAGTAATGCTCAAAATTCTCCAAGCCAGGCTTCAACAGTGCATGAACCGTGAACTTTCAGATGTTCAAGCTGGATTTAGAAAAGGCAGAGGAACCAGAGATCAAATTGCCAACATCTGTTGGATCATAGAAAAAGCAAGAGAATTCCAGAAAAACATCTTCTTCTGCTTTATTGATTATGCCAAAGCCTTTGATTGTGTAGATCACAACAAACTGGAAAATTCTTCAAGAGATGGGAATACCAGACCACCTGACCTGCCTCCTGAGAAATCTGTATGCAGGTCAAGAAGCAATAGTTAGGACTAGTCATGGAACAACAGACTGGTTCCAAATTGGGAAAGGAGTGCGTCAAGGCTGTATATTGTCTCCCTGATTAACTTATATGCAGAGTACATCATGCGAAATGCTGGGCTGGATGAAGCACAAGCTGGAATCAGGATTGCCAGGAGAAACATCAATAACTTCAGATATGCAGATGACACCACCCTTACAGCAGAAAGCGAAGAGGAACTAAAGAGCCTCGTGATGAAAGTGAAAGAGGAGAGTGAAAAAGCTGACTTAAAACTCAACATTCAAAAAACAAAGATCATGGTATCTGGTCCCATCACTTCATGGCAAATAAATGGGGAAACAATGGAAACAGTGAGAGTCTGTATTTTCTTGGGCTCCAAAATCACTGCAGATGGTGACTGCAGCCATGAAATTAAAAGATGCTTGCTGCTTGGAAGAAAAGCTATGACCAACCTAGACAGCCTATTAAAAAGCAGAGACATTATTTTGCTGACAAAGGTCCATCTAGTCAAAGCTATGGTCTTTGCAGTAGTCATGTATGGAAGTGAGAGTTGGACTATAAAGAAAACTGAGCACCAAAGAATTGATGCTTTTGAACTGTGGTGTTGGAGAAGACTCTTGAGAGTCCCTTGGACTTCAAGGAGATCAAACCAGTCAATCCTAAAGGAAATCAGTCCTGAATATTCATTGGAAGGACTGATGCTAAAGCTGAAACTCCAATAGTTTGGCCACCTGATGCAAAGAACTGACTCATTGGAAAAGACCCTGATGCTGAAAAAGACTGAAGGCAAGAGAAGAAGGGGACGATAAAGGATGAGATGGTTGAATGGCTTGATGGACATGAGTTTGAGCCAGCTCCAGGAGTTGGTGATGGACAGGGAAGCCTGGTGTGCTGCAGTCCATGGGGTCGGAAAGAATTGGATGCAACTAAGTGACTGAACTGAACTGAACTGATAAAATTCTTTTTTTTTAATTAATGTGGTAAAATTATAAATTAGAGATGCTCTCTGCTTTCCCTCATGCTGGAGATCCTTTCTCTTGTTCTCCAAATCAAATATCCTTATGTATCAAGGTCTCCTTCTCCAGAAAGTTTCCTGACTCCCAGAATTTATCCTTCCTTCTCAGGTACCCTTGGCCCAGGTTGGCTGGTACCTCCTTTGTACATGTATTCCATTCTGCCCTGTATGCTAGGGCTTTGTTTGAATGCTTGTCTTGCTGGGCTGGAAGAAGCACAAGCTGGAATCAAGATTTCTGCGAGAAGTATCAGTAACCTCAGATATGCAGATGACATCACCCTTATGGCAGAAAGTGAAGAAGAACTAAAGAGCCTCTTGATGAAAGTGAAAGAGGAGAATGAAAAAGTTGGCTTAAAGCTCAACATTCAGAAAACTAAGATCATGACATCCGGTTCCATCACTTCTTGGCAAATAGATGGGGAAACAGTGGAAACAGTGTCAGACTTTATTTTTCTGGGCTCCAAAATCACTACAGATGGTGACTGCAGCCATGAAATTAAAAGATGCTTATTCCTTGGAAGGAAAGTTATGACCAACTTAGACAGCATATTAAAAAGCAGAGACATTACTTTGTCAACAAAGGTCCGTCTAGTCGAGGCTATGGTTTTTCCAGTGGTCATGTATGGATGTGAGAGTTGGACTATAAAGAAAGCTGAGTGCGGAAGAATTTATGCTTTTGAACTGTGGTGTTGGAAAAGACTCTTGAGAGTCCCTTGGACTGCAAGGTGATCCAACCAGTCCATCCTAAAGGAGATCAGTCCTGGGTGTTCATTGGAAGGACTGATGTTGAAGCTGAAACCCCAATGCTTTGGCCCCCTATGTGAAAACTGACTCATTGGAAAAGACCTTGATGCTGGGAAAGATTGAGGGCAGGAGGAGAAGGGGACGACAGAGGATCAGATGGTTGGATAGCATCATCGACTCAAACATGAGTTTGAGTAAACTCTGGGAGTTGGTGATGGACAGGAAGCCTGGGGTGCTGTGGTTCATGGGGTCGCAAAGAGTCGGACATGACTGAGAGACTGAACTGAACTGAACTGAAGTTCCTCACTTGGTTACTAACTTCTTGCAGACAAGGAAGGTCTTAGTCATCTTTATCTCTTCTCTGGGCCTAACATCGTTCTTCTCACCCAGGAGAGATGCTCAACTCAGAAGTGAACTGGTTATAGGAACCATTTATAATTCACTTTGGGATTCTGGATAAATAAAAGCAAAACGCAAGGGTATGCAAATTTCTTTAAAGTCATGCGATTTTCAGTTGAAATTGCACTGTCTGAGAAATTACTCCAGCTGAACGTGTGAGGCAGCACATGTGATGGAGAACACAACAGTAAGATAATGCAAGACACACAGAGGCACGCACACAGAATTTCTGAGCCCATAGTATGTCCTTTCTTACGATGAATACTAGTCAGGTGTGTACTTAATACTGAGGGAGTTTAATAATAAAAGGATATTTCTTATGGCAGAGACAAATGCTGTCTTGAATCATCTATCTGGAAGGCACCTCTTAGGACTACCCTAAGCTTTTTGAAAACATGGTCAGAATGACCTTCCCTTTGTGAAAAAGAACATTCCTAAAGGCCTTGATAGGAGTGAACTCTGTGTTAATCATGTTTCCTCTTTAGAGCTGTGCTGCTACAGAGATAGCTTTCCCCTCAAAGCATAAATAAAAGCTATGCTTCAAGTGCAGAAAACATTTAAAAAACAAATTTCACCCCCAAAAATTTAAAGAAGAGAATTGACTATAGTCAACAAGGCAATTACCCTACAGAAAATAGGGTTCTGTGATGTTTGTCAAGGAGGGGGCATAAAGGTTTACGGCCTCTGCCAGCCTCCTTCCCCGGACTCCTGCTGGATTCGCCATCCTCACTTCTGGCAGCAGCTACCTGTGTGACAGTTGACACCTTGAGTCAGGAAGGAAGGGAGAGAAAAAAGGAGGCAGAGGCAAGGGAGGAGGAATGCCCAAATATAGCACTATTGACTGTTTCCTTTTTCACCAGGCAGCATCTGCCAGCCAGCATAGCATCAGGAAGAGAGGCAAGATTGTAAAGAAGGGCAGGTCAAAGGGATGCAGAGCAAGAAAATGCCAAAGAACAAGAGGTTAGATGTGAGGCCTGTGAAGAAAGTAACCCTCAGCAATATGGGAACTGGGGGAGCAGAGGAAATGATTCAAGTGCGTAAACAAAGCATCCCACCCAAGAGACTGGAGTGGAATAGTGTTTTTGTCAGACTAACGCCAAGTCCCCTCGTTCTGCTCCTAATTGCAGTGACTTCCCCTCTCTCCTGTCTCCTTTGTCAGCTGCATTCATTTGGATCAGGAGTGCCATTCATTGGCCCTGGAGAAGGGAAAGAATGGGGGGAAATGCAGATGTTGACTCTCTGCTTTTGAATTCCTAAAAATATGTTCTAAATTTCTATCAGAGACTAAATCTTGGCTTCAGTGACTCAGAGTTAAGGTCCTGGCAGAGATATTAGACATACATTAAGAATGTAGTACTCAAACATGGTCCAGGTGGCATGGTAGAGGAACAATATAGGAGGAAAAATAGGAACAAAAGAGGATTTTTCACAGCTCTCTGACTCCTGCACACATACAGGAAGACGTTTGCCTTGCTCCTGGGAGCGCTAAGGGGGTGATGGAGTGAAGGTCAGCGGATCCCAAGGGGCTTTTAACTGGGATGAGGGCTGGAGTGTGTGGACATGGTAATCTGATGCAAGAGAGTGACTGAGGACACTTGGCTATAACCAGAGGCCATCTGGTGTGATGTCCAAAGACCAGATGGTACAAGCTACATCTCAGTGATCAGTGAACACCAGGCCACTCCTTCCCACTGGTTACTGGCCTCAGCCTACCCCCAGCTTAGAATGTCTGTGGAGAAAGGGAGACATGGACCTTGATTAACTTAGGTCTGTAAAATTATCAAATAAAGTGAGTTATGTTTTAGCATACTTGATAACTTGAGTTTCAGAAATTTTACCTGCTACATAATTGTGAAGCTAAATACAATGCTAATATATTAAACTTACAATTAGGAGGTTAATTTTATGTCTAATTTCAGAGTATAAAAGGCAATAGAGTTCTCTTGAAGGTTAGTAGAACCTTCTTTTTTCATTCTGGGTCTGTTTGTATGTATGTATGTGTATATGTGTGTATTCCAACCAGGGAAGGCCCCTACCCTTCACCCCCAGGTTATCTTATTTCAAGTAGTTTTTCCAATGTGTTGGGTCATGCCTAATTAGATAAGAACTTTTTCTTTAGCCTCATGTGTTTAGAAGTCCACATCATCTAAGGTCAAGCCTCGAATGAAAAGAACAGAGAAGTGATGCAGTTATACTGACTTCAGAGCAGATGGCTGTTTTCTGGAGGGAAATGGTGCATAAAACACACAAACAATGAAATACTTGAGAGAGAAATTCTCCACGGCAGTCGTGGCTATAAAATCAACACAAAGCAACTAGTTCCCAGGACTGGTGCAATGTTGAGAAGCATTAGGGGGAAATAAGAGATACCCATGCCCTGATGAGGCATCCTACCTGGACTTGGAAGAGAAAGGACATGGGATGGGGTGCATATCATACACACAAATCTTGGATTGTAGACCCAGTTATGGATAAAGTAAGCTTATTTTTCTGTAAATGAAGTTAATACTTATATTGTGCTGTGTTTAGTTGCTCAGTTGTGTCCGACTCTCTGCAGCCCCATGGACTGTAGCCCACCAGTCTCCTCTGTCCACAGGATTTCCCAGGCAATAATACTGGAGTGAGTTGCCATTTCCTTCTCCAGGGGATCTTCCTAACCCAAGAATTAAACCCATGTTTCCTGAGTCTCCTGCATTGGCAGATGGATTCTTTATCCCTAGTGCCACCTGGGAATACTTATAATAAACTCTCTTTATTCCAGACAGTAGAAACTTAACTTCAGTCATTTAAGAGTTCTGGCTTTCTTTATGAAAGAAAGCTTTTAACTTTGAGGCTTTTATCATGCCCATGAATGAAGGTTAGGGTAGGGGAAGCATCTCATCTAAACTGCCATCACTCTTGACTAGCGCAGCTACTTAGATGGAATGTGGACACTTACTGTTTACTGCTGACCAGCAGTGTGTGGGCTATATTACAGCAACTTTGGGTCTGGCTCATGGAGAGGAGACTTGCAGGCTATATATAGTCCATGGGGTTGCAAAGAGTTGGACATGACTGAGAAACTAACACTCACTTTCACTGGGTCAGCTAACTGGGGACCATCCTGGGCACACAAGACAATCTTGACAGTTCCATGTTTTTCTAGCACTACACCTGGTAGGGCCAATTCACAGCCATTTGTCACTTCCATGGCACTCTTGAGAACACAAGAATCATTCCAGATCCCCAGCACTACCCCCAACCCCTTCCATTCATAGCTCTACCCTGAGAATTTTTCAAACTCATCTGCCAGGGCAGAGTAGACAGTCATATTTCCCTGGTTTTTGCCTTCAGACTCTTGAGAGTCCCTTGGACTGCAAGGAGATCCAACCAGTCCATTCTGAAGGAGATCAGCCCTGGGATTTCTTTGGAAGGAATGATGCTAAAGCTGAAACTCCAGTACTTTGGCCACCTCGTGCGAAGAGTTGACTCATTGGAAAAGACTCTGATGCTGGGAGGGATTGGGGGCAGGATGAGAAGGGGACGACAGAGGATGAGTTGGCTGGATGGGATCACTGACTCGATGGACATGAGTCTGAGTGAACTCTGGGAGTTGGTGATGGACAGGGAGGCCTGGCGTGCTGTGATTCATGGGGTCGCAAAGAGTCAGACACGACTGAGCGACTGAACTGAACTGAAGGGTCTCCTTGGGAAAGTAAACAGTTTTCCTCTGTACTACTATTCCCAAATGTATCTGGAGTTTCTGCTATGGCACATTCTTTCTACTTCATCCTAGGAAAGGATCAGAGTTCAGACCTTTTTCATCAAGGACTCATCACCTCTAGTTAGTCTGCATGCATACATGCTCAGTCACTCATTTGTGTCCAGTTCTTTGTGACCCCATGGACTGTAGCCCACCAAGCTCCTCTGTCCATGGGATTTTCCAGGCTAGAATACTGGAGAGGGTTACCATTGCCTTCTCCAGGGGATCTTCCCGACCCAAGGGTAGAACCCCCATCTCCTGTGTCTCCTGCATTGGCAGGCAGGTTCTTTACCACTGAGCCACCTGGGACGGCATCTACTTAGTCTACTCTCTCTTTCCCTGGCTGGTGGAAGGGGTGAGGGGAAAACTTAGCCTGGAGGATGGGGAGCAGCATGGATGGGAAAGCTTCTTTATTATTACTCATCACTTCTTTTCCCACATCTATTGTACATGCTTTAATTCTTTCTGTTCTCTTGAGGCCAAGATGTTAAAAACCTAAAAGCTAATAATTGACTCCTTTTGTGGCATTTGCTTTATGCAGAGTCATTCCTGGCTTGCGGCAGTGATGCTAATTCATTGGCAGAAGGATTATAACGTTAAAGGAAAAGTGAAAAGCTTTGTATAGCATCACTTGATATTAAACGAGGACTGGTTTCAGGACTCCTGCATATAGTAAAATCTATAGGACTTTATATAAAATGGCCCTTACGTAGTATTTGCATATAGCCTGTGCACATCCTCCCATTTACTCTGTCATCTCCAGGACACTTATAATACCTAATATAATGTAAATGCTACACAAATAGTTGCCAGCATACAGAAAATTCAAGTGTTGCTTTTGGGAACTTTCTGGAATTTTTTTTCCAAATATTTTTGATGCCCAGCTGGTTGAATTTACATATGTGGAACTCATGGATAGGGAGGACTTTCTGTAGTTCTATAATCTAGCTACACATATAACGACTTTGTTTCCCCAGCCCAGATCTAAGATTAGTCACAACCCATAGAGAATGTTGAAAAAAATCAGACAATATGGTGTAAAGACCTAGCAGCTGGATTAACTGTGGGCTCTGCTTAGGTGAGCTTACCTTAGATTCTTCAGTTCATTCTCCAGTCGTCTTCTTGCAGAGGCTCTAGTTAGTATATCTTAGAGACTGTGACTTTATCAACCAGAAGTCATGCAATAGTGAATTCAGCCTTTCTCTTGTCTCCTCCCACTTTGCTTCCTCCTCTTTCCCTTTTTTCTTCCCACCTCCGCTTTTCTCAGTCCACTCTGCTCTGACCATCCTCTCTCCCCAGTGGGGAGTCCAGAGGACGTGATTCCAGAATCCATGCAGGAGGCGACTCTTTGCCTCATTACTAGAATGACTGTGTGTCTTGCTTGAATCTGTGGCCCCAGCATCTTATCCAGATAGCATTTCCCTTTACCTTCAATCATGTTCAGATATGAATGATGAACTATATGGCTGCTCTAGTTATTAGAGACCAGCTCATTCTCAAAAACATTTGGCCTCCACAGAGAAGAACTGTTCAAATGCAATGAGGATTTAAATGAATACAAATATACAATTTAGGGTGTATCAAAAGAGTCCCCATAGAACTAGTAATATACAAACTGAGAGGGTCCAAGAGAAGCCTGGGTTAAGTCCCAGCAGAATCCAGAAGGTTAAGTCAGAACTGGGAAACCTTGGTTATGATGTTGAAGTGGGAGGGTCAAAGGCAGCAGGCTGGGCCTTGGAGTCCTGCTCTGAGGCACGTGGATCTAGCTGGGAGTTTTTGGGGGGTGAGTTGGGGTAGAGGCAAAAGAACAGAATGTTGGAGTATCTTCCAGTCTAAAACCTTAACAAATGGCAGGTCATGCAGGGAGAAAGCTGGAGCAGAAACAAGGAGCTCAAGAGAGATGCTGGCCAATGAGCCGTGTCTTTCCAGTTGGTAGTGAGGGGAAATTTAAATCAGGCTTTGCCCTGCTCTTTTAAAAAAATATATTTTATATTATTATTTTAAAATTTTTATTTATGTATTTTTGGCTGCGCTGGGTCTTCGTTGCTGCATGCAGACTTTCTGTAACTGGATCGAGAAGGGGCTGCTCTCTAGTTGTGGTGTGCAGGCTTCTCATTGCGGTGGCTTCTCCTGTGCAGAGCTCAAGCTGTAAGTGCACAGACTTCAGTGGCTGTGGAACGAGGGCTCCGTAGTTGTCACACATGGACTAAGTTGCCCTGAGGCATGTGGGATCTTCCCGGACCGGGGATCTAACTCACATCCCCTGCACTGGCAGTTCAGTTCACTTCAGTCTCTCAGTCATATCCAACTTTTTGCAACCCCAGGGACTGCAGCATGCCAGGCCTTCCTGTCCATCACCAACTCCTGGAGTTTACTCACACTCGTGTCCATTGAGTTGGTGATGCCATACAGTCATCTCATCCTCTGTCGTCCCCTTCTCCTCCCACCTTCAATCTTTCCCAGCATCAGGGGTTTTGCAAATGAGTCAGTTCTTCGCATCAGGTGGCCAAAGTATTGGAGTTTCAGCTTCAACATCAGTCCTTCCAATGAATATTCAGGACTGATTTCCTTTAGGATGGACTGGTTGGATCTCCTTGCTGAGATCGAACCAGCCAACTAAAGAGGCTCTTTAGTTCTTTGCTTTCTGCCACAAGGGTGGTGTCATCTGCATATCTGAGGTTATTGATATTTCTCCCAGTAATCTTGATTCCAGCTTGTGCTTCATCCTGCCCAGCATTTCACATGATGTACTCTGCATGTAAGTTAAATAAGCAGGGTGACAATATACAGCCTTGATGTACTACTTTCCCAAATTGGAAACAGTCTGTTGTTCCATGTCCAGTTTTAACTGTTGGTTCCTGACCTGCATACAGATGTCTCAGGAGGCAGGTCAGGTGGTCTGGTATTCCCATCTCTTTTAGAATTTTCCACACTTTGTTGTGATCCACACAGGCAGATTCTTAAGCACTGGATCACCAGGGGGTTCTGCTTTGCTCTTAAAAAGAGCCCCCTCTTCTCTGTTGGGTAGACTTTGAGAAATTGTCTTTCATGAAAACAAGTGTCTTGTTTAAGACATGTCTTCCATAGAAGCTACTTTATGTAGTTTAAATAATTCCTGGAGTAAGAACCACTTTCTAATCATGGCATGTTATTATTTTTATGAAAGAGGGAGAATAATAACAAAAACATGTGTTTACTTCAGCAGCACATATACTAAAAATGGGAAAAATAAAATTATATATTTTAAAAACTGAAACTTTCATTAACACTTGTGAACAATGATTACAATCAATACCTTAGCTGAAAAGCATAGATTTGAACCCAAATTATAGCAAAATCTGGAATCCTGACTTTGATAGCTGGTGTACCTTTCCAGGGGCTCTCCTGGTGGCTCAGACAATAAAGAATTCACCTGCTATGTGGGACATCTGGGTTCAATCCCTAAGTTGGGAAGATCCCGTAGATAAGGGAAGAGCTACCCACTCCAGTATTCTGGCCTGGAGAATTCCATGGATAGAGGATGGCAGGCTACAGTCCATGGGGTTGCAAAGGAGAAAAGGGAAGATATATCCATCTGAATGCAGAGTTTCAAAGAATAGCAAGGAGAGATAAGAAAGCCTTCCTCAGTGATCAATGCAAAGAAATAGAGGAAAATAATAGAATGGGGAAGACTAGAGACCTCTTCAAGAAAAATAGAGATACCAAGGGAACATTTCATGCAAAGATGGGCACAATAAAGGACAGAAATGGTATGGACCTAACAGAAGCAGAAGATATTAAGAAGATGTGGCAAGAATACACAGAAAACTATACAAAAAAGATCCTAATGACCCCAATAACCACAATGGTGTGATCACCTACCTAGAGCCAAACATCCTGGAATGTGAAGTCAAGTGGGCCTTAAGAAGCATCACTATGAACAAAGCTAGTGGAGGTGATAAAATTCCAGTTGAGCTGTTTCAAATCCTAAAAGATGATGCTGCCAAAGTGCTGCACTCAATATGCCAGCAATTTTGGAAAATGCTGCAGTGGCCACAGGACTGGAAAAGGTCAGTTTTCATTCTAATCCTAAAGAAGGGCAATGCCAAAGAATACTCAAACTACCACACAATTGCACTCATCTCACATGCTAGCAAAGTAATGCTCAAAATTCTCCAAGCCAGGCTTCAACAGTACATGAACTGTGAACTTCCAGATGTTCAAGCTGGATTTAGAAAAGGCAGAGGAACCAGAGATCAAATTGCCAACATCTGTTGGATCATAGAAAAAGCAAGAGAATTCCAGAAAAACATCTGCTTCATTGATTACGCTAAAGCCTTTGATTGTGTGGATCACAACAAACTGGAAAATTCTGAAAGAGCTGGGAATACCAGACCACCTGACCTACCTCCTGAGAAATCTGTATGCAGGTCAAGAAGCAACAGTTAGAACTGGATGTGGAACAATGAACTGGTTCCAAATTGGGAAAGGAGTACATCAAGAGTGTATATTGTCACCTTGCTTATTTAACTTATATGCAGAGTACGTCATGTGAAATGCTGGACTGGATGAAGCACAAGCTGGAATCAAGATTGCCAGGGGAAGTATCAGTAACCTCAGATATGCAGATGACACCACCCTTATGGCAGAAAGTGAAGAAACTTTTGACGAAAGTGAAAGAAGAGAGTGAAAGCTCTAACTTAAAACTCAACATTCAAAAAACTAAGATCATGGCATCTGGCCCCATCACTTCATGGCAAATAGATGGGGAAACAATGGAAACAGTGACAGACTTTATTTTCTTGGGCTCCAAAATCACTGCAGATGGTGACTGCAGCCATGAAATTAAAAGATGCTTGCTCCTTGGAACAAAAGCTATGACCAACCTAGACAGCATATTAAAAAGCAGAGACATTACTTTACCAACAAAGGTCTGTCTAGTCAAAGCTATGGTTTTTCCAGTAGTCATGTATAAATGTGAGAGTTGGACCATAAAGAAAGCTGAGCGCTGGATGAAGTGATCTTCGTTTTTTGAATGTTGAGTTTTAAGCCAGCTTTTTCACTCTCCTTTTTTGAACTGTGGTGTTGGAGAAGACTCTTGAGAGTCCCGTGGACTGCAAGGAGATTGAACCAGTCCATGCTGAATATTCATTGAAAGGACTGATGCTGAACCTGAAGCTCCAGTACTTTGGCCACCTGATGCAAAGAACTGATTTATTGGAAAAGACCCTGATGCTGGTAAGATTGAAAGCAGAAGGAGAACAGGACGACAGAGGATGACATGGTTTGATAGTATTACTGACTCAATGAGCATGAGTTTGAGCAAGCTCTGGGGGTTGTTGATAGATAGGGAAGCCTGGTGTGCTGCAGTCCATGGGGTCGCAAAGAGTGGAACATGGTTGAGCAATGGAACTGACCTAAATGATACCTTTCCAGTCATATTTAGCCTAAACTAATTGGGAGGTGGCAATCTGGCAGGGCCCTGAGCAATGGAGACTTTCAGCTTGGAATAAAAACTTTAGAAAATCCACAAAGTGAATCATAACGGATTTTCTGTGTGTTAAGTTCATTATCTTTCAGGTTAAGGGCTCAATACAGAATATACAAAGGAAATTAATACTATTAAAACCATTAAAGAATTTGTCATAGTTTTATTAAAAACAGGGACTTGATCAGTATTGGGGAGCTTGTTTTGTGGCATCATTTCTTTTCTTGGCCGAATGGCACATCTTTTGAGGAGCAGAATAAGATGTATTTGGTACACTCAGCCTGCAACTATGGAATTGTGAAACTGACCAGGAAGACTGTTGAGGGAACTGATTTGGATTAGCCAAGATTCAAATAGAGTCATAGTCAGATGACGAAGTAGAGACTCAGTTCAGTTCAGTTCAGTTCAGTAGCTCAGTCATGTCTCTTTGTGACCCCATGAATTGCAGCACGCCAGGCTTCCCTGTCCATCACCAACTCCTGGAGTTCATTCAAACTCACGTCCATCGAGTTGGTGATGCCATCCAGCCATCTCATCCTCTGTCGTCCCCTTCTCCTCCTGCCCCCAATCCCTCCCAGCATCAGAGTCTTTTCCAATGAGTCAACTCTTCGCATGAGGTGGCCAAAGTACTGGAGTTTCAGCTTTAGCATCATTCCTTCCAAAGAACACCCAGGACTGATCTCCTTTAGAATGGACTGGTTGGATCTCCTTGCAGTCCAAGGGACTCTCAAGAGTCTTCTCCAACACCACAGTTCAAAAGCATCAATTCTTCGGTGCTCAGCTTTCTTCACAGTCCAACTCTCACATCAATACATGGCTGCTGCTGCTGCTGCTGCTAAGTCACTTCAGTCGTGTACAACTCTGTGCGACCCCATAGACGGCAGCCCACCAGGCTCTCCCATCCCCAGGCTCTCCCATCCCTGGGATTCTCCAGGCAAGAACACTGGAGTGGGTTGCCATTTCCTTCTCCAATGCATGACTACTTGTCACTAAATAATCAATGCTTCTAGAATCTGGTAAAAACACTCTTAATGACGTAGTTTTTTTGTGTGTTTTGTTTGTTTTTTAAACACAAAGATGATCCTGCTAGACATGTAAAGAAAAAGGAAAAAGAAACTATGAGATTGTAGCTCAAACTTTGAGCATAAAAATCTGGGTGAGCATAAGAATCATCAGAAAGTGAAAGTGAAAATCGCTTAGTAGTGTTTGACTCTTTGCAACCCCATGGCCTATACAGTCCATGGAATTCTCTAGGCCAGAATAGTGGAGTGGGTAGCCTTTTCCTTCTCCAGGGGATCTTCCCAACCCAGGGATCGAACCCAGGTCTCCCACATTGCAGGCAGATTCTTTACTCGCCGAGCCACAAGCAAAGCCCAAGAATCACCAGAGCCCATGTAAACAGTCCCATTCCTGGACACTGCGTGCCGAGAGTCTGACACAGTTCATCTTCAGTAGGCCCGGGAACCTGGGTCTGATGCAGGAGCTATGCTGTCTGTAGACTGGATGCCGAATGCAGATTCCTATGGTTTGGGGCTGGAGGAGAGAGAAGAGGCTTTTGAAACCTCAGGCGTTACTAGCCGATAATGCCATGGTAATGCCCTACCTGGCAGCCAGGCTTTGGTCAGGGCTGAGACAACATTGTCTGTGTAAAAGAAAAAAAAAAAAAAGACCCACATATTTAGAGAACAAGTGAGCTGTAAACAGTGGGGAAAGGGAAGGAGGGGGGCGAGATAGAGGTAGGGGATTAAGAGGTACAAGCTACTGTATATAAAATAAATAAGCTATAAGGATATATTGTGCACACAGGGAAGATAGCCAACATCTTAGAATAAGTATAAATGGAGTATATAACCTTTAAAAATTGTGAATCACTATGTTGTATACCTGAAACTTATATAATATGGTAACTCAATTATACCTCAATTAAAAAATATATAAATGGATTCATTTTGATATTTGACAAAACTAATACAGTTATGTAAAGTTTAAAAATAAATAAAAATAAAAATGTTAAAAAAAAAGACACAGGGCAATAGAGAGCAAACAATAATTATCTCCAAGAGAAGGAAAAGTTGTGCCCTATGAATGCACCAGCTCACATTTAGGGGGAGTTTGCAGGTCACAGATGGGAAGGGGGTAATCCAAGAAAATCCAGTAATCTTGTTAAGTTAAAGAAACAGTTTGGAGAAGAAAGGCAATAAAAATTTGTGGACACACACACACACACAAATATATATATATATATATATATATATATAAATGTAAAGAAGAAGAATGAATGAATAATTTTGTAGTTAAGTGGGCAGCAGCAGTGATATTGTCCACCCAGAGCTTTATCACGGAAGGAAAAGAAAACCTCATGGCCACAAGTGTGGGGCTTCATTTGCAGTCATCATCCCCGAAACTGAGAAATCACCCTCCCTTGACAAACATCAGCAAACGCAGCTAAATCTGAGCCCTTCATTAAACTTAGTCTTGCCTCTTCCTATATGCTTCCCGTGTGAGCCCAATTCATTATCTAGATCATTTAAACCAGAGGCTTTTATAATTCAGAGCTGAGTGGAAGATCTCTGGGTGAGCAAAGAAAGTACTATTTTTGGATCTTGTTTATTTGATAATTTTGCATATAAAGAGTAGGCAGCCAGAAACACAAATGATCTATTTTTTCCTCTATTCTCTTCCTCCAACAGAATTCATATTATAGCTGGAGCAATATTGTATGAAGTGGCATAAACACCCCCACCAATATAGGCCATGTGGCATGTACCCATTACACCACATACCCTCAAACTGCCCTATATTGCTTTTAAAAATACCCTCCTTTTTTCCCCCTACACATACATTCTCATGTTCTCTTGCTCCCAGTTTTGATAAAGACTCTACTTTTTGATTTGGTCAGGATCTTGAGGATTCTAGCTACCACAAATGATCAGATTTAATCCTATGAGATGCTGCTAATGCAGAAACTTGGGTAATGAACAATCTCAACACAAACAAAAGAGAAGCAGCTGCCGATTAGTGAGCCGCACTGCCGACAGTCTCTGTGGACTGAAGGCACGGAGGTTCAGGCTGAGGACCTTGGGATGTACAAATTGTCTAAACAAACAACAATTTGTCTACAAAAGTGCCTCTGAATTACAAATGAGTAAAATCGAGTTGTCTTGGGATCTGAGTTATTTGGCTTTAAACTTGCCTAGCAGTTCCATTAACGATTGATCTGTTAATTTATGATGGTTTAGAACAAGACTTTGATGGAAGCTACTAGACCCTTGACTAGAAAGTCAATAAGTCTTTTATAAAACAACCTTAGCCATGTATTATACATGTGCTCATTGGCAAGACTTCATCTGGGGCATTTCTCAATCAGGCTTGGATTTACTGACTATTCATAATATTGAAAATCTACTATTAAACCCAGACCATTTAAATTTCTGATTAACTGACCATTAGACATTGCCTTCATACTGATGACTCAGGACTCTGTCACTCTCTAATGTGCTAATAAAAAGAGATTGTGAATTATTTTCATATGTTTCCTTTTCCAAGAGATGAATCAGATGCTCCAATGTTTTCGTTCAAAGTTTATTTCAAAACTCAAGTAATTAAAAACATTTCTCTGTACGGAAAATCTAATGCAAATGTTCTTAAGCTAGAGCAGACACATGGGTAAGCCTAATGGGGTAATGGGGCAGGGACCAGAGTGGCTTGAAATTGCAGACGCCAGGAGCAAGCAGGGAGAAATGCTAGCTGCGCTCATGTACACCAAGTCTTTAGCTCATTTCTGTCCTCTGTCAACCTTCACCTCCATGAGTCTTATTTTCCTTTTGGCCACCAGACTTCCTGTCTCCATGTTGAAAGACAGTCCTCCCCAAGGTCTAGTTTTCTATACAAACAGTCCTGAAAGATTGACTTCTATAATTACCATATATTGGATAGGAGCCCATCTCTTTGAGCCCAAGACACTTTGCAAGATGGAGGAATATTTGTATGAAACGGAGTGGCAGGTCTCCTTCCCAGCATGACCTTAACTGTTCCCTAGACGCCTTGCCCTGCTCAGTCCAGCCTGCAAATGATTCGCTGATCTCTGAAAAATCTTTCCAGATAATTTAGGAAAAAAACCATGCAAATTATTAACAACCTTATGAATAATAAACATGTGATCTCATCAGTAATTAAAGAACAGCAAATTCCAACAAAATTAAGATGCTATTTTTGTGTGTGAATTAATTTGCAAAAGGTTTTTTAGTAATTATAATGCTGGTGTTCCCATTAAAATGTTTTTAGGGAATAATAACAAAACAACCAAATCAAACTTCTTAAATAACATGTATAATATATGATTTCAAGTGAAAATAAGTCCCAAGGCAGTGTGGCTCCTCAGTTGATTAATTCAGGGTTTCCATAGAATCCTCAAGCCCCCCTCCTTCATAGGTTTTGTCCCTAGGCTGGCATGGTTACATGCAGACATGCCAATGTCCAGTGAAAGAAAGTAAACTGTTTATCCATTGTCTCTCTCTCTCTCTCTTTTTTGATAATTTTATTTAAGAAGAAATGAAGAAGATGAATTATTTACAGGCAACCCTCTGTGTAGCTAAGGATACTATGTTTTTTAAAAATTATTGAAATATAGTTGATTTACAATGTAGTGGTAGTTCAGGTATACAACAGAGTAATTCAGTTATATGTATTATATATATATTTTTGGATTCATTTCCATTATAGTTTATTACACGATACTGAGTGTAATTCCCTGTGCTATACTGTAGGTCCTTGTTTTTCTATTTTATACATAATACTGTGTATCTGTTAATCCCAAACTCTTAATATATCCTCCCCACCCTGCCTTTCTCCTTTGGTAACCACAGTTTGTTTTCTATGTCTGTGAGTCTCTTTCTGTTCTATAAATAAGTTCATTTGTATCACTTTTTTTTTGGATTCCACATATAAATGATATCATGTGACATTTGTCTTTCTCTGTCTGACTTACTTCACTTAGCATAATAATGTCTAGGTCCATCCATGTTGCTCTAAATAAGGATGAAAAATACCCAGTAAACCTCATCTCCCATCTCTTTAGCCAGGACTGGATCATGTGCCCACCTCTAGCCCAATCACTGGCAAGAGAAAGGAAATGACCAATATTGGTCCAGACTAATCCAGATTTATCCCCCGAGGAAGCATGAACACTTTGACCAACTAAGGCTCTATCAACAGGGAAAAAGGGAAAGTAGTGGTCCTTGGGCAGACAACTCATGGTATCTTCTCTGCCTGCCAAGGAGACAGGCCACATACATGGCTCATAGGAGCTGTGGAAAGAAATTTGGCACTATATACCAAGACTCTTAAAAGTGTCCTTACAATTGGGCATAGTAATTCCATTTCTATGAACAAAGCCCATGGAAAATGTGCCTAAATACAGATAAAGTATTACGCTCAAAGATTTTCACTGTAGTACCCTTTATAACAGAATAAAGAAAGACCAACAAAATCAAATTTAAGGGTCCCCAAATAAAGGAACAATTATATAATTACAGTACAAACATATGACTGACTACTTCCTAGCATTTAAAAATGATGTTTACAAAAAGTTTTGAAGAACATGAGAAGACGCTCATATTATGGTGTTAAATGGGAAAAGCAGATATCAGATTGTATATATAATATAACTCTATCTATATAAAGTATTCATAGCAACTATCTCCTCAAATCTACTATGTGGTAGTAACCTACACACAACCTCTAATCCCAACAGTTCTGAAATGTAAGTGTCCTTATGCCCCTTTGACAACCAAGGTAACCGAGGCTCAGAGATGTTTAGCAGGTTTCCCAGAATCACTCAGCTAGTAAAAAGGTAGGACAGGGATTCGAGTCTGAGTCTCTTTGACTGTTTGAATCATGGCTTCACAATTTAGGAGCAATTCTCTTTCTTTCACCCTTTTTTCTGTTCTCTCTTCTCCATTGTGGGTGAATAAGGTATTTATGAGTTTAGCTACATGAATGAGCCATGCTTCAGAGGTATAGATAGACACCCCAATATTCAATGAAGTGGAATAGAATAAGGACAATGGGAAATGGGGGTGGTGCTTGTGGCAGAAAGACAGAAGTAAGAGAGTAAGAAGAAAGGAGTAAGAAGAAAGAGAGGATGGGATGACAGTATTGAGAACCAGGAAGTAACTGTCTACAAAACCAACCAGCATTCTTTGATTTCCTTTTTAATTGAAACTGTTTTCCTACTGCCTCATTCAGTACAGAGGCCTTCGGTCATGGGTGGTGATGGTGTTAGTCACCAAGTCGTGTCTGACTCTTGTGACCCCCATGGACTGTGGCCCACCAGGCGCCTCTGTCCTTAGGATTTCCTAGGCAAGAATATTGGAGGGGCTTGCCAGTTTCTTCCCCATAGGATCTTCCTGACCCAGGCTCAAACCCTCATCTCCTGCATTGCAGGCAGATTCTTTATTGCTGAGCTACCTGGGAAGTCCTCTGTCATGGATGGTTTATACCAACTCACCAAGAGCCTGTTTCAGCCTCCAGATGCTTCTTTAGATGTTGGTTGCTGTTCAGTCTCAGTCATGTCCAACTCTTTGCTACCCCAGGGAGTGCAGCATGCCAGATTCCCTTGTCCTTCACCATCTCCTGGAGTTTGCTCAAACTCATGCCCGTTGAGTTGGTGATGCCATCCAACCATCTCATCCTCTGTTGTCCCCTTCTCCTCCTGCCTTCAATCTTTCCTAGCATCAGGGTCTTTTCCAATGAGTCAGTTCTTCGCATCAGGTGGCAACAGTATCGGAGCTTCAGCTTCAGCTTCAGTCCTTCCAATGAATATTCAGGGCTGATCTCCTTTAGGATGGACTGGTTTGATCTCCTTGCTGTCCAAGGGACTCTCAAGTCTTCTCCAACACCACAGCTGGAGTGCCAGCACCACAGTCAGGTGTTGGATCCTTGTCTCATTCAATTAGAAATTCCTCCTACCATGGCTGGCCAAGTCAGGAGGGGATGGTGCACACGTGATCCCAGGGATAAAGGTATTGATACATCTGTGAAAGATGGGGCTGGGGAGTCAATACATTGGAGATCATACATTATTTCCCTTAGAACCACACTCCCAGCCCCAAGCTGGGTGGTACACGTACAGCTAATAAATGAAAATTATTGAATTAAGAAGGGGAATAAAAGGAAAGACAATCCTCTGGACACCTGGCTCTGTTGTTTTTCACATCTGTGCTGTCTCTGCTAACCCGTTTCTGCATTGGAACCCCATTATGCACATTGGCCAAAGACACAATCTGTTGCTGCAAAATTGATCTAAATGTAGGCCAACTTTGTTTCAGCATTTATCCAATGACCAAGAGGACTCTCAATCAGGCCTCACTGCTGTATTTTTGCTACCACTTCCATATTGGAGTTGAAAACCCTGTTGTCACAGTGTGAGGGTTCTAGAATGATTAGCATCCCCAGGTCCCTTGGCTCCCTTGTTTGTTTGAAAAATGCAAGAATAAAGCAACCATGCAAGAATAATGAGCATCATGTCTGATTTCAGAAAGCCTATTAAAGTAACAAATCAGAAATGTCTCCGATAAAAATTGCTGGAGATAAGAATCATGCAAAGACTGGCTCTTTTGGAAAGAAGAATGTATGGTGCTGTAGGATTTTGTTTTGTTTTTAATGCTGAGATTTCTAATGGCAGATTTTCTCTTTCATTTAATGTTCTCAGAATTATTTAGTATGTCTGATGTTTTGTATCAAACAATGCATATAAAATGGGAAGAGAAGAAATTCTTGTGCTGCAGAATCATCCCATTGGACACCTTTACACGATAACATCATGTGCAGATTTCTCATCAGTCCTGAACAGGCAGCATACCATCCTGAGAGCCTGGGTCCTTTCCTTGAGAGCACTTTATGTCCAAAGCCCTTCACAATCATCAACCCAGACATCATGAGAAGTGGCACAATGGCTTTGGGGCTACCTCCTACAAGTCCAAGGGCTTCCCAGGTGGCTCAGTGGGTAAAGAATCTGCCTGCAATGTAGGAGATGCAGGAGACCCAGCTTCGATCCCTGGGTTAGGAAGATTCCCCTGGTGGAGGGCCTGGCAACTGACTCCAGTATTCTTGCCTATAGAATCCCTTGGACAGAGGAACCTGGCGGGCTATAGCAAATGGGATAGCAAAGAGTCAGACATGACTGAAATAACTGAGCACACAGCACCTACAAGTCCAGAGGAAAATTCTCTGGCACTGGGCAAAGTGAGATTATTTCTGAGCTCCAAAGTCTAGAGATGTCCATTTTTTTGATGCAAGGTGGTGACAAGAAGGGCTGGAAGCAGATCAGGGCAGAGAATAAGCACAAACCAGGTTTGAGGCACTTGTCAAAGGAGAAAAGGGGAGGTCAGCTCTGCCTTCAGATCCAGGGGCCATGTTTAGGGCCAGGAACAGGAGAACGGGTAAAAGGTCAAGAGTTACTGGGTAATCACTGTGGTGGAGCAGGAGAGGAGGGAAAATGGAAGCAGGAATCCTAGGGTTCAGGGCTAGTGTCCCTAATATCTTTCTTACCATATTCAGCTCAGTGGGAGTGAGTCCTGCTGATTTAAAAGCCCCATATTCTGGAAGGAAACTTTAAAAATTATGTACAAAAGGCCCTGAACTGGATACTCAGCACAGATAGTGTTCCAGAGAAGACTGCAATGGCTACTCTCATTCAGAAGTTGTCATATTTAACTTTATACTTCTAGTCTCCCTGATACAGCTCTGAAATAAAAATATGTCAAGTAAATGAGCTTGGGTAATAGAAGAGAGCTTTAAAGAGCATGTTTAGGGCTTGAGTTGAATAAATATTCTATCAACTCTTACCTAGGTTAATTGTCCCCATCATTGACATTTTTGAGGTTTCTGCTTCAGAAAGGTATGTGAGCATAAATAATCACATCCTTTCTGTGCTATAGACTGAGAGCGAATGGAATTACCAGGTGTGCAATTTGAGAGCCAGGGTCAGTCCTCAACGAGAAGAGGCCAGAGAACTGCCCCTTCCCCCAGTATTTCTATCCCTATGGAATCTGTTAAAAAGGAGCACTGAGGCTGTCTTGACAACACACAGGGTTAAGAGACTTGTACAGAGAAGGGCAGAAAGGCTGTAAGTCAGGGAGGAGAGGCTTTATATTCCTATCTTCTACAGTCAGCCCCAAAGAAGCCTGCCGTTGTTATTCCAATTTCCCTCTATCCACTCATACCTTTGAGGAGCATTTATCTTTGTCAGCCAAATCTGGCCATTTTTGATATTGGATCAGAAGTAATAGGAAAAGCCCAGAGAGTTAGAACTAATCTTAGCTACTTGCATCTTTGGGCCTTGGTTTCCTCACCTGTAAATAGGGAAGGATAGATAGGACCAGTGTTTCTAAATTACATTCTGTAGGAACTTAATTCAGAGAAGGTAATGGCACCCCACTCCAGTACTCCTGCCTGGAAAATCCCATGGATGGAGGTGCCTGGAAGGCTGCAGTCCATGGGGTCGCTGAGGGTCGAACACGACTGAGCGACTTCACTTTCACTTTTCACTTTCATGCATTGGAGAAGGAAATGGCAACCCACTCCAGTGTTCTTGCCTGGAGAATCCCAGGGACAGGGGAGCCTGGTGGGCTGCCATCTATGGGGTCGCACAGAGTCAGACACGACTGAAGTGACTTAGCAGTAACAGCAGCAGTAGGAACTTAATTAAGAATATCCAGGAAAAAGTATCACAAGTCAAACATATTTTGGAAACAATGAGTTAAACATATTTAGACCAGCTTGTTATCTCAAGGGCTCCTGAGAGTCTTTGAAATTTAGCCAGTGTAACTTGGGAATTTCACATTAGTGTTTCCCAAAGTTGTCTGATTGTTGTTATGGGCTAAATTGTGTCTTTCTTCAAATTTATGTGTTGAAATCCTAACCCCCAGTACCTCAGAATGTGACTGTATTTTGAGATAAGTTCCTTAAAGAGTTTAGGTTAAAATGAGGTCATTAGGGTGGGCCCTAACCCAGTTTGTCTGATATGTTTAAAAGAAGAGGCAATTAGTGTTTGTCTTCCTCTGTATGATTTCACTTACGTGTGGAATCTAAAAAATAAAACAGTGAACAAACAGAAACAGAGTTGTAGATACAGAGAGCAAACCGGTGGTTGTCAGAGGATGGGGCGGCTGTGGGGAAGGAAAGAAATAGATGAGGGGAGATTAAGAGGTAGAAACTTCCAGTTGCAAAATAAATGAATCATGGGCATGAAATGTACAGTGTGGGCAATGCAGTCAATAAATATGTAATAGCTTTATATGGTAAGAGATTGTAACTTGACTTGTTGTGGTGATCATTTTGAAATGTAGAGAAAAATCGAATCGCTGTTTCATGTAACAGGAACTGACATACTTTTGAGGGTCAATTATACTTCAGAAACAAACAAACCCATAGACAAAGAGCTCCAACCTGTGGTTACCAGAGAAGGGGGTGGTGGGGAGAGGAAATTGGATGAAAGTGGTCAAAAGGTACAAGCTTCCAGTTATAAAATAAGGAAGTATTACACTAGGGATGCAATGTACAACGTGGTAAGTATAATTAACACTGTTGTACATTAATATATGAAAGTTGTTAAGAAAGTAAATACTAAGAGTTCTCATAAGGAAATTGCTTTCTTTTCCTTTAATTTTGTATTTATATGAGATGATAGAAGTTTACTAAATGTATTGTGATAATCATTTCATGATGTATATAAGTCAGATCATTATGCTGTGCACCTTAAACTTGTACAGTATAAGTCAATTATATTGCAATTAAACTGGAAAAAAAATGGAAGAAGAAAAAGAAGAGGCAGTTAGGATACAGACACATAGAGAGAAGATGATGTGAAAGACAAAAGGTAAAGATGGGTGTCCACAAGTCAAGGAGAGAGATCTCCTTGACACAAGAAACCAACCCCACTGATACCTTAGTGCTGAATGTCTAGTCTCTAGCAATAAAAATAAATATTTATTCTTTAGGGCACCCAGTCTATGGTGTTTTGTAGCTCTAAAACCTAATACAATTGTGGAATCCTTTCTACAGAAGATCTCTCTTCTGAATAGGCTTTCTTAGTTTATACTTTGGGTAAATCCTGAGCTAGATGTTCAGTAAGTTTTTTTCCCCCACCCCCAGCTCTAAAAGGCCATGATTTATTGAAAAATCATGTCCGTCGATGTAGGCCCTCATGTAATTGATCTGTTAAGAGAATGTATTTTCCGAGAGGTCAGAAAAGTTAGGGATTGGTGTTGCCTGAGTTTGTAGTTGGGCTTCATGAAGCTGGCAGAGAAGAGGGCTTAGAAGGAAAGGTAGGCAGGGAGGGCTACAGGGGATTCTGGCAAGTCAATCATTCTCCCAGGGAAGCTGAACTCACTTGTCTTTGCAGAGGCCAGAGTGTGCTTGTGCAATTTGTTGTTGTTGTTAATCCCAGAGCTTTTCCTTGGACAGTGGCTATCAGGTAAAGGAGGACTGTATCTTATATATATCTTAAAGGCTTGGGAGTTTTGCCACCAAGACCTTCATCCACAGGTGAGCAATGAACAAGACATTTCAGATGCTTCAGAACACAGAGGGTTGAAAGTTCTTCTTCTTTTTTTTTTTTTTAAAAAAAAGAGAAACTTGAATTCTCTTACCTTCTCTCTGTGGCAGCTTTCTTCATTCTTTGAAAATTCACTGCAGGAATATGGGAGACTTGGGAATACTGGAATTTCTAGGTCCAGAATTAAACCTTCACAGGATGACTGACGTTAAGTGGATTACAGTGACTTATTCCCTGCGGTACATCAGAGCTTCGTATTGGCAGATCTAAAGAATGGGAAATATACAAGGAAACAGAACCAAATCAGGGTGGACATTGACATGTGCTGCTCGATGCACTTCCTACTGGTGTTTCTTTCCCTTTCCTTGAGGTGACGCCACAAGGAAAGATAAGCCAGTTTCCAGATGTCTGTCCCAGAGTTAGTTTTCACTTATTGAAATAACTTCTTATCAAAAGTAAGTTTTTAAAAAGCATGTTTTATGTAGTTTCTCAGTTGGAAAACCTGGCCAGATAATCAGACAGAGAACTACTCTCTTCATTGGCTGTGTGGAAAGATCTTGTTTCTAGCATGCTGAGGGCCTCACTGAGCCTAACAGCACATCATAAACTCTACCATCTTCCTACACTGGTTTGTCCTTAAGGAGGACAGAAACTCCATAACAACATTAAAACAGAAACTGGGAGCAAAGCCCCGTGGCCGAGACTCACCCAACCAGATTGCCCTGCTATTTTTATCCCCCGAGCTGAGCGTATTGACAGAATACAGAATTACTTTTGTGATTAAACGTGGCCAAAAACCTTGTAGTGTTAATCTCTGGAAATCTGTTACAAATTAGATGGCAAGTACCAGCAAACTGCTATTTTTTACATCTAAAAATAATTCTCAGTGCTCTTGTGTGTAAGTAATATGGCAGGAAGAAAAGAAATTTTAATTTAATTGGATTGAGCAGTTCAATTTTTAGCAGTCAATTCCTAAATATAATGGTGGGCATGATTCTCTGAAAGCCCCCAGATGAAGAGAAGGTCAGGTGCTGAGAGGATGAGCAGAGGCCTCAGCAGTTCTTTGCGTTTGCACATCTTAGTCAGTCTGGCCCAGAGAGCATGGCTCTGTAATCACAAATCCTCCAGTTCCACTGTTTTTGAGAATTTATATGATTGTGATGAGAACAGGATCAGATGTGAGCAAAAAGGTGATGGAGGATTCACTGACCAGGTACCACTGTTTGAACTAGTGATGAATGTATGAGCCATACAAAGCCAGTATTGGCTCCGTTTCCTCTGATTTCCTTTGGAAATCAGGCTCTTTTGGTTCTGTCACAGAAGGTTACAGAGTTTCCAATCAGGATTTATGTGGAGTGGCGGGTGCCAAACCGACTAGGGCATGGTCATCTCCATACCCAGGGAGACAGCGCAATCCTTCAGCCACCCAAACCCAGGCCCTTCAAATGCCTTTGAGAACACTCACTCCAGAGCTCAGTCCTGTATCCACCCTTCATTCCCTGTCCACGTCAAGAAGCCCAGCCACATGTGAGCTCAGTTTCCTTCTGGCTTGGGTCAAGACCATAAACACTCTCAGGACTACTGATGTCTTCCTCCTCCCTCTTTTACCACATCCAGTATGCCTGGTCCATATTCCTGGGTCTCAGTTCTATTCCTATCATACTTCAGTTCTATGCCTGCATTTCCCTTCCAGGTTGGGACCAGAAAATCTGCCTAAATTTTGCTAGCCTTCTCTCTCCAGAGCTGGGAGCCATCTTCTCATTCCATCTTCCATCAGGAATCCTGCACAGTCTGGATAGACTGGATATGTTAGGGTCTAAGGAAAAGGACCTCCATGGCCAGAACCTTCTGATGCTAAGCTTGATCTGTCAGATCCCACGTAGGAAAGCAGTATCCTTCCAGGACAGCACAGCAGTGAAAGCATGGACTTTACAGTTATCCTGCCTTTCCTGTATTGAGTGTATTTTAGGGCTTCTAACTAGTTGACAAGGCAAGTTTTTCTTTATAGAGTTCCAGCTAATAATTACATAAGGAATAGTGGAATTAGAAATTATACTTTGGAACACCCTGTGAAACAATGGGTTTCTTCTAGGCAATGATCAATGTTCACTGAAAGCATTAAGTAAAATTTTGATGAAGAGTTTTATAATGGATGGATCAAGTTGACAATACCTGATTTGACTGGTCAATCTTAAAGGCATTAATGGAAAGACAGCCAGACATTATCAGCCTTCTGATGCTATTTAGTGGGAAGTTCATAGCCCCACCTATGTGGTGTCCTTTAAGAAAATTGAACCTGAATCTAATCAAACCTTTTGTTGTAAACACCAGTTTACAAAATTACAGGGAGGAGAGGAAAATGTTAAATGATATCATATGGACTCATCACATCTAGATTGTGGGGTTCTACCACAGGGTGAATGACCCAGTTCCTTAAAACAAATAGACAATAAAGACAAACAAACAAAAACCCAAGGGTTAACTGTTACAGATTTAAAATGGATTAAGACCATGTCAACCAAATGGAACATATGGGTGAAAATGCTTTGTAAATGGCCAAGTTGTTAAACATTAGGTATTAATATTATGACTGTTGCCCTATCTTTCAGCTCCAGATCCTTAAGTCTGGTAAATCCATTATCAAAATAAACTTCAAAAACTGTATACTTTATTTGCCAAAGCTTGTGTCTGGAATATTTGAAGGACTTCAGACACAATTTCCTAAATGGGCAAAGAGAAGCCATGACAGACAGGTGATGCAATACCTAGCTTGAATCATTAAGCAATGGCCAAACTGAATGTCTAATCAGATTGTAAGATCTAAACCTTCCCATATTTTTAAAAACCTTCTGGTCACAGAAAGATTTAGCTTGAGCATGTATACAGACCCATATGTACTCACTTTAAACAGTATGACAATGTTATATGCTTATATATGTACACACATATGTTGACAAAATTTACTAACATATGTTCATATATACACATACCTTGAAGCAATGAATAGATAACAAAACTTCTCGTTTTTCTCTCTCCCAACTAAAGCTCTCATAGGAAAACACTGACTATGGGCCACTCACGGGATAAATTCCTCTGGATACATGAAGAGTTCAAAGCAAATCAAGATTTTATCTCTTCAGTTGCCAGTTTTAGTTTTTATCTTTCTGAACAGTAACCTTTCGAAAATATGCTTCATCATTTCCTGCATCTTGAAAAGAAAATTCCAAATACCTCCTTGGTACCTTAGGGCTGTCATTAGGAACATGATCATGCTAGGAAATAATACATGCACAGGAATATAGGTGCTGGCTGTTTTCCAATATGTGGTATGAGCTCAGTCCCCTGGGCTCTTTGGATTCTTATTTCTACATTTTATAGCATTTATTTCTGTTTTTGTGTTTTCACGTGTGTCTGTAGTAGCTACTTTCTAATCCCTTCTAATTGCTGCTTCCAATCTGTTTTACAACCAGATAATCAAACTCATTGATTTGTGGACAAAATAAGAGTGGAGAGGCTCTGCTGAGTGCCTAAGAGATTCTTTTGCAGGTAAAGTGCATGACCTTGAGCATCTGGACTTTGTGAACATTATTTTACTGCTAAGAGGCCTTTTTTCGTTGCCTATCAATTTCTTAACTCTGTTTCACATGAGTGAGAGAGTCTGCCAAAAAAGTGATTGTTCAGAAACACAAGATAAAAATGTATCCTTGGAGTGTACTTGAGTTGGAGGTTTCCATTAACTCTTTTTAGGAAAAATATGACTTATTCCCACGGAAAGTGAATACCGCTTTTCTTAAATTCACAATGAACCTCTATCACACCATCATACTGAAACCCAAGCTCAGATTATAAATTACCTTTTTTAAAAAGACATATTTATCTTCCTGAGATCTTAATAAATTCATTGTACATACTAAGACCCCTGACAAATGGAAGTTTACAGTAACTATATTTAGAACTCTTTCACATACAAATACCTGGCAGTCATATGAGCATTTAATACTCTTGAATGCTTTTCTGATTAAAGAGAATTTTCCGGACCCAGCTGGAGTGATGCTCAGATATAGTTAGGGTAGGCCTGTGAAATTGATTTTTATGAAGTACCAGATTGAAGTGTACTAGTCTAGCCCTCTTGGCCTGTATGAATCTCACTCTCATTCTCTCCTTCCTCCAATGTATGAATCAACCTAGGTCCCCAGTGTCATTACCACATAATGTCCTCAATCCCAAACACTTTCAATTAGATCTTGGGTGCCCTCCATTCATCCAAACTGGATAAATAGTTTAGTGCTTGGAAATAACCAGAATTCTTCAGGTCCTCCCCATAATATCCACTAGTGATGTCTGCTTCATCAGACTGCAGTGATCATCCCAATTACAATAGGCTGACCTTGTTTCTTGAAATCTGAAGTGGAGTGTCTATGACTTCCGCATGTGCATGGAACAATGGACGTCTGGCTTAAGAGCACCGGATAGGTAATCCCAAGGCTTTTCTGAGCTCAGCAGTTCAAATGCACACAGAATCACGACCACATTACTGCAGAAATGAAGTATTTCCCTCTAAAATTAGATGCCCATTAGCACATCCTCATAGCACTCTTACTTCTCCGTGAGACCGGAGAGAGCACAGGAGGAAGCTCAGCTGATTTTAATAATACCAATATCCCCCCCTTTTTAATGACATTTTAAATTGAGGTATAGTTGATTTAAAATGTTTTGGGTGTATAGCAAAGTGATTAGTTATATATATACACACACATATATATTTTTCGGGCTTCCCTGGTGACTCAGATGGTAAAGAATCTGCCTGCAATGTGGGAGACCTGGATTTGATCCCTGGATTGGGAAGATCCCCTGGAGGAGGGCATGGCAACCCACTCCAGTATTCTTGCCTGGAGAATCCCCATGGATAGGGGAGCCTGGCAGGCTACAGTCCATGGGGTCACAAAGAGTCGGACATGATTGAGCAACTAAGCATAGCACATTATATATTTTTCAGATTCTTTTCTATTATAGATTATTACAGATATTGAATATAGTTCCCTGTGCTATATAGTAGGTTCTTGTTTATTTTATGTATCCCCTCCCTCCACATTCCTTTTAATTATGGTGAAATTATGGTGAAATCTAGCTGCTATTGCAGCTTCCCAGTTGGCACAGTGGTAAAGAATCTGCCTGCCAATGCAGGAGATGCAAGAGATGTAGCTTTGATCCCTGGGTCGTAAAGATTCCCTGGAGTAGAAAATGGCAACCCATTCCAATATTCTTGCTTGGAAAATTCCACAGACAGAAGAGCATGGTGGGCTAAACAGTCCATGGGGGCCGCAAAGTCAGACACAACTTAGTGACTAAACAACAGCAACTAGCTGCTATTAATATTTGAGTCAAACTGATGTATAATAGCCCCATTCACAAGTTCTTTTTCTTAAAAGGACAAATATTGTTATGGCAACAGTTTCTGACCTGGGAAAATAAGAATTCTCAAAGCATATCTTTTGTATCATTTGCTTGCCTCTAGGATATTTTGCTTTTACTCATATTTTAATGAAGTATCAGTGGGGATGGGTTATGGAAATATGAAAAGAACAAAAGTATCCTGTCTTCAGGATCAAGAGTATTCTCATTATTTCAATTTCAAAAAAAATTTTCAGTTTACTCACCTGTCTACATATATCATACAAAGTTCATTGAATTTACTTTTTAACATCTATAGAAAACTCAGATCTGGTAGAGTGATTTTGGGAGGTTTGAGTTACCTCGTTCAGAGCATCTTGGTTAATGAAAAGTTTGACCTCAGTAGAACCAAAAGGCATAGTCCTGACTCACTGATTCTGAAAGCATATTTTCTTTCATTGACAGACTAGTCTTAGGACTACCCTTGAATATTAAGGACTGAATAGTCTATATTAGTATGATCCGATTTCAGGTCGACAACAAGAAATAAAAAAGTGTGGTGGTTAAGTCTAAGGCCTTAGATTCTGATACACCAAGGTTCAGATCCAGCTCTTCCATTCAATGTTGAGTGACCATTGATCACTTTGATACTTAACCTCGTTATTTGCTTCACCTATAAAATGAAGATGATAAATAGTATACATGAGTTTAATGCAGAAAAATACTCCAGGTATTTGAAGAAGAAATGGATCTAATACAGAGAAATAGTGCCTATAAAATTGTAGGAGGGACTGGAGCAGTGGAATCACAGGAGCCACAAATGGGCCATAGACTTTGAGAGCATCACCATTGCTGAGTTCTAGAGGCCACAAAGTTGCTGTTGCTGGGGCCACCGCTGCATCTCACCCCGACAAAACTGGTAACCAGACACTGAAGTGTGGAATTCTCTGGGGCACTCACTCACAGCCATCCAACTTTACTTGACTAGCATTAACAATAGCAAGCAAATAGTCACCACTTCACTTTCACCTTCCAAATCTGGAGCCATTGCCTCTCACAGGTTCTTGCATCCAGAAAGAACCCTAGCTTCAAGGGAGTCTAGGAAAGTAGTTTTTAGATCTTCCAAACGGAGTAGCCATCATAGTCAACAAAAGCATCTGAAATGTAGTACTTGGATGCAATCTCAATGGATGGAATCTCAGTGCATGAGTTTGAGTAAACTCTGGGAGTCGGTGATGGACAGGGAGGCCTGGCGTGCCACAGTCCATGGGGTCGCAAAGAGCTGGACACGACTCAGTGACTGAACTGAACTGACTGAACTGAACCAGCAATACAGGAAGGTACCTAGAAAGAAATGTGAATGATGCTAAATGGCAACAGACCACATCCTAACGTAGGACACTGACCTCTTCAGGTTGTTACCAAGATTACATGAGATCATATGGGTGAGACACTTAGGACAGTGTCTGGAATATAAAGAGTATACAATACTTATATGGCTGTTTATATTTATGTGGTTATTTTATTGTTGAAATTGAGATACCAGCTGGGCATTGAATGCCCATTACTACACAGTTCTTCCCTAAAAGCAGGGACAATTTTCCAGCTCAGTTCATAGGTGTCCAAGGGTCTGTCTCACCTGGCCCCAACCTTCCTCAGGCTTTCCCCAATTCCCAGTTTTACCCTATCTTTATCCCTCAACATACCCTCACCTGAACAGGTATTCTCCTGTTTTTTACCAATGGAGTTCAAATTATTAGCAACCAACCAGAGAAACAAATGAAAAGTGATCCTTCTTTCTTCTAGTTCTGTTCAGTTCAGTTCAGTCGCTCAGTTGTGTCCGACTCTTTGCGACCCCATGAATCGCAGCACGTCAGGCCTCCTGTCCATCACCAACTCCCAGAGTTCACTCAGACTCACATCCATCGAGTCAGTGATGCCATCCAGCCATCTCATCCTCTGTCGTCCCCTTCTCCTCCTGCCCTCAATCCCTCCCAGCATCAGAGTCTTTTACAATGAGTCAACTCTTCGCATGAAGTGGCCAAAGTACTGGAGTTTCAGCTTTAGCATCATTCCTTCCAATCTTCAAACATTTTCAGGGTAAGGGGAAATATTCACTTTCCATCTATCTAATGCAGAAAAGAAGAGGGAGAAAAATAAAATAGTTATTTATCTGTATTGAAGAAGGCAGAAAGGTAGCATCCTGACAAACCTCAAATTGTTAAGTATTTCCAAGGTTTCAAAATCAAAATTTTAACCATATTTTTCTCTCTTAAGATTGTAAGGCCCTGAGATCATCACGAGTTCAGATGATATATCCCAATTCAAGATGGTAAATTGTTCATATATGATTTCCTTCTTGCTCGCTCATGATTTGATTGGCATGACAAAACTGAACAAAAATAAAACTATGATGGTACTAAAAACAGTAAGAGTATCATTCAGTTCAGCTCAGTCGCTCAGTCATGTCCAACTCTTTGAGACCCCATGAATCGCAGCACGCCAGGCCTCCCTGTCCATCACCAACTCCCGGAGTTCACCCAGACTCACGTCCATCGAGTTGGTGATGCCATCCAGCCATCTGATCTTCCGTCATCCCCTTCTCCTCCTGCCCCCAATCCCTCCCAGCATCAGAGTCTTTTCCAGTGAGTCAACTCTTCGCATGAGGTGGCCAAAGTACTGGAAGTTCAGCTTTAGCATCATTCCTTCCAAAGAAATCCCAGGACTGATCTTTAGAATGGACTGGTTGAATCTCCTTGCAGTCCAAGGGATTCTCAAGAGTCTTCTCCAACACCACAGTTCAAAAGCATCAATTCTTCGGCGCTCAGCTTTCTTCACAGTCCATAATTAGCAGATCAGAAATTTTTAAAATAAATTTCCTGAAGAGAAAATCAATGAGGATTGTGTGGACAGATAGAATGGAGCAGTAGAAATGAAATCTGGGATCTGTATGGAAGAAGGCCTGCCAGGGAGGACAGTTGGAAAGTTGTTCCGGCAGAGTAGGGAGCTGTTGTTTTGTGTTTGTTTCTTTTTGGCAGAGCCAGGCCTTGGCATCTGCCTCCTCTCTTCTTTCCTCTTGGCCAGAACAGAGACCTGCAGGAAGTAATGGGAGGTCTTCTTGGAAAGAGACATGGCAAGAGGCAGAGGGACCCTGAGGGTACTCTAGATCTCTACAACACACAGGAAGAAAGAGATGAAAGCTCTGTCTAGAGGGAAACACACAGAACTTCTCACATCTCCAGCACAAGTATAACGTCTACTTTGTCTTGGTAATTGTGGAGATGTTCTCTATCCATGCTTCCTAAATGGAGGTGATTTGTTCACACGACCTCTCCATTTTCATGGAATCCATAGTCAGCCCAACCACAGCGTGAGAAGCCAGAGAGCAGACAGTCATACAAAGGATCCCTGTATACTAGCATGGCCTTTTTTCTTTTTTTAATTTTATTTTATTTTTAAACTTTACATAATTGTATTAGTTTTGCCAAATATCAAAATGAATCTGCCACAGGTATACATGTGTGCACTGGGACGACCCAGAGGGGAACACATGTAACATGGCCTTTCAAAGGTCATCAGACATTAGAGGAGAACCAACAGCATGGATTAAGAGGAAATATTAAAGTTAAAAAAATAAAAAAAGGAAGTGGAAAAGGAAATAAGGAAGGAGAGGAAGGGGAAGGGGAAACAAAGACCTATTCTGGAGAAAACAGACCCAGACACTAAACAAGAACATGCTGCTGTGAAAAAGGAGCAATGATAGAACAAAGATATTTTTAGAAATGAAACATTATTACTAAAATAATATGATTTATTAGAAAGTTTGGAAGGATATCACCTTCCAAATACACAAAGAAATGTAAAATATGAGAGAAAATAAAAAACATGGCAGATTAATCTAGGAGCTCCAACTTTCTATTCATAAGAGTTCTAAGAAATATATAATAGAAAAATAGGGAGATAATTATTTTTGAAAATAATACAAGAAAATTTTCCAAAGTTGAAGGTTTTGAAGAATTTTATTCTTCAGAATATATTTGAATATGAATTTGAATACAGAATATGAAGAATATTCTTCAGAAACACTGCCAGCTTGGACTGACTGAGACAGAGAGAGGATGATATGAATGTTGTCAGACACCCATATTGTAACCTTCAGGGTCTTGTGATTTTATAATGCTGTTATTTCTGTGATCACCTTAAATACAGGTTTTATATTTCTCCTTTTAAACTCAAACTTAAATAAGATACTTTAGATACACCCAATGCTGTGAGTTTTATTCCTGAGACCCTAAAAAACACCTGCCTTTCTCAGGGATACTATTGACTTAAAGGATGCTTCCCAAAGGCTGATGTCACCTCCACAGTTTACACACCAATCATCTGTGCCTGCTCTGTGGTTTACTTCTTTTTCTAGTTGGAGGAAGGGTCCCCTTCAGATCTGTACCTATTTACCTAAATCTAAGTGAAACCAGCTCTTGCCTTCAACGTTGGGTGACCTAACCTGTAATCAATTCCAAATCTCTCTAGATCTTCCAAATCTCACTTTATCCTTTTGGCTTTACTGTGTCCCTTCAGAGAAGTATTTCAGGGTTTAGACTGAGAGATAGCTGAGAAAAAGCACCCTGCATCCCAGCTGATTCTGAACCTCTGTTTCATCACAGGATTCAGGCATTCTAATCTCTCTACTGAGTTGTAAATTTCCTGCCAACTAGGTTGCTTAATTAATCCTTACCTACTCCCAACCCCCAACAACAAAAATAAATTAAGCCCCAGAGATGCTGAATGAGTATCCAAAACGGGGAACAAATTTCCAAACATAAAAATAAAGCCAGTCCAGCGATGCTGACTCCCAGGCCCACATTCTTCTTAATGCCTGTCACTTCACAAGGCCAGTAAGGAGTTTTGGCACTTGAGGAAGCCAACGTGCTGGCTTTTCAGCCATCTGAACCTCATACTTACTGCCACCTGCAGTTAATGCATCACATTCTTTCAGGTCTCAGCCTTGAATAATCTTTTTTTTTAATTTAATATATTTGGCTATGCTGAGTCTTCACTGCGGTGCTGGCGCTTCTCGTTTGGTGGCTTCTCTTCTTGTGGCGCACAGGGTCTGGTGCTCAGGGTTCAGTTGTTGTGACTCGTGGACTCGATGTGGGCTCAGTAGTTGTGCAGTGGCTTAGTCGCTCCACAGCATGTGGAATCTTCCTGGACCAAGGACTGAACTTGTCCTTGCATAGGCAGGAAGATTCTTAACCACTGGACCACCAGAGAAGCCCCAAATAATCTTTTTTTAAATCAAATTGTAAAGGGTTACGTTGGAAGAGACTGAGACCCAGAGCTGCAGTACTGATGGCCGGGAGGATGCTACACCCAATGCCCTTTGCTCAGCAGGGCATGCTAGCTAAGGGCTTAGACTCTGGGCAGGCAGGCCTGAGTTAAATTCTTGCCTCCTATTTTTAAGCTGTAAGATTTGGGGTGAATCACCTAGATTCCATGAGCCTCCTTTTCCCCCATCTGTAAAACAGAGGTTAGTAATAGCATCTATTTCATAAATTTTTAAAATGAGGATTAAATGGAATGATGTTTTTGTATGCATATAAAGTAGCTGGCATATATTCAAACTGAATGTCAGCTCTCAATATCAAATTGTTATTTTTGTTGTTATTACAAGCGACATACTGATTAATCAGATTGACTAAATCACCCAGGAGAGAGAAGTGAATGCATAAGCTCCTATTAGAAAGAGGGAGAGTTAAATCCAAAAACTGATCCCTTCAAGGAGGAAAGCACCTCAATGCAGATGGTTTGGAAAGAGCACTTTGTCATTTGGATCACACCCAACTTTCCTTTCCATAATCACAGTGACTTTGCATGCCTCATAACAAGGACAACCCAAATCAAAATTGAGAAATACCAACTCTAGCACAAGCCAGGGGAGATAACTCATCTCACTGAACACCCTCTCAGGGGTTAACCACCCTGGGGGCAGAGCAAACAGCACAGCAGCTCCCCAAGCAGCTATTTTTATTTTGTGTTTTGAGCATCTGACTCAAGCTGGGTAAAAGTGTTCATTTTCTCACTTGGAAAGTTTTCAAAACACCAAAAGGATTAGGTCAAGAGGGAAATATACCCACTCCAGCCAAATCTTTTACAGTGGTCAAAAAAAAAAAAAAAAAAAAAAGCCAGCAAAAAATTTAATCACAAATCTGCTTCAGGCAATACATGGACCCATTCAGGGGAAGTTGTCATTTGTTTATCAGTAGCAAACAGCAGCTTCTTGCAACCAACAGCAGCTGCCACCCTGCAAAAGGACATCTTTCCATTTTCATGAAGAGTAATGAAAAATTTTAAGGCAAAGCAAATGACAAAATATTTGCTGCATTCATCTGCCTTTTGGCTGTTTTTACCCTGTGCCAGGCACATGCCTTCCAGACTTCCCAGACAACATCTTATTTTTTAGCCAAGTCTTGCTTTGCAGCCAAGGCACAAGTCTTGTCATTTACATTTTACAGACAGAGATGCTGAGACCCTAAAGCTCAAAGCAGGTGAACAGAGTGGGGCCAGGCAGAGCCAGAAGCTGCATCACAGGTGACTTATAACCACCCCAAGTCCCAAGGGAGAGACAGTGGCCAACAGGGAAACAGGAAAGCACATCAATTCAATGAATGCCAACTTGGGGCAGGACAAAGTCGTGTATGTGGTGACCTAGAAAAATATAGAGCTTAATGGATGCTTTCTTCCCCAGTGGAAAAACTTGACATATAATGCTCATAGCATCATCTGTACAAATTGTGTTTTCTCAGCTAAAAATAAAGCATGAGAGCCTATGTTTATTGGTGCAAGTTACTCCCCATAAGGGTTTCCCTGGTGGCTCAGATGGTAAAGAATCTGTCTGCAATGCAGGAGACCTGGGTTCAGTCCCTGGGTCTGGAAGATCCCCTGGAGAAGGGAATCGTAAACCACTCTACTATTCTTGCCTGGAGAATCCTATGTACAGAAGAGCTTGGCAGGCTACAGTCCATAGGGTCACAAAGAGTCAGACACGACTGAGCGACTAACATATACACACTGCCCATAATTCCTTTTTTACATATTAATAATCTGGGTAATATTTTCTACACATTTCTGCCAGGATATGGAAGGGTTTGTGTTTTTTTTTTTTCCCCATCTAGAATTACTATAATTATTTTGCTAAAATACCAGAACCTCATTAATTCATTGATCTTATACCAAGTTCCTACTACGAGGCACAGGCCTGGGAACATGGGGACACAGATAAATGAATCTTAGTTCCTGCCATCAAGGGATTCAGAGTCTGTAAGGGGGAGCTGACATGGAAACAAGTAGGCAGATTTGTAAAGAAATATCCTGGGAGCTGTGGGCCAGGAAAAGCTTTCCTCTCTCTTGGGCACCCTGAGTTGTCTCATTTTGCCCTCTTCTCTCTGCCCTGCCCCCTCTGCCCAGGTCCCCTTTGGTACTGCTATTTCTTTTTACATCTTCTCATTGTACTTCAGATCAGACCCTCCAATATCCCTTAAAGATACTATTCCAGGCACAGAAGACAGGTTTGTGCATATAATACAGATTTTTCCAGATGTCTTGCTTATAAGCAGTGCTTTCATAGAGTAAATCATTCCTAATTCTTTAAAGCTAAGCAACATTAAAGTCATTATTTTTCCTGGAACACATTCCAAAGATTATGATCTATGAAGAACACCAAAATGAGAATGGATCCCTAGGTTTGTTTTGTTGCTAATTTTATTTATTTGATTTGTGGAGTTGATAGGTAAGCCAATGCCCTCCTCATCTCTGGACTGAACATGCGCTGGCAGCTCCATCCATCAAGCAAGTTGTCAGAGCACAATGCTTCACGGAGCTTGTTAAACAGAGGTCCAGCTGGCTAACACTCCAGGAGATGAGAAAGAAGAAAGTTAATCTTAATGCCCATAGAAAAGTATTTCATTAACCTGGCAGAGAAACGGATATGGCAGTAAAATCTTTAGTCACAGGTATTAGAATTTAAAGACAAATCTCAAACATATGTCCGTATTTCTGCTTCTTTTATGATCCTGGAATCAATCCCTGCTTGAAACACATTGATAAATAATCAGCCAACAATGGTGATATCACTGAAATATGGATCCATCTTCATTAACAAACTTAAAGACTATTTGTGTCTATAACTATGGGGCAGGGCAGATAGAGGAGATGTAATTCCATTTGCACAGACTCGTCCACTGAGGAGCTAGACTGCAGCTGGATGCCTTTAACAATTAGGGAAGAACGGTGGCCATTTACACAGTTACATGAACAGTTTGATTGATGATCATTTTATTGTGCCTTGAAGATTTTTAAGCACATGAAAAACATCAAAGAGACATATTTTAGCAGCTAGGTTTCGTATATTTTCTTCCTTTTTTTCCAACACCTTCAACATCTCTGAACAGTTTTAGACCTTTCTGAGTTTTAGATCACCCAAGTTCCTCAAAGATAAAGAGAAGTTCCATAAGGGCATGAGAGAGACTCACAAAACAACCTCTTCTGAAATCTAGTTCAGGGAGACAGCTTACCTGAACAGCCTCCTTTGTTTGAATCTTGGCCCAGAGAACAGCTTCTAGAATGGAGCCAATGCAAGAATAATACTAAATGGCCCCCAGCCGGCAGGTGGAACTGCCGTCCATGGCAATTTGTGCTTTGTGGGTATTCGCTAATGATGACCTTTGTTCATTGCTCTAACCAAAAGGATTATCATTCCCTTTGTCTTCAGCGTCCTCCTTTGACTTTGCTGAGTCATTCCATGCTGTGTCATAGAACTCTGTGCTGCAGCAGGAGAGCTAAAAATAAATAAATAAATAAAATAAAATAAAATGTAGCTCTAAGTCCTTTGTGGCTGGCTGGCAGGTTACTTCATCTAGGGGCAGGCCATTATACCCAAAAACCAAAGTAGGAGTGGTGGTGGGGGGAAATCTATTGTCTGTTCATGGGGCTAGTCCAGATCTGAGGGTGATGTAGCTAAGAGTGGACTTCAGCCTCTTGAAGTGTTTGAGGGCTGTGAACTGCAGCCCCTGCCTTCTCCTGGTCGAGAAAGACTCCAGGTGTCCATATTCCATCTCCAAAAGCATCCTCCTCCCCAGAAAAGACTCCAAGTCTGCATGCTGTATCTTCAAGTGCACCTCCCCACACTCCCCAAGAAAAGGCTCCACATGTTTATATTGCATCTCTTCCCCTCCCTCCCCAAAGCTCAGGGTGTCCACATGGCTTCAGAGTGATGGTGGTGGCACCCAGAGCCCCTCTGTGATTTGTTAGAGCTCAGAAAGAGAAGAAGGTAACTCTCCATCTCACACCTGTGCCCGGACTAATGATGTAGAGAGGAAGGAACTCCCAAAAGAATGGACCACACTCTCCCCAAAGGCAAGCATCCTCTTCTAAAGAGAACCTCTACTGGAGTCTATGTCAGGGTAAGGTAGTGGTTGAAAAAGTGATACATTTTTACACCTCCCTCCCGCTAAAGAGGAATTATCCTAAAGAGAACTTGTTGCTAAGATGGGGCATTGGGTTGATTCAGGTGGGAGAATGCTAATTGGTAGGGGAGGGCCCCTAAATTATTCTACACAATAATAGGAAGGAAGAGACTAACAAAAACTGGTGGAGGGGTGGGAGAACAGGGGAGAGAAGGAGATGACTAAGGTGGAGATTTTGATGAAGTTTTGCTGTGCGTATGTGATGTAATCTCTTTTCCATCTTGACATGAAACACCTGCAAAATCTGCTATTTTATTGAAGATGGAGGAGTGGAATCTGAAGAAGGGCTCAGTCTTTGAGAAAGTGCCTATGAGTAATCCAGGACCACCAAACAGGCTAAGCCTGAGCTGGACAGAATAATACAATTAACAAAGGGTGAGGGATGCCACTTGGGTCCCTTGTTGCAGTGGCCAATGCCAAAGTAATTTTCAGGCGACAGGAACACTGTCAGATGAGAGACATCACAAAGCTCCTGGAGAAATGACCTCTCTCAACCACCTCTGCTACTCTGCCAGTGATCTGAGAGCAGAAGACCCTCTCAGGCTTAAAGCAATGTTTCACAGAAAGCGTTTGTCTTTATTAAGACAGTTTATTAGCTCTAAGGGCTTCTCTGGTGGCTCAGTGGTAAACAATCCACATGCAGTGCAGGAGGCACGGGTTCGATCCCTGAGGTGGGAAAGTCCCCTGGAGAAGGAAATGGCAAATCACTCCAGTATTCTTGCCTGGAAAATCCCATGGACAGAGGAGCCTGGTCTGCTATAGTACATGGGGTTGCTAAGAGTCAGACATAACTTAGCAACTAAACAACAAAAATTATTAATAGCTCTAAGTGTGACTCAACTCAGATATTTGCTTAGTGGCTCTCTAAGTGTGGACCCTACATCATAACATCGGAATCACTAGGGAACTTGACAGAAGTTCCAATTCTCAGGCCTCACTCAGATCTACTGAATCAGACACTTGGGCAGTAGGTCCCAGTGACTTGGTTAAGCGGGTTCTCTGGGTGATTCCCTGACAAGTGGTAAGAACTCCTTATACAAAGATTCTCAGTGTTTGGTGGCACCTGGACCCCGAGTGGAGCTCGTCAAATACAGAATCACAGAGTTGATGGCACAGACACCAGGGATGTGGCTGTAGGTCTGAGGCGAGCCTGGCACCCTAGGTTTAAGAAGCTGTGCAGATGGTTTGGATGCCTACCCAAGTCTGAGAATCACTAGCATAATGGGCTCCTGGAGGAAAGTCCCCTGGAGGAGGAAATGGCAACCCACACCAGTGTTCTTGCCTGGGAAATCCCATGGACAGAGGAGCCTGGCAGGCTACAGTCCATGGGGTCGCACAGAGTCGGACACAACTGAGAGACTGAGCAGCAAAATGGGCTAAGAAGAAATTGAGGCCTATAGTCTGAAATCACAAGCCAATGTTGCTGTCAAATTAAACAACTAATAAGTTACTAGGAAACAATCAAGGCCCTCCAGGTTAGGTACAGGAGCTTAGTTAATGTTTTTTATTAATATAGGATGCCCCGCAGCCCATGGAAAGTGGAAACTTTGGAGATCACACACAGGGAAGAATTCTTCATCCACCAACCCAAAGCTCCACCCAAGAAAGCTTGAGCAGCTTTGGGATGAGTGAGGGCCCCACGAGTGACCCAGAGACTCACTCGTGTTTCTCAGGCAAGAGCTATGGTCCAAGTTGTCCCATCCAGATAGGGCCACACACTGTGTTTCTCCAGGCACAATCCAGAAGTCAATTGCTCAAAGAGGAGTCCTCAGAATCACCTTGGAGCTTTCATTAAACCAGTGCAGTTTCCCATTCCTGGGCCTCACCCAGTCTGCTGAATTGATTTGTGGGATTGGGGACCAAGAATCTAAATTCTTAATAAGTATTTTGGGTATCTCTTGTGCACATTCAAGTTTAAGAACCACTGATCCCCTAGTCTATAAAAATGAGTATAAAAAGTCTGGTTAGCATCAGTTACATTTTAGTAAAAGGCAGGGAGAAACCAGTAAAGTTCTAGGATCTAAGGCTGTGTGACATGGGTGGAATAGCAAAGTGGATCCTTGTTTCACGTTCCCACCTTGGGAAGCACAAAGGATCATTGGCTGCCAGTGAGGTCACTTATGAATTGTTGGTTTCCATGTGTAGGCCATGCACTTAAAGTTTGAGATGTATTGTACAGTACTCTTAAGTATATTCAACTTAATATAGCTTTGTGGTAAGAGTGCTTGTCTGGTATTTAAAATATTGCCAACAGTGCTGAGAATGGAAGAAATTGTCTAGCCAGCAATATACCATAAAATGTCCTGGGGAATTTGCTCTGATATAGCTCTAAATATAAGATTTCCCATAAGATTAATTTCTTCATTTCTCATTCTTTGTGTTAATTCCATTATTCTTGTGATGTCTCGTTGAGAAACCTCTTACATAATTAAATAGAGGTCAACAATTGCATATTTTGGGAACAGCAAGGAAGGGGTAGAATTAGCGAAGCTGCGAGATCCGCCTTCCATTCTGCAGAGGGTGTGAGAGGAAGAGGAGTCAGGAAGGTAAGCCTGTCCCAGGGAGACTCCAGGAGTGGCTAATGGGAGAAACTGACAAAGCATCTCCATGTTACTCCCTCAGGGGCCTTCAATTGTGCTGGGCATTCCACAGTTTAAATTTCTATCATGAATGACACTATTGTAACAGTGCATGTTCTAATATACATGTCTGTCCATATCCAAGGTTTCAGAAGTAACCATACGCCTTATACATATTGTTTCCCCTAAATATTTGCATTTCTACTTCTATAGTGTAGACATGTAATGTCTTTTTAAAAACCTATTCCCCCAAGTGCAGCTTCGTTAGAAGTCAGCTGGCCTTCTGACTAGCATTTCAGACTCTGATTATTACACCAAAATCCATTAAGCACATAAAATCTCTTATTGAAACCTCCAATTAAACCTCAAGTCTCATAAAAGAGAATGGAGTGATTAGAGGAAAGTGATCTAACACTGTGCCAAATGTCAGGAATACTAATGCTGGGGATTTATGCAGTGCCTTTTGTCCAAGGAGCTAAAAGAATTTCCTAACCTCTGTCTAGTAGGATAGGTTTTGATTCCTATTTTGTTCATTAGTTGACCTTGCCTATGTCTAAGTTTCTCTACTTGTAAAATGTGGATAAGGAAAACTGCCTACCCCAACACCCAGAGATAATGGAGTAAATGCTTTACATAGTGTCAGGGGACAGTCATTGTTGCCCCAGTAGAAACCAAGGTATGGCTGTTCCTTTATCTTTAAGCACCTAGATCTTGTAGTGCATTCAGGGGAAACATTTAGGCCTAATAAGGTATTGGTCAGCATTTGTGCCCAGCAGGGCAAGAGTCCTCACATTTAACTGTGTCTAAGCATATTCAAAAGCAGAGACATTACTTTGCCAACAAAGGTCCGTCTAGTCAAGGCTATGGTTTTTCCAGTGGTCATGTACGGATGTGAAAGTTGGACTGTGAAGAAAGCTGAGTGCCGAAAAATTGATGCTTTTGAACTGTGGTGTTGGAGAAGACTCTTGAGAGTCCCTTGGACTGCAAGGAGATCCAACCAGTCCATTCTAAAGAAGATCAGTCCTGGGTGTTCTTTGGAAGGAATGATGCTAAAGCTGAAACTCCAGTACTTTGGCCACCTCACGCAAAGAGTTGACTCATTGGAAAAGACTCTGATGCTGGGAGGGGTTGGGGGCAGGAGGAGAAGGGGACAACAGAGGATGAGATGGCAAGATGACATCACCGACTCAATGGACGTGAGTTTGAGTGAACTCCGGGAGTTGGTGTTAGACAGGGAGGCCTGGCGTGCTGCGATTCATGGGGTTGCAAAGAGTCGGACACGACTGAGCGACTGAACTGACTTACTGAACTGAAGGACCACCTAGAGATCCTGTTTAAAATGCAGATTCTAGGGACTTGCCTTCAGAGATTTTTATTTAATGGTTTTGGATTGGGCTGAAGAAATGAATTCATCCAGAAATTATGTGTGCTAGACACTGTTAAACACACAAGGGGAGCAAGGGAACAGACAGACAGAAAGCTGCTCTTGGTGGATCTGCATTTGTAACAGGCCTGCAGATGATGCTGAGATTGACACTCTCCCAAAGGCCACACCTTGAGCAGCAGTACATCTCAACTGGAGACAAGTCTCGTTTCTGCCATACTGATGGAAATTTAACACATTTCCAAACTCTGATTCTTCTTCTTCTCCACTGGTACCTACTCCTTGATCATAATCTTCTAGAATCTTCTTATTTAGGAACAATAGGCCCTTTTGGACGTTCTTAGCAAGCTTGCGTGCTATAAGTTTGTTGCTTAGAACTTACCATCATTTGCACTGATTTCTCAAGGGATCTCCTTAGACTCAACATCTTTAAGCAGAATCAGGAAACATGATTGTTCCAGGGACTCTGGTAACAGGAATGATCACAGATATGTCTGATTTGACCTCCTAGGGTCAGAAGACAACTCGATTTTGTCTAGTTCCAACCTAACCTAGGGGCTTCCCTGGTGGCTCAGACAGTAAAGAATCTGCCCTCAATGCAAGAGGTCCAGGTTTGATTCCTAGATCAGGAAGATCCCCTGGAGAAGGGACTACCCACTCCAATATTCTTGCCTGGAGAATCCCAAAGACAGAGGAGCCTAGCAGGCTATAGTCCATGGGGTTGCAAAGAGTTGGACATGATTGAGCTACTAACACTTTCAACTTTTTTTTCAACCTAACCTAAGAGTTTACTTTGAATGGAAATTAGTCTTGGGCTGGACTTACTCCAAGTCATTTCATTTTCATTTCTATGTTATAGAATTTTGAAATGGGGAAAATTAGCTTTTATTAATGACCCACACTTCCTCTGGAATGAAGGCTCCATTCTGGAATGCAGTTGATTAATTTCTCTAAGTCCTTTGATGCATCAATAGTAAAGATGTATTGGCTTCTTAGCTGACCCAGACCAACAGAGCAAATGAAGCACAGATGGCATGGCACTGCACTTAAAAAATACTCTTTTTATGTGCAAATCTACCTTTAAAAAATCTGTTAAGACGTAGAGCTGAAGTATAAAAGATTCATTTCACTCTAGCAAACCTCAAGCGCCCAAAGCTGAGAACAAATGATTCCGTGAATAAACTAAAGGTAGAACAAAGCAACACGGGCTTCAAGACTTTGAGTCACTGAAGGAAATGAGGACCTGAAAAATATCTAATAGGTTTCAGGTTCATTGAAAAATGTATCTAGGAAGATTTCTGAAGTAATATTTCATTTAGCTCGTATTTTATTTGTTATTTATGTCCCGCTTCCTTCCCCAAAGGATTTGGTCTGCCTTTTTTTCCGCTCCTTACCTGGCGTAAGATAACGTTGTAAAGGAAAAGCCGACATGATTGTCTTCATCTTTTCCCTCTTCTTACGTTGTTCAATCACTTAGGAATTTCAGACAGGATAAGGAAAGCACATTGCTTATCCAGTAATAAGTTTTCCAACATCCAGTATAATCTCTGTCATTTTAATAGCTAATTTTTGTTCATCTTAGAGGCCTTCCCTGGCTCCCCAAAACTATGAGTCTTTGGATATATGTTATGTTTGTAATTGATGGCACAGGTAAATGCCTTGCTTTATTCCCATTTTTAAAAAAATTAACTGCAAAACTTTTAAAAAGAAGTCCACAATTGTGGGAAATGATTTTTCTTTTCCAAGTCCTTCAGGTCTCATCTCCTTGCACACATGTTTTACATGTATCTATGCAACTGTTTCACTCATATTATAAATATTTTTTCATTGTTACACATTTTAACTTTAAAAGCTTAAAAGTTACCATTTTTAATGGTGACATAATAGTCCAAAGAGTTGTTCTTTCCTTATAACACAGGAAAAAGAAGGGAGATGTTTGAGCAGATGGCCATGACATAGTTCGGGAAATGAACTACACCACCGTTATTTATAGCGTCCTACAGCATTAATATTCCAGGGACAGAAGTTTCATATCAAAGAGCTTATTTACTGGGAGGGTTTATTTATCAGACATGCAGAAGATGAGAGCTGTCTTGGTCTCAATTTTGTTTCAAAACCCTTCTTTATTCATTTCCTGTATTAAGATCTTTCAACGGACAAGTTCTACAAAAAGTAGAGAGAACAGCGGAAATGAAGCAACTCACCCCTGCCTTCTGCACAGTGGCTGGGAGGTGAGGGTTTGGTGCTCTCTGACACCCTGACACAGACACGCCCCACTTCAGGGAAGCCACAGTGTAGAGAGCACAGCAAGGCAGCAGAGTGTCGTGACTACGAGTGAGTCCTCTGCAGTCAGACTTTGTCCTTGTGTTTGTGGACTTGAAACATTTTCATCCATAAACATGAGGGCATATTACTAGCACTTAACTCCCTAGAGTTGTTGTGGGGATTATATAGAGAACAGGACTGGGCACATGGTAAACATCATGTCAGTGTTCATTATTATCATTACTTTTCCACTCACTTTTGAAGGAGAGCAGAGCAGAGATCAAAGTGCTGGGTCACTAACCGGGCAGCCGCCACATCAATAATAGTAAAGGGCAAACTATCCAGGGCAACCCTGGCACCTTTATCTTGAATCAAGTTGTTCTACGAGAATTTTAACCCAGAGGTAACAGCTAAGACTTTGTGTGTACATTTTAAACTCAGAATTAAAGAAAAATCCTGGAAATTTAGCCTTAGTTTCAACTTCACACACTTTGAACAAAGACAGCATTTAGTTGGTTCAAGACTCTCGCATCACCTTTGCTAGCTGCCATTTATTCATTACCTACTACGTGCCAAGATTCTATCAGCACCTCACATATCTCGTGTTCCCAACAATCTTACGGGATAGTGTTGTTGTTGTTATTATATGTCCCATTTTACAGATGTTGGAACTTGTGACCAGAAAGATAAAATGATTTGCCTAAAGCCTGTGGACTCAGAATTTGGAGTTTAAATTCAGTTCTGTATAATTCCATTTATTCTTTTTTCACTGCACCCAATCCTGTGCATTGTGATATGTACACAAGTCTGACGAGTCCAGGGGGGCTGGTGTTGCTGAGTAAGTAAACTGGTTAATGCCCACAGTTGCTCTGCTGAACTTTCAGTCTTCCCACACACCCTAGGCTCAATGCCAGCCCTAAAAATCTCCCTCCATCTCCCCACACCCACACCTGCATTTCAGACTCAGCATCTCTGCTCCTGACCCTGGCCTGCAAGGGATTCTCCATCCTGCTAATGAGAAGAGTTCTGTGCAGTTGACATAGAGATAATCAGATCAAGCCTGCTGGCTCTGGTCCTACCTGTCTATCACCTCCCTCTCTGTTCTCACGTCTGGTGACCTTCGGTTTCACCTATATCTCAGCAGCCCACTCTTATCTCTTTTTTTTTGAAGAGTAGGCTTTGTGGTAGCAAAGGAGCATAATAGAGAGCCCCTCCTCTCATTTCTCCTTAATCCCTAGCTAGCATTGGGAACACAGATCCCTGATTACACTCAATGAAGTGAGAATACATAGACCAATCACGGGATGAAAGATAGGAGAAGGTGAAATGAGAGATAGGCAGATGACTCATACTAAGTTGCTTTCTGGAACTTCAGGCATAAGAGGCTGTCACTGAAGGCCCGTGTTAAGGTCACAGGCTCAGTGTGAACTGCCATTAGGGGCTGAATTGTGTCCTCTCAAAATTCATGAAGGCCTAACCCCCAACCTCAGAATGTGACCTTATTTGGATACAGGGTCATCACAGATGTAACTAGATAAGAAGAGATCATACAAGAGTAGCCTAATTTGATGACTAGTCCCAGGTGGTTCAGGAGTAAAGAATCTGCCTGCCAATGCAGGAGACACAGGTTCAATTCTTGGGTCAGAAAGATCCCCTGGAGAAGGAAATGGCAACCCACTCCAGTATTCTTGCCTGGGAAATCCAATGGACAGAGGAGCCTGGTGGGCTACAGTCCATAGGATCGCAAAGAGTCGGACACAACTGAGCTACTGAGCAGGCAGCAACATGCAGCACGACCTATGAAAAGGGGAAATTTGGACACAGATGTGCTCTTAGATCACCATGTGACAATGACAGTAGAGATCAGGATGAGGCTGCTGCGAGTCAGGGACCAAAGATCACCAGCAAACCACAAGAAACTAGGAGAGGGGCCTGGCACGGAGTTGTCCTCATAGCCCTGAGGAGGAGCCAACTCTGCAGACAGCTGGATTTGGACTTCTAGCCTCCAGGACTGTGCGGAAAGAAGGACTTGTTATGGCAGCCCTAGGAAACTACTAAGCTAGAGAGAGAACTGAAGGAGTCATCTGAAAGCTATTGCAAACCCCATTAATGGGTCAGGTGGGTGCTCTTGGAGTCAGGGTTGTGGGAGCACTGCCTGAACAGGCTACAGGTGTGGTTCACAGACAGCCTCGGTCCTTCCCTGAGGTTCTCTGGAGACAGTTCTAGGCTAGGACTAACTCACCCTCGCCAGATGCCACAGGCCCTACCTGCCTGTGGGGATGGAAGATGTTAGATTTTAATTAAGTACAGTGTTATCGCCACCATAGGGATACTTTATGACTTTCATGGGCCTTTGGCACTTTGGTTATCATGAGCTCCTTCCTCCATTAAAAAAAAAAAAAGGATAAAATATTTGTCAACGTCAGGGACTTCCCTGGCAGTCCAGTGGTTAAGACTTCACTCTCCAACACAAGGGGTGTAGGTTCAATCCCTGGCCAAGGAGTTAAGATACCACATGCATCATGGCCAAAAAAAATAAAAACATAACACAGAAGCAGTGTAGTAACAAATTCAATAAAGACTTTAAAAAAATATCCACACCAAAAAATCTTTTAAAAAATATTTGACAACTTCAGTGGTGTAAAGACAATTATAATCTATGCTGGATCCATCATTCTTTATTCCTTCTAACTATATTCATTTGCTTCATATTTTAAAAGAAATTATAATTGAAACATTTATCTTGGCCTAAAACCTTTAGGAGCCCCCAACACTTAGTCCCTGTTGAATAACTCAGTTCTTCTCCATGGATAAAATGAATGAGCCATTGGGAAATCAAAACCTCCCTTCACTGGAAGATGCTGCCATCAAGAAATGACCTTGGAGAGATCTGTGGACAAGTGTGTTATGTCTAAACAATTTCTCCATTCTTTAAAAGTTATGCAGTCGCTGCCCAGGCTGCATTTCTGTGTCAATAAGTCCACAGTTTGTCTTATACTTTTCCTTTACCTCCAGATGAACCAAAAAATAAATACTCCCAGGTATAGACAGAGAGCTGTGCTACATATTAGCTGCTACCACCTGCAAGTGTGGGACCATAAATCCACATCCCCCCTCCACCAAGGCAGCCATTGTAGGCTGTCAGAACCATACATAAAACATGCCCTCTGCACTGTTTTATTGGACTTCCTGATTTACTGTACATACAGTCTCCAAGTTAAACACCAACAGAAGCACCTGAAAATATATTCTCCTGCAGCCCCTGTCTGAAAACCGCATTGCCCAAATAATGTCTGCCCATTCATCATTTCCTTCCTAATACCTGAGTGTCATTCTGGGAATTCATCCCTACAGCAGAGCCCCATGAAATCTGTGATCACAGAGAAGGGGAGGCAGATCTCCAGAGTGAAGGCCCAAGCATTTAAAAGTGAGCATGTTTCAAAAATGAGACTAAGCAATTGGAACAGTTGGTATCTGACTCCCCTTCAGTGGGGCTTTTACTGACTTCTCTTAATGTAATATCTGAATCTATCTTTCTTTAATGCATACCTCCTAGCAATAGGGGCAGTGATAACAAGTTGAATAAATAAACCCACACTAAATAGTTCTTCCTGGAGGCCATTAGGGAATGTCTGTGTTTATGCAGAATTCCAATTAGTCTCTGTGGAGGACCCAGGGGCACTGGCTTCTAGGCAGTGACGATCCACTGGAACATAAGTATCAGCAGGCAGAAAGCAATCCCCAGACACAGGTTATCAGTATGAGAACGGGAGGGCCAGAGTGGAAGTGCTGCGGTGCTGCAGGCTGATCTGGGTTTGAACATCAGCTTTGAAACAACTACATGCTGACACCTTGAGTACCCAATTCCTTATCTACAAAATGAAGATAATGCCAATGGGGGTTAGTGCTGACTGAGAATTCAATTTCCACCCCCTCCTTGATTTTGTGTAGGTAGCTTCCTATCCAGGGCCAGCTTCATGGATGTGACCTGTGCAGTCACACAGGGCTTCATGCTCAGAGGGCTCCATGCTTGGTTACATGCTCTGCTATCACCATCTTCACATTCTTAGTAGTTGTATATTTGAATTTGTGACTTGTAAGTGAAGTCTGATGCGACAGTGGGAAGTGGAGCGTGCATGTGAGCAGCGGAGATGTAACATTATCCACCACCCTATTCACAACTTCTGTGATTAAGGGTAATTCTGTCTTCCTTGGTGGTGAATGGTTCAGGCTAGGTATGCCACTCAAATCAGATCAATAAGAAGGTTTCTAGGGGCTTCTGGAAAAGTTCTGTCTCCTGCTTCCAGAACTGACTCTCTCTGTTCCATCTTTCTGCAAGAATAAGGATGAAGCCCATATGCAAAGCAGGGCAGCATTAAGAGAATCACATAAAAACAGGGCTAGATCTTCTGGGCTAAGCAACCCGCATGTTGGCTCTCCCTATGGACTTCCAGGAATGTGAACCAACCATTCTATTGTTGCTAAATCCAGTTTCAAATGGATTTCCTGTAACTGGATTCTGAAAGCATACCAATATTTATCTTCTGACTGAGTGGACAGATGTGTACAGTGAAAAAGCAGAAGTCACCCCTGGCATTGGACTGGCCGACGAAAACCTTATGGGTCTTAAGGGAGGGGGTGATCTGGTGGGTAAAGAGCAGGGAAGAGGCCATCCTGGAAGGAAGGGGCACCAGGGTATATCCAAGGGTGTGAGGCAAACACAAGGGAACCGAGAGGGACACAGTTCCCTTAGTTGCAATGATTCATACAGGGACAATGGGTACCATGGAGTAGCTGCTCTGGATTTTTGAGGGTCCAGGGTTTTCTTGAGGTGCTGCAGACCCTGTGCTAGAGAATAGTTCATAAATGCCTGGGTGGTCTGTGCAATCTATGGTCATGCAATCATGGTAAAATCTTCAGCACTACTTTCCTATCCCCTCATTTGGTCAAGCAAAGGCACTTGACCAAAGCATTAATAGCTCAGTTTTGGTATCCAACCATCTGGACTTGAAACCCTACTAATAGTATCTCCTGGACAGGTTATTCTATCATTCTGTGTGAAATGAAGGCAGAATGAAGGTATAGGTAGTATCTACCTCTCCCTTTTTTATGAGGATTATGAGGTCATCCAGTGTTTGGCACTTGGCAAGAATTCCTTGGATGATGATCATCATTATTAATACTCCTTTAATTGCCCTATGGTCTTCCCTGGTGGCTCAGTGGTAAAGAATCTGCCTGCAATGCAGGAGACATGGGTTCAGTCCCTGGATGGGGAAGATCCCCTGGAGAAGGAAATGGAAACTTACTCCAGTATTGTTGCCTGGGAAATCCCATGGATAGAGGAGCCTGGCAGGCTATAGTCCATGGGGTTGCGAAAGAGTTCAACAGGACTTAGTGACTAAACAAAAACAATTGCCCTACATGGCTCCTTGCAAGGGATATAACCTTGGGGTCCCACCACCCCACAGGCTCCTCTCTTCTCCCTCATCTTTAAATGTTTGGAGCCTGCCATCAGTGATTGAAAACTCCTCTTCCACCTTCCTGGCACCTTCTACAATGCCTTCTGGGCACTGGACTCAGTGTGTCTGTTTCTGCCTCCCTGACGTTTAGGTTGGAGAAGGATGCTTGAGAGGCTGTTTTGACCAAGTTCAACAACAGCCAGGCAACCTCTCTGGCTATACCCAGTCATCAAGGGAATGTCCTGAGTGAACTGAGTCCTGGCCCACTTTGAATTTAGAGAAGAAAAGCTAAAATTTACACAAGAAATGCTTATTTGACTGACTTTGCTTGATTTATAAGACTTTCTCAAATGAATAAAACATATTTTCACCATGCTGTAGTCGTTGTTCTGTTGCTAAGTTGTGTCCGATTCTTTGCTACCCCATGAACTGCAGCACATCTGGTTTCCCTGTCCTTCACTATCTTCCAGAGTTTATTCAAACTCATGTCCATTGAGTCAATGATGCTATCTAACCATCTCATCCTCTGCCACCCCATTATCCTCTTGCCCTTAATTTTTCCCAGCATCAGGGTCTTTTCCAATGAGTCAGCTCTTTGTATCAGGTAGCTAAAGTCTTGGAGCTTCAGCTTGAGCATCAGTCCCTCCAGTGAATATTCAGGGTTGATTTCCTTTAGGATTGACTGTTAGATCTCCTTGCAGTCTAAGAGATTTTCAAGAGTCTTTCCCAGTACCGCAATTCTAAAGCATCATTTCTTTGGTGCTCAGTCTTATCTATGATCCAACTCTCACATCTATCTGTACATGACTACTGGAAAAACCATAGCTTTGACCATATGGACCTTTGTTGGCAAAATGATATCTCTGCTTTTTAATACACTGTCTAGGTTTGTCATTGCTTTTATTCCAAGGAGCAAGCATCTTTTAATTTCATGGCTGTAGTCACCATCTGCAGTTATTTTGGAGCCCAAGAAAATAAAATCTGTCACTGCTTCCACTTTTTCCCCATCTATTTGCCATGAAGTGATGGGACTGGATGCTATGATCTTTTTTGAATGTTGAGTTTTAAACCAGCTCTTTCACTCTCCTCTTTCACACTCATCAAGAGGTCCTTTCTATTTTGTGGAATGCTGCCCAATTTGGTTATCCACTTTCCCAGAGTGTATCTGGCCACATTTTGTGGGTTTTTTTCACTTGGTTACAGGAATCAGATATGACCCTATTAGGAACTGCATATTTTCTTTAGTTTATTCATTTATCAGATATTTATTTAATATGAATTACATGCCAGGTACAATTTGGTGAACTGCTTTATAGTTATCTTCATTCTATATATTATGTATGATATAACTGATGATGTTACATGTATCATATATATTCTTTTGTATTTTCAAATACTTAGAATAAAACTTCAGAGGAAATATGCAATTTAAGCCACAGACTATCCTTAAAAATATTCCTTCAAAACTTCAGCCAAGGATAGGACAGTTAGAAATTCATCTGATTTCTGACCTCTGGATTAGTATAATCCTTCTGAGGTTGATGTAGGAATGTAGTTCCACTCAACACATCATTACTACTAATATTTACAGCTTGCTTTCTAAAAGTAAACAAATCAGGCAAAATCAGAAAAATTCAACACCACCATGTTCCAAACTTTCCATGAATCTTTTTTATCATGACATGATGATAAAAACAAATAAAAATTCATGGATATAGTTCAATACCAGAAGATGATTTTGAATCTGACATATACAAAGTTTTAAAAATTCTTTTTTAATGAATATGCAGAATTAATCATGCTCTATGTCTGGGCACAAAAATCCTGTATGTTATCAATTATTTGAAACACACAGTACACATAGCCAACAAACACATAGAACCTGCCAATGTTGTTGGTAAGATTATGGGGATGGGGAGAGATTGCTTGCAGATGTTATGTTAATTAAAGGACAAAATGACTCATCTACCACAGCATCTCTGTCAGGCTACCAGGCCTTTTTCTGCTTGGCTCTGAGTTGATATGGAGTTAGAAAGCGGATGAGTCTGGCTCCAGTCAGTTTCCATGTAAAGCAGATCTTGAGGAGGAAGTTCTGGCAGGCTGAATTGCAGCTTCTCATCTGGCTAATTCTCCATCACATGTAGGTTTGGATGGGGATGCACAGGATTGCCTTCTCCCACATGTATGTGGGTAAGGTTGGGGGTCAGGACCAGGCTGGACTGGAGTCTGTAGAAGCAGTCCATTAACAAGAGTGAACAGGGCTGGGAAGAGAGGCAGAGCTGGGGAGGAGGGGGCATTCTGAACTCCCTTTGCCGTTGTCTTGCTTTGTCCTGCATAATTTGCTGTAGCATTAACTCCATATAGGATGCAGCTTGGCCACCAATATTGTCAGCTCTGCTTGCAAGATTTGAGTGCAGTTTAGGCTAAGTTTCTCTTTGGTACATTTCTGAGGGCCAAAAATCAGACATGATGTATAAACCCTTTCTGATAACTTCTGAGACATAGATCATAACATAGATTGAACATATGTTAAAAAAGTGATGCTTCTCATGCATCCAGTCTTTACTTATGAGAAAGTGACACCTTTGTCACTTTTCTATGGGCTTATGTTCCCTAGTGGTGGTGACAATCATTCTGTCAACTGATGCAACTCAAAGATGAAGATGAACACAAGAATAGAAAAAAATTCTAAATGCATTATGTTCATTTCTGTGATTAAACCATAAATGTGTATCAAAAGTCTTTGATAAAGTAAATATCCCATTGTGTTTCAAAGTCAGTGAAAATCATGTTATCCTTCTTTTTGTTTTTCCTATTCTACTTTCTGGATGTGCTAAAAGCAATCAAATGCTAGGAAGATAGTTAAACTTAAAGAGGGAAGATTCATCAAGCACCTGTTGTGTTGTGGCCATAGTTCTCTAACCATAGTGCCTCTTGGTCACAAACATTGCCTCCTTCCTGACACTGGAGGCCAATAGAGTTATTTTTCCTTCTAGCCCTGATGATGGGATGAATTGACAATCACCTTCTTACATCTTTCCACTGCCCACTCCACCATGACTACTCCAAAGGGATACAACAGTTTCTTCTCAAGAGGTACATAGAAGAAGCTCCATTCACCCAGGAATGGATAGACAGAAAAACAACCATGGGCAACTAAATGATTTCTCTAAAGAGAGCAGTTCAGTTCAGTTCAGTCGCTCGTCATGTCCAACTCTTTGCAACCCCATGGACTGCAGCATGCCAGGCCTCCCTGCCCATCACCAACTCCCGGAGTTTACTCAAACTCATGTCCATTGAGTCGGTGATGCCATCCAACCATCTCATCCTCTGTTGTCCCCTTCTCCTTCTGCCTTCAATCTTTCCCAGCATCAGGGTCTTTTCCAATGAGTCAGTTCTTTGCATCAGGTGGCCAAAGTATTGGAGTTTCAGCTTCAACATCAGTCCTTCCAATGAATATTCAGGACTGATTTCCTTTAGAATGGACTGGTTGGATCTCCTCGCTGAGATCGAACCAGCCAACTAAAGAGGCTCTTTAGTTCTTCTTTGCTTTCTGCCATAAGGGTGGTGTCATCTGCATATCTGAGGTTATTGATATTTCTCCCAGTAATCTTGATTCCAGCTTGTGCTTCATCCAGTCCAGAGTTTCTCGTGATGTTCTCTGCATATAAGTTAAATAAGCAGGGTGACAATATACAGCCTTGACGTACTCCTTCCCTGATGTGGAAGCAGTCTGTTGTTCCATGTCCAATTCTAACTGTTGCTTCTTGACCTGCATACAGATTTCTCAAGAGGCAGATCAGATGGTCTGGTATTCCTATCTCTTGAAGAATTTTCCAGTTTGTTGTGGTCCACACAGTCAAAGGCTTTGGCATAGTCAATAAAGCAGAAATAGATGTTTTTCTGGAACTCTCTTGCTTTTTCGATAATCCAACAGATGTTGGCAATTTGATCTCTGGTTCCTCTGCCTTTTCTAAATCCAGCTTGGACATCTGAAGTTCACGATTCACGGTTTCATGAACTGAAAGAGACATCAGAGCTCGGAGTAAAAAAAGGGTCATGTGGTGGGGCCTGTTCTATCAGAAGGGAAAGACTACATTCATGGCCATGGAGGAAACTTTCTTTGAGATGAAATTAGGCTGCTCACTTTAAGAAAAAAATTAATCTTCATCTGTTTTCCTTAGCTGCAACTCCCTTAGGTGGAAAGCTGGTCTAGGATTGGAGTGCCCCATTGCATTGATGTTTTGGACTCATCGCTGTTTTCCTTCAGAGCTTGCAAAACCCAAGAAGAGGAAGCACCAACAAAGACTGTTAAGATGCCAAGGCATTGACTCAAGCTGCAAGTCAGAGGAAGGTGTTGAAATCCTACTCCTCTTTCAGAGGAGAGGTATAGATTTCTCGGGGAAGAGGATAGGCTGCTTGTGTGTAGTGGCGGGGGGGGGAGGGGGGGGCGGGGGAGGGTTGTGGGGGGTGATGTCAGGGTTGGAGGAGGTGTTAGGACCAAAGAGCAGAGAGGAGTGAGGGACTCTACCTCGAGAAAAAAGAGTCATGAGGGTCTTTGTTTAGGTGGTTCTTCTCATTTGTGCCACAAGAGGACAGCTAAGTGAGTTGACACTGTTGGTTATGTCTCCTTCACCAAAGCATCTCTACCTCCCAGTTATTACCACCCCAACCTATTTTTGGATGAAGACAGTGAAACATATACCAGCATCCTAGAGGCCCCTGGGATAAAATGTCCAGAAAGTAGAGACATGATGATGCAACTTCTTTATTGTTTCTGCAGATTAGTGAAGATTCTTGTAACAGTGACTTATGTGACCAAAAATGTATTCACCTTAACCAGCAAATAACATGGCAACCCAAGATGTTATGAAATTCTTCTTCTTAAATTTCTTTGAAATAAAAATCTTATAAAACCATCCAAACTGAAAGGTGTGAAGGCATATGGAAAACTTGAATCAAGAGCTCACAGTAGAGGACTTCCCTGGTAGTCCAGTAGTTAAGAATCTGCCTGCCAAAGCAGGACATATGGGTTCAATCCCTGGTCTGGGAAGATCCCTGATATTGAGGGGCAACTGCCTGTGCATCCCAACTACTGAGCCCACATACTGCACTACTAAAGCCCTCAAGCTGTAGAGCCCAGGCTCTGCAATAAGAGAAGCCACTGCAATGAGAAGCCCATACACTGCAACTAGAGAAAGCCTGCATGCAGCAGTGAAGACCCAGAACAGCCAAGACTAAATAAATAATGTTTTTTTAAAAAGAGCTCACAGCAGAGAAAATTCAAAGATGTAAGAGTGTGATGAGAACACACAAGCCCAGCACGGTAAGGAGGCCAGGATGCTCAATCCTTTTATACTAGAATCATCATAAAGGTGTAAACAATGATGATGAGAATTCACTGAGTGCTTACAAAGTACCAGGCACTATCCTAAGTCCTTTCCATGTAATAACTCATTTAATGAGCAAATGTTTGCCAATCAAGTCCAAACAGAAGAAGAAAATTCCTAATGTTTCCCTCAAAAAACATACTAAAGTTTAAATGGTCTTCTTCCTTGATACAGTTCATTATTCACTAAGTATTGATAGCATCCTTAGATGACAAGCAAGCAGACACCAATATGACAAGACCAACTTTACTAGATTTTCCTAATGATGAGTTTCCCACCAGAGGTACCTGGTATTTCAGACTGTTACAGAAGTGGGTACCAGTCTTTTTGTTGTCAAGATTCTGGTTAAAATAAGACCCAGTCTTCTGAGCAACATAAACTGAAGCAGCATTAGCTAAGTAAGTAAACTGTCTTTTAATCAAAACTAATTTAACTACCATTTTCTGTTTATAATTCATTAATTTTTAAAATGTGTTATTATACAAAACATACAAGTCATTAATTAAAATCCCTATAATCAAATTAGACTCTGTGAGTCTGGAAACTTTAACATAACATATAGGGGTTGGCATGGTAATGCAGGAAGTTGTAATTTTGTACCGTCCAGGGCAAAGACCTAGAAAGGAGAAGACAAACAATTTGTGGGAGATACTAGCACCAAAAATCAAGTTAATCTGTGACTTAAACCCTCTGTAATTGTGTTTGCCAGCAATTCACCATGTGGGGGGAAAATGGATAGTAAGAAGGCATAAAAGATCATATTTCAAAGCTCCCTATAATTGCCAATTTCACTCTATTCCCTTCTCTAAAATTGCCATTTCCTATTCTGGGCAGAGTAGGAAGGGGGAAGAGAATGCAGGGAGATAATGGTGTCATAAAATGATGAGCTTGAAGGAGAAAGTGGAATCACTGCTTCTGAAAGGCAGGAAGCAGGTGCTTCCCTCAGGGGAAGGATTCTATCTGATCCGGGCATTAGAACCCACCCTCCACTCAGTGTTAAGGGCCAATTACCAAGCTAGAACAACGCAGAAGTCACAGGCACCAAACCCACAATCTGCATGTATACCTCCCTTCCCGATCATGGAGAACTGGAATTTATCAGGCACTAAGTTCTTAAAATCCTCCAGGGTGGCTGATCATATATTGTAGGTCATAGGGCTGACCATCGACTCTCATCCCCCTGCCTTTTGTGAAGCAGGGCATAATCAATGAAAACTTTGTAGTCTTTTTGTATAATTCTTCACTTTCTCTCTTGCCTTATTCAAACTCCACTGAAACAGCTTCTCTGAGACAGTATCTCCCCAGCCCCACCACCACATCAGTCCCAATTTCTCTATTTAAAATGAAAACTGATGGATTTAAAAATCTAGTTACTGGGCAAATAACTTGCCTGATGTGGACAGGAAATGTAAACAATAACCACAATAACCTCGAGGACATTACCAATGGCAGGGTATGTAAAGTACTTTGCTTTTAAAACTCCAAAAGGTTAGCAACAGTGGAATCAATTGCATGACTGTAGTCAATAGTGCTGGTCCTGTGTTATGTTATTTGCAGTAGAGGCAACTCTTCCCCTCTCTGGGGACACTGGGGAAGGGGCTGTTTCCCGAAGTCAGTGACTTTAGAACTGGGACAAGAGTAGGGGCCAAAGAAGCATTCTCTTCTTAGATGATGCTAAGTGTGATGTGTGTGTTTAGAACGCAGTTACACATAATACATTGGTGAATAAAGTAAGTGGTTTCTTAGTTACCAAGACACTTCCAGTTTTCATTGGAGTTACACTGGAGACAATTTCACTTATTAGGAGCTGAATCACAAGAAGAATTCATTCACATCTTAACTTTGTACTGGGACATTGTTTATGAAACAACTAATGGGGCCTGGGGAGGGACCTCACTGCTAAGTTAGCCAGCCTCACTTGAGTCCAGGGGTTTGGGACAGTCTGCTTATCAACACAAACCAGCCGCCATGTGCTAATGAACCACAGTGGCAAAAGCTGTGCTGTTGTATAAATGGCATTTGTCAGCTGCTATAATGTTGCATGAAGAGGACACCCAGGCTTCTTTGCTTGTAAGGGACGCCTTTGCATCCTGCTTTCCACAGAGCTACCTCTAGTCCCTTCTCGACTGCATTTACCAGAGGAAAACACTTGACTGAAATTAGCCTGATAATGTGTGATGGCTACACAACTTTGTGAATGTGCTTAATGCCACTAAATTTCACACTTAAAAATGGCTTTATGTAGTAGTAAAGAGCTAGCCTGCCAATGCAGGAGACATAAGAGACGCAGGTTCCATCCCTGGCTTGGAAAGATCCTCTGGAGGAGGGCATGGTAACCCGCTCCAGTACTCCTGTCTGGAGAATCCTATGGACAGAGGAGCCTGGTGGGCTACAGTCCATAGGGTTGCAAAGAGTCGGACACAACTGAAGCGACTTAGGACACACACATATATATGTGTGTGTGTGTGTGTGTATATATATATATATGCGTGTGTGTGTGTGTATATACTGCATATGTGAACCGTGAACTTCCTAATGTTCAAGCTGGTTTTAGAAAAGGCAGAAGAACCAGAGATCAAATTGCCAACATCCGCTGGATCATAGAAAAAGCAAGAGAGTTCCAGAAAAACATCTATTTCTGCTTTATTGACTATGCCAAAGCCTTTGACTGTGTGGATCACAATAAACTGTGGAAAATTCTGAAAGAGATGGGAATACCAGACCATCTGATCTTCCTCTTGAGAAATTTGTATGCAGGTCAGGAAGCAACAGTTAGAACTGGACATGGAACAACAGACTGGTTCCAAATAGGAAAAGGAGTATGTCAAGGCTGTATATTGTCACCCTGTTTATTTAACTTATATGCAGAGTACATCATGAGAAACGCTGGACTGGAAGAAACACAAGCTGGAATCAAGATTGCCGGGAGAAATATCAATAACCTCAGATATGCAGATGACATCACCCTTATGGCAGAAAGTGAAGAGGAACTCAAAAGCCTCTTGATGAAAGTGAAAGTGGAGAGTGAAAAAGTTGGCTTAAAGCTCAACATTCAGAAAACGAAGATCATGGCATCCGGTCCCATCACTTCATGGGAAATAGATGGGGAAACAGTGGAAACGGTGTCAGACTTTATTTTTCTGGGCTCCAAAATCACTGCAGATGGTGTGTGCAGCCATGAAATTAAAAGACACTTACTCCTTGGAAGGAAAGTTATGACCAACCTAGATAGCCTATTCAAAAGCAGAGACATTACTTTGCCAACAAAGGTCCCTCTAGTCAAGGCTATGGTTTTTCCTGTGGTCATGTATGGATGTGAGAGTTGGACTGTGAAGAAGGCTGAGCACTGAAGAATTGATGCTTTTGAACTGTGGTGTTGGAGAAGACTCTTGAGAGTCCCCTGGACTGCAAGGAGATCCAACCAGTCCATTCTGAAGGAGATCAGCCCTGGGATTTCTTTGGAAGGAATGATGCTAAAGCTGAAACTCCAGTACTTTGGCCACCTCATGCGAAGAGTTGACTCATTGGAAAAGACTCTGATGCTGGGAAGGATTGGGGGCAGGAGGAGAAGGGGACAACAGAGGATGAGATGGCTGGATGGCATCGCTAACTCGATGGACATGAGTGTCAGTGAACTCCGGGAGTTGGTGATGGACAGGGAGGCCTGGCGTGCTGCGATTCATGGGGTCGCAAAGAGTCGGACACGACTGAGCGACTGATCTGATCTGATCTGATGTGTGTGTATGAGAGAGAGAATGAGTTATGTAATATGGTGGTAGAATTTCCTAAGCAGACATGAATGTGGGTAGCATTTGCAATGTTTGGCTTCAGCATCTGAAATCTCCTCTGCTCTGGAGGGATCTCAAGATGGAAGATGAAGGCTAGCAAGGGTTCTCCCTACCTGCTCTCTAGTGGTCAAGGAATAGGACAAGTGGAAACTATCCAGTAGAATGTTCACACCCAGAACTTTAAGTCTTGAGGGAGGGACCTAATGATGGTCCCTACATATATATATGTAAATATTTATGTGTATGCTAAGTCGCTTCAGTTATGTCTGACTCTTTGCAACCCTACAGACCATCGCCTGCCAGGTTCCTCCGTCCATAGGATTCTCCAGATCTGGTTCTGCCAGATCTGCCATGGAGTTGAGTGGAGGGCTGGTGAGTGACAGGGTGGCACTGCCACTGCTGCGTCCTAAACCAACTGAGAACTGCTCGATTGTGTCTTGTCTCCTTTAGTTCCTGCCCCTTTTCCTGGTTTCTCCAGCCCTCCTGTTAATTCTGCACTAAAATCCTTCTAGTAAATTCCTTTTCCGCTTTAGTTACCCTGTGTTAATCTCTGTAGTTTGCCATTTTTAGTGATAAGATAAAAAGAAAAAATTCCACTTCTTTCATATTCTAAAGTAATAGTTGAAGTTAAAGTCAAATGAGAATTCAATTTTTTTAACTGAGAATCTTTTTTAAATTTAATTTTATTTCAGCTATTGAAGTATAATTGATATAAAAATTGTGAGATATTTAAAGTGTATATCCATCAGAGCCATTTGATACACATATTCTATTGTTGAAAGCATTCCCCTCATAAGGTTAATTAACACATCCATACTTCAAATATTTATCTTTGTATTTTTATATTTTTTGGTGAGAAAGTTCTTATCTCTTAGCAAGTTTCAGTGGCACAATAGTATTATCAACTATATTTTACATTAGATCCTCAGACCTTATTCATCTTATAGCTGAAAGTCTGTACCCTTGTACCTCTCTCTATTCCCCCAATCCCAGCCTCTGACAACCACTCTTGTACTCTGTTTTTATAAATTGGACTTTTTATTTTTCAGATTGCACACATAAGCAATACCATGTAGTATGTGTCCTTCTCTTATTTCACTTAGCACCATGCTATGAAAGTTCATAGATGTTGTCACAAGTGGCAGGATTCATTTTTGTTGGGGCTGAGTAATATTCAATTATATATATGTGTGTTGGGGGGGTGTTAGGGATTTGTTGTTGTTCAGTCCCTAAGTTGTGTCCTTGTGTCTGACTCTTTGTGATCTGATGGACTGCAGCACACCAGGCTTCCCAGTCCTTCACTATCTCCCAGAGTTTGCTCAAATTCATGTCCATTAAGTCACTGATACTATCTAACCATCTCATCATCTGGCACCTCCTTCTCCTCCTTCCCTCAATCTTTCTGAGCATCAGGGTCTTTTCTAATGAGTCATCTCTTTGCATCAGGTGGCCAAAGTATTGGAACTTCAGCTTCAGCATCAATCCTTCCAATGAATATTCAGAGTTGATTTCCTTTAGGATTGACTGGTTTAATCTCCTTGCAGTCCAGTGGACTCTCTAGAGTCTTCTCCAGCATCATAATTCAAAAATGTCAATTCTTTGGTGCTCAGCCTTCATCATCCAGCTCTTACGTCTGTACATGACTACTAGAAAAACCACAGCTTTGACTATATATGGACCTTTCTCAGCAAAGTGATGTCTCTGCTTTTAATATGCTGTCTAGGCTTGTCATAGCTTTTCTTCCAAGGAGCAAGTGTCTTTTGAGTTCATGGCTGCAATCACTGTCCACAGTGATTCTGGATCCCAAGAAAATAAAATCTGTCACTGCTTCCACTTTTTCCCCTTCTATTTGCCATGAAGTGATGGGACTGGAAGCCATGATCTTTGTTTTTCGAATGTTGAGTTTCAAGAAGCTTTTTCACTCTCCTCTTTTACCCTCATCAAGAGACTCTCTAGTTCCTCTTCACTTTCTGCTATTAGAGTGGTATCATCTGCACATATGAGGTTGTTGATATTTCTCCTAGAAATCTTGATTCCAGCTTGTGATTCATCCAGCCCAGCATTTTGCATGACGTATTCTACATAGAAGTTAAGCAGGGTGACAATGATGAGCCTTGTTGTAGTCTTTTCCCAATTTTGAACCAGTCAGTTGCGTGTCTGGTTCTAATTGTTGCTTCTTGACTTGCACACAGGTTTCTCAGGAGATAGGTAAGGTGGTCTGGTATTCCCATCTCTGGAAGAATTTTTTACAGTTTGTTGTGATTCATACAACCAAAGACTTTAGTGTAGTCAATGAAGCAGAAGTAGATGTTTTTCTGGAATTTTCTTGCTTTCTCTATGATCCAATGAATATCGGCAATTAGATCTCTGGCTCCTCTATTTTTTCTAAACCCAGTTTGTACATCTGGAATTTCTTGGTTCACTTAGTGCTGAAGGCTAGTTTGAAGGATTTTGAGCATAACCTTACTAGAATGTGAAATGAGCATAAATGTACAGTAGTTTGAGCATTCTTTGGCATTGTTCTTCTTTGGGATTAGAATGAAAACTGACCTTTTCCAGTGTGGATAGATAGATATAGATATACCTACACATAAATATGGGCTTCCCAGGTGGCACTAGTACTAAAGAACCAGTCTGCCAATGCAGGAGACATAAGAGATGTGTGTTCAATCACTGGGTAGGGAAGATCATCTAGAGGAGGGCATGGCAACCCATTCCAGTATTTTTGCCTGGAGAATCCCATGGACAGAAGAGTCTGGGGGGCTATAGTTCACAGGGTCACAAAGAGTCAGACACAACTAAAGCAACTTAGCATGCATGTACGCATACATAAATATAATGCATATATATATATACAGAGAGAGAAACATAGATATATCACATCTTTATCCATCTATCTGTTGATAGACACTTCTGTTACTTCCATGTCTTAACTACTGTGAATAATGCTGCAGTGAATATGGAAATGCAGACATCTCTTCTAGATCCTGACTTCAGTTGTTTCAGATATATGCCAAGAAATGAAATTGCTGGGTTTTAAATTTTAAATTTAAATTGTGTTTTAAATTTTTAAGGAATTTTCATACTGTTTTCCACAGTGGCTACATCTTTTTACATTCTCAACAATAGTGCATAAGGATTTCCTTTTCTCCACATTCTCATTAACACTTGGTATTTATTGTCTTTTTGATAACAGCCATTTTTAACAGGTGTAAGGTGATAGCTCATTGTGGTTTTGATTTGCATTTCTCTATGATTAATGATGTTGAGCATCTTCTTATGTGTCTATTGGCTATCTGTAAGTCTTCTTGGGAAAAAGTCTATTCAGGTCCTCAGCCCATTTTCAAATTAGATTGTTTGGGTTTTGACTTTTGAGTTGTATGCATTCTCTCTATATTTTGGATATTAACTCCTTATCAAATATATGATTTTCAAATACATTTTCTGATTCTGTAAGTTGCCTTTTCATTTTGTTGATGGTTTCAGGTGAGAATTTTAGCTAAATCTATGGCCACAAGTCTTCTTCTGTTGTCACAAAACCATTCCACCCTGCCAATTTTCAGTCAAGCAGGGGTTCAGATGATTAAGAAACAGTTTTCTATTCTGTCACAAAGCACAAATTTCCTGGAAGACTGGTAGATTGATTTCATGTGCTCTGGGTTTTGTTAGCTGCCTCCAAGGTTGCAGTTGTGCACATGTGTTCATTTGTGTCCAGGTCTTTGTGATCCTATGGGCTGCAGCCTGCCAGGCTCCTCTGTCCATGGGATTTCCTAGGCAAGAATACTGGAGTGGGTTGCCACTTCCTTCTCCAGAGGATCTTCCTGACCCAGGGATCAAACCCAGGTCTCCTGCATTGCAGATGATCTCCTGCATTACAGGGGGATTCTTAACTAACTGAGCCACCAGGGAATAGAAAAGAGAAAACAAATGGAAATTAGGAATGTGAAGGACTTAGAGGTGAGCCTGTTACTCTCTGAGAAGTTTAAAAACATGTACCAAGGTAGAAATAATCATGTTTGTGTATAACAGGGGTGGTGGTTTTCTTTCCTTTTGGAAAGATTCTGAGCATCAGGGTGTTATAACTGGTTTCCTTGATTTATTTTCTCTCTACATGATTATTCTACTGAAGAAATTATGTGGGCTATCAGAGAGAAAGAGGAAAAATGTAATACCACTGTGGAATAGATTGTTGATGAGCCAAAGGAAAGGACTAGCATTTAGGAAGATACAGTGATGCCTGACCAAAGTAAAACAAATTTTACTGACAAGCCAGTTAGATTCTGGTTAGAGTTGAAACTGTCTTTTGTCACAATATCACATCTTAGTTTTCAATGACAATTTTATGGGCTTTTCAGAAATTAAAATAACAGTAAAAATATCAATAATTATATGAATGTTGGGGTTGTTTGATATTCTTGTAATAGTTTAAGTCCTTTGGGTAATCAGATTAAATCACATGAAAAGTAACTCCAGAGCTAAAAGCTAGTGTCATTCCAGGAAAGAGACCAGCATAAGCAGACAAATTAATTCCTGGGTAAACCAGAGAGAAAGGAGTTAAGGCTTTGATCCAAGACGTAGGATTTTCAAATCATCTCCTGGTTCAATTAAAGAGCCATCTCCTGAAGGGAATCACTGGAAACCGGGGTAGACCTTGTGCTCCTTTTGTTACCACTAAGTGTCCCAGAGAAGAAAACATGCTCTTGAAGTTGCTGACCTGCCAAGTGAGAAAAAGTGCCCTGTGTGGAGGGTGCAGATGAACTGACACTCACTGTGAAGGAGTTTGCTGTTTTCTCCCCTTTGTGACCTTGGCAAATGACTTCAGCACCTTTGAGCAGGGCGCTGCCTTTCCGGACGCTGTGAAAATGGCTGTTATGTCTATGGATCATGCAGAGGTGCCACGAGGCTTAATTTATTAGTTAATGTTTGTGTTACACTCTGCAGCTCTTAGATGAAAGGTGTTATAGAAATGCAAAGCAGCAATATATTATCTAAACATCTGCCTCCTCAAATAGCTCTCTAGAAAGTCTTCATTGCTTCAGGAAAAATGATTCCTCCCAAAATGGATAATTCTGTCCAGGGCTTTCTTGGTCTATGAATTGTTTCCTCCTCCTTTCAGTACACAGCATCTCTGTGCAGGATACACTCTGGTGGCTGCGTTTTCCATCCTGTCCTTGGAATGTTCACTGCTGATGCTGTTTCCTTGTGTGTGTGCCCTGCAGTTTCTCACAGGTCCAGCTTTTCCTCACCATGGCTGCCCTCTTCATTCTTTATTCCAAAGAGCCATTATAATTAGGCTTTTTTTTTGATGCTTAATTTTACACATGGGCATGTGACCTCTAACCCAAGGGCTGGTGTTTGAAAATTTGTCAGTAAAATCAAGAAAAACTACTTAAAAGCTCTTGAAAATAAAAGAAAATACAAAAAAAGATTGGTGCAAGTTTGAACATGTTTTGGTGAGATTAACTGTTGAATTGTGAAAGATTACATTGGAGATTATTTCTGCTAAAATTAATTCTGTCCACAATTTTAAAACTCTGCCAAGTATCCTACAGTAAATGGATATTTATTTCCATAGAATTCCATAGTTCTTATACACACACACACACATATATATATATATATATACTTAGATTTTGTTGTTGTTGTTTAGTCACTAAGTCATGTCTGACTCTTTTGCAACCCCATAGACTGTAGCCCACCAGGCTCCTCTGCCCATGGGATTTCTGAGGCAAAAATACTGGAATGGGTTGCCATTCCCAGGGGATCTTACCAGACCCAGGGATTGAACCCATGTCTCCTGCTTGGAAGTCAGATTCTTTACCACTGAGCCACCTGGGAAGCCCATACTTAGATTTAGGTAACTTCTTTTCAAATGCAACTAGAGAGATAAAATGAGTAATAAAGTATATCAACCTACTGTATTCAAAGGTTTTCCTCTTCCCACATTTTTACTTCGATTTTGAGAGTATTTTTTCCTTCTTCACATGCTATTCCTCAGTCCTATTGTTTGTGGTTATGGGAATGTCCTAAAATGTCCCTGGGATTTATTTTAATCAGGTATAAAAAGATGACAGACACAGAGACAACTGACTTGAAAGAAGAGTTTATTACAGTTCCCAAGAGGAAAGGGAATGCTGTGACCACCAGGGGAAGCACCCAAGTCATTCGGGAAGCAGGAGTAATGGAAAAGCACAGCCCGGGCCTCTATTGTGGTCTCTGCAGCAAGGGATGGCAGAGGCAGGATTGGCAAGGTTGAGCGAGCTTAGGATTGGATGGGCTCTGGGCTATGAGGATGCTCTTTAGGTGTCCATTCCCAGGCCCCAGGGTGATATGAGGCAGGGAAAATATTGGCTTGCTGTGTGAGCATTTGATAAAGGAGGTGGTTGGGGACATGCACTTTGGATTGGTTGATTTGTATATGAAAGTTGTGCTCACAGACAAGGTGTTTTTTATCTCAAAGAATTAGCTAGCTCTGGAAGGGTGGTCTCTCTCCAGGTTCTCAAGGCCCCCAAGATGTCACAACGTCATAAAATATAGACAATGAAAAACATGGCAACACAGGGGGATCTTCTCTGAAATCCTCCAAGAAAATCTTCAAAATAAATAAGTTTGGCCACACAGATCTCTCACTTTTTACTTAGTGATAAAATACATGCATTATAAAGAAGAAAATTTGTGAAAATAATCATGAAAATAGCTATCACTGATGAAAGCTTACTATGTCTAGCAATTAGTGAAATACTACATACACTGTCGTTTGAAGTATTCAACTAAGAATGCTAAAATGAGGAAGAAAAGGTTAAGTTACCTTCCTGCTCTTATTTATTTGTTGTAGTGAAGTATCTCAGCACCAGGTTTGTGAGCGGCTGCTCCAGAGGGCGCTTAGAAAGAGGTAAATCAGCATTTTCTTCCTTCTTAACACAGATGAGTCAGCCTCTCAACACTCATCTGTGGTGTTGTAAAGCTTCTCACTTAAGTGCCTAACCTGCCATGCTGGTCATTTGAATTAATTCTAGCATTATTTGGGAGCTCAGTTCTGACACATGGCTCTAATTGAAAATCTCTCCATCTATAATGTCCTCGGTTTGTGGATAAGTGTTCTTAGAGTGGCATCATAGAGGCAGTTATCACCTGGCGTATGGGCCACTATTCTCTAGACCATACCCACGAGTGGTATTGTTTTGTCTGCTGCTGCTGCTAAGTTGCGTCAGTCGTGTCCGACTCTGTGGGACCCCATAGACCCCAGCCCACCAGGCTCCCCCGTCCCTGGGATTCTCCAGGCAAGAACACTGAAGTGGGTTGCCATTTCCTTCTCCAAAGCATGCAAGTGAAAAGTGAAAGTGAAGTTGCTCAGTCGTGTCCAGGCTCCTCCATCCATGTGATTTTCCAGGCAAGAGTACTGGAGTGGGTCGCCAGTGCCTTCTCCGTGTTTTGTCTGAGCAAGGATACAGACTTGGAATCTCTCAAGATAGCATTCTAGGAATTCATAACCTATTTTCCTAGATTACATTAGATATAAGGCATATCTAATCTATTTGCCATCTCTATATGAAAGAATGAAGATTTTGTCTCTACAGTTACAATTAAATCTTAGAATTGTTGATTGAAAGATAATCAATAAATTATTGTTTATGGATTTAAAAGTTAAAGATTTAATTTGATCTTTATGTATTTATAATGGACCTTTATCTTAGGAAATGTGCAATGTTAACTTAGCCCATTTCCCAGGTGGCTTTAGGTGGGCATCTATTACTTGGCTTTGATATCAGGACAACTCTCTTCCACAGGGAATCGATTCCCTGGGTGTGGTAAGGTTTGGCTGGCACTGTAGCGGCCAGTTTTACCCTCTGTTGTTCTTCAACCTCAACCTCCCTATGCTTCTCCCATAGCTTTTTAGGAGAAGGCACTTGATTCTGGCTGGATACCACCATCCCAGCATCTATAGTGACTGGCTGTAGGCTGAACCAATCACAGTCCTTCCTGAGACTGATGCTTTAGCATCAGGGGAGACTGTCTGCTGGAGTTGATAGGCCAGGAGGGTATAAGTAAGGGGCTGGTGGTGGTCAACTTTCTGTCATGTGGAAGACACCTTGTAAGCTCAGCCTAGAGGTGGAGAGAGACAGAAACCTTGAATCTAGCTGTTTCTGAGGTTGCTGTTGGGATGCCAGGTATACTGTTTAAACTTCCAAAGTAAGAGCCAATAAACTAATTTTTTGTCCCCTTAGGCTAGTTTAAGTTGAACTTGCAACCAACAGAACTCTAATTAATACAAAAAATGTCTTTAAAATGTCAAAAAGATATTTTTACTTGATAGTGCTATTTTCTAGTGTTCCAACTGTTGAACAATTGCTTAATAGTGAAGAGATATATGATTTGTATAACTTTTACTGAGCTTACTATGTGTGAGATGTGCACTTTCCACTTAGTGAATCATTTAATTCTCTTAAAATCATTTGAGGTGGGTATTGCTAGCATTATTACATAGAGACAGAAACTGGGGCACTGAATAGTCCAGAAACTTGTTGAAAATTACTGAGCCTAGAAGTGGAAGAGCTGGGATTTGAACCAGGCAGACTGGCTTTAGTCTGTGTTTTTTAGCCACCGTACTGATACTTAGAGCCTGGATCTGTCCCCTCACTGGGAAAGCTTTTTCGTAACAAAAGAGAACAAGGCACAGTTCTTACCTCCTTTCTATGCCTCATATACTTCCCTGGTCCCTGAGTGCTGTTCTAACCTTCAAAGGTGAACAAGAAACCGTAGTTACTCTTTATATGAGAATCTGAGAATCACTGCCCTTTAGACTTGAAAAGAACATTTCAGAAGAAATGCTACTCATGAGCTTCAGTCTAAATTGACACAATACTTCTCCTTAAAAAATGCCCATCTTATCATAAGTATATAAATCTATTGAAAGATGGTATTAAACCAATGATTGATTAAACTCAATATACACAGGTGAACCACAGTATACAATATAGGATAACTATAAGAAAGCCAAATATTATGAGATAAGAAAAGATAATCCTACTGCTCAGGGATTGGAATCAAAAGCAGGAAAGTCTGCTGTGCTTCAGTGGGTAAAGTCACGAAGTTTTCATTTTCGTTGATAAGTAGGGAAGATTCTCCTTGAAGCTCAAATTCTTGCTGCCCTCTGTCCCAGTCCCCGGTAGAATTGTCAAATCCCTCTTTTGGCTCTTAGTTAGTTGATTACCTGCTGAAATCCTGCAATTGCCACAGCTGTTGCTATTTTAGCTCCTTGAATTTATGAGCACCAGTGCGTCTCCCTTTCATCTGCTTTGGCTGTTGCTTTTGAAATGAGCAGCAGCATGGGGGGTGGTGGGGGATGCAGCCCAAACAGCTCTGTGGGGCTCAAGGCAGCTAAGAAAAGGAGCAAATCTTTACTTGATGATTGGAACAGTAGCAACATTAAATGTGTCTATCTTTTTCTGTGGAATGCCAAGTATTTAATATTTTAAAAAAGAGAGTCCTGACTCATCACCCAAAAGCACAAGGACACACACTAAAAATAGTGGCATGACTCTGCAGAGGGGTGACAGTAGAATTTGCTTTTCAAATAGAGGGGTAATCTTAGAGAGAGGACAATTACCTTCTCTCTAAAGGACCCTGTCAGCTCAGGAAGCTCTTCCTTTCAGGTGATTGCTGGGTGAATAGAGGAGCTGGAGGGCAGGGAGGGAGGGGGATATGGATTTGGAGGGAGGTGGTACCATTTCTGTAAGCATTTCTCCTCACTTTTCTTAATGGAAATCAGCATCCACTCTGGTGTCCTTAAGGTCTAGATCCAATTGACTTTAGTCAAGGAGCAAGCCCATCGACATCTTTACAAGTCCTCAATTCAATCTGGGCTTTGACTTGGGGAAAGCTAGCCTCCATGGACAGAGGAGCCTGGCGGGCTATAACCTGGCGGGCCATGGATCACAAAGAGTCAGACGTTACTGAGCAACTGAGCACCCCCCACACATTCTCCATGTCTGCCTGGTTTTGTCTAACCTGCTGCCACAGGCTTAGAGGAAGGCCAATTGCTGAAAAGGTTCACTAAGTACAATAAGATGGCTTCTGCAGAGGCAGATGTTTGGATCTTGGCATGGCCCACAGCTGGGCTCACTGGCCCTTTATTCCAAAGAAACCAGCTGAAGCACCTACAGTGAAACTGCATCTCTCCTGCTCTGAGCATCAAAGACAGGCCATCTCTCTGTTTCTATGCATAATGGCTCCTTCAGAAGACAGGGAGAGGATGGTTCTCTCCGCCAAATGAATTCTGGTCAACTTCAAGTGAGACGACGCACTCCATTAAAATAAAGCTGATTTAACAAATCATTGCTGAATGGCATATTTAAAGTAGAATCATTTAAAGTTATGTGCTAACATTTTTGGAAGAAATGGTAAAAGGAGAAAAAAATGGTTTACTTGGGTTGTGTTGGTCAAATCTTGAGGAGCACTAACTTTCTGAGCAGAGAACTTTCAGAGCCCTGAAACAGAAACTGGATACACAAAAGCTACATGGTTGACCTCGGCTCCTGCCCTGCAGTTTCACATCCAGGTGTGGAACTTCCCCTGTGTAAGCTGCTGTGCTCTAACTGAGGATGACTAGAAACGCCATATAAAATATAATTGATTTAAAATTTGTCTTAAAATACCTAATAGGGCTGCTGATGCCCATGCATCACAACTAGACGGGTCTGTATTTTGGTGGGGCTTCCCTTGGAAAAGGGAATGGCAACCCACTCCAGTATTCTTGCCTGGAGAATCCCATGGACGGAGGAGCCTGGCAGGCTACAGTCCATAGAGTCGCAAATAGTCAGACACAACTGAGCAACTAACTCTCTCTCTCTCTCTCCCTGGTGGCTCAGTGTTATGAGAATCCACCTGCCAATGCAGGAGATCAGAGCCCTGGGTTGGGAAGATCCCCTAGAGAAGGGAATGCCTACCCACTCCGGTATTCCTGCCTGGAAAATCCCATGGACAGAGGCTCCTGGCAGGCTACGGTTCATGGAGAACAAAACAGTCAGACATGACCTAGCAACTAAGCAACAATAACACTTTGAGGAGGGTAGAATCACAGATAGGAGAGCTGTTGATTGGCAGCTTCCGTTAATCTGGGACCTCTCAGATTTTGGATATAGAGTAAAAGCCTGAGAATCTGATCTTTGGACAGAGAACTGCTACTGGAGGTGAAGAAAACAGCTGAGCTCTTAACAGTCTTGCAGGGTCAGAAAGAATGTTAACAGAGGGTAGGAAGTAGCTGCGAGCATAAGCATGCTATGGGCACCTTTCACTGTGTTTCATAGAAGGAATGGAGAATAGTGGTCAATCCTGTAAGAAGGTTAGATAAGACCTTTTAAGAAAGAGTTGTTCAGGATAAGGAACAGCTTTTAGCTAAAGGGGGAGTATTCCAGAGAATTAAAATAAGTGATACTTCAACAATTAGACAAGTTAAACTTGTGAAAATGTGGCTGATCATTAGTCAAATCCATTTCACCTGACTTCCCTAATCAAGGTTTTAAGACTAGGATGTCTTCTAAGCTGCTTGTAGCCTAAACAATAAGATAGTTGCACGAGTTTTGCAGGAACTTGGACTCAGCTGTATCTAGTTTGGATTCAGCTGGTTAAGACTGGATAGGACCACAAACCCTCCCACTGGACATGCGTGAGCGTCCACTTGATGACCTTTTGACTTCAGAGGGCCGAAAAACTCTACCCCCAGATCACGCCAAGTGCCTCCACGTTTGAAGCTACATAGGCGTGTAGTTAGTTACGCCTGCGCAGAAGCACAATTACAAACCTTCCAACCACCTTTCCCCACACCACTCACGCCCCCGACAGCCCCTCTCACAACTCATGCTCACAGGGCTCAGAACATTCTGTTGCTCTTTCCCCCAAATTCTCAGAACCCTGGCCTTCAGGAAGGTGGGCCGGAAGCTTGTTCTGTCTTCATGCTTGGTTGCCTTGCACATTAAAACCTTCTTTTTGCTGCAAACCTCAGCTTCTCAGCATTTTGACTTCGGGCATCGGGCAGAACGAATCCGGTCCAGTCACACTACCCTCAGGTATTGATTAAACTTTTTTCCCAAAGAATGAAAATGAAATATATATAGGTATCACCAGTACATGTACTATAATATATACATGTAATATATCCATAGTAACAGGATAGTTATATAGGATGCATGTAATATATTCATAGTCATAATTTCTTTTAATTAATGTTTAACATAAATGATGTTTCTGTTGTGCTCAAAACAGGCTTTCTGAAGTTTAAAGTTTTCCTCTACTGTCCTCATTCATGAGTTTAGGAAGAAAAGAAACGGCTTGACAGGAAAAAATCTGATCCTGATTGGATTATTGGAAGCTCCAAATTAATGCATTGCAAGTTGTACTGTACTATGTGGCACGTTAGACCACTTTCAGACTCAGGTTTATGAAGAATGGAGTTAATGTGCGTATGATATGCACAGAATGCCATCAATATTCGCATGAATATGGGAGTGGAATTCTTTTAAATTCAGACCTGTGACATGAATGCAGCTCAGGCCTATCCACTTGGTGTCTGCCTACACTTGGATATTGTGCAAGGCTGTTTCGTTGTTAAGTCGTGGCTGACTCTGTGACCTCATGGACTGTAGCCCACCAGGTTCTTCTGTTCATGGGATTTTCCAGCCAAGAATACTGAAGTGGGTTGCCATTTCCTTCTCCAGGTGATCTTCCCAACTCACATTCCTGCATTGGTAGGAGGATTCTTTACCACTGAGCCACCTGGGAAGCCCCATCATGCAAGGTACCATACTATAAATGTTTTTGTATTACTCTAAAAGGTGATTTTTGTCTGACATGAATATTTATAAGAATAGATATTGTTGTTAGTGATTTAACTTTGAAAAGATTTTGTATTTCTGTTTCAAGCTCCTGCTTGGTATTGACTAGTATTAAGATTGAAGGTGTGTTGTGACTCTTTTTTTCCCCACCCCAACACAGAGTAACTGATAAGGCTGATATAAGATTATAACTATTTTTGATAATCCTAGATTTCATATTTTTTCTTATTTGAGTAATTTTGCCAATTTAAGCTAACAAAATGTATACCTAAAATATTGCTTTTTTCTGGAGACTCTTCAGCAAGTAGTGTTGGGAGAAGTTGGACAGCCTCGTGTAACTCAGTGAAGTTAGAACACACTCTCACTCCTTGCACACACTCACCCTGAAAATGACTTAAAGTCTTAAATATAAGACAGGACACTGTAAAACTTCTAGAAGAGAACATAGGCAAAGCATAAATTTCCAACATAAATCATGCCAATGTTTTCTTAGGTCAGTCTCCCAAGGGAATAGAAATAAAAGCAAAAATAAGCAAATGGGATCTCATCAAGCTTACAAGTGTTTGCACAGCAAAGGAAGCCATACAGAAAATGAAAAGACAGCGTACAGGCTGGGAGGAAGGATCTGCAAATGATGCGACTGACAAAGGCTTAATTTCCAAAATATGCAAACAACTCATACAACTCAATAACACCATGAACAAAAAATGTAGTAAAAAAATGGGCAGAAGACCTAAATAGACATGTCTCCAAAGAAGACACACAGATGGCCAACAGGCATATTAAAAATGCTCAACATCTGTAATTATTGTTATTTAGTTGATGAGTCATGATTGACTTTTTTGCAACCTCATGGACATGCCCACCAGGCTTCTCTGTCCATGGGATTTCCCAGGCAAGAATACTGGAGTGAGTTGCCATTTCCTTCTCCAGGTGATCTTCCCAACTCACATTCCTGCATTGCCAGGTGGATTCTTTAATTAGAGAAATGCAAATCAATGAGCTATCACCCCACACTGGTCAGAATGGCCAACATTAAAAAGTCTCCGATACCAAATGCTGAAAAGGGTGTGGAGAAAAAGGAACCCTCCTACATGGTTGGTGGGAATATAAATTGGTGCAGCCACTATGGAAAACATTATGGAGGTTTCCTAAACTAAAAGAGTTATCATATGATCCCCCAATCCCATTCCTGGGCATATATTTGAAAAAAGAAACTCCATTTTGAAAAGATACATGCACCCTGATGTTCATAGCAGCAGTATGTACAATAGCCAAGGCACAGAAGTAAACTAAATGCCCATCGACAGATGAATGGATAAAAATGATGTGGTATATATACACAATGAAGTATTACTTAGTCATAAAAATTTGGTAGGGTAAATAGTAGAATTTCCTTCTGTTTCAAATTTCAGAATTTCCTTCTATTTTAAGGCTGAATAATATTTCATTGTACATATATACCACATTTTCTTTATGCAATCATCTGTCAACAGACATTTGGGTTGTTTCCTCACTTGGCTATTGTGAATAGTGCTGCAATGAAGATGGAAGGGCTAATATCTCTTCAAGATCCTGATTTCAATTCTTTGGATATATATTGAGAAGTGGGATTGCTGAATAATAAAGAAGTTCTATTGTTTAACTTTTTTTGAGCAACTTTCCTGCTGCTTCCCATGGAGCCTATACCATTTTGCATCCCCACTAACAGTGTGCAGGGCTCCTACTTCTACACATCTGTGCCAGCACTTGTCTTTATGTTTTTTTTTTTTTTTTAAAGCCATTCTAACAAGTATGAGGTGATATCTCATTGTGGCTTTTATTTGAATTTCCCCGATGATGAGTGATGAAGAGCATTTTTTTCATATACTTGTTGGTCATTTGTGTACCTTCTTTGAAGATGTATCTATTTAAGGCTTCCTTCCATTTTAAAAGATTGGGTTATTAGGTTTGTTTGTTGAGTTGTATGAGTTATTTATATACTTTGGAGATTAACACCTCATCAGACATATCGTTTACAAATATTTTCTCTCATTCCACACATTGTGTTTTCCCGCTGTTAATAGTTTCTTTTGCTATGCAGAAGCTTTTTAGTTTGATGTAGTCTCACTTGTTTGTTTTTGTTTTTGTTCCATGGGCTTTTGGTGTCTGTCATATCCATGAAATCATTACCAATACCAATGGCATAAAGGTTTTCCCCTATGTGTTCTTCTAGGACTATTACATTTTCAGATTTCTTATCTTTAACTCCTTTAGAGTTGATTTTTATAGATGGTGTAAAATACAGATCCAATTTCATTCTGTAATATGTGGATATCCCCTTTTCCCAATACCAAATAGTTGGAGAGACTCTTCTTTCCCTATTGTGTATTCTTGGCACTCTTGTTGAAATTGGTTGATCATACAAGCACAGATTTATTTGTGGGCTCTCTATTCTATTCTATTTGGTTTGTATGTCTGTTATGCCAGTACCACACTTTTTAAAAATCGCAGTATTGTTGATTGTGCCGTATTGTTTTGATTACTGTATCTTTATAAAATGTCTTGAAATCAAAGTGTGATACCTTCTAGTTTTGTTCTTTTTAGAATTGATTTGGATATTTGTGATTCTTTGTGGTTTCCAATGAATTGTAGAATTGCTTTTTCTATTCTGTTAAAAAAAATCTTTAGAATTTTGATAGAGATTGTGTTGAATCTGTCTGTTGCTTTGGATGGAATGAATATTTTAACAATATTAAGTCTTCCAATTGATGAAAATGGGAAGTTTTTCCATTTGTTTATTTCTAAATTTCTGTCATCGGTATTTTAATTTTCAGTATATAAATATTTCACCTCATTTATCCCTAAGTATTTTCTTTGTTTTAGGGCTACTGTGAATGGCATCGTTTTCCCAATTTCCTTTTCAGATAATTCACTGTTAGTGTACAGAAATGCAACTGATTTTTGTATGTTGACTTTTGTATCCTGCAAATTTACTGATTTCATTGATTATAATTATTTTCAATGGAATCTTGGTGTTTTCTATATACAAGACCACATTGTCTATAAACAGGGATGATTTTACTTCTTTGTTTCCAATTTGGATGCTTTTTATTTCTTGTCTAATTACTCTGGGTGGAACTTCCAGTACCACATTAAATAGAAATGGTGAGTGGACACCCTTGACTTGTTCTGACTGTTAGAGGAAACTTACAGTTACACACCATGGAATGTTAGCTGTGTGCTTTTCATTTACAGCCTTTATAATGTTGAGATATTTACCTTTCGTTCCTGATTTATTGAGAGTTTTTATTGTGAATGAATGTTAAATTTGATCACATCAGGTTTTTTTGCATCTATTGAGACGATCATGCCATTTAAAATTTTTTAATTGAAGTATAATTTACAATGTTGTCTTTCAAATAAGGTTATAGCAAAGTGATTCTGTTATATATGACATATATACATATATATATATATATATATACTTTTCCAGATTCTTTTCCATTTTAAGTTATTACAAGATATTGAATTCCCTCTGCTATACAGTAGGCTCTTCTGGTTTACCTACTTTATTATAGTAGAATATGTATGTTAATCTTAAACTCCTAATTTATCTACCCCTCATCCACTTGGGTAGCCATAAGCTTGTTTTCTATGTTTATGAGTCCATTTCTATTTTGTAAGTTGATTTGTATTATTTTTTAGATTTTACAATAAGTGATATCATATATTTGTCTTTCTCTCTTACTTAATATGGTAATCTGTAGGTTTATTCATGTTGCTGTAAATAGCATTATTTCATACTTTTTTTTATGGTTGGTTGTATTGTGTGTGTGTGTATATATATATATATCACATCTTTATTCACTCATCTGTCAATGGACATTTAGGTTGCTTCTAGTCGGACATGACTGAGCGACTTAACTTTCACTTTTCACTTTCATGCATTGGAGAAGGAAATGGCAACCCACTCCAGTGTTCTTGCCTGGAGAATCCCAGGGACGGGGAAGCATGGTGGGCTACCGTCTATGGGGTCGCACAGAGTCGGACACGACTGAAGTGACTTAGCAGTAGCAGTATGTCTTTATTATTGCAAATAGTCCTGCTATGAACATTGGGCTGCATGTATCTTTTTAAACTATAGTTTTGTATATATGCCCAAGAGTGGGATTGTTGCACTATATGAAAAACTCTACTTTTAGTTTTTTAAGGTGCCTTCATACTGTTTACCATAGTGGCTGCATCACTTTACATTCCTACCAACAGTATAGGAGGTTTCCTTTTTCTTCACACCCTGTCCAGCATTTATTGTTTGTAGACTTTTAAATGATTGCTGTTCGGAGGTGAAACCTCATTGTAGTATTGATTTCATTTCTCTAGTCATGTTTGTTTGTTTTGATATTAAAGCTGTGTGAGTAGTTTGTATATTTTGAACATTAATCACTTGTTGGTGTGTTTTGCTTGCAATTGTTTGCATTGTTTGCAATTATTTTCACCCACTCTGTGCATTGTCTTTTCATTTTATTTATGATTTCTTTTGCTGTGCCAAAGCTTTTGAGCTTAGTGAAGCCCCATTTGTTTATTTTTTTTAATATCCATTATTCTAGGAACAGATCCCAAAGAAGTACTGCTACAATTTATGTCAAAAGGTTTTCTGCCTGTTTTCTTCTAGGAGTTTTATAGTATCCCATCTTATTTTTAGGTCTTTAATCCATTTTGAGGTTGTTTGTGTGTATGTGTGTGGTGTTAGAGAATGTTTTTATTTCCTTCTTTATATTTAGCTGTTCAGTTTTCTCCACACCACTTATTAAAGAAACTGTCTTTTCTCCACTGTATATTCTTAACTCCTTGTCATAGATTAATTGACCATGAGTGGGTGAGTTTATTTCTGGGTTTTCCATCCTATTCCATTGATCTATTTGTGTGCTTTGGTGCCAGTACCATACTGTTTTGATTACTCTATTTGTAACGTGATCCAAAGTCAGGGAGCATGATTGCTGCAGCTTCAATCATCTTTCTCAAGATTGTTTTACTTGTTCATGGTTTTTTTGTGTGTTTCAATGCAGATATTAAAAATGTTGTGCTACTTCTGTGAAAAATGCCATTGGTAATCTGATAGGGATTCCACTGAATCTGTAGATTGTTTTGGGTAGTGTGGTCATTTTAACAATATTGATTCTTCCACTCCAAGTATGTGGTACATCATTCCATCTATTTGTGTCATCTTCCATTTCTTTCACCAGTGTCTTGCAATTTTTGGAGTATAGGTCTTTTGCCATCTTGGGTATATTCATTGCTAGGTATTTTATTCCTTTTGATGATGGTAAATGGGATTGTTCCTTAAATTTATCTTTCTGATCTTTCATTGTTAGTGTATAGAAATACAACAGATTTCTGTATTCTCATTTTATATCCAACAACTTGGCCAAATTAATCAATGAGCTCTAGTAGTTTTCTGGTAACATCTTTAGGATTTTCTATGTAGAGAATCATGTCATCAACAATGATGGTTTTACTTCTTTCCAATTTGAATTTCTTCTTTTTCTTCTCTGATTGCCATGACTAGGACTGCCAAAACTATGTTGAATAGAAGTGGCCAAAGTAGACATCCCTGTCCTCTTCCTGATCTTAGAGGAAATGCTTTTAGCTTTCCACTGTTGAGTGTGATGTTAGCTTTTATTTACTGTATATCATCTTTATTATGTTGAGGTATGTTCCTTCTATGTTCACTCTCTGAAGAATTTTTAGCAAAAATGGATGTTGAATTTTATCAAAAGATTTTTCTATATCTTCTGTGATGATCATAAGGCTTTTTTGTTCTTCAGTTTGTTGATGTGATACATCACACTGACTGACTTGAAAATATTGAAAAATTCTTGCATCTCTGGGATAAATTCCACTTGATCATAGTCAATGATCCTTTTAATTTATTGTTGGAGTAGATTTACTACTGTTTTGTTCTGAATTTTTGCATCTATATTCATGAATGATATTGGACTGTAATTTTCTTTGTGTGTGTGTGTGTGATATCTTTGGTTTTGTATCAGGGTGATGCTGGCCTCAGAGAATGAGTTCAGAAGTGTTTTTTCCTCTGCAATTTTTGGAATAGTTTTAGTAGGATAGGTATTAGCTCTTAATTGTTTGGTAGAATTCACCAGTGAAGACATCTGTTCCTGGATTTTTGCTTGTTGGAAGTTTTTAAATTACTGGCTCGTTTTCTGCACTGGAAATTGGTCTGTTCATTTTCTCTATTTCTTCCTTGTTCAGTCTTGGGAGAGTGTACATTTCTAAGAATATGTCCATTTCTTCTAAGTTGTCCATTTTGTTGGCATATAGCTACTTGTAGTCTCTTATGATCCTTTTTATTTCTGTGGTATCAGTTGTAGCTTCTCTTTTTTCATTTCTAATTGTATTGACTTGGGCCCTCTCCCTTTTTTATTTTTGATGAGTCTGGCTAAAGGTGTATCAATTTTGTTTATCTTTTCAAAGGACCAGTTTTTAGTTTTATTGATATTTTCTATTATTTTCTTTGTCTCTATTTATTTTATTTCTGCTCTGATCTTTATAATTGTAGTGGTTTTGTCGCTAAGTCATGTCTGGCACTTGTGACCCCATGGACTGTAGCCTGCCAGGCTCCTCTGTCCTTGTGATTCTCCAGGCGGGAATATTGGAGTGGGTTGCCATTTCCTTCTCCGGGGATCTTCCTGACCCAGGAATCAAACCTGAGTCTTCTGCATTGCAGGCAGATTCTTTACCGACTGAGCTACAAGAGAACTTTCCTTCTAGTGACTTTGGATTTTATTTTATTTTTCTCTACTTGCTTTAGATGTAAAGTTAAGTTGGTTATTTGAGTTTTTTAATTTTTTCCTGAAGTAAGATTTCATTGCTATAAACTTCCTTCTTAGAACTGCTTTTGCTATATCCCACGGTTTTTGGATCATCATGCTTTTGTTGTCATTTGTGTCTAGGTATTTTTTAATTTCCTCTTTGATTACTTCAGCAATTCTTTGGCTGTTTAGTAGCATATTTAACCTCCACATGTATGTGTTTTTTACAGCCTTTTTTTCCTGTTGATTTCTAGTTGATTTTCCTAGTTGATTTCTAATCTTGTTGGTGTTGTGGTCAGAAAAGGTGCTTGACATCATTTTGACTTTGTTAACTGAGGTTCACTTTTTGACCCAGCATGTGATCCGTCCTGGCCAGTGTTTCATGTGCTCTTAAAAGAATGTGCATCTTGCTGCCTTTGGATAGAATACTCTCTTAATGTCTATTTAGTCCATCTAGTTTAATCTATTATTTAAAGCTAGTGTTTCCTGACTGATTTTCTGTCTGGATGATCTTGGTGAAAGTAAGGTGTTAAAGCTCTCCAATATTAATGGTGTTACTCTCAACTTCTTTTTATGGTTGTTAGTATTTGCCTTATATTAATATATTGAGGTGCTCCTATGTTGGGTACATATGTATTTACAATTGTTATATCTTCTTCTTAGATTGAGCCCTTGATCATTATGTAGTGTGCTTCTTTGTCTCCTTTAACAGTCTTTGCTTTAAAGTCTCTTTTGTCTTATGTAAGTATTGGTACTCCAGTTTTCTTTTGATTTCCATTTGCATGGAATATATTTTTCCATCACTTCACTTTCAGTCTGTATATGTCCCTAGATCTGAGGTAGATCTATATATATGGATCTTGTTTTTTGTATCCATTCAGGCAATCTGTGTGTTTAGGTTGAAGCATTTATTCCATTTATGTTTAAGGTAATTATCAATATCTATGTTCTGATGCTTTTGAACTGTGGTGTTGGAGAAGACGCTTGAGAGTCCCCTGGACTGCAAGGAGATCCAACCAGTCCTTTCTGAAGGAGATCAGCCCTGGGATTTCTTTGGAAGGAATGATGCTAAAGCTGAAACTCCAGTACTGTGGCCACCTCATGCGAAGAGTTGACTCATTGGAAAAGACTCTGATGCTGGGAGCGATTGGGGGCAAGAGGAGAAGGGGACGACAGAGGATGAGGTGGCTGGATGGCATCACTGACTCGATGGACGTGAGTGTCAGTGAACTCCGGGAGTTGGTGATGGACAGGGAGGCCTGGCGTGCTGCAATTCATGGGGTTGCAAAGAGTTGGACATGACTGAGTGACTGACTGATCTGATCTGATTGTCATTTTGTTAATTGTTTTGGATTTATTTTTGTACGCTTTTCTTCCCTTCCACTCTTGTTCTCTTCTCTTGTGATTTGATAACTAATTTTACTTTTGTGTTTGTTTTCCTTTTTCTTTTTCGTGTGTGTGAATTTTCAGATTGTGGTCACCATGAGGTTTTGATATTGCAGTCTGTATATCAACAAGACTACTTGTTGCTGGTCTTTTAATTTAAAATGCACTTCTAGTACCCCACATTTGCACTCACCTGTACTCACAGTTGTTGATTTTGATATCATATTTGTATGTGGATGATTTCCTACCTTTACTTTGTTTGCCTTTAACAGTGAGCTTTTACATTCATAAATTTCTTGTATAGTTGTGGCCTTTTTCTTCCCACCTTTAGTATTTGTTGCAAAGCTGGCGATGGTGAATTTGCTGAGCTTTTGCTTGTCTGTAAAGCCTTTGGTTTCTCCATTGAATCTGAATGACAGCCTTGCTGGGTAGGTTATTCTCTGTTTTAGGTTTCTCCCTTTCATCAGTTTAAATATACCATGCAGACTGTTATAGTCTGCAGAGTTTCTCCTGGAAAATCAAATGATAACCTTATGGAAGACTCCTTGTGTGTTATTTGTTGTCTTTGCCTGTTGCTTTTAATATTTTCTCTTTTTTAAAAATTTTTGTCAGTTTGATTATGATGTGTCTAGGCACTTTCCTCTTAGGTTTATCATGCCTGGACTCTCTGTTCCTCCTTAACTTAGGTGACTGTTTCCTTTCCATTGTTAGAGAAGTTTTCAGCTGCTATTTCTTCAAATATTTTCTCGAGTCTTTTCTCTCTTTTCCATCAGTCAGTTGGTTTAGTTGCTCAGTCATGTCTGACTCTTGCGACCCCATGGACTGCAGCATGCCAGGCCTCCCTGTTCATCATCAACTCCCGGAGCTTACTCAAACTCATGTCCATTGAGTCAGTGATGCCATCCAACCATCATCCTCTGTCGTCCCCTTCTCCTCCCACCTTCAATCTTTCCCAGCATCAGGGTCTCTTCCAATGAGTCAGCTCTTTGCATCAGGTGGCCAAAGTATTGGAGTTTCAGCTTCAGCATCAGCCCTTCTAATGAATATGTAAGACTGATTTCCTTTAGGATGGACTGGTTGGATCTCCTTGCTGTCTAAGGGATTCTCAAGAGTCTTTTCCAACACCACAGTTCAAATCATCAATTGTTTGGTGCTCAGCTTTCTTTATAGTCCAACTCTCACATCCATACATGACTACTGGAAAAACCATAGCCTTGACTAGACAGACCTTTGTTGGCAAAGTAATGTCTCGGCTTTTTAATATGCTGTCTAGATTGGTCATAACTCTTCTCCATCTGAGACCCCTATAATGAGAATGTTGGGGTATTTACTTTTGTCCCAGATGTCTCTTAGACTGTCCTCATTTCTTTTCATTCTTTTTTAAAATATTCTGTTCCATGACAATTATTTCCACCATTCTGTCTTCCAGGTAGCTTATACATTCTTCTGCCTCATTTATTCTGCAATTGATTCATTCTAGTATATTTTTCATTCCAGATATCATATCGTTCACCTCTTTTTGTTGTTCTTCAGTTCTTCTGGGTTAAACATTTCTTGAATCTTTTCAGTGTGTGACTCCATGCTTTTTCTGAGGTCTTGGATCATCTTTGCTATTATTATTCTGAATACTTTTTTTGGGTAGCTTGCCTAATTCCACTTTACTTAGTTGTTCTTCTGGGGGTTTATCTTGTTCCTTTGTCTGGGACATATTCTTTTGGCATCTCATTTTGTGTAATTTTTTTGTGATTGCAGTTTCCATTCTGCAGGCTGCAAGGTTGTAGTTTTTCTTGCTTCTGCTCTCTGCCCCCTGGTGAATGAGGCTGATCTAAAAAGCTTGCACAGGCTTCCTGGTGGGAGAGACTTATTCCTGCCCATTCATGTGTCGAGATGGGTCTTGTACCTCTGGTGGGTAGGACTGTGTCAAAGGGTGTGTTTAGTAGGAAACTGTGGGCTCAGAAAGACTTCAGGGTTCCTAGCTGCTGCTGGGTGGGGTTGTGTTCCCTCCTTGTTGGTTGTTTGGCCTAAGGCATCCCAGCACTGGAGCCTACAGGCTGTTGGGTGGGGCTAGGTCTTGGTGGCATCTAGGAGGACTCACACCAATGAGTACTCCCCAGAACTACCACCCCCAGTGTCTTTGTCCATGCAGTGAGCCACACCACCCCCCACATCTGCAGGAGACTCTCTAATACCAACAGTTTAGTCTGGTGCAGTCTCCTATGAGGTCACTGCTTCCTCCCCTGAGTCCTGAAGTGTACAAGACCGTGTATGCGTCCTCTGACAGTGGAGTTTCTGTTTCCCGCAGTGCTGTGGAATTCCTGAGATCAAACCTTCAAAACCAGATGTTCTGGGTGCCCCTCCCATTACCGCACCTCTAGGCTGGGGAGCCTGATGTGCGGCTTAGAACGTTCACTTCTGTTGTATAAATATTTTCAGTTTGTGATTTGCCCATCTGGCAGGTATGGGATTTGATTTTATTGCTATTGCAACCCTCCTACCATATCATTGTGGCTTCTTTGTCTTTGTCTTTGCATGGTAGGATATCTTTTTTGGTAGGTTCTGAAATTGTTTACCTCAGATTGGGACTCAAACCCAGCCAAAATCCTGTTTGGGACTCAAACCCACATAACCAGGACTTGAACCTGGCCAAAACCCTACTTAGGACTTGAACCCACGTGGCTTGGACTCAAAACCCAGTTTGGAACTCAAACTCACATGGCCAGGACTCGAACCCAACCAAAACCCACTTTATGATTCTAAACCCACATGGTTGGGACTCAAACCCAGCCAAAACCCAGTTTGGGCCTCTAACCCACATAGCTGGGACATGAACCAAGCTAAAACCTACAGTACCTGGTTTCAGGATGGAATTAAGCTCAGGCTCTTGATGTCTCATCGTAGAAAGAATTCAGTGAGAGACAAAGTGATAGGTAAGAAGTAGATGTATTCAGATTCAGAGAGAAACACACTCCATAGACAGAGTGTGTGCCATCCCGGTGGGTGAGTTCAGGGACCTTGAAAATGCAGTGTGGTTAGCTTTCCCTCGTGGCTCAGACGGTAAAGCATCTGTCTACAATGCGGGAGACCCAGGTTCAGTCCCTGGGTTGGGAAGATCCCCTGGAGAAGGAAATGGCAATCCACTCCAGTACTATTGCCTGGAAAATCCCATGGACAGAGGGGCCTGGTAGGCTACAGTCCATGGGGTTGCAAAGAGTTGGACACGACTGAGCGACTTCACTCTCACTCTAGCTTTTATGGGTTGGGTAATTCATAGGCTAATGAATGGGAAGATTATTTCAACTATTTTGGGGAAAGGGTAGAGATTTCCAGGAGTTGGGTCACCAAACACTTTTTGGTCTTTTGATGGTACCTAGAATCCCAGGGATGGGGGAGCCTGGTGGGCTGCCATCTGTGGGGTCGCACAGAGTCGGACACGACTGAAGCTACTTAGCAGCAGTAGCAGCAGGGACTGTCATGGCGCCTCTGGGTGTGTCTTTTAGCTTACTGATTGAGGATCAAGGTCTAGTCGAAGTTGACTTGTCTGCCATCTTGGACCCATTTGATTCTAATCGGTTTATGTTGTATCCTTAGACTGTGTCATTCTTTAAAAAGTTGTGCCCTTCCCCCTTCTCTCCTGTTTCAGTTCTAGTATTTTTTTGGGTCCATGGTTGTTCAGCAGTTAGTTGTGATTTTGTTGTTTTCATGAGAAGAGGTGGCTGTCCTTATACTCCTCCGTCTTGCCTCCACTCTCTCCATTTTGAATTTGTTTTTATAGATCTCTTTTTCCCTTTTCTTCCTTTATCCTCTTCTCTTGAGATTTGGTGACTATCTTTAGTGTTATATCTGGATTCTTTTTTCTTTTTAGTTTATTATAGATTTTTGTTTTATGCTTACTCTGACACTTTTGTATAGGAGTCACCATTTATTTGTGCTTGGTTTCAGTTGCTTATCTCTCTGTCTTTTTCGGCTGTGCTGGGTCTTTGTTGCTTTGAGCAGGCTTTCTTTAGTTGTGGTGAGCAGGGGCTGCTCTACATTGCAGTGCACAGGCTCCTTATTGCGGTGGCTTCTCGTTGCAGAACACGGCTCTAGGGCACGTGGGCTTCAGTCATTGCAGCACACAGGCTTAGTGGTTGCAGCTCATGGGCCCTCGAGCATGAGAGTTTTAGCAGTTATAGCACGTGGACTCTGTAGTTGCTGCTCACAGGCTCTAGAGCTTAGGCTCAGTAGTTATGGGCACACAAGCTTAGTTGCTCTGTAGCATGTGGAATCTTCCCAGATCAAAGATCAAACCAGTGTCTCCTGTACTGGAAGGAGGATTCTTATCCACTGTGCCACCAGGGAAGCCCTTCAGTTGCTTATCTCTTAATTTCAAATATATTTTAGATAACGCTGCATTTATATTTCCCCCCACCATTACTGTTTTTGATACTATGTTTTACATCTAATTGTTTTATATGTCTCTTAACTGCTTATTGTGACTACAAATGATTTTACTACTTTTTGTCTTTTAACTCCCTACTCACTGTGCCTGGATGATTTCCCACCTTTACTGTATGTTTGCCTTTACCGATGAGCTTTTCCATTTTGTTATTTTCTTGTTTCCAGCTGTGGTTTTTCCTTTTCCACCTAAAGAAGTTATCTTAGCCTTTGTTGTAAAGCTGGTTTGGTGGTCCTGAAATCTTTTAGCTTTTACTTGTCTGTAAAGCTTTTGATTTCTCCATAAAATCTAAATGAGCGCCTTCTGGGTAGAGTATTCTTGGTTGTAGGTTTTTCTCTTTCATCATTTTAAGTATATCATGCCATTCCCTTCTGATCTGCAGAGTTTCTGCTGAAAACTCAGCTGATGGACTTACGGGAATTCCTTTGTAGGCTATTTGTTGCCTTCCCCTTGTTGCATTTAATATTCTCTTTATTAAAAAAAATTTATTGGCGTATACTTGACTTACAATGTTGGCTTTCAGGTTTACAGCAAAGTGAATCAGATTATATGTATATGTAATATATGTAGCCTCTAATTCTTTTTCAGATTCTCTTCCCATATCAGTTCTTACAGAATATCGAGGAAAGTTCCCTATTCTGTAGTGTGTATATGTTAATCCCAAACTCCTAATTTATCACTTCACCTCATGTTTCTCCTTTGGGAACTGTAAGTTTGATTTTGAGATCTTTGAGTCAGTTTCTGGTTTGTAAATAAGTTCATCTGTATCATTTGTATTAGTTTCTACATACAAGTGATATCATATGATATTTGTCTTTCTCAGACTTATTTCATTTACTGTGATAAACTCCATGTCCATCCATGTTGCTGCAAATGGCTTTATTTTGTTCTTTTTAATGACTGAGTGGTATTCCATATCTTCTCTATTCATTCATCTGTTGATGGACATTTAGGTTGCTTCCACGTCTTGGCTATTGTAAATGGTGCTCCAATGAACACTGGATCTCGTGTGTCTTTTCTAATTAGAGTTTTCATCTTTTCTGGACATATGGCCAGGAGTGGGATTGTTGGATCACATGGTAACTCTATTTTTAGTTTTTTGAGTAACCTCCATACTGTTCTCCATAGTACAATAGTTGTATTAATTTATTATTCCCACCAGCAATGTAGGAGGGTTTCTTTTGCTCCACAACTTTTAACTTTTGTCATTTTGATTACAATGTGTTGTAGTGTATTCCTGTATAGGACTGTCTGTGCTTCCTGGACTTGGGTGACTATTTTCCTTCCCCAGGTTAGGGAAGTTTTCAGCTGTTATCTCTTCAGATGTTTTCTCAGGCCCATTCTCTCTCTCTCTTCTCCTTTTGGGATCCCTCTAATGCAATACTGAATTGTATTAGCATACACAATGTCTCAGTAGTTTCTTAAACTCACCTCATTTATTTTCATTCTTTCATCCTGTTTTTTTTTTTTTTTTTTTCCTGTTTGGCAGTGTGATGTCCACTGCTGTATCTTATATTTTCTATTTCTTTGATTAAAAGTTCTCATTTCTAACTCTGTCACCTATTTTCCTCCTTTATTCTTTGATCATCTTTACAATTATTACCCTAAATTCTTTCTTGGGTAGATTGCCTATCTCCACATCACTTAATTGTTTCTCTGGGGTTTTATCTTGTTTCTTCATCTGAGACATAGTCCTCTATCACCTCATTGTGTTTAAATTGCTATTTGTCTTTTTATGTATGTGGTAGATTGGTTATGTTTCTCAACTGAGGAGCAGTGGCCCTCAGTAGGAGCTATCCCATGCATCCCAGCAGTGTACTCCCCACTTGTGACCTGAGGGTTAGGGGCCAGCTGGTCCCAGGGTGGTGTCTGGCCTGTATTTGCAGACTTGATCTGTAGGCTGAGGCACTGCTCTTCTTTTTCAGTTGTTCAGTCATGTACAACTCTTTGCAATGCATGGACAGCAGCACACAAGTATTCCCTGTCCTTCACTATCTCAGTGGACATGAGTTTACTCAAACTCATGTCCACTGAGTCAGTAATACCATCCAAACATCTCATTCTCTGTCTCCCCCTTCTCCTCTTGCCCTTAATCTTTCCCAGCATCAGGGTCTTTACCAATGAGTTGGCTCTTTGCATCAGGTGGCCAAAATATTGGAACTTCAGAATCAGTCCTTCCAGTGAATATTCAGGGTTGATTTCCTTTGAGACTGACTGGTTTGATCTTCTTGCAGTCCAAGGGATTTTCAAGACTCTCTCCAGCAACACAGTTCAAAAGCATCAATTCTTCAGTCCTCAGCTTTCTTTATGGTCAGACTGTCAATAGGTACATGACTACTGCAAAAACTGTAGCTTTCACTATACGGACCTTTGTCAGCAAAGTGATGTCTGCTTTTTAATATGTTGTCTAAGTTGGTCATAGCTTTTCTTGAAACCAGCAAGTGTCTGTTAATTTCATGGCTATGGTCACCATCTGCAGTGATTTTGGAGCCTCCAAAAATAAAGTCTGTCATTGTTTCCATTGTTCCCCCATCTATTTTCCATGAAGTGATGGGACCAGATGCCATGATCTTAGCTTTTGGAATGCTGAGTTTTAAGCCAAGCTTTTCACTATCCTCTTAGAAGCGAAAAGCAAAGGAGAAAAGGAAAGATATAAGCATCTGAATGCAGAGTTCCAAAGAATAGCAAGAAGAGATAAGAAAGCCTTCCTCAGTGACCAATGCAAAGAAATAGAGGAAAACAACAGAATGGGAAAGACTAGAGATCTCTTCAAGAAAATTAGAGATACCAAGGGAACATTTCATGCAAAGATGGGCTTCATAAAGGACAGAAATGGTATGGACCTAACAGAAGCAGAAGATATTAAGAAGAGGTGGCAAGAATACACAGAACTGTACAAAAAAAGATCTTCATGACCCAGATAATCATGATGGTGTGATCACTCACCTAGAGCCAGGTATCCTGGAATGTGAAGTCAAGTGGGCCTTAGAAAGCATCACTAAGAACAAAGCTAGTGGAGGGGATGGAATTCCAGTTAAGCTATTTCAAATCCTGAAAGATGATGCTGTGAAAGTGCTGCACTCAATATGCCAGCAAATTTGGAAAACTCAGCAGTGGCCACAGGACTGGAAAAGGTCAGTTTTCATTCCAATCCCAAAGAAAGGCAATGCCAAAGAATGCTCAAACTACCGCACAATTGCACTCATCTCACACGCTAGTAAAGTAATGCTCAAAATTCTCCAAGCCAGGCTTCAGCAATACGTGAACCATAAACTTCCAGATGTTCAAGATGGTTTTAGAAAAGGCAGAGGAACCAGAGATCACATTGCCAACATCTGCTGGATCATGGAAAAAGCAAGAGAGTTCCAGAAAAACATCCATTTCTGCTTTATTGACTATGCCAAAGCCTTTGACTGTGTGCATCACAATAAACTGTGGAAAATTCTGAAAGAGATAGGAATACCAGAGCACCTGACCTGCCTCTAGAGAAACCTGTATGCAGGTCAGGAAGCAACAGTTAGAACTAGACATGGAACAACAGACTGGTTCCAAATAGGAAAAGGAGTACGTCAAGGCTGTATGTTGTCACCCTGCTTATTTAACTTATATGCAGAGTACATCATGAGAAAAGCTGGGCTGGAAGAAGCACAAGCTGGAATCAAGATTGCTGGGAGAAATATCAATAACCTCAGATATGCAGATGACACCACCCTTATGGCAGAAAGTGAAGAGGAGCTAAAAGCCTCTTGATGAAAGTGAAAGAGGAGAGTGAAAAAGTTGGCTTAAAGGTCAACATTCAGAAAACGAAGATCATGGCATCTGGTCCCATCACTTCATGGGAAATAGATGGGGTAACAGTGGAAACAGTGTCAGACTTTATTTTTGGGGGCTCCAAAATCACTGCAGATGGTGAGTGCAGCCATGAAATTAAAAGATGCTTACTCCTTGGAAGGAAAGTTATGACCAACCTAGATAGCATATTCAAAAGCAGAGACATTACTTTGCCAACAAAGGTCCATCTAGTCAAGGCTATGGTTTTTCCAGTGGTCATGTATGGATGTGAGAGTTGGACTGTGCTGAGCCCTGAAGAATTGATGCCTTTGAACTGTGGTGTTGGAGAAGACTCTTGAGAGTCCCTTGGACTGCAGGGAGATCCAACCAGTCCATTCTGAAGGAGATCAGCCCTGGGATTTCTTTGGAAGGAATGATGCTAAAGCTGAAACTCCAGTACTTTGGCCACCTCATGCCAAAAGTTGACTCATTGGAAAAGACTCTGATGCTGGGAGGGATTGGGGGCAGGAGGAGAAGGGGACGACAGAGGATGAGATGCTGGATGGCATCACTGACTCGATGGACGTGAGTCTGAGTGAGCTCCGGGAGTTGGTGATGGACAGGGAGGCCTGGCGTGCTGCAACTCATGGGGTCGCAAAGAGTCAAACACGACTGAGTGACTGAACTGAACTTTCAACTTCACCAAGAGGCTCTTACTTTCTCTTTGCTTCCTCAATTAGGATGGTGTCATCTGCATATCTGAGGTTATTGATATTTCTCCCAGTAATCTTGATTCCAGCTTGTGCTTCATCTAGCCTGGCATTTTGCATGATATACTCTGCATATAAGTTAAATAAGCAAGGTGACCATATACACCCTTGACGTACTCCTTTTCCTATTTGGAACCAGTCTGTTCTTCCATCTTCAGTTCTAACTGTTGCTTCTTGACCTGCATACAGGTTTTGTTGGAAGCAGGTCAGGTGGTCTGGTATTCCCATCTCTTGAAGGATTTTCCACAGTTTGTTGTGATCCACACAGTCAAAGGGTTTAGTATAGTCAATCGAAGTAGAAGTAGATGTTGTTCTGGAATTCTCTTGCTTTTTTGATGATCCAATGGATGTTGGCAATTTGATCTCTGGTTCCTCTGTCTTTTCTAAAACAAGCTTGTACATCTGGGAGTTCTCAGTTCACAAACTGTTTTAGCCTAGCTTGGAGGATTTTGAGCATGACTTTGCTAGCATGTGAAATGCATGGAATTGTGCAGTAGTTTGAACATTCTTTGACATTTCCCTTCTTTGGCACTGAAATGAAAACTAACCTTTTCCAGTCCTGTGGCTACTGCTGAATTTTCCAAATTTGCTGGCATATTGAGTGTAGCACTTTAACAGCATCATCTTTTAGGATTTGAAATAGCTCACCCGGAATTCTATCATCATCTCCTAGCTTTGTTCATAGTGACGCTTCCTAAGGCCCACTTGACGTCACATTCCAGGATGTCTGGCTCTAGGTGAGTGATCATACCATTATGATTATCCACGTTATTAAGATCTTTTTTGTATAGTTCTTCTGTGTATTCTTGCCACTTCTTCTTAATATCTTCTGCTTCTGTTAGGTCCATACAGTTTCTGTCTTTATTGTGCCCATCTTTGCATGAAATGTTCCCTTGATAGCACTAATTTTCTTGAAGAGATCTCTAGTCTTTTCCATTCTATTGTTTTCCTCTATTTCTTTGCACTGATCACTGAGGAAGGCTTTCTTATCTCTCCTTGCAACTCTCTCCTTATCTCTCTTTGGAACTCTGCATTCAAATGGGTTTATCTTTCCTTTTCTCGTTTGCCTTTTGCTTCTCTCTTTTTTTATTTTATTTTATTTTATTTTGTTTTTAAACTTAACATAATTGTATTAGTTTTGCCAAATATCAAAATGAATCCGCCACAGGTATACATGTGTTCTCAGCTTTTGTAAGGCCTCCTTGGACAACCATTTTGCCTTTTTGCATTTGACTGTCTGGTGATGTCCATGTGTAGAGTTGTCTCTTGTGTTGTTGGAAGAGGGTGTTTGCTATGACCAACTCATTGTCTTGGCAAAACTGTTAGCCTTTGCCCTGCTTCATTTTGTACTCCAGGGCTAAACTTGCCTGTCATTCCAGGTATCTCTTGACTTCTACTTTTGCATTTCAGTTCCCTATGATGAAAAGTGTATCTTTTGGAGTGTTCTAGAGGTCTTGCAGGTCTTCATAGATATTCAACTTCAGCTTCTTCAGCATTAGTGGTTGGGGCATAGACTTGGATTACTGTCATGTTGAATGGTTTGCCTTGGAAATGAAGAGAGACCATTCTGTCGTTTTTGATATTGCACCTATGTACTCTATTTCGGACTCTTTTGTTGCCTATGAGGGCTACTTCATTTCTTCAAAGGGATTCTTGCCCACAGTAGTAAATATAATGGTCTTCTGAATTAAATTTGCCCATTTGGGTCCATTTTAGTTCACTGATTTCTAAAATGTCAATGTTCACTCTTGCCATCTCCTGTTTGACCACATCCAATTTAGCCTGGTTCATGGACCTAACATTGCAGGTTCCCATGTAATATTGTTCTTTACAGCACTGGATTTTAATTTCACCACCAGACATATCCACAACTGGGCATCGTTTCTGCTTTGGCTTAGCCTCTTCATTCTTTCTGGAGCTGTTTCTCCACTCTTCACCAATAGCATATTGGACACCTACTGACCTGGGGAGCTCATCTTTTGTGTCGAATTTTTTTGCCTTTTCATACTCTTTGTGGGGTTCTCAAGGCAATAATGCTGAAGTGGTTTGCCATTCCCTACTCCAGTAGACCACATTTTGTCAGAACTCTCCACTGTGACCTGTCCATCTTGGGTGGCACTGCGCGGCATGGCTCATAGTTTGAGTCACACAGGGCTGTGATCCATGTTATCATTTTGGTTAGTTTTCTGTAGTTGTCTTATTGTTGGTACCTGCCCCCTGGTGGGTGAGGCTGGTCTAGAGGTTTGTGCTGGCTTCTTGGTGGGAGGTGTCAGTGCCTGCCTGTTGGAGGTGAGAGCTGGCTGTTGGGCCTTTGGTTAGCAGGGCCATGTCTAGAGGTGGCTGTGGGCTCAGGAAATCGTTAGACAGCCTGTCTGATGATGGATGGGCCTCTGTCCATCCCTAGTTTGCTTTTTGGCCCAAGGCATCCCAGTAGTGCAGTCCAAAAGCCAATAGGTGCGGCAAGGTCTTAGTGCCAAATTGTCACCTCCATGAGAGCTCATATAGATGAATGCTTAATGATATATCTGCCACCAGTGTCTATATCCCCAGTGTGACACCTGCTCCTCGCCTCCCCAGGAGACCCTCCAAGACCAGCAGATATGTCTAACCCAGCTCCCTATCAAATTTTTGCTTTTGTTTTTCGTCAGGGTGCATGAGATTTTGTGTGCACCATTTAAGAGTGAAACCTCTATTTCCCCCACTCCTGTGGCCTCTTAGGGGTCTCCTTTTCCAGGTGCCAGGCCTGTAGGTGAGGGAACCTAACGTGGGGTTCAGTACTCTCACCGCTGTGGGAGAATCTCTGTAATACAACTATCCTGTATTCGGTGGTTTGCACATCCTGAGGGTATGGGATTTGATTATATCACAAGTCTGCCTCTCCTACCAGTCTTGTGGTTCTTTCTTTATTTTTTTAGTTGTAGATGATCTGTTCTGGTAGGTTTCAGTCTTTTTCAATGATTGTTGTTCTGCAGATTGTTATTTTGATGTGTTCATTAGAGGAGGTAAGCTTAGGGTTCTACTCTGCCATCTTGGCCATTTCCAACCATGCAATTTTTATTCTTTATTCTCATAATGTGATATATCACATTAATCTATTTTCATATTTTGAGTCATCCTTGCAACTCAGGGATAAATCCCACTTGGTTATGGCGTAAGATCCTCTATATTCATTAGAGTTATTGGCTTACAGTTTTTGTTTCTTGTAAAGTCTTCATCTGGCTTGTTATTAAAGTAATGCTGACTTCATAAAATGAATTTGAAAGGGTTCCTTCTCTCCTTTCCAACCTTGAGCAGAGTTTGAGATGATTGGCACTATGTTTTCTTCACATGTTTGGTAGAATTTACCAGGGAAGCTGTTTGATTCTGAGTTTTCTTTGGGAGATTTTCTATTACTGAGTAAATCTCCATAGTGGTTATGGGTCTGTTGGTTTCTGTTTCTTCATGATTTGGTTTTGCTAGGTCCCGTATTGCTGCTGCTGTTCAGTTGCTGAGTCATGTCCGACTCTTTGCAACCCCATCGACTGCAGCACACTAGCTCCTCTGTCCTCCAGTATCTCCTGGAGTTTTTTTCAAATTCATGTTCATTGAGTTGGGAATGCTGTCTAACCATCTCATCCTCTGCCTCCCCTTCTTCTTTTGCCTTCAGTCTTTTCCCAGCATCAGAGTTTTTCCCAATAAGTAGGTTCTCTGCATCAGGTGGCCAAAGTATTGGAGCTTCAGCTTAAGCATCAGTGCTTCCAATGAATATTCAGGGTTGGTTTCCTTTAGGATTGACTGGTTTAAGCTCCTTGCAGTCCAAGGGACTCTCAAGAGTCTTATCCAGCACTACATTCAAAAGCATCACTTCTTTGGTGCTCAGCCTTCTTTTGGTCCAGCTCTTATATCTGTACATGACTACTGGAAAAACCACAGCTTTGACTAAATGAACATTTGTGGGCAAAGTGATGTCTCTGCTTTTTAATATGCTGTCTAGGCTTGTCATAGCTTTCATCTTTTAATTTCATGGCTTCTATCATCGTCTACAATGATTTTGGAACCCAAGAAAATAAAATCTGTCATTGTTTCCATTTTTCCTTTCTATTTACCATGAAGTGATTAATGGGACTGGATACCATGATCTTAGTTTTTTGAATGTTGAGTTTCAAGCCAGCTTTTTCACTCTCCTCTTTCACCTTCATCAAGAGGCTCTTGAGTTCTTCACTTCCTGCCATTAGAGCAGTATTATCTGCATATCTGAAGTTTGTTGATATTTCTCCTGGCAGTCTTGATTCCAGCTTGTGATTGATTCATCCAGACTGGCATTTCACATGATGTACTCTGCATATGTTAAATAAACAGGGCAACAATATACAGCCTTGTCATACTCCTTTCCCAATTTTGAACCAGTCAGTTGTTCCATGTCCAGTTCTAACCGTTGCTCCCTGACCCACATACAGGTTTCTCAGGAGACAGGTAAGGTCCTGTATACTATGAATTTATTCATTTCTTCTAATTTATCCAGTTTGTTAGTGGATAATTGTTCATAGTAGTCTCTTGTCCTTTTTATTTCTGTTATATCTCTTCTTTCATTTCTGATTTTATTTTTTACTTTAGTCCAGCATAAGAGTTTGTAAATTGATTTGTCTTTTCAAAAAGCTAACTGGTTTCCTATTTAAAATTTTTTTAAATTTTATTTCTGCTCTTTACTTCCTAATTTTGAGCTCAATTTGTTCTCTGATTCTTTGAGGTATAACATTAGGTTGTTTATTTGAAATCTTTCTTTTAATGTATGCACTTACTGTTATGAATTTCATAATATGTAAATTTTGATATGTTGACATTTCATTTTCATTTGCCCCAAGGTATTGTCTAATTTCTTTTTTAATTTTCCCTTTGACTCACTGGTTGCTCAAATGTGTGCTATTGCATTCCCACTTTTTTTTTTTTTTTTGGTGAAGTTTACTGTTTCCCATATGTTGTTATTTCCTAGTTTTATTCCATTACAGTAGAAAAAGATACTTAGTTTAATTATCAGTCTCTTAAATTTGTTGAAACTTGTTTTGTGATCTGACATGTGATCGGTTTTTATTTTAATTTCATCATCTCTCATATGAAAAACAGGCAGACATTAAGTCACTTGCCTGAGATTACACAATTAATTAGAGGTCACACAATTACCAGGAAGTAATACCTAACTCAGTGCTCTTCCCACTGACCACATTGGCTTTTTTTTTTCAGTTGTGTTGATTAGACTCAATTAATCACTGAAACCTTCATTTTCTAAAGCAAACTTCATCCTACAAATTTAGAAATATAAGCAGACTGTGAAATACATTTTAAGAATCTAACTGCTATCAGTTGGTTCAGAGAAATGAGTTCTCATTCAGTGGAAATGTTGGTGGGCTGGAGGGACTTGAAATTTTGCTAGTTTATTGGATTTAATAGTATAGTTAGTCGTGTTTTAAATGTTCTTACTCTACAAGAAACTAACAGGAGAACAAATCAAAGATCCTAATGCAACACAGAGTGGTGATCCATCTTGCTGTCCATTCAATCCATGAGGTACACTATTCCAAGTGAATAAACTAATTCTAATAAACAGACTGAGACTCTGAGACTATCAAATATAAATGTATTTAAAGTTAGGAAACATCTACCAAAGAGTGCTACATAATTGTCAATAGTCACAAGTATATATATATAGTAAATACACACAAGTAAATATATAGTCACAAGTATATTTGCTAAATAGTTCTTTTCATAAAGTAATATCATTGTGTGGTCACCAGCATAAAAACTATTAAAATATTTAAGTCAGAGCAGTGCATAAGCAACAATGTATTTATTTAAAGATTAGGGTTTAGAACCACATGAATAATAACGGCCAGTATTGGGCTCATGCTCACTTGTTTCATTTAAAATGTTATCTTGAGAATGTGTGATAATGGGTCCATAATGGCTAAAGCCTAACAATTAAAGCTTTCCTCAAGAATTTAAAATACATTATATGAGAAAAAAAAACGGAGGTCTGTTAAATATGGAATGTACTAGACTGTTTGTCAAGGTTATAAAGACTTCTTTGGAGAACAATTTCTAAGACTTTTAAGTTCTAAAGATGACACATTGAGAAATATAAACAAATGAGGTTTAGCTGCTTACTGCTTGAAAGCCAGTGCTTGAGAAACCAGTGTTGGTTGGAAAGGAAAGGTTGCTTTATGTAGGAGGTTGGCAGCTTGTGAAGAAAGTGGACTTGTGTCCAAAAACCAGTTCCAAAGATTCTGCTTGACCATGACAGTCTTCAGTTCAGTCGCTCAGTCGTGTCTGACTCTTTGAGACCCCATGAATCGCAGCACGCCAGGCCTCCCTGTCCATCATCAACTCCCGGAGTTCACTCAGACTCACGTCCATCGAGTCAGTGATGCCATCCAGCCATCTCATCCTCTGTCATCCCCTTCTCCTCCTGCCCCCAATCCCTCTCAGCATCAGAGTCCTTTCCAATGGACTCTTTGCATGAGGTGGCCAAAGTACTGGAGTTTCAGCTTTAGCATCATTCCTTCCAAAGAAATCCCAGGGCTGATCTCCTTCAGAATGGACTGGTTGGATGTCCTTGCAGTCCAAGTGATGACAGTCTTAGAAGAAAGGGAAAGTTAATTTTCGTTAACCATTTGGGGGAAGGCATCAGTCTTTATCACCTCCCACCGTGTGCAGATTTTCTTCTTAACCAACTGGTGGTGATATAACAGAGCAGTGTTCAAAGAATCTTGTGCTCAGCATGAAGTTATCAACCTCCACCTGGTTGTGGGGGGTGGGGTGGGGTGGGAAGCTTAGTTCCTACAGGAGAACTTGAAGATATTATTATGTATAGACCCTGATGCTGAGAAAGATTGAAGGCAGGAGGAGAAGGGGATGACAGAGGATGAGATGGTTGGATGGCATCACTGACTCAATGGACTTCGGGAGTTGGTGATGGACGGGGAGGCCTCGTGTACTGCAGTCCATGGAGTCTCAAAGAGTCGGACACGACTGAGTGAGTGAACTGAACTGAACTGTACAATACAGTAGTATCTTGTTGTTTTTCCATGTTCTTAGAAATGTTCTTAGAAACCGTAGAAATCTTAGAAATGTTCTTAGAAATGGAGAAGGCAATGGCACCCCACTCCAGTACTCTTGCCTGGAAAATCCCATGGATGGAGGAGCCTGGTAGGCTGCAGTCCATGAGATCGCTGAGAGTTGGACACGACTGAGCGACTTCACTTTCACTTTTCACTTTCATGCATTGGAGAAGGAAATGGCAACCCACTCCAGTATTCTTGCCTGGAGAATCCCAGGGACGGTGGAGCCTGGTGGGCTGCCGTCTGTGGGGTCGCACAGAGTCAGACACGACTGAAGCGACTTAGCAGTAGCAGCAGAAATGCAATAGCTTGCATCTTCATCTGCTAATCGCAAATTCCCAGTCTTCCCACCCCCACCCCCTTGGCAACCACAAGTCTGTTTTCTATGTCTGTGAGTCAGTATCTGTTTCATAAATAAGTTCATTTGTATCATATTTTAGATTCAACATATAAGTGATATTTATGGATAATCTTCAGGTCCATCCCTGCATTACTGTTTCTTGATTTTTACTCCTTTGTTTCTGCATCCTCTTGCTTCCCTGATTAGCAACAGTGTGAACCTGCCCTTTGGAACCCAGGGAAAGTCAATGAAAGGAATGAAGGCTGTTTCCTACAAAAAATAAACTGGGGACATGAAAAGTATTCGTATCTGGGAGGGTACCATAGGGTCCTGTCGGGTTTCACTCGCAAGGGAGCAATATATTGTAAACCACTATTGTTAATTGAGCAGTTAGTACCATGGTGCCTATACTATGTTACCTTTACATCTCCACGGAGTTGAGCAATTACGTACCATGGTGCCTATACTATGTTACCTTTACATCTCCACGGAGTTGAAGCCTATTACCCCTTCTGTTTTATAGATAAGGAAATACCTGTCTGTTTAATGCAATGGATCTAAACAGCAGAACATTTACAGAATATATGCAGAAGTCAAACTCTGGGATTAAAAAAGGTTCCCTTCCAAGTTTTATTAGAAATATATCACTAAGTGATAGGAACCATAAATCTGTGAAATGTGCTGTGATGACATCCAGTTTACTGATCCAGGCAAGTTTCATCATGTTAAATAACAATTTTGAAAACTCAGCAAGTTCTCAAAATTATTTTTAACTCTTAACTCCCTCAAACTAATTTGAGAATTTTTGGAAATTGTTTTCCTTGTAACATAGAAATGGTTAAAGTATGTATTAAATCAGTCCTAAAGGAGAAGGAACAAAAGTTTAGAAAAGCAGCAGTGAAGTTGAGTAAGGTCCAGTCATGTGATAGAAAATGGAAGTTAGAATCACAGGGTAGGAAGAACACTTGACTGGTCAGGCCATTCATTCCCATCTCTATGTGGGTCCATACACCTCAAGTTCCTAGGAAACCTTGTTGGGAGAACCAAAACCACAGAGTGGAATTAGTTATTTCGACCACAGAGGCATACAATCAACACAATAATTTAGCTGAAGAATTTCTCCAAGCATGGAACATGGATTACCTGCAGAGTATTCTTAGTCACCTAGGTTGTCAAATGTAATTCCTGGAGAGACTGAGAACTAGAATATCAGCCTCTGTTGATGGGACTAAGGAATCTGCATTATAAGCAACATTTCTTGGCACTCTGATGTAAGCTTAAGTGTAAACATGGAATTAGGCAAAAAAGAAAGTCCATTATACCTTTTTAATAAGAATAGCCTCGATATTCAACTAGAACCTGTTTAAAAGAGAAAAAAAGTAAGCAATGCTTAAGAATAGTCTGTTTGGGCATTCCCGTGCAAGTCCCACAATTGGCAATGGGTGTTCAGGGGGCCACAACAGTTTGAACATAGCTTTCTCAGGCTTACAGCTTTGGCAGCCATAACCATTGTGGTCTTATTTTGCCAGTCTTGGGCACATTTTGTGTTTCTGGGAAGGAGAACTTTCTTCTGGAGCTGTTTACTGAGAAACCCACTACAGAACATATAAGTCATCATGTTTCCCTCTGTTCCCAAAACCACATTTCCTAATTTACATTAAAGAATTCTTGTTATCAAATAACTAAGAGTAAGACCAGATGTCTGCATTTCCATATTCACTGCAGCATTATTCACAGTAGTCAAGACATGGAAGTGGACCTCTGTTGGCTTTTATTTTGGTTATAAAAGTTTTTGCTTTCAAAGAAAGTCGATTTTGAGGTCTTAGAATAGCATTCTATTCATTCAGAAATAGTGTTTTATTTTTCCATCCTGATAGCAAAAATAGACAGTCTTTAAGAATATGATGCTGTCTTGTAATCTTTTAAGTAGGCTTATGTGTATATTCTCTTTAGCTAATGACCAGTGGAAGCAAGATAGAAAGAAATGATCTATGTTGTAAGACTTTGGAAAACATCTCAAGATAGGCAAAAATTTGAGGATCTTGAATGTTTTTTATCTCAATGACTAAGAAAGTATGTGGTACTATATTTTAATTTTATTGACATATAGTTGACTTATAGTGTGTTAATTACTGCTGTACAGCAAAATGGTTGTTATACACACACACACACAGTAGGACCGTGTTGTTTATCCATTCTATATATAATAGTGTGCATCTGCTAATCACAAACTCCCAATCCATCCCTCCCCCTTGGCAACCATGAGTCTGTTCTCTATGTCTGTGAGTCTGTTTTTGTTTCATAGATAAGTTCATCTGTGTCATAGTTTAGATTCCACATATGAGTAATATCATGATATTTGTCTTTCTGACTTACCTCACTTAGTATGATAATATCTAGGTCCATCCTTGTTGCTACAAATGGCATTATTTCATTTTTTTTTTTATGGCCAAATGGCATTCCATTGTGTGTATATATATGCATATATATAGCATATCTTCTTTATCCATTCATCTGTTGATGAACATTTAGTTTGCTTTCATGTCTTGGCTGTTGTGGTTATTGTGCTTCTAGGGACATAGGGGTGCATGTATCTTTTTGAATTAGAGTTTGGTCTGGATAAATGTCCAGGAGTGGGATTATTGGATTATATGGCAACGCTATAGTTTTTTGAGAAACCTCTATACTGTTTTCCATAGTGGTTGCACCAATGTACACTCCTACCAGTAGTGCAGGAGGGTTCCCTTTCCTCCAAAGCCTCCCCAGCATTTATTTGTACATTTTAAAATTATGGTTATTTTGACTGATGTGAGGTGGTATCTCAATGACTTCCATTTCTCTAATAATTAGTAATTCTGAACATGTGCCTTTTGGACATCTGCATGTCTTTGGAGAATTGTCTATTTAGGTCTTCTGCCCATTTTTTGATTGGGTTTGTTGTTGTTGTTGTTGTTGAGTTGTAGGAGCTATTTGTATATTTTGGAAATCAACCCCTTGTCATTGCGTTCTTTGCAAATGTTTTCTCCCAGTCTGCAGGTTGTCTTTACCTTTTATTTATGGTTTCCTTTGCTATATGCTACTATAGTCAATTCTAGGAATCACATTTTTCTAACATCTCTGAATTCAGTATATATCTTTTAAAAATTAGTTTTGATATATAATTCACATATCATAAGTCATCCCTTAAAAGTATAAAACTCAGTTGCTTTTTGTATATTCAGAGTTGTGCAACTGTGGTCACTACTGTTAGCCCACACAAGTTCGTGTGCATGATGCACAGTGAGCCAAACAAACCAAACCATCAGAATCTGGAGCAGAGACAGTTCTGCTGCACGACCATGCAAGGAGGACAGGGTGGCTCATGATAAAAGAAAATAAAACTCCTGAGTTCTCTGGTGGCTTCTGGGGACAAGATTTTATAGGCATAATTTCAGGTGAGTGCTGCGGGGTGTGATTTGTTGGTAGTGAGGTAATAAGGTGGTGTTCCAGGAATCTTGGCTCAGCTGTAAGTTACCATCCTCCATCTGGGTGGCGGACAGAGGATAGATCCCTTAGTCCCCAGCTGAGTAGTGGGGGCCTTAGTTCCTGAGAAGAACTCAAAGATATGTTGTTGTGTCTATTCCTTGAGGAGGAACCAGGACCCTGCCATGTTACTGCACTACTGATTCTTGACTGCTCCTTTGTTTCTGCAGCCCCTCCCTTTTCTGATTAGCAACTGTCTGAATCCACCCTTTGGAACTCAGGGCAGGCTGAACAAAGCCTCTTTCCTACAAACTATAAACTGGGGACATGAAAAGAAAGATCTATACCCCGGAGAGCCCACAGGGTCCTGGCTTAGTTTCATAATTCTCTTTGGTACAAACTAAGAATGAAAATAGGGCTTCCCTGATAGCTCAGTTGAGAAAGAACCCTCCTGCAATGCAGGAGACCCCAGTTTGATTCCTGGGTTGGGAAGATCCACTGGAGAAGGGACAGGCTACCCACTCCAGTATTCTTGGGCTTCCCTTGTGTTTCAGCTGGTAAAGAATCCACCTGCAATGCAGGAAACCTGGGTGTGATCCCTGGGTTGGGAAGATCCCCGGGAGAAGGGAAAGGCTACCCACTCCAGTATTCTGGCCTGGAGTATTCCATGGACAGTCCATGGAGTCACAAAGAGCTGGACACGACTGAGTCACTTTCACTTTTCAGGAGTGAAAATGCTGGGTCACAGGGTAACTATTTTACATTTTGAGGAGCTGTAAACTGTTAGCTCCAAAATGGCTGCTGTGTGAGTGCTTAAGTCGCTCAGTCATGTTCAGCTCTTTGCAAAACCATGGACGATAGCCTGCCAGACTCCTTTGTTCATGGGATTCTCTAGGCCAGAACACTGAAGTGGGTGGCCATTCCCTTCCCCAGGAGATCTTTCCAACCCAGGGATGGAACCCTAGTCTCCTGCATTGCAGGCAGATTCTTTACCATCTGAGCCACCAGGTACCATTTTTATAATTCTACCAACAGTGCATGAAAATTCCAATTTTTCAACACACTCTGAACACTTGTTACTGTCTTTCTGATTTTAGCTATTGTTACCAAATCCGAGCTTGGTCTCTTTGCCGCATGACAGGCAAATAATCAGGAGGTGAGGTATTGAGACAAGGAATAGAACGGAACAGTGACTTTATTTGAAAAGCCGGGCATCTGAGAAGATGGCAGACAAGTGTTTCTAGTCTTATCAGGGTCTGGATGCTAGTATCTTTTGTAGAACAGAGAGAGGGACAAGGTGAGGAAGTAAAAAATGCCATAAGCCTTGCAGAATATCTCCTGGATTAGCCAGCAGTGGGGAGGGGCCGGGATAACCTTTTTTTCCTGCAACCTTTCACAAGTGGGCAGGGTCAGAATGTCTCCCTGTGAGCTGAACAAAGGCACCTTAGTTAAACTTTGAGGCAGAGGGGCAGGTTTCCCATTTCAGGCAGAGAGGCAGGCCATTATGTATGCTTATAGCTTACAGACAGCATCCTTTCAGTGATTATAGTAACAAAAGCAATGGAGAGCAAAGGCTAAAGTAAAACAAATCCAACAAGGAGTCAGATTCTGTTCTTCCCTTGCTACTCTCACAGTGGGTATGAAGTGGTATTTTTCTGGTTTTTCACTTGGATTTCTCTGATACCTAATATTCCTGGTTATCTGTACATGCTTATTGGTCATTTGTGTATCTTTTTTGGAAAAATACCTATTCAGATCTTTTGACCATTTTTAAACTGGGCCATCTGTCCTTTTCTTGATGAGTTATGAGATCTCCAGGTGTTCTGGATACTATTTCCTTATTAGATATGATTTCCAAATATTTTCTCCCATTGTATGGGTTGTCTTTTTACTTTTGACAAAGTGTAAAGGACAGTGTCCTTTGAAACACAAAATATTTTAGTTTTGAAGTCCAATTTATTTTCTTTTGATGCTTGTGTTTTTGATGTTTAAGAACTCAATGACTAAGGTCACAAAGGTTTATTCTTCTACAGTTTTTGCTCTGTCCATTTTGAGTTAATTTTTGTATACTGTGTGAGGAAGGGGTCCAACTTCATTCTTTTGCATGTGAATATCTAGTTATCCCAGCTTCATCTGTTAAATACTCTTCTTTCCCCACTGAATTGTTCTCATAAATCTAGATTTAAATAGGTATTGTGCAGAATATAAAACAATGATCAGCTCAACTGTTTGGGATCAACCTGAAAGTTTGAAAAATGCAGAAGTCAAGTCTACTTTTATATCTACTTCCTACTGAATGGTCTGATAAAGACAATGACTCACAAAGATACAGAGATCCATTTAATAGTTTTTGAAGATTTTTTCCTGTAAAATGGCTTGTATTTCCACAGATACAATAGTGAAGAAATAAACTTTTGAATTTGACATGAAATATAAAAGAACAGTTTTACAAATATATCCATAAAATTTAACTGCTCATAACACTATACATGGTAAATATGACCACCCTCTTAGCTTCTAGACTATTTAATACAGAGAAACAATCTGTCATCTCAGCTAAAAAGAAACAACTTCCCTTTCATCGAGTTTTTGTTTGTTTAGAAATAGTTAGGTAGAACTGGAAAAATATTTGCTTTTCCCTATCTTTCTCTAGGGATTCTGCATAAGGGTGAAAACTTGAGAGGATATTAGTTTTACTAAAAAGAAATACTGAACCTTCTGTTTTACTGCTTCAATAATGCTTACATTCTTTTAAAAAGGTTCTGGAGTTGTCTTACTGGTCTTTGACTGGGTCATAAAGAAATGATAACAGAGCCATGCTCTCCTTCTAGCACTCAAGGAGGAACTTCATACCCTCTGCCCATGAAGGCTAAACTGTGGGGATGTAAGAGCTACAGCCAAAAGAACAGAGCTGGATCTGGCTTAAAATCAAGATTCTGTCGTTTGTCTATCAGAAATTCCACTGTTAAAAGGCAGGATTGCATGAAGCTGACAAGTGTTTTTTAGCCAGCATTAACAACATTGTGATCATATATCCTTTCAATCCAAAGAACAGAATGGATTTAAAAAGGAACATTGATCAAAATCATAGAACTGCAGGTAACAACTCTGTAACCTATGTTACACTTAAATTAAGGAGAAAACATGCTCCTTTTTAAACTCTCAAAAAGTGCCCAAATAACAATACTGAGCTCCCAAACAGCAGGGGTTGAAAAAAAATTTTTTTTAATGTAAGCAAAAATAAAGCACTGAAGCTTTATGAAGAAAAGAGTTCTCCTCAACTTTGATAATATAGTAGATGTAATAACTTAAAAATAATTTCCCTACTGATCCTGGAAATAAATTCTACTACAATCACGTGTATGCCAGTTCTTGGCATATTTCTGCATCCAGATTCATTAGTCTCCTTAATGGAGCCCATCATTTTTCCAATGGCTTTCTCCTTTCTTTAAACCCTAACCCTGAAATTCTATAACCAGTTATGTCACGTGGCTTCCCTGAGGCACAAAGGTACCAAACTCTATAATTAACTATCAAGGAATGATAAATATGCTATTTATATTAAAAGACTTTAATTCTTTTGGGCTACAGTTAGGAAAAAAAAAACCCAGAAAGCATAATACTTACTCTGCCATGTGAACTGTAGCCCTTCTTGCAAAAAGTGAAACCAAATAAGGAAAATGTAGAGTTGCAGCATGCGTGACCTGGCAGCACCGATTAGTGATAATAAAAAAAAAATTCCAGGCTAGAAAAATATTCAGAGTTGTATCCCATTAACTCTGAACTTTGTTTTTTCTTTTTCTTCTTCTTTTTTGGTAATAAACTGGCATAAACAACTGGGGGGGGGGCGTGGTGGGTGGAAAACTATGGGAATACATCACTGGGGTTTTTCTGGAAATGTAGTCACAAAAGGCATTTTGGTCAGGCTGAGATCAGGATAATTGGTCTGCAATTTCCTATGTATACACCTGGGAAGTGGGATTTGTCCTTGAATGTGATGTCAAGCAAGACATAACAACAGGCATGACCTCTGAGAAGTTACCTTTTCTGAACTATATGACTCTATTCTGAGCTAGAGTTCTTTATTCTCACAAATGAAATTGCTCTCAAATATGGGGGGTAGGGGGAGTCTCATTAATCAACGTTAGCAGATCTTACTGGAAGTGGCCAGGATGAGCCTGGCTTCATTCTACAGAGGTGTGACCTGGCTGTGGTTCCCCAGGCAGGGGAAAGGGAACCTCACTTGGAAGTCAGAAGAAAAGATGTGGGTGGCACTAACAGAGGGTGGGTCACTGTTACCCCTTCCAAGAGCTTGGAATCTTTTACCCAAGTTTACTAAAAGTCAAAGCTTTCAAGTTGGAACATAACTATTTTGGGGCATCAGCATAGGCTGATGCAGAAGTACTACACTTTAACTACTATAGTCCTTGAAATATAAAATTATATCAGATGGTGACTTTTTGGAAAAAAAAAAAAAGTTTTTGATAGTCTTGCATCTAGAAAGGCTAGATATTACCTATTTATCTTACAAGATGCTTTTTAAGGTATCAAGACTCCTCAAATCACTTTCTTCATATGGCAAGAAAAGGGACTGTGTGCTTCCTGCATCATTTTGTGGAGCCTAAAGCGGCACAGATTGCATTAGTAAAAGCTAACCATGGGAGACTCTGGGTATGTCAAAAGGCATTCGATATTCTGGGCAATTTCAGTTTTTTTGTTTCATTCTCTATCTGCAGGTTGAGCAAGCTATACAGAATACAGTAAGCTATCAATAAGAGGACTGTTGTTGGATTTTCACAGCACTTAAAAATTACCAAAACAAAACCACCTCATCATAAACAATAATCTCCACTAAGAAGTAAAGCTATTTGAAAACTTAGAGGCTGAACTTTTTATATATTAAATCAACTTAAGCAGCAGCAATCAAGATGAATAGATCTTATCATGTTAAGGAAAAGGGCTTTCAAAATGGGTTAGAACAAGTGAAAATAGGCAAAATATTTGCTAGCAGGCAAACCATGGAAAAATCCAATTAGAACAGGAATACAGTATATTAGAATCATATAAATTATATATCTTTACAAAGGTTAAAAAAATGCGGCACGAATCTGCAATGGTCAATTTAAGAGGATGTTAATTTAAACACAGTTGCTCCATGTGGCAGGAAGCTTTCATCCCAGCCAGCTCTGGCAGGGGCATATCCTGAAGGATCTTTGCATCTTGGGAATGGTGATACACTGGTACCGAGCACAGAGAACGAACATCCAAGAATTATTATTCAAAAATGAAATGAAACTAACAGAGAGGGCTGGTGGAGCTCATATGAAATTCTGATTTAATTATCCCTCAATAAACACTCATTTGCTCTCTCGAAATCAGGAATTTCAAATGCTCTCTGCAGATGTACCACTTGGTGTTGTGTATCTAATGATTACATTTAAATTTAGTTTGATTTGCAAACATTTTCAAAACTTACAGGGCTCTGTAAGCTGCAGTGGAAGGCGACAGATGGCAGAAGGGGAGCAGACAAAACTGACTGCATCGTTGTAATATGTTGCTTTTAAGTTCACAGAATTTTGGCTTTCTTAAGAAAAACTTAGGAAACCCCAACAAGTGGTTTTAAAGAGTAAAACCTTATTTCTAATCACTCTTCAATTATTCGGTAAGCAAATGAACTTGATATTATATAACCTGGGCCATGTTTCCTGCTGCAATAATCACCCTCATTTAATGAATGTTTAATAAGAGTTGTTACATTTTAATCAACCAAATAGTTCTACCCATGCAAGATGAGTGTCAGGGACACAGACCATGGCAGATCAAAAATAACAAAAGGCAGACCAAAAAGTTATAGAAAATTCTTTGTTTGAAATGCCAAGGGGTTTGATGAATGTGTGTATAAAGTAATTAAATTCCACTGAAGTTAAAAAAAAAATAATAATGACAACATATTCCCTCCCCTCAAAAGAAAAATTTAAAAAGCCCCAGATTTCAAAACAACCACCTGTACTTAAGGTCTCCTGTCCCCAACATCATCTTACAGAGCCACTCTTTTGGCATCTAGTCAGATTCTAATCTGTATTAAGTATTTCCAGACATGGCATGACTAAAACCTATACCACACAGCACCGAAGGCTGCAATTAAGAGCCAACAACTTTTGAATACATTTCTTCTGGAGTTTTAAAATAGGATTTCAACTCCTGTCCCAGTTTACCAAAGAAACCCCAAGGTTGAAATGAAAGCATGGCATTTTAAATCCAGTTGTTACAAAGGTATTACGGTTTAATCAAGCACACTTCAATGATGATGCCGCTGTTTTGAGCATGCAACACACCACTTTTATGGTCAACGCCTGGCATGTTTCATCACTGTGCCCCTCTTTCTTCCTAGCTTCAGGACCCCCCCTCCCCCGAATAAACGGCATTATAAAAAGGTAAAATCTAGAGTTAGTGGCAAAATCTTCACAGTAACTTGTTAATAAAGTCGTTGATGGCTCCTGAGGGCATCAATCAACTGGACCTTGGAAAATCAATTTGATGCAGTTCTGTTCCCCAAGCAGCTGTGTGGCACAGAAAGGGCAGGCGGCATGAAAGGCGTGAGTTCCGTGAGGCAGCGGGATCTGAGACCAATATTTCGCAGACTTCTCTGAGCACACGTGTCCACAAGGGGTGAAAGCATGAGTGGGCGGTCCCGCGTCTACGTAAAAGCCCGCCTCGCAGCCGAGCCAGAGCGGCACGTAGGGGCCCACAGTCCTGCACATGGGACACTCCCTCTCGTTGGCCTCCGTGTCGCTGCGATGGCCCCAGTTGTGGTAGCCGTGCACGTGGCCGCAGCTGAGGTACGCCCAGGGCTGCTTCTCCTCCACCACCTCTTTTCTGTTGATGCTGGGGAAGGCTAAGGTGTTGAGCCCCACGGGACACTGTGGCCGCGCCGCATTGATCTCCTGCCGCAGGGCTTCGATGTGCTTCTGGGTTGGGGTGTGAAAGAGGCCATCTGCCGTCCTCCAGAGCAGGGTGGCCCCGCACAGGTCGATGAGGGAGCCATCCTGCAGGACGTTGGTCTCAGTTTCCACCTACAAGTTTGACAGACATGTCTTTTTAAAGCAAAAATTGGCAAATCTCACTGTGTTCTTTCCTCTTAAAGATCAGCTATGAAATAAAAACGGGGCAGTTTATCTCACAGCCTCCTTGAAAACTAGGAGGGTAACTAGCCCCTCTGAACCTCCCTTTCCTCATCTGAACATTGGATATAAATCATATATGTGATACATAATAAAGGCACGAGCTTGAATACACTTACTTTTACATGTTCAATTAATGGAGTGGTTTACTTTTCTTTTAAAAAAAATTATTTTAATTGGAGGGTAATTACTGTGGTTGTAATTGTAGTGGTTATTTTAACAAACTTCACAAGTCTCCTTTGATTTTTATTTTTCTTCAATAGCACAACACCTCCTTGGTCTCATAAGGCATAGGAGATGTCCAACCGGTTCATCTGGTGAAGACTTATGCTGATTTCGACCACAGTCAATTCAGAAGACCCTTGGTGGGCCTTGCAATAAACACGTCACTGCTGCCAGTGACTCCTGGTGACCTTTAGCTTCACACGATCTATCATTTATCCTGCATTGCTAAGGTTTGAAGCAGAAACATTTACTGTGAGCTTCAGAACATCATTTAAAAGACTGGCAGTGCTACACACCAAGTGCTCACAGGACTGAGTAACAGCTGACACCGCAGCAGTTAGACACGGTCCACAGAAGCCTCATCCCTGCCTCCGTGTGCCACCTGCGCTCTATGGATGCACTCAGGTGAACTGCCCTCTGGCACGTGCATGAGTCCCCTCTGCCTAGAATTCTCTGTCCGGGCTCACCCCATCCTAGTCTACCCCAGGGCCTGGCAAACTCCCACTCATCATTCAAGGCTTACTTGGATGGCACTTTGCCTAGAAGTTGTCCTTTAATAATGAAAGCAGTCCTTCCCTAATGAAGTATCAAATACTGTTAGAAAAAGGTAAAATCCCAACAAAATGATAGATCTTAATATTTTACAGGAAAAACACAGAGACAGGTTTTCAATAGCCTTTAAGTTGCTGAATCTCTCTCCTCACTCCACCGTCCCCCTGAACACCTCCTGATCTCCTCCCTTCTTGCTAGATGTCAGGAGTCTCCGTTGTCTCTTGACAACAGATAATTCTCAGGGGAGGTTTCATCTCTGCATGAAACTGGGTAAGAAGAACACTGCTGGGGTAATAAATTGGAGTTTGGGTCACATTTTTTTCACCCCTTATGATTACTTTTTATTCACGGCTTTTTGTTTATATCAGTGATACATACATATATATCTATTCTTTTAAAAATTATTTTAAATTAAAGGATAATTGATTTACAATTTGTATTGGTTTCCACCAAACATCAACATTAATCAGCCATAGGTATATTTATGTCCCCTCCCTCTTGAACATCCCTCCCAAAATTCTTTTCCCATTTAGGTTATTACAGAATATTGAGCAGAGTTCCCTGTGGTATACAGTAGGTCCTTGTTGGTTAATCTATTTTAAATATAGTAGTGTGTTAATGTCAATCCCAAATTCCCAATTTGTCCCTCCCCCTACCTTTCCCATTTGGTAACCACAGGTGTGTTTTCTACTTCTGTGAGTTTGTTCGTCTCGTAAGTAAGGGCATTTGTATCACTTCTTAAAAGATTCCTCATGTAATAGAATATCATGATATTTCTCTTTCTCTTCTTACTTACTTCAGTTAGTATGATAATCTCCAAGTCTAGACATCTTGCAATGAAATGAGGTTATTTCATTCTTTTTAAGAACTAAGTAATATTCCACTGTATATATGTACATCTCTCTCTTTTTTATAAAATGTTAATTTATTGGTCTTTTGGGGAAATCTGATGCATCACCAGTGTATTACAGCTGAGCCATTAATCTTGTAGCTTCATCAACATTAACTGCTGTTTTCATGACATTGCTGACAAATCAGCTGTTTCTGCAGAGGTTCAAGGGAAAGGCCTTTGGAGAAGTTTGCAAGTTTCTTTATCTACAAAAGCTTTATTCACTCTGGTAACTTTTTCATCATTCGCAATGTTTATCTTCTTATGATTAGGGGCAACTGGTTTTGCTTTATTTTTAACCTTAAAGCTTTTTTGGCTGGCTATGTGGAATACATTCCTAGACTTCGGCCCTATTAGTTTGTTCTTGGCCATGGTCTCTCACCAGACCGCCAGTACCCTTGTGCAGTTGGCTCAAGTTCCAGGTGACACCATCTCAAACCACAGCTTCTTTATCCATTCATCTGTTGACATTTAGATTGTTTCCATGTCTTGGCTATTGTAAACAGTGCTGCAGTGAACACTGGGGTATATGTATCCTTCCAAATCATGAATTTCTCTAGATGTATGCTCAGAAGTAGAATTGTTGAATCACGTAACTCTCTTAGATTTTTACCTGGAGAATCCCATGGATGGAGGAGCCTGGCGGGCTACAGTTCATGGTCGCAGAGAGTCAGACATGACTAAGGGACTAACACTTTGATTTTCACATCATCAACACTGTAGGAGAGTTCCTTCCCTTTCCTCTACATCCTCTCCAGCATGTACTGTTTGTGGATTTTTTGATGGCCATTCAGACTGGTCTCAGGTGATATGTCATTTTGGTTTTGATCTTCATTTCTCTAATAATTAGTGATGGTAAACATCTTTTCATGTACCTGTTTGCCATTGGTCTGTCTTCTTTGGAGAAATGTCTTCTGCTCAGTTTTTGATTTTTTTTTTTTTTAATATTGAGTTTCATGAGCTGTTTGTAAATTTTGGAGATTAATTCCTTGTGGGGTGCATTATTTACAAATATTTTCTTCCATTCTATGGATTGTGTCATTTTGTTTTATGATTTTCTTTGCTGTGCAAAAGCTTTTGAGTTTAGTTAGGTACCATTTGTTTATTTTTGTTTTTATTTTTGTTATTCTAGGAGACAGTGCTGAAAAAAATATTGCTATGATTTTTGTCAGTGTTCTGCCTATGTTTTCCTGCAAGAGTTTTGTACTTTTAGGTCTTTAACCCATTTTGAGTTTATTTTGTGTACGGTATTAATTTCATTATTTTACATGTAGCTGTTCAGTTCTCCCAAAACAATTTATAAAAGAGAATATTTTTCCTCCATCATATAGTTTTGTCTCCTTTGATATAGATTAATTGACCATAGGTGCCTAAGATTATTTCTGGACCTTCTATCTTGTTTCATTGATGTATATTTCTGTTTTTGCACCAGTACCATACTGTTCTTATGACTGTACTTTTGTAGTCTAAAGATGGGGAAACTGATTCCTCTGGCTCTGTACTTCTTTCTCAAGATTGCTTTGACTATTTACAGTCTTTTGTGTTTCCATAAAGATTTCTAGTTCTATGAAAAATGCCATAGGTAATTTGATAGAGATTGCATTAAATCTGTAGATTGCCTTGGCTAGTATGGCCATTTTCATAATATTGATTCTTTTAATCCAAGAACATGATATACTTTTCCATCTGTCTGCATCATCTTTGTTTTCTTTCATCAGTGTCTTATGGTTTTTAGAATATAGGTTTTTGCTTCCTTAGGTAGATTTATTCTTATATATTTTATTCTTTTTGATGTGATGATAAATGGAATTGTTTCTTTAATTTCTGTTTCTAATCTTTTGTTGTTAGTGTATAGAAATGCAACAGATTTCTATGCATTAATTTTGTATCCTGCAACTTTACAAATTCACTGATGAGCTGTAGTAGTTTTCTAGTAGCATCTTAGGATGCTAAGGATTTGCTATGTACAGAATCATGTCCTCTTCAAACAGTGACAGTTTTACTTTTTTTACAGTTTTGATTCCATTATTTATTTATTCTGATTGCTGTGGCTAGGACTTCCAAAATTATGCTGAATAGAAGTGGTGAGAGTGGACCTCCTTGTCTTATTCCTGATCTTAGAGGAAATACTTTCAGCTTTTCATTGTTGAGTGTGATGTTAGCTGTGGGTTTGTCATATATCACCTTTATTACGTTGAGATATGTTCCTTCTGTGGTCACTCTCTGAAGCGTTTTTATCCAAAATGGATGTTGACTATTATCAAAAGCTTTTTCTGCATCTTTTGAGATGATCATATGATTTATATTCTTCAGTTTGTTAATGTGGTATATCACACTGACTGATTTGCTGATATTGAAAAATTCTTGCATCCCTGATATAAATCCCACTTGATCATAGTGTATGATCCTTTTACTGTATTGTTGGAGTAGGTTTGCTAGTGTTTTGTTCAGGATTTTTGCCTCTGTATTGATTATATTTGCCTGTGGTTTTCTTTTTGCATGTATGATATCTATCTGGTTTTGGAATCAGGGTAATGGTGGCCTCAGAGGATGAATTCAGAAGTGTTCCTTCCTCTGCAATTTTTTGGAATGTTTCAAAAGGATAAGTATTAACTCATCTCTAAATGGTAGAATTCACCTGTGAAGCCATCTGGTCCTGGTCTTTTGCTTCTTGGAAGTTTTAAAGTTACTGACTCAATTTCTGCACTGGTAATTAGTCTGTTCATTTTTTTCTATTTTTCCCTGGTTTAGTTTTGGGAGAGTGTACCTTTTAAAGAATTTGTCCAATTCTTCTAGATTATCCATTTTGCTGGCATATAGTTGCATATAGTAGTCTCTTTTGATCCTTTGTATTTCTGTGGTGTGGTGGTAATTTGTCCGTTTTCATTTGTGATTTTAATAATTTGGGCCCTCTCCCCTTTTTCTCCTTTTTTTAATTGTCTACAATTGCTCTACAATATTGTGTTAGTTTCTGTTGTACAAGGACGTGAATCATGTGATATATATATATATCCCCTCCCTCTTGGACCTTCCTCCTACTCCCTTATCTCACCCATCTATGTCATCACAGAGCAACAAGCTGAGCTCCCTGTGATATACAGCAGGTTCCCACTAGCTATCTGTTCTACACATGGTAGTGTATATATGTCATTACTAATCTCCGAATTCATCAAACCCTCCCCTTCACCCCCCTGCATCCACATTTGTGTTCTCTATGTCTGTGCCTCCATTCCTGCCCTGCTAATAGGTTCACCTGGACCATTTTTCTAAATTCCACACATATGTATTACTATACAATATTTGTTTTTCTGACTTCACTCTGTATGACAGACTCTAGGTCCATCCACATCTCTACAAATGACCCAACTTCATTCCTTTTTATGGCTGAGTAATAATCCATTGCATATATGTACCATGTCTTCTTTATCCATTCATCTGTTGATGGACATTTAGGTTGCTTCTATGTCCTTTCTATTGTAAGCAGTGCTGCAATGAACACTAGGGTACTTGATTCTTTTTGAATTATGGTTTTCTCAGGGTGAATGCCCAGTAGTGGGATTGCTGGATCATATGACAAACTATTTTTAGTTTTTTAAGGAACCTCCATATTGTTCTCCATAATGGCTGTACAATTTACATTCCTACCAACACTGCAAGAACATTCTCTTTTCTCCACACCCTCTCTAGCATTTATTGTTTGTAGATTTTTTTTTGATGATGGCTATTCTGACCAGTGTGAGGTGATACTTCATTGTAGTTTTGATTTGCATTTCTCTAATAATTAGTGATGTTGAGCATCTTTCCATGAGCCTCTTTCCCATTTGTATGTCATTTTTGAGGAAATGTCTGTCTAGGTCTTCCCGTTTTTTGATTGGGTTGTTTTTTGTTTTGATATTAAGCTGCATGAGCTGCTTATTTTGGAGACTAATCCTCCAAAGCAACTGTCTTTGTCAGTTGCTTCATTTGCAAATATTTTCTCCCATTCTGAGGGTTATCTTTTCATCTTATTTATCATTTCCTTTGCTGTCCACAAGCTTTTAAGTTTAATTAGGTCCTATTTGTTTACTTTTGTTTTAATTTTTATTATAGGAGGTAGGTCAAAAAAGATCTTTCTGTGATTTATATCAAAGAGTGTTTTTCCTATATTTTCCTCTGTGTGTTTTATAGTGTCTAATCTAACATTTAGGTCTTTAATTCACTTTGAGTTTATTTTTGAATATGGTGTTAAAAGAATGTTCTCATTTCATTCTTTTACATGTAGCCGCCTGGTTTTCCCCAGGACTAGTTTATTGAATAAATTATTCTCCATTGTATATTCTTACCTCCTTTGTCACAGATTGGGTAACACAAGTTTGTGAGTTTATCTTTGGGTTTCTATCTTGTACCATTGATCTATATTTCTGTTTTTGTGCCAGTATCATATTGTCTTGATTACTGTAGCTTTACAGTATAGTCTGAAGTCAGGGAGCTTGATTTTTCCAGTTCCACTTTTCTTTCTCAAGATTGCTTTGGCTATTCAGGGTCTTTTGAGTTTCTATACAAACTGTAAATTTTGGGGGTTCTAATTCTGTTAAAAATGCCATTGGTAACTTAATAGGGATTGCATTGAATCTGTAGATTGCTTTGGGTGGTATAGTCATTTTCACAATATTGATTCTTTTATCCAAGAACATGGTGTATCCCTCCATCTGTGTCATCTTTGGTTTCTTTCATCAGTGCTTTATTGTTTGAGTACAGTCTTTTGCCTTCTTAGGTAGGTTTATTTCTAGGTATTTTATTCTTTTTGTTGCAGTGGTTATGGCATTGTCTCCTTAAATTCTTGTTCTCTTTCATTGTTAATGTATAGGAATGCAATAAGTTTCTATGTATTAATTTTGTGCCCTGCAGCTTTACCAAATTCATTGATGAGCACAGTTTTCAGATGCATCATTAAGATTATCTGTGTACAGTTATCATGTCATTTGCAAACAGTGACAGTTTTACTTCTTTCCCAATTTGTATTCCTTTTATTTCTATTTCTTCTGATTACTGTGGCTAGGACTTCCAAAACTATGTGGAATAACAGTGGTGAGAGTGGACGCCTTGTCTTGTTCCAGAACTTAGAGGAAATGGTTTCATTTTTCACCATTGAGAATGATGTTTGCTGCGGGTTTGTTGCATATGGGGTTTATTATGTTGAGGTTTGTTGTTGTTCAGCCACTAAGTCATGTCCAACTCTTTATGACCCCATGGACTGTAGTATGCTCATGTCCATTGAATCAGTGATGCTATCTACATCTCATGCTCTGCTGCCCTCTTTTTCTTTTGTCTTCAATCTTTCCCAGCATCAGTCTTTTCCAGTGAGCCGGCTTCTCATGTCAGGTGGCCAAAATATTGGCGTTTTAGCATCAGTCCTTGCAATGAATATTCAGGGTTGATTTCCTTTAGGACTGATTGGTTTGATCTCCTTGCTCTCCAAGAGACTCTCAAGAGTCTTCTCCGGAACCACAATTCAAAAGTATCAGTTCTTCAGTGCTCAGCCTTCCTTATGTTCTAACTCTCACATCTGTACATGACTACTGGAAAAACCATAGCTTTGACTATATGAACCTTTGCTGCCAAAGTGATGTCTCTGCTTTTTAATACACTGTCTAGGTTTTGTCATAGCTTTCCTTCTAAGAAGCAAGCATCTTTTAATTTCATGGCTGCAGTATGTTGAGATAGGTTCTCCTTATGCCCACTTTCTGGAGAGTTTTCTTTTTTTTTTTTTTATCATAAATGGGTGTTGAATTTTGTCAAAAGCTTTTTATACATTTATTGAGATAAGCATATGGTTTTTATTCTTTAATTGTTAATATGGTGTATCACATTGGTTGATTTGCATATATTGAAGAATCCTTGCATCCTTGGGATAAATCCCACTTGATCATGATGTGATCCTTTTAATTTGTTGTTATATTTTGTTAGCTAGTATTTTGTTGCAAATTTCTGTGTCTATGTCAGTGATATTGGTCTGTAATTTTCTTTTTTGTGATATCTTTGTCTGGTTTTAGTATCAGGGTGATGGTCACCTTGTAGAATGAGTTTGGGATGTTGTTTCCTCGGCAGTTTATTGGAAGAGTTTGAGCAGGATGTGTTAGCTCTTTTTTAAATGCTTGATAGAATTTCCCTGTGAAGCCATCTGGTCCTGGACTTTTGTTTGTTGGAAGATTTTAAATTACACTTTCAATTTCATTACTTGTGATTGGTCTGTTTATATTTTCTATTTCTTTCTAGTTCTGTCTTGGAAAGTTGTTTTGTACAGTTCTTCCAGGTTATCCAATATAGTCGCTTAAGATCTTTGCATTTCTGCAGCGTCAGTTGTAATTTCTTCTTTTTCATTTCTAATTTCACTGATTTGAATCCTCTCCTTTTTTCTTGATGATTCTGGCTAAAGGTTTATAAATTTTATCTCCTCAAAGAACCAAATTTTAGTTTTATTTATCTTTGATATTATTTTCTTTTTCTCTATTTCATTTATTTCTGCTCTGATCTTTATGATTTTTTTCCTTCTAGTAACTTTGGGGTTTGCTTTTGTTCTTCTTTCTCCAGTTGCTTTAGGTGTAAGGTTAGATTGTTTATTTGAGATTTTTCCTGTTTCTTGAGGTGAGATTAAATTGTTGTTAACTTCCTTCTTAGGACTGCTTTTTGCTGTTGGCCCAGATAGTAAAGAATCTTCCAGCAGTGCAGGAGACCTAGGTTTGATCCCTCAGTTAGGAAGATGCCCTGGAGAAGGGAATGGCTACCCACTCCAGTATTCTTTCTTGGATGATTCCATGGACAGAGATGCCTGGTGGGCTACAGTCCATGGGGTTGCAAACAGTTGAACATGACTGAGCAACTAACACAGTAATATACAGAGTTAGGATTGTTGTGCTTCCATTGTGATTTGTTTCTATGTATTTTTTAATTTCCTCTTTTATTTCTTCAGTGATTTCTTGGTTATTTAGTAGTGTTTAACCTCCACGTGTTTGTGTTTTTTACAGTTTTCTTTTTCTTGTGATTGATTTCTAATCTCATAGCATTGTGACTGGAAAAGATGCTTGATATGATTTCAATTTTCTTACATTTACTGAGGCTTGATTTGTGATTAAAGGTGGGATCTCTCTTGGAGAATGTTCCATGTTAATTCTATTGCTTGAGAAGAAAGTCTATTCTGCTTTTAGGTGGAATTTCCTATAAATATCAATCTAGTGTGGACTACTGTGTCATTTGAAGTTTTATTTCCTTATTTTCTGTCTAGATCTGTCCATTGTATAAATATGGTGTTGATGTCCCCTACTATTATTGGGTTACTGTTGATTTACCCTTTTATGGTTGTTAGCATTTGCTTTATGTATTGTGGTGCTTCTATATTGGGTATATAAATATTTATAATTGTTATATCTTCTTAGATCGATCTCTTGATTATTATGTAGTGATCTTCCTTGTCTCTTATAAAGTCATTATTTTAAAGTCTATTTTATCTGTTGAGTATTGCTCCAGCTTTCTTTTTCTATCTCTTCACTTTATGTCTGTATGTGTCCTAGGTCTGAAGTGGGTTTCTTGTAGACAACATAACATATATACAGGTCTTGTTTTTGTACCCATTCAGCCAATCTGTTTTTTGGTTAGATACATTTAAATCCATTTATATTCAAGGTAAATATTAATATTTTGTCTTTAATTTTTGTCAATTTGATTACTATGTATCTTGGCATGTCTCTCTGGGTTTATTCTACCTGGGACTCCAGTGCTTCCTGGACTTAGGCGACTGTTTCCTTTCCCATGATAGGGAAGTTTTCAGCTACTATCTCTTCAAATATTTTCTCAAGTCCTTTCTCTTCTCCATCTGGGACCCCTATAATGTGAATGTTGGTGCATTTAATTTTGTCCTGGAGGTCTCTTAGATTGTCCTCATTTCTTTTTATTCTTTTATTCTGTCCCACAGCACTGATTTCTACCATTCTTCCTGCTTATTTATTCATTTTTCTGACTCAGTTATTCTACTGATTCCTTCTATTGTACTGTTCATTTCAATTATTGTATTGTTCTTCTGTTTTAGGTCTTTGTCAAACATTTCTTTTATCTTCTTAGTGTGTGCTTCCATTCTTTTTCTGAGATCCCTGGGTCATCTTTACTATCATTACTCTGAATTGTTTTGGGTAGATCTCCACTTCGCTTAGTTGTTCTTCTGGGGTTTTATCTGTTCCTCTGGGGTATATTCCTCCCTCTGACAGCTCATTTTGTGTAGCTTTCTGTGATTGTAGTGTGTATTCTGAAAGATGCAAGGTTGTAGTTCTTGTTTCTGCTATCTACCCCCTGGTGAATAAGGCTGGTCTTAGAGGCTTGTGCAGGCTTCCTAGTGGGAGGGACTGCTTCCTGGCCACTGCTGGGTGGAGCTGGGTTTTATCCCTCTGGTGCACAGGGTCATGTCAAGGGATATGTTGAGCAGGCAGCTATGTGTTCAGGAGACTTTAAGCAGCCTGTCTCCTACTGAGGAGGGCTGTGATCCCACCCTGTTGGTTGTTTGGCATCCCAGCAATGGAGCCTACAGGCTGTTGGGTGGGGCTAGGTTTTCATGAAAAAATGGCGGCCTTCAGGAGGGCTCATGCCAATGAGTACTCCTCAGAATTACCACTGCCAGTATCTCTGTCCCCACAGTGAGCCACAGCTGCTCCCTACACAGGAACTCTTTTGATACCAGCAGGTAGGTCTAGTCAGGCCCCTAAGTGGTCATTGTTTCCCATTCCCCCCTCCCCCAAATGCCTCCCGGGTCCTGACATGCACAAGACCTTGTGTATGCCCTCCAAGAATGGAGATTCTGTTTGCCCCAGTCCTGTGATCAAAGCCCACTGGCCTTCAAAGCCAGATGCTGTGGGGACTCCTCCTCATGTTGCCAGAACCCCAGGCTGGGGAGCCTACTGTGTGGCTCAGAAGTCTCACTCTTGTGGGAGAACCTGTGCAATATAGTTTGTGGGACAGCCACCCAGTGGGTATTGGATTTGATTTTATTACTCCTGTGCCCCTTCTACCACTCCACTGGGGCTTCCCTTTTCACTGGATGTAGGATATCTTTTGTGGTAGGTTCTGGGGGGTTGTTTTATTTTGTTGTTGTTGATGACTGTTTAACAGTTCATTGTGATTTTCACTTTTCATACAAAGAGGTGAGCTCATATTCTTCTACTCTATCATCTTGTCTCTGCCCCCTTAGCCAGGTGAAACAATCTTTTTTCTTCCTGCAAGGAAGTTCTTGGTAAATAACGTAACTTTTGAGTCTATGGTCTCTTATTTTCCACATATTTTTGACTCCTATGTCTAGGATAGTTGTCCCTCTGAGAGACTCCTGTGCCTTCCAGTACTTTCTTATGACTGTGCTGATCACAAATATGCTAATGATTTGTGGCCTCACTTTGAGGGCAGAGCCCTGGCATCCTGGTCATTATCAGATTCCCAGCCCTTAGCTCCTGCTTAGTCATGGCAACCAATTAGGGACTGGGTATAGCACTGCTCCATTCTTACTCAGTTCTCACAGTAATTCTAAAGGGTATGTACTAGTATTATTCCAGTTACATGGATATGAGGCCAAGTATAGAGAGGTCAAGTCACCACTTCACAACTGTAGAGCTAAGTGGTAGATCAGGACCTGGAACTATGGCTTGACTTCAGAACTATTAATATGTAGTAACTGCTCAAACAGCAGCATGTTTTCCCTCTTAGTTGTTATTTTTACATGTTCTTTCTATCTTTGAACAAAATACATGAATGAGAGTTGGCAAGAAACTTATCCTGTTATGTGCCAACCAAGTGTGATTCCCTACAAGATGGTACTGAGTAGAAGCCAGGAGTTCAAATTTAAACTCAGGTCTTCCTGATTTAAAATCCCATTTGCTGCCACCTTCTAACTCTGTGACTGGGCAATATTCAACCTCTCTATGCTATACCTTCCTCATCCATAAAATGGGGATAATTCCACTTCCCTGACAAGGCTGGTGTGCAGATTAACATTTCTAAGACATTAGCTCATTTAATGCAGTGTCTGCACCCAGCCAACATACACTGATTGCTTACTGTTGCTGTTAATAATGATCAATAACTCATTTGACCATCCTAACCCAGTTTTGTGTAGAATTATCCTATGATCAAAACTTTTTTTGAAAAACAGATTTTACATCGTCTTTCCTATTTACAATCTCTTGAAGCATATTTCAGCAAAGTTTATTGAATTTGTTTGGCTTTCATAGAAAGTGCTTTTCATTTTTAGTCATAATGCTCCAAGATTGGGATTTTATCACAAACGGCAGAAGCTATACCTGCAGCTGAATAATGGTGTAAGCAAGTAATAAAAATAATTATCCCCTAAAAACAAACATCCAGTAGAGAATAGCAAACCAGCTTTGTAAAATCCCCCATCTTCTTTTTTCTATCTTAGAAATATCATCTTTCTCTGTGAACTAGATCACATCCTCTATTATTTATATTATTATTTCCCTGGTAGTTTGAAAGAAAACACTTGTTCTCTCTTGTTCTAGTTTCTACCCAACAATTAATTAAAAGTACTGGAGTGGAAAATTTACTGAGAACCTTTTAGTGCTGTGCCACACAGCCATGGCAGTATGAGAAACCCAAAACTTATTATTTAAGATGTTAAAATGATTCTCCATAGAAGAAAGGGTTAAAAACCCAACAGCTTTAGGGCATTTTGGATAAGCAGTAATATTTATAGGAAAAATATTAACATGCCAAGTCAATGTAGTATATGAACTATTTCAAGTAAAACTGTAACTCTGAATTATATAGGGAACTATAATTTCTTATTATGAACAAGAAAAAAAAAAGCTAACTTAATTATCTTTTTTGTCCCCAGAAAGTCTAGTAAATAATTCTGTAATTCATAATTTTCACTAATTAGTTTTAGACTGCTCAGGATTTTTCCAAATTAGTAAAGTTTTACACTAAAATAAGTTCATTTTTCTTAAAGTGAATTTAAACAGAATTTTATGGTGAAGTATAGCGATAGAATTATGCTTTTAATGTAGTTAGGAACAAAAGGTAATTTTCTTCCACTATTGGAAAAGCTTAATCATGACAGTGAATAAGGCCATTTCCTTCTTATTTTCGGAGAAAATTCCTATTCTCCTGGGTCAGTGGAACACAACCCTAAGACCTAGACAAAGGTTTTGAATTTCAGGGGAGAAAAATGACAGTGTTCAAGTTATGTGTTTGTAGTTTCAAGCATTTTTTGTATGTGAAGTCCACTTACCAGCTTTCCCCTTTGCTGCGCAGACCTGGTCTCTCTCAAGGTATACACATCTCCACAGACGGAGATCTCACGCCAGACCCCAGGCTGGGACTCCTCAGTGAAGCCGCCTCTCGGATGCATCACCAGGACGCCATTGGTCGTGAGCCCATCCATGTGGCCGTCGGGGTTTTTCCACTTCGCTGCCTTTTCCTGGAAAGCATACCACAGAAAAGATGATGTTTAACACAAAAAGGTTCTAGAATCTCTCCAAAATACTGGGTAAGGGCAGAGGGGAGGAAAGTGAGCAATTTTCATTCTCTATTTAAAGCTAATAATCAGAAGGATAAAATATGCAATTAGTCTGAGAAAATGAAGGAAGTGTAAGAATAGATGAATGATTTATAACTGGAGACAGATTATATTTATTTTGGGCTTTTACAAAAGAAAACCTGATGTCTGGGCCTCTACCTCAGAGATTCTTTTTCAAACCACATTCCCCCCACCCCCACAACCCCAGGTGATTTCAGGAATCCAGTACGTATTCTTCAATTCTGTTTGTGCGGTGCTTTCATCCTATTATCTAAAAATGTTTTGTATGAACTCATTATCAGGTAAGTACTAGAAGGAAGTGAAAATTTTTCAAACAAAATTTCAAAATACATTAGGCCAACAGGTTGTGGCCACTGTGTTTTGTTTCCATACGGATCAGTGTTTAAATCATCAAAGGTGGAAGGCACAAGCGACTGGATATAACGGCAGACTGGACACCTGGCCATTCTTTCTTGGGGACAGAGCCAGATACTGTTCATAGGACTTGGGTAAATCTGATTAAGGTAAGCCACTTATGACTGGTTTAGGGGTGGGCATGTGACAGTTCTGACCAGTGAGACCTAAGTGAGTCTTCTGGGAAGCTTCCTGTAAAGATTTCGTTGCTCTTTAAAAAGAGACCAGGAAGAAATACGGCCCTTGCTGCCCTTCTTCAGCAAGTTGTCAAGCTGCGGGGAGTGGGGAGGGTGTGGAAGTACAGGAGCCATCTCACCCACACCAGGACCTCGTCTGAGGAAACTGGTGTGCCCAGAGGGCAAGATGGAATAAATCTGGCTCCCCTGACATTACAGAATCACTGGATCAACCAATCTTACAGCTGGCCTTCCTGGGCATTTCTTGTAATATGGGATGACCCTTTTTTATTACCATTCAAGCCATCTTAAGAGAGCTTTTTTTCCCCTGCAAAAATACCTTGATTCAAAAAGGGACTATATTACAACAGGATATTCACTACAACTGTGGGTTTTTTATTTACATGGACAGTCTATGAAGAGAGATATTTTTAGTCTTTGTTTTAGTTTTGTTCTTTGTGATATCATGTCTGTAACTGCCAATATGGAACAAAGTAAACACTAACAAATTTTTGAATGAATAAATAAACAACATTTTCTTTTGAACCCCAATTACCTAGATCTGATCATTTGTTTTTCCTTCTGAAATAAATCCCCTTAAATCTACCATAAATATATTATATGTGGTAATATACATACTTTTAAGAAGTCACTCTACATTTTATAGTTAATGGTCATTACTTGTTGTATTTGCCATATTATTTTCAGATTTTCAATAAGTTTTACATGAAAACGAAAATTTCAAAAATCTAAAACCAGAAGCATTTTGCAAAGCAAATAGTCTGGCCACAATTAAGGATTACATATATGATGATAATGGGTGTTTTTCTAGAAACAGTGTACTGATTAATAGTACTTACTCCAAGAAATATGTTTTTGGAAGAGTCGAATCCGGCTGCGAATATTCGTGCTGTGTAAGGTTCGTTCCTGTCACAGACTATCCTGCAGGCAAACCTGGATATGGTGCTCTGTGTAATCTGCGCTTCATCACTGTTCTGACTGCCGGAAATCGTGTCTGTAACGACGAAGTCGATAGGGCTTTCTGTTGATCTGCCCACCTAAATAAATCAAATTATACTCATGATCCACTCTATATCACCATATTCATCACATGAAATAAGTGTTCAGGATCCTTTACTATTCATTATCTCTACTAGGAAGGTTAGAATAAAAAGTCTTAAGTCTGCTCCTTCTCTTGTTTAAGGGAGATGTTATGGTAACCAACCATCCGATTTTAAATGTTAAGAAAAAAGCTCCATTTTCTATTCTGGAAGAAAATACATCTCACCCCAAACAGATGTATGATCAGGTAGAAAATTTATTACTGTCATAGAAAATCATTCCTTTTTCCCCTCTTGTATTTCCAAGTGAAAAAAAAAAAATTAAAAAAAAAAAAGATTCTAAAGGCAGCCAGCAAACTAAAGCGCTATTTCCCCTACTCTTGCCAGACTCCAGGGCCTGGTGTTTTACACTACGTGAATCCACCTGTGACTCATGCACAGCACACAGCCCTACCCCAGACTTGAGAGACCCACTGCGTATTTCCCGTCCTCAATGCAAGTGAGAACGGTGTAAAATGCTATACAAGTCAGCCCAAAGCTTGAGATACAGTCATATGAAAGGTTTAAAAATTTTTGAATTTTTAAAGAATTATCCTGGCAAAGTGTAAAAAGCTGACAATAATATTTTATTGGCTTACTTCCTTGGTAAGTTTAAATGCTGCCAGAAAGAATATACTTCATTAGCATGATCTTAAGAGTTCCAGCAAAGCTTTTTCATATTCACTAAATCCAAATAAGACAGGTACTGCTGTGTCCTGGGAAATATTTTTTACAGGTAAGGAAGTCCTCATGACAAAATGCTAAATTGTCTATGTAATGATGTTCTATGACTCTCTAACTAGGAAACACTAATAAATGTTATATATGCCAAAGATATGTCTTAAAATAATTTATATGTAAACAATATCTTGTTAAACATGATATTAATGTTCTCTCCTAACAGCAGTGACTGATTCTGAAGCTGTCAGTGGAAGGAACACACAGAGCTCCAAGGTGCATATATATATATAAGGCCCCCAAATTCAATTTCCTAGGTATCTTTATCCTGATCTCAAAATTCTACCTAAAGCATAAGCATTGTGAAGAACAGACAACAGACATCTATTTTCTCTTTTTTTTAACAATGCTTAATTTCTTAACCTATTAAAATGTTCTTGGAATAAACTAAAACACCAGGTTCACTGAAACTTAAACAGATGCATTTATCCTAAACATATGGATTTCAGGTTTAGAAAACATACACCTTTTTACAAAGGGCAACATAAAATTTAGATTATATCTTTCTAAAGCTGCAGAATCTTCCCTCTGCTAGGTTCACTGAAAAGCTGGATGTGTAACTCAGAAACTACTGATTCAGACTGCTCTGATTTTTTCAGGCTTTTTTTTTTTTAAACTACTCTCCTTAGCTACTTTCAAGTATATAATACAGTATTATTAACTATGATTACCATGCTGTATTATTACATACCCAGAACTTACTCATCTCACAGCTGGAAGCCTGCAGTGTCTGACCAGCATCTCCCAATCCTGCACCCCCTGTAACTACCATTCTAACTAATTTCTGCTTTTATGATTCTGAATTATTTTCATATTTTACATATAAGTGATATTACACAACATTTGTCTTGCTGTTTGATTTCACTTTAGTTTTTTTAATTAGAAAAGTAACAGATACACGGCAAAATATTTTACAAATATAGGAAAGTACACAGGAGACTATGCCAAACTCGGGAACAAATCTGTCCTGAACCTCTATTCCATTGACGCTCAGGAGTAAAAATGTGAAAAGTTCTAAAATTGGCAGGTCATCACACAAACCCCCGAGCTCTCACAAAGACACAGGCCATGACCTAATTTCTGTCACCTCCGTGGAAGAGGGCAAAGATTTCTCACGCTCTGTTAAAAGCTCAAAGCTAAAACTACACTCCAGCAGAATGTCACACAACTGTTCCTTGTCTACAGAGATTACTCTCTTCAAGAAAGGCCATCCCCCATGTATTAAATTAATGTCTTGATGAAGGCCATCCCCCATGTATTAAATTAATGTCTTGATGAATTAACTGAAATTGCCTGTAAAACATGACATTTTATTCCAACTGGAACATACTGCTAGGATCAATTATTTCAAGTTGGGATACTTACCCAAGTGGTCATTTAATATTTGTTTATCAGTTCCCTTCCACTTAAATCTAACTTGTAGAGTGTTAGTATATTTCTATACTTTAGGACACAAACCTCATGTTGCCAGAGGCGGGGGGACGAGGCCACTTTCCTAATGAAAACTCACCCAATGAGGAAGACTTGAAGCCTGTCCTTTCTCTGACTGTTGGATCAATTCTACATTAAGGTTAGTCATGTGGACCAGCCATGATGTATTTGAATTCCATCTGATATTCATATAGCAGGCACAGGGAGAATTTTTCTCCCTGCTGCTGACTGATAAGAGACACACAGCATCATATGGCACTTCAATTGTGTACGCATATGAGAAAAGTTTGGGTTTGCCTGGTTGTCAATCAAAGTCAGTACAGGTAAAATGGTATAGAAACACCTGAAAGGGCCTCCTTCATCTTCTCTAGACAAATCAATCCTACCTGTGCCCCTGCATCTGTAACCTTATTTTCTCACTTCCCTCCTATTACTAGGATGAGCTATTGCTCCTATCCAGTCAGCATCAAACATTCTGGAGCTTCTCAAATTATGGGACTGAGAGGCAAAGGACTAGCTTTTTAGTTTGCTTTTAAAATTTCAACCTGTTACTTAATATCTTTTCAAAATATAACAAAAATCAGTATTAGAAAAATGATCATCTGCTTCGATGTTTCAGGAATGTCAAACCGCTATTACAAGTTTCCAAATGTATTCCTTCTCAACTTCCTCACTCACCTCATCCTGGACGTTTTGCTGCTTGGCTAAGCAGCCTGAACAGCACTGTTCTAGACTAGTCTCTCATCTTTAAAAATGCTTTCCTTTGTTGGAAAGCAGTTCTCAAACTAGAGCTCCATTTCTCTGATTCATTCTACTGGTAATACTTCCTGAAAAACTTGTCACTAGTTACTACCTCCGTTTCCTTCCTCATTCTGTAATCCACTCCTGAGCCTCTCCATCATCGTGCTCTCAGCAGGCCTGGCTCCACTGAAACCCTGCTTGCTGACGTTTCCAGGACTTACACTCAGCATGTCCTGGTACATCTGTACCTAGTATTAGGTTGATGAAACCCTTCCAGGCTAGCTGGTAAACAGCCCCTTTCTCTTTCTGTTCTCTCCCCAAGTTATCTCATCAAATCCCATTTATTAGCCCCAAAGTCCTGGTATCTCTCTTTGCTTCAGACTAGCACATACAATCTCCATGTGGATGTCTAATAAGCATCTCAAATATGACATGTTTCCAGCAGAACCTGGGTCCTCTTCAAGCCCTAGGTTCCCCATGTCAGTGACTGGCACCCAGTTTGCTCAAGGTAAAAATCAATACCCACGAGTCACCCTTGATTCTTCAATTTCTCCACACTCATGTTTAACCTCGTGTAAATTCTATCAGCTCTTCCTCCAAACACAGCATTAGTCCTTCCACATTTCCCCACCCTAGCTCTAGTTGCCATCAGCTCGTTCTTGGTTTGCATCACCTCAGCCTCCAATCTTTCTCCCTGTTTTAACACTTGCCTCCTACATTCTTCTCTGGACAGTCCTCGGAGATATCTTAATCAAATAGAAGTAGAATTTTATCTCTTCCTTGTTAAAAAATCCTCCAACAGTTTCCCCAAAACTCCTAGAATAAAACCCAAACTCTTGACTTGGCCTAAAAGCCCCTGACGCTCTTGGCCTCCGCCTACCTCTCTGAGTTCATCTCACACCACTTTCTTCGTCCTCCACTCTGCCGTGGGGCCTTGGCACTGCTGTAGTGCTTGCTCCTCGGTGCCTCTCTGTCTACTCCAGAATGTAGGTTCCATGAGAGGGGAGCCTTAGCTGTCTACCTCCAGTGACTAGATGAGGATCTGACACAGTAGGTGCTCAAGAAACAAAACTCATCAATGGAAGCTTATGACCTTGAACCTGGTGAGCCACATACACAAACATGCACACACATGTCCAATGTTTTAGGAGATAATTTTAAAACAGTCCAACATTTTTTTCAACTACACAGATGCTAATGAAATGTTACCATCTAGAACTCCTATAAACCAACTAAAAAACCCCCTCAAAACACAAGGCGTTGCAGCACTTTGGTGTGAAGCATATAAGACTTAGGAACCAGAGTGGGAAATGACCACTAACACTGGTTTCAGGACCTGGCCAGTTTCCTTATCCCCACGATCAGAACGAATATGGAATCACTGCTTTCCCTTTTAGGGGCTCTGTAAGACACTTCATCACTGCCTTTGATTCCTTTTCTAAACTGTATTCTTCTTTATATTCTACTTTCTCAATACCTATGCTCATTTCTTGTTCCCTTTATTTACCCTTATTCTAGAAAATAATGACTAAGATCTTATTCTGACTATATTAACATATTTTATCAGTCTTAACTAATTTCTTAAATTTAGAGCTAGGTTTGACTTTTTCAGACAATAATATTTCTGACTTCTGAGCCTATTATCTGATTCCACTATTGGAAATGCAGCAAAAAGCCCTTTCTTGATTCATTCTGATGTTCTGCTTTTAAATGCTTAGTTAACCTACAAATCATTTCAATGGGTAGTGGCTAAAATCAACAGCCCCCAGCAACAAGGTCCATACTTGAGAAATATGAAGGCAATGGCACCCAACTCCAGCACTCTTGCCTGGAAAATCTCATGGGTGGAGGAGCCTGGTAGGCTGCAGTCCATGGGGTCGCTAAGAGTCGGACACAACTGAGTGACTTCACTTTCACTTTTCACTTTCATGCATTGGAGAAGGCAATGGCAACCCACTCCAGTGTTCTTGCCTGGAGAATCCCAGGGATGGGGGAGCCTGGTGGGCTGCCGTCTATGGGGTCGCACAGAGTCGGACACGACTGAAGTGACTTAGCAGCAGCAGTGTTTTTGCTCAGTGATTCTTTCAATGGTAGAATTTAGACACATAAACTTGTTAAGAGGAGGAAAACATTAAAACAAGCTTGATTTTTTTAGGGCCTTCTAAGAGCTGCTTAATTCTACTCAGATTAATCTCCAGTATGTCCAGTTAGTCTGCAAAAGGAATGAAATTATTTCAGTAAAAATAAATGAGTTATGTTTTCTTAATAAATCTATAAATTTTTGCTGAATTACCATGCCTTATTTACAGCAGTTGAGTAGGTATTGCATAGAGATTGGAGAACTGAGGAGACTTAAATCTGGGTTCTGCCACCAAGGCTGTTTTTGCCCAATTAAGGTTATGTTCTTTCTTTTCAAAGACACAAATTTCTCAGTTATAAAATTAAGAGGTTACCATAGTAAAATTTGGTATTTCTCAGTTGGTCCATGAACCTCTGAGGGTCTTCAAGACCTTTTCAATGGGCCCAGGTCCTTGAAGCCAAAATTGGTTTTATAATAATATGAAGATGCTGACATTTGCTCTTTTGGTGACAAAGCAATGATGTGCTTTAGTAGGAATCAACAAACAATCCACTCAAAAAGCAGGCAGAGGACCTAAATAGACATGTCTCCAAAGAAGTCATACAGATGGCCAAGAGGCACATGAAAAGATGTTCAACATTGCTAATTATTAGGTAAATGTAAATCATTTATCTACAACTGAGCTATCTCACGCCAGTCAAAATAGCTATCATCAAAAAATCCATAAATGCTGGCGAAGGCATGGAGAAAAGCAAAACCTCCAATATTGTTGGTGGGAATACAAATTGTACAGCCACTATGGAGAAGAGTATGGGGGTTCCTTAAAAAACTAAAAATAGAGCTACTATATGACCCTGCAGTCCCACTCCTGGGTGTATATCCAGAGGAAAACATGGTCTGAAAGGATACATGCACCCCAGTGTTCACTGCAGCACTGGTTACAACAGATATGGAAGGAGCTTAAATGTCTAGCAACAAAGAAATGGATAAAGAAGATGTAGTACATATATACAATGGAATATTGCTCAGCCATTAAGAAGAATGAAATAATGCCATTTGAGCAACATAGATGGACCTAGAGATTGTCATACTGAGTGAAGTAAGTCAGGCAGAGACATAAAAATATAGTATGATATCAGTTATATGTGGAATCTAAAAAAATGATACAAATGAACTTGTTTACAAATAAGACTTAAAGAACAAACTTATGGTTACTAAGAGGGAAGGACAGGAGGGGAATGGATAGTTAACAGAGTTTGGGATCAACATGTACACACTGCTATATTTAAAATGGATAACCAACAAGGACCCACTGTATAGCACAGGGAACTGTCTTCAATGTTATGAGGCAGCCTGGATGGGAGGGGAATTTGGGGGAGAAAAGATGTATATATATACACGAATGGGCTTAGTTGCTCAACTGTGTCTGACTCTTTGCAACCCCGTGGACTGTAGCCCGCCAGGCTCCTCTGTCCATGGGGATTCTCCAGGCACGAATACTGGTGTGGGTTGCCATGCCCTCCTCCAGGGGATCTTCCCAACCCAGGAATCAAAGCCAAGTTTCCTGCATTGCAGGTGGATTCTTTACCATCTGAGCCACCAGGGAGCCCATGTATATGTATATGTACGAACGAGTCCCTTTGCTGTCCACATGAAACTATCACAACATTGTTAATTGGCTATAATTCAATACAGCTGGTTCTAAAAGTCTCTGTTCTTGTTTTTAGAGTCTCTCTTTATTGCACTGAGATCTGAGAATGTAGTCTTTACAATTTCTTTTTGCAATTTTAGAACTGTTTTCTTGGTCTTTTGAAAACCAACAAGGAATAATTTTAATATTATCTTCACCTTTTCCCCTTGGACATCACCAAACACTACTGTGCCAGGAGTTCTGACTATGTTTCAAAATAAAGAATCGAAGGAAAAATGTGGTAAAGATTTCCATGTAAAAAGAAAGATGTTACCTGAAACATATCCGTATCTTTATCATGTGTGTACTCAACCACCACAGTCTGATTCCTTGACAGAGTGTACGATATACTGTGTTGACCTTTGCAGCTGATAGCCTGATAGCGAAAGAAAAATATATAAAAATTCATTAACATTTCAACAACTTATCACAACTCTGCTTAGAGTTAAGAGACATCACTCTATCAGCAAAACCCAGCACAAGCTAGTGGTTTCCTAAAGACCAGAGTCTGATCCTGCTATGCCCTGAATTACAGAAGAGTCCACATTGACAAGACTGGATTTACCAAATATTCATCCCTAATAGGAACAATATTTTACTTAAGTCAAATCAAAGTTAATTTACTACTTTCCAAGCCCTGATTTAATCATAGCCCTAAAAAAATATATACTTTCTCCATGTTACCTTAACTCAGTAATAGAATTTTTCAGACTAACATGATTTAAATTTTCTTAATTTCACAATAAAACAGGTAACTCAATAACATTTTGTAATGGTATTTTTCCTACATGATAGGGATTATAATGAGAGTAAAACAATCATTGGAAAAAAGTAAATATTCTATTAAAACTTCCATATAATAATGTACTATTTTAGCCAATGATAATTATACTCTGATCTACATCTTATTTAAATCTTGTATAAACAGTTGCTTAATCCAGATAGTTTTTGAGTTAATAAAAAATGTAGCTAAGTTAGTTTCATCTAAGTTTCATCACCTCTTTTTAGACTAGACTAAACATAATACAGTCTTTGGTTCACTGAATCTAGAAACCAATAATACAATATTGTTCTTTTTTCCTCCATAATGATACATTTTACTATATCCTAAGTTGTGGTCACATAGTTTTAAATTTCCAAATTAACAAAAGAAGTTTATTTAAATTCTACTCCAGATTATTTCAATTATACTGTCCATTCCACTTTACCCTAATTTATCTTCATTTCTAATGTTTTACATTAAATAAATAAAACTTTAATAAGCCTATCTATTAAACATTTATTGAATGACACACGGTATGAAGGCCAAGAAAGACTAAACATTTGGAAGTAGCTAGACATATATATAGCACATTAATGAAAATATACTCTGAACATTTACATTTAACTAATACAATTGCTTATAGTAATAAATAGTATAAGATTACAAATCAGCTTTGAAGTTAGCCTGGTTAACCTCATGGTTATTTAATCAGCTGCCCTCAAGAACGTCATCATTGAATTGATGTTTTGTTGTACATGCATCATGAAGATAATGCAAGTATTAGAAATAATAATTTATACATTTACTATTATTAGGCATCTAAAAAAATACTATTTAGATTACTCAACTCCAGTAATAAGTCACATGAAATCAGTAGTTATTGATATGTGACATTTTTTCAAAGTCAAATTAATAAAGAACTATTTCCAATTAAGATAAGTGGATGTTTATAGTTAATTGAAAAAACCCACTTAAAATATTTTACTATGCTCAGTTACAAAATTGATAACCAGGGAGTAATTATTTATACACCAACTTATTTTAGGATTCCTTAAAAAGTATCTATTGCATTTAAGTTTTCCATTTATAAGTACACCAACTCAACTTTTTTGGCACATATGCTACACAAAATAACTGTAGTTTGCAAATTATCTGCAAAAGAAGGAGTTTACAAATGCCGGAACAGAACGCCTTTTAAAAAGTTGGACATTTTTGTACGAGTAGCCTGGAAGTGAAGCTTTGCATGCTTGAAACATCTTACCTTGAAATCGGTCTGAAGTTTGTATTCTATTCCTTAACATGCTGTAGATTTAACATTTAAACATTTCTTACAAGTTTGCTGGGAAATCAATGCCCAGGAAGACCTGCTGTGCTCACCCCATGACCTAGTGCAGCTTCTGGGCCACTCTGGGAAGTCCTGGAAATAGGCATTTTACAGGCCCTAAGTTGCTTCTGGGCCCAGTTCTTCTAGAGTGTTTTATTCTAAAACTACTCCTGTGACCCAGACTATCACAAGAGAGAATAACGCTATTTATAGGGAGCGTGAGCCCAGTGCCACTCCTGGAAACAGACCAAAACCAGGGGAATCAAAGATCTAGACCAGCCCCTGCCCGAGGGGACCCCAAGGCATTAAATGCTGATTCAGGACACCTTGAATGATGAGTCCATTTAAAGACAAACTACAATTTCAGACTTCCTCCAGTTTCCCAAATGTGGCTATCAATGTGGATCACCAGTCTTAGGAAAAGTGAATGCTTTGAGCATAGGAAAACACATTTTCTGAGACTATTTAATTAAGAAAGTTTTAAACAAGAGCTCCGTTTTGGAAGTCTCTGGATTTAGGGAAGATGGAGAAATGGAAAAATTGATCCTCCAAGGAGGAACAAGTCCCAGAAGGTGATGAACTTCCCACTGTGGTGGAGATGGCTGAGGAACTTCAGATCCCTGTGACCTACCTAAATCACTTCCTGTCTGGCAGGGGTCTCCTTCTGTCAGTGTTAAGTGGGGAGGGGAGGCATTCCTGCAAAGAGCCCCACCCAATAGGCTGTACCTATAGTGGGGAGAAGCATGGAGATAAGTTGGCCAGGACTTAAGTCCTGGAGAAATAAGTTGGAGATTTAAGCCAGGACTGAGGTTTGGAGCAAAAAGGAGCAAAAACCAGGCCACCTCTGGCCACCAGTGGGCCCCCCAGAAATAATGGAGAGTGTCCACTTGCTTTTGATACCATGAATCAGAGCTCACTTGATTTTGTCTGTGCATTCGAGTCTAGAGTTGGGCCAGACTTGGGGGTTTAAGAGAAGGTAAGAGAGGAGTTTAATAAACCTGGCATTAGTTTTTGCTTTCTCTCTGCATATGAAGCTTTAAACTTTTCTGGGGTTAGAAAAGTACCATTTTCTCAGCAGTAATTTTAATATTTAAGATATGGCTCTCAGAAAGACAGTTTCTAGAAAGTTACAGATTCACTGACTTGAATCAATCAGATAATTTGGAAATAAACATTTTCCCCAAGACACCAAGTTGCTTTGAGATCTATTTTAGAAATATCAGAAAGAATAGGTAAGGCTGGCCTTCTCTTGGCACTCAACAGAATTCAGTACAAACACAGTTACTGTAATATAAAGTGATTTCACTACACTCATTCAAACACAGAGACCAAGATCTTTAACATGGTAAGGGGAACCAGCCTAACCAACCTGCCTGGCAGACAATACTGATCTGCCATATTCACTTTTCTATTGTGACGGGGAAGCAAGGTGGCTGACACCGTGTCAGCTTACTATCAGTGCCTCAAAGACAGGTCTGGTCTTCTGTGGTCTCCACCCCCAGCACCGAGAGCATGGCAGGCATTCAGGGAAGGTCGGATGAGTGAATGAACTGCTACAGATTCAAGATGACACTTGGCAGTGTCTTTCCTTGTGTCTTCTCCACCTCTCCTTTACCTTTCACTAGCAAAGGTACTAACACTGACACTCTCAGCTCAAATTTATTACGTGAGAATTTTTTTCAGGTTAAAAAATATCACAATTTGACAATTAAATATTAGACAATTACAGATCCAGAGAATAAAGGATTCCACCTTTATCCAGCTTAGGAAGTTAAGCAGTGCTCAGATGCCCAAACCATGGCCCTTTCCGAGTCAGAACTCTTTCTTCCCAGCTGAAGACCTTTACTTCTTGGCTTTACTCTACTTGTGTCACAGGCTTGGCTCAGCTGAGTTATCCGCTGACATCCAGGCAACAGCTACAGTTGGTTTTCCTGGTTCAACTCCAACTAAATGACAGAGTCCTCCAAGCCTCCAGACTTTACAAAAAAGTTTTTTTTTTTTTTTTAAAAAAAAAAAACAAACAAGGTTCACAATGTCTACAGAATTGTCTTCCTCTTATAAGCCCCTATATACATATATGGTGGTTTAGTCACTAAGTCATGTCCGACTCTTGCGACCCCATGGACTGTAGCCTGCCAGGCTCCTCTGTCCATGGGGTTCTCCAGGCAAGAATACTGGAGTAGGTTGCCATTTCCTTCTCCAGGGGATCTTCCTGACTGATGGATTGAACCCAGGTCTCCTGCACTGCAGGCAGTTTCTTTACTGACTGAGCTACCAGAGAAGCCCTATATACAAGCCTTTAGAAGTCACTTATAAAGATAGGTGATGTTGAAGACGACTCTTGAGAGTCCCTTGGACTACAAGGAGATCCAACCAGTCCATCCTAAAGGAGATCGGTCCTGAGTGTTCACTGGAAGGACTGATGTTGAAACTGAAACTCCAATACTTTGGCTACCTGATGCGAAGAGCTGACTCATTGGAAAAGACTCTGATGCTGGGAAAGATTGAGGGCAGGAGGAGAAGGGGATGACAGAGGATGAGATGCTTGCATGGTATCATGGACTCAATGGAGATGAATTTGAGTAGACTCCACGAGTTGGTGATGGACAGGGAGGCCTGGAGTGCTGCAGTCCATGGGGTCGCAAAGAATTGGACACGACTGAGTGACTGAACTAAACTGAATAAAGATATGTAATATGTAATGATATCAGAAAGAATTCTGCAAGATGCCTAACAAGATGGATTCATGTATTCATGAAAGCTAAAAAGCTTTCAATCAATTTTTTAAAGTATAAGGGAAATAATCTAAGAAGCAGTGGGATTGGTGTTCAATCACAAAGTAAAAGGGAGAAAGCCCAAAGAGAAACTAACTGGTTTCTAGAAAATACTAATTTATTAGAGTTACAATTTAGCCCATTTAATTCAAGCTTTATAAGGCTTCTAAGTGAGACTTGATCAACTGTGTAGGGAGAGAAAAGGATATTCATCACGGAGGCAAACATTGTTGGTTACCTACCTAATGCCTTTCACCCTGCTAGCTGAGCTGGCTGCTTACATAAAAGCCTGAAAATGAAAAGACTACCTCCTCCAGTCTCCTCTAAAGCTAGCACATGGAAAGGTGACGCAATGCTGACCAATGGGACTTGTGAGAAATCTGCTGTGGAGTTCCTGGGTTGGGAGATGTCAAGAGAGAATTCTTTCCTTTTTCTGATAATATAAGAAATGAACAATGATTAAGGGATGGCTGGAGCTGAGATGGCCATCACTTAACATGAAAGGAAGTCCAAAAGACTCAGAGAAGCAAGCTGAGCCCTGACATCTTTGAGCTGAGCCAAATCTGAAACGTATCTGCCCCAGACTAGCTGTGAGAAAAATGAAGGGCTTTAGGGTGCTTTCGGTTGGGTATTTTGTTACTTGCAGTGTAAAGCATCATTATATTGTTTAGCCCAAACTTTGTCTCCTCCTGGGTTTCCTAATTCAGTCAAGAGAGTAACCATATTCCAACCAATCATACTTAAAACCTTCATGTTGGGCCTTCCCTAGTGGTTCAGTGGTTAAGAATCTGCCTTGCAATGCAGGGAATGCAGTTTCGATCTCTGGCTGGGGAACTAAGATCCCCTGTGCTGTGGAACAACTAAGCCCATGTGCCACAAGAGTCCCTATACCACAATGAAAGATCCTGGGTGTTGCACCTAAGACTCAACGCAACCAAATGTTAAAAAAAAAAAAAAAAAAAGTTTTTTATGTCATCTCTCAGCCCTCTCTTGCCTCTGTTGTCCATATACAATTAATTATTAGTGTCGCTGGAGGAGGAAATGGCAACCCACTCCAGTGCTCTTGCCTGGGAAATCCCATGGACGGAGGAGCCTGGCAGGCTACAGTCCACAGGGTCACAAAGAGTTGGACACGACTTAGTGACTAAACAATAACAAATTACCCTCATACTTAAAATTTAACCGTGAGTCAAAGGCAAGCTCACTGATTTTACTGCATGAAGGTACAGAAAAAATACAAAACAGAACAAACAATGCGCGACATTTCACTTTTTCTCCTCAAATACAAAGTAGCTGTTGGGCAACCAGTAATTGCAAAACTGATTTATTCCCCAAAGGAGTTTTACAACCAGCTCCTTTATAGCCCATAACTTTCTGCTTTGGAGATTGGTGGTATAATCTAATCCATTTTCCCTTGAAGCTGGGCTGCCTGTAGTCACTTACTTGACCAATGTAATGCAGCAGAAATGACACATGACACTTGGAGGCTTGTAGCTTCCCCCTGTTGCCCTCAAACACTTGCTCTTGGCATTCTAAGCCACCACAGAAGACACCTAACTCCCTGGAGGCCACCACACTAGAGGAAGTGTAAGCTACGAGGAGAGTCCTGGAGACTGAAATGCCATATGATGGGAGAGAGGCCATGGAGAAGCAAGACCCAGACATGTGAGTGAAGCAACCACCATGGAAATGGACCCTCTAGTACCAGTTGTCCCAGCACTTGCCTCAGTCAGACACTGCTCACATGAGCCCTTCCTAAATTCCTGACCCACAAAATTATGAACAAAATCAAATGGTTTTCACTAAGCCACCAAGTGTTGCAGTAGTTAGCTATACAACTAATGGCAGCTGAGCCAATCTGTTTTCATGGCCTGCTGGGGCAAGAGCATCTTCTCTGTCTCATGTGACTGATCACATAAGGCATCAAGGTGATGTGTGTGTCCCAGGGCATGGGACAGGTATAGATAAGCACAGTGCATTTACAGAGAACAGGGGTTGTGTTTCTGATGGCACCGTCAAAGGCTCCTGAGTGCATATTAAGAGGTTGGTTGTGGCTATAACAAATATGTATTTTTACTGTGATAATCGTCAGTTATCAGGTTAAAAGAAAGTGAGAGTCACACTGCACACAACACCATCACCCAGACGTCTGCGGGTGTCACTGGGGAAGCTACGATGTCCAACTCTGGCAAATCACACGTATTATGTACACAATTGGGCATGCCTTACTCAACTAGAGTCAGCCTTATTGAAGGGGATGTGATGTGATGTGTGTGTGTGTGAATCTGGGTTTCCAGTGAAAAGAAATTCTCTTTCTTCAAATCCACAGCATACTTCTATTGCTGTATCTCAGAACCAAACGACCCAAGGGTTCGACAATCCCCCTTGTTGAGACGTCCAGGATGCCGATTACTACAGAACTGATTACTGCTCTTTTGCCACACAGCATCAGACTAAATCCAGTGAGTGTGTTTTCGAAAGCAGCAGCAGCCTCTATAGTTTCTCTTCTTGTGAATAGATAGATAATAATGTTTTTGCCTGCCAAAGCAGAGGGCCAGACACCAGGTGTGGCTTAGGCATTGCTGCTGCTGCTGCTAAGTCACTTCAGTCGTGTCTGATTCTGTGTGACCCCATAGACAGCAGCCCACCAAGGCTCCCCCGTCCCTGGGATTCTCCAGGCAAGAACACTGGAGTGTGTTGCCGTTTCCTTCTCCAATGCATGAAAGTGAAAAGTGAAAGTGAAGTCGCTCAGTCGTGTCCGACCCTCAGCGGCCCCATGGACTGCAGCCTTCCAGGCTCCTCTGTCCATGGGATTTTTCAGGCAAGAGTACTGGAGTGGGATGCCATTGCCTTCTCCGGGCTTAGGCATTAAAGGAGCCTTTTCCAGATAAATCTCAAGTTTTCATCGAGCTGCTCTGAAGAGCTCTGCACCATGTGTCCGAACTTGGTGCCATTCTGTGATGCTGTTCACCACACCCCATCTTTCAGTTTCTAAGGAAACATCTTGCAAAGAAGTTAGAGATGCTCTAACAACCCATCAGATGGGGACGAGCCTAAACATGTCCTGAACAGTCTACTCATGGAGCCAGGGACCCGTTCGTCTTTTGGGTCCCACCAAGAAACGTAACATGAGCTTGTGTTCTCTATAGCCTTCTAGACGATGTCCACAACTCGGCGCTCTTTAATAAGGCACAGTAGATTAAATACAGGCTCCCCAGCCATGTTTTAGGCAAGTTTATTTTAAGCTACTTTAACTGTTCATTCTAATTTGTAAGTTAATATTTCAGCCCATTGTACAATTCAAATACATAACTATGCAAAACTATTATTGCCGAAAGGAACTGATAAAATGGAAAAAAACTACATTGACCTTTCCCAGCCATTCTGGTTATAAATACAAACCTTCTGTGATAGGGTGGACTGCTATAGAAACAACATTTTAATTGACATGGAAAAACTTAATAATGGAATCTGTTATGGGGTAGGACTGAACTGGGCCAATGAATGTAACCTTCTTTGTTCAAAAACACCTTCTGATATTTAGAGCAGAAAAGTGCACATTTATGAGCAGATGAATGAGTCTGCTGTGAACTCTGTAGCATATTGGAAATAACTGATGAATGGCTTTACTACCCAGAGCACCGTGTCCACTGTGCCATGCTGGGGCCGTATAGGCGGGGGGTGGGTACTAGAGGGTACCAGCGCATATGGGCACAGTGTAGCTGCCCTATAGGTCTCTGGCATTGCTTTGCCTCATTGCAACATCCACTGATAATACAGCACATGCCTGAACATGGGGCAAAAGGGAATATTTACGCCAGATGGCTGTCTCAATATGACTACTTGCTTTATCCTGCTGAGCTTCCAAGTTTACATGTACTTTGAAAAGTGAAAGCGTTAATCGCTCAGTCATGTCCGACTCTTTGCAACCCAACCCCATGGACTGTAGCCCATCAGGCTCCTCTGTCCATGGGATTTTCTAGGTAAGAACAGTGGAGCAGGTGGCCATTCTTTTCTCTAGGGAATCTTTAGGAAAGGAGAATAAGACCATATGTGGACACCGCAGAGATCAGTGGCCAGTGGATTCTGATGTTGAGGAAAAAGCCGCACTCTGGGCCCCAGACCTAGATTCTCGTTTTGTCGCTCACCCACTGTAACCATTTCACAGAAGTCGTTTGTTATTACCTTTATAATTTATCAACAGAATGGGTCAATGTCAGTAGCATTCACAGCACTGTATTCAAAGCAGAGGGAATGGTGTACAACATGACACTGTCTCTCCTCAAATACAAACCTGTGCTTGGAGCCAGCACTTTCCTGTAGTCCATAACACAAGCTTTAGAGATTACTGTTCCGTTTAGCTTTCAATATATGTTGGACATTGATTGTATTAATTAGAGATAATCCTGGTTTGAAAAACATGTTTTTCCAGAACTAATGACTTTTATGTCAAGCTGACAAGTATAATTAGGCAATAAATCGTCAATCAGTCTGGTTCAGATTGCTACAGGGAAGATGAGATCTCTGCCATCCTTGTCAATTTATGTATAAAATATGCATGAGTACTATTTCTAAAGAGAGGAGGTGGCTAAAGGGAATTCATAATTTATTTTTGCATTAATATACTCCTTAAAATATTCTATCTTTTCAAGGAGCCATATTTCAAATGAGTGCCCAAACCACGGCTACAATTAGAAAGTCACAAAATGCCTACTTGGATTTCATCAGAATCAACAGTGTTTCATAAAATAAATAAATCAAAATGATAAGCCTAAATCAAAATGATAAGCCTATTTGTTAGAGGCAATGGCGTTGAACTTGGCAGTGGGCCACACCCACGCCCGTCTGAGATTGGCTCACTGAGCTATTCCACAAACCTTGGCAGAGAACCCAGTGCGTGCACAGGGCTGGAGCAGACGCGGTCAATCAATCCAGCAAACACAGATGCCAGAGAGGATGTCTGAGCAGAAGCGTGTTTCTAACTTGGAGTCACTCCTAATTACACTGAAGCTGGATTTGGTCACGGCACCAATCACAGGAGATGACTTGATACAGTTCAGAAAGTATGGCACACTGAGGGCTGTGGGTGGAGAGCTGCGCAGGAACACGCTGATGTGCCTTGTAGCGATCTCTTCCCAGGAACTCATACACCACTTACACTGATGGAAAGAAAACCTCCTTGAGGGCAGGAACTCCTGTCTTTTTGAATCAGTCTTCGATTCAGGCAGAATACTGCATGGCTAAAAGTACAGATCAGGCGGGTTTACTACTTGACTGATGACCAGCTGTGGGACTCTACGCAGGTTACTTAAATGCTCCGTGCCTCAGTTTTGTCATCTTACAAGTGCTGGTCCTGGGTCCAGGAAGGTTAGAGCTATCTCAGGGCAAAGATGCTTTAGCGACTTTTATATCCTCCCAGTTTACCACCAAGTGCTGAACGAGGGACAGGTTCAGATCCAAGTCTGTATAAACCTATTAGGCTATCCTAATGTGCAATCCCCGGTTTCCATTACTTTGTCTCCTGTCTTTTGGAAAATAAGGATGATGTGCAATTTTCCCACAGAGGACACACGTCTAGACACATGAACAGGTTACATTACCAACCACATGTGTGCGCTAGTCACCATTAGTGACAGTATATTTCTAATGGTGACTTTGAAAAGGCAGACTTTTCAAAGACATCACCCCACACTGGCTGCATGGCAGCGCCCACGAAGCAGGAGAGGACAAGGGAGGGGTACAGTCCTGATAGCGCAAGGCAGAACTCTGGAGCTTCCCCCCTCTCAAGGCCCACACAGCAGATGTCAGAGCCGCTGACTACCTACATAGTAACGACCACTGTGGTCCCTGGAGAAGGATGGAGGGGGTGGGGGTCACACTTATCTGGTAGGAGACAGAGAAACGGACTTCTAACAAATACATTCAGAACAGCCGTTTGTTTTCTCTGGAACGTTAGATGTGAGAAAGAAGGGATATAGGAAGAAAAGATGAAGATGCAATGTATTTTAAATGCCATGTATTTCAGTGAAAATGAAAACAATGATGAGATACCTCTTTGTTGTACACCTTAAGACTAGAAGAGAGAAACCTAACCGTGGTCTCTCATAACAGGAGGTGGTAAACTTTATGGAGACATATTTAGTCAGTCAATGGACAATGTGTTAAAAGATGGGTGTGAATTTGTCTATTGCAACATCTAATTTACTTATCTGAACATTAAAGTATCTGCATACATAAGAGCTACTTGTCACAGGAGACAAAGCTAATTGAAAGAATGAACCCTAATAAATATGAATTATAAATAACAGTATCTTGCAAAATGACTAGGCTGAATAAGTGAAATTCATTGTTCAGTAATTCCATTTACATACTTTTCATAAATAATGCATTTACTGGGTAAAACAAAGTACATCTTGTTTCCAAAGATACACAGGTATCTACCATAAACTATGTGTTACAGGGAGTCACCAGTAAATGCAAGGTCTAATTTCTTGCCATAAGCAGGCAAACTTCCCAGTGCAATAAATTGAATATGACATAAATTGATTTTATACTAAGATATTCAAAGACCCACCATAAAAAAAAAAAAATTATGTAGGCCAGTTTATCAGTTGTCAAAACAATCCTTTGAGTACTGAAGAATAAAAAGACTAAAATTTACCCTTGCCTCAAAATAAAATATAAAACTCTATTGATTACCTATAGTGAAAAAAGCAAAAGCTCTCATTTAAAAGACATTAAAAAAAAAATGAAAAGTTGCAGGGGGGGGAGTTCAATTTTTTCCTTCATTTTACTTGGGATTTTATTTTTAAGGCTTGGCCTTGAAAATTTGGCCTTAAAATTTGTCCATCTGCTGAAGAATCTCATTTTCTTCACAGAATAAAACCAGTTGAATAAGGCCACATCACAGTTATGTAGAAATATGAAAATATTTACTCTCAAAAGACAACATTTATCTTGGCAGCTGGTATTTTCAAGATGTTCAGCCTGCTGGAATGATGCAGGTTGCAATTCTATTACACAAAACTTTGAGTAAGACAATGACTGAAGTACATGGAAACATACATGTACCTAACATGTATACCTGCCCCCACGCAAGCCAATCATACATGCTTTGGATGTTCCTCCTCAAGCCTCAATCAACTGAACTTCTTAGAAGGGCCTCTGGTATCTATGTGTCCTTGGGCCATATTCTGAATCTGTTTCTTAACCTGTAAAGTACAATACCTGCATTGAAGAGTTGTTGGAAAACCTTGAATGATGTTTTTAAAGGGCACAGAATCTAGTTCCCAATAAATAATAATTATTATTCTAGTCAGCTATTTTTATGAATAAAACACTCATAATCTCTATCAGATCATTTAATACTTAATTATATAGGGTGCTCCAGATTCTTGATTGTTTTGGAAGGCAAAGAATATTGTTACATGTTGTTGCCTAGTGTGTGTGTGAGTTAAGTTGCTTCAGTCATGTTCGACTCTTTGTGACCCCATGGACTGTAGCCTACCAGGCTTCTCTGTCCATGGGATTCTCCAGGCAAGCATACTGGAGTGAGTTGCCATGCTCTCCTCTAGGGGATCTTCCCAACCCAGAGATCAAACCCACATCTCTTACGGCTCCTGCATTGGCAGGTGGGTTCTTTACCACTAGCGCTACCTGGGAAGTCCCAAAGCTAATATGCATGCAGAGTACCAAATGTTACCAGTGAACAATACGCTCCTTCCGATGCAGCCCTCCAGAGAGAGCACCTCTAGTACTAGTTCCATGTGTATCCTTTTAGGGAAAATCTATGTCTAAGCTAACGCAGCATAGATATCATAAATGAGAGCACACTGTCCACAGCGCTCTGTACCCTGCTTCTCTCACTTGGCAATACACCCTGTACAGTGATCTGTATCACCTGGCTAGTAGTGCTACATCGTTCTTTTTGATGTCCAGATGTAGCTCGATTTACCAATTTTTAAAGTTCATTTAAACATGGCACCCCACTCCAGTACTCTTGCCTGGAAAATCCCATGGATGGAGTAGCCTGGAAGGCTGCAGTCCATGGGGTCGCTGAGGGTCGGACATGACTGAGCGGCTTCACTTTTATTTTTCACTTTCATGCATTGGAGAAGGAAGTGGCAACCCACTCCAGTGTTCTTGCCTGCAGAATCCCAGGGATGGGGGAGCCTGGTGGGCTGCCGTCTATGGGGTCACACAGAGTTGGACACGACTGAAGTGACTTAGCATAGCCTAAACATTTTTCTATTTTACAAGCAATGTTGCAATGAATATCCATGCATTCAATTTGCATACAGGGAAATATATCTAAAAGAGAAATTCCTAGAGAAAATTGCTGGATCAAATGTGCTCTTTTAATATTGATAGTTACTGTCAAACTACTTTGCCTAGAAGTTATACCAATTTAAATTCTCATCAGATGTATTTGAGAGTGTATTTTCCCCACCCTCACCAACACAGAGTTCAAGTGTCATGGTCTGTATTGTAGGATATGTGAAAAGTGGCCTTTAAGCATTTCTATTATCATTACTGAAGCTGAACATGTTTTAAAGTGCTTAAAAGTCATCTCTTTTTCTTTACTATGAACTGTTTATATCTTCTGTCCATTATTCTTTTGTGTTACTGGTCTTTTTCTTTTTGATTTATAGGTACTCTTTACATTATTACCCCCATTGTCTGTGAAAAGAGTTGCCAGTTACCCCACTCAATTGGATTCTGACTTTAATGAACTTCCCTGGGGGCTCAGACTATAAAGAATCTGCTTGCAATGCAGGAGACCCGGGTTCAATCTCTGGGTTGGGAAGATCTCTGGAGAAGGAAATGGCAACCTATTTCAGTATTCTTGCCTGGATAATTCCATGGACAGAGGAGCCTAGCAGGTCACACCCCATGGGGTCACAAAGAGTCAGACACATCTAAGTGACTAACCGAAAAACATGCTTTTTAGAAGTTTATCAAGTGATACATCAATATTTTTTTAATGGTTTCCAAATTTTTACCTCATAATTAGTAAGGCTTTCCTCAATCCCAAATAAAGTGAACAATTTTCCATTTTTTAGTACATTTATGATTTTACTTATGATTAAAAATATTACTTGAACACTTATTTGAACAGTAGTAAGTGGTTGTAAAGATAAGTTTTCTATTTTTAGCATATAAAAGTCATAAAAAGTGCATACCATGCAAAATGTTTTTTTCCTTGTATTTTCTGCACATTTTGTTTAAAGAAAGTGATTCTGTTATTTTCTACATAATGATCACAACTCTTAGGCCTTCATTGGGTTACATCCCTTTTCATTATATAGAAACTGTCTTTGAGTTAATACATTTTTTTTACTCTAAATTCAATCCTTTTTAATATTAAGATGATAACTTCAATTCTTTTTGTTTGCATTTCTTTGATATGCTCCATAATCCTAACACTAATCTAAATAATTTTGTTTTAGATGTGTTTTATATACAGCCTATAACTGGATCACATTTTTCTATGTGATCCAATTCTGTGAATATGTAAGTTTAGAATATTTACATTTATCGATAGATACAAGACATATCTATACTCTGCTTGTATTACTGTTGTTGCCTTTTATTACAGAAACAGCTTTACTAAGGTCTAATTAAGACAGTAAATCGCATCTATTTAAAATGTACAGGGACTTCCCTGGTGGTCCAGTGGTGGAGAATCTGCCTTCCAATGCAGGGGATACAAGTCTGATCCCTGGTCAGGAAACTAAGATTCCCTATGCTGTGGGGCAACTAAGCCCATTTGCCACAGCTAGAGAGCCTGTGTGCCACAACCAGAGAACTTGGCACACTGCAACGACTGAGCCCACTCATTCTAGAGCCTGTGCTCCACAACTAGAGAAGCCCATGTGCTGCAACTAGAGAAAGCCCATGTACCTCAGTGAGGAGCCCAGGTGCCACAACGGAGATCCAGTTCAGCCGTAATAAATAAATGCACAAATCGATAAGTTTTGACACATTTTGTTGTTCAGTTGCTCAATCGTGTCCAACTCTTGGCGACTCCATGGACTGCAGCACACCCTTCTTCCCTGTCCTTCACCATCTCCCAGAGCTTGCTCCAACTTACATCCATTGAGTCAGTGATGCCATCCAACCACCTTGTCATCTGTTGTCCCCCTTATCCTACTGCCTTCAGTCTTTCCCAGCCTCAGGGTCTTTTCCAATGAGTCATTTCTCCACATCATAAAACCATCATCATCATCAAAATCATGCACCTATCAGTAACCTACCAAAACTTCCTTAACATGCACCTCTGCAATTCTCTTTCCCTTCCAACCACTTCCTCATGCCCAGACAGCCAAGGATTTGTTTTCTATCACTATAGACATTAGATTGCATTTTCTATCATTCTATAGAACTGAAATCTTACATTATGTACTATTTTTAAAATCTGGCTTCTTTTATTTAGCATCATTCTTTTTAGATTGATCCGTGTTGTTGCATGTATCAATAGTTCATTACTTCTTTGCTGAGCAGTATTCTCTTACAGGAATATACTATAATTTTGTTCATCCATTCATCCATTGATGGATACCAGGTTACTAGTTTCTGGCTACTGCAAATAAAGCTATTATGAATATTTATGTCCAAGTGTTTGTATAAACATATCCTTTCATTTCTCTTGGTCAAATATCTAGAAGTGGAATAGCTGGACATATGGTAGGTGTTGTTAAACTTTTAAATAAACTGCCAAATTGGTTGTACATTTTGTATTCCCATTAGCAAGGAATTGTTCCACATTCTGCCAACCCTTGGTATTGTCATCTTTTCATTTCAGTCATCCCTATGAGTGCAAAGTGGTACCTCATTATGGTTTTAATTTGCATTTCTCTAACGAGTAATGACACTGAGAATCTTTTCATGTGCTAATTTGCCATCTATATTTTATCTTTTTTTTGGTAAAATGTTCAATCTTTTGCCTATTAAAACATTAGGTTATTTTCTTAATATTGAATTCGGTAACTCTATATATTCTGAATACAAATCCTTTATCATAAGTATGATTTGCAAATTTTTCTGTCTGGTGTATCCTTTTCATTTTATGAACAATTTCTTTCAAAGAGCAGAAGTTTTCAATCTTGATCAGTTTGTTCTTTTACAAATCTAGTTTGGTCTAAGAAATCTTTGCCTAATCCAAAATTACAAACAGCTTTTTCTCTATGTGTCCTTTTCAGTTCAGTTGCTCAGTCGTGTCTAACTCTCTGCGAGCCCATGAACCACAGCGCACCAGGCCTCCCTGTCCATCACCAACTCCCTGAGTTCACTCAAACTCATGTCCATCGAGTCAGTGATGCCATCCAACCATCGCATCCTCTGTCATCCCCTTCTCCTCCTGCCCTCAATCTTTCCCAGCATCAGGGTCTTTTCAAATGAGTCAGCTCTTTGCATCAGGTGGACTAAGTTACTGGAGTTTCAGCTTCAACATTAGTCCTTCCAGTGAACACCCAGGACTAATCTCCTTTAGGATGGACTGGTTGGATCTCCTTGCAGTCCAAGGGACTCTCAGTCTTCTCCAACACCACAGTTCAAAAGCACCAATTCTTCGGTGCTCAGCTTTCTTTATAGTCCAACTCTCACATCCATACATGACTATTGGAAAAACCATAGCTTTGACTAGATGGACCTTTGCTGACAAAGTAATGTGTCTGCTTTTTAATATGCTGTCTAGGTTGGCCATAACTTTTCTTCCAAGGAGTGTCTTTTAATTTCATGGCTGCAATCACCATCTACAGTGATTTTTGAGCCCCATAAAATAAAGTCAGCCACTGTTTCCACTGTTTCCCCATCTATTTCCCATAAGTGATGGGACCGGATGCCATGATCTTAGTTTTCTGAATGTTGAGTTTTAAGCCAGTTTTTTCACTCTCCTCTTTCACTTTCATCAAGAGGCTCTTTAGTTCTTCTTCACTTTCTGCCATAAGGGTGGTATCATCTGCATATCTGAGGTTACTGATATTTCTCCCGGCAATCTTGATTCCAGCTTGTGCTTCTTCCAGCCCAGCATTTCTCATGATGTACTCTGCATATAAGTTAAATAAGCAGGGTGACAATATACAGCCTTGACATACTCCTTTCCCAATTTGGAACCAGTCTGTTGTTCCATGTTCAGTTCTAACTGTTGCTTCCTGACCTGCATAGAGGTTTCTCAAGAGGCAGGTCAGGTGGTCTGGTATTCCCATCTCTTTCGGAATTTTCCACAGTTTATTGTGATCCACACAGTCAAAGGCTTTGGCATAACAAAAAAGCAGAAATAGATGTTTTTCTGAACTCTCTTGCTTTTTCGATGATCCAGCGGATGTTGGCAATTTGATCTCTGGTTCCTCTGCCTTTTCTAAAACCAGCTTAAACATCTGGAAGTTCACGGTTCACCTTTTAGAAGTTTTATATTTAGGTCTATGATTCATCCTAAGCTAATTTTTTTACATGATAAAAGGAATGGATAGAAGTTTGTATTTCTGCATATGGTCCAGAATCACCTGTATAAAAGGGTATCTTTTTCAATTAAGTTGCCTTTGCACCTGTACTGAGAATCAGTTGTCCATATACGTGCAGGCCTATTTTTGGACCCTATTCTGTTGATCTATTTATATATCTTTATATTAATACCACATTATCTTAATTATTATAGCTTAAAAAAAGTCTTGAAAGGGACTCCCCTGCAGTCCAGTGGTTAACAGTGGATATGATCCCTGGTTGGGGAACTAAGATCCCACATGCCGTGTGGCATGGCCAAAAAGTCTTGAAGTCACTTAGTGTGAGTATTCCAATTCTGTTCTTATTCAAAACTTTTGGTGTTTTCAGGTTTTTGCATTTTCAAGTAAATATTAGTTTCTTTTTTAAAAAAGTCTGTTGGAATTTTGATAAGGAGTGTGTTGAATTTACAAATCAAGTTGGGAAGAACTGAAATCAACACTGAATTTTCTGATCTATGAACACAGACTTTCCCTTCATATATTTGGAGATGTGGTTCATGGCAATGTTTTGTAGTCTTTAGTGTGCACATCTTGCACATCTTTTGTTAGCTTCATCCTTAAGTACAGTTCATTCCTGTTATTCACCAGAGTTATATTCTATAAAGTTGTGACAAACACGGAATTTGTGAATACCTAGGAGAAATGCAGGATAAGGCTGCTGTGAGTCTTGGGTCACAACATTTTTGTCAGTTGATCAACATATAACCTTGTTTTATATGGGTTTCTGTTTAAAGATGCCTGGTTTAATATATACTTCTCACAAATAGTTCATTGTCCAACACGCAGAGTGTCACCTTGTTCAACCTCAAGTGGCAACTCAAATTTTTCACCATATGCTGCACATGCCTACAAATGGCTGTGAATGTGCCATAAGTATTGGTTTGGGATTACCAATAAATTCTAGTAAGTGAATGTGCAAATATGGCACCTGCAAATAATGAAGGTCAACTGTATTTTCCATTTTTGATGCTATTGTAAGTGGTATTTTTAAAAAAAATTCAACTTCTGAGCTTCTGTAGTGTCTTAAAAAAATCTTGCACATTATGGCCTGTGCTTTCTTTGCCTTATGTTCTGTATTTTATATGATTGCTTAGAAGGGTTATATTTCTTTCCTTGTGTTACTTTTATGTATATAACTATGTAAATATGGTTGCACTCATTAACTCTCTAATAAGGGCAATGATAAATGAGAGTATTTTCATTTCCTCTCTACCATCCTCCCACACACACTTTTAGTTGATTTTACAATGTTTACTGCTGTTTGCTTTTGAAAAAACCATTGAATATACTTATATCTTTCTGTTTTAAATGATAGTTTTTATCTCCCAGCTATAAAATCTGAGGATATTAGCATGCATACACTTTCCACCTTTTCTCCTCTGCCTCTCTCATCTTTTATTATTTGTTATTTCTACATTGTAGAATTTATAACATTTACATTCTGTTCTGTGACAAGTCACTTTTACTTTATTCTAGATGGACATGAGTTTGAGTGAACTCTGCGAGGAGGTGATGGAGAGGGAGGCCTGGCATGTTGCAATTCATGGGGTCACAAAGAGTCGGACACAACTGAGTGACTGAACTGAACTGAGTCCTACAGAGAGTGTTTAATTCAACATTTAGGTGTTAGTCTCTTTGCCAACAATTCTCCACTCACCTCCTATTTGGCTGAAATTTGTCTTCTAGTAATTTCTTCAGTGAGGGGTTATAAAAATTCTACATCTTGAGTTCAAGCATGTTTAACAATATTTGTATAAAATAAATTTGGAGGAAGTAAAGAAATCTTGGGTCACTAGATGATGAAGCCCTTGGGCAAAAGAATCTAAGCATCTAGCATAGTGCAATAACCTTTCAGACAACCCCCAGATGAAATGTGTCACGGATAAAAATGGATGAAAGATCTTGTACACAAAAATGTTTTCCTCTGTGCGTATTCTATCTTAAGACTTTTACAGTCTGGCTATATTTGGTAAGAATATCATCCAAAGAAATCAGGGATATTATATAATAGAAGAATCAAATGGGGATGACAGCACTGGGGCATAATGTGACAGTGGAAAGAATGTCAGGTCAGGAGCAAGTCAGTTTGACGGTCAGCCCCAACACCAACTAATGGAGTCCTTCTGCATATTACAAAAACCTTACAAATCTGGTAAAACAGGAAAGCAGCAGCACAGCATGCCGCTTTCCATTCTAAGGACACATTCCATGTAGTCATGTACAGACATGAGAGTTAGACCATAAAGAAGGCTGAGTGCTGAAAAATTGATGCTTTTGAATTGTAGTTCTGGAGAAGACTCTTCAGAGTCCCTTGGACAGCAAGGAGATCAAACCAGTCAGTCCTAAAGGAAATCAACCCTGAATATTCATCGGAAGGACTGATGCTGAACCTCCAATACTTTGGCCATCCGATGCAAAGAGCTGACGTACTGGAAAAGACCCTGATGCTGGGAAAGATTTGAGGGCAAGAGGAGAAGAGGACAATAGAGGATGAGATAGTTGGATGGCATCATCGAGTCAATGAATATGAATTTCAGCAAACTCCAGGAGATAGTGGAGGGGGAGCCTGGTGTGCTGGCAAAGAGTCAGATGACTCAGTGACTGAAAAACAATAATAACAGGGAGAAGTATCATTACCATCCTCTACCCAACCTCAGCTATTATTAAAATTGTTTACATTCCTTCAGAAATTAAGGGCTAAAGGACAAGGATAGGGGGTAAGGGACATCACGGAGGAAACAGTTTGATGTGAAAAATCTGTAGATACTCCATTTATACATAAGAAATCAATGGGAAAGTAAAATGGCTTGATATTGAATGCATTGGGGAATCAGATCTGATTTGATTATTAAGTCAATAAGATTACTACCACTGATGAAAAGATCTATCCATGCAGTAGATAACGCAATGTGTATTCCTTGGGTGATGCTGTGGAAGGAAACTCTGAGAACTGCAGCTAAAAATGAGCAGGGTCAATGCTGTGTTATTACACTTGCTGTCCAGCTAAAGGGACAGATCTGCCTAAGGAAATTTGCCTGCAGACCGCTGCTTAAAATAAACCAGCTTTTATTCAATGATCTGTGGTGACATAAATGGGAAAGAAATCTAAAAAAGAGCAGATATATGTGTATGTATAACTGATTCACCTTGCTGTACAGCAGAAATTAACACAACATTGAAAACAACTACACTCTAATTAAAAAAAAACAAAACACAGCTCTGTCTCTAATACTTCTGGGGAAGAGAGAGAATATAAATATATTCAACAAACAAATGCATTGCTATCTAGTGGATGAAGCCTTTGCTGAGGGGGAAACCCTACAGACTGTCGTTTAGTCACTAAGCTGTACCTGGCTCTTTGTGACTCCATGGACTGAAGCCTGCCAGACTCTGTCCATGGGATTTCCCAGACAAGAATATGGGAGTGGGTTGCCATTTCCTTCTCCAGAGGATCCTCCCTACAGAGGTCAAACCCAAGTCTCCTGCTAGGCAGACAGATTCTGAGCCAAGAGAGTCTACCACTGAGCCACCTGGGAAACCCAACCCTACAGATGCTAACTATCAAAAGCAACTTTTCAAGAATAACCTATGTGACCAGAGCAAGTCTCATTTATGGTACTAGGAAAGTCAACACCCTTCAGCCATATATTTATATGTTAAATTCAATTAGGTTAGCAATCAACATGCATAAAATTCTCTGCTTGAGTACAACTCTAAAAAAAGAAATTCAAAATAGATTTGTAAAATAAGAAACATCTGCACCTTAGTAACCAACATAGTAATGATTTCTGCATATACAGTGCTTTTTCAAGGTAGAGCATTCTCGTGCATATTATTTTACTTGATCATCTGGCACACACAACCACTACAATGTAAACATAACTGTCCCCATTTTGTGAAATAGGAAAACTGACTTGGGGAGAGTAAGTTATTTCCTTAGTGAATGAGTGAGCCTACACTGTATTGCAAACTCCCTTCATTATACTTCATTGCTTTATAGAAAAACAATTTCCAGCTTTGGGGGAGGGCATTTATATCAACTTTCATAATCATATATGATTTATGAGATCATAGTCTGGCAAATCACTTCAAAAGCAATGCAGTTCAGTGACCTATCAAATCTTTCCATTATTAGGAACAAAGAACCATAAGTGACAATGAGATGAGAACCAGAAAAGTATGGCATCATGCAAATAAAATGTTAAGAATGAGTTACAAAAACAAGAGATGATCAAAACTGGGGCAGAGAGATTAAGAAGCAGAAATCAGGGAGGACAATGCATATAAATCATTTGTGCAATCACAGTGTTATAGGTTAAAATTATTAACACAAGTTTAAAGAAAGGCATATTGTTCAGAAGTTTCTAGAATCTCCTTGACAGCATACCACTCTTATCAATACCATCTAGTCCAAATAAGTGTTGAACTTGAATAGCCTGGAATGCTTTGTGGTGTCTAGAAATCTATTTCCCTGTAGTCAGAACATTCAGGTAAAAAACAAACAAAAATCTCCAATCCCCATACAAGAGACCCTCAAATATGTAGAGACAGGCAGTTTGTACCTCACCTTCAGTATTCCTTCACTTGGTGAAACATCTTTCATTACTTCTGTTTTCCCTTCAAAACACATGACTTCAAATCCCTTTCCTCTCCTGGCTATCCTAATTTGAACACAGACCTGTCTCTTTACATTCATTTTGAAATATCCGTAACAGAACACAACAATCTACATATGGGCTGATGAGAGCAAGCAGGCAACCCTGCTTGTACAGCTTCAGCATAAGACTGTTGGCTTCTTGAGGTACTCATCATACTATTTACTCACACTAGGAGTATCATCAAGCCCTCAAATTGTGTTTATGAAAATCTGTTTCACATACTTTTAAAAATCAGCTGAGTATAATTTACATTTTAAAAAGTTTACCAATTTTAAGTGCACAATTTGATGTGTTTTGACAAATAAATACAGTCATGTAACCATCTCTTCAATCAAGATACACAACAGTTCTAGCAAGCCAAATAGTTGCCTCATTCGTCTTTGTAGCCAATTCTCTTTTCCCCTGCCCCAAGAAGCGCTGATCTGCTTTCTGTCATGATAGTTACGTCTTTTCTAAAGTATAATATAAATGAAAACAATGTGTTTTCATGTAATCTGTAGTCCTTTGTATCTGGCTTAATTCCAGTGAATTATTTCCATAATTTAATTAATTAAATCTTAATTTCCATAGAAACCACGTCCCTTGCACCTCCTGCACTGGCAGGCCGGCTCCTTGCCACTAGTGGTACCTGGGAAGCCCAAACCTCTGGGCTCAGCTGGGATCTGAACCCGGAACCTGTCGCACCCAAAGTGAGAATCACACCCCTAGACCAACAACCTACTTCTTTAAATTACCAAAGGCTTTTTGATATCTATCTACATTGTGTGTACAAGTAGCCTGTTCGTTTTTATTAGTGATATTCCACAGTATGGGTAGGCAGTGATTTGCTTATCCATTCGTCAATTAGTGGGTAGTCACATTATTTACAGTTTTTGGCTATCACAAACAAGGCTGTGGATATTGTTTTCATTTCTCCTGGGTAAATACCTAGGAAAGGACTGCTGGATCAGAAGACGAGCAGGGGAAAAAAACTCCTTTCTGCTATTTTTCTAATTCATTCTCACAACATGCCCAATACCAAAAGTGTGAATTTTCTACACCATGCAATTTTGACACTAACTGTCTGGAGTTAGCATGGACCCCAGAGGTTAAGGGCTCAGTTCCATAAGAGTGCTCCCCACTTTAGATATTACAAATAGTAAGCCTCCAGGCTCCTCACACGTTCTGTCCAATTTGGCTATAAATTGAGGTTTGCATGACCTCTATCTTGGATTTGATAATTTGCTGGAGTGGCTCATGGAACCCAAGAAGAATTTACTCACTACTGCTGATTTATTACAAAGGGTGTTTTAAAGGATACAAATGAACAGCCAGATTGAAAACACACAGGGAGAGGTCTGGACGGGTTACACACACAGGAGGGCTATCCCATGGAGCTAGGGTGTGCCATCCTCCCAATACATAGATGTGTTCACCAACCCAGAAACTCTCCAAACCTCACACTTTTTATGACGGCTTCATCATGTAGACGTGACTGATTATTAACCCAGTTTCCAGCTCCTCTCACTTCTCTGGAGAATGGGGATTTGGGGTTGAAAGTTCCAAATTTCTCATCATGGCTTGGTCACTCTGGTAACCACCCTCCATCTAGGAGCCCACCAAGAGTTGCCTTTGCTTTGCCAGAACAAATGATACTCTTATCACACAGGACATTCCAAGGGATTTACAATACAAACTCTGTAGCAAACACTATTGCTCAGGAGCACTATATCAGAAAATGAGGTCAAGATAAAAAGCAGGAACTGGGGGGCAGAGAATGACATGTATTTCTTATTTTACATATGGTAAGTTTGCATTTTAATTTTTTTCCATAATAAAAGCAATCTGAAATTTTGACTGAAATTGTGTTCAATCTTTAGATCAATTTTTTGGGGAAAACTGACATGTCAATAATACCTTCCAATTCATGAATATGGCAGGAGACATAAAGAAATACATTAATTTTTGAATAACAAACCAACCCTGAAATCCTGGGATAAACAATTCAGAAATCTTACAATTCCTCCCTCCTGCCCTTGATGTCACTGTCAAATATCTGACTTCTCCATATATTATAAGCCCTGTTATTGTTGTTTTTCAGTTACTAAGTTGTGTCTGACTCTTTTGCAACCTCATGGACTGTAGTACGCCAGGCTCCTCTGTTCATGGGACTTCCCAGGCAAGAATAAAAGTGTTTGGGGAGGAAAGGGAAAGTTGCGCAGTCGTGTCTGACTCTTTGCAACCCCATGGACTATACAGTCCATGGCACTCTCCAAGTCAGAATACTGGAGTGCATAACCTTTCCCTTCTCCAGGGGATCTTCCCAACCCAGGGATCGAACCCAGGTCTCCCACATTGCTGGTGGATTCTTTACCAGATGAGCCAGAAGGAGTAGACTGCCATTTCCTTCTCCAGGGGATCTTCCTGACCCAGGGAATAAACCCATATCTTCTGCACTGGCAGATGAATTCTTTATCACTGAGCCAGCAGAGAAGCCTTATAAACCCTGTGTATTATTATTAATTCTGCTTTAACCTGTTAATTATTTTCTGAAGAGATTATAAAAATGTCTTTTATATTTACCCTTATTTTTACTGTGTTCAGAGTACTCGGTGTAAATCCAAATTTCCCTCTGGTAACTTTTTTGTGGCCTAAAAATCTAACATTTATTGTTGTGCTATTGATAACCATTTTAGTTCTGTTTGTTTGAAATAGGACTTTCTTTTCATTTTTGAAAGATATTTGTGCTAGGTATAGAATTCTAGGTTGAGAGTCTCCTCTTTTCTTTCCCTCCTCCTTCTTCCTTTCCAGTACTTTGAAGATGTCAACCCACTGTCTTTTGGTTTTGCAACATTTTTGGTAAATTTTTTTGTTTTGTTTTTCCATTCTTATTTTTGTTCCCCTGAACATATTGCCTCTTCTTTCTCTGGGTGCCTTCAAGATTTTATTATATCAGTCTTCAGCAATTTGACTGTGATAAGTCTTACTGTAGTATTCCTTGTGTTTCTTCTCTTTGGGATTCACTGAACATTTTGGATCTTGAGTTTTTCATTTTCATTAAATTTGGGGGGAAAATGACCATTTAAAAACCTATTGCAGTATAGTTGATTTACAATATTATGTTAGTTTCAAATATACAGCACAGTGAATATATATACATATATCCACTCTTTTTCACATTCTTTTCCCATATATGCTATTACAGAGTATGGAGTAGAGTTCCCTATGCTATACAGTAAGCTTCTTAATCTATTTTTATGTATAGTAGTGCGTCTGATCATTCTTTTTTTTTTTCTCTCCTCTTATATTTCTAAAATACCAATTAAGCATATTTAAGTCCACTTGATATTTTTCTGTGGCTCTCTTCATTGTTTTTTCAGCTGTTTTCCTTATATTGAATATTTTATATTGCTATGTTTTCCAGCTCAGTGACCTTTTCTTCAGTTTCTAAAATGCTGTTAACCTCAACCAGTGTGTATTTCACTTTAAACACTTCATTTTTCACTTTATAAGTTTCAGTTGGGTCCTTTTTTGTACTTCCATTCCTCTACACTCTTGATCACAGCGAACAGAACTATTGCAGTTGTTTTACCATTCTTATCTGTTAATTGTCTATAATTTCTGGATTTGTTTCTATTGGTTGATTCTCACCACTCTTGTCTCAGTAAAGGTCATAATTTTGCTACTTTTATGCCTTTCTGATCATTTTGGATTGGATGCCAGACACTGTTATTTTCATGTTCTGGGGTACTGAATTTTGTTAAAAGGTGCTGAACTTGTTCTGGCAAGCAGTTATGCTAACTTTGGATCAGTTTTCTCTCTCAGGGCTTGCTTGTAAGCTTTGTTAGGGCAAGTTCAGGGCAGACTTTGACCTAAGGATCATTTAGCCTCATTGTCTCCTACTCTGTTATAGACTCTATCCTATTTCCCCTGTATTATGAAATCTTTCTACTCTGCAAGTGGGAACATGAACCAATCTCCAGACCTTTGTGAGCTACAGAAGTGGTTTAACCCACTGATTTCCATGGCTCTTTTCCCACCCTGTGGACTTTTACCCCACAGGTGAGCAAAGCAGTGCTTCCCCGGGGGCTCATGGGCTTCATCCTCTGCAGCTATCAGGAGCTCTTCCTCCCTATGAAGCCCCCATCTCTGGATTCTCCTTCCCCAAATCTAGCTGCCTCACCTGTAATACCTGGTTCTTCAACTCAGTGAGCTCACAGAGCTGTGCGGTTCTTCATCTCTGTGATTGGGCCTGGAAACTGCCTTCAGGCCATCAGGATGGGAGTGGGGGTTATCTCATTCATTTCCCTTCTTATAGAGATCACAGCGCTGAGCTCCTATGGTCCAGTGTTTGCAAACAGTTATTTAATATATTCTGCCCAATGTTTCATTGTCTACAACAAGGGGAGAGAGAAAGTTTCTATAGAAGATAATTCTTGACGGGTTGAAACAAAACTCTTTTTTGTATACAGCTAGAAATCTGGGGGCCAGGGGTAGAATCTGGTACACTTGATGTGATAACAATTTTAAACTTAAGCAATTCATTTTCTTGAATTATAATACTCCTAGTAACATTAAATATGAATTGTACTCCAATTCAGTTCCTGAAAACCTTATTTATTCTTCTTGAACACTCAATAGTTGACATTTATTTTATTTGTATACTGTCTTCCTCCTAGCTCGTATCACAAAGTAATTTCTAAAAGGTAAGAACTTTTTCTATGTTGTTCATTGATTTATCTCTGGTACCTAGAGTACACAAATAACTTATAAGTACACATCATCTTATAAAGTAGCTGTGAATTGTGTGTATTTCTGGGACACAAAGAACACAGCTACTTTATAAGACAATGTACGCATCTATTCATTAATATGGTAGGTATCTCTCCCATAAAGAAGAAAACACGCACATTTATTATATAGTTGATTTTGGTTAAATCATATCCTATTTGCCCTTGATGTTCACCAGATAATATTAAAATAGGGCTCTATGTATATCCCAGAGAAGGCACTGGAACTCCACTCTAGTACTCTTGCCTGGAAAATCCCATGGACAGAGGAGCCTGTAGGCTACAGTCCATGGGGTTGCTAGGAGTCAGACACGACTGAGCGACTTCACTTTAATGCATTGGAGAAGGAAATGGCAACCCACTCTGGTGTTCTTGCCTGGAGAATCCCAGGGATTGGGGAGCCTGGTGGGCTGCTGTCTCTGGGGTCACACAGAGTTGGACATGACTGAAGCGACTTAGCAGCAGCAGCAGCTATGTATATCCAAGCAATTATTTAAAAAAGAAATGCTCAAATTCATATTCTGAAAGAAAAAACAACACTATATATTCTAATGCTTGCCAAAGTAAACAGTATTTAAGAACACAGAGCATCCTATAGCAATATTCAGGCACCTGGCACCTTTTAGCAGTATGCACTATTATGAACATAAGGATGAAAGCTACATACACTTGAAACCTGTACTGTAAAAGGTATGACCTATTTTAATCAGAGCATATGAGATTAAGGAGGTGAGACCTATCTGAAATAAAATCTTTTTGTTATTTGAGAATTTACAGACTAGGTTAAAAAGTGATTTCATTTAGTCTATATATTAGTTACTGCCCAAGAAGTTTTAAAGTTTTTGCTTTCTAACTACACTTTGTGTTAAATTAAAACAAAAAAAGGAGTCAGCCTCAAAATAAAGTCTTTGCTAAAAGATACAGGGACAACTTGAAGTTTACATGTATTTTCAATCGGATCTCAATCAATGTTTTCTGGATACCCCCTTTCTCCAGAATCAACCTGCTTTTGAATTTCTGATTAGTTTTATTCTGAAGTGAATGATACATTTTGTCTTGTGTAACCCCAGGTGACTTCATCATGACCACCAATACACATAATATGTTACAAGCTAGATGAATAACATGAATAACATTACTATCCTGTTTTCTAAGACCTCTTTCAAAGCCTGTTGACTTGGCAAACGAAGGGACTGCATTATAGAAATTTAGGTCCAACAGATGTTCCAGTAAAGACTTGGCTGTATTAATGAACATGGTGTAGGAACATTTTTGCTCTGGGAAATCTTACTTTAAAACAGTGGTATGTAACTCATTCACTATGAAACTAATTTTAAAGGCCAAACCATCATTTTTTCAAGTCTGGCTACTTGACTCCCCCTGTGCTAGGGTGATGATTGACTTGTCTATAAAGTGTCAGCTCCTTACTGTTTAGTTACATGATGTCTGGCACAGAGAGTGCTCGGTCTTTGCCAAATGAGTCAATTCTTGAACCAGAATACCCGATCCTCTCAAGCATTCTAGACGCCTGAGACATTATTTCCCTGTGTTATTCTTAAATTTAATTAAAAAATCTGGAAGTTCTACCTCCTCACCCATGTATGCCTCACTATGAATAAAACCAAGAGAATTACGGTACACAATGCGTGGAAGCTCAGGCCATCAGGTCCAAGTAGGCAGGAGCACAAGATGAATATAAATCAAACAGCTGAAGTCATGTCTGCAGGTCCTCTAGCTGTGGCAACTCCAGAGCTTTGTCAGCCTATCCTGATACTCCATGCTAGCTTTAAACAATTAACACTTAGAACGTCACATCCAATAGTTCCATCATTTATGCTTAGAGACCTCTTTTCAGGAACTGTAGGTATCAAAAACTTAGGTCTTGGACTTGGTTTTGCTTAAATAGCAGAGGCTGCAGGGTATGATGAGACTGAAGCAGGGTGTGCAGTCAAAACAGGTGGTCTACACAGGAGAGATCACAACAAAATGTGGAAAATTCTGAAAGAGATGGGACTACCAGACCACCTGCCTGCCTCCTGAGAAATCTGTATGCAGGTCAAGAAGCAACAGTTAGAACTGGACATGGAAAAACAGACTGGTTCTAACTTGGGAAAGGAGTACATCAAGACTGTATATTGTCACCCTGCTTATTTAACTTATATGCAGAGAACATCATGAGAAACGCTGGGCTAGAGGAAGCACAAACTGGAATCAAGGTTGCCAGGAGAAATATCAATAACCTCAGATATGCAGATGACACCACCGTTATGGCAGAAAGCGAAGAAGAACTAAAGAGCCTCTTGATGAAAGTGAAAGAGGAGAGTGAAAAAGTTGGCTTAAAACTCAGCATTCAGAAAACTAAGATCATAGCATCTGTTTGCATCACTTCATGGCAAATAGATGGAGAAACAATGGAAACAGTGATAGACTTTATTTTGGGGGGCTCCAAAATCACTGCAGATGGTGACTGCAGCCATGAAATTAAAAGACTCTTGCTCCTTGGAAGAAAAGCTATGACCAACCCAGACAGCATATTAAAAAGCAGAGACATTGTTTTGCCTACAAAGGTCTGTCTAGTCAAAGCTATGGTTTTTCCAATAGTCATGTATGGATGTGAGAGTTGGACTATAAAGAAAGCCGAATGCCGAAGAACTGATGCTTTTGAATTGTGGTGTTGGAGAAGACTCTTAAGAGTTCCTTGGACAGCAAGGTGATCCAACCAGACCATCCTGAAGGAAATCAGTCCTAACTATTCACTGGAAGGATTGATGTTGAAGCTGAAACTCCAATATGGTGGCCACCTGATACGAAGAACTGACTTGTTGGAAAAGACCCTGATGCTGGGAAAGATTGAAGGCAGAAGGAGAAGGGGACAACAGAGATGAGATGGTTGGATGGCATCACCGACTCAATGGACATGAGTTTGAGTGAACTCTGGGAATTGGTGATGGACAGGGAGGCCTGATGAGCGACTGAACTCAACTCACTCACACAGGACAGTCCACTGCACAGCAGCCGAGAATACGTCACACAACCTCCCTGTGTCGCAACTCCTGGGGACAACAACAGCCACTTTAGAGAATTCCTGCAAAGCTGAAACAGTACCCTGTGAAAATACTGCTACTCGCCCTTAGAAAGTGAAGTCGCTCAGTCGTGTCCGACTCTTTGTGACCCCATGGACAGTAGCCTGCACCAGGCTCCTCTGTCCATGGGATTTTCTAGGCAAGAGTACTGGAGTGGGGTGCCATTTCTTTCTCCAGGGAATCTTCCCGATCCAGGGATAGAACACAGGTCTCCCGTTTTGTAGACAGACGCTTTACCATCTGAGCCAGGACTTGACCTTAAGTCACTACCAAATTACACTGCTCTCAACTGTAAAGCATCAATAATATCCTACTTACCAGGATAACGCAAAGTAAGAAAATAAACTTGATTTTTTAATTTCAAAGTTCTGTACAAAGATTATGCCACTATCTTGCTAGGAGGGTAATTCCAAGTGTGATGCAAAGAGGCACAGAAAGGTTAAGAAGTACACACGTCAACTTCTGCCTATGAAGCGGGCCTGTCAGTGACTTCACAGGGCCAGCACACTACCTCCCTCTCTGCCCCGTGGGGACTGTGGACAGCTGAGTGTGGGCCACTGATGGTCCCAACTGAACCCTTTTCTGGGGAAGGTCCCCTTTTGACCACCTAGTTCAGAAATGCCTGGAGGAGGATGCTCTTTCGCCAAGAGTAGCCTGCAGCCCATGACTAACAGAAAAGTTGGTGACTGTGGACCCATCCTTCAGGGTTCTGCAGGGACCAGGCTGAGGCTAGACCTTGGATAACAGCACCTTTTCTCAGGTTCTTCTCTGGCTCTCCTGCTCCCCTGGCTTCCTTATCTTTTCTTCTGACAGCAATTTCTCGAAAAACCATTATCCAGGCTTTGCATTTAAAGAACCTAATCTAGAGACCACTCATAACTTCCAGGATTGACTTGTCTGGCAGTGGGTTAGCAATGCTTCCAGGATGGCCCAGGCTTTCCTTAAGGCCCACAGCACAACAGACAGCACTCCCCAAGTCCAGCCAAGGCTGGTGGCTACTGGAAACAAGTCAGAAGCCGAGGTCTGGGCAGAGCACGTAGTACTACAGCTGGGGTGGGATAAACCCTACTTAGAGCATCCTCGGAAAGGAAGACAGGCTGCTCCAAGTCCTGCAAGTGAAGGGGCCTTCTGTCCCCTGGAGAACATGAGACCTACACTACTCCCCTGTGTAAAACATCCCTCTAATCTAGTCTGTTCACAGGAGTCAAACAAATCTCCCAGAAATGCTTCACCCACTCCAAAAGCATGACATCAAGGTTCACATATCTGCATGGCCCAGAACAGCTGGTGACCACAGCGGGCACTCAGCAACCTGTGACTGAATGAGTCACTGCACACACGCTAATGGACAGAGCAGTGGGGACGCGCTCTCCACCCTCTTTCCAGTCTCAACCCTCTGAATTCCCACAGAACTGAACACAGGCCATGCACATGCCGCAAATCCCCCTGTGTGGTTTTGGGCATGTGTCTACATATTGCCTCCTCAAGGGAACAGGGGCCCCTTACTTCCTTGCAAGACAACCCTGGAGCCCTGATTATATGTCTAGCACCAAAATTAGTGCCGAGGTTATAAAAACTGAGTTAGACACAGTTCTTGTTCCCGTGTTAATCACATAGGACCATGCACCTAATAGATTGCTCCGAAAGAACGTGTTGAATTAAATTCACTGTGGGCTGGAAAGAGCTGGATGAGGATTCTGGGAGGAAGTGGTCCCTGAGTGGGATGCTGACACGGCAGGATGTAGACAGAACGAGGGAAAAAGGTATGTTGGGGGAGGGGAAGGCGCACATACAGACAAGACTTGCAAACAAGAAAAACCAAGCACTGCCATAGACAAATGTGTAATAACCTAAGTAAATGATATCAACAAATGGAGACAATGAACTTGCCAGGGTTGTGAACTTTTCTTTCTTCCCACACCCCCGGGGGCCTGGGACAGAGTAAATGCTCCCTATTGTTTGGATTCTAGTAGATGTTGATTTCTTTTTTTTTTTTTTTTAGATGTTGATTTCTTAAGCTTAGACTTCTCATATAGGAATTTCTGGAAAGTCAAAGATGCCCATATCAATCTTCTGAAACCAGGAAACACTTTTGAGCATCAAGTAATCCATCTCTCATGGCCACGTCACAGAATAACCAGAGGGATGAACTGATAAAAGTACTCAAGCCTTCCCATGAATGGCCCCATAAAGCACGGACACTGAACTCAAGGCAACAGCTGGGAGAGAAAAATGAGCATTTCATTTCTGAATTGGCAATCAGTTACGCTTAGGAGGTATTTGCTTAGAGGAAGACTCTCTTACAAAGTGGTCCTGTGATCACAGACCACTAGCAGTGACCAGCTCTCCTGTGGGCACCTAACCAACTGTTGTGAGTTTCAAACAACTAAGCCTCAGAATAACAGGTAGCAGCAACAGCTCTCTTGGGTCTCCACTCTGTTCCTAGTCCTCTCATCCTTTCAGCCAGCTTCCACTGTGATGGACACAGGTCCCAATTCCTGAGCCAGGCATTCAGGATGGTCCAGGGTTTGACCTTGCATCACCCTTTCAGGCCAACCTCCTGGTATGTGCCAGTCACCGGCCTTCCCTCTATTTTCCAGACCCTCCTGGGGTCTGGGCTTCTTCCACACCTCCTCACCTTGGCTGCTCGGCCTGGACACCCCTTTGCACAAATCACCCCTTAACAGAATAAGCCCTGGTTAAAAGCCATCTCTTGTGTGAAGCTTTCCAAGTCTCTCTTGATGATCAGAATGAACTGCTCCTTCTGCTGGGCAGTTATTTTATTTCTCTGTGCTTCACTTCCTTCAACTAGAGAAAATGGGAAGAATGATCTGTATTCTGTCACTTCAGAGCTTTTGAAAGGTTCAAATGAGGTTCTGTATGTGGTTCTAACCTCTCAAGTCTTAAAGAGCTGAAGGATGAATAAAAATGTGCACAGAACTTCATGTTCTCATTGTTTACTATGTTCAATGCAGCCTCATTTTTAGCTGGCTCATATGCCATGTTTGCTGCATACTAATAGCATAGAAGAGACTCAAAATTATTTTTGTACTCTATTTCACATTCATGCAACTGCTTTTAATGGTCTAAATCAACCCAATATTCTGAAAATACATCTTAACCGATTATATTAAATTTGATTTTGCAAAGTTTCCAAATGGAGCATCAACACTGATGTCAGTTCTGTGGCAGCTAGCCTAAGTGAATCAAAATAGCATTCATACTTGCTGTGTGTGTGCAATGAAACTGTGGGCATTTTTAGATGTTTTTCAGACATTTCCCAAATTATAGACATCTGTTGTTTATATTTCAAGTTTCCTCAAATAGAGAGTAAAGTAGCATCCTTCTAGACTGGGTAGCAAAGACAACTCACTAAATGACTACTTTCTTAACAAGATTTCATAAAGGCATCTGATAAGGTCTGTAATGACATTTTTATGCATACAGTGGAGAAATAAGTTAGAAAATATAACTGGGTGAGTGACTATGCTTAGAAGATCAGTTTAACCTAATAGAAGCCCTCTGGTGGCAACTATAGAATTCTGTCCTAATCTCTGCTGAATTCAATCTTTTTTTTTTTAATCCAAAATTTTCAAGATGTAATGGAGAGGTGGTTGACCACAAAAACGAAAATGAAGCAAAACAAAAGTCAGCGAAGCCACTGAAAGCGTCAAAATCTATCCAGTAACAAGACATTATAAAAACAGGTCAAATCTAACAAGATAAAATATTCTGAAAAAGACAAATGTAAATTTCTATGTGTAGGTTCAGACAATCAAGTCTCATGAATAAGGATATGTATACCACTGCCCTCCACACTGTTATTTGTAATAGCAAGAAGACAACACAAATATTCATCAACAAGGGAATGGTTAAACATATTAACTGAATATAGTATACTGTGCAGCTCTAAGATGGAGAAGGCAATGGCACCCCACTCCAGTACTCTTGCCTGGAAAATCCCATGGATGGAGGAGCCTGGTAGGCGGCAGTCCATGGGGTCGCACAGAGTAGGACACGATTGAGCGACTTCACTTTCACTTTTCACTTTCATGCGTTGGAGAAGGAAATGGCACCCCACTCCAGTGTTCTTGCCTGGAGAATCCCAGGGACGGGGAAGCCTGGTGGGCTGCTGTCTATGGGGTCGCACAGAGTCAGACACGACTGAGGTGACTTAGCAGCAGCAGCTCTAAGAAGAAAAAAACTACTAGGAAGCCTAAATATGATGATATGGAAGAATGTCTGGATAAATCTGGGTGTGAAAAAAACAGGTTAAGGATATTATACACAGATTGTTGGTGCATATTTCTTTTTTTATAGTTGAGTATTTCCTTGCATATTCACACACACACACACACCATACTTTCTTTACCCATTCTATCAGTGGACGCCGAGGCTGTTTCCATGTTCTGGTTACTGGAAATTATGCTGAGTGAACATGGGGGTGTAGATTTCTCTTCAGAAAAATGATTTCTTTACCTTTCAATACATACCCAGAAGCTAGGATTGTTAAGTCATATGTTACTTAAACGTTTAATTTTTTGAGCATCTTCCATACTGTTTCCCATAGGGGCTGCACCAGTTCACATCTCCACCAACAGTACCAAGGGGTCCTTTCTCTTCAACCTTGCCCACACTGGTTACCTCTTGTCTTTTTGACGACAGTCATTCAAACAGGTGTGAAGTGATACCTCATTGTGGTTTTGACTTGCATTTCCCTGATGATTAGTGATGTTGAACATCTTTTCATCTACCCATTGGCCAAGTGTCCGTCTTTGGAAAAATGTCTATTCAGGTCCTCTGCCTATCTATTCATTGGGGTATTAGTCTCCTGCTTTTGAATTGTATGAATTCCTTATATATTGTGGAGATTAACCCCTTCTCTGATACATGGTTTGCAAATATTCTCCCCCATTTTGTAGACTGCCTCTTCATTCTGTTGACTGTTTCTCTTGCCTTGCACAAACTTTTTAGTTTGATATAGTCCCATGCGTTTGCTCTTGTTGCTTGTGCTTTTGGTATTATTTTCAAAAATTGTTGCCAAGACACGGTAAGGAGGTTTTCCCTTATGTCTTCTCCTAGGAGTTTTATGGTTTCAGGTCTTATGTTTAAGTCTTTAATCTATTTGAGATAAGTTTTATGGGTTATGATTGAGTCTAGTTTTTCTCTTTTATTCCTGCATGTGGCTATCCATTTTTTTAATCTTCTCTCAGTTAAGTACTCTTGACTTTCTTGTCAAACATTAGTTGACTGTACATACATTATATATGTTTATTTTCATATATAAGAATTTGCTTGTATTTGTGTCTCTGTCTACATAAGAGCAACTAACACTTGAGCTCTTACTGTATTCCAGACACTATTCTATATGTCCTTTATATATATTGTCTTGTTCAATCCTTATACTGGAACAGGTACATAGTCATATTTAGGTACTAAAGTTAAGCAGTAGATCAACAATGTAAAAAGGCAATCACATTTCACACTACCAGCAGAATTCCTGGGGTGGGGAAAGATTCAAACATTTATATATAGCTTAAATGTTTTCGGAAAGGAAGTAGTACTTCTTTAATTCACAAGGCGGCATATGGCTGAGGCAGTAAGTATAAGAGAGGCTGTTAATGTAAGTTAATGGTGCAATGAAATAATAAAAAGAAACAGGACATGCATCTCTGCTACTTCCTGGGGGAGTTACCTTGAGTAACTTACTTAACATCTGGTCTGTTTCTTATCAGTCTGCTGTTGATAATCAAGCCTACTTGCAAAGTTCTATGGGTTAAATAACAGGACCATGCCAAGCCCACATTTCCTGGCATGCAGTTGACCTCCCTCAGTAAACACTGCTTCTTACATAACACAGCAACTATTCTAAACAATGCAGGTGGACCACAACTGTCCTGAAGAACATTCAGATGCAAAGACACAGAAGGTAATAGGAAGCAGACAGAAAGAATTCCAAGGACTGGAGCAACCAGCCCTAGAAGTGATGTCTTAGTGGAAGAGTAGTCAGTCAGTTCAGTTCAGTCGCTCAGTCGTGTCCGACTCTTTGCAACCCCATGAATCACAGCACACCAGGCCTCCTTGTCCATCACCAACTCCCAGAGTTCACTCAGACTCACGTCCATCGAGTCAGTGATGCCATCCAGCCATCTCATCCTCTGTCGTCCCCTTCTCCTCCTACCCCCAATCCCTCCCAGCATCAGAGTCTTTTCCAATGAGTCAACTCTTCGCAAAGTACTGGAGTTTCAGCTTTAGCATCATTCCTTCCAAAGAAATCCCAGGGCAAACTCAGATGACCATTATATCTACTACTGCAGGCAGGAATCCCTCAGAAGAAATGGAATAGTCATCGTGGTCAACAAAAGAGTCTGAAATGCAGTACTTGGATGCAATCTCAAAAATGACAGAATGATCTCTGTTCGTTTCCAAGGCAAACCATTCAATATCACAGTAATCCAAGTCTATGCCCCAACCAGTAATGCTGAAGAAGCTGAAGTTGAACTGTTCTATGAAGACCTACAAAACTTTTTAGAACTAACACCCAAAAAAGATGTCCTTTTCGTTATAGAGGACTGGAATGCAAAAGTAGGAAGTCAAGAAACACCGGGAGTAACAGGCAAATTTGGCCTTGGAATACGGAATGAAGCAGGGCAAAGACTAACAGAGTTTTGCCAAGAAAATGCACTGGTCATAGCAAACACCCTCTTCCAACAACACAAGAGAAGACTCTACACATGGACATCACCAGATGGTCAACACCAAAATCAGAATTATATTCTTTGCAGCCAAAGATGGAGAAGCTCTATACAGTCATCAAAAATAAGACCAGGAGCTGACTGTGGCTCAGACCATGAACTCCTTATTACCAAATTCAGACTTAAATTGAAGAAAGGAGGGAAAACCACTAGACCATTCAGGTATGACCTAAATCAAATCCCTTATGATTATACAGTGGAAGTGAGAAATAGATTTAAGGGACTAGATCTGATAGATAGAGTGCCTGATGAACTATGGAATGAGGTTCGTGACATTGTACAGGAGACAGGGATCAAGACCATCCTCAAGAAAAAGAAATGCCAAAAAGCAAAATGGCTGTCTGGGGAGGCCTTGCAAATAGCTGTGAAAAGAAGAGACGCGAAAAGCAAAGGAGAAAAGGAAAGGTATAAGCATCTGAATGCAGAGTTCCAAAGAATAGCAAGAAGAGATAAGAAAGCCTTCCTCAGTGATCAATGCAAAGAAATAGAGGAAAACAACAGAATGGGAAAGACTAGAGATCTCTTCAAGAAAATTAGAGATACCAAAGGAACATTTCATGCAAAGATGGGCTTGATAAAGGACAGAAACGGTATGGACCTAACAGAAGCAGAAGATGTTAAGAAGAGGTGGCAAGAATACACAGAAGAACTGTACAAAAAAGATCTTCACGACCCAGATAATCACGATGGTGTGATCACTCATCTAGAGCCAGACATCCTGGAATGTGAAGTCAAGTGGGCCTTAGAAAGCATCACTATGAACAAAGCTAGTGGAGGTGATGGAATTCCAGTTGAGCTATTCCAAATCCTGAAAGATGATGCTGTGAAAGTGCTGCACTCAATATGCCAGCAAATTTGGAAAACTCAGCAGTGGCCACAGGACTGGAAAAGGTCAGTTTTCATTCCAATCCCAAAGAAAGGCAATGCCAAAGAATGCTCAAACTACCGCACAATTGCACTCATCTCACACGCTAGTAAAGTAATGCTCAAAATTCTCCAAGCCAGGCTTCAGCAATATGTGAACCGTGAACTTCCTGATGTTCAGGCTGGTTTTAGAAAAGGCAGAGGAACCAGAGATCAAATTGCCAACATCCGCTGGATCATGGAAAAAACAAGCGAGTTCCAGAAAAACATCTATTTCTGCTTTATTGACTATGCCAAAGCCTTTGACTGTGTGGATCACAATAAACTATGGAAAATTCTGAAAGAGATGGGAATACCAGGCCACCTGACCTGCCTTTTGAGAAATCTGTATGCAGGTCAGGAAGCAACAGATAGAACTGGACATGGAACAACAGACTGGTTCCAAATAGGAAAAGGAGTACGTCAAGGCTGTATATTGGAAGAGTAGTAGTTGACTTTAAATAATTAATGGGCTACACATATCAACAATCTCAGATATGCAGATGACACCACCCTAATGGCAGAAAGTGAAGAGGAACTAAAGAGCCTATTCGTGAGCGTGAAAGAGGAGAGTGAAAAAAGCTGGCTTAAAACTCAACATTCAAAAAACTAAATCATGGCACCCAGTCCTATCACTTCATGGCAAATAGAAGGGGAAAAAGTGGAAACAGTGACAGACTTTATTTTCTTGGGCTCCAAAACCATTGCAGATGGTGACTGCAGCTATGAAATTAAAAGATGCTTGCTCTTTGAAAGGAAAAGATCTATATAGTCAAAGCTATGGTTTTTCTAGTATTCATGTACAGATATGAAAGTTAGACCATAAAGTAGGCTGACCACCGAAGAATTGATGCTTCTCAAATTGAGAGTCTCTTGGACCCTAAGGAGATCAAACCATTCAATCCTAAAGGAAATCAACCCTGAATATTCACTGGAAGGACTGATGATGAAGCTCCAATACTTTGGCCACCTGAGTGAAGAGTCAACTCACTGGAAAAGACCTTGATGCTGGGAAAGACTGAGCTGGAAAGACTGAGCAGAGAAGGGGACAGCAGAGGATGAGAGGTTAGATAACATCACTGACTCAAAGGACATGAATTTGAGCAAATTCCGAGAGATAATAGAGGACATGGAAGGACTCCAGGGAAGACTGGAGTACTGCAGTCCAAGACGGTCGCAAAGAGTCGGACATGACTTAGTGACTGAACCACAAGTTTTCCTGGCTTTTTTGATGAAAATCAGCGTATGCTAGTAAAGAGTCAAATTCCTGCTGATCAAATTGTCAAGGCCATCATCCAGTTTCTAAAATCGTCAGTATCTTATTTCTGTCATTGATCAGGAAGAGAGAGACTAAATTAGAAAAGAAAAAATACTTGTATGATATGCCACCTCATCCAAATGAAGTCATAGAAATGGTGTTTGCTCACAATAGGATTATGAACAAAGACTTTATTTCATATCTTATCTCATAAAAGATAAGCTAGCAACAGCTAGCAAAATTCAACATAAAAAAGCGGAGATATTGCTGAATGTTTCTTTGTAGAGCCCAGTAGGAAAGACACATTCAATGACAAAGCTTTCATCATTCTTTTGGTGGAAAAGGGAAATGAGGGCCAGCATCCACATAGCCACATCTTCCCAGCTGCTTACTCAGCTGGTGCTCTGCCATTAGGAATGTTAAGGGACCCCCTGACTGACATCAGAGCTCACAAAATAAGCATCTAAAAAACTCTCTGAAAACTCCTGAACCCTTCTCCCTGATATATGGTATCAGATACATGCTAAGGACTGACTTGTACCCTGCATATCAGTGATTTCAACAAGCTATAAAGTAAAATATTCACCCCCACACACAAGATGACTTTCCCGTACTAGTGACATTATGTGACAGGCAACAGCAGCAATTGATATAGTGATTTCGCCAAAAGCTTGTCCCTCTTTCTCGAGTCTACTTGCCATCAGCTTCGAGGCTGATGTTGCAGACTCCTCGGCAAATCTGCCTTGGCTATGACAAATGGAATTCTGAACCATGCCTCCGAGGTATTCTATTCCCGGCCCTTAGCGACAACATTCATCAATTTCACCCTGAAAACAGTATTGTATACTTGATCTGGGAAGACACAACTGGCTTACTAGGGAAGGCCACTGTACTTTGCCTGAAAATGACTCAAAAGTGTTGAGCGTTTCATGTCACTATTTGACAAAGTTTCATAACAGAGAAAGCACATGAGACTGTGGACAAAAAAATGATCTGCCAAGTAAAATTCAATTTTCAGACAGTCATTGTGCTCCTTTCTGCTCACAATTTTTCTTTTTCTGTCACTTGAGTACAACTATCAACCTGGCAGATTCACTGGTCTCTGGCCATCAAGACTCACATTCTATAATTACACTGGGTTTCTGGTCGCTACTGATGTTTATGATGTTATTCTGAGCTGTGGTATTTCATTCCTATTTCTGTCACTCCTTTCATTTTTCAATGAATTGCTTCTAAATTACTGATCCATTTTTGTGAACTGAATAAAGAAGACAACAGTGTAATAGCAGAAAATAAAAAAGTTAACTAAATAAAAAACTATTAATATACAATAACGTACAACTGTATGCTATGTGCCATACACTAGTTAAAAGATTTTACCTTTCTTAAAGGTAAATTAATTTACCTTTAAGAATATTATAATATTATTATAAATAATATTATATTATTCTTATATAGTATATATAAAATGTATATTATTCTTATAAAATATATAATATTTATAAATATTATAATATTTAATATATTAACTGATTCACTCTTCATAGTCACTTTAGGAAGGAGGCAGTATTATTATCACTGTTTTATAGATGGGGAAACTTAGGCATGTCTTCACTTGCCCAAGGCCACAAAGAACCAGGATGTGGGCCAAGAAAGTCCAACTCCAGAGCCTGTATTTTCCCCATAATATGTTCCTTCTCAAATAGGAGAAAAGAAACTTGCAGAGATCAGGGCTTGTCAGAATAAGATGCATGCACTGATGCAGTCCTTGTAACCCAAGAGTATTCCTTAGAAAGGGTATGTTAAACAAGCCTGCCCTAAGAAGCTTGCATAGCTCCTTGAGGAATCTCACTACGATAAAGCCGCCCCACCTACCCGAGAGACAAAATCCGGTCATAGAAGTCATCAGCAAAGGGTTGAAAGATTGCTTTCCATCCTGTCTCAAGTCACACCAGGGTGGAAATTCCACAGACTTTCTTGGCAAGTTGGTTCAGTGTGACATGACCTACCGAGGTACTCTCTCTCAGTTTTCAGTTACATGTTAGTTTTGACTTCCTATTTTGCAAGATGAGCCTTTAACTTTCTCCGCCAGATTTCCCTCGTTCATCTTGCTAATATAAAGTAATTTTTTATTAAATATTCACTGTTGTCGTGGTTACGACTATCTACATAATATCCCCAGCTGGGTCTATAGTATATGAGTATAAATATTTATAGACTTCATATATATATATATACACACACACACACACACACACACAATGAGTATATTTCTTTTCTTCCATATTTCTGTCATAGAGCAGTTGCTCAACTGGAACGAAAGAACAAGGTTTGCCTGTGCCTCCTGGGCCCATTTAATCTGGAGGCACATGCATTTTCCTGAATCATTTCTTTGTAGTTTTCTCCCCACTACTGTTTTCTGGAACTCACGTTAGTTAGGGGTTGGACTCATGAGATGACTGATTCCCAAGTGTTTTTTTCTTTTCCTCCTCACTGTTCTACCTTCACCTTGATCTTCCTATCACTGAAAGCTGCTTTAGCCTCTGGTTACCAAATACTTAGTTATTAGTTCTTTCCTTCTTATAGGCCCAGCTCTGAGTAATCAAGAGTCTCATCTGTTTTGCTGAAGGGGACAGAATTCTGAAACTTGGCAGCTGGTGGGTCTTTTTCTCTAGGTCTGGTGGGTTTCCTCAGAGAAGAATCCTCAGATTTCCTGGCTGATGTTACTGGTCTCACTTCCACTGTTTTAGGAACCAAGAGAAGGAAGACAACAGAAGATCTTACTATTCAGCATGTGAGCATTCACTTGATCCCCAATTTTCAATAAGGTACCATTTTCCTGCTCTTAGCAAACACTTCCAAAAAGACCAGGGGCCTTTCCTCTAGCCGGATACATTCCTCCCCGTAATGATTAGGGGCCATGATCACTACCCAAGTGGACCCTGACGACGGGCCATGGTCACCATCACATCCTGACATACTTCTGTGACTTTGAGTGTCAGGGGGCAAAGGATGGACTTAGTCCCTCTTCTCCGAAGAGGCCTCTAGACTCTCTACAAGCAATCCTTCTCCAGCAACTCTTAAACTCCAAATACCAGTATTTCCTCCCTAAAAAAAAGGTTGACTACTCAGCTTCACCAGACACTCTGAGATGCCCCTGACTGTACACATCCCACAGCCCAAATCTTGTGCCCAGAAATGGCTCCTGTGCTGTGGGATGGAAGACTTCTTGCCACCCTGTCCTTGTGCCTGCTCTGTCCTGGAATAAAGAGATTTTTCCTGCTGCTACAGAATAGGCACATGTTTTACATTACTTTTTTTAAAAAATTTAAACTATAAATACATGGTTTTAAGAAAAATAACTACAGGGACTTCAGTAGTCTTCCTGCAGTCCACTGGTTAGGACTCCACACTTTCACTGTCAGGGACTCAGGTTTGATCCCTGGTTGGGGAACTAAGATCCCACAAGCTGCAGGGCATGACCAAAAAATAAAGAGAGCTTAAAATAGAGAAAAGAACTACAAAACCATCTAGCAAGTAGGGTATGTTATAATCTAGAGAAGAATTTCATAGGACAGATGCATAGTATAAATGATGCTACTATACATGTTCAGAGAGATCATCCATAGGAAGCCCAAAGAGGGCACAGTTCCCAACCACAAAGGTCAATAATGAAAATTTGCCCGGCATGCCCCAATCTGTAACTTCTCCCTTTCTCCTTGGCTGCCTTCTTAAGTTGGCATTCAAACACATGCTTAGGACTTGTCTGTCTTAAAAACTTTATCTTGACCCTCATCTCCATCTGCTTATCACTCTATACTAAGATCTGGAAGGCCAACCATAAAGAGTAATCTTGCATTCTAAGACTTCATTAACCCCTCACTCATCAGTTCTCTAAAATGTGGCACCCACTCCCATAATGCCAATGAAACTCTTCTTGCTAATACCAGTAACAACCTTGTCCACACTTTCAGCACCATCCTTGTCTCCAATCTCCCCCTTACCCTAACATACCTGGACAATTACTGAGCTGGTCAATTTCACCTCCTTTACATCTCTGTGACCCATCCACTTCTCTCCATTATTTCACCACTGGATTACTCTAACAGACCTCCCCAGTTCAAGTCTTGCCCTCTGCACAGCACCTAGAATGACATTCCTAAAATGCAAATCTGACGTCACATCCCTGCTTAAACTACTTTTGTGGCATCTCACTGCCCTTGCAATAATTTTCCAAATCATTATCATAGCTTATATAAAGCCTTCACGATCTGGCCCAAAGGTAAGAATGAGAAATTGGTCATTCAGAGGGGTCAGGAGACTTGCGGCCACTGCCAGTTCCTCAGCCGTAGGACTAGAGTCTGAATCTAGGTCTTAATCTCTAAACCCCACCTTGTTCTGCTCCTGGTGGATTAGTTCTTGCATTGTCTATTCCACACGATCCATCCTCCTTGTCATTTCTATTAAGCAATGGGACCAAGAGTTGATGACAGATAAAGAAATGTGAAGTTGGGGACTTGCTCAATGTCATCCATTTCCTCAGGGGCCCAGCGTGACTCACCCTGAGCTCTGTGCTCCATTTGCTCTTCTATAGGGCTTCCCAAATCACAGGTGCAAACCAGGGTAGTTTCTCTCCACAGGTACATATAGAGTTGGGCAGTACATACCAAGTTGGGGGAGGGGGACAGTGGGGGCGTGGTGGCCCCATCTATGGAGCACTGAACTCAGAAGACCTGGACTCCAGTCTACAAACTCTGTACAACTATTCAAGTCTTTCACTTGGCTGAATCTTGGTTTCTTCATTTGTTAAAAGGAGCTGCAATACGGTCACGTGTGCACGTGTGTGTATGTACACACAGGGTAAATGCAATGCTTATTCTGCCTCTCAGAGCTCTTGTGGAAATCAAGTGAGAAGAGAAACAGGAAAGGACTCTACAAATATGCTATTAGTATAACAAAGGCAGGTTTAAAAGTAAAAGTCTAGAGCATGCTTAACCAAAGAGGGCATTACCACATTCCTGTTTTCTCTTTAAAAAGTCAGTTCTCACCTGTCACATAGGAGTAAGACCTAAGTCAGGCTTTCTCCTGTAAGGTGATCAAGAATTCTAAAATGGCAGCTACTCTAAGATACTCTCTTCTTGAAGACTATTTCCCTATTCTCAATTCCAAAGAAAGAACATATGAATATTGCTTCTTTTCTAGATTATCTAAAACTGATTAAGGCAACTGTTGTGCAATTCTGAAACTCTACAGACCACGGTGAGCAGTAACTATCACTTGTGGTTTAATAACGTTTCCAAGTTTTCATTATTTTAGCCCTTTTATTAAGAGGATTTTCTACTTTAAGATAAAATCCCCAGGTCACTAACACATGATAGCATAAAAAGCCCTCTTCAAAAAATAGGTGATAGGATTTAGAGTTAATTCATGCTTCCAACCAAAATCAATGAGAAAACATTTTTCACCGTTAACAATGAAGCACGCTTAATTTATTGCTTGAGTTGCTTTAATCACTTGGAAGGAAGCTTTCAGCTACCTTCCTAAATAGTTATTTTTCTAATCTCTCATCTCTAGGCAAGGATTTTCTCTTCCTAGTTCACGGAACAAATCCTTTCCTAGCAAAGGTATTTCCTTAAAATAACTTAAACCCACAAATCCTCCTGGTTAACATCTTTGTCAAACATGTTCCCACACACTGAAACTGCCATGGTTGGCTTTCAGACACATGCTGCATGTTCCTATGTATAATTAGTTTCATGAATCATCTTAATAACTGATTAATTAGACCCCAAATTGATTGTCTGAAATTTAGAACGTATCTTGTCAGACATTTAACCACGGTCAATCTACACAAAACTAACAAGCCTCACAGTCAAAAGTCAGGAAATCACAACAGAAAAGAGATGGATCAAGGTTTTATTTTGAGAAGAGCAAAATAACTGTAGAGATGGATTAAAAACTGGAACATCTTTAACAGCTACCACCCCTGCTGGCACAGTGTTCTAAAAATATTTATGACGAGAACCTAAATTGTAAGTAATAGATTTTTTGTTATATTATGTACTAGAAGGCCAAAATCAGCAGGAAATCTAATTAATGCAGTCACTATAAAATAGTAATTGACATCAAACATTGGATAAAATGAAATTTTAAGAACTTTAATCTCTTCCTTTAAATTAAGGATAGTAAATGAAACTCCTCTGTAAAATACCTTTTAAGAGTCACTGTAACTGCAAGAGGCATATTAATTCAATAGATTTAGTTATTAATTATAAGTGAATAACTTCTACAGACAGAATTGACTGGCAACATATCAAGTCAATATGTGCTAGGGATTTAAACCAACAACTGAGGAATTTTTGTTTCCTAGATTATTTTCCATTCAAGGAAATTATTCTTAAGATAAATAAAATAATATCAGGGTTTATTTAATATGCCCATTCCAAAAGGAATTACCTTTTTAAAGTGTACATTATCCAATCTTTCAGGATAAATAAGATCTGGCTGAAAACAGTTTGCATGAAAAACATCAGGGTGAGGAGCAGGAGGAAGCGAGAGTGGGGAGGGAAGAACTGATCATTAGCTCAGTGAATCGGAATAAATCTGGTGATAGAGCCACTACAGAAAGCCACAGAGAGTGGCTAGGGAGTCCACACATGATCAGGCCATCCTGAGAATATCTGATACAGTTCTGAATATGCAATGCCTGAGGAGCTGACAAACTAGATACCAAGTAGAGATATCAACAATCCTGATGTTTGGGGATGCAGATCTCAGATCATGCCACATGAAAAAGGGAGATTTACCTTGTCTTGCTTCAAGGAGCAGAATATTAAGCAACGGGAGAATTAAAGAGAGCTAGAATTTAGTTTCGTGGAAGAAAAAAGGATCTAAACATCAGACTTATCTAAACGGAATGGGATTCTAAACAAGCGGTGAGCAATGAATGTTAAAGTGGGGTCTGGATGCCTGTCTGACAAGATTCTATAAAACGGATGTCAGGTCCTGCAGTGGCAAATACACCGGTGAAACTGAGAAAGGTTCAAAGCAGTATTAAGAAACAACTGAGAACTTTATCCATTTCCAGCAGTTTGTCCAAGTCATTGCTCTGAGTGATTTTCACACTGAAACCCAAAAATACTGGGGAAAGCATTAAAAAATAGCTAGATATGACCTGATTGGTTAGTAAGGCATATTGGAAGCCAAAGATTAAGTGAAAGCAGGAGACTCAAGCGTCGCCAGTTCGATCCCTGAGTCAGAAAGATCTCCTGGAATAGGAAATGACACTCCACTCCAGTATTCTTGCCTGGAAAATTCCACGGGCTGCAAAGATTTGGACTCGACTAAGCGTCTGAGCGCACACACACACACACACACACACACACGGAAGAGACTAGAAGTGGTTTCTATCTTGGGCGCAATTGCTGGTCTGGGTGGACTTCCGCTTTTGCTTTCACAGTCTCACAGTGGTGCTAGAGGCAGGGAAAAACAAAACAAAAATCTCCCAAAAGGAACATCTTTTGGGACAAACCAGAGGACCACACCCTCAGTGTTTGCTAGAAGTAAACTGATACTTCGGAACTACAAAGACAATTGCCTGCCTCAAATCTTGGTGCTAAGTGAAGAGAGGAGATTCCTGTACCTCCAAGAATTCAGAACCACAAATCAGGCTTTATACAAATTTGTGGCAGAAATAACTTGAGCTCCAAAACACCTCAAGCTGAGAGCTGAGTTTCCAGGAATTCTGAGGGTTGGAGAGGACTCCATTCATCTTGGAGAAACAAAGGCAATTCCTCTCTTGGGAAATCCACCCTCAACTCTGATGGCAGAAAACTCCCACAGATACAATCTAAGGATTATGAACTCACGGTGAAAACTCAAAAAACCAAACCAAACAAAAAAACTCCAACAACACAGAAACGTAAGACACCATGAGTTAAGAGCTAGCAAAGACAACAGAGAATCAGAATTACAAAAGCTTTAGCTACTGCATTTGTCAAAAACAGAATTGAGGCAGAAGACGTGTATAAACATGTACCATACCCACGATACTCTAAGCTGGCCAGGATTCTGCATAGGCTGAGTCTCATTCATTCTTCAAAAGCATCTTACTATTAGAACTGCTGTAGAAGTTAATACTTACAGCATAATCAAAACCTGAGCATCAAAGTTTCTTCCTGGTAATCATTAGACTAGCTTATTTCTGTACAAAGAGTTGTAGCTAGAACAAGGCTGTGTAAATTCTTGTCTATACACGCCTGTATACACGTGTTTTACGTTTTTTAAGTGGACCAGTTTTAGTCTTTATTGAATTTGTTACAATATTGCTTCTGTTTTATGGTTTGGTTTTTTTCAGCCACAAGGCATGTAGGCTCTTAGCTCCCTGACCAAGGATGGAACCCACACCCCCTGCATTGGAAGGCAAGGTCTCAGTCACTGGACCACCAGTGAAGTCCGGAACGTGTATTTTAAATCAACAAGTATGCTTATTTTGAAACATCCCAGCAGAGGTAGAAGTGGTCAAACTTACAAACTGATTCTATAAAAACTGACAAAAGAGTTAAGAAAAAATTACAACAAATACAAAACATGTTAGAGTGATACCTGAATTCTGCAGCAGCTGTTGCCACTTGGAAATTCTTATCCTCACTCTAAACTCATTTGCCACTTTTCTGTCAAAGGCAATAGAGGAAAAAGTGGGAGATGGTCACTGGTATGGGTTCCAAGTCAGAGTCTTCAGCTAATGGAATGTGGAACTAAACAAAACCAAACATTGGGAAATTTCACTATAAAACAGAGAGGTTAACTCAAGTTTAAAGTGGACTCTCCATTACCCAATGCTCTTTCCTTAGCTCTCGACTTTAATGCTAATGTGCATCTATAGAACGTGTGTCAGGTAAAGTCATCCAAGGACAGCAGCATTCTCGTTCCACTGGTTTCAATGACCCCATAAAAAGATACCTGGTGCTGCTGGAAGTTCAGGACCCTGGCGGTGCCTCATATGGTTCCTTCTTTGGGAAGGTTTGCCACGGTCCAAACACTACTAACCCTCAAAAGTGGATGGTGATGAGTCAGAGGGATGAATAGAAGTAGGTTTATTAGACTGATGCAATACACCTGGGAACAGATGCTAAACTGGAGCTTTGAACCTGTCAAATGTTCAGTCAAGTTAAAACAAGGTTATGCAGCTAGACGCTCCTAAAGCAACCTCTTCCAATATCCCACCAAATATCTAGGAAAATGCAGACAAAGAGGCATGAGGGAGTAGAGTCCCACTAGCACCAAAACAAATGCAAAAGCAAATTCCAAAAGTTAAACTACTTCCAGAATTTGATTCCTGTAGTCATAAAACTAGTCCAAGTGAATTAAAAGCAGCGCGCACACACACATGCGCACACAGAGCCCTAACCCCAGCGTCCAGAAACAGGACATGCCTTTCACCTGAAAGTATGCATAAATGCCTCTCCCTTCAGCGTCTCCTCTGTGGTTTAAAAGCAGGATGGGATGAACCAACTAGAAAACTGTGCAGATAGCTCTGTTCTGCAGGGGAGATGTTCATGCATTAGAAATGAAAATATTCATCCTCCACCCTTTCATAAAACTGCAAGATTTAGATCTGCCATGACTTTCCATGAACAGGTCCTGCTTATCTCACTGCATCCCGAGTGGGGAGGCTCAGGCTGCATGATTCTGACACGGCCAGGCCCGTACACGAGGGACCACGGCAGGGCCGGCAGTCTGAGTCTGGGGCAGTCAGTTCACAGGTTGCCCAGTGGCTCTAGGCCTGGCTCTGAAAAGGCATCGAAGTGACACGCAGACATGCCGCCCCTCAGCACAGAGAGAAGATGAGAGCTGGCAAGGTGAAGCGGGGTTTCAGAAGACAACAGGGACCACCTCCAGGCTGAAGGCGCAAGAGTGGAGAACCTACATAGCAGAGAGATGGAGGGAGAAAGGAGACCAGAGTAGATTCACAAAGACAATAAGCAAGAACAAGAGAGGCCCAGCTGCCTTAAATTCCCCCAAGAACTCACCAAGAACACAGTGGTGACTTTATAGTTCCTTGTCCCCAGTCAACCCCACCTGACCTAGCTCTAGGATGTTTCTTGCGACCTCAGTCGCTTCAGTCATGTCCGACTCTTTGTGACCCTGTAGACTGCAGCCTGCCAGGCTCCTCTGTCCATGGGATTCTCCAGGAAAGAATACTGTAGTGGGTTGCCCTGCCCTTCTCCAGGGGATCTTCCTGACCCGGAGATCAAATCCACATCACTGAGCCACCTAGGAAGCCCTAGGATGTTTCTTCTGGCATCAGAAAAGTCCCATCCACAACACAGCAACCATCCCTGCAATCTTTTTTTTTTTTTTCCTAGATATTTAATAAACATTTGCTTTTTATTTTGAACCAAAACAGCTGGGCACAAATTATAAGTGCATATCTTGACCTGTTTTTGGCCACCACAAAGGCCAAGATCATCATCAACGGATGTACTGATGCTGTTCAGAGGTTTCTGTACAAGAAAAGATAGAGAAAGGTCAGAACAAACATTTAAGAACTCTCTAGTGTTTCATCAGTGAACACAGGAAACAATCCACGGCTGGGAAACAAAAGCAAACATCCATGTTATCTCTCAGCTCATACAGGATGGTTTATTTTGGGAAAAGTCCCCTTAGAACAGGCGATGACTGTGTAACAAATCCTAAAGCGGTAAGGTCCTATCAAAGTTACCACAGCACTGCCGAGGACAGCGGACCACATACACTGAGCGATCACAGTAAGATTTCTGTCTCCCTCTAAGAAAAACGTGTGTTTTTAAAGATTTTGGTCAAAAGTGTCCGAATGTGGAGAGAGATGTTCTGACACTATATTTGTCATGGTTACTATTTTTTCTTAACGTTGTGGTCTTATTAACTACTTCTGGAGCCGTTAACAACTCATTTGCTACAGCATCAACTTTCTGTCAAGAGGTGATACGAAAGGAGTAACTCCTGAGTCCCTCTGACATGTCTTCACCATGTTTTGAGCCCTTCCTTACTTTTTCACACAACATAGCATTGGGGCTCACCTTGTACCTGCCCTCCTCAGGCCCTGGACTTGGACCATTTCCCCAAGGAGTCCTGGTTCCCTTCAGAGAAGAATGGGATTTAGCGACTAAGATCTCTAGTCTAGGAGTGCTCAGTGCCACTGGAGTGCTGCTTCCCTCGGGCTGTCGGTGAACATCCCTGGCGACTGCACTAAGAAGAGAGGCCTGTCCTCTGCGTTTCTCTATGTCCAAGTTTATAGAAATCCATCCAGTTTCAACCTGGCACCACAGCATTTATTCTAGTTTTCTCCCTTCCCATAATTGTAATTCCCTTCTCAGAAGTAAGAAATCTGGCTTCCATTTTCGCTGATGTACTTAATGTATTTGGTCCAACTTCTTACATGTATTTCATCTCACTGCTGACACTGACCCTCATTTATTTGGGCATCAAACAAGTTAATACTGCCATACGCCACACCACCCTGGTCCCATCTCACCCCTAGGATCCAACACCGCACACCAGACTGCCCTCCTTACCCCTCCCCCAATGTGGCTGCCTCCCTCAGGCTCCGACAGCAGTGCTGGGCTGCCCCCGGATGACACGCTCTCTACCCCAGCTGTGTCACCATGGTCCACACCCACCTCTTTCCCACACAAACAGCTACCTTGCCTGGTCCCACCTAGTGGCTTCTGGGCTGAACTGCTGAGGAAGTAGGAGGAGAAGGATTTGCTAATAATTTTAATATAAAAGAAGAAAGGTATAAGAAAAATGCCAGATTGGTACATCTCTGAAATCTCTGCAAGACAAATTAAAAAAAATAAAATATAACTAAGGACAAGGGGTACATTTTCATTATCTAACAGTCACAGACCTGAAAATTTCCACAGACATTTAAGTTTTTATACAGAAAATTCATTTTAGAGTCCTGGGGGCCTTCTACTTAAAATAACACTATGGCAAGTTATTTCATAATAACTAATAGCAAAAAGTCGTTTTGTAGTGTGAATAATCCCTCCTAAAGTGTCTGTTCTGCAAAAGTTGATTTTCACAAAACATGGTCATTTAAGTGCTGGTTAAAGATATAAAGTTCACTAAATACTAGTCAATGTACCCTAGAATTTTACAACTTATGCCTAAGCAAATAAAACAGAACACCATTCCTTTGTAACATAGAAGCCCCAAAGCGTGATTTTTTTCTCCAATAAAATGAATGAAAAGGTCCATTCAGGAAGTTTTAATAGCTCACAAATAACTGTCACCTTAACCCAAGTGTAAATACATCTATGTCTGGAAGGGGGAGTAAGCCAGGAATTCAAGTAATTTGGGTACAAGCATGTGAAATCAACAGAATTGTAGGGATATTTAATTCTCTGTATATTTATTAAGAAATTTGGTCTGAAATCCATCCAGTGTTAGTCACTTCAGTTATGTCTGCCTCTTTGCGATCCCATGGACTGTAGCCCGCCAGGCTCCTCTGTCCATGAATTCTCCAGGCAAGAATACTGAAGTGGGTTGCCATTCCCTTCTTCAGGGGATCTTCCCGACCCAGGGATTGAACTTGGGTCTCCAGCACTGCAGGCAGATGCTTTACCATCTGAGTCACCAGGAAGGCCTCGAAATCCATCCAAGTGGCTCAGGAATAAAAGGACAATGAGGAATTAACAGGGCACCTCTTTACCCCTGATAACTAGAATCCAAAGAGTCTTGTGGACAGAGGGGACCCATCACATAGATGGAGAGCAGCAATCCTGGGCTGCATTTCCACATGATAGATGGATCCTAAACACCGGAATGGGGATCAGTAGAGTAAGGAGTCCCCCTCTCCTCACCCTGGGTTAGTCGGCAACCATGGAAGGGCAGTTGTGGGGAAGCAGTTTTGGAGGCTGCCCCAAGTCAGAAGGCTTCTCTGGCCAGGTTTCCCTCCATGCTCCTCTAGGACAAGAAAAATAGAATGGAGAAGACCCACAGCAGACTAGGGCTCTCCTGCAGAGGGAATACTGCTGGCCAGGCCCATGGCCCGTCTTCCTTCACTGCAGCTCCCCTGCATGTCCGCAGGAGCACAGCCCAGGACATGATGCCTTATATACCAGCACAGGCCCCCACCTGAAAGCACGTCCAGTCCAGGCCAATAGACTCCATGGAATTCCAGGAAGGGCTCAGCACACAGAGGCCTCCTGTGGGGGTTCTTTCTAATCTCCACTTGTTCCTCTAGCCCTTAAGAGCCTTGGGGTCACTGCCACTTTTTCTTCTTTTTTTTCTTTTACCTTCCTTTCTCGCTCAGTGCTCAGTTGGAATTCTCAGATACCCAGATTTCTGGAGAAACCAGCCCCTCTGCCTTGCTTCAAAACTGTTCTCCTAACACTGGCCCGATGCCCAACTCGGCCTGGCTCTCCAGAGCTCAATTTCATATAGCTGCTCGGAACCCTTTCCCCGTTTCCCAGGTCAGACTCTGTTCTCTTTGGTCGCCTTTACCAAGGGCTGATCACACACATGTGGGTCCATGTGCTTACCCACTTTCTGCGTACAAAGCGCCCTGCATTACGGTAGGCTCTGGGGACACATACACCGAAGACACACAGGTATCTCACAGCCTGAGACCTCCAAATTATGCAGAGCACCAAGGGAGAAACAATCAATGGATGGGCAGCATGACTCCTCTGGGACAGGACTGTGTACAGAACATGAGGGGACCCAGAGGAGCAGACAGAGGAAAAGACACGCAACCAGGTCTTTACGTTTTGATCCAACTATAGCTTTACATGTTGATGTTTTCCAAGTCTCCCAAGTCCAATGAAGAAAAGCTTACCTTCTCAAAACAGAAGATGAGAAACCCTGCACAAAGGTTAGCAAAACCTTCTCTGTTACACATAAAATATACCACGAAGGTTTTGACTTGTGTTCACGGGTTAACAATGAAAACAAAATTCTGACAAACTAGAGTGAGTGGACGGAGAAGGCAATGGCACCCCACTCCAGTACTCCTGCCTGGAAAATCCCATGGATGGAGGAGCCTGGTAGGCTGTAGTCCATGGGGTCACTGAGGGTCGGACACGACTGAGCTACTTCACTTTCACTTTTCACTTTCATGCATTGGAGAAGGAAATGGCAACCCACTCCAGTGTTCTTGCCTGGAGAATTCCAGGGACGGGGGAGCCTGGTGGGCTGCCGTCTATGGGGTCACACAGAGTCGGACACAACTGAAGTGACTTAGCAGCAGCAGAGTGAGTGGAACTCATCCATGAGCTCAGTTTCTAAAAGGAAAGATAGAAGACATATCATATTCCGTTGTAGGAATTCTGTCCTCAATGAACTTTGAACAGATAACCCTTTTCTCAACAGCCACAATTTTATCAGCTAAGTTTCAGAGTGAACTATTAAGGTGCTTTTAAAAAGCCACTAGAGGGCAAGATAGCAGTGGACTTGCCTAGTAAGGAAACCCGAACTTAACAAATACTGCAGAGCACACCAGCCATGGTCACCCCTTGCTGGGATATGAGATTTGGGATAGATTAAGTAAATGGGTGCCCAAGCAAACACCGTGTTTTTCCCTGAGTCTAACTCACAAGTCTCTGAGAGCAATATTAAATCACTTTACCAAAGCCAAGTACTATTCCTACAACCAAACAAGAAGCCCTCTGTGTGAAACCAGCCCATTCAAATGGATATCCAAACCATCCAGGTATTATTTCGGATACTTCTGAACCTGGCATGCATTCCAAACCAGAACCTCCTCGGACTTCTTCTCTCCTTTTAAAAGCCATGTTCATCCGTATTTCCACATAAGACCAATTTGTATTGCCCCATTACTTTTCAGACCACGAAGTCATTTATTTCCCTCAGAAATGCACTGTGAAGTATGTTGATCTCAGCATCCTTACACATCTCCATTTGCCAAAACGGGGGTTGGGAGGAGGAAAACAGGTATTATGTGATACACACACAAATTAATCTTCTAGAACTGCAGCAATCAGGCTGGTGAAATTTGAGTTTATTTCTCAATGTGAAAAATGAAAAAAGAAAAAAAAACTCCTGTGATTTCTGGCACCCTTCTGCAATTTTAGAAAGTTACTACATGTGGTATTAAAATCTGCATCTGGCTCTCAATGAAGCTAAGAATAAATGATCGCGTATTTTCTAGTATGAAAAGAAATAATCAAGATGTGTATCCTTTTACACATCGGCTCTTTTACAACTAGATTTTCCTTTCTCCACATCCAACCCGTATTTGCTTCCGTAGTTTGCTTTCCTATTATTAGGACTGCATCCAACCCACAGCTGTGGCCTTTCTCCGAACATCTGCAATCCACAGGGGGAAGACAGTAATATGTGTGGGTCTTGCAGGGATAGACCCGGCTGTTCTTCAAAGGCCAAGGACAGCTCTCACGACCTCTGGGCTGAGGAAAATTCAGTAGCAGGGAATCAGTTTGTTCAAGAGAACCCACCTATGACCAAGGGGGAGAATGTCAAAGAACCAACACATTTCATCCCAGCCCTCCAATGTCTCTTATTTCTGTGCTCCCTGAAAGCCTTGGGAGTTGAGGAATAAGCTCTGCCCCCTCGGGCTAAACTCTGTGTTTAAACGCTGCCGTTTAAAAAAATGACCAGGGAAGGAAGTTAAGCTAAAGAAAGAAAAACTGTTCTGGAGGCAGGAGGTGGTTAAGAGCAGCCTAACTTTCCTGGGGTTTGCAGAGTTCCCCTGGTGGGTTCTACCCATAGCCTCTGGAGATGAATGAGGTCATGGCATCAAGGGTCACTTCAGGGACAAAATTGCCTTACATGCCCTGAGCAGAAGTAGGCACAGCCATTCTTCCCTGCTCCCATTCTCAAAGTCCTTAGACCCGGAACCACCAAACAATGTATCATTTGCCTATTTTGTCCTGGATTCACTCCCTGCCCCTTCTCCAGGGACATCTTTGCAGCCTCATCCCCGCGTGCCATCCACTCCTTCCCCCGCCCACCATCCACTCTCTATACACACACCCGTCCCCCAGAGCTGCCCTGTAGAGTAAAGCCAAGCTGTGTCTCACACACAAGGGGTTCAAAGTCAGCCTGGTTGAAAGTCAGCTTGGTTCTCTGGCCACACACCCTGGTGATGGACTGTGAGAAAAGGAGGCCTTTTCCTACTTTGCACCAAAGCACCCTCCTGTAACCACGCCTGGCAGCCCAGGGGCAGCATCTGCCCAGAGAGCACCCCACTTTCTCCTCCACAGGACTAAGGCTAGCTCTGTTCCCTGCCCCTTTATGTCAGCATTATGAACTAAAAAGAGTGGTCTTCCCTCAAAACAAAATCTTTTTACATTCTTCGATAAAAATATTTTTCATTTTAAGGCATAGTATGACATTAGCACATCTTTTCTTGTGGACAGAGTTCATCTTTAAGTCAAATAGAGCTGTTTTAATTGAAATAAACAAATAAATAATGAGTTTTGAACAGTGCCTGGCACGTGGTAACCACCTACTAAATATATGAGATGTTGTTACTCTTACCTTCTAAACTGCCATTCAATGCTGGCGTTACCTAGCATTTCCAATACTTTCAATAATGACATGAGAGAGATCTACCTTAGAGGAATTAAGAGAACTAAATCTTTGCTGTCTCCGATCTTTATCAGGCAAAACGACTGCGGGAACTGGAAAAATGTATCGCAGCTACAAAATGTATTTAATTTTAAGCCATACATATGAAAACCAATGAAGGGGGATACCTTTACATGAAAATTAAATGAGTTGACACAGATAAAAGCTCCTAGCATAACACAGCAGGAGCTCAGTTAACTTTTTAAAAAAACTTAAGGAGGCAGAAAAATTCAAAAGCAGTCCTAAACTAAAAAAGGACAGTGGCCTATGGCCATTATGCCTAGAGGGAATATACCCCAACACAAAGACCGTTACTGCAGTCAGCCCCAAGGGCTCTGTGTCCTCTTTGTGGGAGGAATGAGACCGAGTTAAACTTCACCGTGTTCTTCCTCTGGCAGCCACGCACTACTGGGATGTGTACGCTGAGCTTGTCACAATTCTATTCGCTGGGCACGGTCACCCCTCTTTCATAAAAGGGAAGTAAGCACAACAAATATGAACAATGTGTTGAGGGAGAACATAATAACCCAAAAGAAGATTAAATAAAATGGGAATCTTACACCGCCACCTACTTATAAAACTCATCTGTACAGAATCACTCATCACTCATGTTTGAACAGTTGAAGGTGTCCTTGCGTGACATTTTCCTTTGCTCATCTACAGAAAAGAAAAAGGCGGAAGACTTCTCAATGCCAGTGTCTCCGGCACCCCTGGGTTTGCACTTCAGTGTCACTGAAGGTGTAAGACCCTGCTATCCTGGTAGCTACAGACACTTTTAGATCCCAGGTTAGGCAAACAGGAGGCTTCTATAGTTTGTTTTATAAAATGAAATGATTATTCCTGAGCATCGTGGGTAGGTGGAGGCTGGGACACTGGAGAAAAGTGTGCTTATTTCTGATTTTCACTTCAACAGTTACCAGGCAAACCTTTAGCATCTGCTGCCAACACCTTAGGGTTGGGGCCAGGAACCCACCTCTCCATATTCTTCATGTGACCCTCTCTGGTCACCTCACCTCCACCTGCTCGTCACTCCTTCAACTAGTCACCTGAGCCATTCCTTTCAGAATCTGAGAGAGGCTGAGCTCCTTAAAAAGCTTTCCTCCTCAGCTGCCTAAATGAAGTCTCCCACGTGGTGTGGGTTTGCTTTAGGGGCAGTCAGTCTCAGGTGTGGTCTGCCAAACAGCTCAGCTCCCTGAGTGAGGGTGGCTGTGTCTGTCTGCCCTGATGGTGCACGGGGCTTAGCTGTTTGTCCATCTCATCAACCAGGTGATGTGTCTCTCATCACCTTCACAGCACTTACGAATTTCTGAAAACTGTGAGTAAGTGTAATATCTGTGTTAAGTTCAACTGCACAGCTGTTTGTCGTTATAGGGTTCTGGGTTTCAGTCACTACTTGGGGATGTCTTCTCCTTCCTAGTTCCCATTTCATGCCCCTCCGTTAGCTCCTCCTGAGCTTGGTGGTGGCCCTCCAATTATTCATGCAGAGAGCTGGATTTTCAAGTGATGCTCCCACCAAGCTGTGACTGCCCCCTTCAGTCACAGGGCAGGTTTCACTCTCCTCCACCCCTACTTTACACTGAGATACTCTTAACATTTTCAAATCAAAAAAAGCAAACATACTAATTGTTTCATCTCGTGGTTTTGGCAAAATTAACCAACCATACTGGAATCATTTTATACAACAGTGTCCTTCTATACAAACTGTTACATAAATGCTAAAACACAGGGAGGGCACTGCTTGGTTTCTGGGTGCTTTTTCCATGGTGAAAATTTTGATTTTCAGAAGAAAATGATAGATACATACTGGGTCTTGTAACTATGTTGCCTTCAAAACTATCATTTTGTTTTCAGCTATTTTCCCCCCACTTGCTAGCTTCCAGCCAGACTGTCATCTGTGTGTCAAACAGTAGAACACTTTCCTGCCTGTGTGCCTGTGCACAAATGAAATTAATCTGCCTTCCGAGCTGCAGAGAATGAAACCATCATTGCAGGCGTGCGGCCCACCGCTGTTGCCCCAGCACTGGTGATGCTGCTCCATCACAGACGGCCAGCATCAGGAACACATCTGCAGGTACCCCTCATCTGCTGCCTTGTGAAGAGATCAGATGCAAGGAACAGGCTGCCGCTGAGTGTCTACAGCCTGCAGGTCAGAAACACGTTTGGTGAAATAGACAAGTTCTCCGTGTCTGCCTTGGTTCACCGTGTACCTGGACTGCTTACAATTGGATTCCCAATTGATAGAGCAATGAAAAGTATTAGCAGAACCCTTAAGTAATCTTCTATGCAGCAGGTTTTTCAACCCAAGCTTTTTTAAAGAGCCTCTGTCCCTTAAAGACACAACAAGGGGCACTTTCTGTGAGGATGTCAGTGGTCTCACACCTGAAGAGGAAGAGGGCAGGGTACTAGGACACAGAAATAGACAAATGAATGCAGCTGGATTAAACGAAGGTGAGTCGGGTCACTCTTTAGTTTGCCAATCGCAATATAATTTCCCCCATCTATTGGAATAATCAGTCAGCTCAGAAGAGTCTAAAAACAACAAATGAGCCCTGCAAGTAGGGCTAAGGATCCCCTTATAGCATCTGGCAGCTCCCAGACCCCTGAGTGGCTTCCTTGCCGATCCTGACTGCTGCAGGCTGCTTCCAGCTGATGGAGAGGTGGCTGCAGAAGGCAAGAGACAGCTGTGAGAGCTGAGCACTAAGGGGCAAAACAGATCATCTAGTAGCTACTGGGGGAGGAAAGGGATGATAAAAGGGGCCCGGACACTGGAAACAGCTAGAATGTTGAACTCTAGTTGAAAACATTTTTAACTTTGGGCAAAGTTAACATTAATGAAAAAAATCTATGAAGAATTAAGAGACAAGGATACACCAAATGGCTTGTGTCTGAAGATACTTTCACTTCTTAGGAATCTGCTTACTATTAGTAAAGAAGGTAAAGAGAAAAGAGGATCATCAACCTGGTCATGCTCAAGAAAGTGTTAAGGACCAGGCATCCTATAAAGTCCAGGCAAAAGCAGCACAAGAATGTTGTCAGCTGCTTTATACGCTCACAGCATGACATAACCACCGTCTTCATATATGTCATCCTTGAGAACTAAACTCTCATCACATTTAATTGTGACCACATTTTCTGTGTGTGAATCATACTGTACACTACAGATACGGCTTCAGACCAACAGCTTTTGGTAGCTGAGTCTATAATCTTCTTGGCAAATCAAATCCTGTCCACCTCCCTCTCCCCCTAACTCTTCTTCCTCTTTCTCTTCTCCTTCTTCTTCCTCCTCCTCTTTCTTTTCTCTCCCTGCCCTCTCTCCCCTCTCTCTCTCTCTCTCACACATACACAAACCAACAAACACACACATCTGATTTTCTGAATGTATTACCCACAAAGCAGAATAACATTTCCATCTCTGGGGAAAAAATAAAGGAAAACTTCTAGGAGGTACAAGAGTAGGCAGCAGTAAATTAGCCTTAAAATTTGTCACAAAACACAAACTTCTATACAACAGAAGGTTTCTATGCAGTCCTCAAATATGTCTAAATGGGCAACAATGAAGAAAGCAGCAATGTGGGTTCCAACAACCAATCATTTTTGTTACACAAGATCCACCTAAGCAAACTTCTCTGCTCTGCAACCATAAAGGTATAAATAAGAAGAAAATGCAATTCTTGGCTTATGTTTTAAACACTAGACTAATTTTGACAATCAGAATAGGAGAAAATCTTTAAGTGCAAAATCAGGTAGCTATTAAGCCAGCAACAACAAAAAACTCAAATGCAAAATCAGCTAGCTATTAAAACAAACAGCCCAGATTACCTTCTGTGAAAGGAGATGTCCCACAAAATAATAAGAGCACACAGCTGCTGAACCGGCCACAGGCAGGGACACCGTCAGTCTGTGTTATCAGACCACCGGCTCTGGTGGCAGACAGAACAGGTGAATCCCAGCTTTGTCACTTACTAGCTGTGTGATACTGAGCAGGTTTCTTCACAACACTTTTTTTGGAGGAGGGTGGGAATACAAAATGGGGATGCATTAGAACACCAAGTGATGTGGTGGCTAGAAGGAATTACATGAGATGCCCTCTGAGACCTGCTCAGCCAAGTGCTTGCCGGGCAAATGACCCTTAATAAGCAGGAGCCCTTTATTAGCTAGCTGAGCAAGGGCTTGAGAACACCAATAGTGTTCCCTGAAAGACATGCAAGACGGGGATGTAAAGGGCATGCCGAAGGGAGAGAGGGAAGCCTACTAAGAGGAAATGCCTCCACATTAGACCAGAACAGCAACAATAAAAGAGAACAGAGAGATGGCTGCCAGAATGTTCAAGCCTCAAAGGTTAGGCGATGATAAAATGTATAAATTGCCTTTTTTCTATTACATGCTTTTCATTTTGTTTTTCCCGTATTGAAATATATGTCTAGCTTTCAGCGTGGAGCAGAATCAGAGAGTATCAAGTGTTTCCTTGAATACAAATGTCAGAAATGGCACGTGTGAAAGGCTTTCCTGAGGAGCAGGGCTGGGGGGTGGGGCAAGGAGGAATGATCCGGGCCTCAGCTGTCACTCAGAGTGGCAGCAGCGAGTGGAGCCCTGGCCAGGCTAGACACATTCTCTCCAAAGCCAGGAATATCCTCCTCTTCCCATAACGACACAGCACCAATCGAATCTGGTCAGTTTACTGGCGTGGAAGGACTTGCTGGGTCGCAGGCTGACCTACAGGACATACATGCTCTGTGGATCTGGTGAAACCCATCACCCTCTCCAGGCCTCATTTGCCTCATCTGCAAAAAGGGAAGAAGATACACTGCTTACGTTTCGTTATCGCCATCAAGTGAAGTATATGCGAAACTATAAAGCAGCAAAAGAATGGAAAGAATTCTATTACTAGAAATAACCACCTATTTGGAACACTTTTCTTAATGAATTAACACGCTATTACACCTACAGCAGATGCTTAAAAAAAAAACAACAACAACTTCTAGAGCTGAAATGAGATGCTGACAAAGGACTGAATAACTTAGGACATGTTTGGAAATGATTAAACCTTTAAATTATTATATAGGTAAGCAAAATGATTCTTCGGGACATTGTAACACTGCATGCTAATCAGCCTCAGGAGAAGCAATAACTGTCAACAGCTCATGGCAGGGAGCCAACTGTCTGCTGGGTAAGTCGATGCCTAAAGAAACTGAATTAGCTTTTCAGAGGAGCCACAACACTGAGCCCCGATGTCATGAATTCTGAGTGCAGTGGAGTCTGAACATGGCCCCTCCCTGCAGAGTTTTATTCCTTTCTTCCCTCTGAATGAGATGAAAATGAATGCAATTTACAATTGGTTTATAACTGCCTAACAGTATTCATTGAAAAACTAGCATCAAATGTATGCAGACTCAGGCACTGCAGCTAAGACAGAGAATTAAACATTTGACAAAAATTTTACAAATTACATGAAATATCCACATTTAGAAGCAACTATACTTTGCGGCATGAAACAGCCTATGCCTTGTTGAGTATGATTATGTGTATTTTACAAATAACAGTCCTGCCTGAATATTCAACTATGCGAGTTCATCCTCTGCTGAACAAGTAGTTTAATATACTGTTATAATAAACTTGGGCATGAATCAAGAGAAGAAGATTGAGCACAGGGTAACTCCATAACTGCCTTATAAAGCAGGAAACAAAACAGAAAAGAACCTTAACAAATAACACCACAACAAACAAAAGCAATCCAGTGTGACTCCAAGACTTTGAACAGCCCCTGCTGTACCACCAGGGCTTCCCTGGTAGCTCAGCTGGTAAGAATCCGCTGGCAATGCAGGAGACCCCAGTTTGATTCCTGGGTCGGGAAAATTCCCTGGAGAAGGGATAGGCTACCCATTCCAGTGTTCAGGGGCTTCCCTGGTGGCTCAGATGGTAAAGAATCCGCCTGCAATGCAGGAGACCTGGGTTTGATCTCTGGGTTGGGAAGATGCCTTGGAGGAGGGCATGGCAACCCACTCCAGTATTCTTGGCTTGAGAATCTCCATGTACAGAGGAGCCTGGCGGGCTACAGTCCATGAGGTCACAAAGAGTTGAACATGACTGAGCGACTAAGCTCAGCACACAGCACCCCACCACCGTCAAGAACCGACCCCTCCACACCCACACACATAGTCTGAACCAAATAAAAGATGAATGATTTCATGGCTACATAAAACACAAATGCACTAGCCACGGTGTACAAGGTTTCTGTTTGGTTGGTTTTAATTTTTCTACAATGCTGTTAAACAGGAAGTGTAAAATTCAATGCTACTTTGGAAGTTGAGAGGTGACACCTCTGCAAAACATAAGCCAGACGAAGCAAGTTCCTGAGTAGCGTTGACACGTATTTCCCATGTAAAAATAAAATTATCAGAAAACAACACAATATTGTAAAGCAACTGTCCTTCAATTAAGAATAAATTTAAAAAAGAAAATTATAACATTAGGACAAATGTGACATGTATTCCACAGCATCATAACAACGTGGAATGTGACTACAAAACAAAGCCGCATGATTTCTATAAGCCACTGCAATGCTATTACCGTGCAGTCACACTATGCAGGCTTAAGTTACTTACTGAAGCTCAGTAACATTGGATACCTAAATTCCACACCACGAGTGACAGTGACCAGACCCGACAGGGATAATTAAAGAGCCATGAATTCAATTACAAACTGTATTTGTAAAACTGGGCTACATTTCAAAACTGATTCTTTAAGATCCAGTTGATTTTGAAAATAAAGTGCTCCTTAATTCATGTGTTCTACTACCAAAATGTAGACTTCATTTCAAATAATAGTACAGTTTAACACCTAATGTGAACTTTCAACAATTGATCTATTTTCTTTCTGATCAAATCCTTTAGTCTTGATTCATGAACTAATAATGTGTTTTTTTTTTAAATTATCTATCCATCCATCCACCCATCATCCATCTTTGGCTACGCTGGGTCTTCATTGCTGCCCACAGGCTTTCTCTGGTTCTGGCGAGCAGGGGCCGCTCTTCTTGTGGTGCTTGGGCCTCTCCTGCTGTAGAGCAGAGGCTCCGGGCACACCGGCATCAGTAGTTGCCTTGCGTGGGCTCAGCTGCTCTGTAGCATGTGGGATCTTCCCAGGCCAAGGATTAAACCTGTGTCCCCTGTACCGGCAGGTGGATCGTTAACCACTGTACCATCAGGGAAGCCCACTAATGATGCTTTTAAAAAGCTTTAAGCTTTTTTTTTGAAGCAATCTTCCTTCTGCCCAGCTGTTTGAACCCAAAGCTGTGTGAAAAGAGCACCATAGTAAATTCACTCACGAGCCAATCAGCAACATTTCCCTTCATTTGGCTACTCTGTGTGTTGCTTTGCTTCAGCATCAGCATGGGAGCGTATCTACCCCTAAATGCCCTCTCGCAAAGCCCTCGGTGCTCCATGAAAAGGGTTTAGCCTGCAAGACACATTATTAATAGTCTACAGAATTATTTCCTATTCAGCAACTTCTAAGGATGAGAAAGAGAACAATTTCAAGCGCTGAGTTTTCATAAATCAAACTGATACAGTGCTGTCTGGACATCACATTAGTACCACGTGAGACTATTCCATAGATGCTCACAAGCGTGGGATGCAGGAATGAGACGTGTCAGCATCTTAAAGTTAAGCAAAAGGCAGCTATTAATTACTGATGGCTCTTTTTCTCAGGTTACTAATCAACTGTGTGTGTGACCATTACTTCAAAATTTTCAAGATTCCACTTCAAGTGAAAGAAGTTAATAAAACCTCCAGCATTTCTAAGTAAAAAAAAAAAAAAAAAAAAAAAAAATAGGTAGACTACTGACCCCATGCAGTCAACTCCATCCATGAGCTCCTCTATCAAAGTGAGGAGATAAACTCAGAGCTTCACTGTTTATCTCCTTGGCCATTTCTCCCCAGGCTGGGAAATCCCTGAGGGTAAGATCTGTCTTAGCCCGTCCATCCCCAGCATAGAGCAGAGCTACCTGATACTCCACAGGTGGGAGCCAGTGTCTGAAAGGACACCCTCTGCGTGACATACAACACATTCTCAACGTCTCCTTTCAAAGTCTTCCCCTCCAAATAACCTTCTCTCCTGCTGACCAAGCATAGTACCTCAAAATGCTGTTTTGGGGTTCTTCAATATCTAAATATCTTATAGATGCAAAATATATATTAAATGTTCCACTTTTTTAAAAAGGTGAATATCCATCCTCCAAACTCCAGAGGTGGCCCCCTCCAAGGCTGCCCTTGACGCAGCTGGACTCTAAGTTCAGTTCCCTCTGGGACATATAGATCTGAATCCTCTACCTACCAAGAGAACAAACCAAGAAGCAATTGTTTGACAAAATTCACCTCAGTGGACACACTCAGGAGGAAGACTGGGAAGAGGAAGAAAGACTATGAATGAGGATATTCTACAAGAGCAATGACCATGGGCATGTTATTATCTATGGACATTCCAAATACTTCCCAAGCCCAACCAGTCCAACTAGTGAGTGTCATTAACATTCAAAAATGAATTCAAGGAAAAACTAGCATCATTTTCTAACCCAAACTCACCTGGCACCTTGGCAAAGTCACAGCACAGGGCTCACAACCTCCTAGCCACTCTCCTCCCAACCCCTGCCCCCCTCCTCCCACCCAAGTTCCAAGCCTCACAGCAGAAGACTCCCAGTTCAGCTGGCTTCCCTGGTTCCCTGGTCCCAGAGCCTGGATGAGAGTGCAAGACAGATTTTCTGGTTCTGCATCCCAATTAATTTAAGACTACAGACATCCCTGTGGATCTCAGTTTGGAATCTATGAGTTTTAATCATAATGACATTAGAGCAAGCCTTATAAATGAGTCCTTAAAAATCTACCACTGCATGAGGCCTCTATTTGTTGTTCAGAAGACTGATATAACCCTCAGGAGAAAACCACCAAAATAAATAAAGCTAAGCTTTTTGCTGGCATCTTCCTACCCATTATCAATAATGTTCACCCCGAGCCTCATTCATGCTACGTTGATACCCTGCAAAACTGGCTTATTAACCTCACTAACAAATTCATTTTTTGCCCCCTCTGTCCAAAAACCACCACCAGTGCCGCCACCAGTCTTTCCTTCATCATCTAACCACCAAACTCACAGGGACAAGAGTCAACCCAAGGCTTTGATCCCAGATCATCTTCCACTTATGCCTCTCGCACTTTGGAAACTGCACTCAGCTGCACAGTGGGTCTGCCCCTGCCCTCCCCTGCTAACTCTGACCATGCCTTCTATGCCCTTGAAGTACACTGCCCCCTGGACTTCTAAAGGGTTAATTCTCTTCTGGATCTCCTTCTGCCTCTGCAGTACAAAACTTCTGCTTGAGCCCAAAAGGCAGGATGCAAAGCAGATAAAAAGCAAACTCATAATGACACAAACTGTAACTTCATCCCCACATGTTGGAGGAGAATAGATAACATTATCCAGGCGGTGTCTCTAATTCCTGAGGAAGTGATAATGATGTCTCCCAAGGCCAGAGTCTGTGTTCTTTCTCATCTGATAGTCTGCCTGTGCAGTCACTTGGTAATTTTAGAGGCCATAAGATTTGTGAAGAGCAATGACTGGCAGGCTGCAGGTCTAGAAAGAGACCCTGGCCACTCCCTTCAGAGCCAGGGCTCCCAAAGGGGCACAAGTGGCCTGTGCAGCCAAGCCCCCTCCTCCAGACCCCTGTCTTTCACACCTAGCACCTCTGGTGCCTCTGACCACCGGCCTCAGTTTGATTTCTTAGCCATGGCTTACGCTTCCCCTTCTCCTGGAGGGTACATGCCCAGGCTGACCCCTGGAATGTGTGTGTCCCTGTCTTGATCTGGGCTCCAGGAACTTGCAAGACAGGAGGTGCTGAGGAAAGACAGAGTGATGGTAAGACTTACTGCTCTCCGTAACAGCCTCAGACATTGACCACACGAGCCTGGCCTTGGAGCTCCCACCCGCATAACTGTGATAGAACCCCAAGTCACAATCTTCTTCCTCCAAAAGCATCTGTAAGGCAGCAGAGAGGAACTTCAGATGTCCTCAGGAAGTCCAGCTTGGCACCCCTTCCTTCCTTACACCATATATCGTGTCTTCCAATTCCCTGGCAGGAGCTCAGCTAACCTGTGGGGGTCAGGGTCCCAGGACAGAGCCTCACCCAGGGAGCCAGGACCAGTCTGCCAGGGACAAGCAGTGGTCCAGAGCAGGGATTCTTCAAGAGCAGGGACTCAACGTCTGTGACCTACAGAAAGTCAATCCTGGCAGGAGTTCAGAGGGAAAGAGTGAAAGTTTTTCAGTGAAGAAAATAAAATACAGCACAGTAATATCTCTGAGAGGCAGAGCTATGTAGAATTTGAAAAAAGCAGTTCTGCCCAGGCCCTGACAAAGTGAAAGAATGGACTGTTTCAGGGACCTCAGATATAGGCCCCTAGTTGGTTCTGGACACATAATGTCCAAGGAAACTGTGTCCATCCTCCGGCTGGTTTTAGTGCCTTGCTCTTTTTTGGTGACATCTACAACTAGTTCTCAGAGTGTTAGTTTTTGCTTTTCTTTTTTTTGCCTCAAACAATGACCACCATAGCTATTCTGAGCGTAACAGGCTCTTCTGAATACACTGCTCCCTGACTGATTGAAGGTTCTAGTCAGCTATTTGATTTTGGGTTTTTGATTTCAGTGTTCCACAGAATTATACCTGTACCACCAAGGGAAAGCCAAGATGGATGCATTTATGTGGATTTTGAGTTTTGAAACCAGGGATCTTTTTTCCCTTTAAAAAAAAAAGGAAAAGAAGTGACCTAGCTATATGTACGAAAAAAAAAAAGTAAACCCAGAGTCTTTAACTAGTATCCCCCACACCACCTCTGATTTGGAATTCAACTGTCTGGCAAACTTACCAGCTGGGAATAACAAATATAATATTTAATACTTCTATAGGCAAATTTCTCTAAAACATTGATGTAAGTTAAATGCCTATCTTATTTATATTCACCCATCCATCTAACCAAAAATGTGCATTTTTCACTAGATGCTGAGTACTCTAATTAGAGCAGATGATATAGATATCAATAAAATGTGTTCTCTACTCTAACGAGGCTGAAAAACAATACAGACACTTATAGAGCTGCTCTATAAGACGCGCACATGAATACGCAGCTTCAGCGTCTTTTCCAGTGAGTCGGCTCTTCCGACCCCAACGCTAGGAAAGATTGAGGGCAGGAGAAGGGACCGACAGAGGATGAGATGGTTGGATGGCATCATTGACACAATGGACATGAGTTTGAGCAAACTCCAAGAGACAGTGAAGGACAGGGAAGCCTGGCGTGCTGCAGTCCACGGGGTTGCAAAGAGTCGGACACGACTGAGCGACCGAACAACAAAGGCACGCATACTACTGCAGCATTTAACCCTGTGGATTCCAGGGCAGGGGGGGTGGAGGCTGGTGGACAGACTTCACAGGAGGTGACCACAGCAAAACTGTGACATCTCAACTCAGAAGCTCACCTACCAACCAAAAAAAAAAAAAAAAAAAAATCACCTTAGGACTCTGTGATGACCTTTCTGGTGGCCAGAGTGAGTCAGCCAGCAACTGTGGAATCAGCAGCACTCACAGAGACCAGCAGGATTTCCTTCAGGGCTGGGAGCCACCTCCACCATCGCTGGGAAGGAGAAGAGAAGGTGAGGGAGCAAATGCCCAAAGACCTGAGAGCTTTATTTTCCCTTATGATGGCTGCTCAGTTGTGCTGCAGGATAAAGAACTATAGGCAGGCTTATGTAGCATTTTTCTAGCAGCTTAGAAATCCTGCACACACGATATGCTCAGATTGTATGAGCCGCACCAAACATTCTTAGTGGTTATTTAAGACCAAGGAAATGAGCAATAGGTACCACCAAAAGTAACAATAGTCTATTCAAATTATTTTTAATTATTTAGAGAGAAACATTCATTTTTATTTTATGTGAAGGAAAACTCAAGACATCCAGCTGCAGGTCAGACAGAAATAGCTGAGTCCCAGCATCTCTACTTACTGACCATGAGGCTCCAGACTGAAGACTATGACCCCAGGCACTATTTGTCTGGCACCTCAAATCCTGTCATTACTGTGGGCGATTTCTTAATCTTTAACCTTAATCTTTCAATTCTCTGACCTCATTAATTGTGAAGATTTCACTCCATTCACCACTCCAAAGGCCATTCTCTGGGTCTTATCATTTCTTTATGCCTGGAAATCCTAAATTTGAACTAATTTTACCACAAACTCCTGCTTTTGTTTAAGAAACACACTTATACACAGTCTAAAATAAAACCAAAAACCTCAAGTCCTTCTGTAAGGTTTAAAATGAAACAGAATCCTCAGCCCTGTCGTTCCTTCAATACTGACTTTCCATCCTGGAGAAAACCAATCACCTCTTGTGAATTTCACAATGCCGTGCCTTGATGTGGCTTTCTCCTGCCATCACCGTGTTGTGCATGGGAGATTCGTTAGTTGTGGGTTACTTTATCCCATTTTATTCCATTTTTCCTTTGATAACTTTTTCTTCCAGTTTGCTTTCTAAGATCTACAATTACTCGATATTAGACTTCCTAGATTGAGCCTTTTTTTCCTCCCTCACTTTATTTTTAGTTTCCATCATTTTTATCTTTCTGTTTTACATTGTACAAGATATTTTTATTTTCCAAGTCTCTGATAGATTTATTTTTATCCTGGCTATTATATTTTTCATCAACATTTTATTTTGAAAAAACTTCAAAAAAGTAAAGGTTTAAAACAAGGTTTTAAAAAATAGTACAGTGAATATCTCTATATGTATACCCTCCTTTACCTAAATTTACCAATGATTGGGTAAACTCCGGGAGTTGGTGATGGACAGGGAGGCCTGGTATGCTGCGATTCATGGGGTCGCAACGAGTCAGACACGACTGAGCGACTGAACTGAACTGAACAATACATTACATGTGCCCTCTCATTTTACATATACATATTTCTCTTCTGCTAAACCATCTGAAATGTGACATTTCACCTCTATCTACTTCAGAATCCTTTTAGGAAGAGGGACATTTGCTCTACGTAACTGCAATACTATTATCACACTCTTATGATACAATACCAAAACTGGACAACTCATCCTTTCTTAAAGATGTGTTGCAATGAGGAATCTGAAGTCACATCATTGAGCCTTTCTTACTGTGGCACATTAAAATCTTCTGGCCTATTTGAGGGGAAAAAAGTCTTTTCAACCAATGGTTTGAACAACTGGCTATCTATATGCAAAGAGTGCAGCTGAACCCTTATGTTACACCACACACAAAAAAATCAGTCAAAATGGATTAACGACCTAAATGTAAGAGTAAAAACTACAAAATTCTTAGAAGAAAACAGAGGGGAGAAGTTTCATGACACTGGATTTGGCAATACTTTTTTGGACATGACAATAAAAACACAGGAAACAAAAGAAAAAAACAGATAAGTCAGATCATATCGAAATTTAAAACTTCTGTGCATCCAAGTACACAATCAACAGAGTAAAAAGGCAGCCTTGTAATGGGAGAAAATACTAGCATATCATATATCTGGTAAGGGGTTAAAGTCCAGAATAATTAAAAATTCCTATTATGCAACAATAAAAATCAGACAAAACCTGGTAAAAAAAAATTAGCAAAAAACTTGAATAGACATTTCTTTAAGAAAGAGATACAAATGACCAATAAGCATATGAAAAGATGCTCAACATAATAAATCATTAGAGAAATGCAAACCGAAAAGACAGTGAGATACTACCTCACAACCAGTAGGATGTTTATTATCAAAAAAAAGAAAATATATTTTGTCAAGGATGTAAAGAAATTGGAACATCTACGCACTGTTGGTGGGGATATAAAATGGTACAACCACCATGGTTGGCATTGTATATGTGTATGTATTGATTCCTCAAAAAATTAAAAATAGAATTACCATATAAAAATTCATCAATTTAACTATACTTTGAATGGATCTTTTAACTATGTACATACAAAAGCATGTGTGCTAAGTGGCTTCAGTCGTGTCCGACTCTTTGCAACCCTATGGACTGTAGCCCGCCAGGCTCCTCTGTCCATGGGATTCTCCAGGCAAGGATACTGGAGTGGGTTGCCATGCCCTCCTTTAGGGGTTCTTCCCAATCCAGGGATTGAACCTACATCTCTTATGTCTCCTGCACTGGCAGGTGGGTTCTTGATCACCACTGCCACCTGAGAAGACTGAGTTATGTAGCTCTTCCAAATGTGTTCTTCCACATCTCATTGTTATGTATCAAAATTTGTATTTATTAATATCACCCCACGCAACAGAGAAGTCTTAAGTATTAGGAACTATTAAGACTTGATAGCAGATACAAGTTTTCTCGAATCCTAATTTTTACTTGAAAGCTTGAATTTTAACATAGGCAACAAAAGCTCTCTATGGCTTTTGTTTAGGATATAGGAGGCAAATACTCAAATCTGAGTAACCACGTGTGTACGTTATTCTTTTAAGTGCAAATGCTGTTCCCTTAGAGTGGTGAGGCCAGGATGCAAACCCACACTGCACCAGTGCTCTTTCTCAAGATGACTCTCATCCTGCGGTAGGTGAGGCAGGTTCTTCATCTGCACTTCCCATTTCCTCATGCGTAAGACCAAGTCGATACTGAAGGGTCAAGATTTAATCAAAATCACGTTCACTGCTTCAACTAGTGAACGCACATTTAAAACGAAACAAAACAAAACTGCAGGTGCTTTTATGGCTGTGACTAAAATGACTATTTTGGAGCCAGTCCCTTGATTCAGGCGAAGGTGCCAGTGGTGTTATCCATCACTGCTTTTTTTTTTTTTGGACTATTTTTAGTCCTTTTATTGAACTTGTTACAATATTGACTGTTTTCTGTTTTGGTTTTTTGGCCAACAGGCATGTGGGATCTTAGCTCTCAGACCAGGGATGGTTCCCACATCCTCTGCATTGGAAGGTGAGGTCTTAACCACGGGACCACCAGGGAAGTCCCAACCCACATGGCTTCTGTCCTATAAGTGCACATGTCAACATAGAGAGAAAGACAAATACAAAGACACATACAACAGTTTTCTAACAGTCTCCTCTCTCTCCCCTCCTTCTAGGCAAATGGAAATGCTTCTGATTCTTGGAGCAGGCTGTGCTGTGCCTACCTCAGCTGTCATGTCCCTGTCTCCGCCCTGGTTTATTTTTCAGGTCTGGAGCCATGTCGCTTAGAACAGGTCAGGTTACCCTGCTTGGCACTCCCACGATGCCTGTCTGCTATGGTCAGGGAGTTTGGGAAGGTGCTCCTGAGAACCCCCTCCCCACTGGCGCCCTCCTTCATCCTGGCAGACACTCAAGAGTAATTTTTCCTCTGCTCATCAGGCTGACTCTTACCCCCAAATTAAAGCTCTCTCTATAAAGCTGGCTGACGCAACCTGATAACACGGACAGCACTTTGCATGTAGGCACCAAGGCCAGGCCTGACACGCACGAGGTGTCTGGTTTCTACCGCCTCCAAGCCTTAAAAAGATGAGAGATTCAGGTCTGCCCGGTTAGCCTCATTCCTGAATTCCTGAAGATCCAATGTGCCTGTCATCTAGGTAAGGATCCAGGCTCCTCCTGGAGAACAAGCATGATGGCCATCTCCCCAGGACAGCAAAGGCAACGGGGGCCACGCCAGGGCAGGATACTGCTCTGTGCCAGAGGACTCTGCCACTGCAGGTGCCCTCCAACCTCTGACCAGGTGAGACAGGCCTCAATTGTCCTGGCAGCTGTGCCCCTTTCAGCCATCAGCTGCTGTGAAAGCCCACGGAAGCGATGCCATGCGAGCCTTTGTCAGCCGTCTTTGGCTACCGGTCCCCCTATCCCTTTCCTCCCACTGGGTCAAAGTGACAATAAAGCCTCATTGTGCTTTATCCACACCGTGCGATACTATGTTTCTACGGAAATACAGTCTGGTGGAGGAAAATGAACCTGCTAGAGGAATCAGTCCTTGTGCCTAATGCAACTCAGCCATATCCTGCTCTAGTGGGTCTTCTGATTTTCTTGCACAGACCTCCTAACTAAACTATAAATTCCTAGAGGTCATGGAGCATAATATCCCCAGGCAGATTCATTACCATCTGAGCCACCAGGGAAGCCCTATAATACCCCCAGGACTTACCACAGTACCTGGAATATAGCAGATGCTCAAAATGTATCTGCTGAGGCAATTACACGAGACAATGTGTGGAAAGTTCTTAACGCAGTGACGGGACACAGTCAGGAACTAACAGGGCAAAGCTGTTCTGACTGTGACATGTTGACAGTGACAACAATATTAGGGTTTATACATACCATTCAGTAATTTTTTGCTCTACTGGCCTCACTGGCAATGTGCAAAGAATATTATTTATTAGGATCTCATCATCTTAGCATGTGTCTAAATGCCATGAGAAACGAAGCAGTTCTGGAATCTTAAAACCCCATGTTCGCTCTGCTCTTGAGTGGTAGGTAATTCCTGTTATTAATTTCCGCCGTCTTCCCAGGATTTCACTGCAGACTCACAATCCAATAGTCATGCAATCACTGAAAACCAGGGGCCCTTATTTGATAACTGGTCCAATGCATCTTGATTTGACACAGGCAGCCCGCTTTCGGGCACGGCCAGCCATTCTCACAGAGCACGTGGTGAACCCCGCTGAGGAGAGCGCCGACAACTTCAATAAAAGGAGCAGCAGTGATCTCGGAATTCAGAAAACACTTGACAGAGTTCCGCATCAAAGGTTAACAGCCAGTGTCTGAGAGCCATACACCGAGAGGGAAATTGCTATTAGACTGATAAACCTCCGAACAGCAGGAAACAAAGAAAACGCTCAAGGAGGAATGGGAAAAGTCACAGAATCTGACATGGGCTGGTGGTGAAATCCATGATTTTTATGTTATTTTAAAACATCTGAAGGGAAACCACTCTGTGTATTCTAGGAATGTAGAGCCGTCAGAAAAACAAGTGACCTTTAATGGAATTCTGGAAATAGAAGTATCACAGCCAGGCTTGCACATGAAGAAAGGCATTTACTGAACTCTGAGATGACAACTTACTGGCGGACCTGCTGCGAGCAGAGCAGTGACGTCAGCTGTGAGGAAGCTCTTAAAAGGTTTACCAAGTATAATCCACTTTGTGAAGGAGACTGTTGTAAAATGAGGACAAAGCAGAAGAGATTTTTTTCAACCAAGAATAACTTAAAAAAATTTTTTCCTTAGAAAGGAAATGGAAGGGTGATATGCAAACCCACATTTAATATAAACACTGTTTTTTTCCCTGATTAACTCTAGTCACAAGTCACAACAAATCCCTTTCAAATCAAGTAAAGAGAAGTAATGTGAGGCACTGAGCCTGTAACCAGAAGACTAGAAAGTTCCTGACATTTCCATTTGTTCTAATTAGGCCACCTTCCTAGTGCAAACACCCCGATAAATGAGGTGCGCCACGTCAGTCCTCAGCCTTTGCCAGAAAGAGTGAGCCCTCTGAATGCCTGTCAAGCTCCCTGCTGGGGAACTCTTGCGTACAAGCTAACTGTGCCTTGCTGGGTTATCGGTGGTCTTCTCTCGCGTCAAAATAATGGTTACTCACTACTTCACAAGAAAAAGTCTGAATCTTTAATTACCTCCTTAAACACCTGCAATACTTAGAATAGCTTTTAAAAGAAAAAATTGAAGCATGGTTGATTTACAATGTCATGTTAGTTTTAGATATGCAACACAGTGCATATCTACATACATACATACATATCTGTGCATGAGTGTGTATACACACATATATATTCTTTTTCAGATTTTCTCCCTTATAGGTTATTACAAGATATTAAGTAGAGTTCCCCACGCTGTACAGTAGGCCCTTGTTGCTTATCTATTTTATACACAGTAGTATGTATATATGAATCTGGATCTCCTAATTTATCCCTCTCCCCTCCCTTTCCCCTTTGGTAACAATTATTTTGTTATGTCTGTGGGTCTATTTCTGTTTTATAAAAAAGTTCATATGTATCTTTTTAATTCCACATATAAGCAATATTATATAATATTTGTCTTTCTCTGTCTGACTTCACTTAACCTCTAGGTCCATCCATGTTGCTGCAAACAGCATTATTTCATTCCTTTTTATGGTTGAGTAATGTTCTATTACATATCTATCTCACATTTTCTTTATCCACTCCTCTGTCAATGGACATTTAAGCTGCTTCCTAATGCTCAACATTGCTAACTATGAGAGAAATGCAAATAAAAACCATAATGAGGTATTACTTCACTCTGGTCAAAATAGCCATCATCAAAGTCTACAAATAATAAATGCTGGAGGGGGTGTGGAGAAAAAGGAACCCTGCTACATTATTGGTGGAAATGTAAATTGGCACAACCACAAACAATGGCAAACAGTATGGAGGTTCCTTGAAAAACCGAAAATGGAACTACCATGTGATCCGGCAATCCCATATAACCGGAGAAAACTATAATTTGAAGAGACATATGCAACCCCACTGTTCACTGCAGCACTGTTTACAATACCCAGGACATGGAAGCAGCCTGGAATAGCCTTTTATTTCAACTGCATTTAATTAACCACTCCCTTTCCTTCCCCAGCTCCTTCCTAACCCCAAGATCCAGCACCCGGCACAAGGCGGGTGGTGTCCCAGGGCACATGTCCCCCAGCAGCCATCAGAGGTCCTTGCTGTACTTGACAGGGGCATCTGCTGTATCTTTGGCCCCACAGGAATACTATTTGAAGGTACAAAACGGTGTTTACTTTCCAAACCAATGAATGGCTTTACTTTTTAAATATTCATTTTAATCTTCCATTCAGTCATTATCTTGATCTACGCTCCCACGCTTTCCTTCTTCCTCCAGCTCCCTCCAGGGGCACATGTTCTCTCTAAAGCCATCTTTCTAACTCCCTCACATATCCCAGTCTCACTTCTGAGCCCCCGACCCATTCATCTTAGAGCCTTTAGAAAACCAGCACTTCTAAGTCACACAAAGTTCTCAAATTCAGCACATCCAAAACAGAAATCATGTCTTCCTACCCCCTCAGCCCTTCTCCAGGATTCACACCATCCCTCCACGTCCTCAAGCCAGAAGCTCAGATGTCATTCTAGTCTTCTTGCTCTGTCTTCACCTGCCACATTCAATGAATCTAAGGACAGAGTCAAGCATCCAGTTCATCTACTCTGTGCATCACTCTAATGTGCCTACTTCTGTCTATTCCCAATGCCACCGACTCAGTCTACGACATCACAACCTCCTGCCTGGGCTGCTGCAACAGCTCCTAACTGACCTCCAGGTATTCACCAACCTCTGAAATCCCTGCCCATGTCTACAACGCTAAGGAGATCACCACTGTGGCTGTTGTAGAACGGGACTTTCACGCCTTGGTTCCCTGCTGAAAGCCCTCATCAGTTCAGTTCAGTTGCTCAGTTGTGTCCGACTCTTTGCGACCCCATGAATCGCAGCACGCCGGGCCTCCCTGTCCATCACCAACTCCCGGAGTTCACCCAAACTCTTGTCCATCGAGTTGGTGATGCCTGCCTGATACTGGGGCTGACAAGCCTTTGGGGAGCTGGGCCCTGGTTACAACTCGGGTCTCTGTACCTACCCCACCCTCCTGCCCCCAACCACCCCCGAAGCAAAAGCAGGAAGCCTCATCATCTTTTCCAGCCACAAGGCCTTTGTTCTGGCTTTTCCTTCATCCTATACTTTCTCTCCATCCTTCTATCCAGTTCCCCATTTACCATAGTTAACTCTTCATCTTTCTTCAGAAAACTCAGCAGAAAGTTGCTTTCTGTAGAAGCTGATTTCTCTTTACCCTTCAGGGTAGGCGGGAGCTCCTGTTGTATATATATGAGATAGGGGTTATAAAGAAAGTGACCCTATAACCATCGTGTTTCAACTGATTCACTGAATTCTGAATCACTTTTTGTCCTTCATTGTCCAACTCTGACAAGTAAATACTAATGTTTTCAAGTAAATAAAATAATCCCCAGAAGTTTACAGATATAGAGAATGTCAACATATATACATCTCACACGCACACTATACAAATACATATAAGTATACAGATAGGTATTTATACACATACACATCAAAGTATTAATGATCAGCAATCCAACACCCTCTCAGCATGCCCATTTTCTCTCAATTAGAAAAAAAAATGCACTCATCTTTTCCTTGATCTTCAGTTTGATGCCAGAACTCCCTTTAGTATCCATTTCATTATCTAGAAAATCAGATTATTTATTCACTGGAATGACCCAAAACTCAGGAAAGCCAGAACTACTGAAATGTACATCAAAAACGGATACCAGAGGTTTCAATTTAACAAGACTCCATCAGTTACAAATGGATATAAAAAATGAAATTTAACCAACAATTTTAGCTTAATGATAAGTTTCACAACAAATTTGGACGAAGTCCAATACTCACGAAATCATCATTAATCAACAATGTCACTCATTATTTTATGGTAAAAAGTTGCAAAAATCAAATAACACATTTGAAATCAACACACCCCATTCATTTACTTTTGGCTCAGATGGTAAATAATCTGCCTGCAATGCAGGAGACCTAGGTTCAATCCCTGGCAAAGGGAATGGCAACCCATTCCAGTTTTCTTGCCTGGAAAATTCCACAGACAGAGGAGCCTGGAGGGCTACAGTCCATGGGGTCGCAAAGAGTCGAACATGACTGAGTGACTAGCACTTTCACACACAAGCATCTTTTGGGTACCAGCCTCTGCTATTAGGATTCACCATTAAAGGAAGAGCCAAACATACAATGTTCCCATCTTTAAGTTCTGTTATGTCCAGATATCAGGTTTTCTGCTAAATACTATATTCCAAGAACACTGTTGATTATAAGACACATCACAATTCAATGTGCCACTAAAATACAAGTAAAAAAGAAATGCTAATTAAACTACAACACAGTACTAGGTGTGAAATTTCGTAAAATCATATTCTGATTTCAGTTATTAAAATGTGAAAATATATTTCTTAGAATCAGTATCTCATCTTTTAACTCTTCTACATTTTAGTGTATTTGTTGCCAAAGCGAGCACTAACTTAACTTTTCTACATTTTAAAGAGTAAGTTGTGCTTTGACTTCCTTCATAAATGTGTTTTACCACAAGTTAGAAACAGTTTTAATCTCAGAATCGATCTTGAGGGGAAGAGCCATATGACTCACCATAACAAAAATGCTAGGTCAAGTCTCCACCCCAACTTCATTCTGACATACCCTAATCTACAGAAAACTTTAGATAGTCTTCATCTGGATTCAAAATTGTTAACATTTTTGCCACATTTGTTCATGTACACCCATTCTCTCAACCAACAGGTAGGTAGGCAGGTGGTGTGGTATCTATAGAGAAAGTGAGCTACAGGTACAGTGTGTATGTTTTATGTGGCGAGAAACACAAATAAATAAACTTTTAAAAAACAAACTTTTTTTTCTGGCTGAACTACTTCAGAGTAAGTTGCGACATCATACCTCACTCCTAGATATTTCAGCAATTTCCTACATATTCATCACACCATTACCACACCCAAGGAACTAACCTTCATACAATGATTATCTATTTTGTCTCATATTCAAAGTCCCCCAAGTAGTTAAAAATTGCACTTTAATAGCATTTTTTACAAGTCCAGGATCGGAAGAACGATCACACACTGTGTGTGGCTTCCTGCCTATGTAATCTCCTCTAATAAGGAACAGCTCCACTGTCTGTTTTTAAAAAGTTTTTGGTCTTCCACAACAGATGTTTTTGAAGAGTCCAGGTATCTTGTAAAATGCCCCCTGATCTGGATTTGTCTGGCTGTTTCTCAAGGATCAGATGCAGGTCAAAGATGTCAAGAGTATGTCCCAGGTCCCTGCGTTCTTGCTGCATCACATCTGGAGACGCAACCCCCAGAAGATACGGCCCTGCCCCAACTCCATCTTCTGCCGTGCAGTCCACTCCCACAGGAGCCTGCCCCCTCTCCACACCCAGGCCCCAGCCTCACATGAGAACAGACAATTGGGTACCATTAGATTTCAGGGACACCTTCAGAGACAGCAAGCAGGCTGCTGGCAGGGAGTAAGGCAGCCTGGAGAGCAACAAGTTCTGAGTGAAGTCAATGAGTGGAGGGTCCAGGAGGAATGTCTCCACTAAGAAAGCCAGCTGACAGGTAACAAACGAGACAGATGCTCTAAGGGGAGACTGACACTTCTATGGGAGAGAGGCAGTAGGAAGCTATTCTAGAAAAACCAAAAACGAAGCAACAACAACGACAAAAAGCAATTCCTAACTGCAGGACTGATTTTACATTTCAGGCAAACTTTCTTTTTTTTTTTTTTTTTTTTGGTATTTAGTAATGCTTTTTTTTTTTTTTTTTAAACTTTACATAACTGTATTAGATTTGCCAAATATCAAAATGAATCCGCCACAGGTATACATGTGTTCCCCATCCTGAACCCTCCTCCAGGCAAACTTTCTTAAAATAATTTTTTTGCTAAAGGGATGATCTTCTATCTACTTTACAGAGGAGCCTGGTGGGCTACAGTCCATGGGATCGCAAAGAGTTGAATACGACTCAGTGAGTGAGCACGCACACACACACACACACGTCATTTTTTCTGTCATCCTCCTTGTTATTCAGTGACAACAAGAGAGCATTTCTTTATAAAAATACCTTACACGGTTGCAGCTGGGCAATTTTCAGATGGTTAAGAGTGTGGGCTTGGGCGACCTGCCACTGTCCCCTACCAGCTGTGTGCACTGGCAAGATACCCCACGTGTGTCTGTCTCCATGCTTCACTTCCCTCATCTGTGAAATGGGGTAACAGAACTTACTTCACTGGGTTGTGAAAATAAGAGGAGTTAATGCATCAAGAACACAGAATAACTTGGTACATAATGAATGTTCAACACACTTTTCCAATCATAGTGAATATTACATTGTAATGTCAAGAAGCCTGTTTTCACTTTAAAATGACTCAGCAAGAAGAATTCAGCTTTTATAGAAAAAGAATATGTACTGATTGATCATGAGTTCATGAGATTACTGTCAGTAATTAGCTAGTCAAATTCTTGGTAAACATTTCTAACTGCATCTTGGTAAACCACAATGCAACTGAACCACCCACTAAAGAGAGCAAAAAAGATGTTCAGCAGCTCAAAAGCATCACTTCACTTCATATTACTCTGCAGTTTACATGGATGAGAGCCTATGAGAACAGAATGGTTTCAGGTGGAGTCTGACAATACAATTCAACTGAAGTATACAGGGAGAAATACAGTTTTCTTGAAAAATAACATCTACATGGTAGGCCCTTAGTAAATGCTGACTGAATACATATAAAATTCAGTGTGCACAGGAACATGAACTTAGACGCAGAGTACCCCATTACACTTTTTAAATTCCTTAAACCATTCCTGGATAACTGTCACCACTGGATACATTATTGTCTAAAACCCCAGGATGAAAGGCTATCTTATACCAAGTAGAAGGCACCTTGCAAGCCTACTTAAAAAAAAAAAGGAGAAAACTCTGTTGTAGGTTCCAGCTTATCTTTCTCTATATTTTCTACATTTCTCCTAAACATCCTTATGGAAAAACAGCCAGCCAATCCAGAATCATACTTTGATGGAATAATGAATCATGAAGACGTGCAGGAAACAGGACTTATTTACAGTGTCACTTTACAGCTTCCTCACTGAGGCTCAGAGAGTAAATCATTTCTTTGGAGTTCCTAGCAGAGAGAAGGATCCTGAGCTCCAAATGCACAGGCCAGTGCTCTGCCTGGAGTATACATTTAAAGACCAAAGCCTGATATTCTTTTATGTAGTGTTTTATGTCCAGATCACATGTATTTTAACATTAAAGATGACTCTGTGTGCCCTTCTGATGTAAAAATGGTGGCCTGTGAATCCAAACATACTTGTGAGATCCTTCGACAGTTTCCTTAATAACGATCGCTAATGGCCTCTATGGGCTTCTCAGGTGGCTCAGTGGTAAAGAATCTGACTGTCAGTGCAGGAGATGCAAGAGATGGGAGTTTGATCCCTGGGTTGGAAAGATCCCCTGGAGTAGAATATGGCAACCCACTCCAGTATTCCTGCCTGGGAAATCCCACGGATAGAGGAGCCTCGTAGGCTACAGCCCACAGTGTCGCAAAGAGCTGGACACAACTGAGCAACTGAGCACACGTTGGCCTCTAGACAGGGCAAAATCTGTGAGTCAAACAGTCGGAATGTTTGAAATGTCAATGTAAGATAATAAAAATGCCAACAGTTCTTTGGCTGTAGCCTGTTTCAATATTCAAAAGTAGTCTAACAGGACTGGAGGATGCTCACTTACATCAACTTTCCAAAAACCTAATATCCAAGCTCTCAACACACAGGATTGTATTTTTGGTTAAATGGTAGTTACATTGGTTCTTTTTGCCATCTTTTAATAAGATTTCTTTCCTTCTTAGGCATCACTTCAAGTTCCAGACTGTACCCTATACTGTAAGAAAACATAATGTGGTCGTTAGTGAAAGCAGGCTTGGGCATCAGGCAGACCTGCTGCTCTAAGGGTAAGCTGTAGTGGGGAGGTTACTTAATTACTCGGTGCCTCAGATTCCTTATTCTAAAAATGGAGATGATAAAGTCTGACCTCATAAGACCACTGAGAGGGAAAAAAGGGAAATATATGAAAAGTTCTCAGCACAGTATCTGGCATACAACAAGGAGTCTTGAGTTCTCACTGTGATTATGGTGTGATTTTGGCAGAAGTGAAGCAAAGTAGCTAGAAGTACGTTCTGTTTTCCTCCAGTAACAAATATAATAACAACAAATATTTGAAAAATGAATAATAAACTAGACTGCAAAGAGTATAAACATTTATTTTAAGGCCTTGAATTCTGCCTTTAAATCATTGCTCCCTGTTTTATATAAATTCTTCATTAAACACTTAAAGCTGCTGACTGCTAAGACATCCAGACTTGATACAGACCTGCTATCTACCAGGTGAATACACCGAGTGTTGCCATACCTGTAAGGTGGATTCTACAGGGAAGGTAAACTGCAGGTACAATCCATCAACATAACCTTTATGGAGCACCACCTGTATACATGGCATGACCATATACAAGACCTGCAGTGGAGCAGAATGTAATCCTGGGTCCCAGGAAACTGAGTGCAAATTATACATAAATATAGTTTGGACAAAAAGCTGAGAGATTGGTTTATCATGTATATTCACATATTTTATCAAAATAACTTTTTCTGTCTATATAACTAGTAGGGTTTGAAGTTAATCAGAATAAATACAATGAAAATGTTATAAACGATTAAACCTAACTGGTTAGAACAGGGCTTTTTCACTCATACCTGACAGTTATAAACCTAGGGTCATTGCTAACCACACTCTGAGAAATCAATAGAACCGTGAAGCATTGGGTAGATTAATTAGAGTATTATTTAAAACAGAATTTTCCATTCTATTATCAAGAAGATTAATTCTTGATAATAAAGAAATGGTTTTAAGTTAAATTTGGGAATCTGCCATCTTAGATGATCAGCTGGACCTGTCATTCTCAAAGTTCTTATTTCTTTAACTAGATTCCCAGCAGCGATATATGAGGAGAAATGACCCAGACCAAACACAGAAGAAACACACAAATGGAGCAGAAGGAAATGGCTCCTGAGCCCACAAAGAACTGAGACATTCAGTTTCCAAACATGGACATGCGGGGACATCCAGAACAGTGACTAAAGATGATTCAGAAATGTCATGTGATCATTCTCATGAGACAGGCCTTGAGCAGTAAGCCAGAAACTTCTGGCTCATACATGACAGTAAAGAAAGTGTTTTTGTTTAAAGAATTACACTGTAAGAAGGGAAAAATATGAGCTAAAACTAGTGAAATTTAAGAAAAAAGCAGCAGAAAAATAAGTGAAGGAAAAATATGGCTCTTTGAAAAATGTAAGTAAAAAATACTTCAGCAAAAAAAAGAGGAAAAAAGAAATAAAAATCTAAAACATTAGTAAGAGAAAAGGGTATTATTACAGATGTGAATGATTAAAAGAAATATAAAGTGTACATTATGGATAACTTTGTCCGTAAATCCAGAGCAAAGGAGTAATATTTAAAGAAAATATAAAATTGATAAAAAAAAAAAATAGGCAGAAAACAGGACCCAAAAAACTATATGCATGGATATATAAAAAATCAATAGCACTCCATTTTACAAATGAACATAATTTTAAAAATAGATTTATTTATGATAGCAATTATAACTAAAAGTTATATAGGACCAAATTTTTAAAAAGAAAAAATCCCTGTGGAAATGAACTTCATTAAAAGTTATAAAAAAGTAACCTACATAAAGAGAAATCATATTAATGGATAGGAATGTTCAATACTGTAAAGCTTTTACCCCAAATTGATCTATAAATTACATGTTGTGAGCTATGCTTAGTGGCTCATGCCTGACTCTTTGCTGCCCCATGGACTGTAGCCCACTAGGCTCCTCTGTCCAAGGAGATTCTCCAGGCAAGAATACTGGAGTGGGTTGCCATGCCTTTCTTCAGGGGATCTTCCCAACTCAAGGATCAAACCCAGGTCTCCTACATTGCAGGCAGATTCTTTACAGTCTGAGCCAGTAGAGAAGCCCCTGAATACTGGAATGGGTAGCCTAGCCTTTCTCCAGGGAATCCTCCTGACCCAGGAATCGAACTGGGGTCTTCTGCATTGCAGGCGATTCTTTACCAGCTGAGCTACCAGCTGCTGCTGCTGCTAAGTCACTTCAGTCATGTCCGACTCTGTGCAACCCCATAGACAGCAGCCCACCAGGCTCCCCCATCCCTGGGATTCTCCAGGCAAGAATACTGGAGTGGGTTGCCATTTCCTTCTCCAATGCATGAAAGTGAAAAGTGAAAAGTGAAAGTGAAGTTGCTCAGTTGTGTCCGACTCTACTGGAGTGGGGTGCCATTGCCTTCTCTGCTGAGCTACCAGGGAAGCCCATAAATTACAGGCATATCCTATCAAAATTCTAACAAAATTTCTTTTGGTAGGACCTGGCAATTTGATCCTAGAACTCATTTGGAAGAGGAAAAAGCCAAGAATAGCTAATACATTCCTAAAGAACAAGGTGTGTGGGACTTATCAACATTTGGATTTATCATAAACGTCCAGTAATTAAAATATGATGTTGGTACATATCTGTTTTATTTCGTTTTGCAGATAACTGCATTTTTTGTTCATTTTTTACAAATTGAAAGTTTGTGGCAGCCTTGCATTAAACAAGTCAATTGGTGTCATTTTCCCAACAACATTTGCTCACTTCATGTCTCTGTGTTACATTTTGGTAATTTCTGCAATATTTCAAACTTTTTCAAGTTATTGTATCTGTTATGGCGACTGTGATGAATGATCTTTGATGTTACTACTGCAAAGATTACAATTCCCTGAAGGCTTAGATGATGACAAGCATTTCTTTTTTTAGCAATAAAGTATTTTTAAATTAAAGTATTGGGGTTTTTTTCTTTTTTTTTTAAGACATAATGCTACTTCAGACTTAACGACTACAGTATAATGTAAGTGTAACTTTTACATGTACTAGAAAACCAATGAATCTGTATGGCTTGCCTTATTTCAATACTTGCTTTACTTTTGTGGTTTGGAACCAAATCCACAATATCTCTGGGGTATGCTTGTACAGTGATAAACAGACCAATGGAAGAGAATAGAGAGTTATATATGTGGGTCCACATGAAAGTGCAGAGAAAACTAGTTGTCAACATGGAAAAACAAAATTCAATCCTTACTTAGCTCACAACTTACACAAAAATAAATTCCAGATGGCTTAAAGTCCTAACTATGGAAAGGAAAACCTTAAAACATATTAAAAGACAGTATCACAAACTGCCTACGGTATCAGCACTGGGAAAGATGACTTAAATAAGAGACACAAAAGCAAAAGCCACAAAAAGTGGAGAAGAAACAGATTCATCCAACTACATTAAAATATAAAACCTTCTGACTTCCAGCATGATGGAGTGAGATGGTCAGCAAAATCCGCTCCCCAAAATGCAAGTCTGATAATATCACATATTTGTAGAAATGTGGAGAAACAGAAACTTGCATATTGCTGGTAGGAGTGTAAAATGCTACAAACATCTTGTAGACAAATTAGCTATAGCTCAGCGGTAAAGAATTTGCCTGCAATGCAGGAGACTCAGGTTCGATCCCTGGGTTGGGATGATCCCATGGAGAAGGGAATGGCAACCCACTCCAGTATTCTTGCCTGGGAAACCCCATGGACAGAGAAGCCTGGCATGCTATAGTCCATGGGGTGGCAGAGTCAGACACCACTGAGCAACTGAACACACAATGGCAAAAGATGAACTTATCTCTTACCAAGCAACTCCATTCCAGGTGGTGGGTCTGGAAAACTATTTCACATGTGCCTGAAGGAAACCACTCTGCCCCAGAGTAAAAGAGTGTGTGCCCACAGAGCACGAGGCAGAGAGATCCAGGAGCAGAATGGGGACAGGCCAAGAGGGCTCCATGCATTATATGGAAAGTTAATATATGGCAACTTCTACTGCTAAGTCACTTCAGTCGTGTCCGACTCTGTACGACCCCATAGACGGCAGCCACCAGGCTCCCCCATCCCTGGGATTCTCCAGGCAAGAACACTGGAATGGGTTGCCATTTCCTTCTCCAATGGCAACAGTAGCAAGTAAAGTCAGTGAAGAAAGGATGGACTGTTCAATAAAGGAGTGGGACACAACTGCTTCTCCTGAAAATAATACAATTGGACCTCTTACCTCACACCATATACATAAAACCTCTCACCACAGTTGCTAGATGTTTCTAATTACCCATGAGTACCCTTCTCATCACACTGAAATTCCATCCATCACTTTAATCTCTCCTGTAAGAACTTTTCTCTCTGTCCTGCCTGTCAGACTCTAACCCAATTTTCTTCTTTTTCCATAGCCACAGCCAAGCAGCAAAATATTTACACTGGAAAAACACAGATAGATTAGTGTCACTCTAAATCAGTCTTAACCCCTCAAATAGGCTCCCAACACTACCCAGCAATTCTGTTTCTTGAATTAACTTTCTTCCCCAATCTACCTCTTCATCTCTTTCTTCAAGCTTCCTTCCTACTATCCCATTCCCTTTGAAAACCCATGGGAGTCCCTCATCCCGACCCCTCTCCCACCCTCCACATGCACATCTGCCTGCAGCCAGGTTCTTCCCTCCCCTTCTGTCTCCAGACTCCTGTTCACAGGCAGTTAGTTACATGTGCTCTGAGACGCATCTTTCCTTTACCCAAGAATTGTTCCTTCAGTTACACACCCTCTTCTCTCCTCCTCATCAAACTTCCACTTTACTGAATCATCTCCATCAGCAAGTGAACACGCTCTCCAATCACCCATCAATAAAAAGTAAAAAAGAGGTACCCTTCTTGACCCCTCCAGACCCTCAATTACTGGTCTCTTGGGTTTGCTGTTTCTCATCACCGCACTTCTCCAAAGAGCTGCCACAGTTGTGCTCATCACTCCTCATCTCCCGTTCACTCCACAGACCACTCCATCCTCCACTTTGCTCCCACTGCTCCATCAACTGTGTTTTAGCCAGTGTAACCACCAATCCGCAAGCTGTCAAATCTTAACAGTTGTTTTTCTTTGGTCTTCATCTTCTATACCACTCAGTAACATAAGATGTTGTCAGAGCCTCCCTTCTGCTCGAGAGACACTCTGCTCTCATCTTCCAGCATAAGAAGCCCTCTTGGTTTCTCCTTCTTGTCTTTTTCTAAAGGCTGGGTTCTCCAGTGCTCAGTCCTAAATCTTCTGCCCTCTCTACACTGCTGACTTTCAGCATCACATCACCAACTCGTACCCTCAGCGTTTCCACTCATACCTTACTGGCACCTCAAACTAAGCAGGTCCCAAACAAAACTCTTACATTTTTCCCTACACTGGCTTCTCTCTACTGCCTTCACTTCAATGACTGGCATCACTGTCTGTTCAATTACAATTTATTATTTTTAGTGAGTCCTGCTGTTTCTTCCTCCAAAGTATGTTCACTTCTCTGTATTTTCACTGTGACTACCTCTGTTGTATTAGTTAGAATTGTCCAGAAAAACAGAATCTCTCTGGAGGTGTGTGTGTCTGTGTGTGTACAGAGTGTTTTTGTTTATTCGAAAGAATTGACTCATGTGATTATAGAGTCTGCCAAGTCCAAAGTCTGCAGGGTAGGCTGATGCTACCGTTTAAGTCTGAAGGCTCCTGCAGAATTCCCTCTTGCTTGGGGAGGTCAGTCTTTGCTCTATTAAGGCTTTCAATCTATTAAATGAGGTCCACTAGCATTATGAAGGACAATCTGTTCTTCACACTCCACTGATCAGATTTTAATCTCATCCAAAAACACCCTCAAATAAACATCAAGAATAATGTTTGCCCACATATCTAGGCCCAGTAGCTCAGTCAACTTAACACGTAAAATTAACCATCACTTGAGTCTAAGCCACTGCAGCTCTGGTCTAAATTATTACAGTAGCCTCATAAGTTCTCTTTGATTCCATCTTCACCCTCCTTATTAAAGCCCAAAACCCCTCTTCCTTCATGGATCTCTCTCTTTAAACCCACCAAGAGCTTCCTACTACACCTAGATTAAAACCAAGGCCCCTTCAGTTCAGTTCAGTTGCTCAGTCATGTTGGAGTCTTTGTGACCCCATGAATCACAGCACACCAGGCCTCCCTGTCCATAACCAACTCCCGGAGTTCACCCAGACTCATGTCCATCGAGTCAGTGATACCATCCAGCCATCTCATTCTCTGTCGTCCCCTTCTTCTCCTGCCCCCAATCCCTCCCAGCATCAGAGTCTTTTCCAATGAGTCAACTCTTCGCATGAGGTGGCCAAAGTACTGGAGTTTCAGCTTTAGCATCATTCCTTCCAAAGAAATCCCAGGGCTGATCTCCATCAGAATGGGCTGGTTGGATCTCCTTGCAGTCCAAGGGACTCTCAAGAGTCTTCTCCAACACCACAGTTCAAAAGCATCAATTCTTCGGCGCTCAGCCTTCTTCACAGTCCAACTCTCACATCCATACGTGGCCACTGGAAAAACCATAGCCTTGACTAGATGGACCTTTGTTGGCAAAGTAATGTCTCTGCTTTTGAATATGCTATCTAGGTTGGTCATAACTTTCCTTCCAAGGAGTAAGCGTCTTTTAATTTCATGGCTGCAGTCACCATCTGCAGTGATTTTGGAGCCCCCCAAAAAAGTCTGACACTGTTTCCCCATCTATTTCCCCATGAAGTGATGGGACCAGATGCCATGATCTTCGTCTTCTGAATGTTGAGTTTTAAGCCAACTTTTTCACTCTCCACTTGCACTTTCATCAAGAGGCTTTTGAGTTCCTCTTCACTTTCCACCACACCATAAGGGTGGTGTCATCTGCATATCTGAGGTGATTGATATTTCTCCCAGCAATCTTGATTCCAGCTTGTGTTTCTTCCAGTCCAGCGTTTCTCATGATGTACTCTGCATATAAGTTAAATAAACAGGGTGACAATATACAGCCTTGACGTACTCCTTTTCCTATTTGGAACCAGTCTGTGGTTCCATGTCCAGTTCTAACTGTTGCTTCCTGACCTGCATACAGATTTCTCAAGAGGCAGGTCAGATAGTCTAGTATTACCATCTCTTTCAGAATTTTCCACCAAGACCCAAAGGATCCATCACCTCTGGACCTTCATCTCATCCCCAGCTTCAACTCTCCACTAACCAACCCTCACATCTGCCTCAAGGTCTTGGAATCTGCTGCTGGTTAGAGTCCACCTCCCTCTCTTTATGCAAAGCTAATGTCTATGGATTCCTCCATAGACATGCTGTATTCCTCAGCATCGCTTAGGTTGTGCCCCTGGACCACACAGTATTTTCTATCACTGTTTTCTTTATGGCACCAAGCAGGATGAAAATTGCGTATCTGCTGATTACTTTATTTACTGCCTGTCTCTGCCACTTCAGCCTCCACTAGTAGAGGGACCATGTTTGTTTAACTCTCACTGCAGAGCCCCAGGCTTGGCACAGAGGAGATGCTCAATCAATAATTAATTGGCAATAATTAATTGAATTAATAATAAATATTAATATCAATAATTAGTTTTAAAATAGCAAAAATTTCAAACAGAAGAAAAACCTAAATATAAAAAACAAAATCAAAATAGTAATTGGGGAAAAAAGACATGTAAGCTTTGAGATAGACTATTTCCTAAGCAAAACAAGAAACTTACAAATTGTAACTGGTAAAAAAAAAAATCCACATATGATTACACCAAGTTTAAAAATCTCAAATATGTGATTAGATGCCATGTACAAAGTTAAAAGACAACTGAAGTATATGCAATATGTATATATATATGTAACAAACAGGTCTTACACATTTAAAAAAGTCAAACGATACAATTCAAAAACAGGGAAGGAATTTGAACATTAGATATGTAATAAATGCCAGGAATTTAGCAGAAATTCCAGTCTTAGCCCATCAGATTGGCAAAAATTAACTGACATTTAAAAAATAAAAATACAAAACATTGTTAAAGACGGAAGATAATGATTTAAAAAATGGTTCTCTTGGTCACTTTTCAAGTGGGCAGCTGCGTACAGTCTCAGTGCAGTGAGACAGACAGCCTGAGAGAGAGAAAGGAATGTGGGAAAGGAGGGGCTGAAGATTTCTTCCTTACAGCTACATCTGCGATGAATCCACACAGACTTTGTTTGAAGTAGAGGATTACTCATTTTGCAAAACAAAGATCACCAACCATGAGACAGGGGCATAATTACAGTCTCCTCACCAGATAGCAAAACATCAAGGACTAGATTTTTTTCTGTGGCTAGAATTCCTCAGTAAACACAGACTCAGAAGAACCTTCCTCAAAAACGAATGCCAAACACATTAGTTTCAAAATTCACAACATGCATCCCCTCACCAAAAAAAAAAAAAAAAAAGCTTTAGAAACAGATACAGTTATTTTTAAGGAGGGAAATTACTTCTCAGGAATCTCTTGCGTCTCTCTAGCTTGCAGATTCACTTGGTATCAGCTCTGTTCATATAATACAACTCCCACAATCTGGGAAATTGCATTTAAAAATTATAGCTGCTATTTTAAGCATTTCTGTACTCTATTTTACTCATCTCTTAAGATGAGTAAATGCATAATTCTATCAGAATCTCCCCGTATCCCTGCCGTGGTATTCCTAATTAACATCTTGTAACTGAATGCTGTCGGAGCACCGTTCACATTCTGCCTGACAACCACACATGCAAACAGCAGCTTGCGACAGCCCTCAGCCTCTAGGAATGGTGTCCAAAACTGCCAGCTGAACCCATTAAGCTTTTTGACAACCAATCCACATTTTTCCCAGCTTTATTGAGAGATGACTGACACTGTGTAAGTTAAAGGTGTGCAACGTGTTGATTTGTTAATATGTGTATATTTGATACACATATATTATAAAATGCTTATTACCGCAGTGTTCACTAACTCCTCCATCATGATCAAATCACTGTTTTGTGTGTGTGTGTGTGTGGTGAAAATATTTAAGATTTACTCTCTTAGCAACTTTCAAGTATATAATACAGTATTATTTCCTATAATCACACTGGATCCCCAGAACTTATAACTGAAAATCTGTACCTCTGACCAACATCTCCCGATTTCCTCCACCCTCCAGCCCTTGGTGACTACCATTCTAGCACATTCTAGCACTGTGAAACTACAGGTTCATTCCAGACCTCCACAATGAAGAGAGTATCACAACAGAGTAAGTCACCCAAATTTGTTTGTTTCCTAGTGCATATACCATACTGTAGTCTATCAAGTGTAATAGTATGATATATTAAATAAACAATATACATAGCTTGGGCTTCCCTTGTGTCTCAGCTGGTAAAGAATCCACCTGCAATGCGGAAGACCTGGGTTTGATCCCTGGGTTGGGAAGATCCTCTGGAGAAGGGAAAGGCTACCCACTCCAATATTCTGGCCTGGAGAATTCTACGGACTGTTACAGTCCATGGGGTCGCAAAGAGTCGGATACAACTGAGCAACTTTCACACACACTTTAGTTAAAAACTACTTTATTGCTAAAAAAAAAATGCTAACCACTATCTAAGCCTTCAGGGAGTCACAGTAGTAACATCAAAGACCACTGATTACAGATCACCATAACAAACGTAACAATGAAAATTCTTTAAATGTTGCAAGAATGATAAAAGTGTGACAGAGACATGAAGCACGCAGGTGCTGTTGGGAAAATGACACCAACACAACTTCTGGCTACTGGGTTGCCGTAAACCTTCAATTCGTTAATAAAGCACAGTATCTGCAAAGCACAATAAAGCAAGGTGCAATAAAACAAGATATGCCTATATTCTTTTCTATGAGTTCAGCTTTTTTTTAGATTCCACATTTAAGTGATATGCAGTATTTGTCTTTCTGTATCTGACTTATTTCAATCAGAATAATGCTTTCGAGATCCATCCATGTTGTTGCAAATGGCAGGATATCCTTCTTCCTTCTGGCTGAATAATATTCACACACACACACACACTCCTCCCCCCACCCCACCCCCTCTTCTTTACTGACTCATCCACTGACAAACACTTCCATTGTTTCCACATGGGTCTGACCCCTGGTCAAGGAGCTAAGATCCCATATGCTGTGCAGCCAAAAAAAGAAACAAACATTTGAATAACCAGAAGATCTCCATGGCACCACTCCAAAATCTAAAAAATTGTTTAATAATAAAACCTACAACAGCAAAGGTGGGTAAGTTGCTTCTGATGGGTGATCTGCATGACTTTCACACAGAACGTGGTGGCATTTAGAGGAAAGGTATCCCCAACATGTTTCATTAGTGCCAATTTTCATAAGTGAAAACATCGCCACTGCCTCTAAAGCCTTTAGCTAAATTGCTGAAAGGTCTCTCACACAGTAATTCTGTTTTATGGCCATTAAAATGCCCAACCAGCTTCAGAACTACCTTAGTGAACAGATGCTGTTGAAAATGGCTTCAGCCTCAAACCAGCTGCGAGGTGAGAATGGATGATGCCACTGGAGCACCATCTAACAAAAGAGCAAGAGGGGGTCTGTGTGTGGGAGGGTGTAGCCCAGCTCTGTTGTCCTGGGAATGGGCAGGGTCTGTCTCTCTGCACCCTACTAAGAAAACCAGGCAATGGTGAAATGGTAAGAAGCAGATATAAAGACACAACATTATAAACAAACAGTGTGAATGCTGAGCCACAAGAGATATTTAGAAATAAAGCGCTTTTTTATGGGGAGGTTGGGGAGCGGTGGTTTTACAGGGCTGATTATAAGGAATGCCAAACAGGAATTACATTCATTTCTAGACTATTTACCTCTGACTTGCATGTATTCTTCCATGTGCATAAAAGCCTGAAAATGCTTTTATGCAAAGCTGTAGAAACATGTGTCAAGAAAAAACAGTAAATTAATCAACACCCAGTTTAGAGCTTTATATTTAATTCTCATCAGTTGGACATGAACGCTCCAGGGTTCATTAAAGCCATCACCATACACGGGGAGCGCAGAACACCTGAATTACGCATGGCTGGCCCTTAACTCTAACAAACAGGACCACACTCAGTTCTTATTTTCACATAGGTAAAGGAGATCAGTCCTGGGTGTTCTTTGTTTTTTTTTTTTTTTATTTTTAAACTTTACAAAATTGTATTAGTTTTGCCAAATATCAAAATGAATCCGCTAAAGCTGAAACTCCAGTACTTTGGCGACCTCATGCGAAGAGTTGACTCATTGGAAAAGACTCTGATGCTGGGAGGGATTGGGGGCAGGAGGAGAAGGGGACGACAGAGGATGAGATGGCTGGATAGCATCACTGATTCGATGGACGTGAGTTTCAGTGAACTCCGGGAGATGGTGATGGACAGGGAGGCCTGGCGTGCTGCGATTCATGGGGTCACAAAGAGTAGGACACGACTGAGCGACAACTGAACTGAACTGAACTGAACTGAAAGAACAAGATCTTAAAAGTACTAACCCCTTACGATCTCTAACTGAATTATGGAAGAGAGTAAAGGAGATCAAAAGGGCATGGGAGCCATTCTCTGAAAGACCTCCAGTGCCATTCTCTGCATGGGGGAACTTATCTTGTGTGTGACAGAGGATTCAATGTTTCAACTGGGTGAAGAGATGTCCCTCAGCAGACCCAGAGGTATGAAGTGGACAGAGAGCTTCACATGACCTGAAAAGCATTTTAGCACCTCAGTCGCACCTAATATGCTGAAGCAACTACAGCCTGGGAAGAAAGGAAAACTATCAGGACTTCATCCATCTTTCTGTTCAAGAAACACTGCAAATGGCAAAGCAGGGGTGGCCAGTGAAGATGGGGAGAGGGGAGTTCAGGGTCAGTGTAGACATCAGTTCTTCAGGATCTGGAGGCTCACTGGTAGGGGGTGGTACTGGGGTTACTAAGGGAAAGGAAAGGTTAAGCATGAGACCATGTGAACACCTAAACTATGCGGTAGGTGGTGATGGGACTAGAACCAAAACCAGGACGTTCAGATGAGTCAGAAGGAGAGAAGTGGGTTTCGGAGCAGATGCCAGGACAGGAACAGAGGTGCCCCTTGCAGAACTGTGGGAAGAGATGCTGGGAGCTCATGGTCTGTGCTCCACATCCTGCAATAAGAGATGTCTGACACCCAGCTGTGTCTTCCGAAGTGCTTTTCACTACATAAGACTCTATGGAGTTCAGCAACAATGACGACTTTAATAAAAAAGAACAAAGTGGTAAAAAGACTTTTATCAACTTCTCAAAAACCAAATCTAACAACAAAACACCTAATCGAATTTAGCCTTTAGTTCAACTCGTGAAGCAATCCCAGAAAGGTCCTGTAACTCTAGGTTTCAGTTTTCATCCTGGGAAAAGCGACCAGAAGGAACCAGAATCTTCCCAGTGCAAATACTACAGAAAAATGGTATCATAACCAGGGACAAATTTTATATTCATTTATTTTGTCAAAAAAGGAAGCTGACTTACCTTTTAAAATCTCATGTTTACTTAAATATTTTTCCAAACTGAAAATTTCTATTCTTTATCAAAAGTATGTTTGAAGAGTCAGAAACCCAATAAAACATTAAATATATTTGTCAGGAACATATTTGGGGTTAACTCATATGGATTTTTTTAACCTATAAAATGTGTGCAATTCAATTACACGAATCATCAGAGGAGACACTGTTCTGACAAATGATTTCAAGGCTCTTTTCATATGCATGACTACACACTTGTCTTAATTCCTCCTCTTCGTTTCCATTCTCAGATTTTAGAGAACTTTATTCCTTTTACAAAAATCTCTGCTGCCCCTTCTCCATGTCCCCTATTCAAGCTCCTGACACACCCCACCCCTTCCCCAATACTGCTTGTTTTAGTCTATGAAATCAGCAACCACAGCCACAATCAAAGCTCTGGCAAAATGTATTTGTGTTTGTCAGATAATGGATGAAATTTAAGAAAGAAGGAGCTTCGACTGACCGGGGTAAAAGAGGAAAATAGTGTTCCTTCCAGCCCATACTCCCATTTGGAATCCCTTCTCAATCCAGGCCAAAGCCAGAGGCAAAGTCAATTTGTAAAACATCCCCTCTCTATCTCCACAAAGCCTGATTTCGAGCAATGGTTTCTGCTACACAGCCCACAAATCGCTGAAGAAGAGTCTGATATCAATTCACTTTGCCACACTGCCTGCCAAACGCTAGGTGATGCAGCTTTTAAAAATGAAGATTAATGTGCGGAAAAACTTTCTCAATTATGCTTTCCCTTTAGGTCTCCATTCTGTGACATGGTGCAAAAATAAGCAGCAATGGAAGGAAGGAAAGAAGTATTATGATACCCAATATTCTTATAAGCAGAAATAATAATCATGGTTAACATTTATCTAGCATTTATAATGTCCCAGATGCCACTCTAAAAGCTAACAACTTTACATGTATTGACTCACATATTTCAACCTAGGGGCTGAGAAGTATTAGTATTTTCTGTCACTTGAGAGATGAGTAAACTGAGGTTCAGTGTGCTTATCACTTGGCCAAAGAACAGTTGGGGCTTAAACATGGGGAATGTGACTCCAAAGTGTACACTTTGAATCACATTCCATACTGACCAGAGTCTAATCAGTGGTCCTCAACTAGGGTCATTCTGCCCCCAGAGGGGACATTCAGCAATGTCTGGAGATAGTATGAGTTATCACAACAGGGGGCAACTCCTGGCACTGAGTAGCTAGAGGCCAGGGATGCTTCTAAACATCCAACAATGTACAGCACCGCCTCAAACTGATCCAGACAAACCGTCAATAGTGCCAAGGCTCAGAAACTCTGGTCTAAATACTCCTAAACTTCTTAATCATCCTTCCCTCTTCTACCATGTCCAATATGACTCAGTGCAGGGAATAAGAAACAAGAAACACACAACACTAGAAACACATTAGTGATTTAAAACACTAAGTGGAAGAAATGTTAGTAAATTGGTGCTAAAAGCTTTATTCAATTAAAAAACAAATCCCCCCAAAAGCTTCCTATTAAAAAAAACTCAAAGTGTTTTATTCTGAAGAACAAAACAAAGGTAGCAATCAGAGTCCAAACTTCTTGGACAAACTGATTTTGTATCACAGCTCAAGTGAAAAAAAAGTTCTCAAAATTACAGTTTCAGTCGCCAAATTTTAAAGATTATAGTGGAGCAGTGACTCCACTAGAGAAACTCATGTTGTTTCTGTCTAATCTCTCAGGCCCAGAAGGGGGACAAAGCAGACAGGGGCTCCTCCTGGGTACCAGCGACACCCTGCAGGTAAGGGTCCTCCACCAGGGACTGCATCCACCTATCTGGACGGTAGCGTCTCAGGACATCTGCTGCTTTCATCACTGTACGCCCACCCCAGTCAACACTTCTACTGGAGTTTGGCCTTTGTTGCTGGAAGATCCTCCCACATGACTCATCGCTACCAATCAGCCATACTTCAATTTCCCCCCTTGAGGATTCCATTTGGGTGTCAGGTAAAGATTAATTCTCACCAATAAGAAAACGTTTCAACCAGTTCAACTATCTGTAAAGCTAAAAACATGTATTGTCTGAAAAAAGCTTTCATCTGTCTCTGGGCAAAAGTTACCAAACTTCTTGGCACTTTCATGAAACCACATACATTAACTGAGAAGCAATGGATTCTAAAAATCATGGATGCCTCCTGTGCATTTCATCAGCAACTGCGCATTCTCCTCGGGGGCCCTGTCTGTAAAGGTAGGGCCTGATCCCTGGAGCTTACAGTCTGCGGGGAGCAGAGACTTGCTGGGGCAGGTCTAATGCAAGGTGGGGTTTGCACTGTCAAGGTTTCACAGGGAGGGAGCATCTGGGGATGGTCAAACTTTCAACTTTCTTTAACATAAAGTTTTATCTTACATTACCATATGTAAAATAGAGAGCTAACTGGGAATTTGCTGTATGGCTCAGGAAACTCAAACAGGGGCTCTGTATTAACCTAGATGGGTGGGGGGAGGGAGATGCAAAAGGGAGAGGATTTATGTACACCTATGGTTGATTCACGTTGAGGTTTGACAGAAAACAACAAAGTTCTATAAAGCAATTATCCTTCAATTAAAAATTAATTAATTAAAAAAATAAAGTTTTAAAGATGCCATTTTTGGTGTCAAGTGAATAATTAAGTTTGAAGGATGTGTTTACATTCATAAACTTGAACTCTAACTACACAATGAGAATAAGCGGCTATGGCATTTGAGGAGGGAGTCACTCTAAAGTCTTTTCAAGTCAGATTATGTTAAGACAATTGGCCCAGCTCAGGCTGAACAAAAACCACCACACTGGAGGGGTTGTTTCGTTGTTGTTGTTTAGCTGCTAAGTTGTGTCATGTCTGACTCTTTCGTAACCCCATGGACTATAGGCCACTAGGCTCCTCTGTCCATGGGATTTTCCAGATAAGAATAATGGAGTAGGTTGTCATTTCCTTCTCCAGGGAATCTTCCTACCCCAGGGACCGAACCTGCATCTCCTGCATTGGCAGGCAGATTCTTCATCACTGAGCCACCTGGGAAGCACTATACTGGAGGCACACAGAGTGGCTTTCAAAGGACCATATGATTCCATCACGTGTTTACAACTTCCGTGCTAGGTTACTAAAAGAACAGCTACTAATTCCCAAGAGCCTACCCTAGCCAGGAGGTGTGTGCACTGCCATTCTGTAAGTGGAGAAAACTAATTCAGGAAGTCAAAACTCCAAAGCACACACTTTTCATTCAATGCTCTTCTTCATATTTTACAAAACTTAATAGCAACTTTAAAAGCAGCTATTACACCCGGAGAAGCTGTGTGGCTTGCCCTGGCTGCATGGCTTGCAAAGAGAAGAGCCAAGACTCAGTTAGGTTCATTTTGCATCGAAGTCTGTGTTCTTTCTGCCTCCTACGTCAGGGTGGATCCCCATTTGACAAATGGGAAAAGTGAGAAAAACTTGGTATGCCAGCCCTGAGCTGTCACACAGGTAGTTCTTCAGGAGAGGAAAACAAGACACAGGTTCTGTATAAACTTAAGAGTTCTTCCCCCAGATATTCAATTCTGCAAAATCATAGCTATTTTAGCAAAATCACCAGTTTTCTAAGCGAGGAAACATTTTCACTTGTTCAACAAGTAGCAAGGTTTTAAACTGCTGCAAGCTATACATGTGAATGCCGTTGGCTATGACTGACTTCTGTTTATTTTGATCAGAAATAAAAATGGACTTGTTCACAGAGAACAGACTTGCAGACAAAGTGGGGGAAGGAGAGGTTGGGACAAATTGAGAGAGAAGTAGCATGGAAACATAAATTACCATATGTAAAATAGATAGCCAGTGGGAAAATACATAAAATAGATAGCTGTGTGGCACAGGGAGCTTAATCTAGTGCTTTGTGACAACCTAGAGGGGTGGGATGGGGTGGGAGATGGGAGGCAGATTCAAGAGGGAGGTGACATAGGCATATATGTAGCTGATTCATGTTGATGTATGGTAGAAACCAGTACAATACTGTAAAGCAACTAACCTCCAATAATTTTTTTTTTAATGTGCTTGAAAAATGAAGTGAAACTGTTAGCTGCCCAATTGTGTCTGACTCTTTACGACCCCATGGATTGTAGCCCACCAGGCTCCTCTGTCCATGGGATTTTTCAGGCAAGAATACTGTAACGGGTAGCCATTCCCTTCTCCAGGGGATCTTCCTGACCCAGGGATTAAACCCAGGTCTCCTGCATTGCAGGCAGATTCTCTACTGTATGATGCCAAAGCCACCAGAGAGGCCCTAAAAATGTGCTTACTAGACCCAATGTATATAAAGTACAAAAACAGGACAACTAGTCTATGGTGGTAGGTCATGACAATGGTTACCTGGTCCCTTCTTAGGCTTAGGGGGTAATGACTGGAAGGAAGAGCCCGGGAGTCTTCTAGGGCACTGGCAGTGTGGTTTCTTGCCCCGGATACTTCTTAAATGGTGTGTTCACTTTATGAAAATCCACTAAACTCTACATCTATGATGTGTATACTTTAAAGAATATCTTAAAATTTTTAAAATGCTAGGTGAGATCTCTTGACCCAATTTCCCATTTTTAAGCATTTTTTTTAACCTTGCTTGAACCCTAATTTATTTTTAACTTTTTATTTTGTACTGGAGTGTAGCTGATTGACAATGTTGAGATAGTTTAAGGTGGCAAGCAAAGGGACACAGCCATATATAAGGACTAAATTTCATAACATTCATTCTATCTTGCTCATAAAATGTCTATCAATGGGATTTAGAGATTTAAAAAATTATATTCTTGGATCTATGATACTAAGTTGCAGAATAAAATAATAAACATGACTTCCTAAAATGCAGGCTGGGGGTGGTGGAAATCACTAACAGTCATGTTTATTTCAACTAGGCACTATGGAAAAACAAACTGCTATTACTTAACTATTTATGTGAAACAAAGGTTTAATTCTACACTGAAAAAATACAGAACTGCTTCTTTGTTCAAAAGGCAAGGAATGAAGCTAATGTTAGCTTCTGTGGAATACCTGAAGAACCAAATGACTTAGGCCAGAAGCATTTTCACCTAAGAATATCTTTCTAAAATGTTATAATTGGTAAGTACCTTTTCCAATGAGGCAATACTCTGAATTTCTAAATTAGTGGGTTCAATAATTAAGAAACTATTCATTATTAAACCTTAATTGCTGTGATCTAAAGAAAATGATAAATTTACATTCTAACATCTAGAGGAAACATATATTCAAACCATGAGGCTGCAGTTTTAATTTTAAATCTATCAGAACCATGAGGCTACAGTTTTAATTTTAAATCTATCAGAACCATGAGGCTGCAGTTTTAATTTTAAATCTATCAGTGAATTTTAAATACAACTTTTTAACCCAATACAACCAAACTGCCAATAATTCATTATGGATACTAGGTTTCTTTGTATCCTGAGCCCATTTATAACTTCTTATAACATATAATGCTTTGCAGAGAAACCAATCACTAATAATATTAGCTTCCATTAATCAATCACTATCACGTACTAGGCACATGATATGTTCCAAGTGTTTTCCTTCATAAGTCACTACCTGGAGGCAGACTACACTAATATTTGCAAATATCTGATGTTTTCCCACAAAAGGATATGTGTCCCTAACTTTTGAACTCAGTTAGCCAGGACATTGGAGAAGGCGATGGCACCCCACTCCAGTACTCTTGCCTGGAAAATCCCATGGATGGCGGAGCCTGGTAGGCTGCAGTCCATGGGGTCGCTAAGAGTCGGACACGACTGAGCGACTTCACTTTCACTTTTCACTTTCATGCATTGAAGAAGGAAATGGCAACCCACTCCAGTGTTCTTGCCTGGAGAATCCCAGGGACGGGGGAGCCTGGTGGGCTACCCTCTATGGGGTCGCACAGAGTCGGACACGACTGAAGTGACTTAGCAGTAGCAGCAGCAGCCAGGACATTTGCTTTAGCCAGTGAAATTCAAGTACGTCACTTCCAGGCAGAACCTCTTACCTCCCTCTTTGTCTCTCTCACCTCCCTCCATGATCTTTAAATTTGTTAAGTCAAGGTGCACCTTCCAACTGGGATTCTGAATGTCCGTGATGAATACAGTCTCCATGCTAATCCATGACAAAGTGTGAGTAATCAACATGCTGTCTTGCTATAAAACCCCTGAGATTTCGGAGTTGCTTGTTACTTCAGGTTAAACAGGCCAGTACTGCCTGAGACAAATCTCTGTTGTATGAAAGTGGAATGTGAGCCCCTGAAAAGTATTCTACCCAAGAGTCTACATCAAGTAAACAGAGGAAACTAAGAATTCAGAAGTCAAAACTCCAATGCCCACACTCATCATTCAATTCTTGTCTTCATATTTTACAAAATGAATATAACTTCTTAAAACTCTCAATAACAAATATGTGATTCTCTGAGATCAAAAGGAAAAAAGATGAGAGATGGACACAAGATTTTGTACAAGCTGCTTATCTTTATTATAAACTATTATGTTTTATTAATATAAGTAAATAATAAAGAAAACTTGGGGCCTTCCTGGTGGCTCAGTGGTACAGAATCTGCTTGCCAGTGCAGGAGACATGGGTTCGAACCCTGATCCAGGAAGATTCCACATGTCATGGAGCAACTCAACCCACGCACCACAACTATTGAGCCTGTGCTCCAGAGCTCAAGAGCTGCTACTGCAAAGTCTATGCACTACAACTACTGAAGCCAGAGGGCCTTAGAGCCTGTGCTCTGCAATAAAAGAAGTCACCGCAAAAAGAAACCCATGTACCGCAACTTAGAGACAAGTCCCTGCTCACTGAAATTACAGAAAAGCTTGTGCAGCAACAAAGACCCAGAACAGCCAAAAATTTTAAAATAACTATAAAAAAAAAAAAAAAGAAGAAGGACGAAACTGGGAAACAATAGGAAAAGGATTATTTCAATTTTAACTTACCAAATATGCCTGAAATATCAACTGACCTGTGCATGTGCCTATGGGTCTGCAGAATCCCCAGGCATCAGTCACTGACCCATGAGAACAACCAGCTGTCCCAGCACATGCCCAAGGCAGGTCATGCCACATCTGGTTACTAACCCCACAAACTGTGCTGGGCAGTGGGAACACAGACAGAAAAGACTGCTCCTGCCTTCAAGGAGCTTGCTGCCCCACACGATGAGACAGCAAACCAATAACTCTAACACAGCATCAGGGCACTGAGAGAGATTTACACATGTATTCTGAACTTCAGGAGTCCACAGAAGGACTTCTCTAAGGCAGGGAATGTGGAGTGTCAGAGTTCCTGGGGGGATGTGACATCTAGACTGGGTTTTAAAGGATGGGAGAGCGCAGGTTAGTGCACAGGGCTGGAAGACATCCTAAAAAATGAGAACGTGGAAGGGGTGGAGGGGAGGGAAAACATGGCCACCTCGGGAATTTAACTTGAACCTCAGGCTGAAACACAAAGGTGAGTGGGCTGATCCTGCAGGGCTCACCTGGGGGCAGAATAAGGGATGAGCAGGAGCTATCATGCCCCTGAGAGCTCCTGTGCCCAGGCCCCTCCAAGCTCCCGTTAACTCTCCTCTGGTAGCACAAAGCCAGCGGTTCCGGAAGCCCCTCTTTCACACTCACCCGTGACAAGAGTGTGATCAACAAAGAGCTTGTAAGCAGGTATCCCTGTGAAACTGTCAGCAGCACAGGACTTCAAACAGGCTGAGGCACTTTCTCACAAAAGATAAGGTCAACCATGTATTACAATGAGAAAGGCAGAGGTGCAACAGAACAGGCCCCAGCAAGTTCAAGTCAGCCAACGAATGACCCCTCAGAGGCGGTGACTTCTGTTCAGCCGCACAAAATCCACTTTGAGGTACCGTGAACCAGACATGGAACAACGGACTGGTTCAAAACTGGGAAGGGAGTACGTCAAGGCTGTATAGTGTCACTCTGCTTATTTAACTTATATACAGAGTACATCATGAGAACTGCCAGGCTGGATGAAGCACAAGCTGGAATCAAGATTGCCAGGAGAAATATCAATAACCTCATATATGCAGATGACACTACCCTTATGGCAGAAAGCAAAGAGGAACTAAAGAGCCTCTCGATGAAAGTGAAAGAGGAAAGTGAAAAAGCTGGCTTAAAACTCAACATTCAAAAAATGAAGATCATGGCATCCGGTCCCATCACTTCATGGCAAACAGATGGAGAAACAGTGACAGACTTCATTTTCTTAGGCTCCAGTATCACTGCAGATGGTGACTGCAGCCATGAAATTAAAAGACGCTTGCTCCTTGGTAGAAAAACTATGACCAACCTAGACAGCATGTTAAGCAGCAGAGACATCAATTTACTGACAAAGGTCCGCATAGTCAAAGCTATGGTTTTTCCAGTATTCATGTATGGATGTGAGAGTTGGACCATAAAGAAAGCAGAGCACTGATGAATTGATGCGTTTGAACTGTGGTGTTGGAGAAGACTCTTAAAGAGTCTGCAAGGGGATCAAACCAGTCACTTCTAAAGGAAATCAGTCCTGAATATTCATTGGAAGGATTGATGCTAAAGTTCCAATACTTTGGTCACCTGATGCAAAGAACTGACTCATTAGAAAAGACCCTGATGCTGGGAAAGATTGCGGGCAGGAGAAGGGGATGACAGAGGACGAGATGGTTGGATGGCATCAATTACTTGACGGACATGAGTCTGAGCAAGCTCCAGGAGGTGGTGAAGGACAGGGAAGCCTGGTGTGCTGCAGACCATGGGGTCACAAAGAGCTGGACATGCTGAGCAACTGAACTGAACTGTACCTGTTACCACTTGTTGCTGTGACTACCATCGTAAACAACCCAGCTGCTTCAATCGAAGTCTCCATCATTGTTCCTTTTGTAGCAAAGGCTCTCTCTGCCAAGCACCTGATTTCCAACTGGACAACTTATCCCAATAATGCTAGTTATCCTTAAGTTCACAAAGTAACTTCCATTTCTATTAACAAATACCACATTCATCTCTTTCATCATCACAGCAGTCCCAGTTTGGAAACAAATGGATTTTCCAAGTCACACTTCTGGGAGGTAAGAATCTACGAGCAGAATCCAGCTTGGTTCCTGTCCTTCACGGCACTTTCCACCTGCTTCTTACACCTAAAGACTGATACTCCTAGGTCCTGGGCAACACACTTGGCCCAGTGATCTGAGACTGCTTACTGGGCTTCTTTGCACTTAAGGTCCCTCATGTGTAAAATGAAAAGTCAATCTGAATACAGTTCCTTTCAACTTTCATGTTCCATGTTTTTATTAAAGAAAGTTATAGCAATAGATTCTCTTCCTCCATGAAAAGACAGGATGGGTTCAAGTGACTGAATCAGTCATAATTCAAATAGGTTTAGGCAAATGCTTAATGATAAATATAAATACAAATATTAACCCACACTGACATGTTAAAAGCAACTTTTTAATAAAATGGTGCTTTCAGGACAACACAAATTAAATATGATTTTTCCAACTAATACATGAATCAAGTAAATCATATAATTATTATATAATCAGTAATGCAGATAATTACACTGATGATTTACTACATGCTAGAGTCAAGCTCTCCAGCTCCAATACTCTGGATCCGAGAGAAAAGAACCAAAAACCACCTTCCCTGCCTGCCAATTCTTTGATGGCTTCCCTATCCTTTTCAAACATAAGAACTGCTCAGAATTCAAGGTACTTTGTACTTCATGTCCCATGAAATACTATTTGTAAGTTTTCTCTTGCTGCTATAAAAAGTTACCACCAAGCTTAGCAGCTACAAACATCACACCTCTATTATCGCACAGGTCTAGTGTTGGTAGGCTTGACTGGTTTCTCTGCCCAAGTCTCACATGGCAGAAATCCAGGGGTCAGGAGGGCTGTGGGTCTTTATGAGGCTCTAGGACGAATCAGTTTCCAGGGACACGGAGGTTGTTGGCAGAACTGAGTTCCCTGTGCCGGCAGGGCTGAGGTCCCTATTATCTTGCTGCTGTCTGCCACAGCCGTTCTCAGCTCCCAGAGGCTGCCCACATTTCTAGGCCCATAGCCCCCTTCCTCCATCTTCAAATCCAGGAGCAGAAAGTTGAGTCCTGCTCATGCTTCAAACCTTCCTGCTGCTCCTTCCCTCACATCTGAGTCTTCCACATCCCTCTTCCACTTGTAAGGACCTCTGCAATTACATTGGGCCACCCCAACAATCCAAGGTAAAATCCCTATTTTAAGCTCCATGACCTTCATCGGCAAAGTCCTCTCTGCCATGCGAGATACTCACAAGGTTCCACGGACCAGGAATGAGCATCTTGATTGGGGGGGTGGGGGGAGGGGGCAGGTGGGCACTAGTCTGCCAACCACATGTTAAAGACACAAATGTCTCTTTTTCTAGGAACCAATGAATAATTTTGTTCACACCACACAGCAAAGCATAAGTTCAGATTAAATATCAATGAACAGAAAGGAAGGCAGCAATTATTCTACATATACACACACACACACACACAACCCCTCACAATTAGACGTTAGTGCCTGAAACGATGAAACCATGTATGCTGGAAGAAGGGCTAGAGGAGACAAAAATGTTAGTGCCAAACTGTATTCATTGCAGAGACTAATAAAAATGGAATAGTCCTCAACTTTGTGGAATTCTTCTCAGTAAGCAGTGAATCACATTTCAAACTTTAATCTTAAAAGTACTATACAACATCTTAAAACCTACCATAAAGGCTCTCACACAAATCTGAATGGGGAAATGGTGCTCATTATGCTGTCCCAGTACAAGTCAAATACAAGTACCAATACAAGTCAAGCTGCCTCACTTGAACACAGCAGTAAAAATTCTCAACACTTTACTTTGGTGATTTGAAAGAAAATGTACTTAAACAAGAAAGCCTACTGTTGCTTCCCTTGTGAACAGAAGTCAAAGCTAAACCAAAAACAGTAGGAGGGGAAGAGAACTTGCAAATTGCTACATGTAACACTATTTGTAGTAACTATCAAAAACTTAAGAAAAACATCAATAAATGTACTGAGTTAAAATTCACTGAAATGTACTAGTTAATAATAACCAATTATTGACCTTAAAACTCATGCTACATAAAACAAAAAATGAGACAACCACCTAATCTCAGATATATTAAAATTATTCATGTCAGGAGTGACAATATTTAACAATTATAATGAAAATTATAGTGACAATATTTAACAATTATAATTTAAGAATTATAATGAAAATGAAAAAGCATATAAATCAAAAAAATTTTAGCCTTCCGTTTATTCTCTAAGTATGAACTACACAGTTTAAAACTGCAAGTTAGAACACCAAACATTCATCAAATCATGTTAATAATTTCCAAGTCATCTGTTAATTGTTAAAAATACTGGTGTGATCCTTTATTTGATGTGCCTCTGTCACAAGCAATGTCTGAGACATGATTCAGTACAACAAACCAAGCTCTTTCAGTAACACCCCCTAGTTACTGCAAGACAACAGGTGAATTAAGTCTTGATAATACAGGTTCTCTCTATAACATAGTACTGTTCTTGGTAAATACTATACTATCTTATGGTGAACTAATGTCAACTAAATTCAACTTTTTTTCTAACCTTAATATTATTCACTATTTCTATCACCACTATGAAAATCACTTACTGAACTGTCACATTCAATTATCTAGCTTATTTTTACAAAATACTGTTTACCTTCAATCTATGGTGCTTTGATAAAAATCAACTAGCTAAATTCTAAGAACCAATATACTAAAAAGAACCAATATATTAAATATATATAACTTCTTTAAACAATTCCTCAGATTTGTCATCAAATAAGTGTATTTTCATGTAACTTGTTGGATAATTTAATAATTTTTCTCTTGGAATACTTCATTTGAAATGTTTCTCTGTTTCTCTATCAATTTCTTGTATTTTGTTTTATATGTTCTATTACCTATTATTTGTCAAAGAAATTTACCCATTTTAATAGCAATTTTCTTTCTTCTAAAATTAAGAAATAAGAATAGTTAGAACAGCATATAACAAAGTTAAATCTTTAAAAAAAATAAAACTAATTATTCAAATGCTGTCTACTAAAGTAAGCAGTCGTCCTTATATGATTTCCAAACAGAGTCCATCCAAAGGCAACTACAACTGACCCTTGAAGTTGGTGACTTATGGGGGCTTTGGGCAAACACCCTCCATGCAGTCAAAAATCTTAGTATAACTTATAGCCAGCCCTCCATATACACGGTTCCTCTGCATCTAGGGATTCAATCAACTGCAGATCATGCAGTACTGCAGCATTTACTATTGAAAAAAGAAAATCCATGTATAAGTGGACCCATACAGTTCAAGCCTGTGTTGTTCAAAGGTCAACTGTACTTATTTCACTTCCAAGTTCTTACGTATACCAAATACCAGAAAGTTAAATAACACAAGATCAAATAAATCATAAGTTTATTTGACTTCTATCTTTTTATGCCATGATCCAGAAATAAGTAAACAACATCAAATAAAAATATCCAGAAGTTTTCCTATAATTCCAGACTTTTTTCTCCCTAGCATTATACTTGCACCATCTGAACAAAATTCATCAAGTTTTCATGTAAATATTTCTCATTAAGACCATTTTTCTTGAGTATGACAATAAAGTTTAATATATTTCAGATGCTGTTCCTTTTAGCTCTGTGAGATCAATAAAAACCATCACCTATCTTCAAAATCCTGAATATTGCATTTTAAGTAAATTATTAAACCACTCCTATGTGAAATGGTTGTAGATTTGTCTATAACTAAAATTTTACTGCCTAATTCTTGTTTTCCAAAAAGTTGTTCCCTTATCTCAATAGATGTGTTTTACAACAATCAGGACTATAACTCTGCCATGATACACTCATATAAGAACTATTTTTTTAAGTGTTGATAAATACTTCAAGTCAGAAAGTTACTTTATATTGTATATTGTGTCAGTATTTCATAAATACTTTTTCCTTTGCTTTAGCAATACCCTTTGATAAAATATTTTGGGAAGTTATTTTCTCATTTTTTTGAAAACTGACTTCAGTTTATTTTTTCCAGCTATAATGAGATATGCTGTCAAAGTACACAATATATACCTTGTTGTCAAGGTATGTTGTCAGATATGTTGTCAAGATTGATTTGATATTTTCATGAAATATTTCATGACACTTACATCATATCACAAAATTACTATTTCTTTCGTATGGTGGGAACATTCGAGATTTACTCTTAGCAGTTCTCAAATATATAAAACAGTATAATTAACTATAACCAACATGCTGTACATTAGATCCCCAGAACTTATTCAAATTGTAACTGGGGGTCTATACACTGACTAACATCTCCACATTTCCCCCACCCCTTGGTAACCATCATTCTAGTCTGTTTCTAGCAAGTTCAGCTCTTTAGATTCCATGTATATGTGATACACAGTATCTGTCTTTCCCTGACTTATTTCACTTATACAATGCCCCTAAGGTCCATCCATGCTGTTACAAATGGCAAGATGTCCTTCTTTCTCACGGCTAAACGATATTCCATTGTATATAATATATGTCACACCTTTATGCACTCACCTGTTGATGAACACAGGTTGTTCCCATATCTTGGCTAATGCAAATAATATAGCAATGAACATGGGATATTCATTCAAGCAGATACTTCTTCAAGATTTTCTTTTTCATTTCCTTTCCACGTGTAGGAGTTACATTGCTGGATCACATGGTCATTGTCGTTTCAGTTATTTGGAAAAATCTCGAAACTGTTTTTCACAGTGGCTACACCAACTTACAATCCCACCAACAGTATACAAGGGTTCCCTCCAACGCTTGTTATTTCTTGTCTTTATGATTACACCTATTCTAATAGGCATGAGGTGATATCACTCTGGTTCTAATTTGCATTTCACTGATGATTAGTAACGTTGAGCACTTTTTCATGTATCTGTTGGTCATCTGGATGCCTTCTTTGGAAAAAATGTCTTTTAAGATCTTTTGCCCATTTTAAAATCATATCATTACGGTTCCTTTGCTTTGCTATTGAGTTGTATGAGTTATTTATATCTTTAGGATATTAACCCCTATGGGGGGGTGGTTAATATCCTAAAGATATAAATAACTCATACAACTCAATAGCAAAGCAAAGGAAATGGCAACCCACTCCAGTGTTCTTGCCTGGAGAATCCCAGGGACGGCGGAGCCTGGCGGGCTGCCATCTGTGGGGTCACACAGAGTCGGACACAACTGAAGCGACTTAGCAGCAGCAGCAACCCCTATCAGACACAGATTTACAAATGTTTTCTCCCATTCAGTAGGTTGCCTCTTCATTTTGTGGACAGTTTCCTTTGCTGTGCCGAAGTCTTTCAGTTTAGTATAGACACACTTGTTTATTTTTGCTTTTTTTGCCTTTACTTTTGGTGTCAAATCCAAGAAATCACCACCAAGACCAATGTCAAAAAGCTATGTTTTCTTCTAGGACTTGTATGGTTTCAAGTCTTACATTCAAATCCTTAATCCATTTTGAGTTGATTTTTGTGTAAGTGGTCCAGTTTCATTCTTTTGCATATGGATGTCCGATTTTTCCAACAGCATTTATCTTTTCCCCATTGAGTATTCTTGGCTCCATCATAAATTGACCATATATGTGTGGGTTTATTTCTGGGTTCTCTATTCTGTTACATTGTTCTATATATCTATTTTTGTGCCAATACCATATTGCTCTGATTATGATGCAATTACTTTGAAATATAGAATGAAGGCAGGAATATGATATCTCCAGCTTTGTTCTTCATCCTTATGGGTTGCTTGGGCTATTTAGAGTCTTGTGTGGTTCCATGAGAATTTCAGGATGATCTGTTCTATTTCTGTGAAAAATGGTACTGGAATTTTGATAGAGATTACATTGAATCTGTAGATTGCTTTGAGTACTATGGACATTTTAACAGTATTAATTCTTCTAATCCATGAACAGAGGATAGCCTTCCATTTATTTGTGTCTTTTTCAATTTCTTTCATCAATGACTTTTGTTTTTAGTGTACAGATCTTTCACCTCCTTGATTAAATTTATTCTGAGCGATTTTATTCTTTTTGATACAACTGTAAGTGGGATTATTTTCTTCATTGCTCTTATAATTCATTACTGAATTCTGTAATCTACAGCATTAATGAATTTGTTTATTAGTTCTAAAAGTTTTTTGGTGGAATCTCTAGGGTTTTTGATATGCAATTTCAAGTTATCAGCAAACAGACAATCCTACTTCTTCCCTGACAATTTGGATACTTTTTCATTCTTTCCTTGCCTTATTGCTTTGGCTAGGGCTTCAGTACTACGTTGAATACAAGTGGCCATAATGGGCATCCTTGTCTTATTCCTGATCTTAAAGAGAAAGCTTTTGGTTTTTCACTGCTGAGTATGATGTTAGCTGTGGGCTATCGTATATGGTCTTCATTATGTTGACGTACATTCCCTCTGTGCTCAGTGTGCTGAGGTCTTTTTTAATCATAAATGGATTTTTTTGTCAAGTGCTTTTTTGCACTTAGTGAAATGAACACATGGTTTTTATCCTTCATATTGTTATGTGCATATCACACTGACTGATCTGCAGTTGTTGAATCACTCTTGCTTCTCTGGAATAAATCCCTCTTGATCAAAGTGTATGATGTACACTTTTAATGTACTATTAAATTTGGTTTGTTAAAATTTTACTGAGGATTTTTGCTTCTATGTTCATCAGGAATACTGGCATGTATTTTTTCTTTTCTTGTAGTGTCCTTGTCTGGTTTTGGTAATAGGGTAATGCTGGCCTTATAAAAATTAGTTTAAAACTGTTCCCTCATCTTCAACTTTTTGGAAGAATTTGAAAAGGATTAGTATTGGTATTAATTCTTCATTAAACATTCGGTAGAATTCACCAAAGTCTGGGCCTGGACTTTTGTCTGTAGTGAGGTTTTTGATTATTGATCCAATCTCCTTACTAGTAATCAATCTGTTCAGATATTCCATTTCTCCATGATTCAGTCTTGGTAGAGTTTATGTTTTTAGGAATTTATTTCTTCTATGTTAACCAATTTATTGGTAAATAGTTGTTCATATCAGTCTCCCATGATCTTTTGACTTCTATAGTATAGTTGTAACATTTCTTTCATTTCGAATTTTGAGTCCTCTTTTATTCTTGCTGAATCCAGCTGAAGACTTGTCTCTTTTGTTTATATTCAAAAAAACCCAGCTCTTAGTTTCACTAATCTTTTCTATAATCTCCTTGGGCTCATTCATTTATTTCTGCTCTTACCTTTATTATTATTATTTCCTTCCTTCTACTAATTTTGGGCTTAAGTTTGCTCTTTTGCTAGTCCCTTGAGGTATAAAGATAGGTTGTTCGTTTGCTGTACAGCAGTGATTAACACAACACTGTAATTCAACTATACATCAATAAAAAATAAATTTAAAAAAAAAGAGGCTGTTCATGTTTATGTTTTTTGTTAAAATAATCAAACTGTGTTTCACCCTAGACATACAAATTATTTGTTTTAGGTTTGTATTCCTGTGGAGTATCAAGAGATATTCTGGATTTCAGCTTACTACTAATATTTCTTTTTTATCGCCTCTGACAGATTCAGAATATTCATGGTTATGATGTCTAAGACAATAAAATTTTGCTGCCTCTTCATTTATAATAATATAATAAAATTAGTTCTTGCACTTATAAATATCAAAACAACAGATACTACTAACTCAAGAATTATAGTGCAGTAACAATGAAAGGAACCAAAATAAAAACTATTTAAAAAGCTGTAGCAATTTTAAAAATCTGAGGATAATGATAAACAGATGATTCTTTGAAAGCACAGAAGGCTCCAGCTTCACAAGGAATGTGCAGTGGAGATATGCCACTAAGACCCAGGCTGGACAGACCATGAGTGCTGCAGAAACAGACCCCACTAAAGCCCAGAAAAATAGCTGAACTAATGAGTTCACACTGAAATGTGTATTATTAGCTTTTCCCACTTCTCACATTTACTATTACATCACTCACTGACTGATAAGGACGAGTTTAAATATCTTATCAACCAGTAGAGCCATCCCAATGTAAAGAGCTTAAAAGCAGTCCTGGTTGTGACAGTCACAGTAAATAGCCCTAATTTTTCTCTAAACTGTCACTCTTAGGACCACTGATACTTTCCATTCTGAAATAATGCCAACTGGAACACAGTGCTATTCAATTTCTTTTTAAAAGCAAAAATTTCCAAAAAAGGAGATTTCAATAAAACACAATCTAAGAAGGGGAAACCATGATGAAGAGTTTTCCACAGTAATGCTGCTAAATTTAAACCACATTGCCAGCAAAATATTTACCCATCAGGCATCATCACCAACCCCACCACAACCGTCTACTATTTACAGGTTAAGTAAAAGTAAAATCGTTGCCCACCCCCATCACTGAAAAGTAAATGAACAAGCATAAATTGACCTCAATTCTAAGTCATATTATGCCACGCTCTTTGTTGAACACCCTTCAATGTTTCTCCTTGGGAAAAAAAAAATTTTTTTCTTCCAACCAGAACCCTAAGAGTTCCAGACCTCTCTGCTCACCTGACTAACTCCTCTTTACTCTTCAGCTCGAAGCTCACAGGACACTTCCTTAGAGATCCTTCCCCATCCACCCAGACGAAACTCTGCATCTCCTCTTCTCACAGCCCCTTATTCTTTTTCTGCATCATGCTCTTCAAAATGTGCAGTTAAAAATGTATCCACATGATAACTTACTGTTTGCCTACTCACAAGACAAATAGCTCCATGCAGACATGTTTTGGTCCCTATAGTACATCCAATACCTAGAATGATGCCTGGCCACAGAAAAGGGCTAAATATCCATTGAACACAAATGGAAATAAATTGCTAAATGCCCAATATCTATGTAATAGACCTGCTAAAAGTAAAACAGGGCTTCAGGTTTGTTTCGTCTTTTTAAAACACGTTACATAACAGGAGAAATATCTTTGAGTATTACTATTTCAAGAGCAAACATGTACACAAATGAAGATTATAAAATTAGTGATCACACAAATAGCAGTTGCACAACAGTGGCACACACTTGCCACCCTCACCTGACTTAGCTTGGATGCTGGGATGCATGGAAGATTAAGAGGGCCCATTTTCCAGCTGCCACCACCATCAGCAAAGGGGTCTCCCTGGTCTCTCCCCAGACTGTGGGGCAGAAGGAATGACTGTGGCAGAGGGAAGAAACAACCTAGTCAAGAGGCCAAGCCCTCGCGTTCTAAGAACAGTAACCACCCCCACCCTAATAGATCTCACTTGTACAATTCCACTCAAAGATGATCCTTTCATTACCAATATTGCAGCATTAGAAATTCCACAGCAAAGCATGTGCTGGTTTAGGTCAAACAGCTTTCACCAAGACGACCACATACCCAGGCCTTCCGATGGGAAACAGGGTGAGTGGGAAGGAAGACTAGAAACACACTAACAATCATGGCAAGTAAGGACAGGCTAAAGGACTGTAAGCCCTGATGAAATCAGATAAGCAAAGTATATGCATACACGAGTAGAATGAACTCGAAGTTATGGTAACAGTAGAGGTTAAGTGACGGTGGGCTCTCAAGTCCATCATATTAGTAGGGAAAGTGGAACAGAAGTGACAGTTTCTGAAACTGAAAAGTTACAATTTTTCAATTATACCATGGATGTGTTTAAAAAAGAAAAAAAAGGTTACACCATGGATGCTCCTATATAGCTAAATGGGGCCTGGAGAGGCAGGGAGACTGAGCTTGGGCCTGGGTCATGGAAACATGCAGAAGAGTGGGCTATAGATCAGTGAGGTCCGAAGGAGGAGGGGAGGAAGGAACTTAGATGAAAAACATAGGGTTACAAAAGAAGAGACTGAAATAGAAGCAAAATGAAATCATTTCTAGAGTCATGAACTAAACAGATGGAAAAAGAGCATCCTGGGGAAAAACCAGGACTCACTTATGGTGAGGTAGAGGAGCAGCATTTGAGGAGAAGGTTTAACACATGAGACTTTGTCTAGGGCCAACAGAGCAGGTGGCAAGAGGAGCAGCCGGGCAATGCCAACTGGGGGTGGGAGTTCAAAAGGGAACAGAAAAACAGGGATTTGTGACTAAGGTACCAGTTCAGGTAGGATGAAGTCCTGTGCATGAGGCCCTGGACATGCAGGTCCCCAGATGAATAAGGGAAAGGCAGTAGGGGCAGGTGATCAGCTCACGATAAAAATGTTGGGTCCACTCATCTCCCTTGGTCATGCTTGACGGACCCTGTGCACACCTATCGGATTCTCTTTCCTGAAAATTAAAAAAGTGGAGCCACTTTATAACACCCTGGAAAGAATATCTACGTTAACTCCTGTGGACACTCTGGTTCACTTCTCTCACAAAACCTGGTTACTCAAAATCTCCCCCAATTCAGAGAGCTAGCTGCATCCTAACCTTTAATAATGTCTCCACATTTTCTTTTTTTGGCATGATATAGCCAGAATCATTTCTGCTGCTTGTAACCAAAATACCTTCCCTGAATCCACATGGCTCCTGACCATCACAAACTCATTTTATAAATGAGAAACTGAGGCCCTGAGAATGCATGTTTTCCCAGGTGGTAACACCAAAACACAATTTCCCCTACTATTAGTATTCTCAATGATACTTTTAAACAGATTTAGACAGCTTCCAAAAGATTTATAATCTAAATATCATCAGATAAAATCCAGATACAAAGGTAAAATAGAAAAAGCTAAAACTGGAGCAGATGGAGGTGGGTAATGAGTAAGGAAGACCCATGATATTCTAAGAGTGCTAATGGAAGGTGTATTTCATATCCTACCATAACATGAAGCCTAAGTAACCAAAGATTTCTATAATTTTTTTAAATATCTGAAGCCATTGTATCAATATAAAATCTGTGATTGAAAAAAGGAGACATAAAAAGGTACAGAACCAAAAGGAGAAAAGATAAATATCGACACACAGACAAAATTATAAAGACCATGTCTATAATATCAGAGTATTTTTGGCACTCATCACATGCTTAACAACATTTGTCTTGGTATCCTTCCCCTCCAAATATTTTTGGACTATAAAATATTTCTCATAATTCTTTGACTTTCCAAGATTCTGTTGCCATTTCACTTCCTCCTTTTCTCAGAATCTGTAAGGCTGATTTCCTCTGTTTACCCTAGCGAGTGTCCTTCCCTGCCTAAAACTTGCACCTTATTTCCCTTTCTCTAGCCAAAAATATGGCCACTATGTATTATTCTTTCCTGTTTCCTTGGTATTTGATAGATTCTGATCTAACCATTCCCTCCCTAATACAAAAGATTCTTAATTGGCACAATCTTGCAAACTTCTTCCATGGCACTGCTTCAGAAACAACAAGAACTTTTAAATAAAAAGGTTAACAGAGGTGACCTGTTTCTGAGTATAAACACCACATATGCTTCCATGAAGTTGTTCATTTCTCTTTGAACCGCTGGTTTTCAGCAAAAAAAAAAAAAAAAATGAAAGAAAGTCTCTTATTTATTCCAGATGGTTCAAACCCATTACGATAAATATATACAGCCAGTGCCCCATATAAAATAACTTCATGTAGATATAATTATTTTCTAAAAAGTAAACTATACACATTAAATAACATGTTTAATTAAAAGAAAAATTGTTATAAAATCTAATAGGTAGACTATATAAACCAGAATGGAAATTCAGGTTTCCTCTACACTTACAGATCAGAAAACAAATGAAATATTCATAAAAAATGAACATTTTATATACTTCTCACTTACAAGAAGTATGTATCATAGACTTCTTATTACACTTAGCTCTATTTACTTCCAATCTAATAATTACACAAATTCAATTCCATGTACATGCAAATTGTGTGAAAACACCCACTGCTCAAGTAACAGAGGAAAACAGCAAATCTTAATGAGGTTTATACCAAAATTTAATACAGAACACTCTTCAGGAAAAGGAACATCGTTTCTCTCTCAACCACAACTATCCTCAATTGATATATGCTGACGCCACTACACCCTAAAGCAGTGGTTCATTATGGGATGGGGGTAGGGGACAGAGGGGGAGGTGTGCCCACCCTCCAGCCCCCAGAGGACACGTGGCAAGTTTGGGAGACAGTTTTGGTTGTCCCAAAAGCGGCTGGGGACATGCGGGTTGATGTGCTACTGGCCTCTAGTGGGTAGAGGTCAGGGATGCTGTGAAACACACAATGGGCTGTGTACACGACCGCCTTTCACAACCAAGATTATCCAGCTTAAATGGCCGAGACACTGGCCCACAGAGAAATGAGGCTGAAAGGAAAGAGTAGCTGACAAGGACACCCATGATTCACTGTCGGCCCTCCCCATTCCAAGGAGTCCCCTACCTTGGACGCCTGTGGAGTGGATATCACATGGACTGTGCTGGGTTTGACTCCATTAGCCTTTGGCCGCTTGTAGAGAGCAAATCTGCTTTTCCTCCGGCCTCTGTCTCCATTAGGTAAAGCACCATTGTACCTATAAACAGAGGTGAAAGAGTTTGTTTATTTGTAGATTTTTAAAGGCATTCAGAATAAAAGTCTGACAGAATTAAGGGAAAAGACAGGAATGCTCATAAAGACTTGTCCACTAACCACCCCACAAAAGGGATACAAAACAGGCTTAGAGACTTCGGCTGTAATGAAATTCAAATCACTTCCAGAAACTTAATTTAAGAGTGATATACCAAGTAATTATAGGTTCCTTATTCTATAAAGTCAGACTCTTCAAATCTTTTCAGAAGAGACCAAGTATAAATAAGCAAATGAGAATTCTGCAGAGGCTCTATTAGCGCCAGCTCAATTCAACAAATGTCATCCTAATGGACCCTGGAGAAACACTAGAGAAATATTTTTAAATGAATTGGTTAGAAAAGAGCATACTAATTAAACCTCATCTCTCACTCTCAAATCATCTTAATGTCTGCAGGATCTTTATTTGTAAGAAGATCAAATTTAGTTGCTTGCATTCTTAAAAGTTCCGAATTCTCTACCTCCATTCCAATTGCTATTTGAACCCTATACTGTCAAGTTAGTGAAAGCTAGCCTTCAAAAATTAAACAAAGTATGCCTCTATAAGGTTGCCCATTAAAAAGCCCAAAGGTATAAAAGCAGAGTTTTAGTCCACAAACTATCAACTATCTTAAAAAGTCACCTGGGAAATAGTACTTGTCCTTAAGCAGATTTCCCTAAATTAATACCGTAAGCCAGTGGTCCCCAACCTTTCTGGCACCAGGGATAGATTTTGTAGAAAACAATTTCTCCACAGACCAGGGGGTAGGTTGGGGGGATGGTTTGGGGGTGACTATCATAAGGAGCACACAACCCAGACCCCTGGCACGAGCAGCTCGCAGGAGGGCTCACTCTCTTATGAGAATCTAAGAAAGTGAAGTCGCTCAGTTGTGTCTGACTCTTTGCGACCCCATGAACTGTAGCCTACCAGGTTCCTCTGTCCATGGGATTTTCCAGGCAAGAATACTGGAGTGGGGTGCCATTTCCTTCTCCAGGAGCTCTTCCTGACCCAGGGACTGAACCCGGGTCTCCCGCATTGTAGGCAGACGCTCTACCATCCGAGCCATGAGGGAAGAATCTAATGCCATCTCAAATCTGACAGGAGGTGGAGCTCAGGCTGTAATGTGAGCAATGGGGAGCAGCTGTAAATACACATGAAGCTTCACCTGCTCACCTCCTGCTGTGCAGTCCCCCTTTTTTGGGGGGGGGGAGTGGGGACCCCTGCCTGAAAGCCAATACCAGTGTTTAAAAAGAATGCAGGTGTGCAAGAGCATTTCCATTTCACCTGTATTTTCTAATCTAGATTACAGGTGCCTGTACATTCTGACTTCTGTCTCATGCCCTGTTTATTCTCCAGCTCCCTCTTGGCAGAAGTTCTTTTGAACAGAACCAAAAGAGGAATTGTTGCAAATTTGTGTGGATAAACATGACAACTCTGAGGCTCCCTCCAATCACCAAAGTCAGAGGTGACGTGGGTGGCGGCTCCACGCTCTCCTGGAAGTCCTGCCTTTGCCACTCGCCCATCTCACCCAGAGAGCACGGTGGGCAGTGTGGCAAAGGGGACACGAGGCCCAAGGGGAACAGCAAAAGTCAGAACAATGGTTTGCGGTGTTTGTTTTACTATTCTGTAGCTGCAGTATGATAATGGATTTAAATTACCAGAAGTTATTCCTGCTGTGTTTTTAATCTGTTTCCATCTCCATCATAAAGGAACGTCAGCTACAGAAAATGTCTCCAGAGTACAGAAATCATTTGTTTCAAGTCTTACTCCTCTCCTTTTTTAGAGCCAAGATCAGAATAATGGACATGATTTTCTTAAACATACCTGTGATCGCTACTCTAACAAACATATCCCTGATTAAACAACCATTATAAATCAACTGTGTCTTAATATATTTGCACATCACTTACTCTAGGATGAGCGCCCTGTATCAAGAGAAACATATGTGAATCAAAGGCAGGGCCTAAACAATTTAAAGGGACGTTTTCATCACTGTGGCCTAGAACAACTGGTACAAGATCTGGCAAGGTGTCCTGTGCCCCTTACATTTGCCCAGCTCTCCGCTGCACCTTTCTCTCAACTACACACTGCTGAAACTGGTCAAAGAATGTGGCAGATGCTTTTTAAGAGATCTGCTCACTATGACATCCCTTCTAGGAAATCCAGCCCTGAACACCCTAAGGTAAGTCCAGTACTACATCTGAATGAAATGGCCAGGCCAGCACCCTACCCACTGAGTGGCTGGTGACAGACGTTTGGTCCCAATTGGCCAATGACAGTCTCATGTCAGAAAACACAAAGCCGGGACCCAGAGACAACCCACCAGTCTGTGTGGATGGCCAGAGCTGCAAACTGTAGGCGTCGGAGCTGTGGGGATGTCAGAGTCTGTTCCGTGATGAAGCAGCAGTGAAGTGAGGAGCAAAGCAGATGAACAGGGACAAGAAATGAAAAGAGACGCAAAGAGGATCCTTAAGGGTGTCTCTTGGCCCAGATGTACTCTGACCCCTGTTCATGAAATCCTTTCTGGTTTTAGCTAACTCAGATTGGTTTCTTCTACCTGCAACCCAAAAGCCATATCTAATATAAAGATGAAAACACAAAAACCAGGAATGTCAACTTAACATATACAGAAACATTTTAATTTCAATCAGCGGAGCAGAGATGCACAAATATGGCAAGAAATACCTTTTATATCTTCAAATAAATAAGTAAACCCTTCTTAGTCACAGGCCAAAGAACCAGGACCAAGAGAAAGTTGTATCGCCAAAGATAGGAGGAGAGAGACTTTCAATGGCATGTCATCAGTTAAGAGGCCAGTGTGATTTGGAAAAGAATGGGTCTTTGATGACCTCACCCATCTTCAGAGCAAACCAGCCAAGTAAACACAAGCAAGCCTCTCCACGGAGCCTCACTCAGCGCCTCCTCTCTCTTTCTAATCTTCTCCTCATAGCCGAGAACCTTGAAACAGGACTCCACCCGCACCACCCCAATTCCAACCTTGAGCACACATCATCTGCCTCCAAATCTAAAAGTACATTTGATGATGTCATCTACCCATCATCCAACTTGCCGCCTTACATCTCTCAATGGCTCTCCTATCAAGGTACACAACATGGTCAATTAAAAACAGCCAGAAGTTCCCATTACTTCTCCCAGGGACCATGAGTCTAACTCCATCTTCCCACACCTGGGCTGGCCTTAGTGGCTTATCTGCCAACAGGATGGGAAGGAAGTGACATGCTGAGACTTGCAAAGCCAGGTCTTGTAAAAGCCTTAGAACTTCTGTCTCTTGGGAGCTCAGAGCTGCCTTGTAAGGAAGCTGGGACCTCCCATGCCAAGGAGGCTACATGGAGGTGGCTCCAGTCAGCAGTCCCAGCTGAGCCCAGCCTTCCAACAGCCTGTTCAATTAGCACACATGTGACTGAAGCTGCCGTGGACCCTCCAGACGAGCCCATCCATCAGCTGACTACACCAGGTGACCTAGGTTGATCCCACACGGGACAGAAGAATTGCCTGGTTGAGTACTGCCCAGATTCCTGGCTCACAGAAATGTTGCAGGAAGGGGGACCCCTTCCAGGGTCCGTGAGTGGGCTCCTGTCCAACACTCGGAAATGAATTGTCCGAGGAGACACGCGTGCTGACAAAGTAAGAGATTTTTATGGGGAAGGGGCACCCACGAGAAGAGCAGCAGGGTAAGGGAAGCTTACCTCTCCAGAACAGGAGAACTGCTCTGCCACCTGGCTTGCAGTCTCAGGTTTTATGGTGAAGGGATTAGTTTCCCGGTTGTCTCTGACCATTCATTCTGACTCAGAGTCCTTCTTGGTGGTGCATGCATTGCTTAGCCAAGATGGATACCAGCGAGAAGGGTTCCGGGAGGTGGTCAGACACATGGTGTCTCCTTTTGACCTTTCCCGAATTCTTCTGGTTGGTGGTAGCTTATTAGTTCTGTGTTCCTTACCAGGACCTCTTGTCATAAAGCAACTCATGCAAATGGTTACTATGGTGCCTGGCCAGGGTGGGCAGTTTCAGTCAGTGTGCTTCGCCTAAGAGAATCATGTGTTAAGTACCATGGTGGATGTGTTCATGCCCTAGGTCTGGCATAGACGATGACGTGTAACAGACGCCTGCGACAAGCCCCACCCTTCAGCATGGTCTCCCTCTCCTGGTTTCACAGCCCCCCCTTTGACCTCTGATCTAATGCAAGGCAAGCACTGTCACCAAATCTTCCCCATGCCCTTCTCACCTCCCTGCCTGGTCCCTTCCCCACGACACCCTTCCACCCCCGGAATGTGAATCCATCTCTAGCACCTGCCTTAGTGCCTGGGCATGCAACAGGCACTGACACCTGCCAAGCCAACTACATGACATACAGTGTGTCTTTTGTACAGCAGAGCAGAACCCAGACAGACAGATGAGATCCTGCTCATAAAGGCAAAAAGTTACTATTCTATGAAAGAAAGTTAGAATGCTCTCTGGCCTGGCAAGGTTTTCAGCCAGCGACTTTGTAAAAACAAGATTTCCAAGCGCTGTGGGCATATCTGTTTCGGCTGTTGCTGCTGCTGCTAAACAGGGCTATTCTTATTCAAACCCACAAGTTGCCTTTCAAGCTTCACATTAAAAAAAAAATCTGGAGACTTAAAAAAAATTCCACTTATTGAATACACGTGTGATGAAAATGTAGCTCATCATATATGCAGGGCAAATAATTGGTAAAGGTATTTAGAAGCTGCAGAGGACAATGAAGAACACTTGAAAGAAACCTCACAAAGTAATATATGGTTTCTTTTGGTTTAAAATCCAGAGTTCACACATTAATTCTTTTTAATGGCATTTGCTGTGCACTTATTATGTGCCAAGAAACGTTGTGAGAAAGGCTCCTAGAGGGCAGTAAGAGGCTCGAATGACTGAACCACACATAAATCACATGGCTGGAAACGGGCAGTACATGAATATGTGCTCAGTCATGTCTGACTCTGTGACCCCGTGAACTGTAGCCCTCCAAGCTCCTCTGTCCATGGAATTTTCCAGGTAAGAATACTGGAATGGGTTGCCATTTTCTACTCCAGGGGATCTTTCTGACCCAGGGATCGAATCCATATCTCTTGAGTCTCCTGCATTGGCAGGCAGCTTCTTTACCACTGCATCACCTGAGAAGCCGAGAGGTGGCAGGCAGCACGCAAAGCTATACCCAGTTTTGTCTGACTCCAAACTGTGCACTGTTTCCAGTAGCCAATACTGACAACTTTTAAATTCAAGGCATCTCCTGGCAAATAACACAAAGATACATTCTTGAGAAGACACCTGCCACCTAAAAAATGCATTTGTCAAAAAGAAATTATAGGAAATAATAGCAAGAGAGGGCATGCCAAGGGCTTCCAGAACACTGCAGAGGCATCACATTGGATCTTAACCAGCCTGAACTCACAGAGCAGCACCTGTGTGGATGGGAGTGAGAACGTGAGCTACAGGAGAGGAGGCGCCGTCAGCATCAAATGGCCACGTTCCAGAGGCAGCCTCGCTTCCTGTTACAGACTGAAGGCGCTGCCCTCCCTCGAAATCAACATCTCTGTCAGCAGCACAGATAAACCACAAGCAACTACTGTTACTGAGACGCTGTGGATGAACAGGCCAGGGACACCAGAGGGAACAGATGTGAAAACGAAGCGTGGCGTCTGATAAACCCTATACCTTGATCCCCACGTCCAGGCGTGCATGTCAATTCACCGCAATAGTGAACACACTAACACACTGCTCCAACTGTGCATAAGAAGGTACATATAAACCAGTAAGTAAGTGCCTGACACTGGCTTTACATCATTCAGTTCAGTTCAGTCCATCGCTCAGGCGTGTCTGACTCTTTGCAACCCCATGAAACGCGGTATGCCAGGTCTCCCTGTCCATCACCAACTCCTGGAGCTTACCCAAACTCATGTCCATTGAGCCGGTGATGCCATCCAACCATGTCATCCTCTGTCGTCACCTTCTCCTCCTGCCTTCAATCTTTCCCAGCATCAGGGTCTTCTCAAATGAGTCAGCTTTTCGCATCAGATGGCCAAAGTATTGGAGTTTCAGCTTCAACATCAGTTCTTCCAGTGAACACCCAGCACTGATCTCCTTTAGGATGGACTGGTTGGATCTCTTTGCAGACCAAGGGACTCACAAGAGTCTCCTCCAACACCACAATTCAAAAGCATCAATTCTTTGGTGCTCAGCTTTCTTTATAGTCCAAATTCTCACGTCCATATATGACCACTGGGAAAACCACAGTCTTGCCTAGATGGACCTTTCTTGGCAAAGTAATGTCTCTGTTTTTTAATATGCTGTCTAGGTTGGTCATAATTTTCCTTCCAAGAAGTAAGTGTCTTTTAATTTCACAGCTGCAGTCACCATCTGCAGTGATTTTGGAGCCCAGAAAAATAAAAGTCAGCCACTGTTTCCCCATCTATTTGCCATGAAGTGATGGGACCAGATGCCGTGATCTTAGTTTTCTGAATGTTGAGCTTTAAGCCAATTTTTTTCACTCTCCTCTTTCACTTGCATCAAGAAGCTCTTTAGTTCTTCTTCACCTTCTGCCATAAAGGTGGTGTCAACTTCATATCTGAGGTTATTGATATTACTCCCGGCAATCTTGATTCCAGCTTGGGCTTCTTCCAGCCCAGCGTTTCTCATGATGTACTCTGCATATTAGTTAAATAAGCAGGGTGACAATATACAGCCTTGATGCACTCCCTTCCCAATTTGGAACCAGTGTGTTGTTGCATGTCCAGTTCTAACTGTTGCTTCCTGACCTGTTTACAGGTTTCTCAAGAGGCAGGTCAGGTAGTCTGGTATTCTCATCTCTTTCAGAATTTTCCACAGTTTATTGTGATCCACACAGTCAAAGGCTTTGGCATAGTCAATAAAGCATCATTGCAGCCTCATTATTGGCGCTATCATATGTATCTGTTGGCTTCCTAGGTGGCACTAGTGGTAAAGAATCTGCCAGCAATGCCGGGAGACATAAGAGACCCAGGTTTGATCCCTGGCTTGGGAAGATCCCCTGGAGGAAGGCATGGCAACCCATTCCAGTATTCTTGCCTGGAGAATCCCATGGACAGAGGAGCCTGGTGGGCTACAGTCCACAGGGTCACAAAGAGTCAGACACGACTACAGAGACTATGCACACACACATTTGGATTGGATGCTCTTTGAGGAGTTCCTGTGTCTTTGTGTACCTCCCCTTCACCTCTACATGGTACCTTAACACCAAGGAAAGTCTCAATGAAACAGTCACCATGTTGGTATGGAAATAATGATAATTGTTTAAGGGATCAAGAGAGGATTTCTAGCTCTAATTCTTTTCTGAGCTCATGCTGTGAACTTACCTATGATGAGACTGTTTTCTCAGCTACAAAGATAGCAACACAGAGTTACAATTTCAATATTAAAAAGAGATTCCCAAACCTCTTTCAAACATTTCAATTCGATATAGACAAGGCATTTCCTCCAACTCAAATACCAGGATCCTGTCTCAGAAGGGTGAGGCTGTGGCTGTCCAAAGACCCCTCAAGTCTTTATGGCAGCTGAGGTGTAGCTGTTGATAAACTCGCACGTTGCTTTTTGTCTTGAGGTTTTCCAGCTTCCCTGTACCGCAGTATTTCCCAAGGCGAAACATTAAAACATTCTGTGTTATCAGGAATACAGAACTGCTCCCACACACAGATTTTCAGCCCTTCTTCCGGGATATATACACCCACACACCCTCACTCAGCCTCTCTGCAGCAAAAAGTACAGCAGGAAGGCAATGGAGGCCCCACTCTGGCCCTGCATGGAGTCCCACATTCACACAAGTCCCTGACCATCTCAGAACCTCACCTTCCCCTCCCATCAAGTAGGAAGAAGGCCTAACATCCTACAGCTTGGATTCGGGAGCCGTTTAGGGGTGGGAGATGAGGGTAAAGCTGTCCAGAGAGGCCCTAACTCCAGCCTCATCAGCAGCACACCCCTCACTGACCCCTGTTCTCTCTGTTCTCTCCACACTCATTCAACTCCTGGGACTAAAGAAGGCTGCACGCCCCAACCTGCTTCTTTCAACCAGGTCACAGGAAAGAAAAGAGCATGCAAAGCAAATCCAGTCCACAGAACTATTCACAAAAAGAAAAATATTTATTATCTAATACTTAGCCATGTGCATATTATCTGAAGTCTTTCTTCTCCCTTTTTCATTTTAAACCGGTACTGCCACTAAAAAAAACACCAAATAAAGGTTTTGTTTTTGTTTTTATACTGTACTGAATCTTTGATTTTTTAGCATCACTGGAGGGCCAACAATAGAGTTTTTTTCACTGAATATCAGAAGGTACACAAAGCATGAGGCATAGAGAAGGCTATTTACATTATTTTTAAAACACTGAGGACTACATCTTTTATTCTGCCATTGGCTTCAACAGTCCAAAATAGTTCTGATTCAAGACATTAATATTGGTCCTTTATATCAAAGAACATATTTTTTTTTTACCCTAGGGGTGAAAATTATTGTTTAAGTACTACCCTGCAGTAATTTTTTATTCCTAGAAGAGAAAATAAGCCACGTGGATCTGTGGTAAAGAAACCGCCTGCAATTCAGGAGATGCAGAGGTCTGATCCCTGGGCTGGGAAGATCCCCTAGAGAAGGAAATGGCAACCCACTTCAGTATGCTTGCCTGGGAAATCCCATGGACAGTGGAACCTGCTGGGCTACAGTACACGAGGCTGCCAGAGCTGGACATGATTTAGTGACTAAAGCAACAACAAAAAAGAGAAAATATCACACCAAGGGAAAAAACTAAAGTATAACAAGAAATGAGTTTAATACAGTAAAAGATTTGTACAATTCAAGACCAGGTAAAGACTTATCACTTTATCTTATTCTTGAATTAGCACCGTCTTTTTTGGGAGAGAGGGCAGTCTGAGTCACAGCTCTGCCATTAGTAATCATGTGTTCTTTTTAACCATTTTTAACACTTGAAGTAGAGTTGATTTACAATGCTGTGTTAGTTTCAAGTGTACAGCAAAGTGATTCAGTTATACATATAAATATACATATAGATATTCTTTTAAGTGATATCATGTCATACTTATCTGTCTGACTTACTTCATTTAATATGGAAATCGCTAGAATTGTTACCATCTTACACTCCACACTGGTCACCAATAATCTTGAAAACCAAATTAAATCCCACACATTCATTTTTTATCACTCCAATATTTCTTTATTTTAATCTCATCACCTCAATTAAGACAGGTGCATAAACTGTATGTGGTAGACTGAAATATTGGTCCCAGTTCTTCACTCCTCCCTGAAAACATGCCCTTTGACATGACTTTATACTTCCAGTTAACCTCCTGGCCCTGGATTTTGGGTTGGACCAAGTGAGTTGCTTTAGCCAACTGGATGTTAACGTATGATGCAAGCAGGGGTCTGAGCTGTGCTTGGCAGTTAGGATTATCCTCTGTCACCTCCGTCATGGCCATAGGAAGAGTATGTCCCAGCCAGCCTGCCAAGGAGGACAAGTGACACTTGGAGGAGATCCAAATCCCATAAACACAGCACAAGTAGAGCCACTCCATCACACCTTAGAGCAGAGCCATCTCAACCAACCCACACTCAGGAGAACGAATGACTGTTTCTTTCAAGTCACTGAGTTTGGGTATGATTTGTTACACAGCATTATACAGCAGAAAGTAGATAAATTTCAAAAACAATTAACATAGTTTCTTCAGTATCTAAAAACTTTGGGCTAAAAAAGCAAAAATATAAAATATATACCAAATGAAAGTTTTATATAAAGAATTCTCTTTCACTATGAAGGAAAAAGTCTAAAATTAGAGATAATTGGAAATAATTCCAAATGTGTAACTTTCTAAGACTGGTTATATTACATGGGATTTTTAAAAAATGCACACTTAATACAGACACTGAAAATGCATTTGATCGACGTCTTCATCTGTTTCAGATTAATGTCTTTAAGAGCTGAGAATAAAACAATATTTTCATCTCATAATTATTTAAAAGTAAAAGAATAAACTAAAAAGCATTTATATTAAAAATCAGGAACAAAACAAGGATGCTTACCATTACCATTTTTATTAAACACCACTCTAAAATAAATCCTAGTCTAACCAAGAACACTGAGTTAGAAATAAGAAGTATTAACTGAAGGAAAAGAAGATATAAAACTAGTATTACTGCTGTAGGAAGACTTCCCTGGTGGCTCAGACGGTAAAGCGTCTGCCTACAATACAGGAGACCCGGGTTCAATCCCTGGGTAGGGAAGATCTCCTGGAGAAGGGAATGGCAACCCACTCCAGTATTCTTGCCCCCTCAAAAAAAGGGGCTCAAAGAAATATTTTTGGAGAAGGAAATGGCAACCCACTCCAGTACTCTTGCCTGGAAAATCCCATGGACAGAGGAGCCTGGTAGGCTACAGTCCATAGGGTCACAAAGAGTTGGACAAGACTGAGCGACTTGTCAATGTCAATTACTTGAGAACAAAAACCACACGCCAAAGGAGAAGAAACACCCCAGAAACAGACCCTTGACTACATATAGTAATGTAAGATGATGTGAGGGCCACTAGCCAATGCAAAAGAAATTGGATTATTCAATCGTGTACAGAAACCAACCATCTACTTTGAAAGAAAAAAATTTCTTAGAGCTGCACACAAAAATTCCAAAGTTGACTATGTATCATATAAGTGCTCAGTCATGTCCAACTCTTTGTGGCCCCATGGACTGTAGCCCATAGGCTCCTTTGCCCATGGAATTCTCCAGGCAAGAATACTGGAGTGGGGCACCATTTCCTACTCCAGGGGATCTTCCTGACCCAGGGATCAAACCAGCATCTCTTGCGTCTCCTGCACTGGTAGGTGGATTCTTTACCCCTAGTGTCACCTGGAAAGCCCTACTTAAGTCAATAATAATGTTCTAAACATAAACATCGTTAAAAAAAAAAAACCTACAATCATAAATATTGGTACATTTAAATATGTAAAAATGTGAAACTTTTGCATATCAAGAACTCTAAAATTATATGTCCAACAAAACTAGAAAAACCACTGGTAATAATATGAAAAAGCTTAATAACATTGATAGGTAAATGCTGCTACAAGTAAAAGGAAAAACAGACATCCTCACAGATATACTACAGAAAAATAAGCAAAGAACATGAATAGAAAATTCACAGAGAAGACACAATGGCTAATGGACATTTCTTTTTAATGTTCAATCTCATCAGTAATCAGAAAATGAAATTAAAGCAAGATCGTTATTTGCCAATAAAATTATCAAACTGTTGAAATGACACAGAATTCAAGTATATCACTGGTAAGACTCTGAATTGGCACAACCTCACTGTAAAATAATTAGTAATATGTATCAACAGCCTTAATAAATGTACTTATGTTCTTTGAGCTAGTAATTCTAATTTGAAGGAATCTATCCTCACAATATAGTTTTGAAATACAAGTAGAGTTTTATGCACAAAAATGTTAACTACGTCATTATTTATAATGGCAAAAGACTGTAAATAACCTAAATGTTCAATAATAATGGATTAACTTGATAATTATAGTTCTATATGATGAAATTATATTTACTGCTAATTCTTAATAGCAATGAAAAAGGATTTTGAAAACCAGAGAATAAAAAATATGTATATGGTATCATCTCTAACATGTTCAAACTACTTAATAGGGAAGACTGAAATAAACACACTAAAATATTAAGCAATTATTGTTAGAAACTATCATATGATTTAGTGCTTATATTTTCAGTATCTTTTAAAAAATCTATGTTGAGTGTATTTTTCAAATAAATTAAATGTTTTAAAAGTATATATTTCATGAAATAAAGGTGGACTTCTAAGAATACAGTATTAATCAATTTAGATCTGAAACAAGACCTAGAAATAAAATCAACCCTGAGGACCAGAAGATTTAAATTTATACTCAAAAGAAGGCCACAATGTGTCTAAGTTGTTAAATGGCCACATTGAAAAGACCATTCATGCATAGATTTTCTCAGGCACACAAGAACTTGGTTTTTCACAGCTGTGAAAGCTGTTACTCTACAAAAACCTCTTTGCACCTATCATTCTTGAATTTTTAAAACTTGTAAAGATTCCCAAGTTTTCCATTTCTACTATAGATATTCTTGACACAGATATATTTATTTTATGTATAATCCTAATCAAACTTCTAACCCCTGTAATTTATCATTAGAGTAGGAAAATGATTTCTCGGGTCTAAAGACAGAGACTGTTGAAATTTTAAGTCTGAAATTCCTGTTACCTAAAAGAAGAGATTAATTCCTAAAAGAAGAAAATTCTCTGCACCACTAATCAGGCAATGTCAAACTTCCATGTCTTTCTGATGGTTTCCCTCCAGATGAAAATGGTATTAGGCTTTATGTTCACACCTTGACTCGAATGCAGTTAAGATCAGGAACTGCAGGCAACTCATACAATTAGCAGCCTGATCTGCATTAAACTTGGGAGGCAGACTGGGATTTTTCATACTGTCCAAGCCAGTATATATAGAATCCTGTTCACCAGAAATAGTTATAGCATCACTACTCAAATCAATAAACCAAAAAATTCATTTTGAAGTCAGTCTGTCAAGTGAATTAAAGAAAATTAGGCAGGTTTATGAATCACCAAGCGGAAGACATGGCAGACAGTATTTCCCACTGACTTGGTCTAACATCCCACTCTCATGGCACGTGCAGAGCCAACAATTTCCTGGACCAAGCAGTCAAGTTTGGGAACTGCGAAGGGAAGTATGCACTTACACCATGCAGCCCACTGTTACTACAAACGCAGGGGGATAATGTCTTGGGGAAAAAAAGCAGAAGTTAGAAACAGCTGTATTGCATATTGCAATTCCATTTCCCATTTATACACATTTTCTGATTAACACCAACTGGAAACGGACTTCACTTTACAGTCATCTTTTTACTACTATAACTACTATAATGAAGAATGAATGTTATAAACTAATAGTTGTCAATAGAATGTTTCCTTTAATTTACTTCCTTGGTATATTAATGACAAGCCACAGTGAAGGAAGAGCTAGAAATGAGAAACTAAGAGGTCAAAGCCGTAAACACAGCTCATAAACCTTTCTCGTACTGACCCAAGGGAGGCCTAAACAAGACCTGTGCAAGACAGGAGTGTAAAAGTTCCTGGGACCTGCAGTGATTATAACAAAGTTGCAGCCACCCAGAAACCTCAGCTAATGAGGCAGGCTGGGAGCCCAGTCTCTGGTTGTCCTCTCATGGCAGAGACTGTTAACTGTTCCCCAATAATCATATTCCTTTCTGCTAAGTCACTTCAGTCGTGTCCGACTCTGTGCGACCCCATAGACAGCAGCCCACCAGGCTCCCCCATCCCTGGGATTCTCAAGGCAAGAACACTGGAGCGGGTTGCCATTTCCTTCTCCAATGCAGGAAAGTGAAAAGTGAAAGTGAAGTCGCTCAGTCGTGTCCGACTCTTAGCGACCCCATGGACTGTAGCCCACCAGGCTCCTCCGTCCATGGGATTTTCCAGGCAAGAGTACTGGAGTGGGGTGCCAGTGCCTTCTCCGCATATTCCTTTCTATCTTTTGGTAAAATAATCATAGTCACTGATACATACATAATGCTTCCTTTGTGCCAGGCACTGTCCTGAATGATTCCTATGTATTAATGAACTTAATGGAATCCTCACGGTAACTCCATGCTTTGAGTTAATTGAAGCACGGTAGGTGCTTCACTTTGGAGAAGGCAATAGCAATCCACTCCAGTATGCTTGCCTGATGAATTCCGTGAACAGAGGAGCTTGGCAGGGTACAGTCCATGGGGTCGCAAAGAGTCGGACACGACTGAGTGCCTAGATTTCACTTGTTAGGTGCTTCACTTACCTCCACTTTAGAAACAAGAAAATAGGCACAGAGAGGTGAAGCAACTTCCCCCAAGTCTCACAGCCATTCAGTGGCAGAGCTGGCACTCTAACCAGTCCAACTGGGGGAAACCCTCTGTTTCCCCTGCAGGTAAGTGTGGTCATGTGACTGTTGGGGACACAGGACTAGGACCATAAATGATATAGGCAACTTCTGGCTCCTCTCCTTCAGGCTAAGAGCACTTCTCCTGACTTTTCTCTTCCCTGAGGTTTGGAATACGGATGGGAGGCAGGACCCTTGTACTCTGTGAGACCAGCTCCCTGAGAGTAATAACATGAATGGAGATGGTTTTCGAAGGACCCTGTGGACTGTAGCAATGATGGACTGCTCCATGCTGGGCTTTTTCATGAGACTGGGAACATCTACTACAATTCAGCTCTATTATTTTGGTGTATTTTGGGAGTATCTTTATTAAGAGAAACTTAGCTGCATTTTTGTTTTAGCTCAGAACATGCTTTGCTTTCTTTAAAAAAAAAAAAAAAAACTTAGTAATGCATTTCTTAATAACCTGGTTCTCAGTTTTGGTCCAGATAATAACTAAAACTTATTAAATGCTTACTTGACACTATTCTAAACACACATATTAACTCCTTTATTTTTTTAACAAACCTATATGGCAGTGGGTGGAGGGGGATGCTATTAATATCCTTAGCCAATAGATGATAAATTGAGGTACCATGAAGCAATCAGTTGACAATTACAGAGCTGGAGTGAAAACCCAAACACTCTGATTAAGTCCCAGCAGAACAGGTACGTTCCAATGGTTGAGGCATTATCAAGTTCATGGTTAGCAAGTTCAGTCCCCAGAGAAACATATACCACTACAACACAGTTGTTCTCAAGTGGATCTGGTTGACGTCCAAAGGGAGCACCAAGAATGGAGCACCTGGGCCAGTCAGTGAAGTGAGTGAAAGTCACTCAGTCGTGTCTGACTCTTTTCGACCCCATGACCTGTAGCCTGCCAGGCCCCTCTGTCCAGGGAATTCTCCAGGCCAGAACACTGCAGGGTTAGGGGTTAGGGTTAAGGCAGTGGGTAGCCATTCCCCTCTCCAGGGGATCTTCCCGATCCAGGGATTGAACCCACGTTTCCCGCACTGCGGGTGGATTCTTTACCATCTGAGCCACCAGGGAGGTCCAAGAATACTGGAATGGGTAGCCTATCACTTTCTGATCCAGGAATTGAACCGGGGTCTCCAGCATTGCAGGCAGATTCTTGACCAGCTGAGCTACCAGGAAAGCCTGGGTCAGTCAAGTATGGGCTAAAGAGACACAGGGGTCGAGAGAGAGGTCACAGGGGAGAAACATAATATACTGTAATATTATACATACTATGCATACTTATAGCTGATTAATCGGATGAATTTTTACTTCCCATCTGTGCATCACTCCACAGATTTCTTCTCTAACAACAATGTAAAGCAGCTATATGCCAATAAAAATTAATTTTAAAAAATTTAATTCAGAAAAATTAGTAAAAACAATAAGAATGATTAAAAAAATTCGCCAGATGGATGGGAGAAGGGGGCAGGGGACAGGGAGAAGCAGAAGGGACTCTATATGCAACAGCTATGTGGCATTAAACCCCTAAAATTGCTCCTAGAGTGAACAACGACGCTTCAGAGTAACACAGGGTACCATGGGTGGATGCGGGCAGATGTCACTGCCAGACACTGGTCAGCAACACACACTCAATTTATCCTCAATCTTATTTTCATTTTTTATTTTTTTCTAAGCTTTGGCTGTAAATATGACAAAGGTGCGTGAAGGTCTTGTTTCCTTAAGTTCTTAACCTCCAAAAGGCAAAATCATTTAATCTCCCTAAGACTTCAGTCTTATCTGTAAAGTTCTATCAGATTTCTCAGGATCTAGGGTTGAAGAATTGATGTTTTTGAACTGTGGTGTTGGAAAAGACTCTTGAGAGTCCCTTGGACTGCAAGGAGATCAAACCAGTCCACCCGAAAGGAAATCAGTTGTGAATATTCATTAGAAGGACTGATGCTGAAGCTGAAACTGCGATACGTTGGTCATCTGATGTGAAGAACTGATTCATTGGAAAAGACCCTGATGCTGGGAAAGATTGAAGGTGGGAAGAGAAGGGGATGACAGAAGATGAGATGGTTGGATGGCGTCACCGACTAGATGGACATGAGTTTGAGTAAGTTCAGGAGTTGGTGATGGACAGGGAAGCCTGGCGTGCTGCAGTCCAAGGGGTCACAAAACTGAGGGTTGAAGAAACCTTGGTCTAGCCTTCCCACTGCCACCAACAGCCAACTCTTCTGTGTCTGAGACAGACTGCCACCCAGCCGCCCACTACTGGCACACAGCCATGGGGCAGCCAGCTTGTGCTGGGGCCCATACAAGTCTTCTCTACGTTACATTACGTTTGGTTTCTTTATCGAGTTCTCCATGTCAGGTCTTAAGCAACACAACTAAACCTGTCCCTCTTCTACCAGCTAGGCTTTCAAATATTTACAATTGTAGAAATAAAAGATTCTAAGGTATTTTTCAAGTATTATAAACAGTTCAAAATACATGTAAACAGATATTTAAACACTTACTTATGTAAAGTATCTACTCCCAAAATTCATTAATAAATACTGCGCCACTAAGTACTACGTCAGATCTACAGGCTAACCTGAAAATTTTGTGACTACTCAAAAGTATTTACCAAAATGGTAAAAGAAAAAAAAAAAAAACTAAACATAAGAGAAATAGATAATGGAATCAATGACAAGGTTATATTGGATCAATCAACACTCACGGCATTTATTAAAATACATCTTGATTCTTAAACTCTGTTCAAATGAGTTTCTTTACTTTGGCTACCTGTGGAGAAACGGTTTCCCTCAAGTCGGCATTCTGGCAGTCAACACTGAATCTTAATGTTAACCATCAGACACACTTGACAGTTACACAGTGCTTTTTTTGGCCAGGGACATAATCCCCATTATAATTCCTTCTCAAACTGTTTTGCTTTTGAGGAGATCAAAGCACTTTACCTGATTTATTCTTACACCTGCCTTGAGAAGGGAAGTACCAAGCATAACTATAGAGGTCTAAGTTATTAAAATTTCTTCTCAACAAAATCAGTAATGTCTATGCCATGGATTTCTAGAAAAAGCCATCAATCTTGTCCACAATGTCGCTGGGGCCAGCACAGAAAGTTATAGGAAAGCAGGAGCTGTTAAGTCTCTCCCCAACCCATCACCAAAAAAAGAAAAAGGCAGGAAAAAAAAAGTATGCTCTGAACATAAAGGACATTGCTGCTGCTGCTGCTAAGTCACTTCAGTCGTGTCCGACTCTGTGCGACCCCATGGACTGCAGCCTACCAGGCTTCTCCATCCATGGGATTCTCCAGGCAAGAACACTGGAGTGGGTTGCCATTTCCTTCTCCAATAAAGGACATTAAATCTCCCTTAAAAATTATAAAAGTAAAACACAAAATATCTGCATTATCCTCTGAAAGATGTGTGTGTGTGTTCAGTTGCCTCCAACTCTGTGCGACCCCATGGAGTGTAGCCCACCAGGTTCCTCTGTCCATGCAATTCTCCAGGCAAGAATACTGGAGTGGGTTGCCATCCCCTCCTCCAGGGGATCTTCCCGACCCAGGGATTGAACCCGTGTCTCTTGCGCCTCCTGCACTGGCAGGCGCATTCTTTACCACTAGTGCCACTTGGGAAGCACCCCCCCACCCCCACCACCAAAAGATACCTGCTCTTAAACCAAGAACAAAAATAATAAAGCATCTAGTATTTCAAATAGAGATCTGAACACCTTACCCACACATGCTGCAAAGGCATGAGAAGTGATAAAATATGGAAATGAATTAAGAATACAACTCCTGAAGATCAGGTAAAAATTAATTTAGTAGAATGACTTAAAAAGATCCTTCACAACTGTAATATAGTTTTTTAAAAACGTAGAAGGTGGGCTCCCACCTCCAAGGAAACTGGAACCATTGAAACCAAATACTTGGTGATGGGATAGATTCTCTTTCCATTTCCTTCCTTACAGCACTGTCCTCAGAGACGGCTCAAGCTCCTGCAGGCAGGCGCTATTTTATAAAGTGTAATTCTACGTGGCATTACACTGGGCAAGTTGTAGAAATAAAAAGGGATAAAGAATGAACTGCTGCATCCAGAATATATACCCAAAATAAAGCACAACTGTGCATAAAGAGAAAGTTAAACAGGAAAAGGCACATTGTATACAAAGCCCTCACTTTTCAATACTTGGGGATATATATGGTTTAAAGCCTATCTAATAAGTTCACACATCTTGGCATCTAACTTCCCAACTCTTGTTTCAGTGCTATGAATTATTACAATTCTGGCTTATATGTTTTGTTTATTTTCACAGAAGGATCCGGATATACTAAGGCTAGAAAAGAAGGCTTAAGCCCTAGTATCAAGGATCTGGGTAAAACAGAAGTTTCCATTTTCTGAGCATGAGGGTGTTCATTACTGAAACAGTATGAAGAGGAGGCACTTCTCATGAAGTCCTTTCAACAGTGGGTGGGTTTGGATCTAAAGCTGCATGAAGATGCAGTGACCGAGCAGTTGCTGCTCCCACCACCTTTAGCCCAGACCCCTCGGCTTTCTCACTGCACATCCTTACTGAGGGCACACTTGGTACCACGCGCTGCACTAGATGCCAAGGTCACAAATGTATAAGAAAAGCATTTCCACCAGGAGGTACACAGCCCAGAGAGGGACAGAGCAGCACGGGGTGACAGTACTCTGGGACAAGATCAAATAAACAGAGGGGTCTGTGAAAAGCCCTGCAAGGCAAGAGAACCAGAGGGCAGAGTATGGCATCTGGGAAGGTTTCAGGCAGCCTGGGCACCTACACTAACTCGCAGAAGGCTGAAGTTATGTGTTAAGAATGGACACGGGTGGGGAAGGACAGGGTCTCCCAGACACCAGAGCAGGACCCACAGAGGCTGGAAGCCCCAGAGAGGGGCAGGAGGCTGTGAGCGGTGCACTCGGACTGGAGGTAGCCTAGGAGGGCAGGCTGCCTGTGTCAAGGTCTCTACCCCACGCAGAGTTTACACTTTATCCTGTAGTCTATCACACACATACACACGTTTTTACACAAATCCTAACAGGGTCACACAAATTGCTTTCCATTGATAACAGACCTCTCCAGTAGACCAGTGAAGGGTGAACTAGAATCGGGGAGAAGATGAAAAAGAATCAGGAGGCAACAGACATGGCAGGGATGGGAAAGAGGAGGCAGGTGGGATGTAAGGAAGAAAATGTTTTATAATACCATGATGTGAGACGTGAAAGAAGGATCTAGGCTGACTTCCAGGTACGGTCTGCATAGCCCGCAGTGTCAATTACACAGGGACTTCAGGAAAGGAGGCAGACTGAAGAGACAGCGATCTGGATGCTGCACTTCATATCATGACCGAAAGGTATGACATCATCTGTACTTCCCACCTGATGCTCTTAACACTTTAAACCTCAACCAGTCTATTCCTGGACTAGTTACAAACAGAATAATCAGTCTTGTACCAAATCTGACTCAGAGACAATGCCAGAGTAATGACGCTGTGGTCAACAAACCGCATGGGTAATGACATTAAGGATACTCCAGCATTCCTTCTCAACACACACCCAAACCACACACTTAAAAATACTTGCTCATCCTCCTACAACATTCCTGGCTTTTCCCTTACTTCCTAAAAGCTGGGCCAGAGTAGTTTATTAAAGGATAAGACAGCTATGAGGAGACTGGAGATTACTGTTGGGGTATTTTTGCGGATTCTAGTGTCTGACAAATAGTTCACATAAAACCAGAGTTCATAAAGAGAAAAAGTAATTAACATCAAACAGAAAGTGGACACGGCATGGAAAGAGTGGGAGGGACGAATTGGGAGAGTAGCACTGAGATATATACAATACCACGTGCAAAACAAATACCAGTGGGAGGCTGCTGTATAGCATGGGGCACTCAGCTCGGTGCTCTGTGATGACCTAAGAGGGTGGGGTGGGGGAGGGAGGGAGGCCTAAGAGGGAGACACCATATGCATACACGTAGCTGATTCCCTTTGCTGTACAGCAGAAACATATACAACACTGTAAAGCAATTATACTCCAATAAAAGAGAAAAAGAAAGCAACGCCGTCAGCATGCCATCCTGTGCAATTTGGTGGTGTAGGAATCCAGGACATCAAATGGGAGTCAAAGAAGGAACCCAACCCACAACAGAGACTTTGATCTCTTCTCCTTCCCTCTGCCCAAGATACAATATGACATGTTGCCAATAAGACTGTACACTCAGTGAGATGGTACAGTCTTTAGAAAAGTTTGGCAGTTTCTTAAAAAGTTAAACAGACACTTACATGAGACCCAGTAATTCTACAACCCCCAAAAAACTAAAACATGTCCATACAAAGACTTGCCATCAGCAAATGACTACAACAGCATTATTCACAATGGCCAAAAGCTGGCAACAGTCCAAGGGGTCTGTCCATCAAATGGTATGAAAAACACGATGTGGTACATCCACATAATGGATATCATGTGGTCATCAAAAGAAATGATGTCCTGATACATGCTACAACATGGATGAAGCTCAAAAACATTATGTTGAATGAAGCCAGACACAAAAGACGACATGTGGTATGATCCAATGATATCACTAGAAAAGGCAAAATTATAGGAACAGAAAGCAGATCAGTGGTTGTTTAGCGCCAAGGGAGAGAACAGGAATTCACTACAGACTGGCATGAGGGAACATTATGGGCTAATGAAAGTGTTCTAAAACTACACTGGGGTGATGAATGCATAAATGAATATCTATATTACTGAACCATGAAATACATGCTGAAACAGGTAAATGGAATGGTATATAAATTATATATCAATAAAGCTGTAAAAAAGAAAAACAGACTGCTCAACAGAAAAAAAAACACGAAGACTCTAAGATGAATGTTATAACACAAGCAAAATGTATCTCTCAGCATGTAAACGCCAGAATTTCACAATGAGACTATGTTAGAATGCTACCATCAACTTCAAAAGTTCTCCTTTGTAGTATGTATACTCCAACAACACTACTGAACTCCCCGTGTTACAAGGCCCCACGACCTTCTACATGCTGTTAGTTCTCCAACTCCTCCTTCTCATCCTTCAAGCTTCCCCTGCAAACACTACCATTTTCGCCTACCATCCCGATGCACCTTACATGTAACTCCAGCACAGCACTGGGTTCATGTGGGAACTCTGTTTGCACATCTCTCTCTATCCTGAACAAATGTTTCTCCAGGAGGGATTCGTGGACGTACTCTTGGTGCTCTGTAATGTATCAAGAAGCATATTTTCTGTCTTTTTCAGTGGCCCAGTTTGTTCTGCATTTAGAATCAAGATGATGCAAACTATTCCCCTTTTCATCGTCTAGCTCTAACAAGAAACCAATGGAGGCAGACCTACTATGCCGATGAAGCATCGGGGTCAAGAGAAGGCCCAGTGAAATTACACTGCACCGAACAAGAACAAAGACTTCAGTCCCCAAAGGGAACTGATAGAAATAGAAGCATTAAAACTTCAACCCACAGGGATGGTATGGGGAGGGGGGCGGGAGGGGGGTTCAGGATGGGGAACACGTGTACACCTGTGGCGGATTCATGTTGATGTATGGCAAAACCAATACAATATTGTAAAGCAATTAGCCTCCAAGTAAAATAAATAAATTTATATTAAAAAAAAAACTTCAACCCTTATGAGTCAATGCAAAATTCTGTATCAAAAATGTTTAATACAAACATTTTTGCTTTTGATTTAGCAAAACAACTTCATCTGTCACATTAATTTCAGTTAATTTGGATTTACATGACTTGCAAATTGGCTTTGGTTTCTAGTGGTAAAAGAGATATAAGCATAATGTGTTCATTCCTAGTAACGTGGTTGTACATACCTAAGTAACATCATTACAAAAGTAACGTAAGTCAACACTGAGGATGCAAGATACGTTTTTCCCTTTGAAATAGAACTATATATTACTGAAGTTAGAAACAGTGCACTAAAATATATATACGTTAATAGCCGAGTCCGCATCTCTTCCTCTCTGTAGCCCAAATGCACAGCATAGGAGAAATACTCATAAAATATGGTTCAATAAATGACAGTCTACATTATGCTACTACTAAACCGCAAAAATGTGAATTGCTACTGTCTGGTAATGCCCTCAACTAATCTATTCTGAAGCTTTAAACCACGGAAGTGATTCTTTTCTCAAAGACAGAAAACTGACCGTGGTGGGAGTGGGGGTAGGAGTGGGAGGAGCACAGGGAGGGGCAGGATGGACTTCCGCCTGTTAGTGAACTGTTCCACTATTAACCCTATGTAGAGAACACCTGTAAAACATTTCCCTGGAAACCAGGATTAACCTAACACCCATCTTTTAGTCTCTTTTTAATCCCCTTCCAAACTGCATCCTCTGTTTCACTACTCTCTCTTGAACACCGGGAAAGGAGAAAGTTGGCAGAAAAGAAATATTAGGATATGGGTGGTCTTACTCATTTTGCTCATTCAACACGCAGTCACTGTGCAGGGCTCCAGACCCAGTCTTGGGGATACAGGGCAAAAATTAATAGGGGTTCAGTGAAGAAGACAAACAATAAACAAGATTACAAACAGCAGGGGTAACTGGAGATTATGACATTTGTCATTCTATATTCACCATTGTGTCTATAAATTTTACACAGAAAACGGAGTGCTTAAAAACCAAGCTGCACTGCTCTATCTGCTTCTCAGAGAGTTATGGGTTAGCAATTCTGTCACCATTTCATTCACATGCAAGGTGGGACGGTCAGTATCATAAGCCAATGTGGTTAGACTACAGTTTCCACCTATTCAATAAAATACTAACCTAGGGATTGCTGTGAAGGTGTCTTGTAAATGTAATTAAAGCCCATAACCAGGTGATTATGGTTATCCCGGATAATCTGCATGGGACTGATTCAATGAGTTGAAAGGCCTTAACAGCAATGCTAAGGCTTCCTTAAAATCCTACTTGTGACATAAAGAACAGACTTTTGGACTCAGTGGGAGAAGGAGAGGGTGGGATGATCTGAGAAAATAGTATTGAAACATATACATTATCATATGTAAAATAGATGACCAGTGCAAGTTCAATGCATGAGGCAGGGCATGCAAGCTGGTACTCTGTGACAACATAGAGGGATAGGGTGGGGAGGGAGTTGGAAGCGGGGTTCAGGATGGGAGGGACACATGGATACCTATGGCCGATTCATGTTGATGTATGGGAAAAACCATCACAATATTGCAAAGTAATTACCTTCCAATTAAAAATTAATTAAAAAAAATCCCACCTGTGGACACAGCTTCAGTTCACACCCAAGAGTCCCATTCTGCCCTTTCTGATGGTCTGCTCTGATTTCAGCCTTGCCGAGCCAGCCCACACAATCACGTAAGACAATTCCTTGCAATAAATCTTTTAATATATCTTCTAAAATAGTTCTGTTTCCCAACTGAAACCTCAATGATACAATAGGATTGAACTAAAAACTAAATACACTATAGATCATGAGAATCAGGTTTCTCCTTGCTTAAGAAATAAGTTAGAAGTAAGAGAGAAGGCTAGAATGAAATGTGTGATGTTGGACTGGAATGAGAGGGATCAGTATAGACCAATGTTGGGCTCTTAATAAATATATTTTTACAGATACAAAGATACAGAAAGAATATAGATGTACATGGAAGCACAGGTTAGTGTGTATACACAGACACATATATATGCAGGCTTCCCAAGTAGTGCTATTAGTAAAGAAACCGTCTACTGATGCAGGAGACCCAAGTTCGATCCCTAGGTCAGAAGATCCCCTGGAGGGGGCATGGCAACCCACTCCAGTATTCTTGCCTGGAGAATCCCATGGACAGAGGAGCCTGGTGGGCTACAGTCCACAGCGTCGCACGGAGTCAGACATGTGACATAGCATATACATAAATGTGTGTGTGTGTGTGTGTGTGTGTGTGTGTGTGTGTGTTGTGTGTGTGTGTTTTCCTAGCTCTGTCCACTGAGAGAGCAAAGAACCAATAATACCCTGGTACCAATGAGCTCACTTAACACTAAGACCTTGGTTTTGAAATATCATTCTCCAATAAAAGGAACCAAGGCTCCTTAGAAAATGGTTGATTCCAGGGCTGGGGCAGGAAAAATACAAGATAAGCCCGAAACATCTTGTGGTGCCAGAAAACAAAGAAGCATTGACAAAGGTTGGGGTATATGACAAAAGGACAAGGAGGACAACCCGAAGGAGCTCCCAGTGGAGATGGACAACTGGAGCAATAAAATGAGCAGTAATACTTTTAGAGATAACCCCTAAAATACAATATCCATAACTTTATCTTGATATGAATAATACATACATAAAAGAAGAAGGGACAACTCTTCTTCACAGAAGAATTCCGAATAATAAATGTAAGCAGAATGAAGAAAACACAAAACCACCACCAGGCAGACATCACAGTGCCAATCGCTACAAGCAAGACGGATGCGGGATGTTTACAGAAAACACGAAAATCAGTTTCAAAGTGTCTCACCTCCAAGATACTGATCCAAAGGAAAAACAGTATCAGTACAGAGGAAAAATTATGCAGCTATCACCTTAGCCAAATGCTCAAGGTAAGACATTTCACCTTCACATACTCCTGACAGGCTATCCTGAGTAGAGCATGTTATTTCTTGACAAAACTGCTTAGCCTCCATCTACTCATGAGGACACATTAGACCAACCCACACTGAGAGACAATCTACAAACAGCTGACCAGTACTCATCAGAAGAGTGATGGTCATGAAACACTGATGAACTGTCACAGATTGGAGGGGACTAAGGAGATAGGACAGCGAATGGAATGTGAGATCCTGGACTGGGTCCCAGAATGGGAAAGTCAGCAGGGGACCATCTAGTGAAATGCACGTCCGTAACGCTGGTAGTTTAGGTTCTAGTACTGTACCCGTGTCGATTTCCTGATCTTAATTGTTGCTCCATGGTTATAAAAGTTTATAAACATTAGAGGAAGTGGGGCAAAGAGTATTCATGAACTCTGTGCTATTTTTGTGATTTTTATGTAAGATTAAAATTATTCAAAAGAAAAAAGAAGTACAGGTTAAAAAAAGAGATCTAAATCCAGCCTAAAATTTTTTTTAAGTTTTAAATATAGTACAGTAGTCTGGATCTTTTTAATTTAAAATAGAAAGACTATATACTCATTTTTTACTAAAAATACTAATCTTTAGTGCCTTTAAAAAAAAAAAGTACGCCATTGTAATCTCATGTTCTTCACTTAAAATGAAAAGAAACTACTAATATGGGGGGGGGCAAACAGAATTTTGTAAAGGACAAATGTGTACATATAATTGTGTACATTCATTCATTCACTCATTGCATCATAAACCACAATATTCCAGGCACTTGCCAGCGCTAGGGATACTACGGTGACTTGGCCCTTGTGCTTCGCAGAGCTCACATTCCACTGTGAGAGACAGACCAAACCCAAACAAACAAATATAAAATACAAATGAGGAAGTGGTCCATAAAGATGGTCTATAAAGGACACAAATGCTGTGACAGAGACTGAGGGGGGAGGAAAGGAGAACACAGGAGCATGAGCCAGACCACCAGGGCCTTGGGAGCCACTGAGAAGTGTAGGCAGACCCAGAACAGGATCCGATTCTAGCTGGTTCTGCATGTGCTGAGTGAGTGTGCCGGGCAGAGGAGCAGGTGGGACCTGCGAGTGGCCAGGGGACACGGCAGCAGCTGTCTCCTCCCGTGCTGGGACCTGTGCGCACTTGATGTCCCCCTTCATATGTTTCTGTATTTTCCGTATCTTCAATGACAAACATGTGACAGCTTCCTTAAGAAAAGGCAATTATTTGATAAAAAGAAAAAGAATTGAGACGCTATGTCAATTTGCCACTGCGGGGACTGCAGATTTCTAGTAACCTTGAGATTTCCTCTAGTAACCCTTTCTTCCAAGAATAGCGTTCACGGAAATGACAGGACAGGAAATGATTTCCTTTTCGCCTTTCTTCCATTTTGGGAAGAAATGGCTCTAAATGAAACAGACTCCAAGAGTTAGTGGGAAAGCTCTCACTTCTAAGCACAAAGTCCCTAATTCTGACACTCGGCTGTGAGCACTGGAGGACAGTCGTTGGTCAGCGGAGCAGATTCCAAGTGTGAGCCCCACAGGGTCTCAGCTCAGTGGAGACACAAAGACCCATCAGAGGTTATCACATTCAAGATGTGGCATGTCCCAATTTTATACCACAGATTTTTTAATGGATAATATATTTATTGTTGATTTACTTCAAGAAAACTTGAGTTTAAGAGGATGCGCAACAATGTAAAAGGCTGAACACTGTCAGTATGTGAAATTCTGCTCATGGGCTCACAGCTACATTTTATTTCAAAGGTCACTAAAGAGGGATGGGCGGGTCAAGTCGCAGTAAATTAGAGATCACTGTTCATGAAAGAACTCTCTAGAACTGGAAAAGATCAGAACATGCTGATACTGCACTGAATGGCTGCAAACAATACATTGCTCATTTGTTTAAGCCCGTGCCTTTGTACAATGCTACAAGGCACTTTCCTTGTAATAAAATACCTCAAATCCATAAATATGGCCCATGAAACAAATCACCTCCTAAGAGCTGGGAGACAAATTCCACCTCAGAAAAATCTTGGCAGACAAAAGAGGAGTAGGTGTGTATTTGCCACCCCATCCTCCACAGAAGCTCCCGATGCAAGGGTCCTAAAGATTCATGCAAGATTCTGGTCTAACAACATCTATGCTGCATTTAATTTTCCAGATCTAGACACACAGGAGACATAACAACACCTGAAGAATCTTAAACATTTTAGTTTTTTAATCATATCACTGTGTCTTAAATTGACTAAAACAAGTTACACTTTTATGCAAACAATGGATGGTAACTAAACTCTTGGAAGGAAAGTTATGACCAACCTAGATAGCATATTCAAAAGCAGAGACATTACTTTGCCAACAAAGGTCCGTCTAGTCAAGGCTATGGTTTTTCCAGTGGTCATGTATAGATGTGAGAGTTGGACTGTGAAGAAAGCTGAGCGCCGAAGAATTGATGCTTTTGAACTGTGGTGTTGGAGAAGACTCTTGAGAGTCCCTTGGACTGCAAGGAGATCCAACCAGTCCATTCTGAAGGAGATCAGCCCTGGGATTTCTTTGGAAGGAATGATGCTAAAGCTGAAACTCCAGGTCTTTGGCCACCTCATGCGAAGAGTTGACTCATTGGAAAAGACTCTGATGCTGGGAGGGATTGGGGACAGGAGGAGAAGGGGACGACAGAGGATGAGATGGCTGGATGGCGTCACTGATTCGATGGACGTGAGTCTGAGTGAACTCCGGAAGTTGGTGATGGACAGGGAGACCTGGCGTGCTGCAATTCATGGGGTCACAAAGAGTCAGACACGACTGAGCGACTGAACTGAACTGAAACTCACTGTAGTAATCATTTTCCAAGTAATACAAGTCAAGGGACTATGCTATACACCTTAAACATACCCAGTGCTGTACACCAACTCTATCTCAAAACTAAAAGAAAACAAAATAAGCAAAAAACAAATTATACTTTTATCTCATCCATGGGAACCCCAGGTTTACAAGGAAGCAATTCAGAACTAGGCACCAGCCATCACAGCCTAACGGTCCAAGCTTTGCCGCCAGCCTCTTGGGTTCCAACCGACCAGACAAGACTACTGTTCTTTTATTACTGAATGAACACTCTCTTTGGGTGACAGGACACCTAGACAAACTACAAGAGTAATGAGGATAGAAATAAACACTCAGCTGCTGTGTCAACTTCCACAAGCTCTGGCCAGCAATCTTCCAAGCTCCCTGCATCTGCGCATTCTTCTGGCCTTCCTCTTTCACCCACGGAAAAACCAGCCTCTCCTGAAAAGTCAGCCCCTAACTCGTCCACTTGGAGAAGGAAATGGCAACCCACTCCAGTGTTCTTGCCTGGAGAATCCCAGGGATGGCGGAGCCTGGCAGGCTGCCGTCTATGGGGTTGCACAGAGTCAGACACGACTGAAGCAACTTAGCAGCAGCAACTCGTCCACAGACCCTATCGGCTTTAGCGCGTGCGTATCATCAATTTTTCCCTGTCTTACGGTTGAACCAAAATTTCAAACTGAAAACACTGAGTCCTCGGCATAACATTAAAAACTAAAAATAATTTCAAGCCTTCAACATTCTCTTTCCCTGCTCATTCCATGGGGAGGGCTTGACAAAGACCCTCCTAAAGAGGGTTGGCTTCTCCTTTGTCCTTGGCATCCTGGAGTGTAAAGTGGGCCTTAAGAAGCATCACTACTAACAAAGCTAGTAAAGGTGATGGAATTCCAGATGAGCTATTTCAAATCCTAAAAGATGATGCTGTTAAAGTGCTGCACTCAATATGCCAGTAAATATGGAAAACTCAGCAGTGGCCACAGGACTGGAAAAGGTCAGTTTTCATTTCAGTATCAAAGAAGGGCAAAGCCAAAGAATGTTCAAACTACCACACAGTTGTGTGCTCATTTCACATGCCAGCAAGGTAATGCTCAAAACCCTTCAAGCTAGGCTTTTTGAAGTATGTGAACTGAGAACTTCAGACATACAAGCTAGATTTAGAAAAGGCAAAGGAACCAGAGATCAAATTCCCAACATTCGTTGGAACAGAAAAAGCAATAGAGTTTCAGGAAAAAAACATTTACTTCTGCTTCACTGACTAAGCTAAAAGTCTTTTACTGTGTGGATCACAACAAATTGTGGAAAATTCTTAAAGAGAGGGAAATACCAGATCACCTGGCCTGCCTCCTGAGAAATCTGTGTGCAGGTCAAGAAGCTACAGTCAGAACTGGACTTAGAACAACAGACTGGTTCCAAATGGGTAAGGAGTACATCAAGGCTGTATATTGTCACCCTACTTATTTAAATTATATGCAGAGTACATCATGCAAAATGCTGGGCTGAATGAATTCCAAGCTGGAATCAAGATTGCTGGGAGAAATATCAACAACCTCGGATATGCAGATGACACCACCCTTATGGCAGAAAGCAAAGAGGAACTAAAGAGCCTCTTGATCAAAGTGAAAGAGGAGCGTGAAAAAGCTGGCTTAAAACTGAACATTCAAAAAACTAAGATCAGGGCATCCAGTCCCATCACTTCATGGCAAACAGATGGGGAAAACAATGAAAACAATGACAGACTTTATTTTCTTGGAATCCAAAAATCACTGCAGACAGTGACTGCAGCCATGAAATTAAAAGACATTTTCTTCTTGGGAAAAAAGTTATGACCAACCTAGACAGCATATTAAAAAGCAGAGACATCACTTTGCTGACAAAGGTCTGTATAGCCAAAGCTATACTGGTTTTTCCAGTAGTCACGTACAGATGTGAGAGTTGGACTATGAAGGCTGAGCACTGAAGAATTGATGCTTTTGAACTGTTGTGTTGGAGAAGACGCTGAGAGTCCCGTGGACTGCAAGGAGATCCAACCAGTCAATCCTAAAGGAAATCAACCCTGAATATTCATTGGAAGGACTAATGCTGAAGCTCCAATACTTTGGCCACCTGATGCAAAGAGCAGACTCATTGGAAAAGACCCTGATGCTGGGAAAGATTACAGACAGGAGGAGAAGGGGGAGACAGAGGATGAGATGGTTGGATGACATCACTGACTCAATGGAGACTCCGGAAGATGGTGAAGGACAGGGAAGCCTGGTGTCCTGCAGTTCAAGGGGTCACAGAGAGTCAGACACGATTTAGCGACTGGACAACAACAAAGAAGGTTGGGATCTCGCTGAGGGCTGTGTGGCCTCTGCACACAACTCTTTAAAGCAGCTGCCTTTACCCAGAAACTTTCAAAAGTAGCTTCTTCCCAAACAAAGTCATTTTTAAAGATTTGCTTAAAATTAATGTCCTTTTCTTTTTAGCCTTCACCGTAAAAGTAAAATACAAATTAAGGATCCAGTACTGTTGTATTGACTCTGGCTTTTGCTACTTTTAAAAAGTTCGATTAGTTTGCACCTAACAAGAATATATTCAAATGATTCATTTTAAGCAACCACTAGTACCACGGGGTCGCAAAGAGTCGGACACGACTGAGCGACTTCACTTTCACTTTTCACTTTCATGCATTGGAGGAGGAAATGGCAACCCACTCCAGTGTTCTTGCCTGGAGAATCCCAGGGATGGCGGAGCCTTGGTGGGCTGCCGTCTATGGGGTCACACAGAGTCAGACATGACTGAAGTGACTTAGCAGCAGCAGCAGTACCATTTTAAATCATTTAAAATAGGTACCCAGGATTGGAAAGAGTTTGTTTGTTTGTTTTTATTTGGGGGGAAGAGGTTGTTATTACCTATTCTTTACAAATCCTAAAGATATTAATGGGAAAGATGCATCAGTTCTGTAAAATTACGAACTTTTCAAACGTAAGTACAATCAACTTAGATCTGTAGGTGGAAGAGACACCTGCTCTGAACGACATGCTTGACGCATGACTCAGTCATAACCAACTGGGCTGCATCTTTGTTTCACAGATGTGCACTAAGATTTCAACAAGGAAGAAATGAGAGAAGGGGTGAGGAAGAAAAGATTCTTTTTCAGGCAATTACTCATTTCTGATGAAAGCAAATTTAAGCAGCAGTGACATGCCTCACCAATAACAAGCTTCAAATACTAAAATCCCACCTCTCCTTTTTAATAGGGAAGCTGGTGGGCACCACCCTCTCCAAAGACAGGAGCTTGATTTACCAACTAGAAAGCTGACTGACCAAATGGGAGGAGTGTGTGATGTGATTATTGTCAGGGCTTCTCCTGGCCCCAGCTTTTCTGTTTTTCATCTGTGCTAGGGGAGTCTCCCTGGTTACCAGAACTATATTTTTAGAAACTTAACTTTAAAAAAAAAAAACTTGCAACATGGAAGAACCACGACAACAAGGCAAGCAGAAACCCAAAAACAGGCTTAAGTGAAAAAGGCCCTTGGGCACTTGACTCAGAAGTCAATCTAAGATTTAAAACACAGACCAAAATACAAAGGAACCCAAAGGAAAGTAAAGGAAACAATGGGAAGAGGAGGAACAGAGCAGGAAAAAGGAATTGGTTCAACAAACGATAATACAGCAATAAACCAAAAACTACAGTTTACTCTGCGTAAACTCTGCTTAGTAAATAAGCAACTGCATACACAAAACACAGACTACTAGTTTTCATTACAGTTTCATAACCAGTCTAAGACAATTAAATCTTGAAACCACCAAATACAGAGAAAACCCAGTATTTTTCAATCCCACTCTGTTCTACCTCACCAGCCCTGCCTCGCTCTCTGCCCCTCCCCCAGCCAGCACCACACCAAGGCCAAGGATTGGGTAGGTTATGCCCTATGATGCAGGGTATCTGAGAAGCCAGGCCTACAGTTAGGTAATTAAGGATTCTGTGGCTTATCCAATGAGTCCACCTCCACCCAGCTGTCCCTGCAATTGTATTGCCTACATCCTGAAAATCCCTTCAGCTCCCTTCAGCCAGACCAGCTTGAATCCCTTGTAACCCCCATCCTTTCCCACAGCCTCCCTACATGTTTATCAATTTTGTCAGCAGGAAAGAAGAGAAAGCCAGGCTGGGAAAAGGCACCTGAGAAAACAAACACACCAACAACACAGGAGAAATAATTGTTTCAACATGAACTGAGTATTTCCATAATCATGCTATTGAGACTTCAAACAAGTTGTGTGCATGTACAATAGACATTACTAGATTGACAAGATATTGAAAACAATTTGCTCACCGTATCTTTTCGTTATGCCACAAATCAAGTACAGTTGGGAATAAAATGAATACTGTTTTAACTTGATGGATCAAATCTTTACAACTTTAATACTTCGTCATTGTTCACACATCTCTGACAATAAAACTCCAATTTTTCTTAAATGTGCCAAATAGATCATTTTATGACGTTTCCAAAGTCAGAACTTTACAAATTCAAATTTGTAAATACCCTATTACACAGTATTTCTGTAAAATAGTTGCCGTTTCCGTCTTTTTCTGTAGACAAATAATAATTCATGAATATTTTTCAATCTTTGAAAGGTAAAAAAAAAAAAAAAACCCTCAGAACCACCTGTACTTTGATTTGATTTAAAAGTTCTAGGGAATTTCAAAGAGAAGATAAGTTCAAATTCTGAAAGATGCTTTGCTAATTCCACGGTAGAACTAAAACTCTGAACAGAAGATGCTTTGTGTAAAATACACAGTTTGGGGTTTCAGCACTTTCCGCTAACTACATGTACAATTTTCAAAGAACGCTCCCGAACTTACTTCTACCTACTCATGAAAATGACTACTCTAAACAAAAACAGCCAGTTCATGGAGAAAGCAGTTTTCTGAGCATTGTGATGCTCTGATGAGCACAAAACACACACAGGCTGCTGGCTGACAGGGGCAGGCGGTATCCATTGGAAGGCTTGAGAGCATAGAGCAGAGCTCAGGGAGCACCCTCCCCCAGCGGACACTGCCCAAGGGAAGCAAACATCCTGGGGGCCCCCAGAATCCAGAGAGGTAAGGAAGTGATGGTCAGAGAGGAACTGCAGCCCAGAGCAGATCAGCTGGCCCTCACTTCAAATTGAAATGTCTGCAATCACGTAACATTGCTACAAGAATAATCCAATCATCCCTCTAACAGGTTTCTGAACTCTTCTACAAAGATGAATCTGTTTACTTCCCTAAATAAAGCATCTTGGCAACTTAAACTTGGAACAGTTTAAGATCTTAAACCCAAACCACCAGCCTCAAATCTGATCACACGGATAACCGCCATTTTTAACTTTTTTAAACAACTGATGGTAAAGTTCAAGATCACACAGGAAGGTTAGTAGCGGTTTTTCACACACAAACAATCCTGCTAAATACCCCGAGAAGGTAAACAAGCACAAAACCATCTTTTCTACACGTGTACATCATCTTCAGCGGAAGAATCAATCCTAACACGCTCAAATCACAATATTCTGGAGGTGACAAGGAGACGGGGCCTGGGGAAAAGTGTGCTATTTTGGCCACAGAACAGGATCCAATGGTTCCCTAAGCTTCAGGCAGCTTAGGTTTTCATTCTTTTCCTCCACATTAATCCAGATACAAAGCAATTACTTGTTTACACAGCTCACACTGCTCTTTTTTCTCTTATTATTCAATCCAATGACTAAAAAGAAATTTCTCAAATTTCACCTGAGAAAACCATCTTATTAGGCACAATCAACAGCCTCTCCCAAGGAAAGAAAAGTTACAGTGGGATTCTTAGGCTAATGAAAGCCATAAATCACCTTCTGGAAGAGGTTACAGACCCCATCTTAGGCTCCTGGCTGTAAACTTGATGCCCACATCTCCCCTGCAGTAAGTAGTAGATGAAAATTAGTTTTCACTGGGTGGGGGAAATTCACTTTGTTATCACCCAACCAAACCTTCCCAGCAGATGTAGGACCAGCCCCACAAAACCATCATCATCTTTATTCACAGGGTAGGGAAGCGCAAGACGGCTTTTCAAGGGGGAGCTGGAACACAGACTGACTACACTGGCGGGCTCTTCACAGGAGAGTCCTAGAGGAAGCTGCCAAAGGCCAACTGCCAAGGTCTCCCTGGAAAGGAATGCTCTCAGAGCGCACACCTATGAAAAGAGGGGGAGGAGGGGAGGAAAGGGAAGAGAAAAAGAAAGAGTAGAAGACAGACATTCAACTTCAGACTGAGACCACTGGCAGGCATCCCATACAAATTCCATGCTTTATCCATCAATTAAAAACACTTGGCACTCAATAAATTACATCAGAGGATGTCACAATCACCAAGGTCAGTGAGCTGGAGTATTCAATTATTATTTTTATTCTTGTTTCAACAAAAGGCATCCCTCTAACTGAACAGCCCTGGAGAATGATCTATCACATATGATAGCTCGAGCTTTCCTTGCTGGTCCCAGTCCTCCTCAGTTGAAACCCAGATTTAATCTCATCTTCAACAACCCAACAGATTAAGTGAAACCACCAGTGTAAACGGTTAAAAATATAATCCGGCAGTTAGCAGTGATGCTTCTAAATTATATGCTCTACAGAAGCAAATGTGTTTCTTTTGTTGCCACACGATCTAAATCCAGAACCTAAGGGCTCTGATCAAAGAAGCTGAGGACCTCAACACTCCACCCCACCTCCTGGGAGATGCTGGAAAACCCAAATATGCAGAACGTAAGGGCACCAATGAAGCCCTTGGCCAACAGAAATGCCGTCCCTACAGTCGGTCTTATAGAGAGCTCAGTTACCTTTAACATTATTTTTATTTTAAAAATCTAACTTACAAAATGTTTGAGAAGCACTGCAGAGGATTCCCTTGAGTTCCAGTTTTCTGCCTTTTAAATTTACAGTGTATTCAATGATTGCTAATGTTAAGAAGGATCAACAAGGCAAGCCTAACTCATCAAAGACAGACTCAAGCAGACTCATATTAGATTTGGAATAGCATCATCATGAACTGGAGTATTTTTTTTCATCTTCTACAAATCTTAAATGTCCTCATCACAAGAAAAAAAATGTTAACTATGTATAGCGATAAACGTATAGATTTACCATGGTGATCATTTCACAATATATACAAATATTAAATCATCCTGTTGTACAACAGAAACGACTATGTTATACATGTCAGTTTGATATCACTTTTTAAAAATTTCCTCTACAGGGACTTTTGCTTAATCATCAGTTAATGCAAAACTTCAATGGTCCTTAAGTATGCCACTCCTGAAGCATTCTATTTCACTAGCTCTGTACTGTATAAGACTGAGGTTACACGGTTAAAATTACTTAATAAGCAGAAAATGAAGCATATTGTTAGTCGTTTTTTAACCCAGTTACTTCTGGTACAGACGTGACAAGAGTTCCAGCTTTTGAAATATATCCTACCAGAAAAATAAAGGCTATTTTCAACTTAATAATAGTGACTATGTATAGCTAATATATTTATAACACAAAGCCAAAAATGTCAACTCTTGGAGAAACTGCACTTGAAACAGATCTTCAGTAATAAACTGACTCATCAACCAGCATTTCACCAAAAACCACTGAGCTACCGTCTCTAAACATCATTTCTCATTCTGAGAAAACATGTGCAATTTTTAGATCATTGTTTTATTAAGAGCAGGTGCCAAATAATACACCAGAAAGAAAATCAACAAGGCAAAAATAATCAGCCAAATACCATAATGCAGTCTCTTGTTCTAACCCAATCAAAACTAAATGAACAAATTCATTAAGCCACTTTATAGAACCACAAGTCACAAATCATACGGACTGCAGCTTACTGCCAAAGAGCTGTGCACACGCTGAGAAGCAGACCATTTCCTTTCTCCTTGCTGGTAAGTCATGAGTCAGCACACTGCTCACAGAGCCTGGCTTGTGTACGTTTGATACTTAGAATATAGCTTAGGGGTTGCAGAGGTACCACAAAGGAGGTTCTTAATACAGATAATAATAATAATGTATACCGCCAAGCTGCTCTCCAATGGGTAGGTAATTTTTAAAAAATATCACATTTCCCTTTTTATTTGTTATAAATCTCATGAATAACCTGAATTTTAGACATTTCATTATCTATTATGGTCCTGCTAAGAACTGGAGTTGGAATGGAGAAAGGAGACAAATATTCATTGGAGAATTCTAACTTCTAAACAGCAGGCAGGGTGGGAAACTGGAGTGGGACGGGGGCAGAATAAAAGAAAACCAGGGAAGAAAGATGGCTTGTACCCCCTGCTATACATAACTCTCCCCAGCAAAAGAAACAGAGTTTAATGACAAGATTGCCAGTTCCTCGTGATAATGATTTTTTTTTTAAATAAACAAAGAAAAGGAATGAAAAAATAAACTCAAGTTGATTTCCAGAGCACCCCAGCTGTCTTGCTTCAAATATATAACGAGCTGTACTCAACGTGGCAGAATGGAGGAAAAGTCAACAAACAGCAAGGATGTTTGTAGGGACATGAAAAAAAGAACACATTGGGAAATTGGCTGAACAGCAAACACTATACATATGTTATAAGTATAAAGCTCTCTAAAAATCACAAGAAAGGAGTTGGAACGGAGCAGATAAAGAGTGAGAAAATACACAAACCCAACCAGCATGCAAACACAAAAACCAGCTGTGATAAATATCAGTAAAGAAATAATGGAAAGAATACTTATCTGTGACTTCAGAGTGGAAAGATAAGAAACCAGAGCAACTAATTTTAAGTAAAAAAAAGATGTATCACCATGGAAATGTGTTTGGATCTGTTGACTTTTTTTCAGGAGATTTTTAATACTACATTTAAAGCTGAAAGCTGAAAATCCTGTCAGCTTCAGACCACATCTCTGTCCTCAGTCACTTTAACCCCTTATCTTTAAGTATAAAAGGAAAATTTTAAATCCACCATCATTTCAGGGCTAAACAATTGCTAACGAGTGTTCACCATGTTCATGTATTGAAGAACTCTTCAATTTACCTTGGAAGATGCAAACAGGAGAACACTTTAAGGAAGCTAATTAAAGAAACAGAAATGCATGAAATACCTACTGAAAAGTAAATAATCATTCTTAAAAGCCGGATCAGGGAGCGAAGAAATGGGGGAAGAGACCATCCACATTAAAAGCTCACATTTCCAGAGCCACACCTTCTCACCCATACCCTTGACTGATCCACCAAGTGCCAGGTTGTAGCACAACGCTGGGACGGAGTGCAGAAAAGGGAGCCCCCAGCCCTACCCTGTCCAGGATCCATAAGGAAGGACGTCTACAAGGCACAGAGAGCTCTTGAGAAATAACTGCTCTAGCCTGCAGGAAAAGGGAGGAGGAGTCAGGAAGGGCCTCTTGCTGGAGATAACAGCTGAGTTCAATCTTAGCAGGTGAGCAGGATGCAGCAAGGAGAGAGAACCATGTGTGTGAAAGCAATTGAGAAAAGAGGAGAAAGAAAGTTCTATGAACATATAGTTAGTTAGAAGTTAGTGTTAGTCACTCAGTTGTGCCTGACTTTGCAATCCGATGGACTGTAGCCCGCCAGGCTCCTCTGTTCATGAAATTCTCCAGGCAAGAACACTGGAGTGGGCTGCCATTTCCTTCTCCATGAACACATAACGGGGGGGGGGGGGGGGGGGGGGGGGGGGGGGGGTGGGGGGGGGGGTGGGCAAAATGGGGCTCAGAGAGTAGGCCCCAAGGCAAAGAAGTACGTTATCTTGGGCTTGACTGGATGTTTCTTGTGTAGAATTCAGTATTCTTCAAAGGGTCCTTTTCTCTAAGTACCTAAAATATGTATTTTCAGAAATCATGCCTTTAGCATACACACTAACCTTTCAGAGATCTTTTAAAGTCTTCAAACAGTGGCTAGAATAACCCTGAATAATTCTCCTCCCACATATCCTGTTAGAACAGAGACCTTAGAAATCACATGGCAATTCTGATTCTGCAAACCCCCCTCAAAAAAACAAAAAGCAGAATTTGTGTTAGATAATCTGTTAATCAATATCTACTGTTTTTAAAAATGTATATACATTTGGCTTACGTTAAATGTCTTTCTAACATTAATTAAATTCTCTTAAAATCAGGGTCAGTTAACTAACACTTCAAAAAACAGCCCATAAAGCATGTATAAAATGAAGTACATAAAATATTTTTGTGCAGAGACAATATTACAAGTGAATGTGCAAAAACTGAAAATAACATTAGCATCATGGATGATTTGTCTTCCTTCTTCCAAAACTGTCATTAATATTCTCTATACATCTTTTCAACATACAGCTTTTTAAAACTAATTCCATATTACCTGAATATAAATGGTCTGCCTCAAAAAAAAATCCATTTATGAATTTATCAGTGGAGAAAAGCTAAATGATTAGTATTAATGATTAGTGTTAACCTCTAAAAGTTACAAGAATCGGACACAAACTTAAAACTGGTTTAACCCTGGGAGAAATTGGGGTGAAATAAGTACACAAGCAAAATCGAAAAGTACGTGATTTATGGTAAACTAACATGGTGAGTAGTCAAGCGGATTTTTAAAAAACCCAATTAGATCAGAGAAAGATGCATTTCAGCTGAGAGTAAAGGGCCACAGGAGAACCTACCTCCTGAGGGAGGGCAAGCTCTATTGTCTGAATCTAATCTGAACAGAGGCAACAGGAAAAACAGGGGCAGGCATCCTCTGACCCTTTCAGGGCCCTGAAGGAGAGGAACACAAGGGCAAGTGTAAGAGGACAAGCCGTCACACTGTGAGGAGGGGCCGGCTCCCCGCGAGCTGTCGCCCATACCATTGTGTACCCCAGCCTGGCTGGTCCAGACGGGAATTGCCCGCCTTTCTACTGTGATAATCACAACTTCAGAATCTAATGCCAAACATGAAGCATTCCACCCTTCAGATCGTAAACAAAAGGTATTACCAATAAAGACATAAGATGTACAGGCTTTGAGAAGCCCAATATGGGCAATCTGAGACCCGGATTCAAATTGTTGAGCTTCCAATCCTTTACTGTTAATAACTGTGCAGGATCCTAGGTGAAGCTCAATCTCCAGGCATTTCTGCTTCCCCATTTCTCCAATGGAGGTGGTGACATCACCTCCTCTGAGGGCCCAGGAAACTCAGCACCTGGCTGGCGGCAGGGATTGGGGCTCCCTAACAGGCATCATGGGGTCGCAAAGAGTCGGACGCGACTGAACTGAAACTGAACTGAACAGGCATCTCACACTGTGCAAGGGACCTGGAGTGCTACCTCCTGCAGTCAGTAGATGGTACAGCAGTTGAGAGAAGGCAGGAAAGGGAAAGCCCTGCTGGGACCCCCATGCTCCCTATAGAAAGAAAAGCCACTCCACCCAGCCACCCCTGAAGATAGGGTGAAGGGGAGAACTCCTCCTCCTCCTCCAGAGGATCCCCTCAGAGTTCAAGAAGCCAGCAGTTTCCCAGCATACTCAGAGGAGCTGTGCTATTTCTTATCCAACATGGAAGCTGTATGCTTAATCATCAGGGACGCGATTTCTCAACTAGTAAACCCAAAACAGGAGCTTTGACAGTCATGGGAGGTGAAGGTGGTGGGTAGAAGGAGGGCACACACAAATTATTAAGGTGATAAAGATTTGTGTCTTTTCTCTCCCCTCTGGGGAAAACATGAGTTGTGCTATTGTTTAATATTTAAAACAGTAGTACCTGGGCAGACAACTATTATAAGACAATAATTCAATCAAAGGGCATTCTAGTGTGTAAACCACTCAAGTTTCGCCCTTGTGTAGTTTATTACATTATCAGAACCTCCTGATTTAATTACTTCCCTGCAGAGCGTCCAAGTCTCTGCTTTTCACCCATACAACATCTAACATTGCTTATCAAGAGGCTATATTTGTCCTTCAGTATTTTACCATCTGATATCTTAGGATGTCTATTTGTTAAGGATATTTTTTTTTAGAAATCCTGGGTCATGTGCACCTCGCATCTGTAACAGAAAAAGCTTAACTGCCCTCACAGGAAGGTTGAAACTGAACAGCATAAAGCCACACCAGCTTCCAGAAGGGTCTAAGTCAATAGTTTCATCAAAGTCTTAATTGGCATCTGGTCTAAGTTAACACACTTAGAATAAGCAATTAAAAGGCACCGCACCTTTCCTGGCCTCCTCTTGGCCCTGTGCTTTTCAGATTAGCTCAACCAGCGCTGCTGCTGTACCAAGTTGTACTGAGGACCACCAGGGAAGCAATGGAGGGAGTGGGGACGGTCTTCCCCTTAATCAACACTAACAGGAAGATCAAGAGACAGAAAAGGAAAAAAATCAATACACAGGGACGTGAGAATCCAGGCAAATGCAGAGAGGAGAAGGGCTTGAAGCCCCCTTTCCAAGCTGTAAACAAAATACACACGTGAGCCTAAGTCATCACAGACAATGGCAAAAGAAGAGAGATTTCACCTGCCCAGGCTTCATTTGCTTAAAGTCCCTCTTCCCTGATGGATGATAAGCTCCAAGAAGGCAGGGACCACTCTGTTATCACCCGCTGTATGCCCAGCGTGAGAAGATGCCAAACAATGGATGATGCTCCAACTCTGTTTCCTTCCCCAAGGACTTCAATCCCCAGCCAAATCCTTCAAGGCTCCTAAACCCCACACCGTTACTATCACTGCTTTATAAAAATCCAGGCCAACTTTCAAAACTCTGCTCAAAGGCTGCCTTTTCCAGGATTTTTCCCCCAGTTTCCCAGCAATTCACATGCCTTTAACCTTCACCCTGTGGAGAGAATCAGGCTTCACAGTAATACAAACCTACCTTCCAGTCATGCCCTGCCACGGATAAGGTGAGTTACCTGAACAGAAGCCTCACTTTCCAAATAACACAATCTAACTCCTGGGACTGATTAAGAAACACAAAAGAATCTGGCACGTAGCACATCTGAAATAACAGCTCCCTCCATCCATCTCTCCTCGACATCAAGTATAGTTTGTTGCTTAGTTATCTGTCTTGCCCTTAGATTGCAGGCCCCTGGAGGGCATTTCCTTATGTGGGTTCCTAAACATTAGATCATCGGCATCGCCAAAACAGCAACCATAACAGCATCACCTCACACAAACTGAGTGGGTAATGTTTACTGCATACGCTTAGATACTGCCCGATTTCTAGTATGTACAGTGAATTCCACATTTAATTCAATACATCCATGCTGCTGCTAAGTCGTGTCAGTCGTGTCCGACTCTGTGCAACCCCATAGACGGCAGCCCACCAGGCTCCCCCGTCCCTGGGATTCTGCAGGCAAGAACACTGGAGTGGGTTGCCATTTCCTTCTCCAATGCATGAAAGTAAAAAGTGAAAGTGAAGTTGCTCAGTCGTGTGCAACTCTTAGCGACCTCATGGACTGTAGCCTACTGGGCTCCTCCGTCCATGGGATTTCCCAGGCAAGAGTACGGAGTGGGGTGCCATTGCCTTCTCCCAATATATCCATACATGTGCAATAAAATATATCCATACATGTGCAATAAAATATACCTACCTATACATTTGTATAGGTTTTAGTGTAGTTTTAGTATAGTTTGTTTTTCTTTTTTTAGTATTTATTTGGCCGCGTCAGGTCCGAGCTGTGGCATTAGGGGTCTTCCTTGCTTCGTGCAGACTCTTTCGTTGCAGTCCACAGATTCTCTAGTTGTGGTGCTTAGGCTTAGTTGCTCGGCCATATGTGGGATCTTCGTTCCCCTACCAGGGATTGAACCCATGGCCCCTACATGGGGCAGATCCTTAACCACTGGACCATTAGGCAAGTCCCTTTAGTGTAGTTTTAAGCTTTACAATCTACAAAATTATAAAAGCTACATAATATACCATTTGAGCATTTGTTTAAACTTCTTTTACACTTAGTTGATAAATTTTAAATGCAAAAGTTTTCATTTTATATGCATCAGTACTTCTGATTACAAATGACAAATGTTTAAACTTTTTAAACAGAATTTGAGGGAATTTTAAGATATTCCATTCACTTCAGCTACTACAGGAATCCTTTTTCCTCTTTTTATGTCAAGCTGCTTGCTCACTTGGAAGGCAGTCACTTGCAGAGTCTGTAGTTCTTTCTCTCCATCCTGAGGACTGTGTTCATGGCTAGCAGTTCGGCTGTCATACTGTCTGCTTCTGAAGGGAGAACACTAGCCCAGCCCACACTGCACCACGCCAGGCCACCTTCTGACATTGCTTGCCCCCAAGCCAGCACACAACCCATGGGGAAAAGGAGACCCAGGAACTATACTTCCTTCATACCACTGACAGTCACAGGTACAACTCATACAAATGAGCTCTTCATTGCCTTGTACCTGTAGGATGCTAGTACAGATGACCTTCCCACCTCCTCAAATCTCTGTTAGCTCTGTTATTTGATTTGGGTGGCCTTTAAAAGCTGGAAAGTCCATCATCCACTAGCTGTCCTGGGGTTAAAGCTGCTTATGCTCCAATCTTCCAGAAGCATGGTTTTCAGCTCTGCTGGGTCATTCTTCAACTGCCTGCTCTCAAAGAATTTCAGGAGATAATATTGATTACGGAGATTAATGAACGCAGAGAGACTCACAGATGACTTACACATAATAAACTTATTCCACAAATGCTTTTGTTAGCTAAGCTTTTCAGGCCATACAGTACTTAATGTTTGGAATAACTCATCTAAAAGGCTGAAATTGTGCTTATTAAAATAATCAATAACCTGAAAGAAACAAAAACTCAGTGAATAAATTCCCATTAGTCTGTCAGATGTGACAACTGAATCACACACCAGTGTAACACTGCGGTGTTTCAGTTGTCTACTGCTATGTAACAAACCACCCCCAAACACAACAGCTTCTAAGGACAACCAGCACTTGGAACTCATTGATTTGGCAGAATGAGAAGGAAATTGCTCATCTTTGCTCCATGTGGTGTGGCCCGGGCAGCTTGATGGGCCCAAGGAGCCAAGATGGCTTTACTCAAGGTCAGTTGCCTCAGCAGAGTGGTTGGAGTGGCTGGGGGCTGGCCAGGCCTCTCTCCTTTTGTAATCCTGCCAGGGCCACCCTCTCCAGCAGGGCAGTCAAGACTTCTTTACATGGCAACTGCCGTCTAAGAAGGTGCTGTAGACTGAATGTATATGTTGAAGTCCTCAGCCTCAGTACACTTCAGAATGTGAATGTATTGGGAGACAAGGTCTTTAAAGAGGTGTGTGCATGCATGCTAAGTTGCTTCACTCATGTCCAACTTTTTGTGACCCCGGACTGAAGTCCACCAGGCTCTGCTGTCCATGGGATTCTCTGGGCAAGAATACTGGAATGGGTTGCCATTCCCTTCTCCAGGGGATCGTCCCAACCCAGGGATCGAACCCATGTCTCCTGCATTGCAAGCAGATTTTTTACCACTGAGGCACTGGGGAAGCCCCTTTAAAGATATTAAAATCAAGGTTAAGTTAGGTCACATAGTGGGCCCTAATCCAACATGACTGGTGTCCTTATATGAGGGGCAGGGCCACCAAGGATGGGCACCTACACAAGAAAAAGTCACATGAGGACACAGCAAGAGACAGTCTTCTGCAAGCCAAGGAGGGAGGCCTCGGGAGAAACCCAACCTGCTGACACATTATCTTGGACTTCCAGCTTGCAAAACTGTGAGCAAGCTTCTGCTGTTTAAGCCACCCAGCCTGTGATGTTTTATTATATAGCAGCCTGGCAAATTAGTATAGAGAACAAAAACGGAAGCTAGAACACCCCTTAAGCCAGCATCCAAAAGTCACAGACCTCCATCACAAAGATGGTTCAGAGCAAATCACAAAACCAGCCCAGATGCAGAGGGAGGGGAGTCGCCACTTCACAGAGGTCCAGCACGCAGGCCTGATTTGAAGATACTTGGGGGAAAACATGGGTCTAAGTTAAAACCCCAAGTTCTCTTATCTGATCTCCAACTGGTTGCAAATCCTACTGGGAAAGTCTGGTAATGTCCACCTCAACACACGGCCTTTAACTACAGTTCTTTCACTGAATGGTTTACAGAGTCAAACAACTGAATGCTTATTATGTGGAAATAGTTCAAGAATGCAAAAACCCTGTTGAGAAGCATACACAGTACAGTCCTCTGTTCTCTCCAGTAGCTCTCCTGCATACCTTAGACAAACAGCTATGGAGCAAAACGACAGACTCCATTCTGCATTCTATCCGAGAGCACGTTATAATAAAAGCCCCCAAACTCTAATGCAGTCGCACGTACCACAGCAAGGACCCAGTCTGTAAGTTTCTGGGGATCTGGCAAGAAGCACAATTCTTTGTGTTTGTGGTCCTTGCGCAAAAAGGGCCGGATTTCCTCAAGGTAATCAGTTCATCAATCAAGCGCTCCAGAAACCCCTCCTTGCTCACCCATCACAAGTTCTGAAGATAGATAGAGGCCCCACAACCCTGCAGCAGGAGGCACAAGAAGGCCAGGTACAGACTGAAGGAGGTGGGGGGAGGCGGGCTTTAAAGGCGCCTGGAAGGTGCTTAGAAATAGTAAACAGCTGTTCCATACCAACAGCCTGGAAGCCAAACACACAACTGCCCGATTGGGTAGGATTCTGCTAAACCAGTACTAATTAGAATGGGAGCACAAGGCTAGAGATTCTTATCCTAAACACAGAGCAAAAAAGCCGGGTATGAATGGAGTTAAGTGTTTGCAAGTGAAAAGCATTATGCAGATGGCTGGACATAAAACCTCAATCCAGAATGACTTGCAGTAGTCTTAAATCTGCTGCTGAAAATACCCCCAATGCATACTTATTAGGTCTGTCATCCAGGAGGAGCCTTGCACCCCAGCCATCGTTAGCCAGCAATAATGACCGCAGCCTTTCGGCACCACCCCTGTGCGCCGCAGTGCAGCTCCGGCAGCTGGTGGAACGGGAACAGATGGCCTGCTTCCCTTCAAGGCAGAACGTTCTGCAGGTGGCAAAATGACTGTTAGGTGACTGACAAAAAGAAAAACAAACAAAAGTTGAAACAGGAGTATCTGATGTCAGTAAAGTACATGTTTAGTATCGCAGGAAGCCTTTAACTTGGACCTTTCAGGTGGGGAAGGCTGTTTACAAAACTGCAGCTGTGTTCGGGAATCCGCGTTCCTTCCCAAGCGAGGTAAACAGTCCCTGAGCCCCAGAGATGAGGCTGAGTTGAGCAGGGTGCTGCAGTGTGCCGGAGAAATCCCACCTCCTGTGCACCTGAAAAGGTGTACCCCATACCCTAAGGGAGGAAGCCTGTCCTCTAGGAGAGAAGAACAAATCGTCTCAAGGAGCCCTGCTGCTGCTGCTGCTGCTGCTAAGTTGCTTCAGTCGTATCCGACTCTGTGCGACCCCATAGACGGCAGCCCACTAGGCTCCCCCGTCCCTGGGATTCTCTAGGCAAGAACACTGGAGTGGGTTGCCATTTCCTTCTCCAATGCATGAAAGTGAAAAGTGAAAGTGAAGTCGCTCAGTCATGCCCAACTCTTTACGACCCCATGGACTGCAGCCTACCAGGCTCCTCTGCCTGTGAGATTTTCCAGGCAAGAGTACTGGAGTGGGGTGCCATTGCCTTCTCCGTCAAGGAGCCCTAGAGAATGCAATTACCACCCTGAGCATGTGACACTGATAGACTACTCAGAATCCTATGGCCCATAAGAGTGGAACCCACCCAGCGCGACTTAGACAGGATTGAAAGTAAAGAAAAAGCTGGAAAACGTTGGGAGCTCTCAGAGGATACAGAGTTCCTGTCTGAGAAATGCTTCCCCTGATTTTTGTATCTTCCAGGGCCCCACTACCCTATCCCTTGCACTTGACCCAACTAGTCCCCCCTGCCCTGCCACCCAAGCACTCTCTTGCCCCGTGTCCTGTGTCAGATTTCCCGGGGCCCTCTCTGAATTAAAGCTGTATCTACCAAGGTGCTGCTTGTCTGCACCGCCCACCTCTTGCACTTAAAGGTGAGCTCCCTGCAGGGCTGTCTACCTCACTCCTACTGTATGCAGCCCAGTGCCCAGGGCAGTGCTGCTCCTCGGTCAGTATTTCTGAGTCAGTGAACGAGTGGCAGCCCACTCACAACCCGGGACAGTGGTGTGACTGGACGTCTTGAGGGACAGGAATCAGATCCTGGCTGCCACACGCCTCGGCCTGAGCTTCTCCTTCCACCCGCCACTGCTGCAGCCCACTCTGCAGAAGTGCTTTCTCTGCTACCAGTTTCTGAGCTGACAGTTCAGCTACAGTCTCCCAGGCCCGTAGGATAAAGTCCCAAATCCTGCCGGGCTTGCCCTCCCACCCTCCTGGCCCACATGATTCATTTCAACCACTTTCTTCCAACCATTTGGGACTTTTCTCCATTCCTCAAAGGAGCATGTGCGCTCATCTTTGGATCTTAGAATACTGTGGGCCGTCCTCCTAGAGCAAGTGTTCCCTCTAACCTCCGCCTGGCTAGCCTCTTCTTGTCCCAGCACAGGGTTAGGTGACCCATTGTGCTCCCCCATCACAGCCTATGCTCTACACTGCTTTCTATGTAGGCTCCACGGCAGCAGAGATGATACCTGTCTTGTTCACTGCATCCCTTAGTGCCAAGGACAGCATCCAACATGTAGCAGATGCTCAAATATTGGTGGAATAAATAAATGAACTGAATATTTGTAATAGCTGTTCCCTAAAGGGTTGTGACAAGAATAAGACAGTAACTCACGTGTCTGCCTTGCCTAGCTATATCCCCCGTGCCTGGAAGAGTACAATCCCATTAAATATTTGTTGAATGAATAAATTCCTGGCTTGCCTGATGTAACCCCACCTCTTTCTCTCCCACTTGGGAGAACACAGCAGAATGCAAGTGGGTAAAGTCACATTATTACCGAGACATCTTGGAATCATTTGAAAGATCCACACTTTATTACATGTCATAAATTACTGGCCACATACCTCAAAACTGATCATCACATGTAAGGTGGCTGAGACAGTGGTTGAGAACAGCTGATTTAGACAAAGAGAAGAACTATGAAGCACTTTTTGCTCTCCTTATTTTTATTCTCCAGAAGATGAAGGTAACAGTAAGCTCAATAAGAACCATTAACAGAATCATTCTTACCTTCCATTTTCTTCTTATAAAATAGATTCTGCTCATTCTAGGAGAATCCCTTAGTTATATCAGATGATGTTAGAAATTCCTGTTCAGTTATTTTACTCCCATACCAACGAGCTCCATCAAGGGCTATTGTCTCCATTCCAAAGCCAATCCATGTCTCCATGTTGCTGATTCCTGCATGCTGCTGCTAAGTTGCTGGTAAGTAGCTTCAGTCGTATCCGATTCTGTGCGACCCCACAGACGGCAGCCCACCAGGCTCCCCCGTCCCTGGGATTCTCCAGGCAAGAACACTGGAGTGGGTTGCCATTTCCTTCTCCAATGCATGAAAGTGAAAAAATAAAGTGAAGTCGCTCAGTCGTGTCTGACTCTTAGCGACCCCATGGACTGCAGCAACTGAGCGACTACCAGGCTCCTCTGTCCACTGGATTTTCCAGGCAAGAGTACTGGAGTGGGTTGCCATTGCCTTCTCCGATTCCTGCATAGCAGACACAAAACCACTACCTCAACATGACAAGGGTGGTCTCCTTCAAATATGGCAACTAGCATGTTTTCGGTTTTTTGGTCTTTTCTGTATACATGTTTCATCCTTTTGCCAATTTTACTGATATGTTTTGGTAAAGCTGCTGGAGGGCTTCCCAGGTGACGCTAGTGGTAAAGAATCCAACTGCCAATGCAGGAGACTTAAGAGACGTGGGTTTGATCCCTAGGTCGGAAAGATTCCCTGGAAAGGGGCACGGCAACTCACTTCAGTATTCTTGCCTGGAGAATCTCATAGACAGAGGAGTCTGGCAGGATGCAGTCCATAGGGTCACACAGAATCAGACAGGACTGAAGCGACTTAGCATGCACACATGCAAAGTTACTAAAACCTGAAGCAAGCTGGTTTTGCTTTTGTTTTGTTTACCTAAAGCATCCCCAAATATGGATCACCTGATGAAATACAACTGAAAATGAAAAGTCCTAATGAAGGTTTCAGGCTTGGTGTGTTACAGAGAGAAACAAATAAATCTGAGAGACCCAGACAAGAAACCACACAGACAGCCACATACTCCAAACAAGGCTAAAGTTAGTAAGGGAAAATATAGCAACCCAAAGCCAGTCGCATCACAACCCTTTATAGCCTACAGAAGTAGACACTCCATCCACACAAACAGATCTGTGCTCATCAGATCACTCCAAACACTGAGAGATAGCAACGAGTTTGTTTTGTTTTGCTTTGTTTTTAAGTTCAAAGACCTTTCCGTCTATAAAGGATACTAGTGTTTGATGTTTGGGCCCAAATTAGAGAGGAAGACAAGAAAAGGAAAAGTGTTAGGATGTATTTTAAGGTTTCTTATTACTACCAAGGGGAGGGGCCAAGGCACAGTGCCAAGGTTAAGACAAAACTGGCATCTAGAAATTGGAGCTGCTTGTTTCAAAAAATAAAGACCATAAACTCTCCCAGCAACAGCCCTCTTTGTCTTACCTGATAAAATGCTGCACAATCCAAAGGGAAAACCACACGTATCCCCTGACCTTCAGCCTTTTGTAGATCTCGAGCAGTTTCAACTACAACATGTTATTTTTGAGTCATATCTGCAGAAATTCTTAACCTTTTTTTTGTGCAAAGGATCCTTCTGGCAGTCTTTAAAGTATACTGAGCCCTTTGCAGAAAAATAATTTTACACATATAAAATACAATACAAAGGCTTAAAAATGAAGTCAATCATACTTGGTTATCAAAGATAAGTTGTGATACAATAATGTATGCATTTCTGGATTAATGCATTAAATAGCAAATCCAGCAGCAGGTCTATTTGTTACCTATACACATAATGGAGTAAAATATTAAATCTCAGTTTGAATCCAGTAAAAGCAAAGATATATTTTCCCGCCATCCCAGTTCAAGGGCTCCCTGGATTCCATCTGTGAACTCTAGGTTAAAAACCTTTGGTTGAGAGATCCAATAAAAATACATTTTGTGAAGCATCAAATGAACAGAAAGCTTTGCAAAAGACATTATCCATTCAGCAGTGAGGTGAGGGGAACTACGAGTAAAGCAATATGTTTCCAAAAATCATGATGGGCCATTAGTCAGCGAGAGAGCTGCATGCTTCAAATTGAATCCAGAAAGAGATTCAGCTTCCCTCATGTAACTTACAAAAAGCCTGCAGCTTTGGGGAACTGATAGCACTGCTGGAATCTGCCCTGAAGTGGGGAACCTGTGACCTGGCAGTGCAGGGATCCAGCTCAACTATGAACTTGAACAAACCTCCTTCCTTCTGGGAGTCTCGCGTTCCTCATCGGTAAAATTAAAGTGCGAAGTATGTACCATGGCCTTTTAGGGCCCTTTCAGTTCTAAAATTTCATCATCAGATTATCTCTTCCTTGTGCTGGTTATTTTAGCCTACTGAGCTTAATTTTGAAACATCACTGCCCTCCTAAAACCTGGAACAGAAAGTTTTATCAGATTTTGAACACCCTCATGTACAATCTAACACCAATGTGTCAGATATATGTATACCATTACAACTTTTAAAAATGGCTATTTTGCACATACCAACTTCCAAAAAAGTAATCACAGCATCAATCTTTTCCACTATTAAACCACAGTTCCCATTCAAATTCTAGCACCACCAGTTCAGTCGCTCAGTCGTGTCTGACTCTTTGCGACCCCATGAATCGCAGCATGCCAGGCCTCCCTGTCCATCACCAACTCCCGGAGTTCACTCAGACTCACGTCCATCGAGTCAGTGATGCCATCTAGCCATCTCACCCTCTGTCGTCCCCTTCTCCTCCTGCCCCCAATCCCTCCCAGCATCAGAGTCTTTTCCAATGAGTCAACTCTTCGCATGAGGTGGCCAAAGTATTGGAGTTTCAGCTTTAGCATCAGTCCTTCCAATGAACACCCAGGACTGATCTCCTTTAGAATGGACTGGTTGGATCTCCTTGCAGTCCAAGGGACTCTCAAGAGTCTTCTCCAACACCACACTTCAAAAGCATCAATTCTTCGGCGCTCAGCTTTCTTCACAGTCCAACTCTCGCATCCATACATGACCACTGGAAAAACCATAGCCTTGACTAGATGGACCTTTGTTGGCAAAGTAATGTCTCTGCTTTTCAACATGCTGTCTAGGTTGGTCATAACTTTCCTTCCAAGGAGTAAGCGTCTTTTAATTTCATGGCTGCAATCACAATCTGCCGTGATTTTGGAGCCCCCAAAAATGAAGTCTGATGCTGTTTCCACTGTTTCCCCCTCTATTTCCCATGAAGTGATGGGACCAGATGCCATGCTCTTAGTTTTCTGAATGTTGAGCTTTAAGCCAACTTTTTTACTCTCCTCTTTCACTTTCCTCAAGAGGCTTTTTAGTTCCTCTTCACTTTCTGCCATAAGGGTGGTGTCATCTGCATATCTGAGGTTATTGATATTTCTCCCCCAAAGGAATACACAAAATCAATGCATGCTGAATTACTGAGATTATGTTAACTATGTTTTCCACATTTGAGCCACTGACCAACATTACAGGGTACAAACCAGAAAGGTTCTTGACAACTACCCAATCCAACCATATTTCATTATTGCTAAAGAAACAGGAAGAAAGTGAGGGTTGGGTGCATGTACTCGGTCATGTCCGATTCTTTGTGACCCCATGGACTGTAGCCCACCAGGCTCCTCTGTCCGTGGAACTTTCCAAGTAAGAATACTGGAGCAGGTTTCCTACTCCAGGGGATCTTCCTGACGCAAACAGCCTCTGCAGCATCTCCTGCATTGGCAGGAGGATTCTTTACCACTGGGCCAACTGGAAAGCCAGAGAGTGAAGGACTAAGCCACTACCACAAAGCCAGTGGGCAAGAAAGGAGAAATTCAGTCCAGGTCTCCTGAATGCTGGTTCATACTCTTACCAACAAACTACATCGAACTACCTCTCAAATCCTGACACACTTCCCCAAGTTTTACATTTTAGCCAGGTTTAAAATGAACAGCAAAAAAGACCTGACAGGTAGATAACTATTTCTCTACCTTTCATTACGTAATGGACACAGCAAAAAGTTGTGGCTCTGATGCATTCACTGGCTGGAATCATGAAAAAATTTAATTCTACCAAGCTGCTAAGAAAATGATGACCCTACAAAAATCCTAACTGGGATTCTCTTAACATTGTGTAACACATGAAAAGACGCAAAAGTATTTGCATATGAATATAGACATATACGTATATAGCTCCTCAATCTGCACTCCAGGATTTCTTAGCAACATTTTACTACAAAATTTAGAAGAGAAAAAAAAGAGAAATCACACAACAGTTTTTTTTTAATGAAAAATGCACTGTATTTTATAAGCAAAAAGCTTTTTATGAATACTAATATGGGGCATTTTTAGATTTCAAGATTAATTTCATCAATAAAAAAATCTACTAGAAATTCTGACATTACGTTATAGATGATCAGATATGCAACACTGATAATAATTTTTATTTGATCATCACTGGTGATTTAAGAGGGAGGGCACTACCTCAAGTCCTAAGGGTAGGATAAAGATTAATATGGGCTGCCTTAGAGTCTACCTACCTTTTCACTATTTCCCCACATTCTTCAGTGTATTCAATATTGTTAGAGAGTCAGAGAACTACTCAAAAATAGAAAATGGCCCCAATTCTTCTCAAGTATTGAAAAACCAAACTTAGCATCTTCTCAGAGCCTGGTCTCAACTCACCTTTCACCTCCTCAGAGAAACCTTCCCTGCCTTCCCAGCTAAAGAAGGCAAGACCTACCTATTGCAGATGTCTCCTAAGCTAACCCATTTCTGTTGAGAACTTGGCAGCACCCGAAACTGCCATTTATTATTCATTTGTTTACATGTTTTCTTCTGTTTATATCTGCCACTCCACACTACAGTGAAATAGCTCCCTGTGCACTTCTGGATCCTCCATGCCTGAACAGTGCTGGCACACAGTAGGTGCACACAAACTGCTGAGTGGCCTAAAATATTAATGTAAGTGCTAATTCCGTCATGGACTTCCCTTGTAGCTCAGTTTGTAAAGAATCTGCCTGCACTGCAGGAGACCCGGGTTTGATCCCTGGGTTGGGAAGATCCCCTGGAGAAGGAAATGGCAACCCACTCCAGTATTCTTGCCTGGAAAATCTCATGGACACAGGAGCCTGGTGGGCTGCAGTCCATGGGGTTGCAAACAGTCGGGCAGGACTGAGCAACTAACACTTAATTCCATAATACTAAGTGTCTCCTGGAAAAACATTTGTAAATAACAGAGCACATGCAACTGGCAACGTATTTACATAGCCTGCTTTAGTATAAACCTGATAGGAGGACAATTCAGGGTAAAAATCCTTTTCGGGGCTTTGGAATGTCCTGTACTTCCAGCTATGAACACAAACCCTCTCCAGACCCACTCACACCCTGCTTTCATGAAACATCTCAACGACTCTTTCCTCAAAAGGAAATAATGAAATAAAGTCCTGGCCTAAGTTAATCTTTCGTGTCAGGTTCACAATGTTAAACATACTTTGAAGCCAGCCACACAAACAAAACCAAACTACACAAAATTAGGCTGGGCTGAGGTTACATAAGACAAAGCTAAACTCCAGCTTTTTGCCTGCCAGTCCTCTCTCCTTCCACTGAATCTTGATGTTTGTCTTTTAATGCAATTAGATGCAGGTGAGAAAAATGCTTATCTGAAACAGCTTCCAAATAGGTAAATGAGCTTTCCAATGATACTCCACCTAACAATGTAGCTACAAAGTACGCCAAACTGGACAACTTTGAGCTGGGCTGCGTCTGGAAGCTTCTCTTAAAAATTCGTCGCTTTAAAATTATCTTTAAGTCGGCACTTACTTCAAGGTATTCAGTTATCAAAACACATTTTTCAGAGTGCCCTGAGTTCTTCCATACCCATGACTCTTCACATGTGTGCTAAGCCTACCTTTCAGCACCCATAATGTTCAGAACACAAGTCTTTCAAGAGAGGAGGACAAAAGCGCGGGTTTCCGAGAGTGACAGATCGAAAGGAAAAAATAATCCTTTCCCTTTTCTCCTCCAAAGCTAAACCCAAGTTGCTCCTTCTCCCGAATTTACCGCACTTCCCCCACCCCATTCCGCTTCCCTTTCACTGCCCACTTTATCCTGCTTTAATCCCAGCGAAGCCTCTCTCTAGGCTTATTAAGTGTAAACAATAGAAATGTCACAAGGAAACTCAGGAAGTAGATGAAGTCTCTAATTGCTGCCGTTTAAAGATTGTAGATAATTACTATCTTCAGAATGTGGTTTTCACAAGCCGAGAGGCAGCAGAGGCAGGCGAGGCTGGCGAGCTCCCCACCGCTGGGAGGACATCTGCGAGGCCGAATCCCAGGACCGAGGGACAGAGAGGATGCAGCCCTGCGCGCCCCGGAGTCCGGGCGGGCGCAGCGGCTTTCCTGCCCGCTCCACGACACTCCCGGCGGAGAGAGCCGAGGGCCGGCCCGGCCTCCCGGGTCGCAGACAGTTCATTGCCCTCCGGCTGCGGCTGCCGCGGCGGTCACCGTAACAATATGCAAGGCGCTGCCCGCGGACGCCCCTCGCTCGGATCCCACTGCCCGCAGCGCCGAGCCGCCGGTGCCGCGCCTGGAGTTCCGGGCCCGGGGCTCACAGTAAGCGGGAACAGAGGGACCCTGGGGGCCTCTCAGTTTCGCCAAGGTGGCGGGGTAGTCCTCGGACACCGCGAGGTGCCCACGACGGCTGTGCTTCAACCCTGGTCCCTATCCCCGACACCCGGCCCGGGGCACGCGGGGAAGTCGAGCCTCTGCCCCCGCAGTAATGCCAAGGACTTAGTCCCCGAACGCTACACCCCGCGGGGCTCCGAGGTCGCCCCAGTCCCCGCCACTGCCTTCGCCCCGGGCTGATCGCGCTCCGCCACTTCCCTTGCCACCGTCCTCGGCGCGGATAGCGCATCCCTGTGCCCGCCGCAGCGACTCGCGCGCGCGAATGGGGGCATCCCACCCACACTCCCGCCGTCCCAGACCTCCGAGACGCTCCTACCGGCCCAAGCGCCCTACCGATGGCCAGAGAACCCCCAAACCACCCCGATGGCCCTGCTCCGGGATGTGGGTGCGCGGCGGCCACCCAGCCCGGAGCGCTTGCTGCCCGCCCCCAAGCTCCCCTGATCGGGGATCCCCGGACTCACCCCAGTACCACCAGCTCCCCGTATTTCACGGGCTCCTTATTGGGGGCGCAGTGCTCCTCCTGGCCGGGGGAAAACATGGAGCCCTGCTCGGCCGCCGCCGCCGCCGCCGCCTCCGCCGCGATCCCCGCTGAGTCCGCGCCGCCGCTACAATCCCATCCCGAGAAAGGAGTGAGCGCGCCGGGGAAGGGCACGGCGGCGAAGGGGGCGCGGGGCGGCCAGTCCCGCGGCTGCTCCGTCGTGGCTGCGTGGCTGCCCTGCCGGGCTCTCTAGAGCTCCGCGCGCCGCGGCTGCCCCGAGCTGGACTCGGCAACAAATGGGACCGGGCAGCAGGGAGACCCACCGCGCGAAGCGCCGCCGCCGCCGCAGCCCCGCGGGAGGGAGGAAAGGAGAGAGCGAGCTAGCCGGGGAGGGGCGGGGGCAGCGGGAGGGGGAGGGGCGGGGGCCGGACCGCAGAGCCGCCCCGCCCGCGCGCGGGCAGGTGGGAGCCACCCCGCCCTCGGCGAGACGCCCGCAGCCCTCCGCCCACCCGGCGCCCCCTCCCCCGGCGCGTGGGGCCGCCCAGGTCCCCTCCCCGCCCCCTCGGGCCCAGCGGCGGCTCGCCCCCGTGTTATGTAAACATAGAGTAAAAGGGAAAGGAAGTTCTTAAAGGAGCAGCTCTATTTTTTTTTTTTTTCCTCTCTCGCTTCCTTCCCCAAACTTAACAGCGCGGGCACCTCAGCCCTGGTCGCCGAGTTCTCCAGCGGTCGAAGTCTGCGCAGGATCCCCGGAAGCACGGCGGTTTAGGTTCCCAAGCCTAACTTAGTTTCCTCGGGTTAGCTAGCTGTAAATAAAGAACCTGCTGTTCGGATATGGGAGCATTTACTTTCCCGGTGTCACCGTGTTGCGGCACACATTCGGAGGTGTTCCACACGCGCACCTGGAGCCTCCTCTTCCAAAACCCAGTCCTTTAAAGCTTGAAGAAGTCTAGAAATTTGGAGGGCTTTGCCAATTGGCACTGGATTAGAGGGAGTTTTGAAGGCGCTTGGATCACCCCTCCAATTGTGCAGGATGTAGCAACCCGGTCTGTCGTCAGCAGACTTCCACGTGGTTCAAAAAAAAGTTGTGAGTGTGTGGGTTTTTTTTTAATCCATACTCTCTCCCCTTTCCCATACCTTCTCTTAATCCCCTAAGCAATTTAAAAGAAAATTATTTGAGTAAACTTTTTAGTGAATATAAAGTTTCCTTTATTATCATAATTTAGCCAACACATTATGTTTGCTTTTTTATGCGTTTCTAAATAGTTACTAGGCTTTGAAATATTTTAGAGTATAATAGATTTACTGACTACTGTTTCTCATCATGCAGTATTTTGTTTTACCACTTATTAAGCACTCATACTGGACACTGCATATTATTGTCAGTCACTGCCTCTCAAGATTGTTAAATATTTAAATACATATTGCAAACCCTATCTATAAACACTGACTGGTTGGTTATGACCCTAAGTAAAGGACTAGGGAAAAAAAATTTCATCACGGTTACCATAACCTTCCATTGCGCTGTTCAGTACCCTTTGTCTAACATTCTCTGATAGGTTATTGCAACAGTGACATGATCTGCAGGAAATTTTACTTCAGTTAGTGACTAATTTTTTTTTAATTGGGGCTTTAGAATTAAATTGTTTCAAAGTAACTAAAGCCACACCATTGGTAAGTAAAACACACAAAAAAATTTTAAACAACTTACTTCACCTAAGCATAAAAATTCTTCAACTGCACACAGCTATCCTGCATATTTTACATATCCTCTGTAACACGTGTGTGTGTATTACTAGTTTTAACCAACAATCCTTCACTAAAGGGTTGAATGCTTTCTCATCACTAGTGTCTTGGTGTGAATTTCTGTCTGAATTTATCTGCCTAATTAATGTAGTCTTCATCTATCTACTCTATGCTCCTACTTACCATATAGATGTGTGACTAGCAAAGATCTATCAGAATCATGCTGCGGTTATGAAGTCCCCGGTCATTATAGTACCTGGCTTTGTCATTCTAACTTCTCTAGGCTTGTTCTGTTGCTGCTACTGCTCTCTAGGCTACAATTACCCCCTCTCTCCTTCTCTCTTGGCATGCTGTGCTTTTGTGCGTTGCATTACACTGTTCTGGCTCCATTTCCTCCTTGCTGTGCTCTGCATCTGCTCTTAGGAAGATGGAAACAAACATTTATTAACCTCCTACTAAGCTTCAAACACTAGGCGGAGAGTTTCCCATAGGGTGCCCAGTCTTTGCAGGACCTCCATTCTAGCTGTCTGCGAGAATGGAGAGTTTCCCATAGAGCATCTCTGACTTCCAGAAGGCCATCTCTCTCTTTTTGCTCTCCTTGCATTTCTTTGAGCTTGTTTAAGAGTTCTTCATCAGGTCTATCTTTATCAGAGTTACTTAAAGGAAATGTTGCTTTGAATCTAGTTTTTGTAGCAGTGGAAGCTTTTTATCCTAGGCAACTCAGGGCTGGCAAACCAGTTCGGGGAATCATACACTGGAAAACCTCAGGAATGCATACAGGGACCAGGAAAGGAAATCCAAATGAGCAAAAGGGCCGAGTGAGGACTGTGGCAAATTGGTGCCATCTCAGAGGGGCATCGGTCATTCTTCTCCAGTTACTTGTTGCCATGTGACAATAACAGCTTACTTATTAAAGTCACTAAATTTGACTTTCTTTTAAAAGTGCAAATCCTGTGTTTTACGCCAAATCTCCTAACTTTTAACTTTTGTAGGCAACTCATACAAGTTCTGTTGTTAGGTTTTAAATACAGCATAGACCCACCAAAACCATGTCTGTTTTCTAGATTGGGCCCAAGTATCCCAAATTTGCTTTTGTTTGGTTTAAAGAAAATATATAAGTGAAAGTTAAAAAAAAAAAAAACAGAAAAACAAACAAAAAAAAAACACCTCTCAAGGGGAATCAGATGGCAAGGCTGCGAGGGGAACAGAGTGGTAGGGCATAAACTTGATTTTTTTCAGTGTCCGTGGCTTTTGTCTCCATAAAAACCAGTTTGCACCTTTCTCTGTCTATTCCTCATTACAGTTTTCTGTTCACAACTTAAACCAATTAGAGCGTTACCCTCACCATTCTCTGCTAACATTAGGAATCTGATTGTAGCATGAATTTTTCTCTTCCTGAATGTAATTGTTTTAGTTAGTAGCTCTAGGCTGGTGGGACAATCTGGCTGTGCCATCTGCCAACCCACTGAAAGCCAGGGTGGGCTTGACTGACCTGGCTGCCAGGGCAGACCCCCACCCCTCCCCTCCCTGCTTGCCATTCCATTTGTGTCTCTCCTAAACCACTCTCCTGAAGAGAATGACCCACCCACAGTGTCCCACAGGGGGCTGATTCTGCTTCTTGGGCTACCTAAGGCCGTATGTTAACCTCAAAATAAAAAATGTTACGCTTCCTCTTACATTACCCCTGCCTCAGTTATACCTATCTCTTTTAAGTTAGAATGAAAGGTTTACTGAAGAAGTTTATGTTTGCCTTAACCATACCTTAAATAAAATCAATCCAATAACTTCCAGTATTTCTACAATAGTCTAATTTTTAGTCACTCTCCATTCTACCTTAGATGTTTATGTTTCCAAAGACTAAAGAGTAAGAAGATACATTCAAAAATATATTTTATGATAAACATCATTTTTTTTTTATGAAAACTTAGATCACATTTTTGTTTTTAAATTTTATTATTATTTTTTTTAATTTTATTTTATTTTTAAACTTTACATAACTGTATTAGTTTTGCCAAATATATACATTTTTTTTTTCCTGATTGGGAAAGTAACTTGAGCTCCTTGTCAGAAATTTAGAAAGCATTAAAAAGGGGATATGTTTATATCTTATTTTATTTAAACTATCCATAAGCTAATTACCCAGAAACAACCCTGGGTAACATTTTTATGTATTTCCTTCACCTTTTTTAAGTTTTTATGTGATGTGATAATACTGTGTCTCATCACCTCTCACACAGTTTACCCCTTTTTTTCTACTTATTACATTGTGAGCAGTTTTTTCTTGTCACTAAAACTTCATTTTTGTTGTTTTGTCCTGTGTATCAACATCTATTACCCTTCCCTCCTCTTATGAAACATTGGGAATATTTCTAACTTTTGGTCTTCTAAATAATAAACATATTTATATTAGTTATTACTGCAAGAGAACAGTTTCCTACAAGTAAAATTATTACATCAAAGAGCATGAACATTTTTAAGACCCTTTGATGCATATTTCCAAACCGTTTTTCAAAATGATTATGCCTGCCAAGTTATACTGCAGCCAGCAGTAAATGAGAGAGCCTGCCTCAGGGAACTCTCACTAGCATTTTAAACCCTCACTAATATGACAGGTGATCATTTTTATTTGCATGTCTTTGATTGCTAGTGTGAGGTACACTCACTTTTTTAAAAAATTGGGATCTACCGATTTTTTTTTATTTTATTTTTAAACTTTACAATATTGTATTAGTTTTGCCAAATATTGAAATGAATCCACCACAGGTATACATGTGTTCCCCATCCTGAACCCTCCTCCCTCCTCCCTCCCCATACCATCCCTCTGGGTCGTCCCAGTGCACCAGCCCCAAGCATCCAGTATCGTGGGATCTACCAATTTTTTAATGAGATCCACCCTCAACAAAACTTTTAGAGTCCACAGGAGGCAGTGATCAAGACCATCCCCAAGAAAAAGAAATGCAAACAGGCAAAATGGCTGTCTGAGGAGGCCTTACAAATAGCTATGAAAAGAAAAGCGAAAGGTAAAGGAGAAAAGGAAAGATATACCCATTTGAATGCAGAGTTCCAAAGAATAGCAAGGAGAGATAGGAAAGCCTTCCTCAGTAATCAGTGCAAAGAAATAGAGGAAAACAATAGAATGGAAAAGACTAGAGATCTCCTTGAGAAAATTAGAGGTACCAAGGAAATTTTTGTGCAAAGATGGATACAATAAAGGACAGAAATGGTGTGGACCTAACAGAAGCAGAAGTTATTAAAAAGAGGTGGCAAGAATACACAGAAGAACTATACAAAAAAGATCTTCACAGCCCAGATAATCACCATGGTGTGATCACTCACCTAGAGCCAGACATCCTGGAATGTGAAGTCAAGTGGGCCTTAGGAAGCATCACTATGAACAAAGCTAATGGAGGTGATAGAATTCTAGCTGAGCTATTTTCAAATCCTAAAAGATGATGCTGTGAAAGTGCTGCACTCAATATGCCAGCAAATTTGGAAAACTCACCAGTGGCCACAGGACTAGAAAAGGTCCGTTTTCATTCCAATCCCAAAGAAAGGCAATGCCAAAGAATGCTCAAACTACCGCACAATTGCACTCATCTCACACGCTAGTAAACTAATGCTCAAAATTCTTCAAGTCAGGCTTCAGTTGTACGTGAACCATGAACTTCCAGATGTTCAAGCTGGATTTAGAAAAGGCAGAGGAAACAGAGATCAAACAGAGATCCAAACATCCGTTGGATCATCAAAAAAGCACGAGAGTTCCAGAAAAACATCTATTTCTGCTTTATTGACTATGCCAAAGCCCTTGACTATGTGGATCACAACAAACTGTGGAAAATTCTGAAAGAGATGGGAATACCAGACCACCTGACCTGCCTCCTGAGAAATCTGTATGCAGGTCAAGAAGCAACAGTTAGAACTGGACATGGAACCACAGACTGGTTCCAAATTGGAAAAGGAGTATGTCAAGGCTGTATATTGTCATCTGGCTTATTTAACTTATATGCCAAATACATCACTAGAAATGCTAGACTGGATGAAGCATAAGCTGGAATAAAAATTGCTGGGAGAAATATCAATAAGCTCAGGTATGCAGATGATACCACACTTATGGCAGAAAGTGAAGAAGAACTAAAGAGCTTCTTAATGAAAGTGAAAGAGGAGAGTAAGAAAGTTGGCTTAAAACTCAAGATTCAGAAAACTAAGATCATGGCATCTAGTCCCATCACTTCATGGCAAATAGATGGGGAAACAATGGAAACAGTGACAGACTTTATTTTGGGGGGCTTCAAAATCACTGCAGACAGTGACTGCAGCCATGAAATTAAGACATTTGCTCCTTGGGAAAAAGTTATGACCAACCTAGACAGCATATTAAAAAGCAGAGACATAACTTTACCAATAAAGGTCTGTCTAGTCAAAGCTATGGATTTTCCAGTAGTCATGTATGGATGTTAAGAGTTGGACTATAAAGAAAGCTGAGCACCAAATAATTGATGCTTTTGAATGGTGGTGTTGGAGAAGACTCTTGAGAGTCCCTTGGACAGCAAGGAGATCCAATCAGTCCATCCTAAAGGAAATCAGTCCTGAATATTCATTGGAAGGACTGATGCTGAAGTTGAAACTCCAATACTTTGGCCACCTGATGCAAAGAGCTGACTCCTTAGAAAAGATCCTGATGCTGGGAAAGATTGAAGGTGGGAGAAGAAGGGGACAACAGAAGATGAGATGGTTGGATGGCATCACTGACTCAATGGACATGAGTTTGAGTAAACTCCGAGAGTTGGTGATGGACAGGGAGGCCTTGTGTGCTGCAGTCCATGGGGTCACCAACTGTTAGACACAACTGAGGGATTAAACTGAACTGAACTGATAGTACTGTTAAGTATAAGCACAATACTGTACAATAGATATCTAGAGCTTTTTTACCTGGCCTGACTGAAACTTCATACCCATTGAACAGCAACTCCCATTTCTCCCTCCCTGCCTCTCCTAGAAATTGCACTTTTTACTTGCATAAGTTTAACAACTTTAGATATATGTTTAATCATTCAGTATTTATCCTTCTGTGACTGGCTTATTTTTTAGCAAATTGTCCTCAGGTTTCATATGTGACATATGACAGTATTCCTTTTTTATGGCTGAATAATATTCCATTGTATGTATATATAACTTTTTTTTTTAATCAAGTCATTCATTAGTGGATATTTAGGTTCTTTAACCTCTTGCTTATTGTGAATAAGGCTGCAATGAACATGAGAATGCAACTGTCTTTGAGATCCTGATTCTAACTATTTGAATAAATATCCAGAAGTAGGATTGCTGGACTGTATGGTAGTTCTATTTTTAATTTTTTGAGGACGTGCCATTCTGCTTTACTAACACCATTTCACATCAACAGGACACAAGGGTTCCAGTGTCTCTACATCCTTGTCAGCATTTGCTATTTTCTGGTTTTTTGATAATGAACATCTTAACAAGTGTGAAGTGATATCACATTGTAATTTTGATTTACATTTCCCTGATGAAAATGATGATCAATATCTTTTCAGATATCTGTTGTATTTGCTTATCTTCTTTGGAAGCAAGGAGGCTGGTGTGCTCCCCGTGCTGGGAGGACATCTGCAAGGCCAAGGAGGACATCTGCATTGTCTGTTCATTACCTCTGCCCATTTTGAAACTGGGTTATTTAGTGTTTTTGCTATTGAGTTATAAGAGTCTTCTATATGTTTTGAATATTAACCCTTTATCAGATATATGGTTTGCAAATATTTTCTCCCTTTCTGTAGCCTGCCTGTTTCCTTTGCTGTGCTGTGCCTACTTTTACTTAATGTAGTTCCACTTGTCTACTTTTGCTTTTGTTGCTGATGCTTTTTGGCATCATATCCAAGAAATCATTTCCAAAATTGATATCACAAAGATTTCCTTCTTAGCTTTCTTCCAAGAGTTTACAGTTTCATGTTTTCTGCTTAAGTCTTTAATCCATTGTGAGTTGATGTTTGTGTATGGTGTAGGGTAAGGGTCCAATTTCGTTCTTTTGCATGTGGCTATCCAGTTTTCCCCACACCATGTACTGAAGAAACCCTCCTTTCCCATTGTGTATTCTTAGAAATGTTTCAGTTTTTCATTGAGTATGATGTTAGCTTTGGGATTTTTGTATAAGGCCATTATTATTTTGAGATGATTTCCTTTTATTCCTAGTTTGTTAAGTCTTTTTTTTTTTTTTTTTTTTGGTCAAGAAAGGGTACTGGGTTTTATCTATTGCTTCTTCTGCATCTGTTGAGATCATCATGAGATTTTTATCCTTTGTTCTTTTAATATGCTGTCTTACATTGGTTGGTTTTCATATGTTGAACCATCCTTGCATCACAGGGATAAATTCCACTTGTTCATGGAATATGAGACTTTTTATGTGCTACTGGATTCAGTTTTCTAGTATTTTGTTGAGGACTTTTTCATCCATATTCATCAGTAACAATGACTTGTAATCTTTTCTTTTCTTGCAATATCTTCTGGCTGTGAAATCAGGGTGATATTAAACTCATCTTCTTCAATTCTGTGGAAGAGTTTGAAAAGGATTGGTATTAATTCTTCTTTAAATGTTGAGTAGAATTCACCAGTGAAGACATCTGATCCTGGAATTTTCTTAGTTGGGAAGTTAATTACTGATTCAATCTCCTTCCTAAGTAATTGGCCTTTTCAGATTTTCTATTTTCCCATGATTCAATCTTGGCATTTATATGTTTCTAGGGATTTATCCATTTCTTTTAGGTTATCCAATTTGTTGGTATACAATTATTCATGGTACTCGCGTAATCTTTTTATTTCTGTGAAAATGGTAATAAGGTCCTTTTTCATTTCTGATTTTTTTATTTGAGTCTTTCTCTTTTTTCTTAGTCTTGTTAAAGACTTGTTGATTTTGCCAATCTTTTCAAAAAGCCAACTCTTAGTTTCATTGATTATTTTTCCTGTTTTTCTATTTTCTATTTTGTTTCTTTTCTAATGTTTATTGCTTTCCCTCTGCTAACTTCAGGCTTATATTCTTCTTTATCTAATTACTTGCTATATAGCAATAGGTTTCATATTTGAGATCCTACTTCATTTTTAATATAGGCATTTATCACTATAAAGTTGCCCCTTAGTACTGCTTTTGCTGCATCCCATAAGTTTTGGTATTTGTATTTTTTTTAATAAATGTGTTCATTTACTTTTGGCTACACTGGGTCTTTGTTGCTGCACACAGGCTTTCTCTAGGTGTGGCGAGCAGGGGCTACTCTTCATTGTGGTACACAGGCTTCTCACTGCAGTGGCTTCTCTCGTTGCAGAACATGAGCTCTAGGCATGTGTGCTCAGTAATCGTGGCACACAGGCTTAGCTGTCCCTTGACATGTGGGATCCTCCCTGACCAGGAATTGAACCTGTGTCTCCTGCATTGGCTGGTAGATTCTTTCTTTTTTTCATAAATACTTTAAAAACTTTATTAAGAAATGAGTTTGAGAAAATGTTTGAAGATTGCTACACTGCAAATTGTAAAACAAAACTGAGAAAAATGTTAAAATGCAGATCAAGGAAGAAGCAGATGACAAACCTGGATTAGAACATTGAGTATCATAAAGATGTCAATTTTCCCCAATTAATTTATTTTACTTGGAGGCTAATTACTTTATACTATTGTAGTGGTTTTTGCCATACACAGACATGAATCAGCCATGGGTATACATGTGTCCCCACCCTGAACCCCCTCCCACCTCCCTCCCCATCCCATCCCTCAGGGTCATCCCAGTGCACCGGCCCTGGGCACCGTGTCTCACACATCGAAGCTGGACTGGTGATCTATTTCACATATGGTAATATACATGTTACAATGGCAGGTAGATTCTTAACCACTGGACCACCAGGAAGGTCCCAGTATTTGTATTTTTGTTTTCATTTGTCTCAAGATATTTTCTAATTTCCTTTTTGATTTCTTCTTTGTTCCTTGGATGTTCAAGAGTGTGTTGTTTAATTTCCAAATATTTGTGAGCTTTCGAACTGTATTTGCTATTGATTTCTAGTTTTAGCCCATTGTGGTCAGAAAAGATACTAGATATAAATTCAATCACCTTTAATTTGTTAAGACATGTTTGGTGCTCTAATATGTAATCTATACTGGAGAATGTTCCATGTGCACTTGAGAAGAATCTATATTCTGTCGCTGTTGGGTGGTGGCATTCAGTCCTTTAACAGCCTTGTAGTTGGGTCCTGTTGAGCTTGTGATCAACAAAATCTTAGGTCTTTGTCAGATAAACTGCTTTTAAGCAGAATCCATCTCACCAGGACCTGTACACTTGAATTATTAAGTAAAATATTAAATATTTATTCCTGTTTTATTTCCAATTCGTTAGGTTTAGACAATCGACTGGGCTCTTTTCTTCTCATTCTTTTAAAGAGGCTTTAATTATTTCAAAAAGTAACAGATACAGATAGTAAATAATTCAAATAATAGAAAAGAGTAAAAAATGTTTTAATCTTACTTTTATCCAGCAGTTCTCCTCCCCAGTGGAAACCAGTTATCATTTTTGTGTGTATCTTCCCAGCACTATTCTCTGTGTGTGTTTGTATAATCTTTTAAAAATACACAGAAATGGCAGCACGCTATGTGTCCTATTATATACCTAGCTTATTTCACTTAACAAGGAGACCAGTAAAGTCCTCTTTCAGGAGGCTTTGAGCAGTTGACTGAATGGCAGAACAGAGTCACCTGTGCAAGATTTGAGGAAACAATATTCCATCCACAAACTGCAACAAGTGCAAAGCCCTAAGGTAGGACTGTGCTTGGCATATACGAGGAAGAGAAAGAACTTCATGTTGCCAGAGCTTACTGTGTGAGCTGGAGAGGGGTGTCCAATAAAGCTGGGGACTTCCATGGAGGTACAGTGGATAAGAATCCACTTGCCAAGGCAGGGGACATGGGTTCAATCTCTGGTCCTGGAGGATCCCACATGCCGTGGGACAACTAAGCTCATGAACTACACCTTCTGAGCCCTTGCACCTAGAGCCTGTATGCCACAAGAGAAGGCACCACAATGAGAAGTCCACACACCACAACTAGAGAATATCCCCTACTGTCTTCAACTAGAGAAAGCCTGCACACAGTAACAAAGACCCAGCGCAGCCAAAAATAAACAAATAGATAAATAAAGAAAAGAAAAGATAAACCTGGAGAGGTAGGTAGGAGCCAGATCATACAGGGCATTGGGGTAATGACTGCTTCTCTTTGACACTGGAAATCACTGGAGGGTTGAGCAGGATTGTTGAAACAATAAGTAATAAAATCTTGTAACAATTTTACCTACATAGACATCACGAGACCATAAAAATGCAAAATCAATATACACATTTTGGAAGATACAGATAATGACTTTGGAATAAAGAATTCAGTTTTATGTTCTTAGCCTAGGACCAGAGTTATTGCAAACAATGAAAGGCACTTGTAACAATGAGATTGTGCTGGAAAAAGGTCTCCCTGCCCTCATTCACCACTGAGACAGGGACTCCAGGAAACAGGTTGAACTGAGGCAGGAGAAAGTCATCCTCAAAGAGTAGAAAACAGGCTAGTTTACAAGACAGGGACCTCAGTTCTACATCACTTAATGTCTTTAGTTTGGGCTTCCCTAGTGGCTCATATGGGAAAAAAAAATCCACCTGCAATGCAGAAGACCTGGGTTTAATCCCTGGGTTGGGAAGATCCCTTGGAGAAGAGAATGACAACCCACTCCAGTGTTCTTCCCTGGAGAATCCCATGGACAGAGGAGCCTGGCAGGCTACAGTCCATGGGGTAGCAAAGAGTTGGACACTGATGAGCGACCAACACTTTCACTTTCTAGTTAGCCCATCTGTGAACTAGGAAAAATGATTTCCTGCCTATATAGCTCATAAGGTTTTTGAGAAAATCCAATGAGATAATGTAGATGACAGTAACTAATGTACCGCAAAGTATGAGAACACATTTAGCATTGTCAGTTTTAAATAAAACTGCAGGAAGAATATTGTGGGATGGGGGTATGGAAATATTAAATAACAATGAATCAATAAATATGTGTTGAAAGCTTCCTGCACTGGCTTTGTGCAGCTCTGTAAGTAAGTTAATTTGATAAATATTTACTTAGGATCTATTATGTTAAGGCACTGTGATAGATATAGCTGGGAGTCCCAAGAGCTCATACTTTGGAGGTAAAATCCTTATCTCAGATGAGAGACAGTGAGGGAGGGTGTGGGACTCCAGTTGGCAGAGTCTCCACAATCTGTAGCTTTCCTGCTGGTTGTGAAAATTTCCAGTTGCAGCAGCTAGAAAATTGGAATACATAAAGAAGTGAACCCAAATGAGAATGCTTTCCAAACTGTAAGGTGATATATAACAGCATGATTATGAGGGGGTGCTGAAAGATCAGCTGATATCAGGAAGTTCAATCTAACATTTTGAACTGATGTTTCATCCATCTCCAACTTGCTTATGAATGTCCATTTGAACATACATTATTCTGAATGCATTTGTTTTCTCCTTACCTTTTCAAAATCTTTTAATTTCAGTCATTACAATCACACATGTGCAGTGACTGGGTGTGTTTAGCAGCAAAATCAGCACATGAAGCAGAGTGACCTAGTCTCCATTATCACATGCCAGTTCACACAAAAAACTCCAAGGGCACGCTGATAGACAAGCTCAGCACAGATGGAGCTGACTCCCACAGTCAACCACTGAAGTGGGAATGGGCACCTGATAACAAATAGAAGTTATCACTGCTCCACTAAGCTAAATAATAAGGCAAAGCATTTTCCATTCCTTTTGCAAGACTTTAAAACATGGTGGCAACTTAATCAGAGTAATGGGGGAATTAAACACTTTAAGATCCACAAAAATAAAGACTGTTAATTTGTAAAACATTCACCTGCCTGGTCGATTTAAGTTCCTGTTAACCTTTCTTGTTGCTTGTTCACTGGTCAATTATATGAGGGGTCTTTCCCCTCTTTAGCTCAGTCCCTGTGTCATGATTGGCTAAAGTCAATATGACAGAAAGATGAACAGTTGATCAAACACAAGGAATGTAAAGAATCTTAACTGAACAAGCCAAATTAATTTCTTCTATGAAATTATAAACATTTTATTAAATGCTAAATGTTTTGTTATCTATATACTCTTCTGTGACCAGGACAACAGACGCTGAAAGCAAGAAACTTCTTAAAAAATCAAATCCCTTGCCATCTCCCTCCTCCTCTAGGCATTTTAAAAAATCATAATCTTTCTGGCATTTATCACAGACTTACCATATGTTTTATATGATACATCATATTCAACAGAGAAGTTTCTTACACTCTATAATCTTTTTATAATAAAATCATATGACTATTAAGTTCAAAGGACTATGGCCCTAAAGCATATTTTTTTAACTCACAATTAGAGATTTTATGAAACAACCTTTGAGAAGAATGATGTATCAGCTATCTTTTACTGTAAAACAAAATACCTCAAAATTCAGTGGCTTAAAACAAAAAACCACTCTTGGGCAGTTAAGGGTTAGGGTCATGAAGTTCAAGCATAGCTGCTATGGGAGCAAATTTTAGAGAAGACAACAGGTGGGCTGGGAAAACACCTCTAAATTGTCTACAACCATGATTCTGGTGGCCACAAAGCAGCAACTTTGAGTGTAAACAAAATGTTAAAGTGTAGAAGGAGTTATCTTTAAGACTATGTGTGGGATAAGGCAATGGCACCCCACTCCAGTACTCTTGCCTGGAAAATCCCATGGACGGAGGAGCCTGGTGGGCTGCAGTCCATGGGGTCGCTCGAGTCGGACACGACTGAGCGACTTCACTTTCACTTTTCACTTTCATGTACTGGAGAAGGAAATGGCAACCCACTCCAGTGTTCTTGCCTGGAGAATCTCCAGGACGGGGGAGCCTGGTGGGCTGCCATCTCTGGGGTCACACAGAGTCGGAAACGACTGAAGCAACTTAGCAGCAGCAGCAGTGGGATAAGAATGACTAAGTACAGCAGAGCCAAAGAAGATACATTAACTGAAGCGAGCAGGGAACAGTAAATAAATAAAAGGAGATAAGGAAGAGGTGAGATCCCTGAAAGATTTGAAATATAGGATGAATAATTTAAACCTGAAGAGGAGAAGTCCTACTGAAGATTTTGAGACAGCAGGTGATCAGGTCAAAAATGTCAGGAGGGAAACTGACTCTATTTTTCTGGGCTCCAAAGTCACTGCAGATGGAGACTGCAGTCATGAAATTAAAAGATGCTTGCTCCTTGGAAGGAAAGTTATGACTAACCTAGACAACATATTAAAAAGCAGAGACATTACTTTGCCAACAAAGGTCCGTCTAGTCAAGGCTATGGTTTTTCCAGTGGTCATGTATGGATATGACAGTTGGACTATAAAGAAAGCTGAGCACAGAATAATTGATGCTTTTGAACTGTGGTGTGGAGAAGACTCTTGAGAGTCCCTTGGACTGCAAGGAGATCCAACCAGTCCATCGTAAAGGAGATCAGTCCTGGGTGTTCATTGGAGGAACTGATGTTGAAGCTGAAACTCCAATACTTTGGCCACCTGATGAAAAGAGCTGACTCCTTAGAAAAGACCCTGATCCTGGGAAAGATTGAGGGCAGGAGGAGAAGGGGACGACAGAGGATGAGATGGTTGAATGGCATCACCAACTTGATGGACATGAGTTTGGGTGGACTCCGGGAATTGGTGATGGAAGGGAGGCCTAGTGTGCTGCGGTTCATGGGGTCACAAAGAGTCGGACATGACTGAGCGACTGAACTGAACTGAACTGAAACTGAAACTGACATTCAATCATGCAAAGAAAGTGAATAGAAAGTGAACATCCGCTATGTGCCAGCCTCTGTGCTAAGCCCTGGGATTGTTTTAATGATGTGGTTCTAGAGAGTCTGAAGTGTACACACTGCTGGAGGGCTTCCTGTGCAGCTACTCCTGTGTGTTATTATAGAGAGAATGACAGTGAAGTCAAACTGCTCAGTCACAAAACAATTTTCTTTAAAGCAAATTAGAGAGGGAATCACCTTTAGAATAAAATTTCATTTTCATTCTTTAAAACTATTCTTTAGTTTTCTTCATCTATAATTGAGGTTAAAGTATGGATACCCCTATATCTCCTTTTCACAGGCATGAGAAATGCAAAGTTTGGTTTTATGTTAGTGTTAAAGAACCAGTGTCAAACAGGAACTTTGGTTTGATCATATGGCTTTCAGTAAGTCTCTCTCTATGGCTTAATAATGTTGACTGAATGTTTACTATGTGCCAGGCACTGTTGTTGGAGAAGGAAATGGCAACCCACTCCAGTGTTCTTGCCTGGAGAATCCCAGGGACAGGGGAGCCTGGTGGGCTGCCGTCTATGGGGTCGCACAGAGTCGGACACGACTGAAGTGACTCAGCAGCAGCAGCAGCAGGCACTGTTGTATAGGCTTTACACAAGTAAGCATTTAATCTTCATGATGACCAAATGAGATAGATACTATGATTATCATCCCCACTACATAGATGAAGAAATTGACATAAAGAGAATTTAAGTCCTCTGACCAAGGTTAAACAGGTAGTAAGCCTGCAATGTGGGAGACCTGGGTTCAATTCCTCGGTTGGGAAGACCCCCTGGAGAAAGGAAAAGTACCCACTCCAGTATTCTGGCCTGGAGAATTCCATGGAATATATAGTCCATGGGGTCGCAAAGAGTTGGACATGACCGAGCAACTTCTAAAAAAAAAAAAAAAAAGGAATGGAACTGGACTTTAGATCCAAAATAAATATCTGGGTCCAGAGTCCATATACATGCTATGGTGTCTCTTAATCTTTCACATTTTTAAATTAAAAAATTTTAATTTACACCTATTGGCAATTTTGGCTGAATGTCCTTTAACACATCTATTCACAATAGCAGTTTTTGTCATATATACACATCCAGCATGTAAGACCATTTAACTAACCAGACGTACTTCCTTGTCCCACCGTGACTAAAACCACAGGACCAGAGATGCCTATTCACGACATGCTGTGTGGAGGAACCATCACCTGTCCTGGCCAAAGGTCTTGGGGCCATCTGAGGCACTTCGAATGCTCCCTGAGTCATCTCTCTCCTAGGGGATGCCAGTGATTAAAACCTCATTCTTCCTTACAGCTGTACTGCCTCAGCACCATACACAGGCACACATGTCACTCAGGGTCTCCTCATTTTTAAAGAGGGACTGGCACATTTACCTTAACTTGATCACTTCTGCTCAAGCTGCCAGAGTGACTACCGCACGCAAGGTGACAGAGTACAGTGCGGCTTGCTTCAACTCCAGTGCCCATCTGACGCCCCACACCGAGGACAGGCATTCATGGCTCTGCCCAGGAACCACCCTGCTTGTTCAGGGACCGGAAAGGCATCCCGTCCATCCCCCAGTCTACACTCAAAAGACCCTGGGCTGGAAGGGCCCAGACAGCTCTGAGCAACACAAGTGTGTCATCTCTGTCTTGTGGATGGGTCACCCGTCCCTAAGTACTAAGTCACCTGCTGAGTTTGCCTACATCAACCTGTGATGGGGAGGGGGAGGTCCAAACTCGCTGCTCTGGGAAAGCAGGCCAACCTGCAAAGGCTTTGCTGCCAACCCCAAATTTTCTCAAATTTCATTATTAAAAGGATCGATGTCAGTATCATGAACATCATTATCAAGTTTCATTGTCTAAGGTAAGTTGGCAGTCCTTGGCCATTTTATATGAACCCAGGATAAGATAGTGTTGACATGAGATCTTTGAATTACAAGAAACAGAAAGCCACTCATGATACTTTAGGGAAGGGAGGTTTTTCTGCAAGTCTCCGCATGGATTAAAAATTGCAGTGGGAATGTACACAGTGCTGTATTTAAAATGAATAACCACAAAGGGCCTACTATATAGCACAGGGAACTCTGCTCAATGTTATGTGGAAGCCTGGATGGGAGAGGATTGGGGGGAGAATGGATACATGTATACATATGGCTGAGTCCCTTCACTGTTCACCGGAAACTATTACAACACTGTTAACTGAACATACCCCAATACAAAATTAAAGTATTTTTTTAAAATGGCAGTAGGGCAGGTCTAGGGTCCAGGGGCTCTCCATCCCCCAGAAGATGCCTGATATGTTGCTGTTCTCCTCTTTCTCTATCTCTAGGTGGTTTTTCTTAGCTGAGTCATATTTTCTTCCCTCTGACTTTTGCAGAGCATGTTGGAAATGAAGTCTCTCTATGTTATAATGATTCAACCTCTGCTCCTAATACTTCCTGAATTCCTTCACTTGGCATGTTTTAGTCCACATTCCTAAGAGAAGGAATACAATTAGCTCAACATGTGTTTTGAATATTGGCTCTTCAGTCACGGATCAGTTTCAGGCTGGGTCTTTTCCCCTGGTCCACTCAGTTGTGATGATGAGGACGAATCATATGGTAGGAAAAAGAGCCAATGGCTCTTTCTTTCTCTCCTTCAAGTAGATGTTGCTTCACCAGAAGCTATTGTGGGCTGGCAACTACTTTAAATATGTCTAGTGTAGATGGGCTGTACTGAGTACTTAGTTGCTCAACTGCATCCAACACTTTGTGACCCCATGGGCTGTAGCCCACCAGGCTCCTCTGTCCATGGGGATTCTCCAGGCAAAAATACAGGACCAGGTTGCCATGCCCTCCTCCAGGGGATCTTCTCGTCCCAGGATCAAACCCAAGTCTCCTGCATTGCAGGTGGATTCTTTAGTGTTTGAGCCACCAGGGAAGCCAAAGAATACTGGAGTGGGTAGCCTATCCCTTCTCCAGGGGATCTTCCAGACCCACGGACTGAACCCAGGTCTCCCTCATTGCAGGCAGATTCTTTACCAGCTGAGCCACAAGGGAAACCCAAGAATACTGGAGTGGGTAGCTTATCTCTTCACCAGCAGATTTTCCTGACCCAGGAATCGAACCAGGGTCTCCTGCATTGCAGGTAGATTTTTTACCAGCTGAGCTACCAGGGAAGGCCATAGATGGGCTATCTGGGGCTGAATTGAAGCAAGCTCTTGGTAAGAGGCTATTAACATTATACATTTTTTACAAATAAAATAACACCATTTAAGGATTTTTTTAATTGTTCAAATTTATAGTCATTTTTAGACAATCTTATTTTAATCTTTAAGACATAAGATTATCCACAACTTCCAAAGTTAATTCTTCAATAAAATCATGTGTTATTTTTGAAAAAAGCAGATTTTTAAATGAGTAAATTATCAAAGAAAGGTTCAAGACTGCTTATGATCTCTTTCATCTTCTTAAGCTTCAAAAAGTATCCTTAGCTTTTTCAATCTTTTCCCTGGAGTTTGATTTCCACTATCTTTAACTTCATTTTAATTTAGGCCAAATGATCATTACAAATGAAACTACCAGAAGCAATGAGAAATGTTTGAAGAATTTATCTTTGTTATTTGGCTTCCAACTTAGGACCTACAAGGTCAGGGTTCACAAAATTATCCTCTAAAGATAATTTGTGGTGGAGAAATAGCACATTCAGAGATAAAGACGTATTTTAGCAATAAAAAAATGAAGTAGTATTAGGTACAAAGGATGAGAATGAATTTTTATCATTTTCATTTTATATGTTCTCATGACAGTTAATTGAAACAGAAGTCTCTCCTTTCAAAACCAGATTTTTAGAAACTTCACATTCTCGATATATCCATCATTCTCTCTTGCCCACACCACATTTTTGGAGAACATATTTGCTAAGCAGCCCTAAAAACATATGATCCATCCCCTTGGTAACTAAACCAAGAGTGGGCAATTGACTCAGGCAAGGCCACTCAAATTCTTCTAGGAACTTTGGAAATTGAAAGACAGGGACTAAATTAAATGACACTTTAGGCTCCAGAGCCATCTTTGTATAGTAGCTCAGTCGTGTCTGACTCTTTGTGACCCCACACTCTGTAGCCTGCCAGGCTTTTCTAGCCATGGGATTTTCCAGGCAAGAATACTGGAGCGGATTACCATTTCCTTCTCTAGGGGATGATCTTAATCCCTGTCTCCTGTACAATGCCATGAAACTCCGTCCATAGTTCATCAGGCACTCTATCAGATCTAGTCCCTTAAATTTATTTCTCACTTCCACTGTGTAATCATAAGGGATTTGATTTAGGTCATATCTGAATGGTCTAGTGGTTTCCCCTACTTTCTTCAATTTAAGTCTGAATTTGGCAATAAGGAGTTCATGATCTGAGCCATAGTAAGCCCCCGGTCTTGTTTTTGCTGACTGTATAGAGCTTCTCCATCTTTGGTTGCAAACAATATAATCAATCTGATTTCGGTGTTAACCATCTCGTGATGTCCATGTGTAGAGTCTTCTCTTGTGTTATTGGAAGAGGGTGTTTCCTATGACCAGTGCATTCTCTTGGCAAAATTCTATTAGCCTTTGCCCTGCTTCATTCCATACTCCAAGGCCAAATTTGCCTGTTACTCCAGGTGTTTCTTGACTTCCTACTTTTGCATTCCAGTCCCCTATAATGAAAAGGACATCTTTTTTGGGTGTTAGTTCTAGAAGGTCTTGTAGGTTTTCATAGAACTGTTCAACTTCAGCTTCTTCAGCATTACTGGTTGGAGCATAGGCTTGGATCACTGTGATATTGAATATGTTTGCCTTGGAAATGAACAGAGATCATTCTGTCATTTTTGAGATTGCATCCAAGTACTGCATTTCAAACTCTTTTGTTGACCATGATGGCTACTCCATTTCTTCTAAGGGATTCCTGCCCACAGTAGTAGATATAATGGTCATCTGAGTTAAATTCACCCATTCCAGTCCACTTTAGTCCACTGATTCCTAGAATGTCGATGTTCACTCTTGCCATCTCCTGTTTGACCACTTCCAATTTGCCTTGATTCATGGACCTAACATTCCAGATTCCTATGCAATATTGCTCTTTACAGCATCGGACCTTGCTTCTATCACCAGTCACATCCACAACTGGGTATTGTTTTTGCTTTGGCTCCATCCCTTCATTCTTTCTGGAGTTATTTCTCCACTGATCTCCAGTAGCATATTGGGCACTCACCGACCTGGGGAGTTCCTCTTTCAGTATCCTATCATTTTGCCTTTTCATACTGTTCATGGGGTTCTCAAGGCAAGAAGAATACTGAAGTGGTTTGCCATTCCCTTCTCCAGTGGACCACATTCTGTCAGACCTCTCCACCATGACTCATTGATCTTGGGTGGCCGCACACGGCATGGTTTAGTTTCAATGAGTTAGACAAGGCTGTGGTCCATGTGATCAGATTGGCTGGTTTTCTGTGATTATGGTTTCAGTGTGTCTGCCCTCTGATGCCCTCTCGCAACACCTACCGTCTTACCTGGGTTTCTCTTACCTTGGACATGGGGTATCTCTTCATGCTGCTCTAGCAAAGGGCAGCCACAGTTCCTTACCTTGGATGAGTTGCTCCTCCTGACCTTGAATGTGGAGTAGCTCCTCTCAGCTGTCCTGCACCTACACAGCTGCCACTTCTTGGACCTGGGGTTGCTCCTCTCGTCCACTGCCCCTGACCTCGGCTGTCTGAGGAGGCCTTACAAATAGCTGTGAAAAGAAGATAAGCAAAAAGCAAAGGAGAAAAGGAAAGATATAAGCATCCAAATGCAGAATTCCAAAGAATAGCAAAGAGAGATCAGAAAGCCTTCCTCAGCTATCAATGCAAAGAAATAGAGGAAAACAACAGAATGGAAAAGACTAGAGATCTCTTCAAGAAAATTAGAGATACCAAGGGAACACTTCATGTAAAGATGGGCTCGATAAAGAACAGAAATGGTATGGACCTAACAGAAGCAGAAGATATTAAGAAGAGGTGGCAGGAATACACAGAAGAACTGTACAAAAAATATCTTCATGACCAAGATAATCACAATGGTGTGATCACTCACCTAGAGCCAGACATCCTGGAATGTGAAGTTAAGTGGGCCTTAGAAAGCATCACTATGAACAAAGCTAGTGGAGGTGATGGAATTCCAGTTGAGCTATTTCAAATTCTGAAAGATGATGCTGTGAAAGTGCTGCACTCAATATACCAGCAAATTTGGAAAACTCAGCAGTGGCCACAGGACTGGAAAAGGTCAGTTTTCATTCCAATCCCAAAGAAAGGCAATGCCAAAGAATGCTCAAACTACCGCACAATTCCACTCATCTCACACACCAGTAAAGTAATGCTCAAAATTCTCCAAGCCAGGCTTCAGCAATATGTGAACTGTGAACTTCCAAATGTTCAAGCTGGTTTTAGAAAAGGCAGAGGAACCAGAGATCAAATTGCCAACATCCTTTGGATCATGGAAAAAGCAAGAGAGTTCCATAAAAACATCCATTTCCGCTTTATTGAGTATGCCAAAGCCTTTGACTGTGTGCATCACAATAAACTGTGGAAAATTTGAAAGAGATGGGAATACCAGACCACCTGACCTGCCTCTTGAGAAACCTATATGCAGGTCAGGAAGCAACAGTTAGAACTGGACATGGAACAACAGACTGGTTCCAAATAGGAAAAGGAGTACATCAAGGCTGTATATAGTCACCCTGCTTATTTAACTTATATGCAGAGTACATCATGAGAAATGCTGGACTGGAAGAAGCACAAGCCGGAATCAAGATTGCAGGGAGAAATATCAATAACCTCAGATATGCTGATGACACCACCCTTATGGCAGAAAGTGAAGAGGAACTCAAAAGCCTCTTGAGGAAAGTAAAAGAGGAGAGTGAAAAAGTTGGCTTAAAGCTTAACATTCAGAATACTAAGAGCATGGCATCTGGTCCCATCACTTCATGGGAAATAGATGGGGAAACAGTGGAAACAGTGTCAGACCTCATTTTTTGGGGGCTTCAAAATCACTGCAGATGGTGACTGCAGCCATGAAATTAAAAGATGCTTACTCCTTGGAAGGAAAGTTATGACCAACCTAGATAGCATATTGAAAAGCAGAGACATTACTTTGCCAACAAAGGTCTGTCTAGTCAAGGCTATGGTTTTTCCAGTGGTCATGTATGGATGTGAGAGTTGGACTGTGAAGAAAGCTGAGCAATGAATAATTAATGCTTTTGAAGTGTGGTGTTGGAGAAGACTCTTGAGAGTCCCTTGGACTGCAAGGAGATCCAACCAGTCCATTCTAAAGGAGATCAGTCCTGGGTGTTCGTTGGAAGGACTGATGTTGAACCTGAAACTCCAATACTTTGGCCACCTCATGCGAAGAGTTGACTCATTGAAAAAGACCCTGATGCTGGGAGGGATTGGGGGCAGGAGGAGAAGGGGACGACAGAGGATGAGATGGCTGCATGGTATCACTGACTCAATAGACATGAGTTTGGGTACTCTGGGAGTTGGTGATGGACAGGCATGCTGCGATTCATGGGGTCGCAAAGATTTGGACACAACTGAGCAACTGAACTGAATTGAACTCTCTAGGGGATCCTCCTGACCCAGGGATCAAACCCAAGTCTCTTGCATCAGCAGGTGGATTCTTTACTGCTGAACCACCAGGGAAGCCCCCCAGAGCCATAAGGTCATACCGAATTAGTAATAGAATTGACTTTATGGCCAAAATTAAAACATAGCTAAATGCAAATTTAGATACAGGTAAAGTCATGGCATCTGGTCCCATCACTTCATGGGAAATAGATGGGGAAACAGTGGAAACAGTGTCAGACTTTATTTTTTTGGGCTCCAAAATCACTGCAGATGGTGATTGCAGCCATGAAATTAAAAGACACTTACTCCTTGGAAGGAAAGTTATGACCAACCTAGATAGCATATTGAAAAGCAGAGACATTACTTTGCCAACAAAGGTCTGTCTAGTCAAGGTTATGGCTTTTCCTATGGACATGTATGGATGTGAGACTTGGACTGTGAAGAAAGCTGAGCACTGAAGAATTGATGCTTTTGAACTGTGGTGTTGGAGAAGACTCTTGAAAGTCCCTTGGACTGCAAGGAGATCCAACCAGTCCATTCTGAAGGAGATCAGCCCTGGGATTTCTTTGGAAGGAATGATGCTAAAGCTGAAACTCCAGTACTTTGGCCACCTCATTCGAAGAGTTGACTCATTGGAAAAGACTCTGATGCTGGGAGGGATTGGGGGCAGGAGGAGAAGGGGACGACAGAGGATGAGATGGCTGGATGGCATCACTGACTCGATGGACGTGAGTCTGAGTGAACTCCGGGAGATGGTGATGGACAGGGAGGCCTGACGTGCTGCGATTCATGGGGTTGCAAAGAGTCGGACACAACTGAGCGAATGAACTGAACTGAACTGAACTGAAAGTTATGGGGAAGTGGACCCTAAGGTGTCTATAGAAGTTGGTTTCCACAGGAAAATGAAGTTGACATGCAAAGAGAAGAGAAGACAATGTTGTGAGACAAACAAGAGAAATGATCTGCCTGAAGGTGTTAGAGTTCTCATAAGCCACCAGTTGTATCATTAGATTCATAGGATTTCCTCAGACTCTTACAATAAATTCCTCTTTATTTCAACTAGCTTGAGTATTCCTTTTCTTTGTGATGAGATTAAGATAATTCTGTTTCTTGTGTGCCTATTTTAAACTGCATTTAGTATGCCCGAATGATGGAACGGACAGAAAGGATGGTCTCCACTACTGATGCTCCCTAAAGAAAGTGGAAGGCAAACACCAAAGTGTACTTATCTTAAGTATTTGCAAAGACCAGCTGTTTCATCCAGGATGGACCTTAATGAGTAACTTCTATGACTGAAATGGAACTTAATAGAAAAGCTTTTCCTAATAAAATGGATGAATCAGGCATTGCCATCCTTCAACATATTATATTCAGTGTCCACTCTATCTGCTAAGTACTGTGAACAGTCCTGGAGCCCTCAAGGAGATTAGGTGAGCTATAAATAAAGTTTCCAGTGGGACCATGAGTAAGTCACAGTTATTATAGAATATGCCTTAGTCCACTGAAAGCTGAGGATGATTTCGAATGGAGAGCACTGGCCTGGAGACTTGAGGTGTTTGAACTGCACATAAAAAAAAAAAAAATTCAGCCCTTTCTTGCTTGGGTTTTTCTGACAAGGGATTACAAATTTAAACAAAGTCCTGTGAGCAAGTTTCTGAGATAATCCAGAACAAGTCCATAGACCTCTATTTAAAATGTACTATGTGCTGGGCACTAAACTTACACTAAGATGAAAAGAGCTTAGCTTCTTGTACTATAAAGTGATCTAAGCTAAACACATCCAAACGGCTTTTATATCCTGATAAGAAATATCATCCATACACTAGATTCCTCTTTGTACTGATGTCTGGATGTTGTGTTGGCGGGTTGTGTAACTGTAAGACCTCTGTGACTTCTTCTCCTATCATTAGTTTAAATTCTATCCCATTAAAAACAGATATGATTCCAAATAATGTCAATACAACTTGATAAGAGCATTAATAGCTGAAAGCCCTCAACTCACCTTGTGAATTGAGTCTAGCATAGTCCACTAAGCATGGTGTCAGTCTTCAAGCAATGATATATTTGGGACCATTTTTGTTGTTGAAGGAAAAGGCTGACGACATAACCCTCTGAATCCACACATCACAAGTGAGCTAAAACACCAGTTGTCGGCACAGGAAACAAGTCAAAAGAGCAATCTGGCACAAGGGCTGAAGCCGTCGGTCACATTGATGGAATACACAGGAGTGTATAAATATCTCTGGATCCTAAAATCAAATAACCCCTTTCTCCCATGACAGCTCATGGAACTCACTTAGAATCAACTGAGGGCCTGAGCAGAGTTGGAATTGGAGACTAAAAGGGAGAAGCACAAGATGAGAAAATATTTAGAAAGCATCTTACAGATAGCATCATCCCTTAGTGCTTCATAATCATAATGTTACGGGTGAGTGCCTATCAAATTATAGCCAAGGACCAAGGAAAGCACAGACCTTTTCAGAGCAGTTACTGCTCACTTAATGGTCTGATGGGACAAAGGATAAATTCTTGAGAATGTCAGGTATTCAATAAGTCATTTTCTTAGAGAGAGAGGAAAGACCTTCTAGAATTTAGGCTTATTACCCAGATAAAAGTCATGGGTCATGTCCAGAAGGAATTTGCAAAGTCAAGCTCAAATGTTGCAATATTAGTCCCTAAAGCTCCTTAGTCAAACCAAAGCACTTTAGCTGCTCTGCATCACTCAGTTATGTTCCCCAAATGCCATGCTACTGAGAAGCAAAAGACTCCATAGTGAATTATTTTGAATGGGTCCTTACACAAAAACCCTAAGAGTAGGTAGACTGTAGCTATGGAAAAATGAAAAGACCAGGTAGAGTTGAACAAATAAATGAATTAATCTGGTTTTGAATCCCAGGGACGCTATTTGGCAGCTCTATGACTTTGGGAAAGTTAGTGAACACCTCTGAACCTCAATTCTCTCTTTTGAGAGATGGCAGTAATAACACTTACCTCATAGGGTCATTGTAAGAATTAAGAGAGGTAACATGCAGAGCATTACAGCTAGCATGTAGTGGGTAATCAATAAAGATCAGTCTCTATTCTCTAGTACAGCCTAGAAATGAATGTCCATTTGCAGTTTGCTTTTCATTGTACTTTACCTATTTTTCCCATTGGAATGGACAGGCAATCCAGAATAGTGGTTAAAGCACACGGCAAGTGCAGCTAAATTGCCAGGGCTCAAAGTCTGATTTTATTGATCGCTAACTCTATAACTTTGGGCTCATTACTTAACCTCTTTGTAACCCAGTTTCCACGGAGGATGAACTGAATTAATACAGAACCTTGGAACAGTGTCGGGCACATAGGGAACACTATAAGATTTCATTACTATCATTATCACTACTGTTGTTATCTGTAATCTGAATAAAATATTTATCCCTCCTTGAAATAAGGAGCTTATTTCAACTAAGTTTTTCCTGCCAGTTGTCAACTCATGTTATGAATAATGTACATTTTGAATCACTTTGGCATTTTTTTCTTCTTGTGGAAGATTCTATCTTTCCAAAGACAACTATAACGATAGCTGCCATCTCACATGCTCCTGTACAAAGTGACCTGTCCTTCTCCATCAACAGGTGGTATCCACTGCCCCTCGAATCTGGGTGGGCTTTGGATTGCTTTAGCCAGTGGAGTGTGGTGGGAGTGACACTGTGGGTTAGAACAAGTGATTTACTGTCTGCCTTGTCTAGCAGAATGCTTGCATATAGAGCCCTGGAGCTGCCAAGCTGTGAGGAAGCCAAACCACGTGGACTGTGAGGAAGCCAAGCACATGTAGGTGCTCTGGTCAGCAGTCCTGCTCTTCAAGTCATCTTAGTCCAGGTGCCAGATATGGGAGTGAAGCCGCCTCCAGAATTCTGAATCATCCCCAGCTTTTAAAACTTCCTGGCTGAGACCTCCAACATTGTAGACCAGAATTAACACATTCCTTTTGTGCCCTATACAAACTCCTGACCAACAAAACCCATAAGCATATTAAAAATGGCTGTTATTTTCAGCTGCTATATTTTGATGCCATTTATTATGCAGCAGCAGTAGTAACTGGAACACTTTCTTTCAAGGAGAAATTTCCATTATTTTAAACTTTTCTGGAGTTAACATGTGAAAAAAATTGTTTGGTTAACAGAAAATATGGCCCTCTTTATAATAAGCCATGGGAGTAACCTAGAATGTACGTTTAAAATTCTATTTTTCTTTTGTGAGTTGATGGGCAGGCCATGGGACTCATCTTTATGTATTACATGCCAAAAAAGTTCACACGGTTTTCCTCCTCCAATACATATACAATTATTTTTCTAGAACTGGAGTTTCCAAGAAGAAATTCTTTTTTTTTTTTTTTTTTTTTGTTAATTGGAGCAGCAAAGTCTCTCTGGTGTTTCCTAACTCTGAAATAAAAGTCATTTAGAAATGTTCAAACAGCTGTATTCAATTACCACTGTGCATTTTAAATAGCAAGTGGTTTCAGATACAGAATTATTCACAGTGACTTGTGAGAGTGGTAGAAGGGTCTCGATCAACTCACATTTATCATGTATTTGAATTCCTCTTAGCCAGCTATGCTGCTCCCTTCCCAGCATGACTATGAAGATTCCAGCCTTACAATTCCAGAGTTGTAATACTTGTGGCCAGGGAAAGACCCAAGACACCCGAAGACAGGGTATGCTCTGTGTTAAATAAGGACATGGAATCCCATTTCTTAAAGGAAGCTTTCCTGAGAACAACCATCTGTCCTCTGTCCTGCTTTTTTTTTTTTTTTCCCAGGCTATCCTGATTTCAAAGCAGAAAGTCTAGTAAGAGCTGACCTGAAACATTTCCATACTGTCAGCTCGCACCGCCTTCTTGCAGGCAGCTCCGCTCTGTCTCGCCTGTGTTTGTGGGAGGCTGTACGCTGACAGCGGGGGACACACAAGGCCAGGGTGCTGAGCCGTGAGGGAACTGAACCTGCCACGTCGTCTGAAAATTCGGCTTCACTTCTTAGGTCTTTGAGCCCTCCTTCCTTGTGAGAAACTTCTTTTTGTCTGGACGCCTCCCTGGTTCCTTCTACTGTGCCAACTGCTGCCCAAGGAACCCCCTAGAGCTGTGGGTTATAGTTTTCTGTTAGAGGCATCTGGATTTGATTTCTGGAGCTTCCACCTACCACCTATATGACTTCGGGCAAGTTAATGAAATTCTCCGGTTGTCAGTTTCTTAACCTTGAAAATGGAGACAATAATATATCCACCTTGCACGATTCTTGTCAGAACTAAAGAAAAATAATGCAACATAAGCATGTGAAAGAGTGCTTATGATGGAACTGAATGTTCACTGCATCTTAGCTGTGATTTAGAATAAATGAGTGTATATCACAGGTATTAGAACAAGGAAGAGCTACAGAGTCCAAATTGTTCTTCCTAAGCTGGCCTCTGAAATTCAGTTATTCCAGGAGTTCTAGAAAGAGGCAGATTGTTGAAGTTAATAAAAATACCCTCAGAGATCACCTAAGGCTCTGCTGGCAGAGAGGTAGAAATGGGACTTAAAGACAAGTAAGTAAGGACTTTTCTTACTTTGCCAAGGTAAGGTCCCTGATGGGGTCAAGAATTACTGGTTTAAGACAAAACTAAAATTAAAAACATACATGTACCTCTATATTTGTAGAAGCACTGTTTATAATAGCCAGGGCATCAAAACAACCTAAATGTCCATCAACACATAAATGGACAAAGAGGATGTGGTATGTGGTGTTGGAGAAGACTCTTGAGAGTCCCTTGGACTGCAAGGCGATCCAACCAGTCCACACTAAAGGAATTCAGTCCTGAATGTTCATTGCAAGGACTGGAAGCTGAAACTCCAATACTTTGGCCACCTGATGCGAAGAGCTAACTCATTTGAAAAGACCCTGATGCTGGGAAAGATTGAAGGCAGGGGGAGAAGGGGACAACAGAGAATGAGATGGTTGGTTGCATCACTGACTCAATGGACATGAGTTTCAGTAGACTCTGGGAGTTGGTGATGGACAGGGAGGCCTGGCATGCTGCAGTCCATGGGTCACAAAGAGTCGGACAAGACTGAGCGACTGAACTGAACTGAACTGAATATACCACACACAGTAGAATACTCCTCAGTGATAAAAAAAAAGAATAAAATAATGTCATTTGCAGCAACAAGGATGGGCCTAGAGATTGTCATACTAATTCAGTTCAGTTCAGTTGCTCAGTCGTGTCCGACTCTTTGCGACCCCATGAATCACAGCACACCAGGCCTCCCTGTCCATCACCAACTTCTGGAGTTCACTCAGACTCACGTCCATCAAGTCAGTGATGCCATCCAGCCATCTCATCCTCTGTTGTCCCTCCTGCCCCCAATCCCTCCCAGCATCAGTCTTTTCCAATAAGTCAACTTTTTGCATTAGGTGGCCAAAGTACTGGAGTTTCAGCTTCAGCATCATTCCTTCCAAAGAAATCCCAGGGCTTATCTCCTTCAGAATGGACTGGTTGGATCTCCTTGCAGTCCAAGGGACTCTCAAGAGTCTTCTCCAACACCACACTTCAAAAGCATTAATTATTCATTGCTCAGCTTTCTTCACAGTCCAACTCTCACATCCATACATGACCACTGGAAAAACCATAGCCTTGACTAGACAGACCTTTGTTGGCAAAGTAATGTCTCTGCTTTTCAATATGCTATCTAGGTTGGTCATAACTTTCCTTCCAAGGAGTAGGCGTCTTTTAATTTCATGGCTGCAGTCACCATCTGCAGTGATTTTGGAGCCCAAAAAAATAAAGTCTGACACTGTTTCCACTGTTTCCCCATCTATTTCCCATGAAATGATGGGACCAGATGCCATGCTCTTAGTATTCTGAATGTTGAGCTTTAAGCCAACTTTTTCACTTTCCTCTTTCACTTTCATCAAGAGGCTTCTTAGTTCCTCTTCACTTTCTGCCCTAAGACTGGTGTCATCTACATATCTGAAGTTATTGATATTTCTCTTGGCAATCTTGATTCCAGCTTGTGCTTCTTCCATCTCTTCAAGAAAATTAGAGATACCAAGGAAACATTTCATGTAAAGATAGGCTCAATAAAGGACAGAAATGGTATGGACCTAACAGAAGCAGAAGATATTAAGAAGAGGTGGCAAGAATACACAGAAGAACTGTACAAAAAAGATCTTTACGACCATGATAATCACGATGGTGTGATCACTCACCTAGAGACAGACATCCTGGAATGTGAAGTCACATGGGCCTTAGAAAGCATCACTACGAACAAAGCTAGTGGAGGTGATGGAATTCCAGTTGAGCTATTTCAAATCCTGAAAGATGATGCTGTGAAAGTGCTGCACTTAATATGCCAGCAAATTTGGAAAACTCAGCAGTGGCCACAGGACAGGAAAAGGTGTTTTCATTCCAATCCCAAAGAAAGGCAATGCCAAAGAATGCTCAAACTACCACACAATTGTACTCATCTCACATGCTAGTAAAGTAATGCTCAAAATTCTCCAAGCCAGGCTTCAGCAATATGTGAACCGTGAACTTCCAGATGTTCAAGCTGGATTTAGAAAAGGCAGAGGAAACAGAGATCAAATTGCCAACATCCATTGGATCATGGAAAAAGCAAGAGAGTTCCAGAAAAGCATCTATTTCTGCTTTATTGACTATGCCAAAGCCTTTGACTGTGTGGATCACAATAAACTGCAGAAAATTCTGAAAGAGATGGGAATACCAGACCACCTGACCTGCCTCTTGAGAAACCTGTATGCAGGTCAGGAAGCAATAGTTAGAACTGGATGGAACAACAGACTGGTTCCAAATAGGAAAAGGAGTATGTCAAGGCTGTCATACTAAGTCAGACAGAAAAAGACAAATACCATATGATATCACTTGTATGTGGAATATAAAATATGGCACAAGGGAATATATCTGTGAAACAGAAACAAACTCACAGACATAGAGAACAGACTTGCAGTTGCCAAGGGAGAGGGAAAGTGAAGGGAGGGAAGGACTGGGTGTTTGGGATTAGCAGATACAGACTATAATAAATAGGATGGATGAATAATAAGGTCCTACTGTACAGCACAGGTTATCCTCTGATAAAGCATAATGGAACAGAATATGAAAAAGAATGGACATGTAAGTATAACTGAATCACTCTGCCGTCCAGCAGAAATGAACACACCATTGTAAATCAACTATACTTCAATAACTTTCTTAAAAAAGGAACTACTGGTTTAAGAGATGCTATATGTTCACTGAAGCTCTCAGCAGGATTAGGTAGTGAGAGCGAGGTGCTAATAGAGAGCATCTACCCAACAGCCTGGAGAATCTATATCCACCCTTGCTTTCCGCTCATCACAATGAGGAACTCCCCTGAGAATTTAATAATATACGTTCACAATCATTTCACAGGGGTTGGCCATAAGGGTTGGCTACCTGATTCAAAGTCATGCTTGTTCTTTAGGGAGACCAGTGTAGCTCACTTCACGTTTATGTAACAGGCCAGACCTAAGACTCAAGTGTGCAGCTGTCTCAATGTAGCACAGAAGCAACCACCAAGGCCCTGGGAAAGAACATAAGGAGGGTGACATTTGTCTTTAAGTCTCATCCCCTTTGCTCCCACTAAGCCCCCTCCCTCAAAGCCAGGAGACCCTGTCTCTGCTCCCATCAGCAGCACCACGAGTGGGAGTTTGCTCTCCTCCTCAGTTCACCAAAATGTCCCCAGTGCCAAGACAGCTCTGCTTTAGTTTTCAATACAGCAACACTCTCATCACTCTTTACATACAGTTGTTATTTGATTCACCTAATTCTCAGTGAGCTATGAATGATCTAAATCTTCAGACTTAGACATTCAATGCAGTGGGCTAAACTTTGTCTCCCCAAAAGGTATGCCCTTTCATACCTCAAAAGGGATGCCATTTCATGCAAAGGGATGCCATTTCATGCAAAGATGGGCACAATAAAGGACAGAAAGACATGGACCCAACAGAAGAAGAAGATATTAAGAAGAGGTGGTAAGAATACACAGAAGAACTATACAAAAAAGATCTTCATGACCTAGATAACCACGATGGTGTGATCACTCACCTAGAGACAGACATCCTGGAATGTGAAGTCAAGTGGGCCTTAGGAAGCATCACTACGAACAAAGCTAGTGGAGGTGATGGAATTCCAGCTGAGCTATTTCAAATCCTAAAAGATGATGTTGTAAAAGTGCTGCACTCAATATGCCAGTAAATATGGAAAACTCAGCAGTGGCCACAGGACTGGAAAAGGTCAGTTTTCATGCCAATCTCAAAGAAGGTCAATGCCAAAGAATGTTGAAACCACCACAACATTGCACTCATCTCACACGCTAACAAGGTAATGCTCAAAATTCTTCAAGCTAGGCTTCAACAGTATGTGAACTGAGAACTTTCAGATGTTCCAGCTGGTTTTAGAAAAGGCAGAGGAACCAGAGAGCAGATTGCCAATATGCATTGGATCATAGAAAAAGCAAGAGAATTCCAGAAAAAACATCTACTTCTGCTTCATTGACTATGCTAAAGCCCTTGACTGTGTGGATCACAACAAACTGTGGAAAATTCTTAAAGAGACGGGAATCCCAGACCACCTTACCCACCTCCTGCAAAACTTACATGCAGATCAAGAAGAAACAGTTAGAACTGGACATGGAACCACAGACTGGTTGCAAATTAGGAAAGGAGTTATGTATATTGTCACCCTGCTTATTTAGCTTATATGCAAAGTACATCATGAGAAATGCTGAGCTGAAGGAACACAAGCTGGAATCAAGTTTGCCTGGAGAAATATCAACAGCCTCCGATATGCAGATGACACTGCTGTAAAGGCAGAAAATGAAGAGGAACTAAAGAGCCTCTTGATGAAGATGAAAGAGGAGAGTGAAAAAGCTGGCTTAAAACTCAACATGCAAAAAACTAAGATTGTGGCATTTGGTCACATCACTTTATGGCAAATTAATGGGGAAACAATGGAAACAATGGCAGACTTTGTTTTCTTGTGATCCAAAATCACTGTGGATGGTGACTGTGGCCATGAAATTAAAAGACGCTTACTCCTTGGAAGAAAAGCTGACAAAAGCCTAGATAGCATATTAAAAAGCAGAGACATTACTTTGCCAACAAAGGTCCATCTAGTCAAAGCTATGGTTTTTCCAGCAGTCATGTATGGATATGAGGGCTGGACCATAAAGAAAGCTGAGTGCCGAAGACATGATGCCTTCAAACTGTGGTGTTTGAGAACCTTTTACTGCAAAGTGATGAGACCAGTCAATTCTAAAGGAAATAAGTCCTGAATATTCATTGGAAGGACTGATGCTAAAGCCAAAGCTCCAATACTTTGGCCATCTGATGCAAAGAGCTGATTCATTGAAAAAGACCCTGGTGCTGGTAAAGACAGAAGGTAGGAGGAGAAGGGGACGACAGAGGATGAGATGGTTGGATGGCATCACCAACTCAGTGGATGTGAGTTTCAGCAAGCTCTGGGAGATGGTGAAGGACAGAGAAGCCTGGCATGCTGCAGTCTGTCTGTGGGGTCGCAAAGAGTTGGATATGACTCAGCGACTGAACAACAGCAAAAGATTTGTCCAACTCCTAAACCCCAGGACCTGTGCGTGTGACCTTCTTTCGAAAAAGGGTCTTTGTAGATATAATTGAGGGATCTTGAGATGAAATCACCCTGGATTAACTGAGTGAGCCCTGAATCCAATGGTGTCCTAATAAGAAGACAGAAGGACAGAAGGAGGAGAAGTCAGAAACACAAGAGCATGACACGTGAAGATAGAGATTGGAGCAACACAGCCAAGCCTTATGCCTAGATCTGTTGGAAGCTGGGAGAAGAAAGGAGAGATTCTCCCCCAGTGCCTTCAGAGGGAACATGGCCTGCTGACACCTCAGTTTGGGGTTTCTGGCCTCCAGAACTGAGAGAAACTAAAGTTCTGTTACTTGAGGCCACCCAGTTTGTGATTAGTTCTTACAACAGCCCCAGGAAATGAGACCACCCCGTAACCCCAACTACCACAAGCCTAGAAGCCTGCTGAGCATGAAGTACTTTCCTATCCCTCATTTCAGTGAATCTTCCCAAGAAGTTCAGAGTAGAGGCCTGATGTTGCCTTGACTGATGCAGAGCCTGCAGCTCAGAAAGGTTGAGTTCCTTACCCTGGTCACAAAGCTGGAACTAAAACGTTACTTCTGTGCCTTTCTGCTGCTGCTGCTGCTGCTAAGTCACTTCAGTCATGTCCGACTCTGTGTGACCCCATAGACGGCAGCCCCCTGGCTCCCCCATCCCTGGGATTCTCCAGGCAAGAACACTAGAATGGGTTGCCATTTCCTTCTCCAATGCATGAAAGTGAAAAGTGAAAGTGAAGTCGCTCAGTCATCTCTGACTCTTAGCAACCCCATGGACTGCAGCCCACCAGACTCCTCCGTCCATGGGATTTTCCAGGCAAGAGTACTGGAGTGGGATGCCATTGCCTTCTCCGCTGTGCCTTTCTACTCAATCATATTTTTTGTGTGTGGTTTTGCTACTTCTCTTTCCATGTTCCTTTGTCCAGGGTCAACTGATACCCAATCCCAGCACTACTTTAATTTGTAAGCAAAGACTTGTGTTATTGTTCAGTCGCTCAGTCGTGTCCAACTCTTTGTGACTCCCTGGACCACAGCATGCTAGGCTTCCCTGTCCTCCATCATCCCCCAGAGCTTGCTGAAACTCATGTCCACTGAGTCGGTGATGCCATCCAACCATCTCATCCTCTGTCATCCCCCACTCCTCCTGCCTTCCATCTTTCCCAGCTCCAGGGTCTTTTCTGATGAGCAGGTACTTTGCATCATGTGGCCAAAGTATTGGAGCTGGACCTTCAGCACCAGTCCTTCCAATGAATATTCAGGACTTATTTCCTTTAGAATGGACTGGTTTGATCTCCTTGCAGTCCAAGGGACTCTTAAGAGTCTTCTCCAACACCAAAGGTCAAAAGCATCAATTCTGCAGCACTCAGTCTTTTTTATCGTCCAACTCTCACATCCATACATGACTATTGGAAAAACCATAGCTTTGACTATACAGACTTTTGTTGGCAAAGTAATGACTCTGCTTTTAAATACACTATCTAGGCTTTTGTCATAGCTTTTCTTCCAAGGAGAAAGTGTCTTTTAATTTCATGGCCGCAGTTACCGTCCACAGTGATTTTGGAGCCCAAGAAAATAACATCTGTCACTGTTTATTGTTTCCCCATAGATTTGCCATGAAGTGATGTGACCAAATGCCACAATCTTAGTTTTTTGCATGTTGAGTTTTAAGCCAGCTTTTTCACTCTCCTCTTTCATCTTCATCAAGAGGCTCTTTAGTTCCTCTTCATTTTCTGCCTTTACAGCGGTGTCATCTGCATATCTGAGGCTGTTGATATTTCTCCAGGCAAACTTGATTCCAGCTTGTGTTCCTTCAGCTCAGCATTTCTCATGATGTACTTTGCATATAAGCTAAATAAGCAGGGTGACAATATACATAACTCCTTTCCTAATTTGCAACCAGTCTGTGGTTCCATGTCCAGTTCTAACTGTTTCTTCTTGATCTGCATGTAAGTTTTGCAGGAGGTGGGTAAGGTGGTCTGGGATTCCCGTCTCTTTAAGAATTTTCCACAGTTTGTTGTGATCCACACAGTCAAGGGCTTTAGCATAGTCAATGAAGCAGAAGTAGATGTTTTTTCTGGAATTCTCTTGCTTTTTCTATGATCCAATGCATATTGGCAATCTGCTCTCTGGTTCCTCTGCCTTTTCTAAAACCAGCTGGAACATCTGAAAGTTCTCAGTTCACATACTGTTGAAGCCTAGCTTGAAGAATTTTGAGCATTACCTTGTTAGCGTGTGAGATGAGTGCAATGTTGTGGTGGTTTCAACATTCTTTGGCATTGACCTTCTTTGAGATTGGCATGAAAACTGACCTTTTCCAGTCCTGTGGCCACTGCTGAGTTTTCCATATTTACTGGCATATTGAGTGCAGCACTTTTACAACATCATCTTTTAGGATTTGAAATAGCTCAGCTGGAATTCCATCACCTCCACTAGCTTTGTTCGTAGTGATGCTTCCTAAGGCCCACTTGACTTCACATTCCAGGATGTCTGTCTCTAGGTGAGTGATCACACCATCGTGGTTATCTAGGTCATGAAGATCTTTTTTGTATAGTTCTTCTGTGTATTCTTACCACCTCTTCTTAATATCTTCTTCTTCTGTTGGGTCCATGTCTTTCTGTCCTTTATTGTGCCCATCTTTGCATGAAATGTTCCCTTGGTATCTCTAATTTCTTTAAGAGATGTCTAGTCTTTCCCTACCTTAGAAGTGCTATTATTTCCATCATTATCATCTGTGCTTAAGCATATTTTTATATTAAATGATATTATCAAATTTTGGTCACAGATCCTCATCCCCTAATTTTCAATAGTAATTATACTTCCAGCTGCATACTTCAATATGTCCCTGAAATGTTCTTGTTCTAGTGGATTCACTGGAATCCCCCTTAAATTTTCCATAGCAATCAGTAGCTGCGATCAGCTCACACTCTCATAATTTATAGAGGCTCAAGGCAGCTAAGATATCAGCAACAACCATCACTTTTGCCTTCTCGTGCTCATCATTCTCATCTACCTCTCTGGAGCTTCTTAAATGTTGTGGCATCTTGTAACGCTGAGAGGTGCTGAAGTTGGCACATATTTAAAGAGTTGCTCCTCTGTATATAGCACTGTACTCCAGTTGCTATAGAAATAGGCCAGAAAATCTAACTCGAGAGTCTTATGTCTCACATATTCAAATTTAGATGAACTGTGACGTGGCTGCAAAAAAATTATGCTATCTTCCATGTGATGGAAATGCAAACCTGCAGTTTCATTTGGCTCTTGTAACTGATAAAGCTGTCAAGTAAAGACAGAAGAACTCATCTGTCCATTCCATTTTATTTTCTCTGGACTTGATAGAGCTTCATTTATAGTGAACACTTAGTCCTGGGTATTCTAACTGTCCTGGAACTTAATGGACTGGGGGGGAAGTATAGAAAAGGGAGGGTGACATGGCACACTTTTTTAGTGCTTGAGATGACATACAATTTTTCTTTTCCTAATCTTATTTCCCATAAATAGAATTCACCTGGAGACCAGTCACAACTGAGACTGTTCAGTCCAAAAGGTAGTACAGTTGAGACTACAGTCTAAAATAAGTCTTAAGATACACAGAGGGATAAAATAAAGCACCCAAACTAACCGCTGAGTGTGGAGAGAGAAATAGGCAGAATGCTGTATTCTGATTGCCCTTATTTTGAGCCAAGCTTTCTTAGTTTTTCTTGAAAAGAAATTGAAAATCAATCCAGTACACCCACCACTCTAGCTTTTGTTACTGTAAAGCATGTATTCAGCTTGCATGTGGTATTGCTAAGAACAGAGCCATTGAGAAATGCTACATTTAGCACTGGATGGGGAGTAGAGAGAGAAGAGAAAGGAGAGCATAAAAACTTTTAGATCTCACAAAAGTATTCAAAATAGCATTTTCCCCTTTAACTAATGACTAGAGGAATCTCTACTTGAGAAAACACTTGAATTACAAGTTGAATTACAGATCCTGTGTTGTAATATTTGAAGGGGAAAATCAGAATAGTAAGTGATTTGCATCTTATTACTTGGCAGGGATTTGCACCTTAGCATTTACAGTCACTTGGTTGAGGGGCCAGGCATTTTGAGTGCCCAGGTTACATACCTCAACCAGGAAGATGCCCAAATGTTACAACAGGAAGGGTGTCATTGAGAATTGGCTGGGAGCTTGGGGATGCTAACTAAGGAAGTAAAGAGGCCATAAAACTTATCTTTGGATCTATTTTCTGTGAAGAAGGAAGAGGATTCCATTGTGTGAGCTTCTAATTGCACAGGGGAAGGAAATGACAGCTAAGAGTTTGAGAGGACAGCACAAGGAGTTTAAGCTGGTTGTTAAACAAAGAAAATTTCTCACAGCAAGCTGCAGATGTTATTTAAAAGACTAAAGCTTTGCCCATAGCAGCCATCTTGGCTACCCCTTCCTGTCAATTTTATTCTTACAAAATAGAGCAGCAGTGTTCTATCAAGAGGCAGCAAAAGATAGAGGCTAAGTACTTTTACTTTGTAATCAAATAGATGGAGGTTCAACTCTTCTATCTGCTGCTTGACAACTGGTTAAGCCAAGCAAGTTATTTAACCTTCCTAAGTTTTAGTTTCTTCTGCTGTAAAATGTGAACAATAATAACAATATGTACTACCCAGGGTTTTGGTGAGAACTAAATAAAATAACAAATATTAAATGCCTAGAACATAGTAAACACTCAGTAAATATTAGCTAGTATTGTGGCCACCATTGTTATTACTTCAATAGAAGCAAAATAATAACCTCAACTAATTCCTCCTTTTCATTCATATCCCATGCCAGTAGGGTATAATAACTAATCATTGTAACTAGTCTAATCATACGGTCACTGTCTTTTCCCTATTTCAAGTTCTTCATTGCAAATGTCTCCTAAGGCTGCCCACACATTTCATTCTTATGTTGGTCTCTGACCTAGTGTGACAATATTAACCTAACCTGCAGCATTCTGCAACACTTCACTGGAGCAATATCAGCTTGGGCTTCACATCTCCAGGAACCTGCTACCATTTCACTGTTAATCTGCGGTTTCTTTCAGGTCTTAGGGCTTTCAAAATTGGATATGGTCAATTTCATTACTAGTGGTCTGTAGAGTCAATTTTTAAATCATTAATCTTTGTAAACTCAAAGGTACACCTATCAGCAAAGGTTCTTGCAGAATTTTCATTATGCTGGGCTACAGAGTGAATGGATATGCAAGCAAAATCCTTCTCACAGCAATAAGATTAGAACAACATAATTCACAGAGAAATAGTTACTTGTTGCAAGTAGCATCAGACTCTTGCATTCTTACTGGATTTTTTTTTTTTTAATGTTGCTGGAAATGACTTGCTGGGCATTATTAGCTTCCAGCTAAAGAGGGTAACGCATGAAAGCTCCAAGAAAAGCCAGAAAGTGATTAGGTGGCACAAGAATAATAAAATAAACACATAAGTACACAAATGCATACATACATGGATACATACCTACATAAAGGGATCAGATACTTCTCTGCTCTGTCCTTTATGAAAAGGGAGGAAAAATTAAAAAGATCATGCTGTATGCTAGAAATTAACAAAACACTGTCAATCAACTATATATACTTCAATAAAATAATTTTTTTTTAATGAAAAAGATCTGTTACCTTGCTTACTCACCTATTTTTTGGAATCTATACACAGGATCTGAGAAAATTTGCATGCTATTGTTCTTAGTGTGTTTATCTTTCTGTTTGCTTACTTTTTTCTGGTTTTTAATCCCAGGTAACTGTGATTACACAGGAAAACGTGAGCAATTGCTGCCTGACTAATAAAAGTAAATACACACACATAGAAACAAGAGGAAATGAGTTTCCCAGGTCAGAAACTGCTATAAGAACAGAGAGAGTCTCCTGGCATTTTCTCCAAGAAAAGTCAGTCCCCAATAAATCAGCTTTTGGAGGCATGGCTCCTGTATAGCTGTAAAAGAGGAACAGAGGCAGATGGAATATAGGGAAACTACTTGACCCTGCAGAGCTAAGTTTAAATCTCCTTTTCTAAAGTATTTTCCACAGATTCAGGGTTTGAGGGAGAATCAGCTTAACAAAAGAAATGGAGAATCAACTCAAACTGGCGGGCTTTTAATACCAGCCTCAAGACAAAAACATCATGGAGGAACATCCTCTGTACATTAAAACAACAACAAAATAATTGCAACGATGAGAATAAAAACTTGTGTAGTTCATTTTCCCATGAAAGACCAAATAGGAGTTCCCTGTGAAAGAATAGCCTTTGCGTAAAATTTGTTCATCATTATTTTCAGAGCAGATGGGGCCAGAATCAGCTCAAGCTTCTCACGACAGACACCAGCCAAATTTGCCACTAATTAGCAATGCCCCACACTGTTAAATGGCCTGTGCCTTCCATTTGCAGGCCATAGCCTTGGTGACCCACAACGCACCACCTGAGACCAGGACTCCACCATCTCCGCCCATCAATCGTCCTGCCTGGGCTACCCTGTCAATGGCTGAGAATGTGCAGGGTAACAAAGGAAACCAGAGGAGGCTCTACCTTTTACTTATTTTCCATTTTAACATTTCCCCCCCAAATTCCAATTTCTCAAAGCTCTTTGGCCAAGGAAATAAAAGTATGTTTTGTCTCACTACCTATTTTTTCTCCTTAGAATTTACTGATGCATCTGTCTCACAAAAAAGAAATGGGAAGGATATTTTTCTTTTAAAATAAGGAAAAGGGGAAACTTCTTTTTTTTTTTTTTTTTCCTGTGTCCACATGATAATTTTCAAAGTGTATGTATGTATTTGTAATTTCTTTTAGGTTATTTGGGGAGAGGATATCTGGTCAACCCTTTAGGTGGGCAAAATAGACTTGCATGGCTGGCAGCAGCTGCCTGACGTTCCTTTTTCATCAGCTGCGGATCCTGCTTGATGGATCCTTAGGAATTGGGTCCTTCAAGGCTCATCTCAACCACAGAGGCCCTTGGCCCTTCCGTGTGACCCCAAGATATTACTGGCTTTGTTAAGTCCATGAAGACAAAACTATGTTTTTAAAACCCCTTTTTCAGATGTACCACCATCAAGAGAAACATTTCAGCAAATCCAAAAGTACCACAAAGAGGTAACTGTTCTGGTCATAAAATCCGATTCTCCTTCAGATTGTATGTGAATGTGTGTGTGATGATCAGGAAAACTTCACACTTATACTTTATCTTCACAGCAGTATCCAATATTTAGAAGTTTTTCCTTCAACAGTATATTCAAAGTAAAAGTGAATAACCTGTTGTGTTCCATTAGGGTAATCCTAGAATGAGCCTTATGTTATCTCCTATATTATTATGTGTTATCTCTTAAATTAAAAATCCCACACTACATCTAACTAGCCTCTGGGATTAAAATCTTAGATTTCTAATATGTGATATTTTAAAGGAAAGATTGGTTATCTCCATCTCTGAAAACATGGAGATAAGCATCTTCCAGCATTATTATAGTTTTTTTTCTGTCTTTATAGTTTTCAACTCATAAGAGCAAAAGCAAATATTTAAGATAAATTGAGTAATAATAGTTAACATTTACTGAGCAATTGAGTCTGAAGCTATGCTAAAATCTTTATGCCCAGTACCTTATTTAATTCTCAAGACAATGCTGTGTTAGAGATTAATATTACCATCATGTTAGAGATGATAAAACTGGAGATCAGAGAGATTTAAGAACTTGCGTAAAGTCACATAGGCATCTGAACCCTTAACCACAACACTCACCTGTCTATCTTTGACAGATGCAAATAATTGTACCTCTGGAACTTTTCAAGGCAAAGCTTGCTTTGGATGCGTTTTCTAGTCCCATTGTGAATAAACAAAGGGCTACATTGGCATGCCTCAGCAACCTCTTCCCAATTGTTCTATATACAGAAATAGAGACACGGCCAGAGACGAGTCTCTTTTGGAGAGCAGCTGGTTCTGGTTGTTGAAAACTTTGGAATTAACTGGAGCAGTTGCTTCTGAGACTTCATTGTTAGTCTAACTTTCCTGTGGTGGTTCTGGTGGTAAATATCATGGGATAAAATTTACAATCTCACAAACCAAAAATGGCAAAATTTTAAAGCAGGCAAACAGTTTGCAAGGAAAAGAACGTGAACTTCTAACCTTAGGATTTTTCATTCTTTTCTGTTCTTTAATCTCCACATGAAGGATGGTTTTGTGTCATTTTAAATCCAGAAGCATCACAATGAAGGCAGGAAAAAAATAAAGACTTTTTTGACAGTACAGACTTTGATTTCTATTTCCAATACAAATTATTGGGGGAAAGATGCTGATTTGGCTAACAAGAGCTCACTTAGCTATTTTAGCAGATGTATGGGTTCCCCCCTCCTGAATCTTTAAAACAACTATGCTACTGTTTTCTCCTCAATGTCCCGAAAAATTAAGTTCCTGAAATGAGATAAAGGTCGGCCACCAACACAGACTCAGAAATCTCTTTCCTATCTCCCTTCAGGCAGTTAAAATTTTCCTTCTTTATTGAAATGCACTCAGTAAAGGTATAAACAAATTGTAAGAGACCATTTATTTAACCATCTGACAGCTTAACCAAATCTCCTTGTAGCCGAGCTTCCATTATAAGATTCTGTTCTCATATGTCACAGAGGGAAATTCATATTCATAGGAGAGTGGAATCTCTTGTGAAAACCTGTCACGTTGATGGTACATCCTCTGCAGTTAAACTGTTTACAGGACTTGTAGGGGCTCAGCTACATTACCATATTCACGCTGAGTATCGACCATCTCCTTCATCTTGGGACTCTTGGTGTTGAATAAAATAATAGAGCTGATTCTTCATGCAAATACTACCAGTGACTATGGGCCACTTAGCATAGATGCCTTTTCTTGCCATAAGGAGCATCAGTATTGGAAACCCTGCTTTCTGCCAAGAACTCCAGAGTTATCCTGTCACGAGCTATTAATTCAGGAATCAGTCTTCTCGTTGGCAGCTAACCACCAAACCCACAGAGTTGTGTTTAATTTGTTCTTGGAAGATAGACTGAGTTCTCCCCCTTGAGCCGTGCGAGAAGGATGCCTAACTGCAGAGCCCCAGAAAAGGTCCACACCAAAGCTTGTGAAAGACACAGCACGTTTCACGGCTGTTAGTGGCCTGGCTGATGTGTTCCAGGCAGCACTACCCGAAAGCCAGGACAAGATAAACACGGCTGACTGCACAGGCTCTTGAGGGAGAGTTGACTCTCCTCTGCAGGCTCAGAGCTTTCTATTAACAAAAGTTAACATCATCTCTCAATGGCCAGCTCATTGGTTCAGACGAAGGATGTGTTGTTCTCTTGGCAGCTAGAGAGGTAATAGCAGCAGTGGCAAGACCTGATGCCTCGATTTTTCTTAGGAAATGTCTACATTCGGCCAGTCCCCTCTCTTGCTGAGAATGGGCCAGTTTTGGTTAGGGGATCCACTTCTACTCACATCTAGTCCAGAAGGGCTAAACAGGGTTTCAGTCCAGGTCCTAGGATAGAGCTTATGTGTGCGTACATGTGTGGTAAGTCACTTCAGTTGTGTCCAACTGTTTGCAACCCCATGGACTATAGCCCACTAGGCTCCTCTGTCCATGGGATTCTCCAGGCAAGAATGCTGGAGTGGGTTTCCCTGTCCTCCTCCAGGGGATCTTCCTGATCCAGGGATTGAACCCATGTCTCTTACATTCCCTGCATTGGCAGGTGGGTTCTTTACCTGGGAAGCCCAGGATAGAGCATATATCTAGGCCTAAATCAATCAATATACTGTATTTCTCCTGATCACAGAAATTGGTTTAGGATGTTTATGTGTGAATCACTGGATATATAAAAGCTTTGCTACTTTCTGTTTAATTCAAACTTGGAAGGATATAGCCTTGGGGACTGCTGGAAGATACTTTATGACTGTAATACTTAAGGCTTGAGATTAGACCTGGTAAGGAGAAAGCTGATATCAGTAATCAGTATATAATGCCATTATGTAAGCCTGATCAAGCCACACCTGAAGTACATGCCCTTTCAGACTTTACTTTTCATTCACATTTTCACATGGGCTGATTTGAGTTATGTCATCTATCATACGTAATAAAAATTTTTATTGATCAGTCGCCAAGTTGTGTCTGACTCTTTGCAACCCCAAGGACTGCAGTATACCAGGCTTTTCTGTCCTTCACTATCTCCCAGAGTTTGCTCAAATTCATATCCATTGAGTCAGTGAAGCTATCTAACTATCTCATCCTCTGCTACCCTCTTCTTTTTTTGCCTGCAATCTTTTCCAGCATCAGGGTCTTTTCCAGTGAGTCAGTTCTTCACATGAGGTGGCCAAGTATAGGAGCTTCAGCATCAGCATCAGCCCTTCCAATGAATATTCAGGATTAATTTTCTTTAGGATTGACTGGTTTGATCTCCTTGCTGTCCAAGGGACTCTCAAGAACTTCTCCAGCACCACAATTTGAAAGCATCAATTCTTTGGCTCTCAGCCTTCCATATAGTCCAACTCTCATATCTGTACATGACTATTGGAACAACCATACATTTGACTATATGGATGTTTGTTGGCAAAGTGATGTTTTTGCTTTTTAATATGCTGTCTAGGTTTATCATAACTTTCCTTCCAAGGAGCAAGTGTCTTTTAATTTCATGACTGCAGTCACTATCTGCTGTGATTTTGGAGGCCAAGAAAATAAAATCTGTCACTGCTTCTATTTTTTCCCCTTCTATTTGCCATGAAGTGATGGAACTGGATGCTATGATCTTAGTTTTTTGAATGTTGAATTTTAAGCCAGTTTTTTTCCCTCTCCTCTTTCACCCTTATCAAGAGGCAAAATAATCATAACTAATATAGCTTTAAGAATTACTTTCCTTTAAAAACACTCAAGGGACAGTTATCCAAGTACTTTATGTATTAGCATAGTCAAATTTGCTCTTCACTAGAGTTTTCTCTTTTCCTAAAAATATTTTGGGGAAAATAACATTCTAAACACAGCTTATCAAAGTAATGTGTATGTGTTAGTCATTCAGTCATGTCCGACTCTTTGTGACTTCGTGGACTGTAGCCCGCCAGGCTGTGGGGAATAGTAATAATCAAAGCTTTGCATGAAAAAAGTGTTTTAGTTTATCAAGTAATTTCAGAAATAACTAATTTGAGCATCTTAAGCAAATGATGAACCATAGAGGACAAATTTTGTCTTATTTTACAGGAAAAAGGGTTAGTTGATACCATGTTCAAGGAATAGAAATTGACCTTAGTGACCATACTGTATTATGGATGCAGACATTGTAGTTCCAAAAAGTCAAGAAACTTACCTAACTTCACAAGCTAGTCATTTAATGAATATTTTGAAGAAAAAAGTTTGAATTTCTTTATAACTTCAGCTACTACATCATATTTATTATCCATAAATCTCTTGTACCTGGTGCTTAAAGTATAACTTCCTTCCTCAAAAAAAAAAAAGAGGCCATGTTTCTCTCATACAAAAAGAAACATTCAGTCTAATTCAGTTCACGTTTCTGAGCCCCGGAAATGTGATTGGGTCACAAGCGTGACAGAACAGATTTTCCCATCCACATCCATAACCATAACTGAGATTGTAACGTGGTGCCTTTCCTCACTGCCTTGAGATATTATTCCATCGCTTTGATATTATAAATCATGAAGGAACGATGCCACTCTGCCCAGGAGTCCTCGCTTGGTATACGTGACCATCACAGGTTTATTCTTAATATTCGAGCCGTAAAGCTAGCTCTTCACTGGCAGCAGGAAGAAGTTCTCTGGAGGGAGACCTGCCATCAGCATGCAGCTAAGAAAATGTTACCTCTGATTATCTCCCTCTCCATCACCATGGGTTCGGTTTATACTGGGTGATATTTCTGAAGTGAAGTGTTAGTCACTCAGTTGTGTCTGACGCTTTGTGACCCCATGGACTGTAGCCTGCCAGGCTCTTCTGACCATGGAATTCTCCAGGCCTGACTACCAGAATTGGTAGCCATTCCCTTCTCCAGGGGATTTTCCTGATCCAGCGATCAAACCCAGGCCTCCTGCATTGCAGGCTGATTCTTTACCATCTGAACTACTACGGGTGATAGTGTTGGCATGAGTGTAAATACTCCAGAACACTAGATTTCTGCCACCTTTTCTCCAAACACCTTTTTAAAAATTTAACCACTATTTCTTTTGCTATTCAAATACATTCAATTAGTAAAATCCATTCATTCAAACTTTCAGTAGATGCTATTATTTTCCAAACGCTGAGGTAATATTGTGAAAAACACTCCAGAAAATTCTCCACTCCTATGGGACATACAATTTTGGAAGTCATCAGCACAAAGATGGTACTTAACGTCTTAAGACTGGAAACATTTACCAAGAGTGAATGTAATTAAAAAGTGAAACACCCAAGGGTTGAGCTCTGGGGACATCCAACATTTAGTGTTTGGAGAAATGAAGAAGACCTTGAACAGTGAGGTAGGAGGAACACCAGGAGAATCTGGACACCAGGAGAAGAAAGTGTCTCCAGGAGGAAAGGGGGACTGACTTGGTCAAAGGCTGCTTGCTTAATTGACCAAACTGACTTGGTCAATTAAGCTGAGATCTAAGAGGTTACATGAGAGTTTGCCAGCTTGTAGCTCAATGGTGGCCTTGAGCAAAGTCAGGGGAGGAGTGGGGCTCAAATAATGCCTTGAGTGAGTTCAGAAGAGAGGGAGAGAGAAGCAACTGGAGGTTGCAACAGCAGATGCCTATTTCCCTGAGGTTTTTCTCTAAAGGGAAAGAGAAAAATAGAGTATAACCACAAGAGGAAGTGGATTATTTTTAAGTTGCTCAGCATAACATGTTTGTGTACTGGAGGGAATGATTCTGTTGAGAGGGGAGATTTGAAGGTGTAGGGGATGGGGGAATTGCTGGAGAAGACATCCTTAGATGGGGCTGAAAGGATGATGTAGTGCCCCGGTGGAGACACAGGCCACAGGCAGGTGCAAAGTCACGTCGTCACAGCCACATGAGGGAAGGCAGGTGGGTTGGCAGATGTAAGGTAGTGCCTTGGGATAGGTCTCCTCTGATCCCTTCCATTTTCCTGCTGAAGTAGTGTGTGCTTCTAGCAAAAAGTTTACTTCTCAACATTTCTATAAAGCTCAGGAATGTCAGTGTTGAGAATTTTGTGGCTGGGAAATCTGACAAAGGTTGTGCTTCTCTTCTTAGTTTATGCCAAACTTCTCACACTCCGAAGAAGAGGCTCTCCTATGTTGAGACTAGGCCTGTCTTTCTGGAAACAAATTCATGACAAGTGGCTCAGATGGTTCCATGGAAGCCTCACACACCCGATTCTGTCACTCCCTGGGGGAAGAGACACGAAACCTTGATTTCATGAGTGCCTGCCTTTTCTCTTCTCCAAGAGGCTCCCCCTCTCTGTCAAATCTCCTTTCAGATGTTCAGGAGAACATGCTCTGGAGATGGCCGTGGTGATTAGCAGACCAAAAAGAAACCCCAGGGGAATCCCAGTCAGGTGCCTGCATCTCCACGGAATCCCCAGGTTTTTCAATGGACTTGGCCCTGATCATTTCTTCCTCTGCTTAACAAAAATATTTTCTACCATTAAAAAAAGAGATGCTTAAATCTCTGAGAGGGGGCCTGATAGAACTCTGATGGATGTAATCTATATATCCTTTTCCATTACTTAGAATCTGAGATTTTCCAGGCAGGTGGGAAAAAGAGCAGAAAACGGATGGGTGACCTTACCCCGTCCTGACAGCTCTGTATGTCAGGTGTTGTTATCTCCAGTGTATAGATGGGATTCAGAGACAGTAAGTAACTTGCCCAAAGCCAGGCACTGGTAAGGAGAGGACTCAGACTTGAATCCTGGTCTCTCGGGGCTCGGGGTCACACTCTTCTCAGTCTACTTCACTCCACAGTCAGTTAGGAAGGCAAGTGCTGTGTCAGGACAATGAGAAAGGATTCTCCTGCTCTGTCCCTCGCTGGCTCCCCAGGCAATTCAGAAACTCCCACTTCAAACCTTCGTACTGTGCAGCTTATGCTACAAAGGACCTTTTATTACAACACTGGCATTCAGAACCTTGTCTTCTGCCAAGGTAACTTTTCATTTGTCATTCATCCTCTGGTATACAGATGCCCAAACCACTCGGTTATTGTTTGCATAGCCAAAAAAGCCAGTAAGGGAAGAAGTCTAGGCACTCAAATGGAATGTGAATCTGATTTTTTTTTTTTTTTTTTTTTTTGTCTTTGGGATTCCTTACTTTCAAAAACATTTTCCATCTAACCCCATGGTGGTGGTGTTTGCCTGCTATGCATTCTCCGTCCCAAATATACTCCTTAGGCATTCCAAGGGGACATTTGTGACTTTTTACAGATCATCTTTTTCGAGCACATGATCTACAGTGGCCAAGCTATTTTCTATTTGCAGAGTTCCCGGCTCATTTCATCAGCACCGCTGTAGGAAGATGGAGGCCGTTCTCAGCCAACTTCCTCAGTTTCCCCACTCCGGGCAGCAGATCTGCTCAACGCTCACCCTGTCCTCCCTTCTCTTATCTCAGAGGCAGGAAGCAATCTTTCCACAATAATCTTTTTCCATGTGTCCTTGATCCCACTTCCTCCCATCTCCCTGGGAATCTCCTCTCACATTTTCAAGCTCATATTCAAGGTAATTTCTAAATAGCTCCCATTAAAAGAAAAAAAAAATCCTTCCCATTTTCTTAAGTTACTGCCCCATTTCTAAAGTTTCACTGCCAAACTTTTGGGAAGAAATGCTAAATCTGACACCTTTACTTTCTTCGATTGCAACCTGTCCCGACTGTTCTACTGCAGTTTCCCCATCACCACAGTCAATGGCGTGCCTTACGTCTTCATTTGATTCAGCATTTGTAGAGTTAGGAGGACTGGCATCAGTTGGACCTGGATACAAGTCCTAACTCGTTTTCATACAGTTCCTGGCACATGGTAAAGAGTACACAAATGTTAGTTGTTCTCCTCATGACTATTGTTAGCCATCCCTTCTTTTAGAAATTCTTTCATCCCTTAGCTTCCCGGCCACTGAGCTCTTGATTCTCCTTCAGTCGCTGATGGTTTTCTCTAAGCCCCCTCACTGGTCTCTCTTTCTTAACCATCAGCAGTCTCCTAGATGCTGCTTTTCACTTTTCCCTTCTCCTATTGTGTCGCTTCCCTCAGAAATCTGACTCTCCCACTGCCCTCCCTCTGCCCTGGGTGATGGGTACATCTCTAACCCCCGGCACTGTTCTGATTAGCTGCAGGCCTTCTCGCTCTCCCTCCTCTAGTAGAGGCCCATCCTTAATGCCACTTTCTCCATGAAGCCTTCCAGTCTCATCCATCCTTGGTCAGAATTGAACTCTTCCTTGGATGCTTCTCTTTTAAAAAGATTCCCATTTCTGAACTTATTATTATATGCGTTATTACTTTGAACTCTGGTTGGGTGGGTGTATTTCTAACTCCCTCATTAGACTGTAAGCTCCATAGGTCAGGAACTATATTTTAATCACCCTGTTACCTGCTAACGTGGTATATCTCTCTGGGTAGGCTGGACCCATTTGAACTGACAAGGAAGGATAAGTAGGGTCTGCTGAGTATTTAGAGACTCAAGTACCTTCCAAAGTCAGCCCTAAGTTATGGGATGGCTCAGGAAAGGCAGGAGGCATGAGTGTTAAAGAGAAAGCAAAGGAGGAGAGCATAGAAATGAACTATATGGTGCGAGGGTGGGGTGATGGGGCTGACAGCACCTGGGTTGAGGAGGAGGGCAGGAGCGGCCAGGAGTGCTTAGGGAATCAGTGAACCAGAGAGTCAGCAGGAAGATGGGAGTGCGGGTGACAGAAGAGAGGGCAGTCCCAGTCCTGTCCCATGGCTTTCAGCCTTTTTTTTCTCTCATGTAGATTCCAGGCCAAAGGAGAATAAAATAAATCTCACAACAGTACTTGGAAGCTTATTATTTATCAAGATTTGGATGATCGTCAAACATGAAGTATAAGAAAGAAAAGGATTTTGTTGTTTCATATGTACTCTTTAAATATTAAAGTGAACAAATGTCTTTAAATGCAAAGAGAAAATATACAAGATTCTCCTTTAGTTTTCCTGATGAAACATAAATAAGATGCACTGACCACATTGACAATCAACATGTATTGAATAAATTTTTAAATGGTCAGATGAGAAATAGTGATAAATTATATATAATTATATATTTGCACCTCTTTGCTTTACTTGTCTTTGTACCAAAAGGTTGGGGGATGGGGAGCAATACATTACATTGCATTCATTTTTAATATTAGTTTCCCTCACTTCCCCCCATTCCTCTTTGCCTGAATAGTGTATGTTATAGGTAATTAAGCTGAAATCCCATGGGCTGCTTTCCTAATGTGATCATTTAAACACAGGCCAGATGCTAACACAAACACTACTTGAACAAGAACTTCTCCACTCTTGAGAGTCCTCCTAGAATGTTCCATGGACAGTTTTAGAATTTTTATTTTTGAAAACTGGCATACAAGACATTTTCCACAACAGAAAAGAAACCAACAACACCCTATTTGCAGCAGAAGAAAACACCATTGAGATGAGGTCTTAAAAACACATTTGGATGATGGCAGATCACAAGACACTTGGCTCTGGAATCAAGATATCAGGTTTCCATCAAAAATATAAAGACGGGATATGAATAAACCCTCCTGAAAACTCACGCTTCTCTACTGGCTGGGTATTCAGAGTGGGGATCAGTAACACTCACAGATGACTCCAGAGAAACAAGAATCCCACCTGCAGACAGATGAGAAGGAGGAATTTTCCTTGGGTGCTTTGCTTGAGACACGTCAGAAACAAAATAGTCTATCACATCTTTCTAACAACATCGGCTGGTACTCTCTTGCCAACAACTCAATTGGTTCAGAATGTTAAACTTAGAGAATTGCATCATCTACCTCAGAAGGCTACAGGCTCACTCCTGCCTAACCAGTGGGAAAATGAAGACATGAAATTCAGTGGTATCCTAAGAGTCAGCAGCCCATCCAATTTTACTTTGTCTTGGCACCCCTTGCAGAAGACAGGACAATCGGGTAGCTATAAAGGACATGTTTTCAATCTATCCTCAATCAGATATATTCCATTGTGCCATCTAGATCTACTCTCCACTCTGCTCTCTTCCACTCTATGCAACAAGGGCTGCCCAGTACAGACTGTACCAACTGGGCCTGATTAATGGAGCACACTGGCAGGAGATGGGGGGTGAGAAGAGGGAGGCCTGGGTATTTATTTCCCGGTCCCACCTGCTTCCAGATTGCAAGGGTTTGGCTGCTGTACCACCAAAGGCCACAGCTCCTTTCAAATGCCTTCTCCATACAGCCACTCTGTCTGGATTCTTCAAACCAATTGTACTTCAGGCCTAGGAGTGGCAAAGCAGAGCAAGCATCCCTGTATTCAGTTCAGTTCAGTTCAGTTCAGTCGCTCAGTCGTGTCTGACTCTTTGCGACCCCATGAATTGCAGCATGCCAGGCCTCCCTGTCCATCACCAACTTCCGGAGTTCACCCAGACTCGCGTCCATCGAGTCAGTGATGCCATCCAGCCATCTCATCCTCTGTCGTCCCCTTCTCCTCCTGCCGCCAATCCCTCCCAGGATCAGGGTCTTTTCCAATGAGTCAACTCTTCCCATGAGGTGGCCAAAGTACTGGAGTTTCAGCTTTAGCATCATTCCTTCCAAAGAAATCCCAGGGCTGATCTCCTTCAGAATGGACTGTATTAAACACCCCCAAAGTTACCGGTTTGAGTGTTCCATCCGTGCTGACATGTGTGGGTCCACAGTGATAGATTACTGATGGCTTCCCCCAGTGATGTTGTACTGAAGACTGGCACACGGATTATAGTGACAAGTGCCGTCATTCCATGTTGCTGTTGACGTTGGGCATGAAAGCAAGGGAAAAACCAGCAAAAAATTCTATGTTTCCTCTTTCTGCCATAGATGTTTATCATAGTAGGTAAAGGCTGGGCCACAGGTAACTTCATCCTAGCATCAGGTTTTTGATTTTAAAATTTAGTCGAGGCTTATTGGTGATTTTCATTTTCATGTTGCATATATTCAAATGTTAATGCCAATATCAAGAAAGGGAATTATTTTCAAGTACAATAATATTTTAAACTTTAAAACCATGTTGTCCTATAGAACTTAGAACCAGTAGATGATAGTTTTAAAATTGATTCAGTTTTTGTTCCATAGTCTGTCCCTGCTTTTGTGTTTTTTCTCCAGTCTTCCCATGTATATAACAACAAGATCTTTATTTCTTCAGTAATCGGTAATCTGATTTCTTTAGTAATCTCTTAATTTCCCACTTGAAGCCATTTAATCCTCTTTAAGAGGGCAAGTGTGTCCTAGAAACTAGAGCAAATAATACAGTATACCAATCAAATTCTTTTCCTTTAAGTCAAACTCAACTTTTTTGTGCTTAAATTTGTCTTTTGGCAAAATGAGTGATAATGAGTTACTGCCTCTGCACTTTAATAGCCTGAGTCACAAAAAGCTGACGATACCTCCATGCTCCTGTTGATCCCAGGTTTACTACGGAAAGATTTCATTCTTATACCATGCAACACGGTGCCTTCTAACACACAGATGCAGCAGAAGATTGTCTCAAAAATAATTCTTTAATATTAAAATATATTTGATTACAAATGAAATAAAAGGAAATGCATTCATCTGTATATGAGATGTAAACACAGATTTCTTTCTTAATGAAAATGTGTTCTTGAGCTATCAGCATTTTCAGCCAATTGTTAGATGAGCTTATGGTCTTAACTGTCAAGATTCTGCCTAGATGACTTATTTTTTTTTTTTTAACATTGAAATAAAACTTTTTACTGTCTGAAAGGCAGAAGAGATATTTAGGTCACTGGAAAAAAAGACCAGGACTACAGAGCTTGGTGTGTGTGATCATGTCTTTCCTATTTGCTATACATCTAGAATGCATCATTCATTCAGAAACATTTATGAATAAACAGTTAATAATACAGTATAAAGTATTATTATTAAGGTCTTGACCATAAGCTGTGAGAACACAGATAATGTAGCAGTTAGTTCTAGAGCTTAGGGTACAGTAAGGAGGGGAAACTCATGCTTATATTGGGCATTGAAGGATGAGTATGTGTTCACCAGTCAGACAGGTAGGTGAAGAAGGCATTTTAGGCAGAAAAAACAGCATATGAAGGCCCCAGAGTGTGAGAACTGATGTGACCTGGGGATGGAGATAGAGCTTATTGACTTTATCCTATGGGCAATGGAGAGCCTTTAAATGAATTTGACAGAGAGAAAGGACATAATCGCATTTTATTTTTTAAAGATTAGGTTGTTTGAAATTTGGATGAATGGGAGAAGGCTTGGAAACCATATATAGAGTCAAAGGTAAAAATTTGGTAAGAGTGTGGGTTTGATTTAGGGCAATGACACTAGAAGGGAGAAAAGTGGATTGATCTGATATTTTAGAGATACAAATCAAAAGAACTTTGGCTTGCTGACTTCCCGGGGAGTTCAAATGGTAAAGAATCTGCCTGCAATGAGGCAGACCTGGGTTCAATCCCTGGGTTGGGAAGATGGAGTCACAAAGAGTCAGACACAACTGAGCTACTAACACCTTTTGCGGACTAGCTCTACGTGGGGTGAGGGTGGGTGGGAGTGAGGAAGAGTGAAAAGAGTCAGATGATTTTGAAGTTTCTAACTAGTGAACCAGAGACAGAATGACTTTGATTGTGGGCACGCCCAGTTCGTGGTTGCTGGGCCAATCAGATGGAGATACTCCACTGACAGATGAAAGGCAAGACTGGCGCTCAGAAGTCAAGTGAGGGTTGAAGATGTGGATTTTGGAGATCATTATTTCATTAGCATTGATGCCATGGGGATGGATGAGATCACAGAGGAAGCACACAGAAGAGGGAAGGAGAGAGGAAAAGACACAGTCTAATAGGCATGTGCTGTTTTCAAGTGTGAGTGTTCATTCCAATTTTCTGGTGCCACCTCCTCATTTATTGTTTAACCAGCCACCCTCCCCGACTCTATGCAGTACTGGTGAAGCAAACTTTGGGTGTCCGGTCCACACTTGCTTGCCTCCTGCCCCAAGATGAACAGAGTATGCCTCACATCACCCTGGCCACAGAGATTTGATCAGCACCATGGCAATGATATGTTGGAGCCAGGTCCTTCCAGCCCACAAGTGGCATCATATCAGCAGCTTAAAGTCAGCCTCAGTGGAGATATTTACACCACAGAAATTGGCAAACATTGCAAATCAAACCCTACCCACTGTCCCTGTGAAAAGTCAGCTTACTGGCACACTGGTGGATGTGGGCAAAACAAGGAACACTGTCCTGCAGACTTGATATACAGGTCTCAGAAGAGGTGTTCGTTTTCATTCTGGATTGCAAACTGTGAAGTGTGCCCATGCTGAATGTTCTTACTGTGTATCAGAGCCCCCTTAGAAGGACTTCAATCCAAGTAGGATGAGAGATGAAGAGACAGAACCCTAAGCACAGAATTTGTTGCTCTTTCATTTTTTCAATTAAAAAAAATTCTTAAAATTTTAAAAGGTGACATACTTATAGAAAATCCCATTCAATATATATATTCAGTTAACAAAATAATAAGAAAATACACACCTGAATAACCACTGTCCAGGTCAAGACATAGAATACTACCAGGTCCCCAGAAGGTAGACTGTCTGTTCTCTTCTTGTCCTTTCCTCTTGACCTTTGTAATATTCCATCTTGACCTTGGTAATATTCATTTCCTGGATTTGAAAAACAGATTTACAAACAATGTATACATTCTTAAACACAAAGGTGTCTCCCTTCCTTCTCTCCCTTCCTTCCTTCCTTCCTTTCATTTTTTATCACTATAGGGAAGCCAGAACTTAGGGAAGCATGTTTTTCCTATGATGGGAAAAACTGGAATAGACTTATAAAGTTGATATAAAAGAGACAGTGGAGAAAGACTGAGGATACCAGAGACAGAATAATTTAGAGCATAGCTGTAGGGAAGATGAAGAGACGGGGAACCCAGTTTTCTTATGGAGGCCTTAGGTTTGAATGGAGGGTGAGAGTTGCCTCTTTATGATGGGAAAGAGGATTGGTTTCTACTTACAAATGCCCAGACTACTTTAATTTATACAAGGCGCAGCTTAAAAATTAGTAAGCTCCCCCTCATTTCATCTTAGCCCATATGCTGTGCTCTAAACTTTTCTTTGGTACGTCTGATATCCCTGGATTTTGCAGTTAGTGACCTGGGATCTCCTCTCCTTCCCTCCTTTGTGGATGGTGACTCTGTGTCTGGCTCTGGCTCCTGACACCTGGGACTCCCTCTCTCCCTGATACCGGGGTCTGGCAGGGGCTTTGCCCTGACAGCTTCAGTCTATGGCCCAGCACCCCCTTTTTGCTTCTTTCGGAGTGCACAGCACCCTGGCCCAGTTGGCATTTTACTTTCTCTTGTCCTAGTTTTGTCTCTAGGGCAACCAACCCTGTGTGGGATGGAGAGGGTACTGGCAGAAGGGGAGTAAGGTAGACAAATGTGAAGGTGGAGGTACAGGAAGCTGAGCTGCCAGGGCCCACTCCTGTGACATCCCTCACTGAGTTGGCCTCCAAAGCCCCTGAGACCATGTCCCTATGGGGATTTCTAGGTGCTCTGCAGACTGTATGCCCAAGAAGTTTTGAGACCTCAGATTCATTTCCCCGTCACCTTCCTGCTTCTAACAAAGCATGTGTTTAAGCTGCCTTGGCTGCATCAAAAACAAAACATTTCTGCAAATTAAAAGCTTTCTGGATTCCTTGCCTTGTCTCTGAGCTTGCTTTTGAAATACTAATTAGCAGGAGAAACGTATGCTTTGTGATTCCAAAAAAAGGAAAAGGGGAGACCTCGCTAAAGATAGCTAGCTCTGGTGGGAGTTTTTTTTTTTTAAGCTGCAACTAAATGTCTGTGTATTCCATCAGCATTTAGCAAAAGCTGTCTCCTGTCCTTAAAAATATGGAGAGCACTGAATGAGAAGTCTGTCCCAGGGCAGGTGGGAATGAAAGGCTTTGGTGTCTTGGAACTAGAGACTGAATTATGTAAAGATTGCTCTGTGCAGAAGCAGAGAGCTTAGTCACATGACTCCAGGCAGTGCCCTGACTCTGGACTTGAAGGGGTCAGCATAGGCATGTGCACCATTTTAACTGAGCCAATACCAGAGCCTTCCATCTCATCCTAATAGATGTCAAAAGTCACTCTCTCCCTCTGTTTGATGAATAACTGTAGCAACACCACATCTGTCTTATAACTGGCAGTGATTCTCAAGTTAGTGATAATGAGGGTCTTCCTAACAAGAAAGTCAAACGCTCTGGTGCCTGAGTTGAAGGCCACTGCTTCTGTCCACATATCTCACATACATTTTCAGCCAAGGAGAACCCTGTTGGCTTGAGATACACAGTAATAACATATTAACAGTAATGCTTTCAAATTAGCAGTTTCTAAATAATGATTATAAAAACTCACAAACATCTTCTTTTCTTTATTAACCCAAAGAATAATAATATACCGAGCACAGCAGAACTGAACAAAGCAAGAAGGTTAAACTTGCTTCCTCATTTAGAAGAATTCTAGGAAACTGGAGTTGTCCCCACCCATCCCTACTGCACACCATTTGGGAAGAAGCTCTGTAGTACCAGTAGGTAATCGCATGGACAGGTTAGTGCTGTCCAGTGGCTATTTACAAATTAACATGGTAGATGGGGAATAACAACACAGCTTTAAGAAGGAATACAGGTTTCAAGAGTGAGGGACCAGACCATTAAGGAAGACTGTCAGGCAGTGGTCCCAGAAGGCGATAAGCATAGATAGACCTAATAAAGTAGAAAGCCGAAATTACGGTTTTGTTCTGTGAGAGGTCATGAGACTTTTACTCAATGATTTCCAAGCCTGGAATTCATTTCAAATAGGAATTGGAAATTTCCACTCCCTGGCTGGCAAGAAAACACAAGTTCCTGGGACCAGTAATGCCTATACTCCTTAGCACATATTTCCTAGCAAATCAGCAGCTTTACCAAAGATGGCATCCTGGATTCTATCAAACCTCAGATACAAAGCAGAATAAAAGACCCTCTCCATTTCTTAGTTCCTTCATCTCTGAAGAGCATGCACAACAGAATGGCTGAAGAAGAAACGAGATGACAGGGTTTCTGTGTTTTTAGCCCCACAGTATTCTTTATCATGAGTCAGTGTTACAACTGAAGCCTTATTTAAAGACAAGAAATTACAAGTGCATTTTTTTCTTCTAATTAATTCATTGGCTCTTTGGTTATTTAGCTTTCAAAGAGACAGACATTTATTAAGCATATTCTACATGCTACATGTCTTCCCTGGTAGCTCAGATGGTAAATAATCTGCCTGCAATACAGGAGACCTGGATTCTATCCCTGGGTTGGGAAGATACCCTGGAAAAGGGAATGGGAACCTACTCCAGTATTCTTGGTGCTTCCCTGTTGACTCAGACAGTAAAGAATCTGCCTGCAATGTGGGAGACCTGGGTTTGATCCCAGGGTCGAGAAGATTCCTTGCAATATCATGCTCAATGTTAAAGAATCAAAAGAGAAAACAGACAAAAACATGATATCAACCCTTGAAATATTCTTTGCACCTGGCAGAAAATGATAGATTAAAAAAGAGAGAGAGAGAGAAATAAGATCTTGCAGTTGCTATTAATGGAATTATTTACTGGAAGCAGTGAAGAAACCAAGGCGAAAATAGTGTATCAATTGTATGTATATGTGTGTGCATGGAGGGGTGGCCAGGAGTGGTGGGGGATGGGTGTTGCAGGTTGATTAGACATCTCAAGATGAGTTGGCATAAACCAGGATGCCAGGGTGGAAAAGGGCATTTCAAGGAGGGGTCCATGGAGGTTCAAAGCAACCAGGATGTGAGAGAGAGAAGTATAAGCCTTTCCATAAAGTGGGGCCCTGGAGAGTTGGTGAAGGAATTAGTGACAGGGATGAAAAAGTGGCGTGGGCCAGACTGCAGAAAGCCAGACTGTGTTGCACTAAGGAGATTGGACTCTATAGTCAGGCAAAGGTTAAAGCATATGCAGACTGCAAAGAGTTCTGGAACAGTCACCTCTTCACTTGTGTAGGGGACAGACTGGAGGGCAGGGGGTCAAGACAGATAGACTACCACAAGGGCACATCCAGTTGAGACTCCACTAAGAGGACAGGGGCAGAGAGAAGAGGAGCCGCACAGGAGGAGAGTGTGAGAGGAGGAGGAAGTGGGTCACTCCCAGGTCTGGGTTTGGGTGAGGGGTGGTGAATCTGGAGAGAAGGAGGCAATGGGGACAGAGAGGAAGAGGACCAGTTCATTCCACTTTCTGAACTGGTATTGTCTGGGGGATGCCAGGGTGAGCAGTCCAGCGAGCAAGAGGATACTTGGGTCTAGAGCAGGGGTTCTTATACAAAAGACTTTAGGGCCTGTGAACTTGAGCAGAAAAAAATTACAACATCATTGTCACTAACCTCTAACTCAAATTTTGTATTTCCTTTATGTGCCTAGGCAACAAACCGCAGTGGCATCAGCAGTACCTCCGCCTCTGTCACAGATAGAAATCACAGTTTCATGCCATTTTGCAGTTATTGCAGACATGTTAAAATATTGTTTACATTTATTTCTTCAAAATGATAGTAGTTACTCAATACGCTGGAAAAGATGATTATTTAATATTAACAAAAAAGCATAAGTGGCACTAGTGATAAGGAATCTGCCTGCCAGTTCAGGAGATGTAAGAGATGCGGGTTTGATCCCTGGGTTGGGAAGACCCCCTAGAGAAGGGCATGGCAACCCACTCCAGTATTCTTGCCTGGAGAATTCCATGGACAGAAGAGCCTGGTGAGCTACAGTCTATAGGATTGCATAGAGTAGGACTCGACTTGAGCAACTTAGCATGCATACACATTATATAACATTTATTTTTCATAACTTTTTAACATTTTTATTGGAGTATAGTTGATTTAAAATGTTAGTTTCAGGTGTACAGCGATGTTAATCAGTTATACATATACATATCTCTACTCTTTTTTTAGATTCTTTTCCCATATAGCCCATTACAGAGTATTGAGTAGAGTTCCCTGTGCTGTACAATAGGTCCTTTTTAGTTATATTATATATGTATTAGTGTGTATATGTGAATCCCAATCTCCCAATTCATCCCTCTCCATCCCATTATCCCTTGGTAACCATAAATTTGTTTTCTACATCTATGTCTCTACTTCTGTTTTGTAAATAAATTCACTTGTACCCTTTTTTTAGATTCCACATATAAGCGATATCATATATTTTTGTTTTTTTCCACCTGACCTACTTTACTCAGGTCCATCCATGTTGCTACAAATGGCATTATTTTGTTCTTTTTATGGCTGAGTATTTTTCATAATTTTAATAACTGTCTTTCAACATCACTTATTTCATTTGTAATCTCATGTATTTTATGTGAAGCATTTTAAAAACATGGAGGAAGGAGTTTATGGGCTTTGGCAGGCTGCCAAATACATCCATGGACCAAAGAAAGGTCAAGAATCTCTAGTCCAGAGTTTGAAGCCTTTGGGACTGGTCAATAATTCCCGGATTTCTGCTGAGCAATGCTACACTGAGAAGGATATGACCTATCCCAGGGGCTCCTTAAATAGACTGGGACTGAAAGGAAATAGTTCACTGCAAAAAGAAACAAGGTTCGTGCTTACCCTGGCCTTCTCCCTGACGTGGCTGGCCTTTATAGATCCAGCTCTCATTCAAAATGTGCTCTGGGCTAGTTTCATTTATTGGTCTTGAGGAAATTGTGCAGATGAGAACCATGAGTCAAGGTGATGATGTAGACACTCTTAAAATGAACATCACTCAGCAGAGTTTGAATTGCCTCAAAATCAGTTCAGCCTAGAGGAATGTCAAGCAGTGTAGAACTATACCTAGGAAGGTCTCCTTTCCTGAATCCCGATCCTAATGTTCAATAGGCCATAAAGAACAATGTGTGCAGATGGGTGAATATCTGCTCAGCTAGCCACAGGCCATATGTGACCACAGGCCTTGTTCTTTCACTGGAGACACCGAGCCTCGCTCTGGTCATGAGCAAGGTCCTTTCTCAGTCTCCTAAAGTTCAAAAGGACAAGAGGATGAAACGGACACTTGATCTTCGTGCCATCCTCCTCCAGTCTCTAGTTCTGCATCTGGTAGCTGCTCTTGGGAGGCAAAACAACAAAAACTGCCATGCGACTTCCAATCTTTAAAGAATGTAGAAGTCTACTTTGGAAGGTCAAAACTCTGCAGATTTCCTTCTCAAAATCTGTCCCACCAGAATCTCACTCATGCACACAGATTGCTGAATGCACATCGTTCATGATTTTGAAAATTAGAAAGAAACTAAAAGTCTATCAAGAGGCAACGGGTTAATTAATGAGGTTCATCCACATTTATGGAGTACTTCAAAGTGGTTGAAAAAAATACACCCATATGAACAGATATTCACTCTACATTTCACCACAGTGAAAAAAACCTGCCAAATAATATACATAGTAGGGCCATTTTTTTTAAGTTTCTGTAAAATGCTCACATATGTTCGTAAATGTCCAGCTAAGACTGACCTAAAAAGATGATCATGAACTAAACAGTACTTATTTTGGAGACAGTAGAATTTGGTAGAGGAGGAGGAGGAAGATGAGTGTTTCAAAGAGAAATTTTCACTCTTTCCTAAAATATCTCCTTATTGTTTGAAGTACAAAATTGCCTTTGAGATTTAAAATATAATTGAAAGATCACATCAGCTCTCATCATATGTAATGGAAATCATCTGGTAATTGGGTTTTGAATTTTAATTTGTTAAGGAAACCATGCTGTATCAGAAAAAATTCTCTCAGAATTAGGCTTAACTGTGAATAACAGATACCCAAAATAACAGTGTTTCAGACAAGCAAGGGCAGTACTTTGGAGGTAGACAGTCCAGGGCTAATTTGGCAGCTGTGTTCCCATGCAGCTCCTCCCTGTGGAGAGAATGGCTTCACCCCGGTGGTCTAAGACAGAGCCTAGAGCAGCAATCGTCTCACCCTCGTCCTCAGAAGCTAGAGGAGAAAGGGACAAAGAAGGCAGACTCAGATCCACTCTCTACATGATTTTCCCTAAACCACTGGCCTCTGTGTTCCATGAGAGAGTTGTACACAGTGAGTCTGCAATATGAGAGTGTGTGTTCTCTATGTGTGAGAGTGTGACTGTTGTTGTTTAATCGCCAAATCGTGTCCAACTCTTCATGACCCCATGGACTGCACCATGCCAGGCTTCCCCGTCCTTCACCATCTCCTGGAATTTGTGATTGAATCGGTGATGCTATACAACCATCTCATCCTCTGTCACCCTCTTCTCCTCCTTCCTTCCATCTTTCCCAGAATCAGGGTCTTTTTCAGTGAATCGGCTTTTTGCATCAGATGGCCAAAGTATTTGAGCTTCAGCATCAGCATCAGTCCTTCCAGTGAATATTCAGGGTCGATTTCCTTTAGGATGACTGGTTTGATCTCCTTGCTGTCCCAGGGACTCTCAAGAGTCTTCTTCAACACCACAATTCAAAACCATCAATTCCTTGGGTGCTCTGCCTTCTTTTGGAGAAGGCAATGGCACCCCACTTCAGTACTCTCACCTGGAAAATCCCATGGATGGAGGAGCCTGGTAGGCTGCAGTCCATGGGGTCGCGAATAGTCGGACACAACTGAGTGACTTCACTTTCACTTTTCACTTTCATGCATTGGGGAAGGAAATGGCAAGCCACTCCAGTGTTCTTGCCTGGAGAATCCCGGGGACGGGGGAGCCTGCTGGGCTGCCGTCTATGGGGTGGCACAGAGTTGGACACAACTGAAGTGACTTAGCAGCAGCCTTCTTTATGGTCCAGTTCTCACATCCATGAGAGCATGATACACATGAAATCTTGGGACACCCCTCCCTGCCTACTCTCGACAAGGCATGAGCGCCTGAAGCCCTCATCTCAGGGACTGCTTTTCTTCTTCTTTGTTCACTCCACCTCCTTGTTCTCCTTCTGCATTTCCTGCCCTCATTCTCACACGGCTATTGGCCCAGCAGGCCCAGCTCAGAGCTGAAGGGTTTGCTGCTGCTGAGGTGGCACTGGGGGTTGCTTGATCCCACAGGAAGATGGCAGGATTCACAAATGCAAGCTCTTTTTCCAAGCAGAATTTTAGAATTAACTCTCAGAGTGTGAGAAAGATACAAGAGAGAAAAGATGCAGTTTGTTCAGCCAAGTAGGGGTTCTGCTACTGGCCACAGAAACAGATAACCAGGTGTGGGTGTGTGTGTGTGGGTGTGTGTGTGTGTGTGTTGTGTATGTGAAATTTTAGCTGCTTGGTCTCTCAACATCTGGGCTTCCCAGGTGGCACTAAAGACCCTCCTGCCAAAGCAGGAGACATAAGAGATCTGGGTTCACTCCCTGGCTGGGGAAGATCCCCTAGAGGAGGGCATGGGAACCCACTCCGGTATTCTTGCCTGGAGAATCCCTTGGACAAAGGAGCCTGGTGGGCTACAGTCCATAGCATCACAAAGAGTCAGACACAACTGAGCAACTTAGCATGCACACACAGTCTCAACATCTATTATTCAAACTTCTGAAATGTTTTGCCAACACCTTTCTTATGACATTTTACTTTCTCTTTTCTCCCTGATTTTATCAAGATAGAATTGTGATATAACATTGTATTAGTTTAAGGTACACAACATAATGATTTGATATATGCATATACAATTGATCTTTGAACAATGCAGGGGTTGGGGTACCACCCCCCAGATAACTGAAAACCCATGTGCAACTTTACTTTTGGCTCTCTCCATGGTTGGTATTCACCCATCTATGGATAGTCCATATTTAGTGAAAAAAAAAATAAATCCATGTATAAGTGGACTCATGCAGTTCAAACCCATGTTAAGGGTCAACAGCCTTACAAAATGATTACCACAGTAAGCTGAATTAACATCCATCACCTCACACAGTTTCAATTTTTTATCTTGTGGTGGGGAATTTTAAGATGTAATCTCTGAGCAGCTCTCAAATATACAAAAGAGTATTGTCACCATGCTGGACCATTACATCGCCAGGAGTAGAAGTTTGTATCTTTTGACCACTCATCTCCTTCATCCTCCAACTTCTACCCCTACCTCTGGCAACTGTCAGTTTATTCTTTGTTCCAGAGTTTGTTTTCTTCAGATTCCACATTTAAGTGAGATCATACAGTACTTGTCTTTCTCTTTACTTCACTTAGCGTAATATCCTCAAGATCCATTCATGTCGCTGCTGCCGCTGCTGCTGCTGCTAAGTCGCTTCAGTCGTGTCCGACTCTGTGCGACCCCAGAGACGGCAGCCCACCAGGCTCCCCCGTCCCTGGGATTCTCCAGGCAAGAACACTGGAGTGGGTTGCCATTTCCTTCTCCAATGCATGAAAGTGAAAAGTGAAAGTAAAGTCGCGCAGTCGTGTCCGACTCGTAGCGACCCCATGGACTGCAGCCATCGCTACAAATGGCAGAATTTCCTTCTTAATGGTTGGATAATATTCCATTGTATATATATCACATTTTCTCTATCCATTTACCTGTTGATGAACAATTAGCTTGTTTCCATGTGTTGGCTGTTATAAATAAGGATACTGTGAATGTGGGGATATAGATAATTCTCTAACACAGTGACTTAATTTCCTTCAGCTACATACCCCAAAGTGGAATTGCAGAAATCTACTTTCTCTTTTGTTGTAGTTATTTGTGCATCTACTTCATCTCTCCTACTGGATCATAAACTTCTTGGAGGGCAGAGATTGTTTTGATGCATCTGTGTATCTTTGGTATCTGGCCTGGCATGAGGCTGAAGCTTGATGTCCATTGACAGAACAAGTACACCAAACATTATTGAAATATGAAATAATGCATGACTTGTTAATCTTTCAAAAAAAAGGCAGGTTACAGCTGCACAAAAATATTATGAGGCCCTTTTGAATACAAAATGGGAGGGCCTTTAAATGGGAGGAAAATGTGAAAAAATAAGATTACACCATGGCATGTGCTTCCACCTCTCTCCAGCCTCTCTTCCACCTGTAGTCCCTTATTTACTAGAGTTGACACTTTTCTCTCCTTGACACTGACAGTCCATCTCAGGGCAACACTGAACACATGCTCTCGTGAGTGGTTGGATCGGTGCTCACTGTGACTTCCAACCACATTGTTGATTCTCTCTGACTGTGGACATTGCCTTGTACTTCTGTATCTCTAACATAGTGCTGGATACCTAGTAAATGCTAAATAAATCCCCTTAAGATGATTAAGTTATCCCTGGATAGATTAAATAGAAATATGTTTCAGTTCAGTTCAGTCGCTCAGTCGTGTCCGACTCTTTGTGACCCCATGAATCGCAGCATGCCAGGCCTCCCTGTCCATCACCAACTCCCGGAGTTCACTCAAACTCAAAAAAATGTCCATCGAGTCGTTGATGCCATCCAGCCATCTCACCCTCTTTCGTCCCCTTCTCCTCCTGCCCCCAATCCCTCCCAGAATCAAGGTTCTTTCCAAAGAGTCAACTCTTCGCATGAGGTGGCCAAAATATTGGAGTTTCAGCTTCAGCATCAGTCCCTCCAATGAACACCCAGGACTGATCTCCTTTACGATGGACTGGTTGGATCTCCTTGAAGTCCAAGGGACTCTCAAGAGTCTTATCCAACACCACAGTTCAAAAGCATCAATTCTTCAGCGTTTAACTTTCTTCACAGTCCAACTCTCACATCCATACATGACCACTGGAAACCATAGCCTTGATTAGACGGACCTTTGTTGGCAAAATAATGTCTCTGCTTTTTAATATGCTATCTAGGTTGGTCATAACGTCCCTTCCAAGGAGTGAGCGTCTTTTAATTTCATGGCTGCAATCACCATCTGCAGTGATTTTGCTGCTGCTGCTGCTAAGTTGCTTCAGTTGTGTCCGACTCTATGCGACCCATAGAGGGCAGCCCACCAGGCTCCCCCGTCCCTGGGATTCTCCAGGCAAGAACACTGGAGTGGGTTGCCATTTCCTTCTCCAATGCATGAAAGTGAAAAGTGAAAGTGAAGTCGCTCAGTCGTGTCCGACTCTTTGCTACCCCATGATCTGCAGCCTACCAGACTCCTCCGTCCATGAGATTTTCCAGGCAAGAGTATTGGAGTGGGGTGCCATTGCCTTCTCTAGCAGTGATTTTGGAGCCCCCCAAAAATAAAGTCTGACACTGTTTCCACTGTTTCCCCATCAATTTGCCATGAAGTGATGGGACCAGATGCCATGATCTTAGTTTTCTGAATGTTGAGATTTAAGCCAACTTTTTCACTCTCCTCTTTCACTTTCTTCAAGAGGCTTTTTAGTTCCTCTTCACTTTCTGCCATAAGGGTGGTGTCATCTGCATATCTGAGGTTATTGATATTTTCCCTGGCAATCTTGATTCCAGGTTGTGCTTCTTCCAGCCCAGTGTTTCTCATGATGTACTCTGCATATAAGTTGCAGGGTGACAATATACAGCCTTGACATACTCCTTTTCCTATTTGGAACCACTCTGTTGTTCCATGTTCAGTTCTAACTGTTGCTTCCTGACCTGCATATAGGTTTCTTAAGAGGCAGGTCAGGTGGTCTGGTATTCCCATCTCTTTCAGAATTTTCCACAGTTTTTTGTGATCCACACAGTCAAAGGCTTTGGCATAGTCAATAAAGCAGAAATAGATGTTTTTCTGGAACTCTCTTGCTTTTTCAATGATGCAACTGATGTTGTCAATTTGATCTCTGGTTCCTCTGCCTTTTCTAAAACCAGCTTGAACATCTGGAAATTCACGGTTCACATACTGCTGAAGCCTGGCTTGCAGAATTTTGAGCATTACTTTACTAGCATGTGAAATATGTTTAGAAGAAGATAAATAGGAACACATAAATGAACTTGGTCTTTAAAGTTGTCTTCCTTTCCCTGTTTTATTTTTCTATAACACCATCTTCTAACATACTGTCAGTTTAACTTATTGCATTTTGATGGTCTCCCTCTTCCCTCTGGCATCTAATGTCTCATACACTGTTGGTGGAAATAGAAGTTGTGATAACTATTTGGAAAACCATTTGGCAGTATGTACCAAGGTTATTTTTTTATACCATTCATGAGGTTCTCATGGCAAGTATACTGGGGTGGTTTGCCATTCCCTCCTTCAGTGGATCACAATTTGTCAGAACTCTCTGCTATGACCCGTCCGTCTTGGGTGGCCCTGCACAGCATGGCTCATAGCTTCATTGAGTTACACAAGCCCCTCCACCACGACAAGACAGTGATCCATATAAATAAAGTTAGTGGATACAATGAAATTCCAGCAGAACTATTCACATCCCTAAAGGAGGAAGCCATCAAGGTTTTGCATTCATTATCTCAGCAAATCTGGAAGACCCAGCAGTGGCCACAGGACTGGAAAAGGTCAATTCTCATCCCAATTCCCAAGAAGGGTAGCACTAAAGAATGTGCTAACACCTCAGACAATCACACTCATCTCCCATACCAGTAAGGTCATGCTCAAAATCTTCCATGCTAGGCTTTAGCATTATGGAAGAATTTCCAGATGTCCAAGGTGGGTTTATAAAAGGAAGAGGAACTAGAGTTCAAATTGCCAACATTCGCTGGATTATAAAAAAAGAAAGGGAATTTCAGAAAAACATCTATCTCTGTTTCATTGACTGCGCTAAAGCCTTTGACTGTGTAGATCACGACAAACTGTGGAAAGCTCTTGGAAAAACTAGACACCAGACCATCTCGCCTGTCTCCTGAGAAACCTGTATGTGGGTCAAGAAGCAACAGTTAGAACTCTGTATGAAATCTTGACTAGTTCAAGATCAAGAAAGGAGTATGACAGGGCTGTCTGCTGTCACCCTGTTTGTTTAACCTATACGCTGAGCACATCATGAGAAATGCTGGGCTGGATGAGTTACAAGCTGGAATCAAGATAGGCGGAAGAAACATCAACAACCTCAGATATGTGGATGATATCATTCTAATGGCAGAAAGTGAAGAGGATCAAAAGAGCCTCTTGATGAGGGTAAAGGAGGAGAGTGAAAGAGCTGGCTTAAGGCTAAATGTTAAAAAAAAATTTAATATCATGGTATCCAGCCCTATTACTGCACGGCAAATAGAAGGGAAAAAGCTGGAAGTAGTGACAGATTTCTCTTCTTGGGCTCCCAAATCACTGGGAACAGTGATTGTAGCCATGAAATCAGAAGACAGTTCTTGCTTGGCAGGAAGGCAATGACCAACCTAGACAGTGTGTTGAAAAGCAAAGACATTGCTCTGCCGACAAAGGTCCATATAGTCAAGTCCACTGTCTTCCCAGTGGTCATATACTGTTGTGAGAACTGGGTGGTAAAGAAGGCAAAATGCCAAGGAATTGATGCTTTCAAACTATAGTGCTGGAGGAGACCCCTGAAAGTCTCTTGGACAGCACGGAGATCAAACCAGTCAATCTTAAGGTAGATCAGCCCTGAATACTCACTGGAAGGACCGATGCTGAAGCTGAAGTTCTAGTACTTTGGACACAGTATTTTGGACATGCAAACAGATGACTCATTGGAAAGTCCTTGATGCTGGGAAAGATCAGGGGCAGAGGAGAAGAGAACATCAAAGGATGAGATGGTTGGATGTTATCACCAATGCAATGAACATGAACTTGGGCAAACTCTGGGAGATGGTGAGGGACAGGGAGGCCTAGTGTGCTGCCGTCTATGGGGTCACAAAGAGTCAGACACGACTGGGCAACTGAACAACAACCAAGGTTATCGACTTCCTTGGTGGGTCAGACAGTAAAGAATCTGCCTACAATGCGAGAGACCCGGATTTGTTCCTGAGTTGGGAAGATCCCCTGGAGAAGGGAATGGCTACCCACTCCAGTATTCTTGTCTGGAGAGCCCCATGGACAGAGGAGCCTGGTAAGCTACAGTCTATGGGGTTGCAAAGAGCTGGACACAACTGAGGGACTAACACACACCAAGATTATTAACTCTCTTACAGTACTAACAATTCCTACATCCACAAGACAGAAATTCTTGAAGGAAGGTCTGGGTTGGATGGCCACTGGCCTTGGCTATTTTTGTGTCTTCAGCTTCAGGATCTAGAAGCTGCAGTTTGGAAAGCACACAAGTTAGAAGAGGTTCTTAATATATCATTTCTCCCCATCCTGCACATTTAATTCTTCCTCAATTCCTATCAATTACAGATACCCCCACAAACGTATTCTGCATCCCTATTTCTCTCCACACCAACTTCAATCACCCAATCTTAGCCTGCATTTCTCACCTACATTACTGCAGTATTTCCCAAGTGCTCTCTCTTTCCACCCTTGCCTTCCCATCCCATCTCACATCCACTCAGCAACCCATGTGATGACTTCTCTTGCAACCAAAGTAAAAACCAATTTTGTTACCACACACCCCAAGTGCTATAAGCCTGCCTGAGAATTTCTGATTTCATCTCACTCTCCATCACTCTTGCTCCTTAGTCTCCAAACATTCAAGTGGTTGTTTTTTAAAATCAGCTTAATCAAGTTGTAGTTCACCTATCATATAATTCACCCATTTAAAATGTACAGTTGAATGTCTCTCAATATATACCATCACCACAATCAATATCAGAACATTTTATCACCTCTCTCCCAAATCCTGTGCCCATTAGCAGTCACTCTCCATTTCCCCCCAACTTCTAAGACCAAGGAAATACTAACCTATTTTCTGTCTTTATAGGTATGTCTGGTCTTATTTTTTAGCTCTTGAATCCACCAAGCTCTTTTCTGCATTAGGTGCATGCACATGCTATTTCCTCTGCCTGGACGTCTCCATGGTCTGCTCTCCAGGGCTCCCTGCACCCTTCACTCCAAACTTTGTGTGGCTGTTTCCTCTTCCTTCATGCTGAAATTAAAATGTAATCTACTCAGGGCTTTCCTGGATACCCTATCTAAGACTAGCTCCTTGTTTATTATTTTCTTATACCTCCACAGTTGGTAATCATTGGCTTACTGCCTTTTTATTGCTTTATTCTTTCCAGTTGATTTTAAACATAATGAGGGGAGTGAATAACTCTCTAGTTCTCTGTTGTAGCTCTAGTTTCTACTGCAGGGCAGGTACTGAGAATACCCTCAATAAACATTTGGTAAATGAATGAATATATAGCTCAGTTATCTGGCACTGCCTGGAAATAAAACATCTTGCCTGTTTGAAAGCAGCAGATATTACAATGCATCATCATTTAACCAGCTAGGTTTTCTGCTGATACAAGACAGGAGTTTTAGAACAAGCATCTTCAAATCATTTTGAACAGCTGGCCGAAAAAGTACGTATGCCCCCAAAATAAGGTTTAGTTGGCCCAACAAAGATTAAACAGAATCAACAGTTGCAATATGGTCACAGAATGCTTCTGTATGAGTGGCAGGGGTTGACATTTGGGAGGTTTCCCTTTTCCTCTTTCTCTTAAGATGGCAGTATTGATTGCTGCTCTTTTCCCATAAACACTAACAGCAGGACAATCACTTGTTAATGATTATCTGATCATAAGACCAGACAGTAACCCTGACCACTAAGTCTTTATACAGCTATAAAGGATCCATTTAGTGCTTCATTGGCGCAAAAAGGTGGGCAGTAATCCTCCTCCATCACCATCAACACTGGCCAAGATTCAGTAGTCAGCTCTGGGCAAAACCAGATTGCAAACCAATTGAAGAAAAGGATCTACTCTATTCCCAACTGTATGGACAGTTAACCTACCCACAACCAAACACATGTCCAGATCAGATCAGATCAGTCGCTCAGTCATGTCCGACTCTTTGCGACCCCATGAATCACAGCACGCCAGGCCTCCCTGTCCATCACCAACTCCTGGAGTTCACCCAGACTCACGTCCATTGAGTCAGTGATGCCATCCAGCCATCTCATCCTCTCTCGTCCCCTTCTCCCCTTGCCCCCAATCCCTCGCAGCATCAGAGTCTTTTCCAATGAGTCAACTCTTCGCATGAGGTGGCCAAAGTACTGGAGTTTCAGCTTTAGCATCATTCCTTCCAAAGAAATCCCAGGGCTGATCTCCTTCAGAATGGACTGGTTGGATCTCCTTGCAGTCCAAGGGACTCTCAAGAGTCTTCTCCAACACCACAGTTCAAAGCATCAATTCTTTGGCGCTCAGCCTTCTTCACAGTCCAATTCTCACATCCATACTTGACCACAGGAAAAACCATAGCCTTGACTAGACGGACCTTTGTTGGCAAAGTAATGTCTCTGCTTTTGAATATGCTATCTAGGTTGGTCATAACTTTCCTTCCAAGGAGTAAGCGTCTTTTAATTTCATGGCTGCACTCACCATCTGCAGTGATTTTGGAGCCCAGAAAAATACAGTCTGACACTGTTTCCACTGTTTCCCCATCTATTTCCCATGAAGTGATGGGACCGGATGCCATGATCTTTGTTTTCTGAATGTTGAGCTTTAAGCCAACTTTTTCACTCTCCAGTTTCACTTTCATCAAGAGGCTATTTAGTTCCTCTTCACTTTCTGCCATAAGGGTGGTGTCATTTGCATATCTCAGGCTATTGATATTTCTCCCAGCAATCTTGATTCCAGCTTGTGTTTCTTCCAGTCCAGCGTTTCTCATGATGTACTCTGCATATAAGTTAAATAAACAGGGTGACAATATACAAGAAGCTCACAAATAACAGCTGCTTATAAACATGTATTGAATAACTGACAACTGATCAGGTTGTACCTCCCATCTTTCTTTACTAATTTCATCCTGCCCTCCCCCATCCATTTGGTTACCCCCAGTTGTCAGTCCTGAACTTTCAGGCTGCTCAGATGTCTCAGTCACAGGGAAAGTCGATCTGATTGCTTAATCCCCACTACTCTGTTTACGGACCTAAGCAGTGGGGTGGTGGAACAGTTTACAGTGGTTTATAAGAGCCAATTGTGTGCATCTCTTTTTAATTCTGCATTCAGTGACAGCAGGTTGGCAGCTTGAAAGCAGCCATGGTGGGAATACTTATACCAGAAGAACTGGCAAATGCTGCAGTTCAAATCAGGGCCTTCTTCTTTTCTTAAGAGCCATTTGTTAAACCTTTACCAGTATAACCACCGATGACATAATGTGTTCACATTACTCTCCACCTGTCCTGCCTACCCTCTTTTCTAAGAGAATTCTAGACCAGGCTTAATTCAAGGAATGACTACCAAGAAAGACTTAGAGCTATACATTTATAAAGTAAATACTTCTTCCCACTCTCTTGTTTAGGCTCTTTCACAGATTTCACTGTTACATGCTTTCAGGCTTTACTTCTGCTCTTAACTGTGCACTGCATAGCTTGCCAAAACAGGCTAAATCAAATTAGAGTATTTTAGGGATTTTAGCTAACTTTTTTATATCAGTTTAAAGAGAATGAAGACTGCCTCATGCAGAGGCACTGCCCAGTCCTCATACTGTACCAGATCTGGTGCTTAAAATTGACATTACTTCACATATATATGAACAGATAAGCATATGCCTTTCTTTCTCTCTCTCTCTCTCTCTCTCTCTCTCTCTCTATCTCTCTCTCTCTCTCTCTCTCATTCAACCTTCGGTACTTCTGAGACTGAAACTCCATAGACTTCCATAGGAAGTTTCCTGTTTCCAGGCCTAGTGATTCTGTAGCACAGATTCAGGATTTTAGGTCAATCATATAATTCAACCTTCTGTACTTCTGAGACTGAAACCCCATAGAATTCCATAGGAAGTTTCCTGTTTCCAGGCCTAGTGATTCTGTAGCACAGATTCAGGATTTTAGGTCAATCAGAGAAATGAGAGATCATCTGATACAGGTTCTCAACCTGACTATACACCAGCATCACCTGGGGAACTTGAAAGAGCAATGACTCTCTAGGCCCCACCCCAAACAAATTCAGTCAGAATCTCCTGGGTTGGAATCAGGCATTTCTAGTTTTAGAAGCTTCCCAGGTGACTCTAAGGTGTCACTCTAAGGTGTCACGACTCCTCACTTTCCAGAAGAGAAACCCAAGCTCCGGGGAATCTGAGGGAAGGCAGAACTTGTTGAAGACTCAGGTCTCTTCGATGTTCACACCACAGAGCCTTCACAGTCATGCTCCAGACCTCAGGACTTCCTCATTCCTGTTTCATAAGCCCTCAAACATGCTGCTGCTGCTAAGTCACTTCAGTCGTGTCCGACTCTGTGTGACTCCATAGACGGCAGCCAATCAGGCTCCCCCGTCCCTGGGATTCTCCAGGCAAGAACACTAGAGTGGGTTGCCATTTCCTTCTCCAATGCATGAAAGGGAAAAGGGAAAGTGAAGTCACTCAGTTGTGTCCGACTCTTCGCGACCCCCTGGACTGCAGCCCACCAGGCTCCTCTGTCCATGGGATTTTCCCAGCAAGAGTACTGGAGTGGGTCGCCAGTGCCTTCTCTGCCTCAAACGTGAGCCACAGAAATAATGAAGGTTTTTCTGTGGCTGGAATCTCATAAGAGACAGGATTCTTATAAGGCATGATTTTATCCATAAGTCTAATTGATCCTTGATCTTTAGCAAATTATTTCTTTACATTGCCCTAGCATTCAGTATTTTCTAAAAAATAAAGGGAGAATCCTTATGATAAGATACAGAAATGCAAATTTTATAAAGACAGGAACCACTGTGTCTAATCTTTATCAAGCATGGGGCCTGATTGAGGGTCACATGACCATTAATCAGTCTATAAGTGTTCAATGCTTTGTCTAGATGATTGGTCATAGGATAATGCGGTGGACAGGGAAGTCCTATTTACTGAGTTCAAATCCTGGTTCCACTATTGACCAACCTGAGACCTTGAGTAAGCTATTTAACCACTCAGTGCCTCAGTTTTAAAGAATTAAAGTATTTTTAAAGTTGCTGTGCAAATGACAGAGGTAATGTATAGAGTGAGCTTAGCATATTGGCTGATGCAAAACCTCTCAACAATTAGTTATTATTGTTTTGTTGTATGAGCCTGTCTCTTCACTTGAATCCTGCTGGGAGAGGAGAGGAGACATTTGAGTGATGAGGGACCAGGAACTGTCAGCCTTTGAGCATCCTGACCTGACGTCTCTGCCTTCACCTAGAGGGTTATCGGTAGCTAAGAGGAAGAAGCTACACTGCACCCCAGGGATACGCCCAAGGGCAACACACCAGAGAAAGTCTGGAGTAGTGGGTTCTGGGTTGGCACCTTCTTCCTCTTGCAGTGAATACCATTGATTCATTTTGTTTTTTAACTTTTTATTTTATATTGGAGTATTGTTGGTCAACAATGTTGTGTTGGTTTCAGGTGTACAGCAAAGTGATTCAGTTATACATATACATGTAGCTATTCTTTTTCAAATTCTTATCCTGTGTAGGTTGTTGCATAATACTGAATAGAGTTCCCTGTGCTATACAGTAGGTCCTTGTTGGTTATCCATTTTAAATATAGCAGTGTGGGGCTTCCATTTTGGTCCAATGGTAAAGAATCTGCCTTGAAACGTAGGGGACCCCAATTCAAGCCCTAGTCCAGGAAGATCCCACATTCCAAGGAGCAATTAAGCCCACATGCCACAACTACTGAGCCCATCTGCTGCAACTACTGAAGCCTGAATGCCTAGAGCCTGTGCTCTGCAGCGAGAGAAGCCACCCTGCAATGAGAAGCCCACACAATACAACAAAGAGTAGCCCCTGCTCACTGCAACTAGAGAAAGCTTGTGTGCAGCAACAAAGACCCACCAAAGCCAAAAAAAATTAAATAATAAATCTTTAAAATATATATATACACCAGTGTGTACATGTCATTTTAAAATAAGGCTATTTTGTTAGCTCTGAATTACATTTTTTAAAGTACACAATTCTAACATGTTTAATCATTAGAAAATTTGTTAGCCTGTAAAAATGTGTTCTATAGAAAACCTTTCTGAAACACTAGTATCACCTGCATTACTCTTAATAATCTAGATATAATTGATGTGTAACATTATATTAGTTTCAGGTATACAAAATAATGATGCAATATTTGTGAATACTGGGAAATGGTCCATCAGTATATATAGTTTCACATTTTTTTCTTGTAATGAGAATTTTTAAGTTTTATTTTCTTAGCAACTCTCAAATAAACAATCTAGTATTACTGAGCATACTGTACATTAGGTATTGGTTCTGGGGGGCAGCAGCCCCACTAAGCCTTCTCTTGTCCCTCTAACTGAGCACTGGACTGTAGGGCAGAGCTGTGAACCCAAGCAGTGTGGGTACAATCCCAGCTCAGCACCTGATCACCATCTCCTCCTCTTCCAGGACTATTTCTCAGCTAGAGTTTGCGTTTCAACCCACATCCCAGTTCAGCCTGTCCCAGACAGGAGATGCTATCAGAAACCTGTTCCCATTCATAACAGTGACACGGCTTCTGCTCTTCAGATCAGATTTTGATGAAAACTCCCATGAGATCAAAGCAGAGCTGAGGAAGGAACAGAGAATGATAAACGTCCTAAAACAAACTGAGATACATTTCCAACATGGCTGGGCAGCAGTTTCCCTTTTAGACATTTTATGAATGACATAGGCAAAAATGTCAAAAGTCTTTGTCTGAGTTTCAAATATTAGCATGGGAATATTTTCTTTGGTCATTATCAGAAGCAGAAATGCATTCCCACTTAGGGCCTCTTGTGGAATCTAATGTTCAACTAGAGCATTTTTCTAAAACTGATTTTAAGGTTATGGGATGAGGAAGTTGACACAAAGAAGCAGGCAGAGAGATCAAAATGTAGTTGGACAGGGCTTTCAGGATCTCATTAGATGAAAGTCTGAATTTACAAAATCCATCAGTATGCAGATATTTACTTTTCCGAAGGATTCACTATCCACCCAGGCAGGGCAGAATGCAAGTGTGTGAGTGTACGTATGTAAATATTTTCTTTTCTTACTTTCCCCAACAGTTAGTGCTGTACCAGACTTTTTGGTTCTCCTTAATATATGCCTTCCCATCCCTGTTCTCAGCAATTTATTTCCCCAAACCTGATAACCTAAGGAAATCAGGAAATCTTCAAACATTTCAAAAGAAACAGCCCCTCCCGGCTCAGAATAATCAGTTTGTCTATCCTGATAATATGCTTAAACTGGTGAGATGGCATCTTACCTTCACCGATTATTCAGAGTTTGCTATAGAATTTTTATTAGAGGCATACCTTCATATAACTTACAACAAAATCTATTTGTACAAAACATTTCATAAACATGAAATCTGGAGCAGAAATTCCTAAGATAAGAGCCAACCCCAAACCTTAACTTTAGTAAAGAAATCAAGCACAACAAAATGAAGAAAATCCTTCCAAGTTCACAAGAAAATTTCTCCAGTTAGAAGCAAGGCTGGAATTAGAACCCAGGATCCCAATTCATGATTGCTTATAAATAAATACATGCATGCATACATAAGATAGTTATTAAACAATTACTAAATGCCAAGCACTATGCAATATACTAGAACAAACAAATCAAAAGGGTACACACCTGCCCTCATGTGTAGAAGGAAAATAGATCTACAAGTATAAACTCAAATGGTATGAAAAAATAACAGGGTACTTGTCCTGGTATGGAGATGTCAAGGATGACTACCCCACTGAAATGGCATTTGAGCTGAAATCTAAGAGCCAGATGAGTAGGAGTTACTAAGATGAACAGGTGTGGCCTGGCGGAGGAGGAGAAGTTTCCAGGTGGAAGGGACTACAAATGCAAAGATCCTAAGTGTTTTCCAGTATACAGTTGAACTTTGAACAATGTAGGGGTAGAGGAAGGAGGCTCTGCACAATCGAAAATCAGCCCTCCATATTTGAGGATCCACAGCCAACATGGATAAAGCTGACTTTAGACTGTGTAGTGCTGTGTGTGCGTGCATGTGTGTTAAAGTCACTTCAGTCATGTTCAGCTCTTTGCAACCCTAGGACTGTAGCCCATCAGGCTTCTCTTTCCATGGGATTCACCAGGCAAAAGTACTGGAGTGGGTTGCCGTGCCTTCCTCCATGGGATCTTCCTGACCCAGGGATTGAACCCACGTCTCTTATGTCTTCTGCTTTGACAGGGGAGGGGGTGGATTCTTTACCACTGGCACCACCTGGAAAGCCTGTAGTGCTGTAGTTCATATTTATTGAAAAATATATATATAAGTGGATCCATGCATATTGCTCAAGAATTAAGGAATATTAGTACTTCTTGACCAATGAATTGTAAAAAATGCATTTTTTCCCTAGCCATCTTGTTTTTAATCTTTCCTTTGATTTAGGTAGATCAAATTTAATAATATGGGCTTCCCTGATGTCTCAGATGGTAAAGAATCTGCCTGCAGTGCAGAAGATCTGCATTCAATCCCTGGGTCAGGAAGATCCCCTGGAGAAAGGAATGGCAACCCACTCCAGTATTCTTGCCTGGACAATTTCATGGACAGGAGCCTGGAAGGCTACAGTCCATGGGGTCACAAAGAGTTTAACACGACTGAGCAACTAACACACACATTCTAAACTCATCAAAGCACTGGTTTTCAGTCTTTCATATTTTTTCAGAAGTGAAAAAAATTCACCTCACTCCATGTCTCTTGATTTTCACCTCAGTTCAATTCAGTTCAGTCGCTCAGTCATGTCCAATTCTTTGTGACTCCATGAACTGCAGCCTGCCAGGCCTCCCTGTCCATCACCAACTCCCGGAGTTTACCCAAACTCATGTCCATTGAGTCGGTGAAGCCATCTAACCATCTCATCCTCTGTCATCCCCTTCTCCTCCTGCCTTCAATCTTTCCCAACATCAGGGTCTTTTCAAATGAGTCAGCTCTTCTCATCAGGTGGCCAAAATAGTGGAGTTTCAGCTTCAACATCAGTCCTTCCAATGAACACCCAGGACTGATCTCCTTTAGGATGGACTGGTTGGATCTCCTTGCAGTCCAAGGGACTCTCAAGAGTCTTCTCCAGCACCACAGTTCAAAGCATCAATTCTTTGGCGCTCAGCTTTCTTCAGTCCAACTCTCACATCCATACATGACCACTGGAAAAACCATAGCCTTGACTAGATGGACCTTTGTTGGCAAAGTAATGTCTTTGCTTTTCAATATGCTATCTAGGTTGGTCATAACTTTCCTTCCAAGGAGTAAGCGTCTTTTAATTTCATGGCTGCAATCACCATCTACAGTGATTTTGGAGCCCCCCAAAACAAAGTCAGCCACTGTTTCCACTGTTTCCCCATCTATTTGCCATGAAGTGATGGGACCAGATGCCATGATCTTCGTTTTCTGAATGTTGAGCTTTAAGCCAACTTTTTCACTTTCCTCTTTCACTTTCATCAAGAGGCTCTTTAGTTCTTCTTCACTTTCTGCCATAAGGGTGGTGTCATCTGCATATCTGAGGTTATTGATATTTCTCCCGGCAACCTTGATTCCAGCTTGTGCTTCATCCAGCCCAGCTTTTCTCATGATATACTCTGCATATAAGTTAAATAAGCAGGGTGACAATATACAGCCTTGACGTATTCCTTTCCCAATTTGGAACCAGTCTGTTGTTCCATGTCCAGATCTAACTGTTGCTTCCTGACCTGCATACAGGTTTCTCAATTGATTTTCACCTAATTCCCATTAAATTCAATTCCTTATTTATACTTTCTTTTCCTGAAATAAAAGGAAAAGAGTATAACTCTGGAAGCATAGAGATCACGATGCCAGATGGGAAATACAAGCTTTACAATTACTAGGAAGACTTCAATATCTTGGTTTCATCTTAAAAGCAAGGAAATCTGAACCACATAAGTGAGCTCTGCTTATAGAAGGAGATGGGAAAGAGTAATGAGGAAAGGGGGCACCAGGGAAGTAATGCTGTTAGGACTGAAAATGGTTTTCAGTCAATCTTCTATTTGTAACTTGCTGCAAACCAATTTGAGTGCCTCTCATGTCTGCTCTTTCCATCTTCTCTTAACAACTCAACCCATTGCACATTCTAAACTACACAGTCTAGAGCAGTTAGAAATTGTAGTGAGACATCAGATACAAAAGAGAGAGTCTACACATCAACTTGATCCATAGATATGGAGTTCTACTTGTCATTCCAAATGGGGAGAACAAAGGGAATTGGAGCTGTGACAGATAGTTGACAATTTCTTGTCTTGGGAGGGGGAAGTATGGGCAGTCTATGGCCATATGGATTTATTATCTCTTATTTTTCTGTGCTTCTGAGTTTGCATTATACATATGATCTTGAATTTTTTAAAACAAGCTAAATATCCATGGGGTATTATGATTCATGTGGGTATTAACTATTACAGTTGCAAAAGATATAAAGCATTCTTTAGGGATCTTTCTAGTCCGAGTCTTCAAAATGCATGTAACAGTACATTTTGAAATTGTGTATGATACAGGCTACATGGGAACATTGGTTTAGGAAATCCTGAACCCATAAGAATATTAGACCACAAGGACAATGTACAGATGAGTCACACAAAAGACAGTGATGTAATCATGCAATTAGTCTACAGAGATGATCTTAAAGAATGAATCTAGCTGAAGGAATTCTGTAACTCCACGATTCTCGGTCACTAACTCCAAAATGATTAAGCCATATGGCCCATTGCATACTACTTCACCAGTGTTCTTTAGTTTTCTCTTGTCTCAGTCCTTACATTAATATGTCTGCAGATATCTATCTGTCAGCCTCTCGTCTCAGCACAGAAGCCCGGAGTAAGCTTTTTCCATTCCCCATCATTAATCATCTGTACACAATCCATCACCACGTCTGTTTGTTTCTTCCTTCCACTAATCTTTTGCTTTAGTTCTGTGAGGTTCTTTACAACTTCATGCCCTCATCACCTCAGCTGGAATACCGCAATCATCTAGCTAGTCTATGACTAACCAACTCCTCTTCTGTGTTTAAAGAGTTCTTCATTGTTTGAATCTCAATGGGAGGCTGTAATAATGTGATTTATACTAAGAAATATATTTGATCCTTGTCCTCATTTCTAACATAGAGCTTCTAAAACCCAAGGAATTTCTTAAGTGATGAGAGCAAATAAAGGTGTCTTTTGTTATGTTAATGAGGTGACTTTTGGAAAACCCCTAGGTAACCAAAGGTTGCTAGGGAACCCAACCCTGTGTTTAGGAGGTGGGAACTTCCATTTCCTCTCTTGCTCTCCACTTCTCCACCCCTCCCCAACCCCTTTGATCTCTAGGGAGAGGGGGAAAAGCTGGAGGTTGAATCAATTGTCAATGGCCAACAATTTAATCAATTGTGCCTCTGTACTGAAGCCTCCATAAACACCCAAAAGGGTGGGGGTTCAGAGAGCTTCTAGGTTAGCAAGCTCAGAGAGGGTGTGGAAGCTTCACACCCTTCCCCTGAGCCTTACCCTATGCATCTCTTCCATCTGATTATTCCTGAGATATACCCCTTCATAGTAAACTGGTATTGTAGTAAGTAAAACATTTCTTTGTGTTCTGTGAGCCACTCGAGCAAATTAATTGAACCTAAGAAAGCTCTCATAGGAGCCTCCGCTCCATAGCCAGCTGGTCAGAAGCACAGGTGACAACTTGGACTTTGCACTGGCATCCAAAATGGAAGACAGTCTTGTGGGACTGAGCTCTTAACCTGTGGAATCTGATGCTTTGGGGTAGATAGTGTCAGAATGGAGTAGACACCCAGCTGGTCTGAAGAACTGCTTTGGGGTGTGTGGGAACTCCTCAGTCCCCTGACCCACTCCTACCTGTTGGAAATGGGTTCAGAATCATGATAGGCAGAGACTACTTCCTTCCATAGAAACCAAAAAGGGTAGATGAGTTGTCTCTCAGCCTCTCTTGCAGCTAGAGCAGAGGTGCCTGCACCTGGGCTTGGCCAATCAGAGGTATCCATCCCAGATATTAAATCTGGTGCTATAATGCACCAGGAATGGAAACAGTTGAAAAATCCCTTACTGCAGTGGCAGTGGGTGTCTTCAGGGCCATCCAGAAGCCCTTAGTGTGCTGAGTCAGCCAAGCCATGGTACTCAGTGTTTAGCACCTGTGCTAACAGTGTCCTCCCCTGACCGGGTTGGTGGGGGTGTTAGACAGTGGTTCTTGCTGTATAGCTCCCTTCAGTTCTGCTCTGTTCCTCATCCTGAGTCCCTAAATTTCACAGCATTTTGGTGAGTTATACAATAATCCACTTAAAAAATTCCTATCATGCTTAATTAAGATAGCAAGAATTAGTCTCCTTTCTGAGACACTTCAACGATTGTCCAGTCTCTATATCTGCCCCTACCCTCAAGCTATCACTCATACACTGCCAAACTGTTTTTAAAACTTCACCTTTATCATGTCATTTCTTAATACATGCTTAAGAAGGTAAAATGGACTCTACATGCCTAAGAAAGTCCAAAGGATTCCACATGAAGCCTAACTCCTCAGCTTGGTGATTAACATTTGGAATAATTCAGCCTCTCAATCTAAAGAAACTGCCATTTCTCTCATGTCTGTCCAGTAGTTTTCCCAAAAAAATTTTTATGAGGTCCATAGAAATAAATAAATTTTAAGAACCAATACACACAGACACAATTGAAACAAATGCTTCATAAAAAAATACTTCATGCAATGAACTCTGATGTTTTCTATTCTTTTCTCTCTCCCTTTTTCTTTTTTACTTGAAAAAATGCTGGCTGACACTCATCAGATTGATTTGGAAAACACAGGCTTAGCCTTTCTTGCGGTTTTCTGGCCATCCACACTCTGTTACCAGTTTATAACATGGGTAGGAAGTACATAAAGGAATTCCCTCAAAACCTTCCCTTAATCCCACTTTTCCTATTAGGGTTTCTCATATTTAAACAAACCTTGTAGAAAAAAAACAAAAACCGAAATTGACTTCATGACAAAGAAGGCTATTAAAAAAATATCATTCTCAGGGCTACTATGTAATACCATACTTGAATATGTAAGTAAATCAAGTATTAAAAACTTTTCTTTCCAAATTTTTATGATTTTGTATACTACTATTAAAGAAGATTTTTATTCCATACTCACAAAGACATTTTTTGCCTAGAATCGGTCTCCTGGAAAAGTAATGCATTGGATCAAGGGTTAAGGCACTGGCTACCCTGATTTATTGATATTTGATCCAGGATGTTTCTCTGCAGAAACTCTGATCAAATACCTGCGTAACAAATTATTGCTGGCATTTTTCAGATGAATGAGGCAGACTTAGATCAGCAAACTGATTAGATGCAAATGATTAGGAAAAGTCAAGTCTACAAGGGTGAGCATGAGCTGTTATGCCCATTACCTGTCCACAGGGTGGACAGGTTTCAATGAGCTGTTAAAACTGCAAATGTCTCTTGATAAAAATGAGACTGAGGGTCGGGGGTCTGGAAACAGAGGTAGGTGGAGACTGGCAGACTGAACAACTCAGGGCTGGTGGCGGCTCATCTGAGTCCCTGCCCCAGGGACATCCTCTCCCAGCTGCTGCCCTTTCACAGCTTACCACTCCCTTCCACTGGGTTTCTTGTGTCAGTGTATTTAGTCCTTATGGTTGATGGCCTATAGCCTTTGTGCTTTGTAGCCCATTATAACAATCTGTTAACCTTCTTGAATATCTAATACATAGCAGATATGCTCCCTTGAGGTTAGAACTACATACTGAAGTAGAAAGGAAAGAATTTTTTTTTTCTTCTTTCAGTTAATTCCACAGTGGCTCATCTTCAGACACAGCCCTGTATTCATCCATCTTTGTGGGCTGGAAAGCTAGCCATATGGAGTCAGACACACAGAGCAGATTCTCCCTGCAAGAGCTTGGGGAGCATAAATAATGATCTTCTCTCCCTTTCTCCCGTTAGCCGAAATCTCTTAGACTCCTGGCTATTTCCAATCACTCTGGAGTTTGCTGCAGCTCTCTGCTTCACAGCTTCCTTTCTCTACATTAAAAGCACAGAAGAGTTGCCCAAATAAAACCAAATCAGAAATTCCTTGGTAAACAGGAAAATGCATCCTGATGGTTTCATTTCTGCTCTTTCTACCTACCCCTCCCAGTCCATCCTCATAACTCTCTTCAGAGTCACATTTTTGTTATAGCAAAAAGCTGCTGGTATTGGGGAGACCAGCATTTATTTACTTTTCCTTTGTCTAATCCATGGGGAAACCTTTGCCTTTCTCTGCACTACCATTTGAGGATAGTGGTAAAGTAAGGGAAGTTGACTAATTAATCATGGGAAAAAACTCTAGAAATTGGAAACAGTTAATGACAAATATTCCTAATGCTGCCCTCCTCTCAGACAGTGGGAGGTAATACCTAATAGAGGTTAAGAACAGAGTCAGATCATTCAGGTTTAAATCCCACTCTGCCTCAACTCCTTTTCTGACCTTGACATATTACTTAACCTCTCAAAGCATGGGTTTCTGTCTTTGCACTCTGCTGCTGCTGCTGCTGCTGCATCGCTTCAGTTGTGTCCAACTCTGTGCGACCCCACAGACGGCAGTTATGCTATTGTCCCCTGCGGGGACAAAGGTGAGAGCTCTACCCTCCAGAAGCTTGCACTGAAATGGAAAGAGTACTCAGATGCATGCTGACATCACTGTTATCCCAGTGTTTCACCAACTGTGGATGCTGTGAGCATCAAGTGCCTGGTGAGAATGTGGGAAAAGGGGTCAAGTGCTTTCCTCAACATGATTTAGGACCTGGAGCACACCTTTCCCTCCATGGTTCATCTAGTCTTTAAAGACAAATGACACCCCTGGCCTTCCAGATTGGTTGATTTCCTGGTGATATGACACCAACCTGGAGTTTCAAAGCAGAGCCTTTCCTTGTCAAGAACATATATGGCACACAGCTGGCATCCTGTTCAGAAGCAGTGGCCCATGTGCTGAAAATGGATGCTTCTGGCTACACATGAATGGATTTCATTTGGCAGCAAAATTTCTCTTTTCAAAGTGAAAGAGACCTTCCTTCCTTCCTTTCTTCTCTCCTTCCCTTCCTTCTTTCCTTCCCTTCTTCTCTTTGCCAGTTTGCTGCCAGAAATCACTGAACTATTTGGGACATCTTTCTTTATTTCTATGTAAGAACTGCTGCTATCAGCTAGATATTATGGCTTCTTGCAAAATGTCTAGTGTGTCTAATTAGATCATGGTATTGTTGACAACTAATAAGTCCTTTTTTTTTTTTTTTTTTTTTTAGTAATCTGGAGGACATCAGAGTGGACTAAAACAATTTCCCCATCTGCAAAAGATTTCACAGACAAACAGTACTTAAGCTGAGAAATCCCTTGATATATTTGCCAGTAGACCAATTTTCCTCACTGGTGGAGGGAGGTTTATAACTGGAATCCTTTGTGCATTGTGGAAGGCAAACACACATGCATTTTACATGAGCAAATTCTAAACCAGCCAGCCATGATTTTTTTTTTTCAATTACACTTTCTTCAAAATAACCTCCTTTAGAACCAGTTCTCAAAGGTTTTCTCCCCGTGATTGTAAGTTGCTCTTGGAGCCCTGGAAAGGGTGCAAAGAGAAAACTGAGTGTCAAAGGTTTCCATGTAACCACAGTTATTTCTTGCTTTTGAAGCTGCCTATTTTTGTTGTCTCTAGAGAGAGAATTGCAGAAGATTTTTACCTCTGTCTCAAAATTGATTACATGTTTTTAGGATTACCAAGTTCAGACTTTAAAAAAATCTCTCAACAACAACAACAAAAACACAAAAATAACACTTATCATCCTTTTTGTGCATATCAGCGAATCTGCTCAGCATTTGTGCCTGCTTGGGGTAACACTGCACATTGCATGTTGGCATTTACTGTGAAATGCTACAAACTTAAAAGTAACAGTGGGAGGATACTGTGAGGACAGCTGTGTTGAGGCAAATTGATTCAAGACTCTCCTCTATAAATTAGCTAGACCTTTAGGTTGGTTTTGTTGTTGTTGTTTTTCAGGTGGTAACTCAGTAAATGCTCCCATTAGTGCTACCATTTAAACAAAATATCTGAAGTCTGGATTTCACTGTTGGGGGTGGGGGGCAGCGGGTAAAAAAAAAAAGAGAAAAGCTTACTATTTTAAAACAAATCTTAATTTAGCTTTTATTGCTCAAACTACTGTATGCAGAGTACATCATGAGAAATGCGGGGCTGGAAGAAGCACAAGCTGGAATCAAGATTGCCGGGAGAAATATCAATAACCTCAGATATGCAGATGACACCACCTTTATGGCAGAAAGCGAAGAGGAACTAAAAAGCCTCTTGATGAAAGTGGAGAGTGAAAAAGTTGGCTTAAAACTCAACATTCAGAAAACGAAGATCGTGGCATCTGGTCCCATCACTTCATGGCAAATAGAGGGGAAACAGTGGAAACAGTGTCAGACTTTATTTTTTTGGGCTCCAAAATCACTGCAGATGGTGACTGCAGCCAAGAAATTAAAATACGCTTACTCCTTGGAAGAAAAGTTATGACCAACCTAGATAGCATATTCAAAAGCAGAGACATTACTTTGCCAACAAAGGTCCATCTAGGCAAGGCTATGGTTTTTCCAGTGGTCATGTATGGATGTGAGAGTTGGACTGTGAAGAAGGCTGAGCACCGAAGAATTGATGCTTTTGAACTGTGGTGTTGGAGAAGACTCTTGAGAATCCCTTGGACTGCAAGGAGATCCAACCAGTCCATTCTGAAGGAGATCATTCCTGGGAGTTCTTTGGAAGGAATGATGCTAAAGCTGAAACTCCAGTACTTTGGCCACCTCATGCAAAGAGTTGACTCATTGGAAAAGGCTCTGATGCTGGGAGGGATTGGGGGCAGGAGGAAAAGGGGACGACAGAGGATGAGATGGCTGGATGGCATCATCAACTCGATGGACATGAGTTTGAGTGAACTCCGGGAGTTGGTGATGGACAGGGAGGCCTGGCATGCTGTGATTCATGGGGTCACAAAGAGTCGGACACGACTGAGCGACTGAACTGAACTGACTACACAATTGCACTCATCTCACATGCTAGTAAAGCAATGCTCAAAATTCTCCAAGCCAGGCTTCAGCAATACGTGAACCGTGAACTTCCAAATGTTCAAGGTGGTTTTAGAAAAGGCAGAGGAGCCAGAGATCAAATTTCCAACATTCACTGGATCATCAAAAAAGCAAAAGCGTTCCAGAAAACATCTATTTCTGCTTTATTGACTATGCCAAAGCCTTTGACTGTGTGGATCACAATAAACTGTGGAAAATTCTGTGGTAAGAGATGGGAATACCAGACCACCTGACCTGCCTCTTAAGAAGCCTGTATGCAGGTCAGGAAGCAACAGTTAGAACTGGACTTGGAACAACAGACTGGTTCCAAATAGGAAAAGGAGTATGCCAAGGCTGTATATGTCACCCTGCTTATTTAACTTCTATGCAGAGTACATCATGAGAAACGCTGGGCTGGAAGAAGCACAACCTGGAATCAAGCTTGCCAGGAGAAATATCAATAACCTCAGGTATGCAGATGACACCACCCTTATGGCAGAAAGTGAAGAAGAACTAAAGAGCCTCTTGATGAAGGTAAAAGAAAAGAGTGAAAAAGTTGGCTAAAGCTCAACACTCAGAAAACTAAGATCAATGTATCCAGTCCCATCACTTCATGGCAAATAGATGGGGAAACAGTGTCAGACTTTATTTTTCTGGGCTCCAAAATCACTGTAGATGGTGATTGCAGCCATGAAATTAAAAGACACTTACTCCTTGGAAGGAAAGTTATGACCAACCTAGACAGCATATTAAAAAGCAGAGACATAACTTTGTCAACAAAGGTCCGTCCAGTCAAAGATATGGGTTTTCCAGTAGTCATGTATGGATGTGAGAGTTGGCTTATGAAGAAAGCTGAGCACTGAAGAATTGATGCTTTTGAACTCTGATGTTGGAGAAGACTGTTGAGAGTCCCTTGGACTGCAAGGAGATCCAACCAGTCCATCCTAAAGGAAATCAGTCCTGGGTGTTCATTGGCAGGACTGATGCTGAGGCTGAAACTCCAATACTTTTGCCACCTCATGCGAAGAGTTGACTCATTGGAAAAGACTCTGATGCTGGGAGGGATTGGGGGCAGGAGGAGAAGGGGACAACAGAAGATGAGATGGTTAGATGGCTTCACTGATTCAATGGACATGAGTTTGGGTAAACTCTGAAAGTTGGTGATGGACAGGGAGGCCTGGCGTGCTGCGATTCATGGGGTTGCAAAGAGTCGGACACGACTGAGTGACTGAACCGAAATGAACTTGCATTATTAGTGTCCCTTTGAGGAAGAGGAGAAATGTTTTACATAAAATGATACTGAAGCCAATAAAGGTAGAAAATTCATGAAGAAGTAGAAACTAAGAGGAAGGATGTACAGAGGAGATAGAAAAGAAAGGGAAGGAGAAGGACAGACAGACAGAGATTATATTGGTTATATGAGTCCCTAAAAAGGGATGGGGAAAAAAAAGAATTTAATGAGTGGACTTATCATTGGATGATGTTGGTGAATACAACATAACAGATCCAGAGTTTATTAAAAAAAAAAAATCCTTCAGGCTCTGATACAAAGTTGTCAAATGCTTATCCAAACCCAACTAGCCCTATTGGAACAGCCCAAGTAAAGCTTGATATAACTCACATGGTAGTTGAGATCCCCCTACCCTTTTGAGATCTAGACAAGTTTGGCTTGCGCCCTTGATCTGTGTCTCATATAGGTCCAAATCTCTATTTTGATAAAGTCAAATTTATGTTTTTTTCTTTGTGGTTCATACATTTATAGTCCTATCTTAAACATCATGTCTACCCCCAAAAGGAGGTATTTTTAACATCAGATTTAAAGCAGTTTTAAGTTGAACATTTGACATTCCTTCCAGCCTCCCCTCCACCAAGATTTCACACTGGCCTTTCCATGCAGAGATGCTTCAGACTAATGCCATCCCCTGGCTGCTCAAACCCACACAATCCAGGTGCTCCGACTCTAAGTCCTAAACTCCAGATTCTTCTCCCTCTAAAATAGAGCTATGTGAACTTCTAAAGCTCCAGAATAATCTTTGCATGACTAAAACCTACAAGCTGTCCAGCAAGTCAGAAGAATTTTCCAGAACACAGTTGTGACTGCAATACCAGTTTTCCTCTTCTTTACACTGTTGACCCAACTCAAACTTCTGGCCCAAGCTTCCCATTAAAATTTTGGGATTTTAACCAAAAGACACAGACTGGCTGAATGGATAAAAAAACAAGACCCGTATTTATACTGTCTACAAGAAACCCACTTCAGACCTCAAGACACACATAGACTGAAAGTGAGAGGATGGAAAAATATATCCCATGCAAATGGGAAGCAAAAGAAAGCTGGAGTAGCAATCCTCATATCAGACAAAATAGACCTTAAAATTAAGAAGATTACAAGAGATAAGGAAGGACACTACATAATGATCAAGGGATCAAATCAAGAGGAAGACATAACAATTGCAAATACCTATTCACCCAACATAGGAGCACCTCAATACATAAAACAAACACTAACAGACACAAAAGGAGAAATTGACAGTAACACAGTAATAGTAGGAGAGTTTAACATCCCACTCACACCAATGGACAGATCATCAAAGCAGAAAATTAATCAAGAAACACAAGTCTTAAATGATACATTAAATGAGATGGATCTCATTGGTATCTTCAGGACATACCATCCAAATGCTGATGAATATACCTTCTTCTCAAGGGCACATAGAACATTCTCCAGGATAGACCACATCTTGGGTCACAAATCAAACCTCAGTAAATTAAAGAAAATTGAAATCCAATCAAGCATCTTCTCTGACCACAACACTATGACACTAGATATCAATTACAAGAAAAAACTGCAAGAAACACAAACACATGGAGATTAAACAGCACATTTATAAATAACCAATAAGTTACTGAATAAATCAAAAGGGAAATCAAAAAATTTCTAGAAACAAATGACGATGAAAACACAACTCAAAACCTATGGAATGCAGCAAAAGCAGTTCTAAGAGGGAAGTTTATAGCAATACAATCCTACCTCAAGAAACAAGAAAAACATTGAATAGACAACTTAACTTTACACCTAAAACAACTGGAAAAAGAAGAACCAAAAAACCCCCAAAATTAGTAGAAGGAAAGAAATCATAACAATCCAAGCAGAAATAAATGAAAAAGAAATGAAAGAAGCAATAGTAAAGCTTAACAAAACTAAAACCTGGTTCTTTGAGAAGATAAACAAAATTGACAGACCTTTAGCCAGACTCATCAAGAACAAAAGAGAGAAGAATCAAATCAACAAAATTAGAAGTGAAAAAGGAAAAGTTACAACAGACAAGGCAGAAATACAAAGGATTATAAGAGACTATTATGAAAAACTATATGGCAATAAAATAGATAACCTGTAAGAAATGGACAGATTCTCAGAAAAGTTCAATCTTCCAAGACAGAAACAGGAAGACATAGAAATTATGAACAACCCAATTACAAGCTCTGAAATTGAAGCTGTGATCAAAAATCTCCCCAAAAAACAAAAGCCCAGGACCAGATGGTTTCACAGAAGTATTCTATCAAGCATTTAGAGAAGTGCTATTGCCTATCCTTCAAAAACTCTTTCAAAAAATTGCAGAGGAAGGAACACTTCCAAATTCATTCTATGAGGCCACCATCACCCTGATACCAAAACCAGACAAAAACAACACAAAAAAAGAAAACCACAGGCCAATATCACTGATAAATATAGATGCAAAAATCCTCAACAAAATTTTAGCAAACAGAATTCAGCAACACATCAAAACGCTCATATACCATGATCAAGTTGGGTTTATTCCAGGGATGCAAGAATTCTTCAATATATATGCAAATCAATCAATGTGATACACTATATTAACAAATTGAAAGATAAAAACCTTAGGATAATCTCAATAGATGCAGAAAAAGCCTTTGACAAAATTCAACACCCATTTATCATTAAAACTCTTCAAAAAATAGGCATAGAAGGAACCTACCTCAACATAGTAAAGGCCATATATGATAAGCCTACAGCAAACATTATTCTCAATGGTGAAAAACTGAAAGTATTCCCCCTGAGATCAGGAACAAGACTAGGGTGTCCACTTTCACCACTATTATTCAGCATAGTTCTGGAAGTCCTAGCTACAGCAATCGGAGAAGAAAAAGAAATAAAAGGAATCCAAATCAGAAAAGATGAAATAAAGCTCTCACTGTTTTCAGATGATATGATACTGTACATAGAAAACCCTAAAGATAGTATCAGAAAATTACTAGAGCTAATCAGTGAATTTAGCAAAGTTGCAGGATACAAAATCAATACACAGAAATCACTTGCATTTCTATATACTAACAATGAAAAATCGGAAAGAGAAATTAAGGAATCAATCCCAGTCACAATTGCAACAAAAAAGAATTAAATATCTGGAATAAACTTACCTAAGGAGACAAAGGAACTGTACACAGAAAATTATAAGACACTAATGAAAGAAATCAAAGATGACATAAACAGATGGAGAGAGGTTCCAAATAGGAAAAGGAGTACATCAAGGCTGTATATTGTCACCCTGCTTATTTAACTTATATGCAGAGTACATCATGAGAAATGCTGGGCTGGAAGAAGCACAAGCTGGAATCAAGATTGCTGGGAGAAATATCAATAACCTCAGATATGCAGATGACACCACCCTTATGGCAGAAAGTGAAGAGGAACTAAAAAGCCTCTTGATGAAGGTGAAAGAGGAGAGTGAAAAATTTGGCTTAAAGCTCAACATTCAGAAAACGAAGATCATGGCATCCGGTCCCATCACTTCATGGGAAATAGATGGGGAAACAGTGGAAACAGTGTCAGACTTTATTTCTGGGGGCTCCAAAATCACTGCAGATGGTGATTGCAGCCATGAAATTAAAAGATGCTTACTTTCTTTCCAAAGAAATCCCAGGGCTGATCTCCTTTAGAATGGACTGGTTGGATCTCCTTGCAGTCCAAGGGACTCTCAAGAGTCTTCTCCAACACCACAGTTCAAAAGCATCAATTCTTCAGCCTTAGCTTTCTTCAAAGTCCAACTCTCACATCCATACATGACTACTGGAAAAACCATAGCCTTATGACCAACCTAGACAGCATATTGAAAAGCAGAGACATTACTTTGCCAACAAAGGTCCATCTAGTCAAGGCTATGGTTTTTCCAGTGGTCATGTAGGGATGTGAGAGTTGGACTGTGAAGAAAGCTAAGCACCGAAGAATTGATGCTTTTGAACTGTGGTGTTGGAGAAGACTCTTGAGAGTCCCTTGGACTGCAAGGAGTATCCAACCAGTCCATTCTGAAGATCAGCCCTGGGATTTCTTTGGAAGGAATGATGCTAAAGCTGAAACTCCAGTACTTTGGCCACCTCATGCGAAGAGTTGACTCATTGGAAAAGGCTCTGATGCTGGGAGGGATGGGGGCAGGAGGAGAAGGGGACGATAGAGGATGAGATGGCTGGATGGCATCACTGACTCAATGAACATGAGTCTGAGTGAACTCCGGGAGTTGGTGATGGACAGGGAGGCCTGGCGTGCTGTGATTCATGGGGTCACAAAGAGTCAGACACGACTGAGAGACTGAACTGAACTGGGTAGGAAAAATCAATATTGTGAAAATTACTATACTACAAAACACAGTCTACAGATTTAATGTGATCCCAATCAAATTACCAGTGGCATTTTTCACAGAACTAGAACAAAAAGTATCACAAGTCATATGGAAACATAAAAGACCCCGAATAGTCAAAACAGTCTTGAGAAAGAAGAATGGAGTTGAAGAAATCAATCTTCCTGACTTCAGGTTACAGTACAAAGCTACAGTCATCAAGAGAGTATGGTACATAAAAAGAAATATATACCAATGGAACAAAATAGAAAGCCCAGAGATAAACCCATGCACCTATGGGTACCTTATTTTTGACAAAGGAGGCAAGAATATACAATGGGTAAAAGACAGGCTCTTCAATAAATGGTGCTGGGAAAACAGGACAGCTACATGTAAAAGAATGAAATTAGGACACTTCCCAACACCATACACAAAGATAAACTCAAAATGGATTAAAGACCTAAATGTAAGACCAGAAACTATAAAACCTTAGAGGAAAACATAGGCAGAACACTCAATCACATAAATCAAAGCAAGATCCTCTATGACCCACCTCCTGCTGCTGCTGCTGCTAAGTCACTTCAGTCATGTCCCACTCTGTGCGACCCCATGAACTGAAGCCTACCAGGCTCCTCCATCCATGGGGTTTTCCGGGCAAGAGTACTGGAGTGGGGTGCCATTGCCTTCTCCGATGACCCACCTCCTAGAGTAATGGAAATAAATACAAAAGTAAACAAGTGGGACCTGATTAAACTTAAAATCTTTTGCACAGCAAAGGAAACTATAAACAAGGTGAAAACAGAACCCTCAGAATGGGAGAAAATAATAGCATACAAAACAACTGACAAAGGATTAATTTCCAAAATATACAAACAGCTCATACAACTCAATGCCAGAAAAACAAACAACCCAATCAAAAAGTGGGGAAAAGACCTAAACAGACATTTCTCCAAAGAAGACATACAGATGGCTAACAAACACATGAAAAGATGCTCAACACTGCTCATTATTAGAGAAATGCAAATCAAAATTACAATGAGATACCACCTCACATCAGTCAGAATGGCCCTCATCAAAAAGTCTACAAACAATAAAAACTGGAGAGGGTGTGGAGAAAAGGGAAAGCTCTTGCATTGTTGGTAGGAATATAGATTGATATAGCCACAATGGAAGATGGTATGGAGATTCTTTAAAAACTAGGAATAAAACCACCATATGACCCAACAATCCCACTCCTAGGCATATACCCTGAGGAAACCAAAATTGAAAGAGACACATGTATCCCATTGTTCATTGCAGCACTATTTACAATAGCTAGAACATGGAAGCAGCCTAGATGTCCTTTGACAGATGAATAGATAATTTGGTACATATACACAATGGAATATTACTCAGCCATAAAAAGGAATGCATTTGGGTCAGTTCTAATGAGGTGGGTAAACTTAGAACCTATTATACCAAGTGAAATGACTCAGAAAGAGAAAGATAAATACCATATTCTAACACATATATACAGAATCTAAAAAAGTGGTACTGAAGAATTTATTTACAGGGCAGCAATGGAGAAACATAGAGAATAGACTTATGGACATGGGGAAAGGGGAGGAGAGGGTGAGATGTATGGAAAGAGTAACCTGGAAACTTACATTACCATATGTAAAATAGATAGCCAATGGGAATTTGCTGTATGGCTCAGGAAACTCAAACAGGGGCTCTGTATCAACCTGGAGGGGTGGGATGAGGAGGGAGATGGGAGGGAGTTTCAAAAGGGAGGGGATATATGTATACCTATGGCTGATTCATGTTGAGGTTTGACAGAAAACAGCAAAATTCTGTAAAGCAATTATTCTTCAATAAAAATAGATAAATTTTTTTTTTAAATTATACATATGGAATACCCGTTAGAATGGAAAAAAAAATTGGGAATTTTAAAAAGTAAATTCTTTTACTAAAATTGTACCCCAAACCTTCAACACCTAGAGACCTCAGACACTTTTTTTCTCTTTTTACCTGTTGAATCCATACTTCTGAGTATAATGTGATGTGGCTGAATAAGAAATGAATAAGCTACCTCTCTCCGTGTTAAAACCCTGTCTTCTGGTCTTAATAACATTTAACATAATAATCCTAGAGGCCAGTGACTACTCCTCTTATTTCTAACTTCCACTGGTCTCTAATTGAGACCATCTCACTTATGTCTACCTATGGAAATCCCAGGCATTTTAGGGCAAAATAAAGAATTCAACCTTAAATTGCTCTTCTTAAAAGTTGAACTTCAACTTTAAAATTAATAGAGTCTTTAACAATTTATCTTTTGTTGGATTTTAAACTCTCCTGTCACCTTAAATTCAATATGTCCCAAAGAGAAGTTGTTTTCCTTCCAAAGGGGCTGGCACTCCTTTTGAACTGTCTCATCTCTACCAGTGTTCACATCAGTTTGGACTTTTGCATCCTCATTATCCTCTAGCTGTTACTATGAAATGCCTAAGATTTGTCCTTTTTTTCTCCATTCCCACCTTAAACCAGACTTTGCTTGCTTAAATTACTATTGTAACTTCTAATATATTCTCCCCACAGTCTTTCTCTCCTCTACTCTCCAAACACTGTCATCAATTCCACATCATTTTTTACACTAGGCAGATTCTACACTGAATCGCACTGGCCTACCACACCTCCTGACTTTGAAGACTCCTGGAGACAGGCTTCACCCTACCTATTCGGATTCTCTCCCAACATGAGCTCCGTTCCAGAAAGCCAGTCTCCTGCTTCTCTCCCCATGTGTCCAAACCCACACTGTTTTTGAGTTCTTTGCTTGGGCTACTGTGTTAAGTGTTAGTCGCTCAGTCATGTCCAACTCTGTGACTCCATGATCTGTAGCCCACCAGGCTCCTCTGTCCATGGAATTCTCCAGGCAAGAATACTGGAGTGGGTTGCCATTTCCTTCTCCACGGGATCGTCCCCACCCAAGGATCAAACCCAAGTCTCCTGCATTGCAGGCAGATTCTTTACTGTCTAAGCCACCAGGGAAGCCTGTCTCTCCTCAAAGACTCACAACCTAAAATGTCCACCTTTCATGGTCACATTTTAAATTCTTCTCTTTCAGAACTTGGTCACCTTACCTTCACCAACAAATTTCCTTTCCCCCTAAACGCTTCTTAGTCCTAAAGGAAATCAGTCCTGAATGTTCATTGGAAGGACTGATGCTGAAGCTCCAATATTTTGGCCACATGATTTGAAGAGCTGACTCATTGAAAAAGACCCTGAGGCTGGGAAATATTGAGGGCAGGAGAAGGGGGCAACAGAGGATAAGATGGTTGGATGGCATCACCAACTTGATGGACATGAGTTTGAACAAGTTCCAGGAGTTCGTGATGGACAGGGAAGCCTGGCGTGCTGCAGTCCATAAGGTCACAAAGTCAAACACAGCTGAGGGACTGAACTCAACTCACTGCTTATTTTTCACTGAGCCTCATTTGAAACATCTAGATATAATACCGTCCAGCTCAGAGTTCATGATAATCAAACTGAAGAACATTTTTTTAAAAGTCAATATGGTTATAATACAGAGGTCCCATTTGACAGGAACTGAGCCCTGAGGCCCCTGGGAAGCAGATTTGGACTCTGTTCCCCAACTAAACATTTCCTTCTATGGCCACTCATTTACCGGAGGACTGAGAGCATCCTGGAGAAAGAAAAAGACATGAATGCTGTTCACTGTTGGGAATCAGTCCACACGGCCATATCTGATGGACGCGGTTGGCCCCAACAGGAGTCAGGAAGGACAACAGCATCTTTAGAGAGAAGTTGTAACAGGGAAGGGGGAATCTAGCCCAGTGATCCAGTCTGGAGAAGCAGTTTCAGGAATGGCCCAACAGTTGATACCAGAATCTTTCTGACCTAGTCCAGTTGACAGCACTTGTCATTGTAGAAAAAGGACTCAGTTGTGTGAAATGGAACGAGCTGTGTATTAAGCACTGTGGAACGCTGGGGCTCAGTGAACCTCGCTGACAATTCTTCTGTTTCCCCAGTCCCCTGCCTGGGCTAAATACACAAGAGCATTCTCCTCTCTTTGCCAGAATGGTGACAAGATCTCTGGCCTCAGGGTACAGTGGCATTATTCCAATTTCCCAAACAATAAGTGCAATGGATTCCCACCTCCACAGGTGGCAAGCAGGAAAGAAGCCAAGTTCTACCCCTAGAGGAAACACTTCTGTAGATCTGCCAGAGCCCCAGGCTGCAGATTCCCAGTTCACCTTGACACTGATCACAGTAACCTGTCAGAGAGTGAAAGGTCCCTCCGTTGTGTCCGACTCTGCGACTCCATGGACTTAGCCTGCCAGGCTCCTCTGTCCATAGGATTCTCCAGGCAAGAATACTGGTGGAAAGTGGATCACACTCTGAGGCCCACTCATCATTGCTGTGCAATTTTCTAGTCAGACATACTGTGCAATTTTTTTCCTCTACACAAAAGAAGAGACTCAGAATACATGCCCAAAACAAGCACAATTTAATGCTACCTGCTGTCCTCCTGTGATCAAAAAGAAGAAGGAAGGTTCATATTAAATAAAAGGGCTAAGGTTTTTCACCAATACAGGCAGGGCTGGGTGTAATCTAACAGTGAAGTCTGGGATGATCTGATGGCCTGTGGGTTCCTGGGAAGTTGGGTCCTTCTTAATTCACTTGGGAGAAGAAGCTGTCCAAGTGTCGAGGTCTCAGAAGCTGTGATAGCAATAGGGACAGACCAAGTGACTATCTTAACTCCTCACACAGCTCTGGGGCCCTTCCTTTCAGGGAGCCAGTTAATGCGCTGTGTCTCAAGAAGAGCGGCCAGTCATGGAGTCTAGATGGTCTTGTCACATCATATGTGACTGAAGGAAGATAACTCACCTTTTGCAATCATGCTACAGCCATTCCCATGCTTACACTTCAAGTACGCATTACCACCGATGTTCAAAATACATATTATTACCAAGTTCATCAGCCATATATATCCCATCAACTTCCTACACTAGAGCACGATCTGGTGTCCAAAGAAAGAAAATCTTATTACAAAGTGGCATTTGCTTAGGGAGACTAAGGCCACTAAGAGGGGAGAGTGCAAAGTCTCTATCAAGATGCTACATTTAACCCAAAGGAGATTCTCCCTCCTTCTGTGAGGTGTCAGGGAGGCTCTCCGACTTTAAGACCCAGTGGTGACATAACCATTTCAGCTTTGAAAGTGTCGATTACTAGCACTATTAACATGGAAGTTGAACTATGAAATAATTTATAGGTATTGATTTCCTTTTGTATTTCTTTTTCTAAGCTCAAAATATGTCAAAGTTCTCAGAATCCTATTAAACATTTGTATACACATCCAGCAAGGAACTAATGTTACTGTTTTAGATTTTATCTCCAGGTTTTTTTTTTAAAGGAACAAAATAGAGCATGATGGTTAAATAGAGGGTCTCCTTTCCCTCTCCAGCACTACTTGTTCCCTATCCTTCTCTTCTGCAATCAGCTTTCCCTGTTGCTTATCCTCCACATCCATGGTTTTAAATCTTTAAAATAATGTCTTATGAACATTCATACCCATGGACAATGTATAATACTGCTTTGAGTTTTTAAACTTTTTACACTTTAGCTATCATACTGTGCACATATTTTGGCAATTTGCTTTTTTTCCTCTCTACTTTTTTAGACTTATCCATGTTGATACATATACCTCTAGTTCATTCATGCAGTACTGTTTTGTAACACGACATACCATGACTCAGAAGTAGTAATATCACTAGGGGACTTCTTCAAAAGGCAGAACCTCAAACCCCACCCCATATCTAAAGATCCCCAGGGAGTTTTCACATGAACTCAGGAAGAAAAAGAAACACTGCTGTTTTTCATTATATGACAATGCCACAACTTGCTTATACTGTATAATAAACAAACATTATAATATAGGTGTGTTGGTGGTGTTTAGTCACTAAGTTCTGTTTGACTCATTTGTGACCCCATGGTCTGTAGCTCTCTAGGCTTTTGTGTCCATGAGATTTTCCAGGCAAGAATACTGGAGTGGGTTGTCATTTCCCTTTCCAAGGGATCTTCCTGACACAGGGATTAAACCCAGGTCTCCTGCATTGCAGGCAGATTCTTTACCGACTGAGCCACCAGGGAAGCCATGTGTAAATATGTTTATTGTTCCCCTACTGATGGACATTCAAGTTGTTTCATTTCTTTCCTATCAGAAACAATGCTGCAATGAATATCCTTATGCGCCTTAAAGCGCACATGCATAATAGTTTTGCAGGGTAATTACTTGAAAGTAGAAACTCAAAGTTGAAAGTACGTTCATCTGTTCATTTTCAACATGATATTGCCAAATTGCTTTTCAAAGAGGCTGTGCAAATTTTATACTGCCTTCTGCAGTGTACAATCAGATCCTTGACAAAACTTGATACTGTTAAGATCTTTTTGAATTTTGCAAGTCTGATGAGAGTGAAATTATATCTCATTTGATTTTTTTTCTTCTTTTTACAGCTTTATTGAAGTATAATTGACATATATCAAGTTGTACAAAAAGTACGCAATTTGGTGTTTTGACATATTTACAGTCTTGTAAAACCATCACTGCAATCAAGATAATGAACATGTCTGTCACCTCCCAAATTTTCTCATGTCTTTCTGTAATCTCTCCCTCCTGCTCTTCCCCCTACTCCAGGCACCACTGATTCGCTTTCTATCACTATAGATAGTTTTTAATTTCTAGACTTTTATGTAACTGGAATCATATATACTATATATATTTTTTCTGTAGGACTTCTTTTCCTCAGCATATTTATTTCAAGATTCATCCATGATGTTTCATATATCAATCGTTTATTTGTGTTTAATGCTGAAAAGTATTTGTTACGTTAATAATACCAGAAATTTGTTTATTCAATCACCTATGGTATGTTGGTGGACAGTTGGGTTCTTTTACATTTGTATTACAAATAAACCCACTATGAATATTTGCCACAAGTTTTTGTGTGGACATATGCATTCATTTCCTTTAGGTAAAATATGCAGGAATAGAATGGCTAGATTGTGTGGTAAGCGCATGCTTTTAAGAAATTGACAAAGTGTTTTCTGAAAGTGGTTGTATCATTTTACATTTACACCAGCAATAGATGAGCATTTTAACTATTCCATATTCTTGCCCACAATTGGCAGTAAGTCTTTTTAGTTTTAGCCATTCTAATAGGTATATGATGGTATCACACTGTGGTTTTCATTTTCATTTCCCTATTGACTGATGATGTTGGGTCCTTTCACGTACTTATTTACCATTCATCTTGTCTTCTCTGATGAAGTGCCTATTCAAATCTTATGGCCATTGTATAAATTGGGCTGCTGGTGTTCTTACTTTTGAGTGTTTTAAAAAAAATTTTAATGTATATTCTAGATACAAGTCTTATATCAAATATACAATTTTCAAATATTTTCTCTCAGTTCATGAATTGCCTTAGGTTGTCTTTCAAAAAACAGAAGTTTTAATTTTGATGATGTCTAGGCTATTGAATTTTTCTTTCACATTTAGATCTTTTTTAGTGTCTTTCAGTAGTTTTTCTCTTTTAGTTTCAATGTACAGGTCTTGCATCTTTTGTCAAATTTATTTCCAAGTATTTCATATTTTTTTAATGTCGTAAATATTTTCAATACATAATTATGCATTGCTAATATGAAGAAGCATAATTATTTTTAACTATTCACCTTACTAGTTTGATGATTTTGTAGATTTTTCTCCATACATAATCATGATGTCTACAAATGCAATTTTACTTCTTCCTTTGCAGATTTTATTTATGTCATTTATTTAGTTAGATTTGTTGGCTTATTTTGTTGTGCTGTTTTAGTAGTCCCTTTAGGGATTATAATACATATCTGTAATTAGTCACAGTTCAACTTCAAGTGATGGTATACCTCTTCATGTAGAGCATAAGAACCTTACACCAACATACTACCATTTCCCCCTCCAGGCCTTTGGGTGTTATTTGTTCTCATACATTTTACTTCTATATACGTTATAAATCTCACAATACATTTGTTATGATTCAGGTCTTAGATGGTTGGTTATCATTTAAAATAATTAAAAATGAAAACAATTTATTGCATTTACAGGTGTGCCTCATCAGATCAGATCAGATCAGATCAGTCGCTCAGTCATGTCCAACTCTTTGCGACCCCATGGACTACCACACACCAGGCTTCCCTGTCCATCACCAACTCCCGGAGCTTACTCAAACTCGTCCACTGAGTCGGTGATGCCATCCAACCATTTCATCCTCTGTTGTCCCCTTCTCCTCCTGCCTTCAATCTTTCCCAGCATAAGTGTCTTTTCTAATGAGTCAGTTCTTCACATCAGGTGACCAAAGTATTGGAGTTTCAGCTTCAGCATCAGTCCTTCCAATGAATATTCAGGACTGATTTCCTTTAGGATGGACTGGTTTGATCTCCCTGCAGGCCAAGGGACTCTCAAGAATCTTCTCCAACACCACAGTTCAAAAGCATCAATTCTTGGGCACTCAGCTTTCTTTATAGTCCAACTCTCACATCCATACATGACTACTGGAAAATCCATAGCTTTGACTAGATGGACCTTTGTTGGCAAAGTATCCATTTTCCTGTAAAATATTCATAGGCTAGATTTGGGCTTGATCTGGATTTAGGGTGTGAATGTAGTACTCAAATGAGATGAGCAAGTAGTTGAATCTTTTTTTTCCTGCCAACAGCATCTAATCAGGCTAGAGTCCTTCAAGTCAGTATTCTGATTAAATGCCCCAATTATCAGTTAATTGCTAGAGAATAGATGCAACTGACTCATTTATCTTACAAATTCCAACTTGGAAGCCTCCAATGAACAAGAATAATTCTACCTCCACAGTTTGTTAAATGTCAGGCTAAACCTGGTCAATGTCACTGTAAAATATGCCCTCAGGCATCACAACTTAGCATATAGCACCAAAGAGATTTAGCATTAATAGGGTGTTTTGAAAGAGCGCAACCACAATGGAGAGTGAAAATCCAATAGTGCAAACCACATGGATCCACACTTTCCAAGATAAATACTTTGCATGCCTCCTTAATTAAAGTCATTAATGATAATTAACCTCATGGGGAAAATGACTCATCCAATTGGTAAAAATACACTTTGTTTCATGGTCTACTGTATTCTTTCTAAGGTTACAGATGGACTGTCTTTCCTTGTACACATGTGTACTCACCTGACAAGAAAGAAGACAGAAAGTTGTGGATGGCCTTTCTGTCAAGTTTTGAAAGAATCAGAATAAAAATCTGATGCTGTATCCTGATCTCTCCCAAACAAGCCTGCTGCTTTCCCATGAAAAGCACACCGGTTCTGTTGACTTAAACATACAGTGGCTGACCAGTGATAAATAATGCAAGGTTTACTCACTTCATTGGCTTGCTCAGGAAAATCAATCTAAGGACTCAAATTTATTGTTCATTGAAATGCACGGATCTACTAATATGCATTGTTTACTCCTGGATTTTAATCAGATTTGAAACAAGTGCACTGTATTATGACACCATGAGGGAGTAAGATGTGCACAAGTTCCCAGCACAGAGGCAGAACCCTTCCATTTTCTCATTTTGAGTATAGAGTTGATGGCAAAGAGGAATATCCCATGAGCTTCATTGTCCACATAAATGACACCATCACCACCCACCCCTCCTTTCTTGTCCATGGAGAAGAATTAAGGCAAATTCAATAAGTAAGGGATGGGTGAACTCTTCCTTTGGCTCTAGTTGGGGGAGACCACAAAGGTTTGGAAGCCTGTTCAATTAAAGCAACAGGGGTAGTCCATGAATATTCTATTAAAAACAGATCAAGGTAACTCTTTTCTAGTCAGTATGTGAACCAAGAACTTTCAGATGTACAAGCTAGATTTAGAAAAGGCAGAGAAACCAGAGATCAAATGGCCAATATCCATTGGATCATAGAGAAAGCAAGGAAGTTCCAGAAAATTATCTAATTCTGCTTCACTGACTATGCTAAAGCATTTGACTGTGTGGGTCACAACAAATTGTGGAAAATTCTTAGAGATTGGAATGCCAGACCACCTTACCTGTCTCCTGAGAAACCTGTATGTAGGTCAAGAAGCAAAGTCAGAACCGGACATAGAACAATGAACTAGTTCAAAATTGAGAAAGGAACTTGTCAAGGCTGTAGATCATCACCCTGCTTATTTAACTTCTATGCAGAGTACATTATGCGAAATGCCAGGATGGATGAATCCCAAGCTGGAATCAAGATTGCTGGGAGACATATCAACAGCCTCAGGTATGCAGATAACACCAGCATAATGGCAGAAAGTGAAGATGAATTAAAGATCCTCTTGATGAAGGTGAAAGAGGACAGTGAAAAAGCTGGCTTAAAACTCAACATTCAAAAAACTAAGATCGTGGCATCCAGTCCCATTACTTCATGCAAATAGTTGAGGGGAAAAGTGGAAACAGTGACAGATTTTATTTTCTTGGGCTCCAAAATCACTGTGGATGGTGACTGCAGCCATTAAATTAAAAAGTGTTTGCTCCCTGGAAGGAAAGCAGTGACGAACCAAAACAGTGTATTAAAAAGAAGAGACATCATTTTGCAGACAAAGGTCTATATAGTCAAAGCAATGGTTTTTCCAGTAGTCATGTATGGAAGTGAGAGTTGGACCATAAAGAAGGCTGAGAGCCAAAGAACTCATACTTTTGAATTGTGACACTGGAGAAGACTCTTGAGAGTCCTTTGGACTTCAAGGAGATCAAACCAGTCAATCCTAAAGGAAATCAACCCTGAATATTCACTGGAAGGACTGATACTGAAACTGAAGCGCCAATACTTTGGCCACCTGATGCAAATTACTGACTCATTGGGAAAGACCCTGATGCTGGGAGAAACTGAGGGCAGAAGGAGAAGGGGGAGATAGAAGATGAGATGGTTGTATGGCATCATTGACACAATGGACATGAGTTTGAGCAAACTCTAGAAAACGGTAAAGGACAGAGAAGCCCGGCATGCTGCAGTCCAAGGGGTCGCAAAGAGTTAGATATGACGGCAACTGAACAACAGCAGGGTTTACGTCATCTCCTAAAAATCAAGTCATATGAATGGTCGTCACTTCTGTGTGGCATAGTGGATGCAGTGGTGTGTCTCCCGGATCCCATTTTCAGGATCTTGGACACTCATTTCTTCAATTTTCTAGTGTTGGCTGATAAAGTCTCATAGCTCAGTTACTCTCTAGGAATTGCCAGTAACTGAATGGAGTGACATGATACACAGTTATGCCTCCTTCTTTTCCAGGCCAATTGTTATCAAAAGACCATGTGGGTCTGGATAAGAAGCAGCTCAGCATTACCCAGTGAGGACAAAAGACAGATTATATTAGATTTGTAGGACTTCTGGGGCCTTTGAGTAATGGCGCTGGTGGAAAATTCCAGTAAGAACTGGGTTGATTTTTTGTGTGTTTATCCTGGCCAGTGGGATTCCAAGTTATTTGATTTAATATAAAAAATAAAGTGATGCTCAATCAAAATATGGGAAGAAGATCTAAATAGGCATTTTTCCAAGAGACATACAGATGGCTAACAGGCATATGAAGAGATGTTCAACATCATGAATTATTAGAGAAATGCAAATCAAAACTATACTGAGATATCACCTCACACCGGTTAGAATGGCCACCATCAAAAAATCTACCAACAATAAACACTGGGGAGGGTGTGGAGAAAAGGGAACCCTCCTACACTGTTGGCAGGAATGTAAATTGGTGCAGCCACTGTGGAAAGCAGTATGGAGGTTCCTTAAAACTAAAAACAGAGTTACAATATGATCCAGCAACCCCACTCCTGGGTATATATATGAAAAAAATGAAAACATTAATTTGAAAAGATATATGCGTTGCAGCATTCCTAGCAGCACTAATTATAATAGCCAAGACATGGAAACAACCCAAGTGTGCATCAACAGATGACTGGATTAAGAAGATATGGTTTATATAATGAAATACTACTCAGCCATAAAAAAAAAATGAAGTGCTGACATTTGCAGCAATGTGGATGCATTCATTAATCAGTGTTGTTTTTTTTTTTTTTTTTCAATCCAGTATCATAATGGAGCAAAACTCATACCAACTAGGGGTAATATAAGCACTAAGTTTTACATCAAAATCATTACTGCCTGGGTGTGTCAAGAAATTTAATGGGGAAAAAGATGAAACTTAATAGAATCCTTAGAGACAATAAAAATGAGAAAAATGAAAGGAGGGAGTGGGTAACATTCCAATAAACCATGGTTCAAGATCGTAAAGATGAGACGTACCTTTCGCTCCTAGGGAGGTGGGATCCTTTAGGCACTTCTCAAAAAGCACTAAAGACGATGTTAACAGCCATAGCTTTGAGATGGTGCTGAAGCTCTCAACAAGTACTGCTCGTATCTGCTTCTCAAGGGCCTCCAATACTTCTCAACAGGTACTGGTGTCATTTACGCTGGAATAGCAGGTTTAACTTGTCATCATGCATCAACCCTCACCCCCTGAGACGTTCTCTTCAGGTCCCAGTGATGGAAAAAGCAGCCGCTCTTCCTCAGTTTTCACACATTACCTTGCCATATTCTTCAGAAGGAGTCAGGATGAGCACAGGCTCATCCAGTATCCCTCTGTCTCTCTTGTCAGCCACCATGGTTAAAACCAGAAAATGCATACCCAAGTCAGAAATGAATTGTGCACCCAGCTTCTTGGATCAGCAGCCATTGGATCATCAAAAAAGCAAGAGAGTTCCAGAAAATCATCTACTTCTGCTTTACTGATTATGCCAAAGCCTTTGTGTGGATCACAACAAACTGTGGAAAATTCTAAAAGAGATGGGAATACCAGACCACCTTACCTGCCTCCTGAGAAATCTGTATGCGGGTCAAGAAGCAACAGTTAGAACTGGACAGGAAACAACAGACTGGTTCCAAATTGGGAAAGGAGTATGTTAAGGCTGTATATGGTGACCCTGCTTATTTAACTTATATGTAGACTACATCATGCAAAATGCCAGGCTGGATGAAGCACAAGCTGGAATCAAGATTGTGGGGAGAAATATCAATAACCTTAGATATGCAGATGACACCACCCTTATAGCAGAAAGTGAAGAAGAACTAAAGAGCCTCTTGATGAAGGTGAAAGAGGAGAGTGAAAAAGTTGGCTTAAAACTCAGCATTCAGAAAACTAAGATCATGGCATCCAGTCCCATCATTTCATGGCAAATAGATAGGGAAACAGTGAGAGATTTTGTTTTTGGGGGCTCCCAAATCACTGCAGATGGTGATTGCAGCCATGAAATTAAAAGACACTTGCTCCTTGGAAGAAAAGCTATGACCAATCTAGACAGCATATTAAAAAGCGGAGACATTATTTTGCCAACAAAGTTCCGTCTTGTCAAAGCTATGGTTTTTCCAGTAGTCATGCATGGATGTGAGAGTTGGACTATAAAGAAAGGTAAGCTCCGAAGAATTGATGCTTTTGAACTGTAGTGTTGGAGAAGACTCTTGAGAGTCCCATGGATTGCAAGGAGATCCAACCAGTCCATCCCAAAGGAAATCAGTCCTGAATATTCATTGGAAGGACTGATGCAGAAACTGAAACTCCAATACTTTGGTCACCTGATGCGAAGAACTGACTCATTGGAAAATACCCTGATGCTGGGAAAGATTAAAATCGGGAGGAGAAGGGGATAACAGAGATGGTTGGATGGCATCACCGATTCAATGGACATGAGTTTGAGTAAGCTCTGGGAGTTGGTGATGGACAGGGAAGCCTGGCGTGCTGCAGTCCATGAGGTCGGACACAACTGAGCAACTGAACTGAGCTGAACCCAACCTCTAATAACAACTCTGAACTGTATCCCTTCTTTAGGCACGGATTCTTTTGCTATTCAAAGGTAAACAACGTTTCCTTCTCACCAGTTAGTGGAAAAAGCTGAAACTGCTCTTTTCCAAAGCATCCACTGTTTCCATTTGGAAGCTGTTAAGCTGTATCTGCTGCTGCTGCTAAGTTGATTCAGTCATGTCCGACTCTGTGCGACCCCGTAGAGGGCAGCCCACCAGGCTCCCCCGTCCCTGGGATTCTCCAGGCAAGAATACTGGAGTGGGTTGCCATTTCCTTCCCCAATGCATGAAAGTGAAAAGTGAAAGTGAAGTTGCTCAGTCGTGTCTGACTCTTAGCGACCCCATGGACTGCAGCCTACCAGGCTCCTCCGTCCATGGATTTTCCAAGCAAGAGTACTGGAGTGGGGTGCCATTGCCTTCTCCGTAAGCTGTATCAGCTGGGTACATAACTGGTAAAACCCCAATTTTTCCATATATTCTTGATAGAGGATAAAGAGCCACAGACCTGTAATCTAAATAAATGCTATTTTAAAATACCATTAAGTCTAGTAGTTAGCTATAGGAATTGGTAACTGTTTGGAAAAGTCCTGGTATTTAGTTTTATCTGTGCATGTTAAATCAGGAGAAAATATTAATAAATACAGACACTTAATGTCCTCTGCTTCTTTGTCTCTCTGTCTCCCAAGTCTGCTAACATCCCTCTCCCCCCTCACTCCCGCATCCTCTGATTACATGTCTGGGCTCTGATCCACAGTTTCAAGGGAACAAGCAAAGCAATCTCCCTAACTCCTTAGAGCATCTTTTCTGGGCACCTTAATAAAAATGAATTTGCTTCCTTGCCCTACATTTCTCTATTATCTCTCCCCTTTGCTCTTTGTTTCTAATGACAATAGACATTGTTTTCAGCATAGTTCATTTAATCCCTGACTTGGCTGAGTAGAAACTCTTCCACCCTAATAAATTACACATGGTAAACATATAGGGAGATACATTGAAGATGTAGAAATAATTTTAAACAATGATCAGGTGAGCTCTCAATTAGTGTTCTAAGATGTTCATCCTTGCTCCCGACAGGTGCTAAGTTTAAAGCTACAGACTATAGAATGGGGCAGAATATCCACAGGACAGGCGACGTGTTCCTTAATTTTAAAAAAAAGTCCATCAGAAATGACCTAGAAATCGTGAAAGAATGATTTTTCTTTGTCTTGAAATACCGTCAACAATTACAGAGGGGACACTAATCCAGCAAGTCTCCTCACTTGGGGAGCGAGGTCAAATGTCCATGTGTGTGTGCTTAGCTGCTCCGTGTGTCTGACTCTTTGCAAGAAGAGAAAATTCCAACTTGCATCCAAATGGTAACTGAATGTTGCAATTACAACTATTGGCTGGCCAAAATGTTTGTTCAGTTTTTCTGTTGCATCATACAGGAAAACCCGAATGAACATTTTGGCCACCCCAAAATTTATGTTCCTCTAGAAGTTTCCATAGCCTGCAGGGTTGATGGGGGAAGGGCAGGAGAGCACATTGCACAGAAACAAGCAGGGAGAGCAGACAGCCCAGGTCTAGTCACCAAGAGTCAGAGAACCCTACAAAGTAATATTTAACCAAGTAAACTTTAGGGATTTATGCAGAATCCCAGAGCCCTGGCCCACAGAGTATCCTCACGTGGGATGGAGACAACTGACATGGAATTACTGACTTTTGTCTCTGCAGATGCTGGACACAGAGCCAGCTTGAGCATGAGACTGATCCCGGCCCTCTTACTCCTCTCCTTGACTGGAGCCCAAGTAAAGTCTCAGAGGAAGGTGGTAGTTCCGCTTCGGGGAATGTGCAGCATGGCTTGGGCTACTCGCTACAAAGAAGCAGGGTGGACAAAAAAGGAGGCTGGGTCTTAGGGCGTGACAGTCTCAGAGACAGCAAGACACAAGTGGCTGGGCCACGCACAGTCAGTGATCTGATGAGTTACCCTCATAGGAGGGAGGGAAGAACAGGATTTCCTCCATGGCGCTCCCACCTGGACAGGGAGGTAGAAGGCCTGTCTCTCTTAGGGGACTCAGATTCCCCAAACAGAAGTCCCTAAAGAGCACTAGGTATGGTTTCCTTCTCTGTTGGTTTGCTAAGACTTTTGTAAAACAAAGTACCACAGAGTGGGGTGCAGAAACAACAAAAATGTATCATCTCCCAGTTCTGGAGACCAGAGTCTCAGATTAAGGTTTTGGCAAGGTTGGTTCTGTCTGGAGGCTGTGAGGGGGAAGCTGTTCCAGGCCTCTCTCCTTGGCATGTAGACGGCTCTCTTCTCTCTGTGTCTTCACACTGACTTCCTCTACACGTGTCTCTGTACCCAAATTTCTCCCCTTTATAAGGACACCATCCATACTGGATGAGGACCCACCCTAATGACCTCATTTTAACTTGTTTACCTCTGTAAAGACCCCCTTCCGAATAAGGTCACACTGGGTATGGTTTCTTTCATGAATCAAGTGTTCCAGAAAAAGCTGACTTAATAAACATGGCAGTTTATCAAAACGTATACAGCACTAGCCAGACAGCAAAATGTCTTACTCCAAAGCGGCGTGTGCACTTCTGGAAAGCACAGCTTATGCTGGAGCGCCCAGCCACACTCCTCCAAGTGCCATTAATTCTGAACAAGACTTTTGGGAAAAACCTACCTGGCTTCACAAATGCTTTGCAGCCCCACACCTCAGAGTCTCTGTCAGGAACATGAATAACCGGCTCCTTTCCACATGTTCCCTGTCAGAATTATTCGGCGATCCAGAGCTCCCATCTCTAAATATTTACAAAGTACTATTTATCAGATTGAAAGAGAATGTTTCTGCTCTACAATGCTGGGCATATGGGTAGCAGCATGAGATAGAAGATAAATCGTGCTGGGTGATTCCAACTGGATTTAATGCCAGCAATAATTAATTTTAATCAGATGGAAAGTTCACTCCTGATACCAGCCCCTCTAACATTAGAAAATAATTTTGTCAGCTCTCATTGTCTGGTGCTGTTTCTATAAATAATTTCTAGGGCTTTTTGAAGTCTAACTTTATATCTTTTCTTTTATCTTTTCTCATTGGTTCTTTCTAAGGTAAAGTTTTAGCCATTCTCTAAATCTTGGCTTTTGATTACAGAATGCCTTTATAAAATTAAAGCCTGTGGAGCTTAAACAAATCCTCTTACATCCACACCGAATTTCAACATATTTCCTGATTCTGTGTGCACTTCTTCCTTGCCCACTCACCAGCCCCCTTCCCTCCAAGTGGGCAACATATACCTTAATAGCCTAAGAGCACCCTGTATCAGGTGATTCAGAACGGGTATTTGGTGTGTGTTACTGACATGAGGTTGGAAACAGGTTAGATGTGTTACTTGGGTAATAAGACCCCCAAATGGGCACCTGACTGCATGGGCCATGTGTGCATACATCCTGTGTACACCCACCCACACCTCATGAAGGCACAGACGCACTTTCTGGCAGGATCTGATCTGGAACTTTAACATAACTCATAATTTAAAAAAATATCTGGTTGTTCAACTGCGTTCACTTGTAGGTGTAAAAATATGTGTAGGAATAAAATCCTGTTTCCAGACAATACAAAAAGGAGGTTTGTGTCTCTGAGAATTTTCCTTTAATAGGTGAATGGGAAAAGCCACATCTCTGATGCAAACCCACCAATTGGTCCAGGCCAATGACTCCTCCACCACAGCGGGATTTCCCTTCTGGGTTTCATGCAGCTCTGGGGGGCGACTCCAGAACCTGAGGGTCCGACCAGGAGAGCATTGGCCAATGTCAGATTAGCTCTCCAAAATTCAGAAGTTTGTCAACTACCCTAGGGCGCTCATCCGGTGAGCCCAGGACGTGGCTAAGCTCCCAGCCCTGGAGCAAACAGCAGCATTTTTGCTAATATGTCAAAGCTCCTTTCCTACTGTGAGAGGAAGAGTCAGAGGAAAAATCCTCTTACAGGTAGCAGTGGGGGTGGGGGGGATGGGAGGTGGGTTTGACTGTACCTGGTGTAGGAGTCAAGTCTACCTGACTCCTCTTTCTGAGAAATCCCATTTTCCTGGATCTGGAGAAAGTGGTTTCTTGCTTTGGCTCCTCCTGCTCCCAACTGCAGGCCAGATTCAGTTCAGTTCGGTCTCTGAGTCGTGTCCGACTCTTTGCACCCCATGGATGGCAGCACGCCAGGCTTCCCTGTCCATCAGCGACTCCTGAAACTTGCTCAAACTCATGTCCATCGAGTCAGTGATGCCATCCAACCATCTTATTCTCTGTCATCCCTTTCTCCTCCTGCCTTCAATCTTTCCCAGTATCAGGCTTTTTTTCCAATGAGTCAGTTCTTTGCATCAGACTGTTGGTATCTAAACTCTCCAGGCTACTGAGAAATTAGGTTACTCCCATTTCCCTGGGGGTAGTCTGACCTGAGTCCCTGGCTGCTGCTGCCAGCGGACCTCTGATAGGACAGCCTGACACTGGGAGTCGTAAGACTGTCCAGGGCACATACCCAGGGAGTTCTCTGGGGCCAATGTGAAGATATTTGACTTTGAGGTAAACTCTTACTTATAACTGACCTTCTTGGGAGCCCAGGACTTGGCTAAGCCCCCAGCCCTGGAGCAAACAGCAGCATTTTTGCTAATACGCAAAATTTCACAATCTGCCTTTGCCACTGGATCAAAGAGAAGCCTTATCACTTTTTCATTTAGAACTTTACTAAGATGCTCTAGGAGAAGGCAATGGCACCCCACTCCAGTACTCTTGCCTGGAAAATTCCATGGACGGAGGAGCCTGGTAGGCTGCAGTCCATGGGGTCGCAAAGAGTCGGAGACGACTGAGCGACTTCACTTTCACTTTTCACTTTCATGCATTGGAGAAGGAAATGGCAACCCACTCCAGTGTTCTTGCCTGGAGTATCCCAGGGACAGGGGAGCCTGGTGGGCTGCCGTCTATGGGGTCGCACAGAGTCGGACACGACTGAAGTGACTTAGCAGCAGCAGCAGCAAGATGCTCTAAGGGGTATAAAAACTTCAGGGTCACCAATCGAAGAAAAGTTAGAGACATTAGTGTAGGGACTGAAAAAGTAAATGATTTTGATGATTGGGTAACAATTCCTTCCTCAAGTCAGCTGGCTTCCAATTCTTTGCTTTCAACAGAAACAAAGGAGGACTTGTCACCTAATATATGACTAAAAATAATTTTGATGGTAGATCATCACGTGATGGGGGCGGGGGCAGAAAACAGGTCCAAGGCATGAACACAACTGGGGACTCCACTCTAGCAAATTTCTTTCTTTTCCATCTACCTTATTTAGTGCTTTGCTTAAATACTTGAAGAGAAAGTTACTGTATGCCAGGGATGGGTTTATGAGCTTAAATGCATTAACCTGTTCAAACCTTAAAACGACCCTGTAAGGTAAGTTTTACTAGTATTCCTAATTCACATTTGAAAAAGGAAGCCCAGAGATGTTGACTACTTGTTCAAGGTCACAGAGCTAATAAGTGACAGAATTGGGACTTGAATTCAGGTAGACTGGCCCCAGAGTCTGCCTAGATAATGCTGGTGGTTTGGTCACTAAGTCGTGCCTAACTCTTGTGACTCCATGGACTGTAGCCTGCCAGGCTCCTCTGTCCATGGAATTTTCCAGGCAAGAATACTGGAATGGGTTGTCATTACCTTTAAAATCTCATGGACAGAGGAGCCTGGTGGGCTGCAGTCCATGGGGTCGCTAAGAGTCGCTCAGTCGTGTCCGACTCTTAGCGACCCCTTGGACTGCAGCCCACCAGGCTCCTCTGTCCATGGGATTTTCCAGGCAAGAGTACTGGAGTGGGGTGCCATTGCCTTCTCCAAATATATTACATAGTAATAGTAATACATTAGTATTAGATAATAGTAATATTAAATATAGTATTACTTCTGAGCTTATAGAAATGAAAGCAATAATGGCAATAGAATTGATACTGAACCTTATTTTAGCCATAGGTATATCAATCTCCAAAACAACATCTCTGTCATAAACATATTCATCACCTCCAAAGTTTTTCCTTTGGATATTTTTTTAAAAGCAATACTAAGGTTTATTTTTCAATGTCAATATTTACAATATCCTGTAATTATATCCTTTGCAATTGTTTATAATTATTACAACATTTTTTGAATGTCAATCTAAAAATATGCAAGTGGTTACATCATTTTTCAAAATTATTTTTGGTGTTATGTGAACAAAAATGTTCAAAGACCACTGCTCTAGTCTGTGGGCATCTCCTCTCCACTCCCTGGGTGTTTTAGTTTTCTCACTCTTAGCACATTCTCATTTAATTTACTATTTGATCAATATATATTAAGTGCCAACTATATGCTAAAGAGGATATCAACATTCCAATGAACAAGACAGAAACATTAGTGATTTTATGAAATAGTGAGATGTCAATTCATTCTGTGGAATTTTTTTTCTTGCTACTCCTTCTCTGTGGCTGCTGGGTCTCTTTCTTTTCATGCATTATTTTTAGTTGGGGCCTAGTTCCCACGTGTATAAAAAGCATTAAAAATGATTTAAGTTATATCTCAAACAGAGTAAAATAAGGAACAATAAAATGTATACTTGTCTTATTACCATCCAAGTTTACCAAATCTTACTATTTTGCTCAAACTTCTTCATACTAAGCAACAAAACAAGAAAACATTATGTACATAAACAAAGCCACCTGAGTACCCCTCCTTAATTCCATATGCTTTCCTCCCTTTACTACATACAAACAACTTAAAGATGTATTGATTTGTGTGTTTTCAAGCTGGATAAAAATAGTCTTTGTACATATCTTGCAACTTGTTTTTTTACTCAATTTTTTTTTTTTGAGATTTATACATGTGATTTTAATTAAGTCCATTCATTTTCTTTGCTATATAATATTCCACCACAGGAATAACACATTTTTTAAAATGTTTTTGCCACTTTATTTTTTAATTGAAGGATAATTACTTTACAGTATTTATTTTTTGTCAAACATCAACAAGAATCAGCCATAGGTAAACACATGTCCACTCCCTTCTGAACCTCCCTCCCATCTCCCTTCCTCCCCATCCTACCCTTCTAGATTGTCATAGAGCCCCTGTTTGAGTTCCATTCTTCTTTGATGGAGATTTAGGTGGCTCTTCACTTCTCACATGATGTGACAATGAATCTTCTTCCACTTGCCTCCTGCACATGTGTTTGAGAGTTTCTCTGGAATCTACCTCCAGAAGTGGAATTGCTGTGTTATAGAGCTTGTACAGTTTCCAAGTATTGCTAACTTGCTTTATAAAGTTGTTGTTTAAACTTACAATCCAGCAGAAAATGAGCATTACTCTTTCTATTCTTTTGGTGGATAGTCTTGAATTTTGTAAACGTAAACCAATGTTAATGTTTCTCTTCCACTTCTGAAGACATAAGAAATTTGGCAAGTTTTAACTGTCCATTAATACTCCCCCACCATCATCTTTTTTTTTTCTGAAGTTTTAGTTTTACCTTATTTTAAAGCACAAAAATTAACTATTTTTTAAAATAAATAACTAATATTTGTTTCAATTTCCAATTATCAATTTTTCATTGTCTCCCTGGGTTCACATTTCTTTTTGTTGAAGTATATCCTTTACTTGTTCTTTTAGTGAGTATCTGTAGGTGATATATCCCATTAGCCTTTAAGATATCTTAGTCTTGTTCCTTAATGATAGTTTAGATAGATATAGACATATTTTGATAGTACTTTTCCATCCTCAATACTTTGAAATGATAGCTTCATAGTGTTCTGGTTATTGTTTCTGAAGAGTTTAATGTTCCTAAAGACAAGTCTTCTGTTAGTCTAACTTTTATTTCTTTGGTTTGGTAACTTCCTATTTACCCCAGAGATTCTGCTCTTTTGCAGTAACATGTCTAGGAATAGATTTGTTTTTATTGATCCTACTGAATACTGTTCTCAGAGACTGTCTTTGTTTTCTTAAGTTCAATTTTTATCTGAGCAAAAAAAAAAAAAAAAACCCATGTATTTTAAATACATATACATAATTTTCAAAGCAAAATATTTCTGTAAGACTTATAATAAAAAACCGCAATTTCCTGCCTCATACCTCTCCAATCTTGATATTTTTACTCCTTGGAAGCAGCCACTTTCCAGTTTAAAATATTTTAGCCATTTCTTTTTTTTTTAATTAATGAATTTATTTTAATTGGAGGCTAATTGCTTTACAATATTGTAGTGGTTTCTGCCATACATTGACATGAATCAGCCATGGGTGTACATGTGTCCCCCACCCTGAAGTCCCCTCCCACCTCCTTCCCCATCCCATCCCTCAGGGTTGTCCCAGTGCACTGGCTTTGAGTGCCCTGTTTCATGCATTCAACTTGGACTGGCAATCTATTTCACATATGGTAATATACATGTTTCAATGCTATTCTCTCAAATCATCCCACCCTCACCTTCTCCCACAGAGTCCAAAAGACTGTTCTATACATCAGTGTCTCTTTTGCTGTCTCGTATACAGGGTTATTGTTACCATCTTTCTCAATTCCATATATATGTGTTAATATACTGTATTGGTATTTTTCTTTCTGACTTACTTCACTCTGTATAATAGGCTCCAGTTTCATCCACCTCATTAGAACTGATTGAAATATGTTCTTTTTAATAGCTGAGTAATATAGCTTTTTCTTTTTGAATTCACTTCTATTATTGAAAATAACATTCATATACAATGATTTATTGATCTTTGTTTTAGATTTATTAACTTTCTAACTTGAAAGGTAAAGAATTTTTCCCTCTTACACCCTCACCCTTATTTTGCAATCGCTCTCTTTCTAGCATACCGCAAGTCCCCTACATATGAACCTTTGAGTTGAAAACTTTCAAAGATGAGAACGTGTGTTCACATATCCAATCACATAAGTTAGTTCATGTTTCTAGTGCACATTGTCACATGCATTCATCCTCAAGTGGTTGTGCTCTTGTGTAGATCTGCAAGGGGATGACTTCGTGGAACTCCTTACTGTGCAACATGAGGAGCTTACTAATGAAGACTTGATGGAATTGGAGGCCCATCAGAAAAAAAAAAAAAAACTAAGAGAAATAAGATGAAGAAGAAGTAACTGAAGAGATTCGTGACATAGGAAATGGCAAGGGGATATTCTTTATTTGAGGAGGCACTGTTAGTTTTCGAGGCGCAAGGCGTAGAATGGTATGTGAAGGGTGCAGCAGCTGTTCAGAATGTAATTCATTGCTACCATGTCATCTATTAATATGATGGGGAAGAAAAGAGCTACTACTACAGATGTCCCTGGATCTTTTTTATTCAAGAGGGTAGAGTGCGGCAAAACCAATATAATATTGTAAAGTAATTAGCCTCCAATTAAAATAAATAAATTTATATATATAAAAAAAGGAATGAGAAATGTTTTTAGTATTCAGTGAAGAAAGAAAAAGAATATTTGGAAATAAAAGTACATAAAAAAGGAAAAAAAAAAAAAAGAATTGAATCCAGCAAGGAAACACAATCTGTGCCATCAGTTTCAGACATGAGTGAAATTGCAGCTTGCTTTCCATCTCCTGTTGCTGATGACCCTTCAGCTTTACTATCTCCCACCTTTCTTTCCTCCAGTCAGTAACTCTTCTTGTCTGTTCACTCTATACCAGCTGTTGCACTGTACTACTGTACTTTTCAACGTATAGCAATGTAAGATTAAAAATGTTTATTTTTTGTTTTTTATATATTATTCGTGTGAAAAGTTTTATAAATCTATTAAAATACAGTACTATATTGTATTTGTTGGATACTGAGGCTAAATTTGTTGGACTTATGAACAAATTGGATTTATGAATGCATTCTCAGAATAGAACTTGTTCACATGTAGGAGACTCACTGTAGTTATATTACATTCATTGTTGAACCACACAGAGTATTTATTTTATTCAGAACTAAGCCATGTGTTATGCTATAATTATACTTTTTCTTTTAAAAGTTTTTATTTTTCTTGTTTGAGTATTGCCTTGTTCTTTTATTCACTTAGATTTGTATGTACCTAGAATTATTCTCAGAGAAGGCAATGGCACCCCACTCCAGTACTCTTGCCTGGAAAATCCCATGGACGGAGGGCCTGGTGGGCTGTAGTCCATGGGGTCGCTAAGAGTCTGACACGACTGAGCGACTTCACTTTCACTTTTCACTTTCATGCATTGGAGAAGGAAATGGCAACCCACTCCAGTGTTCTTGCCTGGAGAATCCCAGGGACGGGGGAGCCTGGTGGGTTGCCGTCTATGGGGTCACACAGAGTCAGACATGACTGAAGCGACTTAGCAGCAGCAGCAGCAGCAGAATTATTCCATGGGGTCGCTAGGAGTTGGACACAACTGTGTAACTTTCAAGTAGACAACCTGAGCGACTTCACTTTCACTTTTCACTTTCATGCATTGGAGAAGGAAATGGCAACCCACTCCAGTGTTCTTGCCTGGAGAATCCCAGAGACAGGGGAGCCTGGTGGGCTGCTGTCTCTGGGGTCGCACAGAGTTGGACACGACTGAAGCGACTTAGCAGCAGCAGCAGCAGAAGTATTCTACTGTAAAGCATCTTTAAATATGACCACATACATCAGGTAATCTGTAGTTTCCTTTATTTTTTACAGATACCTCTCCTAAAATACTTCAACCTATGCTTTTAGGCTGAACTGGTTGTTTCCCAGTTTGGCAGCTGTCATCCAGGTATTTCCCCTACTCATCCTGGGGATTCCCCTTTCCTCTTTTCTAATTGAATCTCCTGCTTCCTGGATCTTATGCCTCTTCCCTTTTTGGTTTATGCTCTGATGTTGAAGGAGCATATCCTCAAGTATCTTTCTGAGGAATGGTACAAGGAAGTAAATTTTTTGAGACTATGTATGTTTTAAATGCAAGATCTTTATTCCACTCTCATACTTGGCTGATAGTTTGGCTGGGTATATACTTCTAGACTGGAAATCATTTTCTTAGAATTTGCTTTTGAGCAGTTTAAAGCTTCTTATTCCTAATATTTTATGAAGAAGTGAAATTGCTTGGTCGTGTACGAGTCTTTGTAACCCCATGGACTGTAGCCTACCAGGCTCCTCTGTCCATGGGACTTTCCAGGCAAGAATACTGGACTGGGCTGCCATTTCCTTCTCCAGGAGATCTTCCTGACCCAGGGATTGAACCCAGGTCTCCCACATTGTAGACAGATGCTTTACCATCTGAGCCACCAGGGAAGTCTTATTATTCCTAACACTTTATACTTCAACTTAAAAAAAATAGTGTGTGATTACATTGGAAATTTCAAAGTAACACAGATTGACATGGGACTTTATCTTTTGAGGGGAGGTAGAAATTAGCGGATTATTTCAATCTAGAAATATTTTTATTCAGTACTTGGAATTGAACTATTTCATCAGTACCACTTTCCCCTAATTCCAGAATGTCTTGGTTCAGTTCAGTTCAGTTCAGTCACTCGGTTGTGTCCGACTCTTTGTGACCCCATGAATTGCAGCATGCCAGGCCTCCCTGTCCATCACCAACTCCCGGAGTTCACTCAAACTCATGCCCATTGAGTCGGTGATGCCATCCAGCCATCTTATCCTCCGTCATCCCCTTCTCCTCCTGCCCCCAATCCCTCCCAGCATCAGAGTCTTTTCCAATGAGTCAACTCTTCGCATGAGGTGGCCAAAATATTGGAGTTTCAGCCTCAGCATCAGTCCTTCCAAAGAACACCCAGGACTGATCTCCTTTAGAATGGACTGGTTGGATCTCCTTGCAGTCCAAGGGACTCTCAAGAGTCTTCTCCAACACCACAGTTCAAAAGCATCAATTCTTCAGCGCTCAGCCTTCTTCACAGTCCAACTCTCACATCCATACATGACCACTGGAAAAACCATAGCCTTGACTAGACGGACCTTTGTTGACAAAGTAATGTCTCTGCTTTTCAATATGCTATCTAGGTTGGTCATAACTTTTCTTCCAAGGAGTAAGCGTCTTTTAACTTATTGGCTGCAATCACCATCTGCAGTGATTTTGGAGCCCCCAAAAATAAAGTCTGACACTGTTTCCACTGTTTCCCCATCTATTTCTCATGAAGTGATGGGACCAGATGACATGATCTTCATTTTCCAAATGTCGAGCTTGAAGCCAACTTTTTCACTCTCCTCTTTCACTTTCATCAAGAGGCTTTTTAGTTCCTCTTCACTTTCTGCCATAAGGGTGGTGTCATCTGCATATCTGAGGATAGTGATATTTCTCCCAGCAATCTTGATTCCAGCTTGTGCTTCTTCCAGCCCAGCGTTTCTCATGATGTACTCTGCATATAAGTTAAATAAGCAGGGTGACAATATACAGTCTTGACGTACTCCTTTTCCTATTTGGAATGTCTTGGTAAATGTCTTCAAAAGGAAAAATGCCAGTCTTTTTCTAGGGAGTGAGGAGGGGTGATAACCTGGCTGTACCTGGTGAGGGAAGGGATCTTTGTTCTTTTTCGTATAGCTTTTTGTTTGTTTGATATTTTTTGGCCTTTCGGTGGGGGATCTTCTTATGAAGACTTTCAACTAATTCTCCTTTTAGAGTTAACCAATCTTCAAATTTATGAACCATTCTTGTAGTCTGAGGTGCAAATTAGCTTATTGTTGACTTCTCCCTTTTGAAATCAGATTTAATAAACTCCCATCTGCCAAATATGTTATTGTTAATTTATTTACTTTTGAACTTCTGAAATTTTGTGCCTTTTTCTTTTCTCCCATCTATAACTTGGCAGATTTACATCCTTTTAATGCTTTTATCGCCATTTTGGTAGTCCTAACAAGAAGCAGCAGTATAGTCATTTTTAACTGGAAGTCAAAGTTACTATGTTTTAAAACAAGTACTCTCCATTATTCTTTCTCTTTTCTTTTCCAAAAACTTCTATTAAACACATGTTGGAGAATTTTAGTTTATCCTGTAACCTTTAACTTTCTGTCACAACTTCTGTCTCTAAGTTCTGTGTTCTAGATGAAATTGCCAATGCATTGTCTCTTCTTCATTCTTTCCAATCTATAGTAAACTGCATCTATTAAGTTTTTATTATTTCAGTGACTATTTTTCAATTTTGAAATTTTCTTTCTTTTCCCATTCTTATAATACTTATCTTTGGCTTTCTTTCATGGTTTGAAGTCTTTGATCAAATTTTTATTTAAAAGATCAATTTCCTCTAAAATAACTTCACATTAAAGATTTTAAGGTTGGCTATCTTTGTTAGCATTAAATTTCTTTATGTATTTTGGAATTTGACTTTGCAAGTCAATTTTCAGTGATTGTCTTTCTCTTTCTCTTTCTGTGCTCAGTTTTCCATGTACAGTGGTTTTGTGGATATCATTACTCAGATCCTAGATCTGGTCCTATGATAACAATTCAGTATTCCTGCCCTGACATGATATTGACAATGGGCAGATTTACTTAGCTAGTCAGTGGCTTAGTTTGGCTCCAGGTTGGGAGACTGTCTCTGGGTCTTCCCATCTTTCTAGACCTACAGCTTATCAAGAGCCATTGCCCGAAACAGCAATTGAAAGGAGCTTTTTTCAGATTCCTCTGAGGATCAAGGAATGCTTTAGGGATCATGCATGAAACACTTAAGTTTTCATTACCCTACAAGAGCTAAACTCCTATATATCACTGTATGAATCCAGGAGCTCATAGAAGCTAGTGATTTCAGCCCCTTTCATTACTCTGCGATTCTTTTCCAAATCTGGTCTTAAAAAACCCATGTTTATCTTATTTTTGATCTTGGCTTATGCCATTTTGATTTTTTTTTCTCTCTCTCTTTTAATAATATTTGACTGAATCACATGAAATTTCCAATTGGTTGGCAAATGGTCACATATTAGCAATTTTATATGGTTCATATTAACAAAGCCATTTTGCTACATTTCACACTTGGATACATCAAAGCATGAACCTATTTTGACATCTTGACTGGAGGTCTTTATAAGTCTTTGATCTTTCTTTCTCTTACCAAGCAGTCAGCCAGTCAAACAGCCAAATACCAGAATCATCTCACAGTTCCAGGCAGAGACTTTTTCTTCCCATAAAGTGCCTTTTAGAGTTTAGAAAGCTATAGAGAGGGAGGGAGGTGGTGGTGGTAGGTTGATAAACAATGAGTGATTGAGACAAAACATTAAGTCTGCCTTCTCTAAATGGCATTATTCCTCTTTCTGCCATCATCCAAATGTTTAAACCAAATTAAATTTTATTGAGTCTAAGAGCTATGATTGGTTTGTTTTCATTTGGCAAAGAGGGAAGAACTAGAAAATATGCAGAGTAAGGGAGGAAATAACATATTAATATTTTACTTTTATCTTAAGATCTCGATTTATACCCATTATGAGCAAACATATGAATAGCCTAGTTTGTGCAATGAATAAAAAGCCATGGGTAATGGAAATGTCTAGTTTGTGTGTGTATTTTGGAGACTTGACTTTTGTGAAAGACAAAAGAAAACTGGAACATGAAATTTTTCATAGAAGTTAGAGCCCAAATATTCATCATTATGAACAATTCAATAGCTTCCTTTCAAATATACTGAATTTAAGAAGCCTTGACATCCTTTAATCTTAAAAAATTCAGTATTCCTACCCTAAATTCTGAATTCCTACCTTATCCTGTCATGTGCCCTCCTCCCAAATATCCATTCTCTCCCTTTTCTGAGTAATATAATCCTTGCTCTGCATCTGGGCAGATTGCCACCCAACTGAAAGACTATATTTACCAGACTATACAAGTCGTGCAGAGAGACTATGTGACCAAATTTTGGCCATAGAGTTCCATGTGACTTCTGGGCAGTATCTTTAAGGGAATATCTTTAACGTTCTGTCCCTACATTCATGTGGCTGCCTAGAGCAAGGATTTGATGGTTAGAGCTCAAGAAGCCATTTCATAACATGAAGGGGGGCAGAGCAGAGAGCTGAGAGGGGCCTGGGTCTCTGCTAACTTAGTGGAGCCCCCAGAGCACCTCCAGTCTCTTTGCTTTTAGATGTCATTCATTTGAAATAGACATAAGCTCCTGTCCTGTTCAAACCACTGCTATTTTTCTTTTTCTGTCTTGTGTAACCAATTCATAAAGATTGCAAATTATTCCATTGCTAAAATAAATTACGTATCATGACACGTTCATTTTGATGATAAGACTCGGCACTTAGTATTTTTACAACAAAGCGAAAGGGCAAAGAGATTTGTCATTTGATTCATTCCACTCTAGCTCCATACACTTGAAAAACAGTTGGGTTTCCCTCAAGTTTGCTTGATCATGCTGCGCTTTCCAATGACCTTAGCCAACATGTTTGAAAACTGTGGTTTTCATGTCATAACTATCTGGGCCTCTACAGTAAAATAAATCTCTTCATTTTCAAATGTCAAAGTCCCTACGAAAGAGAAGAAATGCTTTTTAAATGTCAGCCCCTGTTAATTGCTGTGATATTGCCTTAGGTGTTCCTTGCTATAAGTGTGTTCTCAATGTATTAGTTGTACTGACACCCACCACTTGGTTCCATCTTAATTTTCACTGTGCTGCTGCTGCTGCTAAGTTGCTTCAGTTGTGTCCGACTCTGTGCGACCCCACGATGGCAGCCCACTAGACTCCTCTGTCCCTGGGATTCTCCAGGCAAGAATACTGGAGTGGGTTGCCATTTCCTTCTCCAATGCGTGAAAGTGAAGTCACTCAGTCGTGCCCGACTCTTAGCAACCCCATGGACTGGAGCCTACCAGGCTCCTCCATCCATGGGATTCTCCAGGCAAAAGTACTGGAGTAGGGTGCCATCGCTTTCTCCAATTTTCACTGTATCCCAGGCTAAATCCTCATCATCCTAAAGATAAGGCAGATACTTGTCAGAAATGTTTTGATTTAAAATGAGAGAAATTTCAGTCATGCTAACATAATTAAAGCATCATTTATTTGTTCATGCCACTGAATAATCTATGGGACACAGGTCTCCTGGCTTCTGGCTTGGCTTGTTCAAGTGGTATCATCAATCTATTTCATTACCTTCTAAGGCCTGTGTCTCCTCTGTGGTGGCAGGATTTCTCCACATGGTAAACAAAATCATTCCTAGCAATTAAAGGTTTCCAGAGGGTTTTTTTTTTTCTTCCCCCCACCCCCAGTCTTTAATATTAGCATTACTGCCCCAAATGGGCTGCCTGTCTGGCTTAAGATATGTGCTCACCCTGACCAAATCCCATAGCTAAGGGTGGAGTTTTCTGATTAGCAACACTGGCCTACATGCTGCCCTTGGGCTGCCCAGCCAGAGGTACTGCATGAGAAGAGAATGGAAAAAAAAAAAAAAAGAGGGATTTTTATCCACAGAAAAGAGCATACACAGCAAGAAAAGACAGCAGATGTCTACCACAGGGCAATTCAAGAACTTTAAAAATAAGGACAAATCACATGTTACTTTCAACATCTTTAAATGCTTTTCACCTTACTATATTTTACAGCTCATTATATTTTACCACTAATTCACTTGTAGCTCAGCTAATACTTATTGTTTATATGGGATTCTCACTCCTCTAACTTCCCTTCTAAACTTACGACTTTTCCATCTAGAAGTGCATGATTGAGAAGACCAAGGCTCTTTAGAAATGGGAACTTAAAATTCTTTACTTTAAACAGATGGGATTGTTGGGTTTAAGAAACTGAGGGGATAATGAGGTAGAGAGTGAAACCACTCATTTAGGAAGTGCTTTGAGAGATAATGTATTGGGTGCTAGCTACATGGGAAAGGCATAGTAATGCCAACTGGCATAAATGGGATGGTAGAGTTTACCTATCACAGGTTTCTGTATCTGAGGAATTTCACCTCCAGTTCATACAAGGACCTCAGTGTAAGCCAGGCAGGAAGAGAAGGCCCGAACATAATAGAACCAAGGGTAGATCAAAAAAGATTGTTAACCATTCTTCAGAAACAAATGGTGCCCCTGGCTTTGACCAAATGGCATCAAGAGCCATGTGATCCTTGTGTGGTAAGTGGTATTAGATAGTAGACAATATGCAAGTCAAGGGGTGACTACCTCAAAGTCCTGAGTGTGGTATAGGGGTCCACACAGCAATGCTGGTTACTGACAAATCCATATTCCTCCCTCTAAAACACATACTGGCAAAGTTCCCATCCTATGGGAACCTCAGGCATCAATCAAGAAACAAAGGCAATTGGATTTCATATATATGCATTAATATACAATATTTGTTTTTTATTTCTGACTTACTTCACTCTGTATGACAGACTCTAGGTTCATCCATGTCACCACAGAGGACCCAGTTCCATTCCTTTTTATGGCTGAGTAATATTTCACTGCATATATTTACCACGTCTTCTTTATTCACTCATCTGTCAACACAGGGCAGGAAGGAGAGGGTGAGACAAACAGAGTAGCATTGACATATACACACTATAGATACTAGTGTGTGAAAGGGATATTAGTGGGAAGCTGATGATGCAGCACAGGGAGCTCAGCTTCATGCTCTGTGATGATCTAGAGAGGCAGGATGGGGGTGTGTGGAGGGAGGCCTAAGTGGGGAGATATATGTATACATATGGCTGATTCATGTTGTACAGCAGAAACCAACACAACATTCTCCAATTTTTAAAAAATTAAACTTAATTAACAAAAACAAAGGCAATTAGAGCTCACCCATGAGGACGAGAGTGCTGGCTTTGATCTGGGGCATGCCATTGCCAGACAAATCCCAGATCATAACCTCTAGAAGGTCTACAGCTGCTAACATAGTTTGACTCAAATCACAATGGCTGAGAACTCAGGGCTGAGTTATCAGCTGAGAAAAAAAGACAAATTTGAGGAAATTCTCAACTGACTTATAATTACACTTCTTTCTGTATCCTGAAGCACTAACTACAATGCTGGGCATTGCACTCAATGCTGAATTACTGAATTAAAAGGGAAATGGCAAAAACACACATTTGTCATCCCAGTGTGACCACAACCACACATAGAACTCAGGATGACAGGTACAGCCACAGATGGGAAGAATGCAGGCTAAGCCACCAGGCTATGCGAACTTGGTCTGCTTGCTGCAGTGTCCTAACCACACAGGCCAATAAACGTCAAGCCCACACAACCAAAATCCACCAAAACTCATTCATATCAGCATGCCCTTTTAGCTCCAGGCGTTGATGTGAGTTCCCAGGTCTACAGTTCATTGAAGTTTTTGGAGAGAGAGCAGCGAAAGCCATTGGGAAGCAGAAATGAGAGTTGTCACCCCCGAATAATGACATTTTCAGACCCAGTGAGAATGCACTAGGGCATTCTCACTCTAGTGCTAGTGGTAAAGTACTCATAAGAGACACAGGTTTGATCCCTGGGTCAGGAAGATCCCCTGGAGGAGGGCATGGCAACGCACTCCAGTACTCTAGCCTGAAGAATCCCATGGACAGAGGAGCCTGGTGGGCTACAGTCAGTAGGATCTCAAAGAGTTGGACATGACTGAAGCAACTTAGCACACATGCATCCACTGTATCTTTCCAGTTCCAGTATAAGGAAAATCCTTCTCAAACAGCATGGAAAGGTTACAGAGAAAATTCTTCATGGCTTCTATGGCCAGTGGTTACATGAGACTGCTAAAGAGTCTTGGGAACCTCTCAAGAATCACAAAAAGTAGGTGTTTGCCGGGGACCAGCCCCGGCTGATCCAGGGTATTCGAAGCGGGGACAGCGTCGGCGACCTATTTATATTTATTTATTCATCAAAGATTCAAAGAGTAATAGAATGAGGATAGCTCAGTGAGGAAATTCAGTGGAGAAAAGCGGCTGAAATAAGGATAGCTCAGTAGGAAAATTCAGTGGAGAAAAGAAGCTGAGTGGCTTGGTTTACGCGGAAAATCAATATAACCCGTGACACCAGGTTAGCTCTGACCACGGAGGCCGCAGGCGCCCTCTCGAATAGCGGAAGGTGCCCCACCTTAGACACCCTCTCGAGTGGGTCTTAGAAGCCCAGGCAAATAAATGGTCGCAGAGGACATCCGCGCTCCAGATGGACGCTCAGCCGGAAGTTAAAGGGAAGAATGACATGGGGAGACCAAGTTTCAGTGAACAAGGCCCGCACTTTATTTTCCAAAGTAGTTTTTATACCTTAAGTTATGCATAGAGGATAATGGGGGAAGGGGTAGAGTCATGCAGCAAGCCAGGCTTTTTTCCTGTAAACTTATCATATGCAAAAGTTCAGGTGATAGACATCATCTTCTGGCCCGGAGGCCTGTTAACATTTTAAGAAACTTATCTTTCTCTAAAGGTGATTATTCCAAAGTCAGGCGCCAGCCTTCCAAAAAGCATTGAACAAAGCTGCATTTTACATTTCTATACACCCATTATATCAATCAATACACTGCCAAGGACACAGTAGGAGTATGGAGACTTAGCAGCAAACATTGACCCAACAAGTGAAAAACCCTTCACCAATACATTTTCTAATCAATCTTTTAACTACTCAAAGGAATCTGTGTTTAGGCAGTTTAGAACATCTCCTGCCTCTCACAGTTGGGAGGCTCTGAACAATCACATGTGGCCGGAAAAACCCATTCAGGCAGGCTAGAGGATTTCCAAAGGAGTTTGTAGGTTAAACACTGTCACACCCAGGAATTATTAACTGGAGCTGTGAGCTAACTCTTTTTTCAGAGAGAGGTAGTGGGGGACAGCCCCCCGTAAAGTCAGAGGTGTAGGTGAAAGCACAAAGCAGAAAGTAGGCAGACTCTGGTTTTGGGGGTAGATGCTCGAGAATTTCCAGGGGGACTCCTGAGGCTCGATCCCGCCTTTGCGTATGCCGAGCCTCCTTCCTCATGACCTTTGTCATGGGCGGAGTGCCTCACGCTGGCTCCCGGAAGTGATAAAATTCCAGTTGAGCTATTCCAGATCCTCACTCAATATGCAATGTGCCGGCTCCCAGCAGGTGTTGCCAGATTATCTTGGCCATCACTGGGCTGACAGATGTCTCATCCAGGTGGTCCTCATGCCCAAGTCATGACTGGGAGCCAGGCCAGAGCTCCAAGCTGGTAGTCCAAGGGCACACATAGCCCAGTGGACAACGAACAGGAGGAATGATCAAAACTGCCCTATACTCAGGTCAAGGCAGATAGCTAGCCTGAGAGGTAATCAAAGTTATACAAGGAAAGGTTCCCTCGCCTTGGGGATAGAAATAGTTTGTGTCCCTTATAGCAGAGAACCTTCAAGCGGGTTAAAACATACACCGAATAGCTCTGTGTACTCATAGGGCCCTTGACCTTAGGGAAAGCCTGGTTAGAGGACATCATGAAGTTTACTGTTACAGTCTGAGACCCTCTTGATTGGAGATTATCTCCTTCATTCTTGGAGGTTGTTTGTGAAAGGGGCTATGTTCCTGTTACGTGGAGTTTAGTTTCTCACGAATCACCTTCAAAGGATCCCTCTTTATACACTGAGGGGCTGTTAAGTCTCAGTTGCATGGGAGGCTCAGGTCTTAACTGAATATGGGTTGGGGCTGGGATCCAGGACCACATCCTCGGGAAAGTCACAGAGCTGGGGAGGAGGCCTTCCTTGCCCACCCAACTATTCTTCCCCAGGTGACCTCTGTTTCCAGAAGTAGGGCCAGGGCAGCACTCGGCTGTGTCCAGTGAGACTGGCAGCTGCCAGCTGGGCAAGTGTTCAGGGTGAGCACTGCTGATTACACCCTTGACAGTGGTCCAGTTGGCCTTGGCATTTGAAGACAAGGTCCCTGGGCCTCTGCATTGTGCAGGAGCACTTGGGAGAAGGTGGCAGTTCTGCACAGACGTTCTCTCCTCACCCACACAAATCCTCAGAGGCTTTCCCTCTGTGGGTTTATAAAAGCCCATTATCTAATTCATGACTCAAGAGAATTGAGCTTGCTGGCAAGAGGCTTTTTAAGTCCCATTTTGAATAATTTCTCAGCAATTCATTACATGGGAAAACAGATCCTTTTTGTTCTAATACTTAGCCTAGGAATGCAACTCCCCTCTGCCAAATTCATTAACAAAACCTGTGTATGGGGGCTGAGCAACTCTGGCCAGTTTCTTAAATGTACTAAAAACTTGCTGATCATTGAAATGTAAATTTTTACCTTTGGCTGGAATGATTCATGGGTCTCAGCTTGTAGGAAACAGCAATGTCACTTTCAAATGTTCGGGATAGCTCCAAACCAAGTGCCCATTGTGAGAGGAGGCTTAATGTGTGGCAACCAGGAGACGGCCACATGTCATCTTTCCGATTGGCAGCAGAAGGGAGAGCTGATAATGAACATGCTCACAGCTTCAGGGGGAGAAAGCTCCCCTTGGGGACAACATGGTGACCTAGAGCTCAGCAGAGCCCAACGAGAGGATCAGGCTGTTCAGGCTGCTGGTCACACCAATTTACCATTCCTATGAGAGCAGTTCAGGCTTGCCACACCAGTCCGGCCTGTGCAGAGTAGCAGGCCAGGTTCTCTACACAGTGGAACAGAGAACTGTGGCCAAAGGACCCCAGATCAATGAAGCAGGTGCAAAGTGGGGACATAAAAGAGCTTTCTCAAGAAACAGTGCTACTTGATTCAAAGTTGGAAATGCTTATTTCTAAATTTTTATTTATATTATGTTAACATAAAATATATTTCAATGATATTATTTTATACATTTAAACTAATATGTTTAAAATAAAATATTAAAATATATTAAAACACACTGTTGTTGTTCAGCCACTAAGTTGTGTCTGACTCTTTGCAATCCCACTGCCTGCAGCATACCAGGCTTCCCTGTCCTTCACTATCTCCCAGAGTTTGCTCAAGTTCACGTCCATTGAGTCAGTGATGCTGTCTAACCATCTCATCCTCTGTTGCCCTCGTCTCCTTTTGCCTTCAATCTTTCCCAGCATCAGGGTCTTCTCCAACAAGTTTTATTATGTTAAAATACACCTGACATAAAATTTATTGTCTTAACCATTTTTACGGAGAAGGCAATGGTACCCCACTCCAGTACTCTTGCCTGGAAAATCCCATGGACGGAGAAGCCTGGGGGCTGCAGTCCATGGGGTCACAAAGAGTGGGACACAACTGAGCGATTTCACTTTCACTTTTCACTTTCCTGCATTGGAGAAGGAAATGGCAACCCACTCCAGTGTTCTTGCCTGGAGAATCCCAGGGACGGGGGAGCCTGGTGGGCTGCCGTCTATGGGGTTGCACAGAGTCAGACACGACTGAAGCAACTTAGCAGCAACCATTTTTAAGTGTGCAGCTCAATGGTAAGAAGTATTAGTACATCTACATTGCTGTGTAACCATTACCACCACCCATCTCCAGAATTCTTTTCATCTTGCAAACTAAAACTCTGTACCCATTAAATAACAACTCTGTATTTCCCTTTCTGCCAAGCCCAGGGCAGCTACCATTTTACTTTCTGTCTTTATGATGTTGACTACTCTAGTTACTTCATATAAGTTGTATCTTCTTACAATGATGTCTCTTCTTACAAGAGCATTGAACCTATTATAAGGGCCCCGCTCTCAGAACCTTATCTCAACCTAATTATTTCCCTGGAAATTATCATACTAAGCAAAGTATGAGATAAGTATCATACTTATTAGTATCAGATAGAGAAAGACAAATATCACATAATCACTTATATGTTAAATCTTTTAAAAAATGATGCAAATGAACTTATTTATAAGACGGAAATAAACTCACAGACTTAGAGAACTTATGATTACCAGGAGGGAACAATGGGACAGAAGGATAAATTGGGAGTTTAGGATGAACATATATACACTGCTATAAACAGATAACCAGCAAGAACTTACTGTATAGCACAAGAAATTCTGCTCAATATTCTGGAATAACCTAAATGGGAAAAAAATTTGAAAAAAAACAAAACAAAACAGATGCCTGTGTATGTATAAGTGAATCACTTTGCTGTATACCTGAAACAAATACAACACTGCTAATCAATTATATTACAATAGAAATTTTTTTTTTAGAAAAACCTTAATTATTTCCCAAAGGTCTCACCTCTAAATATCATCTTATAGGGGGTTAGGGCTTCAGCAGATAAATTTTGAGGCAACATAATTTAGTACATAGCACTATGCAAACACCTCTTTCAATTATTTTAATCTCAAAGACCCTGCTTACAATTATTTTGGGTATACTCCCAGGAGCAGAATTTCTGGTCATATAGTAATTGCATTTTCAACTTTTTTTGAGGAACTGCCATGCTGTTTTCCACCACTTTCCACCCCCACCAACGGTACACAAAGATTCCAATTTCCCCATATCCTCATTAACACTGTGGTTTTCTGGTTTTTTGATAGTAGTCATAGTAAGGTGTGTGAGGTGGTAACTGATTGTGATTTTGATTTACATTTCCCTAATGATTAGTGATGTTGAACCTCTTTTCTTCTTGAATTTTATGTATTTTATTGGCGTATAATTGCTTGGAGTATAATTGCTTTACAATGATGTGTTAGTTGCAGTTTCTGATGTATAATAAAGTGAATTAGCTATATGTACACACATATCCTCTCCCTCATCAACTTTCCTCTCTTTGCATGTGCTTACTGGCCATTCAAAAACATATAATATACACTTTTAACATTTACTTTATATATTTTAAAGTACATGTTAATACAGATGCTTGGGGGAGAAACTGAAAAAAAAAATTGTAAATACAAGGCTACTGATCCTGCTGGCAAGATTAACAGTAAATTTTTGGTTTCGTTCTTATGTTTTGCAACCTGTTCTAAGTTTTTAAGAAGACTTTTCTATTATAATTGTTGTTGTCATTATCATCAGGTAACATTCATTATTTTGCTCTCGGCACTGTGCTAAGCACTTTGCATGAATTCTTTCAAATAAACTTTATATCCACCATAGGTCACTGGCACCACAATTATTTGTAAATATGATATTTTGTTTTTTTAAAAAAGTCAAGAATCTCAAGACTGTCAAGGTAACTTACCACCCAGTTCATTAGAAATCCCTTCTTGGCCTCTTCCATAGCTCATTCTGTCCTTGAGTGTTAAGTTAAGCCAGGTTGCTCAGTAACAAGACAAGCCTCTTTGTGCTAGTGTTCTCAGGAGCATGCGGCTTCTCTGGTGGCTCAGACGGTACAGAATCTGCCTGCAGTGCGAGAGACCTGGGTTCGATTCCTGGATGGGAAAGATCCCCTGGAGAAGGGAATGGCTACTCACTCCAGTATTCGGGCCTGAAGAATTCCATGGACAGAGGGGCTGATGGGTTATAGTCCATGGAGTCACAAAGAGTCAGACACAACTGACTGACCAACACTTTTCTCAGCAGCACTGTGTGGAGGTGAATTATTACATGTTCCGTTTGCTTAAACAATATAACAGATGATTATGGAACACCTACTATGCACTAAGGGAGAAGGAAATGGCAACCCACACCAGTAGTCTTGCCTGGGAAATCCCCTGGACAGAGGAACTTGGTGGGCTACAGTCCATGGAGTCTCAAAGAGTCAGTTATGACTTAGTGACTAAACAAACAAACAAAACTATGACTTAGACACTCAAACACAGAGCTCAGAAGGAATGCTAAGAGAAAAGATAGTCCCCACCTTAGGAGTTTGGTGCAGAATTAGACACATGAACAAGCTGTGGTCGCACCCTATAAATGCTCTCCAGAGAAGACTCGGCAGTGGTACAAAGAAGGAAGGGCTCTGCCCCCATGATTTCTACACATCATGGCACATCAGAATTATCTGGAGCACCCTGTAAAGTTACAGAATTGGGAACACCACCCCATACTTTCTGAATCAGAATCTCTGGATGAAACCCTGGGAATTTGGATTTTAAAAGTTGCCCAGGTAATTCTGATTTGCAGCCAGAAGAATCACTGGTAGATCCCTTTCCTTGACTTGCATGGTATGTTGTAGATGCTATTGTTGACTGACCAAGTAATCTCTTTTCAGATAAAAGAGGGAGGAGAAGTTCTGTAGAAAAATAGAGAATTCATATGGGTAGGGAAGAATGCTTATGAAGCTGGTGTTTTATTCCCCATTCAAGCTCAGTCCTATGGGTAATACATCTTGCAGAAGTATTAAAGAAGACATTACTCCTAGGTATAACCATTTTGGAAAACAGTATGGTGGTTCCTCAAAAAATTAAAAGTAGAACTGCTATATAATCCAGCAATCCCACTCCTGGGTAAATAGCTGAAGGAAACAAAATCAGTATCTCATAGGAGTATCTACACTGCCATATTCACTGCAGCATTATTCACAATAGCCAAGATACTGAAACAATCTTTCAGTGGATGGAACACTCTTTCAATGGTCTTTCAATGGATGAATGGATAAAGAAAATGTGGTATACACACACACATATAATGGAATATCATTCAGCCTTAAAAAAGAAAATCTTGCCATTTGCAACAACATGGGTGGGTCTTGAGGGCACTGTGCTAAACAAAATAAGTCAGACAGAAAGACAAATACTACGTATTTATTTATACATTTATATATGTATATAGTAGCATTTATATATAGTATTTTTCTTACAAATCCAATTTCACAGAAACAGAATTGAACAGTGCTTGCCAAAAGCTGGGAAGAGAAGGAAATGGGAGATGTAGGGTACATTATATTTTTGTTATATGAAGAATAATCTCTGAGGATGTAATGTACAACTTGGTGTCTATAATTAATAATATGGTATTATGTAGTTAAAAGTTGCTGAGAGTAGCTCTTAAACATTCTCACCACATACCAAACAGTTAACTACATGAAATGATGCATGTGTTAATTATCTTGATCTTGGTAATTATTCTCCAATGTAGATGTATATCAAATCATCATGTTGTATGCTTTAAATATGTACAATTATACTTGTCAATTATTTCTCAAGAAGGTTGAGGGAAAAAAACTTCAAATGTTTCTTTTCCCTCTTAATATCTAAACTCCTTGAACAAAAAAACAGAAGACATATTTCTCTAGTAATTTTTTGTCAGCCTTAAGTCTATTGAATACATCAAAGATTGTTTTATACAGTATTTGTGTAAATATTTCTACCTGCCAGCATCCAATTCAAACCCTATTCATCAAACAATCCAACTCAATAAATATCTCTTTTAGTACCTCTTGGACCAAATAAGAAAGCAACCCTGACTCTAACCCCTGACCTTTTAAGGAGAGCAGAAACACTTTATAAATAGATAATATAAGGAGAGAGAGAAGAGGAGTAGGTAACAAATGCATGTGCACTGAGAAGAGTTTGGTCAGACCACACACAACTTCAGTTCACATGAACCTGGAGACTGGATTCCTATCTTCCCGCACTACTGATTTACTGGCTATAAATTTAGAAAGTAACTTCTAGTTTCCTACCCAAGATCTACCCGTACCCTCTCTCTTCCCTATTTAAATGTAAACAAAAAAGTGCTCACTATGGGGAGAAACTTGAAATTTCTTTACATTTAAGTGTGTGATGTCAGCAGTATTGGTTGAGGCTTTCAATAAAGCCCTTGTTTCTCCTTCTGCTCTTTCTATTGCCTGAGAATCAGAAGTGATAGCTGGAGCTCCAGCAGCCAAACAAATTAGAGATGCCTTTAGATCTGATATCTTTGTTCCATTGAACTAAGGACAGTGTCTACTTACCTCCAGACTTTTTAATACATGGGAGAAATAACTTTCTGCCTGGCAACTGCACGTGTAAGCCTCCTTAGCCAGGTCTCTGTTCCTAGCAGGTACCACCTAATAGCAAATGTGCAACATCTATCTCCCAGGGCCTAGGTTATACATAGAGAAATCGGCAATGTGCTTCAATGTACTTGCAAGTGCGCCTGACAAACTGGAATCCTAAACAACATTAAAGAACAAATGAACACTCGACTGCGGGATCTTCTACATTTCAGTCCTCTCGGGCAAAGCAGTTAGTTGTCTTGGCAAAGGTCATGCAGGTCTATGGTCACGTTTGAGACCAAACGCACAGATTTAGGTCCACCTGTGCTCTCTATTTCTACGGCTGTGTGTCCACTGAGCCAGCCCAGGAGACTCTTGGCCTCCCTAGTTAGTCAAGGATTAGAGAGGCAGTCTTGACATTTATAAATTCTGTTATATCACTGGTCATGTCAAAAAGAGATTGTTTGTTGCCAAATTTGTGGGATTTGGGGAAAGATTCTGCTGTCATGGAAGACTGGCTAGAAGGACAGGCTCCTCTTTCACTCTTACAGAAAATCTACTCCTGCCCCGAAGCTTGAGATTCCATTTCCTTTGCTTTGATAAACTACAAGTGGTTTTAAATTGAGTCATAAATTTCTGCAGGCCTTTTAGAGACCAAGCCCCTGCCTTTGATTCCCTCACCTCCTGTGGCAGTGAAACCTGCTGGAGACCTACTCACATCCTTTGTGCACATTTAGGCTGGGAGTTTGAAATTTACAGGCCAAGCCTTGCAGCATGACCTCCACTTTTTAATAGCTTGAAAAGGAACCAGAGAGACTGCAAGCAGGATTCATCAGGGCTGCAGGTCTCCGGGACAGACCCAGCTGCATCTAGAGAAGACCCTCACACCGGATGCTACAAATGAGCAATATTTTGGTGGCTCTGATAAACTCCTAGAGGTGACTATGTGGACTCCTGGTTATGGAGTCATGGTCATTTGAAGTCATCATAAATGAGTTTTTCTTTTTAAAATAATGATTTGTAACATATAGACTAAGCTTCAGAAACTGAGTAACTTGATGTGTAAAGCTGCTACGTTCAGGGAGAAATGGTTAGCAAAATCCCCATCTCACCACCAAATCCTTCTATGTGCCCTTGGCAAGTCATGTGCAGAAGACCCTGGGCTGCTTTGCACGTGCCCCCATTATCCTTGATTTTCTAGAATCAGTATATCAGGTGAGGGACAGCAGAGTGAATGGGGAGCTTCTACCTAAGCAAGGGCTACTCAAGGCCTGGAAATAGGAGCAGTAATCCCCTCTTACCCACGTCTGCAGCCTGTACTCTAGGTGGCTTAGAACATTCCCAGCAGTAGCCAGTTCCAGTCTGTTCTCTGAGTACATCTGACTTTAAGCCAAAGAAATCTCCACCTTTGAGGTTTTGCCTGAGGTCAAAGTTATCCCCAGCAATATGTATGTGTGTATGCATAGTTGCTTCAGTCATGTCCACCTCTTTGCAGCCCTATGGACTGTAGCCCACCAGGCTCCTCTGTCCATGGGATTTTCCAGGCAAGAATACTGGAGTGGGTTGCCATGCCTTCCTCCAGGGGATCTTCCCGACCCAGGGATCAAACCCGAGTCTCCTGCGTCTCTTGTATTGCAGGCAGATTCTTCACTGCTGAGCCACTGGGTAAGCCTCAAAAATATGTATATATAAAATAACTAGTTAATTCTCACATAATTAATAGCTTTGAGATAGGTACTATAATTAGCCCCATATTATGGATGAAGAGACTGAGATATAAAATGTTAAAAGTAACTTCCCTAAACTCATTCACCTAGAGAGTGTTGTAAGGATAGATTGAGCTAATGTGTAAGGCATTTGGAACAAGTCTCCCAGGTGGCACAGTGGTAAAGAATCCACCTGCCAATGCAGGAGACACAGGAGACTTGGGTTCGATCCCTGGGTCAGTAAGATCCCCTGGAGAAGGAAATGGCAAACCACTTCAGTGTTCTTGCCTGGAAAATCCCATGGACAGAGAAACCTGGCGGGCTACAGTCCATGGGGTCACAAAACAACTGGATATGACTTAGCAACTGAGCATGCATACAGTTAGTACAATGTAAGTGCTGATTATGATAATGATTATTCTTCTGACATTCCAGGCACTATACCAGCACTAGAGATACAATGATTGGTAACACACAGCCCCCATCCTTTAGCAACTCACTGTGTGGAGGGAGAAAGAAAGTCACGCATATTGATAATTATGCTGTAGGTAAATGTTAAGGTCCGAATAAGGGAAAGTGCACACAGAGGAAGCACTGGGCTCAGCCTAGAGCTATTACAGAGTCACACTGTCCAGAAAAAACATCATTCAAGCCTGATATGCTATTTTAGAGATTCTTGAAGCCAAATTTATGAAGTAAAAAATATGTAGAAATTAATTTCATAATGTACCAAAATATTATCATTTCAAAGGATAACTGATATTTTTAAAATCATGACTGTAAAAATATTTTACATTCTTTTTTTGCACGAAGTCTTTGAAATCTGGTGCATGTTTTATACCCAGAACACATCTCAGTTCAGACTAGTCACTCTTTAGATGTTTCGTGGGTCTAGTATCTCCTGTATCGGTCAGCAGATACAGAAGGCTTTCTGGAAAAAGTGACATTTGAGCTAAATGAGGAGGTTGGGCCCTGTTTCTAATTACTCCTGAGAAGGATGAGAACATGATTCACTGGTGACTTTGATCTCAGGCTCTACTTCTCCAGGACAATAACCCTGTGTGGTTGGCAAAATAATGACCCCCGAAGATGTCCACTTCCCAACCTCCAGAACTTGTGAATATGTTACTTTCCCTGGCAAAGGGAAATTGAGATTGCTAATCAGCTGATCTTGAAATGGAGAGAGTATGCTGGTTTATCCAGGTGGGCCTTATGTAGCTACCAAAGTCCTTACAAATGAAAGACGGAGGAGAGTCAGCATCAGAGAGATGCAGTGTGAGAAAGACTCCACCAGCCACTGCCAGCTTTGCGGACAGAAAATGAGGGCACGATCCAAGGAGTGCGGGCAGCCTCTAGGAAATAGAAAAAGCAAAGACACAGAGTCTTCCTTAGAGCTTTTAGGAGGAACACAACTCTGTTGACACCTTAATTTTCATTCAGACCCACTTCAAACTTCTGACATTTAGAAATTCAAAAAGATAATGAACTTGCCCCCTGTTTTAAGTTGCCAGGTTTGTGATTCTTGTAGCAGTCATAGGAAACAGTCTCATTCCCTTCTTCTGCCCTGGGAGCCCCAACTTGATCCTCACTCTTTGAATGCACTCCCCAGATGTGGGTTAGGTCACTGAGAACAAGTCCCAGCTGTTTCCCAGCTGGGATTTCCCAGCTGTTGCACCATCACCCCCTTCACTAACTTCACTCATGCCCAGAGGTCCATGTCCACAATCGGCCATCATGGGACACTCTTGCTTCCTGAACAGTCTCTGTTAAGTGAGATGATGTAGGTGAAAGTCCTTCCTTTTCACAAAAAATGATTGTCCTCTGGTACTGTTGTTCATAATGTTAATTAAAAGTAAAAGGTAGTAATAACAGGGGGAACTGGGGGAGTGAGGGAGTATATGGGAACTCTGTACTATCTGCTCATTTTTCTATAAACTAAAATCTGTTCTAAAAATGTGGTACATATACACAATGGAGTATTACTCAGCCATTAAAAAGAATACATTTGAATCAGTTCTAATGAGGTGGATGAAACTGGAGCCTATTATACAGAGTGAAGTAAGCCAGAAAGAAAAACACCAATACAGTATACTAACTCATATATATGGAATTTAGAAAGATGGTAACAATAACCCTGTGTACGAGACAGCAAAAGAGACACTGATGTATAGAACAGTCTTTTGGACTCTGTGGGAGAGGGAGAGGGTGGGATGATTTGGGAGAATGGCATTGAAATATGTATAATATCATATATGAAACGAGTCACCAGTCCAGGTTCGATGCAGGATACTGGATGCTTGGGGCTGGTGCACTGGGACAACCCAGAGGGATGGTATAGGGAGGGAGGAGGGAGGTGGGCTCAGGATGGGGAACACATGTATACCTGTGGCAGATTCATTTTGATATATGGCAAAACCAATACAATATTGTAAAGTTAAATTAAATAAAATTAAAAAAAATAAAAGAATAAAAATAGAATCTATTAAATAAAAAAAAGTAAATTACAAATTTTAAAAATTAGAGGAAAAATGGCTAACAATCTAATACCTATGAATGTGCAGAAGGCCTTGTTAGCAAGAGAGACTGGACTAGAAGAGTAACAAGGATGTTTTTCAAAGCACAAAAGGGTCTGTACTATGTAGTTATATAAGGAACCAGGAGAGGATGGCTCAGTTCCACGAGTCCACAGGCAAACAGGCCTGACTGAACTTTTGTTCTTCAGGGATGCAGGACCTTTGGTGTTCTAGGCCTTTACCCCAGGAATATCATAAAAGGAAAATGGATCTGGTGATTTAATCCACCCCACCCAGTCTCATCCCACTGGGAACCATTTGGGTATGTTCTTAACCTTCCTTCATGTTGAGAGAAGGCATCACCACCTTGTAGAGTGCAGACCATTTCTCTCCTCCAGAGGTGTCTGCAAGTTCCCCTGGATGAATTTCACAAGGGTGAAATTTCACCAATGCCTGAAATTCAGAAGGGTGGCCTGTGACAGGAGAGCACAGGCTCATCCCTGCCAGGCACCGAGGCTGCCTTTCTTAGCAAGACTCCTGGCAAAAGTGAAAAGAGAGGCTGGATTCTGTTCTCATGTAAACAGTTACTCTCCTTACGGGCTCCACGGGAGAAGGCTTGGAGAAGACACTGACCAGTGTCAAGATAGCACACACCTTAGTTAATGTCCCTAATTTGCTTCCAAGAGTTTAGGATGAAAGACAAGCCTCATATCAGCAGGTTTCACCTCCTGTGTCTAAACAGCCAGGAAAAGACAACTTTGTTTTTCCCCCCTATTTTTAAAGAACAGTGCATTATAAGAGTGCTTAAGGTGTGAGAGAGCAATGAATTCAAGGCCTGTTGGGGGAAAGAGCAGAAAGAAAGGGTGCCTGGCGAGCAGCAGTGTTCTCCATACTGAAAGCCCGCCATGCAAAGGGACAGGGAGATTTATTGCTCACCGCGGGTTAGAGAGCAGATGCTTGCTACTCCAGAGATTTGGCACTCTGGGATTTATGGACTTAATATAGTTTATGCTCTTGTGGCCTCATTGGTTGGGAAAGTACAAGATTTCCCTGTTAATAAAACTTAAAGTGAGGATAATAAACCACTTCCCGCAGGGTTTGAGAATCTCCCAGCACAGGTCCCCCCAAACCGTCTGCCTGGATAAGACAGCTCGAGTCGATTCTTACCCCAGCTCCTCACCCCGCCGCCCCACCCCTGCCCTATTCTCCCTCTGTGATGCAGCCAATGTCTCCCAGAAAGGAAACTCAGAGACTGAAATTGGGTGAGGATGAGCAACTTCACGTCCAACCAGTGGGGACTCAGGGCTCCTTGAAAATGCAAAAGGGAAACATGTAGCTTGTTGTGGGCATCTACTCTGATGTGTTATCTCGCTGCCAAAGCAAAGAACAAACATTTGTTTCAGCATATGGACACTGCCTCACACAGAATTTGGAAAATCATTGGTTATTTGAAATCAGTGTTTTCCTTTCCTTGATCACATCCTAAAGTACTTATTACCTGGAAAGAAAATGATGCCATTCAGCTGGAAGCTTAAGGTGCCCAGGGATGGATTTAATTTAATATCATCACCGAAGTACATCCTTTAAGCACCTAGTTATTAGAAAAGGAAGGAGAATATGTCTGTGAGTTGGAAGCTGGGAGCATTCTTAAGAAAATATAAGTTCTGTTACCTTGGTGGTATTTCAGGGCAGAGGCAGGCAGGCCTGGGAGATGGTCCGTGAGGACCCATGGATGCGTGGTTCCCAAACTGGCCCCAGCCATCAGAAGACGCCCAAATACAAAGCACAGTCAAGGATAAAACAAAGGGAATAGCCCAGGGGAGGAGGCTGTGACTCTGCTATTTTTAAACTGCCAATTAGAATGTCTACAATTACGTGGCTGAAACTACCGCATCCGCTCCAAGATAATCATACTCTTCTGAGCTGAAATGTTAAATCTTCTGTTTTCTAAGCCCCTGATCAGAATATTTTAAAAGATCATTTCTGGTTGCATTAGGCCCCAAAGCAAGTTGTGGTTCAGCATGCTTTCTCCTAGGAGTGACTTTTCTTGATTAGAGTTCTCAAAACCTGCCTTTTGAATATTTTGTTTGCTTCTAGGGGGGAAATAAAGAAAAAAGAGAGATTGAAAAACAAAAGAGACAGAAAGAAAATATCAGGAAAAAAACGTGTATGAAGATTTAAAAAATGTGACAGGATTCTGTCTCTTCAACCCACCAAAGTAACATGATTAATGCAGGTCTGCTTACTCCTTACCCTTGGCCTCCTGTGAGTCCTCCCTTCCTCCAGGTCTTGCTATCCAAGCAGGAAGAATGTGACGTTTTGCTTAGGGCAAATGAATCCAGTTTCCTCCACCGACATCAAACTCAGAGAGTTCAATTCAAATAAAATGAGATACAGATTAAAATGAGATTAAAATACTCATCAAGCCCATTTAAAAGACCTGATACAGAGTCTAGTCTTCATGAAGGCTGCATGAACCAAAAAAGCATGTTGAGTCCCCACTAATTCCTGTACCAACCACATTGCAAACTGCCCATCTTGGCTATCTATGCAACATGTAGCTAGAATGTAGCCTCTAAAAGCTACCTAAGATAGGAGGACAGCTCTGAAAGACGATAAGGACTGAAACCCAAAAATGCAATAAAAAATCTATCTGTATATGTTATACATATATATACATGTATGCAGTGTTTAAATGAAATTAATTCTATTTAATGGATTATTAAGTTTTACTCCATGCCTCTCTATGGTTTGGGGGTGGGGGCTGTAGTATAGTTGATTTATAACATGTTAGTTTCTAATGTACAGCAAGGTGGTTCAGTCATATATATACACATATATAAATTCTTTTTGTATTCTTTTTCATTACAGGTTATTATAAGATATTTAATATAGTTCCCTGTGCTATACAACAGCACCTTGTTGTTTATCTGTTTAATATATAGTAGTTGTACCTGTTAATCCCGGAACTTCTCATTTATCCCTCCCTGCCCCTTTCCTCTTTGATAACCAGTTTGTTCTCTATGTCCTTGAGTCTGTTTCCATTTTGTAAATAAGTTTGTTTTGTATCATATTTTAGATTTCACATATAGGTGATATTATATAGTATTGTCTTTCTCCGACTTACATCACTTAGTATATTCTCTAGGCCCATCCATGTTGCTGTAAATGGCATTATTTCATTCTCTTCTCTGGCTGAGTAGTATTCTACTGTGTACACGTACCTTGTGGCTCAGCTGGTAAAGAATCTGCTTGCAATGCGGGAGACCTGGGTTCGATTCCGGGTTTGGGAAGATCCCCTGGAGAAGGGAAAGGTTACCCACTCCAGTATTCTGGCCTGGAGAATTCCATGGACTATATAGGCCATGGGGTCGCAAAGAGTCAGACATGACTGAACGACATCTTTCACCACATCTTTATCCATTCATCTGTCGATGGACATTTAGGTTCCTTCCATATCTGAGCTATTGTAAACAATGAACCATGAACACAGGGCTGCATGTATCTTTTCAGGTTACAGTTTTCTCTGAATATATGTCCAGGAGTGGAATTGCAGGGTCAATGGGAAATAGATGGGGAAACAGTGGAAACAGTGTCAGACTTTATTTTTCTGGGCTCCAAAATCACTACAGATGGTGACTGCAGCCATGAAATTAAAAGACGCTTACTCCTTGAAAGGAAAGTTATGACCAACCTAGATAGCATATTCAAAAGCAGAGACATTACTTTGCCAACAAAGGTTTGTCTAGTCAAGGCTATGGTTTTTCCTGTGGTCATGTATGGATGTGAGAGTTGGACTGTGAAGAAGGCTGAGCGCTGAAGAATTGATGCTTTTGAACTGTGGTGTTGGAGAAGACTCTTGAGAGTCCCTTGGACTGCAAGGAGATCCAACCAGTCCATTCTGAAGGAGATCAGCCCTGGGATTTCTTTGGAAGGAATGATGCTAAAGCTGAAACTCCAGTACTTTGGCCACCTCATGTGAAGAGTTGACTCATTGGAAAAGACTCTGATGCTGGGAGGGATTGGGGGCAGGAGGAGAAGGGGACGACGGAGGATGAGATGGCTGGATGGCATCACTGACTCGATGGACATGAGTCTGAGTGAACTCCGGGAGTTGGTGATGGACAGGGAGGCCTGGCGTGCTGCGATTCATGGGGTCGCAGAGTCGGACACGACTGAGCGACTGATCTGATCTGATGACAACTCTATTTTTCGTTTTTAAGGGGCCTCCATACTATTTTCCACAGTGGCCGCATCAATTTACATTCCCACCAACAGTGCAGGAGGGTTCCTTTTCTTCCACACCCTCTTCAGCATTTATTGCTTGTGGACTTTTTAATGCTGTATGCCCCTGTATGTTTCAAGGAAAGCATATTCCATGTGGTCCTTTGGAAGTAGTATCCTGCTTCCCATGCTGCATTTGTTCTTTCAATTCTGTCAGTCAGGAGGAGAGTGTTAATTTTTCTCAGAAAAGAATATAAAAGATTCTTGAGGGAAACAGAGAGAGTGTTTTCCAGATAAAGTTCCACGCCTCGGGAGAGGGCATGTGTGTCCACCATGTGTACATTTGTTCCAAGTGATGGGCTGGTGAGAAGGCTGACTGTCCCCGAGCAGCTCCTGTTTCTTTGCTGCTTTGCCCTAGGAAGCTCCTTCCCAAGTGGTGACCAAAAGAAGCTGGAAATGATATAAAGGAAGGATAGTTGCCCCTTTAGCATCTCTGTCTGGATCAGCCTTCAATGTATTTTCCAGTTACTATACTTGCCAGCACAATGTTCTATCCCCTATAACCTCACATTTAACAAAAGGCTGCTTATACTATACAAAAAAGGCATATGGTGGTGAACACAAATTGCTTTTTAAATGTCTGCTTATGGCTTCTAAGCATTCAAAAATATATCTGTGTACACAGTGCAACCAGCACCATGGCACACATCTTGCAGCTGAAGCCACTTTAAAACGAGGTCCTACTGGCCTTTCAGTAACTTCAACCACTTAGATGAGCACAAGATGACATAGACAGCCCTGTCCCAGGTTCCAGGGCAGCATCATAAGAGATCTTTAAAGATACAAATAGCAGTGATTCTATTTTATTGTGGCGAAATTGAGTTACACAATAATTAAATAATTGTTCCAAAATTAAAATGAAAAAAAGAAATCAGGAATGGAGTTCAAGTGGCATCTTGGTTTCCCAGCCCTGAGCATCTAGCCTGCCTCTCATTTAATATACACTACAGTATATCTTCTTTCTGCTACAATAAATAATATAAGCTCTCTTCTCTTCTGAAAAGAGTTCATTCTGGGGACCAGACAGGGTGCCTATTTCTTTTTAATACTGCCCCTTAGTCCTGTGAGCTCTGATTAAATGATTTCACATGCTGAGTTCAATAATTGGAGTTGCCTAGTTCCCAACCATTTGTTTGCCAGCCATAATGAGTGTCACTGTTTTAAAGGAATGACTGACTGACACACTGGAGGAGCAAGACAGGGGCTGTGAGGACTAGCAAACAAGAAATCCTATTCAGAAGAAGCAAGGCACTAAAGGTCACCACTGCCCAGCTCCCCAGGAACACCCTCTTCCCCCCAGCCACCTCACACCTACTTGCTCATAAATCGTAAATCCACATCCAGAGCTCAACACTTTAACCTTGCAAACTGCATCAAAAATTCAAATACTGGTGATACCCAGGCCTGATTTCCAGTCCTTGTTCTGTTTTTGTTATTTACCAGCATCCTCAAGTCAGCTGTTTTATTTTTCTGAGTTTGTAGTTTCCTTATCTGTAAAAAAAGATACCTATCAGGGCCTCAGTGACATTCTGTGGTCCCTACGAGGTAAGTTGGTTAGAGATACTCTGGTGAAAGCCCACCACGGTTACCCAGAAGAGAAGCCATGAGCCACAGAATGTTATTTTATATATTTAGAAGGAAGTCTACTTCCAGAAAAAATAAAACTCTATGTCTGCATTTACAAACTTAAAATTTAACAGTAGCAATAACACATGAAACTAGGAAAAGGAAACCAGTAAAGAGTGTACACACATCACCTATAGTTTTATAAAGTATATAAAAAGAGGTCTTGATGTTTGAGAATACATTAAAACATCCACAGAGCATCTACACTGCTCTCCACACTGCAGTGCATGCTTGAAAGAGAACAAGACACAACCCTCAAGGTACTTCAAGTTTGCCAGGACATGCAGAGGGCTGGGAACCCAGAGGGGGCATGTGAATTCTGCCTGCAGGCATGTGGCTCAAGGAGACTGGGAAGTGAAGCAGAGGCTGAGTCTCAAAAGTGAGCAGGAGTTAGCCAGCAAGAAAGGAAATTAAGAGTCCCAAACTGGGGAAATCCAATGGGCCAAGGAGCACAGCCTGGAAAGAGCAACTGTCGATGACTTGGAGTGACTGGAACATGAGTTATTGGAGGTGGGAAAAGGCAAGGGAGGAAACTGACAGAGAAAGCAAAGAGGGGTCCAGAGAAGCCAAGGCAGCCAGGCCCCGGAGGCCATGATGTACGCCGTAGCACAGCTCTGGAGCACCTGGACTGGGTGTTGAGCTGAGGGAGGGCTCAGTCCATCCTGTTTACAATGTAAGAGCAGAAATTCAGGACTGGGTGAATATGTACATGGTGAAAGAAGAACATGAAATAGGGACTGTTGGTAGGAGAAAGTGGTGGTGACCATAATTAATATTAAAGAAGAGCTTCTGTCCACATGTTATGAGGAGACAGCCTAAGGTAAGGGTGTGCAAACTATAGCCTGTGGGCTAAATCCTGGCCCTGACCTAGTTTTTGTTCAGCCTCAAGCTAACAATAATCTTTACCTTTTTAAACGACTGAATAAAGTCAAAAGAAGAATAATATTTAGTGGCTATGAAAATTACATGAACTTTAAAATTTTGTGTTCATAAATAAAGTTTTATTGTTGCACAGTCATACCCATTTGTTTGCTATTGTCTATGGCTGCTTATTTAACTTCTATGCAGAGGACATCATGAGAAACGCGGGGCTGGAAGAAGCACAAGCTGGAATCAGGATTGCCAGGAGAAATATCAACAACCTCAGATATGCAGATGACACCACCCTTATGGCAGAAAGTGAAGAGGAATTAAAAAGCCTCTTGATGAAGGTGAAAGAGGAGAGTGAAAAAGTTGGCTTAAAACTCAACATTCAGAAAACGAAGGTCATGGCATCCGGTCCCATCACTTGGTGGGAAATAGATGGGGAAACAGTGGAAACAGTGTCAGACTTTATTTTGGGGGCTCCAAAATCACTGCAGATGGTGATTTCAGCCATGAAATTAAAAGACACTTACTCTTTGGAAGGAAAGTTATGGCCAACCTAGATAGCATATTCAAAAGCAGAGACATTACTTTGCCGACAAAGGTCCGTCTAGTCAAGGCTATGGTTTTTCCAGTGGTCATGTATGGATGTGAGAGTTGGACTGTGAAGAAGGCTGAGTGCCGAAGAATTGATACTTTTGAACTGTGGTGTTGGAGAAGACTCTTGAGAGTCCCTTGGACTGCAAGGAGATCTAACCAGTCCATTCTAAAGGAGATCAGTCCTGGGTATTCTTTGGAAGGACTGATGCTAAAGCTGAAACTCCAATACTTTGGCCACCTCATGCCAAAGAGTTGACTCATTGGAAAAGACTCTGATGCTGGGAGGGATTGGGGGCAGGAGGAGAAGGGGACAACAGAGGATGAGATGGCTGGATGGCATCTCCAACTTGATGGACATGAGTTTGGGTAAATTCCAAGAGTTGGTGATGGACAGGGAGGCCTGGTGTGCTGCAATTCATGGGGTCACAAAGAGTCGGACACGACTGAGCGACTGAACTGAACTGAACTGATGGCTGCTTTAGCATCACAGTGAAAGAGTTGAATAGCTGGAACAGACCACATGGCTTCTAAAACCAAAACTATTTACCATCTGGCCTTTTATAGAAAAAACTTGCAGACCCCCTGGACTAAGGCTTGAAGATGAAGGGAGGATACAGGATCCTTGAGGGCAGGCTTGGTGTTTTCTCCTCTCTGTACACCTTGCTCATGCCTGGCTGGTAAGAAATGCTCCAAGACTGTTCAGTAGGGGAACAAATGAGGACCAGGTGGAAACAGTCATAATAAACTGGAATGAAGACAGGGTTGCCCCAGAGGTTGGCAAAGTAGGAGTTTATCTTAGTGGAGTGATCAGATCTGGGAGGACCCGGTGCCCTCTCCTCCAATATATTCTACCACCTTTAGCTGAGCAGGAGAAAAGGGGAAAAGATGTGAGTGATGCAAAATGACTCATTTTTTTCATTCTCTTATTTAAAAATGAGGCTCCTACAATGAGTTAGAACTGGACAGGTCCCCAGGACACATCTGGAGTACAATCCTGGTCTTCTAACTAGTGTTCCTATTTCTTTTTCCTCCTTGCCAATTTCTTTTCTATGCAGATACTAGGGTAATTTTTCTGAAACATAGAAGAGAGTATTACATGCCCCCAAGTTGCAGCCTCTCTTAGATAAAAAGTCCAAACCCTTGGCCATGCATCAAACCTCTGTGTGGTCTGGTTCTTGTTTAACCGTCATTCCCCAAGACTCCTTTCAGTGCCACCTCTATGGACACTTAACAACCTTCAGTTTTCCAAATGGGCCAGGCTAGTTCATGCCTCCAAACCTTTGTTCTTGCTGGTCCCTCTGCCTGCCATGTGAACCACCCCCCTCCCTGCAACATCTACTCATTCAATATAGTTCAGTTCCAGGGTCACTAGGTATGTAGCTAGCAGATATAAGGATAGTACACGGCAGTGGTACCTAGAGAGGTAGTGGACAATAGTGGCAGAGAGGTGGAAAGCCTGGCTATGGAAAAGACTGAGACCCAGGATCCTGTTTATTATGGGTGAGCATGTGGAGTAACTAGAACTCTCAAACAGTGCTGCTGTTGTGTAGTCGGTACATCGTGTACAACTCTTTTGCAACCCCATGGATTGTAGCCCACCAGACTCCTGTGTCTATGGAAATTTTCAGGCAAGAATACTGGAGTGGGTTGCCTTTTCCTTCTCCAGGGGTCTTCCTGACTCAGGGATCACACCCATATCTCCTGCATCGCCAGGCAGATTCTTTACCACTGAACCACCTGAGAAGCCCTCAAACAGTGCTGGTGAGAGTCTAAAAATGTGCAGCTTTCATCAAATCAGTCATTTTGCCCCAAGCACAGCAAGCCAAAACTCTTGAGACCTTAAGGTCTGCAGTAAAGATATATTCACAAAGCAGTGAAGAGAGTTAGGCATGGAGTGAGGGGGAAGAATCTCAAATCGAGAATCCAGATCTGTCTCCCCAAGGCAGGGGTACTGGGGTATTTATGGGTTAAGGAACAAAGCAGTAGGGTGGTCTGAGGTGTGGAGGGCACGGGCAGTGTGGGGAAAGGCAATTGGAAAATAATGCAGGAATGACAATCTTCATTCTACATAGGTGGAACTAAGCTACAGCCCTCTGCCCTCAAATGTGCGGGTGCTTAGCATGATTGGGTGGAATTTTCAGCCCTCTGACGTCTAAAGGTCACAGAGAGGTCACTCACGCATGCCCAGGGTCAGTGGTCCTATCCAGTTTTAACCAACTCAGGTCCAACTAGACACAGCTGACTCCAAGTTTCTAAAAACAACCCAGGCAAACATCTTACTGTTCAAGCTATTTGCTTTTTGCTGCTGCTGCTGCTGCTGCTAAGTCGCTTTAGTCATGTCCAGCTCTGTGACCCCATAGACGGCAGCCCACCAGGCTCCCCCGTCCCTGGGATTCTCCAGGCAAGAACACTGGAGTAGGTTTCCATTTCCTTCTCCAGTGCATGAAAGTGAAAAGTGAAAGTGAAGTCGCTCAGTCGTGTCCGGCTCTTCACGACCCCATGGACTGCAGCCTACCAGGCTCCTCCGTCCATGGGATTTTCTAGGCAAGAGTACTGGAGTGGGGAGCCATCGCCTTCTCCGACTTGCTTCTTGGAGGACATGCAAGTCTTAAAACCACCTTGATTAGGGAAGGCAGGTAAAATGGACTTGACTAATAACTACCCACAGTTTCTTTCGCAGAACAATCTGGCAGTTTCTTATAAGTGAAACATAAAATTGTCATTTGACCAGCAATTACACACACAGACTTTTACATGATTGTTCACAGAGTTTTATTCTCAATAATAAAACTCTATAACAACCCAATTATCTATAAAAAAAGTGGATGGATAAACAAACTGTGGCATTGCCACAACATGGAATACTATATACCAATGAAAAGAAATGATTCAAAGACATATGCAACAAAATAGATCTATCTCAAAATATCATGCTCAGAAAAATAAACCAGACTCAAAGTAATACACAGTGCATGATTCTGTTTTTGTGAAATTCTAGAAAAGGTAGTAATTACAGTGACAGATAGCAGACCAAAGGATGCCTGGGGCCAGTAGTTTGGAGGGTATGGGCATTGAGTGCAAAGGGCATGAGGAAACATTTTTGGGTGATGGAAATGTTCTAGCTTGATTGTGGTGGTGGTTACAGGGGTGTATGCTTTCATCAGAATTGACTGTACTAAAAATGAGTCCACTTTACTGTTTGTAAATTATACCTCAATGAAGTTGACCAAACAAACCAAAAAATACAGGGTCCAGGTCCTGTGAAAAAACTCCTGAATTAAATCTCTGCAGGCTGGACCCAAGGCACCACACTGTGTTTAACATGGCCATCAGATAATTCTGCTTCACACTAGGTTCCACATCATCTTGTTACCATTTTACTGCGATAGCTGAAAACACTGCAGTCATGGCTCCCTTCAGCACTCTTTTCATCAACCTTGGCTTTGGAGTGAGTGGTGGGGTCACAGTCTCTCAGAGAGACTTCATTAAAACTAAAAGAAACCTCATAAGGTCATGCAGGCCAGTCCCCCGCCTCTGGCCAATCCCAGGTACAAATCAGTTCTCAGAGTTCTGCCTCGTCTTAGTGCATGCAGGAGAAGATTCCAGATTCTCCTTGAGAAAGGCTCTTGAGTAGGCTTCCCACTCACAGACCTCAACAGGGGATGCCTCATAGCCAAATCTCACTAAAGTGAACAAACGAGCTCCCTTCCCCCATAGCTCTCACGTGAACCAAGCAATACTGCAGTTGAGTCTGCATTCTAACAGCACTGAAGTTTCTGAAGTTAGATACTTACTTTTCTGCTCACCTCTCTATGGAAATTCACATAGTTGTGCACGGGGTATACTTACATATAACCATGCCTGATTTTAAAAAGAAGTCTCAACTTTAGGTTGTAGAAAATCACAATTTTCAACTAAAATAAATATGCCACTTTAAGGACAGGATGAGTAATTCTCCGTCTGTGACATTTTTTGGGATCGGTTCAGGAGTTTAGAGTACAATACCGTACGTGACACTACCAGTGATAAAATGCTTCTCTCTGTCAGTAACGAGCACTCCAGGGTTTCTTCAGCCTGTTTAATTGTGGAAGATAGCTTATGAGATGTTTAGCATACTGTAATTTGGAAGCAATGCATTATGGGTTAAATTACCACCCAAACACTACCGATAAATTACAGCCAGAGGTAGAAATGTCTTTGGCAGTAGAAATTTTCCCTTCCTGGAGGCTGGCTGCCTTGTCTTGATCAGGACTGCTGCTCCTCAGGCACTGCATTAATAGACCAGTGTGCTGGTGAAATCGAGCTAGAGTCACAAAGGGCTGCTGCATAAAGAACAGCTTGAATTACATTATCTCCTGACAATGTCAAAGAAAATTCAATACCTGAGCCAGAGGGGCTTTCATAGAATTAGTAGGAAGATTATTTTTTTATCGCTGATGCTTTTGTTTTTGTTTATGTCTTTAAAGTTTTTGATCAGTTTAAACTAGCCTGACTTTATAGAAAAAAATCTAGATCTAGCCTTTTCATTAAGTAACCCTGGACTAGAGCAGCTCCACACCCCTAAAAAACACAAGATGAAATTACATGTACTACACAACTCTCAGAAAAATGAAGGATGGAACAGAAGCTCCTTGTAACAGTGCATCTTGGATATATGTAGCATCAGAATACACAAGGAAAGCCTTTGGTGCGTCAAGAAGGCAGGTGAGAATATTTGTCACGTCCTAGCAGCAGTGTCTGGGGATGGGAATGAAAGATTTTTCTCTAGAGTAACAGAGGTGGTGGCATCTGTAATGGACGTTACAGTAACTGCTACTTACAGAGGACGATCTGTTGTGATGGGATACGTCTCAGAGTCCTGAAGATAAGCGAAGGGGTATACAGGAAGCACTTAGTGCAGTTCCCAGAGCACTGGGAGTGCTTAGCACAAGGTGTAATTACCATCACCATCTTTGTTACCATTGACCCTATTTTAGAAACAGAGCAATTTAGGAACACAGAGACTCAGTAGCTTTCTAGGTGTTGTAGTGAGGGTCCTAATAGGACTAACTCGTGTCCTAATGACCCTAAATTCATGGTTTTAACCAATCTCTGCAGCTTCTTGGTTTGTAACTGCATGAACCTGCTGAGAAAACTATCTCCCTCAACACCAAATTACTCTCCTTAACCCAAGTAAATAACTGAGATTTTGGAAACAACTCAGAGGTCTATATTTATCTATTGCTGGGTCTTTAGTTAGAGCACTTGCATTGAGTGAAGCGGGCTCACAGGCTCATGGGCAGAGGGTGAGAAACTGTGTTGGCTGTGTGTACAAGACTATAGGAGGGACCCTGGCTCCTGCACCTTCTCCACGCCTCCTGCTCTGAGTCAGAGGTAGCTTTCACAGGTATGCAGAGCCCACTGACATCTGGGTTGCTAAGATTAGTGCTATGGATTTGGTGAATTTAGAATACACATCAAACTGTTTCAATGACTTCATGGTTTCTTCCCAGAAAAGACATTATTAGGTGTCTAAAGTCAAGTATATTTAATGTTATTTTTTCATAAGGAAAGTCATATCAGTCCTAAGTGATGAAAATCACTTAGCTCACCTGCAGGTGAGGACACAAATCCATCTGTACTTGGAAAGTATCACAGAAACCGGAAACTGAAAATGTTCACGGGCAGTACGGAGAAGGGTTCCGTTGCTAGGATGCCTGCTGATGAATAAATAGATAAGACTCCACAAAATCTTATTAATAAAGTTGATGTGTGTCTTTGGTTGACTGGCCAACTATGGCTGCCTTCAAAGTCATTAAACTTCAGACTAGGCTCAAGATTTATTAAGAGATCTTGCTGCCTGATAGTCTGTAGGGATATTCTCATAGCATTTGCTGCTATCATGTTCAGCCACTGGGTAAACTTCCAGCAACCAAGGTTTTGTGAGAAACTGAAATCCAATTTAATATAATTTAACTACAACAAGAACACAGTAGGGCACAGAAAATACCAGAGACCAATGATTTCCTCATAGATAATTTTACATAAATGATATTAAATAAGAATTGTTTTAGGAGTCCAGGGAAGAAAATTTTGCTTTACATGAAAACTATTGATTCATTTTCATCATTATCATCATCATCACACTTCTTGGCCACTCACCACACAGGAGTCATTGTGCTAAATACCTTCTCTCATTTAGTCCTCCCAACATTTCTAGAGATGGATCCACCCTCAATCCTAACTGAGACAGAGAGATGTCTAATATTATCTCAAGATTTCTCAAGAGACAGAGGACACTTTCTCCAGAAATGTCTAAGCAGATTAACCTCAATGTATTTATTTTTTAAGAAACAAATGTATTTCATCCATCGCTTTTAGTTAGAAGAGGCATTCAATAAAATCAATCTAAATAAAATGGGATGCCTGAATCCCAAAACAGTGGGGATTATGCCTTTAAATCATATAGGAAGTCACCAAAATCTTATATCTGGCCTGTGATATAAAAACTGTTTACACGAGTTCCTTGGGGAAACTTATTAAAATTAATGCTTAAGGATCAAAGCTTCAGAAATTCAGCTCCTTGAGAATACAAAAAGGTGCTCTGTTATCTTCCACAGCAAAAGCCTTTTAACATACTGTGAAACAACAAGCATCATCTTGTCTCTGAGCGAGGTGAATACACAAAATGAGGGAAAGACTGAATCACACTGCAAGACAAAAAAGGAATATTCCTCCTGTGTTTAGTTTAGACCCCTTCTCCCTTCATCCAGAGGCTACAGGGTACACTCATCTACCTTAACCCTCAAGAGATGGGTCTAGGGGCCAATAGGTGCTGCTCTCAAGATACAGCAAAGGACCTTTTTTAATTAATTAATTTTCATTGGAATATAGTTGATTTACAATGTTGTGTTAGTCTCAAGTGCACAGCAAAGTGAATAACTTAAACATATACATATATCCACTTTTTTATAGATTTATGTTTTGAAGAAGAAATAGTATGGAACTAAGAATTTTGAGAACTTGGTTTCAGCCCTTGCTCCTCTACTAGATACTTGTGTGATCTTGAGAAAGTCACTTAATGTTTCTGAACTTGAGTTCCCTTGTCTGTTAAATAAAGGGGTTGAAATAAGTGAGCATTGACAGCGGGGTGTGGGGGGTGGTGGTTTAGCCAAGGAATCTTAAATTCAAACCTGAATATCTAAAATGTCAAAGTGTGGAGACTGGGAATTCCAGAGAGGAGACAAGGCCCTGACAGCTCAACCAGGTTGTTATTGTTATCTTTCGTTTGCTTTAAATCAATGGACTTGATACTGAGTTTCTTAAACCTCTTTCAGTTACAAGTAATGGAATATCCAACATGAACTGGGTTAAGCCAAAAGGGGGAATATATCAACTTCAAAAATGGAAATAAAAATCCCCATCTAGATTACCTTCAACCGTGGCTAGGTCTAGTGGCAAGGTGATGCCATCAGGACCACATTTTTCTGAACCCCTCAGCTCCAGGTCCTTCTCTGCTGCCTCCACTTCTGACAGACCTGTCCTCCTGATGGCAAGAAGGCTGCCAGCAGCTCTCCATCTACTTCCTATCTTAGGGCCACAGGAGAAAAATTTTCCTTAAGAGGTATTTAGTCCTGGGATTGACTCTTATTGGCCCAAATCAGGGTGAGACATGCTCATATCTGAACCCAGTCATGCAGCAGAGCAGGAAATATGCTCATTCATTGGCTTGGACCCCAGGTCCACTTCTGATGGAGAATGTTTAGGGGAGCAGGTGGGAGCAGTTCTGTTGCCAACAGAAGGGAGGATGGCTATCATGTGCCCAAAACAACCAACGTCCACAGTGAATCTTTCCAACTCCAACCTCTAGTATGTTTCCTTGCTGATGCCTTTCTGTCTTCTGGGTTTTCTGAAAACCTCTGAATCTCACCATCCAAGTTGCCTCATCCCTTTGCCACATTTCCTTGCTATTGCATCCACATCCCTTAACTGAATAACTAATGGATCAGTAAGTATGTGTTTTATTCTGTGAGGAAAATTAGACATCTCTGAGACTAGATCTTTATCTTCAAGGAGTTTATAATCTAGTTGGGTAACAGAACTATTCTGGTTGTATACATTCATAAGCAGTACAAGTTCATAAAGGGAGAGATCAGTAACATGAACAGTTCCAGGCAGACTGAAATGATGGTCAAATCGAACAAGATGAAATTCAACAAGGATAAATATAAGCTCCCAGGCTTAGGTCTAGGGGCCCTAGGGAGCCACTGAAGATTTTTAGCCAGGATAGTGACAGAGTCAAGGCAGTGGTTTAGGAAGAAGCATTCAGCAATACATATGGATGGGTCAGAGCAGGAAAAGATGGGAAGGTGGGGACCAGCTTAGAGTCTATTACAGGAGTATTTGTATGGAATGAGGTTACAAATCCTAGACCTGAGGTATTCATGGAAATGAAAAGAAAATGCGAGCAGAGATGACCTGGTTGGAGAAGGCAGAGAAGAATGAGTTAAGGAAGAAAATTGTCCATGAAGCTTTGAGGCTGGAAGACTAAGGAAAGGTTGCCATTGGAAGTAAGCATGTGGGAGTAAGGAACACTGACTGGGAAGTCAGGGCAGCATGGAGAGTGGAGCCGGAAATAAGCTGCCTTAGACGTGCCACGTATGTGACACTGGGGAGACATGAAGTGGAAATCTTCAAACAGCAGGTGGAAGTTTGCTTCAGGGTCAGGGGAGAAAAGATAGTGATTAGGGAGGCAACTTCCTAAAAGTAGGAGCACACGAAATGAGATTAATGCCACTTACCTGTCAGACAAATAGAGCATCAGAGAAAACCACACCTTTCAGCTCCCCTATGTGCTGGCCAAGGGACCGTGATCTCAGTCTCCTGATTCATACACTGGAGCTGAGTGACAGCAGAAGGGGCGCTGACTATGGCGTAGAGTCCACCGTTGGCTCTCTTCTCTTGCACAGCCTATGGGGACACGCAGTTTCCTGATCAGTCATTGTGAGTTACGCCATTGCCTTGGAACGGTTTTGAACCATTAGCTACCCAGTCCCAAATGCTCCTCAGTCTCTCCATGGAGCATGCTCAGGGTTCCACATATTGACACCCATGTTTATTTCAACCAGACCACAGTCAATATGACTTTTGCATAACACACTTTACAGATTATGTTAAGGTTGTTCGATAATTCACAACCTCTGCACACTCCCCATTGCTGACTACCCTAGGCTCAGGGTGGAAACATTTCAAACACATGCCTTCAAAAGAAAGCCTTCTCCCACCTGGCCAAACATCTACTGAATGTATCTTTGAACCAAGTTTAAGTTTTCTAAATATTTTACTCTCCAACTATCTTAAAATCCTTAAAATGTATGCCTTATCCATTATTTCTGCTCATAAGAAGGACAATGAATGCCCATTGTCCCCTTAATCATTAAGACAGAGCATCTACTTGACAGTCCTTTCTCACATTAGAATTTGAAACCAAGAGATAAGTTATTTGGACAGAAACGTTTCCCCTGCTGCATAGCAATGGGCTGGCATCCAAGCAGGGCCTAAGGACACCTCTCCAAATGGCAGATGGCAAATAACTGGCTTTGTATGAGTAACTCAACCTGATGATTATATCTAATAACTCCAGGCCTGTTCCTGGAGACTCTGCCAATGCAGAGAGCATTCCTACTGCCATTTCCAATTATGAACCATCCTCAACAGAAGTATGCTTTCCAAAATATATATATATATTTGTATATTTGGGTGTGTGTACAGGTTAAGGTGTACTATACTGTCCTACACAAACTGGCATTAACTCTTGCTGGTTCCTAAATATTTCTTTTGATAAGTTGTTGTTGCTATATTTATGTATCTCCAGCCTCTGAGCCAATCTATAATCCTTAGAAGTGGCCCCTACTTATGTAAAGCAACATCATTATATATTTATTTACTATTTATCATATGGTAGATACTGAAATTACTCTTAATTTTCACAGAAATTCCATGAGGGGTGTATCATTGACTCATATTACAGGTGAAGAAAGTTAAGTAGCAAGCTTAATACTATATAGTTAGCAAAGGTGGGCTGGAGATCAAACTCAAATTTGAATTCGAGTTTTCCCAGGTCAGGTGCCTTTTCTACCTTGACTATTATCAGGAATCAGTAAATACTTGCTAAATAAGCACATGAATGAGGGACTGTAAAACTCAAATCTTTAACCATTATGTTATACTGAACCAATTTACAGCCACAATAATAAACCCAAAGCCCTTGGACATTACATATGTTCCCTAGATGTAGACAGTTGACAATTACATGAAATTAAGAGTTGCCTAAAGGCATTTAAAAAAAAAAAACGTAACACCAGAATGGGTAAACTGTGGTATGTCCAGACAATGGAATATTATTCAGTAAAATGAAACGAGCTATCAAGCCATGGAAAGGAAAAGATATGAAGGAATTTAAATACATATTACTCATATTACTAAGCGGAAGAAGTCAATCTGAAAAGGCTATACACTGTATGATTCCAACTACACATATGATGTTCTGGAGAAGGCTGAACTGTGGAGACAAGTAAAAAGATCAGTGGTCACCAAAGGTTGGGGGTGGGGAGAGATGAAGCAGCAATAGGCAGAATACAGAGGGTTTTTAGAGCAGTGAAACCACTTTTCATGGTACTAGTGATGGACACATGTCATTACACATTTGTCCAAATACACATAATGTACAATGCCAAGAATGAACCCTAAAGTAAACTATGGACTTGGGTGATAATGTGTTAGTATAGGTTCATCAGTTGTAACAAATGTACAATCATGCTGAGGGATGTTGACAACAGGGGAACCTATCAATGTGTGGGAGCAGGAGGCATATGGGAAATCTTTGTATTTTCCTCTCTATTTTACTGTGAACTTAAAATTGCTCTTAAAAAACCAAAAGTAATAGCAAGGGAAACCACAATAGAACAAAGTGATCCACACTTGGAGAAAACCTGCACTGAACTCAGGTCATCTTTATCATCACTCTTGACAAATACCATTCCTCAGGTCAAAATCTGGATTTAGACAGGACATGCTTACCAAGGAGTGGCTAAAAGTCATAGATCAGCTTGGCTTTGGACCATTAATTTCACACATTAGGATTATGACCTCAGGGAATTAAATTTGTCAAGGATTTACTGTGAACAAGACCTGATGGTAGGCCCTGGGGTGAATTCCAACTTTCCCACCCACAGTTGATTTGGGAGCACACACATAGAGTATCTGGCTTCCCTGGTAGCTCAGTTGGTAAAGAATCTGCCTGCTATGCAGGAGATCCTGGTTCAATTCCTGGGTCAGGAAGACCCGTTGGAGAGGGAATAGGTTACCCACTTCAGTATTCTTAGGCTTCCCTTGTGGCTCAGATGGTAAAGAATCCGCCTGCAATGTGGGAGACTTGGGTTTGATCCCTGGGTTGGGAGTTCTCCCTGGAGAAGGGAAAGGCATCACTGCTATCCTCCTTCCCTGGGATCTTACTGATGGCCCAGTAAGCTGATAAACATACACTATGCATGCACCATATTCCTTGACATTATACAGCTACAGAAACAGCCTGTTGTTGATACTTGGCTAGCAGCTCTTGATATATGCTACCCAAATGTGTGCCAATATTTCCCTATAGTTAATAACTGTACAGAATAAAAATCCATTCACTTTGGTTTGCCCCATATTTTTAAAAACAGTTACCTCTTTTTAACTCATCTCTCCTTCTAACAAGTGAATTTTTCTTTCTATTAAAGGTTATCTCTTGAGTTCACTGTTGAGTCCATTTTAATTCTTGCATTCCCTTATGAGGTATTCATTCAAAATGAATTGCTATCCTGTCAGTTACATAGCTCTGCTCCTGACATGGGAATTGTATTTCTTTAACGGCTTTATTCCTCTAAACATATTCTTTCTCGAGGTCTCCATTATCCCCCAATCCTTGGAGGGAACCACTGGCAATCGTAGAATAGGGCTCTCTGCTGCCTGGAGGCCTGAGAAACAAATCTGAAATATTTTGAAACCAAAAGAGTTTCTGAACTGATGTGTGTCCTGAATTGACTGTTACTGGGCACTGAGCACCAGACATAGCACAGAACAGCAATTATTCTTCCCGGCAATCAGGGTGCCAAATGAGTTTTTTCTGCACTTAAAAATGGACAGAGGCTTGCAATAATTGAATGAAATAATGTACAATAATTTAAAATATTGTTCATTCAGAGAGAGATTAGGCTTTAATTAAATGGTGTCATTTAATATACCATCCAGCAGATACTATAATTGGTTTCTTTAGCAGAAAACACAGTAACATCTAGGCTTACTGAAGTGATAATGGTACTAATTTAGCCCAGTAGACACATAAACAGCTTGGCTGTCTCTGACACCCCCAGTGAATAAGGTCAGGTTTGATCATGACATCTGCATAACTCTTAATCAGTCATTTCTTTCTGAAAAAAAAATCACTAATCACCCAAACTAAACAAACTTTGTTTATATTAAACAGGTATGATATCTGGGACTTTCAAGGGTATTAAGCAGTTCATTTCTATAGATACAAAAAGGCAGGCTTATCTTCAAAGCAGTTGTGAAATTATATTTCATTTGAGCAGGGAGAATGGCATTTATTTATTTTTAAAACCTTGTGTAAGTGCAAACCAGCACCCCCAGTTCATTCAGAGAGGGCAGACCATTTTCTGGCACAACAACAGTTACGTATTTTAACTCCTGTTTTCTGTTGGTCATTTACAAGGACTTTCTCATTTCTAGGCTTGGCTCCTGTTTCCTCCTGGCTCATTTGTGAAATGTGATACAATAAGGTCTTATTCTCTTCAAGCTATTCTGCTTGATAATTCTGAACAAAACCAGGAGTTGGGGGGGGGGCGGGATAGAATTTAACTAAATCTAAAAGAAAAAAAAATTGCTTTCTAAGGTCTAATGCCCCAGACAAATTACAAAGTAACCAGAGATTAGATTTAGCCTTTGCTAAATTCTTTTGTTTCCAAAAATATATGCACTGCACCTAGGAATGGAAAACTTTCATTTCTCTGTTTGAAAATTACCATCAACATGTTTATTTTGGAAAAGAATGGAAACATTGATCATGGCCAAAAGCTAGCTGGGTCACAATGTCAGAAAAACAGGCCTGCTCTATCGCTGGGTGGGGAAACAGATGAGCAATCACAGGATGGGGTCCCTGGGGTGTAACTCCACCTTTACAGACTTTTCAGTGGATTATCGGGGATCCGGTACAGTGCTTCAGAACCCCTCCCTGCCCTGCTAGGACTCAGGGAGGGTGTTCCCCACTTCATCCTCAGAGGATGAGAAATGTCACTGGGGACCAGGAATGATTTGCAAATGGTATCCTGAAAACTCTAAAATCAGGAAACTCCCTGCAAATTCAAGAGAACTGGCAACCCAAGCTGGGCTGAAGAGTGACAGCACAAACGTCAGACCAATGCCACTGCACATCTGATACAACTCGAAGGGACCAGCACGGTTGCTGGAGCCCATTGGCATTCGTTTATCCTTGGGTTGTTTTCCTTAAAAAGCAAACCACGCTTGCTGGTCTGAACAGCAACCACTAAAAAGTGACTGTGCTCCGGACAATTAGAGCCTCCGCTTTGCTTTCCTGTAAATTACTCTTTAAACCAGTTACACACAGAGCACTCTTGTGGAAGGTCCTCACTGACCTCTTAATGACCACATCCAGTGGCCTGTTTTCAGACATTGTCCTTCTTGACCCTGGGGCAATTCACAAGGAGAAATACCAGCTCGCTGGCCACTCTCCTCCACTGGCTACAGCAGCCTCATGTTAGATCCCTCTTCCTTTCTCTCTAACTACTGGAGGACTTAATCGAGAATGTGGACTCAAGCTTTCCTGTTTAAATCTTTCTTTGCCTTCCAGTGACTACAGGATAAAAACCAAACTCAATGTCATGGCATGCAAGAGCCTTCAAAGATGGCTTCAAACATCCTGACTTTTCCTGCTTTTTTCTTGAAACTTTCTCACTAATATCTATTTTCCTCCCTTCCCCCACACACATTCTTGTATCTCAGCACTCCATGCTTTTCCAGCATTCTGTGTCTATACATATCATCTCTCCTTCTCTCTTTTTCTTTCTTCCCAAGTTATCTCTCAAAATCCTTCCTGGCACTCTAGACGAAACTCCATGCAGACAAGATGCTTCTGTCTTGCCCTTCGTTGGGATCCAGGACAATTCATTGAGCATGGCACGGCACAAGCATGCCATATCTGTTTGCTACAATGAGTTACACTGACGTTCCCAATTATTTAGTCACTCTGTCCTTCATGTGCTCACTGAATTTTCTACATACCATAAGCATCACCATTTTTAATTTGTGCCTTAATTATCTGGATGGGAATCATGCCTGTCAAAAATGAGTTTTTCCAAGTCAGAGACCTTATCTTAGCCATACGCTCAGTACAGAGCAGGCACTCAAGAATTGTTTGCTGGATGAAGGAAGAAAATGGAAGTGGCCATGTGAGCATCAAGAAGTGGGTTTCCCTCAGAAAACCTATGTTCTTCTCCCTTCCTCAGGGGGGGCATTTCCATAACTTTACCACCTCCAGCCAGGGTTCTTTAAAATTCTGTTCTTTAAAATTCCTAGAGGCCTGCTGTGACCCCATAGTCACAAAGCAGGCAACGCCTGTTTGGCACTTCACCCATAGCCCGACTCACGGCCTCCATCGGGGATAAAGAAGCCTGTTCTAACCTAATCAAAGGGCTGCTTCAGAAAGCTTCATTTGTGCAGATTCTCCACATTCTCCTGCCTACTCCCTGAGACACCCACCAGGAAATAACAGTGGCCTCCCGAGCCTGCAAGATAAACCCACTGGGATTACAGCCATTCCCCACAATTGAACAAACCGCCTCTCAAAATGCCCATACATTTTGCATTAAACACAGTGTATCAAATTAAAAATAAAACTCAAGTTGTTTGGTTAATGGTTTTCCCAGGCCTGAGGTTGAGACCAGACCACTGATCCGTTTCTTCAAGAACGTCGACTGGTTTTGCTGCTTGCCACAGACACTGTTAAGCTGTTATGTGGCATGTGAAGCACTTTTTTTCATTCTTACAACTTACGTCCAATTAACTGAGAAAGGGGTTTCATTAAATAAACTAGATTCAAATTAAAGGGCAGTTTTCTCAGTTGTATTTGCAAAGAAGTTAAATTTGACTGAGAGGAATAATCATGTAAGCCCATGTTGGTTTGGGACATTTGCTAATGGGACTAATTTTGAATCAGCTCCATTTGCATTGGCGTCTGATAAGCAGCATAGGGAAATCTTGCCTGTGACACTCACATACAACGTTTTCTTTTAAACAATGTGTTTAAACTTCATTCTTTAAAAGTTGTGTAAAAAAAAGAGTTTTGGTCGTAATTATATGTTCAGCTTTTACTTGAGGACCTGTTAGACTAGATGATGAGTCATTGCCAAGATGCTAGAAAAATAATCCCTGGGTACCATCTGGAAAACCGGTTGATCGTAGACATCGTTTGTGTCAGTTTATTCTTAGCAGAGCTGGGAATAGAACTCAGAATATTTGATTTGTACTCTGGTGCCTTCCCACCTCACCTGCCTAATGTTGTGCCAGGAAGATCTACAGTCTAGAGCTGAGTCATAGAGAAAGCAGTTTAGGGGGTCTGGCCAGCTCACTGGCTATTTGCACAATGTGATCCTGTGATAGGGAAATGCAGGAGGAGAAAACTGATCTTCTGTTCCTGGAAGTTGGCTTCTCTAAATTGGCACACAATTTAGTTGGCCAATAGGAAACAAGTCAAGGTCACAGAAATCCTAAAAGTCTTTCTCTCAAGTCCAAGGCTTAACCCAGCCCACCCGAGCTTCTAGAACAACTTCCACCCATGGCCATTCTACTCTTCCTTTTTCCAAACAGTGGATCCAAGGAAGAGTCCTTGAAAAAAAATCCTGTCAGTGGGCCTTCCTCGGAAGGCCAGTTCCCAAGTCCACTCTCACAACCACCAGCCAAACGCAATACTCTGGGCCAAACGAGCTGTTCTTAGGGGCAGTCCTCTTTCCAGGCGCAGTTTCCTAAACAGACTTTCTGGACCCTGACTTTGGTCTTTCTCTCTCTTCAATTAATGTGCAACTAATTATTATTATAGTCATATTATCATTTATATCAAAATACTTACTTCCAGTTGCCCTCTTAGTAATGAGCACGCACTTAGTACACTCTCCTCTCTCTTCGTGGTAAATCAAGCTGGGGAAACAGCACAGCCAGAGGCCTTCGAGCAGTCAGGCCCCCTCTTTATGATACTCCATGCTGCTCCCCATGCTGGTTTCCAGCTGATCCTCCTCACAGGAGTTTCTGGCAGTCTGCTGGCAGCTGTTCCTGGTGGGGGATCGCTCATCAGCACCAGTACCTTCCACCTTTCCTGAGCCCCACCCCAGTTTATCAGCTGAGAAATTTCCAGCTGCCCTGGTCAGTGGCCTCTCCGGCCTCCTGGAATAGGTCTCTAACTTCCCAGTAACTTGAAAACTTCATTTACAGTCTCAGCACCATCTTTAGAGAACGGCTCCTCAGAGAGTTTACTCGGAGTTTTCTAGAAGTAACTACAAAGCTGAACAGCCCCTTGAACAAACTTTAAGAGGAGAAAAAAAAACCATAACATTTATAAAGAGGTATATGGCTACACAGCACTTCTACATGTATTATTCATTTTCATTTTCACAAAAGTCATAGGAAGCAGATACTATTATTTTATGCATGAAGAGGGTGGCAAAAAGCCCCCAATTCTTCTTATTTTCCTCTGCCCTCACTTTCACTTTTTTAAGGCATAAGAAAATGTAAATACTCTGTTCTTGTTACTTTGGTGCCCATGTACGATTTCCCATAGAATAGAATCTGCAGAATAGAATCCTAATTCCTTAACCAATGGCACAAGGCCATATGCAACAAGATAAAAGCCTTCTTTTCCCATTCTGTCTCTTGTGCACGTGCTAGGATCCAACCAAAATGAGCTACTGAGTGCCTCACACTCACCCACCTATGATAGATACCTTGACACTGTAAGAAAGCATTAGGTTTAGATACAAATGGTTTTTTTTCAGATCCCTAACCCTACCATTAACCAGCTATTTTAATCTGAGAAAGTAATTGAGCCTCAGCATTTAGAGATCAATTTTTCCATTTGAAATATATTTATTGGTAGACACAGACATGGTCCTTTCTGTTCTAGAGACCACCCTATGGGAGGAATTGGAGATGGGAGTTCAACCTTGGTGAAGTCAAGTGAGAGGGGCAGTCAAAAAGGAGATGCAGGACAGGGAACTGAAAGACTTTTGGAGAGAGTGGAGGATGGATGTGTAGGATGGAAGAATATTCCAAGATGAAGCTGCAGAAGGAAACAGAGGTTAGATCATAAAGATTCCTTACGTTTTGTTCAGGAATCCTTTTGTCTAAGGAAAATGAAGAACGTTCATAGGGTTTTAATCAAGGAAAGAATGTGACCAAAATATGCATTCCACAGTGATCTCTCTGGCTGCTATGTGAAGAATGGATTGCTTGAGGATGGAGGGGGTGATGGGTTGGGCAAGACTGAAAGCAATAAGATCAACTAGGTGGTTAAAATGGTTCCTGAGAGATGGTGATGGCCTGGACCAAGTCAGGGGCAGCCAGAGTCTGCCTGGGTGGGTTCCAGAGATGTTCACAGGGTAGAATCCACAGATCTTGATGAGGCTGGGGGGCAGAGTGAGAAGAGTTAAGAATTATGAGCAGGAGCCAGACGTAGGCAAGAGAATAGACAATGAGGTCATTTATCTGAACAAACATGCAGGAAGTGAGGGTCGGGATGGGCAAAGGGAGAATGAATTGTTCAGTTCAGTTTGAAATTTTGTCTTATGTGCTTATGGAACAAACAATACCACCCAATAGAGTCCTTTAAGAATTAGATGAAATGACATACGCAGTATTCCTGGAACCTAAGGGAATACCCACATGTTTCCATGGCCTAATTTTTGCATCCTTCCCAAGTCAGTCAGTCAGTTCTGTCGCTCAGTTGTGTCCAGCTCTTTGCGGCCCAATGGACTGCAGCACGCCAGGCCTCCCTGTCCATCACCAACTCCCAAAGTGTACCCAAACTCATGTCCATTGAGTCAGTGATGCCATCCAACCATCTCATCCTCTGTCATTCCCTTCTCCTCCCACCTTCAACCTTTCCCAGCATCAGGGCTTTTTCTAATGAGTCAGTTCTTTGCATCAGGTGGCTAAAGTATTGGAGTTTCAACTTCAGTATAAGTCCTTCCAATGAATATTCAGGACTGATTTCCTTTAGGATGGACTGGCTGGATCTCCGTGCAGTCCAAGGGACTCTCAAGAGTCTTCTCCAACACCACAGTTCAAAAGCATCAATTCTTCTGTGCTCAGCTTTCTTTATAGTCCAACTCTCACATCCATACATGACCACTGGAAAAAATAAAGCTTTAACTAGATGGACTTTTGTTGGCAAAGTAATATCTCTGCATTTTAATATGCTGTCCAGGTTGGTCATAACTTTTCTTCCAAGGAGCAAGTGTCTTTTAATTTCATGACCGCAGTCACCATCTGCAGTGATTTTGGAGCCCCCAAAAATCAAGTCTCTCACTGTTTCCACTGTTTCCTCATCTATTTCCCATGAAGTGATGGGACCAGATGCCATGATCTTCGTTTTCTGAATGTTGAGCTTTAAACCAACTTTCTCACACTCTTCTTTCACTTTCATCAAGAGGTTCTTTAGTTCTTCTTCGTTTTCTGCCATAAGGGTGGTGTCATCTGCATATCTGATGTTACTGATATTTCTTCCGGCAATCGTGATTCCAGCTTGTGCTTCTTCCAGCCCAGTGTTTTTCATGATGTACTCTGCATAGAAGTTAAATAAGCAGGGTGACAATATACAGCCTTGACATACTCCTTTCCCTGTTTAGAACCAGTCTGTTGTTCTATGTCCAGTTCTAACTGTTGCTTCCTGACCTGCATGCAGATTTCTCAAGATGCAGGTCAGGTGGCCTGGTATTCCCATCTCTTTCAGAATTTTCCACAGTTTGTTGTGATCCACACAGTCAAAGGCTTTGGCATAGTCAATAAAGCAAAAATAGATGTTTTTTTCTGGAACTCTCTTGCTTTTTTCATGATACAACGGATGTTGGCAATTTTATCTCTGGTTCTTATGCCTTTTCTAAATCTAGCTTGAACCTCTGAAGTTCACAGTTCACGTATTGTTGAAGCCTGGCTTGGAGAATTTTGAGCATTACTTGACTAGCGTGTGAGTTGAGTCCAATTGCGCGGTAGTTTGAGCATTCTTTGACATTGCTTTTCTTTGAGATTGGAATGAAAACTGATCTTTTTCAGTCCTGTAGCCACTGCTGAGTTTTCCAAATTTGCTGACATATTGAGTGCAACACTTTCACAGCATCATCTTTCAGGATTTGAAATAGCTCAACAGGAATTCCATCACCTCCACTAGCTTTGTTAATAGTGATGCTTCCTAAGGCCCACCTGACATCACATTCCAGGATGTCTGGCTCTAGATTAGTGATCACACCATCGTGATTGCCTGGGTCATGAAGATCTTTTTTGTATAGTTCTTCTGTGTATTCTTGCCACTTCTTCTTAATATCTTCTGCTTCTGTTAGGTCCCTACCATTTCTGTCCTTTCTCATGCCCATCTTTGCATGAAATGTTCTTGATATCTCTAATTTTCTTGAAGAGATCTCTAAATTCATATGTTAAAGCCCTAACTCCCAATATGATGGTATTTTTGGAAGTAGGGCCTTTGGGAAGTGACTAGGTTTAGATTATGTCATTGGGGTGTTCCTCTTGTGATGGACCAGTGCCCTTACATGAAGAAGAAAAGATACCAGTTTTCTCTCTGTTCGTTTGCACTGAGGAAATGCCCTATAAGTCCAGGAAGAGTCTCAGCAAGATTAGCATCTGCTAGCACCTAGTTCTGTCATGAGAAACGCTGGGCTGGAAGAAGCACAAGCTGGAATCAAGATTGCCGGGAAAAATATCAATAACCTCAGATATGCAGATGACACCACTCTCATGGCAGAAAGTGAAGAGGAACTAAAAAGCCTCTTGAGGAAAGTGAAAGAAGAGAGTGAAAAAGTTGGCTTAAAGCTCAACATTCAGAAAACTAAGATCATGGCATCTGGTCCCATCACTTCATGGCAAATAGATGGGGAAACAGTGTCAGACTTGATTTTTGGGGGCTCCAAAATCACTGCAGATGGTGATTTCAGCCATGAAATTAAAAGACATTTGCTCCTTGGAAGGAAAGTTATGACCAACCTAGATAGCATATTAAAAACCAGAGACATTACTTTGCCAACAAAGGTCTGTCTAGTCACGGCTATGGTTTTTCCAGTGGTCATATATGGATGTGAGAGTTGGACTGTGAAGAAAGCTGAGCACCGAAGAATTGATGCTTTTGAACTGTGGTGTTGGAGATGACTCTTGAGAATCCCTTGGACTGTAAGGAGATCCAAGCAGTTCATTCTAAAAGGGATCAGTCCTGGGTGTTCTTTGGAAGGAATGATGCTAAAGTTGAAACTACAGTATTTTGGTCACCTCATGTGAAGAGTTGATTTATTGGAAAAGACTCTGATGCTGGGAGGGATTGGGGGCAGGAGGAGAAGGGGACGACAGAGGATGAGATGGCTGGATGGCATCACTGACTCAACAGACTTGAGTCTGAGTGAACTCTGGGAGTTGGTGATGGACAGGGAGGCCTGGTGTGCTGCAATTCATGGGGTCGCAAAGAGTCAGACACGACTGAGCATCTGAACTGAACTGAACTGAGTGAAGCAGTAAAAGAGGTTTACAAATCTAATTCAAGATTATCATTTACAATTTTTTAAGTCCAAAATCACTGCAGATGGTGATTGCAACCATGAAATTAAAAGACACTTATTCCTTGGAAGGAAAGTTATAACCAACCTAGATAGCATATTAAAAAGCAGAGACATTACTTTGCCAACAAATGTCCATCTAGTCAAGGCTATGGTTTTTCCAGTGGTCATGTACAGATGTGAGAGTTGGACTGTGAAGAAAGCTGAGCACCGAAGAATTGATGCTTTTGAACTATGGTGTTGGAGAAGACTCTTGAGAGTCCCTTGGACTGCAAGGAGATCCAACCAGTCCATTCTAAAGGAGATCAGTCCTGGATGTTCTTTGGAAGGACTAATGCTAGAGCTGAAAATCCAATACTTTGGCCACCTCATATGAAGAGTTGACTTATTGGAAAAGACTCTGATGCTGGAAGGGATTAGGGGCAGGAGGAGAAGGGGACGACAGAGGATGAGATGGCTGGATGGTGTCACCGACTCAATGGACATGAGTTTGAGTTGGAGTTGGTGATGGACAGGGAGGCCTGGTGTGCTGCAATTCATGGGGTTGCAAAGAGTCAGACACGACTGAGCGACTGAACTGAACTGAAATGAAGAACAAAATTATTATAATTTATGTTATTTATACAATGTATCATACTTAACACAATGCATAATACATTATAATAAAATTACAATAATAATAGTATTAACGTTTTAATTCAGGAAGCCAATGCATTCATTACTGAATGAATAGCCATATTTTTGTCCTTGGCCTCATCTTGGCCCATTTCTCTCCTGAAAGCAGCAGAGAGAGAGGGGAATGAGCACAGGCTTCTGAATTAAACTTAAATGGTCCTTTCAATGAATTGAGAGAGTAGCACTGAAATATATACATTAACATGTGTAAAACAGATAGTGCAGGGAGCTCTGCTTGGTGCTCTGTGACAAACTTGAGGAGTGGGATGGGGTGGGAGGTGGGAGGGAGGCTCAAGGAGGGGATATGTGCATATATTGAAGGCTGATTCATGTTGATGTATGGCAGAAACCAACACAACATTGTAAAGCAATTATCCTCTAATTAAAAATAAGTTATAAAATATAAAATAAATCATTTAAATCTCAGCAAAAGATAAAGTAGGCCTTTAAATTCTTGATTACGTGACTATAATAAGTCAGCTAATATCTCTGAATCTGTTTTTATATCTGGAAAATGGTAATAAAACTCCCTGGCTCTTGAGGTAATCATGAAAATAGACAAAATATAGGAAGTAAGGTGCCCAGTACAAGGATGTGGCACTTAATCAATAAATCCTGACTCCTTCCCAGTCCCAGTGTTCTCATTCACTAAAGATCAAGGAGGAACAGAGAACTAAAAACAGCAATAAGACAATACTTATATGTTTCATGCTTTTTGGATATCATATCCATTTGGTATTCTCATTTATAATATAAATTTCCAGTATGCCTGTTGCTGTTATTAAGGCTGTAATATTTTATTCTGTGGTCTGTTTTCATCTCCCGTTACATGTATGCCTTGCTTCCTCTTACTCTGCCCTCTCTGCAGATCTGTATATTATAATACAAACAGTAAACAAGAGCTCTGCTTTGATCAGGGTCAGACAGAAATCATTGGTAAGAAGCTGAACTGTCCATTAGCTAAAGAATCTTATGAGAACAGAAGATAATTAAGTAGAAAACATTAAAAAATACTAACTGAATACAACCTCAGAAGTCAGAATGCCATTGTGTCCAATCAGGACTTAAAAGAAACAGTAAGATGTTTAAAAATGGGAAGTTTAAAGATGCAAAGGTTCAGAAATGAAGAGTAATTTTAAAAAATATTTGCTTTTAAGGATAAAAAGGCTTAGCATCCTGTCATTTATATCCAATTCGGCTTTATATTTTCAGGATCAATCACATAATTAAAAACATATCTGTTAACAGATAATCACACAAAAGCATTTGTTTATATTATACCATATTAAGAGGTGTTAAAAAAAAAAGGCTCAAAAGAAAAACAAGAATTATGACCATGAAAGAAAAGCAGACACATCAATTATGAGTTTTCCCTCTGTGTGCTCTGAAAAGGCAGGATAATTCATTTTCCATGTAGAACAACCTTGAGATGGGAAAGCAAGTTACTTCTAGCATTTTCTGAATCTTCTCTGGGTAATCAATCAAGGTATAGAATTGGGAACTAGGCATCTCCCTCTTTAGAGGACCAACCTTTGTCTATATCTGCTCTTGTCAAAATAGATCTAATACTAAAGCAGAAGGCAAGACCATAGGCACTCTTGTAAGTAGCAGATTGGAGCTCTGTGCATTGAAGTCTGACCCTCAGCTCCACCCTTACTGTGTAAAATAAAGAGAATACAGTCTAATTATGTGGATTATACAAGCTAATCCATAGTCCAGAATTCTTCTCACACAAATGGTAGCTTTCAAAGATAAAGTATAGTTCTAAAATTGCTGAAACAATATCATGGTAATCCAAGACTATGCCCTGACCAGTAATGCTGAAGAAGCTGATGTTGAACGGTTCTATGAAGACCTACAAGACCTTTTATAACTAAAACCCCCAAAAGATGTCCTTTTTATTTTAGAGAACTGGAATGCAAAAGTAGGAAGTCAAGAAACACCTGGAGTAACAGGCAAATTTGGCCTTGGAGTACAGAATGAAGCAGGGCGAAGGCTAATAGAGTTTTGCCAGGAGAACGCACTGGTCATAGCAAACACCCTCTTCCAACAACACAAGAGAAGACTCTACACATGGACATCACCAGATGGTCAATACCAAATCAGATTTATTATATTGTTTGCAGCCAAAGATGGAGAAGCTCTATACAGTCAGCAAAAACAAGACCAGGAGCTGACTGTGGCTCAGATCATGAACTCCTTATTGCCAAATTCAGACTTAAATTGAAGAAAGTGGGGAAAACCACTAGACCATTCAGGTATGACCTAAATCAAATCCCTTATGATTATACAGTGGAAGTGAGAAATAGATTTTTTTTTTTTGAGAAATAGATTTAAGGGACTAGATCTGATAGACAGAATGCCTGATGAACTATGACGGAGGTTCATGACATTGTACAGGAGACAGGAATCAAGACCATCCCCAAGAAAAAGAAATGCAAAAAAGCAAAATGGCTGTCTGAGGAGACCTTACAAATAGCTGTGGAAAGAAGAGAAGCAAAAAGCAAAGGAGAAAAGGAAAGATATACCCATTTGAATGCAGAGTTCCAAAGAATAGCAAGGAGAGATAAGAAAGTCTTCTTCAGCCATCAATGCAAAGAAATAAAGGAAAACAATAGAATGGGAAGACTACAGATCTCTTCAAGAAAATTAGAGATACCAAGGGAACACTTCATGCAAAGATGGGCTCAATAAAGGACAGAAATGGTATGGACCTAACAAAGCAGAAGACATTAAGAAGAGATGGCAAGAATACACAGAAGAACTGTACAAAAAAGATCTTCATGACCCAGGCAATCACGATGGTGTGATCACTCACTCAGAGCCACATCCTGGAATGCAAAGTCAAGCGGGCCTTAGGAAGCATCACTACGAACAAAGCTAGTGGAGGTGATGGAATTCTAGTTGAGCTATTTCAAATCCTGAAAGATGATGCTGTGAAAGTGCTGCACTCAATATGCCAGCAAATTTGGAAAACTCAGCAGTGGTCACAGGACTGGAAAAGGTCAATTTTCATTCCAATCCCAAAGAAGGGCAATGCCAAAGAATGCTTAAACTACCACACAATTGCACTCATCTCACATGCTAGTAAAGTAATGCTCAAAATTCTCCAAGCCAGGCTTCAACAATACGTGAACTATGAAATTCCAGATGTTTAAGCTGGTTTTAGAAAAGGCAGAGGAACCAGAGATCAAATTGCCAACATCCACTGGATCATGGAAAAAGCCAGAGTTCAAGAAAAACATCTATTTCTGCTTTATTGACTATGCCAAAGCCTTTGACTGTGTGGATCACAATAAACTGTGGAAAATTCTGAAAGAGATGGGAATACCAGACCACCTGAGCTGCCTCCTGAGAAACCTGTATGCAGGTCAGGAAGCAACAGTTAGAATTGTATGTGGAACAACAGACTGGTTCCAAATAGGATAAGGAGTACATCAAGGCTATATATTGTCACCCTGCTTATTTAACTTATATGCAGAGTACATCATGAGAAATGCTGGGCTGGATGAAGCACAAGCTGGAATCAAGATAGCCAGGAAAATATTAATAACCTCAGATATGCAGATGACACCACTCTTATGGCAGAAAGTGAAGAAGAGCTAAAGAGTCTCTTCATTAAAGTGAAAGAGGAGAGTGAGAAACTTGGCTTAAAGCACAACATTCAGAAAACTAAGATCAATGTATCCAGTCCCATCATTCATGGCAAATGATGGGGAAACAGTGGAAACAGTGGCTGACTTGATTTTGGGGGGCTCCAAAATCACTGCAGATAGTGACTGAAGCCATGAAATTAAAAGATGCTTACTCCCTGGAAGGAAAGTTATGACCAACCTGGACACCATATTAAAAAGGAGACATATTATTTTGACAACAAAAATCCAACTAGTCAAGGCTATGGTTTTTCCAGTAGTCATGTATGGATGTGAGAATTGGAGTATAAAGAAAGCTGAGCATATTTTTTAAAATTGATGCTTTTGAACTGTGCTGTTGGAGAAGACTCTTGAGAGTTCCTTGGACTGCAACAAGATCCAACCAGTCCATCCTGAAGGAGATCAGTCCTGTGTTTTCATTGCAAGGACTGATGTTGAAGCTGAAACTCCAATACTTTGATCACCTTATACGAAGAGCTGCCTCATTTGAAAAGACTCTGATGCTGGGAAAGATTGAGGGCAGGAGGAGAAAGGGACAACTGAGGATGAGATGGTTGGATGGCATCATGGACTCAATGGACATGGGTTTGGGTAATCTCCAGGAGTTGGTGATGAACAGGGAGGCCTGTCATGCTGCAGTTCATAGGGTCGCAAAGAGTCAGACACGACTGAGCAACTGAACTGAACTGAACTGAAACAATTAGGCAACCCTACCTGGAGATAAAAGCTCTTGAATCTGTCTTTACCCCAGGGGTCACCCCATTCCAGGCTCACTACTTACAGGTTCCTTACTTGTCTTCTCCCCTTTGAGGTTCCAGCATGCCTTGGGGCTTAGCCCACATGAGTGTTAACTCTGCAGCATGTTTTCTAAAGAAGAACCTAAGTTTCCATGCTGTTACTTTCTTCTAATACAACATCAGAACAATATTTAAAGAAATAGTGCTTATTAGCTTTCTTTCCTTGTTGGTGTTTTCCTTTGGGTTTTTTATGGTCTTAGAGAGCAGGGTCTATGTCCATTTCACTCACCATTGCTAGTTAATAATTTAACAACTACTGCTTGTTCTTCGGTTCTTTAAGATTCATTTTTAGGAATGTGGAAGGAAGGGCACTCATCTTTTACAGCTTCAGTGGGTGGCAAAGGTGGTGAGGGGGTTGTTGGGGGTAGGGGAGTATCTGTCACTCACTGCAGCTGTCTTCTCTTCAGGGGATCAGCTGAACTGCAGCCCTACCCAGGCCACAACTCCCAGAAGCAAAAGGCTTACTGGGACTCAGGTTTGCAAGCAAATGTGGCCAAAGAGAGAGTGAGATGAGCAGGTGAGCACCTATACTTTGGAAATTGTCACCAGTGGGTGGCCAACCTGAACCCAGGGGGCTCTTGGACAGTCTATCCTGTTGCCAATTCAGTTCTGAATCCAAAGACACATGCTGTCATTTTAGAGATATCTTTAAGCCTGGCCAGGAAATACCAGCTTGAGTTTCCTCAACAAGAAAGAATGACAGGTTTGGAAAGGAGCATCAGAAAATGCATGGCCTGATCATCATCTTCCACATCTCTTCTAAACAATTACACATCTACCCTGTGGTCAGAGATGGAGAGGGCAGATGTTTTTGTAGGAACCCAGCAGCATCAAAGTCTTTAATTCAACCACTGTTTATTGAGCACCTACTATGAGCTCAGGAAATAACCAGAAAATGTGATTTTTACCATCTGCCTAGAATGTTTCATGAAGGAACTTTAGCAACCTGTTTTAGATTAGCATAACAGAACTTCTAAACTAGAGAGATTCTAGAAATTGAATCCAAACTCTTTTTTAAGGGTAAGTAAGGAAAAGGAGTCCAAATTCCTAAGTGACTTTCTGGGATGACCCAGAGGGATGGTACGGGGAGGGAGGAGGAAGGGGGGTTCAGGATGGGGAACGCGTGTAAACCTGTGGCGGATTCATGTTGATGTATGGCAAAACCAATACAATATTGTCAAGTAAAAAATAAAACAAAAAACAGATGTTGTAGAGGTAATTCTCAAACTTAGATTTCCTGGATCACTGTCTGTACTCTTCTTCTGTTGCATCAACCTTCCTACAGGTGGCATGAACATAACTGAGTCCTCAAAGAGATACATGGAGTATCCAAACATTATTTTTCAATTAATTAGTATATTTACAGCATGCCCACTTAGGACTGCCTGTGCCTTTCGTGGGCCATGGGTAGGGTCCCAAACACTATGTCTTTGTGGGTCTACTCCTTCATTAAATATTATTGAAAAAATTATACTTAACAACTGTGTTGGTATAAAGAAGAATATATTATTATACATTAAAACATTTTCTTTGACCCAAAAGTTCATTTTTTTTCCTTCTGATCTGAAAAGAAATGAAAAATTTTTCTTGGGCCCTAAAAGTCTTATGGGCCCAGAAGGCAGTCCTGCATATGATGGATGGGAGGCATGGAATGCAATCATGGAAAGGAGACTGAAAAATCATGAAGACTTTCGCACTCCTAGCCGGCACACAAAATAGCTGGAGAGAGAGAGCAGAGAATGCACTTTGTTCTCTGAGTAGTGGATCCACTTTATACATGGCAAAGATTAGCATTTATTAAAATAAAAACTGAATTAGTCACAGATCATTTCCTATGTCCATGCCTCTCCGCTAAGGAAATCCAGACACAAACATTTTGATTGAGTCATGCCAGTCAATTCTTTTGCGCTCTTTTGCCCAACCATTTCTAACAGCAGTCAACCATTCCAGGATGGAGATAATAAGCCCATCTGCAGCAGGGTAATATCTTTTCTCACTCCATCATCAGTTGCATGATTGGTGTCATCTTTCTTAATAAAAAGCCATTGCTAGAAGCTATCTCCACTAAATACTCTTGACATCACTTCCTTTAATAGAGCTTAAAAGTTATAAAAAATTTAAGCAGCAAGGCGTGACAGAACATTTATTACTCTGGGCCATACACTCAGCTCTCGCTGCGGGTGTGAAACAAGACATCGAAGGCCAGTCCGTTCCCTGCTTCCCTCAGAGCATGAGTGTGGATGCTGAATGCTGCTGATTTTATTACCAACGTTAGTTTTAAAAGTAATTACTAGATGGGAAAGCATCAGCATAGATGATTACCGTGAAAGTGAACGAAAGTGCCAAGTCTCCACTCTCTATCCTCTGATTATTCTGTAATGTTGGTGTCTCTCTGTACCAGCAGACAACTAATTTACCTGAGTGAAATCTCCTTAAGCAGAAGAGAACTCTGTGCAGGTCACCAACACTGCCTATTCCTACTTTTCAGTAGAGTAAGAACTGAATGATCACATGAATTGGAGAGAAGATAAATAGAAACCAAAATTAATTGTGCAATATTTACACACAAATAAGCTTATAGAAGAATTAAGAGTTATAGATGTGAGTTGATTACTACTAGAATAGCAAAGAAAAGCCATGACTCTCCCAAAGCAACATTCATTCTATACTGACAAAGATGTATTCTTTCTCAAAATTTTCAATAATTCCAATTATCTATAGGGTATATGCTCAATAAAAACTTTTCAAAATAATCAAGACATTTTAGTAGAATATCTAGTATGCCAAGTCAGGTTCCCTAATGTGTGAATTTATAAATATCAATTTTCAATAATCCTTAATAATTTGTTTTATGGAATACCAGACAGTGGTCATCTGTTTTAAGTAAAAATGAAAATACAAATTTATGTATCACTTACATATATGATCCCAAAGAAAGATTTGTATTTTTGAATTGGTTCTCACCTCACCCTTAAGAACTTAGAGAAGTATTGCTTCACTGAGAGACATGCCTACACATAGGAGGTGCTCAAGAAAACATAAAAGTTTGATCCTAGTAGTTCCCACCATTCCCTCCAAGCCCTTTGCCCTTTGGTAGGGTGATCAATCATACATTTCTAAGATACAGTTGCCTTGATAGGCTGTAGAGTCAAAGAGCCAGGAGATGGAGTCCACATTTCATACACTCTAAAAATGTCTCCCAGAAACACACACAACTCTTTAGTAGGTCAGATAAAATTAATTTTAAAAAAATGAAAAAATCAGTGTCTGAAGGCTTTGAGAAATCAGACCAAAAATGGAAAAGCAGAGTGTAATGTGAGTGGGTAATTAGGTGGCAGCTCATGTCCTGACAGATAATTCCAGAGAAAAAGCCAAACAAATCCTGCCATATGTTCTGCTCTCTGTGTAAACCACTACAGACGAGAGGGAGCTTTATGGAATATTCTATAGCATATGTCTAGTCAGTATGTTTGTTCCATCCTACTTGTTGCCAAGTTCCAAATGCTTAAAATAATTAACCTTTCCCACCTGTTTGGAAAACTTGGCAATGCATTCCAAAGGGAATACTTTACTCTGACATCCTTTGAAGCAGTCAGCACCCTACCAAAATTTACCAATGAAGTAGGTTTATTCCCCTCCAGAATTCAGTTCCAGCATGGATATTAAAAAAAACCTCCCTTTTCCAGAACATTACTCAGGTGGTTATACAAATGCCAAACACTGGTTTCTCAACCAGTGTGGAAGAAATACATAAAAATAATATTAATTAACTAAGCATTTTACTCAGTATTAAGTTGTTATGTTTAAGAATACATTATTATTACTTATTTTACTGAACATTAAGTACCTTCCATTTAAGGTAGGAGCTTCAGATTCAAATATAAATAAGACATGTTCCTTGCTCAAAATAATTTAGATGTTGATAGTAGAAACAGATCTGCAAAAAACCATTACTCTTATAAAAAGAAAATATGAGAGTATAATGAATTTGTACTGTGTCAGCTAAGTTTTGCTGGATACATGTTTCTCAGAATTCCCTTCACTCTAGACTTCCAGGTTAGTGTGGACCTTGAGAGCTGTTTTATGGGAAATTTGGAAGACAGAAAAATGAAATAGCCATGTTCTTATTATACTCAGAGTTTTGGAGCAGGGCAAAGGGTGCTGTCCTATCTCACATATATGGCTGCTTATTTTGCTGGTTTACCTGGTCAGGGATGGGGAACAGGCAGCAGCTGGGCTCATAGCAGGTCCAACTCCTGCTGTATCCTCCTTCAGATCTCTGGCTCCTGGTTCAGTATGTATCAAGCATCACGATAAAGAGGAGTGGCTTCACTTGCGGTGGACACTCACAGCATCAAAGTTGGAGGCCTCGAGGTGGCAAAAGACCAACAACACAGGTTCCCATTCACCCTCATAGGTCCCATTCAGGTTCCAACTTGTCCTTCTTCCCTATCTTCCTGTTCCAACTGCCTACCCAAGGCTGACGTGAAACCACCCCATAGGCTGTTTCATCAATCAACTGGCTTCCACATTGTTTAAAGTCAAAATTTCCATGATAAATCATATCCTAATGGTTCTGTTAGGGGTATCAAGAAATGATCCTTAATCAGATGCTATTTGAGTTGAGGGTCTTCAAAGATAAAGAAGAGTTCTCCAATAAAGAGAGTAGGAGAAAGACCTTGCAGTCATGGAAAATAGCACATACAAAGACTTGAAGACATTCGAGAGCATCCTGTGTTCATGATATAGTGACCACCAAGTTTATGAGAGAGGGTCCTGGGAGATAAAACTGAAAATGCAGGCTGAAAATTTTGGACCATGTGGACCATGCTAAGATATTTGAACAAAATCCAACAGGCATTCAGGAACTACAGAAAGACGTTGAGCAGATAATGCATGGATGTGAGTGCCTGTAAATGTGTAAAATGATCAGATTTGTATTTTAAAGATAGCTCTGGCAGCTGTGTGAAGAATGGATTAGAAGGGAGAGGACAAGCCTGGAGCCAGAGAATTTGGTTAGGCGCCTATTGTAATACCAATTAGCAAAAGATAAAGGATGGTGGAAGTTGGGGAAAGTCACCTGTCCTGTATAGCCTGTAATTTCATTTTGTATATACAATTATGTGGAGACTAAATTCAATCACCATGGGGATGCTGGGGATTATCCCTTTAAAACTGTCCTTCACATGGAGTTAAATCACACTGACTAAGTAACAGTCAGGAACTCTCAAGTGGAAAAAAAATCAAGAAACCTAACTCTAGGGAAAAGAATCTAAAAAAGAGTGGATATATGTATGTGTATAACTGATTCACTTTGCTGTACACCCGAAACACAACTTTGTCAACAACTATTCTCCAATTATAAATAAATAAAACAAGCCTTCCTCTAACTGGTTAGAGTTTGGAAGGGTTTTAAGACTGGTTTAATCCAGAGAATCAACCATATCACCAGAATTTGGTGATTTTTTTCTCTCAGTTCAGTCTTCCATGAAAATTAACATGCACACAGCAACAGTAATAAACAGATAAGGTGTTAAACATTTACTTTGTACTATTTAAACTAGGAACTGCTTGAAATGCTTTAAATGTGTTTACTAGGTTTCATTCAGAGGTAAACTGGAAACTAAAAGCAATCAGAATTGCACAATCCCTTGACCACAGGCAGCAGGAAATAAAAGCTTTTTCCCTGCCACCACCGAACAGTGGCTTCCCAGGTGGCTCTAGCGGTAAAGAAGCTGTCGGCCAGTGCACAGGACATAAGAAATGTGGGTTCCATCCCTGGGTTGGGAAGATCCCTTGGAGGAAGAAATGGCAACCCACTCCAGTATTCTTGCCTGGAGAATCCCATGGACATAGAAGCCTGGCAGGCTACAGTTCATGGGGTTGCAAAGAATTAGACATGACTGAAGTGAACTGTGGTGTTGGAGAAGACTCTTGAGAGTCCCTTGGAATGCAAGGAGATCCAACCAGTCCATTCTGAAGGAGATCAGCCCTGGGATTTCTTTGGAAGGAAAAATGCTAAAGCTTAAACTCAAGTACTTTGGCCACCTCATGCAAAGAGTTGACTCACTGGAAAAGATTCTGATGCTGGGAGAGATTGGGAGCAGGAGGAGAAGGGGATGACAGAGGATGAGATGGCTGGATGGCATCACTGACTCGATGGACATGAGTCTGAGTGAACTCCGGGAGTTGGTGATGGACAGGGAGGCCTGGCGTGCTGCAGTTCATGGGGTCACAAAAAGTGGGACGTGACTGAGAGACTGAACTGAACTGAACTGAACTGAACTGAAGTGACTTAGCACACATCAAACAGTAGTCACCTCAAACCCACTGCTGCAGCAATGGCAATGAGACTACACTTAGCGACAAACCAAACTGTGTTCTGAAACTGGGGTTGGTGTCAATGCCATCTGACAAAAAAGTGGCATTTTGTTAGAAGTGGAAAGGAATGACTGGGCAGTCAGCTCGAGATCTATTATGCTCTGTTTTAGTTTTAGTAAGATCCAGATCCTAGATCTGTGTTTTGTTGGTAATTGTTGTCACCTTCATCAAAGTGACTATTTGTTATCAATGTATCGATGTAGCTATTTTGTGCCACGTATCAATACTAAGGGAACAGAAGACAAAGTCCTATTTTCCTATTTCTAAAACTTCCTATTCTTCCATTGTATTCTAAGCACAGATATCATGTCCCAGTAAGATTGTAAACTCACTGAAATACAGACCCTGTCATATTATTCTATGTTCCCTAAAGCCAATATACAGTAAGCATTAATATAAATGCTTTCTAACCTGAATTGTAATCGGGGAGTCAAAACCTATGTACATAATGCTGTAATGCTATATAATGACATTTATCCAGTTAATTCTGCCCCTTTTTTGCTTCACATATTTTGAAGCCCTCTTATTTGGCATGTATACATTTATGATCTGACCCTATTATCATTCGGAAATGTCCGTTTTAATCTACTTTTTCTGATATGCATGTAGCCACTCCAGCCTTCCTGTGTTTCCTATTTGCATGGTGTATCTTGTTTTCCAGTATTTTACTCTCAACCTATACGTGTCTTATTTTTAAAGTGCAACTATTATAGACAGCATTTATAAATCCATGTTTTCAAAATATGATCTTGCTTTTTAAAATCCATATTGATAACCTCCGCCTTGGAAATAGACTGTTTAATTCATTAATATGTAACACAGTTACACATATGTTTTGTGTACTGTTTTCATTATGTGTTTCTTGTTTTCATTATGTGTTTCTTGTTTACATCATCTGTTTTTCTCATTTTTCTGTGCTCTCTCTCCTAACTTCTTTGGAATTATCTTAACATGTTTTAGAATTCCATTTATTGGTACTTTAGCTGTACTCTTTTACACTGTTCATTAATGTTTGCTGTAGTGATTCTAATATCCATCTCTAACTTTTCATTCTAGTTAGAGTTGTTATTATACCACTTTACCTAAAACATAAGAATCATACAACTCTAATAGCTCTATTTATTTAACTACAGTAGCTGCACCCTCCCCCCATCAGTATCCATGGTTTTGCTTTCCACTATTTCCCTTATCCAAGGTCAATCATGGCTCAAAAACATTAAATGGAAAATTCCAGAAATGCAGGCATACCTCATTTTATTGTGCTTTGAATTATTGCACTTCTCAAATACTGCATATTTTACAAAATGAAACTTTGTGGCAACCCTACATAGAGCAAGTCTATCGGCATCATTTTTACAATAGCCTTCACTTCTTTCATGTCACTGTCTCACATTTTGACAATCCTTGCAACAGTTCAAAGTTTTTCATTATTTTTATATTTGTTATGGTAATCTGTGATCTTTGATGTCACTATTGCAAGAAAGATAACAACTTGCTAAAAGGCTCAGATGATAGTTAGCAATGCTATTGCATACTTAACTATAGTATAGTGCAAACATACATTTTATAAGCACTGGTAAATCAAAAATTTCATGTAACTCACTTGATTGGGATTATTGTGGTGGTCTGGAACCAAACCCACAATTCTCTGAGATATGCCTTTAAACGATTCATAAGTTTTAAATTACACACCATTCAGAGTAGTGTGTTGAAATTTTGTACCACCCTGCTCAGTCCCACCAGGGACATGAGTCATCTTTTTGTCTAGAGTATGTGTGCTCTATGTGCTACCTGTCCAACAGTCACTACAGAGTTATCTCGGCTATCAGATCAACTGTCATGGTATTGCACTGATGTTCAGCTTCCCTGGAGAAGGGAATGGCTACCCACGCCAGTATTCTTGCCTGGAGAATTCCATGGACAGAGAAACCTGGTGGATTACACCCCATGGGGTCACAAAGAGTCAGACACCACTGAGAGACTAACACTTTCACTTTCTTTCCAACTCTATTTTACTTAATAATGGCCTCCAAGCATAAGAGTAGTGATGCTGGCAATTCACATATGCCAAATAGAAGCCATAAAGTGCTTTCTTTAAGCAAAAAGGTGAATAACCGAATGCTATGTCATAGTACCTGTGTCATTCATCTCATTTCATCCATCAGGTAGACACTGTATCATCTCACATCTCCCAAGAGTACAGTAAATAAGATATTCTGAAAGACAAAGAGAGAGATCACATTCACATTATTTTTATACAGTATATTGGTTTCCCTGGTGGCTCAGAGGTTAAAGTATCTGCCTGCAATGTGGGAGACCTGGGTTCAATCCCTGGGTTGGGAAGATCCCCTGGAGAAGGAAATGGCAACCCACTCCAGTATTCTTGCCTGGAGAATCCCACGGACTGAGGAGCCTGGTGGGCTACAGTCCACAGGGTTGCAAACGGTCGGACACGACTGAGCGACTTCATTTTCACTTTCACTTTCATTGTTATAATTTCTCTATTTTATTATTAGTTGTTAATCTTTTACTATGCCTAATTTATATATTTAACTTTATCATGGGGATGTCTGTATAGGAATAAACATAGTTTTTTCCATAGTATACAAAACATAGTTACACAAAGGTACAATCTTCAGTTTCAGGCACCCACTGGAGATCTCTTGCTCTTGCTCTGCTTGCTTCACTAGCTATTGATACTGTTGATGTTCTTAGATTGGGGCATTCTACTAGGTGTGTAGAGGTGTCTTTTTCCCTGATGACATGTGACATGGAACATCTTTTCATATGCTTATTTTCCATCTGCTTATCTTCTTCGATGTGGTGTCTGTTAAGGCCTTTGGCCCACTTTTTTATTTGGGTTGTTTGTGTATTTGGGCTTCCCTGGTGGCTCAGAGGTTAAAGCGTCTGCCTGCAATGTGGGAGACCTGGGTTCAATCCCTGGGTCGGGAAGATCCCCTGGAGAAGGAAATGGCAACCCATACCAGTATTCTTGCCTGGAGAATCCTATGGATAGAGGAGCCTGATGGGCTACAGTTCATGGGATCTCAAAGAGTCGGACACGACTGAGCGACTTAACTAACTGGAGATCTTGGAACATAGCTCCCCTAATCCCTTTTCATTCTCTTCTATATTCTATTTTTTTCATTCTATAGTTGTAATCTGAATTCTATCTACATATATCATATACCCTACAGTAAACATTATGTTTTTTTAAAGCTCTCTTTGCTTTAAACAAATTAAAAGGCAAATTAGTATTTTTTATCTACCTATATATTTACTGTCTTAAGCATTCTTTATTGCTTCCTGCAGATTCAAGTTCCCTCTGGTTTCAAGTTTCTCTCCAGTATCATTTTCTTCTATCAAGGGAGAACTTCCTTTATCATTTTTTGTAGTGCAGGACTGCTTATGATGAATTCTCTTAGTTTTCTTTTATCCCCCAAAATCTTTAATGTATATTTATTTTAGAAGACTATTTTTGCTGGATGTAAATTTCAGAGTTGACAGGTTTTAATTTTTGCTTTTTAAGTACAGTAAAGATGTTGCTATGCAGTCTAATGATCTTGGTAGTATGCAGTCATTTAAATTATTGATCTCCTATATATGAGAGTTGGAGTGTGAAGAAAGCTGAGCACTGAAGAATTGATGCTTTTGAACTGTGGTGTTGGAGAAGACTCATGAGAGTCCCTTGGCCTGCAAGGAGATCAAATCAGTCCATCCTAAAGGAGATCAGTCCTAGGTGTTCATTGGAAGGACTGATGCTAAAGCTGAAACTCCAATACTTTGGCCACCTCATGTAAAGAATTGACTCATTGGAAAAGACCCTGATGCTGGGAGGGACTGGGGGCAGGAGGAAAAGGGGACGACAGAGGATGAGATGGCTGGATGGCATCACCAACTCAATGGACAAGAGTTTGAGTAAACTCCAGGAGTTGGTGATGGACCAGGAGGCTTAGCGTGTTGCGATTCATGGGGTCTCAAAGAGTCGGACAGGACTGAGCGACTGAACTGAACTGATGTATAATGTATCAGTTTTCCCTGGCTGCCTTGTTTTACTAAGATATATCAAAGCATGATTTTTTAATCTATATCCTCCTTGGGGGGTCTTCCCAGTTGGCTCAGTGGTAAAAAGATTCACCTGCTGAGAGGGAGATGTGGGTTCAATTCTTGCGCTGGGAATATCCTAGGAGAAGGAAATGGCAACTCACTCCAGTATTCTTGCCTGGGAAATCCCATGGACAGAAGAGCCTGGTGGGCTACAGTCCATGAGGTTGCAAAGAGTCAGACACAATTTAGCAAGTAAACATCAACAAACAACATATCTTGCTTGGGGATTATTGAGTTTCTTGTAAATTTAGGTGTTTTTTTTTTAACCAATTCTGAGAAGGTTTTGGCTATTATTTCGTCATTTTTTTCTGCCTTGTTTTTTCTCTCTCCTTCTGAAACTCCAATTTCACATATGTTAGACCCTTTGCTATTAATCCACATTTCCAAGGTTCTATTAGTGCTTTCAATCTTTTTTCTTTGTCTATTTTCAAATTAACTGACCCTTTTCTATTGTATCTATTCTGCTCTTAAATCCATCCAGTATTTTTTTTGCTTGTTTTAGTTATCATATTATTCTAGAATTTTATTTTAAAAAATATTTCTCTTTGCTGAATTTTCCTGTCTCATTTATTATAAGTAAATTTTCCATTACCTTTTAGTGTGTAGCTACAATAGTTCCCTGACTGAGAATTCCAACATCTAAGCCATCTTCCACTGATTGTCTTTTTTTTTGAGACTGAATCACACTTTGTATGTCAAATAAATTTAGATGGTATTCTGGACATTGTAAATTCTATGGAGTTTTTGGATTCTTTTTCTAAATTTATTCTTACTGTTTCTGATGCCATTTTGAATGGAATTATTTCTTTAATTTCATTTTCAGCTTTTTTCAGTGACAATATCCAAAAATACATGGGTATTTTTGAGTTAAATCTCACATTCTGCAATCTCATATCCTTCCTAAATTTTCTAATTATTCTAGTAGCTGTTTTTAAGAAGCTTCTATATACATGATCATTTGTCTGTAAAAAAGATATCTTTACTTCTTCCTTTTGGAACAAAAAAAGTTCAAGCATCAGGAAAAGGTCAGGGCAAAACACAAAACAAAGTGAAATCTGTAAGGAATCTAGAATATCATCTCTGGTAGAAACTGGCAGAGACAAATGGCTAATGACCCTGTGTTGTTAGATGGGATGGTATAAGGTATTGCTTACTTCCTTCCCTTCTATATCTGACTGGGGAGATTGTCACAAAGCACCCATCTGGAAAGCCCCTTTCTGGGCTGGTCTCCAGTGCTGCTAGTGCTGGTAATATCATCTGATGACTCCAAGAAGTAGATGAATGAGATGCTGAAGGAAGCAATCAACAGAGAAGAGGGATAGCTTATCAAGGTGGGGGGGGCGGGGGGATGGCGGTGGGGGGGTGGTGAGTCTTCTGGACAAGTAAATGAAATTTCTGTGGAGTACAGACGTGAGTTTGACAATAATACCGCCCACTTTAAGATGCCACCACACTCACTGCTTGGCTAGTGCAAAGTGTTCTTCACTAATTATCTATATCCGTCTCTATCACTCTTGCTAAGGATAGTCAAAGAATCTTACTGTCCTATGAAATCTCCCTCTGGAATCAGGCAGAAATTAGGAAAAATGGCCTAACACCAGAAGAATTTTGACAGCCTAATATCATTGGGGTATTTGGAATAGTAGGCTGGCATCTGAGGTTTTTCACTCCTCAAGATGTGTTTTAAATAACTCAGTTCAGAGATTGATGTCACACTAGAAATTAGTAGTACATTGGATAGAAAAAGTCTTAGTAATGTTAGCTAGCAACTTGATTTCCAAAGTGATCCCAGATCCCATCCTAGGCTTTTTGAGAAAAAGACTGTTTTCTACAAGGTTTGCATTAGTGATAAAATTATTTCTTAAAGATTTAGGGTTTGACTATGAAGGGTTTGACTTTTCTATGAAGAAAAGGAGATCTCCTTACCAGAAAAGAAGATCCATTCCCAGTTTTTGATATCAAGTTAAAGCAATTTCCTCTCAAATGTAAAACACCCTCAACAACAGGTTTCTGGATCCAGAGATGGAAACTATATGATCAGGTTTACTTAAATGTCCTGGATTATATGAGAGTTGCTGCTGCTAAGTTGCTTCAGTCGTGTCCGACTCTGTGCGACCCCAGAGACGGCAGCCCACCAGACTCCCCCGTCCCTGGGATTCTCAAGGCAAGAACACTGGAGTGGGTTGCCATTTCCTTCTCTAATATGAGAGTTGAGAGAGGGTTAAAGATTAAGTGGTACACAAATTCAAGTATTACAGACATGGAGGAGCATTCTGTCTCTAAAGTTTCAGTAATACTAGATCCTGGTTGTTCACAGGTCTATATCAGAGAGGAAAAGGGTATTAGAAAGCACATGGGTTTTGAAGTTAAGCATTCCTAGAACGGGATTCCAACTCCTTCACTTATGAATTAGATTTTGGGCAAGTTGCTTTATCTTTATGAATCTTCCTTTTCTCATCAGGATTCCAGTGAAGATTAAAATAGATGGTGTTTATAAAGCATCTGGCACACAGCAGGCCTTCTCTTTGTCATCCTCTCCATCATGAGCTCTGTCATCTTTTAAATGCCGTCCATATGGTAGCATTTGATGGTTCCAATGGAGAATAATTAGACTCTGATCAGAAGACCCATGCTTGGACACAAAATAATAAAATGGCACATTCAGGACTCTTGTGTAGCCTGTGTCCACTGGACACTTGCCTTTGACCTTTGTTTTCTTTTATAATTTGAAACTACCATAAGCCACATTTTTGGTGTCCTTCTCTTCCTACTCCCCTCTTCTCCTATTCCACTCTCTGTCTCCAGTGCATCCATATGGTATGCTTTTAAAAATATTAGATTTAGTCTTCACAATCTACCAATTTACTTGATGGTTTTAAATACTTTTTTTAAAGCTATGCTTTAACAAGAGACAAGTCTAGAAAGTTCAGTATATCTTCCAAAGCATTTTCAAAGTTACTTTAAATGTCTTGCCTAAAATCTTTTAGGAACAAAGTAGGGTATAAATGAATACAAAATATGCACATATCACTCTAAATAGATCAAGAGAGTCATATAGAAAGTTCATCACTCTTCTAAAGACACCCACTGGGACTCATCTATTAGATTAGTGTGGCCTAGATTAACACTCACCTAAGCGACATGTGGGGTATAAAATACTTCTATTACTAAACCACTGAGTCCTAGGACCCAAGAGCTGGGGGTATCTTGAGGTCATATAGTTCAATACCCTACCCAAACCTTCTAGCATCTCCTTTATAGATAAGTAGTAATGGTGATAATAATGTCAAAGACTTAGGTAGAGTTTAATATGTGTTTTAGCATATTATTTAATCTTCAATGTGACAGATGAGGAAAACTAATGACAAAGAGAGGCACAGATGACCATCCAACCACTGCTTCATCTTTTATTGCCTGACAGTTCCTCCATGAAAGGGCTACACCTGTAGAAATTTAAACTTCTCCTTATAAAAGTTCACCAGACTTCCCTGGTGGTTCAGATGGTCAAGAATCTGCCTGTAATGCAGGAGACCTGGGGTCAATCCCTGGGTTGGGAAGATCCCCTGGAGAAGGGAATGGCAACCCACTCCAGCATCCTTGCCTGGAGAATTCCATGGACAGCAGAGCCTGGCGGGCTATAGTCCAGGAGGTCACAAAGTCAGACACGACTGACTAACACTTTCACTTCACTTTATTAAAGTTCATCTCAAAGATTTTCCTCCCTAACAACTCCAATTCATTTTCAGTCAATCTGAGTTATTTCTTCTTCCTCCGAGATGGCAGGAATTCCTAGCCCAAACTCAGCATGCACTTGTAGTCTATTGCCCTCCCTGCATGGCAGTGGTGTTTCCCAGAAAGCATCCCTTGGCATCACTGTAAAGGTTATTGCCTGAGTAACAAATTTACCTTTGCCCTTTGGTTCAAGGAAGGCCCCAATTACCACATTGTTTCTTCCTATGGTACTAGCGCTCAGGGTAGGCAGTTAATTCAGGCCTCCTCAACAAGCAGGCAGTGGTTTTGTTGTCCAGGGACAGCAGTCAATAAACACGCTGTGCCTCCAACCTCCCCAACCTCCACTTACTCTGGAACTAACTACCTTGCTAACTGCAGAGGCTGTTCAACCATGCTAATGAGCTGCTGGACGATGGCATTTTTTGCTCTCAGAGGAAAAGCCACAATGTGGTAGCAGGGAGGGCAGCCTCCTCGGGGTCAGCTCTTCTCCGAGAATCAGCTCCGGAAATTCTCAGAATGCCACTTAGCAGGGATATGGACTTGGACGCAAAATCCTCCTGCTGCCGAACACGTCCATTAATTAGCATTCAGAGAAATAAAGAAAAATGAAGATTTAAAGGTCACTGCATTAGCATTTCTCATTTTTGAATAGCTATTTGTGTATACTAATTTTCCACTCATTTCTTCCATTAATCACTGTCTCTATGGAGAACTTGGCCAAAGCCATTAGCAGACATGCTTCCTGGTGGCCATATTCTCCTCTGTAAATAATAATAAAAGAGATCACTGTTTATTTGCTCAACTTTAACATTTTCCTGTGAAAGAGAGTTATGTAGGCAGTTAAGCATTTCATCTCTCACCGAGAAGAATGCAGATAGAATTTCTGGTTTCTCTGCAAACCAGGATCAGTGTCACTGTCAGGCTTCTTTTTTTTTTTTTTTAACACCAAAATCTGGCCAATTATGAATTCTCTCTCTAGAAGGATCTCTTTTTACAAAAGACCTAGTAGTGATAGACTCTTTTCCTGTGTGAGCTAGGAGAAGTCATCACACTCTTCCATTGTAAACAACACATTATGTTATTTAGATTTTAAGCTTGTCTGAGTCTCTGAGGAAGTTCTGACTTCATGAAGTGAGTTGGAATTCAGTAGCTTCTGGTCACCATACCTTTACTCCCCCACGATCTGTAATAACCTGAAAGTTCTTGTCTCAAAAGAGCTCCTTTCCTGTGAACATTTAGCACTGTTTTTGTTCTACCCTCACTGCCCTGCTCTCCTAGAACCAAAGGGCCAAGGTCCCTGGATGGATGGGAGGAGGACAAGCTCCCTAGTAGAGCCCCCAATTCCCAGGAGCTCAGAGAAGAGAGCAGCCATAGGTTCCTTTCAGGAAGTCTTCAGATGTGCTGCCCTTCTGGGAAACATGTAACTCCTTATTATGGAAAAACATCATCAGAGAAAATCTTCCCCAGGTGTGTTCTTTGCAGGGTGATCTCTGAGTCTGAGGGGTTAGGAAACTGCTCCCCGATCATTATGACCAGTGAGAGCAGACTTGAGCTATGGCAGCCAGCAAAGTGTATTTCTTTTTCCTGCATATTCACACTGTATGTCTTCAGTATTACACACTCACATATATCAAGTACAGAATGTTCCTAAAGCTGCTTCAAAGAGGGGCTAATGTCTGACAATTCATCTCTGAAATCTTTTTTTTTTTCCAGCAAGCAGCCCAAAGTCATTTCAAGCCAGCAGCTGTAAAGGTCATGTGAGAAATCTGTTGCCATCTTTGAATAATTTCTTACATGTAAGGCGAGAATACATTGCAACAAGAGGAAAGAATTGATGCTTTTTCATAGATGCCAAGCTGAAAGGTATGATGAACTCTTTCCATGTATGGTGATAATACCTTTTCCTTCCCTGCCTGCCTACTCACCTGCTGGCATCAAGCCATTTAATGCCAATATTTGTTATAGCAGGTCATAGGAGCATCATTGATGCATTGGCTTTCACAGAGCAGAGTGATACCCAATGATATATTTATAATACTCTGTTATTACAAATATATTAATAAAAAGCAAGAAACTTGGAAGAACAATACAGGAACATTTAAAGTCACCAGAATGTAGTCAACCTGCAGAATAAAGTGGAAGTGGCCGTGACTCAATTTCCATGGTCAAAAAGAACAAGTTTATAGTAAATGTATATCCAGGACAGGGTGGCACTTAGCTGAACCATATCTACAAATACAGAGGACGATGGGATTGACAAAGTATTTGAGCACAAGAATTATGATGGACAAGTTGATGTCTCTGGTCCTTGGTTGGCAGTCTAAGCTTTACGTAACAGAAGACTCCATTACCAGATGCAAGCAATGGGTCCTATGTGACCTGACCTATCCCATCTGAAAGCACCTCCAGGTAGAGCTGGGGTCATAGAAATAGTGATGCATCACGTGTCACAGTCTATTCTCCCCTGTAGAGAGCCCCCAAGTGCCGCTAAGAGTCCCCGGGGATGGGCTGCTCTGTGCTCACTAACGAGTTCCCTCCTGCTGGCCCTGCACTTCCTCTGCTCAGAGCTGGACTCCACAGAGTCTGTTGCTGCCACCATTCACTGCACCAGAACCACAACTCACCATGATGCCTGGCTCTTGGGTTGTTGTTGTTCAGTCACTCAGTCATGTCTCTTTGTGATCTCATGGACTGCAGCACACAGGCTTCCCTGTCCTTTATCAACTCCCAGAGCTTGCTCAAACTCATGTCCATTGAGTTGATGATGCCATCCAACCATCTTCTCTGTCATCCCTTTCTCCTTCTGCCTTCAATCTTTTCCCAGCATCAGGGTCTTTTCCAATGAATTGGCTCTTCCCATCAAGTGGCCAAAGTATTGGAGTTTCAGCTTCAGCATCAGTCTTTCCAATAAATATTCAGGATTGATTTCTTTTAGGATTGACTGGTTTGATCTCCCTGAAGTCCAAGGGACTCTCAAGAGTCTTCTCCAACACACATTCATACTTTTGAACTGTAGTGTTGGGCTCTTGGGTGGTTTATGGCAAATTGAAGTAGACAATTTCCCCTCCCATTTTAGTAACATTTGCTAAAGCCACACTTCCTGATATCTGAGCATTTATAGGTTTAACAGAATAGTTCCAGTTCTTACCAACCATTCTCTCTTTGCTTAGGTTCCAGGGGCATCAGAATCCAGCAATGGACAATAAACACACTGTCCTTAGAGTCACTGCACTCCCCCAGGACGAAAGCTCTGTTACTGGGTCAGCTCAGCATGCCTGACTCCCTCTTCCCTTTGGACAAATTCTCTCCAAGAGGGCTCCCTAGCTCACAGGCACAGAAGTTGCTGTCTTGTCATCTTGCAGGATGCCAGTCATGCCCAGACAAATCAAAGCCCTGGCAGTGGGCAGATGCTAGGCTGGGTCAGGCTTCCTCTTGTCCTCATGTTGGAAATCTCTACCACCTGCTCAGGGGCATGAGGCTCAGGGGCAGGGACCCAACACAACACAGGATCATCCCTCTCTTATTTGTTTTATCTGACCTGCCCTACTTATTGCCATCAGAGACATACTGAAGGAGGCAATATATTTCTAATTCCAGAAAGATGGTGCAAAGTTTTGAACTGAAAAATTTAAAAGCTTCCTTGACACTCCTAAAGGCAAGAATCAAACCCCGGGTTGGTTGGTGGAATGCAAGGGAGCAACCGGTTGGTTGATGGATGCTGAACCTGAAGCTGAGGCTCCAATACTTTGGCCACCTGAAGATACTATCTCTTTTGATCATTATGGCAAATTTATCATGAGAATCATAGAGTTATTAACCGGTTTTGCAGGTAAGAAAACCAAGTGTAGGTAAGAAGGCCAAGTTAATCAAAGAGTTTTGATTAACTTGTGGTTTCAGTTATTTAGTGCCATGTAACAAACCACTTCAAATGTGGTGGTTTGAAACAACCAATTTATTATTTCAAACAGCTATGTGGGTGGATAGGGGCTCAGCTGGACAATTTTGTTTTGCTTTGGCTTCTCTTGGGATTTCTTATGAAGCTGCATCAGATGGGGAATGGAATGTCTTAGATGGCTCGCTTGTATGTCTGGCACCTGGCTGGGGGCAGGGTGGCCTCAGCTGGAATGCTGAAATATCTGGGTCCCTCATTCCCCAAGTAGTTTCAAGGCTATTCTCTCTATGGGTTCTCAAAAGAGTAACTGGACTTCTTACATGGTGGTGGGAGCTCTCCAAAGAGCAAAAGACTTCTTAAGGTTTCAGTCCAAAACTGGTGCAATGTCACTTGCACCATATTTCATTCACTAGAGCAGGTCACAGATCCATACCATGCTCAAGAGGAAGGTAAGCAAGACTCATCAGGGACCATAAATGTAATCAGCCACTGCACTTGTCCCACTGATGACTCTGGGACTTGGACTGGTTCTTTAGCACTAAGTTTAGTGAATCTTGTTTTTGTTCTACTGTTCTTCCTTGTTGTTATTTTTACCCCAAGCTCAGGTTCTGTCCTCTGCCTCTTTCTCACCACTCTTTTTTGGTAACCTCATCCCATTTCAGGAATTCAGCAGCTTAATCCATGGGGATAGGTATCATGCCACACTTATGGCAGAAAGCGAAGAAGAACTAAAGAGCCTCTTGATGAAAGTGAAAGAGGAGAGTGAAAAAGTCGGCTTAAAACTCAACATTCAGAAATCCAAGATCATGGCATCCGGTCCCATCACTTCATGGCAAATAGATGGGGAAACAATGGGAACAGTGACAGACTTCATTTTGGGGGGCTCCAAAATCACTGCAGATGGTGACTGCAGCCATGAAATTAAGACACTTGCTCCTTGGAAGAAAGGTTATGATCAGCCTAGACAGCATATTAAAAAGCAGAGACATTACTTTGCCAACAAAGGTCTGTCTAGTCAAAGCTATGGTTTTTCCAGTAGTCATGTATGTATGTGAGAGTTGGACTATAAAGAAAGCTGAGCACAGAAGAATTGATGCTTTTGAACTGTGGTGTTGGAGAAGACTCTTGAGAGTCACTTGGACTAACAAGGAGATCCAACCAGTCAGTCCTAAAGGAAATCAGTCCTGAATATTCATTGGAAGGACTGATGTTAAAGCTGAAACTCCAATACTTTGACCACCTGATGAGGAGAGCTGATTCATTTGAAAAGACCCTGATGATGGGAAAGATTGAAGTCAGGAGGAGAAGGGGATGACAGAGGACGAGATGGTTGGATGGCATCACTGACTCAATGGACATGAGTTTGAGTACACTCTGGGAGTTGGTGATAGACAGTGAGGCCTGGAGTGCTGCAGTCCACGGGGTCACAAAGAGTCAGACACGACTGAGCAACTGAACTAGACTGAGGTGTCATGCCTTCTCTGTTTGACTTCTCCCATTTCCAATTGCCTATGGATTAAGATGTCCAACCTCAGACTTAACACACCTGAGACAGGATCTATTCTTTTCCCTTTTGTATTTGCTAACTCTTGTGTTCCCTATTTTTGACCCTGGAATCAGCTTCTCCTAATCACTCAAGATTAATGTCTCTGAATACCTTTGACACCACCTTCTCCCACAGCCCACACATAATCAAGGTGCCAAAAGCTCTCTATCTGACCTCCTCCTCACCTTTTAATCCATGCCATTCTTATTATTCCAGTTCATTCCCAAGCCTTATATACCCTTGCCTAGACTGCTTTTAAACTTATAATTTTAAGCACATACATGGTTGAAAACTAGAGGAGAAAATTATAACCCCAAAACCCCACTACCCTCACACAATTACACTCAATTTGGTTTATTTTAATGTATTTTTTAAAAGAATTATTTTATTATACATATCACTGACAGCTTTCTTCACTCATAATACTTTTCAATTTTGCTACCTACTCTTCATAATGATAACATTTTAATGACTGTGCAACTTTCCATCCATGCATGTATCCTAATTTATGTAACAATTTATTATTACTGATTTTAAAATTTTAATTTAAATGTTATCTTATATTGGAGTATAATTGATTTACAATTGTGTTAATTTTAGGTGTACAGCAAAGTGATTCAGTTATATACATGCGTATATCCATTCTTTCTCAGACTCTTCTCCCATATAGGTTATTACAGAGTACTGAATAGAGTTTTCTGTACTATGCAGCAGGTCCTTGTTGATTATCTATTTTATATATAGCAGTGTGTAATTACCCTTTTATTTATTTTTTGCTATTATAATTTACTTGCTGATGAATGAACAACTTTATGTGCTTTTGGAAGTTTGAGGCTATTTCCTAAGTATCCAAAATTGGTATTGCTAAAACTAATTATATTAAAATTCTTATAGCTCTTGATATATATTGTCAATTATTTTTCAAATCAGTTATACTGTTTTATATACAGTTTTGTTTATAATATATGAATATATAACTTTCCTATGCCCTCAACTCAAACTAAATATTATCATCAAAGTTTTCCTAATTGGCAAAGTGATTTCATTATTTCAATTTGCATTTCCGAGGATGAGATGGCTGAATGGCATCACTGACTCGATGGACGTTGAGTCTCAGTGAACTCCGGGAGTTGGTGATGGACAGGGAGGCCTGGCGTGCTGGGATTCATGGGGTCGCAAAGAGTCGGACACGACTGAGCGACTAATCTGATCTGATCTGAATAACAGGAAGACCAGCTTTTTGGCTATAATTCCTAAAGGAAAGAATAGTAATTGCTAAGGAAATATAAGTCTATGTCATTTGTCTATTATTCTTTGATATCTTGCTATATATCAATTTTATGGTACTTTACATATTAACAATATTAAAATTTTATTATATTTGCTATAAACATTTCTTGTCTTTTCTTTTTTTGGCACTCTATTAGATCTACCTTTTCTTCAATCGTCTATGTGTCTTTTAGAATGCTTTTTTTTAAGTCAAAGTCTTGAATGTGACCATCTCTTCCTAAAAACAAAACCAAACAACCAACCAAGAAACAACTCAGTAGTCTTTTACTGTTTAATACAGCAGTTCCCATTACTTTGTGACTCAGAACACCCATGACAGATGGCTATCACACCACCATTGCACATCAAGGATTATGCAAAACTTTTCACACACTTGTTATAACTTCACCTCTTCCCCTAATTTCTAAAAATCAGGATTTTCTAACTCTCTGCCATGACTGCCTACTTTTTCATTTGTTACAAGAATGTTTTCTTTTATCTGATTAAGCATAGTTGTAATAGTTCCATGTTCTTTTCTGACAGTCCCAATGTCTATATTATCCAGAAGTTGGCATCTGTTGATTGTTCTTTCCATTAGAAATATTTTCCTGATTTTATATACGTTAAATAATTTTGGGTTCTGTCTTTGGCATGCTAACACTATGCCATGGGAGACTCTCAATTCTGCTATATTCCTTCAAAAAGTATCCTTTTCTTTTTTTCTTTAGAAAGCCCTCCATTGTTTTAACTCAAAATGCAAAATGGAAGCCTGCCTGCCCTGGTGGTGATTCTGCATGTAAGGGTCAATGTCTGCCAGGGTCTTGGGGAAAGCATGTATATAGATCTTAACATTCCCTTCTCTGCTTCTCTTGTTTCTAGGGTTCCCCCATCATCCTCCAGTGGTCCTGGTTGCTCAAGGCTCCTCCTTCTAAATTCCCTTGCCAGAGAGGCACAGGCTTTCTACTTCAGTTTCTAACCCCTTTGCCAACACCATGATTGCCTGTAGGGTAAAACTGGTGTAGGTCACTGGCAGTCACTTCTAAATTTTGACTCTCTTTTTGCTTTGCTACAATCTCCAGAGCCCCCACAGTGACTTCTTTTGTTATTGTTCAGACTCTATAACTGTTATGTCAGAGAGTCAGGATGTTAAGTTAGAAACTTAATCTACCATACTGGAAGCAGAAGTCTATCAGAACATACATTTGTTAAGTGAAGGTTCATAAAAATGCACATGGTGTTTGTTCAAACTAAACACAAAGGGATTTTAATAACAATTTCACTCATAACATTTAATTATGGTTGCAAAATTTTAAGAAGTTACCAGTGTACTAACATGTCTCTAAATTGTCTATAAACACACTTTCAATGAACATATACAACTTTTGTGATTCTTTTGTTCTGTTTGTTCTGATTATATCCATTGAAATGTATTATGTATCCATTAAATATACAAAATACAGAAATATTTAATGTCTGTGTATTTAAAATGTATCTTTTCTGTGAAAATATTGACATAAATCAATCTCCTGTAGTTTAACAAGCTTTGTTCCTTGTGGTTCATCACTATCAAATCAATTTGATAAATATTCTCATGTAAATTTCTAGTAATTTATGTTTCTTTTCTCCAGAACAAGCAAACTCTGAATAAATTGGTTTATCCTGACTCCCATAAATAGTTTGCACCTACCCAAGATCTCCTGGAGGAAGGTGTGGCTACTCACTCCAGTATTCTTGCCTGGAGAATCCTATGGACAGAGGAGCCTGGCAGACTACAGTCCATAGGGTCACAAAGAGTCGGAGAAGACCAAAGCATCTTAGCTAGCACGCAAGCATAACTGCTTTATAATATTTTGATATAGTATCTAGATTTTATTGTTTATATTTTGAGCTAAAAATTTTTTGAACTCCTAAAAGGTATTTTGTAAGTTCCATGAGAACTAATAAGTTCCGGTGGGAAGTTGGGAACCAGTGCTCATGAACAGACTTCCCCACACGTTTAGGCAGGTGGAACTTTCCTATGCTAGTTTGCACAAGGTCAGTAGCAACTTGGTGCCTGACACGAGTGGCAGAATCCAATTCCCTCTCAATCAAACGTCTTAAGAACATTGGCATTATCACTGGTATTCTATGTTCTGATATGGACATTAAAATTTTGATAAGAACATAAGAATTTCGATAAAAGCATGAGAACTTTGGCACTATTTTTAGTTTCCTTTACCTTACATATTAGCCACCACTTCGTACATATAGTAAAACGAGACTTGAAAAAAGTCAGGAGAACAGTACTGTCTGACTTCAGACCTATGTTCACTTTCATGGGTCATGTTCACTGGTGAGTTTTCTGCACAGAGAAGAAGGAATATATGTACCTTTCACAAGCAAGCAATATTTACCCCACTGGGACTGCTTTAGTCAACCATGTGCAACCATAAGAAGCATTGACATGAATGCACAATACTTGTACTTGTGACAGAATGTCCGTGTGTATTCCTTCCTAAAGAGTAAACCTGTGTACATATGATCAGTGCCATAGTCTCAGCTCAGCGTCTGTTCCACAAAGCCGGCCAACTAGCTGTCCTTTATCCATGCTGCACTGGGACCTCACCAGCGACCCCATGCTTGGCCATCCTTGCATCCTCTTTCTTCCTCTTTCAATCCTACATTTCAGCCCATGTCTGAAAACAGCTCCCCTCAAGAAACTTCCCCAGCAAATTCCTCTTGGTCTTTGTTTTAGAAGGTAGATGACTAGGTTGGTGCTGCATTAATTGGTACTTGATTTTCATCTTACTTGCTAGTTTTTGCTCACTTCCTTAGCTAAACAAGATTATTGAGCACATGACTACAATTACTCCCACAATCTCTCAGGCGGGCCTGAAATTTACTTAATACTCCACACTGGTAGATTGGAAAAAACTATAAAATCTTTTTATTATATAGCTAATACTGTTATATTGTGGAAAAAATATAAAATATAGAAAACAATAAAGTTACCCATAATTTCACCTGCAAGTAACAGTAGCTGTTAGCAGGTTGATGCTCAGTCCCTCAGTCATGTCTGACTCTTTGTGACCCTACGGACTGTAGTCTGCCAGGCTCTTCTGTCCATGAGATTTTCCAGGCGAGACTACTAGAGTGGGTTTCCATTTCTTCCTCCAGTGGATGTTCCTGACCTAGGAGTCAAACCCGTGTCTCCCAAGTCTCTGCACTGGCAGGTGGATTCTTTACCACTGAGCCATCTGGGAAGCATATTGGTATCTATTCTTCTAGAGATCATTCTATCCAACTACATAGATACAGAGATGGATATGAATACAAATCTAAATATAGACACAGATATAGTACAAAAATGTACAGTTTTGAAGAAACTGACTAGATTATGAATGGTTATAAAAATAATTGCTTGGGGAAAATGCAATTTGGATACTTTATGTTAACATTATGCTTTACCAGTTTCTAGGTTTAATTTCAAAAGACACTCTTCCTTTATCTGGAAGAGTGAAAAGGAATACTGCCAGTTCCCTGGATATAAGGACTTTCCTGGATATGCTGCTGCTGCTGCTGCTAAGTCGCTTCAGTCATGTTCGACTCTGTGCGACCCCATAGACGGCAGCCCACCAGGCTCCCCCGTCCCTGGGATTCTCCAGGCAAGAACACTGGAGTGGGTTGCCATGTCCTTCTCCAATGCATGAAAGTGAAAAGTGAAAGTCGCTCAGTCATGTCCGACTCTTATCGACCCCATGGACTGCAGCCTACCAGGCTCCTCTGTCCATGGGAGTTTCCAGGCAAGAGTACTGGAGTGGGGTGCCATTGCCTTCTCCGGATATGCTACTGCTGCTAAGTCGCTTCAGTTGTGTCCGACTCTGTGCGACCCCATAGACGGCAGCCCATTAGGCTCCCCCATCCCTGGGATTCTCCAGGCAAGAACACTGGAGTGGGTTGCCATTTCCTTCTCCAATGCATGAAAGTGAAAAGTGAAAGTGAAGTCGCTCAGTCATGTCCGACTCTTAGTGACCCCATGGACTGCAGCCTACCAGGCTCCTCTGTCCATGGAATTTTCCAGGCAAGAGTGCTGGAGTGGGGTTAGGGATGGTTAAATAGGAACAAAGTTTCTTGTTAGATATTTTAATAGAAATAGTTAACAAAACTATATAGATGCTAATAGTGTATAGTATAGTGGAGAAGGCAATGGCACCCCACTCCAGTACTCTTGCCTGGCAACTCCCATGGACAGAGGAGCCTGGTAGGCTGCAGTCCATGGGGTCGCTAAGAGTCAGACACGACTGAGCGACTTCACTTTCACTTTTCACTTTCATGCACTGGAGAAGGAAATGGCAACCCACTCCAGTGTTCTTGCCTGGAGAATCCCAGGGACAGGGAGCCTGGTGGGCTGCTGTCTATGGGGTCACACAGAGTTGGACACGACTGAAGTGACTTAGCAGCATAGTGAAGTCGCTCAGTTGTGTCCGACTTTTTGCAACCCCGTGGACTGTAGCCTACCAGGCTTCTCTGTCCATGGGATTCTCCAGGCATGAATACTGGAGTAGGTTACCATTTCCTTCACCACGGGATCTTCCCAACCCAGGGATTGAACCCGGGTCTCCCACATTGGCGGCAGATGCTTTAACCTCTGAGCCATAGATGCTAATACATAGGAACAAACCTAAATGTCATCTTTTCTGAAGACTAGAGCAAAATGCAAAACAACCCTCCAGGTTGCCACAGAAAATTCTGCTTCTACCTATATGGTGAGGTTTCATAGGGTCATGAAATCCAGCTCTGATGCCGTTATTACCAAGTCCTGGGATCACAGGGAAGTCACTTTATCTGCCTGAGGAGCAACAACTTGAGTTTTAAAATACAGATGTTATAGAAGAGATCATGGATGAGAGGATATAGCACATTAGCTGTGGTCATTACTCTTTTGCTTTTAGATAAGGAGAAGTGACTGGCTTCTTGGTTTCTATACTTTTTTCCTTCCTTTTTAAATAGAAATTACTCTATAAAAAATTCTTTTTTTCTCTCTTTTGGAGTCAGTATCACTTGAGAAACTTCAGCTTCTGAAGGACTTCTTGGCAAGGACTTTCTGACAAATAAAGATGCACAACCCCCTCCCCACATCCTTATCCTCATGGAAAGCTTTTATATGATCATATGCCATCTCCTGGGTTTTGCAGGACCCGAAAATACAACATAGGGTGAGAACAAGCAGTTTCAGGACTTTAAAAACTCAGATAGTAGGAAAAAATAATGCAAGCTATTAGAAAAATTGGGTGAGATAAACCCAAGTGGTATCTTCCCTGTCCTGTCTTCTTGTGCTATAATGTTGCCCCAAGGGGAAACATCTTCATAGCATAGAGGTACCACACAAACATGAAGGGAACTCATCACTTTCACTCAAAAGGCAAATATACTCTTTTCTAACTTTGCATCCTTTGGATTAGGATTTTGTTAAGTGGCATTATAGCATATATATTCAGATATACTTTTAATTTCTATAGCCATTTGGGTAGCACAGAGGAAAGAATGAATTGGTGAGAAATAAAGTCTCTTCAGACATGGGCTCTCAAACATGAGAGCCTGAGCATCAGTTTCCTCAATTTAAGATGTGGATAGCAGTTCTCAGTGAGGGGTCATGATATTCCAATTATATCACTGATCTTAAAAGGCTGATAAATCACAAAGCATTATATCATTATAAAGGGATATACTACAAAAGATGAAAATCCCCTTGTCTGTACACTGAGCACGCACGATGTCCTCCCATAACAAGATTTCCTCTCATGATACCTGTACAATCCTACTTTATTGTACTTTCCACATTTTACCACCAATCCAGACTTCTTCTCTGAGCTCCAGAATGTTGATCTGATTGCCTAACAGACCTTGCCCCTGGCATATCTCAAAGACACCCCAAACTCTACAGGTCCAAAAGTAAACTCATGATCTTTCCTCTTTAAACCTCTTCCAGCACTCCTTAACTCAGGAAATGGTGTCACTTTTCATGCAATGACTCAAGTTAGAAACTCTGAGTTAACACTGACATCTCATTTTACTCATGCTCTGTATCTGATCCATCACCAAGTCCCATTAGTAGTGTTGTCTTAAATATTTCTTGAGTTTGCTTCCTTATCTCCATCTTTATCACAACAACAGCCACCATCCTGGTTCAACCTAACCTCACTTATCTTCTCACTTCTCTTTCTGTAACCCCATTCTTAGCTCAATCCCTCTCACCCATCTCTTACCATACCATTTATCAGAGTAATTTTTTTCAAAACACAGATCTAATCATGTCACCCTTTTGCTTCAATGGCTTCCATGGCTTCCCATCTTAAGGAAAAAGACGGTGAGGACTCCATAGTCAAGCTACCACCCACAGGTCCAACCTTATCTTGCTGGTTCCATACTATCTGCTCTGGCCATTTCTCTGTTTCTTGAATTGTTATTTTCCTTTCTACTCCAGACATTTGTGCTTTTGTGTGTGTGTGGGGGGGGGGGGGGCGGGGCACACTGCGTGGGTTGTGGGATATTAATTCTCTGTCCAGGGGTTGAACCTGAGCCCCAGCAGTGAAAGCTCCAATTCCTAACCACTAGACCTCCTTTTGCAAACCTTACTTAGAATCTCTTCCTTCATCTTTTCACCTGATTATCGCAGGTGTTATTCCCTTTTCCTTAACACACCTAACTAGGGCAAATCCCCTCACCATATGCTCATGAAGCATCATGCATGCCAACTTCAGAGCTCTTTCACAACTGTGGTCTTATAATACTTCTGTGAAGCTGTTTCTTTCATTGGTCCATAAGTTCCATGAGGACAGGTAGCATGTCTGTTTGGTTGCTTCTCCAGTGTCTGACCCTAAACTAGATGCTGGATAAATATCTTATTGAATAAATGAGTGAATGAGTGATGACATAGTTACTCATTATTTCTATATTAATTTTCCCTAGGAAAAGTGAGTTTCTAAAAAGGCAAATACACCTTCAATGTCTAACACTGGCCTAACATGAAACAAATATTGAATGTTAGTTGAAGAAACAAATTAATTCCAATATTAAGGTGTATATATATATATATATATATATATATATATATAATTGAGAAAAGAGCATCATATGAATCTTAATTTGAATAGCTCCTTTTTCCTTCACTAGCAGTGAAACCAGGGACAAGTGGTTTGTCCTAGCTTTCCAGAAACTCAGTTTCTTCATTATATATACATCTTACAAATCTGTCATAAAGAGGGAGCTCACCCATGTAAAGACCCCACGCAAAGCCTAATAAACAATAATCATGCTAACTTTCACCAGTGTTCCTTCTCCCTCTCTGAGTATGTATCCCACATACCTCGATACATCTGAGAGACTATGGTGTGTCTTGCCCACTTTTTATTTGAGAATTTAAATCTATGACCCTGTGTCTGACAAATATTAGCATCCTTGTTTTTTTCCCCCAAAGCTCATTCATTAATTCAGTCATTCATTCCTAGGCTCAGCCATTCATTAAACTATTGACTTATTAAGAGCTAACTATGTACCAAGCACTTTATTGGGTGTCAGTGATGAACCAAACAGCCCTCCTGGTTCTTAGAGTCTACTGGGAGAGCCAGCCATCAGAGAAACGCTCATGTGAATAACTATTTTCAAAGCTTGGCAGATTTGGTCATCAGGTAAGATTCAGTCAAAGCTATCCTGAGACTAGATGCTAGGAATGAGGAGTAAGGAGGACCTAGTCTTGGCAAGGATGGTTTTTCCAAGGAAGACATGTTGAAGCTGAGAAGGGGAGGATGGGAAGAGTTAGACAAGGGAAGAGGGTATAGAAATTTCTCTAGGTAGAGGTGCCAACATATGTGAAGATACTGAATGAGGCTATTCGAGAATCTAAAAGAAGGCTGATATGTCTGTGTGGTGCCAGTGAAGTGAGTGGTATGGAAGGAGCTTGGAGAGGTGAAGAGATGCCAGGGTGTGCAAGCCCCTGCAAGTCAAGCTAAATGCCATTTACCTGCTGTAACCAGAGAGTCAGGCAAAAGTACTGAAGGAATTCAAAGCAAATCCAATATGAAGGAATGCAGAATCCAATCCAACAGTCAAGAGAATTAATTGCAATCTGAGACCAGGTATGAAGTGAAGTGAAGTGAAGTCGCTCAGTCGTGTCCGACTCTTTGCGACCCCACGGACTGTAGCCCGCCAGGCTCCTCCGTCCATGGGATTCTCCAGGCAAGAATACTGGAATGGGTTGCCATTTTCTTCTCCAGGGGATCTTCCCAACCCAGGGATCGAACCCACGTCTCCTGCATTGCAGGCAGATGCTTTAACCTCTGAGCCACCAGGGAATAAGTCAGGTATAGAAAACATCTATTTAAATTAGATGATAAAAGTTCAAAGAGGTTATGACTGAACTAGGTAAGAGTATAACGTGAGCCCATGGAAGGCTGGTTTTGAAACCAATTTAGTGTAAGTGAAAGTGAAAGTCACTCAGTCGTGTCCAACTTTTTGTGATCCCATGGACTATACAGTCCATGGAATTTTCCAGGCCAGAATACTGGAGTGGGTAGCCTTTCCCTTCTCCAGGGGATCTTCCCAATCCATGAACTGAACCCAGGTCTACCCACATTGCAGGTGGATTCTTTACCAGCTGAGCCACAAGGGAAATCCTCATGTAAGAGGTGTGGACTTTGAGTCCTTTGTTGATACAACAGCTATAAAGTGGGTCCAACATGTCATCCATGGCTTGAATAGAATCATCCTGGACACATGTAGCCCACAAATTCCTTCAGCTATAAATTTATGCAAATTCACAAGTGCCTTGGTAACCTCAGCCTGCCTGAAATGAAAACATGCTCCAGCAGGGTTTAAAATTAAATTAAAATGATAAATCAAACCTATCATTTGGTTTAGGAATAATCTCTGTGCTGTAACTTAACATGCAATGTTTGAAAGGTTCTTGACATTTTAGGCTTGTGATTTTAAGTTTAAACATAAAAGAAAATTAAGCTTGTGAATAGTATTGAAAATTTAAGAGAATTTGGCAATTAGATTTGCCAGAAGTATTCAAATTCTTGGAAAGCTCCTGTTTGTTAGTATATACATTAAAAGATCCTGCTTCCAATACAATCAAACATAGAAAATGTACAAATGAGTTTACATGTTTAAGATAATTTAATTAACTGAACTTGTATATGGCATCAATTGTGTAAAGCAGTTTAATTTGTATAATTTGAGCTCTTCAAACATTAATCAAAGAAAAAATGAAAGTGGTTATTATTACCAAATTTAAAAACAAGATAACAAGATTTGTAAGCTGAACTCAAAAGTCCTGAGGGGGGGGTGGATATCTGTTTTAACTTTGCAAATTTAACAAATTGAATATTTTAAAACCAAGTAACTATAAGTAGCTGGTCTGTTCCACACTCAGAAATCATTTTAAATATTTACCAAAAACAAAAACAAATACTGTTCTCATTGACTTTAAGAACTTGAGACTCTCAGTGAAATTGTTGGTGACCCACCATAGCACTTTAGATTTTTATATATATATATGTGTGTGTGTGTGTGTGTGTGTGTGTGTGTGTGTGTATGTAAGCCCTTCCTGAATTAGAGACTGGGTATGAATACCTTTTAAGCTATGCTAGCTAAATTAGTCTGTGGCTGGATTAAATACAGAACCTGAAGTTTGTTCTCTGGAAGCTCATTCATTTCTCTACTTCTAGGGAGAATGGAATTCTTCAAATGTCAGTTAAGTTAAAGAGGTGAGCTGGCTATGGGGCCAACAGACTGGACTGGTTCAAGGCCCAGAGCAACTCCCAGAACTCTGGGGACACAAACTAGGATCCAAAGAGGGGAAGAATTAGTGGTAGCATCAATTGCCAAGACAGGATTTAAGTAAGCCATACAATGACATGACATGCTAAGAGTAAAGAGGGAGGCTGGACAGAGAAGTGAGGTGCCAAACAGGGGAGGAGAACCTTCCAGATACATAGGAGTAGGCCAGTAGGCCTCCACAGGAGTTTCTGAGAGCAACACTGAAAGGCTGAAGGGCAGGTCGATGGTCAGTTTACTGTAGTGAGCACTGAAGATAATTTCCAGAGAAGAGTAGCTGGTGGAGTCAAAGCTCCCAATGTTATGTCGGACCAGACCTAAGATGGGCTAGAGCTGAAACAGGGAGCAAGGCTGAAGGCTGGCTTCTTTTTCATGTTTCACCAATCATTTTTTTAAAAAACTTAAATCATTGGAACATTTTCTGAAAAAGTAAATCTTAATTGTAAACCAATACATCATAGATAAAAGAATGCTGCATATGTTGAAGAGGAGATGGGGGAGGGGCACTGGACTCTCCTTTATCCATTTAGATGGAAAAGGTCCAGCTAGTCTTCTTTTCATTCCTGGGGATGGGAGAGAGGCCCCTGTAACTTTCTTCATTATGAAAGAGAAATGGTAGGCACTTGCAACCTCTCCTTAAACCCTTGCCCCATTCCTGAGGGCAACTCAGAGAGATCTGAGCTAGCAAACTCTTGCCTCGGATCACTAGCCTTCTGTCTTGTCCAAGAAAAATGTAAATGTTAAGTGTTGCATTATAAAGAGGATCTTGCAATGTTGGCCACACCTGGAGACAAACAAGAAAAGAAAAAGTTTCCAAGATAGTTATCAGGCATTACCGTAGATAAAGAAGAAAAGTTATATTGCCTATAGTTTCTCTGGCATAAAATTGGGGTGTAAAATTATGCAATAGCAGCTGTCCTGCGAACAAGTGCAGCCTCAGGCTTTGCACATAATGGTTACCATTGAGGCAGAATGTTCTGGATGGTTGTGGATCTGAAGCTGTTGCAACAGTGAGCTGGAGTGACAGGAAGTTCCTGTGACAAGGGTAACGAGCACATAGAGCGCTCATATCTAATCAGCACTAAGTGTGGGCTGCATATTTGCCACATAGCGTGAATAGCTACAGTAAAATACAGGGGAAGGTGGATGGCAAAGGCCACTTGTTCTTTATTAGTGGCCATACCAATTGGTCCAACTTTCACTCAGAGAAATCTGCCAATATAATCATCATTTTAAGTGTGCGTAATCATTAACACAGCAAGTCTACTTCTAGGAATGTATCTTATAGAAATACTCAGCAGATGTAGATACATATATACAGAGAGAGAGAGAAGGATTTTTTGCAGCATGGTGTTTAACAGCAAAAAGAGAGAAAAAGGAAATACTAAAATAACCATTAGTAGAGATCTTACCAAATGTATTATGATCTGCACTCAGCATGGAACACAACACAGTTTTCCAAAGGAGATATTTCTATACGTAGGGGCATGGAGGGATACACACACAGCAAAAGAGAATTTCAGGCATTCTTCACAGAAAGCTTCCATTTGTGTGTAAAAGCTCAAAATCATGATCTACATAATCCGTACAGACAGCTGGAGTCATAGTAACTGACATTGCCATAGGAAAAGATAAACACCAAATTTTAACAGTGTTTTCCACTGGGTAAAACTTTAACTTCCTAACTCCTCAGTGGTAATCGAAATACTTTCAACAAGAAAACAAAAAAGTGGGAATGAAAAGCAAGGAAACGAAAGAGCCAGCATTTGTGGCCAGGTTGGGCTGCCTCACTGTCCAAATTTTCTGCCCTAGGCCGCAAGCCAAAGCTGGCCACTGTCTTTAAAGTTTTGTGTCAGGCTACCATTCAGCCTACCAGCACCATGGCCCTCCTCCCAGCTGTCACCACTCCTGCTGCAGGAGGATGGGGCCAAAACTCTGCTTGCTGTTTCATCTCCTTGGAACAGTGACCGCCCATAGAACCCTGATGGAGAATGGGACTTGCTACACGAGGTTCGAGACTCTTTTGACCAGGAGTTTCCCTTTTCATTAATCAAAAACAAAGACTTCTCCTAGAAACCTAAACCAGAGCAGCTGCTGAGAACAAATCTCTCAATCGGACAAGCCTGGGGCCTGGCTGACTACCTCAACCCTTCCCATCACTTAAACCCTCTGTCCTGTAGATGTAGTTACATTGAGGAGGGGCCTGGATTCTTTTCCATCTACTTGAGTGAGTGAAAACCCTCCATGATGAATACTGGGTGCGGTTCCGGTGAGAAGCTCCTGGGCCTGCTGGTTTTCGGGCCCTGGGACCTGGCTTTCTAAGACTCTGACTTCAGACTTTTCTTGCTCAGCGTCCCTGACTGAAGGTGCCAGCTATGGCAGAAAGGGCTCTGACTTTCCTGTTTGGTGGTCGTTTAATGGCTAAGTCATGTCTGACTCTTTTGTGACCCTGACCCCATGCTTTTTCACCTCTCTCTCAAGACCAGGCTTTTGTCCTCAGCAGCCAGACCTTCTTAGTGCTGGACACAAGCTACTAACGATCTGTGCCATGCTAGGCTCGGACACGCTCTCATCCACATTGTTGACCTTTTTTTGCTGGATGTTACAGTTCTGTTTTTATTCTTTCTGTTCAGGAAAGATCCACTTCTAACTTTTCAGACATCCATGGTTTTCTCTTTTTTGAAGGATCAACAGGTTAACAGAAATGAGATGCATGGCTCCTGTCTCTGGTTCCTATCACTATCACCACAGTGAGACCTCCATTTCTTCCTACTTCGCCCCCAAGCATCTCCATCATTCCTCTTCTGCAGGATCTGGATCTTCCTCACCATCCACAAGACGGGCACCACGTCACTCCCATCGTTCCCTGCACTCAGCGACTGGTGAGGTAGCTCTGCGGCAGGAGCCGCAACAGGACAGGCAGGCTGGGGAGGGGCCTTCAGAACAATGACCTTTCTGTGCCTGGAGGTCTGCTAAGAATCTCCCCACCCTAATCCCTCACCAACCCACCATTATAAACCATTTATTTTATTTAAATCTTCAATATTTTTCAGTAGGATTCTGTGAGGCATCCCCAGGGGCAATGCATCTGAGATTTGAAGTGCAAATTCAATATTAGAATTTAAGACTCTTTTTCAAATTTGAGTTTTATGTTCTTCAAATAAGTGTTTGCAATACCAGTCTTAGGAACTATCAGTTTAAAAAATCTCCATCTCCTTTTCTCATTTTCATGTTTACTTCCCTGCAGTTCACAAGACAGAAAACTCTTTGCAGATAGCTCCTAACTCAGAAAGCTAGAAGAATGAGGAAAATTTGGAAGTCTGTCTCTAAAACAGCCCTGACTCACATGACAATTGTGGTTACCCATCACCATCACCCTCAGTTCTCCCATGTCCTAGGAGGGGGTGTGTTGGTACAGTGGCTAAGACCCAGCTTTGCAGGCAATGGCGGACCAAGCTTCCGCAAATATGTTTGGGGAGATTTCTGAAGACAAGCCTGGCATGCTGCAGTCCATGTCGCAAAGAGTCGGACACAACTGAGCAACTGAACTGAACTGACTGAAGACAAGCCTCTACCTTGAAGTGATCGACATTTTTTTGAACGTTCTGGATGTGCCCTGCATAAATTTGCACACTGTACCGGGTCCCACTCCAAATTCCATGTCTTAAGTGTTGAAGCTTCCTGAAAGACTCCATTTGGAAGTAACCACTGGTTACAAAAGGAAAGTCAAGAAAGGATAATACTGCGACTACACTTACCTTTCTTGGTTTCTAAAGTACTTATCTTCTGGTATACTGTAAAAGCTCTTTATTTATTACATTTATTGTTTGTCACTTATCTCTTGCTGTGGAATGTAAACTTCCAAAGGGTAGGAATCTTTGTTTTCTCTACTGACAAATCCCACATGCCTGTAAAAGTTCTGACATATAGCTGACTGTCAAAAACTATTTGTTGAATTAAATGGAAGTTGAAACTGGGACACAATTCAAAGTTCCCTTCTCTGATCTCTGAACCCTCTGATTTTCAAAGCTTTTCTTGACTGTGGG